>NW_026622701.1:0-2400000 GCF_028826965.1 Penicillium alfredii | reverse complement strand
GGCTTCATTATTGAACGCACTAGTGGTGGTTCCAATGGCGTGCAATTCTCGACCGTCAACGCTACGTCTATTTCATGATGACCTGCTCGGGCCGGCCTCGAGTTGCCCGTCGATGACGAGGCGCTGGTCATGAATACAATTTGCATGACAGGGGGAACCGTGGCTCTGTAGCCAGCTATTCTGTCTCCCTGTTCTAATATCGAGGAACGCACGCATCAAACAGCTCGGCGCTCCAGATATATATACCCTCAACATAAACCATGGTCTATGGGCGGTGCTTTGTTCCATGTTTTCAGCGATCCATTTACAGCGGAATGAGGCGTTTGATGTCTAATGGGATGACGAGATACTATCTATGATTCAATTACCCACTAGTTCCATGTTTGTTTTATTGAATTACATAGTTTCTTTCTATTTGTTCGAATAGTATGGAATTTATTCAAATCTCCCTACTCAAGTACCCATCAACTGTAGTTTCCCTGTTGGGAGTTAGGGCATAGGGTGTGGGGTCTAGGGCATCCGTAAGCCTTTCGCAACTTCAACCTCGACACTGCCACTTCATATCCAGAGCCACTCCACCTAATCCCAAATAACCTCCCTAGCTATGAAACGAACAGATTGCTTCTAAAGTCTCCAGTCCACATAATCGGCCGCCACGTCCAGGATCGACTGCGCCTATGCGCTAGCTGCCAAAGGATTATCAGCGGGCAATGGATATCGAGCAGACCATCAGAGGCATCAAGCCTCTCTGCGGGCGCATAGTCCCCATTCGAACGATACAAGAGACACGACCACCAGAAGAATTCGGTATGTGTCGCGAATGCTCTGTGGTTCTGCCACACACCGGCTGACATAGACACAGCCGACGCCTACGTCGCAGAAGTCAATGTGAAAGCCGCATCCAAAGTGATCAAGTAGGTAGCACTTTTCGCATCTCAAGATGCCAGGCAACTCATAATTCCCAACTTAGAGCTCTCGATGCTGCCTTCCCTCGAGACTCGTCTCTTCAATTGTCCCACCTCCGTCGTTTCGCCAAGCGAGAACTATTGCCAGCACCTTTGAGATCAGTGATTGAAGAGGGAAGCTCCTCGCCAGCCACATCCGCGCAAACCATCTTCGTTCTCATCTCACCTCCCTTGCCGGACACCAATGCTCTTCAGGCCCTTCTTGCTCCCTTTGCACCGCCCGCGACTCCGGTTGCGGTTACACCATCGGCCGATGCGCCATTAGATTCCTCGACCACCGGCCCGGCTCTCTCCAAGATTCATTTGCACACCACTAAAGTCCCTCTCTATCCTCCATTTAACACGCACCAGGCCGAAACCTGGACTAAATCTCTGTGGCCGGTCATCTTCAATCCCGCCGCACCGCGTGCCACCATTGCCCCGCCGCCTCAGATTCTGGGTCGTGCGCAAGACTCCATTCAGTCCCGAGCAGGGTATTACTTATCTCTTGCACAGAAGGTTGCCGATGAAGCGAGTCAATCGGGGCGGGGCCGCGGCGTGGGCGCGGTGATCGTCGATCCTGCACTCGAGGCGCAAATCGATGCCGTCAACCATGAGCTTGATCCCGACCGTCCGAGTCGGTGGCCAGAAGCTGTCCTTGCCGTCGCTGGTGATGCGCGATACGCCCGCCCAGAAGCTGGCGAGCCGTCCCAGGCGGCACTGCATGCCGGTGTGGCACCCAACCCAGCCAGCAAGACATACAACGCTGACCTGGAAGGTGGACCAGAGCTGCATGCGCTCATGCGTGCTGTGGAAATGGTTGCTCGCTGGCGCCGCGAGGAGGACCGGCGGGACCAGGCTTCCCTGTCGGAAGAGGCACCCCATTCATGGCTAAGCCCGCTGGAATCATATTTCTTGTATCAGTCGCATCCCCCCTCTCGCTCCCCAGCCCCCGACTCTCCGTCCTCCCCCAGAAAGAGGAAACACGAAGCCCCCAATCCGGAATCATCTGCCTGTGCATTAGACCCACAGACCGACCTCCCTGCTCCTCCGCCGTCGAGCGTCGCCCTACCAGACCCTACCATCACCCACTCTACTCACACTGAAACTGGGAACCCTCTTCCTGCATCATCAGCTTCTCCTTCTCATTCCGCGCCCGCTCCTACAAGCTCCCGTATCCGCACCCGTTCCCAAGGCGGCTATCTCTGTACAGACCTTGACGTCTATATCTCGCACGAACCCTGTCTATGCTGCTCGATGGGAATGCTTCTTTCCCGCTTCCGGGCTGTGGTCTTTCCTCGCTCCGGGAGAATGGAGAGTGGTGGACTTGCATCGGAGCCTGTTGTCACTCCTACACCCGATGATCGCGATGATCAACATGGTGGTGGTGGTGGTGCGACTACGGGTGCAGACGCTGAGACGGGGACAAACGAGAGCCTCGACGAGAGGATTTACTATGGCCTGCATTGGAGGAAAGAGCTGAACTGGAGGGCCCTAGGATTTGAGTTTCTGGAGGATGAAGAGCTTGAAAACAAGACAGCCGTGGTCTTCAATGCTTGAAAGTCGATTATTTGTAAGATAGTCATGACCACGAGAATACCTCTTATGTAGTAAGTATAGGATTTCTGAAATAATCTTCCTTTGACATTTTTTTGGGGTAAAAAAACATGCTTTTTGATATGTGCCATGTTTCCTCCTCTTCCTCTTCCTGTATATTCCTCCATAGCCATAGCCATTTCCTTCTTTCACCCTCCCAGGGCGTGAGTTGGTCACAAAACCACACACGGCGCACTATCTGCCAATTCCAGCACATCCGCCTCCCTCGCTGAATCACCCACAAGCAGTCCCACGTCTGCCTTCTCGCCCAACCCCAGGCCGGCATCCAGCCTTGCCCGGATCGCCGTCTCCTTGTCCACGGTCTATCAAATTGGGAATCAAAGCCAAGGAAATTCATGACATCGTCATAGACCGCTCCCTCGTCCACGCCACACGTCAAATGAGAAAATAAAAAACAAAAGAGCCAGACGGGACAAAAATATGACACCAGTTCCTCCTGTCGGAATCTCGGAATCTCATGCAGGTAACCAAATTGGTCGGGAATGTATCCATGAGAAAAAAACAGAGGGGGTATAAACCGTAGTCAACATCCCATAAGATACAACCCAGAAAGCAAAAGACGCATGAAATCAAGGGTGAAAAACGTTGACCGACTGGCCCAGAATATAGCAAGAGTAATGAGTCTGGGCGTCGTGAAAATGCAAAAACAGCAAAAATGATGAAAAAATGTGTTCAAGAGAATATCGGTGAAATGCTTAACGGTCCTGGAAATCGAGCCACGGTGGGCAGGCCGTTCGAGGGTCCGCCAGGCGATGCGCAGTAAAAGAATTTGCTGTACCCTGATTTGTATGTTCTCCCCCAAAAAGGGCCCCGATCAACGCCATGTGTGCATGAGATCATAAACACAGATGACTTGGTGCAGACTGGCCTGTATGAACATGATATGTACAGCCAGTCAATGCAAGGGAGGGATGAGCCCTGTGAAGTGTCCGAATCAAATGTATGAAATGGAGATGAAAATGAAATACTTGCGGCATCACAAGCAGTCGGCATAGTGCTGTTAGGGTAGATGTCGATGAGAAAGGAAAAAGAAAAGGCCAGCCTTCCTGCGAGCCATAGAAATGTATGTTCGATGCGTGATACAACCAAAGTCGATGCGGTTTCATATTTTTGTTACCGTCAAATGACTCAAGCCATTCGCTGGTAGAAGAGCAAGTAGGCGACTCGGTTGTCCCGGCTGCCGTATCGACCCAGGGGAGTGCGTACCCCAGACGAAGGCCCAGAAGAGGGTGTTATCCCATTGACTGGCTTCTTGGTTGCGTGGCTGCTGGTACCGTTTCCATTGACCTGACTCCACCCCTTCTCGCTGTGAGCCGACTCCACATCATCTTGATCAATGTGGGCGAAGATGTTGGCGCTGGGGTTCTTTTCCTGTTTGTGTTGCTCAAGGGCTGCGGCGAGAATCTTGGGATCTTCTTCGCCACCGGCTTCCGCCACATCCTCGCTACGAACGCGGCGAAGAACGGTGTCATCCATGCGGATCCATTCCCGTCCTTCTTGGCGCCGAACATCAACAGTGTAGTGACCACCACTGGCATTCTTCCCATGGTGGTAAATAACCCCCATGAGACGGTACTGTGGGAGCCCCCCTTGGGCTGTTATGATATTGCGCCTATGAGCCGGGAAGACCTCCCGCGGAATCTCCAAATCCAGGGGATATCCAACCTTCTTCCAAATTTTCTGAGTGGCCCCGGTCAGATTGTCGTACTGGAAGCGCTTGAGGTGAAGAATGAGGACAGGCGGCAGGGTTTCAATGAAGACCTGCTTAGTTGCCGTGACGTTGGGGCCGCGTGAGGAGTTAAAATCACCCTGAATGCTTTCTGGCTTGGTCAACCCTTTGAGCGCATCGACAATATTATGAACATCGGGCGACCCAATGTCGAGTTGCAAAGGCTGATAAGGCTCAAGAGTCACAGAAGTCTTGTTGCCTGGGACCTTAAATTCTGATCTGATCTTTCCTCCAAAGATCTTGGTGACCGGGGATTCTGTGATTATGGCGCCAGATGATTGAGTAACTGCCGCCTTTTGCTTATGACCAACTTCGAGCCATCCGTCACCAGAAGCTCCATCGGCGGCACTAGCATCGCCGGCGTCTTGTGCTTTTTGAGCCTTGTCCAATGTATGCTTGGCGGCACGAGCACATTCCTCGTGCATTTCCTCAAGAAGGAATCCCAGAAACTCTTGAACATCTTGCTGATGACCACGTCGCATGTCCCTGAAGCGTGGCAGCTGTCTAATCATCTCGTACACAAACTCAGGAATGAAAGCTTCTCCGTATTGCTCCAACTCGTTAGGCTTCAGTCTCAACCGCAGCTGCTCTTCTGAATTCGCGGCGTCAATGACGCGAAACTCTCTCATGAACATGATCATCGAGTCAATCAAGGGAAGGTCGCTTTGGAAGCTGTGCGAAGCCCGTCGACCAACATGGTCAAGAAACTGATAAAATGGTACGCAAGAAACAAGGACTTGCAGCACAGAATTCATGTAGCACATGTTCCCGGTGTTGACGAGTCCACGGGGTTCCAGGAAAGCGATTTTGTCGCTGTACTGGGTGACATCGTCGCCGAGACTGCTCAAGACTTCGGCAAGAGATTCATTCCTCTGTGTAGTCATTGCACTTGACTCAGCTGAAGCAGAGGCATTTGCGGAACGCGCAGCAGCCTTTGAGCGAACCAAGTCAGCCCAGGATTTCGGAGCGGCGCGAGAAGGCGAGGCTGGTTTAGTTTCAGCAGGGGCGGAGTCTGAACTAGTCTCCGGGGCAGTCGCCGTGCTTGATTTCGGTGTTTCCGATGCGACACTGGAGCCATCTTTTGCTTGGCGACGCGGAGTTCCCGGGAAATTGGGCACAATTGGTACAACAGGAGCCAAAGGAATAGCAGGTTTTGATGCTTTGTTTTGAGCCTGAGTCTTTGCAGTAGAAGGAGTCGTAGGCTGCGTGGAGTCGGCGTCCGATGGGAGCAACGAAGTAGTGGGGGTTTGTGGCTCAGAAGGTGCTTGGGCGACTGATTCAACTGGCTTTGCATCACTCTGAACCTCTCCTTCAGTGGTTCGCAATCTGTCCCTACTAGGAAGTTCGACCGATGATCGCATCACACGGGTCTTTCGACGTCTGTGTGGAGCTCTGGCGGGGAAGGGAAGCTCTGGGACAGAGAGCCAAGGAAGCTATACCATCTGTTAGCACCGGACAGAGGAATAAAATGCATTGACTCCATGATCACAGTTGTAGAACTTACTGGTGCGGAGAAAGCAGGCTTCGGGGCAGGAGTGACCTTCGGTTCCCATCGCGGGGGCGGAGACGCGACAGGGTAAGTCTGGTGTAGCTGAACAGGTAAGACAGTGGGGTGGTGCTCCTGAATTTCGGGCTGAAGATGCGCCGCTGGGACAGATGGAGACATTGTTGGCTGCAACGGAGTCGAGGTTCTCGGTTGCATGGGTAACGAATGAGGTGGAATATGATTGGGTGCCATGATGGGTTGCGAATGAGGATAAGAGGATACAATCATCGGACCATAGGGTGGCTGATAAGGTCGTGGAGGAACCTGCATATGGCCATAGGGCGGATACCACTGCGGATACTGCTGTGGTGGGAAGGCGGGGGGCATGTGGCCATTCATGTGTGGTAAATATCCCATGTACGGGGGAGATCGCATGTTGGGAAGACCAGGGTTGTAAGGGAAATCTTGCTGCCGTCTGGAAGGAGGCATCGGCGGCTGCCCATGAGGCATCGCAGGCAAATGGTGGTTCATCTTGGCCTGAGAGACAATTCGCCTTCACGGTTCAGCCATGCGCCGAGGGACTCAAGCGAAGTTAAAACCTGAAGGCTCAGGCGCAATTATGCGGCCATAATGGCCTCGGAAAGAGATGGGAGGGAGGGCGTCGCGGTGTGGATATACTGCAAATCGGAGCAGTTGGCGGCAAATGCTAGAATAGAAGGGGAGTAGACATTAATGCAAGTGCGCCACAAAAATCCCACGTAAGAGCCAAATACCTAGGAAGTATACTAAAAGGATTCAAGGGAATAAGACAAAGGCTCAGTCAAAGACCGAGAAAAGGGAGGGATGGGAGGAGGGGATGCGGGAGAAGGCCTCTCATTCACCTCGAAGCTGAAGTGAAGCGAAATTGGATTCCAGTTCATTCAATGACTGACTCAGCGCCTATGAGTCAGCGCCCGCACGTGCCGGCTTTGGAATCAGTACTCGCCCCTCTCCGACCTCTCCCTCTTCCTCGGTGGGCTGCACTCAGGGTGCCCTTCTTGGTCAGGTCTTCGATTCTCTATTCTGAAATGGCCCTTTGGGACTCTGTATACTTGTTTCTTGTGTCGATTGCACCGAGGCCGAGTCTTCCCGGTTGATGGGTCCCCTGTCTGCGCTAGCTGATTGACCGCCCACCTTATCAGGCGGCAAGTTTATCCAGATTCCAGGGAGCCCCTCAGTTTTCCTCTCCAGCCGGTCCACCGGTCTCTTCACCCCTGCAGTGACCAAGGCCGACAAGCAAATATTGAAGGGATAACCCAGGGAGATGTCGTCCAGTGCAGGACAGAACCCAGCTCCTTCAAAAGCGGTGAATGTTTCGAATACCTCAGCTTCGTCTGCGACATTCCACTCGACACCTCCGGTCGACAGCAGCTCTCAACGGCGTGTAGGAGCTTCGGGAAGCTTTGGTGCAGGATTATCATCGAGGAGCTCGCCCACCGCCAGAAATAATCAGGCGCGGAAGAGTCAGCACAAACGACAGAGGAAGCCGAGGTTGTTGGACGATGACGAGTACAGCGAATCGGTGGGTTGCTTGGGTTCACTTTGAATCGAGAGTCACCTACTGACCCGCAGGGCTCTCAGGCCGTCATGAAGTCGACAACCAGCCGCAAGGGACAGACGTCCATCACCCACCTCATGAACTTTTCTCTCCCACCTCGCCCGCAGTATCAGCCCCCACCTCGCAATTACCGACGCTATGCAACATGGGGTGCCGGCTCTGGCTACCATGCAATAGACAAGGCACACTATGTTCACGCTAACTACCGCTTTATCGTGGCTCCGAATCAGAATTACCATGCACAGGCAGCCAATGCCGATGTCCACCTGGACTGGGCTTCGGTTCTTCAGGTATTGGTCTCTGCTCAGACCCAAGCTGCCAGTTGCCCGATTTGTCTGTCTACTCCAGTTGCGCCACGAATGGCGAGGTGCGGCCACATATTCTGCCTGCCATGTCTCATTCGATATATGCACTCGTCAGACGATGACAAACCAGTTCCCGAGAAGAAGCCTCGATGGAAGAAATGCCCAATATGCTGGGACTCGATCTATATCTCAGAGACTCGACCTGTTCGGTGGTTCCGCGGTCAGGAGGGCGACCTCCCCATTGAAGGCGGGGATGTAGTGTTGAGGCTGGTGAAACGAGAGCCGGGCAGCACTCTTGCGCTTCCCCGCGATGGTGCCGAGACTCTTGGTCCCAATCAAGATATTCCGTGGTATCATGTTGCGGAAGTTGCCGACTATTCTCGGATGATGAAAGGAGGCGAAGACTACATGACCGCTCAGTACGATTGTGAAATCGAGGACCTTCGCAATCAGGAAGCCGAAGATGAGCTCTTATTCGGCGATGAGAACACCTGGACACAAAAAGCCATTGGTATTATTACGGATGCGAAAGAAAAGTCGAAAGGCATCGGTAACCCGCCAGATGTCTCGCGACAACCCGCTGCCACAAATCCCGTCAAGGAACAGACTCACGAACCCGGTGATTCAGCACAATGTGCTGCCTCCTCCGCCAATACTTCTTCTGCGGAGCCGGTCCCTTCCTCGGCCGTCGATGCGCCAAATCAGGTCCGAGAAGTCTCTTCGACCCTAGCCACGTATGACGAGGTGGACCATCTCTCTGAGGCCGTGAGTAAGATTCATGTGGACTCTGACTCCAACACCAGATCCAGACACAAGACTTGGAGCAAGGAAGCGCAGTCCTCCCAAGTATCAGACCAGCCATACTATTTCTATCAGGCCTTGCCTCAATTCTACCTTTCGCCTCTAGACATTCGCATTCTCAAGGCTGCGTTTGGCGAATATAGTCTATTTCCTGCGACTATTCTACCTCGGGTGGAACATATTTCCACCGGGCATATTGTTGACGACGAGCTCCGCAAACGAGTCAAGTACCTCGGGCATCTTCCGCAGGGGTGTGAGGTCAATTTCTTGGAGTGTGATTGGAGGGATGTGGTTGTCCCAGAAGTCCTAAGGCATTTCCGCGCCGAGATCGACAAGAGACGGAAACGCAACCGGGAGAAAGAGGCTCGCGAGGAAAAAGATCGCATCCGTGCGGAGAAAAAGGAGGATGATGAACGGTGGGCTGCTGCTCGGCGCAAGCGACCCAGCGTTGGGAATGCTAGCGAGGCCCCGTTCTCTGCCCATGATTTTCAACCGCTGCCCAACAATGCCGACTCATCAGTATTTGACTCTGGCACCTCTTCGGCCTCTCCACCGCGCCCATCCTCCCAGTTTGGAGCATTAGCGTCACCCTCTACCAGCCCTCCAGGTTCCCGTACAGTCTGGGGAACCACGGTGGTGCCGTCTCTTTCGCCGACCTTGGAGGCCCAGCGCCCCAGTGATGGGTGGCGACAAGATTGGGAGGAGGAGCTCCTTGCCCAGCGGGAGTCTGAACTGATTGCACAAACTGCTGCTGAAGGACCTACTCCTGGTCCATCAGCCAGCGCTGGAAAGAAAAAGAAGAAAAACAAGATTACATTGATGTCTACTAATAGTCAGAGAGGAGCATGAGCTCCGGAAATCTTCGAGTACAGAGGTATGGTCAATACAGTGTCGAGGGTTACATGCATTGAAGAGCATGGGTTGGAGTCTTGCCAGGTCATATATTGTTTCTTATATCCCTTCCCTTCTCGTTATGTTCAACCGAGTCCCTGGGAGGCGTGGGGCCCACATTCCCTAGATTTAGTGTGGAATATTTGAATAAAAATAAACATACACAGAGAGCATCTGGCAAGAATGAATATAACCATATATGGATTTCAGTCACTCATCGAACTCGCCTGTACCTACTGCAGTACATAGTACCTACCGAAGTAGATCTTCCTTGCAGGGAACGACAAGCTTGGCATGATGATCGTAGAAATTAACTTGGATACAAAGAATAATCATAATCATAATCATAATCATAATCATAATAACAAGACCGGGACTCGGGACATTGACACAGGTTGAACCATGGACCAGCTTAGTATCTAAGACCCATTTGCATATTCCCTTCCATGGATACTCCCGATTCCCATAGAGACTGGGGCTTTTGTGGGGAAGAGACAGGGGAAGAGTCGTATTCTGCAAGTAACAGCGAGGTATTTTTGATTTGTTTTTTGATTTTTTTTTGCCGGGGCCGCATATTTGATGTGGGCGGAGTGGTACCCGCCAGGTACAGGTGTAAACATATCCTTGTTTTTTTTCCACCCCAACCTCCTCTCGCTCTCACCTCCCTCTCTCGTCTTCCCATCCTTTTTGGTGGGCCCTCATTTTCCGAATTGGTGATCATGACCCTGACGCGCTCCCAAACGGGGAAAACCCCCAAGTAAGTGGCTCCTGATTCCCAATTGCGCCCCAATTCGTGTCGGCTATATCTTCGCTCGAATCCCTGTGGAAGCTGGTTTTTCTCCCCATTAACTGGTTATTTTCCTTCTGTGATCTAGAAAAATGGATCGACCAGGCTTCATTGAGACTCCAGGTCGTCGCGCCACTCGCAACAGCTCTCACTTCGAGGCCAGCGAGAACGACGCGTCCGACTCTCCGAGCCAAAACAGATCCAAGTCGGCTACTCGTCGTCGCACCTCTGCCAAGGTCAAAACCGAAGAGGAGGAGACTCCGATCAAGGTCGAGACCAATGGAAAAACCGCCACCCCCAAGTCGAAGACTCAGTCCAAGTCCCGCATCGTGGACGGCTGGGAGGAGGGACTTGACCCCAAGATCGACTACAGCGGTCACTTTGAGTTTGGAGGCTCTCTGGGTGTCTTGTCCATGATGATTGGGTTCCCCTTGCTCATGTACTACATGTGGATTGGGGCCACCTACTACAATGGCAAGTTCCCTCGCCCCGCTGAGGGCCAGAGCATGCCCGACTTTGTCGCGCACCTGGGTCATCTGGTCTACACGGGCGCGTTCCCCTCGCTGAAGGCGTGGGCGATCTACTGGGTGTTCTTTCTCTTTGAGGGAGCCTGCTATGTGCTTCTTCCTGGGGTGTCGGTTTCCGGGCGCCCGTTGCCGCACCTCGGAGGCAAGCAATTGCCGTACTACTGCTCTGCCGTGTGGTCGTTCTACACTAGCATCGCGTTGGCCCTTGCGCTGCACGCCACTGGTCTCTTTAAGCTGTACACCATCATTGACGAGTTTGGTCCTCTGCTGAGCGTTGCCATCCTGTCGGGATACTTGGTTTCATTCGCGGCCTACTTCTCGGCTCTGGCCCGTGGCGCTCAGCACCGTTTGACCGGCTACCCGATCTACGACTTTTTCATGGGTGCGGAGCTGAACCCGCGTATGTTCAACATCCTTGATTTCAAAATGTTCTTCGAGGTTCGCCTTCCCTGGTATATTCTGCTGTTCCTTTCCATGGGTGCGGCAGCCCGTCAGTATGAGGTCTACGGCTATGTGTCCGGCGAGGTCATGTTCCTGGTGATGGCGCATTTCCTTTACGCCAATGCTTGCTCTAAGGGCGAAGAATGCATTGTGTCTACCTGGTGAGAACCACCCAAGACTCTGACTGAGCGGCTCGAACTGACATTTCCATTTCATCAGGGATATGTACTACGAGAAGTGGGGCTTCATGCTGATCTTCTGGAACTTGGCTGGAGTGCCTCTGAGTTACTGCCATTGCACGATCTACTTGGCCAACCATGACCCGGCCACCTACCAGTGGAACCGTTTCTTCCTCGCCTTCCTCTACATCGGGTATCTGTTCGTCTACTGGGTTTGGGACACGACCAACAGCCAGAAAAACCGTTTCCGTCAGCAGGAGCGTGGCACCCTGGTTAACCGCAAGACCTTCCCGCAGCTCCCGTGGCAGACGGTGCAGAACCCCAATACCATCACGGGCCCCGATGGTTCCAAGATTCTCGTCGATGGATGGTGTAAGTGTCCTTTCTTTGCGGCGATTCTCGTGTACACTCCGGGTTGTAGATTTTAATAGACTGCGCAGATGGCAAGGCTCGCAAGATCCACTACACGTGCGATCTCTACTTTGCCCTCAACTGGGGCCTGATCACCGGGTTTGAAAGCCCATTCCCCTGGTTCTACCCGCTCTTCTTTGCCTGTATGATCAGCCACCGCGCCCTGCGTGACATCCAGCGGTGCCGAACCAAGTACGGCGAGGCCTGGGTTGAGTATGAGAAGCAGGTGCCCTACCTGTTTATTCCCGTGAGTGACGGGTCTCTTGATCATATCTCTTCTGTATTCCCTGTACTAACACATCTCGCAGTATGTCTTCTAATAGCAGCCTGATCCCAGCGCCATTCCTCATAACTGTCAACCCTGTACAGCGGCTCCGAGGGTCCTCTTTTCCTCCCGGCAGCCGACTAAAATGTGTTTTCTACCTGGGATTTTTACTTTTGACACAGGCCGAGATACCTTCTTATAATGCTTGCCATGGCTCTGGTGTTCCGGGACGTCTCTACACACATCTTGGGGTGCCCATTATTTTTTGTTCCATGTATATTATTCAATGAAACCTTCGAGCCCGGAACTGTTCATGGTAGCTTTCATCGCCTGTTCAACCTCCAAGACTATACTTCGGCATGTTCAGGATGTTTACCCCAGTCCCCTTTGTCAGCGTCCACATGACCCCGCGTCTTATCGATAGACACAGTTCCTCTCGTAGTTGCTCTCGCACAATTGTCCAACGTGCCATTGACTCTTGATTCCGCGACATAAGAGAGATCACTTGTCGAAATTGACACCAGAAATCATGCTGATCCAGGAATCCCACCATGATGTCCCCACCACGGCCGATGGCCAGGGGACGATGCGTATGTATAACTCCCCCAAAATAGACCAGGGGATCGATACCATTCAACGGAATTTTAGTGCGATATGACGGGCAATTGCGCATACAGACTGACTCCTTGACCAGGCATCTATGTTTTTCACCCCACAATCCCGGGGTATCCTAAGGCTCGGTTCCCGGGTGTCGCCATCTTCAGCGAGATCTACCAAGGTGCGGGGGAAATGAATCGACAACACTTTCCACGCTTTTCTTTTTCTCGTCGCTGCAAGTCCAATCCATGTCACTGATGATTGTGCGCAGTAACCGGCCCCGTGGCACGTTTCGCCCGCCAGATCGCCGGCCAGGGCTACATCTGCGCCGCCCCCTCGAGCTACCATGAGTTCACCGGCCCAGAGCCTCTGCAGTACAATGCAGAGGACACGGACAAAGGCAACGCGTGGAAGATTGGCAAGGTCTGCGTGGCTGCCGAGACTTTGCATTACGTCTCTGGGGGTGGGGAGGCTAACCTTCTTTTAGAAACTGGCCGCCTACGACGAAGACGCAAGCCTTTGCGTTGATTATCTACTCTCACTTTCCACCTGCAATGGCCGGGTTGGCGCCACCGGCATGTGTCTTGGTGGCCATCTGGCGTACCGTTGTGCCTTGGATAGCCGGGTCAAGGCGGCTGTGTGCTACTTCGCCACGGATATCCACAGCAAGACCCTGGCCCATGGCAAGAACGATGATAGTTTGGCGAGGGCGGGAGACATCAAGGGCGAGCTGTTGATGGTATGTCTCTGTTCTTTGTGCCTTCGGATATTTATGATCATCATCTCTTTCCATTCTTTTTCTTCCTGTCAAATCTAGGTGCTGACTTTCCCAGATATTTGGCAAGAACGACACCCACGTCCCTCCCGAGGGACGCGATCTCATCCGCAAAACCCTGCATGACAAGGGCGTCTTGTTTGGTTTCTATGAAGTTGCTTGGGCACAACGTGCGTGCCTTCATCCCGTGGACCGGGATCCCGGGAGCGGAGATTGCTGACCGTTTCTATCTAGATGCGTTTATCCGGGATGAGCTCAGCAAGGGACGATACGACCCGGCCATCAGCAAGGTGTGTTTCGAGATGCTGCTGGAATTGTTTGGGCGCACGCTGAAGCTGGATCTCGGGGACCATGACGGTCAAAAGTTGGTGGTTGAAGATGTCTGCTAAGTATAAAATCCATTCTAAAAAGTAGCCAAGCCTGGAGAAACATCGCCTAGCAACCATCATAATAATGCTTGACACGATAAAAATCCCCCATGCAGTGCCGCAAGGGAGAGAGAGAGGCTGGGCCGATACTTCAACACTGGGCCAGGGATGCCTGCGGGTGCCCGGAGAAAATCCAATAATTGCGCTATTCTTAGCCACCGCCACCCATGGGACTGGGGGGTCTGGTTCCTGGGCCTTTCTGGGTTTAATCAATTACAACGTAAAGAACGGAAACAGGAGAAAGAGAAAGAACAAAAGAGAAGAGAAGAAAAAGAAAAAGAAAAAAAAAGTAAGATCCGACTAGTCGACCAAATCCTCCCAACCCGAATTTTCAGGCGAACGCTTCCCACTAGCGTCGGCGACCTCCCAATTCGTGTAAGCCGTCTCACACACTTTCTCTCCTCTCTTCTTCTCTTTGTTCGCGACTTCCGCTCTTTCTTTTCTTTTCCCACTGCCTTTCTCGCTGTCAACCTCCAAACACCGCATCTGGTCTTCCCTCCCCACCCACACCCTCAGATCCGCCGCCGAGCGATCGAGAGCCGGTCCTCAGCGCGGGTCAGGGGACTCCTCCCACGAATCCCGGTCTCCCCCAAAGTATCGCCAGCACTGTTATTCGCGCCTTTAAGTGTTGTCCGCCCGTGGATTGTCTTGATTCGCCATGGGTTCGACTCAATTCGGGAATTTCCACGTGAGTTCAAAGTGATCATCCATACCTGAATACCACGCTCGTCCAATAGGCAGACACTGACCACACGCCCTTGGGTGGGTATGACAGGACTTCTGTCGCGACTCGACATTACCCGTCTGCAATGTTCGTGAGACCTCTCCTGGCGCGTGTGTGGACGTCAACTGACCCGGTTTCTAACAGCTTTTCGCCGTCAACCAGCCTCCCAACAAGGCTTTTGATGGATGTGTGCTCACCGGGATTGACCTGAGCGGGGGTCGGAACCTCAGCAATTTAGGTATGGGGACACCGATTTCGAGACAATCGAAGAGGACACACAAAAGGGTTCCCGGGCGACAGTCGGCTGATACGCGACAGGCTCAATTTTGCTGGCATTCATCGCGATCGTGGTCTCGGCGGTTTTGATTTGGAGGTCGGACAAGAAGCACGCCGCCGTCGGGCGTCGGTACGCGTCCCCCCTCTGAGAGATTTGAGATGAATACCACGGAAATTTACTGACGCGACGGCTTTGATAGGGAGATGCAATTGTTCCTGGCGGGGTTTATCGTAATAGAGATCTGCGAGATTTTCACCGTGGGTGGTATCCCACTCGATGATTCCGTTCGAAAGGTGAGCCAGAATATTCTTCGGGTCAACCTCGTTTCCCGGCTGACGGAGTGCTCTAGGGCTTTTCGGCGGTACATGTTGCCGCAATCACCGCGACGTGTTGGATTCTTTTCTTAAATGCGCTGGTGGGCTTCCAACTTCTCGATGATGGCACACCAGCCTCGCTTGGCTTGATCGCCGCATCTGCCGTGGTCCTGTTCATCGGTACGGGGTACATTGCCCTGGACACTGCATTTGATTGGACCGGCCATTTCCAGCCCAGCGTGACGGGCAGCGACAACCGTAATATCGGTCTCTACGTGCTGTACCAGCTCTTCCCGCTGATTTGCCTCGTCTTGTTCTACTCCTTCGAGGCCGTTCTGGTGCTTCGGGTGCTGGGCGAGTTCCGGCCTATGAGTATGTGTGCCCTCGAGGTTGATAGGTTCATTTTTCTTTTGCACAAGACACTAATTTTGTTCACAGTGTACCTTTCGGGTGCTGCAGTGCTGTTTGCCATCGGTCAGATCTTTACCTATGTAATCAGCACTCACCTGTGCCAGGCCTCGGGCGGAAAGATCAACGGTGCCCTGTTCGAAACTCTGTTCACCCTTCTGGCGGTTGTTGGTCTCTGGACCTTCTGGAGCAGTATCACCGAAGATGACTGGCCGCTGCCTGTGGGAGGTGGATACAACTAATTTTATTTCTATTGTTTCTGTTTGATTTATGGTTTCGCCTCGGCTTCTTGCGCGCTGATCTTTTTTTTACATACATACCAACTCCGGTCCTCACGATGAACAGGACTTTTGACGTTGTGATACCACACCGTTCTGAGTTATGTCTCACGATTCACCTTTGATCTTTCTCGATTTGCCTCGACGGTTGCCATGTCCTGTTCTCTCTAATTTCTTCCACCCCGTTTATCGGTCAGATAAACCTCCGGGGAGGCTGCGAACTACCAGGTTTGTCATGTGGTCAGTGGCCTCCCCGCTGGCATATTTCGCGTTCATTTCAATTGTCAGATACCTCTCTGCTGTGTACTTAGTTATAATCCATGTCAAATAATCGACTTCACCAATCTCGAGACACCTCACCTCGCCGGTCTCTTCGCACAGCCGCCACAATTCACGGTGTGCAGCCTGAGTGACCACAGCCTTCACGTAGGATTGTTATATCTACTTGCACTCTGTTCACTTTCTCTCTCCTCGACATGTTGTATCTGATCCCACCTTCCCCCAGCACACAGATCTAAGGACAAGGACGGGTGCCCAATGCGACCCGGTGTGACCTTGTTCTATCTTAATTCGCCTCGTTTTGCTAGCTATCCGTCTGGCATGAGTATGACATTGACCTGGAGAGTTAATTGCTCACACAGGGAGAGAGATGTGGTTTGTATCCCTTTCCATGAGAAAAAAACAAAGGCAAAAGATGAATATAAATCACCCTCGAGCTGGATATAAATAACCTGCCGGGCCAACTAAGCTCGTTCGATCTAGCCCACGACTCCAAAACATATACACCGAGACGAAACCGACTTTCATGCTAAATACTTCTCCACACTACCAACATGCGCTTCAACATCGCTACCCTCATCCTCTCTTCGGGTCTGGTCTCGGCCGTGGTCACGCCGAATATGTCTGAGAACAGAAACCAGACTTCTTGTATTCCACCCTTCTTCTATACTCATCCACCTTACTCCACCTACTCTTCATTTCCTTCCAATGTATAAAAAAAGATATAATCTGTGGTATTGAGTATGCTGATTCAACCGGCTCTATCTATCTAGTCCTGGAACAAAACAGAGCCCTCGTCGAGACTCTTCCACCTACCTGCAACCTCGGCTCTTGTATCAACTTGGCCGGCCAGATCAGTTGCACTCTGTCTGCTGTTGCCAGTGGAGATCCCACTGCTCTGCAGAAGTGTCTTTCTAATGGGTTGACTCAGGTTCGTTCTTTTCTTTTCTTTTTCTCCCCTTTGTATCAATGCTATATGTTAATAGGTCAATCATGATCAGATCTGTACTTGTACTGCTTGCATTCCCTTGTTAGCTAATGTCTTGAGTGCACTGGGGATTTGCGCTGCAACCTAACCTGTCGAAGGAAAGGTTTGTTAAGGGCTATCAGGGTATCCAGTGGCTTGGCCAGAGCGGCTATGTTGCTCAAGGGTCTATAGGTGGACATTGATGACGATCATGCTTCTCCAAAAGTTCGGGAAATTTGCTGGAAATACCCAGCAGCACTCTCTTTTTCAAGGCTATGGCATTTATGAAGATATTCCAATCTGAAGCCTTCTTGAATGCGTGATATGCAGACATCTAGTACCTCCAAGGTCGGAATCATGGCCTATCGTAGCATCATTCATCTTGCAGTTGTCTAAATCAATCAATCAATATGTACAGTGCCTGCCCATGAGTGTTTAGTGACTACCAATCTCCCCGATGGACCTCAAGAAACTACCCAAATCCATAATACGCTAACCTTTGCCCAAGATGGCTGCATGACCCGCCCAGAATATGACATGACAAGATGTAATAAGAGAAAAGTCCTTCAAAAAGTCCCACAAAAACCAGCCCTGCTCAACGAAACAATTTTTGGGGAGTCCCTTTATAATTGGACCTTAACATCTACACAGGGTAGAGTCCATTCACGTCGTCCAAGAAGACTCCGCAACCACTCCAAACCCATCCCTGTCCACTCTTCCGCTTGTGACTCCGGTCCTTCTGGGGCTAATTGTCGCTGAGCACCCTCCAGCATAGCACCCGCCAACGCCTTGGTAGTTGAGTTGACTGTCTCGAAAACAAAGTCTGCTAGACTGTCGTTGGGAGCCATCGCAACAGATGTGCCGTTGCCTGAGATGGGTCCAGGGGAATCACCAGACCCTGAGCTATAGCGTGGAGCAAACCAGTTGCCACGAAGATCGAAGATGCAGCGATCTGACCAGTGACATGAGGAAACAAAGAGGATGAGGAGTAGCGCAGAGCAGTAGATGCACGGGCGGTGGATGACGTAGGTCAGAGCGACGAAGGAGATGATGAATAGAGGAGATGCGTTGGTTGGAATAAAGAGAAGAGGTAGCCAGCTGTAGAATGATTCGAGTGATTAGTTTGGGATCTGGGTCTTGCACTTGGACAAACTCACCTGCGAAGACAGAACATGGTGGATATGCTTCTAGGGTAATTGCGCCCCTTGAGTGAAGTACAAACAGAGAAAGAAAAGAGACAACAAACGTTCGAGGGCACCCAAAGGTGTGTAGGATGGGAGGATGTGTAGATTGCCAAGATGCGAGGAAGCTGTGGATGACGGTGGCCAACGGCGTATTGTCAGGTATTGTATGGGCCACACCAGCCACGCTCCATTTTGCTTCTGCTTCTCCAACCTCATCTTCTCTTCCTCTCACTTTCTTCTTCCTACCCTTTTTCTCCGTCAACTCTCGTTTCCAATTCTACAGCTCTTCATCCATTCATTTACTGCATCTGCCAACTTTAGTGGTCCCTCCCTTTGCTTTTCTCTCCCTCTCGAAAGAGAGCTCCCGAGAGCTTTGCATAAGTTTGGAATCGTGCGGAGGTCGCCTCGGATAGGCGCACGACAGAAATGTCTACCCCCAATGATCTCCAGGCTCTCTTGGCCAGTATCCGGCCCCGTCCATCCCCGTCCAATTCTTCGGGTCCCGACAATCTCCAGCCTCGTCAGCCGCACTACCAACCGGGTTTGTTCCCGCCGCATCCTCAGCAGCCATACGACGGCCAGAGCTTGCCCCATCCCCAGCTGCATGGCTACCATAATCCCTCGGTCTCGACAATTCAGAGTCCTTCCCCGGTGAACACCCCTCCCCACCATGGTTCTGATATCCTGAGTCCCAACATCCCCACCCCTCGTGGCGACTGGCCCCAGCAGCCGCAGTCCAACAACCCTGACCGTGCTACCGATCTGTTGAATCTCCTCAGATTCAGCCAGGGCTCAGCTGCTCCCTCCCATGCCCCGGCCCCAACTCCGACCGCAGGCCTTGAACAGCTTCGGTCTCCGCTGGGCTCGGAAGCTGCCACGTCGCATGGACGAAACATTTCTGCGTCAAACTTGGTTTCCTCGTTGTTTGGTCAACCGGCGCCTGCTGCTCCCCGGCGGCGCCGCCGGTTGGCCCGGGAGAAGGGTTCCAAGCTAGCCAGCCTGGCGGCCCGAGCGAAAACACGCAAGAGATGCTGCTTCGTCTGCTCAATCGCTCCCAGCCAGGACCCGCTGTGGTGGAAACACCAGCTCTGGTTGCAACTGGCCAAACTTCTCGAGCGACTGTCGATAAGTCCCAGGATAATGGAGCGGACGAGGCGCCTTTGGAAGTTCTGGAGAAGGGTTCTGAGGAACCTGCGAAACTGGAAACGGTCGCACCCTCTACTTCCAAGGACTCCATGTTCACTTATGTCAACCCTTTCGATCAGTTGGCGGCCATCTCTCCACGCAACAAGTCCCCACAATCCAAGTCGGGGAGTGCAAGCCCGGCTGTGGAATTGACCAAGAAGCAGAAAGTGAATGTTTCGGCGAATTTGGAACAGACACCAACTCCTGCACCGGCGGAAACCCAACAGCGGAGCAAGTCTCCAATTCTCGAGGATGGTCAGAGAGACGCCGTCAATCAAGTTGTCGGTCGTCTCGTGAATGAGATTGGGCGTTCTCTCAGCGAGAGTGAATCCAAATCCACGGCGGACGCGAAAGCGGCCGCTCCTACCGCCGAGGAATCCTCCGAAGCGGTACTCTCGTCCATCGCCAGTCATTCGCGAGATACGGCTGCCGAGGCCCAAGAGGTGGCCGCCCCAAACCAGCCCAAGGAGCCTTTCAAGGAGGAGGTGGTGGATGCCACTGCGGCTGTTCCCGCTCAAAGCGGCGCTGTTCATGCCGAAGCCCTTGTTGATAGCTGGGAGAGTGCTGAAGACAGTGCTGAAAAAGAGGAAGAACGGATTGTCTCGGTCCAGAATTTCCCCCTGAGACCGTTCATTTCCATTGCCGTGAAGCCCCAAACCGGAAAGTTTCTGGCATTCCGCGACGATGGAGTTATGGATATTGCTCGTTTGAAGAAAGAGTTTGATCAATTGGACCGCTCTTTGACTGCCGCAACTTCCGAATACATCGTTTACGCTCTTGCGAAAGTGGGAGGAATCCGAATCATTCGGCAGGATGACGGAAGTGACCGGCAGGTCTTCCGCTCTACTCGTGATCGCGTGTTCAATGTCACCCTGTGTACGTCGTCCTCCACAAGCGGCGCCTCGGAGGTGCAAGCGATCCTTGGCATTGGCATCAGTGGTGCGGTATACTGGGCTCTGATTTCCCGCCCCGAAAAGGACCTGTTTGATACGGACGCCCTGGAGAGTGAGACTTTGATCTTCCCGCCTTTCCCGGCCTCAGATGAGAATACCTCTGGCGGCCAGCTGAAAACGCGAGCCAAACGGAGCGCTCGTCACCCTGAGTTATTTGCGATTGGCCGCGGTAAAAACATATACGTGGTTTCCCCCCAGGCGGCCATGAGCCCCAGCTTTGGTGTCTCCGTCTCTCAACGCACAGTCAACACGGAGAAGTTCTTCAAGGAGCGGGCCCTGAAGATCTCGACTGGCAAGGCCGGCAAGGATTTCGCTTTCAGTGACGATGACACCGTCATTGCCTCGCTGGATAAGACCGGCCGACTGCGCTTCTGGGACATCCGCGATGTGCTGGATGACCCGAGCTTTATCGAAGGTCCCGCTCCCAGTGAGGTTCGGATTCCCTTGAACACGTTTGTCACCGGCTCTCCAACGGAGAAATCCTGGCCCACCTCAGTGCTTTTCCTGGATAAGCTTCGCGCTTATTCGAAATCCATGGCGCTCCGCTATGTTCTGGTTGGGTTGAAGCAAAACCACACCTTGCAGCTCTGGGATATTGGGCTGGGTAAGGCTGTGCAGGAGCTGAAGTTCCCTCACGAGAACGAGTCGGATGCGATTTGCAGTGTCGCGTATCATCCCGCTTCAGGGATCATCGTGGTCGGACACCCTACGCGCAATTCGATTTACTTTGTTCACCTGTCTGCGCCGAAGTACAACCTGCCACAGATGTCCCAGGCGGCATTCATCAGGGCCGCCAGCGAGAAGGACAGCAATCTGCCCAAACCTGAATCGACCGCATGTTTGAGTGGGATCCGTGAAATCTCGCTTGGCTCCAAGGGCGAGTTGCGCAGCCTGGAACTCTTGCCTATCAATAAGTCGGCAACTGAGAAGCGCGGATCGGAGGACACTGCTCTGTTTGAGCTATATGTGATGCACTCACGTGGGGTGACGTGCCTGAATATAAACAAGGAAGACCTGGGTTGGACCCCCGAGAACAAGGTCATCCGTCCCGTGGATGCGCTGGGTGCGGGCTTCATTGAAATCAACGAACTCCAGTCCTTCCCGAGCTATGTCACCGATGATCCATCAGTCAATGGTGATGCGGCTTCTATCCCATCCCGCGCAACGATCAAAGAGCCTGTGAAGAAGGCAGACATTGGTGATTCGGGTGCTGTTCCTTCGCGCAACACCTCGCCAATCAAACCGTCCAAGAAGAAGGGTGATGAGTCCGTCGAAGCCGTCTCCACTTCCAACGGATCTGAGAAGCCTGAGAAGAAGAAGAAAAAGAAGGCTGCCGCGGAGGCTGCGGCGAAGGTCAAGGAGCCTACCGCCACCACGGGCGTTGAGCCTCTTTCTACCCCTGCTACCCAAGCCAAGGAGCAGCCGGAGAACGAAACTCTTGCTTCATCTGCAGCTGCAATGAGTGCGACTCATGCAACGGGCCATGCACTGTCTGCTGGGCTCATCCCTGGGCCGCCTGGTGCCGGCATCTCGAATGAAGCTTTGAACAAACACCTCGAGTCGCTGCAAAACAGTGTCTCTGGCGAGTTCAACAAGAGCCTTGGCCGAGAAATTGAGGCATTGTATCGCCGCTTCGATGAGGATCGTCGCAACTGGGACGCCGCCTCGGCTGCGAAACAGGACCAGGTGCTTCGCCTGGTATCCAGTACTCTATCAGACAATGTTGAGAAGAACTTGGCCCGCATTGTCTCAAGCAGCATCCAAACCGATGTGGTTCCGG
Organism: Penicillium alfredii; assembly: GCF_028826965.1. Taxonomy (NCBI): domain Eukaryota; kingdom Fungi; phylum Ascomycota; class Eurotiomycetes; order Eurotiales; family Aspergillaceae; genus Penicillium; species Penicillium alfredii. The sequence continues at coordinate 2,377,871 of NW_026622701.1, read as the reverse complement.
CCATCACTGATGCCACCTCGAGCACGGTCAACAAGCAGCTTGGAAGCGTCCTCGACGACGAACTGCGTCAGTCTCTTCCCAAGGCGGTCACCCACGCTTTGCAACATCCGGCGGTCATGAAGGCCGTGTCGGATTCGGTGGCTCAGAAACTTGCTCCTCGCATTGAGATCGAACTGTCCAAAACCGTGCAGAGCTCCATCGCCCCCATGATCGAGAACCTGACACGCAGCACCAAGAAGGTCGAGGCAGATCTGGAGCAGAAGTTCCAGGCGCAGATCAAGCATTACGAGGCGCAGCGTCAAAGCAACAACGCGAAAATCGAAGAAATGTCAGCTCTCCTACGGGGTCTGTCGAATACTGTCTCTTCGCTGGCTGCAAACCAGGGCCGCCAGAGTGAAAGCTCCATTCCCCAGCGTCCCTCGGCTGGACGGCCGAGTGAGACCACTGCACGCGTCCCACAGGCGCCAGCGCCTCAGACTGCCCCAGCAACACCTCCTGTGTCGAGGACCGCGGAGGAAGCCGAATTGGCCGACATTGCTCGAACGATCAATGCTGGTCAGTTCGAAGAGGGTACGATTAAGGTTCGTATCGGTCCTCTATCGTTAATGTTTCTTGAGTACTGACTTGGATTTTTCTTTAGTGGCTTCAATCGAACCAACAGGCCGACCTGTTCGACAACTTCTTCGTTCGCGTTTCTCCGAACTACCTAGCCCGACTCTCTGCAATCCTCACGCTCTCTGTGGGAGTGGCTGTTACCTCCAGCCTACAGACGAACATCATCCAGCGTCTTGGCTGGCTCGACGTGGTGCTGCATAATGTGGATGCCCGGGTATGTTACAATCATCATCAATAATGGTCTCTGAAGTTTCTGTTTGAGAGTTACTCATATTGTGATTTCTTAGGATTCCGACCTCCGCGAAGTCGCTCCTCGGATCATGGAAGTTCTGACCCAGCGCCTGAACACCCTGTACATGACGGTTGCCGAGCGCAACCCGCACGACCCCATTCTTCGCTTGATCGCGCCCCTGTCTCGTCGAGCCCGGGAGCTGCACGGTTTCTAGGGTGTTTTTTCTTTCCCAAATGGAAGTTTGTCACGAGCTAAGCATAAACGCACACCAAAGGAGCCATCATTCTGGCTCATGACACGACGTGTAACGATATTGGTTTCATGACAATTGAGGAATGGAGAAAATCGAGGAACGCATCGGATGGGGATGGAGGGGAGTGGTCGAGATTGACTTGTCAGACCGGAAGCCCCTCCATTTCTTTTCTTTTTCTTTCTAGATGGATAATTAATAGCTTTCGGGCGTTGGATGTTGATGGACTATTTGGACATTGATCTACTCGGATTCCTCCCAAGGCCGTCGAGGTCTAATGCTGGCTGTATCTGTTCTGCACTTCGGGTATTTATCTTCGATGTTTGTCGTGAACACATCGCATTATTTGTAAATTGATGGGGCTTGTTGAGGCCCTAACTTTGTCGAATCTATACTGTTCTGGGAATTGTAATAGAGAGTGTCGGGAAATTCTATAATAATATTTCTTCTCTATTTCCAAGGTCACTTGGCTCGCTAGAGATGTATATAAATCGTAACGTGCCAGCAAAGACGGGAACTACAATCTAGTCCTCAACTCCGATCCCTGCAGCTCCCCACCTCCAAGAAACTCGACCACAATCTTCTTGAAGGCTTCCTCATTCGCCACATGCACAGGAGAACTGGCCTCCGCACCGGCAGATGCAACATGCCCCGTGAGAACATCCCAAATGCGATGGAGCTCGTCGGCCGTCAGGCGGGCTACATCGGCCGCGTTCCCACGCCATGCGACGTGGGTATCCGGACGTACCAAGACCAGGTCTCGTTCCCAGATGCGGTGGGCGTGAGGCTCGTCGAGGACATGGATGTGTTTCAGGGGAATTTGGCGGGACTCTGCCGTGGTTGCGAAGATATCACTGACGTTATTATCATTAGTATTGGTGGTGGTGCTGCGCTCGACAAAATGGATCAGGGTAAATTCCGCCCCGAAGAGATCATAGATACTCGTCGTGCCGTCCTTCAGAAACACGTGCGGCGCCCGCGAACCCGGCCGCGTGCTGGGCACATATCGACCGGTCTCCCAGTGCGGCTCGGGCGACCCGTCTTGCCAGACCACGGGCGAGTGGTAGAGGCGGAGGTCCAGCTCGATGCCCCGGTCCAGCGTCTCGGGCCCGGATTCTTGCAGGAAGGCATGCACCTTCTCGCGGAGCGCGTCGCCCTGCGGCGTCGCCGCTTCGAGGAGACCCGGGTCGTGCTCGTAGATCTGGGCTAGCTTGATGTGTTCCACGAGATGGCGGTGCGCGCGCACCAGGGCGCGGACCATGATTGGTCGTCGCTCCTGACTATATGTGCGGAGGAGCAGGTCGCCGCCGTATCCTTTGATCACGGCCGACAGTCGCCAGCCGAGGTCGACGGCGTCGACTACTCCGCTGTTCATGCCGTAGCCGCCGTGAGGAGGGTTGCGATGTGCTGCGTATGGTGGCCTGTGTCAGCTTGGCTGTTTTTCTTTCTACCATCCATGATCATATTTCCCTTGCAAGGGAATACCATATTGAAGGGGTGCTGAACAGGCAATATCAAACTCACCAGCATCTCCTGCCAGGAATACCTTCAGGCTGTCGGTGTTATATTGCTCGGCCACACTGAAATTCGGCGTCCACTCGCTGTCGACCAGGATCTCATCAATCTTGAACCGGTGCGGCTGTCCCGCACCACCCAATGCCCGATATACCACTTCTTGGGGCTCAACCTTGTCTGGCCCGAGTAGGTGGACGGGGAAATGTGCCGTAAATGTGTCATCATCGTCTTGATCAATTAGAAATCCCCCGTTGATGGGAAACATATGCCAGAAACGGCCAAAAGGGAGGTTGTTGGCCAGCTCGCGGGACTTGAAGTGCACCAGGTGGAATTGCATTGGCCTAGAGAAAGGGTCGGGGTGAGCCTCTCGTCCTGATCCATGAACTGAGCCAGCAGGGCATACATCGGGCCTCCGAGCATATTTATCTCGGCCGTGCGGCGTACTCGACTGCCGCCACCGTCACAACCGACCAGATATCGACCGCGCACGGTATGATGCTGACCGTCCAGGTCGGCGAACTTGGCGACGACGCCGGTCGCATCTTCCCGGTGCGACAGGTACCTCCAGCCGAATCTGCTGCTGATGTGCGGCTTTGCGACAACGATTTTCTTCAACCACGCTTCGAAGATGATCTGTGAGCATCGCTGCTCGGCCTCGGCGGGTTGGCTGCCGTCATTATTCGCGTGGATGTAAGCCCGTTGCTGTCGGGCGGATGGGAGTCTCTAATAGCAATGACATTGATCGAGTATGAGTCTCTTGCACCGTAAAATTGAAAGGAGACCACCATACCCAGGAACTCAGCAGTCGACCCTTGGGGTTGATCTGCGTCACGAAGCCTGTATCGAATCCAACATCCTCGTTCACGGCGTCAGGCTGTACGCGATAGTCATCCGCCAATCCCAGGTACCGGAGGAGCTCCATGGAGCGACAGTTTGTTAGGTCCATCTTCGGCCATCTTGTCGTTTCGAGATTCTGCTCAGCAATGAAACATGGGATCTGCAACCGATCAAGCTGGTACGCGAGGACCATGCCCACGGGGCCAGCTCCCACGATGATCACAGGCGTTTCTTCCGTTGTCATAGTGAAAAGTTGGTCCGTCAAGCTAGACAAGCTGGAACCAGCATGCGAGCTAGACATGGAAACCAAAGTCATATCTCAACCCACAGGAGGGGCTGGGCGAACCTGCAGTATATACCTCGTAAGTGGAGAACAACGGGGACCAGTTCACCATGTTCTTACCGAGACCAGCGAAAGAGGCATGTGGGATGCAGATCAGATCCCACCAGAGCTAGTTGCATATAGCTAAGATCCACTTGCTTGACAATGCATCTTTGCTGGGGCCAAGGGTGGTAGGAAAAGCAACAAGAGCTAGAAATGCCGAAATGAAAAATAAAGCATACAAGTATTTATGTAATATGGAACTCATCCCCTCTTCGTTTCTCAACAAATGTAAGCAGAAGGTGTAGAAGTAGGAAAAAATAAAGAAGAAAAATAGAAAAAGAACAATCTCAGTCTCGTCTCACCGATAACCGGGGCAGCTTCTCCAGTTCTGGCCCCCAATTGCGCTTGGGGCGATCCGATCCAACTTAGCTCGCACGCCGTTCAGCCCCGGTACTTTTGTCATGGGCAATCAAATTCACGGGTCTCTCTGGCTCATCCGTCTGTCCCACACCTGGAGTCTGGTTCAATGGGGACCGCGAACGGACCACTGGACGGTCGATGCGGAATAATGGCAGGTGTGTATCCCGTAGATTGCGTTTGCGGCTCTGCTGGTCGAGGACTGTGTCCGTTAGAGGCGTTGCCGTGCTGTGCGTATGACGGATGTTGGAAATGGGTATCGGATCCGGTTCGTCAACAGTGCCGGTGCTGATCACACTGGAGATGGTCCGTGGAAGATGATAGCCAGCCTTTCCGACAGGGACCGACAGACCATGTACAACCTGGGTCAAGTCAGTTAGAGAGTGAATAAGAAAATATGGCTTGGAAAACTCACAATACTGCAGACAACCAAGAACCACACCACGACCTCAATGGCCTCGATCACCTGCTGCACATCCTCTCGTACCTGGCCATCGACCTTGATCTCCTGGAGAAATTCAAGACTGATTGACAGATAAAAGATGGCACCCACTCCAATCGGGCCAAAGAACCCGGCAAATGCGGCCTGGGAGAAATTCTCGATCTGGCTGATGTATTTGTGCATGGCAAGGACGATCGGTAACCGGCGAACCAGAAGAATCAAAATCCCCAGGAAAATCAGCCGGTAGATCGGAATGACGTTATTGTTCAGGAAAGATGACCACGGGCAAACTGCACCGAACCACATAAACATAGCCAAGTTGAGTAGCATGTCGATAGTCGGCTGCAGTGAATCATCTATGGTCTCGAGCCGAAACCAATCACTGGCCCTGTCAGCTTTGATCTCTGTCGCAATATCCAAAGGAAGCCTACTCTTGAGTAAAGACATTTCCAGCAACAAAGCACGCCAGAAGGTCATCCGTTCCAATGAGACCGCAAGTTCCCACAATGAACAGCTGCAATAATTATCAGCGATAACCTTGCCAGAGTGAAAAGTAAAGACTCACCGCAAGAGCAATTGCAAACACCAGAAAGCTCTCTCGGTCGACATAACGCCTTTCTTCTGCCCAATGGAGCAGCCTTCTCGACAGCCAGCCAACCACAACGCCGTAGACGATGCTCAAAAGGATGGTGTACACCCATGTCTCATAGAACCACAACCCCATTGCCTTCCCTGCACCGCCACTGAAACCTTCACCTCCCATGCCAGTGTATTTGAGCAGGTAAATAGCAAAGAAGAGAAAGGGGTAGCCAAGTCCGTCGTTGGCACCCGACTCGGCGACAATGATCCTTTGAAGTGGAGGAGGAACATGCTTGTCTGCAAACTTGCCCTTGACGATAGAGTTAGACAGCACGGGATCTGTCGGGGTCACGCAGGCCCCGACGACCAAGGCATGAAGGAACTTGAAATTGGGGACCATGGCCCAGATGATTAAACTGCTGCACATCCACATCGCAGTCATGCCGGGCCCTAGCAACAAAGACAAGCTCTTCCATTCGATCTGGAGATAGCGTTTGGGGAGCTGCACTCCGGCCAAGACAAGCTGCACCCCGAGGACCAGACGGGTGAAGTGCAGAGTGACAGCCTCTAGATTTTGCTCGGAATGCAGTGCATACTCCTCGGGCCTGATGAAATTGGCAGCATGGGGCGAGAATGCGACTCCGGCCAGCAACGAGATCACTGTTCTTGTGTGTCAGAAACAGCGAAATTCCGAGGGCAAGAAACAGAAAATACATACGTGCTTCGGACAGGTAAAATCGATCCTTGCACAGATACGACACCAATCCGAAGAGGGAGACAAAGCCGCCCAGCGTCGCACAGACAATGTTGAAGTTGACTATCGCGAGAGTTGGCATTTTGCTGCCAAATCTATGGATACACTTGAGATTCCCCTGAACGAATCCAGTGGGCGTCTTGAAGTGGATCAAAGGAGATGTTGGAATATCAGGGTCAAGCTGTCACTAATTCTTCAGTGATAGCCAAATGTGAGAACAAGCGAATGTTATTCAATCATAATTTGAGTGTGCTGGATGAAAAGCAACGAGATCATAGGGAAAGCTTGAAGAGAGTGTCGAAGATTGAACAGCATGGAAGCTTCAAGACCTTTTAGTTCAAGTGAGAGAAGACCTCTGAGGCAGCGGTGAAAGTGAACGGTGTTGGGGAGGCAAAAGAGAAATGAAGTTGCCAGCGGTTTGGTGGCGGGAGGTTTGGGTCTTGGCTTCCCCTGGGCACTCATGCATCGATCCATCTACAACTCTCTACGCCGATCTCAGGAACAGGATTTCATTATTCGTGATCGTCATGCCAATGGGAATAACTCAGAAGTCCTCGTCAAATACTTCATCGGGAATTTTCCGGCTCACTTCCAGCGCCTCGGCCTTTTCCGATATACCTCTGTGAGCTCCATTAACCGCCAGGCGATCAGCTTCCTCGTTGCCCAGGTCCTTGTTGTGTCCCTTGACCCACTCAAACAGGGTCTTGACTTTCAGCTCGGCACGCTCCTCGATCTTGACCAGAATCGATTCGACCAGATCTCGGTTCTCGACCGGCTTCTTGTCCTTGGTCATCCAGTTGTTGCGGCGCCAGTTGATAAACCACACCGTCACACAGTCAATCGCATACCGGCTGTCAGTAAATATGGTGACATCTCGATGGCGAGGAGCGATGTCGATCGCTCGGAGGATGGCGGTCAATTCTGCACGTTGGTTTGTCTGGCGATTGCCCTTCAATGGCTCGGAGACATTCCTGCTGGGAGAATCGATGTGAGTCAGAAGGACCGATGGCCGTTTTTTTTTTTTTTTTTTTTTTACTCCTACCACGGGGAAACACACCTTGAGTCACCGGGACCGAAGTACACGCCCACCCCGGCCGACGCCAACTTGGTTCCATTCTTCAGCGAACTTCCATCGGTATATATTCGCAGCATGCTCGGGATCCCTGCAGTTTGTGTCTTTGTCGCTGTCTTCTGAGGAGCTGTCTTGTACACCACCTTGCCCGTGGTCGGGTCTAACAGCACGTTGGGGTCAAAGCCATCCTCGGCTCCCCGCGGCAAGGGCCCGTCTCCCGGTGCAAACTCGACACCCTCTGCATCCTTGGGGACTTCATTCACGGTTCCAGGAGGCTGCTGTGGCACTCCGAATCCCACCGGGGGTGGGAGGCGTTCCTTCTCAGCTCCCACAAATTCCTCCGCCTCTTTTCGAGTCGAAAATTTCCGGTATCGCGGTCGGGGAAAACCGCGAATCTGCTCCTGCGCGGTAGCCCAATCAGTGTAGACTCCGGGGACCCGACCTCGCTGTATCCCGTAGAATCTGGTTTGCTCTGGTCCCTGCGTGGAGACGCCGGATGATGGAAGCTTGATGCCGGTCAAAAACGCGTTGGCTTCTTCGAAAGAAGGAAAAGATTGAACTGGCATTCATTCACGTCAGCTCCGGCTCTCGGTCACGGTGTAGTATTCGCGAAAAGCACACTCACAGACAGCTCCCTTGTACCCCGTGATTTGAGCCAGGCAGTCATTCCACCCGTAGTAAATCCCTGGCTTGAACCCCGCCTTTACAGCATAGTATTTGGCAGGGGCACTTCGCTTGCGCTTTGTACCGGCGGTGGGCGACACTTTGGGCACGGGTGCCGGACTGGGTGAGGGGGTAGTCTCATTCATGGTTACGCGGTCGTCGCAGGCGGTCGAATAGGAGAATTTCGGAAAATCAAAGGTAGGAAGTACCGGTTGAGAGGATATTTGAGGGGTGCGATGGGAGATCGAGCTTCGCGTGGCGTAGTCAATCGAGTGTCGCGGGATGATTCGCGACTGGCAGCTCCGAAGGGAACTCAAAAGCCCCAGATGTGGAGCTGAAATCCAAGCACCGCGAATTGTTGAAATCCCCGGGTGAAGGCGGGGGGGTATCTGAGAAATATGAACGGAAGAAAAGAGGAAGTTGGAGGGTTCAGATTTGGAAATGCGGTAGAAGAGGGGGGGGAAGGGGGGGGGGGGGGGGGGGGGGCCATGTCTGATTCGGCCTCCGTAGCAAGCACTCGAGCACATAGCAACATCACTCTTTATTCTCGACGCCGGCTCAAAATACTAGCGAGCGGGTGTATAATATAAATATTGCGGTTATATATATAAATATATAAATATATATATTAGTCTCTCTTTCTCTCTATCTCTCTACATCAAGCGAAGCAGAAGGTGTGATAATTGCCCGATTTTCGCAACTAGAAAGTAGGAAATCAGTGGGAATACCAGAGGTTACTAACTCGGGGAGATGTCTATATAGCTCGACTCCAGGAGCATCTAGAGGTCTGCCTTGAAAACCAGCTAGCTGGGCTTGTGATTTTGATGAAGGGTAAAAATGTAATCCTCCATCCACTGGATATCAAAGTAAACATAAGAATCAACTTCACATCCATCGGAATCATCTTATTAGCCCCAAAGTATATAGACCTTAACAAACCCAATGCGAAGGATGATCCCACGGGCCATGGACCTGCGTAGGTTCTCTTCTCATGGGCCCAAAATTCGGAGTCTCCAAGAATGGACAAGATCCCACAAAATTCCTATAGGAATTCTCTATAGGTAGGGTTATAATCAAAAATAGGCCTCCACTAGCTGCACAACCTGAAGGGCTATAGTACCTTCAGCCAAAGTGACAACGGCCACGTGATCCAGGAAGGTTGCGTCGAGTGCTTCAGCGTGGTAATTTGAACGAAAATAACATTAGGATTAGAGAGAAACATGCAACATGGTTGGCCGGATGGTGTAGTTGGTTATCACGTGTCGTTAACACCGACAAGGTCCTGGGATCGAGCCCCAGTCTGGTCATTTTTGCCTCTATTTTCATCTCGTTTTTTTTTGGTTCTTCTGGATGATATCTTATTTTTTAGCCAAGATGTAATTCGATCGCCAACTCGCACTTGATACCTAGAAGACTGAAGTTCAATTGATTATGATAGTCTACCACTGCCATTTTTCTGGATGAAGGTACCAATCTCTCTTTCTGCTTGGCTTCGCCAGTCCATACTCGGCGTAACGAGCCTCTGACCATTCAAGTTTACTGATAATTGGCCATCCGCTTGGAAACCCCGAGATGTAACTGCAATCTGTTAGGATATACTCCACGCATGACAACTCGCTTGAAGTGCCCCAAGAGCATTACATGACATGTCGGACGCACAGATTGCCTGCAGACTGATCAAAGATGATCTTCGATTATTCTGGACTGGCCTGGTGCTACTCCGCAACCAAGCATCTGTCTTTTAACTATATCAATATCCCCTCTAACTGCCTGGGACCTGCGTCGACTTACTCGTAGGCGGCACGGAACTTAGAACGGATATCTCTGTGTGCGGTGTCATCCAAGCCCCAGAAGAATTCCTCAGCCAGAGGCTCCCCGGGAACCTTTTCCCACACAAGGGATCCGATTTAGCCGCCAGGAACGAGGCCGTTCTCTTCTTGGGTGCTTTCTGTGTGGCCAAGAAAGCGAGGAACAGCGTTACAGCGTCCACACAACCATGTTAACACCGGTCAGGTTCATTTTTTGTTCTTTTCTCCTAAGAATATGGGTTTTTTGATGATATTCTTCGTAATATTCTTCCCTTGCTCCTCGGATGTTAGTTGCCTGGAGATGCTGAACGACAGGTCCATCTCCAGACTTGAACCAGGCCTCGTAGAGCACATCCTAGTAGCCATGTGCATGGATCCAAAGAAGCGAGATATAAGCCACGGCAGTGATGATAGCAAATGCCGAGCAATTTTCCCTCAGGAGGACTGATACATGTTGAATACGCCAATGACCGCGGCGCTGGTATCGCATGTAGGCTCCTGAGAGTGCTCCAGTCCGGTGAGCCAGAACCAAGCACCCAAGCCACTGGCCGCACAACCGAGGATATTCTGCAGGACCAGGGAGACATCTGGTTTCAGACTATAGCGGAGTTCACTCTGCTTGGTTACCTTACCGAAAAGGTTGTAGGCATCTTGGTAGAATAGCGTGGCAATCAAGGAGAACACTATCAAATAGTCTGGTGTCAGGGCTCTAGCGTGCACAATGTCGATAATGAGCCTGGTGAATATTGTGTAGCCGATCAGATTGATGCTGCTTCCAATTCGGGAGAGCGTCGACCACGGCCCGTTGGATAGGCGCAGAATCAGCAGCGCGCCCCAGAGCAAGGAGAGCCCAAGCCGAATCCCAAGACCGTAGAGCTCATTCGAGGTCTGGGTGGTGCATTCAAGTGAGCTCATGGTAGCGTGGAAAAAAGAAAGAAAAGATAAAAAAAAAAAAAACAAAAAGGATGGGCAAGCCTTTTGACAGTCGACGATTGTGGCAATGATGTCGATCCTATCCATACAAGTTGGGGGCCAGTGATGGCCATGAGTCAGGTCAATTGAAATACCTAACAAAATAGATACTTTGTAGATATAGAAAAAGACACAAAATGGTATATCATGGACAAAAAAGTGCGATTTTACATGTTTCCCAAGCCCCGAGGTATTTAGACGATTCACAACTTCGCTCGGAAAACACGCTGTGAAGGTTCAAGACCCGAGGGACCGTCATAAATTTGCTGGTCGACAATGCGGGTATTAACCTGAAGTAAGGAAAGAAGCAAAATCAGCGAATCGGCCCAGAAGTAAGAATACTCGCAGGGTGCATACATGTTGAGGTCCTAGTTCATCGACCCGTTCCACCCCAAGCAGACGCATACATGTCTTACTTTCGTCGGCCAGAACTAGTAAGAAGTTAGCACGGAGGTTTTCAACTCAACCGAAGATTCAACTTACTTTGTAAAGTTCGGCGAACACCGTTTACTCCGCCTGCCGCGAGGCCCCAGAGAGCAGGTCGTCCAATACCCACCGCTTTGGCGCCCAGACAGAGAGCCTTGACGACATCCGTGCCACGACGGATACCTCCATCCACATGAACCTCGAGCTTGTCAAAAACCTCGGGGGAGTATTTCCGAATTTCTAATAGGGTGTGTACCGCCGGTGGGGCAGTGTCAAGGGCCCGTCCGCCATGGTTGGAGAGGATGATGCCCTTGACTTGTGGTGCGTGCAGCGATGCAATATATGCATCCTCATGAGTCTGCAGGCCCTTGAGAATAATGGGAAGACTTGTGTGCTTGGCAAGCCAGGGCAGAGTTTCCTTCCATGTTAAGGACGGGTCAGTGCCTGCGAACAGCTGCTGGCCCACTCCACCAGATCCTTGATTCACGTCAGGAGTATCATCCGCCGTTCGTTCCGCAGCTTTCACACCGCTAGTCACGGCCATTGAGCCTCCTACAATACTGCTTCGCTCATCATCTTCTCTTTTCCCCGGAACGGGGGCATCGAGGGTGAGAACGATGAACTTGATAGCCTTGAGTTTGTTGATGCGCGCCAGCATGGCTTCGCTCTTCTTCCGATCAATCTGAGCATAAAGTTGCCAGCCAAAAACCTGATCGGGTGCTGCGTCTTTGACGATCTGTTCTGGCGTCATAGAGGCATTGTTGGAGATGACTTGCATGGCTCCGAAGCTGCGACATGCCTCCGCAATGCCTGCCTCGCCGGCTGGATGGCCCAGCCGTGCCATGGCTGCCGGGGATACATAGATAGGCATTCCCAATTTGTGGCCCAGCGCAGTCGTATCTAGGTCGCATCGCGTGCAATCAATGAAAACTCTCGGCCGTAGGAGAATGGACCGATAAACCTGGGTATTGAAGTGCTTGCTGAATTTATCGTCGGATGCCGAATAGTAATAGGCCCAGGCCTTCTTGCTCACTTGCTTAGTGGCCACCTCTTCAATCTCATCTAGGTTGAGGAGGGTGTCGACGGGAGGCGGCCCCTCGGCAGGCTCTTGCGTCTCAGCTGGTGCCTCTACCTTGGGCAATGTGTTTGCATCCACGGTCCCCAAACAAGCCTCGGGCTTGAGTTCTTCCTCGAGGATCCCCGGAGGATGAATTGGATCATATTCTTCTGTGGCATCCTTGCCCGCAAGTTTCAGGATAATCTTCGCGCCGCCGGGGTGACTGGACAGGAAACCGGTCACCTAATGACAGAATTAGCGGCCATCGCAAAGAATTGCTACAGACAAGGAAGATGAATTCGTACATCATAAACTTTTCCATATAGAATCACCCAGCAGCTGTCCCGGGTGTTGTGTTTTGCGACTGGATTGGCATTGTCAGTATGGATCGACCGGTGCGGAGGAGAGAGGAGAGGACCAGACCTTCTGTCGCATCAATAACTTTGGCCATTTTCAAGTACAAGAAATTGGCGCGACCACAATAACCCCCAGAGGTCGACACAGGGTATCAGGGTATTTTAGAACAGAGTAGAGGTGCCCGGACGAGAGTCGGAGAAGACACCGACCTCATGGAGCGTGGGGAACAGCGGCGACTGGACTGCCGCATTGGGCAAGTTGAATAGCCGAGGGGTTGGAGAATTGGAATTGGGCCAACGTCATTGGTGGGGAAATTGTCTGGTAAAATTGCACCAAGAAGACGTGAAATTGCAAGTCAAATAAACAGAGCAATGAAAATAACCAGAATGACATACTGCGAATACTGCGATGAATAACAAGCGAAAAAGCAAAAAAGCAATGGACAACACCCTCGCAGTCCACGTGAGCCATGTCCGTGCCCGCTTCTCCTCACGGAACTTGACTTCCTGTAGCTTCGAACATCTCGTCGCCTTTCATCAGGACTCTTCGTCATGTTCGAGGTTGGTTGGCTCTCAAATACCCCCTCTTTTCCCTCGATGAGATTTTCTTGCCAGGCAGTATATTCTAACCAGCACAGCGACGAGCCGCGGATCGATATCGCCTTCGAATGCACCGAGCCCGCTCGGCCGTGCTGACCTCAGACGAAATCGTTGAGGTGCGCGCAGCCCAGCGGACCTTTGAAGGTGCTTATGTTCGGACCGCTCTCTCCCAGTTCTCCTTTGCCCTCGTCGTACTCAAGATTTTCACCGCCGAATTCTACAGTATTGGGGCGCTGTTTGCCATTTACGGGACCGGTGTTTTGATTATCGGCCTCTTCCGCCGTGCCCAAGGAAACCGACAGTTCTTCTCGGAGCTAGGAGAAGATGGGATTCATCGCCACAAATTTCGGACCAGTGGGAATGCCGTGGTGGTGTTGACCGCGCTGAGCATTGCAGCATACGCGTGCTTGATCGGTCTGACCCTGAACCTGGATCGCTGATCCCGAAATATCCTGCGGGAGATCACCTACCGCGTATTTCAGATACTCGGAGCCTTGGGGCTTTGGTTTCCTGCGCTATGTGTTACCCCCTGCGTTACCGCCAAGCGCCAAGAGATTCCACACTAGTCCACGGGGAAGGAAGTCCTCCAGCCGGGACTTGCAGCCGAAGGGATCGCCTTGAATGGACGGTAGTTTGCAGTTGGCCGGAGATTGATCTGCAGTGCTGAGAGCCGAGAGCCGCCAAGGACGCCGAGGACGCCCCGAAGGAAGGGAGGACTGGCCCGAGCGGTGAAAGGCAGGTTGCACCTGCTACATGCGTCGTCTGGTTCCCAACTTGCTCTCTGGCAAGCTAGGTTTTTCTAGACCAGACCAGAACCCGGTCACTTCGTACCAGCATTGGCAGTGATATATCGCTAGCTGCTCGCCCAGACGGAGATCAACAGCACGGTCACTTGTGGTGGCACTGTTTCGGTGAATATCAAAGCATCGCACGTCTGAGAGACAACAGGGATAGCGTCGCGGCAAGTGCTGATCCACTCCGGCGTGTTCACTGGGTCTTGGGAGCCAGGGCCAAGCATTCTGGGCTGGAGATCGAGTGGATGTATCCCTTATGGACTCGCAAGACCTTCCTCACACCACTAGTGACGCATGTATATAGAGAGCCTGACCATCCAAGCCTTCATAAATCCCATTGTTAGTGAGCTGGCTTAGAACCTGTTGACTTTGACATCATAACGTGGGTGATCCTGGTGCCCCAATGATCCACTATAAGCCTGCATAGTGTTCTGTGACTTTATAGGTTGATCGACTGCTTTTTATTTTTTTTATTGACTCTATATTTACTGGGCAAATTGACTTGTTCTCCGCAATTGCGCTCGGTTTTTGCGCTGTTTGCCCTGAAAGCATTTGGTGAATGATCAAGGGATCAACACCGAAAGCACCTAAATCCCTCCTACCAGAACCCAAGACCATCTTCAACCATCTGAATCCGGGTGTTTGGTCGAATCAACCCTCATCGCTCTGAAGTTGAAGTGACGTTGGGTGGTTGAGTCATCCACCTTTGCCCACATTTCCTCCCCTCTCATCTCTTTTGACCGCGGGGCTTTCATCAAACCCATCGACCTGAAGACCCCTTTCGAGTTCTCGAGGAAACCAGTGATTCACCTATTTCTTATCATCACAGCCTCTGATCCCCTGCCGGGGATGGCGCAACATTCCAACATTGCACGGTCGGCCCTCATGACGTCGGCCGCTTCGCCTGATCCTTCAACGCTGGACCAGAGGAGTAATAATAACCAGCCCAACGGTGTCAGTTCCAACGGACCGAGTGACGGCTCGGGGAAAGAAGGAAGCCTGATGCCTCCCCCGAAAACCGTGGTCGGACGAGCGCTAGGAAATGACCTGCATTCCGACAAAAGCTCGCAGCTGCACAAGGGCGGAGTCGGAGCTGCCCTGACTGACACTCCGATTTCTACCGCACCCCCGTCTCCACAGATGTGAGTCTTGCCCATTTTCCAGTCCTGTTACTCGCTGGGGGGTAAGAACCTTGCTGCCAACGTCCTTTTCTCCGATAATCTGGGCTTATGAAGGGTGTGACTGATCGGCGCGATAATACGCGCCGACAAGTCTAGTCCCGAGGCTGAGAAGATTCCCTAAGTTTGTTCCGGAGTACAAGCTCGTCTCCCTGTCTTACCCCAGACGCTTTGACTTTTCATTAGTTCTTTCTTTCATTATTATTCTTTCCACCTTGTGTCGCGTGTCTTGATTCACAGGCTTGGCGATGAGTTATCTAACATGTTTCTACCGCCAGATTGGGTCGTACTCAGCCCGGAACTCCCAACCGAGTGCGAGCAACTACTCTTGATATTCCGGGGCTGACCAAGTCCAAGGTCTCCCCGGATGGTCGGATCGCCCAGCGCGATGTTGGCGCAAAGCTGGTGATTGTCATGGTTGGCCTCCCTGCCCGAGGCAAAAGTTACATCACCAAGAAGCTGGCTCGGTACCTGAACTGGCTTCAACATGACACCGAGATTTTTAACGTGGGAGAGCGTCGCCGTGTGGCGGCGGGAAAGTCCCCATCGCCGGCTAAGCTTGACCACGGTCAGGATAGGAAGCCGAGTTCTGTCCACAGGGACCTGGTTGACTCGGTCCGTCGATTAAGCGTCAGCGTCGGGTCTATGAACCCGGCTGAGGAGACGCCGCCGGAGAATGATCCCCCCTTCCACCGCCCGTGGTCCCAGCCAAAATTCTTGTGAACGGCGAGGAGCCTGAGTCGGTTTCACAGAATAGGAGTACTATCGTGCCGTCGTCCATCGATGCTGGCCCCGCCCAGTCGTATCCAAATGACGAAAGCATCAAAGAAGCTTCTCCTGAGCCAATCGACCAGAACGCCAGTTTCTTTGATCCTCAGAATCAGCAGGCCGTGAAAATGAGAGAACAGGTGGCCCTTGACACCCTTGATGAATTGCTCGAATACATTTTGGAGCGAGGCGGCAGTGTTGGAATCCTTGATGCGACCAACAGCACAATGGAGCGTCGCAAGGCGGTTGTTGATCACATCCGCAGCCGGGCCGGCCCCGAGCTGGGAATTTTGTTCCTCGAAAGCAGCTGTGTGGACGAAGCCTTGTTGGAGGCCAACATGCGCCTGAAGCTCTCTGGGCCTGATTACAAGGGCCAGGACCCGGTGGAGGCGCTGGAGGATTTTAAGAAACGAGTGGCCCTCTATGAGAAATCCTACGTGCCACTTGGAGAATACGAGGAGAAACACGACATGGCCTACATCCAAATGATCGACGTTGGTCGCAAGATGGTCTCCCACCAAACTCATGGCTTCCTTTCTTCTCAGGTAGTCTACTATCTGCTCAACTTCAACCTTTCCCCGCGCCAGATCTGGATCACTCGACATGGTGAGAGTGTCGACGACCAAGCTGGCCGTATTGGTGGAGACTCAGACCTCAGCGAGAACGGCAGACGGTACGCCAAGGCCCTGGCTCGCTTCGTTGATCACCAACGGCGCCAGTGGGAGCTGTACCAGCGACAGAAGGATATGCTGAAGCACTTCCCTCCACGCCCTGGTGACAGCACGCCCCCGAACCCGTCATACATTCCTCGGGATCGGCCACGCAACTTTTGTGTGTGGTCATCGATGATGCAGCGGGCGATCCAAACCGCCGAATATTTCAACGAGGAAGAGTATGACGTCAAGCAGATGAGGATGCTGGATGAACTCCATTCTGGCAAGATGGAAGGCATGACGTACAAGGAAATCCAACACCAGTACCCAGAAGAGTATGCCAACCGCAAGAAGGACAAGCTCTACTATCGATACCCGGGGCCCGGTGGAGAAGGCTACCTGGACGTGATCAACCGGCTACGGACTGTGATTGTCGAGGTGGAGCGTACCACAGATCATGTACTGTTGGTCGGTCATCGCTCTGTTGCGAGGGTGCTCCTTGCCTATTTCCGTGGCCTCAAGCGGGACGAGGTCGCTGACTTGGATGTTCCGATGGGCATGTTGTACATGCTGGAGCCCAAGCCTTATGGGGTGGACTTCAAGGCGTACCGCTACAACACCGAGAGTGACTGGTTTGATTACCTCCCGGATTATGAATTGCACCAGGTGGGTGCACAGATGACGGGGTGAATGTTGCCGACAGGGGCAACCAATTTGCTGGCTGAATTGCCCTTTGATTATGACTTGCTATGACCTTTGATGACTTGTTTCTTGACATACTTATGGCTCTGGGCTTGCTCGCTTCGAGTCTCTGTTTATTTTTGGTTGCTTCATAGTTCCTTCTTCTAGGCTTGTGTGGGAACGTGTATACAAATTTCCCCGTCTACATCCTGGTCTTGTATTATCATGCCGAATCTCTTTTCACTTTGGCTTTGGATCTCTTCTTGCTTCTGTCTTGTTGGGGATGGAAAGTTCTGATGCATGAGAGGCGTTTGAGTGTTTGTTGCTTTGTTCTTATGCTCTTGGGGCTGGATTACTTGTGATCCTCAATAAACAATAAAACACTTTCAGTCCGAGTTCATTTCGATATCAGTTTCCAATTTTGTTTAGTATAAGCCATCCCCACTACTCTCTTCTATTCATCCCGCTTCACCCGCTCAAAGACCTCCAAAAAGCCTTCAGGTTCATCCGCTCCTTCGACACTATACTTGTCCTGCACCAAGAAATACGGTACCCCTGTCACCAGGCGCCTAGACGCCGACTCTGCCTCCAGATCGACCTCGGGCCCACCAGCATCAGACTCGAGCCACTTCCGCACCGCCTCACAATCCAGCCCGGCACCCGCAGCCGCATCAGCCAGCACCTCCCGATCCGTAATATTGCGCTCTTGCTCAAAGTATGCCCGGAACAGATTCTCAACGACACGTGTCTGCAGCCCACCCACGGCAGTGGTAGTAGTAGCCGTGCTCAGCGGCTGCGCAGTCTCATCGGCAGCAGCAGTCATCCGCGCCTCTTCCTGGCCCGCATACCAAACTAGGCGGTGCGAGTCGCGCGTGGAACCGGTGTTCCCACCGAAACGGAACGCAATGCCGTCGCCGTCGCCGGCGGCCGAGAGCCGTGAGAACATCGCCGCCATGCGCGCGGCCCCGAACTTCGCCCTGTACATCTCCTGCTTGTTGATGCCCGGGTACCCCGGAGCTGTCGGGTTGAGGTAGAAGGCCTGCCAGTGCAGGGTGAAGGTGTCTGTTGGGTGGGTTGTCTTGTGTGCGGTGATGGCGCGTGTGAGCCGGCGGTAGCCGACGTAGCACCACTATAGATAAGAGTGGTTAGAAGTGAATATGAGAGGTCTGTTGTTTTTTTTTGCTGTTGTGTGTATGTATGTGGATTTGGAGATGCCTGGGGCTACACTTACGGGACACACATTGTCGGAGATGATCTGGATCTTGAAGTTGGTCATGGTATCAGATGAGGTGTAGTGGAGGGAAGTATGACGGCAGAGTTACTGTCGCGGATTTGTTCTGGCAGGGATGGACCAAAGCCAAGGAGACTATCTAGCTCGAATATGAAGAAAAATAAAAGTAGAGTAGAACAAAAGTTCTACAGAAGAGCTCTCTCCAGCCCTGGAGAGCTGCTTAAATACTTTGATCGATTTGTCAGCCGATCTATGCCCGGAGACCTCGGGAGTATAAAATTCACGAAGTCTTCGGTTGCTGATCCTTAGATACTAAAAATACAGCTTCTTGGAGAAGGCAAGATTGGAAACAAACAATTGTAAACAAAATACGGATGCAATGCAAAGTTATTCTCATACTACACACGCAGCTATAAACTCCGTTCATGACTGGAATGAAAACAAGCACATCCCCATCAAGACAGCTTTATAAATGGCAAAAAAGCACAAGAGTCCACCTTGACACGGCCTGCTAGGCCTGATTGACCAGCCTCAATGAGGCCCCCGAGTCATGATTGACTACAAATGAAGCGTTGGAGGGAACAGGATTCCCAACCGGCGGCACATCGTTTCCACCCTTCTCCAGCACCGAGGAGTACTGTTGGCCAAACTTAGCATGGAGAGTCAACCCGCGGAAGAGATGAGATGCCTTTGCTTACCTTGAAAACAAAGTTCAGAACGAGGGCGATCGCCAACCCGATGCAGACGACGATCGGACCAAACATGTTGTCCAGGTCCTTGCCGCTTCGTTGGTGGATAAGCCGAGCCCGTTTCTCATAGATGAACCAGCCCCAGGCTGCAGCAAAGATAGCAAAGAAGGTGTAGACAACAGCCAATGCTTGGGCCACCGGGTTGTGCTTGCCAGCAGCGTTGTACAGCCCCAGTGACAAGCTGGACAAGAGAATGCTGATATGCAACCATTTGATGAATGTTCGTTGGTTAGCGAGCCACACCTTACTTTCCACGCGAACAGGTCCCGAATCCTTAATCCAGATGCCAGGGTGTCGTACCCCAGGAGGCAGGGCTACGGTATCTCGTTGGGCCCAGCGCGGACGGGTGACTCCCAATGATTGCAAGAAAGTTCCGAAACGAGACGGTTGCGGGGGTTCTTCCACCGCAGCCGTCGAGAGTTCCGGCTCATTCTGCTGGGGCTCATGACCAGGGATCGAGGGACGGACGGGTCGTGTCGTAGATTCGACAACCCCAGAAGGTTTCCGTATTGTTGAAGGTCTTCGCAGCGTCAAGGGAGAGCCGCTTTCAGAATACTGGCGCAAGGGCGACCCGCGGCGACCGCCAGGGCTGCTTGTCGTCCCCATGAAGCTCCCGACTGCCATGTCATCTTCCGCTCGCTTGGCCAAACGTTCCTGTTCTTCGTGGAATGCAGTTTCAGGATCACGGCGGATGTCATTATCCAATTCACCCAGCCAAAAAGGGAAGCTATTGACGTGGTCTTCAAATAATTGGGCAACGCCATGGACGAATTTGGAAAAACGTGGCGCGTCCTTAACTAGGTGAGAAGCCATCAGGTCATTCACCCACTCGGCATTGTGAGCCTTTCCCCGAAGCTTGATCTCGAGTAAGGCGTGGGGAAAGCGGGAAATTTCGCCAGTTCTGACCGCATTGAAAGGGTAGCTCACGGCACCGTCATCAAGATCCGTGCGATGCCATTCGCTCGGATCACGACAAGGACGCTCACGGTCAAGCGCATCTTCCCGGATCAAGGCAAGATTGGTATCGAGAGAAATACGAATGCGATCATCGCCGGGGATCTGGAAGGCTGTTCGTGTATAATTGGCTCGGAGCATAGGCTGCAGATTGTGATCCTTGATAAAAGATTGCAGCTCGTCCACGTCCCTCTTCAGGGCATCTGCTTGTCCCGATTCACCATGATCCATGCCCTCCATGCGATGAACCTTTTTGTCGAATCGGTATTCGCCATCCAGAAACTCTTTGACGTGCTTCTCTTTGATTTGCACCTTGACCTCCCGGCTGCCATCGTCGTCGGTAACAACCTTCTTCTCCAAAAATATGGCCGGTTTGTCCTGGAGATGTCCCGTCCAGCGCAATCGCAGAGACCCAGCCTCCGGAGCTCGGTCAACCTTTTGATTATAGAGATCAAAGTGGGGATTATCAAAGTAGAGCGAGCTAATGGTCGGATCCTCGGTCAGCGTGTCCAGGTCTTTCGAGGTGCCGGGGTTATAGATGAGGACGGGTAGACGGCGGAGAATGTAGGTCTTGACTTCCAAAACGTTGTCTGCATGCACCCAGAACTTGTAGGAGGAATAGGCGTCCCGACCAAAGCCACGTTCGGCCGGGTCCTTTGGCGGCACGATGTCACGACTGAGGGCCTCCCGAACAAAGGAGTACATCACCGACAGTCGATGAACCAGGGGCGAATAATCTTCCGAGTTGAAAGGTAGCTGTGAGAGACGTACTTGGAGCAGAGGTCTCACACGGTATCGAGCTCCCCGCTTGCGGTCGTGCTTTTTTGCGGCCTTGAGGAAGCCGGTGAAGTTGATTCGGCTGTATTTTTCGAGTTCACTAACTTCCTTTGCGATGTTATCCAGCTCTTGCAAGACCTCTGAGGCAATAGTTCTCTTCTCCTGGTCGTCAAGGGCGGGACCTTCTTGCTCTGAGGGCGGGGCTAATGGCCGCAGCTTGGCTTCGCACGCCGACGTGCGATCTCGCAGCTGCTGGGAAGTTTCAGATTGGAAGGCATTAACTTTGTCCAGCTGCACATTGATCAGTTCCTGCACAAATGCCTCTTCGTCTTGTTCTGTCCACTGGCTGTCCTCCGAGTCGCTGGCGTCTTCTCCGGTGACATCATGCTCTCTCAGAAGCGTCTTCAGCTTGGTGTAGTCGATGTATTTGCCCTTCCAAGGCGGGTACACTGAAATCCGAAGAGTCTTCCCGAAACGCATAATGTAGCCGATCCAATTGGGAGTTGGATAACGTTGTAGCTACTTCGTAGCTCGGTGCGTGGGAGCTATAAGCTAGCTGGTGGGGAAGGGACAAAATGGAGAGAGAAGAGACCAAGGCGTCAAGGGAAGTAAAAAGGGAGATGAGATATGGCAAGTGATCAAACGATGCTCTGCGTCATCTCGAGGGAGCTCGGAGAGTTGTGAACGGCGCAAAAAGAAGGGGAAAGGAAGTTCGAGACTTGAACCGCACGTGCGTCGATGTCTGGCCAGCGATTGCCGCATGCAGCCAATCAGCGGGGGGTAGACGGCAGGATCGGGTGTTGGTTATTCCGATGTGGTATTGGTATTTCAAATACATGGTTCGGTATCGGATGCCTCTGACCTTTCTCCCGAGGCCTCTTCGTTGATGGACTTGCACTGCGTGGATGATGGAGTCTCCCACGTCGGACGCATCGAGGGGGCTGTCCCACCATCTCCATCAAGTTCTTACCGAGCTGCATCGGCGGCCCTATCCTCATATCCCAAATCCACCCTCTTGCAAGAAACGTGCGTCCGTCGCTTTGATTGTCCGGGTTCGGCCGACTTATCACCATTGGCCAAGCTCGACCCCTGCGAATGATCCTTCTCGGTCTGTCCCACAACAGCTGGATGATTTCTTTTCGCAGCCATGGGTTAAGCAGGGTGATCCGGAGGTTCTGTTTATCAAGCGCGCTTCGCGAGTGGGCGATCGATGGACGGGTCATGTTGCGCTTCCGGGTGGAAAGCGAGACCCCGAGGATCTAGATGACCGCGCAGCGGCAGTTCGCGAAGCGGCAGAGGAAATTGGATGGGATCTGACAACGGAGGACTGCATCAGTGTGGGCAATCTACCCGAGCGAGTTGTCACGACGAGCTGGGGTTCTGTTCCGTATGTTTCATCCACCTTTTTGCGATGCGATCTATGCCCTGGCAAGAGAACTAACCGATAGCGGATCTAGACTCATGGTACTCTGTCCATTCGTATTTCTCACCACCCGCAGCGACTCTCCTACACTTCGATTACAACCCTCCGAAGTGGCATCGACGCATTGGATACCTCTGCGAGCACTGCTGTCCCCATCGCAACGCACGGTGGAGTATGTGGACATGTCACAACGGTTCGCAAGTCAAGGCGGGTTTTTGACTCGCTTGGCTGTCCGGTCCTTGATTGGGTGGATGCAGTTCTCTGCCATCCAGCTCCTCCCATCCGAAACCCAGCAATGCACCTCGGTCCCAGGGTTCGTCCCGGAGAAGAGCTCCCAGACCACCACGCTCCAACGTTTTAAAGCATGGTGTTTGAGCAATCAAGCAGATTCAGGAGACACAAGTCGTCCTCTGCTTCTCTGGGGCCTGACCCTCGGCGTGTTGGCCGACTTCTTGGACATGCTTCCCCCTCACACCACTGTGGCGCTGTGGCAATACCCGACCTTCACGGCTCCTGACCTGCGCTTGATTGTGAGCGTGGTAACCTACCACCTGCGGAAGCGTAATTTGCTCAAGGTAAGGACGGGCGCTCGCCCTAATGCTACTGCAATGGATAGCGAAACAGCCGTGCTGCCGGCCACACAGGAACCCGACTCCATCCAGGCTCACAATGAAGTTGGCATTGGCGGCCTAGGTGTTGGACGCTATTATGGCCCGACTGATCAGGCCCCTGATGGAATTTCGTACGCGGTCGGCATTATGCTTCAAGGATATTATGAGAAGCTACGGATGGCTATGTACGTGTTTGTGGCCTGGCGTATGGCTGTTGGATCGGCGGCTGCCATAGCCGCATGGCGATACCTGCACCGACTTCGGTAATATAAATATAATATAGCAACGACTTACGGTGCCTTGGGACCTGAGGAAGGGTGTGCCTCAGGTATACCGAGGGCACAAGCAAAAGTTGCAAAATGTAAAATCATTACGTCAGTAATATATCCCCTGTATCATTACCACGTATTGTCAGATTGACAGCTCCCCACTTTTGGAGCTCTGCGATAAACACGCTTCGTAAACGCCCTCATCGACTACAATTCCCTCGCCATGGCAGCAACCCAGAAGCTCTATCCGCGTGGCACTGTCAAGCGCATTGTCAAGGCGCACTCAAACCGGAGTGTTAGCAAAAATGCCGATATCCTTGTCCGTCGTAACCCCGTCGCATTACAACGGTATCCCATGGCTAATCAACGTGTTTGGGTGATAGATCTTTTTGGACTACATGCTGTTTATGCAAGAGTGCGTTCCCTCCCGTCTAGTTCTCCATGTCCTCGGACAAGATCGCGTTTCTCGCCCTGCTCGTACCGCCCTCGATGACCCAGAAATAACAAGCTTATGGCTCTTTGTAGGCTGATGCGCGAGGCTTCGATCCGTTCGCGCAAGTCAGGCGAGAAAAAAACATCTCGGCCAACACAGTGCGCAAGGTCACTGAGGTGCGTGTCTCTCCTAAGTTTCGACATGATTGGCGTGTCTAGCATGCGGGTTGAGAGATAGAAGGTCTAACGACAATATGCTGTCCAGAAAACCTTGCGCAAGTTCCAAGGGTAACTTAGGGTTCTTGTCTATTCTCATCTCGTTTTTTTTCTTGGCCTCTTTTCTCTCGAATTAGGCCTCGGGCGCATGGTGTACGTGAATTTTGAGGGCAATAACAGGCGTACGGCGCTTAGTGTGATACCCAGAATCAGTGTGGGATGGGACATGAAACAGGCGAATATTCAGCAAAAGAATCCTTTCTTCCTAGATTGTGGTGATAAAATTCCCCTCAGCAGATCCGATTCTCCAGAGGTATACTTCGGAGGGTCAAGTACCTTAAAAAGCACCTTAAAAGCCTTCAGCGCCTTAAATTGCTGCAGGCCCACCAAAGGGTTCGGGTGACTTCCACCCGCGTCGATTCTGCTCCTCACCTTCTCTCTCTCTCCTCTCTCCTCTCTTCTTCAATTCACATCCCGCTTTCTCTTATCTTCTCTTTTCGCATTTCTCTTCTTTCCTCAGATTGTACAATCACATCCCCACCGATTAACTTCAGCTGTGTCACCCACATTCCATCATGGCTCCCATTTCCGCCAACCAGAAACTCAAAGACCCCAAGAACAAGAAGCAAGATCTTTCCAGGGCCTCGAGCATCTCCAAGCCAGAGCCTGAGAGCCCTGTGTCAGATGCGAATGGCAACGAGAATCCTTACTTGAAGGACCTGCAAAAGTATGTGAGCTGGAGCTTGCGATCGCGTGAGCTTGCCGCTTCGGCTCTGACCTTCGAGCTATGGATTCCAGACCAAAGTTACTAATTTGGTACATCTACAGGAACCTCCGAAATGCCGCAAAGAAACTGGTGAGTGATTTTTCTAATCGCTTTCGCATCCAAGGTCACTGACAAGACATCTCATTGAAACAGAATGCCACCTCCAAAGTCGATACGATCCTCGCCGAGAACCCGGACAAGTCCCTCGATGAACTCGTCGCTGAAAAGAAGATCAATGCCGACCAGAAGGCTCAGGCGCTGAAGAAACCTTCTCTCCAGGCTACCATTTCCCAGATCGAAGAGCAGATTGGCCACTACAAACAGTTTGCCGCCCAATGCGAGGAACGGCTGGCGAGCCAGAAGGCTGCGTTGGAGAAGACCCATCGCGAAGAGCTGGATGTTGTGCGCGGAAACGCCATTGCCGACGCGACTGAAGCTGGCACAAAGGTGCTGCGGGAGCGACTTCTGACTCTGAGTAAATTCCTGTGCGCGGCGGCGAATATGCGACGTGATGGTGACGCCGAGTCCCTCGAGAGTCGTGCATTTGAGGGCGTTCTTTTCCAGGTCTACGGTGGCTCCCAGGATGCTGTCAATGCCATGGTGAAGTTGATCGATGGTGCGGACGAGAAGGTTCTGGGCGTCGAAGGAGAAACGCTGGAGCTCAACTGTTCGTGAAGGTGCCCTTGCCGTGGGACTTGGATCACTTGCTGATGTTCTAATATAGATGGCGACGTGAAACAAGCATCGAACAAGTATGCGCCCGTCGAGGAGACCCCGTCGGAGCCCACTACGGCAACAGTCACCTCGGACCCGACTCTGGCCAACGCGGGCCTCACCGAGCTTCAGGATACTTCGATTGGTGGCGAGGCTGCAATCACTGCCAATGTCGCACCCAGTGCCACCGCGCAAACTGACCAGGTGGCCCCGCCTGCCCAGACCCTGGTGTCGGATGCTGCGAACCCTGTGGCGGAGTCGACTTACAATCCTAATTCGTTCACTTCGTCGGCAACTACCAACGGCTTGGTCGAGATCCCTCGTGACCCCGCAGAGACCGACACTGGCCTTCAAGCTACTCCGGCAACTGTGGACATGGGAATGAAGAACAACCCGACCGCCGCTGAGGCGTCGGGTCACGGTGCGCAGGGTGCTGGCTCCAAAGCCCAGTCCGGGGGACGGGGCCGCGGTGGACGTGGACGCGGACGTGGCGAAGGATTCCGCGGTCGGGGTCGTGGTGATTTCCGGGGTCGTGGACGTGGTGGACGTGGTGGCCGCGGACGCGGTGGAAGAAACAGCCCGGCGGGAGAAGCACCCGCAGCCGACAACCAGTGATCGTGCTAGGATCTCCTGCCTCAAGCCTGTCCTCGATGCCGCCTTTTCTTTTCTTTTCTTTTCTAGCATGATTTCTGAGCCGCCTTGCTGCCTCTTATGGGACTCTTGTTCTCGGCCGCCGGGTCTGGGGTGATGGATCACGAACGCAACGAATTTTCTTTCCGAGGAGCTATGGTCTTCGATATCTTTTCTCTGGCTTGCCAAAAGTTCCTTGACCATGTCCTGCTTTGATTTGAGCGTGTATATTTCCCTGAGGTGCTTTCTGATTTGCCTCCCCTACATGTATTCTATGACTCTTTCTTCTTCGGCGCGTTGTGACTGGACTGGACCGGCTCAGGGCGGACATGGGCAGATCATAATGAATGTGACACGCAGAACCAAGCATTCTTGATCTGTCAGGTTTTATATCTCTTACGTAGAAGTCGATGCGGCTGTTGGTAGACTGTCTATTGCCTCGTATTTGTACTATATCAAGTGGATTTCCACCAGCTCCCCCAAGCTATGTTGAACCAGAGGCTCCATGACATCTGCTGCCTTGGGTGCCAGTTGCTGGCACTCTGCATTGGCCCTACTTCCTTCGACTGCAACCAAGGCTTTCTGCCAGAATCTCCATCTCTCCATACCTAACGTTGGCCCGGTATAGAACAGACCACAACTAAAGCTGCTGTCTGTCTCGTCCTCCGCCGGGGGCTCTTGAACCACAGTACGAAAGAGACACGGCGCTGGGTAGAGGAACCAAACGGTGGCTCCACTGATACGTTCACTATAGTTTTCCGGATTTTCAGAACTGTTTTCTTCGAGAGTCTCGCACATGGTGGAGACGGCCCATGAGGGGCTACTGATGACCCCGTCTGCTGTTAGGCGAGCCAGAAAGGCGCTGAGGTCAACGTAATATGCCTGCGCAGAGGTGGAAGGCTCAAATTGCGCTGGATGGTTGATTTGACTCGCGTGAGCATTGTCTTTGTGTAACTTGTTGGTAGATACTAGAAAGACTCATGGACGTACGGCCATACTCTTCCTGTAGAGTCCATATCAATCTCTCCAGGACGAGTTGAATGGCTTGTTACTGATGATAACATTATTAATGATCATTCTTTTGGTGATATCACGATGAATTTCCGTGAGTACTTCATACCTGAGGTTTCTCGAGGTCACTCGACTGAGTGGATTGTGTCAGGCGCTGTATCAGCCGCGCGAGATGGTCTTTGGCCGGATGTGAATGAGGAATTTGTTGAGCTACCTCGATGACAACATGCCCGAATGCGCCCCGGGGGTATTCAATAGGTTTCCCTGGGCCCACCGGGTCCAGCAGCTCATGGATCAAGGCCGTGGCGTGCTCAAGAGACAAACCCGTGTTTGGTGGATCCAAGTAACGTTGAAGCACACCAAATGCCTGCGAGTCCGACCGAGTAGTGGCCATATACTTCATTCACGGCAGAGTCTGTATCATCTAGATGACAGTTTAGAAAGACATTCTCGTTCTGCATAGTGATAAGCAGGAAGAAACGAGAGAAAACTGTTGAGAGAAGAGAGGAGTATACATGGTCGGTGGAGCTACCCGCGACGATCAACAATCGAGGGATGACGCGATATTGCCTCTTGATCTTGCTCTCCTCCTTTCACTCACTCTCTACACCCTACACCCCCCTTTTTCCTTCTCTTTTCCTGGCGCCAGCATGGCAATCGCTGGCGCCCAGCGTAGGCAGGTCCTACGCGTGTTGATGATCTCCTTGCTGTTGGATCTGGTGCGCATCTCCATGCTCTCCACGTCTCCATCCCACTTTACTGACTGCTCTAGATCTCCTTTACCTTCATCCTGCCGCTCTTCCCGTCGCTCCTGGCCTTCTACCACGCCCAGGACCCGTCTCCCGACTCGCTCCTCAACCGCGTATTGCATTACCTCAATGCCTACAAGAACGCCTTTGCTCGTCCTATCGATGCCCGCTATGATATAGTGCTCCTGGGGGGTGCCCTTGGTTCCCTCTTCTCTCTGCTGCAGGCCATCGCAGCACCTGTCATCGGCCACCTGTCTGACCGGCATGGCCGTCGTCGTGCTCTGCTTACCGCCATGCTCGGGAATATCTCCAGCGTCGCGCTCTGGGTCTCGGCCACCGACTTCCGTACCTTCCTGGCCAGCCGGGTCGTCGGCGGCCTAAGTGAGGCCAATGTACAGATGGCCAATGCGATCGTCGCCGATGTCACCGACGCCACCCACCGCGGTGCCTCCATAGCCTTGGTCGGCGCATGCTTCAGCGTCGCCTTCACGTTTGGTCCTATGCTCGGCGCCGCACTGAGCTCTGTTGAGATCGTGGCTGCCAACCCATTCATCGCAGCTGCTATTGTGTCTTTGGCCTTGATCTTTGTTGAGACCCTCTACCTGTGGGTGTGTTTGCCCGAGACGCATCCACGACTGACAACACTCCCGCGCGAGACCGAGACCGAGACCGAGACCGAAGGCAAGAATAAGGGCCAAAGCCAGGCTGCTGCATCGACGACAGAGAAGAATCCCAAGGCTCAGGCTCCCACGCACATAAACCACCCTTCTCTTCTCAATGCCCTGCACTTTCTCTTCCTTATTCCTTTCTCCGGTCTGGAATTCTCCCTCCCCTTCTTGACAACAACCCTCTACGCCGGCACCACCATCGCCAGCCCCGCCGCCCTAAACGGCCGTCTCCTCTCCCTGATGGGACTGATTGCTTCCCTGCTGCAAGGCACCGTTGTCCGGCGGCTGCCCCCACTGGTCACTCTGCGCGTGGGCGTCGTCGCCTGCGCCTTCTCATTCTTCTTCCTCGCCCGCGTCTCCTCTGTCACCGAGCTCTATGCCGCCGGTGGCCTGTTGGCTGTTACCAGCGCCACGGTGGTCACGGGCTTGAACAGTCTCGGCAGCTTGGAGGCCCGCGACGCCAATCGTGGGGCCGTGCTGGGTCGTCTGCGGGGCTGGGGACAGGCTGGTCGTGCAGCTGGTCCCATTCTGTTCTGCACTTTGTTTTGGTGGGCTGGTCGTGAGGTGGCTTATACCGTCGGTGGCGTTGCAATGTGTATCGTTGCCGGCGGAGTGTTTGTTTTGTTGAAGTCGCCTTCCGTACACCGGAAGAGCGAATAAGTTGGGAGGCACAGAATGCCTTATTGTGCTTCACATTTCCCTGGTGTAGGTTTTTGTGGGCCGATATAGTTTGGAGAGGCATTGTTCATGGGTTGGAACTACTCGGGTACGTGGTGTTGTTGGTGTTGTCTGCGTGTATACAACTTCAACAGTATATGAAATAATTCAGCTCGAGGGTATAATACATGAAGATTTAGAAAAAAAGAGTGGTGAGGATGTAGATGGCTCAATGGTCCTGCCGGGACACAAGTCTGAGATGGCAATACACAAAACAAAAGGCAGCGTCAATCGTACAGACTTTCCTCGAAATGAGGCCGAGAATATATCGCCAAAGAGCATTGTAATGCCCGACCATGGGACTAAGAGAAAGAGAGAGAGAGAGAGAGGAAGAGAGTTCATAGGACAGAATCACGATCTCTGCCGGCGATACCCCGAAGGATGCGAAGGCAACCCAGAGGGTTGGCAGGATTCCATCGCCAGCTCGGGGTTTGGGTTCGTGACAGGATCAAGCGAGCCACGGGCCTTGCCAATCAACCAGTCCGTGAGAGTCACGAACTTGGCCGTGCGTTCCCAGCCATCGGCCTCATCCGCATGCTCGATGGTATGCGTCAAAATGCGTCCTTCTTCATCAAAAGCGAAGATGAACAGCCCCGTGAATTGTTCTTCCTTGGAAAGCTTGAAAATGGGCTCTTCGCCGCCCAACAATACGCTGAGACCCTTGTTGGTCCCGTTTTTCGACGATGAGAGATGGCTGTGCTGGGCCGAAGTCCGTGATGGCGCCGGGTCGGTGTGGGACGAGAAAGGGGTCTCGTGGAACGGACGGCTTTCTGTCCGTGGCTCCGTCTTCCATCGCACTACTAGTCGTTCGTCGCCGCAGTCGTGATGGTCGCCGTGTCGCTCTGGATCAAGAAGTGTCCCGGCGCGTACGATCCGCTCGCTGAGGATCTGCAGCTTCACGTTCCCGACAAGCGGGACGCTGCTCCATGCGACGGGGACCGTCCATAGCGCCGCGCGGTACAAGGTACGACCTTTGACGATGGGGAGATGTGGATGGGTCGACGGGAAGAGATGAAGGTTAACGCTGGGTGCGAGGATCTCGGGAGGAAGGGTGTTGTACAAGATGGTCGGCAGGAGAGGCGAGAGGGTGCAGAGAGCTTTTCACCAGGAATACAATCAGTCTACCTATTCTAGATTGGACGCAGCAAAAAGAACAGACTTTAGTGGGCAACACTCACTTCTTCCAAGCTTCAGGACTCGCTCATCGGGCGGCTTATGGTCATTGTTTCGGTTGCCGTCTAAGCCACCCAGCTCCCTCCGAGTCCGTGTCGGCGAGAAGTATGCGGTCGGGTGCGGTATTGGCGATGCTGGAGGAAGCCAGGGCTCGTTCAAGATGCCATGGCGGGGCTGCGCTAAGGGTTGTCGTGGCGAAGACGTCAAGGTCCGGCGGCCCAACCGAAGACTCGACGGGGGCTTATGGAGACAAAGACAGAGTGTGCACGGGTAGGAGAAAGCCGGCGGCATTCTGCCAGTGCAGTGAGTCCACAAAGCGTGTCAAGCCATGTAGAGCCGAGGGGAGTTGCAAATGCGAAGTTGGAGCTGGCAGGTTTTCCGCGATGACGTCCTTCGGGAGCCAATCATCGTCTTCGGATTTACTTCATCTACGCGGATCTCCAAGATACGGGGGATTTGGGTCAATCAAGTGCCAATTCACGCCTGAAACTCGTGTCAATGTAAATTAATACTCTCTTGCCTACTCACGCCAGTTCATCATCATCGCCCATGCCCATCACCCGCTGCTCAGCAAGGTCCCGGATCTTGTCCTCCAAGACTCCACGCCCGTATCGCTGTGCTACCTTGGCCGCTGCCTCCAGCATCTTGCCATTGCGGTCCGTCATCATCGTCACCAGCTCCAGTGCCTTCATGCCACGCTCCTCGCCTTCTCTGCATTCGACGGCCAGCATCTGCAGCAGGGTCTTGTCCAACTCGAGCTCTTTGCGCGCCAGCTCCGAGCGCTGACTAGAGGTCGCATTGGTTGAGGACAGAAGGTCGCGGAAGAGCGACAGAAGCACATTGCTACGCACAAAGGCTTCTTCGAAGCGAGCCCCTTCTTTGCGCTCGGCGGCTGCTTCCTCTGATTCGCTGGGGTCCTTGGGAGGCTCATTTGAGATGGGGATTTGGAAATCGAACTCGCTGAGCAAGGGCCGAGGGAAGTAAGGATTCTTGTCACCGCCCTTGAGGATGATACAATGAAATTTCTCCTGCGCAACCGCAACAGGCCAGTAGGTTTCCTCTTTGCGACCACCCGCTAGTCGTGCCAGTTGCTTGGTATCGAGAAGAGGCACCCATCGGGCTTGGCCAGGCGTACGCCAGTGCTGTAACACTAGTAAGACACCAGTCGAGTCATAGATACAAGGGTCCTGAGTGGGAAAAGTCAGTTTATGGCACATGGAGTCCACAATACTTGCTACGAAGTACATACCCCGGTGTCAGAGAAGAAAACAGTCTTGAGTTGCACCCCTTCTGGAAGGGCGACTTCGTCCTCATTCTGACAAATTTCATCGCGCTTGACGTTTTCAACAGTATATCGTAATGTCGTGTGGCGGCCGTCAATTCCCAACGGGCCGTTCCCAATACTCATGATGTAGTCTCGCCATGCGGCACATGTCACGGCCTGACTCTTCTGTCGGTAGACTCTGAATGGGGTTCCAAAGAGCGTGTACACCCGGACATAGTCTTTGTTTGTAACAGCGACGATGTATGAATCACTGAGTGCCAAAGCTAGTTGAGATTGTCAGATGAAAACCCCCACATTTAATTTTCAGTGATACTGACCTCGAACCATTTCTCCCTCGGGTAATTGAGTGCGCCAGTCGGCGCGCGCAGTCCACGTCTCATGTGGCCGGTAAAAGATCGTAGCAGGGCTGCCATCGGATGGACTGTTGGAGAAGAGGGTTCCATTCTCGTCTACGTTTGGTCAGTATGTAGGTGGCCAAGATATCGAGGAATACACTCACTCAGGCATGCTTTGTCATACAGATAGGGATCTGTGAAGTGGAAATCCCGATGAAGCTCGCGGTCGTAAAACTCGACTGTCACAGTATGGTGTGTTTCCTGGTCGACAGTCCAGACTGCACCAGTCAAGTTCAAGCCTGGAATCGTTAGCAAAGACAACCATGTATATCTCACGGAGAAAGCTGGCATACAGAGATAACGCCGACTTCCAGCCCATGGCGTGCTGCCAGGCTGAATCGCAGGATGGGCCTTAGGTTGCCAGGAGCCAGAAAATACACGTTTGCTGTCGGACCCGCCGAGATCATCTAGATGACCATTGGTCCTCTTGCCATACAGGTTGAGCTCTTCTTCGGCGTAGCCTGCTCCGTCGTCATCATCGACGAAATCTGCCATTTCTTCATCCCCACCGAGAATATCGTCCAAAGAGTCCGCAGACCTTGCTCTCGCCGCTCGCTGGACTGCCTCCTTGGATCGATCTGTCAATGTGCGCGCAACATTGTTGGAAATCTCGGTCAGCGGCCCAGGGAAGATAGGGGCAGCCTGTAGCGGTTTCTGTAGCAGAGCTTCGTGATCCTTCGGCACAAAGTTATCATGAATAAAAAGCTCTCCATCCGAAGTCGTAAAGGACAGCGAGTTCTGAGTCGGGTGCCAGGCGAGGTTGATGACGTTTCCGAAGTCGTAGCGTTGCAAGATCTTTTGTGTTTTCGCTTCCCAGAGCACAATCTGCCCATCTGCGGCAGCCGACGCCAGAAGAGTTCCATTCGGCGCCCAGCTGAGGGCCGTGATGTCGCCGGTATGTCCACCAGAAAATGTCTTTTCTTTCTTCCATTCAGAGGTGGAGTAAATAGAAATATCCCTGGTCACTTCTGCCGAGGCGAATGCGGTTCCATCAGGGTGCCAAACTGCCCTCGAGGTTGCCTCGGCGTCCGGCTCCAGCCGTCGAATCACGCCGTCAAGTTTGCGAACTAGCTCTGGCTCGTCTTCGGTCAACGAGTAGATGTAAAGGATTCCGTCTGTTGCAGAGACAGTAGCGTATCGACCGGTGGGATCAAACGTGACGTGCTTCGTGCCCTTGGCCTGCTCCCGGAGATACTTGACTTGCGTCATGTCCTCAATTTTGACGATTTTCACGGTGAGCTCGCTGGTGTCGCCCTATTAGCTCCCTGCTTTCCCTCCAGGCAATTCAATACAGATTGTCGCACTCACTCGCTCGCGACTGCAGCCCATTTCCCATCCCTCGACACCGCGATATCCCTCACTGGCAAAGCACAGCGAACAAGCAAGTTCTGCATCTTTCCCGACGCAATATCGTACTGCCAGACAGTTCCATCCTCCGCGCCCATGATAAAAGACTCATTCTGGTGGAATATATCAGCTCTGCTGGTGGAGAGCTCGAATGGTAGTTCGACCTACTGTGGCGCCGATGCTGAAATGCGCGTCCACGCCCTCATCGACGGTCTTGGGCTCTCCATCTTGGCCGACGGTGTAGATGCGGATCGCCGAGTTGGAACCACCTGTAATGACCCGTCGCCCATCTGGTGTATACGCCAGTACCGTTGTCCCGGGGGTGTCTAGATAGCAATCGAAGTGTCAGCAGACTGGAGCATAGACAAGAACCCCGCGGGAGACTCACGGGCTGGACGGCCCCGAGGGCGATTTGGATCAAAGCTCATCGCAAACTAGATTCGAATGCGACCGTGGTGTATGGCTCCCTCTAGGTGCCGGGAATACAACAATCGGGTTGTCGGACGGACAACCGACAACGCGTCGGGCACGCGTCGCGCAGGGATTTAACCCGATTAGGCAGCTTATAGGGCTCAGGGCTCAGGGCAAGGGCCTATGCTCCTCGCAATCAATTGACAACCGGTAACAGTGATTACAGTGGCCACAATGAAAGTAGGGTCTTAATTTATTCTTCACATAAATCCCTTGAGAGGCCCAGATGCCGCCAGGAAATCAAAGTCGGCGCCTTCCTGCGCTTGGTTCACCGACCGCTCGTACAGCCCCCGGTACCCCCTTTGCTTTCTCGCCACTGACCCTGTGGTTCCCTGGACACATCGTCTTCGCTTCTCGATTCGAGCTTGCAGGACTTCTTCGGCAACTTCCAACTGTAATCTGCGGGTGTTTATATCACAGGTGATCAAGTCGCCCGTTTCGACTACCCCGAATGGTGACTCCGGCAAGACAGACTCGGGCGAGATGTGGAGAATAATGGTTCCCCCAGCAGTCCCGGACATTCGACCATCAGAAAGTCGCAGCATATCCTTGACACCCGCTGCGGCCAACTTTTTGGGGATGGGAATCAAGCCTGCCTCTGGCATTCCTGGGTTCCCAATAGGGCCAATACCCTTCAAAACTAACACACTGTCCTTCGTTACAGCGAGCTCTGTGTCGTCAATTCGTCGAGCAAGGTCGGCGGAGTTTTTAAAAACCACCGCGGGCCCGGTATGTGCGAGTAAAGATCGATATTTGGAAGCGGATGCTTTAATGACCGCACCATCTGGGGCCAGGTTACCGCGAAGAATAGCCAAAGACGATGCTGGAAAGAGAGGGTTCGATAGAGGTCGAATAATCTGCTGCGGGAACGAAAGCCGTCTGGACTGCGATGCATCCAGCACTTCACCCAACGTCTGCCCGGTGATCGTCAAGGCAGAGAGATGAAGGAGGGGACGCAAGATCTCCAGAAGTGCAAGCATGCCCCCGGCATTGTGGAAGTCGTTCATGTAATTATCCCCGCTTGGTTTGAGGTCAATGAGCAGCGGAGTCTTGCACCCAATCTCGTCAACTGTCTGCAACGTGATCATGCCTTGCAGGGCAGGGTGTCTGTTCGCTATAGCCATCAAATGGACAACTGCATTCGTGGAGCCGCCGATGGCCTGGAGAACTGTGATAGCATTTAAAAATGACTCCTTTGATAGAACGTCTTGAGGCTTTCGAGCAAGCTTCGCTACTGCCACTGCATTTGCACCGGTTTCTTCGGCAATTCTCAGTCTGGCAGACGATACAGCCGGAGCGGATGCCCCTCGGAGCGACATCATTCCCAGGGCAGCAGTGACACAGGCCATAGTACTGGCAGTGCCCATGACGCCACATGTTCCGATCTAAGATACCCTCGATCTCAGCAATCCCATTTTCGGTGACTCATCCGGAGAAGACATGTCAGTACATACCGTTGGGGCAAGCTCTTCGTTAATGGCTGAGATCTCCTCCACATCAATCTCGCCTGCTCTAAGTGCAGCCCAGTTGTTTCGGCAGTCAGTACATGCCCCAATTCGCTGACCATTGTGGCTCCCTGGCAGCATTGGGCCGGTGATCAGAGGTAAGACCGGCTTGTTCGCGGAAATACCACCCATCAATTGCGCTGGCACCGTTTTATCACATCCTGGACTTCTTCATCAGCAGTGCTCGCCACACCTGGGAAGACTTCAATCATCACTAACCCCCGATCATAATACAAGCATCCAGTGGCTGAGCCCGAATCATCTCTTCCGTGTCCATGCTCATAAGATTTCGCAGGAACATGCTGGTCGGGTGCGAGAATGACTCATGAATGCTGATCGTAGGGAACTCCACTGCGAGCCCGCCATTTAGTTGTACGCCGCGTTTAGCAGCTTCGATCAGCTGGGGCACATTGGCATGGCATGGGTTGAACCCAGAGAAGGTGTTGATGATCCCCACGATCGGACGTGACAGGGCATCTTCCGAGTATCCCAGAGCCTTGATAAAGACTTTTCGAAGAAACAATGAAAAATGCGCATCGCCATAGGATGT
Organism: Penicillium alfredii; assembly: GCF_028826965.1. Taxonomy (NCBI): domain Eukaryota; kingdom Fungi; phylum Ascomycota; class Eurotiomycetes; order Eurotiales; family Aspergillaceae; genus Penicillium; species Penicillium alfredii. Next base: position 2,342,234 of record NW_026622701.1, on the reverse strand, counting down.
CAGACCCTGGCGTAGACCAGACGTGGAGGTAATTGGGGTGGTGAGATCATAGTCCCGGTTGGGTTTTGCTTGACCATCCTGCATTTTTGAGAGATTCTTTTTCGACTGAGTCTCCTACGGCTGGACTATTCCTCCTCTCCGTCAATTACTGCTTCACGGTTGTCTTTATAATGCCGCCTCCCCCCTCTCAGTGGATGGTGTCATCGGCTCATCTCCACCCGGATAAGATTCCGTGCGACGGATGAGCCCCGCGTGGGGGTTGCGATGGGGACAATTCTACTGTAAGAGGGACCCATGGATATTGCCTGGGGAAGTGGAAATCACCAGACAAGTCGATGCTATGGAACGCTTTTCTAGAACATGCAAGTTATACAGCCAGCTTCATCTTCACTCGAACATCCTTCGCCGGCCGGAAAGCACCCCAAGTGGTCTTGTGGCCCGGGACAGCAAGACTCTTGCCGCTGGTCGATTTAATTTCCCACATCGACACGATGCCTGCAGTAAAAGCCAAAGTCGCTCTCTCGGTAAAACTGTTGCTCTTTGAACTGTAAAGCCCATCTGCGAAGGGAGTAAGAGTGCGTGCATCGGCCCGCTTTGCGCCTGACGCGGAATCGGTTACGATAAATCGGAGTGGGTCGTACTGGTCCGGGTTCGAGAAGTATCGGAAATCATGGTGGTGGACGCCATGGAACAGAATGGCCTTCTCGCCCTTTCGGATCCGGTACGTGCGAGGTTCAGTGAGGTTGTACGCCGCTTCGTCTGTAGACTCAGAGAGAGTCACATCGGTCTCCATCTTCCTGAATGATATGCCCGCCGAGTGTAGACGCATTGCCTCATAGTAACATGCCTTGAATAGCGGACACAATGTGAGCACCTTCTCAAGATCCAGTGCGAGTTTGGGCGGTTCCTCAAATGGAAATCCAGTCTCCTGGCGGCTTGGTCGGGAAGATTTCACGTAGGGTGCTATCTCACGGCGAATATCCTTGAGAAGTGCAGGGTCGGCAAAGATATGGATGATCATCCAGAAGGTGATCTTGGTCGTGTGTTCCATCAAATCCCAATACAGAGATACGTGGCCCGCTGCACTACCAGCAGGGGACAGTTCTAGCTTGCGAAAAGTGCGCATCCGCTGCTTAACCAACTCAGAAACGTCGTCAAGATCGCGGAGCTCAATCCCGGGGTCAATCCCGTCATCCCAGGCAGTAAAGGCTCGATAGAAAACGGCCATGATATGGAGCAGTCGGTCACGCGCAGCGTATCCTGCTGAAGCTCCGGGCAGGGGAACCCAACGAGGCGTCCCTACGAACAAAGTCACAAAGTTATTGTCCAAGGTCCAAAGGTTTTCAAGCGCGCCCGGGAAAGCTTCCACAAAAGCCTCGCCCATCAAAAAGGTCGTAGTGATATGACCAACAAACCCTCTCACAAGCGCAAGGAGATTGACCTCACAAATTGACTGATCGCCAGTCTCAGGCAATTTCACTAGGCCACTCCGTTCCCAGGGGGCCTGGTCCACGGGACTTCGACAAAAACTCACCAGATTCGGGGTGTTTTGTTGAGCCAAACGAACAAAGGCAGCTGAAGCTTCGCTCACGAATGGGCCCCGGTTGAGGATGGAAGGGACGTCGTCACTGATCTCTCGGTTGTGGTCCATATTGAGATTTCGCACAAGGGTGCGGTCGCCAAAGACATTCTGCAGAGCCTGATCCAGTGCCGGAGCACTTGACGAGTCTTGTGAAGACAAGATACTTTCTATCATGGACGGGGACACAACAGTATCGTGCTTAATGCCGCGCAGATAGACGCCAAAGACTGGCTCATTCATGGAGTCTCTGTGTTTCTGATTAGCCGAGTGCGCTGTCTGTTATTTGAAGCGGGGATGCGAACCGCAATCGTGTAAACAAATTAACATGATTCCACAGAAAGGAAACACCATGTCCCATCCAGGGGAACCAATAAGGTGCTAACCGCGCTGTCCGTGGCTCTGTGGGATCTTGTTCATGCTGGCTGCTCTGAAGCCCGGTGATCAATCGAGTCGCGATGCATGAAAGAACCACGACAGCAAGAAACATCGGCCATATCAACTCGGATGTTCCATCATGGACAGCCTGCACAAGCCCATGGGTCGAGGTTTCATACCTCTCCATTATCGACGCCGCGTTGGGGGGTTCAAGTATGTAATGGGGAAACGTGGCGCGACCCGGGAGAATCACACGATATTTTTATAGCACCCGCGCAAGGCAGGTTATTCACGGAGGCAATCAGTGCAGATTGACTCGAGGACGTGTCCGGGGGTTGATTTTTTGCAAACGAAAGGGAGCTTGAGACGGCTGGAGGTCGAAGTTCCCTGCTTATCTCATCATGGCATCGAGGGCGATTTGTTTATTTTTGATGTTTGACTTTTCCTTTTGATTTTTGAATGGTGAATTTGTCTTCAATTCGACTGGAGATGTTTAATCCCGCTGATCGATTACACTGTGCAAGAATGGGGCAGTTTCTTTATGGTACATAAACCTATGGCCGCATCATTTCTGAAAACCACACATCAACTCTCGCTCTGGAGGATCTTCTGTAAGGAAGCACTCTCGCTCTCATACTTTAGGATCTTGGACTGCGAGTTGTGCACTTTGCGCAGAAGCCATTCAATCCTCGAAGTGAGCTCCCAGGGATACTTGGGCAGCGAACCGAGCAGCCGCAACTCCTCCTCGTGTTTGCCGATGCTCTTATTCTCGTTGCTAATCAGCTGTGTCAGAATCAGCAGATCAAGACGGCTCTCCAAAGTCTTGTTCTCGGTCAGCCGTTGGAACGCGGCGCGATAGACCGGCTTCCCCGGCTTAATCCATCGCGGGAACCCCTTGGTGGAACCAACAGAAATCAACTCGGCTTGCTCCAAGGCTCGCAGGGTGGCCTCGCCGTTGTCCTTGAACAGGTCTGAGAGAAGAACTTTGTTGTACAGGAGAGATCCGTCCTTGGATTGAGCTAAGGATTTGATCAAATGCCACGCCTGTTCGCGCGTCCATTGAGGGGTGACCGAATCGGTTCCTAAGATGAAGATTTTCAGGATCTCCGAAGCCGACTGGTCGATAATGCGATCCACGGCCGCTGTAGCAGAGGTAAGTAAAATCGTTGCTTGATGAGAGCCGGGGGTGTACCTGAAGGGGTTTCTCCAGCTTCAATGCGGTGCGCCATGAACTCGAGGTCGGTGACCCTACCACCCAAGACCTTAATGCAGTCATCCAAGCCAGCAAGTGTCTCTTTGCGCTTTGGTTTCGGGTCATTATCGTTGTCTGTTGCCTCGGTCTCTAGGTGCCTAAGAACGAAACGACGGCCAACGTCAAGTGAGCAATCACCCAAACCGATCGTTCGAAAGACCTGGTTTGGAAGGGCCCTGCTCAGTGGTTTTGCGAAAGAGGAATCCGTCGTCAAGAAGATGACATGGGCAACATTTGCCGTTGTCAGGCCAGCCGCCCATTCGGTCAGCTTGTCAAGTACGACATTTTCCTCGGCTTCATATACGAAGTTGTCAATGACGACCACCGGTCGTTTCTCGGGATGGGCCTCTAGATACTCGTCATCCGTGAGATTCGCATCTTTGTCCTCCTTCCGTCTCCCTTCCAATGAGACTTGCTTCATGGCAATCGCTGTGTTTTGCCAGATCTTGCTTAGCTGCGCATCAAGGGTCTCCGAGAACCCAGCCTTAGTGCCAATCATTCCTTGTGCAGCCAGGTCAATGAAACTGCTGATGCTGTTCATCCAGGAGAAGATCGGCCGATAGCCGACCTGAGCAGCGGCCCGAGAAATTTTGGCCGTGTCACCCCGAGCATCTTGGATTTGCTTGCAGTCGATAACCACTTTGTATTTGTGATTTTTCAGGGCCTGGTCCAATACCAGCTCCCTCTTGCCTGAGCCGCGAGGCCCATGCAGAACAATGAATGTTTCCGCAGTCTCAGTCAACCAGGCTTGCAGCTGGTTGATATCCTTCTGTCGGTCTTCCCAGATGGCCGCCAGGCCACGAGGATCGGCCCTGCGCCCTCCAAAATAAATCATATTGGCCTTGCTGGCTTGTCTGCGAATCCACTGCAAGACTGTGTTCTCTTCCGTCTGAAGAGTTGACTTGATTTTGATCTTGATGAAAAACGTGCGGATTGGGTCGAAGACAATCACCGTAATTGCCGCTATCAGCGCTGCTAGAGCTGGAATCACAATTCGCGGATGATTCAGGACCCAGTCCTTGATCATGGATAGTTTTATCCTGCGTTCGTAATTGATCTTGAATTTGGTCCCAGCCTTTCCACCTCCTTCCTCCTCGCCAGCAATGAAGCCATGCATGCAATTTCTGGCCATCACAGAAAACCGCGGGCGATTGAATCGCAGAGTCGCGTATCTTGGTTCGATTTTAGAGTCTGAGGGCTGTCTTTGGATGTCCAGCAATTTCCCATAAGGCCGGAACAAAGAGTACAGCGCTTCTTGGGTCATTTCCACGGCCGATCCATCTGGAGAAGTCGGCAAGAATTCCACCTTCAGAGTCTGGCTCGGAATTCGATACAAGTCTTCAATCCATGGTCGTCCGCGAACCAGGTCTGCATCGGCTCTCTGGAATGGGTTGAACCAGGGCTTGATGGGGTGTTTTGCCAGGTAATCTTTCGTCGCGCTTCTGATTTCCTCGTCCGTGACGTCCGGTTTGCGCGCGTATTTGACAAAGGCCCCGCCTTCTTTGTACCGCGCGATCACTTCCTTGGTTTCAAGATCCAAGCTCTGTGGCAATGATCGCTGGACTATATGTAGCGGATCAGACGCCGCCAGAGCAGGATTCCCAATCCGTTTCAGTAATCCCTCCAACGGTTGGATATGGCTGAGAGGGCCCCGTAGCAGCCATTGTAGTCTATGGGGGAAGATGTCTGGAGTGGGTCAGAGGGAGGTACAGCATCTCTGGCACTTAGCACTCACTGTTGATATAAAGGATTCCCTCGTTTTCTCCTAGCCGAATATGTCCCGACTGAATGGAGGAGATTCCCCGTATGGCCACTGGCGAGCATCTCCAAAGCGGAGGTCTCCACGCCCGGCCAGAAGGATTGGCATAGATCCTAGAGCGCAACGGTGACCAGGTAGCCACCGGCACTGGTGCAAATGGAACCAGTTTCATCTTGACAGCAATTCATGCCGAGGAAAGAACAAAAGTAGAAACACCAAAGCCGTTCTCAGGGCCGTCGATCGCAAAGTGAATGACGTCGTACCGCAATGGTCATGTCACGTGGTTGTTTAGACTTTCGCTCGATCTCCGATAATCGATAACCGCCTTACTCGATTTCACTTGCTCCTCCCCCATAACCACAACAACATGGGCTGGTGGTGGCGATCAAGTCCCCAAAAAGGTGACTCCCAAGACCCTGCATCTACCACTGCTTCGGAAGCCACGAGCCAGAATGCACCGCCGAAGCAGTTGACTCCCGACGAGCAGGCCAACCTCGAATTCAGCCAAATCCTGGCCGGTCTGCGCGAGGAAGAAGCCGCATCAAAATCATCATCACCTACTACACCAACTGTCGCATCAGATGGCACCTCTGCCGCAACACATCTCGAAACACCTTCCTCGTCTATTGCCCCCGAATCCCTCTACCAAGACACCATGTCCTGCCGCACGGCCTTCGATTACGCCTTCTTCTGCCAATCCTTTGGTGGCCAATTTGTCAATGTCTATCGATACGGAGAGCTGCGTTCATGCAGCGAGCATTGGGATAATTTCTGGATGTGCATGAAGACGCGGACATGGTCGGATGATTTACGAAAGAAGGCGGTTCGCGACCACAATCGGAAGAAGGCAATTAAGTACAAGACGGGTCCCAGCAGTGAAGATGTCTGGGATGTGCGATTGGAACCCGCCAAGGAGGCGTTTCAAGGAGATTTCGCGGCCCTTGAGCGCGAGATGAAGGCTGAAGAGGAGTCGAGACAAAAAGCTGCTTCATGATATCCCACTCTCCTACCCTCCCTCTGTCCTCCATGTAGAGATAGATACCATTGTCGATCACGAGATTTTGTACAATATTTTACTGCTTCGGGGCAATTTGCATCGAGTCTCTACTCAATTACTCAGATATACCACATGTTCACTGCAGCTCTTCAAGTCCTTTGGTTTGTGTTTACCCGAGAATTGGTCGATGGTCTGGGGTTCATAATAAGAATTAGCGCTCGCTAGATATAGAGAAAGAAGAAAGAGGAATTAGAGGCTTGCAAATGACTAGAAAAATGATAAGAAGAGGGATTAGAAGATAGAGATAAAAAAGTATTAGTGAACCAATCTCTTAAATAAGAGAACATTTAGTTACAAAGGTTTGAAAATCTAATCCGGGCTCCCTCTCTCTACTATGTCTCCTAAAGCCCTCTGAGCGAGGCGAGGGTCAGCGACTTGTCATATGAGGAAATGATGATTTTCTTTCCAACCAACAATTTGGCTGTTTGAAGATAACAATAGGATGAAGAACACATACAGCCCGAGACCAAAGAGAGAAAATAAGAAACAACAAGCCAAAGGAAGAACTTTTTCGTCGTCAGCGAGTCACTTTCTGTCTCCCTTGTAACCCTTTTAGCAGTCAATTTGCACGGATAAAAGCTCGCCTGCGAGGGTCTCTAGAGCATTGCTGTGCAGGCTCTCAGGTCAGCAGAACTCAAAGAGAAGCGAGGCTTGTTATTTATGCTGTTTCTTTCTTTGGCGCTGGAAGGTCTCCTGAGGTCACGCTGGTGATGCTCCCCAGACTCTGATTTCTGTGTCTCAGATACTGCGGACAAGCTTGACCGCTGCATCATTCTTCTTCTTTCCCCAGGAGCCCCAGTCCGAGTCTAGGGCTTTGAGGCAGTGGAGTCTGTCAGGGGCAGTGGCGAACAGTCTCTCGGCCAGAGACTTGATTTCCTGATCGTTAGAATCACAGAAAGCTCGGGGGTTGCTTACCAGGTATTTCGTCTTGGATACACTGTTGTCCTTCTTAACGCGATAGGAGAGCGGCCGGCGCTCGTGGCTGTTAATGTATCCGGGGAGGGTAACATAGGGCACAGAGCTGACAGAGATGCTGGCGCGCCGCTTGCCCGTGCAATCTTCTGTGAAAGACACGTTTTTTGGTCCCCTTGGTTTTGATATTGATCTTGTCCTCGGCTTCAGCACGAGCTTTCCATTCTTCCAGTTGGTCGGCGGCGGCTTTCGTTGCAGCTCTTTTCATCAGCTCCTCTTCTTCCTTGAGCACCGAGTCCAGTTCCTCTTGGTATTCGCAGCTCAGAATGTCATGGTGGAAATCCTGTTTCATCTCAGCTGTGTGCACTAGATTCCACATGTTCTTATAGAATATCTCCTCGTTGGAACGTGCAGGTTTCAGGATTCCCTTTTAACAATGCTGGGGCATCTTTGTGGTGCGAGGCGGAAGGGGTCTTTCCAGGGCTTTTATTGTCGAAAAAGTGAGCTCTGGATGGACCTCAGGCGATCAAGGGTCTTCCCTCCTCGCCAGTCTCACCAGCCATGTTGGGGAGGGGGGCTGGGCAAAGAGAAGAGAAGAGAAAAGAAGAGAAAGACGAGGGGGTGGTCAGCTGTTGTACAGAACGAGGACACCTGGGGGCTTTATATGTTTGGTCTGATGTTCGCCATGTTGACAAGATCCGTCTGATCGGACTGCAAATGTCCAAGATAAAGACATTATGAATGGTGATTCCTTTGTCCACTTCGAGAACAAAGACCATTGTGTCTTATAAGCCAAAAGAACTGGGTGTGATTGTCAAAGACGAGAAACATAGCTATGTACAAGAACTGAAAGAAAACTCCAGAGCAGACGCTCCCAACACCTTGCACACTTGGAGAAACGCTGCGCACAAACAAAAGAGAAAAGAGAAACAATGCCACCCGATTCTGGGACGTTATTGTCAGTGAAAAGCCTCCCGGTCCATCTAAAAATCATTCACATTTATCCATTTTGGAAACTTTTCTTTCACGAAGTGAAACTTTCATCGGTCATGGCGTAGTTGCCGTAGGAAAATTGCAGGCACATTAAGCAATGACCTGAGTCTCAGTCGCCTGAGGAACGGAGTCGATAGCAGGGCGGCGGACAATGCCACCAGTGACAGGCAGCTGGGAGCTGGTGCCACTGAGGAAGGCATCGACCTCACGGGCGCACTGACGACCTTCGTTGATACCCCTAGAACAAAGTTAGTAAGATAGCCATACAAATCACTAGAGCTTGTAGCAACGTACCAGACAATGAGGGACTGTCCACGACGGCAGTCACCTGCCGCATAGACACCGGGGAGGTTGGTTGCGTAGTGCCCCGGGGGTGTCTTGACATTCTTGCGAGGGTCACGCTCAATTTCGTCACCCAGCATGCGGTCCTCGGGGCCCAGGAATCCCATGGAAAGAAGAACTAGGTCGGCAGGGAAGAACTGCTCACTACCCTCCACAGTCTTCATGTCCCAACCACCAGTAGCACTCTTGGTCCATTCCACACGAACGGTGTTGATGCCCTTGACGCGACCGTTGCCGTCATCCGTAAACTCGGTCGACATAACACAGTACTCACGCGGGTCGTTACCCATGTGGGTCTTGACCTCGGAGTGGCCGTAGTCGACACGGTAGATACGGGGCCACTGCGGCCAGGGGTTGTCACGAGCACGCTCTGGCGGAGGCTGGGGCAGCAGCTCAAAGTTGGTGACGGACTTGGCACCGTGGCGGACCGAAGTACCGATACAGTCGTTGCCGGTATCACCACCGCCAATGACAACAACATGCTTGTCCCTGGCGGAAATGTACTCGCCGTCGGAGAAACCGGAGTCCAGCAGGGACTTAGTGTTCTTGTGCAAGAACTGCATGGCGAAATGCACACCATCCAGCTCACGTCCGGGAACCTTGAGGTCACGCGCGACAGTAGCACCAGTGGCGATAACCACCGCGTCGTTCGTGGCACGGAGGGACTGCAGGGAGATCTCATTTTCAGGACCAACAGCGGTGCTGGCAACAAATTGAATACCCTCGGCGGCCATGAGGTCGACACGACGCTGGACGATCTTCTTGTCAAGCTTCATGTTAGGAATACCATACATGAGAAGGCCTCCGATCCGATCCGCACGCTCGTAGACAGTCACACTGTGACCAGCACGGTTCAGCTGATCAGCAGTGGCCAAACCAGCAGGACCAGATCCAATGAGAGCGACCTTCTTGCCGGTGCGAGTCTTGGGAGGACTGGGGACCATCCAGCCCATCTCAAATCCACGGTCAATGATGGCACACTCAATCGATTTGATGCCAACAGGGTCCTCGTTGATACCCAAAACACAGGCACCCTCACAGGGGGCCGGGCAAACACGACCAGTGAACTCGGGGAAGTTGTTGGTCATGAGCAGGCGGTTCAGAGCATCCTGCCATTGGCCTCTAAAAATTAATTCATTCCACTTAGGAATGATGTTGGAGATGGGACAGCCCGTGTCAGACTGACAGAAAGGAACACCGCAGTCCATGCAACGTGCCGACTGGTACTTGAGCTCGTCCTCACCGAGGCGATTAGAAATCTCGGCCCAGTCGCGAGTGCGGGTAGTCGGGTTGCGGTACTTCTCGCTGTGACGGCTGTACTTCATGAAGCCGCGAGTCTTGTCCAAAATAAGCGCAGACCGCTTCTTCTCGGTCTTGGAGTCGCTGATGCTGTCCTCGATATCCAGCAAGTCGGCCTTCTTGTCACTGGTCTGGGCCTTGGTCTTATCAGCATTCACGGGGTTGCTGGGAAGCTGAGGGAGAGCAAATTCCGCCTTTTTCGCAGCCTCTGCCTTGGCAGCCGCTTCCTCCATCACGCGCTTGTAGTCGGTCGGCAGAACCTTGACGAGGTGGGGAAGAGCACGAGTGAAGTCGAGAAGAATACGGGCAGCCAGCTCAGATCCAGTGTAGTGGTGGTGATCCTCAATCAGGCCACGGACAAAGGCAATTTCAGAGGGGTCCTCGATACCGGAAACCTCAACCATCTCCAGATTGACCTTCGAGTGGAAGTCTTGATTCATGTCCAGCACATAGGCGATACCACCAGACATACCGGCAGCAAAGTTGCGGCCGGTAGAGCCCAAAACAAGGACACGACCACCGGTCATGTACTCACAACCATGATCGCCCACACCCTCAACGACAGCAGTCGCACCGGAGTTACGGACAGCAAAGCGCTCGGCCGCAACACCGCGGAAGTAGCAAGCACCACGGGTAGCACCGTAGAGACAGGTGTTACCAATAATCACGTTCTCTTCGGCCTTGAAGGCTGCGCCACGGGGCGGATAGATAATGAGGCGACCACCAGACAAGCCCTTGCCGACGTAGTCGTTCGCATCACCTTCAAGCTCCAGGGTCACACCTGGGGCGAGGTAAGCACCAAAGGACTGGCCAGCGGAGCCCTTGATGTTGGCGTGAATGGTGTCTTGGGGCAAACCAGTGTCGCCGTAGCGTCGGCTGATTTGGTATGAAAGGGTGGCACCCAGACCACGGTCAGTGTTGACAATGTCACACTCGATGCGGCAAGGCAGGCCCTTCTCTAGAGCAAGCTCAGACTCGGCGATCAGTTTGTTATCAAGGCGAGTGTGCAGGCGGTGGTCCTGCTTCCTGACATTGTATGTGGCGACTCCAGGGCGAAGAGAGTGTGCAGGAGTAAGAATGAGCGAAAGGTCCACCCGCTCCTGTTTGACGTTCCGAAGGTCTTCCCGGATCTTCAAGAGCTCAGCACGACCGACCATCTCATTCACCGAGCGGATACCCAGCTTAGCCATGATGGCACGCATCTCGTTGGCGACATAGTAGAAAAAGTTGATGACGTGCTCAGGGGTACCCTGGAACTTCTTGCGGAGTTCGGGGTCCTGCGTAGCGATACCGACAGGGCAGGTGTTCAGGTGACATTTCCTAAATTTCCAGAGTCAGATTGAGAGCTAGATCGTATTAGCTGACTAGAGAACATACCTCATCATGATACAGCCCATTGCGATCAGCGGGGTTGTGGCAAAGCCATATTCCTCAGCTCCCAGCAGACAGGCAATAGCAAGGTCACGACCGGTACGGATTTGACCATCAGTCTGGACAACGACACGGCCTCGGAGATCGTTCAGAACAAGGGTCTGGTGAGTCTCGGCGAGACCCAACTCCCATGGAAGACCAGCATACTTGATACCAGTCCAACGCGAGGCACCAGTGCCACCGTCATGGCCGGAAATCAAAATGTGGTCCGCCTTGGCCTTAGCGACACCAGAGGCAACGATACCAACACCAACCTCAGACACGAGCTTGACGGAGACACGGGATCGAGGGTTGGAGCACTTGAGGTCATAGATAAGCTGCTTCAGATCCTCGATGGAGTAGATATCGTGATGCGGAGGCGGAGAGATGAGACCGACACCGGGAGTCGAGTATCGAGTGCGAGCAATGGGACCAACCACCTTGTGGCCTGGCAGCTCACCACCCTCACCGGGCTTAGCACCTTGGGCCATCTTGATTTGCAGCTCATCGGCATCGGCCAGGTAGTTGGACGTCACACCGAAACGGCCCGAGGCGATCTGTTTGATAGCAGACCGCATGGTGTCACCATTCTCCATACGCTTACTGCGCTCGGGATCTTCACCTCCCTCACCCGTGTTGGACTTGCCGCCCAAACGGTTCATGGCAATAGCCAAAGTCGAGTGAGATTCCATGGAGATTGATCCGTAAGACATGGCACCCGTCACAAAGCGACGGACAATCTCGGTCCATGACTCGACCTGGTCGATGGGGATGGGAGTTCGCTGCTCAAAGTCGAAGTCGAGCATACCACGCAAAGTGCAGTTCTTGATTTGCTCATGCTCGGCCTTGGCGTAGGCTTCGTAGGACTTGTCATTCTTGCTCCGAACAGCATCCTGCATGTTGGCAATGCTAACGGGGTCATTGACGTGGGACTCTCCGCCGTCGCGCCAGTGATACTCACCCGATTCAGGGAGACCGGGGACTTCGACGATAGAACGCGACGGGTATCCGCGCTCGTGGAAGGCAAACGCATCCTGTGCAATCAAATCAAAGGTAATACCCCGGATGCGGCTCGCAGTACCAGCGAAACAGCGGTCGATGACGCTGTCATCGATACCAAGGGCTTCGAAAATCTGAGCACCCTTGTAGGACTGGAGGGTGGAAATTCCCATCTTGCTCATAACCTTGAGGATACCACCATCGCAAGATCCCTTGTAATTTTCAATGACCTTCTCGTCGGGGATGTTTTTGCGGATCAGGTTCTCCCGGTTCATCTTGAGAATGCACTCCAGGGCAAGGTAAGGGTTAATGGCGTCGGCACCGTATCCCAGCAAGACGCAGTGGTGGTGCACCTCGCGAGCTTCGGCAGTTTCGACTGCCAGAGCAGCGAGCGAACGCCACTTGTTACGAACCAGGTGGTGGTGCACAAGACCGGTGGCCAGCAGTGCAGAGACAGGAACGCGCTCCGCCGAAGTAGCGCGGTCGGAGAGAATGATGACCTTGTCACCGTTCTGGATGGCCTCGGTAGTGGCATCGCAGATGGCATCGAGAGCTTCGACATAGCCTGCGGTCCCCTTCTTCTTTTCGAAGGTGATGTCGATAGTCCGGACAGTCCAGTCCTTGTGAGCCCGGTTGATATTCTTCAAGGCATTGAACTCAGGAATGCTCAAAATGGGGGAGGGCAACAGCAAGCGGTGGCATTGCGAGGATTCCATCTCGAGCAAATTACCTTGAGGACCGACGTAGCACTCGAGAGACATGACCACAGCCTCACGGATGGGGTCAATGGGCGGGTTGGTGACCTGTGCGAACAGCTGGCGGAAATATTCGTAGAGCAGGCGAGGCTGCTGGGCAATACAAGCCAGGGGCGCATCATTGCCCATGGAACCAAGAGCTTCCTTGGAATCCGCCGCCATAGGACCAAGCAGCAGGCTGACCTGCTCGAAAGAGTAACCAAAGGCCCTGAGGCGCGGGTCGTTCTGAATGGTGTTGTCATCAAGAGAAAAGGAAAGGTCAACATTTCTCTCCAGCAGCTTCTTGTTGATGGCAGGCAGCTTCAGGAGTTCCTTGTCCAGCCAGCTGGCAAAGTCCTGGCGCTTGGCTACAGTCTGCTTCAGTTCAGTATCGTCAATGATCCGGCCGGCCACCGTGTCGACCAACAGCATCTTTCCAGGTTGCAGACGGCCCTTTTGAACGACTCTCTCGGGGTCGATGTCGATCGCACCGACCTCGGAGGCACAGACAATGCGGTCATCATCCATGACATAGAAACGGCACGGACGCAGACCGTTTCGGTCCAGGTTGGCACCACAGTAGCGTCCATCGGAGAAGGTGAAAAGAGCAGGGCCATCCCAGGGCTCCATCTGGCAGGCGGCCCACTCGTAGAAAGCAGACTTGGCGGGATTCATGGCCGGGTTGTCCTGCCAGGCCTCGGGAATCATGATCATCACCGCTTCGGGCAAAGACAGGACGCCGTTGATCATCAGCAGCTCCAGCACGTTGTCGAAAGCCGCCGAGTCCGAACCGCCTTCTTCCACAATCGGATACAACAAGTCAAGCTCGTTGCCGAAAACCTCCGACCGAAGAACTCCCTCACGCGCACGCATCCAGTTCTTGTTTCCCCGCAACGTGTTGATTTCACCGTTGTGAGCAGCCCACCGCAGGGGCTGGGCACGGTCCCAGGAGGGGAATGTGTTGGTAGAAAACCGGGAGTGGACGAGGGCGAAGTGACCCTCGTAGTCGACATTGACCAGGTCATGGTAGTATTGATACACCTGGACGGGGGACAACTGACCCTTGTAGACAATGTTGCGGTTGCTGAGGGAGGACAGGTAGAACCAGTTGCCGAGACCGATGACATGTGTGGCACGCTTCCGCAAAACATACAGCTGGAGCTCAAAAGTACGCTCGTCGAATTTGTCGGTGTCGGTGATTTCGGGCTTGCTGCCCTCGCCGTATGCCGACTTCAACACGACAAAGGGCTGCATAATGATCGGCTCTCGCGAAAGGGCGGCCGGACCAAGAATGGTCGAGTCCCGCGGCACTTCACGCCATCCCAGGACGCGCAACCCCAGGGATGTTGCCAGCTCCTCGAAGCTTGCAGTGGATTCCTTGAGGGCCTCTTGGTCGGGTTTAAAGAACAAGTTGCCGACCGCATATTGACCCAGCGGGGGAAGCTCCACGCCCACCTCGCGGGCAAAGTTCTTGATGAAGAACTTGTGCGGGATACTGGTCATCACACCAGCACCATCGCCATCTCGTGCGTCTGAGCCCACGGCTCCTCGGTGTGTCATATTGCACAGCAAATTGCGCGCTATTTCGGTTCTCGTCAGTCCCCATGCGATCATTGGTGTTGGGTTTAAAATTGAGCACTTACCATCGCTCACAATCTTGTGGCTCGGCTTGCCCTTGATGTGACTGCAGTCCAGGCGTTAGCGATGCTGGAGATCAATTGGCTCCAATCTCATGGTCACTCACGCTGCGAAGCCTACACCGCAAGCATCCTTCTCATATTCTGGGTCATACAGGCCCTGCCGCTCGGGCAGGGTGTTTGCCCATCCATAACCTTGCTTTGGCTGGTATTCCGAGTACTCCTGTGGAGGCTGGTCCTCACTTAGATCTTTGCCATAGAGCTCCTCCAAGTTGAGACCCATTCTTCCGCCGGTAGCCGACAGAGAATGGACACAAGTGAGGGGATGGATGAGGTCCGAGGAGATCTCCGATGATGGGGACGTATCGATCGGGAACGATAGGGCAATGTCGTCACTGGTGTCGCAGCGCGGGGTTCAGGGAGAGAGTAGATTTGGGGACCTCGTCTGCGAAGAGGGAGATGAATATGGGAAGAAAAAAGAAGAGGGTGAAGAGAGGGAATAGGAAATTGGGGGAGGGAGGGGGAGGGGGCAAGGGGGGAAGGGAAGAGAGAGAGAACTGCGATTACGGCGGGACAGGCTGTCCGGGGATCGCAAGCGATGGAACAATCCCCAAGAGACGGAAAAAATACAAGCTGTGGGGTTCGCGCTGTGGCAAATTTTGGGAATCTTGATACTTGCCCAGATTCACGGGATTGCGCTGATATGCTAGTCTAAGAGAGAATCAGAGGTTTTTTACCAAAAGAAAAGTAAAGAAAAGAGAAAATGAGAGCCGTGAAGCATACTGGACGAAAGCAAAGCAGAATGACTCTCCGAGCGTAATGGCAATCATTCACATTACGCGAGTCGAGATAAGCATGGAGCCAATCAGCGGCAAGGCTTTACAAGCCCAAACGATTAGCTTTCTGCTACGTCAAGATTCTTTCTGTTACACAGTATCCGTATAGAGAGATAGAGAGATATGAATCTATAGGAATGTAGACATTGAAACTAGTGGGAACGTACAATACAAGCTAGAACATACATTGATAGATAGATATTATTTTGATTCTTATTATAACCAGAATCAGGAATGACTATGTATAGGCTGCTGTGGGGCAGTGCAGGGATACAGTGCTTAATCCTTGACCAGATCCTGTCGAATATACATATACATAACATAGATTGATATATCTATATCTATATATACAATATTATATTTATTTGTACTATCTCTATATTGTATCTATATGATATCTATCCTCTATATGATATGTGATCGAGATATACCGAGAACTTGGCAGGCACCACCACCAAGATCGATGTTCCACTGAAAACGTGCACGGTGCAACCGGTGTGTTTCTTGGAGATCCCCAAATCCCCACAAATGGTCATTTGCTTCGATGTGATTTGTTCATCCCAAGCTTGGCTTTCCGGGATCTCCCTTTTACTCTCTCTCCCTCTCTCTCTCTCTCTTTTAAGATCTCCCGGTGGAACATGGACTTGTCCCCGAAATCGGGGGTTTTATCCCAAACCCGCATGCGGATTCCAAGGGTGGCAGTTATCCCCAGCTGATGGAATATAAAATATATTCCATGGATATCCCCAGATCCCCCTTGATTTGCCCCCATGTGCAAGAACCTCGGAACTGTGAAGATCATCGGAAAGTCGTCCGCGCTAACACGTGAAGCGGGATTATGATAAGGGGGTTTGATGATGATAATAAGAATACATAAATGATTCCTCACCTCCCCTAAGCCCTCGTTTCCTGGGACATTATCACATGACCCACCCGGGATTTTCCGAGGCTCGTCTCTGGTATTCCGCTTTGGGTTCACCGTGCGGGAGATCTCGGATCCCCCAGTTGCTCGCATACTTCAGTTCCAGTATCCAATTCTATCCCGGTCTCCTTCCCTTCTACTTTCTTTTGATATTATATATTCCATTTGCTTGGTGTAAGATTATAGTTATATTATTTAGAAGCAGGGATCTATGCATATACACCCCCACCCCAATCCCGTATCCCATCTTGATCATATCACTCACACCTATCAACCTATCTAACGCTCAGCATTCGGGTGCTGCGAAATACTCCTGGATCCTGGCAGACACACCATTCCAGAGCACCTTATTCTGACCATGGATCACTCTCCCGTCCCTCTCTGTCACACTAGTCCCACTCGGCCGCTTCCATTGGGCCACATCCTCGATGAACTTTTTCGCTGATCTCACAAAGTCTTCTCCTGTTTTGCCGTGGAACGGCAGCATTGGGTCATTGGTAGACATCAAAACAGCGAGTTGTCCTGCCACAAGAGGGGCCGCTATGAAGAACAAGGTTAGCTAGTCAGAAAGAGAGAGAGGGAGGGAGGGAGGGAGGGAGGGAGGGAGAGAGAGAGAGGCTCACAGTAGGACGTTCCAGATCCAGGGAGTCCGTCATCTTTGCCATATTTATCCAGACATGTTATGCCAACCCCCATGGCATGAATCTGAACCAAAGCCTTATCCGGGTTCCTAATGGAGTCGTCATCCTGGCCCTGCGAGCTCGGACTTGTGGTCCCATCCCAGTTGACATTCCCAACCACAATCATGGGAATTTCGTTCCCCAACACCGGTGGATAAGTGTCAACAGCCTTTCGCAGGCCACGGTTGTTTGCGCTCTGGGCACTGTTTCCGGCGGATGCAACAATAGGGACACCCATCTTGACTAGTTCCTTGAGACTATCGCGACAGCTGTCGATAGCACTGCCGGAGTCCATTTCTTTCTTAAACCCTGATGTCAGGAGCACAATGGCTTTCCCTGCTGTTTCATCGGACTTGATAGTGGAGACTGCCGTCTCAAGGCCCTCAGCGACGTTATCAAGAGTAAGTTTTTTGCCGATTTTGATGGGCTGCACTGTAGCCTTATTGGCTGCCCCCCCGGTTGTCCCCGCCGCTCTTTGAATGACACAAGTAGAGTGCGAAGGATCTCCTCCTTGGGGAGAAGACCGTTGAAGCCCCTCATCCCCAATTTTCTTGAGACCTTCGTCCTTCGCTGTCTGGGTAAGAATGGATTCGCGAATACGTGCCGAAGGATATTCCTATGAGTAAAAGGTCAGTATCACGAGCAGACGAAATAATGGATATCAACGAGTCTGACCCTTCTGAGCTTGTCAGTTCTCGATATCCAATCCTTATTCCTCTTGCCTTTCTTATCCTTTCTGAGGTGCCAGTATTTTTTATAAGACGTACAGCCCTGTATGGTGTTAGTCCAGTCTATGACCACTCCCAATATGTTCTGTCCCAGCACTAACCATTTCAACATGGTAGATGATGATGCCTTCGCCTGCTTCCTTCTGATAGACATAGTTGATAGGGTCCAGGGATGGATCCATATCTTCAGGAATGCCAATCAGCCTCAGTTCAGCGGCTGCCTTGTTGTGTCCCCGGTCTGGATAGGCCGCATAATCGCTCAGGTCCTTGGGGGGAAAGAGTATCCGTCGTCTCTTGGGTGCAGCAAGCCGTGTGTCTCGTTGTGGGCGTGTGGGTAGGATCGCTCGCCCAGGGTCAATTTCGTCTGACCGTCAGCCCCCGTCGGATTAGTTACAGCTGGGCCAGCCAGCAGAAGAGCAAGCGAGGAAAATACTGGGGCCAACGGGAGCCGCATCTTGGATAGAGGTCAAACAGGGGCAGTAGAGCATGGAACAGAAAGAAATTCGATCCACAACCCCTTTATACAGTGGTGACGGTCACTCCGAGCCCTTTTGTTGCCTGACTCGTGTCTCTCGGGACTAGCCGGGGTCCAAAATATAACCATGTGGAGCTTGTGTTTATAAAGGGGAATGTATCTACCCACGCTACCTGACTTGGATTATTTGGCGGGCTCAGGACCATGTATTGATTCTTCGTGTACTTCGGGACATCGTGAAAAGGGGTTTTTTTTTCTTCTCTATTTCTCTATAGAACTCATGCCTGTTTCTAGTTTTGATAGATGCCTCAGGGGTTGTGTTGACATAGGTTGAATGGCCCCTGAGTTGGGAAACTTGGTGGTAGTCACGCTAATATTTAGTAACATGGTGCCCAGGTAATCTGTTACACTATGTACACCTGAGACTTTCTTTTGTTCTTTGTGGGGTCCATAGGGCGTGGATCCACTATAATCCTTGGCAACTCCAACTTCCCTTTTTGGGTTGTAACATTACATATTCCTATACAGATGTATGTATGAGGCTGCATTTTGCAACAATGAGCCCTGTGCAAGTGGGCTAGTCCTGTGGATCCCTTAGACACTGCTCTCAAGGCTTGGATGCGTTAAAGGGTAAGACCGAGTGAATATCCCATCCTTCTATTTCAGCTCGTCAAATTAACATATTGATAATGGGGACTCCCTGCTGCTGTTGCCCCACAAACCCTTCTTTTCTGATCTTCGGTGATCCAAGGTTGTGTGATATGGGGCCATATTCAAGTGGGTCTACTATGTGTATTGCTACGGTTTGTTCATGACTCGCTCTGCTATCCCCGCAGGGGCTCGGTTTGGGCCGATGAAAAATAAAATAAATAAATAAATGAATAAATAAATAAAAATAAAAATAAATAAATAAAAATAAAAATTTAGATGAAAAATTCATAAACAAGGTAGATATCTAGATCAAGACTTTGACACAAGGTTCAAAAGAATGTAAGACAAGGATTAAGGATTAACGTTGGGCGTGAGCCTATCTGCGAGAGAGAAGTGCATTATACCCGATGATGGCTCTTGTCGGGGTTACATGACTCGGAACAGAGTCATGTCCCCTTGATGATTTTCCCAATAACCAGTCTATTTTTGACCATATATTCTTGGCCTGCCGGGATTTTCGGGCTTGCATGCCGATGAATTTCTGTTAATATTTGGCCACTAGTCGCATACTACAATATTAGGAAGATAAGGAGAAGATCAAATTATGCCTTATTTCTACGCTCAATGCTCAATATTATTTGTTTCGAGCGTGATTTTCTGATCTATTGCACCTGATCTATTTTACCAAAATCTTGGTCGTAATGAGGGAAAAAGGAAGTGATTGATTCAGAGATATTCCCATTACCTTCCCAATATAGTAAAAAGGTTCTTGAAGGGTTGAGGCATACAATTATTATAAAGAGGGCCGGGCGACTAAGGGGAGACGAATATATTATTGTAGTTCTTTCAATAGAAATACATCATAAGATATTTAAGATATATGATGTTAGAGTAGTCGGGATCTCCCCGCATGGCGTCAATGTTATGGCGGAGCGAACTTTTTCCTCGAAGCTCCACATTTCTTGCTTAAGAGCTTCGCGACTTCCACACTATGACCCAATCATTCACAATATCTTGAGTTGTTTTAGCTCAATTTATCTCTATGAAGACGAATGCCTGCGGTGGAATTCTTTTCGCATATCGAGACACGCGATAAACAACAACCCCCTCGGTGGACGACCGAACAACCCACCACGCCCACCACGCATCAACACCTCCGAACAACTCCAACTATCAGCTCTATCCAATCTCAACCCCACACAAAAGAAACCTGGTGTTCAGCTCAGATAATCAGTCGGCGCGGCCATGCTTTCGCTTCCATTGATCACCCCGAGCGACGTACGTCTGCTGGAGGTCGCCATTCCCTCAGAACCAAAAGTTGCCAGCTGCTAACCTAGCTTCTGATTTGCTATGCTTTCCAGTCTCATGAATTATGGTTTGGGTCCTCCCAATCGTACCGTTCGTCCCCTTCGCACCAAACTCCCGGCGATCCAGCTTCCAATCACCCGTCGCGACGCAATGCCAACCCCAGCAGTGGCCACCGCGCATTCATGCCGTCTCGCGCACCATCAAACACGCTTTCTGCCTTACTCGTCGAAGAACGGGCCCTCCGCGCACGGAAGCAAAACATCGCGTCGTTTGGATACTCGTGGATTCGGCCGGCGGGATGTGCCAAGACGATGCTGGGGATGAAAGAGGAGGAAGCCGAGCGTGAAGAGGCGCTCGCTGCGGCAGAGGCGGAGATGGCTGCTGCTGAGGGGCAAGGGATGATGGATGAGGATGAGACAGGAATGGACCGTCCCGAAGGCGAGGAGGACGAGGAACAAGGCATGGAGCGCGATTTGGATGACGATATTCCGGACGCGGATGCCGATGCCGAAGGCCTGATTGAGGAAGGAGAGGAAGGGCTGGAGGACGATATCGCGGATGAGGAGGGATACATGGAACGGGACCTGGATGACGATATCCCCGAGGGCTATCCCGATGATGACTACGGCGGCGAGGGGCTTTATGACGAGGACGACGAGGAGGATGAGGACTTTGATAACCAGCCTGACCTGGATGCCGAGATCCCTGCCGCTAGCGAGGGCGAGCCCATGAGCGAAGAAGGCATGGTCCGTGACCTGGATGACGATATTCCCGACGCTGCCGAGGACGGGTCCGAGCAGGAAGGGGAATGGCAGCATACAGATACAGAGGAAGAGCTGGACGATGATGATGACGATGATCCCAGCATCCCCCACTCTCGTTTTGCAGAGAACTTCCGGACTAGCACGCCCAACAGTCGTGGCGGCTTGCCTCCGCCGCTTCGCCGCGAACGCGGGACCGAAGCCCAGCGGCGGTTCCTACAACGCTGGAGTGGTGGGGGTGATGCCCTGGACTCGAGCAGTGTGGTCCTTGAGGAGGAAGATCTGCGCACTTCCATTACGAGCCAGGGGAGTCGACGCAGTGGATTTGGACGACGGTTCCCACGGCATCTCGGTGGGCCCAGGGATAGTCTCAATTAAGCTATGCACAGGAAAAGTTGCTCTTGTACTGAAATCACGGTGTTCTGCATTGAATTAACGGCGTTCCGGTCAGGCCAGAAGGGGCGGGATGGGAAGCCAGGTGGGAATTCTGATGGCATTTGATACCGACACCTGTGGTCAGTTTCCAATTTACTGAATACTATCATTCTGCTCTCTTAAATATCCTTGTAGCAAGATGAGAGTGTAGTACAAGAAGCTTTTGGTGTTATTTTTCCCCCCACCAATGTAGCCTCTGTTTAGCAGCTCTATATGCAGTATGTACTCGGTGTACTTAATACATTTTGGAATGAAACAATCACTCAGCCAGACTCAATTCCCACTGGCCACTGCTCTAGGCAAAATAGGAAGAACTCGATAACTTCTCAAGGACAAGGAGCTCAAAACAGAGCCAGAACCTAGGGTTCCGAGCAGATCAAAAGCGATAACGCCATAAGAGCGTGCCAGAACCGATACCGAAATCATGTCCAAGCCAATCAAACATGGTGTATGGACTGCCCTCATCCCTCAATATAAAATAGCCCCCCAAACGCCGTGGCCTGAAACTCATGTCGAATGTCTCGATAAACGCTCGTATGTATGTGCGCCTCCCCAGGTCGAGAGGAAGAATGGCTTGTTGTCGTGCCTGAAAGGTCGAAAGAAAGATTAAATGGAGATGGCGAAAAGAAACAAGCGACGTTGTACTCTTCAAAAGAGCCATACATAAAAAAACAAGAGGAAGACGGCGATGAAGAAACCCAGCCACACCCGCCAACCGACGCCGGTGCGCTCAGCCATACGAAGCATGCGAGTCATGTTTCCACGAAGCCGAACTCGGGTGCTATCGAACGAGTCGTTGAGGTCTGCGAGGTTCGAGGTATCGCGGATTTCGTCGCCGATGGCAAGAGTGATCTGACATTGTCATCAGTAACTGGCCACACGCCTAAAATTCACAATGGCTCCATACGTCCTTCAACATCTTGACCTTGGCGGTGATCCCCTCCACTTCGTTATCATTTTGTGATTCGAGAGACGAGAGAACTGCGTCAGAGTAGTGTCCTCTTGTACTCAAGTTAGCATCTGCGCTTATGGCCACTGGTCGGGGGCTGTCCCCCATACTTCTTGTTTGGCGTTGCACTTCGGAATCCCGCGTCATTCGGACTGCCATTTGCATAGCCATTACCCGCCGGACCGGGGTATCCGTACCCGCCGGCAGGCGCAGGCGATTTGCTAGCCGGGCGAGAGTTGCCACCGTACGCGTCGAAGAGAGATGAGGAGGAGCGAGGATCACGCTGTCGGGGAAATCTGTTGGTTGTCACCGAGATCGTATTAGCCACATGCGCTGTCCCTGGAAGCTCCCTCCGAGAGGAAACGTAGAGAGCAGGAACTATACCGGGAAGCCATGGCCGCGAGAATGACACTGGGCAGGATTTGAGATGTCGACTTCTAAGTCAAGAAATCATCCAGGAGTTGATCAGCAGTGATTGGGGAGCATGACGCAACAGAAGAGAAATCACCAACCCCCGTTGCCCTGTCGTCGATGGTTGCAGAGACAAAAACACAAGGTGGCCATAGCGTTAACTTCGACGCACGTGATATCTCTCAAGAGATCGAGCTGCTTTGGCTACAATTTCGAGGTGATCGAGGTTGACTATAGAGATATGATCTCTTGTGGATAACATTCAATTTGATTCCACAAGTTTACAGGGGATCAAGGATAAGTCAATGACTGGTAGATTGCGCTTGTGAAAAGCATGAGCAGAGATCAGAAGCGAGGCTCATAGATTCATCGTGGTCACCAAAAGAGTAAAGAAATTCCGAGACACGCGAGAAAAACCTCCCTCCCCATCGAGTCCGTGGCGCCGATCATTTTAAAGCAAATCCCATGCCTCCTGTGGGTTCATCAAGACGCGCTTAGTCGCGCATCTGGTCATCATCGTTGTTGTCGTTGTCATCGGGAGCCTCGAAGTCGTCGTCATCGTCATCCTCTTCCATCTCGTCGCCCTCGCTCTTGGACTTCTCGGCCACCTCGGCGTAATCGATGGCCTTGCCACGGGTGCGTCGGCCACCCTGGATGATGTTGCTTGCGGAGATGGGCTCGAGGTTCTCATCTTCCTCGTCGTCTGAAGCAGGGAGAAAATCAGTCAGTACATCAGTTAGAAAGGAAAAGAGAGGGAGAGATAGTATGCTTAGGTCTTCGAGTCCATCGAGGTCGAAGCCATGATCGCGAGGGAGCGCGTACCGTTGTCAGCCTAGAGATGCGCGACATGATCAGTAAGAGTAGGCTAGTGAGTTGTTTGAGAGAACGGTCGCAGACTCACCATCTCATTCTCACTCTCCGACTCGCTCTCGTCCTCGTCCATGCTCAGCTCCTGCGTCGGGTCCTGGGCCTTGCCCTTGCCCTTGTCCGCGAAAGCGGCATCGGGGGCATTGGCAGCAGGGTCGTTGCTCAAAGTCGCGTGGTCACCCATGATGAAGAATGTGGAAAGAAATTGGGTTGAATAGCAAAGGGTAGGAGATTTGGGAAAGAGAAAGGGAGAGAGAGAGAGAGAGAGAGAAGAGCGAGGGGATTTAAACCAGTCTGCAAGTAAGGTAACCTTCTAACCAAAACAACCCCAGTAAGGGACCCGATCCCGTGATGTGATTGGCGGGGTGGACGGTCACCCCGTGACAAGCCTTGCCCTGATCTTCACTTGGCTTGACCAGGTCGCTGCCTAGCTATTTGCATGAACGATATCAAGAAATTCAAACAACTACAACTTAATCTTGTTAATCTGTGTTGCTTTAGCTTTCCGAAGCAAAACACCGTTCCACCGACTCGGCATTATTGCCCCACCAGTGCGGCATCGAGATTTGCTTGCCTGCACCAAAAAAGAAAAAGATGAGTAGCATGTTGAAATTAAACCCTGCATCGAAAGCAGCTGCCACCAAGTAATTGTACCGCTTCCATACCTCGAATCGGTGGCGGTAAGCCCAGTACATCACAATGTACCCGCCGATGATGGCAGACGTGTAGCCAGTGCTGATATTACCGTAGAACATGGCCATACCCCCAAAAAAGATACTGACATTCCACAGGTCAATCCGCAGCCAGGGGAAGATTCGATGGAAAGTATACAAGATGGGAGGAATCGCTGCACCCACGAGGAATGACCAGGGAAGAGCGGCCATTTCTTCTTGCGCGAAGAGTCTTTTGGGACCGAGAACGGCATACTGGACACCCATCGTATTATATGACTGTAGGCTTTGACCAGTCCATTGATTGAGGGGATCGTTTTTCTTGCCCGTCAAGTAGTCGCCTTTGGTGTCCATGACCCACCGCACGACGGCATAGTTCATCGGAACCCCCAGGATGGTGCCAAAGATCTGGGAAAAGAACACGGTGCGTGGTGGTATATGCATATAATGACCAACCTTCTGGTCCTGTAGCATATACTGTGCGCGATACCAGGCATCACCTGCGATGGACCCGTAGACGGAAGGGCCGCACGGGTGACGATGGCCCTCGCCGGCCTTGGTATGAATCATATAGCCGTACATCAGCTCATTGAAGGAACCGGTTTCAAGCTGATAGTTGGAGATGGCGTAGAGCCAGGCAAATGGAATAACAAAAATTCCGGCACTGGCCAGCGCAACGAATAATGTCCATACAGGAATGAAGAGGTATCCGCACGCGAGGATTGTGATTAGAATGACGAAGGCGGCAATAAACAAAACAAAGTACCACCACCATGGGATCTCTTTGTACTGTCTTTGAATAACATTGAGGCGGTCGTGGTATTGATGATGAATCCCTTGCTCGCGCGTAGAGGCACGAGCCTTGCGAGTGGCTAGGATTTTGCGGATGTTGCTAGCGACCTGGGTAAACCCGAATGTTGCAATCCAGGTAACTGCGGCTGGAAGCTTGGCATAGTCAAAGAAGGTCGCCCATACGTTTTGCAGGCCCATGTACATCGGTCCATAATCCTGATATGCTGTCTCGTTGAGGCGAAAATCCGGGGTGAGCACATCGAGGACAGGATACTGCGTGCCATTGGCCATGAAAAGGCTATTGGACATGAGACCGTGATGATAGGAGCCTATATTTCCCCACTTTGCTGCAGGAAGAAGGACCCAGCAATTGAAAGCAAAGGCTAGGAAGAGGATGACCTGCGTCCACCAAGGGGTGAGCATTATCGAGGACTGATTCCAGTTGATGTTAGACCAGTCCAGGGAGAGATTGAGAAAGCCCATGCCTCCGAGTCCAGAGCCGATAAAATTAGCCACCTTGTTTCGAGGCGCCAACCAGCAGAGGAATGCAAGTGACGAAGTAAAAGGAAAGGCATATTCCGGGAGAAATTGCCACATAGTCATGCCCAGGAGTGCAAAGAAAAACACCTTCATCTGGCGCCGTGCGAGAGGCGACGAGGAGTCTGTCTTCCGAAAGGTTTCAAATAACGTGGTTTGCATCAGAGCCTTGGGCCAGATGTAATGGGGATCCGGTAGTAGAATCTGCCGCGCAATGGCAGCGAAAGCATACCCAATCCAAACAATGGCGAGCATAAAGAAAATACCGATCGCTGGATGGAGGCGTTGACCATACCAAAGCTCTGAAAGTACAATTGGGGTGTATCCTATGTTGTAGGTGGCTCCAGATGCCGCCGTCAGAGTGACCAACACATGCTCTTTGATGTTCCAAGGGCCTGGATTCAGATTAAAGGCATATCGCTTGCCGGGCAGTCGGATTACCCAAGCCGGGAGGACTCGTGCAAGAAAGTGACCTGCATAGTGGCATGCGATCTGCACAAAGAAGACGGAGTAAGGTGCAGTCGTTGTACGGAAGTAGCTCATCTGGGAGAGAAAAGCTCCAGGAATGACGAAGAAGGCCGAGAGAACGAAGTAGCGGAATGTGATTGTCGGCAAGTCTGGATCATCGTTCAGGTTGATCAGTTGACGCACTTGATGAGGCAACGCCGCGATTTCGGGATTGTCGTGGCTCTCGAGCTCAATAGCCGTTGTCTCCGCCTGAGCTGGAACTTGTCCCTCGTCCAAAATGCCCGACTCTGATAGCTTTGGTTCCTTTGCTGATTGAATGGTGATGTTCTCTGCACCTGCGCCCGTTCCTAACGAATCGTCCCTCTGGGTCTGGGTTTCCCGTCGTCTTCTCTTGATCGCGTTTAGTAGGGCCATTTTGTACGATGGATGATCAGAGATCCATGCTGGTCGAGCCAAGAGGGAGATTTTAAAATCCCGATAGCTGATGGCGTGCGACCCCAGTCCCTCATCGCCATATCGTCAACAATGAAATTTTTCGTAGACGGTCCACTGCCACAGATGGCTGGAATATAGACAGACCAATAAAGGGCCGGAATGAGAGCTCAGTTGCAGCGACTAATGCCGGAGAGTTACATTCGATGAGCGCCAAAGAGCTTGATCGCCCGTAGCGCGGATGGCGTTATCGCATCTTTGAGCTGAGCTCCAACAGGCCATTTCTTGGACTATTATTCATATGATTTCTGACTTCTCGAGGGTTGCAAGACTCGTTTCTTCGAGGACAATCTTTTGCAGGGGGTGGGTGTAGCCGGTGGCAGCGCCATGTCTTGGAATGGCCTCTGAAAGACGGTCCACTTTGTTTCCAAAAGCAATCGAAATGGCTGCCTCATCTTGGGTTTTCTCTTCTTGATTTCTTTGCCAGATACTTCTTGACACCTCACATAGCAGGCAGTCATGTAGTCACCTGATCGGCCTACAATCGTGCTATGCCTTCTATAGTCATACTTCACTTCGATAACCAAAGCTGCCCTTATTTTGCATCACCAAATGGCATCAGAACCGATCCGATCATTACAAGGCCACCCCAGTCTCACCACACTCAGACAACAATATCACCGTAATGGAATATAGTGACCGAGTCCAATATCGATCTGGTCATCCCGCGATATTCATAGTAAGAGGTTCACTCTGACAATTCTGGTGATACTTTCCCCTTGCTTGTTATTTCTCAGATATCTCCACCTGGGCCTGTAGAGTCGATCAATAAGGTAGACACCTCAGGCTCTCCATCTCTATGAGCCAATTCAGCCTAAGGTATACCTTAATGAATGCCTCAGGCCTCGAGAAAAGCCTGCATCATCGTCCCACCCGATGAATTCATGATGACGCCCTGTCCAGCTGATGACCATACGAAACAGGCTACCTGGGTCCAGTGCCAGGGCTGACTCGGGTGAAAATTGTAATTATGTCCGGTAATTACACCATCCCACTAAATTACATCATGCAGTGCCCCGCCAAAAAGAAAAAAAAGACACACAACACTATACATCTCATAAAGAAAAATTGCATAGAAATTGGAACTTGAAAATAATACAAATAAATGAAGAATCAATTCGTCATTTCTCTACTCCACTGGGCCCATCTCGAACCGTCAGGTCGCTTCGTGAAGGGTGGAAACTGCCTGTTGCTGGGGCATCGAAGCCCGTGGAATCTCATGGATGCCCATAGAAGCTGCCCCTACTAGAAGCTTCTGAGCCATACACCGCTCACTATATAGCAGGTTTTGGTGCCCTCTCCCACTTTTTCTTTCTTTCTCTCACTTTCAAATACCCCAAAATCCCATAACTCTTTCCCCCCCTCTTCCACCCTGTACACTACACTCTTCTTCTTCACGAATTTCCTTTTCTTTGACCACACACACCATGGCTCCCGCCGTCGGTATTGATCTGGGAACCACCTACTCCTGTGTGGGTGTCTTCCGTGATGACCGCATTGAAATCATTGCCAACGACCAGGGTAACCGTACCACCCCCTCGTTCGTTGCCTTCACCGACACCGAGCGTCTCATCGGTGATGCCGCCAAGAACCAGGTCGCCATGAACCCCCACAACACCGTCTTCGACGCCAAGCGTCTTATCGGTCGCCGCTTTCAGGATGCCGAGGTTCAGGCTGATATGAAGCACTGGCCTTTCAAGGTCATTGAGAAGGCTGGCAAGCCCGCCATCGAGGTTGACTTCAAGGGCGAGACCAAGCAGTTCACCCCTGAGGAAGTCTCCTCCATGATCCTGACCAAGATGCGTGAGACCGCTGAGGCCTACCTCGGTGGCACCGTCAACAACGCTGTCGTCACTGTCCCCGCCTACTTCAACGACTCACAGCGCCAGGCCACCAAGGACTCCGGTCTCATTGCCGGTCTGAACGTCCTGCGTATCATCAACGAGCCTACTGCGGCCGCTATTGCCTACGGTCTGGACAAGAAGACTGAGGGCGAGCGCAACGTCCTGATCTTCGATCTGGGTGGTGGTACCTTCGATGTTTCCCTCTTGACTATTGAGGAGGGTATCTTCGAGGTCAAGTCCACTGCTGGTGACACCCACCTGGGTGGTGAGGACTTCGACAACCGTCTGGTCAACCACTTTGTCAACGAATTCAAGCGCAAGCACAAGAAGGACCTCACCACCAACGCTCGTGCTCTCCGCCGTCTTCGCACTGCTTGCGAGCGTGCTAAGCGCACTCTGTCCTCGGCTGCT
Source organism: Penicillium alfredii (assembly GCF_028826965.1). NCBI lineage: Eukaryota > Fungi > Ascomycota > Eurotiomycetes > Eurotiales > Aspergillaceae > Penicillium > Penicillium alfredii. The sequence goes on along the minus strand of NW_026622701.1, from coordinate 2,313,645 downwards.
CAGACCTCGATTGAGATCGACTCGCTCTTCGAGGGTATTGACTTCTACACCTCTATCACCCGTGCCCGTTTCGAGGAGCTCTGCCAGGACCTCTTCCGCTCCACCATGGAGCCCGTTGAGCGTGTCCTCCGTGACGCCAAGATCGACAAATCTTCCGTCCATGAGATTGTCCTGGTCGGTGGTTCGACCCGTATCCCCAAGATCCAGAAGCTCGTCTCCGACTTCTTCAACAAGGACGCCAACAAGTCCATCAACCCTGACGAGGCTGTTGCCTATGGTGCCGCTGTCCAGGCCGCTATCCTGTCTGGTGACACTTCCTCTAAGTCCACCAACGAGATCCTGCTGCTTGACGTCGCCCCGCTGTCGCTCGGTATCGAGACTGCTGGTGGTGTCATGACCCCGCTGATCAAGCGCAACACCACTATCCCCACCAAGAAGTCTGAGACCTTCTCGACCTACTCCGACAACCAGCCCGGTGTCCTGATCCAGGTCTTCGAGGGTGAGCGTGCCCGTACTAAGGACAACAACCTGCTCGGCAAGTTCGAGCTCACTGGCATTCCCCCGGCTCCCCGTGGTGTGCCCCAGATTGAGGTTACCTTCGACCTGGATGCCAACGGTATCATGAACGTCTCCGCCCTTGAGAAGGGTACCGGCAAGACCCACAAGATTACCATCAGCAACGACAAGGGCCGTCTCTCCAAGGAAGAGATCGAGCGCATGCTGGCTGAGGCCGAGAAGTATAAGGCTGAGGACGAGGCCGAGGCTTCCCGTATCCAGGCCAAGAACGGTCTCGAGTCGTACGCCTACTCGCTCAAGAACACCCTGGGCGAGGGCAAGCTGCAAATCAGCGACGACGACAAGAAGAAGGTCGAGGACAAGATCTCGGAGATCATCAACTGGCTCGACAACAACCAGACCGCTGAGAAGGACGAGTACGAGTCCCAGCAGAAGGAGCTCGAGGCGTATGTGTCCCTTTAAAACATCTCATCTTTCACTACACACATGCTGACTATTTTCTCTAGTATTGCCAACCCCATCATCTCCGCTGCCTACGGCGGTGCCGCTCCCGGTGGCGCTCCTGGCGGTGCTGGCGGTGCCCGCTCCGCTGACGAGGTCGAGGAGAAGCCTGAGGAGCTTGACTAAATGCTTTCGCTCTGTCTCACGCTTCCTTTTCACGTCTTGTTTTACGAACTAATGGGATATCGAGGTTTCTTTTCGCGCATTGACTGCATAGATACGAGGTTATCTCTGGCCGGGTGATAAAAAAAAAATCCTGGCAATTCAAAATGTTCTAATTGACTTGGCTCTTGTCGTAAATTACTTGGTATTGGTCTACATGATCCCTCTTCTCTACAGTTGGATGTCTTAAGGTCGGTGTACATTGTTAGGGGTCTTCTCTCTTCACAATTGCAAAGGCTATCGTAAGCTGTTATCAATGCATAAGTTCGTACAAAGGATTGATGCAAGATAATTTACAAAACCCGGAGATAATACGATAGGCGCCAGTCTATTGAAAGACATCAGCATACGGCGTCGGAGAAAAAGATAGCTGTTAATAACTCCGGTAACTTACTGTAGACAAGACACCTTCTCCATTATGCCCAAACCCGCGGTATCTTGCCAAGGTACCCTCGTGTCGAAAAAGAAAAAAAAAAGTAAACGCCAACTCCCGGACAGACAGAAAACCCCCGGAATCAAGCTCGTCTTCAACTTAAAGGCCTTGGAAATCCCCATTCCACCACCGCTGCAAGCGCTGTCCGCCCATTTGCACCACAGTCCCGTACCCAATCTGCGAGGCCTGCTCCGGATTCTTCTCTTGTTGGTCGCGGCGGATGCGGGTCATGGCGGCCGTGATGCCCATTGTGAGGGCGAAGAGAGGGTCTCCGATCCTGTTGAGGTACGGCGTTAGAATGGGGATGCGATTGGAAGGAGATGCTTGGGATGAAATTGCAGGTTGGAGCTGCTTAGGAAAGGGAACATACCGAGAAATGAGATAGACGGGCATGATTGTCTTCTGTGCAGGAAGACCTGAAGTCTTGCAACTCGACAAGATAATGCTAGTCACGTGATGGCATCACCAGATGCTGTCCGGGGAAACTGATTCGCTCGCATCTTACTTGATTGTATAGAAACATTAGACCCGGTTGAAATAAATACGTCGCTTCTTAGACTATCCTCTAGACCCCGAAACAAAATAAACATGTCTATGAAAATACACAATCGGGCCCTCCCTGGACAAGAGGAAACGTCACACACCCGAACAAGAAACGAGAGAAAAGAAAAAGAGGAGAGGTGGGGTGACACCAGGGAAACGCCAAGATTATCAAGTTCGTTTGCATCTATACAACCTGGCCAAAGGCAGGGATCAATGTCTGTGCCAGCCAGAAGCTGAACACCAGCTTGGGACCCGTCATCAGCAACTTGGGGGTCAGGCCCTTGAAGAAGCTGGTAACACCCTCGTTCTTGGCCATGTTGGAGATAATTCGGAAGCCCGACTCCGGGTTGTCGAAGTTGCGGTTCTGGATCCGGGTCTTAATCACGTCCAGGGGCGCGGAAACGACCAGCGAGGCGCTGGCACCGCAGACCGAGGCGACGAAGTTCTGCGCCCAGCTGGCTGAGTTGTAGTCCTTCAGGTCGTAGATGTATTCCTTGGCAAACGCAGATCCACCGAAAAGCTGCCGATTTCTTGTTAGCGACTTCATCTGGCGATGCAAACTGCAGAGGGTGCCATACCGCGAATGAGCCGGGAGCGTTGCGGGCGGCCGTCCAGCCGGCACCCCGGTACAGTCCCATACCCTCATCGGAGATGATTTTGAAGAGGCCACGGCCACGGAAGGCCTCGGGGTTCGTCTGGCGCTTAATCTTCAGAACATCCAGAGGAAGCAGAACAATCTCTCCAATGCCGATCAAACTGGAGTGGGTTGGGGGGGATCAGCGCTATACATTCGATTGACCTAGGGAGTGCAAATTTTCTCACCTTCCAGCAGTCGCATGCATAATGGCCTTGCCAGTTCCCTTTCCGAATGCATTATCAAAATCGGTACCGTGGTGCTTGGCCAAGTAGTCTCGCGCAAAGGGTTGACCGCCGTACTTGTAAATCCGTTGAAGGACCTTCAATTTTCAATGCCATCAGTAGGTGATCTTTTGTTTTCGTACCGTCCCGGGTTCACGAACCTTGTAACCAGCAGCATATCCCAGGCCAGGGAAGAGAGAGGTGAACTTGCGGGCGACCGGCGCATTGGCGTACTCTTTGAAAACAACTTGTTTGAAAGCGCTGGCGGAAGTTATCTGGGGCAGCCATTCGGTCAGCAATGCACTCCATCGGGCGCAATCCTTTCCAATCCTACCCGGGACTGGTTGCTCATCAACCGCTTAGCCGTGGTGTCGACCTGTGTGGGAAAATGTCAGTGTTGGGTTTCCAGGGCACTGGAGGGTATTATAGTCGTACAGGGTGGAAAACCATCAGCTCGGCGATACCAGCAGAGCCTGGGAAAGTCACACATGAGCATTTTGATCACTTTAATTCTGCAGGACTCGCCTACCGGAACCGAGAAGACGAGCGGTCGCGGATTCTCTCTTGACATCCTTGGAGGCGGCGCCAGCACCGGCTTGGGCAATGGGAGACATCTTGGGTGAAAGAAGGGGGGGGGGGAAGAAGAAAAGGAAAGAAATCAAGACAAAAAGGACCGAAAACCAGGGGCGCAGAAGAGAACCGGGGAAAACAGTCAAAATTTATCACAGCACGCGGGCGCTAATCCTGATTGGGCCGGCCGGAGCAGGTGTCCAACTCCGGCCCATTTTCATATGAACTATGAAGGGCTTCTATTATGGCTTCATATTCATAGCCTTAGATGGTCTTCATATTTCGATTTGTAGCTATCACTGAGCATGGCTGTCAAGCGACACTGGAAGAAAAAAAATGCACATAACACCGAGTCGAACGCCAGAGTGACCGAAGAACCACATATCCCCAAGGTTGGAGACAGTCCTCTCATCACCCAGCACCTCCCCTACTAACCCAGACAGGTCACCAAACCAAGGTGCATAGAGCGACATGAGAGCTGCAAATCCACCTTTACAAGTCACCAAACGTGTTCTCGCCCGAATACCTAGCAGTGTATTAGCATGGGAAGATAGATCTCTTTAGATACGAAGGGGAAAAGGAATGGCCACATACGTGATGTACAAGAACCCATCCTCGTCCTTGTGCTCTTCGTAGATGCTGCTCATGAGTGCCGCCGTGGGTGGGAGGACCTCATCGACGAAGATGAAGATGGCCTTCTCGGGGGAAAGCTTGATGCGCTTGCGGATCACATAGACGAACTGACCCACGGTGAGGTCGGCAGGCACCAGATACTTCTTCTTGTCGATGGTAGCGATGTCCGACTTCTCGACCTTCTCACAGATGACCTATCGATCGAAACCCGTTAGCGACCGAACAAGCGGTGAGTCTCCCAGTGCATCGAGCTTGGTCGCACCCCACGAACAGATGCAAGAGTTTCAGAGAATAGGGACCTACCGGAATGCGATCAGCGTACTTTTGACGAATACGCTCAGCTTCAGCCTTTCGCTTCTCGAAAGGGTGCTCGTCCTTGAACTTGGAACGCATGGTGGCTGATAAGGTGGGTTTGATAAGTGAAGCGGGTCAGGTGGAGCAGCAAGACCCCAGAGGAGCTCCAGGGGGTTAAGATGGCAGTGGAAGAGGGGATTTCTCAATAGAAGTCTGGGAGCGGAAACAGGAAGATTCTCAACGTAGAGAAATCAAGAGATGGAGAAGGAAGAAGAGGGGTGATGGGGAATGAGATGACAAACCCCGCTGACGTTACCTGTTCGAACATCACGGGAACAGGCGGTGAGTCAGGCAGAACCGTCAGATGCGCACTGTATATATAGTCACATGAGCTATAGTATATGCCTTAGGTATCTACATTGCTAGGTTCTTATTATATCGTAAATATTGGCATATTGTGGTTTTATTAGTATTAGTATAATAATATATTATATATAGAGTATATTATATATTATAATCAGGACCTATACCTTATATAGTATATTTTCTTACTGTAACCTCCAGGGGTAAATCTAAAATTCCTCACGATGCATGCACGTCCCCTGATCGACAACAAACAGTGCAAACCCATCTGGGGTCGGATCGACCGAGGCTGCATTCCCTTTTGGCCTTCTTCCTGCACCCCCTCTCCCCAGAATCCTTCCAAGTACAAGCACGGGCACCATACTTTTGACACAAAATGGCCTCTCGATCATTGATGCCTCTTCGGAGGTCCCTGGCCCAATTGCCAGCTCGAGGGTCTCGTACCGCTAGGCGCCATGCCGGCACGCCATTCCGGGGTCTTTCCACGGCACAGAAACCCCAGAATGCACCGCAGTTCACTGTCTGGCGGCCTTACTTGCGGCTTGCAATTGGTGTGCCTTTCATTGGTGCCATTATCTACTCAATGGTAGGTCATCAACCCTTCAATATGTTTTGGCCCCCAATGCCATTGCGACGTGGATTAACCCCGGATGCAGATGACTGAGGAAGTCACTGAATTGGACTCCCCATCCATTGCTGAGCTGGATGAAGCCCTGAAGCGATCCTCAGCCATCAATGAGTCCTCCCCGATGCGATTGCGGATGGAAAAACTCATCAAAGATGAGCAGCAGAAGATTATTGAGGAGCTCAGCAGAATCGATGGCAACCAATTCCGAGTTGACACTTGGGACCGTCCTAGTGGCGGTGGTGGGATTTCGTGTGTGCTGCAAGATGGGAACGTCTTCGAGAAAGCCGGTGTTAATGTCTCGGTGGTCTATGGTGAATTGCCACGGCCAGCCATTGAGAAGATGCGCGCCGACCACAAGTCCTTCGTGGGTGCGGACGTCGAGTCCCTGAACTTCTTTGCCGCCGGTCTCTCACTGGTCTTGCACCCACACAACCCCATGGCACCCACGGTGCATCTGAACTATCGATACTTTGAGACGTCCGATCCCAAGGATCCCATTAACGGGGACAAGAACTGGTGGTTCGGAGGTGGCACGGACCTAACTCCAACCTACCTCTTCCCCGAGGATGCCCAGCACTTCCACAAGACCATCAAGGATGCTTGTGATCGTCACGACACCACATACTATCCCAAATTCAAGGCCTGGTGCGACAAGTACTTCTACATTCCCCACCGAGGCGAATCCCGCGGCGTCGGTGGCATCTTCTTCGATGATCTGGACGCCAATTTCCTGCAGACTTCTGCCGGCTCTTCGTCCAACCCGCAGGAGACTCTGTTTTCTTTTGTCTCGGACGGTCTACGCTCCTTCCTTCCATCCTATGTGCCCCTTATCGAGCGGCGAAAGGACATGCCGTTTACTTCTGCTCAGAAGGAGTGGCAACAGCTGCGCAGGGGTCGCTATGTCGAATTCAACCTGGTGTATGACCGTGGTACGAGTTTCGGCCTGCGCACTCCCAACGCTCGTATTGAGAGTATCCTGATGAGTCTCCCCCGCACCGCCAGCTGGGCTTATATGGACCCGGTCTCTGGCACGAGGACGGAGACCACTCAGGAGGAAGAGGAACTGGCGGAAGATAAGGTCAGCGAAAAGGAGATCATGGATGTACTGAGACACCCCCGGCAATGGGCATGATCGGCCCCTCTCTTAGCCCCTTTCCACATTTGGCATATTGTGTATCATTTTTGTCTAATTGGTCTCAAGGACCTGGCCGTGTCAATAGCCATGTATAGTGCATAGTACAATATTCAGTATATATTTTCGAAATTGAAACATCTATTGGTGTATCTGACAAGTCTATCTTGAGAAACGAAAACCCCCGTTTAACTCTTCTTGCTCCCTTGCGATTAAAGGATATCAAGGAGCCAAAAGGGCTCAAGCTGATATGGACACAGGGGAGATAAAAACAAAAATGAGAATCATATCCGAGAGACAACAGATAACACTTTATTGCGGGTGAAAGGCAATCAGGTGGGAATATAAACCAAAAAAGGGAGGAAGCGACGATAAAAAAAAAAAAAAGGCAGCAAAACAGATAGTACGGACATATGAAGCTATACACTCATGAATCACACTCACGGAGAATGGCCTACTGGCCAGCTACCATGCTTCTCTGCTTCGCCAGCCACCCTCGTGCATCAGCCATGTTGGCACCATGGCGATAGCGAGATACCGTCATGTTGTTATTCTGCCAACGGCTCTGAAGATGATACCAGGCTGAGCCCACGAGGCTAAGCTCGCGGGCTTGGTCATCGATGATTCTCTGGAGCTCAATCTGAGCGAGTGACCCGATGGTTAGCATAGGTCTGGTGGTTGCCGACAGCAACCCATAAAATAGTAGCCAACTCACCTCGTGTTCTTTGGGAATGCCATCATCCAAATTCTCCTCGTAGTTCTTCATCCGCTCTCGGAGTGACTTGATGAGCTCGTTTTGCTGTTGAATATACTGCACAGCGAGGTGTGTTAGCATGCCCAGATACGAAGCAACCAACGACAATGACCAAAACTGACCTCTGCGCGCTGAGCCAGCCGCTCCACATTCTTCTCCAGGACACCCGCACACTGTTTCAGGAGCTCGAAGCTCGATTTCTGGGGAGCTTCGCCCTCACTGTTGTGGGTCTCAAACTCGCCAAGGAGCGTCTGCATCTCGTTCATCACCTCTTGGTCCTCGGCGCTGATTTCATTTTGCTTATTGTTGAGCATCTTGCGAAGCTCCTCCCGCTCTGCGCACACTTCGCGCACCAAGGTCTGACTGGCATCTACCTCGGCCTCCAAGTGATGAACATTCTGGGAGAGGCCATCCCATTCGCCACGGAGCTTTGTCAATTCAGCCGAGTTGTGCTCATCAAGCTCTCGAAGCACGTCTGCTTTTTCAGTGTTGACAAGGCCAACTTTGCAATCGTAAGCATTCTGTCAAAATGACTCAGGGCATGGCATTGGAGATAGAGACTTACTTTGAGTCTGTGCATCGGACAGCTCCTTCTTTGTCGTTTCGAGGAGATCCTGAACGTCCGCAATCTTCTTAAGCGTTCCGGTGTAGCTTTCATATAGTTTCCAATACTCCTCGCTGCAGGGCACATTAGCAATGCCATGCACGTTGTCCAGGCTTGGGCTCACCTTTGGCTGGAATTGGCCCGCGCAAGCTGCACAGACGCGGCAAAGTTTTCAGAAAAGCCTTCTGAATGGGACCCGGGCTAGTAGTCATCAATATCGGGATTGCGCCTGGTAAGTGAAAAGTAAACATACAGCTGTTGAGGGCGCCTTCAGTGATTCCATCTCTCGTTTCAATTCATCATTCTCGGATTTACTGCCCGCGATTAGCCTTCCAGGCCATTGCCAAACCACAGTGGGTAATACATACAGCTGAGTTTCCTTGACACCGATCGCTTCGAAGTCCTTGTGTAAGGTGCCTTGCATCTTGGGTGTCTCAGAGCCAGGAGACGGACTTTCCGGCGAGCCTTCCAATTCCCGGAGGCGTTCACGTAGCTCACTAATCAGGGCATCGTCCCTCTCATGTTGCTCGTCCGCGCTTTCGAGTCTTTCCGTCAAGGCATGATTGTTGAACTCAAGCTGCTTTTTCAGATTCTGGATTTCGTTGCACTCTTGTTCAATGCGAGGCAAAAGCTTGCGATACTCCTCCAGCTCCACATCCTGCTCCGATGACCAGCGTTGTTGCGAGTCCGAATCTTTGAGCTGCTGCTGAAGGTCTTTGATTTGGTTCTTGAGGGTCTGGTTCTCTTTCTCAAAGTCCTGGCTGGCTTGGAGCTTCTGGCGATACTTCTCCGCCGCATTTGCCTTGCGTGCAAGCTGATCTCTGTCGGTCCGAAGTTCATCATAGTCGTCTTGTAACTTTTGGTGGCGCTGGTTCTTGACTCGGAGGGACTCAACCGTCATGCGTAGGCTGTCAATTTCATCTTGAGCCGCGTTCAATTTCGCCTCCTGGGACGCGATCAAATCATCCTGTTGGCGGGTTTTGCTCTCCAAAGCTTTCGCATTGAATCCCAGGTCACCCTTGCCAGACTTCAATGTGACTAGCCGATCTTCGGTAGACGCAAGACGGTTCTGCAGGGTATCGTTGTTCTCCTGAAGACGCGCCAATCGATTATGCAAGTCCTCCAGCGCCTTCTCCAGTTCCTTCTTCTCGTGGGTAAGACGATCGTTCTCCGCAAGCACCTTCCCCACGCGCTCCTCGAATTGCAATTCCAGGTCCACGGGCCGATCGTGTTTGGACAGGTCCTCCCTGAGCTCGTCGGCGGCATCCATCGGCTCGTGTTGACCATTATGTGCCTCCTCAATGATATCTTTGAGACCTTCCTGGGTCGAGGTGCTCAATTCCTGGAGGGTCTGCACGTATGTTTCCGCGTTGGGGGAGCTGATGGCCGCGATCAGGAGAAGTTTCAGTAACTTGTTGGTTTCCTTGGTGGTGGCCTTCTCTGCGACAGCTTCGAGATCGGGAGACGGGTCAAGGCCGGACGGCAGGGAGTCATCGTTCTGGTGCCGAATATAGCTGAGCAACAGCTTGTGGATGTGCTTCAGGTTCTGCCACTTGGCCACCCAGTGGTCGGAAGGGTTGCGCTCGGGGATCTCGTCGAGAAAATACTGCGGATCGATGTCCTGAAGGATCTCCCACAAGATAACCCCATCGGTTAATTCATCGGTGGCCCGGAGAGTTTTGCCCAGGGAAAAGCTGTTGATCCATTCCAACAGAACCTTGGTCACCGTGTGTTCCGACGCCATGTTGGCGAATGACGTGTCTGAATCGAATGCCAGCAGGGGGGATACCGATGCCAATTCAACAGAGAAATGTCCACAAGGAAGAGAATTCGAGGATGGGATCCCTGCTGGCGGGAGTTTGAGGATGCACGCGTGTGTTTTGGGGCCAACACCGGCTCTAAACTAGCGGGGGGATCGTCCCGATCTTGGAGAGATTCAACACCCTCGACTGCACTACATATGGAGCATTTTTGGAGTTCTACTTTACTGGTTTGTGGACACACTACAAAACATAAAATCATGGAATTGATTGGACGAAACCAAATATTCCCCTAGATCTCTAGTTCCCAAGCAGCCCTTTCCAATTTCTCCGAAACAAATCGCCAGTCGCAATCCAAGAACTCCTCCTAAAACTAATTCCAAGCGCCATGGCAGTACTTTGCCCTGCCCAAGTCTCCTCAAGAGACTGTGTATCCCGTTTGGTGTATCACGGCCTGGGCAGCCAGGCCCTCAGCCGGTGCTTGCCATGGGTTACCCCAGAACCAGCTGCGACATAGAATTCATAAACCCCATAGATATTGCAATAGCACTTTAAAAGCTGTGCTCCTCACCCACAGAGTCTCGATTGATCGTCACGGTCTGATCTTCTTCGATATTGGGTTTGTGGTCGTCTGACTGGGTGGATACAATATCAAGAGCCTTCGCGGGAGCCTCAGCGGCAAACCCTCTAGATGATAATTAGATGGGCACTGCAGGGAATGATCAAAGAGAGGCACCATACTTGATCAGATCTGCGTGGCAAATGGTTAGCATACAAAGTCTCTTCACGGCCTATGAAACAGAACTTACTGTATTCATGAGTGATGACGCCACCCTAAAAGTATCAGTCAATAACAACTGTCTTGTTGCGCAGCAATGACCAGCGTACAGAAGCCTTCAGGGACTCTTTGGCCTGGTCCATGACCGAATCAGGTGTGCCCTGGGGATAAGTAATAATAACAGACTTCAGGTCCTTGGCAGCCAGTGCCAGTGGAAGAAGATCCACGATAGTCAAAAAAAGCTTCATTGTGTATTGCGACGATTCATCCAGGAGAGTTGAAGAAGTCAGAGAGGGACGAGGCGGTATCCACTAAAGAGCGACTGGCGTCATGGTCACGGTCACGGTCACGTGGTCGAGGCAGAATCCCTTTCTCGGTATCCGTGTTTCTTCTCCATCTTTCTCTCTCTCTCTCTCTCTCTTTCTCTCCATCGTCTTCTTGCTTCAATTCCAAGACGCCTTTTTGTTTCCACCCATCGAGCACCTTTGCTGTGCTCATACTTCCTTAGCTCTTGCACCCTTAGTGGTTTCATCCAGGACGTGAAGGAAGATAGACATACACAGTGGATGGTGGCAGGTTACTGGGTTGGACTGAGGAGCGTCTGCATTTGTTGTCTCGAGTCTCGCCATAGCTAGCAAGCATTGACAATTTTCGAGTTTTCTCATCACTTTCTGTGGATTGTCCACGAAGGGTTCTACTCTGCGAACACGGACAAGAACTAAGAAAAGAGAACCAAAAGAAAAGAAAGAAGAAAAACAAACGAGAGAGAAAAACAAGGGTGATATCATCACCGAAGAAGAGACGGAATCACCGGAATCGGTCTTGAATTCATCATGTCAGGGCTGGTTTCCGATGAGGTCGCCGAGGACTACAAGAACTCCTTGGAGGATCTAACCACCAACGATAGGTTCCAAATCAGCAACCTGACTGTCATAGCCAAAGAAAACACCGAAAATGCTATGGCTATCTCGCGAGTTTTGGAGAATCACATTCGATCAGTACGTGCTCTCCTGTTCCCCTCCCCTGTTTTGCGCCGTAGGCCTCGATGGCCTCTGACCACCTTGTAGACACCACCCCCGCAGAAGCTGCCGGCGCTTTATGTAGTCGATTCGATCGTCAAGAACGTGGGAACACCATACACGCTCTTCCTGGGACGAAACATGTATCAGACCTTCATGAACGCGTACACGCTGGTCGATTCGCAGACTCGCCGCAAGCTGGACGAGATGCTCAAGACATGGAAGGAGCCGGTGCCAGGCTCCTTGGATACTCGCCCAGTCTTTCCATCCGATATCACCCGCAATATCGAAAGTGCTCTCATCAAGGCGCGCACGGCAGCTCTGCAGCAGCAACAGGCCCGAGGCCAGCCGGATATCCTCAATCGCGGCTGGGGAAGTGCTACCCCGACAGGATGGACTAATAGTCCTACGCCTCCCCAGAATATCGCCCGACACCCGCCAATCCAACCATATCTGAACAATGGACATGGACTTGGTACATCGGTAAGGATTCTATGCGCCAGCCTCGGCGGCAGTGCTGTGCTAACCCAATCCACAAGACCCCCCCCGCAGCCCCATCGGCCCGATGCCAATCTGGACTCTCTCAATAGGGACTTAGATGCGTTAGTCGCTTCTGCGCGAACCGATTTCGCCAACAGTCCCTTCGACCCGGCCTCTCAACAGCGCTTGAAGGCCCTGCTGGATCTCCAAGGTATTCTACAGCGACAGCAACTCACTCAAGAACAATTCAAGCTTGTCCGTGATCAAGTCTCTGCACTGGCTGCAACGCAGCCGGCATCCACCACCCATAGCCCTCCTACGAATGGCCCAGCAGTATCAGCTCCTCCCGTGTCCACCTCCACTCCGCCTGCACAACCCGTGTCGCAACCGTTACAGCAGCTTCTCAATCCTGGCACGCTAGCGGAGCTCATCAAAGCCACCGCTGTGCGCCAGCAGCCCACTCCTCCACCACACATTCCTAACGTCCTCCCTCAAGTGCCTCAGATCCCTCAGCCCAATGCCACACCGCAGCCTGCAGTCGCAGAAAATCCTCTAATCGCGGCCCTGAGAGCGCGTGGTCTCTTGCCTGCGTCATCGGCGCCGCCATCTCTCGCACCGTCACCGGGGACACCTGTTGCCGGAGGACCTGGCTTACCATTCCTTATGCCGGGTCAATCTCATTCTACGCCCCCAGTTCCGAATCCCCAGGCGCCTCCACCGTCCAACGTTTCATCTGTAGTCCCGATGAACACTGCATCTATGAAAATGTGAGTTCCAACACCATTGCTGGATGTATAAAACTTGCTAACTTTGTATAAAAAAGACCTCGAATGGCTCTTATCGTCTCTCTTTATGAAGCACGTCCGAACCGATGTGGAACCTGCGGACGCCGATTCCTCACGACGGAAGAAGGTAAAGAAAAGAAGGCTCGGCACTTGGACTGGCACTTTAAAACCAACCAGCGCATGGCAGAAGCTGCCAAGCGGGCCCAAACCCGCAGCTGGTATGTCGACGAAAGAGTGAGTGCACTACACCGTCTGAATTTCCTACTTCAATGATTTTAACGATCGACAGGATTGGATCAAATCCCGAGAAGATGGCGATGACCAAAGCTCTGTCGACCCCGAGGCCACTGGAGCTGTGGGAGTGGATAGCAATGCGTCCAAGCAAGGACCGCCCAAGCCGTGGATCCGTGCCCCGAACGACGCCATGCTCCGCAACACGCCGTGTCCCATCTGCCAGGAGAAATTCGAGTCAACATGGTCTGAAGATGTGCAGGATTGGATTTGGCAGGATGCGGTCAAGGTTGGCAGTCGGGTGTATCATGCCAGTTGCTATGCCGAAGTGACCAAGGAAGTCCCAGTGCGCGGTGGAACGCCGCAAGCCCGGACTGGCACGCCCGACTCGGTGCTGGGCAAGCGCAAGGCTGAGGTATGCATATGGTTGATCGATTTCCAAGGGTGCAGGGCTAATATTTCGCAGGGTACGGAATCTCCTGGACTCAAAGTGCGCGTCAAGACGGAGCCCGCGTGATCCTCGACTGTACAGTATATCGCCTTCGTGTCTCAATTCTTTTTTTTTTCTTTTTCTCTTTTTTCGTTGCATTGCGGGGGAGTCTCATCCTAGGCGTTGTCCATAGCGAATTTCAACTTGACTTTCGGCATATAATATATGGTCTATAGTACAGTATATTTTGTGTACTGTATGTATACCTAGGGGTTAGTTGTAGCTGGGTGACTTTGTATTCTGCCCCCGCTCGGTGCATCTCCGGCCCTCCATGTTTCTCCAACTGCACGACCAGACGCCATTATAAATCCGCACCTTTCTCCTCTACATCTCCTCCATTCCTGCACAGTTGAATTCCCCGACACCGATTATCATGGCGCACACTATCCGTTGGGGCATCATGGGTACGAAACCAATCCTTTTCCCGTTGAGATGAAGCTGACTTCTTCGAATAGCCACTGGTTGGATTGCCGACAGTATGTTCTACTTGGACCCATCAGTCAAGACAAAATCATCGAAAACTCATACTTTAGACAGTGTTTGTACGCGATCTCCTCATTGACCCCAAGACTCGCGATGCCTCCGACATCGCTCACAAGGTGGTCGCCGTTGCCTCGTCCTCCGCCAAGGACCGCGCCGACCAATTCATCTCAGCCGCCGGCATCCCCAGTCCCTGTGCTGCATATGGGTCCTACGAGGCTCTCGTGGCGGACCCGAATGTCGACGTCGTCTACGTTGCCACCCCACACTCCCACCACTACCAGAACGTGAGGCTGGCACTGGAAGCGAGCAAGCATGTCCTATGTGAGAAGGCATTTACGGTCAATGCAGCGCAGGCCAAAATCCTGTGTGAGATTGCCCAGCAGAAGAACCTCTTTCTCATGGAGGCCGTCTGGACGCGGTACTTCCCGCTGAGTGTCCAGGTGCGCCAGCTCATTCAGAAAGGTGAGATTGGCGAGGTGCTCCGCGTCATCTCGGACACCAGCTTCGGCGATGATGTCGAGGAGAAATGGGGTACAACGCACCGCATGGTGAACCCAGATCTGGCGGGTGGCAGTCTTTTGGACTGTAAGTTATTTCCCCCTCCCTCATTCTGGGCAACCAATGCACTTACTGACTTGAGTTTAGTGGGCATATATTCCCTCACCTGGGTCTTCCAGACGCTCTATCACACCCTGCCCCGAGAACAGAGGAAGCCTCCCACTGTGACCTCGCAAATCACCCCTTACCATTTGACTGACGCCGACGAGGCTACCACCATGCTTCTGAGCTTCCCAACCAGCACGCCCTCGAACGGCGCGCACCCACACATCTCCCAGGGTGTGGCCATGACTAGCATCCGGGTCTCGACCGACCCGGATGAGAAGGGCACCTCTGGTCCTCCGATCCGCATTCAGGGCACCAAGGGTGAAATCCAGGTTTTTGGACGAGCATTCCGCCCGACCTCGTATCGCATCATCCCCAAGAAGGGCGGCGGCGAGGTCCGGGATGTCGAGTGTTCGTTCCCCGGTGACGGCCACGGGATGTACTGGGAGGCGGATGAGGTTGCACGTTGCCTGCGGGACCAAAAGCGGGAGAGTGAGGGGTTGCCATGGGAAGAGAGCATTGTGATTATGGAGGTGATGGATGAGGTGCGCAGACAGGGAGGCATGACTTATCCTCAGAAGATCGAGTCGACCGAATATCCGCTGCATCTGTGAAGAGGTGACTGGTGAACATATATACCTCGGTAGATATAGCATCCCAAGCATCCTGCACGTACAATATAAGAGGCCAACTATAGTTTCCTACAATAGATTTCCTACGATATATTTCGCAGTTCATAGCATGCCGGTGACGATGTATTGGGTACCCAGAAGAAGTACACATACTATACAGGGCGGCTTCGAGGGGGTTCAGCCCAGATCTATCAAAGGACACAACGCCATGCTTCCTGCGTGATCCCGACAAAATAATAATAAAAAGGTACCCCGACAAAAGAAAACGGGCATCACACAGCTCAAATGGCGACTCGTCCCTCCCAAAAGTCCTTTTCGTTGCTTTTTTTTTAAGGGAATTGACCTTCCAAGGGCGGCCCCCCTCCGGCTCGCTTAGTTTTTGTGGAAAACACCGAGCAGGCTCTTCCACACCTGGCCAGGCTCCTGGCTGGCGTCAATGCCCCGCCAGATACCAGTCTTCTTGTAGTAGCCAACAACGGGGCTGGTCTGGTCGTGGTAGGTAGCCAAGCGCTTCTTCAGGGTATCGGCGTTGTCGTCAGACCGCTGGATGAGCGGCTCACCCGTCACGTCGTCCTTCATGTCATCCTTGGGCGGGTTGAAGATCTTGTGGTACGAACGGCCGGAGGCAGGGTGGACCAGACGGCCAGTGATCCGGGCAACCAGCAGGGCGTCATCGATCTGCAACTCCACCGCATGCTGGAGCTTCTGCTGGCGCACTCCAAGCATGTCATCCAGCCGCTCAGCCTGGGCAACGGTCCGCGGGAAACCATCCAGAATGAAACTATCCAATGTCAAGTCAGTCGAGCGCAGGTAGATCAGCTTTCAAGGGATCGACGAACCCATTCTTGCACTCGGTGTTGTTTTCCAGCTCGCTCTTGATCATGTTGACCATGATCTCGTCGCTAACCAGGCCACCCTGGTCCATGATCTTCTTGGCCTCCTTTCCAAGGTCGGTCTTCTTGGCGACTTGTGACCGCAGCATGTCTCCGGTAGCCTGTCCCAGGATGAAGACGATATCTGTCAGCCAACCAAATCATGTGGGACGCGAACCGAGGGTCAACTCACCAGGTGGCACACGCAGAACTTGTCCTTGATGTTCGGGGCCTGCGTGCCCTTGCCTAATAGGAATCTCAATTAATAACCATGGGCGCATAAAAATGCGACCATCGCCTACCTGCTCCTGGAGGGCCCATGAGGATCATGCGCATCTGCTCCGTCACCGTCTTAGGCTTGTTGCCATTGGCAAGACGGTCCTCCAGGTCGACCACCCGGGACTCCAGCTTGCCAATTGTGTCCTTCAGTCCGGAGACGACATCTTCAGTGATGGGAGCCATTGGGAATGAAAGAAGAGGAGACGGATCTGAAGCGACTCAAGTAGTTGCAGAGCAAAGGGGGAGGAACAACAAGGTAGACGGGGAAATGGAGAAATGGAAGGGAAGAGAACATCTTAGCGCCCGAGGTTCGGAGCACAGACACGCACCGGATCATGGATGGTACACACCGGGAATATCATGTCTAGTCCATTGACATCCACACTGAGAGATACGTAGCTCTATCTGCCGAATAAATCTATATCTATCGATTTATCTATTTTGATTTATATATTTCTACAGCCATATCTAATGCCAGTAATTCGAGCTCTGGTTTATGAGTGGCTGGTGGCTTACCTAACCCGTGGCGCAGAGCTCTCCAGGGCTCGGTCGTCATCTGCACCGCGCGCCATTGACACCTTCTCTACTCTTTGTCGTTCTCGGTGTCTCATATCATTTTTTTTGCCATTCTGGACCTGCTTGGTCTTTTCTCTGGTTGATAATTCAGTTCCGTTTCTTTTCGTTCTCCCTTTCCGCGATGCCTGCCACCACGGCGGACACCCTATCCCTCGTCACCCGCACCGTCACGGTCGCTCCGTTAGTCCTCCTCTCTGTCGCAGATCACTACGGGCGAACGGCCAAGGGTACTCGAAAACGTGTGGTTGGCGTGTTGCTGGGTGAGAACACGGGCCAGAATGTGCGGGTATCAAACAGTTTTGCTGGTATGTCGGAAACTTGGGAAGAACCAAATCCGCTTTGACGATGAGCTGATGGATCGACGTTGGCAGTCCCGTTCGAGGAGGATGAGAAGGATCCATCGGTGTGGTTCTTGGACCACAACTTCGTCGAGTCGATGAGAGACATGTTCAAGAAGATCAATGCCCGTGAGAAGCTTGTCGGGTGGTATCACTCCGGTCCCAAGCTGCGTGCGTCAGACCTGCAGATCAACGAGCTCTTCAAGAAATACACCCCCAATCCCCTGTTGGTGATTGTCGATGTGCAGCCGAAGGAGGTCGGCGTTCCTACGGATGCTTATTTTGCCGTGGATGAAATCAAGGATGTGAGTTGGTCTACTTGGATTGGTTTTGAAAGGACTGGGGGGTGGCTAATCAATGTACGTGGATGATTGCAGGATGGCACAACAACCTCGAAGACGTTCGTGCACACCCTTCCATAATCGAGGCCGAGGAAGCCGAGGAGATTGGAGTGGAACACCTTCTGCGAGACATCCGGGATGTGGCAGTAGGCACACTCTCCACCCGCATCACGTCGCAGCTGCAATCTTTGCAAGGGCTGCATCTGCGGCTCCGTGATATCGGTCAATACCTCCAGAAAGTCCTCGACCACGAACTCCCCATCAACCATGCCATCCTGGGCAACCTCCAGGATGTCTTCAACCTTCTCCCCAACCTGTCCACCCCGCCGACGACGCCGCGGATCAGTGGCCAGGAGACGCAGATTGAAAACAGCGAGCTGGCCCGAGCCATGAGCGTCAAGACTAATGACCAACTGATGGCCATCTACATCAGCAGTCTGATCCGTGCCATCACGGCATTTCACGACTTGATTGAGAACAAGATCCAAAACCGACAGCAGCAGGAGGAGAGCGATTCAAAGCGGGAGCAGGAACTCAATGCCTCCAAGGGCGACGAGGCTAAGAAGACCAACGGATCGACGAACGGCGACCAAAAGGAGGAGCAGGATAGCTCCGACAAGAGCAAGAAGAAGAGCTGAGCTGCTTCTTTTGTTTGCAGAGAATCCAACAATCGACACCCGTCAATTCAATATGCCCGCTTAGATTGGATTGATTCTGCCCTCTGGATAAAAGGCTGGGATTGGCGTGCCTGTTGTAGCATCTTCGCCTCATAGATGAAATATGGTCTTTGCATATTCCAAGATGGCCCCACTGTGGGAAAGCCTGCTGGTTGCTCGTGGCTTATAAAGGTTCGTAAAGCTTGTGCGCCAACCACGGAAGTATAACGAGCCATGGCCAGGCATCTGCACAAGGCACCAGCGGATTGATCTGGTTTGAAACAGTAGTTGAATCTAGTTCATCGACGCGTAGCCGAGTCAACCACCCCAGCCGGCACACCAGCCAGCCAATTCCTCCATAGAAACCAGACGTCTCCCATCGTGGTCAACCCCGAACAGCCCCGGACACCGTGCACACAAGACACAGGCCAGGATATGCTTGCACACTGGGGGCGATACGCGGGCCGGGGCACGCGTCAGGGACCCGCCAAATGGATAGACAATGGACCCGTTTTGGTCTTGCATCTCCGCCGCGTGTGGCTGAGATCTTGCAAGGGAGTCGGGAATCGGACCTGAATCCCGATATGCCAATAGTGAGAAGGAGGGACAGGTGCAGTTCCATGCTCGCAGACGCACTTCGTAGCCCTTTTCCTGCTCGCGCGTTGGATAGGGAGGGGCGGCCGAGGCAGAGGTCACGAGGAACAAATCCTCGACGACATTTTTGTGGTCGGTGTTTTGCTTTTCGGGCTGATCACTGGATGGTTCAGCATGGTCGTTGTGGGATGCGACGGCATGGAGCCTGTCGGCGCGCACCAAATGCTGCACAAGTTTCCTGTCCAGGATGTCTAGGGCCGGGAGCAGGTCATTTGGGAACAGGCAGTGTAAGGTGAGGATTAATGGTTTTATTTGAGCTAGCTGTGGTGGCGGCAGCCTTTCGAGGACATTTCGAGGCTGTTTCTGCTGCGCGGCCTGCGCCCGCGGCTGGTCTTCTGCATTGACCTGGGCACTGACTGCTGGGGCTCTATATTTGGCCAACTCAGAAATGAGTTGGTCGACGAATGCCCCGATGGATGGAGGGCTCTGCTGGAGGGGGTCCATGAAATGGAGACGTTTGGGGGATGGGGTTTGGGCGGTTGACGGGGAGAACCATCCGAGGCGGAGAACTGGGGCTACAACGCTGCGCAATTATTTATTTGCTATCCACGAGAAATACCTAGGATTAACAGGGCACAATATATCGATTTCTTCGATTATTTCCAGGGACATGTCCTAGGAGCCTACATGTATCCAAGTATTTAGAAGGGTGAACAATGAAAAAAATAAATAAATATACCTCAAAATACCGGGCAAGTCATAGCCTGAGTATAGTTCATTGCCTTGATATTCAACTCCACAGTGGTCTAGACAAGAGAGTCCAGACAAGCCGAAATCGAGGATATTAATCTCGTTCCGTTGGGTAATTTCTTAATTTCTCGAACCGGTTCCTGTCAGTTTCATGAGAGTGGAACCCCGGTGACAGCCATTTTTCAGCTGTGCCACTGACATACCATGGATATCCAAGGTTGGGAGTATAGGATCCATGGATAGCCATAGTCAGGACCAGAACAGCCAGAACAGCTATAGCAGGATGGACTGTGGAACCAGAAGCAAACCATCACGGGCTCGCCGAACCTCTTCAGGATCGAAATAAATGAAGTGCATGAAACGCGAGGAAATGAAGCCAAGAAAATCGCAGGCAGAAAGGTGGGCCGGAGTCGACGTGTCGGACATTTAGGGATCAATCAAAAAAGCCGAAATCCTTCGGGCGCGATGATCCAACGGTTTTGATTTTTGATTTTATTATTTTGCCCCCTCGAGGTGCTTGTTTCTTCAGGCTGTGCAGCTCGTCACGTCGGATCGACTTAGTGTTGTGATAGCCTTACATGTGCAGACCGATTCTTTAGTAGTAGTAATAATAATAATAATATTCCATCAATATTTACAAAATATACCAACCGTCTCGGGGAATAATATATATATATAAATATATATAATATATAAATAAGAAATAACGCTGATCAACGCATTGACTGCACGGGTGTTTCAGGCAAAGGGATCATCCCAAAAACCGGCCCAAAGAACCCGTGTTCGAGGGCCACCGCCACTTGGGTGGCTGTCTGGTTCATGCATATCTTATATTAATATATATTATATTGTATATTACCATACTACTATATTACTGACATTAACCCACGGGTAATCCATAATCGCTTTGTTTAGAGAGGCAACCGACCCACCGGTCCCTTAATCTTGCCCCTGGGGCCCAAGTCTTTTTTGTCAATTCCCTTGGATATTGAGAATGAGACTCGTCTTTTTTTTTTTTTTATATTCTTTTTTTTGGCCCCCGAGTTTGCGCAAACCTCCCCTAGGTCCTCTATCCCTAAGGTAGCTCTATTCCGATCCAGCTCCGAGCAACGGCCCCATGGGATATCCTCGTGTAATGACAATCAGGCCAAATAAGAGGAACAATGTGATACAACATCAAGCTTAACCATCCCGATTTGAACGTTCCGGAAGCACCTCTTCTGGGAGGGTTGTCTAGAATCCTGACGATGGGGAACATAATAGGATATAATAATATAATAAAATAAGAAATCCGAGTGGAACGAGGAACACGCAAGACCCCGGATCCTAGCACGTTAGGGGTCTTGGGACTCTTAGGGATAGAGCTCAAGCTAAAGTGAAGAGAAATTGGTGGGGCAGGCCGTTGGTTTTAGTCGCAACGGCATGGCATTAGGGCAATAAGCGGAGCCCTTAAGGCCCATTACCTTCAATTTCACCCAGGATCAATGCGGGTCCCTCGTTTGGGCTCTCTGGCAAACACCTGCAGTGCTCCGATAGTGGAGAGGGAAAGAAAATAGAAAATAGAAAATAGAAAATAGAAAATAGAAAATAGAAAATAGAAGATAGAAGATAGAGAAGAGACAGAGAAAGGACAAGACAAAAGGTAGGAAAATAAATACTATAGAAATACCGTAGAAATACAAGTATGAAAGAGAGAGAGACAGAATCAAAACCATCTCAGTGGACCGGAGATTTTATAGGTTTGTTACTGTAACTTAACTGGTCTAAGACTCTCTTCTCTTCCTCTCTCTCTCTCTCTCTCTCTGCCTTCTCTGCCTTCTTCTCTTTTCGCCTTTGTCTCCATATTGGATTCGCTGGATCAGCTGTCATGTTGATCTCCAGTTTCATCTTGCGTCTGGACTCTTCCCTCTCCTCTTTCTCTTGTTTTCCTTCTTTCTTTCCCTTTTCTTCCCTCTATTCTTCCCTCCCCCTCTACTGTGACCTTCATCTTTATCTTGTCACTGACCTTTCTCTTCTCTTTGTTTCCCATATTTTGGCTCAGAGCTTCCCACGGTACCATCCCGTAGTCTGCAGAGCAGCCTCGCCCTGACCTCACCATTCGTTGCACGAAAGCCATTTCACTTTGTCTGGAACCCCCCGAGAGCTGGTTGATCGCTGGATTCCTTGTGTTTGGCTTTTCTTCTTTTTGTTTGGGTGGCTTGATTTATTTCTTTTCTTTTCTTTTCTTTTTTTTGTTTCCCCTTATTCAAGGGATTTTACTTTACTGTCGTCATTCGAGAGAGACTGTGAGATCACGAGCGCTCTTGCCTTTCCCCCTCACCCAGAGACCACCTTTGGGGCTTTGTGATCTCTTGACCCTCTCTCCCTCTGCTCCTCTCTATCCGAGACTCGGTGTCCATCGCGCATATGATTGCGTTACAAAACCGGCCTATCTTGCCTCCCGCCAAAGTGGATATCTCACTGTTACTCAAGCCCCAAGATGAGGAAGAAGCCCCGAGGAAGACGACGGCCAGCTACCCACCCAGAACTATCAGCGGGCCTCCCCCGGGCTCCATGGCACCTATCTTGACCACGGCTCCCGTGGCCGTCGGGCCGTTGACCAAAACTGCTCCCTCTGTCCCGGCCAAGCGTCTGCAACCCGCGCATCCCGCTGAATCCCCGGCCAAGAAGCAATCCAAGTGGTCCCCCGAAGAGGATGCCCTGATTATTGAGCTGCGGGGCAGTGGGATGAAGTGGGAGGATATCAGCAAGCGGCTGCCGGGCCGCAGCGCCATCAGCTGTCGCCTGCACTACCAGAACTATCTCGAGCGTCGGAGCGAGTGGGACGAAGACAAGAAAAACAAACTGGCCCGATTATACGAAAGGTACGAGAGTTTTGACTTCACCCTGTTTCGTCGTAACTGTGATAGCTAACCGCGGTTCCTCTGGCAGGTTCAAGGCCGAAATGTGGTCCAAGGTCGCCGAGGAAATGGCCATCCCGTGGCGTGCCGCAGAGGCCATGCACTGGCAGTTGGGAGAGCAAGAGATGGCTCGCCGCGCTGGCGTGGTGCCCTTTTCACTGTCAAGCACCGCAATCGATCCCCCCACTACCCGAACCCGCCGGGCCAGCACATCTGTGGCCCGGCCACGCAAAGCGTCCGTCTCTCGCGCCATCCCAGGTCATCCGCCGGGGCTTCCTCCTCAGCTTCCATCCCTCGAAGAACTCACAGCGGGGGTTCCTGCGTACGCTCCAGCCCCGCCCCCACCGAGAGAGTTCTATGGGGCTGGACGACCCTCGGAGATGGGCATTCCCCCGCCCAGTCTCATGGGCCCCCATCTCGGACTGCCCCCTCGCACTCTCCCCTAGAACGAGAAGATGACGAAACGCCTATACCGCTTTCTTTGGTTTCCTTTGTTTTGTTTCGTTACGAATTGCATAGCGCCGGTTGGAGGTATACCGTGATTTGAGACGGGGCAATGAATCGTATAGAAGATTTCTTCCCCTCTCCATTTTGGTGTTTGTTGTGTTCCCCGCTTCTCTTTCTTTTGGAGAACGGGCTGGCGGGAAGGAGGTGAACGAGTCCATCTCCATTTCTCCGGGACAACTTCGTGACTGGTTTTTTCGGGGCATAGACACCGCCCCTCACACATCAGCGGTCTTGGGCGTCGCGATCGCCCACCAATTATCCTTGTCATACCCGGATTCCAGCACGCGGCCACCAGCGCTGCTAATGTCGTGCTCCAGTTCACCCGCCTGATACAGGTGGTAGTAACGATGGAACGTTTGGGATTGCTCCGGGCCGTCTTGGGATGGCGCGCCCTTACGGACCCAGGGGACCATGATATCCTGCTTGTCACCCTTGTCCCAACCCCTACGACTGGTCTTTTGCTCCAGAGCCCAGACGTAAATCAGGACTCTCCCACCCACATGCGTCTCAGACCCGGGCTTCAACGTTCGCAAAATCTCGGCGATGGCGTCGATTCTCCGGGCTGGGGTCGAGAGGTGGTGCACCACCGCAATCGAGATGGCAAAGTCAAAAAAGGCGTCTCGATGTGGAAGACTGAAGATATCGGCCACCACGGTACCATGGGGCTGATGCTGGACGGCGAACCGGACCAGGTTTTCTGATCTGCTATCGGGTCAACACCTGGCCACCACGCGGGAAACGAGCGGGAGGAAAGGAACAGAAAAGAAGAAGAAGAAGAAGAAGAAGAAAAAGAGAAGGATATTGCTCGGAGATGTAGCTCAGGTACTTATCATGAGAAAATCCGAATGAAAGGAATCAGATCTTCTACCAGACATACCGATCGGAAGCAATGATAAAGACATTTCGATTTACAGTGAGGTACTTGCCATTGCCGCAGCCTACATCAAGACCGACGGCACCAGGATTCAATTCCTTGAGGAATCGTTCCACGACAGGCCATGGCTGGGACAAGAAGTTAGTTTGTGGGCAGTCATCAGTCCCATCGCAACACACCTTGTAGCGGGTGGCGGAGAAATGGCCGGCGATTTGCTGGTATACATCATGCACATGTTGCTGCTCATACACTTCATCTGCCTCTGGATGGGCCATGACGAGGGTATTGGGAAAATGGACAGCGTCGAAAGGTCCCGAAGATCCGAATACCCAAGCGAGTGGTCACGTGGTGCTTGACAGCTTCACAGATGTTGATCGTTCCATAGATGTTCTCTATCTCCATCTCCATTTCTCTCTAATTGTCTCTTCTCATTCTCTATAGGTAGGGACCTTTGTTTATCTTACCTTCAGAACTATAGCTATCCATCCATGATGATCCACAACAGATGGACTTTCCAAGGTTGATTGAAAGTCGGCTGACTCATCCCACTTGTAACGGGCAGCGATAGGGCCTCGTCGATCTCGCAGCAAAGAGAAGTCTGGCGTAGTGGAAAAGGACTCTGCTGGTTTTTGTTACCGCTGGTTCTAGATTCTGCGTAAGTGAAAAATAAAAAATTAAAAAAACAACATTGAGTCCCTGACTAGATTCTCACACTGGAAGATACCCCCGCTTCATCCCAGCTCTTACTAACGAATGATCCCAGATTCCCCCCTAAACTCCAAATCCAAGGGAACAATGGCTTACCAGCCAACACCGGCGGATATCTCCGTCGTCATCACCACCCCGGCTTCGGCCAGGACGGATGCGGAACCTGGCTTTGTGACAGAGCGCCGCATCACCCCCACCTGGACTGTGATGCAGCTGAAGGGGAAGTTGGAGACCATGACCGGCATTCCACCGGGCAGCCAACGCTTACGAGTCAAGGTGCCGGGCCGTCCTGATCAATGGGCAGACGGAGACGACCAGGTCATTGGGATTTGGGGATTGGGGAAGGGATCGGAGATTGAGGTAGGTTTGATTCTTTTGCCTCGTCTACTTTCCCGTCTTTGTCTAGTTGAGAGATCATTTTCACCTAGACTGGAAAAAGAACAAGGATACTAAACCATGACCCCCTTCCAGGTTCATGACAGCCGGCCGCAGTCAATGCGGCCCAACTTCACCGACTTGTCATCCGTCGAAAAATATGAACTGCCTGCTGAAACATACGAGTCCCTGCCGAACTCTGTCCTGGCTTGGAAAAAGAACCAGAAGCTGGGCCGCTTTGATCCCAATGCTCTGTCACCAGAGGAATCTCTACGCCAGCAAGTTCAGAAAGACCAGGCTGAGGTTGCCACGAAAGGTACGTGTGTGTGGAGGCAGCACCGAATCTTCTTGTTCACTCTGACCCCCCATATTGTAGGAATTGACGTTGCTAAGCGGGCGATCATTCTGCCCTCATCGCCGCCGCACATTCGACGAGGGACGATTCGTTTTGTTGGACCTGTGCCAACGATCCCTATTCCAGGGTTTGAGCCAGATGCCGCGATCCCGGCGGATCAGCGGTCCCTCTGGGTGGGAATTGAGCTGGACGAGCCAACGGGGAAGAATGATGGCAGTGTGGGCGGTCAACGCTACTTCGAGTGTCTGGACAAACATGGCGCGTTTGTGAAACCGGACAAGATCGAGGTGGGAGACTTCCCTCCGCTGGGGCTGGACGACGAGCTCGACGAGCTGATGGAAGAGATCTAAATTTGCATTGGGGTAAAATAAGTGCATTCCGTGTACATGAAATCCTCATTCCATCTTCCCATTCCATCGCCAATTATCACAAATACATACTGCATGGGGTAAGAAAGAAAATAAACAAAAAAGTAACACCAATCACCTAATCATCATGGGGAGGAGCCGCTGGAAAGGAACAAGACTTGGTAAAGAAAACAAGAGCGAGGTAGAGCCAGATTACTTTCCGGCCTTCTGCTTGCCCTTGGGGCGGCGACCTCTTCCTTTTCCAGTAGTGGGAGCAGGGGTAGGAGCATTGACCGTTTCAAACTCGCTCTCAGGACCGGTCTCCTTGGACGAGGGAAGCGACATATCGTCCTCGCCAGGGACGCAGCCCTGCGTGAAGAAGAGTCGGGCTTCCTTCTCATGCGGGTTCGCAAAACTATAGTAGTTGCCTGCCCAGGGAATCATGTCAGTCAGACCCGTTTGGATCTCCCCCCGGCCCAAGGAATCACGACTCACCTCGCGGAACCTGGAAAACACATCCCTTCCCGGCGCTGAACTGAACTCCCGAGATATCGACTTGCACGCGCCCGTGGCAGACATAGAAGACCATGTGCATTTTTTTGGAGTTCTTGGGCTTCTTGACGCCTTTGGACGGAAGCTCAACAACGCCAGACCCAATGAATGTCGAGCTGAGTAGTTTGGCGAACCGGAACGTAGAGTCTTTAACCTCTCGCGTTTCGATACCAGAAGGAGCGTATGCAATGTCTGTGCAAGTCTCGGGTCAGCCCATACAACACCACCAGATATCAGGGAATACTTACCAAGAACCTCTTCTTCTTTGGTGCTGGTTTGTGTTTTGGGGTCCCATTTCAGGATGTACCCATGCAGGACACCGTTGCCTTCTTTCTCCCATAGATCAAATTCCTCGTCCTCTTCGTCCGAATCCTCCTCCTCACGCCTTCGAGACTTGGACTTCCGAGGAGCCGCGCGTTTGCCTTTCTTTTTCTGGGTGGGTTCAAGATCCTCCGTACGAATAACTTCCTTGATGGTCGAGAGGGGGTATCGCTGGCCTTCAGCCGCCTCCCCATCACCGAACACGCACCGTTCATTGCGCCAGTACGCGAGGGGCCGGACTGATACCCGACCAGAGCGGGTGTGGGTAGCACTGTTGGCTGCGGGATCTTCGCGTTTGAGAATATACAAGCTTCGTCCCTTCAAGGGACCCGTTCGGTTGGCGTAATTTTCAACCACACGGTCCAGTTCGGGTTCTAACGGTTCACGCGCAACTTGAGCCCCCTTGCCAGATGTCCTAAGTTTCTTGGTCGGTCTCGGGTCAGCTTCTTCTTCTTCAGCAGGACGTCGGGATTTGGAAGGTCGTCCACGTCTGCCGGAGGGGTTCGCGGGGTCTTTGCTCTCTTTGGCAATTTTCGGCACAGCGCCTTTCTTAGTCTTCTTGGACTTTTGGGCGGGCTGTTCTGCCAGGTTGGTGCCCCTCTGGGCCAAGAATGAGTCGCTACCGGGGCTGTCATGGTCTTGTTCGGCATGGTCGGGCAGGTTTTCGTCGTCGCCCACCACAGTATCATTGACAGTATCAAACTCATCCACAGAGTCATGTTGGATTTGTGCAAAGGAATCCGCATTCTCGTCACCCTCGTCATCGGAAAAAGCATGCACAACCGGTGGCTCGGGCACAGCGACTTGGGCTTTTGGGTTTCGTCGCGAGCTATTTTTCTGGCTTGGACGCCCTGCGTTGACCGAGCGAGTAGTGAGCGGCGAGGGATCTTGACGCGAGTTTCTTTTTGCCTCAGCTAGGCTTTTGCCATCAGATGGACTAGATGCTAGGTCATGTTGCGGGTCTGGGGAGGATCGCAGACCGGGGGTCCTCCGAGGGGAGCCGGTGAGACCAGTTTTTACAGGAGATCGTGCGACTGGCGGTGGGAAATAAGAATTGCGTGATCCATTTGCGCCGTTGAGAAAGTCCATGGGACCAGGCGCGTTGCCTATCGATTTGCGAGATCAGCACGGAGGATGTACAACTTCGCTTGCCAGGGTAAATCTTCATCGGTGTACCTTCGTCCATGGACATCCCATCTGAGCCCATCGAGGACTCATTATCTGCGTTGCTGAACCCATTCAACTTGGCGGGCGACTTCTCAGGAGACGAAAACAGGCCGTCAACTTCCTCCATTCCATGCTCATCGCGTCGCCCCTCCTTCAGAGTGATGCCGGTACGTCTAAATTAATGGCGCAGGTTAGTGCCTAGAACCCAGAGCGTCGAGCCCCGTAGTCAACTGTGGGGGGAGCTCTCACCTTCCAGCGGTTCCCACATTGGAGTAGTCGAAGTCGCGAGCCTTTCCGGGCCCTCGAGCCATTTTGGAGATGAATTTTGATAATCAAGCAAGAGCAGGAAATCTCAGCAAAGGTGGTCTGGAAAGAAAAGAGAGTGAGATGCGCAAGAAAGGACAAGCGAGTGAAGAAGGTGGAGGGGAAGAATGCGACGGAATTTGGGGGAGAAGCAACACGCGCCCGTCCGCTAACCCCGAACGGTCGACGCGTTTTGCATACTTCACCCACCTCGCTCGACTCGCTGCTCTTGCTTCATCGCCGTCCACCATGGAAGAAGAAGATCCCGTATCCGATGTTTCCAAACAATCTCTGGATTCAACTTTTATCCCTCCCAGTGTAGACACCGCTCGTCTACTGGCTGGCGAGTCCTACGCCTATTACACGCCATGCCCGACGGCAGTCATCCCTCAAGATATATCACCCACTACGCGCGATCAAGTCCAGACTACACCCTGTGTTTTGGGCATTGATGAAGCCGGCCGAGGTCCCGTTCTTGGACCCATGGTGTACAGCGCCTTTTTCTTGCCCAGCGAACTTCACCATTCCCTGTTGGCTCGCGACCACAGCTTTGACGACAGCAAGGCGCTGACTCCTGGGGTGCGCGCAAACCTAATGCGGTGCTTGAATACCCCGGGGCACCCATTATTCCAGTCGTGTGGATACGCAATCAAACTGTTATCTGCTCGCGATATATCCTCGGGCATGATGCGGCCCGGCGCCGCGGCCTACAACCTAAACGCGCAAGCAATGGACGCGACAATCGAGATCGTCCGCGGTGTGGTCGAAGACCGAGGGATAGATGTACGCGAGGTCTACATTGACACAATCGGCAACCCCGCCACCTATCAACAAAAGCTGGAGCGAATCTTTCCATCCTTGAAGATCACGGTGGCCAAGAAGGCGGACTCATTATACCCGTGTGTGAGCGCTGCCAGTGTGGCAGCCAAGGTGACCCGTGATGTGGCTCTAGAGGTCTTATACGAGGCAGTACTTCGTGCCCAACAGCCACTCGACGACACGTCTAACCCTGGTTGGGGCAGTGGTTATCCCTCAGACTCCAAGTGTGTCGGCTGGCTCCGACGAAACATGGATCCTGTTTTCGGATGGGGTAATGAGTGTCGATTCAGTTGGGGTACGGCGAAGGAGATGCTCGAGCTGAAAGGAGGTGCGCGCGTGGACTGGCCGGCCGAGGAGGACGATGGGGGCACGCGGCTCAGCGAATTTTTGCTGGCGTCGGGCCCGGGAAAGAGCTCTACTCGAGAAGGACTACGGGATTGGTATGGTCATAAGCAAGCAGAGATCCTCTGATATTGAATCTAGTCATGAACACCTAATATAACATGGATGATACCCTATGGACTTGCGGTCAACAAGGAACCAGGAACAAAAGTCAAGATTAGCCCGAAAAGGGGGAAAGAGACAGAAAAGGAGAATCCGAGTCACGAATCGAAATAAGTATGCAAAATAGTTGGGGTATCTTGAGGTGAAAGGAAAGTTTAGTACGCGAGGCCGCATCACAAGGTGGCAGTCGAGAAGTAGTAGTTATCCCAGAGGTATTCATAGTCCTCCACGAAGCTGCCGACCAAGTCCAAGAGCGGTTTGCCCTTCATCTTCCCGGTGATGCTTTGCAGCCACGACCTGAATGGCGTCAGTCTTCTGCGAGGCCCAATGGAAAAGAGAGGGTTCATACTTGGTAATGTTCTCATAAAATGCACCGCGCAACAGCCACCAGCCCATGGACCACCCACGCTTTCTCAGCTCCTCGCGCTCAAGCCCCGTGAGACCTCGAAGTCCACCTGCAACTCGTTCACGGAAATCGCGCTTTGCCAGCTGCCGACAGCCATACTCCATTCCAAATCCGACAAGCCAGGGTCGCCAATTCCGCTTATCTACGCTCCACCTTTGCATTGCCAGTGCGTATACCACAGGCCGAAGAATGTAAAGGATTTCCGCCAGCTGTCCTTGGCCCGTCACACGATGGAGCAGTGCTTTGGGGGGTTTGATATCGTCCGCAGTCAATACCTTGGAAATAAGGTAGTTGGACACGTCATTCGCGTCCGGGAGAGACGGGAGAGACAGTCCTGTGCGAGGCATCGTCCAACTGAGATCCGAAGATCGCTCGCTCACCGGAGTCTGCATACCATTCCAATCGCTCTGGTCCTCCTCTTCCACAGACCTGGGATCTACCTCGCGCTCCGGCAGAGGAGGACTGACCAGCGGTCGGGAATTGGTCAATCGAAGCAGAAGCAGGCGGCAGATTGCTTTGGCAAATTCGATGAAAACCACAACCCGCCAACGAGCTTTCTGGCCCCGCCGTCGCGCGGCCATTTCCCACAGAAGCTCGGTATATTGGAGCATCTGAAGCGCAAGGGCGACTTGCCGATACAGCGAGGAGCGAGAGGTCCAGTGCTTGGTGTATCGGGAATGAGGGGTTGGCACCGGCCGGGGTATATTCGATGGAAGCCGAGAGATGACCCGCGACACTAGAGAGTCATGATATAGCGACAATAATTGTACACCGGAATGCACTGCGCGATCAATGTTAGAAGTTGGACTCATGGGAGGGGGTCCGAACCGGCACTGACCACATTCTGAAGGTATCTCGGACTCGCGATACCGACCTTCGCAAACGGAAAGTATATTGAGTTAGCAGGAAATCACTGGGGGGTTAATCCATTACCACATACCGGGAATGATGTACGTTAAAGATCTCAGCGCAGACTCGACCTGACCGACCGAGCTGGCGTTTTTGGTCACGAAGTCTTCATAGAGCGATAACCACTTGGACGGCTGCAGCATAGCTGGAGGGATAGGATTCTGGATATTCCGCACCGTCTCCATGATGGTTGCGATGAAGCTCCCTGGCGAGGCGAGACGAAGTCGGGAAGAGCCAGGGGGGCACGTGTCCCGCGCCAAGCCGCGAGAGCCGAGGTTGATGGCTGCGTCACTTGGTACTTTTATACTTCCACATCACACTACAGTCTGAAGTTATCGGACCCCAAGATGGCTATTCAACGTTTCATGTTAGCAGATTAATTCGTAGAGGCATTGAGGATGCATCTATTCATCGGCCCACGTCCACATCCCTCCTGGTCGCATGGCCTCACGGTATCGCTCTTCCACTTTCTCCCGCTCTAGCTTGCCGGCGACTTCACGGTCAGCTTCCGCCTCCTGCGTGTCAGGCATATCCGTCCTCCAGAATCCCGGAGGAGTGCGAGGCCGTTGATGTTGGTGTCTATGTCTTCCATACTGATTGGCAAGATCCCTAGCCCTCGCTTCTACCAACAAACTCTGGCGATCGTCATCGTTCAGCCTTTCCAGTAATTGCTGGTTGTCGCCCACGTATTCCTCTAGGATCCTTCGGTCCTCTGTCTCCTGTTCCTTCCCGCCAGAAGGAACAGGACCCCCTCCCAGGCGAGCCATTGCACGGAACCGATCTCCGCAACAGCCGGGGCGAGTACAGCCGGCCATGCATTTGCGGTCGTCTCTCTTGCGAACAACTGTGTCAAAGGCAAAGTCCAACCCCTGGTTTCTTGTGGGATTAATCTTGAAATGGTCCAGTCTCAACCGATGAAGAGGGCGTGCCCGATAAGGCTCGTCGTCACGGTCCACGTCTGGGCATTGATCGGGATCTGTTCGTGTGGACTTCTGATCGGCCCGTGAACCGGCGCGCCGGGGACGAGTCGCGGATGATAGAAGGCTGCGACGTGGGGCAGCATCTTCTCGAGATGGTTCTTGGGGAGAATCGAGGTGTGATTTGGAGGGTGCTGATCTTTCCAAAAGGTCATGTAGACGTCTCTGAGCAAAATGGCCATCGGTTGTCGTTTTTGGCCCGTTGTCCAAAGTAGACCTGCTCTTCACTGGTTGCATTCGGGAAGCTGAGTCCCAGTCGCCCTCGTCCCCATCGTCCGCTAACGATGATATTCCCCGTTGGTCTGCACCTTTTTGGCTCTTCATTTTAGGCTCGCGGTCTGAAAAGCCTAAAGCTCGCGCGTTGCCATCGACAAGTTGAAGAACAGATGAGTGTTGGCCCTGCCGTTCCGGCGGAATCCACAGTTCACAAGAGGTCCGACTCGGATGATCCCATAGACTGTCGGGATCTTGCGGGAGAGTTTCCACGGCTTTTTTTTTGGTCGGTGTTTGCACTATGTCGCCTATCTCGTCTAGGTCTTGTGTGCTGGGGAAAAGCTGCCTGAGATGCACTGGACTCGAAGATAATGTCTCACTTTTTATGAGCACAGGACGCTCGGTAATATCATCCATTGGGTGACTATGGGACAAGTTGCGGCTATTCGGCGCCGGTACTCGCCTTCTTTTCTGAGTCCGCATATCCGGTAAAGCGTTCAGTTCATCGGATGGAGAAGATACCCTATCGTGTCGAGAAGAACTGGACTGTGTGGGAGTTGGTTCTGGAATTTGCTCGGGAATTGCCCCTTGGCTTTCCTCTTGTTTGAAGTTGGTGGTTTCATTCTCCACGTAGGCTTGGTTTGATGGCCCAGGGCCCTCCCGTAACCGTTTCCTAGGCGGATCCAGGGCTTGGGACTTTCCCTGGCGCTCGACATCCCCGACACTGGTACTGGCGACTTTTTGAAAAGTGACTTGTGCACCATTGACCACAAATGTGAACTCGTCTCGTTCCAATTGCTTTTCCCATTCGCGCAGCTTCTGCTTATGCTGCAAGACTCTGAATTTGAGGCCGTTCCAGGTTTGGATAAATGTCTGTAGATTGGTGTAAAGTGCCGAATATCTGCTCTCCACTATCTGTCGCAATTGGTCCACATCTGGTTGAGCGTGGTCAAGGCCACTTTTCCAAATATGCTTAGGGTCAAACTCATCCTGCAAGTGGGTAAATTGCCGGGGAAGCTCGAGGCTGGACGGATCGAGTTCGTGTTGCATTTTTAACTCCTCCTGGAGCCCTGAAATTTTGCGCTGGAGCTGCTGCACTTTTGACTCTGCTGCACTTTGAGCTTGACTGGCTGACAATGCTCTGTGCTCGGCCTCCCTCACAATTGCATCACGGCGGGCAAGCTCAGACTCCATGAGCCTATATGCATTGTCAAAGGCATCATCCCAAGCCTTGGCAGCTGAGACATGAAGCTCCCTAAGAACCTCCATTTAGATCCATTCGCTGCCCAACCAACAACGAAATAATGTTGAACTAGAGACGCGACTGCACGTGTAGCGTGTAGCAATGAATGGCCGTTCCTGACCGCCTTTGGGGCCACGTGATGGCTTATCGGCCCCTTTCGATAAGGCGACTTTTGACGTAGCGAGAGGTCACTCTTCCACAATGTTTCTTGTTGCACGGTGAGAAACTCCTACGTCCATTTCTACATTTATTGTCTTGAACAGCATGCCCAAGCGATGTAGAGAGCCCTGGTCATCAGATCTCCTTTCTGCAAAGCGCACTCGGAAAGATGGCTCTGTGGATCACTTGTCTTGCTTGAGCGATGAGCTCCTGCTCCATATCTTATCCTTGCTTCCAATATCATCACTGAATGTGTGTCAAAGGTTAGTTGGCTCTTTGGTCTGTTATTGGAAGAATTGGGACTTACTCAACCAGGTTATCCCATCGTTTCCATGCCCTTAGTGGGGACTCGGAGCTCTGGAAAAGACAGTATTATTCGCAGTGGGTGCGACCGCAAGCCCATCGACTGGCAAATCTTCGGCGTACTACACTTTCAGCCAAGACAGAATACTCACCAAAGGTTTCCACTTGGCTTGGCCATGGCCACTTGGCTGAAGCAAAAGTTACGAACTGGAAAAGGCAGTATCGTCTTCGGCATAACTGGTCCAAGGGACTCTGTCGTATGACACAGGTTGAATTTCCAAAGCCACAGTGCCCAGAACTGGTCAAGTTATGTGCCGGGCTTGTCCTTACAGCAGACAACACTTATGGACTTCGGGCCTGGACGGCCAAAGACCCGGCCGCTTGTGTGGCAAAAGTTGCATTCTCTGCAGAATCGAGGCTGTCTGGTGTAGCTCCAACAGCTCTGGCAGTGAGCCAGGTTCTTCATGAGCTCGAGATTGTGGTAGGATTTGACAACGGCTGCATCAGCCTCTATACCCTGGATCTCCGAACATCCCAGTTGAGTTTGCGGACCTCCTATGTCGGGTCCAGTGATGGAGCCATCACCGCAATAGCCTTGTCCTCGCCATACCTCTTGATGGTTTCCCAGTACAAGATTCTGTCGCTGTACAACCTGCGCCCTGGATCTCAGCGAGCAGGGAAAGCCGGCGCAGCCAAGGAGCCTCGCCAGATTGCCTCTCTTCGGGCAGATAACATTGTTGCACCGGTGAATTTGTCCCTTCGAGTTTCTCCTTTCGAAATAATTGCAACCATTGTGTATAGTTTCTTCCACATTGGATGCGGGTGGTCCTTGGGGATCCAAGAACTGCGGTTGGACAAAGACGGCCAACAACTTGGCTCACGACTTGCCACCACGGTAGACTCTCAATATGGAACGAGGATTATACCAGATCCATCACCAGAAGGCAAGCGACGTTCGGCAGAGACTCAAAATCGCCAGAACCTCGACAATCCCGGGGTGCCATCTATATTGCATCAGCATCCACCGACCTCGATGGCTTATTCGCATCCGTATTTGCTGACCTCCCACGCGGACAACACATTGACTATGTACCTTGTGGTGTCTACGTCTGGTCATCTGTTTGTTCGAGGTGGCCAGCGGCTGTGGGGGCACACTTCCTCTGTATCGGCCGTGCAAGTCACCAATCGCGGGAAAGCCGTCTCCGTGAGCTCCCGGGGCGATGAAATCCGAATCTGGGAGCTTGAAATGGCCATTTCCTCATTAGGCACTCGCAAGCCTTTAAAGGAAGAGAACAGCATTCAGGTCAGCCCCGGCAATCAACCGCACACTGCATTAGGGCTAGACGATATGTCTGAGTCCATCTGCTCGCCCAACAGACCAGACCCAATCCCCGCCACGCCTCCAGAGTTATCACGGATGCACAGCTGTGTGGGATTTGATGATGAGCGAGTCCTTTTGCTTCGCGAGAAGATCGGCACGCAACTACTTGAATGTTATGATTTCACGTAGCTCCCGCCAGACACAAGCTGCGATGTGATGTAGATCCAGGAGTTCCAGTGGCAGACCTTCGATGTATGGCCAGGGCAATTTTCCGAAATGCAACCTTGCAAGCCCTGGAGGTTTTGATACAAACTTAGTGAGCCCCGTGAGATGGATGGAGACTTGCCGAACAAGGTGCTAACCCTCGCCAGGAGCCCGGTCGCATCAGGGCGTAGCACAAGGTACTCAACCCCCCACGGGCTGAGGACCCGGGCGGATCCTCACGCATGAGGTATAAAACCCCCATTTGCCCCCCAAGTCTTTTTTTTTGCATTGAATATGCGATGACTCGGGGCTTGTCTCCACTTAATTTCCTCCCTTATATAAAGGGTGTTAAGGCTTGGCCATTTTGACGGGTTCCCCAATCTGCCGATCAGCCTCAATGGCAGAATGCAAGCTGGTGCAGATTCCCTCGGTTTTCCATCATGAAAACCACAAAGAAACAAGAGCAGACAATGAGAAACATGAAAACTTGATCATGATCACCTTGAATTAGGTGCCAGGGTCTTTCATGACTTTTTTTTTTTTGGAGAGCAAGTCCCCATTGAGGATTGTTTTCATAGACGTTCCTCATCGGGTTCTCTAAGAGAACTCGAACAGATGAACGGGCAAGAGAGGTCTCTTCCATTGACCCATGGGTGTAGCTTGGTTGCGTTAAGCGAAATCGCCGGGAAGGAAAGTTGCGAAGTGGCAGACCGCGGGAAGTTTTCTCCCCCCGCACTACAAAAATTATTTTCTACCTCTCCGACTTCTTCTCTCCAACTCTCTCGCTCTCTCTCCATCTCTCCATCCCTACCGTTCCTTTTCTCTTTCATTCCATTCCTCTCGTTTCTTACCCTTTCAACCTCGATCCGAACGTTTGCCAACCATGGACGCTCCGACCGGACAGAACTGCTACAACTGTGAGTAACTCAGTGCTCTGCTACTTGGATTTTGGCTTGCGATTTTTGGTTTTTGAACACTCGACCTCTGGTCAACCCCTTGGTGCTCTTTGTGGCTATATGTGGATCATGATATCCTTTGGGCACTCGAATTCGATGTGCTTTTTTTTCGCTTTTTGATACTTGATCGGAGTCACTTGACTAACTCTCTCTACTCGATAGGTGGCGACCCTTCGCACCAGGTAATTACAACCCCGATGGTGGAATCTTGTTGTTTCACGTTTGCGAAAAAGTACATCAAGCTCATTCGGTCACTTGGGATCTCTAGCGCAAGGACTGCCCTAACCAGGGAACCCCGACTTGGTAAATTCCCTATTTTTCTACCGCTGGTTTCTTAATGCTGATCAATCTGAAACAGCTACAACTGCGGTGGTATGTCTTACATTTGCATTACCAGGGAATTTTGATAGGTCGATTGAACCCTGCTAACCCAATTTCCCGTACCTGCAGGCCAGGGTCACATTGGTAAGCTGCCTGCGAACCTCAGACCCCGTTTCTCTAGGCCCAACTGATTATTTTCTAGTCCGCGAATGCCCCGCCCCGCCTAAGGAGAAGACTTGCTACCGCTGCGGTGGCGTTGGTCACCTGTCTCGCGAGTGCCCCCAGGCTGGTGACAGCTACGGTGGCGGCCAGGAGTGCTACAAGTGTGGTCAGGTCGGTCACATTGCCCGCAACTGCCCCCAGGGCGGCAACTACGGCGGCGGCTACGGCGGCTTCGGACGTCAGCAGACCTGCTACTCGTGCGGCGGCTTCGGCCACATGGCTCGCGACTGCACCCAGGGCCAGAAGTGCTACAACTGTGAGTGTCGCCTGGAATGTATTAGGCTCTTGAAATATACTAATCACTCCTTTAGGTGGCGAGCTCGGCCACGTTTCGCGCGACTGTCCCACCGAGGCCCGGGGTGAGCGTGTCTGCTACAAGTGCAAGCAGCCCGGCCACGTCCAGGCTGCCTGCCCCAACTAGGCAATGAACGATCCCACGACGCGAACGTCTTTTCCTTTTCTGGTGGTTTGATCTGAAGCACGGAGATGCATGATACGGAACTTCAATTTCCTCAACCTGTGTATTATCACGACACGCGATGATCTACATTTCTTGTTTTTTCCTCTGGTACTCCTGGCATTATGACTCTTCGATGTCTACTGCCCCTGACCCTTTCCGGGAAGAAGTGCACGAGGCGGCCTGGTTTGCAAAAATACCATCAAAATTCGCCTTGTTCTTTTTTTTTTTTTTCTTTTTTTCATGCTCGTAGAAGTTTTGCATATTTCTTCCTACTCGGATTTCGTACACTATCGGGATAGCAGGATTCTTCTCATTCCCATCTTCCGATATAGACCTGCATCCCTAGCTAGATATGTATCGGACAGACGATTCAGCCTTGGTATTCCGGGGATTATGAGCTACAACTACACAGCAAAGCTCGCTTGTATTTGGGCACGTCCCCGCAAAATCGCTCCTCTTCCTCCTTGTGGAGCCCCCATTCCTCGTTGAATGGGTTCAAGGACATGTGCATGACCCGCCCCAGGATCTCTCGGTCTCCTTTACGCTCAACGCGCTCGATGACCTCGTCGAGGATCCAGCCTCGTGGCACAAACTGTGAGCATATGTCAATAGTCAGTCATAAAACACCCGGCCAAAGTGAGAATAAGAGACGGGGTCTCACGTTAGGGTTGACTGCTTTCATGGCCGCTTGTCTTTCTTTGTCGCTGCTCGACCCCCAGTCTTCCAGCACGCGAGTTCGCCAGCTATCCAGCCATTTGGCAATCCGGTCTCGAGCCGAAGCTTCAGTGTAGCCAATGCCACCAAATCCTTCAGCGTGGAAGAAAATCGATGCTGCTTCAATGCGCTTCTGGTCCGTGTCCAGTTCAGACAGTGAAAGGCCCGAGAGCCGGCGGAAGAAATGGTTGAAGTCCAACTCGAGCGCCTCGAGTGTATCTAGCATCTCCGAGAACAAGCTCTGGAAGTCAGACTCCTTTTCAGTCTTCAGCCCAAGTCTCTGGCCCATCAAGCGCTTGTACTCATTCAAGAATACAGCTCT
Source organism: Penicillium alfredii (assembly GCF_028826965.1). Classification (NCBI taxonomy): domain Eukaryota; kingdom Fungi; phylum Ascomycota; class Eurotiomycetes; order Eurotiales; family Aspergillaceae; genus Penicillium; species Penicillium alfredii. Next base: position 2,275,525 of record NW_026622701.1, on the reverse strand, counting down.
GAACTCCTCACCCGTCCGCTCGATGATGTTCTCTGCACGCTTGATGAATTCCGTCTCACATTCCTCACTGACTCCATCCTTCACGAAGCCTTCGTCATCGACCCGATTTCCAGCCCCAATCAGCTCACCCAGGGACTCACCGAGCCGCACCAGATTCCACCAAATAATGCTGGGCTGATTGCGGTAGCAATATCGCAGCAGCTGGTCGTCGTGGTTCGGTGTATACTGGGGATCAAAATTGTCCATAAAAGCGAATGGGCCGTAGTCAAGTGATAGGCCGAAAATAGAGGTGTTGTCGGTATTCAACACACCATTCATGAACCCATACGCCTGCCATGCAGCGACGGTCTTCGCATTGCGCCGGGCAACCTCTCGGTACAGCCTCGCAAATCGATTCTCCTCAACCCCTTGATGTTCTTGCACATCATCCCCTGGAATGTCCCTCTGAGGGTGATCCATCTCTGCTGAGGACTGCTCTTCACGTACAGATACAATGGCGGGGAGAGTTTCCCACCCACCAAACACATCTTCCGCGGCATATGTAGCAAGTTTCCTGATCAGCTCCCGATCTCCTCGGACACGAAGAAGATCGAAGGTCCCAATTCTCAACCAAGATTCAGCAAACCGAGCCACAATAGCCCCCGGTTCAATCCGTTCTCTTAGCACCTTGGTGTTTGGTAGCAAAGTAAGTGAGAGCGCACGGGTAGTCGGCACACCAAGGGCATTGAGAGCTGTACAAATAATTTTTTATCAGCGTATGAAGGGGATGGTCGGAATCATTGAAGCACACTACCTTCGGAAACGATATATTCACGAATGCTAGATCGAAGAACAGCCTTCCCATCGGCAAAGCGCGAGTAAGGTGTTCTGCCGGCACCTTTCAGTTGTAACTCATATCGAGTACAGGTTTGTAGGTTTGTGGTTTCGAACAAGCTGATTGCACGCTGGTGCATATATGTATTGAGCTTAACGGTTCCGTCCTGTCTGGCTTAACTGACCACTTACCCCGTCTCCGAGCTGTCCGGCCCATGATCCACTGCAGATGGTTAAGTACCATAGCCTCTCGAGGGCCATGCAGTTACTTACAATTGCCAACCTAACATGGTCAACCCTTTTCTCTCTTTTTTACGGGGAAGTCATTGGGAAAAACTCACCTCCATAGCACTGAGCCCATGGATAAATTCCTCCCTTTTCTTCGCTCCATCCAATCTCATTTCCGGCGACCAGCGCCTTGAACTGCGACGTCTGCTCCTCGCCGGGTTTCAGTCCCAGATCTTGCATTGCTTTGGAACTGACGCCCAGCAATTCGGGCTCGTCCGTTTGCTCAGGGCGCACATAAGTATATAAAGCGCCACGGACCATACGAGGTCCGAGAGTCTCCCGGGGAGCTTTGTGCGAAACATCGGGGGTTTCGAAAGCCGGGTCCGGGGGCAACTTGGACGTAAAGACATTCGATTTTGGTAGTTCCGCCAGGGAGGTCCCCCCAGCCGTTGAGAAATGCGATGCCATTTGGCCCAGACGGTTCCGAAGCGGATGAATGGCTTGCGAGAACATGACCGAGGTGCGAGTGTCAGGAGTGAAGATGCCGAAACTCATGCAAATGATGTCATCTTCTATTATTAATCATGTGCTCCACTACACCTACATCCATGGACAGATACACTCATGGATATATAAGAACATTTGCCGTATTGCAAGCAACTAGAGAGATCTGTTCCACCGTCGATTCCCATCTCTTCAATTCCAATTTTAGGGCGTGAATATTCGTCATGGCACCTTCTGATAAGGCGATCCCCACATGCAAGCTCAATGATGGTACCTTAATCCCCATCGTGAGTGCTTCCCCCAGTTCGATGTTGACAGAGTCGGGTGTTTGACGTTGTTATTAAATCTTAGCTCGGGTATGGTACTGGAACTGCGTGGTACAAGACATCACGCGATACCGGGATCAATCGCGATTTGGTCGAATCGACCAAGACCGCCGTGCAGCTGGGATACTACCACCTTGATGGAGCTGAGGTCTACGGGACTGAGGAAGAGCTGGGCCTGGCAATTCACGAGAGTGGAATACCTCGGGAGAAGTTGTTCGTGACGACCAAGGTCTACACCAGTGTTAGCGACATTCCCCGTGCGATTGAAGCTAGCTTACAGAAGCTTCGGCTTGAGTACGTTGACCTGTAAGTGGATTCCATAATACGCAGCCGATCCCCTTATGTGCTATTCTCTACTAAATTCGATCGTGAATCGTCGCAGGTACTTGATTCATGCCCCGTTCTTCGCGCACACCGAGGGCGATCTGCAGGACGCGTGGGCCGCCATGGAGAAGGTGAAGGAGATCGGACAAGCCCGCTGCATTGGAGTGTCCAATTTTTTGCAGAGCCACCTGGAGACGATCCTCAAAACAGCCCGGGTTATCCCAACGGTTAATCAGATCGAGTTCCACCCGTATCTGCAACATGGCAACCTGCTGGCCTTCCATGCGAGCAAGGGCATCCAGACTGTCAGCTATGCGGGCCTTGCACCCATCACTCGGGCCAAAGGGGGACCGCTAGACCCCTTGCTGTCAGCCCTGGCTCAAAAATACGCCGTCAGCGAGTCCGAGATCTTGCTACGCTGGACCATCGATCGTGGCTGCGTGGCAATCACCACCAGTAGCCGGGAATCACGCCTGACCAGCTACTTGCGCGTCTTGGAGTTCAAACTGACTCCTCAGGAGGTCGAGGAGATCTCGGAGATGGGCCGGCAGAGACATTACCGCGCCTTCTGGCGGGAGAAGTTCGCGGCGGATGACCGGGCCTGATACATCGACCAAGTAGAGACGAGCAGTCAACTGTACCAGAATATAGATTGCCATATACCCAGTGTGCCAGTATACTTGTGGACTACTCTATCTGGTATGTGTTGTATAGATATTGAGAAGATTGTAGCAAGTCGGTCGATTCGATAAGCGATAAGCGTAAATGGGTCTTGACATCGCACCCCGTCAACCTTATGTCTGTCTCTCTCTCTCTCTCTCTCTTTTGCTTCCTCCCTCATTCTTCTCTCCACCACAAATCCCCTTTCCTTCAATCCCAGGTTTATTTTTGCACGGGGTGTTTTTTTCATCTGTTTTTCTCTCGGGAAACTCTCTCCTTGAGGGTTATGGGATTATGAGTGATATGATGCCCTGAAGAGAGCGAACCTCTTCCCCCTCCAGACCACTTCTTGCGCCTCTTACCATTCACGCTCGACTCGATGGTTTGACGATTCCTTGGTGACTTGTCATCCTTTATTGGGTGGAGAAAGTGCTCTGGTGGCGCCCTCTTGCCCGGTGACTTTTGCTCGAAGCGCGACGTCGCCATCGCTAGGAGAAACATCGCGAAATCCGCGGACTGCGATGTCGGTGAACGAGCAGCGCCCCTCTGCGGACACCAACCCTCAAAGTGCGAGCCAGTCCTTCGCGTCGGACCTCGAAGCGCTTGATCAACGACTGAAACGTCTTTCCGACGACGTCCTACCCCTTCACCCTTACCTCCTCACCCTCCCGACGAATGCGCCTTTTCGTCTGGGCGGCCGCTTCGTGGACAATTGGGCGGTCGGCCAGGACAGACCATTTAGTCTCGAGGAAGAGCAGCTGCAATATATGACATTCTTGACCCATCACGACGCGGATTCTTTGCTTGTCACGGTTGGGGATTGGTCCGATGAAACAGGCCGCATGATGGCCGATCGATCAACAGTCCCGAGCTTTACCAATAACTCAAGGGATAAGGCCACCAAGAAGAAAATCAGCTTGAAGGATTACAAGAGCCAGAAGAGCAGCGGCGCTGTCGCACGCCATGAGCCAGGAAGCCGAGGTGGAACGAGCTTGGCCAAACCCGAAGACGTGCAGCACAACCCCGGTGCAATGAAGAAGAACAACAACGAAACACCTCAGATGTCATCCAAATCACCCCCGCGGCATTCGATCGAAAAGGGAGGCCAGAAAAGACCTTCTGGATCCGATCTTGAGCTTCGCATTTCTCATGGAAGGAAAGAGGCGGGTGTACATTCCCCCAAGAAACCGCGATTATCCCCCGAAAAAGAAACACGACGAGAAGTCATTCCCTCCAAATCGCACTCACCCAGACTGCCTGCGCTTCTATCCCCGACTCTCCCCCCAACCTCAGGCGGCCCCAAGCTTCCCCGATTACTGTCACCCACTCTTCCGCCCGATATTGAAAAGGAGTTGGCTCGGCTGGAGGATCGTTCGCCCATTCGCAATCTCTCCCCTGAACGTGACAGCACGACGGGCAAGTCGAGACGCGATGAACCGGTTCAATCCAAAGCGCCGCACTTGGCGAACAGTGGCAGCTCGAACTCTTCTGGTCGAGCAAGCGGCACAGACCAGGCCCTATCCAACAAAGACAGTAATTCTTACGCCAAACCGACCAAGTCGCAACACATTGTCAAGCTGCGATACGGAAAGACGAATCGCCGACGGGTCGAGGCCCTCCTCAAATTTTCCGGTAAAAGGAAAGCACTCCAGTCCGATTCAGCAGGCATAGACATGAACCGCGAAGGCTCATCTCATCTCAAGAGGAAGGAAGAGATTGGTTTGGCGAGCCGAGATGCCCTATCTGGTCGAGCGAGAAATAAGAACAAGACCGAGACTGATGAGGCGCTCGGCCCTGCGGACGGTCGCTCAAAGGAGCCGAGAATCGCCATTGAAAAGCCTCGAACACCGGTCTCCCACTCTCCTGCGCATGAAAAAATTAAAGCAACATCGACCACACCGATGAAAGAGCCAAAAGGTTCTGCCTCACGTCGAAATGAAATTGGAGACAGTGATGATAAAACACCATCCCATTCAGCCAACAAACGGCTCTCCGTCGACCCTGGAACAGGCACGAAACTATTCCCTTCTCAGCCTGATAGCCGCTCACGCAATAACGAGCGCCGGGCTTGGCGAGATGATTACCAGAGATTTGGGAATATTGGGCGAGAACTGAAGCATGCCGCGGAACGATATACCTCCACGAATGGTGCTTCGGTCACTGACGAGAAACTTGCCGCGGTAACTGCCATCGAGGCCATTCTATGTTTTATCCTGGCTTTTGTGGCAGACGATCAATCCAAGGTGGTGGCTCGCCAGGTCGGCGATTCTTCAACTTGGCTGTCCATTCTGGCATACTGGCGCGTGGTTAAGAAGAAAAGTGCAGCATATCCCGCCTTGCACAGCCTATGTTCAATACTCGGCGCCGTCTCTTACGATGCGATCCACGCGCTTGATCTCGAACGCCTCACCATCAGCCCGCTTCCCGGGGAACCAACCCCAGTGCCCACTCCAGGTAGTGATGGCAACACCGTGTCCTTGGACGAAAGCAAAAGGAGCCGAAAGGAGATTGTGGAGCTGAAGAATCGGCTGCTCGAGTGCTACAAGGATTCCCAGAAACTGTGGTTAGAGGGCACGCGGAGCCTTTCGGAGGAGATTCTCAGTCAGGAATTTCCCAATACCTGGGCCGGGCGGTCTCGCAGTTATTCAGAGCGAGGAAAACCGCCACTCAAACCCGGCGAGTATTCCGGAGACTATTTTCTCCCGCTGGGTGGCCCGATCCTGCCTGTCGAGGTGGTCCGTTTTGCCTGGTTCCTCCTGAAAGAGTGGTGCACCAAGGAAGGTGTGCTATGGAATGGACGCCTTGGCCTGTAAGCGGTGGGATTCTCCTTGCCCTTCTCTTATTCTATTCTCTTTTGAATTTTCTTCTTGATCTACTTCTTCTTTTTCTCCTTTTATTTTTTTAAAGGGGCCTGGCTGCGGGCCCCCGGGGTAATCTGGCGTCCCAGTGTATTTTTTGCAAGTGATTGTTATCTATGATACCACGAGCCCTGTGTTTTTTATATAGCTATTTGAAGGTTCAGAATATATCAACGGCCAATGCAAGTGAAACCCAGTCCTTACATGGAAAAATAGACCCAGATTGGTTTTAACGCTGCCAAGTTCATTCAGGTATAAACTGTCATGCCCGCTTAATTATACAGGGGAGAAATGGGGGAGAGAAATGGGCCAAAGCAGAAGGTCATAAAAACATGGGTGTCATCACCTATATACTAAACTTCTCGAAAGTCAGGACTGGAGTCGTCAAAAAGCCAGCCGGCTTCCCGGCAGTACCGGGCTTCCCTGCCATAGATACCAACTTCGCTGGCCCAGCAGATCACAGAGGCGTCCACAATGTCCGCAATGACACCTTCCATGGCGCCCAGAATGCTCCAACCAATGGTTCCAGCAATGAGGCCTACCACATAGGCATAGAGACTGCCTCGGATAGTGCCACCTGTTGAAGAGGTGGTCATACTTCTGGCGGTAGTTACCCAACCACCGAACCCGAGAGCCAACGACATCATCATACGGGCGGCATGAAGAATCAGCTTCGAGAGGCGGTACGAAACCAGTGACGCAGGGCCTCCAGGGGGGCGGGAATACGCCCGGGGATGCAAAGAAGTGGAGGCCACTGACGGAGCAAGAACAGCCATCTGGCTCAAACCGCGCGCAGAAGCAGGGAGTGGTTGGGAATGAATTGCCGCGTAGGTGAGTGAAAGAGGGTTGGTCAGATATGCGAGCGGCGTGGGAACGAGGGAATAGGCAAACAAACTAAGAAACGAGGCGAGACGGCCGGGAAGCACAAGTAAGGGAAGCCGCATCAAGAGCCCCAGAAGTCGGGAGAGACAGACAGTCCCAAACAAGGTGGTGGTGGCATGGACGACGGCGGCTTGGATTATCTGTCTCGACGTGGGTGCCGGGGTGGTCAAGCGGTGGAAATACCATTGACTCACTGTCGCAGCCGTAACGGCACGTTGAATCCCCGCAAGGACACCAATCGACCATAGATAGACCATGACGAAGTACACACCCAACCACCAGCTGCTCAGATCCACCACGAATGACCTAGGGGCCGCGAGATGCCCGCCCAGAAACACACGAGTGAACATCAGCATCCAGATCCATGTCCACGACACGACACAGACCAGGACACCCAATCCCAAGGCAAGCAACCCAGGGTTGGCCGCTAGGATGCGACAGGCAAACTCAAGAACACTTATCGCCTTTCCGATCGATTGACGTCCCCGAACAACGTTGTAAATCCACACGCTGGCCATCAGAAACGGGACCATAGAGCCCCATCGCATCGCCCTATCCTGGATGCTTGACCCGTGCCATTCTCCCTTGAAGCTTGATATAAATGGGTAAAGGGAGAAGGAGTATAGAATGATGGGGACTGCAATGAGAATCATGTAAACCAGAAGTCGCACGTACGATCGCAGTAAGGCAAGCCAGATCAGAGACACAAAAACCGAAACAACAGTGTAAATCCCGAGAAGGAAGAAAGACCGGTGAACAGTCAAATATATCGTGTCACCCCATTTGGATTTGTCTCCGGGGGGAGTGGATGTGTTAAGGTAGACAAGGAAAGCGGTGGCAAAGAGACCTGCAAGAGATATCAAGAACAGCTGGCCCCAGAAGCCATCATGTGCTGAAGATTCGAGGACCTGGGGCGAGATTGACGCCGGAAATGAGCTTGTCGAGCTCGGCGATCGTGGAGTTTCTCGAGTGGCGTGTTTAGCCTGTTCTGTAGAACCCATAGATGGAGCGAGCCCAAAAACATCGTCCTCGACTGACGGTCGTTCCCGAAATCGTTGGATTGGCGGGTGGTCACCAACGGGGCTGAATGGAGCCAGTTCCTCGTCAAAATCGGCACGAAGAGAATCCTCGAGGCCAACGTCAACCAGTCTCCCTCGTGGCCTACTGGGGCTGCTGTGAGTCCCGTACTCGTGCTCGGTCACCTCGGCCACGGTCTCAATACGGGAATTTTGGACCACGGGAGCCCCCTTTTCACCGCGCCACGAGCTTTTGATCCCTTTTCCATTACCGGGACGGTCATCATATGGGGACTGTCCTTCATCCAAACCCCCCGAACGTTCGGAATCTTCAAGTTCAGATGATTCCTTCAGGGTGCTATCGCCAAAATGCCGTCGTGAATGTTGTAATGCATAAAAATCGGCAATTTCCCGCTCCCGTTCTGTCTCGTCGTCTTCTTCGCGGAATTCATCGGTGGCGCTGTAGAAAAGGGGAGCCGGTTGAACCGACGCCCGCGAAGCAAAGGGAAAGTTAGAGACCTGGGACACACCCGGTCGGTACGGATCACCGGTTCTCAAAAAAGACCGCGAGGAGGGGTGTCGAGAGTTGCCTTGAAGGGGATTCGGACGACCACGGCCCGTCCGCTGAAGCTCATCAGGGCGAGATACTACTCGCGACTGTGACTGAGCCAGAAATCGCGAAGCATCTAGCCAAAAGAAGAATATGGTCAGCACAGCACAGGAGCACCCAATCCTACGGTACATACATTCCGAGAACATGGCCCGCTATCGGGGTGATAGGGAAGTGAGGCTGGCTGAACGGAGAGCTTATCAGCTCCAACGTTAGTGTTCAAATCCTTCTTCTTCTGGTTTTAAATAGTGAGACCGAAGCCTTCAAATAAATCAATCCAGATTTCCAAGAAGAAAGAGAGAGGAAGATAAGAAAGGCAGAGAGGGACAGTAGAAAGGCGGTCATCCTGATGCAGGCGTCATACGGACAAGTCAGGCCTGATAGATGACTCAGCCGCCGATAACCTCGGGCAGTAAAGCGCTCTTCATTTCCCTCCGCAACACATTCGAGACCTCCCTCCTGCTCTCTCTCCATGTCACAGCCATGGGATTATATTGCTAAGCTTGTCTGTATCGGTGACTCTGGCACCGGCAAGTCCAGCGTAAGTACTGTGTTCCCTGCATCTAGCCCCAACCCTCGCTAACGAAGCCGTGTGTAGCTCACTATCCGACTCTGTGAGGGCCGATTTTCCCCTTCGCATGATGTCACCATCGGAGTCGAGTTCGGATCGCGGATTGTCCCAGTGGGACCCCCAGCCTCGTTGGAGCTAGGGCTAGATGGGCAGTCTCACAGCTCTCCGCTCCCAAGCCCTCCCGATGACGCATCTGCAGAATCCATCGCATCGGGTCTCCCAAGTCCACCACGAAAGCCACCGGGCTCCCCTCCCCAGAAACGAATGAAACTATCTCTCTGGGATACTGCAGGTCAGGAAACCTATAAATCCATCACCCGCTCCTACTTCCGCGGCGCATCCGGTGCTCTTCTCGTCTTTGATATCTCGAGACGCTCGACCTTCACGTCCTGTACCCAGTGGCTCCAGGATCTACGGCAAATTGCAGAGGATGGTATCGTTGTTATCTTGGTTGGGAATAAGACTGATCTGGCCGGTGATGATTCTGGTTCAAATAAAAGACAGATTACTCGACAGGAGGCAGAGGAGTGGTGCCGCCTGAACAACATTGTCCGCTATGTCGAAACAAGCGCCAAATCCGGTGATGGCGTTGAACGGGCTTTTCTGGAGGTTGCCGAAAGAATCCACCGTAATATCGAGGCTGGACGATACGACCTCAACGACCGAAGAAGTGGAGTCAAAGGATTTGGGGCTTCTGGGGGGGCCAACGCGGGGATGCCTCGGACCATCACTTTAGGAATGGATGATGCGATGCGCAAGGGTGGTAATGGCTGGGCCGGTGGGTGTTGTTAGAATCAGGCCTGTGACGAGAGATGATAAATATAAAGATCGCCGCAGTTTACAAGCTCTGGCAACCTGCTCAAAAACATTTCCACTGAAAAAGACCTTCATATTTCGTTACTGAGGACATCTGCGGCCCTTAGGAAGAACGGCAATTCCCGTGGACCCAGCTGGCGAAGGAGAATAGGAGGGGAAATATCAAGTAACATTATGGATTGTGTTGGTACAAAGCCCCGTTGTAAACGCACCGAACCTTCATGACAACCTTGGAAAAAGATCAGACAAGTTGACATAGCGAACTCTCAGCACCTGAAACGGCTTCTTCGCCCGTCACTCATATTCAATTCGAGATCCTCCAGCTAGACAGCCACTTGAGATGACTCCACTGTTGGTTCGACCCTTCCATACCAAACACGATGGCTCGGAAGTGGATGAAGAGCCCAATGACGATTGCATAAAGCACGATATGGACTGCCGCTGCAACTCTCGGGCTGATTTTTCGTGAAGCCCAGTCCACACAGAAGCCAAATGTGAGGATAGCATAGTAGAGGGCGGGATAGTAGTGGTGAACGTATGTCACTCGGGCCATGATGATGAACGGAAGATAGTGCAGGACCCATCCAATCGCAGGGTACAATCCCGAGTACTGGATATGACGGATCTCCTCTTTGCTGAGATCCTGGTACCCTCTCTGCCAGCGCAGAAGGTACCATACCAACAAAAGACCGAAGGCAACAAGACTCGCCGTACTTCCCCAGTAGACAAAAGGATTTCCCAGAAGGAAGTATTTGACAACACTGTCATCCCAGGAGCACATCCGCAGGCCAACGTTCAAAATCGGCCACTGCCAAAATTTCGAAGCCAAATCGTCTTGCTTGTCTGGATCAGGAATCAGAGCATTGTTGGAGGTCATCATGGCCACGTTGAGGTGCACAAAGTCTTTTAGGAAAGGCGACTTGTATGAGCCTGGATCACCAGGAGGCACTGTACACGCAAGGTCAGTGGTTCCGTTCAGATCCATCAAGGAAAATGACAGGAAGTCGGCTTAAGATACTTACGGCGTTCATTTGTGTGAGACTCGACGTTCCAGTGAGTGTAGACGTCGCCGGGTTTATTTTCCTTGACGCAGGTTGTTTCAATCTGCTTAAAACCCCACTGGGGTAAATTGACGTTCCCAGCCCGTAGATAGCAACCCAGGACCGGATGGCGAAGTCGAAATGCCGTGGTGAGCGTTCGGATCTTGGAGCGGTCTCGGGATGCAGCATCATCTACCACCTCCACCTTCCAATGGTCCTTGTCATCTCCAATGGTAAGGTTTCCATAGCAAGAGACTTCGTTGTGGGACTTGGTCACAGGTGCCGGAATGGCGTGGGAATGCAAATTTCGGCCCGTTTGTGCGTGGATCAGACGAATAACTTCTCCGTCGGCGATGAACTGGAGTTCACCATCAGGGTCATACTCCGGTGCATCACGGTTGGGATAGATAAACCAGTCGTTGTTGGCATCCTTATGATGGTAGCAAGTGACCTGTTGCTGAGCGGATCCCTCCGGGAATGTCTGGATATGAGAGTGCAGGAGACCTCCTCCATATCCCCTATTCTTGATGGTGACACGCGATCCAAGTGCGAGCTCAAGAGGACTGTCTTTGCCAACCTGGGTACCTCGCAGGTTTGCCTGGAAGAGAGAGCTCATCTGAGCATCACCCGGGCCACTGTTCTCCAAAACCAAGAAGTGCACGTAGAAAGAAAACATATAAACCAAAACCGGGATGACTATCAACCCTACGACGCGAGTAATCAGGTGTTTGGCAAGCACCGCCTGGCACAAGGACACAATCAAGTCAGTAAACGAGTCGATGGAGTGGGCAGCGGACCGATACTCACTTGAGGCATCTTCAGATCACCAAATTTATTCCATAGATCCTCGGCCGTGTAGAGACCGACAATTGCAGTGCAGAAGCAGCCGACCCATTTGACACTGCAGACGCAGCCAATGCTTAACCCGGTCAGGCAAAGCCAGACATACCACTCCGCCGAGAAACTCGCATGCTGCAAGCGATGGAATCTTGCCCAGCACAATGTCGTCGTAAAGGTGAAACAAAGCAGCATGGAATCCAGAAGAATGAATCGGGAGATCGTCGCATAGGAATTCTCACACAGCACCATCAGACTGACAAGCCAAACTGTGGAACGGCGAAAATTCAATTCCCGGGCAGTATAGTAGGCAAGTGGAACGCATACGACACCAAAGGCGGCATTGAAGACTCGCATGAAGGCGTAATTGACCTCTTCTGGGTACTTTTCACCTGACTTGAATTCAAAAGACCCATTGTAGCCAGCCAGATAGCCAGACAGACCAACCAGCATCTTCCCCAGCGGCGGGTGGACGTCGAAGTAGAACTCGCGTTTCAAATAATGGGAGCCAAATTTGCCGAAGCTAATAAAGAATAGTGTCAGACGCTGCGAGGACAGGCTAAATCCGGAATCATAATGGAGGGTGGTCTTACTGAGCTTCATCCCAAGTGACAATGTTGGAGCGGCCAATGCGGTACATGCGAGTGAAGAGAGCGAAGGCTGTGAAGATAATGGGAGCAATGATCGGCTCCCAGCTAGCCAACACATGCAGGGATGAGGGGGACTAAATTCAAAGCTTAGCAAACCCAGAGAACACCATGGATGGGATAGGCACGCACTTGTGGTCTGGTCTTCTTCGAGTTGTCATCGTCGATATACGGTGTCGACGCCGGTTGGTTTCTACCAGCATCTGGGACATTTCTGCGCCGCAGGTCGGAATCAAGCTTGGTTCCTGTGCTGACAGCGGTGTCTATTTCCGCCATGATCGCACTCGTGGGCTTCTAGACCGAACGGGGACTGGCGTTGGACGGCAATGGAAGACGAATAGCAGTAGCCCGGCACCTGCTCGATGCGCAAATTATGTAAAGGAGAGGGAATTCAAGAAGAAAAAAAAAAAAGGGCGGCGAAAAGGAAGTGCCTTAGAACATGGCTATCCCCCTTTAGACCAACGAGTGTAAAAGAAGGGCAAAGCTGACGGCTATACCGAAGGCAATTCCAGGATTAGAACACACAAGTTTCAAGGGGAAGAGAGAAGAAAGAAACGTCAATTGAAGGGGTGGGGGGAAAAAGAGAGATGAGATGAGCTGGCCTCAGCATAAACAGTTCAGAGAGCATTGGGGCCGTTTTCGGGAGAACGTGGCCCTTCGTATGTAATCAATACCTATACATCCATGGATCCACATAGATACATACATGTACAGTACAGGTGGGCTGTAATAAACCATCTTGGCTCTGTGGATCTATAAGCTTGGAATGCCATTGTACTATATACATACTAGATCCATGTATGGATAGGTACAGTAGGGATATACCTAAACACAAGAATCTCAAATGAGTCAAACCCTGGAGCCAGCCTTGGAACAAATCGCTCGATGCTTTGTAAGTCAACCTCGATATCCACGTAGATAAACAAGGACTTTACGTATGTAAGACTCCAAACCACGCCGGTATTTAGTGCGTGTGAAAACAAATTTTCAAAGAAGACGGGTGGTGACGTATTCAGATATACAGGCGATCCTCGAAAGGACAAATACAGATATCAGAAGCGATGGAGCCAAAAAGAAAGAAGGGAAGGGGGGGGGAAAGAAAGAGAGCATCAATCGTCTCAAGACAACCTTGGAAGCAAAACATCATTCATGTCCGTCTTCGCCTTGTTCGAGACGTCTGTATTGGCTGCTGCTTCCACCATGGCCTGCTTCCCGATGTCGACTGACCATGTTGGAAATCCAACCACCAATCCCCTCGCCTCGAGCACTGCCTGGATGGTAATTCGGGCGACCATGTTTGGTGGTCCCTTCATGGCTCAAGGATTGCGGGTTAATGTCCAATCCGGGGATTGTATTCTCGGCACCGGATTGGCTATATTGCCGGCGAATATCAAGTGAGGGAATGGGTGAGCCAGCGCCCATCAAAGATCCACGCTCGCCCTCCGTTGTGGGGGTTGGCATGGCAGTAGACGCGTCACCGAACAAGACGTTCATGTCTTCTAGACGAACCCCGCTCGTTTCGGGATAGAGAAAGTAAACTGGGCAAAGAGTGCAGTTCAGTACGGAGGCCCGGGGATGATACAAAGTGGGGGGCGCTCTTACCAAGGACAAAACTGCATGCGCAGAAAAAGGCATGGACCAAGTACAACCGCCACTTGATTGCCCCTTGAAGAACGGGAGTAACCTCGCCCACCAACCAGTTGAATGCCCAGTTACTCGCAGTGCTCAAACTCGCACCTTTTGCGCGAATACTCAGAGGCAAAATCTCCGGAGGATACAACCAGGGAATAGGGCCCCATGACGCTCCAAAAGCTGCATTGTAAACCATCACAAAGATGACGGTCAGCGTGGGTGTCGCGGGAATCTCGATATAGATAAAATATGAGATCAGAGACAGCGAGATGATCATGGCCACGGCCCCCGAAAGCAAGATTGGACGCCGGCCCCAGCCATCGACAAGATACCATGGCGGAACGGTGGAAAGCAGGTATGAAATGCCATTTATACCGGTCATCAGAATTGCATCACGGCCAGCCCAGCCGGCCGATTCAAAGACCAGGGGGGCATAGTACGAGATCACATTGATGCCGTTCAATTGCGCTAATGCCTGCGCCGACATGGCAATCAGGACTCGTTTGCGGTAACGATTGAACATATCCATGTACGACCGCTCGCCCTCCTGCCGCTGGATGAGGACGTTCATTTTGATTTCTCGGTACTCTTGGCGCGCTTTATCATTGAGGAGATCTCCTTCGCCATAGAGATTGGCAATCACAACCATTCCTTCTTCGTCGTGGTCGTTATCTAGGAGCCATCTAATTTGATGGGACAAATAATTAACCTTGTACGGGCCTTTCAGGGGGTTTCCGGTCTCACCTGGGCGATTCGCAAATGATCATACTCCCGACGCCAAGTAATGCACCCATGATGCACTGGCATAATAACGGCAAGCGCCAGGAGTAGTCGTTGTCGATAAAGCTACAAAAGTAGTCGACCCACACACTGGCTGCATATCCTGAGATATTACCTGTAAACTCGATGCATGCCAATTTACCTCGGTTGTGGGGAGGCTAAAGGAGAGGTATCAGCAGATGGAACACAGTTGACGCGGTACCTCGAATCATGCGTGCACGAGATAGATGAGGGAAAATACCGATATTTCAGATTGATATACTGGCACAATGGTCGACAGCGCCCCAACACCGAGACCAGCAATGACACGACCAACCATCATCATGGGTATGCCCGTAGCAAATGTTTGAAATGCACCACCGATGAAAAACACCATCGAGCCATAGAGGATAGTCTTTCGGCGGCCAATTATGTCGCCGATGCGTCCAACCAACAATGAGGATATGAATGCACCAATTTCCAGAATTGCGACTACGGTTCCAATCGTGGCCCGGGAGGGTTGGTTGAAGTAGTCCTTAAAATACCAGCCTCTAATTGTCATTAGTCACGGCCAAACTTGTCACTTGCCCTTGCAACAAGGGAAGCGATGTCGAGGAATGGAAGCACGAACGTTATAATGCCAGACATCACACCCTGATCATAGCCAAAGAGGAAGACCCCCAAGGATACGAACACACTCGTAAAGTAGCTATGTAGAGGTCAGTAAAAGCGGTGTTGCTCCACGGACCCGTTGAGTCGATCGGGCCACTTACAGCAATGGCTTTCCAACGAGACCATGCATTTGCGCATTTTGTGCATCACGAGGGGACATTATGGTGGCTAGCAACCGTTCAACTCTCGAAATTTGTCGTGGCAGAGGCTTTGGGATTCTGATCTTCTCGATGTCGATCTCGCGATCCAACTCCCGCGGGTAGTGTACACGCTTCGACAATTTGGTTCGGCCGCTTCGCCCCACGATTTTTTGGTCAAAGGACTTTCGAAGGCGGGCCTGAAGCGGATCTTCCGCCTCGGCAAGCTGCTCGGCGAGGTCGCCGGTGTCTGACCAGATCGATAAGTCCGACTCTACAGAGCGAGCGGATGAGTGGGAAGACCGGCGGCTGCCCTTCTCGCTGGCAGATTCAAGCACCTTGATCGACTGTGCTGAAGAGGACCGGGAATCAGAGTGTAAGGGCCGCAGCGGGATGCTTGGGGCGTGTGGGGAGGAAGTTGTTGGAGGAATGATGGCGGTAGTGACGGGCTGATCTTGGCAGCCCTTTCCACGAGGAACCGAAAAAAAAAAGGAAAAGAAAAATGCGAGGTTGATCTTCCAGATGCCGATAATCGATAAGAGTGTCTCTACAGGGATGGGAGGGGTTGGAGACCAGGAGAGGTGCCACAAGCCCCTTTGTGTGATGTGAGGTGCCGAGTCGCAATAGGACGACGCCACGCAGGCGATGTGGTCACGATAAGCAGCGAAGGTACGCACGGGCTACAGAAGCGAGTTGAAAGTTTCCCAGCTCACGAGATCAACGCGATGATGGGAGTTCAGGCGACGGTCAGGCGGAGATCCGAGAGGAAGAGAGGAGGGGGAATGCTTGGATCAGTAAGGGTGGCTTCGGGTCATAGCAAGCAGAAAAGCAACAAGATCCCTCTATGAAGTTGTTCGGTAAAAGAGAAATAGCAGATGATGAAAGGGCAGTATAATCAATTCAATCCCCATTCATGAAATCATAGACGGGGCAAGTCGGATATTGGGAGTGGTTAAGGGGGGAAGATGTGTACACCAGGGGGGTCATTAATATAATTCATTACTTAGACACTATGTATAGATGGCGGCTCTAGGCGTCCAACCTAGTCAGATGATACGAGGCTGACCCGGCCATCTTTCATGATTATTATGATTGGAATATTAGAATATTATCATAATCTTGTTCTTACATTGAATTTCTACGGTCTACATGTCGTCATCAAAGGTCGGATCCACTGTGGGGATACTCCCACAAGCCTGTTCTTAATGTCGATCAAGGATTGAGGACCAGAAAGAAGAAAAAAGAGGATATCAATTTATATAGATCTATATACAAAACATGTGCAATGTCCTCTATATATACCTCTCCCAATTTCTTCACAAATCGACCAGGATATCATATAAAGGCAGGGAAAAAAAAAAAAAAGAAAAAAGAAAATCAAGTGCTCTCTTTTGCAAGCAATCGCCCGATCTATGTCAATAGAATGTCGTATCCATCCTTCTGGATATGGATGGCATCGGCAAGACTCGCGTAACGACGCCGTACCAGCTCAAAAATGACAAGACCAGCACTGGTACTGGGAACTTGACGAATGGAGCTTCCCACAAATCCACGAAACAGCCATGGGCGCCAACCCCCCGCCCATCTGGCCTTCCGCTTGCACCGTTTAAAAGTCTCCTGGTAAGCGTGGTAGTACAGACGCAGCATCTGTTTTCGGGAGGGATCGAGGTTTGCTTGATGATCGAGGTATTCCAGACGACCAAGGTGTAGGTTCTGAACCATACTGAGAGGATGCTGGATAGCTTGCTGTGCAACAGAAGCCACAATACCCGCCAACATGAGGAAGCCCGGTTCCACAGCATAGTGTGGCTTGATCAGGGGAACGCCTCGATCACTGGACCTAGATGACGGAAGCATTTCCAGATGGTCTGCATGCAGGGACCCATAGTACCAGGTGATGAAAGAGTAGTAGGACTGGGACTTGACGTATTCAAAGAAGGAGAAGAATACAGCATAGCCGAAGGAATCTCGCAAAAAAGAGAGACTCCAGCCAGCAAAGACCCCGCGGAGACCAATTTGTTGGAGCTTGTGATGGCCATAGTGCCACATGCTCCGATACTGACCCTCGAGCATGTCACTAGTCTGCAGACGAACTTGCAAGGCATCCAGAGGAGCGGCGACAATGGACTGTATGGTACCAGCAGTAAACCCGGCGGCGAACGTATCTGATGGGGGTGCAGGCGGCCAGACTCGCTTAACCCCCTGCGATACTGGTTCATGGAGAGTCCCAAGGACCTGGAGATACGACGTGTAAAGAACGGCACCAACCCTGGTGGCTATGGTTAGAACAATCCGTGAAAAGGGCCGTGGGGGTAAGCCCACCCTGCGTTGGCTAGTAAAGGCGGCAGAACTTGATTTGGAATGAATCGCCAGCCATACGTCCGGACCGCATGGACTAGCAACCCGGGTGTTGTAGTATGAATGGACCATTTCCCGTCTGCAACACGAGGGTGAACAGCTCTTGCAAATGCCTATCACAGAAAAAATAAGACGAGGAGAGGAGGTGATTAGTGACTCGGGGTTTTGGTTTCTCGGTTGAAAATCATTGGAGGATGTACCATGTAGCTAGGATGGGTCAACACAATCAAGATCATTTAGAGGAATCATCAAGCATTACGCACTCAACACGCGTACGAAAGAAGGCTTTGATGGGAGCGCGGAAATAAAAGGCCACCATTTGTGCACTGATGGCGCGAACACCTGCCGCCGAAGCTCCTGTTGCCGCATCATTTCGAGGGTTTTTTCGAGAATTACCCGGTCCACTGAAATGAGGGTCTAGGTAGATAGGGTTCATTACGGATCTCGGTTGTTAGAGCCCGTAAGAAGTGCACATCGCAGGGGTGTAGGAGGATTTCTCGGTGAACATCACAAAGGAGGACTCGGGTAAAATAGCATGGCTCAAAAGAAGGGGGGTAAAAAAGAAGCATCAGGCAGGAAGAGACGAAGAGAGAGATATATATATGAGCGCTAGTCTCAGAGAGGTAATAGTTGATTACGGGAACCCATTGCCACCTCTTCCGCCAAAACGCGCTTTTCGCGTCCGCCCAAAACCCCGTCGACCGTCCCTTTTCTTGACTGCGCCAGCCAGTGTCTCTGGACATCTCCTCCACCCCCCGTCGCTGTTTTTGATCTTCTTGTTGATCTTCCCTTCATCTCTTTTTCATCCATCTCCATCTTCATCGATCATCTAATACGGTTTTACTCACGTCTGATACATCTCACCTCTGTCCCTTGATCTATCTGCCTTGTCATCAGTCTCTCGCTGTTGCCGGCAGATCCTGCTCGCACCAGATTGCCACCATGGCCGAGGAGATTGCGGTTGACAAAAACGCCTTTTTCAATCGCTTATCCAACTTCTATGCAACATGGAAGGCGGACAAGCGCTCGGGGAATGCTCTATTTGGCGGTGCAGGGTCCATCGTCATTCTCATGGGAAAGACCGACGAACAGAATTCTTTCCAAAAGCATAGTGCGATGCATGTATGTTTCTCGAGTTCTGAGTTGGAGGACCATCCATGTCCATATGGCTAACCGGGCCTGTCTCTAGTTCTGGCTTCTCGGATACGAATTCCCAGCCACGCTCCTTGTGCTCACCACCGAAGCAATCTACGTGGTGACTACAGCCAAGAAAGGTAATTGAAATACACCTCTAATATGGTGCGTCACAAACTAAAAGAGATGATCATCCAGCAAAGCACCTGGAGCCATTGAAAGGTGGGAAGATACCGGTTGAGATCCTGGTGACCACCAAGGATCCAGAGTCGAAGAATAAGGCGTTTGAAAAATGTCTGGATGTCATTAAGGGTGCAGGAGTAAGTACTGAGCAGCAATCCGCCTCCTGGACGTGTCACGTTGGATCCTTTGAACTAACCGTCGAAATCATAGGCAAAAGTTGGTACCTTACCTAAAGACAACGCCTCTGGGCCCTTTGCAGATGAGTGGAGACGCGCTTTCGCCGATGCCTCAAAGGAAATGGAGGAAGTAGACATCACACCCGCACTTTCCTCCGCCGCGTTCTCAATCAAGGATCCGGAGGAACTGGTAGGTCGACCCGTGCTCTATAACATTAAGGATTTGACTAACTATGCATAGGTTTCTATCCGCAATGCCTCGCGAGCATGTAGTGGCCTGATGTCAGAATATTTCGTGGATGAAATGTCACGATTGCTTGACGAGGAAAAGCAGATGACACACAAGGGCCTCGCCGCAAAAGTTGACGCGAAGATTGATGAAGCCAAGTTCTTCAACAAGCTGGCCCGGCTACCGGCGGAATTCGATGCTCGGCAGATCGACTGGGCCTATGGGCCTGTGATTCAGAGTGGAGGCGCGTATGACCTCAAACTCACGGCGACATCTGATAGCAACAACCTGGAGCCAGGCATCATCCTTTCCAGCTTTGGAATCAGATACAAAACGTATAGCTCGCTCATCGGGCGCACGTATTTGGTGGATCCCAGCAAATCGCAAGAGGCGAATTATGCTTTCCTGCTGAATCTTCATGAGACGGTGATGAAAGAGATTCGGGACGGTGCGGTTGCCAAGAACCTGTACAACAAGACCATCGGCCTCGTCCGATCGAAGAAACCCGAACTCGAAGGCCATTTTGTCAAGAACATTGGCGCCGGTATTGGAATTGAGCTTCGTGATGCCAACATGGTCCTCAATGCCAAGAATTCCCGTGTGTTGAAAAATGGCATGACTCTGTCCATCACGGTTGGGTTGACCGATGTGAAGGATCCGGACTCCAAGGGAACCAAGAATGGAGTTTACTCCATGGTCATCACTGATACGGTCCGAGTTGGGGAAAATGGACCTCATATCTTTACCAAGGATGCTGGCATTGACATGGACTCGGTTTCGTTTTATTTCGGGGACGAAGAAGAGCCTCAAAAACCGGCCAAGGAGAAGAAGGAAGCTAAGCCCAGCGCCATTGCCAGCAGAAACGTCACAAGGACAAAACTCCGCGCTGAGCGACCGACTCAGATTAACGAAGGCGCTGAAGCACGCCGACGTGAACATCAGAAGGAACTGGCCTCGAAAAAAACGAAGGAAGGCTTAGAAAGGTTTACTGGAACCACCGGCGACAACAACGGTGTGGCCCAAAAGAAGTTCAAGCGCTTTGAATCCTACAAGCGAGACAACCAATTGCCTGCCAAGGTCAAGGATCTGACTGTCTACGTTGACCACAAAGCCTCGACCGTCATTGTGCCCATCATGGGCAGGCCAGTTCCGTTCCACATCAACGCCATCAAGAATGCCAGCAAGAGCGATGAAGGAGAGTATGCCTACCTGCGAATCAACTTCCTCTCGCCAGGCCAAGGGGTTGGCAGAAAAGACGACCAACCTTTCGAAGACTTGTCAGCTCATTTTGTTCGCAATCTCACGCTCCGGTCAAAGAACAATGACCGACTTGCGCAAGTTGCACAGGATATCACTGAACTTCGAAAGACTGCCTTGAGGCGGGAGCAGGAGAAGAAGGAGATGGAAGATGTCATCGAGCAGGACAAGCTGGTTGAGATCAGAAGTAAGTACCCCTGAGCCCAAGATGCCACTTCACTAATGCTAACATCCACGCAGACCGCCGCCCCGTGAAGCTGCCTGATGTCTACCTTCGGCCTCCGCTGGATGGAAAGCGAGTTCCGGGAGAAGTGGAAATCCACCAGAATGGTCTCCGGTACCTGTCACCTTTCCGCAATGAGCATGTCGATGTGCTTTTCAGCAACGTAAAGCATCTCTTCTTTCAGCCATGCGCCCATGAATTGATCGTCCTGATCCATGTGCACCTGAAAACCCCCATCATGATCGGGAAGAGAAAGACGCGAGATGTGCAATTCTATCGTGAGGCCACAGAGATGCAGTTTGATGAGACCGGAAACCGCCGGCGCAAGCATCGATACGGGGACGAAGAAGAGTTCGAGGCCGAGCAAGAAGAACGACGACGAAGGGCTGCTTTGGATCGTGAGTTCAAAGCCTTCGCGGAGAAGGTTGCGGATGCTGGTAAAGATGAAGGGGTTGATGTCGACATCCCATTCCGAGAGATTGGGTTCACTGGTGTTCCCAACCGCTCCAATGTCTTGATTCAACCGACGACGGATGCCCTCGTGCAGCTCACGGAGCCACCCTTCATGGTCATCACATTGAATGAAATCGAGATCGCTCATCTAGAGAGAGTACAGGTATGATCCAATTCTCACCACTCCCAGACTATCCAACCTTGGCTAACGCCACAGCAGTTTGGTCTCAAAAACTTCGACATGGTCTTTGTTTTCAAGGACTTCCACCGGCCTCCGGTGCATGTCAACACGATTCCCGTTGAGGCGCTTGAGGGTGTCAAGGACTGGCTCGATTCGGTTGATATCGCGTACACCGAAGGCCCACTGAACTTGAACTGGACCACGATCATGAAAACGGTCGTGAGTGACCCGTACGGATTCTTCGCCGACGGTGGCTGGTCATTCCTGTCAGCCGATTCTGATTCGGAGGGTGGCTCTGAGGAGGAGGAAGAGTCGGCTTTCGAACTGTCCGATTCTGAACTTGCGGCAGACGAAAGCTCCGAGGAAGACAGCGAGTACGACGACGACGCCAGTGCTGATGCTAGCGAGGATTTGAGCGGTGATGAGGAGAGTGGCGAAGATTGGGACGAGCTCGAGAAAAAAGCCAAACGAAAGGACAAGGAGAGCGCGCTGGACGATGACGAACGAGGCACAAAGCGTAAACGTTAATTGCGCCCATTTTGTCCATATCAACCACGCTCTGTCCTTTCCTAGGGTTTCTACTTTGACTCGGCCAAGTCTGCCGCTCGACCGTCTGGCCTTTCGCCATCGAAGTGTATGGGAGGGAAGGCCTGAGTTTTACTGATCCTTTTTCTTTACCTTTTCTTCTTGTTTTACGAGGCTATGGTTCTCGTGATGTATTTTATCAGGGGAGAATGGCACCACGAGGGGTGATTCAGAACACGATTGTAGTTATATTGCTTGAAATTAGGGGGTGGGCGTCCTTGAGCCATCATGTCGGATGCGAATAGAGTACAAATGACGAGGTTGACCCATGTACACCAAACATCGAAAAATAAAGCCCACCATATCACTGGATCACTTCCCTTCCCGCATAGACGCCCACATATTCCGCATGCGCTGGCCTTGGCCGGCAGTGAAGCTTTCGTAGCACACGTCGGAGGAATAGTCCATGAAGTCATGAATGGCGTCCTTCCCAGGTGAATCTGGGCATGAATCTTTTTGGGCAGGGCACCCGTCCGTCGGGGTGGATTGCAGCGGCGTGTCATCAATATAATCGCCCGGGTTGTCCGGGGAGCAGGACTCCCCCTGGAAGGTATGCAGTAGACCGTTCCAGTGACCAATCTCGTGGATGGCGGTACCGCCACGGTTGTAGAGATCCAGCGAGCCACCAGGCATTGTATTTGCCAACACATTGCAGCCATCCTTGATATAGTCGGCACGGGAACTGCTGGCATTGACACTTGGGTCAGGCAGAGTACAGAATCCCAACACACTGGACGATAGGTCGTTTGACACACTGGCTCCCCTGTTTCCGATGCGTCCAGCTTGCCCTGGGGCAGCCTGGAGATTCGTCTGAAAATACACATTCAAAGTTTGGTAGCTGCCTTTGCGGAGTGCCCTCTTCATAGCTAGGTCATCTCCGTTGCGGGCCCAGGTGTCGTTCACGTGTCGGGTAACACCTTGTAATCGATAGGATATGGAGGTATCCTGGTACGCTTTTGCAGAATGGAAAGCTGCAGCATCATCAGCATAGTGGAAGCCTACAAAGTGATGAGAGACTGAACCTGAGCGTCGACCATTTCATCGGAAACCTGATCGGCCTCGGACTCGCCACTGACGAGGTGAAACCACGTTTCAATTTCAATGGGGGGTTTTCTGGCTTCAGAACCCTGACCAGTCTCGCCTGATCTCAGGTGCAAAACTTCATGAAGGAAGGAGGCATCGGGATCCTCGGTGGCGCAGACACCACGTTTCTGCAGTCCAACGGGGCTGCATCGAACACGGAAAGATAGGATTGCGACCAAGACCAAGAGCTGAAAAAACGAATGACAGACCATGTTGGTGTTGGAGAGCCCCGGTGGTTTCTTCCCCCGTCGCAGACCAAATCCAAGAAAGGGCCAGGGCGGGCGGTCACTCTGGGGCTCACAGCTATATGATCAATTAAGGGCAAAATACCATCAACATGGCCCGATTCCCATGAGCCCGAGGAATGCTGCGTCGCCTCGGAATGCATGCTCCACGCAAGGGAGCGCTCCGGGGCATGTCGAGGATGGCCAAGGCGGAGCAAGACAAGAAAACGTCACAAGACCATTGGCGTTTCAAGATCCCAGCCAATTCCTGAGGGACAAGATGAAGTCACGGAAGGGGAGGCCATGGGAAGAATGTTGATTTAATAATATCTGCAATGTTGGTTAGATACACGAGGAGCTTTGGAACTCCCGGAGAAAAAGAAAACAAAAGAAAAAAAAAGTAACACCTTGCTCCACAGCCAAATCCTGAAACAATCTTGTTGGTATTTATCCACAGTTACAGCCCATTGAAAACACGGAAATCTGAAAAAAGAAAAAAACCGATTCAAGGGGCACTGGCACCAAACCGATCATCGCGCCCCGTTGCTACGGCGGTACTGGGTTGGTTTGAATCCCAAGTCAAGTAGGTGTGATCGCCAAGTTTCCTACATCCAAGGGGTCAATCATCATATTAAAGATCGTCGCATGAAGGGCTGCCTACCTGGGTCGGACCAAGTGCGCAATGGTGAACAGAGCCCCGAGAAGCACACAGATGCCACCGACAGCCACATAGGCAATTCCCATAAATGGATTTTTGCCACCAAGGGCGGTCCGCGTGGATATCAGAATCGACTTTGTGCCATCGTACTCGGTAACCTTGAAACCTAGTAACATTGTTAGCTGACACGATGACAAGGAACAGTAGAGGCCCGCGTACGATCGACGATATCCAACTGATAGGTTCCTTCTGGCATCGGATGCGAGTCATTTCTGCGATAGAGTTTGCTGAAGGCTGGCAAGCCAGCCGTTCGCATCCAAACCATGAAATCCTCCTGTTCGTTGAGGTTGGGCATGTTTTCAGATGTATAGCGACCACCATAATCTGCCCAGTTTGGTGGCGGAACCACGTCCTCCGGTTTGTACTCAGTCTTCTTGATCAGCTCCTTGTCGCTGCTCCAGGCAGTCCCATTTGTAGTCATGTTATAAAAGGACTCATGGGAGCCTGATAAGGAACGGGGATTGTCAATGGTATCATTGAACTTGGAGTTTGCAATGAGCCCACATGGGTAGTATGGCTTTTTCGTTGCTTTGTCCGTGGCAAGGGGTTCGCAGGCTCCGCTGGTGATTGACGCTTTGGGGACAGCCGAGCCTTTCAATTGTTCCAGATTCAGGGACTGAACGTATCGACGATGGTTCTGGTAAAAGTTTGTCAAGCGGTAATACATGAAAACCGGGGGGCCCATCTGTTCCGGGATATGGAAAACCAGCGAGCAAGTAGTGGTGTTTTTTCCGGTATTGGGCTTCTGGCTCCAGTAAGGCTGTTGCGAAGCCTTTGTTTTGAATGTTGCAGAGACTCGGTCACTAATGGGCTCGGTGCCATGAACTGGCGCCTTGGCCGCACATTCCGAGTAATCTATCACGATTTCTTGCACCTGGCAAACATGAGCCGTCAGATGAGTTGGAGGAACATCGAATCGAAGACGAAAGCTGGACGTACAAGAGAACTGGCCCATAAAAGTACACCTCCAATAGGGGCGAACACAATCCCGACGATGAAAAAAAGCGGGAGGACGCTCTTGGGAGTGAGAATCGGTCTAGCAGGACGTCAGCAAGTCAGTCCAGGGAGGGTTCTCTCCAAGACGGGACGCGCTCACTGCCAGGCCTTCAATCGTTGCTGACGGAAAGCGGTATCTAAAACACAATACAAATCAGCTTAGATGTGCCATGGGGAGCGTTCGACGCCAGTTTTAATGGCTTGGGCGTACTGGCTGGTCTCCGAGACTTGGGCTTCTTGTCACCATCCGCTTCCCTTGCGCGTTCCTGTT
Source organism: Penicillium alfredii (assembly GCF_028826965.1). Classification (NCBI taxonomy): domain Eukaryota; kingdom Fungi; phylum Ascomycota; class Eurotiomycetes; order Eurotiales; family Aspergillaceae; genus Penicillium; species Penicillium alfredii. Next base: position 2,250,122 of record NW_026622701.1, on the reverse strand, counting down.
CGTCAATAGACTCGGCGCGGTCTACCTCAGCCTGAGACATGCTGAAGATGTGGTTTGGCCTCCCCGATAGCACGAGAAGAGACCAGGAAATAAAATCAAGAAAACTAAGATGGACCACGATGGGGTGGAAGGGGAAAAGGGAATGTTCGCAGGAAGACGTCAAGGAAAAGTGGCGCCGGGCGGAGCCAGTTTTGACTTGAACCCCCACCCGGCATCTTGTGATTGGCCTGGTTGAATACTGTCTTTTGGTCGCAAGTAGAAGGGGTATAAATATACAAAGATATGGATTATAGTTATAGATTATAGATTATAGAAGGAAAATAAAAGAAAATCTACCGGTTTATAAATGAATGGAAGGGTATGCCATTGCATGAACACGGGGTATCGCGACTATCCTATCTGCCTTGGCCAGAGGGCCTTTGGAATCGAGGATGGGAATAAGAAATCAAATCACGCAGAAACACCCAAGCAACCAAGCCTGCCATTCTAGTCGTAAGCAACCAAGAAGAAAGAAAAGCATCGCAACACAACGCCACCGCGTCCGAAGGCATAGAGAAAGCCATGCCGCAAGCCAGAAAGCAACCGTGAGCCGGAAGGAAACTGAAAGACTGGAAGAGGGGCGATTGCAGAAGGACATCATGAGATGCATAGCAGAGATGGAACGATGAGATAGAAGTGAAAACGAAAGGCCCAAGATGGGAAACCATCCAGTAAATCATCTCGAGGGCAGATGCGGCAATGCTGGGGTATCAATGTTCATGGGTCGTGCCCAAAGGGTAAGTATGGTCAGTCATTCCAAGGGAGGAGGGGGAGGTATTCCTAATCGTGGAGGAGAGATGTGATCGCCTCCCCAGGAACGCGTGGGATCAACGAATCCACACAGATTATGTGGGCGCGGTGGAGATATTGCCGTCATTCAGATAGTTGCCAAATCACCTCAGATATTGATGGAAGAATTCTGGTTTGAACCAACCAACGCGCTCATAGGCAGTCCAGAGCTTGCTGGCTTTGTTGACATCAATCTTGCAGGCTTGCTGGGCGTCCGTTTTACGGAACTCTTTGCCAACTCCAAGGGCACGGACTCGAGCTTCAAAGATACGGCGCTTGCTGCAGAGATACGTTGCGCAGGATAGTCTCAGGATCGATGCAAGATTGAGCTCGGCGGAACTCAGAAGATGTCTGTCCGGGTCATTGCTCAAATCCAGCATCTGCCCCTTCCAATCTGCCTTCAGGGCTTTGGCGTTGCTCCCTAGAGTTTCCAGGGGAGGGGAGAAGTCCTGGATGGCGTGAAAATCTGTGTCATCCCGGGTTGTTCCCAAGGCACGCGATGCCTTCGAGGCCGACGGAGGCGAGTCAAAGGTATCGAGGACCTGTTGCTTAGGGGTGGATTTAGGGGTCCGCTTGACTCGGGGGGCACGCTGGGTACGCGACTGCATAGTCCCCGCTTTCTTGGCCGGCGCCGGGGCGATCTTTTTCAACTTGGCCTCCGACTGTCCCGGGTGGTAGCGATTCATCAAAACCATCTGACGCTCGAGCATCTCGCGCTCCTCTCGTGCCCATGCCGCTGGGTTACGATTGTACCCAGACGAGACAATAGGCACACATGAGAGAGCCAGAAGATATTCATCGTGCGTGGGCTTGTTCAGCTTGTTCTCAAATCGCGCCATGTGGGAAGTGATATGCTGCTCGACGAGCGCCTCTGCATTGGGGGGAAGAATGGGACCGAAGAGCGGCTCCTCGGTGGCAACATCAGTAACAGAATCATGGCGAGGGAAGAGGACCGGATCTCTGGAAGAGACAGTATCACTCTCAATCTGTTCGGAAGTTTGAGATCTTCTCTTCTTGTTCCCCGTGTACGGGGTCACTGGTGGCGACGGAAGATCCATCTCTGACTGTGTTCGCTTGCGATCAGCTGAGATGGGTGGAAGCTTGATATCACCACCGGGGGTAGAGTCCCGGGGCTTTGCAAATGGAGAGTGTGATGAATCGAAGCTCTCGAGCGGCTTCGACTCGGGAGGAGACATGAGGCTAGAAACAGAGGGGAGGCGATTCATGGTGATCAGGTGTTTGCCCGGGTGCGGCAAAGCAAAATGTGAGGTCATTCAAGATATGCTATTTGGGGGAGGGGATCCTGCGGGGTATGTAGAAAGACGAGTTGGGGAGGGGGGATGGGGGGAGGGAAGAGTATATTAATGGCGCTAATCCTTCACGAAGACGACGAGGAGGACGAGGATGGGAGAGGCTGAGTGATGGAAGTCAATGGAAGTGATTTGTCAGGTGGTCTTTGTTCAGTGACGATAAGCAAAAAAATGATCGGTGTCACCTAGAATCAGGCACCAATTTGACGATTTGACCAAGTGAGTCAAGACCTCGGGTGGAGAAAAAAAAAATAAAAAAAGATCAAGGGAGGGGAGGGGGGGTCATAGGTTTAAGACTGGAATGAGTCAATATAAGCAGGATCTTGCCAGGGGCTCATGAGACGAAGGCGCAGTACACAGCTGATGCGGGACACACAGATCACCTGGCCACATGACAACATTGCCAGCGGGCAATCACCTCATAGGACGCATTGGAGGGGGGGAGGTGGGGACAAGGCGCCAATGGGTCCTTGGGAAAGACACTCCAGCTCCAATCGGGGCCACCCCTCCGATACGCCTTATTCCTGGTGAGTAAGAGCCTTTCTTGTATCTGAAACTTGGTGACATCATCCTGAGATCTGTGATTTTTCTTATCTGTTATATATCCTTAAAATGAAGTACAAATTTATTCCTTTATATTGATAGTCTTATATCTATAAGTATCTTTATGAGGTGGCTATAAAAGGATCTCTATAGAGATATATTGTTCTAATATAGGGTAGTTTAGATAGAACTATTTAACTTTTCTTTTTACTAGGGTTATTTATTATTATCTAACCTCTTTTTCTATAAATTATAAAGAACTATTTTATATTCTACTATTTTTTATGAATCTTTTAGAATTATCTTTTTTTCTAAGGTTACCTAGTTCTAGATAATATACTTTAATTATTTAAGGTTTCTAAATATCTTACTATTAAAATAATAAAAATATTTATAGTTAGGAGATAAATAAAGATATTATTAAATTATATACTTGAGTTTTTAAGATATAAGGATTATATAATTCTATTATTAATAGAATAGTATAGGATTTATTATATTATTTATTATAACTAATCAAAGACTTTATACTCTAATTAATATACTCTTTATAGTTCTTTTTCTATATAGATAGATATATCACTATTATTAGTATTATTAATAAGCTATATTCTTTATAATATTTAATTAATATCTAAATTGTAATAATATAGGAAGTTAATGTAAAGGGTCTATCAAGATGGTGAGGCATGAGGTTATTCCTAACTGACAGAAGGGTAGATCAGGTAATATTATATGATCCTGAAGGAAGTTAGAACTTATTACTTAATCTACTTTATAGTAGAATAATTATAATATATAATAGAGACCTAGTTGTTTAAGTTATCGATAATATATAGAGTTATAAAGGTATTATATAATAAATTAACACTCTTATATCTAGCTAGTAAAACAAGATTTAGTCTTAATAGTAATAAAAATATATTATTTCTCTTACTCATTTCTTTTATTTCTTTATCTAATCGATAGATCTTATACCTTATTAAATATATTCTTTATAATTCTAAATCTTCCTCTTTAATTACCTAAAGAAATAGGATAACCCTATAGATCTAATCTATTATAATATATTAGAGTAATACTTATAAAAAGATATCGTAAACCCTTTTATCTAAAACTAATTAGATTTAACTAGATAAAAATCTATAGACTACCTAAAAAATAATCGAAAAACTTTAATATCTATAAGAATTATAATAAATAGCTTAATAAATAAGAAATTAGATTAAATAAAAGAATATTATTAAATCCTTAATAAATTAATAACAAAACTAGGGTTTATCTCTTATAAAAAATAAAGATAAGATTAAGATTTAAAATATTCTAGTATTCTTAATTTATTTCTTTTTTTAATAAAGAGAAGAGTAACTTGTTACGAACCAAGCCACCTCACTCGCGCCAACAGGGGTACAAGAGGAAACCAGAGCCAACCAACCCCGCGGTGATGATGCAGGACAACAAGGGTATAAGTCACGTGACAATATACCACGATCCATCGCCAAGGAATGGTATATCGGATGGTATATCAATGGGACTACTACATGCCTGCATGCAGTATACCACAAACGAGGGCGTGGAATACTGGGCAAGGGATATATAAGGACAGTCTTTACCACATGTATTTAGTTCTTCGTGATCAATCCCATCATTGTTACTTGGAACCACCCTTTGGTACTTCACAGTTCGAACATAGCGACAACCCTCCAACGGTCTTGGGAGCTTACTTAGTGATCCTCGATCCCTAAGTGACTGACTTGACCGGCGCTCTAACTGGCACACCTTGCAAGCACCCTAGAGACCCGAGCCCATAGAAGGCCCCCGAGGCATTGGTACGGTTGCGGATACGCTTGAGGCCTGCAGTACTCCTAGAGAAGTATCACCTTTGCGGACGTTACTCACCGTGACCAGTTAGCAGTTCGTAACACATTGATCACCCTGTCATCGAACCGTGAAGTCCAAGCATCATGGCGTCGCACGGCAGTAACAACAAGGGCAAGGCGATCGAGCCTCTGCCACCGAAAACGCAAACACGACACACCGACTTGGATTCGGACGATGAAGATGAGAAACGAGTCAGGGCACTGGAAGAACAGATTCACACCCTGATCAGCCAGCTCAACACCTTTAGCAGCAAGCATGACCACGACATTGGAGACCTTCGAGACTCAGTCGAGCAAAGTGCAGCCCAAATCGCCGCCTCTGCACCAGCATCTTCCGTGGGAATCAAGTTACCCAAAGCAGAGAGCTTCGACGGTACTCGATCTAAGCTTCGAGGGTTCCTCACCCAGATGGATATGCACCTTGACATGAACAGAGGAAGGCTAGTCAACGACGCCGCAAAAGTCATCTTTGTGTCATCATACCTACGAGGACAAGCATGGGATTGGTTGGAACCGTACATTCGAGAATACTATGAAAAGACTCCAGACGCCTGGTCTGCCATGGCCCAGGGCATCTTTTCGCGATACAGCAGCTTCCGACAATTGCTTGAACGAACCTTCGGCGATATCGACGCGAAAGCAACGGCTGAACGGAAACTTGCACGAACTCGACAAACCACCTCCGCAACAGCCTACGTTGCCGAGTTCATGGCACACGCCGCAATCCTAGGATGGGACGACTACGCTTTGATTCCACCATTCTATGGGGGGCTGAAATCACACATCAAGGACGAAATCGCTCGAATCGGACGACCTACCACCATGAATGAATTCGTCGACACTGTTGTACGAATCGATAACCGCTTCTACGACCGACAGCGAGAAGAAAGCGAACTTAAACAATGGCGCCGTAACCCAGGACGAGGAAACGGCGGACGATTCCAACAAAGACGGAACTTTGGGAGAAGGGACAACGACCCCTACGGACCCAAACCAATGGAACTCGATGCAGCAAGGCTGCCTACCGAAGAACAGAAACGACGCAAAAACAACAACCTGTGCTTCAACTGTGGTAAGCCAGGACACCGAATCAAGGACTGCCGAAGCAAGAGGCAGGAGAAACCCCAACAATTGAACGCGACCCAAGAACGAAGAGGTGCGTACGACACTACTGGCACCGAGAAACCAGAACAAGGGAAGCCTCAACGGCTCTACGCGACGCAGGAGCGCGACTGGGAAGGCCCCATGATTGTGGATGGGAGCAAGCCACCAGGACTGTATCGGGATGAGCGAATGCTCTCCGAAACAGACGACGAAGAATTCCCAGAGATCGACTATGAAATCATCGAAAACTCGCCGCAGATGTACGCGAAGGATCATGCCGCGGAACTGACACAAAACAACGAGGTCTATATGGACGACCTAGTCCTTAGGACGCCCGCGCAAGCTGGTAGCGCGGAGGAACACTTTGAGCGCTTCAAGCAAGGCTCAGAAGATATTGAGAGTCAAGGATGGACCCAGTACGGTCCCTGGAACACCATCGACTCCCAGGAATTGTCGGACGATTCCCAGGAGTGGGGCACAGGTATCCTGAGGACACCAATTGAAATCCCAGGAACGCCGGAGATCCCAGAAACTCCACCCACACTCCCAGAAACGGAAGAGACGATCCTGGAAACGCCTCAGGAAAACCCCAGGAACAGAGAAACCTCGAGTGACGAGACAAAAGGCCAACAGGATGAGTCGGCTCGGGAAGAGCTATCCCAGGACCAACCAACCTGTCCATGTGAGCATCCACGATGCGCGTGTCGAGGATACGCACGACACCCGAAACATGACATCAGGGCGGTTGTAGGATGCTACGACGACAATTGCATGCTCCACTACCCAGGGAAACTCAACCTTGGAGTTGAGCCGAGACCTTTGCGATGGGAAAAACGACCCCAGTGGAAGCCCGAATACACAGGAACATGGCACGGCAACAAGAAAATTGCACCCACACCACAACTCGCAGCAACACAGTGGGGGGCACATATGAAAGTCTTCGTCAACGTCGCATACAAGAATATGCGAGCGATGATCGACTCAGGAGCCAGCGGAAACTTCATGAGCCCACAGTGCTGTCAGGAATATACAATCCAGCGGCGACGAAAAGAGGAGCTCTTACCTCTTACTGGACTCAATGGAGAACCACTCAGCACGGGAATTACGCACGAAACAGGGGACCTGCCGATGGTTTTGGGAAATCATTTTGAAACAATCAACTTCAACATCACCAACCTCGGGCAGTACGACGTCGTGCTAGGAGTTCCGTGGTTACGAAGACATAACCCAGCTATCGATTGGCAGAAAGGACTCATTGTCTTCAACCGATGTGAATGCCGACAAACCAGTGAGACATGGACCGGGAACAGATACAGACCAGCACAGGGACCTAGTCAAGGGGTGACAGGTGGCCCTCGAGGCCCTCACGAAGGCAAACTTAAGAGGAGCACTCGGCCCAGAGGCGGGGCACAGTACAAGGCAACGGAAGCCAGTACCATCGTCAACACCGAGCAACGACCGGATATGACAGACGACGAGCTAAGGGAGTACGTGATGGTTGAACACGGCTCCACAGCCCTCTGTGCAACAGGGGAAGAAACACAGATTCCTGAGGAATACCAAGACTTCCAGGATGTGTTTACGCCACCAAAGGAGGGCACGCTACCAGAGCATGGCCCGTACGACCACGAGGTCAACCTCGAAGAAGGCAAGGAGCCTACATTCAGACCAATTTACCAGCTCTCACAGAAGGAATCGGAGACGCTGAAGGAATACATCGACACGAACCTGAGGAAAGGATACATTCGGAAATCCACCTCACCAGCAGGATATCCTATCCTATTCGTACCAAAGAAAGATGGAAGTCTTCGACTTTGTGTGGACTATCGACAATTAAATTCGATTACCATCAAAGATCGACATCCGTTACCACTGATTCACGAGATCCAAGACCGCATTCAAGGAGCCAAATACTTCACCAAGTACGACATCACTGAGGCTTACAATCGGCTCAGGATCAAGGAAGGCCATGAATGGAAGACAGCATTCAGGACCAAATTCGGACACTTCGAATATGTGGTTATGCCTTTTGGTCTTACCAACGCACCAGCATCGTTCCAGAGGTTCATCTTCACCGTTCTGGAAGAATACCTCGATGTTTTTGTTATCGCTTACTTGGATGATATCTTAGTATTCTCCAAGACCGAAGCAGAACATATTGAACACAACAAAAAGGTGCTGCAGAAGCTCAGAGAAGCCAAAGTCACTCTGAAGCTCAAGAAATGCGAATTCCACGTCCAGGAAACCAGCTTCCTTGGATACACCATCAGCCTCGACGGTCTAGGAATGGAAGAAGAAAAGGTCAAAAGCATTGTGGAATGGCCCACACCCAGAAACGTCAAGGACGTACAAAGCTTTCTTGGATTGGCAAATTACTATCGGAAACTAGTCCCGGGTTACTCGAAATACGCCGCCGGACTATACCGATTCACCAAGAAGGGAGAAACGTTCAACTGGGACGACAAAGCAGAAGAATCATTCCAAAAACTCAAGAGCTTGTTCGAGAAACGAACAGTCGTTGGAATCTTCGACTACGAAAAGCCAACCACGATGGAAACCGACGCGTCAGACTACGCCCTGGGAGCACAACTGACCCAGCCGGACGAAAACGGAAAGCCCAGACCAATCGCATTTTGGTCTAGGAAGATGATCCCCGCAGAACTCAATTACGACATCCACGACAAAGAACTGCTTGCTATAGTGTCAGCATTTCAAGTCTGGAGAGCGTACCTCGAAGGAGCAAAGCATACTGTGACGGTCAAGACGGACCACCACAACCTGACATTCTTCACCACCACGAAGAAACTCACTCGACGGCAAGCTAGATGGGCTGAAACCCTTGCACAATACGATTTTAAGATTGTTCACTGCAAAGGGACTGAAAACGCTGTCGCAGACGCACTCAGCAGACGACCTGACTATCAGATCGGCACAAAGGAAGCGGAGCCCGCTATCCTCACTACAAACGACCAAGGAGACATCGTCTACAACCGACAAATACTCGCAGCAACCAGCGAAATCGAAGACGACGGATGGCTAGACAAGGTCCGAAGAGCCACCGCCGAGGACGAATCAATGCAAGCAGTCCTCGGGAACGAACGTCACAACGGCACTACAAGCGACGACGGATTCGTCATCATCCATGGCTTGATCTATGTTCCACGATCGCTGCAGAACGAAGTCATCAAAAAACACCACGACTTCCCGACGCACGGACATATGGGAGTTGAAAAAACAATGGAACATATCTCACGCAACTACTACATCCCGAACATGCACCGAAAAGTAAGGGGGTACATCAAAAGTTGCGACACATGTCAACGGAACAAGCCATCACGACACCTTCCTTACGGGGAAATGCAGACAGCAGACACGCCAACGCGGCCATGGGAATGGATTACCATGGACTTTATCACGAAACTACCAGAATCAGAAGGTTGCGATATGATCATGGTCATTGTCGACCGACTCACAAAGTACGCATATATGGTTGCGACAAAAGAAAGCATCGACGCAAACCGAATGGCGAATATACTACTTCGCTACGTTTTCGGAAACCATGGAGTACCCGACAAGATCACATCGGACCGAGACAAACTGTTCACATCCAATATGTGGCAATCATTTGCGGACCAAATGGGTATTGAGCACAGACTCTCTACTGCATATCACCCGCAAACCAACGGACAGACAGAACGAGTCAACCAGACTCTGGAACAATACCTGAGACACCATGTGAACCACCAGCAAGACGATTGGGCAGGATTGTTACCAATTGCACAATTCGCTTACAACAACGCGATGCATGCAACGACGAAGGAATCGCCGTTCTTCGCGAACTATGGGTATAATCCCAAGTTAATCGGAGAACCCCGAAACGAGAGAACTGTGGCAGAATCCGCAAGACTACTGACCACCGGGATCAAGCAACTCCACATGCAAATGGCTCGAGACATCGAATTTCTGAACCTACGCATGAAAACGCACTACGACCAGCGCCACCGAGCCGGCCCTGATCTGAAAAAGGGGGAGAAGGTCTACCTCCTACGACGAAACATCAAAACCAAGCGACCGAGCGCGAAACTCGACCACCTGAAGTTGGGACCATTCGAAATTGAAGAACAAACAGGACCAGTCAATTTTCGCTTGAAACTACCAGAAAGCATGCGACGCATTCACCCAACGTTTCATATCTCGTTACTCGAACCCGCACCAGAAAACGCCGAACTCGCTACCAACGTGGAAATCGAAGAAGAAACCGAAAACGAATATGAAGTCGAAAAAGTTCTGGACAACAAACGCATCAGTGGCAAGCCTCACTACCTTGTCAAATGGAAGGGGTACGATACCTCTGAAAACACTTGGGAACCTATTGAGCACCTGACGGGTTGCTCTCAGCTGGTTCAACAGTTCCACCAGCGGATAGATCGAAATTCCCTTCGGCAATCGCAGCCTCGACACTCCAGAAGCCAGGAGGCATCTGATCCAGAGACTGAGTCATCCTCATCAGACTAGCGTCTCCCGACGTAGCAGCCAATTGACGAATCTCCTGCTGCTCCGCCAACCGATCAAAATCACGAAATTCCTCGGCGGTAGGGGGATCCTCTTCGTTTAACCGATCCAACGTCGTCTGATCGTGATCCAACATCCGACCACCACGTTCTTTGAGAAATTGTTGATGTTTTTGGAGGCGAAGGACCTTTGCCATCGCCTCATTCATCTTTTGCGAATGCTGAAGAAATTGCTTTTGGGCCTCCTCGAGATCGGACGCCAACTTTCGTTCATTTTGTTGCAGGTCATCCCACTCCTTATCTGTGTGGAAACTCCTCTCACAAGTGTGTCCACGACGAGCACAAGTCGAACACTTCTTACTCTTCACGAAAGGACTCATGATGCAACACTTTCCACGAATAAGACAATAATCGCACGGGAAATCCACGGGGCGACCAGTTCGTTCAATCCTATCACCCAAACGAGCGTTATCAGCGTACTTGTTACGCTTCGGTTTAACGGCAGTGCGGGGGGACATGACGGGACAACATTGTGGGAACTCACCTAGAGGGGACACCGAGAATTTAAGGACTTTTCGAGGACGAAAATCTGGAAGAGGGGGAGATGATGTTACGAACCAAGCCACCTCACTCGCGCCAACAGGGGTACAAGAGGAAACCAGAGCCAACCAACCCCGCGGTGATGATGCAGGACAACAAGGGTATAAGTCACGTGACAATATACCACGATCCATCGCCAAGGAATGGTATATCGGATGGTATATCAATGGGACTACTACATGCCTGCATGCAGTATACCACAAACGAGGGCGTGGAATACTGGGCAAGGGATATATAAGGACAGTCTTTACCACATGTATTTAGTTCTTCGTGATCAATCCCATCATTGTTACTTGGAACCACCCTTTGGTACTTCACAGTTCGAACATAGCGACAACCCTCCAACGGTCTTGGGAGCTTACTTAGTGATCCTCGATCCCTAAGTGACTGACTTGACCGGCGCTCTAACTGGCACACCTTGCAAGCACCCTAGAGACCCGAGCCCATAGAAGGCCCCCGAGGCATTGGTACGGTTGCGGATACGCTTGAGGCCTGCAGTACTCCTAGAGAAGTATCACCTTTGCGGACGTTACTCACCGTGACCAGTTAGCAGTTCGTAACATAACTCTTAGACCTCTCTTTTATTTTTAAAAGAGCGCTATAAAAGTATTATAATAAGAAATAATAAATTATCGTAGCTCTATTATATATAGAATCTATTTATTAGTAAAGATAGTATCGGTATATTACTAAGAAACCTAAGAAAGAATAATAAAATATTAATATTTTATAGGTTTATTTTAAGAATTAGACTCTTTCTTTTATTAAAGATATTATAACTCTTAAAATCAATATTATAAAGTAACTATAAAAAGCCTATTAACGCCTAGAGTAGGATCCGCGAGAGTTTTATACTTTTTTAGACTTATTAAAACGATACTTCCCTTACTAAAATAAGAAAGAGAGATCTCGTATTTATGATATTCTCGAAATTTATCTATAACCTTAGGCGATATATATAAGAATATATATATAAGCTACCTAAAAACTAAGATAGAATAGTATCCCTAGCTATTTATTATTAGGGATTACTATAATCGATATAAAAACAAAAAAGCCCTAAAACCTTTAAAGGACCTATAAATAAATAATTTCAGATAAATTAATATTAACTAAACTATAAACCTTAGGGGTCTAAAAAAAGAACCTAAGAAAAAGAAAGGAATCTAATAAGAAAAGATAAAAAAACCCCTTTAATATTATATTTATTAAAATAAAACCTATCTCGTTAATTATTACTCTAATAAATTAAATAAGATAATTAGTATATAAATAGCCACTTCTATTAAGTCAGAAAATAATAACAAATTAGTCTAAATCCTATATAGCTAATTTTATTACCTTAAATAGAAACTATAATTTATCTTTATATTCTAGTACTACTATAAAATAAAAATAAAATATATATAGATATAAATATCTATATTAAAATTAAAATTATTAATATTAAATTTGTAGAAAAATATAATTATAGAGAGTAAAGCTACTATTAATATTACTTAGAATAATAGATAATTAAGGAACCTCTTTATATAGTATATAGAAGATATCTATTATATTTACCAACTCTTGAGAGACTAATAAATTAATCGTTTATCTTTACCTCGCGATTAATAAAGATCTTTACAAATAAGAAAGTCTAATCTTACTTTTAATAATAATATTTATTAAGTATTATATCTATATTTTACTATAAAACTAAAGTTAATAGTTCGAAGCTACTAAAATTAAGTTAGTCCTAATTTAGGAATTTACGAATAAATATTAAAAACGCGTTATTGTCTATATTATCGTGAAACTCCTAAAGGAAGTTAACTATAGTTACTCTATAAAAAAAATAAAGAATTAACTATCTATTTTTTTAGAAATACTACTAGAACTATACTAATTTATTAATATCTTTTTAATAGGGTATTTATAAATCCTTCTATTTAATAGTTTATAGGATTATATTATTAAGCTGGAAAATACCTATTTACTATCTTATAGATTAATATACTCTCTATTATAAAGTAAATATAAATATTATAAATCTATATTAACAAAGGTCTTATAAATAGAAGAATTTACCCCTTAAAAAGTCCTATTAGAGCACTAATCCTTTTTATTCTAAAGAAAAATAGAGGATTATATCTTTATATAGATTATTAAAGACTTAATAAGGTTATAATAAAGAATCGATATTTTTTATTTTTTATTTTAGAGATTTTAGATCGACTTTTAGGAGCAAAATACTTTAGTAAGATTAATATCTAAAACGCCTATTACTATATTTATATTTAAAGAGTAAAGAATAGAAGATTACATTTTATATATATTATAGTTATTTTAAGTATATAATTATACTATTTAGCTTAACTAATACTTTTATTATCTTCTAGAATTATATTTATATCGTTTTATAGGGATTATTTAATATCTCCTATTTTATATATTTAGATAATATTCTAATATTCTCCTCGGACCGCGAGTTATATATCTATTATATCTACTAAATCCTTAAAAGAATAACGGAAATAGGACTTTACGTAAAACCTTCAAAATATATATTTTACTAGAGAAGAGTAGAATTCCTTAGATTTATTATAAACTAAAATAGTATATTAATAGACTAATAATAGATTAATACTATTATTTCATGACTAAAACCTAAAAGCTACTATAATATCTAAGTCTTTATTAGATTCTATAACTTCTATTAATGATTTATTTATAATTTCTCTTATATTATAGTATTTTAACTATATTACTTAGAAAGAGTAAGAATAATAAAAAACCTAGAAATTACTAATTTATATTTTATAAAAAAATAGTATTTTAACGCCTAATTATAGCCCTCTATAATATACCCCTATTATAATACTTTAATATTTAATATTAAATATATATTAAAATAGATATATTAAATTAAGAAATAGCTAGTATCTTCTTTTAGCTAGATAACTAAAATTAATATTATCTAGTCGTTTTTTAGTCGAAATTATTCTTTAGAGTAAAATTAAACTATAGTATATTAGACTAAGAACTTTTTATAATTATATATTTCTTTAAATATTAGAGATAATATTTAGAAAGTAGCTGATTTACTATTAAAATATTATCGGATTACTTAAATCTTTAATCCTTTATAAAATAAACTAAGCTAAATAGAAGATAGATATATTAATATATATATCTTATACTATTTAATTTTATAGTTAAGTACTAATTAGGAAAAATTAATCCTATAAATAGACTCTTAAGAAAACCTAATTTTATTTAGAGAGACGCTCCGGGAAAAGAATTATTTATATTATTATAAGAATAGATTATAACTAAAGAGCTACTATCTAGCCTATAGAAAGCTAGTATTTAAATAATGATAGTTATAGATCTTATCGCTAAGAAATCCTAGTTTAAACCTAGTAAGATATTTTTAGGGGAAAGCGATCCCTAGTTTAGTATTTATATAGTAAAAAGTAAAAGAGAGTCTACTAGTATAGAAATAGCTAATTAGGCTATTTAGAAAAAACTTATAAAGAATAAGAGAATACCTTAATATAAGATATAGGGTATTTATAAAAAAGAGTATATCTACTTAATAGAAGCTAGTACTAAATTATAAATAATAATTAAATAGATCTAAGATAAGGATCTAGAGATATAAAAGCTAAAAGCTACGTTAAATTAGATATCTAAAAGCTTTAAAAATTAGGGTATTAATCTTAAAGGCCTTCTTTAATTTAATTTAAGAATTAACTATTTATCCTAATAAAAGGGGATCTTAGAAAGAAGCTACTAAATATTTATTATAATAATCTTTTAATAAGCTATTTCGGATAAAATAAGACTAAAATACTACTAAAAAAATTTAACTAGATTAGATTTTAGAATAATATAAAAAAATATATATAATATATATAATATATTAAAAAATAATAATACTAAAGTATTATCTATATAGTAAACTAGAATCGCTACTAATATTATTATAACCCTTTAATGAATTATTAATAGATTTTATTATAGGGTTATTACTAAATAGAAATAGAACCTAGGAAATTAATATAATACTAGTTATTATCGATAGACTAATAAAATAGTCCCTATTCTTTACCGTACTAATAATAATCGACGCTATAGAACTTATAAAATTATTATATAATAAAATAGAACTATAATATAGACTACTAGATAGAATTATCTTAGATTAAGGATTACTCTTTATTAATAAATTTTAGTTAAAATTATACTATATTAGCTATATTAAACTTTATCTTTTAATAGTATTTTATCTATAAACTAATAACTAAATAGAGAGGGTAAACTAGATACTAAAACGCTATTTTTACTATTTTATTAATAGAGAATAGATTATATAGCTAAAATTACTTAAAAATATATAATTTATATATAATAATACCCCTAATATAATAATAAGAAAATCCCTATTCTAGATCTTAATAAGCTATTTACCTAATTTCCGATTATATACTAAGGATAATATACTTTTAAAAAAGGTTCTAGTAATAGAAATATATATTAAAAAACTATAAAAGTTAAGATAAGACTTAATAGAATAATAACGAAAAGTAATAAAAATATAAACGAAATACTATAATAAAATCTATAAAAAAATATTATTTAAATATAGGGACTTAGTCGCTTTATTAATAAGAAACTTGAAATTAAAGATAATAAAGAAATTAATATCTAAATTTATCGGATCACTTTAAATTCTTAAAAAGATCGGATTATAGATATATTAACTAGTTTTACTAAATTAGTATAATTAGATTTATAATATATTCTATATATTATTTCTCGAACCCTAGAATTAGAGAGATAAAAAGTAAAATACCAATAAAAATATATTAATACTAGAACTATAAAATAATAATAAATAGGAAATTAAAGAAATAAAAGACTATTAATACTTTAATAAGAGATCCTATTTCTTAATTAAATAGAAAGGCTAACTATTAAAATATAATTAGTAGATCCTAGAGAAAATATAATAAATATAAAAAGAGCTATTATAAAATATAAAAAGTAAAGATAAAAAAAATAAGATATTACTTAAAAAGAAATCTTATAAATTAAGTAGGAAGTTACTAAAACTTTATTAGAATAATACTATTATTATTACTATAAAATAATAATATAAATATAGAATTTTACTTAAAATTTAGGAATAGAAATAAAGAAGTTCTTTTTTAATTACTTTAGGCGATATTTAGTATTAGGATTATTAGTTAGATCGGAGACCGCTAGATTAGGACTATATTTATCTCGGGATACTATCTATAAGGCCGTTAGAAACCCTTATTTTACTATTATCTAATATATAAAATTATTATCTCCTAAAACTAAATAAAGAAAACGCTAGAACTAGAACTTTTAGAGGTATTTCCCTAAAAGATCTTTAGATAAAAAGATATAAATAGCTATATCCTAATAATAAATAGTAATATACGCTATATAAATCTTATATTAAGCCTACTAAAATATTAGCGAAATTATACTAGTACCGGTAATCCTATTTATTATAGTCGATTTATAGATAGTAATAAAAAAGAATTAATAATAATATATTAACTCTATTATATCGAAGGCATTCATGAGCTCTATCATAGCTTTTCTAGCTGCGATTAGTATATTATCTTTTTATTTATTTATTTTTTTCCTTTCTCTTTTTAGAAATACCCTTAATTAGAGGCTCTAGGAATTCTTTATTTAGCTAATTAAGGATTATCTATAGATTATAAGCGTCCCTAACTATACCCCTTATAACCTAAAGAATATTAATATAAATTAAAATAAGATACCGCGGAACGTATTATATTATATAATATATTATAAATAGAATACTACCGATAGATAACCGAAACTACTATATCTAGTTTATATTTAATAATAAAAGGTAACTTAGAGTTATATACCTTAATCTTAGTCCGAAAGTATAGTATACTATAAAAAGATAGACAAAATAGTAATAGAACGCGTCGGCTAGTATAATAACCAACCTAAATAATAATAATAAAATATAATAATAGTAATAGTAATAAAAAGAAAACGAAAAATAATAAGAATAGTAAGAAATAGATAATAAGATATAATAAATATAGCGTAAGAGAGAAAGAAGAAAAAGAAAAGAGTTACTACTTAAAAATACAAATAAAGACTCAAATATATAATTTAATATATCTTTATTTACTAATTAACTATATAATCCTTTTATCGCCTTAATAGTAAAGTAAACAAAAACCCTATAAAAAGATATCGCGCCGACGCGTCTATATTATAATAATAAGATAAATACGTTAGTTAAGGCTACCTAACCTTAAAAAAGGGGATAATTATAAAAGGTCTACTAAGATAGTAAGATATAAGATTATTCCTAACTAACAGAAGGGGTAAATTAGGTAATATTATATAATCCTAAAGAAAGTCGGAACTTATTACTTAATCTACTCTATAGTAGAATAATCACGATATATAATAGAGACCTAGTTATTTATATTATCGATAATAACGTGGATCCCGGCGGGTCCGTTATCCCTGCCGGTCCGTCACCCCATCAAAACTTCAGATGTTTTACGTTTTTCAAACATCATTTACCCAACCAAAACACCATTGAATTGACAAATTAAATCTTTTGCGGGCATGTAGAAAATCTATGCCCTTTTCCGCCGCATTTAGAACACGTAATTTGCCGACGTACAGGGGGCAAAACAGGAAGTGTAGGTTCAACCTGGGGTTCTGGAGCAGGTGCAGTATCAGATATATATCTTACACCACCACCTCCCTCACCACCAACATTGGTAGTGAGGTCCAAAACCTCTGTTAAACTACCTTTATTAGGCATTCGCTTCTTCGATTTCTTCCTCTTTTTTGTCTGCTTTCTGTTTCCCTCCCGTAAACGTTTTATTTCATCCCGCATTAAGATGTGCTCGTGAACTAGCTTAACCGACATATTGTAAAACTGTTGAAGATCACGTTTTGTAGGCGAAGAGATCTTATTGGCCGCTGAATTTAGACCAAAATTGAGCCTAGATTTGCGTTTTTCTAGCTGCTTAGTCGTTCGAGGGATGCCGGTAGAGATATTGCTGCCTGATGTTGAACCTTGTGAAACTGGTCGATCTGGTAGAGGCGGAGATTGAAGACGAATATTGAGCTTTGATAACACCCGATCGGGGTCCAGTGGTACTAAACCAGTAGCTGCGAAGGCACTCTGAATGATAGACTCTTTAAATGAGTCATCACGGGCCGCTGGAAAGATATCAAGGAAGTCATCTTTCTCGATAGAATCGATGCCTAATCGGGTATATTCCGCAACCCGCGTTCCATAAGAGCGCTTTAACATAGCAAAACAACCAACATCAAGAGGCTGTAAAAGATGAGAGGCATGCGGAGGCATACAGATTGGTATGATGTTGTTTTCCTGGCAAATCTTGTCGAATGTCGCTGTAAGATGACTGTCGTGGCCATCGAGGACCAAAAGACGATGTTTCCCTCTCGTCTGACTTGTTGTGTGCGGAATGAAGTGTTTTTGGAGCCAATCAACGCCAATTTCATTGCTTGTCCAGCCGTTTGGACTAACGTTAAGAGCCCAATGCTTTGGAAGGTCGTCAAACCATCGTACCATAAAGTGTTTCCCTTTGAAGATAACGTATGGTGGGAGCGCTCGTCCGGAAGCGCAAATTGATTCAATCACAGTCACCCATTCACGATTACCGGCTTGTAAAACGCCCCTCCGACCGGTGTAAAATGACTGTGTAATAACCTTCGTCGTCGCACTGATTCCCATCGCAAACCCCGATTCGTCAAAGTTGTAGATATCATCCGAAGTGATACCATATTGAGCTATCGTTTTTTGGACAAGCTTAAACCACTCAATAATAGTATTTGGGTCTTCCATTAGGGCGCGTTTGTAGTCATATTTGCGAGAGAATCGAGTAGTAAGCTCAGGATGTCGTTTGATGTATTGTGTTGGCCAATTTTTGCCAACGGTCTGGGGGCATTATCTCCGCGGTGTTCAAGTAGTAAATTGGCCATATCTCTCAACATCGCGATTGTAAGCGCAGCGCCTCTCTGATCCATAGATATCAACCAATCCTGAATTGATTCCTCTTCCAGTTGCGTAAATTTATGGCCTGTAGCCCTTGCTTCATAAAGATTAGGAATGCCTTTCATCCGATCTGCAAGAGTTGTGCGGGGGACATCAAAAGAGCGAGCAGCAGCAGCGATCGTGGTAATTCTGCCATTTTGAATAGCTTTAATAGCTAGCAAGATCCTGCCTTCCTGCTCAACTGATTTTTGAGCTTTTTGACTGGGTTTCGGGGGCATGGTAGGCGTTTAAAGATAGGTGGTTGGGAAGGGGCAGAAAATCTGAGGTGAGATGACGGACCGGCAGGGATGACGGACCGGCCGGGATCCACGTTATATAGAATTACGAAGATATTATATAATAAATTAATACTCTTATATCTAGCTAGTAAGATAAGATTTAGTCTTAATAGTAATAAAGATATACTACTTCTCTTACTCCTTCCCCTTATTTCTTTACCTGATCGATAGGTCTTATACCCTACCAAGTATATTCTTTACATAAAGATAAATCACTATTCCTACTTATAGTAGTAGAGTTAGTTATATAGGATTTAGACTAACTCACTATTATTTTCTGACTTAATCTAAGTAATTATTTATATATTAGTTTATCTACTTAATTTATCGGGATAATAATTAACGAGATAGATTTCACTTTAATAGATATAATATCAAATAATTTCTTATTTTTTCTAGTTAGATTATTTTCTTTTTCTTAAACTTTTCTCTTAGATTTCTAAGATTTATAATTTTATTAATGTCAATTTATCCGAAACTACTTATTTATAGGCCTCTTTATAGTTTTAGGGCTTTTTTTATTTATATATCGATCAAAATAATCCCTAGTAATATATAGCTAAAGATACTATTCTATCTTTATCTTTAGATAGCATATATATATATTTTTATATATATTATTTAAGGTTAGAGATAAACTTTAAGAATATTATAAATACTCTTTTCTTTACATTAACAAGAGAAATGTCGCTCTAACAAATCTAAAAAAAATATAGAACTCTTATAGGTCCTACTCTAGACGCTAATATATTTTTTATAGTTCTTCTATTATATTAAATTTAAGATTCGCAGTATCTCCAGAGGAATGAGTCTAATTTTTAAAATAGGGCTATAAAACAGTAATGTTTTATTTTTTTTGCTCTGATTTTTCGATAATATATTAATACTCTCTTTATTACTAAATAGACTATATATGATAAAACTACGATAATTTATTATTTTTTATTATAATATTTTTATAGTACTTTTTAAAAGGTAAAAAGAGATCTAGGAGCTATTTTTTTTTATCAGAGAAAGAAGTAAATTAAGAATATTAGGATATTTTTTAATCTTAATCTCATTTTTATTTTCTGTAGGGTATAAATTCTAGTTTATTATTAGTCAGCTAAGATTTAGTAGTATGTTTTTATTTGAGCTAGCTCTTTATCTATTAAGCTATCTATTATAACTTTTATAGATACTAAAGTTTTCTAATTATTTCTTAAGTAATCTAAAGATCTTTATATAATTAAATCTAGTTAGTTTTAGAGAGAGGGATTTATAGTACCTTTTAAGTATATTACTACAGCGTATTATAATAGACTGGATTTATAGGGTTATTTTATTTCTTTAGATAATTAAAGGAAGGTTTAGAATTATAAAGGATATACTTAGTAAAGTATAATACCTATAAATTAGATAATAAGAATAAACCGAATAGTAATGGACTAAAGATATATAGTTATTACTATTAAAACTAAGTCTTATTTTACTAGCTTAATATAAAAGTATTAAATTTATTATACAATATTTTTATAAGTCTATATATTATCGACATTATAAATAACTAGGTCTCCACCGAGTATCGTGATAATTCTATTGTAAGGTAGGTTAGATAGTAAGGTCTAACTCCCTATCTCTCTCGAGATTATATAGTATCACCTAATCCACCCCTTCTGTTAGTTAGGAATAGCTTTATACCTCGCCATCTTTGGAGGCCCTTCACAATATTAGTTAATAGTAATTTAGCTAAAATATTATCTAAAAACCTAGAATTTTATAAAAGAACTAAATATATTAAAATTATATACCATATAAATTCTATATTAACCTAGCTAGACTAGGTAATATAGATACTCCTACCAAATATTCTATATATAATATATAGATTATAGGGGTATAGGGATATAAATATATAAGTATAATCTATAATAATTAGTATTATGGAGATATATTTATGATTATAATTAGCCCTAAATATTGGTTTGCTACTACTTAATAATAAATCAATATTCTACTATTATAATAAGTGCCAAAAGTCTACCGACACTACCCTAATCTAGTATATTCTATATTCTAACCCCTTTTTTCTTTTCTCTCTACTATAATAAATATACGATATTTTAGTATAGAGAGATTAGTAGAAATTATAGGCTAAATACTAAATTATTAGAATATACTCGGTTATTATTATTTTTGCTCTCGAAAATAGTATAAGTCCTACTAAAATCGCTCGCGATTATTTTTAGCAATATTATACTCTTAAATTATTGCTTAAAGATTGTAGACCTCCTAATATTAGTGATTAAACTATTCGATATATATATTAGATAGCCCGTTAGAACCTATAAATAAGCTATAAAGCCCTTAGAGTAAATTCTCTATATCTACTTATCTTAATTAATAATTTAACGCGTTTTAAAAGGCTATAGATATAAAAAAAATAGAAAATAAGAAATAAATATATTTATAAAGCTAGTTATACAAAAAAGACGCGTTTTTATATATAAATATACGAGTTTTTTTGGATTAGATAGAAGAATCTAATTTTTCCTAAGGAATATTTAGTCAAAGGTCTTATTTATCTTTTAATTTATCTCTAAGACCTACTAAAATGATTTTATAAATATTATTAGTTATAGAAAAAATACTTCATAAATAATTTAGGCTATAATCTAGATTAGTAATTAATTAAAGATAATAATTATAAGTTACAATAAAAATACTCTTTAATAAGGTTATACTATATATTATTATTTTAATACTTTTAGAAAGAATTTTTTATTAGTCTATAAACTAGGCTTAATATTCTAGTAAAATAGTATAAGAATCTATATAAACAATATTTTATAAAGTATTTCGAAAGTTATAGAATTTAGATAATAAAATAGCCTTTTTATTAGTCTAATTTTAAATCTATTAAATTAGTATAGCGGCTCCTTTAGATATATCTTTAATTAGATAATAGTAGATCTAAATTAGATTAGGAGGTATTCAAAAAGGCTATATATAATATTTAGGATTAACTTAATTAAAACGCCACTAATAGCCTAACTCGGTCTATACCGCGTAGGTTTACTATTATATATATAGTAAAGGGCTATTATACTACTAGATATTAATTATTTTTAATATATTTAGTATAAGGTTCTAATATTTAATATAAGGTAAATCTAAATTATAGTATACCTAGACTTTTAGCCGCGTGCTATATATCTAGATCTATTTATCTCGACGCGCGTTACTATATATATATAAACATTAGTTATTTAGTAATAAAATTAATTATAGGGATAATCTAGTAATACCTATTTAATATAATTAATAACTAACTAATAAAATTAGTACTCTATCTCTCGAATAGCTATATCCCTTTTATAACTAGGGTTTGTATAGCTTCGTATTTAAGACTTTTTTTAATCCTTAGAAGATTTAGTAATTAAGATATATTTAGATTACCTTTTCTATATCTAAATAAATAATAGACTACTATATATTAAACTAGATAATACTATATAGGCTAAATTATCTAAGATACCCAAAACCTTAGTATATTTAGTCGATAATCTTAGTTAAAATAGCTACTCTAGATACAAAGTAATAATAATATTATTATATATAAATATAGGCTATCTCTAAAAGGCTTTATATTAGTATTAATATTAGATAAAGCTTTAGTTAATCGGCAAAGAAAAATTTTTTAGTATTTGATTTTTTAGTAAACCTCTCTTATTAGGGTAATATTTAGTATCTACTAACTATTTATTCTTTATTATGTAGTTAATAATTTATATTATAGTTAGCTATAGTACTTATTAGGATAGTCTTGAATTATATCTATTAGTATATTTTTAACGAAATTAGATTAATAGCTAATGATATCTGGAAAGCCTACTTTAGATATTTTAGTACTCGAATTATAAATAATATTCCTAGAACTCTATAATTTACTATATAATATATCAATATATTATAGATCAGCCTAGCAAATCGCGTAGAGCAGAACTAGTACACTACGGAGTCCGTAATGCCTAGAAAGATAAATTTTACTTCTTAGCGAATCGATTAATACCTATTTCGATATATATTTCTCTCTATAGTAGCCGTTATAACGAAGAAGTCGAAAAAGGGGTTATCCGATGCTATATAGCTAGAACCACTATATTCTAATCCTAATAGTATCGATCTTATTAGCTATTCGAAAGAACTTTATCGAACAACTAAATAGTAGAAGAAGGCTACCGATAGAGATAGCTTACCGCTAGCTTAACGTTTTATCGATTATCTTAATACTATATCTTCTTTTATAACTAAGATAAAAAAATCTAAGATTCTAGCGGAACTCTAATATATCCACGCCCTTCTAGATAAATATGACAATAAATATACAAAAGCCTTAAATTAGATAAAAACCGCTATCTAGTAGACTCTCCCCTCTTTTATAGGGATAGCTACTACGTTATCTTATTCTTAACCGATTACCTATCGCGAAATTATTATAAACGCTATAAATTATATATTATTCTCTATTTTATCCTCGTTTATATCTAGCTAAATATAGTAAATAACGAATAGTATAGTTCTTTCGGATAATATTAGTAGTAATAATAGCTATATTATATTAGTACTACGCGAAGACCTCTAATTAATTATTTAGTTAATAGATAAGCTACTATTAACCCTCTCTAGAGACTTAGCAACGAGCAAGAGATCGTGAAATAAACTAATTAGATTATCTAGGCGAAGATAAGTATAGATATTATAGTCTTAATAAATAAGATCCTACTAAATAATAATATTATTATCTAAGTTAAATAGCTAAAATATATCGAATACCTTATAAAGACCGCGAGAGACCCTTCGCTATTAAAAGATTAATACCACGTTTTTAGTAAAGATACTAGATTATAAGAACTAAGCCACGTAGTCCTTATATATAGTATTACTATTATCTTTAACCCCTCGAAATCGGACTAAATCTATATCTTCTATATAGAGAATATTAAATAACTACTAGTCTTCGTATTAATTACCTAATTTAGGTAGTTAATAATAAAACAGCGAATAGAGGAGATATAGCTATAAGCTATAAAGCTTATTATTAAATTTAGCGATATATATAGCGTTAACTAAGCGATTATATATAGTCTAGTATTATATAGAAAAAGCTATAACTACTAATACTACGATAGTAGTCACTATCTCTAGTAGTACTTCTATTACTAGATATAACGGGGTCCAAAAGTCTGGGTATAGCACCCTACTTTAGTAAAATCCATATTCTAACCTATTTTTTCTTTTCTCTCTACTATAACGAATATACGATATTTTGGTACTGAAATTAGTGCAAATAGTAGGTAAAATAATGAATTATTGGAATCTACTCGCGTAGCGATTATTTTTGCTCTCGAAAATAGCTTAAGTCCTACTAAAATCGCTCGCGATTTAAATCTTAGCTGTATTATAATTTACTAGACTCGCGATCGCTTTTAGTAATACTATACTCTTAAATTATTGTCTAGAAATAGCAGATCTTCTAAGATTAGCGATTAGACTATTCGATATATCTATCGGATAGCCTATCGGAACCCGCGAATAAATTATAGAGCCTTTAGAGCGAATACCCTTTATTTACCCTCTCAATTAACGATTCGACGCGTTTTAAAAGGATATAGGCTTTAAAAATAGAAAAGTAAGAAACGAATATCTTTATTAAAATTAGTTATATAAAAAAAACGCGTTTTTATACGCGAATAAGCAAGTTTTTCGGATTAGGAGAGTCTAATCTTTTCTAACGAATATTTAGTCCAACGAATATCGAATTCTAAGGTCTAATTTATCTTTTAATTTACCTCCGAGGCCTACCGAAACGATCTTATAAACCTTATAAATTATAGTAAAGATATTTCGTAGATAATTTAGGCTAGAATCAAGATTAGTAGCCGAATAAAGATAATAATTATAAATCGCGATAAAAACGTATCTTAGTAAGGGTATACTATAAACTCCTATCTTAATACTCTTGAAAAAGGTCTTTTACTAATATATAAACTATACTTAATATTCTAACAAGATAATATAAAGATTTATATAGCAGAAATCTCGTAAGAGTGATTCGAAAATTATAGGATTTAAATAATTAATTAACCTCCGTATTTATCTAATCTTAACCCTATTAAACTAATATAGCGACTTCTAAAGATCAAAACTCTTTAATTATACCCTTAACTAGATAATAGAAGATCTAAATTAGATTAGAAGGTCTTTAAAAAAGCTATATACGAAATATAGGAACTACTTAATTAAAATATTATTAATAACTTAATTCGATCTATACCTCGCAGAATGGCTGCTATACACGTAGTAAAGGGTTGGTATACTAGATATTAACCTATTTTCTTTATATATTTAGTATTAATTTATATTAATTAATATTGGGGGAGTTATTCAGTTTTTAATATAGTGGGGTAAATCTGAATTATAGAGTATACCCCGACTTTTGACCGCTTAGTGTATATAGCTATATTACCTAAACTTATAAATAAAGTATATAATATATTTACTATACGTAGAACTATAATAATAAGTACCCCCGCGTCTATAATTAGTAAACCGTGAAATACGTAGTATATATCGACTAAAATAAAAAGAAGGTTAATTATTTTACCTTTAATAAGAAGTGCCTTATTAGAGTAAAGTAGATTAACCGGATCTAGTAAAACCGCCTTAACGGTCCTATACTCCACGCGATACCTATCTAGATACAAAACTCTAGTAGAGATATCGAGAAGACCTAGATTACTACCCTAGAGAGCTTCTTAAATCTAGTAGAAGCTATAATAGAACTAAAAAAGCCTTAACGAATAATAACTAGCCGCTCCCGTTCTTAGGATAATACCTTCTAAAATAGAGAGGCCTCCTAGATTACCGATAAACACGCCTATATAGCCGAATCTAGCGAAAAAGACGAAGCTATTCAAGAAGACCTCTATATAGTTACTAAATATAGACCGTAGTATATTAAATCGATAAACGATATTAATAGCTAACCCTTTATAATTATAAATCTTTTTTTAGATACCCCGGAGTCTTTAGATACCCTAAATATTATTACTATTGATCTTTAGAACGCTAATAAATAATATCGATACTATAGTATATAAATAAATAAAGAATTAGAAATTAAATTAAATTAAAAAACGCCTCTTCTATTTTTATAGCTTTTATAAACTACTAGGCGTTAGTAGCCTCTTAAATCCGACCCTAATTATTAATATTAAATAATATAATTAGGATCTTATAGATAAATATTAATAATTTATACGATAAAATAATAATATATCTCTTAGTAAAATAGGGGTATAAGGCTACGAGATACTCGCGATTTAAGAACCTGAGATATATCGCTAGATAGAACCGATAGAAACGTACTTATATATTCTTAGAGATAGGTTCTACGTATTTCTAAAACTAATAAGGTCCGAGGAAGAGGAAGATAATAGGCTAAGGGTCTACTTCTATATTAATAAAAAAATCGATCTTAAAATATAGTTAATTTAGTATTATAATAGGGATCTTAGTATATTTACTATTCGTGACTAAGAGTCTCCCGATCTTAATATCTATGACGTATATATATAGATAAAGATATTAGGCGACTTTAAGATAAAAAGAGTCACCGAATAAAGGGCTAAAACCATACTTTCGTTACTCTAAGGAGTATTTACTATACTAGCTATATAATCCCCTTATAACGTTAATTATTAGATTGTTATAAAGGATTTTAACCTTTATTACCTTTTATAGTCGAAAACAAAATAGATAAATATATCTAATAAAGACCCCGAGGAAGCTATCGCGATAATAATAGACTATAGGCTAGATTTATTAATAAAATAGGGTATAGTCACCTTTAATAGATAGGTTTTTAGGAATAATATCTAGTCGATAATTAATCTAATCTAAATATCTACTATATTTATTAACTACTATATCCGCTCTTCCGCGTAGTAGTAATAGCTATATATTATAGACTATATATCTATATTAATAGAACTTAATCTTCGTTAGGTCCTTTTACCGGAATAAGAAATACAAAAATAGAAAAAGACTAATTAGGATAACTAGCTAAAATATCTAGATACTCTTATCTAGCTAGAAGTAATCACTAATATTAAAGTAGTAGTCGATAAAATCATCAGAGTATTTAATAAAGCTATAGAAGATATAATCCCTATAAAGAGGGTCTACTAACGCTCCTTTTTAACCTATACCCTATATTTTAAGGCCCTTTAGTATTAGATAAACCGTACAAGAGACTAGATACGCTAGATATATAATAAATTTAATAAAAAGTAATACTATTAGCTTTACTACTAGCTTATATATAAGAGTAAAAAGATAACGAGATAATTATAAGAAAAAAGAGTCGAGATAGCTACTAATAATATTAATAACTTCTAGTATCTTATAAGAACAGCCTATAAATAGGAACTAAGACCGATATTACTCCGATTCTCGCGGAAGATAATAACAAATATATAATAATAGAAGAGCAAGCATAACTTCTCTAATAAACCCTCTTCCCTCTACTCCTATAGATAGATCTCTCTAACCTTAAGAGATATAGATATCCTAGAATAGTCGATATACTATAGTTAATCACCCCTTAAGAAATTACTATAGTAATAAAGAAAATAATACCTTTCTCTACCTCTAACCTAGCTAGTATACTAAATATAGTACTAAAATAAGCTATTTAACTACTAAAGGTCCTTAGCTTCTTAATAAGGTTACTCGATACGTATCTTTAATAAGGATACTCTTTATAGCGTTTTTAAGAGTTACTTTATATTATTATTAGGAAACTAAACAAAGTAGACTATATTATACTGAAGTCTTATCGCCTAATATATCTATTTAAGACCCTTACGAAGACCCTCGAATCTATTATTACCTCGCGTTTTAGCTATTTTATTAAAATATATACTCTTCTACTAAAGACCTATATTAAGGGACGCGTAAGACGATCTTACGATCATACACTTTACTTAATATAAAAGAGGGTCTATAAAACGTAGCGTAAGGGATTCTAGTATATTTCGTAGCTTATACTTAATTAAAGCGGCGCCTTTAATAATATAGTCTACTAACGCCTACTATACTACCTCCGGAAGCGTTAAATACTAGAAATAATTATATAATAGATTACTAGCTTTCTTTAAGATCGATTTATAATACTTATACTCTAGAAAAGACGAATAGAAAGAAAACTGGTAATAATAAGTATTCTTTAGGGCTTACCACTCTCGCCGATCCTTTTTTATTCTATAATACTAATCTAATTAATAAGCTATATATAGCTAATATAGGCCCTAGAGATATAGGCCTAGATAGATATAGAGTATTAGTTATTAAATATATTAATAATATCTATATTTTAGTTTAGAGTAACTTAGTAAAAAGGAATTATTTATATCTAGACCGACTTTATTACTTTATAGATAAATAGGCAAAAAGATATACTATAGATTTCTCGTTTTTAAAGTATAGACTTATCTATTTTTAACGGAAGATATAAAATAAAAGAACAAAGCTAATCGGTAGAGAACTAATAGAGTATTTAATTATCCCCCGTAACTATTAGTGAATTAAGGTTAAACCTACTTCGGTAATTAATTATCTTAGGGTTATGCTTGATATCTACTTTATAGGCGAATCCTATATCGATTAATATAGAAAAAGAATAACACTAAGGGCTTGCTATATTTTATCTATATTAAATATAGATAGTCATCATCTTATCTTAGATATTATTTAAGTATTTTATCTAGTATACTAAAGATATAGTAAAAAGATTATCGATCAAGAGAAAAACTAATTAAACTATTAAATTAATATAATATTAGGTCCTCTACCGAATTATAGATACCTTTTAGATAACCTCGCGCGTAATACTAGAAGTATTACTATACGTTCTATTTACCCTAATTACCTTCTAATAGTTAGCTAAAAAGATATATATCCGTATTTAAGTATATCTACTCTTTTAATCGATTAAGAATATTTAATAGATAATAGCCTTACGTAGAAATATTAATATTAGCTAATAGAAGGCCGTTTCTGTAGCTACTATCTCACCGCTCTAACGCCTTAAATAGTATATTTATAATAAAGATCTAACTTATTATATTAAGGAGATCTATCTCTTCGTAGTCTTATCTTAATAGGAGCCTCTTACTACCTATATTACCTTTAATAAAGCTATAGCTATTAAATAATATAATACTATCCTCTATAGCCTAAATACTAGTATTATATATATTAACGGTAACGCTTCCGAAATAGATATTAGTACCGCGGTAATAACCTCGGCTAGGTTAATAAAAAGTACCCTTAACGCCTTTATTAACTATATAGTCTACGTAACGGAACTCTATAGTATCGCTTTAGCCTTATACGTATTTAATAAGAAATACCCCTAACGCCTATATATTATAGATACGATAAGTATATTAATAACCCTATAAACCCTCTAGCTAACGATTTTTATATTAAATTACTTATAACGCAGAGTGTCTATAACGCCTACGTTTTAATATTTATATTTACTAGATATCTAGATACCTTAGAATACTAGATAATAAGCGAGCTAATACCTTTATGAAATAAACTACCGTAGAGATAGACTAGATATTAAACTATATATTAATTACTTTTTACTATATAAAGCTACGCGAACTAGTAGTTAAAGAATAGAAGAAATAGTGGAATTCGAATAAATATAAAGCCTCTACCCGATATCTCTTCACTAAACTAAGTAAAGAGGTCTTTATAATATATTAACCGCTAAATCGAGAGGGTAACGTAGTACTATTATAAATATAAATTAGTAAAATTACTCTCGTAGTATATCTATTAACTCTATAAAACTAACGTAAATAGGCGCTCGATAAAGACCTTAATAGAGACCCTACGTAATATAGATATAATAAGAGTAGATAAGATATATACTATATTCTAATATATTACCCTTATTTCGTAGAGCTATATTTTCGTATCTTTAGCGGTAACTCCTAGATATAGCCGTAGACTAACTAGTTAACGAAACTAGACTATATAGATAAAGTAATATAATTTATAGTATATATAAGGCTCCTCGGTTAATTCGGAGCCCTTCTATCTATATACTAAATCTTCTATTTAGAAGGCGATAATCTATAACGATAATCCTACTATTTATCCCCGGGCTTTAAAATATAAAGAATCCCCTCTCTATATATATATACTAATATTACTAGTCGGTATAGTTAGTTAAAGGCGTGATAATCGAGGGAGGTATTAACGGTTCAATCGGTCGACCTTAGTCGTATAGAGATAAAAGTAAAAAGATAACGGGAGTATCGAGAATAACCTATTTCGAGGGATTAGTATCTTCTAACCTAAACAGAACCCTATTATTTATTAATAGTAAGGTAAATACAGGTAAATAGCTAGACGAGAAAAGAGATAGATAAAGCGAAGAGGGCTTAGGTTCGTAGCGATATTAGGAGATACTACGGATTAGGTAACTCTTGGCGTATCGGAAGGTAGTTAACCCGACTACCTAATCGGTTCTACCAATAAATTAGATCTATATATAATAATTCAATTCAATTCAATTTAATTCAATACTATATAATATATTTACTATAGACTTTTATTAACTAAAGACATTGGAATTTTATATAGTTAATTATAATATTACTATAAGACTATTTTTAATATATTAGTTATGTATAGAAAGGAATTTTTTAATAGCGAATAGTTTTTATATATTAAATAATTTATTTCCGTATTTTTTATATTTTCTCTATTATATATAATAAATTAAAAGAGCTTTATTAGGTCTTTCTAAAGATATATATAATTAAGCGTTTATTTATTTATATTAGTTTCGATAATAAAAATTTTTATTTAGTCTAGCTAAACTACAATTAAAATAGATATTATTCTTTTTATTTCAGCTTATAGGATATAATTTTATAGAGATAATTAGAGATAATTAGCTAGTATTTTTTTAAGTTTACACTTATATATTACTCTTTTTAATAGCTTATAGAATAGTATAGCTATATTAAAAAATTTTCGAATAAAATAGTAGTAATATATAATTAATCCTAGAAACTAATAAAGATCATATACTATTTTAGAAATACACTAATTAGCGATACTACTAATTCTCGTAGAGAGGGGTTAAGGGATTTATTACTAAAAATATAACTATAAAATTTAAGTTAAGTTATTATTTTAATATATTTCGGTAGCTATATACATAGTTAATAACTTTATAGCTATTTAAATAGCGTATTAAGATATATAATATACTATATAGCTAAGAGTCTATTAATAATCTATAATTTCAATTTACCCTACTATATTAAAATTTAAATAACTCCCTTAATATTAATTAATATAAATTTATACTAAATAAATAAGAAATATAGATTAATATCTAGTATACTAACCCTTTACTATATATATAGTAGCTATTCTACGAGATATAGATCGAATTATACTATTAATAAAATTTAGCTAAGTTGGTCCTATATTTTATATATTACTTTTTTAAAATAATAAATAGCGAATACATATTAATTACTATAGTCTAAATAAAGTAATATTTAATAATAGCTATCTACTACTATAGATCTAGGAGTTACGTAATATTACTAATAAAGCAATATTTATATTAAAAATTGATTTTATATTAGATAAATATATTATTATTTATCTCAATAATATCTTTATTTTTAAAATTTCAATAAAGAAAGATCATATATATAGTAAGGTACTTAAATATTTATGACTATTAACTTTATATATAACTAGTAAAATATAGTTTAGCGATAACTAAATTTAAGTTCTATAGCTAGTCGCGTATATTAGATAGAAACAAAAAGATATACTATAGTACTAAATTATTTACTATTGAAAAGAACAATTAGCTATCAAAAAAGCTATTTATATATAGGACTAAAAGACTAAAAACAATATCATAATAATTATTATTACTAATTATATATAATTATAGTATTTTTAATTAATAAAAGTCTATAATAGATAATTTATATAATAAATTATAATAGACCTCTAGAAGTATAATTTATTATTTTTATACTAAAAAAAAATAAGATATAATAATATTTCTAGATATTATTAGCTATTAACTAGGTTTTATTAGAGATATATCTATAAATATAGATTATTATCTATATTGTAGAAGATAAATAGGTAGAAACTACTAAATCTTACTTTAATAAAAGAGCTTTATTAGAAAAATAGAGATATTAAGAAATTATTTTTTATTTTACTAACTTATCATATTTATATCTAATACTAATACATACTAATATAGATAAATAAAATATATTATAGATAGCTAATTTTAATTTATAATAATAGTATTATTATCTTATATCTAAATTAGCTATTTTAAGCCGATTTATATATAATAAGTTATAGTTTATTTAAAATAAAAATCAATTTAGGTATATATTTTAATACTAATTAGACCTTAGGGTATATCATTAATTAAATTAGTAGAGTCTATATCTATTATATTCTCTATTAAATTAAAAGTATCTAGATTATTTATCTCAATAAGAGATTAATTATTAGTATCTTAAGATAGAGATAATAGTATTATAATAGAACTAAAATAAAAATAAAATAAAATAATAGATCTCTAATAAATATTAATTAAGATTATAAAAAATCTATTTAATAGAAACTAAAATAAAATTAAGGTATTAGAAGAGAATATCTATATTAAATAAAATAAATCTTATTATATTATAAATTTCTAGTATAAAAGCTAGAATAAGTATTTATTATTAAGAGATATTAGCTTATCCTACCAGAATCAAGAGATTATAAAATTAAAAAGCTATTAGATTATAGAGAAGAGATAAATATTAGTTAGATTTATTATAGAGTTTTGCAATAATATATTATAGCTAAATAATAATATTAAAATTAAAAAAAAATATTATATTAGACCTAGATTATTATTATAGATATTAATTCTTAAAAAGGATATAAAAGAGCTTCTAATAAACTCCTAACTATAGTTATAGTAATAGATACTTAATCCTAGGTTATATAATACTTTTCGAGTATAGTAGCCTATATTAGTACTAAAATATTATAAATATATAATATCATTATATAAAATAATATTATTATTCTAATTTATTTCGTATTCGATACTATTTATTTTAGCTAGGCTCTTAATAGCTAATCTATATAAATATATAAATATTATTTTAAAAATCGAAAAAATTTTATATTTAATATAAATTATAATTATTTATTAAAAGAAGCCGTTTTTAATCTTTCGATTTAGAATATATTATATAGATATAGAACTACTAAGACTAATAAAATATTATTTTATTATTCCTATACTCTTTGAGGCTTAGAACGAACGATTCAATAACTATTTAATACCGAAATTATTATATACTATTATTTAAGATAGTATTTACTATAAAAAATAAGATAAAAACAGAAAAAGACAATAAATAATATATATAAAAGAATATCTTTTTTATCTAAAAGTTTATTTCATAAGATTTACTAAAAATAAACAATAATATAATTTATCTTCTTTACTATTTATTTAAGATAAAATCTATTTTTATAAAACTATAGATATTTTTCGCTTTAATTATAATAATATATAGTTTAAACTAATCAAACTAAGCTACTAAATAGCTAAGATAAGACTTCTTTAAATAATTTTTTATTAATTAGCTTTTATTTAATAAGCTCTAGATCTAGTAAAGGGTATTCGATAAAAAAATATATCTAGTACTTTAGTATATATAGTAACGTATTGTTATTTATAGTACTCTATTATATAGTTTTCTTTACGTAGTTTCTAATTATATAAATTTTATAGAGAAATTATAAATAATTAAAATATTAAATCTAAAAAATAATTTATTTCTATTAAATTCTTTAATATTTTATTTATTAGATTAGTCGCTACTCTAGATAGCTAATAGCGGATTTAGATATAAAATCGATTATAAAGAATAAAGAATTTATATACCACAAAAAGAAATCTAGTTTACTATTTTATATAGGCTTTAAAAAAACGAGTCTTTCTAGAATTAGATAATTTAAATATAGTTAGTATATATATAATAAAGAATAAAAGAAGAGTAACAATTAGTATTTTAATAAACTTACTTTTTTAGCTATAGATAAAAAGACCTTTTAAAAAGCTTAAATAGCGATTTACTATTATATTACTCTTTATTTATCTTAATCTAAATAAAAGGATCTATATAAAATCTAACGTTCTAGCTATATAATAATAACGATTTAATTATAGAAATAAAAAGATAGTTACTAGTATATAATTTTTTAGTCCCGAAAGATATAAAGATCTAAGCTCTAGTACCAAAACTATAATTTAGAGTTATTTACGATTATTACGTTATTAAATTATCAAAGATATTACTTAGAAGATAATAATTAACTATTTATTATACTATCTAATTATATTAATCTACGATATTTTATAATAAAAGAACTTAATAAATATTAACATAGATTAGAGAAATCAGTATAGTCTTACTATTACTATCTATTAAAATATTCCTATAAATTAGTTTTACTCTATTTTTTAAAATTACTTTATATCTAGATTAATATAGTCTATTATAATCTCTAAGAGTTAAATAAAGTTTTTTATTCTATTATAGTTTATCTAGTAAATTTTTATTTAGATAATAAAATATTGTTAAAATTCTATATTACTCTTTTTGTAAGATAACTTATATTAATAAACTACTATTTATAAACTACTATTTATAATTTAAAAACTAATAATAAATAATATAATTCTAGAGCCTTTTTATATTAAAAAATATATTAATTAATAAAATAATAAATATTAGAATAATATTTATAGTAAAAATAGCTATTCCTAAGATTAACCTTAGATTTAGTAAAGGTATTTTTTAGATTATTAACTTCTTTTTATAATTAGCTAAATTTACTTATTATAATAAGTTCTTTTATAAATTAATAGATCTCTATTAATTTATTATTATTTACCCTACTAGAGAGACTATTTTTATTTAATTTATAATAGAAGACTAGTTTACTCTATTATAGATTTTTTAATATATATATATATAGTAAATTTAATAGACTTAAAAAAATCTATTTATAATCTTAGCTTAACTAGAGGATCTTAGGATATATTTTTATCTATAGTAATAGAAGTTCTATTATAATTATTTAAACTTTTAATAATATCTTATTAGTATTAATCGTTATTTACTTCTTTATAGATAACTAATAATATCTCGCCGCTATTAGATCTTTAATTTAAATAGTATAATAGTATTATTTCGAAGATATAGAGAGAGTATAAATTAACATAGCTCATTATATAGTCTTTAAAAATAAAGAATTAATTAATTATCTATTATATCTTTCTTTATTTATCTTATTTTTAGGATTTTCGCTATATATTAATTTTTAATATATATTTATAGAGGGTTCCTAGATTTTAAATAATACTTATATAGCTATTTATTTACATAGTATTATTAGTAAGTTAAGATATCGCTTTCTAAAATTTACTTTATTATTAGCTATAATAAATAAATTAAATCGGTATCACCTATTATTAGTTAACTTAATTTAATAGTTAAAATATAATATAGTACTAGATAATATATAAGAATCATCTTATTATATTACTAATAGAGTATTAAAAATATATATATATAAAGTTCTAAATATAGACTAGAATAGCAAAATCAAGATAGAATATTATAATTTATATTTCTAAATCATATATTATAAGATTATATATTTCGATAATAGAATTAGGTAGCTATATTATAGTATTAATTATATAAAATAGATAATTATATTAGAATATAAAAGTAACTTATTATTTTCTAAACTAACGTAAATAATACTTTATATATTAATCTTTTTATTTAGTTAATTAAGGTAATAATTTATAAAATAAGTTTTACTCTACTAAATATTAAAATTTAACACTAAAAGATCTATTTATACTTTTTAGTTACTTTTCTTTCTTTTTTAATCCTTTTTTAGATTTCTAAGGTTTTTAATTTTGTTAATATTAATTATTTTTTTATAAGTCTTTCTAGGCTTTTAGGTTTTCTTTATTTATTTATTAGCTAAAATAGTCCTTTGTAATAAATAACTAGAGATACTATTTTATATTAACTTTTAAGTAATTTATATCTATAATCCTATATATATATTGTCTAGGATTATTAATAAATTTCGAGAATAAGATAAATACTTTTTCTTTCTAATCTTAGTAAAGAAGTATTATTTAAGGTTTTAAAAACGATATAGAATTCCTATATATCTTATTTAGGATATTAATATACTATGTATAATAATTCTATAGAATTAATTTCTAGAGTTATAGTATTGTAGAATTAAAATATTATATTATATTATATTATATATAGATCTATTAGCCTGAATACCGATTTACTAATAGAACTAAATTAGATAGCTAGATTAACTACCTTCTAATATCCCGATAGTTATCTAATTCTCTAGTATTTTATCTTCCGCTAAACCTTTATCTCTATTGTTTTACCTAACTTTCTAGATCTTAATATAAAAGCTACTATTTATCTATATTTACTATATTACTAATAAATAATAAGATTCGCTTAGATAGAATACTAGTTCCTTTAAAATAGGTTCTCTCTTGTTATTTCTATTGTTCTCCTAGAAATATATATCCTTATATAACTAAAGCTGATCGATCAAATTCTATACGAACGACTACGCTGATCGGCAATAATAATATATATATATAAAGAGAGAGGGGATTTATTATAATTTTAAAGCCTAAAAGTAAGTATTAAGATTATTATCGCGGGTCTTTATCTCTCGTTCGGAAGACCGATTATATATATATATATAGTAAAACTTTAAATTAGCTAAAGAGCCTAGTTTATAATATAAATTATGCTATTTTATCTATAAATTCCAGTTTCGTTAACTAGTTAGTTTATAATCTACGTTATATATAAATATATAAAACTAGGGCTCTATAAAACGAGGGTAGAATCTTAAAACGTAATATATATTCTAAATTCTACTATATCTATAAAACGCGAGGTTTTTATTAAGGTCTATATTGAACGCTTATTTATATTAGTTTTATAGGGTTAATAGATACTCTACTAAAATAACTTTGCTTATCTATATTTATAGATATACTACGTATCCTATATATTAAAATAGTTAATATATTATAAATACCTCTTTTATAGGCTCTACGAATAACGAATAATTAACGTATATTAGTATTATATTAGTTAGATATCTATTAGTTTTTCTATTCCTTAAATACTAGATCGGGAAGCTATATCTAGTATAGAGTAATAAGAGCGAAAATTAGTAACTAATTAGTCTCTATTATAATTTATTTTACAAGAGTATCGGCACGTTTATTATCTAGTACTTTAAGGTATCTAGAGATCTAGTATATCCGAATATAGATTCTAGAGTATTAATATCAAAGGTATTTAATATTTCTTATAATCTATCTTATAACCTTTTAGCCTAATAATTAGCTAGGCCGGCTATATATATCTATATAGCTATTTAGCTATTAATAAAAATAGTAATTATCGGAGAATAAGAATATTAAAAAAGTCTTTTATTTATTATGTAGAGGGCGAGAACGATTCTATATATTTCTACTATATAGAATTAATAATAGAATTAAAGATCTTTTAAACTAAGCTAAAAGAAATAATCGCTATTAAACCGATCTCTACCTCGGATCTACTATTATTAATATACGCGATAGTAGTATTTAGATTATATAGAATTAATTAGTATTCCTTGATTATAGTAGCTTTATCCGGCGCGATATAAGTTATTAACGGTAGCTATTATAGTAGTACCGTAAAAAAATAGACTTTTTTAATTCTCTTTAGTATATCTTTATTATAAAGGTACTATTCGAGATATTAAAATAATAAGATAATTATAGCTCTAAAAATAGGTTTTAATATCTATCGGATATTTTTAATCACGTAAACAACGGGTAATAAAGAATAGAAATATATATTTCTTCTATTAGTCTCTAGAACGTAATTAGCGCTAATAATATATAAAATAAAACCTTTAACACTACCTGCGATATAGTTCGAAAGATACCTATAATTTAGGAAAAGTCTTTATATTATATAAACTTAATTATTTAGTTACTTCTTTTTTTATAGTAAACCTTTTTATTATATCTTTTATATATTATATAGAGTACCTAAATAATATCTATAGTAATATAATAATAGTCTATATTTACTAAAAATAAAACGTAGAGACCCTTTATATTATCTTTATAATTAATTATAGTATAGTAATTAACTATATTTTTTTCTATACTAATTAATATAGGCTTTATCTATAAGGTAATAATCGAGTATTATATTAAGGTATTTAATTAATAATAATAGCTTAATTTTAATATAGTAATATTTAAGAATAACTAAATACTCTAAAATATTTATACTAATTAGGTTTTCTCTTTTATTAAATTAAATTAAATTAAATTATTATATATAGATCTATTAGCCTAAAGGCTAATTTGCTAGTAGAGCCTATTAAGTGGTTACGCCGGGTTAATTACCTTCTAATATATTAAGAGTTACCTAATTCTCTAGTACCTTCCTTATCTATTACTACGTTAGATTTATTTACCTATATTTACTATATTACTAATCAACGGTAGGATCTATCTAGCTAAAATATCTAGATACTCTCTTTAAGTCTTTAAGCTACAAGAATTACTAATATTGGAATAGTAATTAAAATAATTATTAAAGTATTTAATAAACCTATTATATAGAAATACTAACTCTCTCGAAATAGGTTTACTCTCGACGCTCTCGTTAATTTTTCTAAAAGCGTTTATCCCTTTATAACCGAAACTAACTAATCAGATTAACTCTTTTATCGCTAATATATATGTACTATCTCTTTATTATCCGATCGACTACGCTAACCGTAATACTAGTACTCGTATATAAAAAAGAGGTTCTTTATATTTTACAGCCCGTAGATAAATAGGGAGTAGCTTATAAGTCTTTGCCTCTCGATCGGAAGACCTAATATATAGATAGCAAAGCTCGAAATTAACTAAAGAGTCTAGTTTATATTATTAATTAGGCTATTTTATTTATAAAGTCTAGTTTTATTAATTAGTTAGTCTATAGTACCCTTCGCTAATTAATACCGAGGATACGAAACCGAAGCTTTACGAAACAAGAGTACTAAATATGAATATAGTATATATTTTATATATCTCTATTATACTAGTATTATAAATGATCGGTATTAGGTTTCTTATCGAGCGTTTATTTACGTTAGCTCTATAGAGTAGATAAATATATTATAAAAGCGATTTTACTAATCTATATTTATAAAAATACTATATTTCCTACGTATTAAAGCGATTAATATATTATAAATATCTCCTTCGTAGGTTCTATAAAGAGTTAATATATATTAACGTTATATTAATTCGCTATTTATTATTCTTTTACTCGAGTATTAACTCGCGAAGCTATATTTAATAAAGAGTAATAAACGCGAATATTAATATCTAGTTAATCTCTACTATAGCCTATTTTACGAGAGTATTAATATACTTATTACTAAATACTCTGAGATTATTAAGGATCTAGTAGATCTTAATATTAAAGCTTTTTCGCTATAGATACTTAATATATCTTATTATTTATTCTATAAATTTTTAGTTTAACAATTAGCCTAATCAGCTATAAGCTTATATCGCTACTTAATTATTAATAAAGATAGTAACTATCGCTAGAGACTAGTTTTAGGAGAGTTTTTTATTTATTATATAAAAAACGATAACGATCTTATATAGCTCTATAGCATAGATAGTAGCTGTCCCCTTGAGTCGGACCTATAGTATTTTCAGCTATTAGTCCTCCCCACCGATACGTAAATTTTTCTCTTTATTTATCTTCTTTATTATATATTTAGTATACTAAAATTCGACAAAAAGATCGAAGATCGCCTTAATTAGGCCTACGAAGTAGTAAAACGTAATAAAAACCAAAAATCGCGTCGCTAACACGCGAATTCGATATTCCCTGTTATTAATTTCGCGTTAGAATTTATAGTTATCTATTAAGAATAGTTATTACTCTTACTAATAGAATATTTAATAAATCGTAAGAAAAAGTAATTATTCGCTAGATTCGATACCTTAATTCTCTATAAGTTTTGTCTATAAGTAGTATAATTAAAGACTATACGAATTAAATTTTAAAATAGAATTCTACGAACAATATATTCCCTATACTACGCGTTTTGAAGAATTAGATATATTACTTTACCGAATACCTCCTATTAGATTTATAGCTAATAAAATAAAAATTAATTAAGAGAAACTATCTATAAATAGAGGATATTAGGTATTTAGTAGCTTAGTTTAATCGTCTAGAGCCGTATATAGCTAAAATTAGGGCAAAAAATATCTATAACTTTAATAAAACTAGTTTCTAACTTAGTTAAGGTAAAGTATAAAAGATTATTATAGCTAATCTATAATAAATATAACGAGGTAATCCTTCGATAGAGAAAAGCGAATCTCTTATATCTATTAAATATATCGTTACTAATAGCTTAGTTCTCTCTTTTTATCTTATTTTTCGCGGCGAATATTATCTTAAATAATAATATATAACGATTTCGTTCCTAGATAATTATTATATTACTATAAGTCTAAAAAATATATAAATAATAAAATTATATATAACTAGCTTTAATAGTTTTAAATTTATATTACTTCTCGCGTAAAAGATTAAAAATAGCTACTTTTAATAGATAATTATAGATTATATTTAATATATAAATTTATTGATTTTTATTAATAATTTAATATTATTCCGATCTATTTTATCTTTTATACTACTTATTTTATTTAGCTATTTAATAGAATACCTTTTTAAGTATTAAAACACTATTTTCGAAATCGAAATAGTAATCTTTTAAGATAGGGTAATAACGTAGATAATAAAGTAGATTTTCTTCAAGAACTACCCTAAATTTAGTAATAAGCCTTTACCTCTCAGATAATTCGAGATACTTTTAAGGATCGAGGTATTTACCTATTTAATCCTTAGAAAATCTTCGATAGATTCCTAAAATTAGATTTATTAATTATTAAAGGTCTATAGCCCTTTAATAATAAAAATATAACTCCTTTATCTCCCTCTAGTTTAATAAACTCGCCTTCTTTATTAATTCGTTATATATAGCGAAATATTAATAAAACGAAAGGTTAAATCGATAAAAGTCCGTAGTTAGATAATAGCTATAGATATCGCTTTAATTACCTATTTAAAACCTCTATCGAAGCTACTAAACTCGTTTTATATTCGTAGTTAGTTCTCGCCTAATATCTTTATTAAATTTAACCTAAAAAGGTACCTAAAAATCGTAGATAAATCCTTATATTAGGATCTCTCTTAATAAAAGATATAAATCATCGAATTATAGATTATATAATAAAAGAGATATATCAGAATATTCGACGAGCGAGAAAATAGGTTATTTCGTAGTTACCCTATATCCTATAACAAGATTAAAATAGAGAGATATTAGTATTAGAAGAAGGTAAATTAACTACTAAAGACCCTTCGCTATTTTTTTTAATTTAGTAAAATTATTAAATAATTAATAAATAAAGAAAAAGAATTTACGTATCAATAGGAATTTATGTATCGGTAAAGAGGACTAATAGCTGAAAATACTATACGTCCGACTTAAGGGGACAGCTATAATCTATTAGTAAGCTAAGGATCTTCTTTACTAATACAAGAGACGTAGTAGCTATAATTTTAATACCTATCTTAGATCCGTTACTATTAATATAGATAATAGCCGCGTTCGGGCCTTACTAAAGGATAGTATTATACTTTTTAATTACTATAGTCTTATTTAATATAATACGGATATGAAATAGCTAATATTAAAGTAGTACTATAAAGAGATAGATCTTTTTAGTCTTTTTCGGTATATTTTTATTATAAAGATACTACTTAAGACGTTAAAGCAGCGAGGTAATTGTAACTATAAAAAAATACGTTTTATCGGCTCGAGTTTCGTTACGCCGCTATCTATCGAATATTTTAATCGCGTAATAAAAGAGATAATAGAGAATATAAATATATATCTTCTCTACTAACCTCTAAAACACAATTAACGCCGATAAAATATAAAGAAACACCTCTAACGTAGCCTTT
This sequence comes from Penicillium alfredii, assembly GCF_028826965.1. NCBI lineage: Eukaryota > Fungi > Ascomycota > Eurotiomycetes > Eurotiales > Aspergillaceae > Penicillium > Penicillium alfredii. The sequence continues at coordinate 2,207,625 of NW_026622701.1, read as the reverse complement.
AATTAATATAGTTTAAAATATACCTACGATTTAGTAAAGTATCTAATACTATATCGATTCGATTACTTAGTTGACCTTCCGCTTAATAGTAAGCCTTCTCGCGGCGCCTCTTATATACCACGCAGAGTATCCGAATAATATTTAAGGCAATAGAACTTTTACTCTTTTATTCTATACTTTTTAATAAAAATAGATAAACCTATATTTTAATAGTAAGAAATGAGCTATAGCGTTTCGCCTAGTTATTAGTATAAAATAGTATAAATAATCTAAATATATTTAGATTACTTATACTAGAATATAAATATTATTAATATAACTAAGTATTATAATCTTTTAGTCTTTTAGGCTAGTACTAAATAAATCGGTATTTATTATATAAAGCTTATCGGTTAAATTAATATAATAGAACAAAAAGCGTATTAGTAAAAGAGACGAGCCTTATAAAATATCTAGTATTACTAGTTTTCTCTTTATTAGCCTTTAGTATATAATATTATTAAATATATTACTTTAATTAAGACTTAGCTATAAAATATATTAATAACCCTTTTATTATATTTTATATATATATTTATAGATAAGATATAATATATAATCGTAGAAGCGACCTACGTAGCTATTAATATAGGTTTCTAGTAAAAATAAGTATATTTCGATAAGATAGCTAAAATACGTAATAATTACTAATCTTAATATTTTAGCTAGTATTTTAAATAGTAAAATCGGTCTATAGATCTTTAATATAGTATAATTAGCTTTATCTAGCTTATAAATAATTATATAAAGCGATTCGCGGAACTACTATTATAAGTAGCTTTGCTAAAAATAGATATCGAGTAGCTATATAATAAATTAAAGGATTACTAGAAGCTAAATCGCTTATTTAATATAAAGGGTCTATAAAGATAGTAAGGTAGCCGTCCCCTCGAGTCGGACCCACAGCATTTTCAGCTGTTGGTCCTCCCCACCGATACGCAAATTCCCACCGATACGCAAATTTTTCTCTTTATTTATCAATTATTCAACAATTTCACTAACTGAATCAAAAAAAAATAGCGGAGGGTCCTTAGTAGTCAATTCGCCTTCTTCTGATACCAATATCTCCCTATTCTGATCTCGTTGTGGGATGTGGGGTGGCTGCGAAACTGCCTGCTTTCTCGTTTGTCGAATATTCTGGTGTATCTCTTTTATCGTACGGTCCGTAATTCGATGATTCGTATCTTTTACTGAGAGAGGTCCTAATATAGGGATTCGTCTGCGACTTTTGGGTGTTTTTTTGGGTTGAATTTGACGAAGATATTAGGCGAGAACCGACTACGAATACGAGGCGAGTTTAGTAGCTTCGATAGAGGTTTTAAATAGGCGATTAAGGCGACGTCGATAGCTATTATTTAGCTACGGACTCTTATCGATTTGACCTTTCGCTTTATTAATACTTCGCTGTATATAATAAATTAATAAAGGAGGCAAGTTTGTTAAACTAGAGGGAGGTAGGGGAGTTGTATTCTTATTATCGAAAGGCTCTAGACCTTCGATAATTAGCGAGTCTAATTTTAGGAGTCTATCGAAGACTTTCTAAGGATTAAAAGGGTAAATACCTCGATCCTTAAAAGTATCTCGAATTATCTGAGAGATAAAGGCTTACTATCGAATTTGGGGTAGTTCTCGAAGAAAATCTACTTTATTATCTATATTACTACCCTATCTCGAAAGATCACTATTTCGACTTCGAAAATAGTGTTTTAATACTTAAAAGGGTATTCTATCGAGCGGCTAAGTAAAATAAGTAGTATAAGAGATAAAATAGATCGGAATAATATCGAATTGTTAACAAAAATCGATAAATTTGTATATTAAATACGATTTGTAATTATCTATTAAAAGTAGCCGTTTTTGACCCTTCGCGCGAGAAGTAATATAAATTTGAAACTATTAAAGCTAGTTATATACAATTTTATTATTTATATATCCTTTTAGGCTTATAGCGATACGATAATTGTTTAGGAGCGAAGTCGTTGTATACTATCGTTTAAGATAATATTCGCCGCGAAAAATAAGATAAAAAGAGAGAACGAAGCTATTAGTAGCGATATATTCGATAGACGTAAGAGATTCGCTTTTCTCTATCGAAGGATTGCCTCGTTATACTCGTTATAGGTTAGCTATAACGACCTCTTGCGTTTTACCTTAACTAAGTTAGAAACTAGTTTTATCGAAGTTATAGATGTTTTTTGCCCTAGTTTTAGCTATATATAGCTCTAGACAATCGAACTAAGCTACTAAATACCTAATATCCTCTGTTTATAGATAGCTTCTCTCGATTAGTTTTTGTTTTATTAGTTATAGGTCTAGTAGGAGGCGTTCGATAAAGCGATATATCTAGTTCTTCGAAACGCGTGGTATAGGGAACGCGTCATTCGTAGAATTCCGTTTAAAAATTTGATTCGTATAATCCTTAATTATACTAATTATAGGCGAAACTTGTAGAGAATCAAGATGTCGAATCCAGCGAATAATTACCTTTTCTTGCGAATCGTTAAGTGTTTTATTAGTAGGAGTAGTGGCTGTTCTTAGTGGACGACCATAAATTCTAGCGCGAAGTCGATAATAGGGAACGTCGAATTCGCGCGCTAGCGACGCGATTTTTGGTTTTTTATCGCGTTTTGCTACTTCGTAGGCCTGATTAAGGCGATTTTCGGTATTTTTGTCGAATTTTGGTATACTGAGTATATAATGAAGAAGATGAATAAAAAGAAAAATTTGCGTATCGGTGGGAATTTACGTATCGGTGGGGAGGACCAACAGCTGAAAATGCTGTGGGTCCGACTCGAGGGGACGGCTATAAAGGTATTCCTAACTAACAGAAAAGGTGGATTAGGTGATATTATATGATCTCGAAGAAAGTTAGACCTTATTATTTAACCTATCTTATAGTGGAATAATCACAATACTTAGCAGAAACCTAGTTATTTATATTATTAATAATATATAGAGCTATAAAGATATTATACGATAAATTAATACTCTCGTATCTAGCTAATAAAATAAGATTAAGTCTTAACAATAATAAAGATATATTACTTTCTTTTATTTCTCCCCTTAATTTGTTTGTTTAATCGATAAGCTTTATACTCTACTAAGTATATTCTTTATAATTCTAAATCCTCTTTTTTAATTATCTAAAGAAATAAGATAACCCTACGAACCCGGTATATTATAATATATTAAAGATTTAACTAGATAAAGATTTATAGACTATTTAAGAAATAATTAAAAAACTTTAATATCTATAAGAATTATAATAAATAGCTTAATAAATAAGGAACTAGATTAGATAAAAGAATATTACCGAATCTTTAGTAAATTAATAACGAATTAAGGTTTATTTCTTATAGAAGTTAAAAATAAAATTAGGATTAGAAATATTCTAATATTCTTGATTAATAGTATTTATTTTTTAGTAGAGAGAAGAATAACTCTTAAATCTCTTTTTATCTTTAAAAAAGTATTACAAAAAAATATAATAATAAAGAATAATAAATTATTATAGCTCTATTATATATAAAATCTATTTACTAGTAGAGATAGTACTAATATATTATTAAGAGACCTAAAGAAAAGTAATAAAATATTAATATTTTATAACCCTATTTTAAAAACTAGGCTCTTTCTTTTATTAAAGATACTACGACTCTTAAATTAATATTATAGGGTAGCTATAAAGGGTTTATTAGCGTCTAAAATAGGATCCGCGAGAGTACTATATCTTTCTAAATTTATTAGAGCGATATTTCTTTTACTAAAATAAGAAAAAGAGGATATTTATAATATTTTCGAAATTTACTATAATCTTAAATAATATATATAGGAATATATATATAAGCTACCTAAGAACCGAGATAGGATAATATCTCTAGCTATATATTACTAGAGATTACTTTAATTAATATAAAAATAAAAAGATCTTAAAACCCTTAAAGGATCTATAAATAAATAATGTTAGATAAATTAATATTAATAAAATTAGAAATCTAAGGAATCTAAAGAAAAGACTTAGGAAAAGGAAAAGAACCTAATTAAGAAGAATAAGAAAACCTTTTAATATTATATTTATTAAAATAAAACTATCTTATTATTACTCTAATAAATTAGGTAAGAAAACTAGTATATAAATAGTTATTTAGATTAAATTAGAAAATAATAATAAATTAGTCTAAATCCTATATAGCTAATTTTATTATCTTAAAAATTATAATTTATCTTTATATTTTAGTATTACTATAGAACGAAGTTAAAATATACATAGATATAAATAGCTATACTAAGATTAATATTATTAGGATTAAATTCGCGGAAAAGTATAAATTATTGAAAATAAAGTTATTATTAATATTACTTAGAATAATAGATAATTAAGAAATCTTTTTATATAATATGTAAAAGATACCTATTATATTTAATAATTCGTTTTTATCTTACGACGATTAATAAAAACCCTTATAAATAAAAGGTCTAATATTATTTTTAATAATAACGCTAAGTATCGTATCTATGTTTTATTATAAAATTAAATTAGTACTAGCTTAGGAATTTATAAAAAAAATATTAGAAATATATTATTATTTATATTATTATAAAACTCCCGGAGGAAGTTTAGTTACCCTATAAAGAAACGAAAAGTTAACTATATATCTTTTAAAAGTACTACCGGAACTATATTAATTTATTAATATTTTTTAGCGGAATAATTATAAATCCTTCTATTTAATAATTTATAGAATTATATTATTAAGTTAGAAAATAACTATTTATTACTTTATAGATTAATATCTTTTTTATTATAAAATAAATTATGGATATTACGAATCTATGTTAATAAAAATCTTATAAATAAAAGCATTCGACTCTTAAAAAGCCTTATTAAAGTATTAATCCTTTTTTTGTTCTAAAAATATATAGAGGATTATATCTATATATAGACTATTAGAGACTTAATAAGATTATAATGAAGAATTAATATTTTTATCTCTGATTTTAAAGATTTTAGATTAATTTTTAGGGGTAAAATACTTTAATAAAATCGGTACCTAGAATATTTATTATTATATTTATATTTAAGAGAGTAAAAAGTAAAAGACTATATTTTATATATATTATAGATATTTTAAGTATATAGTTATACTATTTAGTTTAACTAATACTCCTATTATCTTCTATAATTATATCTAAAAAAAAACACTGGCAAATCGCGTAGAGCAGAACTAATACGCTACGGAGTCTGTAATACCTAGAAAGATATATTTTACTTCTTAGCGAAACGATAAATATCTATTTTGATATATATTTCTCTCTATAATAGCCGTTATAGTAAAGAAGTTAAAAAAAGGGTTATCTAATACTATATAGCCAGAACAACTATATTCTAACCGCGATAGTATTAATCTTATTAGCTATTCGAAAGAACTTTATAGAATAACTAAATAGTGGAAAAAGGCTGCCGATAAAGGTAGTTTACTATTAGTTTAACGTTTCGTCGATTATCTTAATACTATATCTTTTTTTATAACTAAAATAAAAGAATCTAAGATTCTAGTAAAACTTTAATATATCCGCGTTTTTCTAGGCAAATATAACGATAATATATAAAGGCCCTAAATTAAATAAAAACTACTATTAAGTAGACTCTCCCTTTCTCTATAGATATAGCCGCTACGTTACCTCGTCTTTAACTAACTACTTATCGCGAAACTATCATAAATATTATAAATTATAAATTATTCTCTATATTATCCTTATTTATATCTAGTTAGATATAATAAATAATAAATAGTATAGTCCTTTCGGATAATATTAGTAGTAATAATAGCTATATTATATTAGTACTATATAAAGGCTTTTAATTAACTATTTAGTTAATAGATAGCGTTACTATTAGCCCTCTCCGGAGGCCTAACGATAAGTAAGAGATCGTGAAACGAGCTAATGAAGTTATCTAGGCGAAGATAGATATAAATATTATAATCTCGATAGATAAGATCTTACTAAATAGTAATATTATTATCTAAGTTAAACGGCTAAAGTATATTAAATATCTTATAAAGATCGTGAGAGATCCTTTATCTTTAAAGGGTTAATACTACGCTTTTAGTAAAAATATTAGATTACGAGAACTAAGCTATATAATCCTTATATATAGTATTATTACTATATTTAATCTCTCGAAATCGGACTAAATCTATATCTTCTACGTAGAGAATATTAATTAACTACTAATCTTTATAGTAATTACCTAATTTAGATAGTTAATAATAAACGGCGAATAAAGGAGATATAGTTATAAGCTACAAAGCTTATTATCGAATTTAGTAATATATATAGCGTTAACTAAATAATTATATATAGTCTAGCGTTATATAGAAGAAGCTATAACTACTAATACTATAATAGTAGTTATTATCTCTAGTAGTATTTCTAATACTAGATATATAGCTATATTACCTAAATTTATAAATAAAATATATAGTATATTTATTAGGCGTGGAATTATAATAGCGGCGAGTATCTTTATATCTATAACTAATAAACCGTGAAATATATAGTATATATTAATTAAGATAAAAAAAGGTTAACTACTTTATCTTTAATGGGGAGTATCTTATTAAAGTAGAGTAGATTAACTAGATCTAGTAAAACCGATTTAATAATCTTACGCTCTACGTAATACCTATCTAGATATAAAACTCTAGTAAGGATATTAAGGAGATCTTAGAGAGTTTTCTAAATCTAGTAGAAGCTATAATAAAACAAAAATAGCCTTAATAAATAGCGGCGAGCTACTTCTATTCTTAAAATAATATCTCCCGAAGTAGAGGAGCCTCTTAGATTATTAATAAACGCGTCTATATAGCTAAATCCGGCGAAAAAGGCGAAGCGATTAAAAAAGACCTTTTTATCATTACTGAATATAGGCTATAATATATTAAATTAATAAACGATACTAATAACTAATCTTTTATAGCTATAAACCCTCTTTTAGATATCTTAGAGTCTTTGGATACCTTAAATATTACTATTACTAGTTTTTAGAACGCTAATAAATAATATCGATACTATAATATATAAATAAACGAAGAATCAGAAGATAAACTAAAAAACGCCTCTTCTATTTTAATATAGCCTTTATAAGCTATTAAGTATTAGTAATCCCTTAAATTAGACCTTAATTATTAATATTAGATAATATGATTAGGATCCTATAGATAAATACTAATAACTCACGCGATAAAGTAATAATATATCTCTTTAGTAAAATAAAAGTATAAAGCTATAAGATACTTACGATTTAAGAATCTAAGGTATATCGCTAGATAGAACTAATAAGAGTATATTCGTATACTTTTAGAGATAGTTTCTATATATTTCTAAAACTCATAAACTCTAAAAAAGAGGAAGATAGTAAACTAAAGATCTATTTCTATATTAATAAGAAAATCAATCCTAAGATATAATTAATTCGGTACTATAGTAGGGATCTTAGTATATTTATTATTTATGGCTAGGGGTCCCCCGACCTTGATATTTATAATATATATAGATAGATAGAGATATTAGATAATCCTAAAGCAAGAAAAGTTGCTAAATAAGGAATAAAGCTACGTTTTCGATACTCTAGAGGGTATTTACTATATTAGCTATATAATCCCTTTATAGCGTTAATTATTAGATTATTATAAAGGATTTTAACCTTTATTACTCTCTATAGTCGAAAACGAGATAGATAAATATATCTAATAAAGAGACTAAAGAAGCTATTACGATAATAGTAGACCACGGGCTAGATTTGTTAATAGAACTAGGTATAGTTATTTTTAATAGATAAGTCTTTAGGAATAATATCTAGTCGATAATTAATCTAATCTAGGCGTTTACTATATTTATTAACTACTATATCTATTTTTCTATATAGCTGTAATAGCTATACACCGTGGATTATATATCTATATTAATAGAACTTAATCTTCGTTAGATCTTTTTACTAGAATAAGAAATACGAAAATAGAAAAAGGCTAATTAAGATAGCTAGCTAAAATATCCAGACGCTTTTATTTAGCTAGAAGTAGTTACTAATATTAATATAGTAATAGATACAATTACTAGAGTATTTAAGGAAGTTATAAAAGATATAATTTATATACAAAAGATCTACTAATACTTTTTTCTATCTTATACCCTATATCTCAAGACTCTCTAGTATTAAATAAACTATACGAGAGGCTAGATATACTAGATATATAATAAATTTAATAAAAAATAATACTGTTAGCTTCGCTACTAACTTACGCGTCAGAGTAAAAAAGATAATAAAATAATTATAATAGAGAGTCGAGGTAGCTACTAATAATATTAACAATTTTTAGTATCTTATAAAGGCGTCCTATAAATAAGATCTAAGACTAATATTTACCCCGATCCTCGTAATAGATAGTAATAAATATATAATAATAAAAAAGAAAGCAAAACTTCTCTAATAGACTCTTTTCCTCTTACGTCTATAGATAGACCTCTTTAATTTTAAGAGATATAGATATCTTTAAGTAATCGATATACTATAGTTAATTACCTTTTAAGAAATTATCGTAGTAATAAAGAAAATAGTACTTTTCTCTACTCCTAATATAATTAATATACTAAATATAATCCTAAAATAAATAATTTAATTACTAAAGGTCCTTAGCTTCCTAATATAATATATATCTCTAATAAGGATACTCCCTATAGCGCTTTTAGGAGTTACTCTATATTATTATTAGGAAGTTAAATAAAATAGACTGACTATACTATATCGAAGTCCTACCGCCTAATATCTCTATTTAAGACTCTCGCGAAAACCCTTAAATCTATTATTACCTTACGTTTTAGTTACCTTATCGAAGTATATACTCTTTTACTAAAGACTTATATTAAGAGACGCGTGGGACGATCTTATAATCACACGTTTTATCTAATATAAAAAAAGATCTATAAAATATAACGTAAAGGATTCTAATATATTTCGTAGCTTATATTTAACTAAAGCGACGCCTTTAATAATATAGTCTACTAACGCCTACTATATTACCTCTAGAAATATTAAATACTAGATAGAGATAATTATATAGTAGATCGTTAGCTTTCTTTAAGATCGATTTATAATACTTATACTCGAGAAAGGACCGATAAAAGAAAACCAGTAATAGTAGATATCCCTTAGGGCTTATCTCTCTTATTAATCCTTTTCTTATTTTATAATACTGATCTAATCAATAAGCTGTATATAGCTAATATAGGTATTAGAGGTATAGGCCTAGATAGATATAGAGTATTAGTTATTAGATATATCAATAATATTTATATTCTAGTTTAGAATAACTTTGTAAAAAGAAATTATTTATATCTAGACTAATTCTATTAAATAAATATATAAAAAGATATACCGCGGATTTCTCGCCTTTAAAGTATAAATTTATCTATTTCTAATAAAAAGCGTAAACTAAAAAAATAAAACTAATTAATAGAGAGCTAACGAAGTACTTAGTTATCCTTAGTAATTATTAAGGAATTCAGATTAAACCTACTTTAGTAGTTAAATATCTTAGGGTTATACTTAATACCTATTTTATAGATAAATCCTATATCGACTAATATAGAAAGAAAGTAATATAGTTAATTACTACGCTATAATTAATCGTACGGATAATATAAAAAATTACTATATTTTATTTTTAGAGAATATAGATTACTATTCTACTATCTTAGATATTATTTAGTTACTCTATCTAGTATATAAAAAAATAACTTATCGATAAACTATCGAAAAAAGAGCGAACTAGATTATTAAATCTATATAATATTAGATTCTCTACCGAATTATAGATATCTTTCGGATTATATTGTATATAGCGCTAAAGATATTATTATATATTTTATTTATACTAATTACTTTCTAGCTGCTAGCTAAAGAAGTATATATCTACTCTACTAATTAATTAAAAATATTTAATAGATAATATCTTTACAAGAGAGTATTAATATTAGCTAATAAAATATCACCTTTATAATTACTATTATCTCCCCGTTATAACGCCTTAAATAATATCTTTATAATAAAGGTCTAATCTACTATATTAAAGAAATTAAGCTATTCGTTATCTTACCGTAATAGGAATCACCCGTTATTTATATATTATATAATAAAACTATAGCTATTAAAGAATATAATATTATTTTTTATAGCCCGAAAGCTAGTATCGCGTATACCGATAATAACGTCTCTAAAGTAGATATTAACGTAGCGGTAATTACCTTATATAGATTAATAAAAAAGGCCCTTAGTACTCTTATTAATTATATAATCTACTCCGTAGAGCTATAAAGTATTATACTAGCGTTTTATATATTTTATAGAACCCCCTAATACTAATACTACAAAAAGGGAATAACTATATATACTAATAGCTAAGTAGCTATATAAGTATATTAATAACCCCGTAGACCTTTGAATTAGTATTTTCTCTACTAAATCGCCTAAAGTATAGATTGTCTATAACGACTAGAAATTAATATATATATTAACTAGATACCTAAGTATCTTAACGTATTAAATAATAAACGAGCCGATATTCTAGCGAAATAAACTACTATAGAGATAGATTAGGTACTAAACTACACGTTTATAGCCCTTTATCGCACGAGGCTATATAAGCTAATATTTAAAGAGTAAAAGAAATAGTAGACTTTAAATAAATATAAGGCCTATATCTAATATCTTGTTACCGAACTAATTAAAAAGGTCTTTATAATATATTAATTACTAAATCGAGCGGGTAATATAGTGTTACGAACTGCTAACTGGTCACGGTGAGTAACGTCCGCAAAGGTGATACTTCTCTAGGAGTACTGCAGGCCTCAAGCGTATCCGCAACCGTACCAATGCCTCGGGGGCCTTCTATGGGCTCGGGTCTCTAGGGTGCTTGCAAGGTGTGCCAGTTAGAGCGCCGGTCAAGTCAGTCACTTAGGGATCGAGGATCACTAAGTAAGCTCCCAAGACCGTTGGAGGGTTGTCGCTATGTTCGAACTGTGAAGTACCAAAGGGTGGTTCCAAGTAACAATGATGGGATTGATCACGAAGAACTAAATACATGTGGTAAAGACTGTCCTTATATATCCCTTGCCCAGTATTCCACGCCCTCGTTTGTGGTATACTGCATGCAGGCATGTAGTAGTCCCATTGATATACCATCCGATATACCATTCCTTGGCGATGGATCGTGGTATATTGTCACGTGACTTATACCCTTGTTGTCCTGCATCATCACCGCGGGGTTGGTTGGCTCTGGTTTCCTCTTGTACCCCTGTTGGCGCGAGTGAGGTGGCTTGGTTCGTAACATCATCTCCCCCTCTTCCAGATTTTCGTCCTCGAAAAGTCCTTAAATTCTCGGTGTCCCCTCTAGGTGAGTTCCCACAATGTTGTCCCGTCATGTCCCCCCGCACTGCCGTTAAACCGAAGCGTAACAAGTACGCTGATAACGCTCGTTTGGGTGATAGGATTGAACGAACTGGTCGCCCCGTGGATTTCCCGTGCGATTATTGTCTTATTCGTGGAAAGTGTTGCATCATGAGTCCTTTCGTGAAGAGTAAGAAGTGTTCGACTTGTGCTCGTCGTGGACACACTTGTGAGAGGAGTTTCCACACAGATAAGGAGTGGGATGACCTGCAACAAAATGAACGAAAGTTGGCGTCCGATCTCGAGGAGGCCCAAAAGCAATTTCTTCAGCATTCGCAAAAGATGAATGAGGCGATGGCAAAGGTCCTTCGCCTCCAAAAACATCAACAATTTCTCAAAGAACGTGGTGGTCGGATGTTGGATCACGATCAGACGACGTTGGATCGGTTAAACGAAGAGGATCCCCCTACCGCCGAGGAATTTCGTGATTTTGATCGGTTGGCGGAGCAGCAGGAGATTCGTCAATTGGCTGCTACGTCGGGAGACGCTAGTCTGATGAGGATGACTCAGTCTCTGGATCAGATGCCTCCTGGCTTCTGGAGTGTCGAGGCTGCGATTGCCGAAGGGAATTTCGATCTATCCGCTGGTGGAACTGTTGAACCAGCTGAGAGCAACCCGTCAGGTGCTCAATAGGTTCCCAAGTGTTTTCAGAGGTATCGTACCCCTTCCATTTGACAAGGTAGTGAGGCTTGCCACTGATGCGTTTGTTGTCCAGAACTTTTTCGACTTCATATTCGTTTTCGGTTTCTTCTTCGATTTCCACGTTGGTAGCGAGTTCGGCGTTTTCTGGTGCGGGTTCGAGTAACGAGATATGAAACGTTGGGTGAATGCGTCGCATGCTTTCTGGTAGTTTCAAGCGAAAATTGACTGGTCCTGTTTGTTCTTCAATTTCGAATGGTCCCAACTTCAGGTGGTCGAGTTTCGCGCTCGGTCGCTTGGTTTTGATGTTTCGTCGTAGGAGGTAGACCTTCTCCCCCTTTTTCAGATCAGGGCCGGCTCGGTGGCGCTGGTCGTAGTGCGTTTTCATGCGTAGGTTCAGAAATTCGATGTCTCGAGCCATTTGCATGTGGAGTTGCTTGATCCCGGTGGTCAGTAGTCTTGCGGATTCTGCCACAGTTCTCTCGTTTCGGGGTTCTCCGATTAACTTGGGATTATACCCATAGTTCGCGAAGAACGGCGATTCCTTCGTCGTTGCATGCATCGCGTTGTTGTAAGCGAATTGTGCAATTGGTAACAATCCTGCCCAATCGTCTTGCTGGTGGTTCACATGGTGTCTCAGGTATTGTTCCAGAGTCTGGTTGACTCGTTCTGTCTGTCCGTTGGTTTGCGGGTGATATGCAGTAGAGAGTCTGTGCTCAATACCCATTTGGTCCGCAAATGATTGCCACATATTGGATGTGAACAGTTTGTCTCGGTCCGATGTGATCTTGTCGGGTACTCCATGGTTTCCGAAAACGTAGCGAAGTAGTATATTCGCCATTCGGTTTGCGTCGATGCTTTCTTTTGTCGCAACCATATATGCGTACTTTGTGAGTCGGTCGACAATGACCATGATCATATCGCAACCTTCTGATTCTGGTAGTTTCGTGATAAAGTCCATGGTAATCCATTCCCATGGCCGCGTTGGCGTGTCTGCTGTCTGCATTTCCCCGTAAGGAAGGTGTCGTGATGGCTTGTTCCGTTGACATGTGTCGCAACTTTTGATGTACCCCCTTACTTTTCGGTGCATGTTCGGGATGTAGTAGTTGCGTGAGATATGTTCCATTGTTTTTTCAACTCCCATATGTCCGTGCGTCGGGAAGTCGTGGTGTTTTTTGATGACTTCGTTCTGCAGCGATCGTGGAACATAGATCAAGCCATGGATGATGACGAATCCGTCGTCGCTTGTAGTGCCGTTGTGACGTTCGTTCCCGAGGACTGCTTGCATTGATTCGTCCTCGGCGGTGGCTCTTCGGACCTTGTCTAGCCATCCGTCGTCTTCGATTTCGCTGGTTGCTGCGAGTATTTGTCGGTTGTAGACGATGTCTCCTTGGTCGTTTGTAGTGAGGATAGCGGGCTCCGCTTCCTTTGTGCCGATCTGATAGTCAGGTCGTCTGCTGAGTGCGTCTGCGACAGCGTTTTCAGTCCCTTTGCAGTGAACAATCTTAAAATCGTATTGTGCAAGGGTTTCAGCCCATCTAGCTTGCCGTCGAGTGAGTTTCTTCGTGGTGGTGAAGAATGTCAGGTTGTGGTGGTCCGTCTTGACCGTCACAGTATGCTTTGCTCCTTCGAGGTACGCTCTCCAGACTTGAAATGCTGACACTATAGCAAGCAGTTCTTTGTCGTGGATGTCGTAATTGAGTTCTGCGGGGATCATCTTCCTAGACCAAAATGCGATTGGTCTGGGCTTTCCGTTTTCGTCCGGCTGGGTCAGTTGTGCTCCCAGGGCGTAGTCTGATGCGTCGGTTTCCATCGTGGTTGGCTTTTCGTAGTCGAAGATTCCAACGACTGTTCGTTTCTCGAACAAGCTCTTGAGTTTTTGGAATGATTCTTCTGCTTTGTCGTCCCAGTTGAACGTTTCTCCCTTCTTGGTGAATCGGTATAGTCCGGCGGCGTATTTCGAGTAACCCGGGACTAGTTTCCGATAGTAATTTGCCAATCCAAGAAAGCTTTGTACGTCCTTGACGTTTCTGGGTGTGGGCCATTCCACAATGCTTTTGACCTTTTCTTCTTCCATTCCTAGACCGTCGAGGCTGATGGTGTATCCAAGGAAGCTGGTTTCCTGGACGTGGAATTCGCATTTCTTGAGCTTCAGAGTGACTTTGGCTTCTCTGAGCTTCTGCAGCACCTTTTTGTTGTGTTCAATATGTTCTGCTTCGGTCTTGGAGAATACTAAGATATCATCCAAGTAAGCGATAACAAAAACATCGAGGTATTCTTCCAGAACGGTGAAGATGAACCTCTGGAACGATGCTGGTGCGTTGGTAAGACCAAAAGGCATAACCACATATTCGAAGTGTCCGAATTTGGTCCTGAATGCTGTCTTCCATTCATGGCCTTCCTTGATCCTGAGCCGATTGTAAGCCTCAGTGATGTCGTACTTGGTGAAGTATTTGGCTCCTTGAATGCGGTCTTGGATCTCGTGAATCAGTGGTAACGGATGTCGATCTTTGATGGTAATCGAATTTAATTGTCGATAGTCCACACAAAGTCGAAGACTTCCATCTTTCTTTGGTACGAATAGGATAGGATATCCTGCTGGTGAGGTGGATTTCCGAATGTATCCTTTCCTCAGGTTCGTGTCGATGTATTCCTTCAGCGTCTCCGATTCCTTCTGTGAGAGCTGGTAAATTGGTCTGAATGTAGGCTCCTTGCCTTCTTCGAGGTTGACCTCGTGGTCGTACGGGCCATGCTCTGGTAGCGTGCCCTCCTTTGGTGGCGTAAACACATCCTGGAAGTCTTGGTATTCCTCAGGAATCTGTGTTTCTTCCCCTGTTGCACAGAGGGCTGTGGAGCCGTGTTCAACCATCACGTACTCCCTTAGCTCGTCGTCTGTCATATCCGGTCGTTGCTCGGTGTTGACGATGGTACTGGCTTCCGTTGCCTTGTACTGTGCCCCGCCTCTGGGCCGAGTGCTCCTCTTAAGTTTGCCTTCGTGAGGGCCTCGAGGGCCACCTGTCACCCCTTGACTAGGTCCCTGTGCTGGTCTGTATCTGTTCCCGGTCCATGTCTCACTGGTTTGTCGGCATTCACATCGGTTGAAGACAATGAGTCCTTTCTGCCAATCGATAGCTGGGTTATGTCTTCGTAACCACGGAACTCCTAGCACGACGTCGTACTGCCCGAGGTTGGTGATGTTGAAGTTGATTGTTTCAAAATGATTTCCCAAAACCATCGGCAGGTCCCCTGTTTCGTGCGTAATTCCCGTGCTGAGTGGTTCTCCATTGAGTCCAGTAAGAGGTAAGAGCTCCTCTTTTCGTCGCCGCTGGATTGTATATTCCTGACAGCACTGTGGGCTCATGAAGTTTCCGCTGGCTCCTGAGTCGATCATCGCTCGCATATTCTTGTATGCGACGTTGACGAAGACTTTCATATGTGCCCCCCACTGTGTTGCTGCGAGTTGTGGTGTGGGTGCAATTTTCTTGTTGCCGTGCCATGTTCCTGTGTATTCGGGCTTCCACTGGGGTCGTTTTTCCCATCGCAAAGGTCTCGGCTCAACTCCAAGGTTGAGTTTCCCTGGGTAGTGGAGCATGCAATTGTCGTCGTAGCATCCTACAACCGCCCTGATGTCATGTTTCGGGTGTCGTGCGTATCCTCGACACGCGCATCGTGGATGCTCACATGGACAGGTTGGTTGGTCCTGGGATAGCTCTTCCCGAGCCGACTCATCCTGTTGGCCTTTTGTCTCGTCACTCGAGGTTTCTCTGTTCCTGGGGTTTTCCTGAGGCGTTTCCAGGATCGTCTCTTCCGTTTCTGGGAGTGTGGGTGGAGTTTCTGGGATCTCCGGCGTTCCTGGGATTTCAATTGGTGTCCTCAGGATACCTGTGCCCCACTCCTGGGAATCGTCCGACAATTCCTGGGAGTCGATGGTGTTCCAGGGACCGTACTGGGTCCATCCTTGACTCTCAATATCTTCTGAGCCTTGCTTGAAGCGCTCAAAGTGTTCCTCCGCGCTACCAGCTTGCGCGGGCGTCCTAAGGACTAGGTCGTCCATATAGACCTCGTTGTTTTGTGTCAGTTCCGCGGCATGATCCTTCGCGTACATCTGCGGCGAGTTTTCGATGATTTCATAGTCGATCTCTGGGAATTCTTCGTCGTCTGTTTCGGAGAGCATTCGCTCATCCCGATACAGTCCTGGTGGCTTGCTCCCATCCACAATCATGGGGCCTTCCCAGTCGCGCTCCTGCGTCGCGTAGAGCCGTTGAGGCTTCCCTTGTTCTGGTTTCTCGGTGCCAGTAGTGTCGTACGCACCTCTTCGTTCTTGGGTCGCGTTCAATTGTTGGGGTTTCTCCTGCCTCTTGCTTCGGCAGTCCTTGATTCGGTGTCCTGGCTTACCACAGTTGAAGCACAGGTTGTTGTTTTTGCGTCGTTTCTGTTCTTCGGTAGGCAGCCTTGCTGCATCGAGTTCCATTGGTTTGGGTCCGTAGGGGTCGTTGTCCCTTCTCCCAAAGTTCCGTCTTTGTTGGAATCGTCCGCCGTTTCCTCGTCCTGGGTTACGGCGCCATTGTTTAAGTTCGCTTTCTTCTCGCTGTCGGTCGTAGAAGCGGTTATCGATTCGTACAACAGTGTCGACGAATTCATTCATGGTGGTAGGTCGTCCGATTCGAGCGATTTCGTCCTTGATGTGTGATTTCAGCCCCCCATAGAATGGTGGAATCAAAGCGTAGTCGTCCCATCCTAGGATTGCGGCGTGTGCCATGAACTCGGCAACGTAGGCTGTTGCGGAGGTGGTTTGTCGAGTTCGTGCAAGTTTCCGTTCAGCCGTTGCTTTCGCGTCGATATCGCCGAAGGTTCGTTCAAGCAATTGTCGGAAGCTGCTGTATCGCGAAAAGATGCCCTGGGCCATGGCAGACCAGGCGTCTGGAGTCTTTTCATAGTATTCTCGAATGTACGGTTCCAACCAATCCCATGCTTGTCCTCGTAGGTATGATGACACAAAGATGACTTTTGCGGCGTCGTTGACTAGCCTTCCTCTGTTCATGTCAAGGTGCATATCCATCTGGGTGAGGAACCCTCGAAGCTTAGATCGAGTACCGTCGAAGCTCTCTGCTTTGGGTAACTTGATTCCCACGGAAGATGCTGGTGCAGAGGCGGCGATTTGGGCTGCACTTTGCTCGACTGAGTCTCGAAGGTCTCCAATGTCGTGGTCATGCTTGCTGCTAAAGGTGTTGAGCTGGCTGATCAGGGTGTGAATCTGTTCTTCCAGTGCCCTGACTCGTTTCTCATCTTCATCGTCCGAATCCAAGTCGGTGTGTCGTGTTTGCGTTTTCGGTGGCAGAGGCTCGACCGCCTTGCCCTTGTTGTTACTGCCGTGCGACGCCATGATGCTTGGACTTCACGGTTCGATGACAGGGTGATCAATGTGTTACGAACTGCTAACTGGTCACGGTGAGTAACGTCCGCAAAGGTGATACTTCTCTAGGAGTACTGCAGGCCTCAAGCGTATCCGCAACCGTACCAATGCCTCGGGGGCCTTCTATGGGCTCGGGTCTCTAGGGTGCTTGCAAGGTGTGCCAGTTAGAGCGCCGGTCAAGTCAGTCACTTAGGGATCGAGGATCACTAAGTAAGCTCCCAAGACCGTTGGAGGGTTGTCGCTATGTTCGAACTGTGAAGTACCAAAGGGTGGTTCCAAGTAACAATGATGGGATTGATCACGAAGAACTAAATACATGTGGTAAAGACTGTCCTTATATATCCCTTGCCCAGTATTCCACGCCCTCGTTTGTGGTATACTGCATGCAGGCATGTAGTAGTCCCATTGATATACCATCCGATATACCATTCCTTGGCGATGGATCGTGGTATATTGTCACGTGACTTATACCCTTGTTGTCCTGCATCATCACCGCGGGGTTGGTTGGCTCTGGTTTCCTCTTGTACCCCTGTTGGCGCGAGTGAGGTGGCTTGGTTCGTAACATATAGTATTTCTATAAATATAGACTAATAAAATTATCCTAGTAGTATATCTATTGATTTTATAAAACTAACACAAATAGATATTTAATAAAGACCTTAATAGAGATCCTATATAATATAGATATAGTAAGGATAGATAGAATATATATTATATTCTAGTATACTATATTTTATAGAACTATGTTTTTATATTCTTAGCAGTAATCTATAAATATAGTTATAGACTAACTAATTAACGAAACTAGACTTTATAGATAAAATAATATAATTTATAATATATATAAGGCTCCTCCTCTAATTTAAAGTCTTTCTATCTATATACTAGATGTTCTATTTAAGAAACAATAATTTATAACAATAATCCTACTATTTACCCCTTAGGCTTTAAAAATATAAAGAATCCCCCCCTCTATATATATATTAACGTTACTGGTTAGTGTAGTTAGTTAAAGGTGTAGTAATCGAGAGGGATATTAAAGGATTTAACCGATCGACTTCGGTTATATAAGGATAAAAACAAAATAATAATAGAAGTATTAGGAATAACCTATTTCGAGGGATTAATATCTCCTAATATTACAATCTTACTATTTATTAGTAGTAAGATAAGTATAGATAAATAATATATAATATACTCCGGTAGCGAAGTAGATAAGGTATTAGAGATAAAGATTCGACGAAGGTAGAAGGTGCTATAAATTAGATAACTCTAAATATATCGGAAGGTAGTTAACCCGACTACCTAATTAGTTCTGCCGGTAAATCGGTATTAGGGCTGATAGATCTATATATAATAATTTGATTTAATTTAATTCAATTCTAGAATTATATCTATATTATATTATAGGGATTACTTAATATTACCTATATTATATATTTAGATAATATTTTAATATTCTTGTTAACCGCGAGTTATATATTTATTAGATCTAATAAATCCTTAAAGAAATAAAAGAAATAGGATTTTACGTAAAACCTTTAAAATATATAATTTACTAAAAAAGAGTAGAATTTCTTAGATTTATTATAGATCAAGATAATATATTAATAGACTAATAATAGATTAACGTTATTATTTTATAGCTAAAACTAGAAAGCTATAATAATATCTAAATCTTTATTGGATTTTATAACTTCTATTGATAATTTATCTATAACTTCTCTGGTATTATAATATCTTTAACTATTTATTACTCAAAGAGTAAAATAATAAAAAATCTAGGAGTTACTAATTTATAATATATAAAAAAGTAACATTTTAACGTCTAATCGTAGCCTTTCATAATATATATACCCTTACTATATTACTTTTAATCCCTAATAGTAAATATATATTAAATTAAATATATTAAATTAAATATATTAAATTAAAGAATAGCTAGTATTCTCTTTTAGCTAAATAACTAAGATTAATATTATTTAGTTGTTTTTTAGTTAAAATTATTCTCTAAAATAGAGTTAAACTATTATATACTAGATTAAAAACTTTTTATAGTTATATACTCTTTTAAATATTAGAGATAGTATTTAGAAAATAGCTAATTTATTATCGAAGTATTATTAGATTACTTAGATCTTTAATCTTTTATAAAATAAACTAAGATAAATAAAAAATAGATATATTAATATATATATATTATACTATTTAATTTTATAGTTAAATACTAGTTAAAAAAAGTAACCTTATAGATAGACTTTTAAAAAAATCAATTTATTTAGAGAGATAGTCTAGAAAAAGCATTACTTATATTATTATAAAAATAGATTATAACTAAAAAGCTATTATCTAGTTTATAGAAAACTAGTATTTAAATAATTATAACTATAGACCTTATTATTAAAAAATCCTAGTTTAAACTTAATACGATATTTTTAGAGGAAAATAATCTCTAGTTTAGTATTTATATAGTATTTATATAGTAAAAAAGTCTACTAATATAGAAGTAGTTAACTAAGCTATTTAGAAAAAACATATATTAGATAAAAGAATATCTTAATATAAGATATAGAATATTTATAAAAAAAGTATATTTTGTACAAGTTAATACTAAATTTTAGATAAGAATTAAATAGATCTAAAATAAGGACCTAAAAATATAAAGGCTAAAAGCTATTTTAAAATAGATATTTAAGAAGCTTTAAAAATTAAGATATTAACTTTAAAGATTTTATTTAATTTAAAAATTAACTTTCTATCTTAATAAAGGAGAATCTTAGAAAGAAGCGACTAAATATTTATTATAATAACTTTTTGATAGGCTATTTTAGGCGAAATAAAACCGAAATATTACTATAATAAAACCTATAAAAAGATATTATTTAAATATAGGGATTTAGTCGCTCTATTAATAAAAAAACTTAAGATTAAAGATAATTAAGAAACTAGTATCTAAATTTATTAGACCTCTCTAAATTCCTAAAAATATCGGATTATAGATATATTAACTAGTTCTATTAAACTAGTATAATTGAATTTATAACGTATTCTATATATTATTTCTTAAACTCTAGAAATAGAGGAATAAAAAATAAAATAATAATAGAAGTATACTAATACTAAAACTATAAAATAATAATAAATAGGAGATTAAAGAAATAATAGATTATTAATACTTTAATAAGAAATCCTATTTCTTAGTTAAATAGAAGGGTTAACTATTAGAGTATAATTAGTAGATCCTAAAAGAAGATATAATAAATATAAAAAGAGCTATTATAAAATATAAAAATCAAAAAAAAGAGATAAAATATTATTTAAAAAAAACTTCCTATAAATTGAATAGAAAGCTACCGAAATCCTATTAGAATAATACTACTATTATTATTATTATTAAAAAGTAATATAAATATAGAACTTTACTTAAAACTTAGGAATAGAAATAGGGAATTTTTTTAACTACTTTAGATAATACTTAGTATCAGGATTATTAAATAGATTAGGATTCGCTAGATTAGGACTATATTTATCTAAAGATATTATCTATATGGTTACTAAGAGCCTTTACTTCGCTATAACCTAGTATATAAAACTATTATCTCCTAAAACTAGATAAAAAAGCCGCTAGGACTGAAACTTTCGGAGATACTTCTTTAAGGGATTCTTAGATAGAAAGATATAAATAGTTATATTTTAACGACGAATAATAATATATTAATTTTATTATATTAAAAGTCTTTATAAACTTTATTATAGTTTTTTTTTAGCTATAGTTAGTATATTTTTTTATTTATTCTTTTTTTTCTCTCTTTTTTTAGAAGTATCTTTAATTAGAGGCTCTAAGAACTCCTTATTTAGCTAATTAAGGATTATCTATAAATTATAGTCGTTTTTAACGATACCCTCTATAATCTAAATAATATTAAGATAAGCTAAAAGAGGATATTATAGAACGTATTATAAATTGAATACTATTAATAAGTAACTAAAGCTGCTATATCTAGTTTATATTTAATAATAAAAGGCGATTAGAGTTATATTTCTTAATCTTTATCTAAAAATACTTAGTATATTTAAAAAATAGATAAAAGAATAATAGAATATATTAACTAATATCATAATTAACTAGAATAATAATAATAAGATATAATAATAGTAATAATCACGGAAAGAAGATAGAAAATAATAAAAATAGCAAAAATAAATCATAAAACACAATAAGTATTATATAAGAGAAAAAAAGAAAAAAAAGGTACTACTTAAAAATATAAATAAAGAATTAAATATATAATTTAATATATCTTTATTAATTAACTATATAATCTCTTTATTCTCTCGATAATAAAATAAATAAAAACCCTACAAAAAGCTATCGCGCTAATATATTTATATTATAGTAATAAAACAAACTCGTTTATTAGGATTACTTAATCTTAAGAAAGAGGATAATTATAAAGGGTCTATAAAAATAGTAAGGTATAATATTATTCTTAATTAATAGAAGAGATAGATTAGATAATATTACATAATACTAAAAGAAATTAGACCTTATTATTTAATCTATCTTATAGTGGAATAATTATAATATTTAATAAAGATCTAGTTGTTTATATTATCGATACTATATAGAGCTACGAAGATATAATACAATAAATTAATACTCTAGTATCTAGCTAGTAAAACAAGATTTAGTCTTAATAGTAATAAAGATATACTATTTTCACTTACTCCTTTCTTTTATTTCTTTATCTAATCGATAGGCTTTATACCCTACTAAGTATATCCTTTATAAGAATAAAATAAATTAGCAATTTATTATAAATTAAATAGAGATAATATATCTCGCGAACTAAATAGTAAAGATCTATTAAGCCACAAGAGATATTATAGTAGTAGCTAAATAAATCTAGCTAGTTACTAATAGAAATTAATATCTTAAAAAAATATTATCGCTAAATCTAGGGTTAATCTCGAAAATAGCTAATTTTACTATAAATATAGATTTAATTCCTATTATTTCTTTAAAATATATTATTTAATTCGGAGATTTGGAGGACTATAATTAAAATTATCTTTAGTATTTTTAATATAGATAATAATTCTAGGATAACGCGATTTATTAATAGTTGTTTTTATTACGAATAATAGTTTATTAATATAAGCTATTTATAACTTTTTAGCAAAAACGCGTAGAGTAAAACTAATATAATACGATCTTTAAAGTTCTTAGAAAGTTGTATTTTATCTCTTAGCGAATCGATTAATTTTACTTTTAATTTATATTTTTTATTATAGTAACCGCTATAGTACAAAAATCGAAAAAGAGTTTATTTGACGCTAAATAGCTAAAGCTATTTTAATCCAACTAAAATATTAATATTATTAACTAATTAAAAGAATTATATAAAATAACTAAATAGTAAAAGAAGGCTATAAATAAAAAATAGCCTATTATTAATATAGCGTTTTATCGACTATTTTAGAGCTATTCTCTTTTTAATAGTAAAGATAAAAAACTCCAAAATATATTACGCGCTAGAAGTCTACTAATAGTTTATAATTTCAATTTATCTAACTATATTAAAATAAATAACTCACTTAATATTAATTAATATATATTTAGTATAAATATATAAAATAAATTAATTAATATCTAATATACTAATCTTTTATTACGCGTATAGTAACTATTCTATAGGGTATAGATCGAATTAAGCTATTAATCACGTTTTAATAAATAGTTCCTATATTTTATATATAGCTTTTTTAAAAACCTCTTAATCTAATTTAGATCTTTTACTATCTAGCTAAAGATATAATTAAAGAATCTAATCTTTAGAAGTTACTTTACTAGTTTAATAAGGTAAGATTAAATAAATATAAAGACTAGTTAATTATCCAAATCCTATACATATAACTCCTTATATTATTTTATTAGAATATTAAGTGTAGTTTTTATATTAATAAAAAACCTTTAAGAATATTAAAATAGAAATTTATAATATAATCTTATTAAAGTATATTTTTATCGCGATTTATAGTTATTATTTCTATTTAGCTATTAATCTAGATTCTAACTTAAACTATGAATGAATAAAATATCTTTTCTATAATTTATAAGGTTTATAAGATTATTTTAATATAGTTCGGAGATAAATCAGAAGATAAATTAGATCTTAGAATTTAGTATTTTTTAAACTAAATATTTATTAAAAAATAATATTCTCTTAATCTAGAAATAATATTAATTTATAATAAAAAATATATCCTTTTTATATACCTAAGGTTAAAAGTAATACTTATTTTTATTTTTCTATTTTTAAAACATATATATCTTTAAATATATCAAATTATTATTTAAGAGAGTAAATAAAAGATATTTGCTCTAAGGATTCAATTTATTTAAGGGTTCTAACGAGCTATTTGATAAATATACTAAATAGTCTATTTATTTAATTTTAAGGGTTTACTATTTTAGAGATTAGATTTAAAAATATAATATTACTAAAAGTATCGCGAGTAATATAAATTATATTATATATTTATTATAGTAAAGACAATATTTTAAAAAGATATTAAAATATAGAGTTTACTTGATTAGGGTAATATTAATAGACTTTTAGTACTTATTATATTAGCGGAGTTTTAGTAAATTTGCGTTTTTCTATATAAATACAATAAAAAGTATATAAAGGCTCTAAATTAGATAAAGATAGCTATATAGTAGATCCTTTTATTCTTTACTAGTATAGCTACTAATATTATTATAGCTCTCGCCGCGTTATATCTCCAAATAAATAAAATATTATATTATATTATATTTATTATATATAGATCTATTAGCCCTAAAACTGATTTACTAGCAGAACTATATAAATAGATAGATTAATTACTTTCCGATATATCGAGAGTTAGTCTATAATATCTTTTATTTTCGCCGAATCTTTATCTCTAGTATTTTATCTTTTTTTATTATAATATTTCTTTTGCTAAATTATATATATTTACCCACGTTTGTTTTACTATTAGTAAATAGTAAGATCTATTTAGATAGAAATACTAATTCTCTTAAAATAAGTTTTCTCGCGATACTCTTATTATTATTTATATATTTATCCTTTTATAACTAAAGCTAACTAACTAAATAAAACCTTTTTGTTATTAATTTATAGCTAATATCTTTCTACTATTTAATTAACTATGCCGATTAATAATACTAGTATTTATATATAAAAAAGGGATTTTTTATATTTTATAGTTTAGAGATAAATAGAGAGTGGTTTACGGGTCTTTATCTCCTAATCAAAACACCTAATATATAATAATAAGACTCTAAATTAACTAAAAAACCTAGTTAATATTATAAATTAGGCTATTTTATCTACATAGTCTAGTTTTATTAATTAGTTAGTCTATAGTATACTCTATTAGTTATTATTAATGATATAAAACTAAAGCTCTATAAAATAAAAATAATAGATTAAGATATAATATATATTCTATATATCTCTATTATATTTATATTATAAAAAGTTAGTATTAGGGTTCTCGTTAAGTATTTACTCGTGTTGGTTTTATAGAGTTAATAACTATATTATAAAAGTAGTCTATAAGGACCCTAAGGGCTTCTTAATATAATCAAAGTAATAGCTACTATACTAATATTTATTTTAAATCTATTATTATTAGTATAGATAATAATAGTATTTAGGCTTTATCGAAGGATAGTATTATACTTTTTAATTACTATAGCTTTAATAAATATAATATAAATTATTACTAGTTATTACTATAGTAATACTATAAAAAAAAAGAACTCATTCATTTTTTCTAGTATATTTTTATTATAGAGACTATTCCAAAATATTAAAATAATAAGATAATTATAGCTATAAAACTTTAATATTTACTAGATATTTTTTTTAATTACGTAAAAGAGAGAGTAATAAAGAATATAATATATACTTCTTCTACTAGCTTCTAGAATATAATCTGTATTAATAATATATAAAATAAAACCTTTGGACGCCGCCCGCGATTTAGTGTAGGACCTAATAATTATTAACTCGATTGTCTAGTTAATTCTTTGTTTAATAATAAGCCTTTTCATTATATCTTTTATATACTATATAAAGTACTAAAAAAATATTTATAAGAGTATAATGATAGTTTGTCTTTACTAAAAATAAAATATAGTAATCTTTTATATCATCTTTATAATTAATTATATTATAGCGATTAATTAGATTATCTTTTTTTATGCTAATAATATAGGCTTTATCTATAAAATAATTATTAAAATTTACGCTAAGATACTTAACTACAAATAATAGCTTAATTTGAATATAATAATATTTAAAGATAACTAGGTACTTTAAAAGATTTATACTAATTAATTTTATTTTTAAAAGTAGATAGATTTATATTTTAATAATAAGAAATCGACTATATAGCGTTTCGCCTAGTTGTTACCAAAATAGTACAAGTAATCTAAAGATATACTAGAATATAAATATTAGTAATATAATTATATATTATAGTCTTTCGGCTTCGTAGTCTAATTTAGTCTAATACTAGATATATTAGTATTCGCTATATAAAGCTTATTAATTAAATTAGTATTGTAGAATAAAAAGAGTATCAGTAAAAGAGATAAATCTTATAAATAATCTATTATTACTAATTTTCTTTTTATTAGTTTTTTTAATATAAATATGGTAAATAAATCGTATAGGAAACTAGCGATCTACTATATAACTATTTTAAATATCTATTATCTTTAAGGATAGTATAATAGTCTCTAGTATATAATATTATTAAATATATTACTAAAAATTAGCTATATATTTATAGCTTTTGTATTATATTTTATAGATATATCTATAGATAAAATATAGTATATAAATATAGAAGCGATTTATAGAGCTATTAATATAGGGTTTTAGTAGAAAAGAGTATATTTTAATAAAATAGCTAAAATAGATAATAATTATTAACACTAGTATTTTAGTTAGTATTTTAAATAATAAATTAGTCTATAGATCTTTAATATAGTATAATTAGCTTTATCTAGCTTATAAATAATAATATAAAGCAATTCGTAGAGCTATCATAGCGAATAGCCTCGCTATAAATAGGCGTTAAGTAGTTATATAATAAATTAAAGGAGTATCAATAGCTAAATTATTTATTTAAATACAATATTTAGTATATTAGTAGGTTTATAGATAAAGAAAAAGACTATTTTTTATAGCTATTATAATCTTTTATAATAAGATTAATTTTAATATATCGATTATTTATAAATATATATATATTACTATTTATACAGTAGATATTAGTATATATATTAGTCTTAGTTTCTATTTATAGGTAATTTTCGCGAGGCGTTAAAATTATTAATATTATTAGTTACTATTTTTACTCTTTTGTATTAAGATTATTTTATTACTACTATCCTATTATTATAAATTATAAAGGGTCTACCAAGATAGTGAGGCATGAGGTTATTCCCAACTAATAGAAGGGGTGAATCAGGTAATATCATATGATCCTAAAAGAAGTCGAAACTCGTTATTTGATCTACTCTATAGTAGAATAATCACGATATACAATAGAGACCTAGTCGTTTATATTATCGATAATATATAGAGTTACAAAGATATTATATAATAAATTAATACTCTCGTATTAAGCTAGCAAGATAAGATTTAGTCTTAATAGTAATAAAGATATCCTATTTCTCCCATTTCTTCCCTTTATTTCTTTACCTAATCGATAGGTCTTATACCTTACTAAGTATATTCTTTATAATTCTAAATCTTCTTCTTCGATCATCTAAAGAAATAGGATAACCCTATAGACCTAATCTATTATAATATATTAAAGTAATACTCCTAAAGAGATATTGTAAACCCCTCTATCTAAAACTAACTAGGCCTAACTAAATAAAGATCTATAGACTATCTAAGAAACGATCGAAAAACTTTAATATCTATAAGAATTACAATAAATAGCTTAATAAATAAGAAGTTAGATTAAATAAAGTAATATTATTAAACCTTTAATAAACTAATAATAAAACTAGGATTTACCTTCTATAGAAGATAAAAATGAGATTAGGATTTAAAATATTCTAATATTCTCGATTTATTTCTTTTTTTAGTAGAGAGAAAAGTAGCTCTTAGACCTCTCTCTTACTTTTAAAGGAATACTATTAAAATATTATAACGAGGAATAATAAATTATCGTAGCTCTATTGTATATAAAATCTATTTACTAGTAGAGATAATATTAATATATTATTAAGAAACTTAAGGAAGAATAGCGAAACGTTAATATTTTATAGGCTTGTTTTAAGAATTAGACTCTCTCTTATTAAAGATATTATAACTCTTAAAATTAATATTATAGGATAACTATAAAGAGCTTATTAGTATCTAGAGTAAGATCCGCGAGAGTTTTATATCTTTTTAGATTAATTAGAGCGATATTTCCTTTACTAAAATAAGAAAGAGAGAGCTTTTACTATACTCTTAAAATTTATTTATAACCTTAGGCGATATATATAAAAATATATATATAAGCTATCTAAAAACTAAGATAGAATAATATCTCTAGCTATTTATTACTAGGGATTACTATAATCGATATAAAAATAAAAAAGCCCTAAAACCCTTAAAAAACCTATAAATAAGCAATTTCAGATAAATCAGTATCAACTAAACTATAAACCTTAGGGACCTAAGGGAAAGACCTAGGAAAATAAAAGGAACTTAATTAGAAGAGACAAAAAAACCTTTCGGTATTGTATTAAAACGAAACCTATCTTACTAATTATTACTCTAATAAATTAAATAAAAAACTAGTATATAAATAGCTACTCGGATTAAGTCGGAAAATAATAGTAAGTTAGTCTAAGTCATACGCGGCTAATTTTATTACCCTAAATAGGAACTACGACTTATTTTTATATTCTAGTATTACTATAAAATAAAATCGAAATATATATAGATATAGATATCTATATTAAGTTTAATATTATTAATATTAAATTCGCGGAAAAGTATAAATTATAGAGAGCGAAGCTATTATTAATATTATTTAGAATAGTAGATAATTAAAGAACTCTTTTATATAGTATATAAAAGATATCTATTATATCTACCGATTCTCGAGAAACTACTAAATTAATAGTTTATCTTTATCTCGCGATTAATAGGGGTTTTTATAAATAAAAAAGTTTAATCTTACTCTTAATAATAATATTTATAGAGTATTATATCTATATTTTACTATAGAACTAAAATTAGTAATTTAAAGCTACTAAAATTAAATTAATACTAATTTAGGAACTCGCGAAAAAATATCGAAAACGTGTTATTATCTATATTATTATAAAACTCCTAAGAAAATCTAGCTATTTTATAAAAAAGACAAAGAATTAACTATCTATCTTTTAGAAATACTACCGGAACTATATCGATTTATCGATATCTTTTTAGTAGAGCGATCGCGAATCTTTTTATCTAATAACTTATAGGATTATACTATTAAGCTAAAGAATGATTATTCCCTATCTTATAGACTAATATATTCTTTATTATAGAATAAATTATAGATATTACGAACCTATATTAACGAAAATCATATAAATAGAAGGATTAAACCCTTAAAAAATCCTATTAAAGTATTAATCTTTTTTATTCTAAAAAAAGATAAAAGATTATATCTCTATATATAGACTATTAAGGACTTAATAAGGTTATAGTAAAGAATTAATATTCTTTATCTCTTATTTCAGAGATTTTAGATCGATTTTTAAGAGCAAAATACTTTAATAAGATTAATATCTAAGACGTCTATTACTATATTTATATTTAAAAAAATAAAGAATAAAAGACTATATTTTATATATATTATAGTTATTTTAAATATATAGTGATACTATTTAGCTTAATTAATATTTCTATTATCTTCTAGAATTATATTTATACTATTTTATAAAGATTACTTAATATATCCTATATTATATATTTAGATAATATTCTAATATTCTCTTTAGACTATAAATTATATATTTACTATATCTACTAAATCTTTAAGAGAATAAAAGAAATAGGACTTTACATAAAACCTTTAAAATACGTATTTTACTAAGAAAAAGTAGAATTCCTTAGATTTATTATAGACTAAGATAATATATTAATAGACTAATAATAGATTAACGCTATTATTTTATAGCTAAAACCTAAAAGCTATTATAATATCTAAGTTTTTATTAGGTTCTATAACTTCTATTAATAATTTACTTATAATTTCTCTTATATTATAGTATCTTTAACTATATTACTTAAAAAAAGTTAAAATAGCAAAAAACCTAGAAATTACTAATTTATACTTTATAAAAAGATAACGTTTTAATACTTAATCGTAGTCTTTTATAATATACCCTTATTATAATATTTTAATCCTTAATATTAAATATATATTAAAATAGATATATTAAATTAAAGAATAACTAATATCCTCTTTTAGCTAGATAACTAAAATTAGTATTATCTAGTCGCTTTTTAGTTAAAATTATTTTTTAGAGCAGAATTAAACTATAATATATTAGACTAAGAACTTTTTATAATTATATACTCCTTTAAATATTAGAGATAGTACTTAGAAAATAGCTAATTTACTATTAAAGTATTATTAGATTATTTAAACCTTTAATCTTTTATAAAATAAACTAAGCTAAATAAAAGATAAATATATTAATATATATATCTTATATTATTTAACTTTATAGTTAGATACTAATTAGGAAAAATTAATCCTATAAATAGACTCTCGAGAAAACCTAATTCTATTTAGAGGGACGCTCCGGGAAAAGAATTATTTATATTATTATAAGAATAGATTATAACTAAAGAGCTATTATCTAGCCTATAGAAAGCTATTATTTAAATAATTATAATTATAGACTTTATCGCTAAGAAATCCTAGTTTAAATCTAATAAGATATCTTTAGGGGAAAATAATCCTTAGTTTAGTATTTATATAGTAAAGAGTAGAAAAGAGTCTACTAATATAGTAATAGCTAACTAGGCTATCTAGAAAAAACTTATAAAAAAAAAAAGAATATCCTAATATAAGATATAAGGTATTTATAAAAAAGAATATACCTATTTAATAGAAGCTAGTACTAAATTATAGATAATAATTAAATAGATCTAAGATAAAGACCTAGAGATATAAAGGCTAAAAATCGCGTTAAATTAAATATCTAGAAACTTTAAGAATTATCTTTTTATCCTAATAAAGGAGAATCTTAGAAAGAAGTTACTAAGTATTTATTATAATAACTCTTTAATAAGCTATTTTAGGCGAAATAAGACTAAAACACTACTAAAAAGAAAGTTCTACTAGATTAGACTTTAGAATGATATAAAAGAATATATCTAGATATATATAATATATTAAGGAATAATAATACTAAGATATTACCTATATAATAAACTAGAATCGCTACTAATACTATTATAGCCCTTTAGCGAACTATTAATAGACTTTATTACGGGATTACTACTAAATAAAAATAGAACCTAAGAAATTAACGCGATACTAATTATTATTAATAGATTAATAAAATAGTCCTTATTCTTTATTATATTAATAATAATTAATATTATAGAACTTATAGAATTATTCTATAATAAAATAGAACTATAATATAGGCTATTAAATAGAATTATCTTAGATTAAGGACTACTCTTTACTAGTAAATTTTAGTTAAAATTATACTATATTAGTTATATTAAACTCCGTCTTTCGATAGTATTTTATCTATAAACTAATAGCTAAATAAGAAGGATAAACTAGACGCTAGAACGCTATCTTCGCTACTTTATTAATAGAGAATAGATTATATAGCTAAAATTACTAAGAAATATATAATTTATATATAATAATACCCTTAATATAATAATAAAGAAATTAGTATCTAAGTTTATTAGACCTCTCTAAATTCTTAAAAAGATTAGATTATAGATATATTAACTAATTCTACTAAACTAGTACGATCGAATTTATAATATATTCTATATATTATTTCTTAAACCCTAGAAATAAAGGGATAAAGAGTAAAATAATAATAGGAATATACTAATACTAAAATTATAAGATAATAATAAATAAGAAATTAAAGAAATAAAGGACTATTAATATTTTAATAGGAGATCCTATTTCTTAGTTAAATAAAAGGGCTAGCTATTAGAATATAATTAGTAGGTCTTAGAAAAAGATATAGTAAATATAAAAGGAGCTATTATAAAATATAAGAAATAAAAATAAAAAGAGATAAGATATTACTTAAAAAGAAATCCTATAAACTAAATAGAAAGCTACCGAAACTCTACTAGAATAATACTATTATTATTACTATAAAATAATAGTATAAATATAGAACTCTATTTAAAACTTAGGAATAAAAATAAGGAAGTTCTTCTTTAACTATTTTAGATAACGTTTAATATCGGGATTATTAGTTAGATTAGAGACCGCTAGATTAAGACTATATTTATCTTAGGATACTATCTATAGGGCTATTAGAAGCCCTTATTTTACCGCTATCTAGTATATAAAACTATTATCTTCTAGAACTAAATAGAGAAGATACTAAGACTAGAATTTTTAGAGATATTTCTCTAAGAGATCCTTAAATAAAAGAATATAAATAGCTATATCCTAGTAATAAATAGCGATATATATTATATAAACCTTATATTAGGTCTACTAAAATATTAGCGAAATTATATTAGTACTAATAATCTTATTTACTATAGTCGATTTATAGATAGTAATAAAAAAAAAACTAATAACAATATACTAACTCTATTATATTAAAGGCCTTCACGAGTTCTATTATAATCTTTCCGGTGTTACGAACTGCTAACTGGTCACGGTGAGTAACGTCCGCAAAGGTGATACTTCTCTAGGAGTACTGCAGGCCTCAAGCGTATCCGCAACCGTACCAATGCCTCGGGGGCCTTCTATGGGCTCGGGTCTCTAGGGTGCTTGCAAGGTGTGCCAGTTAGAGCGCCGGTCAAGTCAGTCACTTAGGGATCGAGGATCACTAAGTAAGCTCCCAAGACCGTTGGAGGGTTGTCGCTATGTTCGAACTGTGAAGTACCAAAGGGTGGTTCCAAGTAACAATGATGGGATTGATCACGAAGAACTAAATACATGTGGTAAAGACTGTCCTTATATATCCCTTGCCCAGTATTCCACGCCCTCGTTTGTGGTATACTGCATGCAGGCATGTAGTAGTCCCATTGATATACCATCCGATATACCATTCCTTGGCGATGGATCGTGGTATATTGTCACGTGACTTATACCCTTGTTGTCCTGCATCATCACCGCGGGGTTGGTTGGCTCTGGTTTCCTCTTGTACCCCTGTTGGCGCGAGTGAGGTGGCTTGGTTCGTAACATCATCTCCCCCTCTTCCAGATTTTCGTCCTCGAAAAGTCCTTAAATTCTCGGTGTCCCCTCTAGGTGAGTTCCCACAATGTTGTCCCGTCATGTCCCCCCGCACTGCCGTTAAACCGAAGCGTAACAAGTACGCTGATAACGCTCGTTTGGGTGATAGGATTGAACGAACTGGTCGCCCCGTGGATTTCCCGTGCGATTATTGTCTTATTCGTGGAAAGTGTTGCATCATGAGTCCTTTCGTGAAGAGTAAGAAGTGTTCGACTTGTGCTCGTCGTGGACACACTTGTGAGAGGAGTTTCCACACAGATAAGGAGTGGGATGACCTGCAACAAAATGAACGAAAGTTGGCGTCCGATCTCGAGGAGGCCCAAAAGCAATTTCTTCAGCATTCGCAAAAGATGAATGAGGCGATGGCAAAGGTCCTTCGCCTCCAAAAACATCAACAATTTCTCAAAGAACGTGGTGGTCGGATGTTGGATTACGATCAGACGACGTTGGATCGGTTAAACGAAGAGGATCCCCCTACCGCCGAGGAATTTCGTGATTTTGATCGGTTGGCGGAGCAGCAGGAGATTCGTCAATTGGCTGCT
This sequence comes from Penicillium alfredii, assembly GCF_028826965.1. Taxonomy (NCBI): domain Eukaryota; kingdom Fungi; phylum Ascomycota; class Eurotiomycetes; order Eurotiales; family Aspergillaceae; genus Penicillium; species Penicillium alfredii. The sequence goes on along the minus strand of NW_026622701.1, from coordinate 2,173,955 downwards.
ACGTCGGGAGACGCTAGTCTGATGAGGATGACTCAGTCTCTGGATCAGATGCCTCCTGGCTTCTGGAGTGTCGAGGCTGCGATTGCCGAAGGGAATTTCGATCTATCCGCTGGTGGAACTGTTGAACCAGCTGAGAGCAACCCGTCAGGTGCTCAATAGGTTCCCAAGTGTTTTCAGAGGTATCGTACCCCTTCCATTTGACAAGGTAGTGAGGCTTGCCACTGATGCGTTTGTTGTCCAGAACTTTTTCGACTTCATATTCGTTTTCGGTTTCTTCTTCGATTTCCACGTTGGTAGCGAGTTCGGCGTTTTCTGGTGCGGGTTCGAGTAACGAGATATGAAACGTTGGGTGAATGCGTCGCATGCTTTCTGGTAGTTTCAAGCGAAAATTGACTGGTCCTGTTTGTTCTTCAATTTCGAATGGTCCCAACTTCAGGTGGTCGAGTTTCGCGCTCGGTCGCTTGGTTTTGATGTTTCGTCGTAGGAGGTAGACCTTCTCCCCCTTTTTCAGATCAGGGCCGGCTCGGTGGCGCTGGTCGTAGTGCGTTTTCATGCGTAGGTTCAGAAATTCGATGTCTCGAGCCATTTGCATGTGGAGTTGCTTGATCCCGGTGGTCAGTAGTCTTGCGGATTCTGCCACAGTTCTCTCGTTTCGGGGTTCTCCGATTAACTTGGGATTATACCCATAGTTCGCGAAGAACGGCGATTCCTTCGTCGTTGCATGCATCGCGTTGTTGTAAGCGAATTGTGCAATTGGTAACAATCCTGCCCAATCGTCTTGCTGGTGGTTCACATGGTGTCTCAGGTATTGTTCCAGAGTCTGGTTGACTCGTTCTGTCTGTCCGTTGGTTTGCGGGTGATATGCAGTAGAGAGTCTGTGCTCAATACCCATTTGGTCCGCAAATGATTGCCACATATTGGATGTGAACAGTTTGTCTCGGTCCGATGTGATCTTGTCGGGTACTCCATGGTTTCCGAAAACGTAGCGAAGTAGTATATTCGCCATTCGGTTTGCGTCGATGCTTTCTTTTGTCGCAACCATATATGCGTACTTTGTGAGTCGGTCGACAATGACCATGATCATATCGCAACCTTCTGATTCTGGTAGTTTCGTGATAAAGTCCATGGTAATCCATTCCCATGGCCGCGTTGGCGTGTCTGCTGTCTGCATTTCCCCGTAAGGAAGGTGTCGTGATGGCTTGTTCCGTTGACATGTGTCGCAACTTTTGATGTACCCCCTTACTTTTCGGTGCATGTTCGGGATGTAGTAGTTGCGTGAGATATGTTCCATTGTTTTTTCAACTCCCATATGTCCGTGCGTCGGGAAGTCGTGGTGTTTTTTGATGACTTCGTTCTGCAGCGATCGTGGAACATAGATCAAGCCATGGATGATGACGAATCCGTCGTCGCTTGTAGTGCCGTTGTGACGTTCGTTCCCGAGGACTGCTTGCATTGATTCGTCCTCGGCGGTGGCTCTTCGGACCTTGTCTAGCCATCCGTCGTCTTCGATTTCGCTGGTTGCTGCGAGTATTTGTCGGTTGTAGACGATGTCTCCTTGGTCGTTTGTAGTGAGGATAGCGGGCTCCGCTTCCTTTGTGCCGATCTGATAGTCAGGTCGTCTGCTGAGTGCGTCTGCGACAGCGTTTTCAGTCCCTTTGCAGTGAACAATCTTAAAATCGTATTGTGCAAGGGTTTCAGCCCATCTAGCTTGCCGTCGAGTGAGTTTCTTCGTGGTGGTGAAGAATGTCAGGTTGTGGTGGTCCGTCTTGACCGTCACAGTATGCTTTGCTCCTTCGAGGTACGCTCTCCAGACTTGAAATGCTGACACTATAGCAAGCAGTTCTTTGTCGTGGATGTCGTAATTGAGTTCTGCGGGGATCATCTTCCTAGACCAAAATGCGATTGGTCTGGGCTTTCCGTTTTCGTCCGGCTGGGTCAGTTGTGCTCCCAGGGCGTAGTCTGACGCGTCGGTTTCCATCGTGGTTGGCTTTTCGTAGTCGAAGATTCCAACGACTGTTCGTTTCTCGAACAAGCTCTTGAGTTTTTGGAATGATTCTTCTGCTTTGTCGTCCCAGTTGAACGTTTCTCCCTTCTTGGTGAATCGGTATAGTCCGGCGGCGTATTTCGAGTAACCCGGGACTAGTTTCCGATAGTAATTTGCCAATCCAAGAAAGCTTTGTACGTCCTTGACGTTTCTGGGTGTGGGCCATTCCACAATGCTTTTGACCTTTTCTTCTTCCATTCCTAGACCGTCGAGGCTGATGGTGTATCCAAGGAAGCTGGTTTCCTGGACGTGGAATTCGCATTTCTTGAGCTTCAGAGTGACTTTGGCTTCTCTGAGCTTCTGCAGCACCTTTTTGTTGTGTTCAATATGTTCTGCTTCGGTCTTGGAGAATACTAAGATATCATCCAAGTAAGCGATAACAAAAACATCGAGGTATTCTTCCAGAACGGTGAAGATGAACCTCTGGAACGATGCTGGTGCGTTGGTAAGACCAAAAGGCATAACCACATATTCGAAGTGTCCGAATTTGGTCCTGAATGCTGTCTTCCATTCATGGCCTTCCTTGATCCTGAGCCGATTGTAAGCCTCAGTGATGTCGTACTTGGTGAAGTATTTGGCTCCTTGAATGCGGTCTTGGATCTCGTGAATCAGTGGTAACGGATGTCGATCTTTGATGGTAATCGAATTTAATTGTCGATAGTCCACACAAAGTCGAAGACTTCCATCTTTCTTTGGTACGAATAGGATAGGATATCCTGCTGGTGAGGTGGATTTCCGAATGTATCCTTTCCTCAGGTTCGTGTCGATGTATTCCTTCAGCGTCTCCGATTCCTTCTGTGAGAGCTGGTAAATTGGTCTGAATGTAGGCTCCTTGCCTTCTTCGAGGTTGACCTCGTGGTCGTACGGGCCATGCTCTGGTAGCGTGCCCTCCTTTGGTGGCGTAAACACATCCTGGAAGTCTTGGTATTCCTCAGGAATCTGTGTTTCTTCCCCTGTTGCACAGAGGGCTGTGGAGCCGTGTTCAACCATCACGTACTCCCTTAGCTCGTCGTCTGTCATATCCGGTCGTTGCTCGGTGTTGACGATGGTACTGGCTTCCGTTGCCTTGTACTGTGCCCCGCCTCTGGGCCGAGTGCTCCTCTTAAGTTTGCCTTCGTGAGGGCCTCGAGGGCCACCTGTCACCCCTTGACTAGGTCCCTGTGCTGGTCTGTATCTGTTCCCGGTCCATGTCTCACTGGTTTGTCGGCATTCACATCGGTTGAAGACAATGAGTCCTTTCTGCCAATCGATAGCTGGGTTATGTCTTCGTAACCACGGAACTCCTAGCACGACGTCGTACTGCCCGAGGTTGGTGATGTTGAAGTTGATTGTTTCAAAATGATTTCCCAAAACCATCGGCAGGTCCCCTGTTTCGTGCGTAATTCCCGTGCTGAGTGGTTCTCCATTGAGTCCAGTAAGAGGTAAGAGCTCCTCTTTTCGTCGCCGCTGGATTGTATATTCCTGACAGCACTGTGGGCTCATGAAGTTTCCGCTGGCTCCTGAGTCGATCATCGCTCGCATATTCTTGTATGCGACGTTGACGAAGACTTTCATATGTGCCCCCCACTGTGTTGCTGCGAGTTGTGGTGTGGGTGCAATTTTCTTGTTGCCGTGCCATGTTCCTGTGTATTCGGGCTTCCACTGGGGTCGTTTTTCCCATCGCAAAGGTCTCGGCTCAACTCCAAGGTTGAGTTTCCCTGGGTAGTGGAGCATGCAATTGTCGTCGTAGCATCCTACAACCGCCCTGATGTCATGTTTCGGGTGTCGTGCGTATCCTCGACACGCGCATCGTGGATGCTCACATGGACAGGTTGGTTGGTCCTGGGATAGCTCTTCCCGAGCCGACTCATCCTGTTGGCCTTTTGTCTCGTCACTCGAGGTTTCTCTGTTCCTGGGGTTTTCCTGAGGCGTTTCCAGGATCGTCTCTTCCGTTTCTGGGAGTGTGGGTGGAGTTTCTGGGATCTCCGGCGTTCCTGGGATTTCAATTGGTGTCCTCAGGATACCTGTGCCCCACTCCTGGGAATCGTCCGACAATTCCTGGGAGTCGATGGTGTTCCAGGGACCGTACTGGGTCCATCCTTGACTCTCAATATCTTCTGAGCCTTGCTTGAAGCGCTCAAAGTGTTCCTCCGCGCTACCAGCTTGCGCGGGCGTCCTAAGGACTAGGTCGTCCATATAGACCTCGTTGTTTTGTGTCAGTTCCGCGGCATGATCCTTCGCGTACATCTGCGGCGAGTTTTCGATGATTTCATAGTCGATCTCTGGGAATTCTTCGTCGTCTGTTTCGGAGAGCATTCGCTCATCCCGATACAGTCCTGGTGGCTTGCTCCCATCCACAATCATGGGGCCTTCCCAGTCGCGCTCCTGCGTCGCGTAGAGCCGTTGAGGCTTCCCTTGTTCTGGTTTCTCGGTGCCAGTAGTGTCGTACGCACCTCTTCGTTCTTGGGTCGCGTTCAATTGTTGGGGTTTCTCCTGCCTCTTGCTTCGGCAGTCCTTGATTCGGTGTCCTGGCTTACCACAGTTGAAGCACAGGTTGTTGTTTTTGCGTCGTTTCTGTTCTTCGGTAGGCAGCCTTGCTGCATCGAGTTCCATTGGTTTGGGTCCGTAGGGGTCGTTGTCCCTTCTCCCAAAGTTCCGTCTTTGTTGGAATCGTCCGCCGTTTCCTCGTCCTGGGTTACGGCGCCATTGTTTAAGTTCGCTTTCTTCTCGCTGTCGGTCGTAGAAGCGGTTATCGATTCGTACAACAGTGTCGACGAATTCATTCATGGTGGTAGGTCGTCCGATTCGAGCGATTTCGTCCTTGATGTGTGATTTCAGCCCCCCATAGAATGGTGGAATCAAAGCGTAGTCGTCCCATCCTAGGATTGCGGCGTGTGCCATGAACTCGGCAACGTAGGCTGTTGCGGAGGTGGTTTGTCGAGTTCGTGCAAGTTTCCGTTCAGCCGTTGCTTTCGCGTCGATATCGCCGAAGGTTCGTTCAAGCAATTGTCGGAAGCTGCTGTATCGCGAAAAGATGCCCTGGGCCATGGCAGACCAGGCGTCTGGAGTCTTTTCATAGTATTCTCGAATGTACGGTTCCAACCAATCCCATGCTTGTCCTCGTAGGTATGATGACACAAAGATGACTTTTGCGGCGTCGTTGACTAGCCTTCCTCTGTTCATGTCAAGGTGCATATCCATCTGGGTGAGGAACCCTCGAAGCTTAGATCGAGTACCGTCGAAGCTCTCTGCTTTGGGTAACTTGATTCCCACGGAAGATGCTGGTGCGGAGGCGGCGATTTGGGCTGCACTTTGCTCGACTGAGTCTCGAAGGTCTCCAATGTCGTGGTCATGCTTGCTGCTAAAGGTGTTGAGCTGGCTGATCAGGGTGTGAATCTGTTCTTCCAGTGCCCTGACTCGTTTCTCATCTTCATCGTCCGAATCCAAGTCGGTGTGTCGTGTTTGCGTTTTCGGTGGCAGAGGCTCGACCGCCTTGCCCTTGTTGTTACTGCCGTGCGACGCCATGATGCTTGGACTTCACGGTTCGATGACAGGGTGATCAATGTGTTACGAACTGCTAACTGGTCACGGTGAGTAACGTCCGCAAAGGTGATACTTCTCTAGGAGTACTGCAGGCCTCAAGCGTATCCGCAACCGTACCAATGCCTCGGGGGCCTTCTATGGGCTCGGGTCTCTAGGGTGCTTGCAAGGTGTGCCAGTTAGAGCGCCGGTCAAGTCAGTCACTTAGGGATCGAGGATCACTAAGTAAGCTCCCAAGACCGTTGGAGGGTTGTCGCTATGTTCGAACTGTGAAGTACCAAAGGGTGGTTCCAAGTAACAATGATGGGATTGATCACGAAGAACTAAATACATGTGGTAAAGACTGTCCTTATATATCCCTTGCCCAGTATTCCACGCCCTCGTTTGTGGTATACTGCATGCAGGCATGTAGTAGTCCCATTGATATACCATCCGATATACCATTCCTTGGCGATGGATCGTGGTATATTGTCACGTGACTTATACCCTTGTTGTCCTGCATCATCACCGCGGGGTTGGTTGGCTCTGGTTTCCTCTTGTACCCCTGTTGGCGCGAGTGAGGTGGCTTGGTTCGTAACATCCGGCTATAATTAATATATTATTTTTCTATTTATTCTTTTTTTTCTCTTCCTCTCTTTTTTTAAGAGTATCTTTAGTTAAGGACTCTAGGAATTCCTTATTTAGCTAATTAAGGATTATCTATAGATTATAGGCGTTCTTAACTATATCCTCTATAATCTAAAGAATATTAATATAAACTAAAATAAAGATACCGCGGAATATACTATATTATATAATACGTTACGAGCGGAATACTACTAATAGATAACTAAAATTATTATATCTAGTTTATATTTAATAACGAAAGGCGATTTAGAATTATATACCTTAATCTTAGTCTAAAAGTACTTAGTATACTAAAGGAAAATAGGCAAAAGGGTTATAGAATATATTAATTAGTATAATAACTAATCTAAATAATAACAATAAGATATAACGATAATTATAATAATAAAAAAATAGCAGAAAATAATAAGAATAATAAAGAATAGATAATAGAACGCGACAAATATAGTGTAGAAAGAGAAAAAAAGAAGAAGAAAAGAGTTACTACTCAAAAATATAAATAAAGATTTAAATATATAATTTAATATATCTTTATTTACTAGTTAACTATATAATCTCTTTATCGCCTCGATAGTAAGATAAACGAAAACCCTATAAAAAATATTATATTAACGCGTCTATATTATAATAATAAGATAAACGCGTTAGTTAAGGCTACTTAACCTTAAGAGGGGGATAATTATAAAGGGTCTACTAAAATAATAAGATATAAGATTATTCCTAACTAACGGAAGGGGTAAATTAGGTAATATTATATAATCCTAAAGGAAATCGGGGTATTGATAGGGGCACCCCAAAATTTTCGCTATTGGCACCCCAAAACGCTTATATAATAATTTTCGGCTTATGTAATCTTTTTTTTATCTATTTTCTAATCACATGATAATTTTCAACCACATCTCTAATCACATGATCCTCTTATCCTAACCACCAAAAACAGATTACCCTATTTGGCAATAGGGCAACTTCGACATGTATGCCCAATTTCGCCGCAATTCGAACACTTTGGGGGGGCCTTCCTTTTTTTGATTGGTCTAGCCCCCTCGCTCCCATCTGATATCTGCGTAGATTGCCTTTTTGGGAAAGCAGCAGGCTGAATTCGGGGATTTAGCAGTGGCTGCCAGGCGATATCAGATGAATCTTCAACCCTAATTCGCCAGAATGGATGAATATCAGCCAATGGGATTGCTTCTTTTTTTGCGAGCAAATCAGCAATTCGATGCTTGCATGGTAACCCCATAGTACTCGTCCAATAATTGGTGTATATACCAAGAGGGGCCTCTGGGGTAGCCCTACTAGCATAGATTCGCTGCATATCAATCTGCCTCAGCGAATATCGAGATACTCGCTTATTGAGAAAGGTATATAGCCAATCAGATGCTAGTATCAGATATATTATCTGATCTGCTTTAATCTGATATTCGATCAGATTATATTGGCTGGTGATAGCCTTATGAATAGACTTCCACACAGTGAGTAAATCATTAGTAGAAGTATTCATATGCCGTTTTAGGACCGAATGCGCCCCCTCGACACGTGATGATGCATTATTACCAAAATGGGTAAGGTTTTTGGTCCAAGCATAGACAAATCTCTCTTTATAGGGTAGCCATATGTCTGCGAGATAGCGTATAATTGGTGGATGAGATCTCCCATAGGTCCGATTAAGGTTATCAAGATTAACCTTGTATTCATCTTCGGTAGATGATTGGACCAATTGACACCATACACGCATAAATTCATCGAATTGGGGAGTATTTTCGTCTGATTGGCTGATATCTCGTTTTGCCCTCGCTAAAACTGCTTTGTTGATATGCCAAATACATAGTAAATATGGGGTATGATACCCCCAGATACTATATATCGCATTCATCAAAGCTAATTCGCGATCAGTTACCAAAATCGGACGAAAATCAGATTCAGATGAGAGATTTAGCCAATCAAAAAAGGTCTGAAGCACCCAAATATAGCTTATTTCAACCTCATCAGGCATAAAACATAGAGCTGCAGTGAATGTATGGTTTGATGGCGTTATACCTACTATATGAAATAGAGGCATACCAAACCGATTAGTCTTATATGTGCAATCCATAATAAAAACCTTAAAATATTAGCCAATAAAATTATATAAAAATAGATGAGATAAATACCTTATTATATGAATTGGCCAATTGAATTGACTGAGGATGAGAGAAAAGAAAAAATTCGATATGCCCCATATTATCTTGCTTGAATGAATATTTATAACCTTCTGAATCGAGTAGTATCTGTAGATATTCAAGAATACTACGTTCTCCTATCTCTTTTCGTCGAATTTCTGCTCGCATATTATAGATATCGCGTGGTATGATTCGTTGACGAGGGGACTCGCTATATAGCGCACCAATGATATGCTTCGGTCTAATAGCAGAGAGTCGTTGAATTAAGGTTTTCTGCGCTGGGGTAAATTGACGTGCGATTGGGTGCGCTATCATATCTAGATCAGCAGAATGATTATGCGTAGGGTTTTTCACCCGAAGTAGCCAATCAGAACCCTTCTGGCGACTCCCATATACCCAAAAAGGGCAATTTTGTCGCCTCGTACTCGTTTGGCGCCGTTTGGCGCCAGCAGGTGCCTGTATTCGGTCTGAATATACCCCAGATCTATCGCAATGTATGCAGATGTTCCGATTTGGGTTAGACCGCTTGATAGTGGTAGCATACCCCTGCGTTATACCCCACTGGCGCACGAAATCAACCAATTCATCCCGATTAGGGAAGGTTTGTTGTGGTGGGGGTAGTAGACCGGGCGAATCAGTTGTAGCAGGGGCAGGCGCAGCGGTAGGCGAATTGGGCGAATCAGCACGTAGAATAGCAGGCAAGGCAGGCGAATCAGGCGAATTGGTATGCAGAATAGCAGGCAAATCGGGGGTAGCGGCAGCAGGGTTGGCGGGGGTAGGCATAGTGGGGTTGGTTTGCGTGGTTTGCATGGTATAGTAGACGAAGTAAGCGAGGTAGGCAGAAAGCTAGGAACTAGCAGGGTAATAGTAGAGCAGAAAAAGAGATAAAGCAGAAGATAGAGTATATATGTAGTATATGGTTGCTATGGTGATGGAAGTGGGAGAAAAAAAAGATTACATAAGAAAAAATTATGTAATCTTTTTTGGGGTGCCAATAGCGAAAATTTTGGGGTGCCCCTATCAATACCCGGAAATCGGAACTCGTTACTTAATCCACTCTACAATAGAATAATCACGATACACAATAGAGACCTAGTTATTTATATTATCGATAATATATAGAGTTACGAAGATATTATATAATAAATTGATACTCCTATATCTAGCTAGTAAGATAAGATTCAGTCTTAACAGTAATAAAGATATACTATTTCTCCTACTCCTTTCCCTTGTTTCTTTACCTGATCGATAGGCCTTATACCCTACCAAGTATATTCTTTATAGTGGACTTAATCGATAAGGGTATAATATAGCTACTAAGTAGCCTATAGGGCTTCCTAGTTATCTTTATAGGGTTTTATTTACTTTACTATTAAAATAATAAGGAGGTTATATACTTAACTAATAAATAGAGATATATTAAGTTATATATTTAGTTCTTTATTTATGTTTTTAAGTAGTAAGTCTTTTTTTCTTTTTTCTCTTCTATATAGTATTTATTATATTTTATAATCTATTTCTTACCACTTTTATTATTTCCCGTTTTCTTGCTATAATTATTACTATTATTATATCTCATTATTATTGTTCTAGTTAGTTATCGTATTAGCTAGTATATTTATTACTCTTTTATTTATTTTTCTTTAGTATATTAAATATTTCTAGATAAGGCTTAAGGTATATAACTCTAAATCGCTTTTTATTATTAAATATAAACTAGATATAATAGTTTTATTTATCTATTAATAATATTCTATCTATAATATACTATATAATATAGTATATTCCGCGGTATCTTATTTGAGTTTATACTAATATTCTTTAGATTATAGAAGGTATAGTTAAGGATATCTACAATCTATAGATAATCCTTAACAGGCCAAATAAAGAGTTCTTAGAGACTTTATATATATATATATATATAGCTAAAGATACTCTTAAAAAGAGAGGAAAAAAAAAAAAAAGAAAAAAAATACTAACTATAGCTAAAAAAAACTATAATAAAGTTTATACAGACTTTTGATATAATAAAATTAATATATTATTACTAATTCTTTTTATTACTATTTATAAATTAATTATAGTAAATAAGATTATTTATATTAATATAATTCTATTAATATTCCGATAAACCTAATATAATGTTCATATAATATATTACCATTTATTATTAGAATATAGTTATTTATATCTTTCTATCTAAGAATCTCTTAAAGAAATATCTCCAAAAGTTTTAGTTTTAGCGATTTCTATCTAATTCCAGGAGATAATAATTTTATATATTAGGTTATAGCGAAATAGAGGCTTCTAATAGCTTTATAGATAGTATCCTAGAAAAGTATAGTCTTAATCTAGCAAATCCTAATCTATCTAATAATCCTAATAATAAATATTATTTAAAATAATTAAAAAAGAACTTCTCTATTTCTATTCCTAAGTTTTGAATAACGTTCTATAATTATATTATCTTTTTATAGTAATTATAGTATTATTATTCTAGTAAGCTTTTAGGAGCTTTTTTTAGTCTATAGGATTTTTTTAAATAATATCTTATTTTTTTTGTCTTTATTTTTTATATTTTATAATATCTCTTTTTATTTTTATTATATCTTTTTCTAAGATCTACTAATTATATTTTAATAGCTAACTCTTCTATTGGATTAAGAAGTAATATTTCTTACTAAAATATTAATAATCTTTTTACTTCTTTGATCTTTTATTTATTATTATTTTATAGCTTTAGTATTAGTATACTTCTATTATCGTTTCGCTTTTTATCTCTCTATTTCTAGGGTTTAAGAAATAATATATATTATATATTATAAATTTAATTATATTAATTTAGTAGAACGAATCAATATATTTACAATCTAATTTTCTTAAGAATTCAGAGAGATCTAATAAATTTAAATATTAGTTTCTTTATTATCTTTAATCTTAAGTTTTTTATTAATAAAATAACTAGGTCCCTATGTTTAAATAATATCTTTTTATAGGTTTTATTATAGTATTTTTCGGGTTAAATTTATTAGCAGCTAGAATATAGTAATATCTATATTATTTAATATTTACTTGGTATTATTAGTAAATAGAGATATTATTCTTTATTATTCTACTCTATTCTTCATGTCTAATATAAGCCATATATATAGTTCTTATATTAATCTTACTAATTGCGTAAAATCTATTCCCCCCTCTTTACCTACTAAGACATTAATGGACATTCATATCTTATTATAATATGTTCCCAAGACCCGTATCTAGTGGTCACATAAAAAAGATACCCATCAAAGAGTATTGACAGTAAATTAATGTTTGGAAATGTCAGACATACTAGTATTGTAAGCGAAGTACCATCCAGGGGATTGTTAAATCAGCAGGAAATAGTCCCTTGTCTAGAATCCCAGGACTGCTTGGCAGCTGTGATCTCCAGGATCAGTTGGGTATCAAGTAGGGCCTGCCTTGCAGCTTCATCACCCGCAGCTACTTTACTCAGACCTTGACCAGACCCCAGATGCCTCTTCTTCCACCCCCAGCCGGTGAGATAGACTCCGATGAAAAAGGACTGTGTGCCGCCTCGATGCTGAACTGATGGGCGTTCCTCAATATACTCGAGTTTGATCCCCTTGCCCATGACCTTTTTGGCGAGAGCTTCCTTGGAGCGCAACTCCGCCTTTTGATGCCCCAGGCCGTGTAATGTTGGCAACCACAAGTCAGATAGCCATCGTTCTGCAATCCGGTAGCCATCGACTGAATCGGAAATAATGACTGCGGCTACGTAGGCCTCAAAGATGTCGCCCTTTGTCTTGATCCATCGCTTGGGCTGGTCGGAGTAATTTGGCGGGACCGAAGCTCTGCGGTCAAAACCATAACTTTCCGCAAACCCCGCGAGTGTCTCGTTCTTCACCAACAACTCTCGAATCTGTGATATTCGACCAGAAGGTATATCTGGAAACCATTCCCAAATGATCTTAGTGGCAATCAGTTCAATGTAGGCATCCCCAAGAATCTCCAGCCGATCGTAAGTTGCTCTGGCATTGTTGCTGTGCGCAGGGTGGGTAAAAACAGCCCTCTCCAGTCCATCATCGAGAATTGGCGGCAGGGCAGGCGTGCAAGGTCCAATGTTTTCTCCGGAAGCCTTCGACGCGTGGGGTATTGCTGAGGGCGATCGAGTCATATCTGCATCTGCACCTGCATCTTTGGACGACTGGCGGAAAATGTCATCTAGCAGTGAAATTGCCCTCAAAGCCTCTGGTTCAACCTTCGCGGCAACTGGACTACTTATGACCTCCCCAACCAGGCGTTTCAAAAGCACGAGACGAGATCCCGCGTCTGCCTCCTCGACCGAACGGCCGTCACTTGCCAATACCTGACCCCCCTGCGGATATGGGGAGTGATGAACCTGGATCGAATGTATGAAGGTTAGAGATAGGTCTGGAGCCGCAAAGAGCGGGCAGAAATGGAGAACAAGGAAGCGCCGATACTTACCTTGTTCTTCTTGACCGAATGACCTGGAGTGTCACTGGCAGAGGATGGGGTTGATCTTTTCGATTTCATGGCTTTTATCCTCCCACTTTCCCTCCCCCAGGAGAAGCAAAAAGACTGGCAAGGCAGTGGGGGGTCTCTCGCCCATTGTCTCCGGGTACACTCGGCCCTGAGGAGCACATGGTCACATGATCCAGGGAAAGCAGATGGAACTTCGGCTTGGCCACCTCCATGCGTCGCCCCAATATCGCCCTTGAAAAAAAAAAAAAAAAAAAAACCCTCCCCAAAATGGCACAAAGCCGGATATTAGATCTGGTCAAGGTATGGAATACTGTTTACTGATTCACCCCAATTCCTTGATTTAGATCCATTAACGTTTCTTCTCCTTGGATCAGTCCCAGTGTCGCATCTTCTCCCTCAATTTTAACCCGCAACGACTTCGACTTGGGAATAAAATCCTGAGGCAACGCTTGCGTGGACCGGCTCTTTCAGCATGGTATCCTCGCAAGACTGTCTCATTTCGAGATTTGCAGAACACTTATAAGCCTCTTGGGTTGACCACCTTTGATGAGTATGAAGATGATCGAGAAGAAGCTATTCAAGTGTCAGTATCCCGCATCATCTTTGCCGCGGTTTCTGTGCTGAATGAATTGTTTGTCTAGTGCCAAGTTACGAGGAAAGGGTCGACCAAAAAAGAAACGAAGTGCTGCAGGTAATGTTATCCTTAACAATCCCCCCTATAGATATATTCATATGCAACCAACCACCAACTGACGCAACCACTTTATAGAATCGAGATCTGCGAAGAAGAAGAAATAAACACACCACGAAGAGAGAGGATGGGCAACCTGGAATGCTGTTGAGCAGTGACATTTACTGGGCTTCCTTTTTTTTTTTTTTCATATTTTGCTGCTGGGTCCCGTTCTGGCTTCACCAAATTTACTTTGTACTATAGATAGAACCTTACGCAATGTCATCATTAGGAATAATCACTCTTATAACATCTCTCGGTAGTACTGGAGATAGAGCCAGATGTAGAGCTGATACCATTTCTTCGGCCCAAGTGCGACTTGGCAGAAAACCGGGCGGTGAGGGCAATGGCCAGTCAGAATACGCGCCCTTCGCTCGCCTTGATCATCTCAAGCTCCGATCTCTGCTTCATCCTCAGCTGACTGCAAGATTGGCCCAGTGTCTGCCCGCGTCTACTTGTGTTTGCTCATCTCAATACGGATTCCAAGGAGGTGACGAGGCTGCTAAAAAATAATTCGAGTTCAGCATGAAACCGAGCAAGAACCAGCTCCGCCGGGCGAGGAAGAAGGCGCAAAAAACCGAAGTGAGACAAGTCCCTTCTTAAATTGCGAGGACCCATCCCAGTGCTGACATTTTATCTCTTAGAATGCTAGCTTACCTGTCGATAATCCCAAAGATACGTCACCGAGCCCACAGACCCTTGTATCTACCTCGCAGGACGCACCGGCCCGCATGATCACCGCACTGTCCCCGGAGCCAAGCGATCCATTGTGGGAGATGTACAGGGGTATCGCTGGCAGATTCGATCAATCGGGGGATGAACCTTTGGCAAAAGAGCCTGAGAAACCGGAGGTATACTTCGATGATGGTGATGAAATCCCGGATGAGGAGCAAGACAGTGAACCGAAGATCTCGAAGAAGAAACGGAAGGAAATGAACAAGTTGTCTGTGGCTGAACTGAAGGCTATGGTTCGCAAACCCGAAATCGTGGAATGGACCGACACCTCAGCCCCGGATCCTCGACTACTTATCCACATCAAGGCTCATCGCAATGTCGTCCCGGTTCCTTTGCACTGGTCACTCAAAAGAGAGTACTTGTCGTCAAAGCGCGGAGTGGAAAAGGCGCCGTTCGCTCTCCCCAAGTTTATTCAAGAAACAGGAATCTCAGAAATGCGCGATGCTGCCCTCGAGAAGCAAGAGCAGTCTACCCTGAAACAGAAACAAAGAGAAAGAGTCCAGCCCAAGATGGGAAGGTTGGACATCGATTATCAGAAGCTTTATGAGGCTTTCTTTCGATTCCAGACCAAGCCTGAGTTGACTCGCTATGGCGAGATCTACTACGAGGGCAAAGAATACGAGACCAATCTGAAACATCTCCGTCCTGGCGACCTGAGCGAGGAACTGAAGGAGGCTTTGAATATGCCACCAGGAGCCCCCCCTCCATGGCTTATCAACCAACAGCGTTATGGGCCTCCCCCATCCTATCCTGCCTTGAAAATCCCGGGCCTCAATGCACCGCCGCCTCCAGGTGCAATGTGGGGTTACCACCCAGGAGGGTATGGCAAACCACCCGTGGACGAACACAACCGGCCATTATACGGCGGAGATATTTTTGGAGTTTTGCAGCCCCAGCAGAACGTTCAACAAGGAGAGCCTATTGAGAAAGACCTCTGGGGTGAATTACAGGCACCGGAGGAGTCTGAAGAAGAGAGCGTGGAGGACGAGGAAGAGGACGAAGCTGATGAAGAGGACATGGAAACTGGCGATCATTCTCCCGGTGGTTTGGAAACCCCCAGTGGCATGGCCTCGACTGCCCCGTCCGAATTTGTGAGCACAGAGAGTGTTTCTGGAGAGTTTGATGTTCGTAAACCTCATCGGGGCACGGAGACAGAAGAATCTGTGCACCCTCGAAGCGCCTATCAGGTCATTCCTGAGAAGCAGACGAGTGTACAAGGATTTTTCGGGGGTGACCGAGCGTACGACCTCAACGTGCCCCCGAGCAAGCCGCCCATCCTTGGCGCAGAGGAACAGACGCGAAAACGCAAGAAGCCCGGAGATGTGGATGTCTCGGTTGATCCGGATGTTCTCCACGCTGGTGATGGGCTCAGCAAAGAGAGCCTTCAGAACATGTATGAAACCCAGAGGCAGCAACAGAATCAGCCTAGTTGGGGGTTTCAGGAGGATCTCAGTGACATGATTGCGCAAGAGAGTCGCAAGAAAACACGGGCAGGAGAGGACAGACGGGGCAGGCGTTGAGGATTACTTTTCCCCCTCCCCCTTTCTTCTTCCTTTTTTTTTTATGTTGAGATTTCACGCGTGTACTCTATCTTGGATTAGTTAATACATACCTTCCACCCCTGCCCAGGTAGAACCCTTGAAACATCTGAATCCTACAAAATCGATTACTTGGGCCTGAATTATTAGGCACCCAGGCCACTTCCGGATGCGGTTTAGCTGATTCTCTTCTCAACTCCTTGCGACAAACCCGCGCGCCGGGCTTCGCTTTCTCGCTGTTGCATGCAACAGTCAATTTTTGTCCCACCCTTTTGCCAGCATGGACTGGGATCGCAGAAGGTTGGTGAAACACCCCGAACAACTAGGACCCATTTTTGATTTGCGCAGATTCGATGACCGAAGAGGCGGAGAAAGCTATCGACCAGGCGATAGATCTGGTCGTTCGCCTCCTCGCGGCTATGATGGCCATCACAGGCGTTCGCCGCCGCGAAACCGTTCCCCCCGACCTCGAGCCGATACCTGGGTTCCACCATCCAACCGAGGATATGGAAGACCGCGAAGTCGCTCGCCACCGACTTACCGGCGACGCTCTCGAACGCCCCCGTTTCAAGGTAGAGGCTTTGGCTCAGGTTTCTACGGGCGAAAAAGAACCCCCCGCGAAGGTTCTCGCCTAGGCGAGACGAAAGAATCAGGTCTCCCCCACCGCCCTCTCGGCGATCCAAGTCACCATATAGCGAGGGCAGATCGCGCGATGTATCCCGGGGCCGTACTAGCCCGCCTCGGACACGGGATGCAACGCCGGGTAGCCAGGAATACCGGGCACCACGGCGAGATACCCTCACAGCTTCGGGCAATGATAAACATGGAAGTGCTTTGTCGCCAAGGGCCCAACCGAAATCTTCACTACGTTCACAAAGCCCTCACGCCGCTCGCCGAGATTATTCTTCCCAGAACCTGAATAAAGACCGGTCCCAATCATCCTCTCGTCATGCGTCTCCTGCACATGCTATGGAAACAGGACCCGGTGCTGCTTCCCGCCGCTCGTCCCCAGGCGTCCGCGCGGAAAGAGTGGACCGAGCTCGCCGGACTCGCAGCCGTTCACCATTTCATGAATCATCTTCCTTTCAGCGCTGGTCGAGACCTCCAGGCCTGTCTCCGAACAGGGATTCGAAATTCGAACGAGAGCCGTCCTTTGCAGATCATGTACCGGAGAATCCTGCGCAGACCTCTTTCAGTCCCCAGCCGCTGCCCCCGGCCGCAGACAAAGCGCAACTGGACCAATACCATCTGAGTGGTAATAGGACTGGTAATGAAATTCCGAACCAGCCAAGGAACCACAGTGTAAGCCCACTCCCGCCATCGGGTCCTCACCAGGGTCCAAGGTCCACGACCGTGCAAAATCGTGGCTCCCACAACCTCTCCATGCTGTCAGCACCAACCCGTCCTCGACGTGGGCCTGGTTCACGGGAGAACCCTTGGGGAGGAACTCCACCGCGTCGCGGACCGGTCACTCCTGCGTCACATCCTCCCCCATCAGGCCCTCGATCTAATTTCACTCCTCCAGGGCCTGGCGGAGGGAATTACCGACATCCCAGCTCCCGCCAAAATAGTGTTCCGTTCATTGCCCAATCCTCGGCTCCAAGGTTCACGAATCATTTGGCAGGACTGTGTTCGATCGTCCCTGGTGGCCGGGTCCTCCCTTCTGCGTTGGATCCGGCAGTCGAGAAGCGGCTGTCTCAGTTGGAGGCTGATCAAGAGAAACTACATGAACAAATGATGGGGACTCAGAAGTCGAAAAGGGCAGAGCTCCGAGATTGGGACAAGTTGGACCGAGAAAGCTCAATCTCTGCGCTCAAAAGTGAGCTGGCTGAAGGGCACCTTCAGCGGATGGCCGACGAGAGCATCGGAGGAGGGATCCCGTTCTGAATTGTCCCCGATTCTGTATTTTTATCTTGTATCTTTTATTTATTTCTTTTTCCCCCACTGGTGAACTTTCTGTGTATCTATCTCTTAAGGACTTGACGAATACAATGACATCTGAAGTACAGGGTACCTGGGCGGTACGTGAGAAATAGTGGTGCAGCCTGCCAATCAGAGGACAATCCACCGTACACGGTACATGTCGCGTACCTGATCTGCAAGTAATTTCGCCCCCTTCCGGGTTTTTTTTGGCTTCGTGTCAACAACTCCCCGATCATCGACTCTCGCCCCATGCTCTCGACGAGCGCATCCTCTTTTCAATATTGAATCACCCCTTTCCGAATTTTCACCAACTGCTGCGCGCTTTTCCTTCAGTCGGCATGATGAATCTGTTCAGGCTATTAGGTGAGGGAAACTGGGCTCTGTGGCAATCCCGATATATACTGACTCTGTGGCAGCCGATTTCTCCCATCTGGCGTCGATCTTCATCTTGGTGCAAAAGATGAAGTCGTCCAGTGTATGTTCCGATTTTTCACAGCGTGATGCGCTCGCAACTAACGAGGAATTGTAGAGCTGCTCGGGGTTGTCTTTCAAGTCGCAAGTCCTATATCTCCTGGTCTTTGTGACCCGGTATCTAGGTCAGCTTCGTCGTTCCCTACCCGCCATATTGACCGTGCTGCTCGCTGACTTGAGATTTGTTGGGGACCAGACCTTTTCTGGACGTTTACGGACTCCTTTTACCTCACCACGTTCAAGCTTCTCTTCATCGGCTCCTCAGGCTACATTATCTATCTCATGCTCAATGACTACAAGCCTACACATGACCCCAATCTCGATACATTCAAGGTGCAATACCTTCTTGGAATAAGCGCACTACTCGCCCTCCTCTTCCCCCATGACTATCGTCTTTCCGAGGTCCGTGTTACCTTTCCGCAAGCACCACCTGTCCAGGAACCCAAACTGACCTCATGCAGATTCTCTGGACGTTTTCGATCTGGCTGGAATCGGTTGCAATCCTGCCCCAGCTTTTCATGCTGCAGCGGACCGGAGAAGCGGATACTATCACCACTCATTACTTGTTCGCTCTGGGGCTCTACCGGGCCCTGTATATCCCGAATTGGATATTCCGGTACTTCACCGAAACCCACTTCCAGAAGTCATTCCAGCCCGTGCCTATTATTGCGGGAATTGTCCAGACTCTACTCTACTCGGATTTCTTCTATATCTACTACAACAAGTAAGCTCACAGTCCTATATCGCCCTGATCGGGGAAAAGAGTCCTGATGTTTTTTTTAGGGTTTTGAAAGGGAAGAAGTTCTCGCTTCCCGTTTAACTTGGAGCGTCTCCTGCAGGCTGGCGGATGGGGTAATACCTTGTTTGGATCATTGCAAGGACCGGCGCTTGCTGTTTGGCTCTATTTGCCCGTGGACTGTTCATCTTTAGATCGGCTTGGATCCACAACGCTGTCAAAAAAATTGATCCAGGCGCTGCCCACCCATGTTCAACAACCTAATATGATTCGCTGGCTATGAATTGATGCTTTCATGCTGCCAATCTGTATGCATTTGGAAAATCGGCGAAATGGAGCTACGATGGGCTTGTTGACAGGAGGCCCCCTGGCTGTTCGGCGCTACAGCCAAACCCCACAGTTAGATTATTTTATATGGTTTTTGAGGTCTGGCGCTGATCGGTATTGTTTGTTTACCTATGGTCTCCATTTTTATCTTGAGATGCTGCTCTAGCTTTAAGACGTAAGATTTTGTTTTTCTCTCTTCCTCTTGTAATTACTGGGTGCTCTGGTCCTATTCTCCATACACCTCTCCAGCCATTCACCTGCGTTGGCCAGGGCAAGTAAGAGACCAATCCACAGGTTCTTGGAAAATACAGTACTTTTTTGTTTTGGCGGGGCAGCCACAGCAGGTGGTCTACCCCAAAAGACATCACGATGGAAGGCACCCAACTTGATCATCAAGGCATTCAGAAATCACGTTGAGTGGCATGGCTCGGGACGTACTCGGTTGTGTAGCTCAACTGGGAGGGAGGAACGGACAGCTCAGTGGCGAACGGGTCCAAGGTGCTCGCCATTGGATGCGAGAGATTGCCCATCGGTCCATGGAACGGTCGAACTCCAGTGTTCAGGGCTGAGCGTCCTTGTAGGCTTTGATGACTGTCCAGCCAGCCATTGTGACCGTGCAGTTGGCCAAAGTAGTCCTGATGGGACCTGTCCAGAGGGACCTGTCCCCCGAATGTTGATTCTCGCCTAGATGTCGGCGGTGATGGAAGCTTTGGGGATCGAGACACCATGTCGAGACGAGGAGAGCCTCGTCGTGAATTGGGCGGTGTCAGACGCGACCCGCCTCGGCGGACCTGACACGTTGGACAGATCTTAACAAATCGGGAGATGAGCTCTTTAGGGACCCTGGGAGATTGTGAGCAAGTTGTTCATCGCGAGCACGAAGTCAGAATTGCCCACCAGGAATAGATCCGCCGGACCTGAGCCGAAGTCTTGTCTCGACCACCATGCTGACATTGTTGATGTGCCTTGGTGAGAATCTTGAACAGTTTCTCACGGATTGCAACCGGTTTTCCCTCATGGCAGATCATCTTCCGGCACTGAGGGGGCGACGACTCATCAGTATAGCGCTCTAAAGGACCAAATATCAAGCTCCTCCCGTTTGATGGGGATGAAGAACCTACATCTGGGGTCCCTATACCAACCGCCTGCAGCTTGAACATCTTCTTGACCCAGAATCTAGCCCCATTTAGTAGACGAAACCGAGGATCGCACGGGGAATCTCGTACCGAAATTGAGCAGATTCGACGGCCGTGTCTTTAGGGTCAATCAACACTGTCCGTATGTTACAGGCTCGCCGAGCATGGATCAATGCCTTGTCCTGCTTTTTCACGGACAGGTCATCGACATAGCTGTTCCGGCGATATCAGTTTGGAAATCTTTGACTATGGGAATGCCAGCCTACCTCTGCATCAGTTGGTCAAATTCCTTCACGTCCGGGAACCCATCTAGGGCAGGAACCACTGGCTCTGATAGCATTGTACCTTCGTTACGAGACTCTTGACTCTCGATCTCAGTCTCACCGAGGGCATCTCGAAGGGGCAGATATCTCGGGGATTGGAGATAACGCGATTGGGGCATATACTGTGGCGGTGGATGATGGAGTCGCATCTCATCCGAAGAGGACACCGAGGAGAAGGGGTGTTCCGACGAGTACTGGAAATGCTGCAGGCCTGGGGCCAGATTTGACTGCTGGGCATAAGGCGGGCCAAATTGAGAAGCATACGGTGTAAAGGAATGCTGGGGAAAGTGGTAGGAGCCAGACCCATTGGTGTTGAACTCATGGCCATCCGACGGGCCATATGTCCCAGGAATGGTCATCTGTTGGTTCATGAGATAACTGTCATTTCCATCGTTACGCCTTGTGAAGCTGCTCATCGTGCGGAGGGTCTCCTGGAAATCAGAGGTCGGTGTACACGATCAACAACCAAGTCCCACAGCCACCTGATATACACACGCCTAGACTGAAGCTACCCAGAGGGAAAGGGTTGATGGGCGAGTTTATTATTGACGTCGTTGACTGAGAATGGGAGAGAGAGGGAGAAAGAGAGAGGGGGGAGAGAAAGAGCATGAGAATGACATCCAGTAACGGGGGTAGCAATTGCATTAAAAAGGCCCCGCAAGCTCTCAACGAATCTTGCGAGACTGCCATGGCTGGTGCCCAAGGACAAGTGCACGAGACCATGTCCAAAGTCAGAGAGTGGACAGGAAGCAAGAGAGGGAATCCCTGGAAGGCGAACAGCAAATATTCCACAGGGGAGGGAAGAAAAAAGAAAAGAAAAAGAAAAAGAAAAAGGGAAAAAAAAAAAAAAAAAAAAAAAGATAATAATAATAGTAAAAAAAAGGCGAATCGAGCAAAGCCTGTCAGGTAGTATGTCAGGCAGATCAGGCATGTCAGGTACCCCCCAGGCTTGGGAAATTACCAGAAGACGCTTCGTTACGGATTCCTGCCTCGATGCCTGTCTGGATGCCTCGATGCCCAGGCCCTAATTTGCCTCGAAAATAGTCAAAAATGTGTGGCCGGCACAATTTTGCCCCCGAATCTCACTCCCCAAAGATCTTCTGACTTCTTTGTCTCTGCAGGTTTGCCTCACCAGGTGCGGTCAAACAAAAAGAAGTGTCCAAACATGCATCTAGCCGTGCAAGTAAGGGACATGGATAGAGGGGGGGGGGGGGGGGGAGAGAGAGAGAGAGAGAATGAGAGAGAGAGAGATGGAGACAGAGAGCTGTCTGCATCTCGAGAGATGGGGGCCACATCCTGGGATGGTCCCACAGCGTCCTTTCACCCTTTGTTCCAGATGGATGCAAGTCATGAGCTTGACGTGGCATTCCTTGCGACGACGAATCCTCCGAGAGCATGTCAGCCAAGAAATTGGGTGTTGACGATGGAGGGGGCAATCAATGCGGGATGGCAGGATTACTTGCGTTTGGCTCTCAAGTGAGACAAGAGACTCGGTCAAGGTTCGGACCCTCGCAGGACAAAAGCAATCGCAATCCGGTCTGGTCGAGAAAAGGAAAAGGGGAACGTATCTTCAGTACGCTCTTCAATCGATGCTGCTTCCCGCCGATCGTCCATTTCCCTGGACCTTCCGAGTCCGATGGCGTTTCGGATCTGCCCAGAAGTTTGGTGTCTCGGCTTGATTGCATCGATCGGCGCCATGGATGTTCCCTGTTGATCGCATGCAGCCATCAGAGGGAAATGAGAGAAATCAGTGCAGGAGTATTCCGAGGTTGAGGTTGGTACTCTCCCAATCCCCATTCATCACAATTATGTATTCGGGCACGGTATAGTTACAAGAAAAAACTCCCTCAAAACAGCAAAGAAAACACAAGGCATCAATTCATGACATTGGCCGAGTTCGTTTAGGCCAAACATCTTCATAGTCGTAAAGTCGTGGTTCCATCCCCCCCACCCCCAAGTGTTAGGTCGCTCCTCCCCAAGCGCTATCAAAGGCCACGAGATCTCGGATGACCCACCGCCAGTGATGCTCATGAACGCCGCGATCAAAGCCGACCCACCTGTCAACCTTGCGTCTCCACTTTTCTTCCTCGGCTCGCTGTCGTCGAATGAACTCCGGTCCAACATCAAATTCCTCTGTCATGGGTCCCTCATCCGATGATTCACCGGCGCTGGGATCGTCCCTAGCGGCGTGGCCATTGAACTCTTCGGAGACATCCAAGGCTCGTCCATTGGTGTCGCTAGCCAACTTGTCTTCCAAGTCATCAAGGCCCGCGAAAACATCATCCTCATCAGGAGCCACGGCTCCATCCCGAGCGCTGGGCTCAAGAGACGAGGCTCGAAGCCAGCACATGCGATGGGGGTCAAAAACCATCCCACCAACGGTTTGGACATTTTGCAAAGAGCCAACGTTGCTAATAAGAGCCGGGGCCGGCTTGGGTGATTTGGGCGCAACGTCAAAATCTTGCACGACATTCTCGTTTCCTTCCCAAAGAAATGTGGTAGGATTATAGCGCATGCCCCTTACAGCTAAGCCGGCAGTTAGTATGGTTTCAACGAGTGCAAAACATAGATAGTTCTTACATTTAGCTTCTGGTACCCCGGACCCAATAGGCTTAATCAGTTGAGGTTTGGGTGTAGATTTGACCGGTCTGGTTTTTCGGTTTCTCAGCGTGATCGTCCCAGGGGGAACTCGTGAAGTGGATTGAGCCTTCCAGTTTGAATTTAAGCTCGTTAGAGGATTCGTGTCTCGGCTCTTCGAGCTTATCGCCATAGAGGCAATACGTTGTTCCCTAGCATTCCGAGACGCATTGGTGTCCCGAGCGAATCGAGGTGTCGAAGTCAGTGGTTTAGAGGCCGAAGGAGGTGTTGATAATGGTGTGGGGGACGGTCGAGGGGGATCACACCGGCTCTGACTGGATCTGGCGTAAACGGATCTTGGAGCACCTCGACCGGCGGGATTCTTAACAAATTTGTTTTCTGCCGAGACCGAGGTAGGCAAATCGTCAAATGATTCCAGTTCTGTTCCATCCCCGAAATTACGCCGCCGGGTTGGCCGGGTGAGTGTGCGTTTGGAAGTCGGGCCGATGGGCCCCGCGTTGGTTTCGCCGAGACTGGCTCGCGAAGGCTCAGGGCGAGTCGATCGCCGAGAAAAGGTACCTGGTGGGCTGAGTAGACCACCCGAGCTGTCCGAGTTTGTACGGCGAGCAGGTCGGTAGCTCTTCGCGTTGGGATTATGAGAATGGGTTTCTGATGCACCAGCCGAAAAGAAAGGAGCCTGTAGTCTGCGAGCCGACGGTCTTCCATCACCCGTGCTGCGCTCGACTGGGGCATTGGGCCTTTGAGAGAGAGGAAGGAAGGGGCCATTCGAATGAGCTGGTAACCGCTGAGAAGCCTGTGTCGAGGAAGCCGACTGCGCTCCGCGGATGGCTGGTAGGGATCGTTTTGTTTTCAGATACCTGCCGGATGCCTTGGAATCGCTAGCGAGAGCTGTGTCTCTGGGGATCCGAGACTCGAGAAGCCGGCGTCCAGCGGTTGCCGGTGTTGGCGATGTTGAAACTGTACCAGAGGCTGGAAGACTGGAAACAGACGATTGAGACGAATGTCCCAGACGTGATTGTGATCTCCGGAATTTGGAGAGGGGGGCACCACTCTCCGAGACAGTTTCAAGGTGAGTCGAATGTGTCCGGTCATGGCTAGCCAGGCGAGGAATGCGAGTTCGTGGAGATCCTGCCGTATTGGTGAAAGTGAGCGTTGTGGCGGATCGGCGTGTCGGACTTGCCGGCCATTCTGTCTTGCACTTGACATTAGGATTTAGAGGCAACCTTCCCGGACCGAAGACCTTTCCACTGTCGATCTCAAGGCCGGAGAAAAAGTCGTCCGATTCAGAAGAACTCTGTTCTGCTTTTCTCTCGCCTCCCTCATCAGAGTTGTCAAATTGTAATTCCCGGCGTTTCTTCAAAGAGATATTGAAATCTAGCGGCCCATCGGGGATGATGAGGCCCTCAAATCCATCATCATCACTCTCTGCTGTTATGCAGCTTGAAACGCTTGGACTGGCGACGGATATCGAGGAGCTGGGGATCGAACGGCCATCCCTCGCAGTGCCCCCAACTCGTACACCAATACTGCCTTCGGACCATTCAAGGTCAATCTCATCCAAAGTAGGACTCGATATCTGGGCGTGGTCTTTGCGATGCGACAGCCGAAGAGGTTGGTGGTCTGGAGGCAATTCAAGGTCCTGGTCAAAATCGTCGCTCTCCGCTTCCAATTTGAGCCCCAGTCCGGGGCTCGCCGTGCTTGCTTTCAGCGGAGACCGAGGGACAGAAGCTTTGATTGTAGGGATATCTTGGTCACCATGGCTATCCTTCTCATCTTGGAATCTGTCCAGGGTGGCTGACGCCGATAGCAAGCGGGTTGATATATCCTCATTCCAAGAAGGTGAGGCAGTTGATTTCACTGGGCTGGTAATGACGGAGCTGACCTGTGGGAGTGACTCTGGAAAAAACGTATCTTGCGGGGTCTTGAGCTGTAGTACTGTGTCAGGTCCCGGAAGCTCCACATCTTCCGACCAGTCATCCACAAAGGCCTTGTTCGCATTTCGGGTGGACAAGCGCTTGATCATGCCACCGACGAGAGCCGACTTGGGAATGTCGGCAGGTATAGGGATACCGGCATTCTTAGCCGAGGCGATGGCTTCTCTCGCAGATTCATCATTGTCATGTAGCGGGACCTGCCAATCCTCATCTCCTACGTTGGAATCAAGGTCGGAGCGAGCGGAACGCCAAGAGGAAATAGAGTCCCGGTGTCCGGAGGGCCGAAATGAGTTGGTGACCGATCCAGCGCTAGATGCAGTGCGAAATGGAATGTTCTCGTTGAATTGTAGATCCTCGTCATCGTCCCAACATTCGATCGTCTCATCCGCACTCGGGCGTATGTTAGTTGACGCCTTCATGGTAAGTGAAGCGGGTCGGAGAGGTGCGCGCGAAAGTCACGTAGCGTTCATAGGATAGTTTCCCGATGTCAGCTTTGTTCAAACGGCGGGCTCGAAGCTTAGCGATGCTTTCAGTGCTTGAAGATGCGGTAAGTCGAACGTCATCCCGTGTCAATTTGTAAAGGCGAGAAAAAGGGAGTTGCGAGATCTGGTCGGCTAATGACAGACCCCAACGCGAATAAAGGCCAACGAAGTCAACGAAGTCGTAGACGGGAAGGAAAAAGAGAAGAAGGGCAAGTCCTCCACAACCAAGAGAACGAAGACTTCCAGGGTGTTAAGGGGCCGGAAAAAAGTTGGTTGTGGCTGGATCGGATTCCTCGTGGAGGAGAGGAACGAGAGGTGAAGGTGCGTGGATGTATGGTGGGTACTTCTCGGCTCGGCAGGTATCCAAGATCTCTCTCTCTCTCTCTCTCTCTCTCTCTCTCTGCACGATGCCAACTTGCTTCAAATTACATGGAGCAATTGAAATCTTGAACCCCAGTGATATAATCTGCTAAGAGAGTCGATTTGTGACCGACGCACTCCCACCCCCCTTCCACCTTGTTTAAGAATGCCCTCTTTTACCTCTCCACGCGTATTGCGAATTGCCAGGTCCGATGATCCTGAGGCCTTTGTGTTAGTCCACGTCTCTCACACTGGCCCAGAGACACTCGACCTCGCTCTAACTGCGACCGAGGGCGAATCTCCCTACACCGGCCTGGGTAGGTTGACACATCCAGCCGGGAAGCTCGGCTGATGCCTTGATAGTGAAGCAATCGCAACTCAGAGATTTCCGCGCAAAGAACTACCAGGGCACCGACGATGAATGGTCTCAAGTTGTTGCCTTCATTCTTGGTCAAGGTCAACGTCCAATTCCAGCCAATGGGACAGACTGGCCTGCAGGTGTTGAAGCCTCGGCCAACATCTCGGGCGCCGGTGACGAAGAAAAAGAAATCGTAATTACTGTCCGAAAGCGAGTGGAGACAATTACTGTGAGTACAGTGGCAGCTAGACTGGTTCAACCTGACCTAGCTAATGCCGTTATAGCAAAGACTTGGCACATTCGTTCTCAAGCAGGACGACGAACAAGCAGTCGAGCTTTTTGAATGGACAGGGATCGCCGCCACTAGATCTGATGCATTGGACCAGCAGGTCGCTAGCTTGACTTCTCGCTGTCATATCGCCGAAGACGCTATCCGTCATTTGAATGATCAGCTCGAAGAGCTCGTGCGCGCAAAGAGCCAGCACGAGAACCAACTAATTGCCAATTTCGTTCATCTTCTGAACGAGAAAAAACTTAAGATTCGCAACCAACAACGTCTTCTTGCATCTGCAAATGCGAATCCTGTTCGAGGTAAGATTAAATTACCGAGGATTGAACCTGAAAACTTCATTCTCTGACCGGCTAACCCTTAACCCAGTTTCCGAAATACAAGCTGTTACATTGGAGAAATCTGACGCAGCTGCTGGGAAGAATCGCCACGGGAAACGCGGTGCGCCCACTGCCAGTGATACTAGTGGGGATTCTGATGATGGGTTTGAGCGAATGGACATGGACCGAAAGGGAGTAGAGGATATCATCAACGATCAGGACACAGACAATGGGCGCTCAACACCCCAACCATTGGAGGAAGAAGAACAAAGTACAACAGACGACGAGTTCGATCGACCACCCACCGGGAAAGGATATCCCCAAGCAGCCCCCGCCCTCAAACGTTCATCGCCAAAGGAGGCGCCCCCTCGAAGAGAATTACCCTTCACCAGGAGGACAAGGCCAACCAACGATGCCGAAACCTCAGGAGAGACGGACGATGACGAGCTTTAATAGTT
The DNA here is from genome assembly GCF_028826965.1 of Penicillium alfredii. Lineage (NCBI taxonomy): Eukaryota > Fungi > Ascomycota > Eurotiomycetes > Eurotiales > Aspergillaceae > Penicillium > Penicillium alfredii. The sequence goes on along the minus strand of NW_026622701.1, from coordinate 2,146,382 downwards.
CTTCCCAGCAAGGTTTCAGCCGTAGGTAGTCCATCACATGCAGCAAGCAAAGCCATCTAGGTATCGAGCCTAGCTGAGGTCAATTGACACACCAACCTGGGGGGTAATTGATAGCCAAGTGGGATGTCAAGCCTTCGCATCCATGAGATCAGGCATTTGGCTATCAGAGAAGCACTCAACTACGTAGGAAACAACTTGGAAAAATGCATCGCCCCCAGTGCCCATGGAATTCGGATTTTTGAGAATCTCCGTCTTTTTATGTACAAGTCAGCCGTGACCGATGGATCCCAGATAACATCGGAGAATGGGCGAACAAGGGCCATCGTGGAACACGGGCCGCGTAGTCAGTGGGCGAGAAAATAAGAGACCAAAAAAAGAGCAGAACAATGGAAGGAAAACAGTACATCAAAAGGAAGTGAAGGTAGTACAATGTAAACGCCTGCAACCATTAGACAAACATAGAACCGATGAACCGATCATGGATGGAAAAGTCTCCTAAGTTAGCCATACAAAGCTTGTGGAGACATTTCTCCAGCAGCCATGAAGTTAGTCTCGGGGTTCCCGGTAGCCTTCGCAGCCGAGCAGCGGGCCATGGTGGGTGAGCTGGAGCACGATGAGTTAGCAATGGCACGGAAGTCAACGGAAGACATTCAAAGCCATCATACCTTCTGGAGATAGCATCGGTGAAGAAGAAGTCCCCGATGACCTTCTTTAAAGGGGCATCAGTAGCCTGGGAACCCTTGTTCTGATCCACCAGCTGGACCTTGCTCAATGAGCTGACAGAGGTCGGCTCAACAACATCGTATCGGCGCATCACAGGGCTGATCTCCTCCATACGATCACGCAGGGCTTCAATGTCATCATAGGGGAGAGGAGCGCCAAGGAACTCGCTAGTTGCGCGAATGATCTTCCAATCATCGCGAGCCGCACCAGGCAGGGACGTGGCTGCACGAGTGAGCTGCACACGCCCTTCGGTGTTGATATACGTAGCAGACTTCTCGGTGTATGCCGCTCCAGGGAGAACGACATCTGCAAGCTGGGCACCGCGATCGCCGTGATGGCCCTGATAAACGACAAACGCATCATTCGGGATCTCGCTCTGCGCAATCTCGTCCGCACCCAGGAGCCAAATCATCTTGGGAGTGGTCTGAGCAACCTCGGGGGACGGGGTAGTGAAGCCAACTTCAAAGGCGCCGACCCGAGAAGCTGCCCGCTGGAGAACATTATACCCTTGCCAGTCTGGGTTGTTGAAATTGCTAGTGTGCTTTTCCACAAAACCGCCGACTGTTTCGAAGATGGCCTTGGCGTCAGGGTGTTCAGCAGCAGCACTACCGACAACAATCATTGGCCGCTGAGCAGCAGCAAGCTTTTTGCCGAATTCGCCTGCTAAGGCGGCCTTCAGGGCAGAAGCATCGGAGCCCAGGTGCTCGAAATCGAAGGTACTTTCGAATTCTTCACCGACAAGACCAATCTCCAGATCCGAGCGCAGATACTGCTTGCGAATGCGGGCGTTGAGGACCGCTGCTTCATGGCGCGGGTTCGTGGCCACCAGAAGAATGGCATCCGCTTCCTCAATGCCATAGATTTGAGAGTTGAACAGGTAGTTGGAGCGAACATCAATGCCGTGAGCAATGGGGGCACTGCCACCGGGCTGGTCAAGACTAAGGTTATCAGAGCCGAGCTTGTTCGCCAGATCCTTCATCGCCACCAGCGATTCGACGTCCACCAGGTGTCCAGCAACGGCCTTGAACTCGTTCGGCTGCAGCTGCAGCTTCTGCTGAACCGACGAAATTTCGACCAGGGCCTGTTCCCACGTAGCGGGCACAAATTTGCCCTCGCGACGAATCAGCGGCGTGGTGAGGCGTTGAGTCTTCAATCCATCGCACGCGAAGCGCGACTTGTCGTTGATCCATTCCTCGTTGATGTCGTCATTTAATCTCGGAAGAATTCGCATGACCTCCATGCCCCTGCTATCGATGCGAATGTTGGAACCCAATGCGTCGAGGACGTCAATTGATTCCGTGTGCTTCAGCTCCCACGGACGAGCCCGGAATGCATAGGGCTTGGACGTCAGCGCGCCAACAGGGCAAAGATCGATGACATTGCCCGACATTTCCGAGTCGAGGTTGCGCTCCAGATAGGTCCCGATCTGCATATCATTTCCTCGGCCGGTCGTCCCCAGCTCCGGTGCACCCGCCACGTCATTCATGAACCGAACACAGCGAGTGCAGTGAATACACCGGTTCATTGAGGTCTTGACCAGGGGGCCAATGTTCTTATCTTCCACCGCACGCTTGCCGCCGGTTTCGTGGAAACGTCCACGGTCAGCACCATAACGCATCGACTGATCCTGGAGATCACATTCTCCTCCCTGGTCACAAATGGGACAATCGAGGGGGTGGTTGGCAAGAAGGAACTCCATCACACCCTCTCTCGCCTTATGGACCAGCGGCGAGCTCGTCTTGACGACCATACCCGGTTGTACTGGCCAGGCACAGGAGGCTACCGGCTTTGGGGCTCGCTCGACTTCGACCAAACACATACGGCCTAAAATGATTCATGAGCACGTCATTATCATCGGATAGAGAAGGAAAACATGGATAGAACTTACAGTTTCCTGCAATCAACAGTTTTCTTGGAGACTGGAGTTAGTGGGCACCATACACAGGAGTCGATCGTGGGCACGTACTCATGATAGCAATATCTGTCACCAGGTCAGCTTTGAAGACTAAAGAGATAGGAGATAAATGTCGGCGGGTTTGAAATACCTAGGAATCGTTGCGCCTGCCTTTTCGCATGCCTGAATGAGAGCGGAACCGGCTTTGAAGAAAGCATGTGAGTAGACGACCACGGACTTGTCTGGACGTGAACATTACCTTCGACCGACACTTTCTTGTCATCTAGAGGATCATTGCATCAGTATGAAGCAGCCAAGGTATAGGATACGACAATTGGGCCTACCAATGGTGAGTTCCACCTCGGCCGCGCGAGGGGTTGTCGTCGCAAAGGTCCGGGGGGTGACCCTGGGAACCCAGAGAGACCGGGCGGCCGCACGGAAGAGCTGCGGCCGCATGATGAGGAACAGAGGCCGAAGGTAAGGAAGGGTTGGAGATAAGGCGAGAGAGGGGAAGGGAGTGCTAATGGGGGGAGAGGAGCTGGTTTGAGAGCACTTTGCCCAGGTGCTTTTCGGATTCTGCTGGGTTACATAATTGCTGACCATCCCTGGGATGACTAAGGGAGACTGCAAATGGGCAATCGCGGATTGGCTCGGTTATGCGGATAAACTGCGGCTCCGAGCTGCCTTCAAAAGCCTTCGTTCTCTCCCCTGAATTTTCTTTTCGACCAAAAAATCTCATTCTTCGGGCATGTTTTATTGTAGGAGGCAGGGCCTCGTTTCTTTCGTGGTCCCCATCCCTGTTTCCTCTGCTACATGTTCCAAGAGCAGACTTGCACCGAGCTGGAGCAGTCAAGGGTTCGCCTGATGATGACTTTGTTCTTTACTGACGGTAGCTACATACCCTCATCCCATGATAGCATCTTATTTTATCTTCTTTCAAATATCAAGCCCCTCTTCATTGATTGAAAATACACGATGCACGGAGAGTGTGACTACTCAATAAAAAAGAAAACAGAAAGGAGCTCGATCTATATACGTGGCTAGTCGGTTCGTCGTAAGCAGTGTCATAGATTGGAATCATCCATGGATGTACATCCATCACATTTGTCAAATCTCAATCGGTCACTTGTCGAAAGAGCCCTGCGTAGGATACTCAAATATGACACAAGGTCCCGAGAGTAATAATAATCCCGCAACGCCGTGATATAGTACACCGACACACATTCATACAGAAAGACAAAGAAAAAGGCACTTAAGCTGCGGCCTGGGAATCGCTGGCTTGCCAGGTCGATTCTTGCTTCGTCCCCGGTAACCATGTCCGAGTAACACTGGCGCCCCTGGATCGAACACGCCCCGGACCATCGTCTTCCTTTTTGGAATCGTTTGGCACAGTGGGCGAGTGGTGAGGTATTGAGCTCTCAAAGGGTCTTCCAGGGAAGGCGTAGCCATTAAATGCCCGGAGCTTACTGGAATACCGCGTGCTCATGGGGAGAATGGCCTGGCGGGCTCGGAAGTGATCTGCGTTGGCCCTTTGGTCGGCCACATCGTCATGGCTATTGCGATCGTAGAGATAGAGCCCCACAAAGGTGAGAGCAATCCCAACGGCTTGGATCGTAGTAGTCGAACTGCCAAACCACACAATGGCTACGACAATAACAAACACCCGCTTAACCAACGACGCGACAGAGTAGGACACTGGAGAGATCATCGACAGCAAAACAAATGCCAGGATGTTCTGTGCAAAATGCGACACCCCATTAAACACGAATTCGACGAGAAGGGCGCCATGGTCCAAGGATCCCTGCTTGCCTGACAGGGAGATGACGCCGTCATTGACAAAATCAGATACCAGGGGGTAGCCTTCGCTGAAAAACCAGATCGGCAGGGTGAGAAAAAAAGCCAGCCCGGAACAGTAGCAGAGCAGGTTGAGTTTGTCCAGCTTCTGCCGCCCCAGGTGTTGTGTCTCGGCTTCGATGCGATCTGCCTCGTTGAAAAGCTTTTTAGAGAAGATGTTCTGGGAAACAAAGATGAGAGCCGCGCAAAGTGCGCAGAGAATTCCAAAGAGATTGGTGGAGAGCCCGGTGGAGCATGCAAGCATGACACCAACGGTCAAAGGGACCAGCGATAAGTAGGTAGCCCGAGCGTATCGAATGCGGAAAAACACACGGTATGCCAGGACGGTAAAGAGAGGCGAGAGGCCTTTGATCGTGTGGACCAGAGATACGGGGATTTGTGAGGTAGCCATGGAGCTGAGAATGTGGCCGGCGAGTTGGAAAACTGCCAGAGGCAAAGCAGTTGAAATCACATCTCGCGATGGATAGCGAATTCCATGTTGGAGGACCGGGACGCTTCGCCGCAACCAAGGACTTATCGTGGCCAAGTACACCAGCAACAGACACCAGAAAGAAACAAATGCGAATTGAATAATAGTCAAAGTGATGGGCATCGGTAGAGCATTCAGGATTGATTTTGAGGATGTGTTGGTGAGGGCGGAGGTCAGGTACCAAATAAGGCAGAGAGCCTGAAAGTAGCATTAGCTGGTCTGTGCAGGTGGGCATGGGAGCACTCGAAAATAACATACAATGAGTTTATATGATACTGGCGCGCTGAGGGCTTGCGCCAGCTCTTGTGCATTGGCACTTACGCTGCCGTTGCGCGTTCGGATCGTGGTAATGGCATCGCTGATGCTCTTCCGTGGTCGATGTTTTGAAGATCTCACAGAACCATTCGCATGCGAGTAAAAACCCGCCTTTCGGGGCTCCCAGAGCTCATTTGGGGCGTATTTCACGGAAGCGCCCTGGTTTGGTCGGCTCGGCCCTGCGTCAAACGTGTCCTCGTAGGGGGGAACTTGTCTGTAGGGCTGCTCGTCGGCTGGGAGACGGATGTATTCGGGGGCACTTGCAACTCGGTTTGTCGCATCGAGGCATGTCGCCCATGACCGGTCACGGTAGTTGTGGCCATCTTCCACGACCCCGTATCTTGGACCAAAGAAAAAAGTTAGTTTAACCAAGGCCGACGCCATATGGTTTCACTTACGCCACGAGCTGGTAAAATGAGTGGAAGGCGAATCTGGGTTCCTAGGGTTTCAGAGGATTTCTCTTCTTTTTGTGGCAGTTGATTTGGGGGGGTGGTGAACCTTGACACCTTGGAAAGGGTCCAGGTTTGGATGATGACGAATCCCCCTTTGGGCGAATGAGCGTCGAGAATTGGGGGCACACCTCAGGGCCAATCACAGGAAGCGTTGAAAGTAATCAACAGGACGAAACAACAAAATAATATCCATAGATGAGAAAGGAATAATATAAATAAATAAAACCAATCTGACCTATGAGCCCACGGCTAAGATGTGGTCTTTCAAGATACCACATTGGTACCTCCGGGCACTCCGCGTGAAGCATGTCTGTGGAAGTACCTCGAAAGTACCGGAGATCAAGGCCATGCAGTTGTCTTGCCATGGCCATTTGTTATTTTATTTTATTTTATTTTATTTTATTTTATTTTATTTTATTTTATTTTATTTTATTTTATTTCTCCCTTTCTTATCTCTCCTTTACATGGCGCAGCAAAAATAACTTGTCAAAGTAGCCAACGTTTACACCTAAACACATCTCTAATAGTTAAACACCAGCGGTTTGCCTGGCAAATGTACTTGGTCTGTGGAATCGAATTAGGAAGGACCCTTCGCCGCGATTTCTTCACTTTGGCTCCTTCTTGACAGGCGACTGTTACTTTCCCTTCCACCCTTTCTCTGTCCCTTTGCCATCTTTCACGGTTTTCCATATCTTCATTTCCATCTTGCCAGATCTCGACATCGGCATTCTCGTTACATGTAAACTCGCTTGATTTCTACCCTGTCGTGTCCACTACTGTCACGTCGTTTGCTATCCGTGCTTCTGTTCCCCTTTCCCTTTGGCCGAGGACAATACAACCCAATGTCCACTCTCAACGGGGCCTCGAAGCTTAGCCGCATGAGCAAGGAAGCGAGGTTCATCACCAAAGATGGCATGGATGTGCGAACCATTCCGTTTGGGTGTGAGTCCGCAGTAAGTACCTGGGCTTGGGTCGAGACATAGGGAAGAGCTCACGATGTGTTGACTCTCACTCGATACACCAGGGACTCCTCCATTCGACTGGTCATTCCAGTTCGTCAGATTCAGTCGAAATGATTCAGCATGGAAATCCGCAGGCATCCTCTGCCGAAGATGTGAAGTCTCCATCAAGCAAGGTGAGAATTCCCCGCTCCTCTGTCCCGGAGAGAATGATATAGATGCCTGTTCTCACAATCCTAGAAGCAGAAGCTGGAGCATGTGAAAGTCGAGCCTCTGGTCGGACAGCCTTCGGAATTGGAGAAAATTTTGGCCAAACTGTCTCCAAAAGCAGTGCCCATCACGAACCCAGAAGTCGATCGGTCGTCTGGTGCATCGCAGATGACATTGTCGAGCACCAAGCCACTGCCAGCTTCAAGGTGTGTTGAGATCGCTGAACCCTATGCGCAGGACGACAAGACGGCCGAGCTACTACGCCTCAAGCAGGAACTACTCGCGGCCAACTCCAAGATAGCCTTACAAGAGCAAGAGCTAGCCCAGACACGTGTGATCAAGCACACTCTGGATCAAGCCCTGGGTCCTCCATCAGAAGCTGAGTTTGGCGGTCGTGAGATCACAGAACAGACCATCAGTCATTTGCAAAATGCTTTTAATGCATCGAATCCGTCGTTTGGGCAATTTCAGGATGCGTGGAATGTGCAGGAAGACTCTCAGTCCGATATCTCGGATACATTGTCTGCTGGGGCTTATAACCGAGCTCGTGGTCTCTGGCCTCAGCATGGCCAGCAGCCATTCAGCTTGAACGCTCATGATCCTCCTTTCGACAGCAGTTACGGGGAGCCTCAACCTGGAACCGGTAATTCTGTGACCCAGGATCCAAGTCGATTTTGGGGCGTCTCAGCTGTATATCCTACGGTGACCGGTCATGGAGCTTTACAACCCCACAGGGTGCTTTCGGGCCCCTCGGCCAGCACAGCCAACTTTTTTACTCGTTCTTCCGGCGAGCAACTTCGGTATTTGCAAGGCCCGAGCCCCGAGCCTCGTCGCTCCATCACCCAGGGCAATCAAGTTGGATCTCTGTTTCCAGCTCCAAATACCCCTTGGGGAGGGTTCACCTCTGGATCACCCACTGATCCTGTAACCAAGCTTTCTGCGTCACCAACCAAAAGACCTCCCAGTGCTTTTTCGCATGTTGGGATTTACCCCATACCCCCTTATCATCCCCGGCCCGTGGGATCACCCCTTTCGCCCACTGCCACCGAATTCACCACGACCAACACAAACGAAACCTCGTGGACAAGTTCATCAGTGAGCATGGCTGTCGATTGTTTGGTTTCCTTTATACTAACATTGATAGGGTGGTGGAAATGCCATCCAAACGTACGTTTCACCCCTGGAGCCACTCAACTACCGACGTCTTCTCGACAAGAATGTATCGTGTGACTGGAAATACATTGTGGACAAGATCGTTTGCAACAATGACCAGCAGGCTTCCATTTTCTTGCAGCAAAAGCTGAAAGTCGGCACTACCGAGCAGAAATACGACATTATCGAAGCCATTGTGAACCAAGCATACCCACTCATGGTAAACCGCTTTGGCAATTTCCTTGTCCAGCGTTGCTTCGAGCACGGAACCCCGGAGCAGGTTGTCGCAATTGCCAATGCAATCAGAGGCAATACTCTCAGTCTGAGCATGGACCCCTTTGGCTGCCATGTGATTCAAAAGGCCTTTGACTGTGTCCCCGAAGAACACAAAGCTGTCATGGTCCATGAGCTCCTTCGCAGAATTCCCGAGACAGTGATCCATCGATATGCGTGTCATGTTTGGCAGAAGCTTTTTGAGCTCCGATGGAGCGGCGAGCCTCCTCAGGTTATGGTCAAAGTCAACGAGGCATTGCGTGGATTGTGGCATGAGGTTGCCCTGGGGGAGACAGGGAGCTTGGTGGTTCAGAACATCTTTGAGAACTGTATCGAGGATGAAAAGGTAAGACAATCCGTCGTCTTGAGTTGTTCCCCCCTACCCCGGCATAGTTCCTTCCCCTTAATTTTGATCGCTTCCTGTGATGTTGCAAGTGGTGCTAATGATTCGAAGCGGCCAGCAATCGAAGAAGTATTGGCGAAAATTGACGTGCTTGCCCATGGCCAATTCGGTAACTGGTGTATTCAGCATATCTGTGAGCACGGTTCCCCCCTGACAAGAGCCGGGCCATTGAGCACGTCCTTCATTGGGCCGTCGACTACAGTATGGATCAGTTCGCCTCAAAGATTGTAGAAAAGTGCCTGAAGATTGGCGGCTCAGAATTCTTGGATCGTTACCTCTCTCGAGTGTGTACTGGCCGCGCTGACCGACCCCGGATGCCACTGATCGATAGTGAGTGAAGTCCCGACCTTTTGCGCACCAGAAGTGTTACTGAGATTTCTTTAGTTGCGGGCGACCAATACGGCAATTATCTGATCCAATGGATCCTGATAAATGCTGCGCCTCATCAACGGGAGCTTGTCGCGAGCCACATTCGGTATATACGCCCAGTGCGCTTTTTCACTTGCGCAACTTGAATTCTGACTTCTCCCTGAACAGAAAACACATGGTCTCCCTCCGTGGCTCCAAGTTTGGCTCCCGCGTAGCCATGCTCTGTTGCAACCCGTCCCATGCGACGCGTCCTGGACCCGGAGCGGGCATGCAAATCGGCCGTTTCAACCAATTTTCCGAGGATCGATTCCCTGCTAGCAGCCAAGCTGGCAGTCGTTTCAACCGTGGGAATCAATGGGGCTCGAACTACGCGCCGTTTCGTTGAATCTTCTCGCAGGTGCCTTTGACATCTGCCATTGGCCGACACAAGCCACAAGGACCAGGTCCTCAACAAGCACGGATTATTGATTACACAGGTCATTCTCCCAAGTTTTCCTGATCTCTAGATTTTTACCGGCTCACTGGCAGCGTCAAACTACCAATCGACGCTTGTCGACGTTCTCTATCTCTGCATGGTTCGAGACCGACTGTCATAATCTAGTTGGCTCGCCACTCTCTCAGTTCTGTCGCTTCAGGCTCCCTGTCGACTCTTCCAAACCACACAGCATCTTCAAAAACACACTCGTTGAAAACGTCAATCTGCTATTGAAATCTCAATCAAGTACGGAGTAGTTAATCGGTGTCGATTATGCCGGAGCTTTGGTTTACAAAAGGCCTGCTTGTTATACGCCCAAGCCCGATTTACCGCTGAACTTTTTCTTTTTCTTTTCGTTCGTGTCTGCCTCTCCCAATTGTCTGCTTGAACTTTCTATGATTGTTACGCTTCCATCATGTTATCCACCCATGCGGATTGATTATTGCCGTGTGCCATGTCAATTACGAAGGAATGATATATTGTTACTCTCGCAATTGCATATGATTACATTCTAGCGTTCCGTACGATTTAAGGAGTGAGCACCGGAAAGGATCAGAATTGTGCAGGTGGAAACACTCAAGATGTCCCACCGGGAATTTGCTCCGGACTACCCCGTGGGTCATTTTTCTCCCAAGGTTTTCGCCGCTGAGGTTTTTCACTCGAACTATCGTGTCCGGCTAAAACCGTGTCAGGAATCTGTTGAATCCCGGGGATGGGTTGTCCCGTCGTGATGAGTTCCACGATGTGGGCAAACGAGGATGGATAAGCAGGCTCGGGCCCTGAGGGTTCAGAGCCAGAGCCAGTTGGCCCCGAGGGCAATCCGGTCAACACCGGTGACGGTCCTGTCGCAGTCTTCGACTCTGAAGAGCCATTTGATCGCGATGCCAACCACGACTTATACACTGTGGAGTCAATCGGCGGCGTGAGCTTCTCTTTCCTATTGATAGACATCAGCGGGAGAAAGACAAGCACAAGGAAAAGCCGCAAATACCGGGAAAAAAAGAAACATTTTGCTTGCAAGACAAGGTCATCGTCTCGATTCATCTCCGCTTCGGTGGCGGGTGTGCCAGGATGACCGAGGATAATTGACAGGCCATTTGCAAATTCGAGATCTGTGTGGAATGGATACACCCGCAGTCTTTCAAACAGACGAGAGTCTGCCATGGTGGAATCGAAGAGATGGAGTTGTATTCAAGGGGTGTCTCGAGAAGATAGCTCGAGGTAGACAAGTGGGATGAGGTGAATGCGGGTGGGGCGAGTTGACGCCGGTTAACCGAGGCTTAATTGACCAGGCTTTTGCTATAGAAATAAAGAACATCCCGATTGAATTCCTTGCTCCATACAGCCCTCTCTCTGGACCCTTTTGAACGCCAACCCATGCAATAATGTGTGTAGATACATTGCTTTACGCCGTGATATCCATGCCATCGTTGGGCACCCCAGCTCCTGTGTTTTTGCTCTGGCAGCCGGGGCAGTTGTGCACGACTTCATGAGCGAAGAGATCGCAGTCAATACAGAAATGATTTTGGCATGCGGTGCATTCGTAGCGACTGCTGGCACTCATTCCCTTGGTCTGATTCTCGGCCGTTTGCCATTGATCTTCTGGGGGTAGGGGTGGAAAGGGAAGACCACAGGCAAAGCAAGCCGAGCTTCGCGAGGCTCGACGCCACGGTACCTCAACCCAGTTTATCAGCGGGAATAAATGATGGTACGACCGCGCAAGGTGAGTCGACAGGATTAGAGTGAGACCGCAAGACGGGCACTCGGCCGGAAGACTACAAACTTTGCTGCCACAACGCGAGCATAGATAGCCGCCTCGCGATGGTTTCGAATGGCATGCACAGAGAGAAGGACTGGACTCCACGGTGCGAGAGGGAAACCCCATCATAAGCAACGAGCTTGCAGATTCTCTCTGAGAGTATGTAGCTGGAGGTGTAGTGACATCCATCATCAGTTCTCGAAAATGTTGCTCATTTAGCACAACTCCGTATGCGGTCTCGTCGCCCCCGTTCGTCCTTGAGCAAAGATCGCGACAGATAGCCACTTGGGCAGCGAGGCCGACGATCCCAACCCGGATTCTATCGCCGATCAAGGTACTGATGGTTTGATGAATGTCTCCGGGATCGGAGGAGAGGAGAGAACCAAAGACAACCAGCACCTCTCGGGTGCCATGACTAGGTGTATGGCTAAGACCATCGGTTAGCTTCGTCCCCAGCCTGTGGCGCTGGACACCTACAAAAGAGCACCCCGAGCCATTTCCAATCCATTCTGTAGGCTGGGAAGTCCCTTTGGCTCTTGGGTCCTGAGAGCTTGGATAGCCGTGAGATGCTCAGTTGGATTGCCGCTCATGTCGCTGACCCGAACGGCGAGCCCGTCTCTTAAGCCCAGCACTCCGAGTTGGGAGATAGGATTTTGCTCAAAGAATTCTCTCACGAAATCCTGGGCATATCGGAGAGTCAAGAGGTATCGTGTCGGCCGCAGATCCTTCTCGGACATGGACTGCGAAAGATCGAGGATTAGGATAAGGTGTCGAATGATTCCGCGCTGCAATGGTGTTGTATCCTTTAACAGCCTGCGCGACGACGAAGCTCAGTATCCTGGATTGGGTAATGCGACCGACTCTGGTTGTAGCGCTCACCGTTTTCGTTTCCCAGCCTCAAGCAGCCCATCCACGGTCGAGCTGATTGTGCCATCTGCGCCCTCGACTAATGTCTCCCAGGTCCTGGAGAGCTCCCACTCGGCACCTCCTCGCTGCCTCCTTCGTTTGGACCGCGTCCGATCATTGTGGGTCACCTGGAAGTCATCCTCGTCCTCCGTGACTTCGCCCACGTATTCTTCGTCCGAGTCGGCCATGGCTCTTTGGGTTGAGGTTGAGATCAATCGAAACAAGTAAATGCTGGGGGGTGAGGTCGAGGATTCAAGGTGGATGGTTTACCCGCTCGAAGGTCCAAGCTCCGACGGAGCTCCGAACATGAGAAAAGGAAAATGACTCCTCTTGCAGTTTGGCTTCACACTTCAGGGGGTCCCTCGCATATTTGAGAGGTCAATCTCAACCCATTCGAAACTCCGGTGATAGCCGTGGATCTAACAAAACGTATGTGGGGGAGAAGGTCCATTACGAGACGCGCGGGCGTGGTAGCCCAGGCCGTCCGTCATCCAGTCTCTCTCCGCCCCTCCCCCTCCCTCGTCTCGTTTTCTTCTGCTCCCTCCTCTTCCTCTCCCTCTTCCTCTTCCTATTCTTCTTCTCCTTCTTCTCCTTCTTCTCCTTCTTCTCGATTTCGACGTCTTCCTTCTATTAGGCTCAATCTGGGGGTTGCTTCCTTGAGACATTGCTCGGCTGAAGCTCGCATGATGGCGTCCGCCGACAGAGACACCCTCCCTGACGTGTAAGTGATGCTCTTCTAGCTTGCTGATATTACTATCACTTTTGCCCCTCCCAGTTTCTATTTTCCATCTCATAAGGTTGGTGATCATTGAATATGAAGCTAATGCAATTGTAGGGTCAAGCCTATCAACTACCATGTCTCTCTCTTCGATTTGGAGCTGGGTGGCTCGTGGGGTTACAAGGGCCAGCTGAAGATTGATACCAAGGTTACCCGTGCTACGAATGAAATCGTTCTGAATTCCAAAGAGATTGACGTGCAACGTGCTGAAATTCTGGGGAAAGACGGTCCGTGAGAAAACAAAGCCCAGAAATATACAGTAGTATCAAAGGGGAGAAGAAAAAGCTGACAGCATTTTTCTCACCACATTAGGGTCACAGTTGGCCAAGGCTTCCAAGGTCAGCTATGACAAAGAATCAGAGCGAGTTACTCTGGGATTTCCACAAGATATCTCGCCGTCAGAGGTTGTGCTTTCCATCGACTTTACGGGAACCATGAATAGCGCCATGGCTGGCTTCTATCGTTCCAAGTACAAGCCCGTGGGCGAGCCTGCTGTTGATACTCCGAAAGAGGGTGACTTTTACTACATGCTGAGCACTCAGTTCGAGTCTTGTGATGCGCGGAGGGCTTTCCCTTGCTTCGATGAGCCGAACCTGAAAGCCACCTTCGACTTCGAGATCGAAGTCCCCAAGGGCCAAACTGCCCTTAGCAATATGCCGATCCAATCGGAAAGAGATGGAAGTCGTCCTGGGCTGAAATTCGTGACCTTCGAAAGAAGTCCCGTGATGAGCACCTATGTTAGTACGAACCAGATTGATATGTGTTTCACCCCCGCGTGGCTAACAAAATACCGCTTGGCACAGCTTTTGGCCTGGGCCGTCGGTGACTTCGAATACGTCGAAGCCATGACTGAACGCAAGTACCAAGGCAAAAGTATCCCGGTCCGGGTCTATACCACGAGAGGCCTCAAGGACCAGGCTCGCTTTGCATTGGAATGTGCGCATCGCACAGTCGATTATTTCTCGGAGGTGTTCGAAATTGAGTATCCCCTGCCGAAAGCAGATCTCCTTGCTGTCCATGAGTTTGTAAGTGATGCTCTATTGTCAGACGTTGACCAAATCAGTTGGTCCAATACTGAATGAATCGTCTCAGGCCATGGGAGCCATGGAGAACTGGGGTCTTGTGACATATCGGACAACGGCGGTTCTGTTCGACGAAGGCAAATCCGACAACCGGTACAAGAACCGCATCGCCTATGTTGTTGCACACGGTAAGGCCCTGGAAATAACCAGACTGATACCATGTTTCTTTCTAATATACTGCATCTTAGAACTGGCCCATCAGTGGTTTGGTAATCTCGTCACAATGGATTGGTGGAACGAACTTTGGTTGAATGAGGGGTTTGCAACTTGGGTCGGCTGGCTTGCCGTTGATCATTTCTATCCAGGTGAGCACTTGCTTCATTGAGACCATATACCGCACTGCAGGTTTTAACTCACATGTGCAGATTGGAACATCTGGTCCCAGTTTGTCGTACGCAATTCTCGAGGTAAAAAGCGTCGTACTCAAATCACAATTAACATTGTCATAGGCTGAAGGTGTGCAACAAGCATTCAATCTCGACTCCCTGCGGGCCTCCCACCCCATCGAAGTGCCTGTTCGAAACGCCCTGGAAGTGGACCAGATTTTCGATCACATCAGCTATCTGAAAGGAAGCTCAGTGATTCGCATGCTTAGTGTTCACCTGGGCAAGGAGACCTTCCTGCGGGGCGTGGCAAACTATCTCAAGTCCCATGCATACGGTAGGCGAATCAGATTGGCACTGAACCAGGACATTCGCTGAATGTATTTCTAGGAAACGCGACTACGAATGACCTGTGGTCCGCCTTGAGCAAAGCCTCTGGCCAGGATGTGCACACTTTTATGGTGAGTCGAGACAAATATTGACCTGTCACCTTGCAAAAACTAAACTATTCAAGGATCCCTGGATTCGCAAAATTGGTTTCCCCGTTGTCACAGTGGCAGAAGAGCCCGGCCAAATCAGCGTGCGCCAAAATCGGTTCTTGTCCACTGGAGATGCGAAACCTGAGGAAGATCAGACGACGTGGTGGATCCCTCTTGGGATTAAGTCAGGACCAAATCTGACCACAGTTGACACCCGTGCCCTAACAGCAAAGTCTGACACGGTTGGGGGTGTTGGTGAGGATGCCTTTTACAAGATTAACAAGGACTTGGCTGGGTTCTACCGAACCAACTACCCCCCTGCGCGACTGGCGAAACTGGGCCAGTCTCTTGATCTCTTGAGCACAGAGGACAAGATTGGGTTGCTGGGCGATGCAGCTGCTCTTGCGGTCTCCGGAGAAGGTACCACACCAGCCCTGCTGGCTCTGCTAGAAGGGTTCAAGGGGGAGAAAAATTACCTGTAAGGAGCCAGCTATGTTCTCTTCGATTTCCGTTTGCCCTAACACTTCAATCTACAGTGCTTGGTCTCAGGTCTCTTCGTCACTGGGGAACCTTCGCTCCGTGTTCTCTCAAAACGAGAAGGCGGCAGAGGGGCTGAAAAAGTTCACCCTTAGTGTTGCTTCCCCGGCAGCTGAGCGGATTGGCTGGGACTTCCAGCCCAATGAGGACTATCTTATTGTCCAGCTTCGGAAGCTCCTGATCGCAGTGGCCGGTACTGCTGGCCATGAAGGGTGAGTTCATTCTTATGCTTTTGCTTAGGTTATCTCTGACGTATCATTTGTTTCGTTCAGTACCGTTGCGGAAGCTAAACGCCGCTTCGATCTCTGGGCTACCGGAAAAGACAAGAGTGCCGTACACACAGATCTGCGTTCGGCAATTTTCGGGATCAATATATCAGAAGGTAGCCGCAAGGAGTACGATGCCGTTAAAGAGGAGTACCTCAGAACCGATTCCGTGGATGGTAAGGAAATCTGCCTGGCCGCGATGGGGCGTACGAAAGATCCGACTTTGGTACAGGACTACTTGGACTTTGTCTTTTCGGATAAGGTGGCCGTTCAGGACGTCCACGGTGGTGCTGTGTCCTTGGCCGCTAATTCCAAGGTTCGGCACTTGCTGTGGGATTACATGAAGAAGAACTGGACCGCCGTTGAAACTAAGTTGTCCCACAACAATGTTGTCTTTGAACGCTTTGTGCGGATGGGTTTGTCCAAGTTTGCCGATCATCAGATTGGCGAGGACATTGCGGCCTTCTTCAAGGGTATGAACACCAGTGCCTATGACCGTGCCCTCGTCATCGTGGCGGACAACATCCGGACCAATGCAACCTACAAGGAGAGAGATGAGGCGTTGGTGGTGGAATGGCTGCAAGCCCACGGTTATGCGTGAAATAAACATGTGCACTTGGTCAGGAATTTGGCAGGAATTTCGAGATTAATGGATTCTGGCTCTTTGTGCTGATTTGGCTTTTCGCGCCGTCATCTGCCGGCTGCATCATACTTGTAGTCGCCCACGAGGCTGATAGCGGGACACGGGACCTGGTCTCGCGATCATAGTGATGACAAAGGATAGACTGCGAAGCTGATTCCTAGAAATCCAGCAAGCCCATGGCAAATTGGCAGGATAGAGGACAAGTCGCACATGTAGAATTAAAGGAATCCAACGAGTGGGGGAGCAGAGTGAAACAAAGCTGCGCATCAGGTGCCTCTGGTCTCCTGCACCTCCTATCATTTCAGGCGCCTGCCCATCGTTGGATCCTCTCTCCGACCTCAAAACTTCCACTCATCCATCTCCGGATCTTTTTTTCCTTGCTATAATCTCTGGGATTTGTGTGTCCTTTTCTTCTTCTTCCTTTTCTGTCTTCCCGTGTGCCCCGACTTTCTCCTTCTGTCGGAGACCCTCGTCGAATATGAATCCCGAGTGGTAAGCCTTCCCATCCATCTTGCGATGTCCTCTGGCGGAAATTTTCCGGGCTTTGGTGCAGGATCAACTGGCCCTGTCAATCTGTGTACTATCAAGTAGAGTGACCCGGACTGACGTTATTTGCAGAGTATCTCTCCGCTCTGTTGCCCGATTTTCCAGATCCTTGAGGAAAACCCACAACTCTCGTCGACCTGCCTCTCTGACCTAACCATCCGTATAGATACGACTACCTCTTCAAGCTCCTCCTCATCGGAGACTCCGGTGTTGGAAAGTCTTGCCTGTTGCTGCGTTTCGCCGATGACACCTACACGGAAAGCTACATCTCGACGATCGGGGTCGACTTCGTACGTGTTACATCCGCGGGGTACCTGCTCTGGTGGGCTAGGATGGAATGTTGACGTTTTCACTCATTACAGAAAATCCGGACTATCGAGCTCGATGGCAAGACTGTGAAACTTCAGATTGTATGATTATCCCCCCCCCCCCCCCCCAAAGTGGATGGAGCCGGACATGGGACAACACTGACGGCGCATACAGTGGGACACCGCAGGCCAGGAGCGATTCCGCACCATCACATCTTCCTACTACCGTGGTGCTCACGGAATCTGTGTGGTGTACGATGTGACCGACATGGACTCCTTCAACAACGTCAAGCAGTGGCTTCAGGAGATTGACCGATACGCCACGGAGGGTGTCAACAAGCTCCTCGTGGGCAACAAGAGTGATATGGAGGACAAGAAGGTCGTGGAGTACACTGTGGCCAAGGTACGTCTCCGTCCATATGCCATTTCCCCGTCTGGCAAGATGCGGGGGAAAGTCAAGATCCGGTCACTTATTCTCTCTGGTTTTTTTTTTCTTTGCAGGAGTTCGCCGACAGCCTCGGAATCCCCTTCCTTGAGACCTCTGCCAAGAACGCGTCCAACGTTGAACAGGCGTTTTTGACAATGGCACGGCAGATCAAGGAGCGTATGGGAACAGCCACGGTGAACAACAAACCTACTGTGCAGGTTGGCCAAGGACAGGGTGTCCAGTCTGGATCCGCGGGCGGCTGCTGCTAGATGACCCGGGGCGGTGCTTCCATTTGGCGCAATGTTTCATCATGAATGAGGGTTTATCAAGTTGCGTGGTATCTAATCAGTAGTCAGGCTTGTCAAACCCTCCCGCGACACTCGGGGACATGTTCCAGACAGGAGATTTCCCCAGAGTGTTGTGTGGACCCTTTCTTTTTCTCTTTCTTCACTGTGCTTTAGATGGGCCTGCGTTATGACCTCGTTCTGCGTTTACTTCCTCTGTGATGTCTGCTGGTTCCTGTTTCTCTTTTTCTCCCTGGCCACATTCCTACCTCTTGCGTTGACCCTCTATTTTCTTGTCCTTTTTTTTTTGTGTGTGTGTGTGTATGTGTGTCTGTAGGTTGGATTCTTCAAATGGACTAATGGCGAGAATCTGGCGACATCTTGGGGCATTCACTGAACAGCCCAATCTCTTCGCTTTGTATATGTAGCTATCGATCTCTTGCAGCATGGGAACGCATCACATGCACAGGCCCTTAGACCAGGGGCTTTCTCAATGCCCGGATCATCTTGACGCCATGTCTCCCATGCCAATAGTGACTCACACCTCAAACATGAATATGCAGCGTCTCTGACAACAGTGCAGGCACATAAGGACCACAAGCCGACAGAATCACAGTCTGTGAGGATGTTTCGGAATGCCCTGGTGGAGCTGTGCAGGAGCCGAGGCACAGCGTTCGGCAAACGTCATGAGTATCCCCATCCCCATCTAAGCCGAATTGCTCTCACGCGCTTTTGCTCCTGATTCTTTCTCTCCCTTCATTTCTGATATCTCTGATTTGATCCGCTCTTTTCTTCCTATTCTATTTCCATCGAGTTTTGTTGGAATCTCGCCAGTTCTTCCCAGAAGAGTCTCTTATCCTCTCCCCGCCAAACATCATGTCTAAGTCCGGTGTTGAGCAGCAGAAAAAGGCAGCCTCTGCAGCTGTGCAGCAAAGTGACAATATTACCCACGCTTTGGCAGGTGCTGGTGGTGGCATTCTGTCGATGGTATTGACGTACGCTTTCCCTCTAATACCCCTCCCCTCCTGATGGACACTGAGGCGCTAACCTGATCCACATCCTACAGATATCCTCTGATTACCCTCTCAACGCGAGCCCAAGTTGAGTCAAAGCGTGCACACTCCACCACCCTCGATGCGGTCCGTCGCATCGTGCAACGAGAGGGCATTTCGGGTCTGTACTCGGGCCTCGAGTCTGCCTTGTTCGGAATCAGCGTCACCAATTTTGTGTATTACTATTGGTATGAGTGGACCCGGGCTGCCTTTGAGAGGGCTGCCACCAAGGCTGGCCGGGCCTCCAAGAAACTGACGACAGTCGAGTCGATGATTGCGGGTGCAATCGCTGGGAGTGCGACGGTGCTGCTCACCAACCCGATCTGGGTCATCAATACTCGCATGACAGCCCGCAAGTCTGAGGCAGATGAGCAGGTGCTGCCTGGTGCAAAGAAGGCCCGGCCCTCATCCATCAGCACCCTGATGGACTTGCTGCGACAGGAGGGTCCGAAGGCGCTTTTCGCCGGGGTGCTCCCGGCACTCGTCCTGGTGATCAATCCGATCCTGCAGTACACCATCTTTGAGCAATTGAAAAACCTGGTGGAACGCCGTCGCCGGATGACCCCTAAAGATGCATTCTACTTGGGTGCCCTGGGCAAGATCATGGCTACCAGTATCACCTACCCCTACATTACCATCAAGAGCCAGATGCACGTGGCTAGTAAAGATGGCCCCAAGGAAAGTCTGAATGGTAGTTTGAAGCGCATCATTCACGAAGAGGGATGGACGAGGCTCTACAAAGGTAAGTGGGATCATGATGCGTGGGGGGGTGTCCTCGCTAATACCCTTATCTATATATAGGGATTGGGCCTAAAGTGACTCAGAGCGCCATTACTGCGGCATTCCTCTTTGCATTTAAGGATGTATTGTATGATATGATGGTGTCTGCGCGCAAAAGAGGCCGTGGAATTGGCAAGTAAAGGAAGACATGGGCCTGTTCTACAATCTACCCTTGAAGACTCCCAAGGAAGAAGCTCCTTCCTTGTGCAGGGCCTCAGATCATAGAGGTTATCACATATTGACTATTCATAATGTGTATATATATACAGTTTGGACTGTCGGTGTTCGTTGTCCTCTAGCTCTATCCCTATTATACTTGTAACTCTAGATTTTCAAGGAATATAAAGGAAAAAGAAGAGAATAAGAAATCTACTAAAACCTATAGCTATAACGTCTCGTTCTTAAACGATTATTGACCAGAGAGCGCATAGTAAGAACACTCATAGATATCTAGGCTGGCGACCTCCAAGTAAAAAAAAAACAAAGTAATTAAGGCGCCCTCACACACCGCCCGCCATCGCGCGACGCGATCGTGGGAATTTCGCGACAAGCCAAGATTTCTATCTTCTGCTACGTCTATCTACAGATTTATTTTCTGTTATTGTGTCAATCAATGGGCTCCTTCCAGGATTGACACTGCTTTGTAAGTTGTCCCAAGACAGGTTCTTTCTCTTTCAACGGTAGGCTGATTTGATTTAGGCTAGAAATTCAATAGGTTCTTTCAACTTTGCGACGCTTTCATTCAACCCGATACCTCCCGAATCTGCCCCTCGATCTTCTTGTGCTTGTTACTTGGCCTCCCTCAACTAGCCTACTCGGCACCTGCGCCTGGAAGACTTTGATCTAGCCTAGACCAGGCCGACCTCAAACGAACCTCCAGGGAATTGTGGTAGGTTGAACGGGACCAAGAGAGGGAGAAGCAAGAGTGAATACGCGCAAGGCACCAGCTAGACCTCATTTGCTCCTGAGATCCCCCCAGAGCATACACGCAACAGTGGATTCCATTACGGGATGCCTCTCCCGTCAATCCCCAACCCGACACGAATATCTGTGGTCCAGGATCTGTATCCTTGGCGTGTTTTCTGGTAAGGTACAGAGAGAGGGAGAGAGGTAGATCCTACCTCCTTAAAGAAATACAAGATCATGGCTTATTGCTGACTCTTCACGAAGTAGCTTCCGAGTCTAGGTGTATCTCATGTCACAAAACCTTCCGCATATCAGAGGTCGGGGCTCCTCTGGTCTTGCTTCATATCCAATGTTCCCTGGTGGTCGAGACAGCCCTCATGTCATTCATGAGGCCGATCGCCTACTAGATCAATTCAGCCGGGGTCCCTCTCGACCTCCCAAAAGGAGTCTGACCCCAGTGACTCATGGGCACACGACATTTCATCTTGGAGAAGCCAATGATAAATGGCAGACCCCACGGTCTGAGGCCCACAATATTGCTGCAATACCTATAAGGAGATCCCCATCAACACACACCTATGCCAATACGGCTCCACAAGACCGTGTCACCACTGCCTCTCGCAGCTTACCTAGGCAATCACCCACTCGACCGTCCACTGGTGACCAGGCAATTGCACAAAGCCTTAGGAAGAATGCTACAGTCACAAATGCTAGCAAGAATAAGGCGAAGAAGATCCAGCCCACAAAGGCTGCAACAGAGTACTGGAGCCAAGTATCACCTTCATCATCGCCATCCGAATATGAATCGTCGTCTTCGGCTTCACAATCAGGTCACCCAACACGCCGATCTAGTCGCTCCACGACTAAACCTACGAATTATTATGCACCAATCAGGCTAGGTTCAGACGAAGAAAGTGTGCTAGGATCTCGTGTCTCTAAAGAGAGGAGAGCACCGTACAACTCGGATCCACCTACGATCCCTCCAACTCGGCCCCGGCCTCAACAGACTCTACCTCCCATTCTGCCTCGAAGATCTAATGTTCAAAAGCTCCTGTTTGGCCGTGAACTTGGCCAGTGGGATTGTCAGCGTCGGATCAATGCAGAAGCCACATCTGATTTCAAGCCATGGAAGTCTTGGAAAGGTGCATCGAATGATGTGAATGCCTTGGCCTGGTCTCCAGATGGCACTCAATTTGCAGCGGGTGCAACCGCCCAGACTGACGAATACAATCGTGGGAATAATCTGATCCTCGGTGATCTCCAAGCGAGTTCTTTGAAGGAGTTGCCAAATCATTGGATACCTCGACCAGAGTCATCCAATGTTAATGACCAACGTCTCTTTATGACTGTGTCAGCCATGCAGTGGTCTGGCCAGCGATTGTATACCGCCAGTTATGACCATACTGTCAAAATCTGGGATGTTGCAACACACAAAAATGCCTCGTGTCTCCAAACCCTTCGACATGATTCCAAGGTTGTGGTCATGGCCCCATCAAGCGATGATCCCAATATTCTCGCAACGGGAACCCGTTCATTTGGAATTTGGGATACCCGGGACTTGCAGAACCCTGGCTTTACGTCTCTGCCAATTTATCACGATCCTCGCCAAAAATCCGACATAGATTATGAAGCGACCATCCTCTCGTGGGGACACACTTCTGCGACCAAACACTTTTTGGTTGGGGGCATGGAGGAACGAAACTCGGGTGCATCTGGTGTGTCTTTCAAGGGGCACCTGGGGCTATGGCAGGCCCGTGAGTCTTCATTTGAGGCTGTTAAACTCACCCCAAACACCCATAACGTCTTCGATGTCAAGTGGCATCCCTTGTTGCCTATATTTGCGGCTGCGGGTCCTGTGTCGCCACATGATATTACTCAGAAGGGGCTTCCTAGGGGCACTAAATCAATCGTCCGTGTATACGATCCGGGTAAATGTCGGCCTACCACAGAGCTTGTCTCTCAGGCCTTGGATGTCAACGAGGTGACGTTTTGTCCCTTGAATCCCAATTACGTTACCGCCAGTTGTACCAACGGCGTGACCTATGTCTGGGATCAACGCAATCAAAACGAGGTTCTCCACGCACTCCAACACGGGGAACCTCTCAACCCGATCAATGAGGGGGCTTCGCGAGAAGAAGAGGATGTGGGGGTCAGGGTTGCTTTGTGGGGCTCCACTATGGATCAGCTCTACACGGGCTCCTCGGACGGCGCTCTCAACAGATGGGATATCCGTCGGGCTCCCGATGATGTCTTGGTGGAGCATACCGCCAGCTTTGAGGATGGAATCATGTGCGGGGCCTTCTCCGAGGACCAGTCTCACCTCCTTGTTGGGGACTCTGGAGGAGGTATTCATGTGTTAGCTACTGGTCCTTCCTCGGACCCTGATGCCTCCAACTTCGCCTTCGAACGTGCTCCTGAGCCATCGCCTCTCCAGAAAACCACGGAAAGTGGGGTCTCGATTGCGAACCAGTTCCTCGCTTCTCGCCAGCTTGTGAGGCACGAAATCTACGGAGTGGGACAAGGGCCTTCTTATGAAGGTCCTTTTGCATCGTGGGCCCGTGATGTTCCGCCAGACTCTTCACTAGAACACATGAAACAGACTCCGCTACGGCAGGAATTTCAAATCCGCCAACTCCATGGGCAGCCTGTGGAGAACCGTGGTCTCGATGATGATTCTCAGAGGGACATTATGAAACACATTCGCCTCGCCCAAATTCGCAATGTCCGGTTGAACCGAGGTGATGGACCATCACTTGACAAAAGGAAGCGTGAAAGCTCTGTTATCGAGCTGAGCAGTGGTGACGATGAAGCGTCCAAGAAATCACGGAAGAAGAAACAGCTTCTACCTTCGGAGCCGTTGATCACCGACACCGGCCATGTTGATCTGACCCAGGACAGCTCGTCTGATCGAGACTCCACGAGGGGGTCTATTTTCATTAACCCGAAGAACGGGCGGCCAAAGACGTCCCACCGCAAAAGTCGATCTGCCGTGCGCGAAATGAGACGGCAGAAAGAACTCGAGATGATACAAGAAAAGCTCGAGGAGGACTACTGGTGGCCAGCCAGCGGTGACATTGATCCAAATTTCCAAGACGAGACGGTGTGACTCAGAAGAGCGTGAAATAATCTTGCATTGCATTGAATAGAGTTTGGGACAGCTTCTTGTCAGTCCCTTTGTTTTTCACTTCAAGTGTTTCATGTAACAGATACATAAGACGCTGACCCGAGCTCGCATCGCTCGGCTGACTTTAGGGGATGTAGTAGATGCTAAAAAATTAGATTTTAAAGCCTTGTCAACCAACTTATACGATCCATTTATCATGTATAGATAATTGCTTGTCTTTTTTTTTTTGTCATTGTTTCCCTAATCCATTATCTATATGTTTTCTATAATTTTCTAATCATTATTTTCATCCTCTTTTCAATCCCTATCCACACTCTCTTCTCTATGTTTAACCTAATTAGCTGACCTGAGGTGACATGAGTACTAAGACCTAGAATTGGGCAATTGTTTCGCCGCGTTCATATATTTTTATATCATAAATTGTTTTGGCGTGTTGGCCGTAGTCTACCCAAGTAGCGAGTAACCGGTGACGTTGCACCGCCCCCCCGGTTCCGAATTACGCTGCCTGTGCTGCCTCAGACCACGTTCCTGATCTATAAGTCGCCATCGCCTTCGATTCCTTGGCTTCTTTCCCCTTACAACTTACAACTCCCTTGCCAAAATATTCCTTAGCCTCTCTTTTCAAGTCTCTTTTTTGATCGTTTGCTATTTCACAACTCCGCCTATGTACGCCCCGCCTTCAGGTCCTCCCCCGCCGTCGGTGCCGGAGGGATGGAAGCCGCAATATGACGACCGATACCAAACTTGGTAGGTGCCATTTTTCTTCCTATTTCCAAATCTCGAACCAGGATATGCAACAATGAGCTGATAATCCAGGTTCTATGTTAACCTTGCCACCGGCAAATCCCAGTGGGAGCGTCCCGAGGCACCCGCCCCGCGCGATGAAGCCGCTTCTCCCGATGTGCCTCCGCCATCGTACGACCAGGCCGGCCCTACGGATCCGACAACAAAGGCCAGTATAGGCGACAAGAAACAATCCATGGGGTCCAACAACCCCTACAACCCGGCCAACTCAGCTCAGAGCAGCCCCAGCCCCAATATCGATGAAGACGCTCGACTGGCTGCTAAGCTCCAGGCCGAGGAGGACGCTCGGGCTAACACCAGGGATGCGGGCACACCCGGCGCTGCATCTGACTACTACAACAAGCCGTCGCGGCCGCAGTCCACCGGAGCCGGCGCGTACGCTCCCGGCCCGTCGTCACAGAGTCCTATGCCCGAACAGAAACGCAGCAAGGGTGGCTTTTTGAGCAAGTTGATGGGCAAGAGCTCCGGGAGCAGTGCGCGACCACCACAGCCGCAGCCGCAAGCGCAACCACCTCCACCCGGCGGATACTACGGGGGTTACCCCCCGCAGCCCGGGTACGGCTATCCAGGACCGGGGTACGGCGGCTATCCGGCGCAGGGAGGATACTATCCACAGCAACCGCCGCGGAAACAGGGGGGAGGTATGGGGACTGCTGGTGCCGCGGCACTGGGTGTTGGTGGTGGTCTACTCGGCGGAATGCTACTTGCCGACGCCGCGGACGACTGGGGAGATCATCACGACGGCGGGTATGACGATGGTGGTTACGACGGCGGCGGCGATGACTTTGGCGGGGGCGATTTCTAACCTGATTTCTATTCTGCGCCGACAGCCATTTGCTTCCTTTTTTCTTTTCCTTTTTTTTTTTGGTACTTGAGAGAACTATGGGCTTCTGGGACTTTGGTCAAGGGTTTCTCGGCGCGTTTGACGGCTGGGTGGTTTGTGCTTATGGCCGCCTGATGAACATTTGCTTATTTTTCTTTCTTTTATTCCTTTGATGTTGATGAATTACGAGCAGTTGCAAATTCAGTCCGAGTGTATTATATGCGCCATCGGGGCAGATGGCCAAAAGGCACGTGGCTTCATGACTAGACTCTCCAAGTCCGATCTTTCGTAGGCGATCGAGGATCTCTCAACGTCTATGCACGCCTCCGCGCAGGACCGCCAGCCTCTCGGCCCGTAGTGCTCCCCCGCGCTCCATCCGCATTCGCCACGGGACTCGATGCGGTGCCAGCCATCCACCCGGCCAAATCAAAGCCGCCGCCGGACATGGCATTGCCAGTGGCACCGGTAATGGGCGATGATCGAGAATGCTGTTCAAACTCGGCGCGCATTTCAGGATCCACTAAGATCAGAGGGGTTAGCCACACAAATCAATACCGAGAAGGTCAAGGGGGGAGAGAGTGGACATACTGTTCTCCATCAGCTTAGGTATACCAAACGTGACACCCAGCGCAAAGATAGCCATTAAGATCATAGGGTTCTTGAAGAGACTCATTGGGGAGACTGCAGAATTATGCAAACATTAGCCTGGGCACACACTTGAATGTCTCTAGAATGGGAGAGAGGGAGAAAGGAGAGGCACTCACACTTGGAGCGCTCCTCATAGAAGCTCTTTTGACCGACTACCTTCGCCTCGACAACGACATCATTCTCCGGCTCACAGGCCACATCAATGACATATTTCTCTGCGCCGCGATTGTCCCACGGGTTACCTCGGAAGGTTTCCCAAACCCCGAGAATCGACCCATCGGCGGCGACGTCGACACGGTAAGGGGCGAAGACGTAGTCGGCCCCCGAGTGAATGTCGAGGAGGTAGGACTCGGGGGACGAGGGCAGGTCACGGAACACAAGGGTCAAGGAGCGGGTTAACGAAGTGGTTAAGATGTGGTCTTTCCCGGCCGATGGGAGAGTAGTGAGGGTTGCATGGGTCGTTGCGGGGAGGACATGAGGGTTGGGCAGGAGATTGGAGCCCGGGATGATGATAGTGAGGGAGGACGAGGACACCAGGCAGGTGAACAGGAGAAAGAGGAGCGACCGCGAGAAATGCATGGCGAATTGTTGAACTGCGGTTGCAGAAGAGGCCTCAAAGGTGAAGTTGTCTGGGGCCAACTTTCAGGTGGAAGTGAAGCCGAGGTGACTAAGCCCTAGTCAACTAGGTAACTAACCTACTATCCA
Source organism: Penicillium alfredii (assembly GCF_028826965.1). Lineage (NCBI taxonomy): Eukaryota > Fungi > Ascomycota > Eurotiomycetes > Eurotiales > Aspergillaceae > Penicillium > Penicillium alfredii. Next base: position 2,119,654 of record NW_026622701.1, on the reverse strand, counting down.
TGAATATTGGTTAACCACGTAGGTACTTAGGTAGATCAATAGCAACAAACAATCGACTAATAGACCAGGGCATTGTTTACTGATGGAGCACATCGCTTTCGTTGATCCAGAGGAAGTTGGTTTAAAAAACAGAAAGGCAATAGACTACAGTGCCGGGAATCTCAACTCCTATGTACAATCTCTCTCGCCAATATATACAAAAGAAAAGATGAAACCACCCTTACAGCTTGGCCCTAGGTGTCGATTCCTCTTCCAGAGCCTGGGCGTACAGCTGGTCCAAGAGCTGGCGGTACGCCTTGGTGGTCGGGGGGCGCTTCAGCTTGAGTCTGGTGAAAAAGAGGGTCAGTGGGCAACCAAAACACACACACACACACACACACACACAAAACGGTATAACTTACGTAGGGGTCAAAAGGTTGTTCTCGACAGTGAACGGTTCCAATCGCAAAGCGCAGTTGCGCACTCTCTCGTATCCCGCCAGCTTGTGTTTTTTGGCCACCCGCTCGAGATCTCGCAGCACGGTGCGGCGGATCTTGTCATCGCCTAGAGCTGTCTTGATGGCCTCCAAGTCGGTGGCATCAATCTTCTGTCCCAGAACCTTGCTGGCAAATGGGGCAAAGGTATCGGGCTGGACGCCGAAGATCCCGACCAAGAAAGTCTGCACACTGTCGCCGTGCACGTAGGCCTGAGCGAGGTAGCCGAGTTCCGACAAGAGCACACCTTCCAGTCTCTCGGGCGAAATGTACTCGCCCTGTGCCAACTTCAGAACGTTCTTGCGGCGGTCGATGATTGTGAAACGGCCCATCTCGTCTATCGTGCAAACGTCACCGGTTTGGAACCAGCCATCCTCCGTCATCGCCTTGGACGTCTCTTCGGGGTTCTTGAAGTATTCCCGGAACACGTTGTGGCCGCGCAGCAACAACTCTCCGCGCGGGTGTGGCTTGTCATCCACCGAGTATTCCATGTCGGGCAAGGACTTCAGGCATCCCTCCACGGACGGGGCAAGGCGACCACAGTTGCCGACTGTCAAATCCTCCGGCGACTGCACCAGGCCAAAGGCGTACGTCTCCGTCAGGCCGTAGCCTTGGAACACATCAACCCCGGTGGCAACCCGCAAGAAGTTCTGCAGCGTGGGGTCCAGAGGCGCAGAGCCTGACACCATGTATTTGGTCCGCTCCAATCCAAGTGCCGCCGCCACCTTCTTGCCCCAGATACGATCGTACAGAGCGTGTCGGATCGTGGCCCTGGAGGGGTCAGGGTCCTTTAGGTTAGCAGTCTTGGTCGCAATGATATGTCGCGACAGAGCACCCTTGAAGCCCGGCTGATCGACTGTCGCGGAGCGTATCGCATTGCCGAAACGGCTATAGAGACGCGGGACCGACATAAACGCAGTAGGCTTCAACAGCTTCAGGTCATCCACCAGCTCTACGATGTTGCCGTGGAAGTAGCCAATCCGCGCACCACCCCAGAAAGCCGTGTGCTCGGCCAAGCGTGCGTAGATGTGGGCCAGTGGGAGGTAGGAGCACATTGTATCACCACGAGCCTGACCAGCGGCCAGCAGACCGCCGGTAGTAGCGGCCACTGCATTCTCATGGGTCAAGACCACGCCCTTGGGAGGTCCCGTCGTGCCAGAGGTGTAGTTGATGGTGACAAGGTCCGACGGTGACGGAAGGTTATTCCCACGTTTCGAGGCGGCACCCAGAGCCTCCACCTGATCGATGGTGTAGATTGTGACGTCCTGATCGGCTGCCATGGATTCCAGCAGTGCTCGCTTCGAGTAACCGGTCTGCTCGCTCCCGTCTAGTGGATCCAGACTGACAATGATCTTTAGATTGGGCATGGAAGGCTTGAGCTTGAGAAGGGTCGGAATATGCGGGAGAGAAGTGACAACACAGTGTAGCTCGGCGTGGTTGATGATGTATTCCGTGGCATCCGACGCCAACACGTCGTAAATAGAGACCGAGTAAAGGGATTGTGACATGCATGCCAGATCTACAAAATGCCATGGGGATCAGTTTCTGGAGTATCTCTATCAGTGACAAGAGAACCGAACTTACCGGTGATCTGCCACTCCGGTCGGTTCTGACACCAGAGACCAATGCCATACTGGCCCGGGCGGTGGCAGTTGTGCTTGTGGTGCAGCTCGACCAGGCCAGCACCAAAGGCCGTGCGCCGCTTTTGCACCTGCTCATAGGTGATCCACTGGTACGGATCAAAGGCCTTGGTAGCCGGGTTGAATGGGCGCCAGCCGAGACAGTGGCTCTTAGGTTGGCGATTGGCAGTCGACTCGAAGATATCATGCGCAGTCAACACCTGGGGGTCCAACGTCTTCACCAATTCCTTCTGGGTATTCCATGCCCGGTATATCCGGCTCCGGCCTGGTTTCTCTGTGCCGGGAAGGGCGACGGAATAGGCGGTGCCCTTGGGCGGCGGCTGCTTGAGCTCATCCGCCTTGGCAAGATGGGCGGGCTGCGAGTAAAACATGGCTTTCTTTGGATGATAAGGATTGATTAGCCAGATTCATTCCCTGGTTAGAAGGAAAGAGAGAAGAAAAAAAAAAAAAGAAGACATGCATACCGAGTAAGAAATGACTAGTAGGACCGAAATGGAACAGAAAGCCTCCCACGAAACGCCACAGGGGTAAAGAAGCGGGAGAGGATCAGGGGGGAAAGAGAAGAGAAGGAGGAGAAGAGGAATAGTAAAAGAAAAGAAAATGAAAATGAAAATGAAAATGAAAATGAAAAAGAAAGGTGCCGGAGACAACGGAGCAGGCGACCGTTCTAGGAAGAAGCGGCGAGGCAAAAGAACCTCGGCATGTTGACATTCCCCACATCCCAGGGACACCCGTCATCGTCACATCTTCATCTTCTACTCGGCATTTCCTCACATGCCACTTCACATGAAAAGATCTCGGATATATGCAAAAATTCTTATGTACACAATGCCATGCCTCGATTATATATATATACACAGTCAACCGCTAATCCACCGCCATACTTTGCCGTACCATGTGGTCGGCTCATTCGTCTCCCATGACTCGGTTTCAGGGTCAGTCCGACCGGTGTCCAGGTCCGCCTCCAGTGGCTTGACAAACGCAGGACGGAAGATCAGCTTGTGGCCCACATACAACACCACAAAGAGGATCAGGCTGAGGTAGTTGATGAAGAAATCTTCGACCGAGAAGCTCGGGATAAACGAGGTGAACCCCTGCGTGATGATAATCAAGATGTTGAAGAACAGCCCGTACCACGAAAACCATGGCTGCCACATAGCCTTGTACGGGAGTACATCGCGGGAGATGTTGCGCGCCTTGAGCGCTCGTTGAAAGGCGAGATGGCACGCGTTCAGCGACGTCCAAGTGATGAAACCGGCCACTCCGGAGATTTGGAGTAGCCAGGTAAACACATTGCTGCCCGCGTTAGACACGTTGAGGAACCCCAGTAGCCCAAAGAGAGCGGTAAAAGCCACACTGAAGTACGGCACGCCTCCCTTGGTAGTCTTCTTGAAGAACCGCGGAGCGAAGCCCTCCTGCGCGAGGCCGATCAAGATTCGACTGCCGCTATAGACGTTGGAGTTGGCCGCGGAGAGGACCACGGTCAGAAGGACGGCGTTGATGATCCCGGGCAGAACCTCCACCCCGGCACGCTTGGCTGCAATCACAAACGGCGAAGCATTGGCGTTATTCGCATTAGCCCCGCTACCCTCGCTAGCCACGAGACCTTTATCATAGGAAGGCACCACAATCCCAATAAAAAAGATGGTGAGGATGAAAAAGAAGATGATTCGGAAGAAGGTCTTGCGAATAGCCGAGGGAACGGTTTTGCGAGGGTTCTCGGTCTCGCCCGCGGCGATACCAACTAGTTCGGTGCCTTGATAGGAGAATCCAGCTTGGATCAGCACCGACCAGAAGCCGACAAACTTAGCCACAGAGTCGTGATGTTTGATTTTGTAGGCCACGAACGGACCGGGGTGCACCCAGTAGGTAAATCCGAGGTAGCCCTCGTCGCCGACGCCGGCATTCATGCAAATGGCGAAGATCATGAATCCAATGACCGTGATGATCTTAATACTCGAAAGCCAGAATTCCATTTCACCGTAGAAGCTGACGGGGAGCATGTTGAAGATGATGATCAAGACCCAGAAGATGGCGATAAAAATGGCGATAGGGATGCTGTCGTCCCAGAATTGGATGATCAGCCCCGTTGCAGTTAATTCCAATGCAAACGTCGAGGCCCAGGAAAACCAATAGATCCAACCCATGGCGAACCCCAGGCTGGGATCAATCAAACGGGCTGCATATGAGGTGAAGGAACCGGGGATCGGGATATAGGTAGCAATCTCGCCGAGAGCCATCATGACGGAGTATACAATCGATCCGACGAAGATATATGCGATGAGGGCGCCGACCGGTCCTGCATTGGCAATGGCCGTGCCACTTCCAATGAACAGACCTGTTCCTATCGTGCCACCTGCGAGGAGTCAGCCGTTGAAGAGAAAAAGAAAAAAACGACACGATCGTAGACTCACCGATGGCAATCATCTGTAAATGTCTGCTCTTCAACCTCCGCTTCAAATCTGGCAGCGGATTTGACTCGCGACTGGCGCCATACTTCTCATAATCCACATCGTAGCTAGTAGGAGTTTGCGCCTGAACCTGTGTCATCGGTCCATGGGAATCCATCTTCCCCTTCTCCGATGGCGCGTTGGTCACCTCGTCCGCCATGGTTGAGAGAAAAGATATGGGCAAAAAGAGGAAGCACGATGGGCAAGGAAATTCCCAAGTCAAAAACTGCACCCGGGGCTCCACCTTTTGCCACGGACAATAGGCGGGAGCCGACTTTTTTTTTTTTTTTTTGTGGAGAAGCGTGTCTAAGAGACTCGAAGTATGAGATCGGCGATGAGGGGAAGGATCGGACTAGTTAGGTAAAAGAAAGAGAGAAAAAAAAAAGAGAAATGCACCCCAGGAAATCCTGCGAAGGATTTAGGTGAACACGTCCGAGCAGAAGCCATTTAATGGATTTTCTCTCAAAACTACGTTCGCATCTCCGAGAAAAAGTCTGCCGGGTGGCAAGGGTCCGAGATAATGAGAATGAGAATGAGAATCACCTATTACTTATGAGAATCATTATCTTGTGCACGCTAAATCCCCCCCCGATGTGACATGCCATCGGCGAGCCCGGGTGCCGATCGATGCCCCCAATCAATTGGCTGTTTCCGGCTCTTATCATCCACGGTAATCCACTCACTCACCTCTCTCTCTCTCTCTCAAACCCCGAGATGCGCATTACTATGTTGTTTCGTGTTCCCGTGATTCCTCAGGTCGATGATCGAGAAATAACATGTCACGGCAAACAGTACCCTACTCTCGGGTTAGATATGCGCGCTCTTGCTCGACCCGACACTGACCATTCAAATGATCCAAAGACGGTGGTGGCCTGAAGGGCGCGACAAGTACTCCACCGACAGGCCCGTGGCGGAGGCAGTACAGCGCCCATGGTGATGAAGCCCGCAAACCAGAAGATCATCGTGATGATCTCGATCGCAGGTATAACCAGGTGATGCGCAATACGGAACCACATCGACGCGGTGGCGAGATAAGGGACTGCAATCAAGGCGGTCCAACACCCCAGGAACAGCATGAAGTTGACCGTGTCCGAGAAAGCCCATTCATCGCGAAAGGAGTCAACCACTAGAGATGATAGTCAGCCTGAGCGATAGGGCGATGCCCATGGGAAGGAACCACGGACCATATGCGGTCAACCCGAGTACAATCAACCCGAGGATGGCCTGTGCGATCCGCACCGGATAGACCCATGGAATCTGCATGTTATGAAGCCTGGATCCCGATCTCGAGATGAGGTGGGAGATGGTTATTTGGACCACTGCGTCATCGATAGGGCTGACATGGGTAGAAAGCCCAAGGTATTTATACTCGCATTAATAGTGCTGCCTGTGACCCCATCTGACGAGTGACTGGACTGAGTGATCACTGAGCAATCTTGGCTGCAATCCTGGCATATATACCTTGATGATAGTAATATGTCAGAAGCAGTAACCCTCTAAGCCTACCTAGGTCTACTGTTCATGGTCGGATAGAGTCAAATAGATAACCTCTACCCTATAGGTTGCGGTATGCCAAGGCAGATAGTATAAAGAAGAAGAAGAATAACAATATTATTATTATTATTAGTATTATACTCCTACACTCCCAAGTATGAAATAATTAGCTATTTATTAGCTATTTACTAGCTATCGATACATCTCATATCCCCACATTTCTACTCTCATATGGTCTATATTCCTGGAACTTCTAGCTATAAAGATATCGAGGAACATACTGGTCTATAGCAATTTCTCCCTGTTGCTTCAGCGAGGTACAAAGTTTGGCCATTCACTCGCACTCGGATCACGCCATCGTGTGTCCCCCGCCATTGTAACTCCCCCCTTTTTCTTGGTCTTGGGTCTCCTTCTCTCCGCATTGCAATTGAATTCCTCTATATTCTTTCCTCCTGGCTTCTTGTATCAAGAACTTGTCTCTTGTGTTCATCCCGCGTTGGCCCCGGTTATCGGCTCCCCCGCATTTTTAGAACCATGTCGGATCAGCATCTCCACTTCGATACGCTCCAGCTCCACGCTGGGTAAGCAACCTTATCATGGCCTACAAAACATCCCCTGACCTGTTTCTTCTAGGCATGAGCCGGATCCTGCAACCAACTCTCGCGCGGTTCCCATCTATGCGACAACCTCATTCGCCTTCAATGACTCCGCTCATGGCGCGAGGCTATTCGGCCTCAAGGAGTTTGGAAACATCTACAGCCGGATCATGAACCCGACAGTCGATGTCTTCGAGAAGCGCATTGCTGCTCTCGAGGGCGGTGTTGCCGCCGTCGCGGCTTCGTCGGGCCAGGCCGCCCAGTTCATGGCCATTTCGGCCCTGGCCCACGCCGGCGACAATATCGTCTCTACCAGCAACCTGTACGGTGGCACTTACAATCAGTTCAAGGTTCTTCTTCCCCGGCTGGGTATTACGACCAAGTTCATCCAAGGCGAGAAGCCCGAGGATGTCGCCGCGGCCATTGATGATCGAACCAAGGCTGTCTACGTGGAGACCATCGGCAACCCCCGCTACAATGTCCCTGATTTTGAGGCCATTGCTAAGGTTGCTCATGAAAAGGGGGTTCCCTTGGTGGTGTGTTTTCCCTCTTTTTTTTTTTTTTTAAGCCTGGGATATTACGTTCACTAGAACTTTCTTTACTTACCATCACTCTTTCACTTTCCTCCAGGTCGATAATACATTTGGAGCCGGTGGGTATTTCATTCGTCCCATTGACCACGGTGCCGACATCGTCGTGCACAGCGCCACCAAGTGGATTGGAGGCCACGGAACCACGATCGGTGGTGTAGTGATTGACAGCGGCAAATTTGACTGGGGTAAACACGGAGCTCGATTCCCGCAGTTCATCGAGCCGTCCGAAGGCTACCACGGGCTCAAGTTCTGGGAGACTTTTGGCCCGGTTTCATTTGCAATCCGCGTGCGTGTCGAGATCCTGCGCGACCTAGGTTCAGCTCTCAACCCCTTTGCGGCGCAGCAGCTGATCCTGGGTCTGGAGACGTTGAGTCTGCGCGCCGAGCGACATGCCAGCAACGCCCTCGCCCTGGCCAAGTGGCTTCAGAAGAACGAGCATGTCAGCTGGGTCTCGTACCCCGGTCTGGAGGACCATCCGGCGCACGAGCTCGCGAAGCGGTATTTGAAGCGCGGCTCTGGTGGTGTGCTCTCGGTGGGCATCAAGGGTGGAGCGACGGCCGGAAGCCAGGTGGTTGATGGCTTCAAGCTGATCTCCAACCTGGCCAACGTCGGCGACTCCAAGACTCTCGCTATCCACCCCTGGTCCACGACTCACCAACAACTGACGGACCAGGAGCGTCTTGACTCCGGGGTCACCGAAGACGCAGTCCGCATCTCGGTTGGCACGGAGCACATCGACGACATCATCGCCGACTTCGAACAGTCGTTCCATGCCTCTCAGGCTGCTTTGCCGGACCGCAGCACTTGAGATGGCTTCGGATGATAATTTCTGGTTGGTAGCCTGTGTTTTATGGCGAGATATATACTACTAGGTCTTGTGGACTATGTCAGATATGGTGACGAGAGACGATGGTTTTACGAACTGAATTGGATTGTTTCTAATTCTTTGTCTCGCGCATATTATCCAATCACACTACACAAGCAGACATATATATCCAGATGAAATTTATGACCTAAATTCAATCCCAAATTGCATACATTATGTCTTCATCCTATGAGCCCCGGTGGAAGGTCTACACAAGAAAAATGATCCAAATGAAGAGCATAATACATTTTTTGAATTCTACCCAGCTCAAGGGTGTCGCTTCATTATGGGATGGTGCAGGCCATGCCGGGGACCATGCAAGTAGTACACACGAAGAAGCAGGAAAAAGAAAGATGAAAGCACAAAGAACCTCCCCACCGAACCGAAGCCAGCCCCATCGACTCAGCAAGTCGAGGCTGATACAGAACCCTGCCATGAACGCCAGTTGCCCGTTCCCGTTCGGACAACAAACCACGATACCAGATGCATGTAGATCGAAAAGGAACCCCGGGGAAGAAACTGAAGACAGAGACTGAAGAAGAAAAAGTAAGAAGAAAAAAAAAATTTCAACTACCCGGACCAGGAGGGGGCGGCTGGGTAGTGGGCATTGAGCCGGCTTGAGCACCACCCATCATGAAACCAGGCGGGAGCATGGGCATGCCAGGGAAATTGAAGCCGTAAGCAGGGACGGCAGGTGCAACAGCCGGGTTGTTCATGTTGGGCATGTCATGGTCACCGGGGCCGGGGCCAGGGCCGCCACTGGACCCTCCACCGTAACCATCACGGTCCTGGCGACGGCCAAATCGATCGGGCTGCGTGCGGGATGAAATGGGACCACGCTTGCCACCGGTGTCGGTCGCAATGCGCCTGCTGATGGCCTTGGAAGACACACCGGCGCCAATTTCGATATCAGGTTCCTCGACGACCATTCCAGACTCAATTGGGCGTCCTCCAGTTCCACCATATTCGGCAGTGAGCATCCACTTGCGGTCCGCCTCAGTAAGGCGCTCGACCGGAATTACGCTGATACCAGTCTGATAATCGCTGCAGTCGCGGGGGCCGAAGCCAACACCCCATCGAGTCTATTTATCCATGTTAGAAACCTCCCCCCCAAAAACGAATTCAAAGCCAAAAGATGGAGATTAAAAATCAATGTACTTACCCTGAGTTGCATCTCACCCGCCCGGTACGATTCCATGCCATCGCGGGCGCTCATGGCATCTTGGCGGCTGATCATCTTGATGAAGGCGTGGCGCTTGTCGATGTTGACAATACAGGTCTGGACAAGTCCGAATTGGCCAAAGAGTGCTCGCAAGTTGGCCTCAGAGGACGTGACACCACCGACGAAGAGAGTCCGACTCAAGACCTTGATGTTGCCCTGACCAATTGAATAGTCCCATTCGATGAGTTTGGGACCTGGCGGTGGCAGGTTGGGGTCCTTGCGAGCGGGCGAAGGGGAACGGCGGCGTCGTCCAGGAGGACTGCGTTGACGATAGTCATTACCCCGACGGCCTCGAGTATCGCGCGGGTCTCCGCCCCGGCGTCCAGGAGAATCAGCGTGATATTCTCCATAGACAGGGCTGTCACGGCGACGAGGTGGGGATGCGGTGCGGCGTCTGTCCCAGCCAGGAGAGCGGGAGCGGCGGCGATATCCTCCAGGTGGAGAGCGAGGGTAGTCCCTCTCACGATCACGGTCATCACGAGTCTGAGAGTCCGGGCGGCCCCAGCCACCGACACCCTGCCCAGGCATTGCCCCAAACCCAGGAAGCGGGCCAGCATTCATACCACTCATGTTGTTATTGGTCATGCTCAGAATTTGCAGCGCGGTGCCCCACTGCTCCTGCGGGATCCCCTGGGCAGCAAGCATCTGGAGCAGCTGAAACTGCTGCGACAAGGCATTTGGATCCGGCATCGCAGGAGTAGGTTGTGCAGCAGCCTGTGGCAGCATTGCCGCCAATGGGTTTGGTGCAGAGGCCAAGGGATTCGGTGTCTGACCCTGACTCGGCGGTTGAGTGAGGGCAGGATTTTGAGCAACACCCAAAGCTGCAAACGGATTGGCCATGGCACCACCCACAGCATAGGGGTTGGGATTCGATGGTGCCTGCGAGGTCGTGTCGGCAGAAGAGACAGGCTGTGGAGCCGCGGGTTGGGTAATGGCTGGAGCCGCAGGGGCTGCAGGCGCAGAGCTCTGTTTGGCCATGTCAGCCAAGGCCTTCAGGATACTTGATGTATCCTGGGTTGCTGGGGGTTGGCAGGCTGTTGCGGAACTCCCAATGGGTTGAGATGCGGCGCAGGAGAACCTTCGGGAGTGGTTGATTCAATAGCTACAGGGGATGAGGTCAGATCAATCGTAAGGGATCCAGGAAGAAACAATGACAAAGCTTACCTTGAGGAGCATTCAATTTCTCCTTGAATGAGGCGAGCATAGGAGGAGGGAAAGTGTAGCCTCGCTCCCAGATATCAACCAACTTCTTGATTTTTTCCTATAGGCAACGCGATACGTGAGTGACTCGGTCTATGAAGAACAGGGCAGCCCCTGCATCCAAAGTTGTATGACACTATACTTCTAATGCGTACCTTTTGATCTTGTGGAGCATTGTTTATGATGTCGGTCATGAGAACGGGCAACAGTTCAGTCACTCGATTGACACCGGCGGCGAAGGTCCCGTCAGGCGCAGAACTCCCGTGGGGCTGGCCAGCCTTGCGTGCAGCTTCTACCCACTGTCGAGTTACAGAGTCTACGACATAGAGTACGCCCAGTTTGTGGGTGCCCGGTGCCTTTTTGAAATGGGTGTAGATCTTCTGGACGAGGACAGATTCATTCTGTAAGATTGAGTTGGTTAGCCTGTCATTTCTCCCTCTCCACGCTCTTTGAGAGTGCTCATACCTGAATGTTGGCGATGCACAAGGTGGTGATGCTGTTGATCTTGGATCCTGATACTCCCGGTGGCTTCAGAGCCAGCATGGACTGGAGGTAATTCTCCAGTTCTGCTACAGCCGAAGACATGATGCAGCGATTGTGCAAGATAAAAGAAAAAAAAAAGGCGATTTGCAACAGAGGTCCCAATCTTATGCGTAGAGGTTGTAACGTAGAAAGGTGAAAGGTGAAAGATGGGTTGAGAGTCACCGATCTTGCTACTTTGAAAAAAAGAGCAGTCGGATAAGAGGATTATTGCGAATCGCGCACAAGTATCTTAAGTGGCCTGTGCTTTCTTCACTACAGCGGATTCACTGTCGAAACCAGAGAACTGCCGCCTACAGCTGGGATACAGCCTAGCGATGATGTCCAGGGAGCTGCCTGGCGGAGTACAAGTACGAGGTACAACCTAAGGCGTGTGTAGTGAGAGAGCCAGGACTGAAGGAGAGAAGAAAAATTCCAAGCGGATTTACTAGAGTACAGAGAATCCGTGGGAGAGTCAGTCAGAGATAGAAAATTTGATGGAAAAGGGCGATGGAGAAGGAGATGGGAAGATGAAGGAGAAGAAGGGGAGAAGGAGAAGTCACAGAATCTGTCTGGCGCTAGTCTGGATTGGGGAAGCATCATATATCACGTGAGCAAATGATTTTCTGCGCTCTGGGTGTCTGTTGCTGGCCCTACACATAAGGCATCTTTTTTTGTTCTTTTCTTTCCGTTTCATTTTCTTCTTTCTTTCTTTCTTTTTATAACACATCCCTATGGAGACATAGTGGATTTTAGAAACCAAAGGCTTCTTTCTCTCTCTCTCTCTCTCTCTATTGAAAATACAATAAAATATAATTTCACCCACTAGTATATAAGAAATATATCTCTCTTCTGCCCCCTTTCAGCCATTTCCCTCTATGTACTATGACATCGAGGATGTCGCGATGTAGAGCCTTGCCTGATTCAGACACACACCGGGGCTCCGGAATGGCAGCACGGGAGAAAATGGCGACTTGCCGACGTCACTACCCTGGGCTCGGGCATACCTGGCTTGTGTATTGCCCATACCGCGTCACATTCGGATCTTGGAAAGCTCTCATCGTCTCTGTCCGGTCAGAATGTCTTTTGTTTTCATTTATTATTATTATTATATTATAACAACAACAACAATCATTGTTTCTAGACCTGTTTTCCACTTACTCTTAATAAGGAGTTCAAATCTACCAGAGAGACAATACAATAATAACAATCTGTATCAAAGACAAACCGTGTTCCCTGGCGCCGAATGCAGCCCCTTGGCATCTGCCGGCAGCCCGAGACTGCGCGGTATATACTGTTGGGAAAAATTACACTAGACGGCCTCCCGACAGCCGTGACGGTACCGGCTGTAATTACGGCCAAATGGAAAAATCCGAGAAAAATCCAGAGCTCCCGGTATTTCTTTCTCTTCTTTTCCCTCCTTACCATCCTCTCTACCTCCCACCCACTACGAGTCCAATCCCTCTTGGTCTGACTCATTTTTTGATCATGGCTACCTCTCTCAGAATTGGTACCGCTCTGCGGTCCTCTGTTGCGAAGCCCGTGCAGTCTGTGGCCTTCAACGGCGTGCGCTGCTACTCTTCCGCGAAGGCCAAGGTACGTGTCCCGTGTCCCGCTACCGTCGAAAACCAATCGCATGCTAACAACGTTTGACTGTTTAGTCCCTCAAGGAGACCTTCGCCGACAACCTGCCTGCCGAGATCGAGAAAGTCAAGAAGCTCCGCAAGTATGTGTGAAACGTGCCCATCTCCAACTCAACCAAATTGCTGATCGTCGAATCCTATTTTCACAGGGACTTTGGCAACAAGGTCATTGGTGAGGTCACCCTTGACCAGGCCTACGGTGGTGCTCGTGGTATCAAGTCCCTTGTCTGGGAGGTCAGTTACCTGGAAATCTTTCGTGCTCTCGCCCGGCGCGCTTTGGAAGGGAGGACTAACCGCGATGCCGTCGATAGGGCTCTGTCCTCGACTCGGAGGAGGGTATCCGTTTCCGTGGTCGCACCGTAAGTTTTACATCTGATCAAATCCTTCGGTTTCATCCCTTTGCTTACCTATCCCTAGATCCCCGAGATCCAGAAGCTCCTGCCCAAGGCTCCCGGTGGTGAGGAGCCTCTGCCCGAGGGTCTCTTTTGGCTTTTGTTGACCGGCGAGATTCCCTCGGAGCAGCAGGTCCGTGACCTGTCGGCCGAATGGGCTGCTCGCTCCGACATCCCCAAGTTCCTGGAGGAGCTCATCGACCGCTGCCCTAGCGATCTCCACCCCATGGCCCAGTTCTCGCTGGCCGTGACCGCTCTGGAGCACGAGTCGGCCTTCGCCAAGGCCTACGCCAAGGGTATCAACAAGAAGGAGTATTGGAGCTACACCTTCGAGGACTCGATGGACCTGATCGCCAAGCTGCCCACCATCGCTTCCAAGATCTACCGCAACGTCTTCAAGGACGGCAAGGTCGCCCCCGTCCAGAAGGACAAGGACTACTCCTACAACCTGGCCAACCAGCTCGGCTTCGGTGGCAACAGCGACTTCGTGGAGCTGATGCGCCTGTACCTGACCATCCACTCCGACCACGAGGGTGGCAACGTCAGCGCTCACACCACCCACCTGGTCGGCAGTGCCCTGAGCTCGCCCATGCTCTCTCTGTCTGCCGGTCTTCAGGGTCTGGCTGGTCCTCTCCACGGCCTGGCCAACCAGGAGGTCCTCAACTGGCTCACCAAGATGAAGCAGGCCGTTGGCAACGACCTTAGTGACCAGTCGATCAAGGACTACCTGTGGTCCACCCTGAACGGTGGCCAGGTCGTGCCGGGCTACGGCCACGCCGTCCTGCGCAAGACTGACCCCCGCTACGTGTCGCAGCGCGAGTTTGCCCTGCGCAAGCTGCCCGATGACCCGATGTTCAAGCTGGTCAGCCAGGTCTACAAGATCGCCCCCGGCGTTCTGACCGAGCACGGCAAGACCAAGAACCCCTTCCCCAACGTTGACGCCCACTCCGGTGTCCTCCTTCAGTACTACGGTCTGACTGAGGCCAACTACTACACTGTCCTGTTCGGTGTGTCGCGCGCTCTGGGTGTCCTGCCCCAGCTGATCATCGACCGTGCTCTGGGTATGCCCATTGAGCGCCCCAAGTCCTTCAGCACCGATGCTTTCGCCAAACTGGTTGGCGCCAAGCTGTAAGCGTGGAAAATGAGGCTGTTTGGTTTTTAAGGTTTTGTCTCTATTTATTTATCTTTTTTTTTTTGTTTTCATGGGCCCGTGCAAAAAGCGGGTTAGACATTTGTATTATTTCCTTGAGAGAGAGGTTATTTCATGTTGTATGATAGGGACTTGACCGGTTCGAGCGGGCCTTGTAACAGCACATCCACGTCCAAACATGATTGTTAGAAGTACTGGTGTTAGCCTCCTTATTGTAGAGTTGGACTGACGGCTACTTGGGTAGAATCGAGCACACGGATTGTTGGGGACTCAACCAGACCCACCGTTGCTCAAGGAATCGTTTTTTTTCTTCTCAGACCGAAATCTACCTACGTAGACCTAGGTATAGCTGCGGTCTGCCTGGAGATGTATACATCTCGACATGGTGAATCATGATAATCTCAGAAAATAAATAATAGAAATAAATAGTACTCAGAACCACAGCACTATTAAATGCCTTCAATCGCCGATTGCGCCGACCGACGGACCTTTCCGAGGTGTGTGGTATGGGAAGTACTCAGTACCCGCTGGCATGGGTGGAAACCTGGGGGTTTCGAGGTGCCATGTACTGCTGACTTACCCAAGCTCCCTGAATGCCCCCCCCCCCCTTTTAAGACCGTTTGGCTTTCGCCTTCTTCTTTTCCTTTTCCCGCACCTTTTTGCTCCGATTCAGAACGACTCTTCCGGTCGTCCTTGCTCTTTTCTTTTCTTAAAATCTCGTGATCCCTTAGGCGACGAAGCCCCCTACATCCCTTGGTCAGGGCCCCTTTCAGCATCCCCCCCCCCGTTCCAGAGATGTCTACCGCTACCCCGGAGAAAGCCTCGGCTCCTACGCTGGAGAAGAAGCCCGTCAAGTTCAGCAACCTGCTGCGTAAGAGATCCTTTTGGCTTTGAAGTATCTAGACTATGATTCTGACAAGATTCCTCGACATATAGTTGGCGCAGGTTTGAACATGTTTGAGTATGTGACCCCGGTTGAATCGATGGAAATAAAAAGACCAATGATGCTAATTCAATCAAACTACAGGGTCACGTCGTTGGGACAGGTACAATCGCCCAATGAACACTTCGGAATCACAAATGCTGACCGTTTTAGCCGCTGGAAGTGATCAAGACAACCATGGCCGCGAATCGGGGCGACAGCTTCGCCGGCGCTATGGGTCGGATTTGGGGCCGTGGCGGGATCCTCGGTTGTAAGTCTCCCCAGTTCCTCCGATGTCCGCAACTAGTGTGGGGGTGCAGTTCCGTCTAACGTGGGATGGGGTTTAGACTATCAAGGACTCATTCCGTGGGCCTGGATTGAGGCCTCCACCAAGGGTGCGGTTCTTCTGTTCGTTGCCTCCGAGGCGGAGTACCAGGCCCGGGTGCTCGGCGCGAACGACTTCTTTGCTGGTATCAGCGGTGGTATGACCGGTGGTATCGCCCAGGCGTACGCCACTATGGGTTTCTGTACCTGTATGAAGACGGTCGAGATCACCAAGCACAAGATGGCCGCGCAGGGTGTCAAGCCGCCCAGCACCTTTGCCACCTTCATGGACATCTACCGCAAGGAGGGCATCCGGGGCATCAACCGCGGTGTCAACGCTGTGGCTATCCGCCAGACGACGAACTGGGGCTCGCGCTTTGGTCTGTCGCGTCTGGCCGAAACCGCCATCCGCAAGGTGACCAACAAGGACGACAGCCAGAAGTTGTCGGCGATCGAGAAGGTCCTGGCCTCGAGTCTGGGTGGTGGCCTGTCCGCCTGGAACCAGCCCATCGAGGTTATTCGCGTCGAGATGCAGAGCAAGACCAACGACCCTAACCGGCCCAAGAACCTGACCGTCGGCAAGGCCTTCAAGTACATCTACGACAGCAACGGCATCAAGGGTCTCTACCGAGGTGTGACTCCTCGTGTGGGCCTGGGTATCTGGCAGACCGTCTGCATGGTGGCTCTTGGTGACATGTAAGCCTCTTTCCGTAGCCCTTCTCTTTTTGGGCTTTGTTTCTACAACCTCAACTACCCTTCATGTGAAACCTCGGGCTAACCAGTGGGTCTCCGTTGTACCGAATAGTGCCAAAGAAACAGTCGAAAAATTGACTGGCGAGAAAGTCACCGCGAAGCACTAAAGAGAAGGTTTGAGATACCCTTCTGCTATGCAGCGGCAAAGGAAAATAGACCGGGAGTGGGAACGTTCATACAAATCCATAATGCGTCTGTCCCTGGAGGGAAGCACAGACTCGATACCCATTCAAATACATTGACGGTTGTAATCTCATTGGAAAAGTCTTTATGGTCTCGTGTTTGGCTTCGGCCTGTGTAGCGTAGCTACGTAGCTAATCAGTCCGATCTCTATGGCTGAAGCTGTATGACTCGCCCAAGTGCACTCCGATCACAGGCATAGTCCCCCATCTCCCGAATCCCGATAATTCCCGACTGCTTGGCGGCCTCGAACTATGCCCCTGCCACAGCCAACCACGATCTCCGCCCCCCCCCCCCCCCCCCCCAAGCAGGGTGCAAGTAGAATCATCCGATTTCGGAAGCGCCCATCGGCCCTTTCTGCACACATCGATTTTGGTCAATTACAATAATATTTAAGTACAGTATACACGGAGACGCAGGGTCACTTCTATAGCGCGATCCCTGTCGGATCTGGGGCCCCCGTATTGCTGGGTTGGACCTCGGCCGAGTCAGAACTTGCTGAATGGATGATATGCAAGAGGACAATGTAGGCTCTTAGTGCATAAGCAGTGTTGGGTAATACGGAAGAAAGAAATATCTCTCAGAGATGGCCCGAGTGACTATTGCGAGGAGTTAACCCGACAGAGCTCTCTACACAGGCGCTCTCTCCCTGGTCAAATCCATCAAGAGATCGCATCAAATAAGGTACAATTGTATTACAGTCAACTGACACCCTCACAACACAAAGGAGATATCGGTAATGAATCTAGGCACAATTGGTCACATCAAATCCAAGACAGGGGGAAACACACTTCTTCCCTCACTCTAGAGTGTATTGTATACAACAGGGGGTTTTTAAACGGTCAGACCCAGGTCCTCCGCGTAGGGGAGCTGGAAGACATCACCGACGCTGACAAGAGTGGCCTTGCCAGAGAGGAAAGAGTTGGCAGCCTGTCGAGAAACCATTAGTATCATGAAACCCGACACCAGACCTTTACTGGCAATTTCAAAAGGGGGATTCAGAAACATACCGCCTTAACTTGCTCCTCAGAAACATTCTCAAGAGCCTGGGCAATCTCGCCAATCTGGTAGGGCTTGTTGCCGTGGACCAGGCCGGAACCGGTGGCCTCGAGACCGGTCTCCAGGGTCTGAACAGACTCCAGGGCGCGGAACTTGGCCAAAGCAGTGGCCTTCTTGATCTCCTCGCTGGCGACCTCACCGGCGGCGGCCTTCTTGAGGGCGTCGACGACGTTCTTGCTGGCGGCACCGATCTGGTCGGCTTGGCCCGAGAGGGTAACGGTGAAGAGACCGGCATCCGAGTAGGCGAGGTTTTGGGTGTTGACGCGGAGCTGCGAGAAGCCCTGGGTGGCCTGCGACAGGAGCGAGAAGCCCGGGGTCCACTTGATGGTGGACTCACCACCCAGCAGAGCAGCCAGGACGGATGCCTCAGCCTTGTAGCCCGCGGTGCCGAAAGCGCTGGAACCGGGGAAGGCAATCACAACAGCGTTTCCGCCTTTGGACGGAATGCGCTGCTCACCACCGAAGTACTTGGTGGCCTGAGTGGGCTGGAGCTTGTACTGACTGGAGGAGCTGCCAGTAGGGAGGTCCTTGAAGAACTGACCCACCCACTTGGACAGGTCGGCGGAGTTGGGGCCGCTAGCGACCAGGGAGACGTTGGACTTGGCGTAGGCATCCTGGGCAAACTCAGCCAGGGCATCGGCCGACACGTACTTCTCATAGGGCGAGGTCTCGGACGGGGTGATGGGCGAGCCCAGGCCACGGTGGAAGGCAATGCCGTGAGCGGCGTCGACAGCCACATTCTCCGGGTTGGAGTAAACAGCCTGCTGCTGGAATTTGAGGAGCTTACTAACAACCTCGTTCAATTCGTGGTCTGGTATTGGGCATCCGGCCGAGTCAGACGAACGGTTGCATTTTTCCCACTTTGCGCGCGGCCAATGGCGCAAAAGACGGACTTACCTGGGTACTTGGTCTGGCTGGCAACCTCGGCCAACAGCTCTGTGAAGTATGGAAGATCGTTCGAGAGGAACTTGGCCCGGAGGACGAGGTTTTCGCGCGAATGTGTCGACGAGATCTCACCGCCCAGCAGTTCGACCTCCCGAGTGATCCGAAGCGCCGACCGCTTGAGTGTAGACTGATGAACGGATGACTATGGTTAGCATGGACCCAAAAGGAGGTCTATTGACACCAATTGATGTCGCAGAACCGACCTTGAAGGCGAATTTCTCGAGGGCATCGGAGAAGCCGGGGAAGGGCTGGTAGCGGGAGCCGGCCTTTGCCACGAGGGCCAAGGTGCCAGTAGGACCAGCGACGTCACGGGTGGCAACCTTCACACCGGCAGCATCGGAGACGTCGTATTGGAAGGCCGGGTTGGCGGCAGAGGCCATGGCCCGACGGCCAACGGAGAGCGCACGCGGCGCATTTCGGCTGAGGGTAGACTGCGACAGCATGGTCGCCTGTGCCGGGAAAAAGTGATGGGAGAGGGAGAGGAAGAAGCACGAACCCGAGTGGGGTTGAAAAAAAGGGGAATTGGGGCGGCGAGAGGGGCGGGAAGAGCGAGCAGGGAGAGAAGAGGCAGTTTGGAGGTTACGAAAAGCTTCAAGATGGGTTGATTACTCGGCCGCTGATTGGTGGGAGTGACGAGTCGGGACGGAGCCGGAGTTACTTTTGTTCGGGAATTCCCGCATGTTGCGATTTTGGCAGAAAACGATTGACTAGCATTTATGAAGGTAGATATTGATGTAAATTAACCTATCGAGAAATATACCTACATCTTTCTGCAAATATTTCGAGCCCGGAGTGTAGCTTCTTGAACCCGTCTATATGTTCTGGATATTGTGGCCCCAGGCATACAGTCACATGACCCATATCACGTGCTCTCGATCAGCGCGATAAGCAAAAAAAAGAACGTGGGAGCTTTGGACCTTGCTTTCCTTTACGCCAGTTGGGTCCGATGGGCTCGGAATTCCGGCACTTGACTGACCCCTCCATGCTTATTTTTCGGTGACTGCAATTGACACGCCTTGAGAATTGGAGGCTGGCGGATTCACCTCCGATCTCACCATCATGATGTCCCAAGTATGCGACTCATCCCACCAAAACCACTGACGCCTGTACTGATCACTGACGCAGAATGCCGCGGAGCTATGCGCGCTTCTGATTGAAGACAACTTTGGGGAGCTCTTCGCGGTAGGTCTGCATGAATTCGGCGCTGTTTGGTTTATTCAGAGCTGATGGTCTAACTTGGGGCATAGCGCATCTTCTCTACTCTCCAGCGTTACGAGCGATTGTCACTTCCTCGGCTGAAATTTCATTCCCACTTGACCGACCGCCAGCTGCATCATGGACTCTGTGCCATGATCCAGC
The DNA here is from genome assembly GCF_028826965.1 of Penicillium alfredii. Classification (NCBI taxonomy): domain Eukaryota; kingdom Fungi; phylum Ascomycota; class Eurotiomycetes; order Eurotiales; family Aspergillaceae; genus Penicillium; species Penicillium alfredii. The sequence continues at coordinate 2,099,875 of NW_026622701.1, read as the reverse complement.
ACCACCTTGTCTACCACTTCACCTCCGTCGAAGACGGCATCACCTACTACGAAGCAAACCCGCAAGCTGCGTACTACCTTGTACGGTCTGGAAAGATTCTCCAGCTGATAGAAAACCGACTGGGGCCCTACGCAGCTCAGGTCATGGAGGCGATCTTATACCTTGGACATTCCTCCGTCAGTCACCTCGATATCCTTCCCGAGCTTCAATCCCAGAGACAGCAGGTCCCAAATGGGTTCGCGCACGACGAAGAATCCCGGACCAATGGGGACGGCCCGGATCATCTCGATGGGCCCAATGGGGATCATGTGGATGAGAAGCCAGCACGTCTTCATCCTACCATCAAGGCTCTTGCATCACACGGATACATAATTCGGGTTAGGGAAGCACACTTCCAGAGCCCCGATGATAACTGGCTGGATGCACATCGAATTGTCGCGGCTCGGCCACATATCAAAACAATGAAAGGCAAGGCCCAGCAGGCGGCCTTGCTGGAGAAAACGCTGGAGCTGGTCCAGGAGCGAACAAATGGAGACCTCACTGAAAGATTCATGATTGGTGGCCTGCCTCGTGGGGTAAAAAGGAAGTTTGGCCACGGTGCCTCGGATACAGTAAATCATAACGGTGTGAATGAAGATCATATGGTCGACGAAGAGAACGAATGGTCAGACGACGAAGACGGGTTTGACACTGTCCCATTGGAGGTAAGCTTTTTTTTTTTTTGCTCTACCTCGTTGTGAATTCTTGCAAGACATGAACTCATTCTATTTCACAGCCCGGGTTAGTGGTTCGAGTGAACTATGAGAAGTTGGATGTGGCCCTACGGAATGCTAGATTTATCGAACTTGCCGAGCAGGATTCATCTTCTGTCACTGCCGAGATTTATGATTGTCTTCTCCGCCGCATCGAAGCCAAAACAAAACACTGCCGAGATACTCCCGAGATCCCACGCGAAGGCGAAGAAGGAGAAATATATTCCGTTCCAATCCATCTCGAAGTGTTGACAGAAGATGTCGACCCGCAATTAGATCTTGCAGGATCTATCGGCCCGTTGGAACCTTTCCAGCCTGTGAACCGACGTGGAAAACGGCCGCTGGAAAATGGCGTCAATGGCGATGATGATGCCGCCGATACCGACGAATCGGCCGGGACCAGTCGCGCCTACAAGATTAACCAGCACCTCAGTCTCTTGGCACAGCCTCCTTATCGCTTCACATCGAGCTCGGTCGTCCACGGCGAGATTACTTGGAGGGTTGCGTTTCGTCACCTGGCACGCAAACTGCGACACCAAGAACTGGAACAGATGATCGAGGCGCGGTTCGGCGACGTGGCGCTGCGCATAGTACGCGTGCTCCAAGCGAAGGGCAAGCTGGATGAAAAGCGGTTGCAGGAGATCAGCATGCTCCCCTTCAAAGATTTGAGACAGACTCTAGCTTCGATGCAGGCGGGCGGATTTGTGGACCTTCAGGAAGTGCCGCGAGATGCGCAACGCCAGCCATCCAAAACCATTTATCTGTGGTACTACGACCCGGACCGGATTTGCAGCAGCATACTGGAGGACACCTACAAAGCCATGTCACGGTGTCTGCAGCGCATCAACTTCGAACGTGAGCGCGAGCGGGACTTCCTCGAGAAGACCGAGCGCAGCGATGTGAAAGGCAACGAGGAACGGTATCTTTCTGAGGGGGAACTGGAGAAGCTGCAACGCTGGAAGGCTAGAGAGGCCTTGTTGCTAGGTGTGGTGGCGCGCTTGGATGATATGGTGGCCGTGTTTCGCGACTACTAGTGGATGCGCCGAGATTTTGGATATGGAGTTTTTCGCATAAATCTGTACAGGGCTCATGAGCGACGATCTTCATTACGCAGTCTTCTATACAATGTAAGATGTGTAGCTTGGTGACGTTGGATAGTGTGTATTGTTCACACCAGTCGTAAGGTTTCCAGGAAGAAGAGGCAGAAGAAAAGAAGTAGAACAAGTCTATCTAATACAAGAATTATAATAAAACACATCAGCAAAACAGCCACCCATTCCCATAAAAGTCCAACACCAGCGCTCTCGGACAAAGAACAAAAAAATGATCATAACACATCGACGCCTGTTAGAAAATATCAACCCTATTTGTACCTCCAAAATCAATATGTATCCATGAGATATACCCGCCAGAGCTGTGAGGTTACTTGGATGCCTTGGCCGTGGAGTTTGAGACCCCATTCACTGCGGGCTCCTTGGGATCTTTCCCGTCTGGTTTTCCCGCCAGGTTGGCCTCGGCTGCCGCGAGTTTCGCAGCTGTTTGATCGAGAGTCATCTTTAGAGCCTTTATATAATCGATGGCCATCTCCACCGCACTAGCCTTGCTGATGGCCTGGTTGGCGGGCTTGTCTTTCTCCTTTTCGCCCGGCTTGGAGGTTCCCGCCACTGCTGCTTCCTTCGCCTGACGTGCTTGTACGAACTCCGGCGGGATAAGCGTTTCAATTTCCTTGAGGGCGCTATTAATCCGATTCCGGCGACCCTGCTCGGCAAGCTTGTGGTTCGTGCGCTTGGAGCTCAGGTTCTCGGCGAGGGTTTCTGGATATGAGACGCCCGAAGGGAGAGTGCCATCGAGAATGTGCTGGTAGTTCGATTTGGAGGCCAGGTAGAGTGCATCATGTGTTACGCCTAAAAGAGTTTCGTTAAGGTCAGTACATGCAGTGATCCTGAGAAGCTCTCCAAATTGGGACTCACCCTCGTTGCGCATGAGAGGCTGGATGCTCGGGCTAATCTTTGGCCGCAGCTGCGGACTGGCATGCGTAGAGCTCAAGCTGGGCCGTTTCCGAGCAGACGAGACTCGGGACGGTTCCGACTTTTTGGGTACGGACCCGGTCGGGGAAGGCATGGCGACGGTGCGTGGGCTGAATGCAACAGACCCGCCGGGAGTCCGATCGACTGTAGCAGACCGAGGCTCCAAGGCCGGAGTCACACTCGCCGAGGTCACCGGGCTGGCCGTGCCTGTATGTACGGCGGTATCGATGCGATTTACTTTAGGGCGCAGCTGTGTGGATGGGGTAGCCGCTTCTGGTAAGGCGATATCCTCCATAACCTCGTCCTGGAACTCGGGCTGTACGAGTTGCATTTGGCCACTCAGCTGGTTTGAATCCTGCGCGGGCTGTGACCGCTGGATGCGCATCAGCGTCGCGGGGGTGGCGGCGGTCCCGGGAGACTGCGCTGTCTGTGGTGCTATTGCGGGAGACTTGCGCGGCGGTGGGAGCGCCGGGGGTGGCATCAGCGGTTCAGACAATGGCTCGGGAGATACCGAGTCTTGGCCAGAACCTTCTGTGCTGCTGGCCTGGAGGGAGCGGACATCGTGGTTCTGCGGTTTGATGCCGTCCAGCTCCTGGTTGAGACTTTGGTAAAATTCCTCCGAATTGGCATTTACTAGAGTCCGCTTCCGTTGCGCCTGTGCCCGAATGGACGGCGACTGCTTCACCTTGTTCCGTCCGGCGAGTCGGGGAGTCGTTGACGGTCGCCGGCGATGAGTTTTTCGGATGACGCTGGGCGATGGCGGGGCAGATGCACCAGGGAGAGGATTCACCTCCGCAGTCGTGGGAACAAATCCCACATCTGACACCTGCCTTGAGGGGTACGGGTAGCCATTATTGGAGTTATTGGCATTTTGAGCCTCCAGTGCCGGGGACGTCAGAGGAGTGAAATATTCCCCAGGGATGGTATATTCTGGGAGTCGGAATTGGTTCTCCAATGGGGTCATAGCAGGAGAAACGAGGGGCGTGTACAAGGCCTAGCCACATGAGTTCCATATTCGATATCACAAATTTGACCGGGGGAATGGGAATGAGCGGTCCCGTACCTGTTCTTCGTTGATGCGCGCATATCTATCGTACATTTCATGGTTCTCCTCTGCGTGGTGCCCGTAGCGGGCAGCGTTTCCTTGCAGCTCGATGCTGTTGGGTGTGGGAGGGATCGCCGGTTGGCCCTGCATATAATGCTGGCTCGACTGATGGGGCATCGACTGCGAAGTTGGGGTGCAGAAACCCGGGGCCATGGGGGGAGCAGAGTAGGGCAACTGATGCGATTGCACCGGACCTTGACCGTTGAAATCCATGGCGAGACCCTCCATCTGACCGGGATACTGCACCTGGGGACGCGGGTGTTGAGTAATTTCTGAGTCGGTGGGGAGAGAATGCTGCTGAGAATGCGAATGGCCAGGTCCGTGCCCCTCGAGATCGGGAAACTGCATATTGAACTCAAGAAAATTGGAGAACTCATCCTCCCCCGGAATGAGCGAGTTCTCATGAAGTGGCTCCGGCCAGGACATAGCCGGTTGCTCCATGATGTTCGCCGGTCGGAAAGGATTGAGGAGGGGGAAGAAGTGGTGTCGGGTGGGAGAAGAAACTCCCTTGGTGGTTGATAGTTCAGAATTTGAGAGAGATCTCAAACACCGTACATGATGAAAAACAGAAGGGAAAGAAAAGAGAAAAATGGAAGAGGGGTCATGAGAGACACCAGGGGAGAGAGAACCAGAGAACCAGAGGTTGGAGGTGGAGATCAACCTTTCACGGGCGGATACACACTCGGCTTGAGGGAAGCGGATTTTCTTGTGGCGCTAAAGGCGCTAGGCCATGCACTTGTGCGATGGGGAAATGAGGTTCCTGATGTGCGAGAGATATAGTAGTCATACTATGCAATATACCCATGAATGTCCAGGATGTTCTGCTATCATCTCAAGGTACTTCTCAGTAGGCCTATTCCAGTATTACGAACAAAGTACCCAGTACTACGTCGGATACTACGTAGTATAGGGACTCTACCAGGATCGGATATTTCGATCTCTTATTCTAAAAATATAACCAGATTCTATTTCATTGTTATATTTTGTAACAATAACACATAATATGAAATAAAATACAAAGATGATCCTTTCATGCCCCGTGGGCTCATCGGGTATGATGCGATGAGGAGAGGGGGTGGCTTACCTACGCAGTCTTGAATCCATCCATGGGACATACCTAGTTATCATCTCTCCAGACACTCGTCTTGCTTCATCCTTCTAGGTGCCACTATGCGACCTTCTCCGGACATTTGTGCCAAACCTCCCCCCGGTTCCCCATCTCTTGACTCCTTTGATCCCCGCACCCCCGCGACCTTCTTTCTGTCCCGCAATCCTTCATCTGACCCGCCCAGTCCTGCTTCGGAGGATGAACTCCCCGCCGAGACCATGTATGGAGTGCACAGTCTTGACGAGAGCTTGTCCCAGTTAGCAACCTCTCCTCCTCCGCCCGAGCATAGTCTCCACTACGATCTGGGGTCCCCGATCGCCCGTCGACGGTCGACCCTCAAACCACGAGAATCACCCATGTCCGCTGCCTCCCGTCCACTCACTCCGCTCAACCTGAGCACCCCCGATGAGCCCTCGCTACCCAGTAGCCCCAAATCCATATCCAATCACTCGCTCCGTCCGCTGGATGACATCTCCATCACCGATGAGATTAACAGCCAGCCTGTTGGGTCGGGGGACGAAGAGGAAGGGCCCCGCACATCACCGCGACTAGGGCCTGGTGGGGCGTCTCAGTTGATCATGCCTAGTATCAGAATGCCTAGTCGGCGACCTTTCACCGAGCGCGGCAAAGCAATGGGCCGCTTCAAGGTACTTCTAGCGGGAGCTCCGGGTAAGTCCATAGCTTCGGATTATGCTTCTCCCTGCGTGTCGGCTGATCCGTGATCATTCTCTTGGACAGGAGCGGGGAAAACCTCCTTGATAAAATCCATTGTTCAGGCCTGCGAAGACATCGTGCATGTCGATTCACTTCCACCAGTAACCGCGATCGAGCGCCGGCCCTCGCGATCCCAGCCGGGGCCCATCGCCACGCATGGAACACTCTCTGCGATTTCCGAAATTTATGCCAGCACCAAGCCTTATCCTTCCTGGTGGTCGGACCTAGAGGATTCGCGGGTGTTGCGACGCCGAAAAAGCATCGGGGAAATCGTGCTTGAGCGGAATCTCTGTTTTGTCGACACACGAGCCACCTCGCTGAGCCGAGCAGGACAAACCGACGCCGTTGTGCAGTATATGCGCCAGCAATTACTCCGCGCGACAGCTGCTCTGAGCAGTTCTGGTGTATATTTTCAAAACTTACTGGCAGGCAATGGAGGCTCCCAAGTAGATGCCATCATATACCTGATTTCCAGTGGTATGCGATTCGTATGATTCCCCAAACGAAAAACCCTCGCCGCTGACCCGGTGTAGATACCCTCGCCGCTGACGTGGAATGCATTCGCAAGCTCTGTGAGCTGACCAATGTCATTCCTGTCGTGTCCAAATCAGACACTTTGTCCCCCGAGCAAATTACTGTACTCAAGGATCAATTCCACCAGCAAGCTCGCGATGCTGGAATCAAGCCGTTTTTGTTTGGTGACCCAGGTCCAGGCGGATCAGAACCTCAGCCTCCCTACGCGGTATCGTCAGAGAAAACCACCGACCTAGAAGTCATGGATGCTAGCACCCTGATGAGCCCGGACTACGTACAGCCGTTAGTCTTGTCTGAAATGGACACACTGGTGCGGAAGATGTTCGACCGGGATAATTTGGCCTGGATGCGCCACTCTGCCGCTAAGAAACTAGCGCAGCACCGTGATGGTTTTCCGTCTGTCCCGCCGACGACAGCGCCGCTGCTCAATGCTCTTTCGGGCCCTAGCAGTAGCGAAGTTGGATGGCGTGTGGCCTCGGGTGCTTCCATGGGATATTCCATCTTTTCCTCTGGTGGGTCGCCACCGAGCTATGCGATGGCACGCCTCACAGATACCACACAACATGAGGAGCGATTGGCCCAGGTTGGGCTAGCCCAGTGGGCTACGAATCTTCAGCGTAGCTTGCAGAATGAACGTGATCGCTACGCCGCGCTCGCCCGGGGCGATCGCGCTGTATGGTTGACGGAGCGGCTGAGTGAGTGTGTCGTCGATGGCTCGCTGGTGCCTCTGGCCCAGACACCCGGATTTCGTGGTCTGCACATCCCCTCAAGCGAGAAGAATGCGGACGGTGTCCGAGTCGTTCGATCACGGTCCGGTGAGGGAGCAACAGAATACCGGATTGCCAGTCTGGGACCGCACGACCCCCTGGGGGTAGTCGGTTGGATTGACGACCTCGGCCGTCGTGGCTGGGTGCTCGTTCAGATCGTCGGCAGCGTCGGGGTGGTCGGTGGGCTGGCACTCTGGCTCGCTCGCACCTGCGGACTACCGATTCGAAGCCTGGCGGAGTTGAATCTGGACTATTGGTGCGGGAGTGTGGATCGCTAATGCAAGCTTCACCCTAAATCCTTGGATGTCGGACATGATTTACTATTAATGAAGGGCATGGGCGGCTGTGCGGTTTTATTACAGCGTTCTCTTAATTTTTTTTATGACGATGGGAACAGAGGCGAGAGCCTAGGACGAGAGTCTAGGAAGTTGGCGTTTTGTTTTTCTTATTATTTTTTTTTATTCTCCGGAGGAAAACAGAGACATTCTTTGGCGCTCGTTGCTTGTTGGCTTTGATGCTGGAGATGAATGCGGACCATGTCATCGAACATGTGAACAACCCACACCAACAACCCAATATCATCACAATATCGAATATCTTTACATGGAGCAGGACGGATACCCCCGGCCTTACAGGGACCAGGATAGTCCTATCCCGCAGAGACTAAGAGGAAACAAGAGTCTACGCACCGGGAAGTAACATCTAAATGACAGAGCTTTTCATTCCAGCGACCATCTTGACAGCAAAAGCCCAAGAAGCGAGAGGCTCAGAACGCCGGAACTGTATCAAAAACTAGGTTCATCATGAAGTTGGTAAAAGGAAAAGCAGGTAGAAGAAAAGAAAATAATTCAGCTCTGTTTTGAAAGAAGAAAAAAAAAAGTAAAAGGACATCAAAGGGGTCGTATCCCATTTCCCATTTCCCATAAAGATTTGAGCAGCGAAAAGAAAACCGTTTAGTCAACCTCCTCCATGGCGCTCTCACCGGTGGCCTCGGCGGGAGCTGCAGTCTCGGTGGCCTTCTCGTCGGCAGTCTCGGCGTCTTCGTCGATGTTCAGGCCCAGCGAGACGAGCTTGTGAATGCGCTCGGAGAAGCTGGCGGGCTCCTCGATGGTGAAGCCGGAGACCAGCAGCGAGGTCTCGAAGAGGAGCTGGGTGATCGACTTGACAGTGCGGTCGTTCTCGCCATCGGCCTCAACCTTCTTCTTGAGCTCCTTGACGATGGGGGACTTGGGGGAGATCTCGAAGGTCTTCTTGGAGGACATGTACGAGCTCATGGAAGTATCACGGAGGGCCTGGGCCTTCATGATGCGCTCCATGTTGGCGGACCAGCCGAACTGACCGGTACGGATGGCGCAGGGCGCACCGACGAGCTTGTGAGAGACAACGACCTTCTCGACCTTGTCGCCCAGAATGTTCTTCAGGGCCTTGGCCAGGTCCTCGTACTCCTTCTCCTCCTCCTCACGCTCCTTCTTCTCCTCCTCGCTCTCCTCGAGCTCGAAGTCCTTGGTGATGTCGACCAGCTTCTTGCCGTCGAACTCCTTCAGCTGGGTGAAAGCGTACTCGTCAATGGGGTCAACCAGGAACAGAACCTCAAAGTTCTTCTGCTTGAGGGTGTCCAGGAAAGGCGACTTGGCGACAGCCTTGGTCGACTCGCCAGTTATGTAGTACATGTTCTTCTGGTGCTCCGGCATGCGGGTGACGTAGTCGCTGAGCGAGGTGGACTCATCGCCGGACTTGGTGGACTGGTAGCGGAGCAGCTTAGCCAGGGCCGGGCGGTTCTGGGCGTCCTCGTGGATACCGAGCTTGATGTTCTTGCTGAAGGCACTGTAGAACTTGTCGAACTGCTCGCGGTCCTCGGCGATCTCCTGGAAAAGCTCGAGGGTCTTCTTGACAATGTTCTTCTTGATGACCTTCATGATCTTGTTCTGCTGGAGGGTCTCACGCGACAGGTTGAGGGGCAGGTCCTCCGAGTCGACGACACCCTTGATGAAGCCCAGCCACTCGGGGATCAGGTCGGTAGCATCGTCGGTGATGAAGACACGGCGCACGTAGAGCTTGATGTTGTTCTTGGTCTTCTTGGTCTCGAAGAGGTCGAAGGGAGCACGCTTGGGAACAAAAAGAATGGCCCGGAACTCAAGCTGACCCTCGACGGAGAAGTGCTTGACACCCAGGTGGTCCTCCCAGTCGTTGGAGAGCGACTTGTAGAAGGAGGCGTACTCCTCCTGGGTGATGTCGGCCGGGTTGCGGGTCCAGATGGGCTTGGTCTTGTTCAGCTCCTCCTCCTCGATCTTGGACTCCTTGACGGTCTTGGTCTTCTTCTTGTCCTTATCCTCTTCCTCGTCGACCTCCTCGACCTTGGGCTTCTTCTCCTCATCTTCCTCCTTGGTCTCCTCAGCCTCCTCGTCGGGGACCTCCTTCTCGGTCTCCTTCAGGACGTGCAGGTAGATGGGGTAAGAGATGAACTCGGAGTGCTTGCGAACCACCTCCTTGATGCGGCTCTCGTTGAGGTAGTCAGTCTGCTCATCCTTGAGGTGCAGGACAATCTTGGAGCCACGGCCGAGCTGCTCGCCCTCGGTGTCCTGGGTGAGGTTGAAGGTGCCACCGGCAGCCGACTCCCAGATGTACTGCTCGTCATCGTTGTGCTTGGACACAACGGTGACCCGGTCAGCGACCAGGTAAGCCGAGTAGAAACCGACACCGAACTGGCCGATCATGGAGATATCAGCACCAGCAGACAGAGCCTCCATGAACTGCTTGGTACCGGAGCGGGCAATGGTACCCAGGTTGTTGATGAGGTCCTACCAGATCCAGTCAGCATCAATCTCGATGATTGTTGGTTTTTTTTTTTTATGGAGGGAGATAATCTACTCACAGCCTTGGTCATACCAATACCGGTGTCCCGGATGGTGAGAGTCTTGTTCTCCTGGTCAGGGATGATGTCGATGCGCAGGTCCTTGCACGAGTCGAGCTTGGACGGGTCGGAAAGAGCCTCATAGCGGATCTTGTCAAGAGCATCGGAGGCGTTGGAGATCAGCTCACGCAGGAAGATCTCCTTGTTGGAGTAGACGGTGTTAATGATCAGCGAGAGCAGCTGAGAAATCTCAGCCTGGAACTCGAAGGTCTCAGGCATGATGGCGGGAGGAAGGTAAATTCTTAGAAAAAAGAGTCAGAAGTGAGAAATTCGAAGCAAATGTGGCAAAGTTGAAAAGAAGGATTTTTTTCTCTTGAGTCTTTGGATAGGGTTGAGAGGTGGGGGGTTGAGGAAGAGAGAGAAGAGAAACTTACAGGAGAGATCAGGTGGGGTGTAGAGAGAATTGATATGGAAACGCAGGAAAAAAGAAAAAGAGCAGATGGAGCAGAGCTGACAAGAAGAAAGAGAAGAAAAAGCGGAGGTATGCGCTTTTTGTGTTTCCAAAATTTTCTGGTGGGTTTCTACGGCGATCCAGCGATTTCCACCGGTCGGTCAGGCAACTCTCCCTCTTCTGTTCCAGAGGCTTCTGGCACCGGCTTCCTTTGGGGCCCCTGCGACCGCTGCTTAATTGCTGAGCTCCTGCAGAGCTCTGGACTGCCTCAGGCATACCAAAATCCCCCACGCTGGTTGCCTGAGGTGTCGACAGCCACCGTAGCCCTAGAAGTATCAAATATCTTGCATGCGAAACCAGTTACTGTCGAGAAAATAGAGAGGAAGACCGGGACAGATGAGACCATACCCCCGGTAAACTTGCTATGCTAGATAAAAGATGCAAATATGAAATCGAAAAGGTCTGTAGAACCCCAATCGTAGCAAAAAAAAAAAAAAAAAAGAAAAAGAAAAAGAAAAAGAAAAACACAAAAAGAAGAAAATAATAAATATGGGGCAAAGAACCGTGGAGCCGAAGGACACGAGAATCCCAAAAAAAAAGATATATCAAGGTAAAACACAAGTGTCCAGAGAAGGAAGGGAAAGAAACGCAACTTTTCCAGCCAACCCGGACCAACCGCTAATATGCATTGTGACGGGGAAGATAGAGGAAGGGGGAAGGGGAAGACAATAGTCACATAACACATGTCATTAAAAAAAAAGAGGTAGACGGAGAGGGGGAAGGGGGGATGAAATCAAAATCGGAGTAATACAGATCCTGGAAGAATCATCCGTCGGTGATAAAGGTTAGTTCACTCACCGACGGCATCGGGGAAAATTGTAGGAACATCGTCGACTCATTTAGGCAGCCTGAGCCTGGCTACGGCCCTTGGCAGCCACATTGCCGCCTCGACCGCGAGGGGTGAAGCCTCCCCGACCATCGCGCTGGAAGCCACCACGGCCCTGGCTACCCGCACGGTCGCCACGACCACGGCCGGAACCACGGCCAGCACCGTAGCCGTTGCTGCCATAGGCATTGCCTCGGGGACGGCGCTCCTCGACAAAGATTTGCTCGCTACCAATTTGGTGAGGGTTGGCGGCAACGGCAGCAGCATACCCGGCGGGGTCAGCGAACTCCACGAAAGCGCAGTTCTAGAAGTAGCATTAGCACCGATGAATTCAGGAGGATCGTGGGAAGACTAACCTTTGGGCGGCTGACGTCGAAATACTTGAGCTTGCCGAAGCGGGACAGAGTCTGCTTGAGCTGATTGGCGTCCACCTTGTCGGTCACGCTCTTGATGTAGCCAAGAACTGGCTGCTCCTCACCGGCACGAGATTGGGTCTTCTTGTGGTCGTGGCCGGCGGTTTGCCATCCCGATCCGTCGTTGGAAGCAGCCTCCTGGGAGCGGACGGCTTCCTGGGCGGCCGGAGCAGCGGCGGCAGCGGGCTGAGGAGCATTAGAAGCCGGGGCAGTGGGAGGGTTTGCCTTGGGGGTCGCGGCCGGGATAGCAGGGACCACAGGCACCGTAGAACCCGGCTTGGACGCGATGTTGGCCCAGGTCTTGGGGAGGTTCTTGGAGGCAGCAGACTCCTTCTCGGCAGCAGGGGCCTCTTTCTGCTCCGGAACAGGAGAAGGCTCAGGGGTCAGAGGCTTCTCGTTCTTGACAAGGTCATCCTCAACAGCGGGGGCCGCAGCCGGGGTCTCCTGGGCCGGGGTGCCGTTGGTTTGCGGAGCTGCCGCCTTGGGCTGTTCAATCTCTCCGTTGACCTCTGCCTTTTCGAGCTTCTCATCGACCTTGGAGACCGCTGCTTCATTGGTCACCTGCGTCTCGGCTGCAGGCACCGCTGCGGCGGGCTTGGGGAGTTCCGCGGCAGGCGCAGCAACGGCGGGCTCCTCGTGGACGATTTCCTCATCTTCCTCAACCAGGTACCGGAAGATGTCGTTGAGCACATAGTATCCATTAGGCTGCTCAGCCAGAACGAAGGTCTGCGCGAATTTGCGGGATGGCTCAGACTTGTTGGAGATCTCGCCAATGACCGAGACCAAGATGTTGTCAAAAGAGGCCTGAGAGTCAACATTCAGGACGCGAACCTTGCACTCCTGGAAGTCCAGCTGCTTGATCTTGTCGTTGATGGCCTAGAATTCACGATTAGAGAGGCCACGGGATCGAGGACTGTGGGGAAGGGTTGAACTCACCTTGGTACCGACGGTAACGGGCACGGATTCGGCCTCGGTACCGAAGACAAGCTGCGAGCGCCGCGAGTAGAATAGGTGCAGCTTGTCCGGGTTACGGCTCATGGTGGTGTAGTACTGCTCAACGAAAAACCAACCCACCTCGTCCTTGGAGATCTCATTCTTCTGATGGTCGGTAGGGGTGGCGGTGGTAGGGGTGGAGGACTGAGCGGGCTGGAAGCTCGCCGCGGTGTTCATGGCCACATGGGTGTGGTTGAAGGAATCTGGGTAGGCATGATGCGCAGGGTAATTGCCGTTGATGGGAGCCTGGGTCATGTCGGCCATGGTGGAATTGAGGGGTTTTGTGTTCGGATGGAAAAACGGGATCGAAAAGTAACCGAGAGGTGCGGCGAAAAATCAGAATGACGCGGGCAAAGCCAACGGAGCTTTTTAACAGATATCGAGTAAATGAAGATATAGATGCAAGGTTTTGCTGATTCCTCTCGCTTCACTGGGTGTTCGTCAGTCAATGTCCCCACGGGCGAGATTTGATGGGCCAAGACTCACAATGCGAAATGGACCAAATAGCAATGCAAGCAATTGAAGGAAACTGAAGGAAGGGAAGAAAGAAATCAAGGCAGAAAAAAAGGAAACGAGACTCTTTGAAGCTAGGAAAAGCGTTTCGAGGAAGTATAGATGAGGAGAGAATCCACGGGAAAGATTCTGTGCGGTTCTGATCCTGACGACGGAAGGATGTAAGGGATAGGAGACCGAGGTGTATTGCGAGGACAATCCAAGAGGGTTGACGAGTATAAGCGAAGATGGAGGGAGTCGGAGAATTGAAGCGAGCCAGAGAGATGGGATGGGGAAGAAATTCGGCTTCGAAGAAAAAGCGACTTCCTTCGCTGCGTCTCCGTGCGGGTTCGCGTGGCTTGGCACTTTTCACCGCCCGGCAAAATTGGGACTCGTCCGTGTAGATGTAGAGGCAGATATCGATTGATAAATGGGAGAATACCGCAAGAAAATCACTGATCCTACTGAAAAGGGTTTTCTATGCCCAGTAGAATATACCATAGATGTCTCTAGGCATGAAAAGAAGCAAGAGAAAGGTAGCAGAATCAGCTCGAGACCCAAATAACCATCTTTGATATCTATTAATATATGTATTGTTACTCTGGCATTGAAACACAGACTCGTTGGGAACAAAGGGGAGGTAGATAGCATTCGTCATAATAACCAAGTATACAAAAGCGTAAGAGCAGACATCAAAAAACAACAGAACCGACCCAATCCAGGCACATGTACTAAGGGAAAGGGCCAATGAAAATTTGATCAAGTCAAAAACGCCACAATAGTAATCCGAAAAGAAAGAGGGGGTATGATACGTGAGCAATAACGTGGCTCCCAAACGAACAACACTCATAGAGAAGCCGCGTGGACGTAGAAGTTGAATAGAGGGGGGGGGAGAAAGAGGCAAGGGGGAAATAGAGAACGAAAGTGACAGTGACCACCGTACCCCTTGGGATGAGGAGACACAGAGTGTCCATATTTACGAGGCTGTTGTTTCCGTCTTCTCGTTCAGCAGGGGCTTGCGCATAACGGCATCCTGGCCGGTCATCCGTCGTCCGAGCGCGCGCTCAACCTTGGCCCCGAGAGCCAACTTATTCAAGTTGTCGGTCTTCTCTGCTGTCGGAACAAACCGCTGTTTCTGGAGGGGCTTGTTCTCGAGACGCTGCAAGCCATCGGAGAGATGGGCGATGTCGGCCAACCTGGGGTCACCACTCGGGAGACTGCCGGTCGTGCGCTCAGAAGCGAGTGAAGGGCTTCCACTGACGGTGGAGAATCGCTTGGAGTTCCGGTTCTGAAGGGAATTGTTGAGTTAGATCATATCATCTAGAGCAAGACACGACCAAGGAGGGGTAAAAGGGGAGCAACTTACTGACTGGCCCATGATGGGACGCTCCGATTCAAGGGAAGGATGACGGGCCATTTCTGATGGACAATTGTGTTTTCAAGGGGGGTGCGCCGGGGAGGAAGCACCGATAAGAGTGTGAAGGTTTTGGGGGGGGGGGGAAGATTCAGAACATGCGACCTGCGGGCAGAATGAGTGTTAGCAGGATCCTTTGGGGGCCTTCCTAGAGATCGCGTCCATGAGAGACATACAGCAATGACAAGAGGTGGAAGGAGGGCGTGAGGTTAAGATTATCGGAGGACTTGAAGGGGAAAAAATTAGCCCAAACGGCCAAGGCGTATGGAAATTAGAGTCAACTCAGGAGGCACGAAACGGAGTGGGTCACGTTGGAAGGTGGGGATTGTCTTTGTTTCGGTTCTGAACAAGAGTCCATCTCGCCACGTGCTGCCACGCGATAATGTTCTTGATCCTACAGGACTATGTACTTCTTGCTTGGTATCTAGGTATATCTTGGGATCCAATATCCCTAGCCACTACCTCGTAGAGTACTTTGTAGGGGGAGAGAATCATTGAATCTGAGGATATCAGCAAATCGCCGAGGTAGAGGTCCTATAGTGCCAACCCATACATGTGAAACTAGAACCTGGATCATGTCTTTTTGGAGGTATGATCTAGTTTCAAAGGAAGTTTGGTGATATCCTCAGGTTTCTTCTAGATACCTCAGGGCTTAGGGTGAATCTGCTGACTCACCGCTTGGCAGCGACGTGAGAATCCTTTCCTCCAGTGGTACATCATAGTAACCTTGGAGAATAAGCTTACCCTCCGTCACACCACTTCTGCCTACATTCTGTGACCCTAGATAGGCGCTCAAAATGCCGAAACCAAAGACCTTTCTCAAAGAGTCCAAGCCCAAGAAAAAGACGGCGAAGCAGGTCTGATACCATTTTCCAGACTAAGAGGGGAAAAAAAAAAGAAAACAAGCATCAATAAGCTCACGATTTGACAGGCTCCCGTAACCGCCGATGAGTTTCTGGCCGGTAAGTCTTGGTTGACCTTGTGTCTTCCAATGGAGTTTAAACTAAATGGGAATAGCGGGCGTCGAGCTTGAGGAAGCCGGAGAGAAATGGCGAGCTGGAGATGCCGCCAAGTCGATGCGCTTTTTCATGCGCGCCATTGCCAACTATGACGACGGACTCCAGAAACACCCTGGGGCTTTTGACTTGGTTTATAACAAGTACGTACGGCAGCGACCTAGAACGGGATCATGTGCTATTTGACTCTAGATACATCTACATTCCATGTCTCACCCGGAAAAAAAGAAACTGACTCGCTCCGTCTCACAGGGCGAGAGTTCAATATGAAATTACCCAGCACCCTAAGCTGGCCGCTCAGCTGCCAGCTCCACAGACTGAGATCCTGCAGATCGCATTGCAGTCGCATCGAGATGCAATCAGATTGGAACAGGACAATGCGGATGCATTGTTTAACGCGGGCCAAGTCTTGACCAGTCTGGCAGAGGCCATGTCCGACACCAAGCATCCAGAGAGTAAGCAGCTGATGCAGGCAAGCACCTATTTGCAAGAGGCGATCGAGCTGTTCCAACGGTGTCTGGTGCTGCAGGAGATGCGGTACTCGGAGATGCAGGAGCAGGCCCAGGAGATGGAATCCGGGGAGCAAGCCCAGGAGCAAGAGCCAGCACCGCAGCCAGCGGAGCCGGCCAAGGTTAGCTCAGCCGAGGGCTCAGAGGATGCGCAAGAGCAGTGGGCCGCTATCGTGGAACCGGTTACCAAGAATACCTTGGTGGACACGGCCGTGGCACAGCTGGAGACATTGGCCACACTGTGCAATTTGCTGACGTTCAACCCCGGTGCGGGTGGTGTCGGCTGGGTGCAGGAATATTCGTCAGAACTCGTACAGAGCCGGCTACCGGCCTACACTGAGGGCTCGGATAGACACTACGAGGCAGCATTGGCGCGCGCCAAGCTGATCTGTGCCTTGCACGAGGTGTTGTACCGGGGTGGCCAGTCCGATGTCCAGGTTTACCAACATGAGGTTGGTCAAGCGTTTGGGCCAGACCTCAATGTCGCAAATGATCCCGAGGGACTATGCAGCAAAGCGGAAGCGCTCACGTCGTTGAACGGGGCGCTGAATGACTTGCCGCCATCTGAGGCGGAAGGATTCAAAACCTCTCTGACAATTCGCTGGCAATCGCTGTCGGTTGCTCTGGACGCATTGACTGCCGCATCCAAACTCCCAAGCGCAGAAAACCTCCCCAAGATTCATATTGCGCGAGGAGATGCAGAGATGCACCGATGGCGACTGGGGACGACACCCTGGAATTATGCCATGGCACAGCAGAATGGCGCCACGCTGCTGCGGAACGCCCAAACATATTACCGAGGTGCGGCCGCACTGGCTCGACGTGACGGAGCGGCCGAGGAAGAACGTGACGCGTTGTGCAAGGAGGCAATTGCGGCAGCGGTAGAGGGCCAAAAGACCAAGCTGGAACAGTTGAAGACGAAGGCTCTCCAGGAACTGGTGGCTGTGGCCCAAGACATGGTGGAGGACGGTATGGTAGACGGCACAGACATGAGTGCCTTGATTTCATGACCGAAAAAAAGGCATGGCCAAGACAACCCCCTAAAGACCCGGCTGCGCGTTGACCTCTTTATCCATCTGGACCGCGTCTTGACGAAGATGGTGCTCTTTGCTAAACTGGGTAGCGGCCGTGGCAGCGCCCTCGAGGTCCGCGACGACCGACTCGACGTGGGAAAGCAGCTTCTCGATTTCCAGTCTTTGTGCCTGCACGGTCTGTGCCAGCTCTGCGTTTTGTGCATGCGTAACCTGAAGTCTATCGTTCAGCGTTGACTGCGCTTCCTGGAGATATGGCGTAAGGTGGGCTTTGTACAGATCTTCGGCGCCGAGAGTGTGCGGACTAGATTGTAGCAAGAGTCAGCCAGGAAAGGGGGGAAATAAAAAAAATAGAAGACGAGAGAAAAACATACGCAGTTTTTCGTTGTCCCTCATCTCCATTCTCTCCCTCGTGGTCCTTTCTCGCTTTTGCCTCTCCGACTAGGCGGTCCAATTCATTCAAGTGCTTGACAGCCTTCCTCTCCGCGATTATTTCATCGAACTCTGCCCTGGCACTCTCCTCCAGCTTCGCGTTGAGTTGCCGCCACACACTCTCCAGGCTGGCGGGGACATGTCGCGCCGGCGTGGGAAAACAGCTGGCAAAGTTGGCATATGAGTTTGCGCGCAGGGTACGCGCCAGGGCCTGGTCAAAGACTTGGTGCAGGCGCGAGGCGCGAGGGCCAGGCGTCTGGGAGATAGGCGCTGGCGGGGGAGGGGAGGGCGATGCCGCGGTTTGAGGTGGTGGATGCGAATTTGATTCGGTCATGATGGATAATATGCGATCGATATGGTTCCTGTAAATTGTATTGGATGTTTATCTTGTCGCACAGGGGGCGGGCGCAGAAGACCGTTGTTTGGCGAGGAATCTGGGGTCTTTTGAGGAATCGGCGAGAGTGCAACGCAGCGCGACGCGATAGTCACGTGATTCATATATTGATTTACACCTTGACTTGTCATTGGCATTCGAAAGGGGTTGTGGGAAAAACTATGAGCAGTTTGAGTATAGATCTTCGGCTTGATTTACTTGGCTGATTTAATTGCCCCTCATTAGTGCATTGTAATGGTATACCATAGTATCCAACCAGCTGAATATCCAATCTAGTTCTATCCCAACCCCAAACTAACCATCAGCCAATTCCTGCGTGCTCTCAAACTGACTTACAGAAGCCCTGGAATCTCTAGATTGTTTCGGTGAGTAATTGGAGTACACACCCCCTGAAAAACGGGCGTTTTGGTCCAACCCTGACCCACGACCGCGTAGATCTGCCCAAAGTGATTTAAATGCCGGCCACGATATAGAGACATAGATAAGACTATTCCAGAATCCCTGGAGGGGTAGGACAAAGCTAGAGGCATAGTTGAGTCCAAAAGAGAAGTCTTGGGGGCGAGCGAGAGCATATACTCTATTTGCGGTGGAAGGGACCTAGAAAGTTGGATTAGTCTCTAGAATGATAGTATGATAGAATAACCCAATTCATTGAGATAATAAAGTCGAATCCTACAAATTAATTCCAGACTTACCCATGTTACCAGTAGCGCGATAAAAAAAAGCATTGCATACTTTGTATACGCCCAAATGGTCGAGTTGCTCTCCGAGGTCATCACCCGTCGTTGGGAGTATGAATCCGCCAGGTCAGGACGTGCGGTTTTGAGAAGGATGTCAGTCCGTAGAGGGCTTGGGCCGATTCTTGGCCCGGATTCCTGACTAGAAGTCATCATTGTGCTTAGCCCCAGAGGCATACTGCTTGCTCCAACACCGCCACCCTCAATCGTCACAGAATACGGGCTGCGTGTGGTTGATGTAAAGCTGCGCGTGGGTACGCATTCGCGGGTTGACGTGGACCGGCGCTCCGGTGAGAAGCAGGCGAACTCGCTCGTCACTTGAATTCCGGACAGCTTAACGATCGGGGACTCGGGCTGAACCTCGGTATCAAGCGAGTCAATCCCGCCGAGATCTCGTAGTTGGCGTCGTTTTCGGTAGATCACTGTTCCTGCACGCAGGTAGATGGCAAAGGTTAAGGAGATGACGAACCACACGGGGCCATAGAAAACAGCGATGCGAAGATAGTCCCACGGCAGAGAGACCCAGCACCAGAGCTGCTCAAAAACATTAATATCTGGCAGATCAATTTTTAAAAGAAAATAGGGGGCTTCTTACAATAGCAGACCCATAGACCCGACCTCGGGCTTGGGTCTGTACGAAGAAGTATGTAAAGGCCGGGATAAAGGGCAGACCGTAGCAGCAAATGACATACTTCCATTCCAGTTGGCGCAGCTGCTCGGAGTTGTATTTGTGGAAAAAGGTCAAGTAAACATTACAGGCCATTGCAAAGGTCCACAGCGCATCGGCCGGCATGAACCTAATCGTATTGTATGAGAGGTGACTGGGTTGGAGCCAGCAGTCAATACTCACCATTGAATCAAAAATGCCTGGAACTGGCACAGTGAGCTACCTGCTCCAGCATGAATCCCAGACTGGGAGATGAGGGTCGCTATATTGGCCATGAGGTTGCCCCAAGAAGCATAGAACACCAGTCGGTTGATAGGTTTTCGAAAGGAGCGCGATCCGATAAAGGTAGCGACAATGACAGACGCTCCAATCAAAGATACGGCTGAGCATACACGCTCTGTGGCTGAGATGGCTGACAGTTGCCGTGCTGAAGGCGACATGGTATCATGGTCGAGGATCCAATGACCCTTTTGAGTGTTCTCGCACCACTAGGGTTTGTCGCACTTTCGATAGATATGGCAGAAGAGGAAGCAGCAGCAG
This sequence comes from Penicillium alfredii, assembly GCF_028826965.1. Lineage (NCBI taxonomy): Eukaryota > Fungi > Ascomycota > Eurotiomycetes > Eurotiales > Aspergillaceae > Penicillium > Penicillium alfredii. Next base: position 2,080,042 of record NW_026622701.1, on the reverse strand, counting down.
CAGCAGCAAGGAAATCCAACAATCGGATGGACCAGCAAATCTTTGATTCAGATGCCCAGCAACACAGAAGCTTATGGTCGAAGTAGTAGATGGTAACAAATGTCGTCAGACTGGGTCCACATTGCCGTGCTCTTTATAGGCCTGCAGCTAGGGAAATGCCAGTTGATATCAAGACATGGCATCGAGTCATAGCACGAGCCCATTAGTCGCCAAGAACACGGGCTGAGAGAAATCAGCAGGGGGGTTTTTGAAATGAATTCCTGGTCTCAAACACTAACAGGATGGAGACAGGCTGGCAGGCACCCAGACGCTTGCAACATCCCACCTGTGTCTGCCAGGTGACAGGAAATTGATTCAAGACGAGACCAGTGGCGTCGACTTCTGACAAGCCCCGGGAACATGAACCTTGTGTAACTGCGATGACCGAATGTCATCTCTTTGGCTCCGCTTGAGGTTTGCTTTGATTTCGATAGGAGAGGCCTAGGGCATAGGCCAGGCCAGTGCTAGACCATGTCTGACATGGATATCCACATTTTGAAGCCAGAGGCCTGGTGGTTGAAGGAAAGAAAAAGAAAAGAAGAAAACCATCACATCGTAGGAAACGGGAAAGTCTCTTAACACGCCGCGCAAGGCCAGGAATTTCTGCAGGCGACGCCCAAATTCCAATCGGGGCAGAACCGAAAGGCAAGTCCGAATAACACGCGAATTTCAGTCTGCACGAGTCCCGGTCTGGTTCAAATACGGTGGACCTTCATCCCAACATATAGAGGCAGAAGAATATGCCGTGAAGAACGTACTCTCGATTCTAAAGGAGAGCCTATTTAAGCAACCATAAGCACCCTCCCAAGTCTGTCTGCCAGGAAAGGCCATACATCTTCAAGCAGACACCATTCTCTTGTACACCGTGATCGGAGTTTGGTGCCAATAGCATAATGAAAAGAAGAAAGAACATCCATTATCGGGTATAACGCCAAGTCCTCCCATTGCCGAAATTGTCTAATCGAGGTCGTCATCTCGTCATGCGCGGTTTGGACCTTTAATACGCCGGTTGAGGTGGAACCATGCCCCCGTATGCGCCGGCCATCTGCTGCTGTTGCTGCTGCTGCAACTGCGCTTGGAGCTGGGGCAGATCATGGAACCACGGGTGCTGCAGGGCATCGTTGGCGCTAATACGCATCTCTGGCCGCAGCTGAAGCATACGGTTGAGAAGATCCAATCCGAGCGGGTCGATCTGCGGAAGAATCAAGCCGAGATCCTGCGTTGCATACACATGGAAGGTGGGCTTGTATTCTGGCAGTTGCGAAATGCCGGGCCATGAGCGCTCAGAAGGTGTCCCCATCAATCGGAAGATCTTCATCAACTGGTCCTCGTTGGTGGTACCCGGGAAAAGTGGCCGTCCTGTATACATTTCGGCCATAATACACCCGGCCGACCAGATATCGATGCTGGTGTTGTAGGTTCGACTGCCGAGGAGGACGTCGGGTGCTCGGTACCACAGAGTGACGACCTCGTTGGAAAAGGTGTTGACCGGGATGCCGAATGCCCGAGCCAATCCAAAGTCACCGAGCTTCAGTTGTCCCTTCTTGTTGATCAGCAAGTTCTGTGGCTTGAGATCGCGGTGGAGAACTCGGTTGTCATGGCAGAACGCAATGCCCTTGAGCAGCTGGTGCATAAATGATTTGATCGTAGCTGGGTCCAGCTGTCCGCGGTCACCCCGGGTATCCATATATCGTTTTAAGTCCCTGTCCATGAACTCAAAAACGAGCATGAGCTTGTTTTCGGTGTGGATGACATCGTAGAGCGAGACAATACTCTCGTGCTTCAGCTCCTTCATCAGAGAAATCTCACGGATGGCGGTCGACGGTGTCCCTTCTTCGGAATCGAGGTGGATTTCCTTCAATGCCACCATTTCACCGGTTTGGCGATTGCGCCCCTTGAAGACCTGTGGGAGAATCCTGTATCAGTGATAAACAAGGCGTGGAGACCCAGCAAGCTAGGAGCGAGAAAAACGAAAAGCCGAGAGGATCGAACGTACAGTGGCATAGGTGCCTTCGCCGAGCTGAAAAGCAAATGGGAGTCCCGTCAGTTGGAGTCTGATGCAGCAGTCTAGAGCGACAGACATACCTTTTCCAGCTGCTGGAAGGAGCTGGGCTGCTGAGATTTATCCATGAAGTGCGAAGAGGGCTTGACAGCTCCCGAGGTTTGAAGAAGGTGAAAGTAGAAGAGAAGGAAGAGACGAGCGCGAGGGTTAAAAGGTGGGCAGACTTGAGACGACGTGAGGTGCCCCGCGCCGAGTCGCTCTCGGGAGGCTTATTTAACGCCGACCTTTGCAGGTTCATTTGTGGCGGAATTCTCATAAATTTCATTTATTCCAAAATCATGCTTCAAATGATTTTTGGTATTTCTTAGCTTAATTCACTAATGATTCTAGATGGTATTGACCGACAGTCGCGATACAACACCCGGCAGAACCGATTGCGCGGGATGGCTACACCGGACATGCGCAGAGTCCTGTTCAAGATTCCCAAAAAGAATGGCTTCGTTCCTGACCCCGCCGACATTGACAATGCCAATGGGCATACCGCGTTTGTAAGCTCGTTCCACCAGGCGCCACGCTGAGTAGGTAGCAAGGCTGCTGCCCAGAACCATTAGCCGCCCGGCATCGTCAATCGCCTCTTCAGCCGCTGTTTTGACGCCTGGGTTGATGTTTTCTCCAAACATGATCACCGCAGGTTTCAGAATGCCGGCATTGGAGGTCGGGATCCATGCGCCGTCGCCCTCTACCTCTACTCGGGCTCTGGCCCCATCCTGGAGAAGGGGAGGGTGCTCCAAACACGCCGGACAGGCCGGGTATCGGAACGTGGAATACGGCGCTTCCGCGAGATCGACATCGCCGTCCGGGTTGAGCTTGAGGCCTTTCCGCCGCTGCTCGTCCGGGTTATCAGTGTCGAGCGCACCCATTTCCACCATTCGGGCCAGAAACTCTGCCCACGCCGGATTGAGCTTCTCCAAAGATGCCTGAAAGTCCACTCGCGGGAGTTCGTGCCGACAGCTAGTACAGACGACGGATCGAAGGTAACCATGCAGTTCAAGGGTGGACAGCTCCGGGTGAGCGAGCGAGTGGAACGAATCGACATTCTGCGTCACCACAGAACTAATATATCCTTTGGCGCCGAGGTCTCGGATTGCCCAGTGCGTGGAGTTGGGATGTGCTTTCACGAGACCGGGCCAGCCGACAAAGCTGCGCGCCCAGTACCGCTTGCGAGACTCATGGTGCGAGACAAACTCATGAAAGTAGATCGGACGGTAGGATGCGTTTCGTCGGTAGGTACCTTGCTCGCCGCGATAATCTGACAAGCCAGACGCGACCGAGATCCCTGCACCTGTGAGGAGCACGGTCTGGGAGTGTCTCCCCACGTCAACGCCCCGAAGGCTGGGCGAGGGTGGCGCTGTCAAAAAAGTGCTGACGGCATCAATGGCGCCAGCAAGAGCACTGGCAGACGCTGGGACTATAATGGCTGGCGGTAGCGGGCCCGTAAAGGGGATCCGGATCGCAGGCGTCGTCATTGAAGACGCATCATCAACGAAGCCGGCCTTGGCAATTAAGGGGAAGAGAAGGGAAGCGGAAACCTCGGGTTAACGTTGGCGTAGGGTGGACTCTTGGCTGGCGGGTCATTCAGCATCAGTTTTTGAGCGAGATTCAATAGAAAATAAGACAAAGGTGATTAGTGCAGAGAGGACTGGAGATCATACCATATAACCGTCGACACGGTCAGAATGCCCGAATGCGGGAAAATCAGCACATCTGGAATTGCCATCTGCCGGATTACATGATCGCGGATCGAATGACACCGTTCTTTCTTTTCTTCTTGAAGCCATGGGGATACTCACCTCATGAAGAGAACCCCCTGTCTATTTAGTCCCTGCTCTCTTTTGTGTGCCTCGATCCTCAGCCGTGATGCTGACGCAGCCCCTGCGGTGCAGGCTTCGTCCTTCCCTCCACTCCCTCCGAGTCTCTAGTCTGCGTGGATCTGCCCAGCGACGTGTGCTCGCCTCCGCACCCCTTTTTAAAGACCGTCTTTCCTCCCATCTTCGCCCTCGTTCCATCCCCGCGCAATCCTTCAACCACCCTCCCCATGACTCAGACCAGGGGCCATGGTGGCCATGGCCACCATCACCATCACGACAATGTCTATTTGACCTCGACAAACAAACACGATGCCGGAGTCCGCATTACACGCATTGGCCTGGTCGCCAATCTGGCCATGGCAATTGGGAAGTTTATTGGGGGCTACGTGTTTCATTCTCAATCTCTCATTGCCGATGCCTACCACGCGTTGACCGACCTGGTTTCGGACTTTTTGACCCTGGGAACTGTCGCGTGGTCTCTGAAGCCACCGAGCGAGCGATTCCCCAACGGATACGGCAAGGTTGAAAGCATTGGCGCCCTGGGAGTCAGCGGGCTCCTGCTCTTTGGTGGGGTGTTTATGGGTCTGAATGCGGGCCAGGTCTTGCTGGCCCAATTCTACCCTGATGCGGCCGAAACAATAGCTCATTCGGGGATTTTGGGACACGGTCACTCGCACAGCCATGGTGTAGAGATTTTGGGCCCCAGCATCCATGCTGCGTGGCTGGCCGGGGGATCGATTGTCATTAAGGAGTGGCTCTACCGTGCCAGTGAGTATCATACTGTGTTATCCTGGTCTTTCCAATTCAGCAACTAATCCATTGGATTTCTAGCTATGAAAGTGGCCGAAGAACGAAAGTCGTCGGTGTTGGCATCCAATGCCGTTCACCACCGCATTGACTCCCTGACGAGCATTGTAGCTCTATTCACGATTGGGGGAAGCTATTTATTTCAAGACGCTACCTGGCTGGATCCAGTTGGTGGGCTTTTGATTTCTCTGATGGTGGTAAAGGCGGGATGGAGCAACACTGCGTCCTCCCTCCTAGAACTGGCGGACACAGCGGTCGACGAGGATATTAAGACTTCTGTGCAAGAGGCTGCCTCCAAGGCTCTCAAGAGCATCGAGGACGGCGAGCAGGTGGTGATTCGCGACGTTCAAGGCATGAAATCGGGCCAGAACTACCTGATGGATATCGAACTGGCCGTGCCAGGTGCCTGGGCGATCACCCGATCCCGGGTCGTGGAAGAAGCCGTTCGAGAGACCATCGGCGCCGAGACCCGTGGTGTGAAACGAGTCAAGGTCCGTTTCATTCCCGTGGAACAGCAGGAATTGACCTTCTCCGAGGAGTTCATTACACCTCACGTCGATGGCAGCCCCGAGTCCCATGAACACAACACCGGCGCGGCCTCGGGATCTCACGGCGATGAGGATTCCTCGCGCAAGAGGAAATAAACCCGAGCCATTGGCAAGGGAGAGAGAGAGAGAGACAGCCTTGTTCGAGTGTCTTTCATAGGCGGTGGGCTTACGCTACCATGATACCCCTTGGGTAGGGTCTGCGCTGTCTGTATAGATCACTGCTTGGACATATAAATATATACAGAACACTAGAGGGAGAGGTCCTTGTATAGTGGAGACATGCAATTCTACCGAGAAATTAACAGAGCTTATTACCCGGTTCCCGCGGTCTATACACTACTAGGTATACCAAGGAAATCATGGAAATCGTTCGATGTTGGAAAGCATTCTACGAGTAATTATTGCGAATAGTCCTCGCAGAGTTTTCTCCAGCAGACTACCTTGGTAGAAGTAAAATAACCAAAACCCATAGGCAGGTCACGTAGGTAGACGGTGGACCTTGACATCATGGTGGGTTTATGCATCCCGGGATCCTTCGCTGTCAACCTTCCTCTGGAGATTCGTACTTTCGGCTTTCTCTTTCCCTCGTTCTCCCTCTCTTTTTTCTCTGTCTGTGTTTCTCGATCAATTGTCCTCTTTGGATTCTTCCGTATATACACTCAGACCTTTAACACCTGGTCTCATTTGCGTCTCCGATTGTGATTCCCACCCCCCACCATGTCGCAGGGTCCTCTCTACATTGGGTTTGACCTATCCACCCAGCAACTGAAAGGGCTGGTGGTGAACTCCGAGCTCAAGGTCGTGCACCTGGCCAAATTCGACTTCGACGCCGACTCGACCGGCTTCCCGATCCAAAAAGGCGTCTTGACGAACGAAGCGGAGCACGAAGTGTTTGCTCCGGTCGCACTGTGGCTGCAAGCCTTGGATGGTGTCTTGCAGAGTTTGCGCTCGCAAGGCCTGGATTTTCGCCGTGTGAAGGGAGTCAGCGGGGCGGGACAGCAGCACGGCAGTGTCTACTGGGGCGACGATGCGGAGCAACTCCTCCGCAATCTCGATCCGGCCAAGTCGCTGGAGGACCAACTGAAGCAGGCATTTTCACACCCGTACAGTCCCAATTGGCAGGATTCGAGCACCCAGCAGGAGTGTGACGAGTTTGACGCGATTCTTGGAGGGCCCGAGCAGCTAGCGCAGGCCACGGGAAGTAAAGCGCACCATGTAAGAGCCCCCAACCCCTCCCCTACCGGCGATCTGCATCGACGGAGAATGCAGCTGACACCATTCCCAGAGGTTCACAGGGCCTCAAATCCTCCGGTTCCAGAGAAAATACCCCGAGGTGTACCGGAAGACGTCAAGGATCTCACTGGTTTCCTCCTTCCTCGCATCGCTCTTCCTGGGCCATGTGGCCCCCTTTGACATTTCTGATGTCTGTGGGATGAATTTGTGGAACATCAAGGATGGCGCCTATGACGACCGCCTCCTTCAGCTTTGTGCAGGCACATTTGGGGTCGAGGATCTCAAGCAAAAGCTCGGGGCAGTGCCAGAGGATGGAGGCCTGCACCTGGGCTCGGTTCACCCATACTTCGTGGAGCGGTTTGGCTTCAGTCCCGAATGCACCGTTATTCCGTCGACGGGCGACAACCCGGCGACCATTCTTGCGCTGCCGTTGCGGCCATCTGATGCCATGGTGTCGCTCGGCACCTCGACCACCTTCCTCATGTCCACTCCGAGCTACAAAACCGACCCTGCTACGCACTTTTTCGATCACCCAACGACTCCCGGATTGTACATGTTCATGCTCTGTTACAAGAACGGTGGCCTGGCCCGCGAGCAGGTCCGAGACGCCATCAATCAGGCCCTGAAAGACGCTCCTGCCGATGTCTGGGCTCACTTTGATAAGATCTCGCTGGAAACTCCTCCATTGGGCCAGCGGGGCTCAACGGATCCGATGAAACTGGGCTTGTTCTTCCCGCGGCACGAGATTGTTCCCAACATTCGCTCGGGACAATGGCGCTTCACCTACAACCCAAGCTCCGGAGCCCTGCAGGAGACGACCGAAGGATGGAACACCCCACAGGATGAAGCGCGCGCCATCATCGAGAGCCAGATGCTCTCGTTGCGTCTGCGTTCTCGAGGCCTCACACAAAGCCCCGGAGATGGAATGCCCGCTCAGCCGCGGCGGGTCTACCTCGTCGGAGGCGGGTCCAAGAACAAAGCCATTGCCAAGGTGGCCGGGGAGATCCTCGGTGGGGTTGAAGGCGTGTACAAACTTGATGTCGGTGACAACGCCTGTGCCTTGGGTGCAGCATATAAAGCCGTCTGGGGCATCGAGCGCCAGCCTGGTCAGACCTTTGAGAACCTGGTCGGGCAGCGGTGGAATGAAGACCAGTTCATTGAAAAGATTGCGGACGGGTACCAAAAAGGAGTGTTTGAGCAGTACGGCAAGGCCGTCGAGGGATTTGAGAAGATGGAACACCAGGTTCTGCACCAGTAAAGACTAGAAATGGGAATGGGCAAAACAATGTAGATATGAAACCGGGTTGGAGAGAATCACGCGCCTTTTGCCCTAGTCGGCACACCAACCCAAAACCTCGTTTCTTCTTTCTTTCTCGACACACTCTCATCCACCAAAGCTCTTTCTATCTAATTTTTCTACTTCGATCTTGTCTGCTGTCCCTGGGGTTTAGTCTGGTGGATTCCAGTTCACTTCTTGGCGAGGACCCAGGCACCGAAACCCGATTACGATACTGGAATGATATCTCCACCGAAACCAATTTTGATTCAACACACATCCTCCTCGCTTTCTCTCCCTCCTTCCACACTCCGAAGGGAAGATCGGCTGGTCGAAGATGGAAGAACAGGTGAGATTTTGGATTTTTGTTTCCGCACTTTGAAGGGAAAAAAATAGCCCAAAAATTACCACCCCTTCCCCACCAAATTGAAAACCTGCCCCTCCGAGGGGTCGGTCGGTGATTCGAGGATCGAGGATTGACATGTCCCCTTTCTAGGTAGCAAGCGCCATTGAGATCGCCTGGAATCCGTCCTCCGACCAAGCCCTGAAATCGCAAGCCTTCGACTACCTAAATCAACTCCGCTCCAACCCTTCCGGATGGCAGGTCTGCCTGGCCCTCTTTACTCAAACTCCCCAGCAGCCCGAGATCGTACGGCATGTGAGCCTGGAGATTGTCAATAGTGCCGCTCAGGCTGGCTTGATCGATCTAGCCTCGCTGGGGATCGTGCGAGATGGGTTGCTGTCCTACATCCGGCAGGTGTACGGACCCGACGGGGCCGCCACTCCCGATGCGCCCTACATTCAGAACAAAATCGCTCAGACCATTACCTTCCTGTTTTCGGCGCTTTACGCTAGTGGCTGGGAGACTTGCATTGACGATCTATTGGCGTTGACCTATAAGTCCGCGGCGAGCTCGTCTCGTGACAACCCGCTGGGAATTGTGTTCTATTTGCGAGTAGTGAATTCGATTCACGAGGAGATTGGTGATGTCCTGGTTTCGCGGTCCCGCGTGGAACAAGACAAGGCAAATGCCCTCAAGGATCTAATTCGGCAGAGGGACATGCAGAAGATCGCCGGTTCTTGGCAAGAGATTTTGTCGGAATGGCGGGATGGCGACGATGTCCTTTTGGAGATGTGTTTGAAGGCAGTCGGAAGCTGGGTGAGCTGGATTGATATTGGTCTTGTTGTGAACCAAACCATGCTGGACTTGCTGTTCCAGCAGCTCGGGCGGGCCGAGAAACAGGAACTTCGAGAGGGAGAGCAACGCGTGCGTGATGCAGCAGTGGATGTCTTCACAGAGATTATTGGCAAGAAGATGAAGCCCGCAGACAAGATCGAAATGATTGTGTTCTTGAATCTCGACGCGATTGTTACCCAGCTGTCGAACAGCCCCCCTCTGCACGAGAACCGATTCACCTCCAAATACGACACCGATCTGGCGGAGACCGTGGCCAAGCTCGTCAACATTACGGTCGTGGACATTGTGCGAGTATTGGAAACTGAACCTGGGCCTATCAAGGAGAAAGCAGATAATCTTCTGCAGGTCTTTTTGCCGCACATCCTGCGATATTTCTCGGATGAGTACGACGAAATCTGCTCGACCGTGATTCCCTGCGTTAATGACATGCTCACCTACTTCCGGAAACTCTCCAAGAGCAACCCATCTTCAGAAGAGCAGAACAAGGCCATCCTGCTTCCGATTCTGAAGGCGATCGTAGCCAAGATGCGGTACGATGAGACCTCGAATTGGGGAGATGAAGATGAGCAGACCGATGAAGCAGAGTTTCAGGAACTGCGGAAGAGACTCGGCGTGTTGCAGCAAATCATCGCATTGGCCGACGAGCAGCTTTACATTGACGCAATCTCCGAGGTGGTGGGGACGACGTTCGGGAATCTCCAGGCATCCGGGGGCCAAATTGACTGGCGTGACCTGGATCTGGCGCTGCATGAGATGTTCTTATTTGGTGACTTGGCCGTCAAGGGTGGCGGTCTGTACGTGAAGAGCGCTCCTAGCGGCAATGCTGCCATTCGACTGATTGAGATGATGCTTCGAATGGTGGAGTCCGGTAGGTCTGCCCCGTGAATCTTTCACTAGACTATCATTCTAACCCTCCTACAGATATCCGGTCCTTCACTCATCCTGCTACACAACTTCAGTATATGGAAATCTGTGTTCGCTACAGCACGTTCTTCCACCACCACACCCATCTCATTCCGGGTGTCTTAGGAAGCTTTTTGCAGCTTGTTCACCACCCCATCCGAAAAGTGAAAACTCGCTCCTGGTATCTTTTCCAGCGGCTCGTGAAGCAGCTACGCATGCAGATCGGCAACGTGGCGCAGACCGTCGTTGAAGCGTTGGGTGATTTGTTGGTCATCCAGGCGGAGGTGCCCTCTGAGGGTGATGAAGGCGACGAGATGTCGTCAGAAGACCACGAGGGCTCCGCCGATGCTGTGTTCAACAGTCAACTTTACTTATTCGAGGCTGTCGGAATCATCTGTTCTACCCAGGGAATCTCGGCCGACAAGCAAGTGCTCTACGCGCAATCGGTGCTGAACCCGATTTTCGCGGATATGGAACGGAACCTCAACGCCGCCAAGTCCAACGACGAGCGGGCCGTGTTGCAAATTCACCACGACATCATGGCCCTGGGCACTCTCGCCCGAGGGTTTTCCGACTGGGTGCCGGGCACGAGCAGCCCAGCCAGCCTTCCGGCTCCAGAGGTTTCGGAGGCCTTTGGCCAGGTATCCGAGGCAACTATGGTTGCTCTCGAGTCCCTCAAGGGGTCATTCAATGTCCGGACGGCCGCTCGCTTCGCCTTCTCGCGGCTGGTCGGGGTTTTGGGCTCGCGAATCCTTCCTCAACTACCCCGGTGGATCGACGGGTTACTGACTCAAACGTCCTCGCGCGACGAGATGGCGTTGTTCCTGCGTCTTTTGGACCAGGTTATCTTTGGTTTCAAGGGCGAAATCTACAGCATTCTCGACACACTCCTGACCCCCTTCTTGCAGCGCGTATTCTCCGGAATTGCGGACCCTACGACGGGCACTGATGATGAGATTCAGCTGGCAGAGCTTAAGCGGGAATACTTGAATTTCTTACTGGCCGTTTTAAGCAACGACCTTGGGGCAGTCATCATCAGCGAGAGTGAGTTTGACTTTTTCATCCTTTCTATTTTCGTATCCTATACTCATCCCCGCATAGGAAACCAACCTCTTTTCGAGACCGTCATCACTACCATTGAGCATTTTGCCAAAGACATTGAAGACTTCACCACAGCCAAGATGGCGTTTTCCGTGCTGTGTCGCATGGGCAGTTCCTGGGGTGGACCTGACATTGCTCCCGGGGTTGTCAACGGCACAGCGCCCACCCAGACCCAAACCGCGCTCCCAGGCTTCGGCAGGTTCATGATCACGCGGTTCTCTCCCCTGTGCTGGGCCCTCCCTGCAACTCCATCCTTCAATCCCAAGGACGCACAGGCCAAGCAAGTACTGGCTGAATCTGGCGCATTGCAGCGCACCATCTACTTCAAGACGGGCATGGAGTATGCGGATTACTTGCGAACCCGTGAATTGCCCGAGATGGGCATGGGCCCGGAGCTCATCGAAGAGTTTCTGACTGCATTGAGCCAGCTGGACGTGAAAGGATTCCGGCAATTCTTCCCGGTAGGTTTCCCTCCCAATCCTGACCGTGTCGAGTTATCTTTAGAGACTAACGAGGCTGTGTGTAGTCCTTCATCCAACGATTGAGCGCATGAAATCTCCGAATCCAAAAAAGCCCCGACGACCTGTTTCCCTCTACTATGTTTTGTTTCTAGATTCCCCCATGTCATATTTATGTTTTGAGACGAGGTGATGTCTGCTCTGGCGCCGACCTGTGACTTGGCTATCTATACGATCTGTGAATTTGTGAACCCCGGATCTCATCACTGTCCGGCACGAATAAAATCGGAAGAACTGAATACACATTGGAAAAAAGTAAAAAAAAAAAAAAAACAACCCTTCAGCATTTTTCGTATATGGTGTGTTCTGCATGGGGGACATTTTCATGGATTGCCGTCAACCCCTGTCCCAGGCGTTTTTTTTTTTCCCTTTTCTTTTCTTCCTTTTTCTTTCCTCCCTTCAACTGTCAGCTCCATAAGCAGATTGAAAGAACCCAAAAAGAAATGTCGAACTGGACTGATGCGGTGGCCATGCGCCTTGTCTGCAGAGTCTGCACTTGGAAGCCTGGAGATGTCACCCATGAAGTAAAGAGAATCAGCCATCTTGGATGCTTACTTCTGGCTGCGGCACCACTCACATTGTGAGACATAATACGAAATTGAGGACTCGTTTCTGACATCTTCCCTCCAGACTCGGCTGGCCACGATTACGATCTTTCTGGGCGAGGCGCCCCGACAGATGACTCTCGGGACTCGATGAGCTTACTCTGGGCATTGGTTCTCTACACCCCAACTTTCATGGACGCCCCTAGTTCCCGTCTTATCTACACTCCCCATCTGAGATATACGTGTGGCATCAGCAGCTGACTCGGGCATACATATGCCCAGGGCCACGCCCGCAACCCCTTGTCTTTGGTGATCATGAGATACAATGAGCTGAGGGCCGAGGAGATGGCAGTCTAAGGATAGACCTGGATGTGGCCATCGCCAGAGCTGTATCCACTGGTTACAGCTCAGCATTCCAGCAGATCAAGGCCTATATAAAGGGCCTTCTTCATCCTCATGGCCGGGAATTGTCGATCATCAGCATTCATCGCAATCCTCTTCCGGAGACTACAAGAAACAAAAAAAAGCCCTCGAACCTCTTTTGTGAATTTCTGCATCTTCCATACTCGATTCCCGAGTCAATCATCTTATCGCAATCAATATGAAGGCCACCACCATCGCTCTCTGCTCCCTGCTCGTGGTGAGCGCCTCCGCCGCACCGCTCGATGCCCACCATGAGCATAAAGTGACCGTTGCGCTCTCGAACGACCACTCGGGCGCCTACACCGGCGTAACCATCCCCGCCGATCACACCGACCGGAGCATCACCTCGCTCTTTGGCGAAACCGCCGTCGGATCGGAAGGCACCGTCTATGCGTCGTCTGCGCAGCTGACTGCGTTCCCGCAGACCATTTCGTGTGTCCTGGCCAGATATGGGACTCCGATTGCCACCCTGACTGCGCAGCACACCTTCGCCGATTTGGATGGTAACCCCGGTGCCAGCACCCCGGTTAACTTGCACGATGCGGTGATCAACTGCCATGTTTGAGATTCTACCCCCTTTAAGGACCTTCATATATACATGCAGTTATATATAGAGGAGAAAGAATGAGATTTGCGTGATGAGAGTATTTGGTACGATGCGAATTGGAGATTGTCTAGTCCAAGGAAGATGAATTACATTGACATTGTTTTCTTTGATCTTTTTCTCCCACCCCTTGAGTACTTTTCCATAGTTTCTACTGTACAGTAGGTTGTCACGGAGATTTTCCTTCGAGACAGGAGGCCCACATACCTCGGCATAGGGGTGTCTCTAACCTTGCTATTTTGGGAGAGGAATGCATCCCTTGCAAGACTATCAACAATTTTATTTATACATGTCGATATACAAACTTCCTCACACCATGAGAAGGTTCTGCTACAAGTTTTTGGTCTACCCTCCATGCATTTCCAATAAGCGGGGGCTTTTGAAGTACAGCATTGACTAGACAATATATTGCCATCGTAGTCAGTGCCCTATGCCAAGTGAGATCCAACATCATCAAAGAACTCTCCTAGTGCACCAGACTGCATCAAATATGTCCAGTTAGTCCAATCGTAGTCAGGACATGCCGCTCTGTCCACCTGGCTCGTGCCCTCCAGCAAGGGAGGCAGCGGATTGTCGCCAAGGGCTGTTCCCCATGTCTCATACATCTCTTCTGATCGAAACGGGGTTCCACTTCCTGTCGTTGGTTCAGAATGGGTCCTTCGAACCATGTTCGGACTAGATACCGCCTTGGGTCCCGCTGGGTGGGAAGAAGAAAAACGTTGGGCTAGCAACGTCACCAGGCTTGGTGGTTCGATATTCTGGCCTTGCTGGAGCTCAGCTTGCTCACGAGCAGCCCAGGCCTCGAGGATCGTGTGGCCGAATGCAACATGCATTGGGTTCTCAAGGTTGCGAGCAAAGCTCCGGTGTTTGTAGTTATTGCAGATCGCCTGCCATGCGCGCTCACATAGCTCGCCTGTTGCGCGTTGGCGCAGTTCGCTCACAAAGAAGATATAGCCTGGCAAAGGGCCATGCATCTGAGTGAACCAGAGGAACCTGCGGAGGCTTTCGGTCGTGTAGATCTCATCATCGTATTCGAGAATTTGGATCGCGCACAGGAAAAGAGAGTCGCGCTCTTGATGGTCGAGACTGGAGGTCGGCATTCCTCGACACATGAAGTCGATGACACGCAACATACAGAGTGACGCGTGGGTCAGCAGTAAATTAAAAAAGGTGAATGGGGATCTTGGAGTCACAGTGCTGAGGGTAGACGGATTCCACGTAGCAACCGGACTTGTCTAGGTCTTCGAGGGAGGGTCGACGTGCTTCACCAGTGCTCGCATTGGGGGGCAGTGAAGGACTGCGGGACTTGTGGGAATGTACGGTAGTCGAAGCCTTTGGTTGGATCCTGTTAGATATAGGGGCAATAGTGAGCTCAATGCACGTGAGGCAAAAGAGCATCTCGGTGGGACCTATACAAGAGCCCGGGAGATGCTCAGTGTGCGGGTGCAGGTCCGTGTCATTCGCATTCAGAAGAAGTCGAAAGTTGACTCCAGAAGAAACGAGAGTGGTGACATCCGACCCTATGAATTCCGTCATTCGCTTGTCTAGGACGATGAGCTGCCACCAGAGTCACCGAGTTTGCTCCGTGTCGAAAGTTGACAGGCCTGTCTGGGATCCGTCTCGATGTATACTGAGATGAGTGGCGATACGAACAGCGATACCAATCAAGCAGGACAGAGATCGGGGATCGATATTGCGTCCCCTGCCGAGCTAGATACGCAAATTAGTACCGTTCCGTCACACGGCAGAGAAGGCGTGAACGGTGGTTCTTACAAGGTAGAGCAAGTAAGCCTGCAGTATCATGAGGTCATTTGATCTCATGAACCCGACATTAATCAACCCCTGTTGCGAAGCCTCGTTGTATCGAGCCAGGAGTATGTATGGATTTCATTGCGCCGAAAGTCTTCTGGACCTCCTCGTCTGGCATCGATTTTACCGCAATAAAGTAGACACAGAACATGAGAGCTTCTAAAGATTGAGGCGTCGACCTTTCAAAGACGCCTGCCTCGAGAATCTGGGGCTGCAGCGTGGGAACATGACTGATCTTCAGCAGAGGATTGACGTTTATGATATACACCTGCCAGAGCTGGAAAACCTGGATTGCAGATGGATGTAAATGGGTGATATTAGTTGGGTGTCCTTCAACACAGAAGGGGAACCACATGGCATCGAAGGCATGATGGGCCGTCGGCCGGCTATATTCTTCATCGGACGACCTGTGAAGCAGGTCATAGGAGGTTTGGTACTCATCATGAGATGAAACCGACTGGGAAGCTTTACACGGATGTTAGAGCGTTTGCATTCCGAGATCTGCATTCATGAAACGGGTCAACTTACTTGCCGTCTCTCGGGGAAGCCGTCGATTCGAGGTCAGCATCCAGGTCAGCCCCGTCGCCCTCTAGGACCAATTTAAAGCTGACACCATGTTTGGTCATGAGCGCTTCTTTTTTCTTTTGGAGCTGTTCGATCAACTCCTGTTCATGTAGCTTCTTTTTTCTCTTTCTCGTCGGCTGCGGAGGCACGATGCGGCATTCGATCCGCGCCCGAACACAGTTGGAACAGGGTTTCTGCTGGTCGCAGCGAACCTTGCGCTGCTGGCACCGAACACACGAGTGGCCTCGTGTCAGACTCATGGCGGATAGCCATGAATGGAAGAAGCAAGCAGCGTTGAAGTGAAGTGGACTCGCGTCAGCGAGAAGATGGCGGCTTCGGTCCCGAAGCGTCGATCGGTTCCGACATCGTTGACTTCCATTTGATATGCGCAATTGGCTTCTCGGGCTCAACAGACATTCAATGTCCGAGATGTTGGCCGCAGTGAGCATTCCGAATGACATAAATACCGAGGGGTGTCTGGCTCCCCTTGATCGGCGTTGGAAAACACTCGCCCAACCCTGGTGTTTTTGCCCTTGTTGAGCAACTTCCAAACACTCGGACAAGACAGAATGAATCGGCCTGCATCTTCCCAAGACCAGACAGTCCCAGTTGATGAGCAACGGCCACCTGCCCCGCCCGGGGGACTGCCGGGCAGACATTACCAGCCTAAGACGCTCCGATTCTGGCTCATCGTGCTCTGCAACTTTCTGGCACTCTTTCTCGTGGCGCTCGACCGCACTATTGTCACAACCGCTATCCCTCGCATCACCGATGACTTCAAGAGTCTTAGTGACATTGGCTGGTACGGATCGGCGTATATGCTCACCAGCGCGACGTCCCAACTGATCTTTGGCCGGATCTACAAATCCTACAACATGAAATTGGTCTTCTTGACAACGGTGGTCATTTTTGAAATTGGATCTGCAATCTGTGGTGCTGCTCCCAGCTCCAAGGCTTTCATTGCTGGACGCGCCATTGCTGGATTTGCCTCGGCAGGCATTTTTTCTGGATGCACGCTGGTTATGATCTCCATGGTCCCATTGCATAAACGGCCCATTTTTCAAGGATTGTTTGGAGCCGTCTTTGGAATCGCTTCGGTTATGGGTCCCCTCGTTGGCGGAGGCCTTACTAGTGGTGTGACTTGGAGGTATGTTCGTTCCTCTAGCATATCTGTCGCAAAGAAAAGAGTTGACCAGGAGAACGTTTAGATGGTGTTTCTATATTAACCTCCCCATTGGAGCAGTGAGTTTGGCTTTCATGGCCTTGGTGTGGAATCCAGAGATGTCCAAGTATGAGCCTGCCTCCATCGGAACGCACATCAAGCGTCTCGATCCCCTCGGCACGTTCTTCCTTGTGCCCTCCATCGTGTCTTTACTGCTGGCTTTCCAGTGGGGCGGATCTAAGTACGCCTGGAGCAATTGTCGTATCATCGCCCTGTTCGTACTCTTTGGTGTTCTGATATTGGCCTTTGCTGCCGTCCAAATTCTGCTCCCCGACACAGCGACAATCCCAGCCCGAGTGATCACTCGCCGGAGCATCCTCTGTGCGGCTCTCTTCACCTTCTTCTCTGCAAGTGCGATGATGATGACAATCTACTATGTTCCAATATGGTGTAAGAGCTCCCTATCCAGTATACCTGAGGCTCACCGAGGATCTTCCCTAATACCTTCATAGTTCAAACGGTCAAGCTGGTGAACCCTGTTAAATCTGGCATCCACACATTGCCCCTCGTGCTCAGTTTAGTCGCTGCAAGCATTATCTCCGGCTTCACGACCCAGAAGATTGGTTATTATGTTCCAGCCATGTATCTCTGCCCATGTCTTCTGTCCGTGGGACTCGGGCTAATGTCAACCTTCAACCTCGACACGGGCTCCTCACATTGGATCGGATACCAGTTTCTGTGCGGCTTTGGCCTGGGTCTTGGAATGCAGAACTCCGGCCTCGTCGTCCAAAGGATCCTTCCCTTCTCCGATGTGTCGATCGGGATCGCTCTCATGTTCTTCCTCCAGCAACTAGGGGGCAGCATCTTCACGACAGTCGGGCAGACAATCCTGAATAACATCCTCGTGTCAAAGCTAAGCGAGATTCCTGGAGTTGACTCGAGCAAGGTCCTCCATGAAGGTGCTACACATCTCGGTTCTGTTGTTCCAGCTAAATACATGGCCGTGGTTCAACAGGTATACAATCTGGCCTGCACGAGAATCTTCCTTGCCGCCATGGGGCTCGCTTTGGCGGCACTGCTTAGCTCTCTCGGCATGGAGTGGAAGTGTATCAAAAAGGGCAGGAATGGCCAAGAGAGACTCGATAGGCCGGACGACTCAAATACCATGCTAATTGACGAAGCGAAACAGGAGGACCATCGAGATGATAAGGGACTTGCAGAGCACTCCAAACACAACACTTCAAATGTGCGCTGATCGTGTGGATCTAGCTTATCTTTGGCGACGGTGCGGCCAGGCTTCTTTCTTCGAGTTTCCACATCCACGGAGATGGATGTATAGCATGACTCCAGGCCCATGAAACTTTCTGCAATCATGTGCCTTCAAACAGTCAATTGAAATCTGTTCTGGATAGATTCATTCCATTACATTCCACACTTTCAGATCACGGACCGGACGGTCTGGCGCTCACTGGAGACAACCTCTGGATCAGAAGCCGTTTACAAGCCAGCGCAAGAAAAGGAAAAGGGAGAAGAAAAATAGAAGTTTTGCGTTATATTCTCGGAAAGAGAAAAGGAGAGAGAACACACTATGCAAAGAGATACTTGGCCGCATGTTCCACATGGTCATCCGCAAAACTCGCCATGGTGTAGTACGAGTGGTCGTAGTCCGGCTGGTACCGCACGCGCAGGCCCTGCACACCGACGTCACGGGCGGCAGCCTCGAAATTTTCGGGCAGTAGTTGGCCCTGCTTGTAGAAGTTGTCGCCGGTGCCCTGATAGGAGTATTAGGGGACTGATGTACATAGAATATATAGAGGTGAGGCAGTAAATATCAATAAAAGGAAAAAAAAAAAAAAACCTACCACGTCAATGAGAATATCTAGCGGCCCTCCATTCCACTTCTTGAGCAGCTCTGTTGCGTCGTGCTCCTTCCATTTCGCTTGTTGGTCATCCCCGAAGTAGCCCTTGAAGGCCTTCTGGCCCCAGGGGCAGTTGGTCGGGTTCGTGATAGGCGCAAAGGCCGAGACGGATTTATATTTGCCGGGGTTGCGGAGGAACTAATTGATGTTAGTTGCGTATTCCTTGGACATCCCACGCAGCAAAAGAAAGAAAGAAAGAGCTGACCAGAGTAAGAGCACCGTGTCCACCCATGCTGTGGCCCGTGATGCTAACCCGGCTGGCATCAAGTTGCGGGAAGGCCGCAAAGACAGTCTGCGGCAGCTCCTCGGTGACATAGCTGTACATGTTGTAGCCGGCGTCGTAGGGGGCCTTGGTGGCGTCGACATAGAAGCCGGCGCCAGTGCCAAAGTCATAGGCGTCGTTTTCGCCCTCAATGTTGAGGCCGCCTGTAATTAGCATCAGCAATGCCCGCAAATCAATGCATGTCTCCCGTTGAATCTAGATCCATATTCTATGCGAAGAATATATACATATGGGACGGAAGTGTGGTCAGGGGGCATACGTGGACTCGTATCCGGGTACAGCACGGCAATCCCCTTCTTACTGGCGCCGTGCTGGAAGAAGCCCTTCTCGGAGCAGTTCTCGGCAGTACAGGTCAGGCCCGACAGGTAGATCAGCACGGGGACCTTCTGCGACTGGCTTTGCGGGGGGAGGTAGAGGTTGAACGACATCTCGCAGCGGGTGGTGGAGGCGACATGGCTCAGCTTGAGCAGCTTGCCGCCGAACGAGGCGATAGTGGCTTTGGTAGTGACGGACATCATGGAATGCTAAAGGGAGAGGAAGGGAGAGAGACAATTAGAGAGAAGGGAAGAAAAGGGAGAAATAGGTTTAGACGGTAGTGGGGTTGTCCCGCACGAGGGGAAGCTCCACCCGCAAAGACTTGTAGAATAGTCGCATTAAGAGAGAGAGAGAGAGTAGGCATAAGATAAACACAATCGGGGATGTCGAGTCTCTGCGCTGCCCACAGTGGAGTCCAATCCAAACCAGGCAAGTCAATCCCCTACGAAAGAAACACCGGCACGCCATACACTACCGGCGCCGCGCCGTTCAAATACTTCAACACACACGCTCCCCGCGCCCGCGCCACTGCCTCGTCCAGCCCACTCGAGGCCGAGTCACGAAGAAGTCCCCAGGTATCAAATGTCGAGCTCGCAAATCGATCAATGTCTCTATCCGTGACATCCCACAGCGTAGCCACCAGCGCCGGACTGCCCGCATGCAGATAGTTCATCGGCGTCCCGTAAGGCTCGTACTCACCGGCCTCGGTCAACGTACCACTGCTGCAGCCCATCAGGAATGTCACGGCACATTGTGCCAGTCGCTTGACAGTGCGGCCCCGGATGTACTGGGCGCCGCTGCCGTGCCCGAAATACAGGAACAAACCCTTGCTTTCCAGGGCTTGGCGGAATTCGTCTTCGGTCGGTTCGCGCTGGATGACTCCAGTCCAAGACGGAAGGTCTGATAGGTCTTTCTCGAATGTTGTCTGCGTCGTCCGCAGATCCCCAGTCGGGTTGAGCACGAACGCGCCTGACGAGCAATCTACGAGCGCGCCGGCTCGTGAGTCGCGGAATTGGAGGACTCGTTCACGCAGGCATTCCAGCGAAGGCACTCGGCAAACCGGGAACCCCTGAAGGGATGGCATTGACTCCCAGGGGAACAGATGTAACGCCTTATCCAGGACGAGAACCGTGTGCTTGGGTGGTTGTGCCGCAAGATCCTCCCGTGCGGCTTCGTGGTACCCTCGCAGGGCATCAAGGGTATCGACCACCATCATATCAAAATCAATCTCGTCGTAGGCATTGCGCTCGCCCTGGAATTGAAGGATATCCACCACAAAGTAGAGAAGATCCATCAGCGTGTCTTCTGGCTCTTCCTGCTCTTCAAGATCTCGGAGCCCGGTGAATAGCTCCACCACGTTTTGATGCAGTGTGAGCCGGGGCTTGGAGGCCTTGCCACCTTTCTGGCGAGAAGGAAGATGCTTGTCCAGGATGGCTTGGAAAGCGCTGGCAAATCGAGATAGAGCAGCCGTCTCTCGCGAGAGCGGCGAGAAGATACCCCGGAATCCGCCAAACCAGATGTTTTCGACATTCTCGAGAAGGCTTTTCAGTCGGTAGTCAAGCGCTTCGCGATTTTGCCACCATTCCTTCTTCGACTGTTTATCGGTCTGAGCTTTGGCTGCGTGCGCGCTCTGGTTGGCTAGTTTGATGACTTCCTGCATCTCTTCCTTGCCATCCTCAAAGGTGAATTGGTCTTCATCATCTTCCGAGTTGCCTCTCCGGAGAGGAAGCCGCAGGAGGAACGGAGAACGATCTCTTTGCAGTCGTGAAACCACGAATTCGGTTTGGTCTGCACTCAAGGATAGAGAAATCACATTCCAGCTTTCGGGCAGAATGTCAACATAGTCCTTGGTAAAATTCGAGCAAATCTCATCGTCCAGCTCGGCCATTGAAGGAGACGAAGTGGGCCAAACAAGAGGGTCTGCAAAGTCGGCTAAATGTCGGTCGATATCAATCGCGATGCGTTCCCGAGCAAATGCGCCAACGCGTCCAATCTCTAAATCAGAAACGAAATATTAGATGTTGATTATGTTGTGATTGTACTCTGGGGGACCTACCATTCATGCTCGCGGGCGATTGAGCCCAGGTCCTTGGTCCACCGGGACTAGTAGCATGCGATAGCATGGAGATTCGGCTCATCAGGCGAGTCGCCGCATGGCTGTCGAGAGTCGAGCCGAGAGTGGTGGCATCGGCGAAGATACCAGTGAGACAATCACTCGCCTTGGAGAGCATGATCGAGAAATCCTCACCAGCTTTCGGGGTTTTGGTCCGGGTTCCTCTAGCTGGCGTTTTCGATCTTTTCGTGGTAGATGGCTTCACTGTGGATGCGCTTGTATCATCGGCCGTCTTGCTTGGGGATTTGAGGGACGGGAGCGAAATGGTGGATTCCGGAAGGACACAATACACGGCATGACTCGCGAAATGACGGATTGCATCGGCCAGAAGATGCTCGCTTTCTTCAATCTCCAACGACACTTTGCTCTCGCGGGCGATGGCAAATTGTCGAGCGTCGGCAAGAGCACGCGCGGATCGATCAAAGTCGCGCAATGTTCGCAAGCAGTCTGCTTGTTGCCGGAGGACATCGCCCTTGAGCTGCAAAAGAGTGTTGGATCGGATTTGAGCAAGAGTCGTTTGCTGCGATGAGGTTTTCTTGGCAGTGCTGGACGCAGCCGAGCTGATTGCTCTAGTGCGTCGACCAGTAGTAGCCGCCGGGGTTGCTGGCTGGGCTCGTCGGCCTCCTCGCACTCGCAACTTGTCCATCTTCTCCTCGGTTGCAGCGACGTTTGGTTGCTCGGAGACGATGGGAGCATCGGAAGAAGTGACAGCGATTATAGTCTTGTCGGCTTCTGACAATGCGCGAAGTGCTTTCTCAGGTTGATCCTGTGCCCTGTAAAGAGCAGCAAGGGCCATCTGCAGTGAAGCCATCTCGATACTGGTCTGGGATTGTTTTGATGATCCTGCTGCTGCCACAAGAAGATCTTGGCCCTCTCCAACATGGCCTCCAAGGATCCAATGGCAACCAAGCTGGGTTCGTGCTGCAACCAGTCTGACATTGGCATCTAGCGTTTTATCGATCTTCAACGCCTGTTCCCCATAGTAGATGGCGTCTTGAAACAGACCATGGTGGGCCGACAAGGTTGCCAGGTTCAGCAGGCATGTATGATGTGAGCCAAGGTGTGGCCAGAAAGGTGCACCCTGGATATAGTCGGTCGAGACATCAGCAGCAGGTCCAGTCTGAGACAGATCGAGCTTGGCTACTCCATCAGAGATCGCTTCAACTTCGGGGGTTCCTGCTGCAGGCAGAGCCTTGTCTTGCTTTTTCTGGGCAAGTTTCTCGACCTTGGCCCAGATGCGGCAGTTCAGCCTCACGGCCAATTTGGCGAAGTATAGTGCCTGGGTCATGGACCCCTGGGCGGAAGATAGCCGAGACTGGATAAAAGCAGCATCTGCCACCAGCCTCTCCCATGATATCTTGGAAAGGACGGTCATACTTCCCAACTCGGATTGATGGCTCTTCTCGTACAGAGTCCGGGCTGCCGAAAGAACAGATCCAGCCTTGTCGACCTCTCCCGTCTCGAGAAGATACTCCACCCGAGCTATTTTGTATGAGATGGTCGCGAGAGAGGACAACTCGCGCTGAGCGATGTACTGTTCGCCACGCGAAAGAAGATCACCCGCCTTTTGGCAATACCCGAGTCGGCAGTTTTGCAATACCAAGCGCGAAAGAATGATGATTGCGTCCGACAGATCTTCCGGTTGCTGAAGCTCTGCGGCTCGTAATATCAGCTCGAGAGTGCGGAGTTGAGATTTCCAAAGTCCGTGGATTTCCGTGTAGTCGACCAAGGCCTTGAGCTGAAGAATCCAATAATCGGTGTCGTTGATGCAGCGGAGTAGAGATTCCCGGTTGTCGCAATGGAAAGTCATTGAAGTCCATGAGGCAAGAATGTCGTCGAGTTCACTAGCGTCTATTCCTCCTTGATGAAAGCCAATGGTCACACGCAATGAATTCGTGATATGAGTTGCAAATTGAGCCAGGAGTGTATCTTCACCGACCCCATTTTCACACTGCACCGCATCGTTTCCTTCATTCAAGAGCCTCTGAGTCAGAGTCGAGTCCAAAGCATTAGGGTGTTCCAGCAAAAATCGAAGACCAGAAAGGATGACTCGGAGGCGACGGAGAGGATGGAAATCGGGGGTGTAAATGTCGAAGAGGCTGGAAATGATTGGGCCATACATCGAGCGAAACTCATCCTCGCTCGCGGCGTAACTGTGCAGATCAACCAGCAAGCCCATTTGCCATTCGAGAAGCATTCCTCGCTGCCCAACTTCTAACTCGGTGTCATCGAAAACTGCGCATGATTTCGATCCTCTTTTGCGCAGCTTCATCTTCAAAAAGGTAGATAGGACACGACCAAGCATGAACCCAGGGCTTTTCGGATCTTGGCTGGCCAGGTGAGGATGGTCTCCTGGACTACTCTCGGTCAGCTCCATCAGAGTACCAGAGTCAATGTACTCTTGAATCGATTGCCGAAACGCTTTCTCCGAGTCGCTGAACATATTGCCATCCACGTAAAGATGAGCCATTCGCTCGAATTTGAGGGCCGCAAATGCCGTGTTTCGGTGAGAGGCCGAACAACTTGAAAGCAGTTGCGTAGATTGTTTCAGGAGTGGCACAAGCTCGCGATAGCCCTGCCCGGCCTCTTTCTCTTTGATGTATCGAGACCAGAAAAGATTGGAAAGCTTCACAAGCGCCATACCAATGTTATCCGCAGTTTCTGGGCTCTTTTCGTTGGGTTCAGTAGTCGCGAGCAGACGTTGGCAATCGATCAAAATGGGTAGCATGTCATCCCAAGGCGGCCTTTGTGACATGACCGACAGCTTTCCAACTGCGACAGCCGAGTCAACAGCAGCAAGAATAATACCTCGAGACATGTCGATGCGATTTTGAAACAGTACAAGTTCCTTTTCGTCGCTGTCCTCCGCCGGCTGACGTCCGACATAGCGTCTGAGAAACCTCAGGAACGCCTGGAGATATTCTCGGATTTGGCTGGAGACTTCATTCTTATCGTTGTCATTGTCAAATGATTTGGTGATTGCATCTCCAAACCAAGCGAGTGCTAGCTTTTTCAATCTCGCAGCTTCGACGAGGAGTTCATCCAAATCGTGCGCGCTGCCTCTCAAGTGAAGTCCTAATGCTGCAGTGGCCTCGGAAATAGATTTTAACGCTCGAGTCGAGAGCTTTGGAGAGCTCCTCAGTGCCTGGAAGGAAACAGATGCAATTTTACACCGGACAGTGGCCAGTGAGAGACTTTGCGCTTGAGAGAGAGGAGTGATCGCTTCCGTAAAAAGCTTCAGGGATTCTTCGAAACAACCGGCATCCAAGGCAAGCTGTCCAAGAATGGTCATTATCTTGGCAATTGAGCTGGCATATTTTGTGTCAGGCGATTTCTTTTTGATCTCTGCCATGGCAGATTGAAGTCGGGTGATTGTTTTGTAAATTGCGGCGAATTCGGTCTTCTCAATGCCCTTGCTGCGATGAGAAAAGCTGCCAAAGTAGCGAAGCAGCGGGTCCCAAAACTCTTTGCGCTCGTCACACATGTGGCCGGACAATTTCCATCCTAGAGATCGAATTTCAAGTGAAAGCAGCTGCAGGGTCAAGATAGTTGTCGGCTTCGAGTCGTCTTTGGTGGTCGCAGATTCGTCTTTCGAGGTTGATGGCGCAGAGCATAGTGACAGCACGGTATTGGAGAGAAGCTGCAGTTGGAGAGCAGCTTTGTCATTTGGCAAACTCCCGGACTTCAATGCGGCCAGAATAACCTGAGCCGGACTGCTTGGATCGGAGAGCTGCAACGAGGGGCAAAGGTTTTGAACAATTGAGGCTCGGCGGTCCAAGGCAAGAAGTCGCATGGCATTTCCGTGGAAGGGAACGAGCAGCCCGTAGAGAGATTTTGCGCTTGTGAGGTTCGAGAAAGTCAACAAATCAGACATACGTTCTTTGCTGGCTTCTTCTTCCGGGAGCTCCTTGGTTGCTGTTGTTTGCTTCCCTGTCTTCCCTGCATCGAGATACTGTTGGATCCTCCGCTTAAGCGAGCGGAGCTCCTTGTATGCCATCTCGTTCAATCCGAGAGATATCAACTTCCCCACCAGCACGCACACTCCCTGCTCGAGTTGCATGTTCGGAAATTCTTGGCCGTCATTGTCGCCTTTCAAATTGCGCAACGTTGACAGCGCAAGTCTTGCACATTCGGCTGCCGAATAAACTCCCGTGTCGGCCCCAGTAATCTTTGACTTCGCTGTCGACTTCACATCGCCGGACGAAAGCTTCGACGCGTCCGTGAGGGTTTTCAATGTCGCATTAAATACCTCAGTCGCGAGGACGAGCTTCTCCTGGCCCGACAATCCCGAGGCATCCTGGTCGGCTAACGCGTTCAGCGCAGCATCACTCCCAGCTTTGGTTTTGGTAGTTCGTGCGGGTTTCACTCGAGTTGAGGTAGTAGTTGATTCTTTGGAAGACTTGGTATTCTTCCTTGCTGGTTTATTTTCGGGGGCTTTCGGGGAGGCACGGAGGAGTGTTTGGAGGGACAACACGGTGGTATCGGAGCATGTTGTTGTTGACCGGACGGCTTGCTTCACGGACTCTGTGAGAGAGCTGGCTGGTAATAGGGTAACCGCCATATTTTGGTTGGGATTGCCCAAGTGGCAGGACTGCGGTCGTCGGTCGAAGCGAATTGCAGATTGAAGCTCCGATGCAGCTGATATCACCGGCCACAATCGCACGCTAAACGTGCTGTTGTCGCAGCAACAATGCACGCTATCCCGCATTAGGTATAATGCCGCCTTGTCGCCTCAGGCACTAGAGACCTCGGTTTTGCCCGCTGTTCGATTGCCTGTCGTTGCGACGAAACATCATGGCCATGGCATTCACGGTCAAGCCCACCGGGCTCAGCCGACATCTTCTGTTGAATCCGACATCTCTGTTCACCGTCGCTAAACCGCTGGTTCCCGCCCCGCGCCTCTATTCTACCTCCAACTCCTTCCCGAAGATTGCACAGACATCAGTGTGGACGTCAATGATCCCCAAGTTCATTCGAAATCGCGGGGCGCGCAAGGAAGATGCGTCAAAAGAGAATTCTAAGGAATGGAATCCGGCCACTTTCTACATCATCATTTTTACTTTGATCGGTTCGCAAGCCATTCGGATGATGAGTCTCAAGAACGACTATGCGGCTTATCGCCGTACCACCGATGCGAAGCTCGAGCTGCTCCGTGAGGTGATCGAGCGGGTCAAGAGAGGGGAGAAGGTCGACGTTGAAAAGCTGCTGGGGACAGGCGACGAAGCAAAGGAGAGGGAGTGGGAAGAGGGTGGGTGATAATAAATAGTGCCGTTGCGATCTATTGTCTGGTATCTGACCCGTTTCTTTGATGCGCTTATAGTTTTGCGAGAGATCGAAGAAGAAGATTCTCTTTGGCACCGGAAGGCCAACCGCTCCGAAAGAAACCAACAGTCGGAGAAAGACCAAAAACAGCCAACGCAGAAGTCAGAAGGAAAGGACTCCGTGACCCCCAGCACTGCGAGTGCCGATGACGAGACCATGAAGAAGACCCAGTCAACACGCAAGTTGAACTTCTTTTGAACAAGCTCTTGGGCACAGCTCTCCAGAGTTTGAGAACTCTTCTTGAAAGGTTGCCTGTCTGGGATTTCTTCGTGGTCTTGTCCAAAGTCCCACTGAGACGGAGGACCTCAACAAGACAATTGGGGCCTCCAAGCTATGTTCTCGGCAGTTGCTTCAACGTATACAGCCCATGGTTTAGATCATCAGGGCATGCACTAGTGTCAAAACAACTAAGCCTCGAAGGACTTGGTTGCATCATTGTACAGGGAACCCTTTCCTTTGTGCCAAAACAGATACCCAGCCAATCCTGTTGTACTATTAAAATCCACCTCCATTCTACATCATGTACATATACAACTTACCCTTTACCGACTTGATGTCAAATTCAATCTCACAATGCTGGCCAGAGTCTCTTCTTTGGAAATCTGTCTCAAACCGAAAATCTGGTCTATATATCGACTGCTCTAGTTCTAGGTAAAATACAAGGCCCGAGCCATGGGGACCAACCAGCAGAAAACATGGTACTGCAAATGATCTGAGCCGACAAGAGCAGAAAGACACCACAGGTATAATGGAAATGCAGAACAATGCAGACAGTGCCCTCTACCTCTCCCACTCTTCCACTCTTCCCTTCCCAATCTATCTGCTGTTGGTACAATGCAACAAGGGGTCTGCAAGAACAATGAGAGATCAATCATGCATGGTTCAACCCCAGATCAGACTGACAAAAGAACAAAGGATACAACCTGCATATCGAGAGGATATAACGAGAAACCAAAGACCAAGGTGAAGGAGAGCTCATGCTAAATTGAGAGTGAGAAAAAGAAAAGGGTCAAATGAGATTCATCGCTAGTCGAGGGAAACAAAATAAAAAAAAAAAGAAAGAGAAAGAGAGAGATCACTGCTTGGGGCCTTGGAGGAACTTGGGCCAGTTCTCCGGCCGAGGGACCTGCACTCGGCCAATGTTCTGGTCCAGGTCAAGAATGAGCTTTAGGGCGTTCCTAGACCTAAGGTAAGGAAGAGGTGCCTTGGCACCTTGCAGACCGACGCCGGGCTCCACCTGTCCGCTGGGCGTCACTTCCTCATGTGCGCCGGGCATGGGAAGCATCTTCTGCAAGACCTCGTAGGCAGCCAGGGTGAAGCCGAACTGCGGTGATGAGCGCAGGATTCGAGCTGGGCCACCCTTGAAGAAGGCCTTGATTCCCTCATCCCTCCACACAGTGGTGGCACAGTGGCGCAGGCCAGTGTACTTGGTCTCACCCTTGCGAGCCTCGACTTGCAGTCGCGTTTTAATCACGTCACAGGGAGTGGTCAGGTAGGCGGCTGGCATACCCGCAATAGCACCAGCGGTAAGGAGCTGGATGACACCAAGCTTGTTGGTAGGGCTTTCGCCGAACATCTCTGTTTTCAAGTGCGAGTACGTGGGGAAGTAGATCGCCGAGAAGGGCACTGTAGCAAACTCAGTTAGCTTTCATCATTGAATCAGTTTTCAGATGGCCTTACCATCACGAAGGAGACAGGCGCTAGCTCCCTTGTACAGACCCATCAAACCCAGGTTCTTGACAATCCACAGAGCCGAGCGGCGAGGAGCACCCTCCACATTCTTCGCGATCTCCCCCTGAACCTGCAAACGAATTTTGACAATCTCGAGAGGGTTTGTGAAGACCTAGATGAAAGAGCGAGATGTGAGTACTTTGATAGTAATGAACTCAATTCCAGTGCGATTCTTACCACTTGGCATGCTCCTGCCGTACCACCAGCCAGAATCTCGTGAGGATACCAGATCTTCTTGGTGTCCTTGTCAGTGAAGAAACCGCGAACCAGGTCGTTCACAGTCAGCTTGATGGCTTTCTCCGGGGCCACACCAATCAACTGCGGGATCACTCCAGAGTAGAGGCCAGTGAAACCCTCGTTCCGGATGACCTTCTTCGCACAGTCAATGGAGTTGTTGTACAACCGCTCGCCCGGCCGCGAGGACCGCTGGTTTTGCATACGAGTCTTGACCAAATCGATGGGGTAGACCATAAAGGCACCGAAGGCACCAGCAATACTACCCAGGGCGAAATGATGTACCGATTCAAGCACATTGTGCAGCACTGATGTGGCTTTCGATGCAGCTTGCTGTCCTGCGGCGAGTGCCTGACCCGCGGCAGCCACGGGGATGCGCCATGAAGCATCGATGACCTTGGCAAAGTCCTTCTGGGCGAGCCGTCCCGACGGGGCATCCAGACCAGCGAAATGAAACAGGATATCGGCTTCCATGGGAGTAAACAAAGAGAAGCGAGTGACCCGGGTAGCCTCGTTGAGGAAATCCGAGCGGGTAATCTTGCCATCGCCACTCTTCAGGGTAGCTTCGCGCACAATCAAGTCGATGATATCCATCTCACGCATAATGTTTTGGAAAGCGCGGACGGTGGCATAGGAGATCTTGTTGCCCGCTGAGATGTTGCACAGGCTAGGCAGGTTTTCGAGCACATGGTCCGACAACTTGTGCTTGGAAGTCTCCAGGATGATGCGCTGGAAGTCCTCGGGCTCGATGTAGCCATCGCCGTCCTTGTCGAAGATGTGGAAGGCCTGGCGGATGCGCTCGCCCTGCAATCCGCGCAGCATCTGTGCAAACTGCGGGTAGGTCATGTCGTGGCGTGTCCTGGTCCGACCCGTGTACAACGAGGCCCATTCCGAGTTCCAATCGAATGGGATGCTATCGGCACTCTTGTTCAGGTTGTACAATCCTTTCACCGTGTCGAACTTGACGGTCCCGGCGCCCTCGAGATCGAACAACCGAAACGCGATCTCGTACTCGGCATCGGGTTTCGTAAGGAGGTTTTCAAAAGTCGCCCAGTCCGAGAAACTGAGCTTGCCGGCTCTCCGTCGGTCTGCCACTTGGAACAGGATTCCATATTGTTCGCGCTTGATTTTGTGCTATTAAGCGGGGGAAAAGAGAGAAACCGGTCAGTTAAACGTCCTCGACCGGGGCCCCGTGAGGGATTGTTTCCACTACAAACACACAACTTACATAGTCCTCCTGCTTGGGCGCAACGGCATTGATGAAGTCCTCCTTGGTCATGAACGGCTCACCGTTCTCATCCTTCTGGGCATGACGAAGAAAATTTGACCGGGCTTGGTGCGACAGCTGAGGTTCCTCTGTGCTGCCGACCAATGTTTCCTTGACAGTTTCCTTGACGCTAGTCATTGTGCCACCGAGAGATCTCAAAGATTAGAGAAATCAACGCCAATAATGGGCAGAGACACAATGAATGGAAGAAATTCCGCACAAATTGGGGGGGGGGGGTTCGAAGGAAGGAAGGAGAGTGGAGACAGCGAGGGATTTGAGTCCAGCAGGAATGACAGATGGCCGATACTTGGGTCAAGGCCCCCAAATGACACTTTTTTGTAATAAAAAGGGGGTTGCGAGTTCACAAAAAAAGAGATTGAAAAAAAAAAGAGAGAGATAGAAATCCCAAGTATCAAAGAAAATATTTTTTTTTTCTCATTGAAAGTGTTCTAGAAACTCGGCCTAATCAGCCCCTGGCGCAGGGCAAAAATGGCGTTATTTACCCGGGCACATCGGGGCTGGGATCTCCGCATGGATTTGCCCTACAATGCGCGGTTAATACGGTTGATGTGTTCCTATATTCTAGTCTTCTAGTATTTCATATTCTATGCTATTCTATAAGATTAATTATATTATAATCGCCTATTCTACTATTATAAACTCCCTGAGATTGATTTTGCAAATTCTGGTTCCCCTTCTCGCCACGGTAATATGCCGGGCCAATAATGCCAGGGACGAGATCGGACGAAAACATGTATATAAATAGTAAATACATGAGACCAAATCAAAATCCATGGTCATCTGGGAGTCGATATTCATATCCATATAATTATATATTCATATATTCATATATTCATAATTAGTTCACAATCAGCTTCACATGGCCCGGTGAAGCGAAAAGAAAACAAGAAAAAAAAGGGTGCGGAGCAAAAGCGGGTCTTTTGGAGAGAAAATTGGAGATGCGTGGCTCCCTTCGTCAGGGCCGATCTCGGCACAACTCCGGATTTGCTGTCTTGGCCTGGGGAGAAGCAAATTGATATGAAATAGTACCATGTCAATGGGAATATCAATAGAAATATCAGTTGGAATATCAATTAAAAAAAACCCCCTAGGGATATAGCCTTCAGTCTCGGCCAAGTACCATACTATGCCATTGGGAAGTTTTATACCTCATAATCAAGAATCCTCTCTGGCGCTTCCACTTGCCCCATCCAGTGCACGGCCTGCTATTCATTATAAAACTCAATTCCTGCCGCATTGCCTGCCTGGATTGGCGATTAACTAGTCATAGGAGACATAAAGAGAAACGCATGAATTGTGCTAGAGTGAAACACAAATATAAATAGTAAACAATCCACAAAATGCCAACCTTTCTAGCTCTCTCGAGGTTTCTCCAGCCGAATCAGCTGGAACAACCTTCTCTCCAGAGCCAGCAACACCAGCATGACCCTATTGAACCAGAATGCAGCCATAACCCCGACCCCAGCCCCAGCATTCAAAATAAAATGATTCGCGGTCGCAACAATCGTCAGCCCCATGACCATCGGCCATAGGGGCGAAAGAACCCGCAAAACCCAGTGCGGGCTATACTTCCCCAAACAAAACGCAATCAGGACCGAGTTGCCAAAATGCAACGAGGGCATGGCGGCAATCGTCAACCGGAACTTGTTCTGCGTCCAGGCAGAACTGGAGCGGTTATGGAGTACATCGATGAAACCGAATTCTTCAGGAAGGAGACGGGGTGGCTTGCATCGCCAGAGGGACAGGACTGTAAACGCTATGGCATTCTCTAAGGCCAATGTGCGTCGGATGCTCTGGTAGTGAGGGCGCGGGAAGAACGTGTAACAATACACAATCAAGGCAACCCCGAGCATGATGTGCGAGTGGTACACTCGGGCGAAAATGCCCATCAGCCACGGGACTCGATCGAGTACAAAGTGTTGGACGAAGAGTTCAATGTCCAAGTGAATCTGGTGTTCGAGCGATAATATCTGGAGGGCGTGGTGTTCTGCTTTCTGGAAGACAGCATCGGGGCCAGCAATCGTTCGTACAGA
This sequence comes from Penicillium alfredii, assembly GCF_028826965.1. NCBI lineage: Eukaryota > Fungi > Ascomycota > Eurotiomycetes > Eurotiales > Aspergillaceae > Penicillium > Penicillium alfredii. Next base: position 2,048,204 of record NW_026622701.1, on the reverse strand, counting down.
GATAGCTCTTAGTCCTTGGTAGATCTATAACAGATCAATTGTTTTCAGGTACGGCCCTTCAAAGGGCTCATACATACCAAATAAGTAAGTAGCCAGTGCCATATCTCGAGCAGGAACGGGAATTGTGCCACAACCCGAGAATGGATCCTCTGTCGAGACCCATGGTGCAGCACTTGGCTCTGTCTATCTTGAGCAGGTCTCTGTTCCTCTGTGTTATCTGTGAGCAACGATGGTCGACTTTCGTCTCCGGTATTGGGTTGATTTCGTCTGTTGATCCAAGTTCCGATGGTGAAAATCCCAATGATTTCTGGGACCGATGGTAATTAGCCCTAGCTTTATGAAGTCGGACGATTTTCATCTCAATTCTGAATTACCACTTACTCCCTGGCTCTAGAAAGTTCTTAAACAACCCCATTGTAATCTTGGGTGGCTTGCTGAAATCGAGAACTGAATATCAGGGTAAATCGATAAATCGAGAGAAGCAGAGTAGAAGGTAAGACGGGAACCTACAGCAGTTTTCAGATTCTAACTACTTCCTGGGTCTGCCCGATGACCACGTAATAGTGCAAAGAAAAAGTCTCTGGGTTCATGCAGCACGCCGAATATGAGTCTATCTCGGTGCTTGCCAGCCAAATCATCGGTTGAGATAGACGGACCAAATTCCAATTTCGCAAGGTCTAGGTTTATAGACTTGGTTTTCATGTGAGGCATAGTTGCGAACCTGGCTAGATATGGTCTAGTGGGCCACCTTTAGGAGTTTGCAGATGGTCATTCTCGTCATTCATCTCACAGCCATATTGGAAGCCATAAAGGTACTTAAGGTTCCCTATCAGCACTTTCCGGGGGTGGAGGAAACAGATGCTGGTCTTGGATCTGCTGGCTTGGGTATTCTAGAGTGTATCGGTATCCGGGCTTTCCTGGCTGGCGTTAATCGCGACACCCAGGTCTGTAGTTGCATGCCCAAATGGCTAAATTTCGTCTCAATCTATAAGAATGAAAAACAGAACTCGTTTCAAGGAAACCAGGGCAGTTTTGGATATCAAAATAAACAGATTGGTGAACGTGGTCCAAAGGATGAAATAACCGCGGGCCAACTTAGTTGCAGCAGAATTACTTACGTGTGAAGCTTTGTTTGTAACATGAATCGCTCTTTTTTTTTGGAGTGAACTTCGATTGGACTAGACATGGTACAGACCTCGTTTGAGATATTTCAGTGGTCGAGCTGGCGAGTATAGTCCATCCATAAACGATATTGTTTTGCGCAGGCTGGAATATAGAGAAGTTGAAATAGCTCCGAAATACATGAGCATTGGTCGGAAAAAGACTAGAACTGTGATATCTTTGGCATGGTCACACGATCATGTTGCAAATCATTCTTCTTGGAATATTGAGCATGTCGAAAATCCTCAGGCTCACCCAGTGAAATCATTGCCCCTGCTAGTCTCTGTGACGACGCGGGAATGGTCACTAAGATGCAGCCTTGTGCAGAATCATCTGGTATCGACCATGTATTGTGCTGATGGGTTTCTGGGGAATTTCTTCATGGCCCCCAATCAACTCCAAGGAGGTCGGGGAGGGGTTGGCCCTGGAGGTTGATTGCATAGACCAGCCTCTCATAGAGAACCTGGAAGGTTATCACACCGGTTGAGACCGACATCCAAGCCTGGTAAGAACGGTGATTGGCGAGAAATCACCATTGAGGGTATGCAAGATTGAGAACTAACGTGTGATGGAGGTGATTGTGTGCTTGGGAGGTGCAGGACAAGTGGGCGCGTAGAAACACCGACGGTGGCCCCCCGGCCTCTCTGGGTATATAGCCGCCGCGACCACCCTGAAGGCGACTGCTTGTGCAAGCCGGTGTTTGAGATTTTTCTATTTTCTCTTCTTCTATTTTCGTCGCGCGCTTCACCGTGGCTGGTCCAGGTGATTTTACAGATTGTTTCTGCTCGAGTCTCTACATCTATTAATTATCTTCTCTCTCTCTCTCTCTCTACATACTCCCCATCTGGGTGCCTTTGTTGACCAAAATCCCCCCAGCGACAAATACCCATTGTCTTTTCTTGATTTTTTTTTTTTTTTGAATCTTAGCTCTCGAATCTTTGTCTATTCCTGATTGTCACAATGTACGCTGCTCGCCCGAAGCTGCAGGTGTGCACGGCTGTCGCGCAGAATGCGACCCGACCAGCGCTGTCACTCAAGTCCCCAAGTGCCATTCCTCGTACTCCCATCTCTCCGGTCTCTGCAGCCAGTCCAACCAGCAGGAGGTTTTCTTCGCTGCAGGTGCCATCCTATGGCTACATCAATTCCTGCTCGTCAAAGAGTATCCTCAAGAAGCAGCCATCCAATGCGAAAGCTGCCACTGGCAAGCACATCGAGTTCAAAGGTACTCCGACTGTGCACTGTGTGACTCCCATTGAGAACCCAGACGAGTACTACGGCACGCACACGAAGATGTCGCGAGAAGAGCGACGGTGGAAAGTCCGCGAGTGAACGGATCCTTAGGGATTCGGAGTGATGCAGATGCTCAAAGCATGGCGGCAACTACGCAGGAATGAGCAGACCCCAGCTCACGGAGCTGGCTCTGGAAGACTGCACAACACTGCACGCGATCAACAGGACAACCAGGAAGGAAGATTCCAAAGCCAAGTCCCAATTGGCAACCAATGCGGATGGTGTCGAACAACCAGACGATCCAACAAGTGTAAAGCTTGATGCCCTACTCGCATCTCAGCCCGAATGTCTTCGGTAGTCTCTGGACTGCCCCGAGGTGCCTCTCTGCGCATTGTCAGTTGATTATGAGACAAGAAGACGACCATGAAGAGTGTGATAGAGAGACGACTTATGTTTATGATGTGATGATGAGACTCGATCTGACGCGCGATGAATGATGTATTTAATCCAGCCAGTCATTACCGTTGAGTATTTTAGTATCTTGGAGATACATCTACACCTCGAACCATTCTTCATGAAAGTAGAAACCCCCCGTGATGGGATAGTAGCTGGCATAGAATGACTGCAACATCCTGCCGCTTTGGTCATTTAGGGCACCGGGCGAGGGCTTTGCTGGTCCGTGCAGGCCCGATCTTTTCTGCCGTCGCCGCTTGGGAGGCGCATTTCACCAATGTTTTCTCCAACGACTCCTGCGATATTTCGCAGATCAGTGGCAGGTGCATCAACACCTTTTTTTAAATGCCGCCGGGGTCTGCTGACCTTAGCTATTGAAACCTCATGGTAAGCTTTGAACCGATGCGATGCGATCCGAAGACTTCCTAGATACTAACCCAACTTTTTGCACCAGTGACGATACATCGGTAGCGATCGTTGATAAAAACGAGAGGAATAAGGCCAAAATTCACTTCCTCGAAAATGTGACGGCGGATTCCCGAGCACACCGTGGCATCCATCCGATTCTGGCCCTTGAATCTCACCAGGAGAGCCTCGCAAATCTCGTCAACAAAGCGCTCAGATCGCTCCCTGTATCGGATCATAATAATGGGATACGATTGGCAGATGGGTCAAAACGTCGTCGGCCTGATTTCATCTCGGCCACAAGAGGCCCTGGTATGCGCTCGAACCTGTCTGTCGGCCTCGATACCGGAAAAGCGCTCTCTGTTGCATGGCAGATCCCCATGGTCGGAGTTCACCACATGCAGGCGCATCTGCTGACACCATGGCTGGTATCGTGTTTGGCAAATGATGCGAGCTCAGAACTAGACACCCTATCGCCTCGGTTCCCGTTTTTGTCTATTCTTGTTTCCGGCGGACATTCGATTCTAGTCCACTCCCAATCCCTCACAGATCATAAAATCATGGCCTCCAGCGACGACATCGCCATGGGAGAGACCCTCGACAAGTCCGCAAGAGAGATCCTCCCTCCTTCATTGCTGCAAGATGCCAAAAACACCATGTACGGCAAGATCCTGGAACAATTTGTTTTTCCAAACGGCCCTGCCGATTTTGCCGATTACCACCCCCCGATGAACCGGGGCGAAGAGGTGGTCAAACGGCAGAGCCCGTGGGGTTGGAGTATTACTACGCCGTTTGCAAATACCCGAGCGCTGCAGCTCAGTTTTTCGTCCATCTCCAGCATGGTCACCAAAATAGTCAAGGACAGGAATGACAACCTGTCTCACGAAGAGCGGGTCGACCTGGGCCGGGAAGCTATGCGCGTTTGTTTCGAGCATCTTGCGTCAAGAACCATCATCGCCCTCGAGGCTCTTCGCTTGAGGCACCGTGGCGACGACGAAGTGAAGACTCTCGTCGTGAGCGGCGGCGTGGCTGCCAACAGGTTCCTGATGACGGTGCTTCGGTCCTTTCTAGATGTGCGTGGGTTTAAACACATCAAGGTTGTTGCACCGCCCCCGTACCTGTGCACCGACAATGCGGCCATGATCGGATGGGCGGGCATCGAGATGTTTGAGGCTGGCTGGCAATCGGATCTAAGCTGCCGCGCTCTACGGAAATGGACACTGGATGCACAAGCCGAAGACGGAGGAGTCTTGGGTCCTTCCGGGTGGATTCGAAATGGACCGGCTCTTTAGAATCTTGTATATTAGCGATACCCCCCGTTGTACTATCATACCTAAGTAATTCCCATCTCTTTCCCCTCGCACTCAAATCTACAATCCAAGATACGATCAACAAGATCTGATGTTGGTATGACTGCCAGGTCCCTAGAACGAGACCAAAAATATTCGATGGACGCCGATGCAAATGGAAACAGTGGAATAGCGAAACCACCTCCCCCCACCACCTCCTTGAAGTCGCAACAGTAGGGTATCGATGATGCGCCGCTCTGACCCTTGAAAAATGAACCTAACCCACGACCAGCACACTGTGCAATATCCGAAGAAAAGACAAGCCATAATCATCATGATCAGCCACCCACAGGAGGACCGCCTCGCTGCAACGAAGCGACTTGTTTTCGAAGCTCGAGAAAGAAATCTTTCCCACTCGCCATTGCGTTCGCTGCCACCAGTCAATCATGGACCACACCCAGCCAGGACGCGAGATCGGGGATTAACGTACACTTCGAGCCCCAGGGGCCGCCGGATCGCTGGTTGTTCGACTCTTTTCCAGCTGGTTTGTAGACGGGGACTTTGGAAACTGCAAGGATGAAGCGACAGGTTAGACAACGAAGGTAGTACCAGCAGGAAACGAAGAAGCATACCTCCAGGGCCTAAAATGGTGACAAAAGAGAGTCAGCTAGCGGTATTCCCAGGTCAAATCCAGCTCGTACCTCTCTTCAGGATGTTCTTGGAGTCGGCAGCATTAAAGCCCCGGACGGGAACATGCTGTTCTTGCGCCGGGCCCGAGCCACTCCATGCAGCGTTGCCGCGTGTCCCTCCTTGTCCGCCTGTCCGTTCACGGTTTCCATTGCCCGAGTGGCGTTGCGATGACTGGCGACTGGGACCTCCACGCCATCTGCGGAAATCAAGGCGAGTTAGCGGAGTGCAAGTACGCGGGGTTTAGGCAGAATGGTGTGTAACAGACCTGTCATCACCATTGCCACTCATATTCAAATTTGATAAGAGGTTCTTCCAAACGGGTGATGCGATTGTGCGTGGGAGTCAAGTAGCTGGAGGGGGAAGCTGTGGTTCTGTCATGCTGTAGAGCTGGAGAGGATCGACACCTCAGGCTGACTCATGCCTCCGCCTTGGCCAGATACCAAACACCTTGCCCCCGAATCTGCCAGCTCTCACAGGGCGACCGGACCTGGGGTTTCAAGTGACTGTGGTGATCCAGTTGTCGCTGAGTTTCAGCTCTGTCTGGCTCGATTTCTCTTTGACGTGTGAACCCTTTTGTTCTCTGCTCGTAACCTCGCTTGTTTGATGCGCAAACCCCCCAAACTCGATCGCGATCAAACAAACACGACCCACTTCAGTTTAATATGAGTGATGGCTCCGATGGCCAGACAATCACTTCCAGTCCAATCAGGCAGAGGTCGACCCAAGTCTTCTCTTAAAGCATCACGCAGCGCTGTTGATTCCCCCGAAGGACCCCCGTTGAAGAAACGAAAGTACATCCCCGGAGGCCCTGGAGGAGGAGGGAGATTCATCGACGTCGAAGCTCCTCCAGATACACCCAAAGAGCCCACCCCCGCCGCCAAACCATGAGTGCTCGCAGTCGTCCGGCGCGCGACATCGAGGCGCCAGTCCAAGCCCCTCCACCACCGCCCCCTGTCCCAACCACACCCACACCACCTTCTGTCACACGCCCCAGACGAGAAAAGAACCAGAATCGAGGTCGATTTACTTCATCCACAGCGGCAGCACTTGCGCTGCAACAGGGCGATGGATATAAACCGCGAGAGGAGCGCGGGTGGGAGGAGTTTCACCCCGACTTGGACATTGATGGCAAACTTGCCGTGTTCAACGCCGAGGAGGTGGATACTACCGACCCCTCAACTCCTGCCTTGAGTCTGGAGTCGCTGGCTGGCGCAACTCTCCAGGATAGCTCAGGAACGCCCATCGTTCTTTCGGCGGACATGGCCTCGCCCATCCCCTTCAAGCGCAAGCCTGGGCGTCCGCCACGCCGCCCTGAAGCCATTCTCAATGCACTCCTGGCTCAGCAAGGACCCAAAGTGATTCCGCCACCAGGACCCAATCCTCGAGAGAGATTGACGCTGCCGAAGCCCGCGTTTCGAGTCCGTGATCCTTTTACTTTCTATGAGCACAAGGGCGTAGGACAACAAAACTACGTTGATCGGACTATGGCCAGCGTGGGGTATCAGGAAAGCGATTTGTTTCTGCGTCATGACCGACGCTTTATTCGAATGACCGAAGGCGCCCAAGAAGACGATTTGGATGTTATTCAACCCTCAATGACCGAGGGCGACGTCAATGCCACGACCGGGCGCGTGGAGTATGATATGGACGAGCAAGACGAAAAATGGCTGGAAGAATACAATTCCAAACGGAGAGAAGATCAGCTCGAACCTATCAAGCCGGCGATCTTCGAGATCACCATGACTAAAATCGAGAAAGAGTGGCATGCGCTCGAGAAGCGAATTCCCAAGCCGAATCCCAAACCACCGCAGACCCACCGCCCTCGCTCCAGCTCTGCGGCCGCTGTCAACGGCGAGACCGTTCCACCCGGGGAAGAACAGGATAGCAAGTGCGCTATTTGTGATGACGGGGACTGCGAGAACTCGAACGCCATTGTCTTTTGTGACGGCTGCGATCTTGCTGTTCACCAGGAATGCTATGGCGTGCCGTTCATCCCCGAAGGCCAGTGGCTTTGCCGCAAGTGCCAACTCTTAGGAAGGGGGACGACCAACTGCATCTTCTGCCCGAACATCGAAGGTGCATTCAAGCAGACCACTTCATCCAAATGGGCTCATCTTCTCTGCTCTATCTGGATTCCGGAAGTCTCGATTGGCAACCCATCTCTCATGGAGCCGGTGACCGACGTTGAAAAGGTCCCTCGCAGCCGTTGGAAATTGCTTTGCTACATATGCAAGCAGAGAATGGGCGCCTCAATCCAGTGCAGCAACAAAAACTGCTTCGTGGCATTCCACGTCTCGTGTGCACGAAGGGCTCAACTTTACTTGAAGATGAAGATCGGCCATGGGCTCATGGATTCTCATCTTCTCAAGGCTTTCTGTGATAAGCATGTGCCACCAGAGTGGCGACTGGAGCATGGAACCGATGCGGCGACTGCCGATGCCATCGAATACTACCGCAATACTATGCAAGGTCGGCGATGGGGAGACAGCCAGGCCGCGGCACTTTCTCTGGGACCAGCGCATCATGCCGATGATGGCGAGGATGACCGAACTAATACCCCCCGCATCACCCTGACGGTAGGCGGGAATAAGCGGAAGCGAGCTCCCAGGACGGTTTGGAAATTGCCCTCTGGCGCTCCTGTGATCCCTCAAGTCGTGTTGAACTCGGTGGTAGCCTCGCTCCAGCGATTCACTGTTCGTGGCAGAAAGCAGTATGCCGAGGATGCGTCCAAGTATTGGACCCTCAAACGGGAAGCCAGACGAGGAGCAGCCCTACTCAAGAGACTGCAACTGCAGCTGGAGACCTTTTCATCCATGGAGATGACCCGAAGAGACTACGTGGCAATGGGCGTTCCAGGCTCTCGGCGCCTGCAGCGTCGCATCGAGTTTGGCGAGCGACTCTATAAGGATCTGGAACGACTGAGAGCGCTTTGTGATGAGGTGAAGAAGCGTGAGATGGAGAAACTGAAGGATGCGGAGATGCTCCGTGGCATTGTCGATCTCGTTTACTTCCCCCTGTTCCCACTATTGTGGCCGATCTTCGAAAAGGCCCAAACGTAAGTCCTCTGCTACTCATTCAGAATTGTTTCATGCTGACTCGCTCTACAGGTTGGACGGGAAGGGGGTTTTCGCGTTCGGGTTACTCTCAATCCGCAAGCGACTTGAAGAACGTTTTTATCCATCCGTCGCGGCATTCTCCGCAGACTTGGCCAGTCTGTTCACATCGGAAATTGGCGTCGAGCCCGCTGGCAACACTGCCGAACTCCAGGCGCAGATCAGTGGCCGTGCTCCAGAGCTGAGTCTTGAGCAGCGCGAGAAGAGAAAGTTGGCCAAACGAATCATCAAAGCCATTCAGCCAGCCCTGGAAGATGCGATTCGCAAGGAGAGCGAGCTGAACCGCAAGCCCTTCGAGAAGGAATTGAAGGAGTTGGATGTGATCTTCGATCACAGTGTGATGTCTCGCCGAGATTCTCTCGATGCCGAGGGTGACACTGAGCTCGATTCTGCTCATCCAGAGAAGACCTTTGAGGGAGCTGAAGAAGCCACCGGGACGGCCGAGACCACTGACCCTATGGCCATTGATTCTGTTCCTCTCCAACCACCTCATGAAACGGGTGCTGGCGAGACTATCCCGGCTGAAGCCCCCAGCGCGCAACCTTTGAGACACCCAACTCCTTTGCTCAAAGACGAAGACCAACGATTGCCTTTGGCACAAGGTGGTGTTCAATGGTATATGCAGCCATTTGATCCCACTGGGACGACAGTCTATGAGGAACGATGGACAGGACGGGATGTCATGCGCGGCATGAGCGAGGAGCTTAGTGAACTGGATGAAGACGAACTGAAGGACTTAATGGATGAGGAGCCGGACCAGAAGCCTGCCAACAAGCCATCTGGTTCGCAACAAGTGCGCCGAACTCGTCGTCAACGAGGTTCCAAGTAAATTTGATATGTTTGTGTTACTTTGTCAAGCATTGGGCGCCGGAGGGAGTTTTTGTACTTGTACCTGGGCAGTGTGTAGTTTTTTTCAGTATGCAGAATGCATTCATCTTAGCTAGTCTTGTCCTCGCCCCTTCCTTCGTACTTCCTCCTAATTCCATTTTATTTCCCTTTGATTCCCTCTTATTTCCTTAATCTTTTCTTCTAATTTGTCCTGGTGGGCTTTTTTTTTTTTTTTCTCCCGGTTGCGTAGTGATTGTCGGGTAGGCGGTGTTGTTTCCTGCCGCTTAGCGTCTCTTATCGGCTTCGATTTCTCGCCCATTCTTCCCTTCCTCATCCATCCACCTCCCTTTAATTCATCATGGCTGACTACGAAAACGACAACGGTCGTTACGCTGGTATGCATATCGATCTTTCATTCGTGTTTTTTTGCTGACCTCTTTTTCTTGGGGATTTAGACGAGCCCCGGTACGAGCGCGACCGCAGTGCTTCTCCTCGCGATGAGCCCCGTGGCGACCGTGCTCGCAGCCGCTCTCCCAACGGCCGCTCTGACGACAGGTATCTACCATAATCCCTTTACATCAGCTTGATCTAATAATTTCACAGACCTCTGCCCCCGCGTAAGCCTTTGTTGGACGAGGATGAGGAAGGTGCCCTGAACACTGGCTCCAACCTCTTCGTCACGGGCATCCACCCGCGTCTGACCGAGTCCGACATTTCGCGTCTGTTTGAGAAGTATGGTGATGTTGATAACTGCTCGATCATGCTGGACCCCCACAGCAAGGAGTCTCGTGGCTTCGGCTTTGTCAACATGAGCACTGCTGAGCAGGCCGATGCTGCCAAGGAGGGACTCCAGGGTGAGGTCATTGAGGGTCGCACCCTGAGCATTGAGAAGGCGCGCCGTAGCCGCCCTCGTACTCCCACCCCGGGCAAGTACTTTGGGCCTCCCAAGCGTGGTATGTTTTTATTATCTGATCCGTCTTGTGTAGATGCATCAAGCTCATTTCTGCTCTAGATGGCCGTGGCCCGCCTCGCCGCGGTGACCGCTACGATGATCGCCGTGGCCCCTACGGTGGTGGTGGCTGGCGCCGTCGCGACGATGATTCCCGCTATGGCCGATACGACTCGTACGACCGCAGGGACTACGGTCGCGACTACGGCCGTGACTATGGCCGTGACTACCGCCGGGAACCTCGTGACGACTACGGCTACCGCGGTGGTGGTGACCGCTATGGCGGCCGTGAGGATCGTTACCGCGACCGCCGTGACGACCGCCGTGACGATGCCCGTGGTGGTGGTGGTGGTGGTGGTAGCGGCGGTGGCTACTACGACCGAGACGCCAACCCTGCTAGCTTCGAGTCGGGCCCTCCCCGTGAGCCTCGTGAGGCGTACGCTGGCGGTCGCTCTTATGACGGTGACCGCTACGCTGGCAGGTAAGGTATTACCCTTATTTCAAAAGCAGCAAAAAAGAAAAAGAAGAGGTCTGTCCCTGATGTCTTCTTTTCATGGTTGAATGTGCCCATTGCCCAAATTTCCCCCCTTTGTTTCTTCAAATTGTTTTAATGTGGGATTCGAGCGACGGGCCTCGGGGCGTCGTTGTCTTTTGTGTTCTTGTGCTTTCACGTCTTCGTCTCAAACCGGATAATCGGAGCGCCATCGGCCTAATTGCGACCGACACTGCAACTGTCGAACCTGTCACCACTCGGTCGCGAGATGATGTGTCTCTTTTTTGTCTGTTCGCGACGCGACTCGGGAAATCTCTAGCGGCAAGGGAACAAAACAATTATCGCTGTAATTCGGTGTTTCATGGGTCAGCACTTTCGGCTTCTCTTCCGCCCTCTTCAGTAACGGCTCGATTGTATTCGACAAAATGAATGTCGCCCACAAGTTCACCAGTCGCTTCATTGTCGCCAAAGTCGTTGTCTTTGTGCTTGTAGTATCGGCTTAAAAAGCAGGGCGATTAATGAACCGATGTACTGGTTCGGGACCTGGGACGAGGTGAGCTGGTGTGGAGAGCTGACCTGTCTTAGGTTGGATACCCGGAAGACTGTCAACGCAGCGCTGCTACTGACTCTGCTTAGGATTCTGTTCGGCAGCTCCGTCTGTGTGGCCCAGGATTGGTTTCTGGCATGGCCCTCATATTGACTTGAATATGCGGTATGCCTCATTTAACTATCAAAAGGAAATTACAGCCATAGACATAAATAGGTCTCCTACACTTATCAGCTCTGGGGATATGTCCCCAGATACTTTGTCAAGCGAGATCGTAGCATGCCCCATGCTACCTATCCATGGAGGATGCCCCTATCTAGATGTATGGCCACGGTATACATGCTATGGCCATTTCTATTGAGGAAAAGCTGTAAAGCAACGGTATGTCGCTATTGTGATGCCCTCGAGCCCCAAGCCAGAACCAAATCCAACGCCCATAAACGCCCATAAACAAAAGATATCAACTTTTGGTCAAATAGACTCTTACTCTGACTCTTTCTTCGAGTCCCCTTCCACTTCATTGCTCTTCTGAATCAGAAACTCCCCAAGTACTCGCAGCGGATTGGAAGGCCTGCTCCCATAGTGATCAGCAACCTGTACAGATAAAGAGTCCTCTCAAGGGCCACGTACTGTTCTTTGGCAACCGACTTCATTCCCTCGAGCAGATGCGGCACAATCTTCTCGTTCAAATATACCCGCGCCGGAGCACCACCGGGGCGCACTTGACTGGTCGAGGCATTGGAAAGGTCTCCGATTGGGGTGTTGGAGCCGGCGCCGTTGATTTCGCCCATTGCGGTTGTCTGGTTCGATGCGCCGGTGGAAGTAAGGTTCAAGAACGCGGATTGATTCGTGATGGACTCGATTGGATTCTGCTCGGGGGAATGGTTTTTTGTCTGGCAGTGTTTTGAGCGGATTGAGAGATGGGTCGTTCAGGAATCGAGGAAGTGTTCTGGTGATGCGGGAGCGGGAAGCTGTGGAGCTTCTGGCGAGCTCTTGCCGCGCCGCGAGGTTCGACAGAAGAAGCCGACCTTATCCAAGAGCCACTGTACGGGAGCTAGCCTTTCCAATGGTCTATTTGTGTGTATTTTTCGTCGCACTTCATCTATTGTCCCCTCTGTTCTACGCTGTCGCATTACCCCAGCGAACTGCAAACACTGCAAACACCCCGATATGGATATATGGTCCACGTGATCTCGTGTCGACTCGACACGTCCGATGCTCGGATCTTCATTTATCGTGAATGGCCGAGCGACAGGATGTCCTTGCTGGACTACTGGGACACACAGCGGTCGGTCAAACGCAGAAAGGTTTCTGGCCAGGCCGAGAGCAACGACGCCCGAGACCAGAGCCCCAGTCCCTCCGAAGTGGCCGAGACCCCCGCGACAGATGACTCGGACACGCAGATTCCAAACAGTCAAACAGATCTGGAGTCTTCTCTACCTGTGATCGACTCCAATGATAATGCGATTGAGGAGTACGAGGCATCTGGGACGGATAATACCAATTCTGCATTGCATACGAGGTTACGCGATGGGGTCTGGCAGAGGGGCAAAAGCTCCATCTACGTCGATGCGTTTAATCTGGCGCTCGAAACCGTGCTAGACGAAGAGACTCATCTCTTTGACCAGGCAGAAATGGAAATCTTTACCCAGTGGTGGGGACTATCCTATGAATCTCAGTATCTGTAGGTTTTGTACATCATTGAAGCTTAAGTGGCTCCCATATGTCTAACGATCACTTAGGTATGTGCGGTTGTTCCTGCGCAAGACCTCTGCCTGGCATCGTATTAGCAGGCTGGGCTATCACTCGGATATCTCGGATCTGTCTACTGTTGCGGCTGATCTCCAGCGAGACCGATCATTGCCCGAGTCAGAGACGGGATGTACATTCAGATTTGCAGAGAGCACTGAAGAAATCACTGCACTGGAAGAGGCTTCATCTCTTCTTCTGCTTGAAGAACTTAAGACCTTTGCGAAAGAGGCAAAGGTCCAGGGTAAAAACAAGAAAGAGCTGTTGCTCAGTCTTCAGGAATCGAGTCAGACTCAGTCCGGGCTGGGGTGGAACCAATCATCCAACAATCGAGACAGCCATTTCACTCAAAAGATACTGGATTACACAGGACCGTGTATCAGGCTGTCGTCCGACACTCGAGCACTTTTCGAGCGCGTGCATTTGGTCTTCTACCGGTCGACCGAATGGACCGAAAAGTCCCTCACCACCATCATCCTGGCCAAAATCTCTCGGCAAAATTTCCCAGAGTACATTGTATGCCGGTCTAATTCCATCTTCCCGTCTCGAGCGGCGCTCCTGGAGTTTGAATCGGCAATAAGAACGCAGTACGTTATCGACAGCATTCTAGAATTCAATGGACCTCCCTCAACAGAGTCATTGCAACACATCAAAGATCTCGCGAACAATATCTATCCGCGATGGAAAGAGCTAGTGGAACAAGAACAGCTAAAAGAAGAAAGTATCTACGAGATTGGGGAGGGCGCATATCTGCGTCGTTTCTCCCCCGCCTGGGTGTATACAAGAATCATCCACAAGAGTTTACATCCCCTTGGTCGATTCAAAGAGCACAAGCGAGAACATGAGGTGCTCTCGGAGCTGCTAGGTCAGGGTTTGTTTCATGCTGCCCGGCGCGGCGCCTGGTACCAGCGAAAAGCGCTGCTGGAAGAACACTACATGTGGGCTCTCATGCCGAGCGACGGCCGCAGTGAGGAGCAGCAGCGCAAAATGTGGAAGAGGACTGCCCTACGAACCTGCGAAGAGGGCCTGGAAGACCCGCTCTGCCACTTGATATACCACTATGACCTTCAGAAACGGATCACCAAGCTTGAGAAAGCGCTCAAGGTGGTCAAGAGGGAGCAGCATGATTTTGGGCATGTTATGCTGAACAAACCCGCCGAGCGCACTATTGAAGGAATCCGCGTGGACCGGGACGAAATCCCCCGGAAGGGCCGAGCAACCATCTGGGTCGATGAGCGAGAAGGCGGCGAGTGTCGAGTCGAAAGCATGTGTCTGAGCTGGTATCGAGACCACGGCTGGAAGGGGTACCATTCCGAGGGCGGCATTGTCCGCACACTAGTAAGTGGCACAAACCCAAATACCAAGAAGAAATCTCCCAGGTTATGTATACATCGAGATTGACAAGGCATCTGTTGGATATAGTTTGGCTACCTTTTCTACGACATCCTCTTCACGTACGTGCCCAATGTCTTCCAGACGCCGTTTCAAACCTGCCCGCTCGACCTACACACCGATGTCTTCTACCCATCCCGCGCTTCGGAGATCAATCACCGACTGGTGGAGATCACCAACGGGGAAGCAGAGCGCATCATCCGCGAGATCCACGAGCGCGAAGCAGTCGCACAGCCCTGCGCCATCGGTATCGACTGGTCGTTCAGTCTTGACGATCTAGTTGAGATCACGCAGTGTTTCCGCGGCGAGGCCCTGGCGACTATCTGCAAAGTCCTTGCGCAGGAATATCAGCAGCGTGGTGGCGGAATCCCGGATTTGTTTCTGTGGGATCCCGAGGCACGCACGGTGATGTTTGCCGAAGTCAAGTCGGAGAATGACCGTCTGAGTGACACGCAGCGGCTATGGATCCATATTCTGACTGCGGCTGGAGTAAAGGTGGAGCTTTGCAATGCGGTTGCTCGGGAGGTCCGAGTGGACTGAGCTGCCTTGGGTGATATCCGTACATAGAGCATGGACATACATTCTAGATATGGGTTTATGTCTAAACTCGCCGGCGAGATTCTACAAATACAAATGCTCCCGCAAAGTAACATGAAAGGTATCTGAGAACGGGTATCAATCATGATAGTTACTTTTTTTCTTTTTTGGGTTGCCTATCTAGTACATCGGAAAAGATCACTAAACCGAGCACTGGTTTCCCATCGTCAACAGATCCCCCAAAGACCTCCACAGACCATCACGCATGCGCTTATGCGACCAGGGTGCTGGCGGTGGCGCTCTCGTAGCGCCAAGTGGGGGGCAGGACACCGACGGTCTTGTAGTAACGGGACAGACGGTGGATACGGGACTCGATCAGAATGAGGCGGAACTTGCTGTCCTTGTCCTTGCGGTTACGCTCAAGGTGCTTGCGGACGGCGACGGCCTAGATAGTGGTCAGCAAAAAAATTTTCTTCTTCTTTCTGAAAGCTCGAAAGCAGGTGGGGGGAATTACCTTCTTGATCAGGAAGTAAAGGTCCTCGGGAAGTTCGGGAGCGAGGCCTGTATTTCCAAAATCTCTCTGTCAGTCTAATATTCTTGACCAAGCAGAGGCTTAATTGTATCTGGTGCATTTCTGCGACCAGAGTTCGGGGAAGAGAAGGTTGAGCCCAACGAAAGTGCACAATTTTACGTGCGCACTTTCCTTATGCTTTTCCTTTCTTTCACCCGACCGAAGGGATAAGGTTGTTGGCGAGTGGATTCGTACCGTTGGACTTCAGGATACGGAGTATCTTGTTACCTATTCATCCACCGATGTTAGTATATGGTTCCTTCCCAATTCCAACCCAAAAAAAAAATGGGACTCTCGTACCAGTCACAAACTTGACCTGGGCAACACCGTGGCTGTCGCGGAGGACAACACCAATCTGGGAGGGGGTGGCACCCTTCTTGGCCAGCTTGCAGATGTGGTCGACAACCTGGTCGGGGGTGGTCTTGAGCCACGCCGGGGGGGTGCGGGAGTAGGGGATGGCAGAGGAGGCAATGCCCTTGCCCTTGCTGTGAAGGCGACCCATTTTGATGTGGTGGAAGGTGGTCGAGGGGGTGGTGGTTGTCGGCGAGGTTGAGATGGTCGAAAATCGGCCCGGAGCAGAAGTTGTGTGCAAATGTGTGGGTCACGTGCTTCGCTTATTTTCCGCTCTTCCGCCTTTTTGTTCTTCGGACTTTGCCCCGTTCGACTTCTTCTTTCTTCTGCATTTATTCGTACAGGCAGATTCCGAGGAGATTTTACTAATTATCAGCAATATCCCCTATTCTCGACCTGTCATCCACTCCAGGTTAGTACCATGTTCTTCCACGTACCTCGCCCAATTCCCCCGATGATCTTCGTGATGAAACACACCTTTTACTTTATTTCTGGTACCTCTTATGTCAGGAGGGCGTTTTCGGACGCCTCTCCGATGATCTAAATGGACTTCTGATCGACTCAACTTTGCTCGATGCCTCATGTTTATGTTTGCTTGACTCGAACTAACGATGGCTTCAGATCTAGGTGAATGCAAGATAACAACAAAGTTGGGGGGAAATTCTCCACGCTTATTTTCTGATCCCTATTATCAACCGTATGCTCCGAGTAGTCCACGGACGACATGGATTCTTTCATGGTTGCTCTATAATACACTGTATGGTAGGATCCGTCCCGATCATGGTTTGTCGCGCAGTCTCTTCGACACCCTCCGAGTCTCAACTGTCTTGGATGCGTGGACGACACCGTCGGACTGCCCCTTTCGCTTCTTGCCTCGCTTTGTAGCTTCCTCGAGCGCATCCTCGACCTTGATCTCGACGTCTTCTTCCTTGGGCGCTTTCAAGCCCACGGCAGTCGTAACTTCAGTCTTAATCTCCACCTGTGATTTGCTGTCTTTGACATCCACATCCACCTTCTTAGTAGCGGCGAGTCTGTCAGCAAAAGACCGCAGGTCCGCAGTGAAGAGGACGCTATGGGCCCAGCCGGCCTCCTTGCCCCAGAGCTTGCGGAAGTGGTTGCCCACGGCATCATAGGTCGCTTTGTTCAGTGTTTTCTGGGAGCTTTTGCCAAACCGATAGTCGCGCTGCGCGATTTGCCAGACTATTGACTCTGTGAGAATACAGCTCCTCGTAAATAATGCCAATGCACACTTACCATGGGTATCAACCGGTACGGACTCTCCCCATCCCAACCCCATGAGACACACACAATCTGCCACTTTTGGGCCAACCCCTTGCAACTCGAGCAAGCTCTCATGGGCCTCACGGTATCCTGGTCGCCCCTGCGGTTTCATCTCGTCACCTGGTCGGGATTCCACACCCAGTGCAGGGGACTCGGGGTTGCTTAACCCATCTAGCCAGCCATCCTCCCGGTCTCGCGATACAATAACCGCCGTCTGGTAAATGTATTTGGCTCGGTAGCCAAAGCCCAAGCTGCGGAGGTTGCTTTCCACATCCTTTCCTGCCAGTGCCTCTGGAGACGGAAAGTCATGGTAGGCGCGTCCCTCAATTGTTGCGATAAAGGGTCCATAATGGAGACATAGCTTCTCAACCATCTGAGAGATGCGTGCGATATTGTTGTTGCTGCTGCAAATGAATGACACCAGCGCTTCCCAGGCATCTTGCCGTAGTATTCGGATCCCCGTAAACTGAGCGGCCTTTTTCTTGAAATTGGGATCTTGTGATGACCATTGTGTGTAGAGGTCAGTGAGATTCGAGGATAGGTTGAAGTAGTGTTGGACAATGCGAAGTAAGTCACTATCTGCGGAGGATTGAGGGGCCGGTGCTGAGGGGTGAGGAGCGGACGAGGATTGTATGGTGCGATAGTAAAGGCAACTCGAGTCTTGTTTTAGAGAGAGTAGACGGCCATGAAGAACGCATCGCCATTCTTCGTTGTCGGAGATCTTCTGCCATCTGGAAGGAGTCAGTCTTATCCTCCAGGCACAATTGCGCGGGACTGACCTGAATGACTGGCCACAACGGAGGGTTGTGTTAATGCAAAGCTCGCTCAGGCTAACAGGTAGCTTGCGCCATTCGGAAAACCCCATCCTTGAACTAAAGGCATACAAGGACTCCAGCAAGAGATAGCGGCCACCCTCGGTCAAGATTAGTCAGCTGAGGTAATGATACCAAGGTATACAAATCCAAATCCTCGACTACCTACGCTTTTTGTTTTCGCGCCGGGAGTTACTCTTTATATAAAGGCAAAAAGAAGTAAGAAACCCACTTACCTCCATGTATCCACCAAAGTATTGGTGCATAGCCGCTTGTCTACTCGTGCTTTCTTTCTTTCCTTCATTTTGAACGATTTTCGAAAGATATCTCTAAATAAACAGAGATACATTAGTTTTTATCCCGTACCTTTTTAATACGTATTTATTCGAGATCTTAATACGAAGAAGGGGAGTGCCGTAAGTGACGAAGCTGCGCGGCGCGACTTCTCGTAGTTCTGCCGTCTCGATCTTCGCGCAGCAGGCGGTGACTTCCCTACCGCCTGGAAGCTCCGAAATCAGTTTTCCCCTTCGCTGCATTGCGACCAAGCAAAGCTTCATTTGTCTGCCCCAACTCAGCATGAACGGCGACACCTATTCATCCAGAGGTAAGAGTTTTAAATTTTGATGTCAGATCCATGCTAACTCATATAGATACTGGCCGTTCGCGCGATTATTATGTAAGTGCCAGCTCTACGAAGTTTGGCGACGACTAACCCAATTTAGCGCGACGAGCGGCGAGAGCGCGACAGAGGTGACCGAGGTGACCGAGGTGATAGGGGTGAGAGGGGTGAGAGGGGTGAGAGGCGGCGGTCGCGGTCTCCCCATTACGGCCGGAGCTCGCGACGCGATTACGAGTCCAACTCGTACTCGTCCAGTCGAGACTACCGTGCCCGGGAACGTGAAGACCGCTACTCCAGTCGGAGAGATGATCGAGAGTGGGACCGAGACCGTGGTGACCGTGGTGACCGTGGTGACCGTCGACGACGGGACTTTGATGATCGCCCTCGACGGGACTTGTTCGATGAGCGACCCCGACGTGCCGACCGAGACCGCGGTTTCGGCGATCGCGAACGTGAGCGAAGAGACCGGAAGAGAAGCGCTACACCCCCACGCCGCAAGGAACCCACGCCGGATCTGACGGATGTCCCCTCTGTGCTGCAGAGGAAACGCCGCTTGGTCCAGTGGGACATCAAGCCCCCGGGTTATGAGAATGTGACGGCGGAACAGGCGAAGTTGTCTGGTATGTATTCTTTGATACGACGAGGGTTGGAGAAACTAACGTCCATAGGAATGTTCCCTCTCCCCGGTGCACCTCGCCAGCAGCCCATGGACCCTAGCCGTTTGCAAGCGTTTATGAACCAGCCTGCCGGTTCAACCGAAAGCACGGCCCTCAAGCCTTCCAACTCCCGCCAGTCTAAGCGTCTCTTCGTCTACAACATACCCTCTGGCGTAACGGGAGATGGTGTGATTTCATTTTTCAATCTGCAGCTGAACGGTCTGAACGTGATCCACAGCGTCGATCCGTGCATTTCAGCCCAGATTTCCGAAGATCACTCGTTTGCGCTCTTGGAGTTTAAGTCGCCCAACGACGCAACGGTTGCCCTCGCTTTCGATGGAATTGCCATGGCCGAGGGGGCAGACAAGGGACTTGAGGTGCGACGGCCAAAGGACTACGTTGTCCCGGGTGGAAGTGCAGAGCAGGAATACCAGGAAGGCGTACTGCTGAACGAGGTGCCGGACTCGCCGAACAAGATCTGTGTCTCCAACATCCCAGCCTTTATCCCGGAGGAGCCTGTCACAATGTTGCTGAAGTCCTTCGGCGAGCTCAAATCTTTCGTCTTGGTCAAAGATGCGTCTACGGAGGAGTCGAGAGTGAGTATTTGTACCTCATTGTCCGTTTTCTCACTTGCTGACTTCCCGCAGGGAATTGCTTTCTGTGAATATGTTGACCCGAATGCTACTACCATCGCGGTGGAAGGTCTAAAGGGCATGGAACTGGGCGATCGGCATCTCAAGGTCGCCCGCGCCAGTATCGGAACCACGCAGGCTTCCGGTCTGGACATGGGCGTCAACGCCATGTCTATGTTTGCCAAGACCACTTCGCAAGACCTGGAGACCAGTCGGGTGTTGCAACTGCTGAACATGGTGACGTCGGACGAACTCTTGAACGACGATGACTACGAAGGTATGTTGTCTTGTCCGGAACGTCGCTCTTACCTGAAATTTGACTAACATGCTTCTCCCCAGAAATCTGTGAAGATGTGAACGATGAATGCTCAAAGTTCGGAAAAGTCCTCTCTCTGAAGATTCCCCGACGCGGCCTCGGCGCAGGCAAGATCTTCGTCAAGTTCGATACCACCGAGTCTGCCATCGGTGCCCTCAAGGCGCTTGCGGGACGCAAGTTCTCGGATCGGACGGTGGTGGCCTCGTACTACGGCGAAGAAAACTTCGATGTGGATGCATGGTAAATGCAAATCGTGGTGTCTTCCGCGCTTTTTTTTCTTCCTCAGGGCTTCCTTTTCCCATCTTTGTTCTTCACATCGGCGTGTTATCCCCTTTTTGTCCGACCAGTTTTGCTTTCGGAGCAGGAGGGTCTTGAATGTACCATAGCAAACAGGCATATGTCCAGAACCTGCCATGCCTTGATTTTGACGCCTTGTAGAAGAGATGCTAAGATGGTAATTGCTAGTTGCCAGGTATTCAGCTCTTGTCACAAAAAGTACGTCAAGTGCATGAAGCCCAGCTGAGCAAGACCTGGGGATCGGCGCGTTGATCGCTGATGTGCTTCGTCCTCTGGCAGGTTAGCGTCGGCGAGTGTTGCCGCGTAGAGAACTCAACCCTAAGCTCGTCTCCTTCGCCCCATAAAGTCTTGTCTGTCGGTCTTTGACACGGGTTTTATTTTATATTATATTTCTCTCTTTTTCTAATGGCAGAAATTACAGTTGCCGGGTATTGCCATTAATCACATTGTACAGAATGGATTGGGTCTATGTGCCTGGAAGGGTATCCACAGCATCGACCGAGTCCCACCCCCACGCCGCCTTCAGCAGCCGCTGCATCGTGTACGTGGGATAGGCATGCTCCTCCTCGAGTTTCACCAGCACGCCCAGGAGGGCCTCTTGCTCGATACGGTCTGTGAACCGGTCCCCGCACATCCCAATCGCGACACTGGCCGTGACCAGCCCGGGCGGACTATGCTGGTTCGACAGGGCAATACCACAGAGCCGAAGGATAATGGAGCGGACTCGTCGGTCGACCGACCGCATGGCCGTGCGCTGGCCGGGTCCTAGACGCGGCAGCTTGGGATTGTACACGGTCAGCAGGATACGAGCCAGGTCGAGGTGCTGCAGGCCGGCGACATGGCAGTTGTTGAGGTACCAGAGTTCGGGGAAGACCTCACCGCGGGAGCGGTCCGGGTCGCGGGTGTAGATAGGTCGGAAGGAGGCCGGGCCCAGCTCGGCCCAGAGAGTCTCGAACGAGACCAGCTCGTCGTAGCGCGCAACCCGCATGTCGGATGCGGGGAGCGGGTGGAGAACGCCCGTGCTGGTGTTGGGGGAAATGGTCGCGGGGAGTTGACTTGTCTTCCGATCCGAAGCAGTACTGCAGTACGTCGGCGCAGTGGATGACGAGCCGGTCGGCCCAAACATAGTCGTCGGCGGGCTCGAAGGATCGGTATGGCTCGCATGGGCCCAGAGGAAGTCGGAATGTGCGCTGTTTCGAGAAAGCTGTGAGAATCTCCTGCCGGAGTGCGATCCAGTAAGCGGCATGTCGCAACCCACTCCCTCTGGCTGCTAACATGGCCTGGGCATCCAGAAACACTTGGATGCCGCGGAGACCACTTTCGGTGTCTTCGCCCATAGCCGGCACTGCAGAGATCGTGTCAGCACTGTTGAAATCAATTCATTGGACTCTCAACGAACAATCTACTTCTTCATAGAACCGAAGAATCACGGCGGCCGCCAGGAGATTCTCGTCCTGGGCCTCCCGGGAATGATCCGACAGCGACACAAAGTGCGCAATGCATTGGTTGTGATAGTGAAGAGCAGTTTCTGGCGTCAGATTCGGGAGAATTTTCCCTCCATATTGGATTTGGTTTCCAATATAATATTTTTTGATCCGGCTCAGGTGTCGTGCCGCGGCGGTATAGATTGCGTAGAGGAGCGGAGGACATGATCGTGCGCGCAATGGCACAGTACATTCAAAATGCCTTTCTCCATCGCAAATATCGAACTGCCCAAGTGTAAGCTGACAGGGGGAAAGATAAGTCCCCGGAGAAGGGAGTTGGCAAAGAGATTACCCAATGTGCCATCTGCACAACAAAATACCGCATTAGGCAAGCTTCATGTTCATCGAAATGAGGCAGCCCACTCTCGGTCTGAAAAACAAGATCGCTTGACCCGAGGGATGCATGACTGCTGTGAGAGAAGCTGGGTGACGCAGACGAGACAGAGGGGTGGTTCCCAGGCGAACGCTGGGTGGGGTAGGGCGAGAAAGAGAGAAGATGTGAAGTCTGGGGCCGGACAGAAAGATACGGATTGGGTGAATGTGATTCAACAGCGTCACTCACGACGGACGGGTCAGTTAGGGTTCGGTGGTCCGTGAATGAAACACTTCGCCGGCGTCCCGAGGCCAACGGGGAGGACCCCAAATCCACCGAGTAGTGTCGGGCTATGTCGGCTGTTTCGTCGACGTACTGGAACTCAGCTGTGAATAGAAGGAGTCAGCACGGCAACGGGGAAGCCCAGATGCCGGAATCCTGATGACGCAAGCCGCTGTTTCATAGAGGGCGGATCACGGACCATGGCCGACGGGCACCCAGGGCTGATCGTCCGCGAAGTCGGCATCATATCGAGCACTGGAGCCATGACGGAATCCCGAGGGCACCGCTTGCCAGACACACGATGATCCTGAGCGTTCACAGCGGTGACATTGGGGCTTGTTGCCATCGCCTGTCGCGTTGCGCTGGTTAGCCTCATTCCACGTAGACATCTCATCAAACTCACATTTGACATGTCGGTCTAACGATTGACATCGTGATCAGTCAAAATTATGCATCTCCCGATCTATCGCCACCATTCACTTACTGCGGCATTCCTGGCTGTAAGACAATAATCCATCGTCAGTCATTGGATGCCCCCACGAACTGTGGAGGTACTCACCAGGGAACTGCCTTACTCCGTCGCATAGTGAGACAATAACGAATCCCCCTGTAATGACGAAGAGAATGGAATTAGAACCGGGACGAGAGGCAGTCAAATAGCGGAAGGCAAGACTCGGCGAATCTCCACGGGTGCGGGGTACAAAATCCGGGGTTTACGGGGGTTTGACACGGGACGCCCCCCAACTACATCATCGCATCCATGGACCGAGATGGGTCATCATATAAGCGGACCAGGTCCCGCAGTGCCTCTCGATAATTTGTGTAGATTAAACTTTGCTTTCTTTCAATCCATCATGAGTGACTTGAGTCGGTCCTCCTTCAAGACCGATAACCCGAAGGGCTCCGCCGAGCATGTCGAGACGTCTTTCTCCGCTGAACTTGACACCATCGAAGACACGCCCTGCAGCAAATATGCCTGGCTGGTGTCTATTACTGCGGGAGTGGGTGGATTTTTGTTTGGTTACGACACCGGCATCATCTCTGCCATTCTAGTATATCTGGGCACCTCCCTGGGCAAGACGTTAGATGGCAGCGAGAAGGAACTAGTGACTTCCCTCACCTCAGCTGGCGCTTTTGTCGGCGCCGTGCTGGCCGGTTTACTTGCCGATCGGTACGGCCGCAAACCTCAAATCTACAATGGCTGCATTCTGTTCATCATTGGCGCCATCATCCAGGCCACGGCTTATAGTATCGCCCAGATGTCCGTGGGTCGTCTGATCGTGGGATTTGGTGTGGGCTCTGCGGCTATGATTGTTCCGGTATGTAATTGACTGTTCCTCTCTGGCTCTGCTGTCTTCGCTGACCCTGTTAGTTATACATAGCCGAAGTGGCTCCGGCCAAATACCGCGGCCGTATGATCAGCCTGGACAATCTCTCCATCACAGGCGGACAACTGATTAGCTATGGCATTGGAGCGGCCTTTGCGTCAGTCAGCAACGGATGGCGGTATATGGCAGGTCTGGGGGCAGTCCCGGCCATTGTGCTCTGTTTTCTGCTCCCCTTCTGTCCCGAATCACCCCGACAGCTGGTGTACCATAACAAGCAAGACGAAGCGGCCAGGGTGATTGCAAAGATCTTTCCAGAAGGAACCCCCGAGCAAGTTCAGCAAAAGGTGCAGCACATTGCTATCCACATCGACCAAACCAGAAGCTCGGAGAGGAGCCTCTGGTGGCAGATCAAGCAGCTCTACGTGGTACCCAGTAACTTCCGGGCGCAGTTCGCCGCATGTGGTCTCATGGCTGTCTCCCAGCTGGGAGGATTCAACAGCCTGATGTACTACTCGAGCACTCTCTTTGCCATGGTGGGATTCAATAACCCTGTGGCAGTGGGCACGATCATTGCCGCGACGAATTTCGTATTTACGTTTGCCAACCTAGCTCTCATCGATAGGGTGGGTCGGCGCCGGATTCTGCTCTGCACGCTGTGGGCGATGGCTGCGTCGCTGGTGTGCACCGCGATCTGCTTCCGCTGGATTCCTCTTGGCCACGATCTCACGCTCAAGACCCAGAAAGTCGGCTGGGCTGCAGACGTGGTCCTGGTGTGCTTGGTAGTGTATGTCGCGTTCTACTCGATAGGCTCGGGCAACATCGCCTGGATGGGAAATGAGTTCTTCCCCATTGAGGTGCGGGCCGTTGGGACGATGCTTCTCACCATGACCTGTTGGGGCTCGAACATCATCGTTGCCTCGTCATTCCTGACCCAGATGGAGAATACGACCCCCTCGGGTGCATTTGGGTTCTACGCTGCCATCTGCTTCTTTGGATGGGTGGGTGTATATTTCTTCTACCCTGAAGTCAAGGGTATGACGCTGGAAAATATCCGGGAGGTCTTTGAGCATGGTTTTGGAGTCAATTATGCCCGAGAAATCCAGAAGGAAGCCAAGCGCAATGCGCAGGAACGCGCTGAGAGCAGCGAAAGCGTGTAAATTTAGGTTGGTTAGAATTTCTGTACGGATGAAATGCAATAGATAGAACCCCAAGAGAGATGATGCATCGGACGGAAATGAGGGCATGGAAGGTCACGGGATATACTGCACTGGAGCACGTAAATTTCTTCTACCTAATTTCGCCTTTTCCCCATCTCTCTTTTTTAGAGACATCAGTGACCATGTATCGCAATGCAAGACACGGTGCATTATCACCCCGAAACCCATCAGACCCATTTTTCGACGTAGTCGATCCGCCCCCAGGAATGTCGCGGCCACCGCGAGTGGAGACTCGGGGGGTGCGGGGGAAGATGCGGTGGAGAACGCCACAGCAAGTCTCGCCGAAATCCTGCCTGTTCAGGCAGCAGTGATCGGCATATTCAAGAGGTTTGATAGCTGTCTGCTCCTCTGCATCGCTGGATTGCTGAGTCTCCGTTGCCCAATGTTGTCCACTTCATACGGGCTGCGGCGGAGACACTGCGGGGCTGGCCAAGTTGTGAAGCTATATAAACCAGATCCAGACTTTCCTTTGCAATCGCTATAGCCATTGAGCTTTGTCTATCCTTGCATCGACTTCCCTCTAAATTCTTTGACCCGTTCCCGAATTACAACATGTCCGAGAAGCTTCAGGTCGCCGTGGCAGGTATTGGGCGCATGGGTACGTTTTTTCTTTTCTTCTCTTTTCTCTACTCTTCCTTCCCCTAAGAAGGTATTTGAACATTGGTCTCATTCGCGACTCGTCCCAGGCATGCGCCATGCCCGTCACTTTGCGACGCTCACTCCCCGCGCTGAGCTAATTGCAGTGTGCTCCCCCGTCCAGGCGGAGCTGGACGCCGCGCAAAAGGAGTTCGGGGTCCGCACCTACCGGGACTACGAGGAGATGCTTCGACATGAAAAGACACTGCAGGCCGTGGTCGTGGCTAGTGCGACGACCGTGCACGCCGAGCAGGCCATCAAGGCCATTGAGAAGGGACTGCACGTTCTGTGCGAGAAGCCGATCAGCACCAGCCCGGAGATTGTAAGTCGACAACCCATTAAGAAAAAAAAAAAAAAGATCACTTACTATGCACCTCCCAGACCACCTCGGCAGGACGATTCGCTAACACTTCTTCCCATAGTCCCAATCCGTGGTAACCGCTTACGAAAAATCCAAAAAGAACCACCCCGCCCAAAAAGTAATCTGCGGGTTCTCGCGCCGCTTCGACGCCTCGTACCGGGATGCGTACCAACGCATGGCCAACGGCGACATCGGCACGCCAGCTGTGTTCCGGTCGCAGACCTGCGACAAGCTCGATCCGAGCGGGTTCTTCGTGGCGTACGCCGAGTTCTCGGGCGGGATCTTTGTGGACTGCTCGATCCATGACATCGACCTGGCGCTGTGGTTCTTCGGCGAGGAGAGCAAGGTCAAGAGCGTCAGCGCGGTGGGGATCACGGCCGTGCAACCGGATCTGCGGAAGCATAATGATCGGGACAATGCGCTGGGGATTATTGAGTTCTATGTAAGCGGGGTCTTTCCTCTCTTCCTCCTTTTATTCCTCCCAGTTGTTGCGTCTTTTGTTGTCTCTTCTGTTTTGTGATATCCACTGACCCATCCAGGGAGGCAAAATCGCCCAACTCTACTGCTCGCGCATGATGGCCGCCGGCCAAGAAGACTGCACCGAGGTGACAGGGACGGCAGGCAAGATCGCCGTCAACACGCAGCCGCAGCTGAACCTAGTCAACCTGTACGAGCCGACGGGGATCCGGCGTGAGATCCCGGCCGACTACTACGGCCGGTTCCAGGCGGCGTTTGTCACGGAGGCGAACGAGTTCACAGCCTGCTGTCTCGACAACACGCGGCCGCCCATGTCACTGGATGGGGCGGTCAAGGCGGTCACGATTGGGTGTGCGCTGCAGGAGTCGCTGATTTCAGGGAAGAAGATCGAGTTTGATGAGAGTGGGCGCCGGGTGGAGCAAGCTAGGCTGTAGATATTCTGGTTGTTTCATGCCATGCCGAGCGAGAGATATATACATAGGAAAGAAACTTGTGGAGATATAGACGGCAGTCACCGACTTGATAATATACTCTCTTCATCCTTGCGGTCTCCCAACATCTACTACAAACTACCTCTACAGACCAAGTCCAATAAAGCCGAAGCGCTGCAATTGACTAACACATGGACAGACGGCCAGCAACCAACTGTCTCAAGCAAAAAGAAATAACTAAAATGAGCGGGTAATAGGGCACACAGAAAAAGCGGCACAACAAGATATGGCGTAGCAGAAAAAAGTACATCACAAGAAGAGAAATCGGTGGACCGCGGGCTTATTATCAAAAACCATTCTTTTTCGGTTCGTGGGGCCCATCCAGCGAGAGAGTTCAGAGAGTGTGGGGGTCGACAGCAAGGAAAATAAAGGGAGCGAGTAGTTGGGAATGGTGGGAAAAGAGCTGCACGACAACATTAGCGGAGGGAGAAACCCTTGCGCTTGCCCTTCTCTTCGATGGGACGTCCGCTTTCGAGGCGTCCCTTCTTCTCCTCCAGCTCCGAGCGCTGGCGGTCTAGCTGATCCTTCATCTCGCGATGTCGGGCATAAAGTTCGTCTTCGCTCTGCTTGAGCTTGCTTTCTTTCTCCGCGACCTTCTGTTGGAAGACCATCTTCATCTCGGCCTCCATCTTGGCCAGTTTCTGCTCGTGGAGGGCGCGCTCCTCCTCCTGCTTGACGGCCGGGTTGACCTCCTTGAACACGCTCGGGTCCTGGGCGACACCCATCTGGGTAAGCTTGTCGGACCGGTAGTTCTCGTACAGGAAGTTGTTGGTGTGCTCCTTGAGCTCCTCCATGTGGGTGCGGATCAACATCTGGCGCAGCTTGACGAAATCACAGTGCTCCTCGTTGTCAACCTCGATAATACCCCAGGGGTAGCTACGGCCACGGACGCGACGGCCGTCGGCTGCCGAAACCTCCGAGTTGGCACCAACCACGGCAAACGGCACCTTGGACATGATCTCTTGGTTCTCAGCGATGGTCTCCTCGTCGTCAAGCTCGTAGCGGGGGCCCTCGAAGATCTGGATGGAGTGGTGCTCGATATCGGCCAGGATCTGGAACAAGTTAGCGGCGGATTTTTGGCAATAAAAACATAGCAAAAGACAACATACTCTCTGCTTGAACAGGGCAACCTCCTCGTCGGTCAAGGTGTCGGCCTTGGCGATCACGGGAATCAGGTTGACCTTAGTGTGCAAGCGGCGCATCACCTCGATGTCCAGGGGCTTCAGGGAGTGGCCGGTGGGCTGGATGAAGTAAACGCAAGCGTGGATGCGGTTGTCGACGGTGTTGCTGCGGTTGACCTTGTTCTCGGCCTCCAGGTAGGTATCGAAGCGCTGCTCGATGTTCTCGACAATGGGGCGCCACGAGTCATCGTTGTTGACAAAGTCACCAAATCCAGGGGTATCCACCACCGTCAGACGGAGCCGCACGCCGTTCTCCTCAATATCGGCGCTGGTCGACTGAATCGACACGGTCTTGGGGATGATATCGGCGTTGGGACCGGTGCGTTCCTTCGGGGGGTAGAGGGAGGTGTTGAACAGAGTGTTGACCAGGGTCGACTTGCCGAGTCCGGATTCACCTGGTTGGTGTTAAGAGGGTAACACGGGCAAAAACTTCGCGAGCAATACTCACCAACAACCATGACATTGAAGTTGAAACCCTTGCGGACACTCTTGCGGTGCCACTGGTTGGGCAGGTTGGCAAAGCCCACGTAGCCGGTGAGCTTGCGGCGCACAACGTTCTTCATGTCGGTAGCGGCTTGAGCGACGGCCTTTGGATCCCGAGAGCTGACGGTCTGGGCGTTGCCGGAGCCCATGGGGTTGCTGCGTTCGACAAAGGGCGAATCCTTTCCGCTGCTGGGAGTAGGCGAGTCCCGGGACGCGATGGGAGAACCATCCGTAGATGGGGAAGCTGATCAATCCGTCAGCGTGACGTGGTCAAGTCCGCGAGGAGCCGTGATTCCCCTCGTTCCAATCGGTGGGATAGCTTACCCATTGCGAAAGTTTAAGGGGTGTGAGAAAAAAAAAAACCGAGGGCGACGAAGATCCCCTGTATAATTCTTCCGTCAGCTTTTGTGCACTTTTATTTTGGAATTTCTGCAAAGCGTGGAGTCTTGTGGTCACAATTGGGCAAATAAAAAAATTCGGGGGGTAGAAGGGGAGAATGTCAGGGATTCATACCTAAATGCTGCGTGGTCCAAAAAAAGGGGGAGACCAGTCAGAAGCGAACGACCGAAAAAGAAGCCCTCAAAAAAAGTCGAGACGGGGGCAAGAAAAAACAAACACAAAGGAGAAAAGAAAGAGAGAAAGGGAGATGAAGAGGGAGAGAGAGAGAAAGAAAGGAAGAGTTGAGACTGCCAGTCTGGGAAAGAAAGGGGGGGCCTCAAGAGGTCGGATCTATTCTGGAGTTGGTTTGGATCGACCCGCGTCGAATTGCTGAGCTACGCGATGCATCATTTCCCGGTCCGAATTCTCTCTAATTTACACGTTTTTTGGGCCTTTTCTTTGCATCTCTCTCTTTTTCTACATCCAATTCCAACTTTTTATACACCGCAAATTAGAATTCTTCCTGCCTGCTTCGACATGGAGACGTTCCATGTTACCTGGGCCAGGGACTCTACGTCCAGTCCATGCCTTCTCCGTAACATCCAGGATCAATTGGTCCAGCACATCTGAACTGGGCCCATCTCATCTCGGCCTCTTCGCAATGTTTGGCTTCAGGGGTTCAAGGCCCCAATCGATACGCCAATCACCGGGCTCACGTGAGTTCCACCGTAGCTCTATCGTGGCCTCAGGTGTCTCTATGGGGTGGGTATCGACACCTGAATCCTGGGGCGTGATTTCTTCAGGTCCAGTGCCTACCTTTCCTAGTAACACAATCCATGGATCCAATCCATCGATACTTCCAAGGTCGGCGGGGTGGGAACCATGATTACATCTCATAGGCCTATCTGTACATCTATTTCGCAGTCTTGCTCTTCTTCTTGGGCCGGGCCTCCCCGTCCGACATCTCGTCCTCATCGCCTGTTGCATCCGCGTCCGCCATTTCTGCGTCGCTCCCACCGCTACTGTCGTGGTCCGAATCGAACTCCTCGGCAACATCCGAATCCGAGGAGGCATTGAAGTCCTCATCGGGAGACTCCGAGTCCTCGTCCGCCGAGCCGCGGTCGGGTCGGGCCCCTTCTTCGTCGCTCGACCCCATGTCGTCGTTATCAAGGGCAGCCGCCAGAAGAGTAGATCCCTAGAAGAAATTAGTCAGGTGATCTGGTGAGATGATTGCAATCCACTTACATCGTCGGACATCTCGTTCTTAATCCGAATACTCTTGGACTTGAAGAAGTCTTCGAGGGGTTGTTGCTCCTCCCTGGACACGTTAGATCATGCAAACCACATCGTCCGAGGGGGGTTCCTTACCGATTGATGTTACTGAACTGGTGCTCTCCGAGCCCACCCTTCAAGCTGACCGTGATGTCAAACGTGCGGCTGGCAGAGACGGCGCCTCCAACACGCGACATCGTGACAACCGCAACGTTCTCAAGCTGAATGTAGGTGGCGGGCTTGGGAACAAAGATCAGACTCTTGTCCAAGAAATACAACAGACCTTCGTTGGCCTTGATCGAACATTTGACTCCGTGGTGACCGTGGTGGCTAGAGACGGTCAGCAACAAGAATGAGGTCAAGCCGGAAAGGTAACTCACCTGACAAAGTCCTTAGACGGCATGATCACCTTCTTTCCAGACAAGCCACGGAAAACCTTGGTCACAACCTGGTGAATCGGCTCCTCGTAGTGCGACTGCAGCTTATCCTTGTACTGCGCTTGCAAGATATCGCTGCTATGGTGTCAGTAAATGAAGCAGACAAGGACTGAATGCGGGGCACTCACTCGGTCATATTGAGCTCCAGACTGATCTCCTCGTCCAGCTTGAGTTGCATGACCAGGAATGGATAGCGGGTCTGACCCTGGCGCAGGGGAGGGTCCAATCCGAGCACAATAAGCGTGTGAGTATCATCGTTCTTAGGGAGCAAGAAGAACTTTTTGATCGCGGAGTATTGGATCTTGTAGTCGTAGGTTTTACCGCGTAACCGGAAGGATGACTCGTACATGTCGATGTCGAAGCGACCCCTAAATAAAATCATGAGTACCAAGTCCTCTTTCAACAGGAAGGCAATGGGGACAAACCTGGGGGTGAGATGAAGAACGTCCAAGAACGTGGCAAAAGTATCGCCGGCGACATCGCCAATCTCGGCCTTGTCCATAAGCGTCTCGTAGAAGAGGTTGGCCGCGTTCTGCTCCTCGGCCTCTTCCTCCTCTTCCTCTTCTTCGCCTTCGGCTTTTTCAGCGCCTTCAGCACCCTCGGCCTTCTCCTTCTTCACGGCCGTCCCAGGAATGTAAAACCGCATTTCGACCAGCTCGTCGGGACCCGCCGCTGCTTTTCGGCCTCGGTTCTTAGTGCTTCCAGCGGGCTGTCCATTGGCACCATTTGCCTCGGCGGCAGACAGCGCAAACTCAACCGCCACCTCGTTCTTTCCAGCCAGGTTGGTGTTGGAGATTTCGGAGTAGGGAACTTCGAACGCCGGTCGGTTTTGAACATTGAAGGAAATCTCTGCCTTGGTGAATTCTGCCTTCCCCCAGTTCCATCCTCGAAGGGCGTGTTCGCGGTTTTCCACGTTGATGCCGTACCAGATCTTGAACGCCTTGCTCATGCGTTCAAAGTCCTAATCACCCTGTCAGCCATCTCTTCTGGGGGAAAGATGCCGACAATGACAAACCTCTTGATCAAAACCGTCCAACTGAATCACCCCCGATGACCGCGACAGAATCTTCAACTCATATCCCTTTGCGGCGCGACTCCACTGGGCCGCGCCGATGTTGTTGCTGTCGAGGGTGAAAGTATCGCCACCGCCAGAGGGGCGCCAGCCCAGGCCGCTTTCGGCAAGCTTGCACTTTCCGGGCTGCTGCGACAGGTCTAGGTAGATGTTGTCGAAGCTCTCCCTAGTGAACAGTCAGTACCGGGGGCGTAGGGGTCATTTGCAAGAACAACTTACATGATGGAGCAGCTCTCAGATTGTATTTTTTAGGATCAGTAGATGCAAAGAGAAGAATTAAGAGGCGAGGAATAGATCGGTTGTGGCAAGAGAGATGGGGGTGGAAGGCAAAAGATGAGAGAGCTGGGGCTTTCAAGATTTCCAGATTCTGGAGTTCGCGTTCTGCGACACGCGGTAAGACCACTTCCACCCCAAAGCGATTTAGACTGGTGCCTGAGGCAATGATCCTCTTCTCTATGAAACTCCCCAATTAGGCAACGTCCATCTCCCTTGGTATAGCATCATTATCAGTATTCATTTGAACAGTTTTGAGTCCTAGGAAATTATTTATGGTTTGGGGGTTTTTTCAGGGCACCATTAGTGACAAGGAGGGTGATTGCTACTGAAGTTTAAAATCTTCACCGCGAAGGTATATATTTTGTCCTTGGGCTCAGCATCCTCGTGATAGATCAATGAGCCAAATAAGTGACGAAGAGACGTGGATGTCCCAGGACCCAGGTATTGAGGCATCAAATAACAACCGAATATTCCAAGCTTAAAATGATTATAATTATACAAGGCAGGCGTTCGGCAGTGTATATATTGTTCCGTCCTCAGTATACACCTATCGACGCATCTCTTGTCCTGGGGCTCCTGGCTTAGACAGGGATTTTTGACCCAGTTGGCCCCAACCGTTACCTCGCTATAGCCCCAAGACTTGTCCCCTTGACAGGGTTTGCAGGCAGGCTCTGCATTTTTTCCGGCACTAAAGTACCTAGAGTCTTCTAGCCCTATGTTGTCTATGCTGCCTCGGTTGAATGGGAACGAATCATAGATTGTTACCCTCACTGTTACTATATTTCAGATTTGGATAACTCTGTAGCCTAGGTTATGAAAATAGTCAAATGCTTCCATAGTTTACATGTAGGTGTGTAGTGGCAGAGAGTAGATGCACTCTGGGTTCAGCGATGGGCCGTTCTAATTCGACCTGGATGGTTTTCGGATGGCTATCTCCGGCAAGAGATAACTACCGTCCACGTAGTTGATGGGTCCGTACCTCGAGGCTATAATTAAGTGAAACCGACGGCGGGGCAGGATCCCAATTTCTGTAACACGGCCCACTGGGTATTGTATGGTGATCGAGTCTTCGTATCAATGAGAACACAGTGACCCATGGATTTGCGATTTCCCAAGGCCATAACTAGGATGAGTATGTTGATGAGATTCATATTTGTAGGTTGTAGGGTCCTTCTGTCTTGATAGCCGAGAATCATTCCAGTGGAGCTCGCGTATGACGTTAAATGATCGAGGAAACATCCCGTGTCAAGCGTGCCCGGAGGAGAACAGGGCCGATCGGGGAGATCCTCATCTCCCAAATTCTCCCAATCACGGCATCCGACATATTATTGTACTTGAGCAGATGAGTATGGCCCAGCCTCAGTCGCATTTGCTCACAGCAATCCAACTGGATTTTTTCAGGAAAGAGAAATAATTTGACATGGCAGATCAGAGAGGCTGGGTAAAGCCCCTTGATGAGAGGACCCACTGGACGGGGTGGCTTTGCGGATGTACTGTATTATTACCAACATTTACCAAATATACCCGGCAAGATAAACCCTACACTGCCTGTGCAGGCGTATCATCAATACAGTAGCGGATTGGACGTCTTTTGGTTTCTCCTGGCCAAACAACCTCTCTCTCCCCTGGTCTTCTCTGCCATCTCACAGTCATTCGTTATGCAGTGAGGTCGAGGTCTCGATATGCTTCATTCTTTTGCATTCCTTCTTTTCTGCGAATTTTAATTCGTTACAATTTTTTTTTTCCCATGCCACATTCTTTACTACACTCCTTTCTTCCCACGCGTTACGGCCCCGACGGCCTCCTGAATTCTTAAGACAACCCTTTCTTCGACCCTGCACCACATTCGCTTCATCGAGTATCCATTTACTAGCAGGGTCTCCTATTTTCTTCGCCTGTCGTCGCGTCCTGGACAATGAGGTTTTCTTCATTGTTGGGGCCTGCGGCGGCCGGCTGGCCGACGCTTCTCTCCATTTTACCAACCATCCACGCCCTATCGTTCGACTCGGTTTCGACTCCGAAATTGGACCTCGCATCGCTGGGACGGGTGACAATCACTGGTGATTTCGATGGTGTCTCACTCTATCAGTACCACGGACAATCGGAGCAAGCTCATAAAAATGGCACCCACTCCATCCTCACCCCTCTTCCGAACGGCATCCTCACCAACCTCTCTTCCTCCGACGCACAGATTAAAACTATGTGCCCCTTTACGGAAAAGGACGGAAATTTTGCTGGGATTTTCGTGGGCGGGAATTTCACTAGCCTGGGGGGTGTGAAGTCTCCCGGCGCCGCGCTCTTCAACCCGACCTCCGGCAAGGTCACGGCTTTGCCGGGCCTCTCGGGTTCGGTGTCAACTGTGTTGTGTGACCAGGACTCCAACCGCGTCTACGTGGGCGGGTCCTTCACGCACGACAACTCTTCGAATGTCATTGCCTGGTCTCCTGACGACGGCTGGACCGACCTTCCATTCGACAGCGTGAACGGACCAGTCAACTCGATCTTGAAGACCAGCAATGGCCATATCGTCTTTGGGGGATCATTTGACGGCCAGAGTAACTCAACCAGCTCATCAAAAGACAAGGATTCGAAAGACAAGGACTCGTCGAAATCGAAAGACAAGCAAATCCTCAACCTTCAAAATGCGAAGATCAAAAGCGACGCAGACACCCCGATGAGCGGCTACAGTGACCCGAAAAATATTGTCTGCTCGACCAGCGGCAAGGCTGGCAAGGACCAAACTTATCTCCTTCACGATTATGCTCCTGGATTCTGGCAAGCCTACCTCGGTTTTGAATTCCACCCCGTCAAAGTCCGCCTTTACAACACGCACATGGATGGACGAGGCACCAAAAATTTCTTGCTTCGGGCACTTCCTGACAATGGTATCATGAACTTGACTTATACCGATGAATCCGGCAAGAAGTCGAACTGCGACTCATCTTGCCCGCTCTCTGATGACCCGGATGAAAAGTACCGTGATTTTACCCTGGTAAACCCGGTCGGCATGGGAGGTTTCCAGATTGAGTTTCTGGACTGGTATGGACAGGGAGCTGGCTTGAATGGTGTTGAGGTTTTCCAAGATGAAATATTCACCTACGCCGTTCAGGACTACAACGAACCCACCTGTGCAGGCATTCAGTACCCCTCCAAGTCGACGCGCACTGGTCCCTGGACCACCGAGTCTGGCTATCTGTCCGCGAAGGTGTCCGACACTGATGCTTCGAAGACGTCGCTTGTTTTTGAGCCTGACATCAAAGAATCAGGCAACTACACCATTCGTGTTTTCACGCCCGGCTGTAGCCAGGATGGATCCTGCGCTTCCCGCGGCACTGTGAATGTGACTGCCACCGTTGCGAACAGCGACGAGGATTCGAAGCAACCCTCCCCTGCTTTAATTGCCCAGACAAACGATCACGACAAATACGATACCTTGTTCACCGGCTATGTCGACGCTAGCAGCGACTCTTTCCGACCCAGCGTCACCCTGCGGCCCGAGGATGGCCAAGGAGATGTCACCATAGTGGCAGGACGCGTGCAATTTGACTTGAAGTCTACCACCGAAGGGGACCTGAATGGAGTCTACGACTATGATCCGACCTCGAAGAAAGGAAAGACCGATGAAAAGTCAAGTATCAGCAAGGCGATCAGCAAGCTCGGCCATGACGCTTCGATTCTGAGTATGGTGGAGCATGATGGTGATGTCTACGTGGCCGGCAAATTCTCCCACGACAAAGCTCACCACATCGTGTCTGTCACTGGCGGTGACACCAAGCCAATGCCTGGTGGCGGTTTGAACTCTAAGGTCTCGGCGATGACTGTCCTCGATAATACTCTGTATGTCGGAGGTCAGTTTAATGACACGTCCGACGGAGGCGAGGACGGTATGGACCATGTGGCGTCTTACTCATTTTCCTCCAAGAAGTGGTCGGCTTTGGGTGCAGGATTGAACGGGCCTGTCGACTCGGTCTACCCTCTCCAATTGAATGTGTCGACGGCGATCAACGAGACAACCGTTGCCGTGAGTGGTAACTTTGACCAAATCCGTGCGTTTAACGGCCATCCTTCGGTTTCAGTTGCTGGATTTGCCATCTGGGTCCCCTCGCGTAAGGCCTGGCTGCAGAGTCTTAATGTCACCCAGATGGAGTTCGCTGGTTACCTGTCAGCAGTCGCCGCCGTCAATAACACATCAATCCTGGCTGGCAGCTTGACCACGGATGGGATCACCACTGGTGGCGCTGTGTCATTGCACCAATCCAAGGACTTGAACCTGGTGCCTCTGTCGATGAAGGTGGACCACACCAAATCGAGCACGGGGCTGATGACTGGTGCTTATGATACTGAGTCGAAGCGCAATCTGACCATCTTCGGTGGTCATTTCACCGCCACCGGCAGCGACGGGTCGGCTATCGAAAACGTCGTGATCCTGAACGGCAGCGACTCAACTCTCTCTGGCCTGCCCCGAGGAGTCGATGCCAACTCAACAGTTGTCTCAATGATCGTTTCAAACAACACGCTCTATGCCGGTGGAAATATCACCGGCTCTACTGGTGATAACAACTTGGGTGGTTTGGTCGCGTACGATCTGTCCAAAAACGAGTTCTCCCCAAAACAGCCTTCGGCTCTCTATGGCGAAGATGTCATTGTCAACTCCATCGCCAGTCGACCAGGTTCAAGTGAGGTCTATGTGGGTGGGAGCTTTGACACGGCCGGACAACTGCCATGCGTTTCTGTTTGTTTCTTTGATTCAAACGATGGCACCTGGAATCGGGCCGGTGTGACTATTAGTGGTACGGTGCTGACGCTCGACTGGGCCAGTCACAACAAGCTGCTCGCCGTGGGTGACCTCGAGATCTCAGGCAACAAATCTGCGATCGCGACATACGATGCCCCGTCCTCGAATTGGAAATCTTTCCCCGGGGCCTCAAAGAGCGAGATCCCAGGAACAATTACTGCGTTTGCGCCGGCCAGCGAAGACTTGTCAAAATTCTGGCTTGGGGGTACTTCCACCAATGGCTCAAGTTTCCTGCTGAGTTATGACGGCTCCAAGTTCCAATCTGCCGGCAAACTATTCTCTGAAGGCACGGTCATCCGTGGCCTCGAAGTCCTTCCCGTGTCTGACGACCATTCGAAGGTCTCTTTGTTGAACGACGATCAGACGTTACTGATCATGGGTGATCTTGTGATTCCGGATTTTGGAAATGCATCTGCGGCGCTCTACAACGGAAGTGCGGTGACGCCTTTCATCCTGTCGACGCGATCCGATGGCCGGTCCGGCAGCATGTCGCAACTGTTTTCGGAACACCAAAACCCCTACACCAACCACAGTAAGTGATGATTCCTTCCCCTTCTTTTCTATTGGAATTTTCCTGACGTAGAAACAGCGGAACACCACCACTCAAATGGGATCGTCGTTCTGGTGGCCTTTTGCTGCGCCCTGGGCTGCGTCTTCCTCATCGTTCTCGCCGGTGTGATCCTCAACAAGATCCAGCGCCGCCGCCAAGGCTACACAGCCGCTCCACAAACCTTTGGCACCGATCGACCATCCGACATGGAGCGTGTACCGCCCGAATATTTGTTCAATTCGCTACGGCAGCCCAATCCCAGTGCACCCGTCATTTAATGTACACCAAAAACCCTCTCGCTCTCCCCGGTTCTTGGGAGATCGACGTTTTGATTTTCGAAACCAACGTTGCTATACCCCTTGTTCTCTCTAATGTTTGAATTTGCTTGTTTTCGCGCCGGTCCTTTCGCGATTGACTCTCACTTCTTTCCTTTCTCCTGGCCCCTGTGGCCCTTTCCTGTCCCTCGCGGACCTGACCACTCCCTTGTCAATATGGCTGTGATTTTGTGTATTATATGTTTTTGAGCGATCTGTTTTGTGGGTGGATGTCTCGTCCGAGACAGGGCATGTAGATAGCCGCGCTGTGGTCGTGGTAAATGACATGACAATTAATACCCGTGCTTCATAAAGGATATTCTCTTATAAATCTTATTCCCCTGAGTAGATGTCAATAAGAAATAAGAGAGGCTTACAGATGATATCCAACCAGTCCATTTGTATAAGACCACCGGGTGGCAGTGAAAATACCCGGTGTGGGGGCCGGGCCCCCCCCAGGTCACCTGCCCATCCCCCCGCAAGTTGATCTCCAGATTTCGCTTCCCCTTGAATTCCCAGATCTCCCGCTTGTCCAACCCCAGTATTTCCTCTCCATCTCGGATGCCGCTGTTTCACCCTTTTCGTTACCCCCCGGTATGCGATCAAGAACTGGCTGGTAAGTCCCCGCGCTCGTGACGAAGAATGAGAACTGATCGAGTGACAGCTTGACTTGTCGAACGCGAAAGCTCAAATGTATGCTGCGCCTATTTCGTCTCTAGCCCATCTGATGGAAAACAATAACGAAGATTCGGTTCCACAAATGCTAAGACTTCCTTTTTTATTCAGGTGATGAGCAAAAGCCCGAATGCTCTCAATGTCGAAAAGGCGGCAGAGAATGTCGCCCGAGCGAAGGAGTTGTCTTCCGCCATCAACAGAACGCGTCGATGAACAAGACCCTTGAGGATTCACCAGGAGGTCGCGGGAATTTGAAAGGATTTTTTTCCTATAAAAACACATTCGACAAGGATAGCGTTTGGTTGGATATCCCTGAACATGGTACGAACCATCCAGGGTTCCCATACTGAGGGAGACAGCAGTTAATCTTTTTCTGCAGTCATCTTTGTCGACAACTCCGATCCGTATGCCGAAGACCTTGAAGCATCGCTTGTCGAACCAGGCAGTGCTGCGCTGTCACAGTCGCGGGATTACAGATGGGGCAGCCGGTCGAGCGATACCGAGACACAGGGCCTCGAAGCTCTGTCGACGGCGGCGACGCATGATCGTTTCCCCTATTCCCCCTAGACCACTCTGTTTCCGAAACCGCTTCCTATGCTTCCTCAAACCGAGCGCGGAGTAGTGCGATGCCGACTTCGGCTTCACCTTCCATGTCACTCTCGTCTGGCAGTAACAACCACACCATCAATTTTCTTTTGAACCCATCCCATCCCATGTCCCCATCTATCGATCCGAATATTCAGACACCTGAATCAAAGGGTGCCACTCTTCCATCGAGGCCAGCGGTATCGCGGGGGAGCACGGATCATCGATCGGACAGTCAAGCCGAGTCAGATTTTGAGGTGGCCTTCCTGCTGCGGCATTATTCCGAAGGACCTGGATTATGGTATGTCTGCTTTTTACATCAGTCTCCAGACAGCATAGGTAATAACTTCCTCCAGGATGGATCTTTTCGACCTGGGGACATATTTTGCGTCCTATGTTCCAGTAAGAGCGCGATCAAATCCTCTGCTCAAATATGCTGCTTGCGCATATGCTGCCAAGCAACTTGGTCGTGTCAAGGGGAGCAAGGCACCGATGGGTGGTGTATGTTCGCGGCAAGCTGCCATGGAGCTGTGGCCCGACAAGGACGAAGACTTCACTTGGTATGGGGCCAAATACTATGACAAGGCCATCCAGCTGTTGATGCAGGAGCTTCAACCTGACCCTGAGAGGCCACCATTGCTGAGTACCCCCGAGGCCTTTGGGCAGTGGCAGGCCGCCGAGATATTTTGGGAGGACACAGAAAACCCACGGAAGCGAAGAAGACGGTTCTCCGACGGTCGGCTGGCGCATGGAGTTCAGTCAGACGAGGTACTTGCGGCCACGGCTATATTGTCGGTGTATGAGTTTCTTGATGCAGCAGGCCCCGCATGGAATCGACATCTGAGTGGGGTGAAATCTCTGCTCGATGTAGCTGAGGTAGGGATGATGCCTCTTGAGCAGCGGCCGTCGCCACGCGATAATTCGTATCAAGCGGCAAAGAAACCGGGGCTCTCCAAGGCTCGGCGGGCTGCGTTTTGGAATTTCGCACGGCAAGATTATCTGGCAGCCTGTGAGTTGATCTGAGATTCATGAGTTATCACCTCTCCACTGACGGTTTGTAGTTATCAACGAGGGCCACACACGGCTGAACACAGACGACTTGGTGCTCTGGACGGAAGCTGGGTTGCGCATCGATCAGATGGGCTTTGTGATTCCCAGCAACACGAATGTTGCAGGATATTCCGAAAACGAGGAACCTATGAGGGAGGATCTGGTCTGCAATGCACTTGTCTGGATCCTGTCTAAGATTGTCAATTTCATCAGCACAGGGGACAACCTGCACCTGAGTGACAACCGGTCAGTCGAGTCGGGGCCCCTTGGGGTTTCGCAACAAGCGCTCCTGGAGCGGTGGTACCGGCTGGAAGCGGAGCTGGATGCATGGTCGAATGGGTTGCCGGACACATTTCAGCCATCTGTCCGGATTGAACCGGGACGACTGGCGCATCTTCAGTCGACCGAGCAGACCGAGGATGTTTCCACTCTCCAGGAAGTGTGGCATAGTCTCCCCATGTGTGCATCGTCCATGCAGCATTACCACATGGCGCGGATTCTGCTGCTCATCAACAAGCCGCATGAGTCGACGAGCCGCCGAAGCACCATCACTCATCGGCTGCAATCGTATCGCTCCATTGAGACCGAGATTAGCTTTCATAGCCGTGAGATTCTCGGCATCTCCCTCGCCCGGCCGGACGGGAGCGTTCGCATCAACTCGCTCCAGCCTCTGTTCGTCAGCGGGCAGTGCCTGACGGACCCGCGGGAGCGCCGGGTTGCGGTGCGTCTGCTGCGGGGCATTGAATCTGACTTGGGCTGGGCCACCGAGTACCGCGTGGCGCAATTGCTCAAGGAATGGGGGTGGGATGAGAGCTTATTCCGTCCGGTCGTACCTGAGGATGAACTCGGAACCGGGCCCTCAACAAGCGTTCAGCCGGGGCCTTGAGATGGTCTCGATCTGGCGAGAAACGCATATCGATATACTTCTCAGTGGATGCTTCATTATTCAATGCTTCGACATGAGGTTAGTGATGCTGGACTATCGTCTTTCAACCGACAGCTGGGTCGAAAGCGACGAGCGAGACATTCTGTCTCTTAGAGCCATTCAGGCCCCTCTGAGCAACTGATTGTGTCACGGGGGCCGATTTGGTGACCACGAAGGATGGCGATCTTGTAACCATCAGTGACGATATTCATGATACCCAACACCAGCGTCTGTTTTATTTTAGTCGATTCCAGTGTAAGGAGAGAGATTGTCAGAAGAAGATCCAGCGACCTAGAAAAAAACCCCTGTCCTCGGGACAGTTTCCTTCGGCCCCAACTGAAAATTGCGTATTCCCGAGTCCACTTGCCTGTAGCCTTGTGTGGGGTTTCGTCACTCGGGAGAAGTGGACCGGGGGGGAGGAGGGAGAGAGAGAGGCTTGACTACGCTGTCATTCATATGGAGCTCTGTGCATTTGATGCGACACTGAGAGTTCCTCACTTACTATGTGGCAGGTTTCCCGAACTACGCAGGGTTTCCCTCAACTGTTTCTCCCCCGGCATCGTCTCTCTCTCTCTCTCTCTCTCGGAGGTTTCCCGGGCTACTGCTATCAGATAAGCCGGGGAAGAAGGTCTGGCGGTAGGGACAGTCCTAAGATCGACGGCGGGGGATTCGCCCCCATACACACACAACACACAGCACACACAAAAAAGGATGCTAATCCCCACTATGTGTGTTGCATGACTCCTCTCGTCGGAGCACAATAATGATTGTGTCGGTGGAAAACACATCGTGGTCATCATTGTCTGGGGCCCGTTGGGCATCCACCAAAATTACATTGATCTAATGAAGGCAACGCAATATTGTAAGGGGCATCCCTATGATCCTGTCTGTTTTGGATAAAACAGGGCCGCAATCTCGCCACCAGATCTTCTTTTCTTTTCTTTTTTTTTTCAGCCTTGTCGCCCGAGATATTCTCGCCCTTGGCCTGTGGAATACTGAGGATCACATATGCACCTTGGAGACTCGGTCGATTAGTCTGCAACTATCTAAAGATGATTATAGCCCGCTCCTTTGGCATCTTGCATCTTGGATTACTTAGGTCTTAGTGATCTATTGCTATAAGCCTTGCCGCGTATAGGGCAAATTCGAATGATCGACCCTGGGACATCATGCTATCCCTCGATCGGGATGAATCCTGCATGCGGTCATTCAGATACTCTCGGAAAAACGCGGGGAGTGTTGGCGATCGCAAGGAGGACGAACCCCCTCCAGATCACAGAGATCATCTCGATTCTGTTGAGTTCACAGATTGATCGGACGTGTTCCTACCGAGGTTTCGGGGAAGTAGATTTTGTTGACACTGTACAGAGGGCATCTGTGATCAAGCTCGGTTGAAGCGAAGTGTTGGGGAGTCATCTGAAAGTAAGGATATGCAGGATGCAGAAATATCCGACCCCCTTGATGTACCTTGATCCACTATGAGTGTCGACTTTGGAGGGGTGTAGAAGGTGCAATGTATACTTCACCTAATGTCAAGCTACCACTTACTTAAATTGGGATTTTGTTTGAATCCCAACTAGCAGGATATTTTTCATTGAGCACTTACTGTTCTAGTCGATTATAGTGGATTAAATCGTGGATATTCTTAATCAACAATGGTTTGCAGTTAGAGCGTGATGTGTCCAGCGTGGTTCTATTGAAGCCGAGTCTAAGAATATTAGCTAGAGCTGAAAATGGTACGAGGTTCAACATCCGCTTTCTCAAGGTGATGTGATATGATTAATGAGTGATATTTC
This sequence comes from Penicillium alfredii, assembly GCF_028826965.1. Taxonomy (NCBI): domain Eukaryota; kingdom Fungi; phylum Ascomycota; class Eurotiomycetes; order Eurotiales; family Aspergillaceae; genus Penicillium; species Penicillium alfredii. The sequence goes on along the minus strand of NW_026622701.1, from coordinate 2,005,455 downwards.
GAATTCCATCACCATATCTTTTCGATACGAGGACATGGGAGAATTCGATAGGTACAACATCCAGCAGCCAACTCTTGAAGTATGTCTATTTCCTTTCAATTAACTATCTCCCGGTGTTATTGGTGTTGTTCACGAACGAATGCCGAGGGTGATCACAGTCGCAGGCGAAATACTTGCCGTGATTGGGTTAGGATCGACAATCCTTTGGGGTAATCTGACAGGCACTTGGCTGTCACTTTACTATGTGAACACTGTGTACTGATCAGAGCGAGATTTTCTAAACAAATTCCGCCACTTCGATTTGGACTGGAGTATACAGTGACATATAGTGGCATTGTACTCAGGTGGCATTGGCAAGGGAACCGTCACACGGCGTGGAACTGCATGGCTTGGAGTATCTCACCGATTTCTGAGAAAACAAAAGGATAATTCCATGAATATGATTGACGGGTCAGTCATTGTTTTTTTTTTTTTTTTTTTTTTCATTTTCACCTGCGGCTATTGATCCTGTCACAACGATCCATGTCTACCGGACTATGAGCGGCTCGCTTCCTAAGGAGGGGGATTTCGCACCAACCCTAACTGATTCACAGATGTCCTCCCCTGAATCGCCAAGCGTCGGGATTGAGTTCTGCTCGAGGACCGTGTGTCACTAGTCACCTCTGCCAGACAGTCCAATAACGGTGCACTCGTGTGCCGTGGGGCCTGCAAAGTCAGGGTCCACTGGAATATTCGCCCGGGCTCCACAGGTCTTATAGATATTGGGGGTCCACCCCTAAGCGTGGTTCTATTTCTATTCTCTTTTGTTTTATTTCTCTTCTCTCTCTGACCCGCACGAGTCAGGTCTTCTCGCGCTGGCGCGGTTTATCTAGACCTGGAGGCTATGTGCTTGCTCGTCGTTCGCCATGGCGCAACCGGCCTTCAACGGACATTGTCCCGTTCCCTTTCTCCAGGAGACCCTGTTTCCTCCATCCGGTGGATGTACGTTTGTTAACTCTCCCATTTCATGATCCATTGCGCTTGTTGTTGACTTACGGATTGAATAGTCATTGGAGGACGATATTGTGAAACCATTGCCGGCTCGAATATCTCATGCTGCTTGCCTTGCCCCCTCGCCGACTGGCGATATGACAACCGTCAGTCTAAGTCAACGTGAACAATCCAATTCCTGCTCTAACCTCTCCCCCAGGCCTCATCCAAAAGACCGATGTCGCCAGCTGGATCAGTGTTGCCATCCTCCCGCTTTGTATTTTCTTGCTGGTCTCATACGCTGTACTCCCTGTCAAATGGACCCATCGCCATTACTTGAGTGTCTGCTTCACCTTGGGCATCTGTTGCATGGAGGTAAGTCTTGGATACGAAATGCTTGTGATGGTTTTTCATGATCTCTGACTGGGTTATAGATCGCCTTCATCATCCCCCTTGGAGCCAAACCGAAGCAATGCCACAATGCCATCACGCCTAACGATATGCACTCTGACCTCTCCTGTGCTTTCTCGGGATCTTTCTTGCTATTCGGTGGCTGGATGGTGGTGATGTGGAGTATGCTGTCGAACCTGAAACAAACCAACAGTCTGGCTGACCAGGAATGATCCAGGTTTCATTCGCACAATTGCCTTCCACCTCCAGGTGTGTTGGGAGGTAGTGCTGGGCAAAAAGTTCATGTGGGGAGCCTTTGTGTGCGGGTTTGGCATTCCGGCCCTCGGGCTGACGGTGATGCTCCTGTTGACGGGGGTGTCATTTCGGTTTGGCGAGATCTGTCATATCAACGTGGCCCATGGGCTGCAGGACTACTGGATCCCCATCATGGCATTTGCGACGGCGGCGCTGATCCTGCAACTCACCACGATGGCCTACTGCATCCACATCTACATCCGCTCGCTCTTCGACAAGACCACCACAGCCACCAACAACAGCTCCGGTCTGCCCTCGTATGCCGCCAGCGTGCGCACCATGACAGCACGACAGGCCTACCGCCGCGTGCGACGGGTGCTACAGCTCCAATGGCGCGGCGTCACACTGGTACTGATCATCATCGCGAACGTAATATTCTTCGCGGTAGCCTTCATCGACCTCGACCGGGCCGTCGAGCCCAACGCCGCCAACACCCAGCACGCCAAGCCGTGGTTAACGTGTCTGGTACTATCCGGCGGCGACAAGGCACAGTGCCGCAACAGTGCATCAGCAATCGGCCCCAACGAAGCGACCCTGCTCGCAGTGGTGATCCTGCTGTCGCTGGTGGGCTTCTGGAACTTCCTGCTGTTCGCCCGACCGTCCATGTTTGCGGGCTGGCTGGACTTGTACCAGCGTGCCGTTACGCGCCAGCAGGAATCCGGCTCCACCGATGACCAGCGTCGCTTTCTAGACCACAAGGGTTTCGAGATGCTCACCACCTCAGCCAAGACCCCGGAGCCTTCTTTCGTGCCGTCGCCCAACCCCGCTCACACCCCGGCCCGGAGCCCTATCACTAGCCCCAGCCCGTCGGGGGACCGTGGCCATCTCGGCCAGGAGGCTCGCTATGTTCGTCCGTCGATGAGCTTCTCCTCGCCTCATGCTCCCAACTCGGGTCCCGGTGGTCGTGAATGGGATCCGGTGGCGACCTTTGCTCCGGGGTATGCACGATAAGATTCTGTCCTACTGACTTTGTTGTCCTACGCAAGACGACCTGCAATATTATTCTATTTTTCTCAAAAGGGTTAAAGGGGGGGAAAAGGGGGGGGGGGGTTGGTTTACCAAAAAAAAGAGAGAGAGAGCTCGAGACAGTTCGGTGTTACGGAAATGTCGCACTATGCTGGGCAAGGCGTCGAGGATTTTCCAAGCTAAAAGAAAAAAAACCAATCTACAATTAATTTATTTATATTAGCGGGTCTTCTTGAATCTGGGTCTTATGAGTGTCTATCGGCAAATCAGCGCCTAGAAACTATACCAAGGTATGAATGAGCCTTGGGGTAGCCAGTGTTAACATTCCACCCAACAATCAGATCTCATTCGTAGATCCCACTCGCCATCGAGTTGGACACGACATCTCGGCCTGCCCGTTATTCCTTCTCAGCTGGAGTGGATTTTGAATGCGCCCGATTCTGCACGTCATCTCAGGCTTATGACCCCACGGACATATACAGCATAGGAGATACGGATCTGTCGAGACACCTTCAAAAGCAGAAAATGTCTGACTCGAAACTGTTGAAAATTTGATTAAGAAATAAAATACAAAAGAACAAACCTTGGAAGGGGCGAAACCACGAGTCAGCATTGAACTGGTTGCTCAGCATTAATATAGCTGAAACAATCTAGAAACCTTCTAGTATTGGCGCTCTAAGTGTCTATCTGAGTAAGTTATTTCTAATACTATGTAAACTACTTCGAAGTACAGTCATCCGATTCACATTGATTTTCTCAGTGCTACATATAGATTCTATCTACCGTAAAAAGTAGAAGTAGAAGTAGAAGAAACAGTAGATATTGACCTTCCCCTTCTGACACCCACCGAAACCCACTGTGGTGGGCCAGGCCCCCCCCCCCCCTCCTAACGGGGCAACTCGGCCGTTCCTGCATAATCCCGGCGCCGGGAGTTGGTGGAGCCAATACCCGGGTGTTAGGGTCTGTTAGTTAGTATACTATTGTGTTTGTGTACTGACTCGGCATGGAGAATTTCTAGTGTGCCGGGATGTTGGGAGGCTTGGTGCTGCTGGAGCCTCTAGATTTATTGTCCCTGTAGGACCATTCTGGTGAAGAAGGGGCTGGGGACCATACCAGGGTTCAATGGGCGGAGAATTTTTGAAGGGGCTTGTGAATATCCTGATCAGGGTTTGACTTTCAAGAGCCTAGTAGGTCGGGTTCTAAGATAGGATTTGGAGGGAGTGAGTAGAGGTGGAGTGAGGCATTTTTGTAGTAGAACCACCATTCTCTTGCTATTTTCCGTGAAAATATCAATATCTTATTTATTTTTCTCTAGGATCAATATAGGCCTAATATACTTTCTGTTGTATATTTGTTTAATATCAATGATTCCCCGCACTCTCCCACGGTTCGTAACTGCCATGAACCGGTTCGGTTACTATTTACTGCAAGTTTCATGATAATCGCCCAGGACATCCATGGATTATTTCAATTATTACCCCGTGGGGAAGACTCTCGCGACATCAGAAAACATAAAACCCAAAAGAGGGGGACGAATTAACAGAAACGATCGCCGTATATCCATAGACCGAAGAGAGTCTAGATGTCAACAACACCGAGAAGACCCAGCAAAACCATACCCAAAGCACCTCAAAAGTAAAATAGAGACACATCGGCATTGTTCTCTAGCGTGAGGCATTTCTAGGGTTCGAGCATGTGCTATATCGTATTGGTCCTCGTATCCGGGGTAATGCAGATGCTAGTTGCAATAGTCTATAGCATATCACTATTAACTAGCCCCCCCCCCCCCCCCCCCCCCAAAACATGGCTAGAAGCGAGGCAATGCATGATGATGGAGACCCCGGCATGAACATGCGTAAACATACCCTGGATCATCGCACTAGCAACAGCCTCCCGTCTACGCCGAGGTACATGTGATTTTGGGGTTTGGGGTTCCACTTGGCGTGAGAGGGGTTTAAGCTTTCAATGTTCTGTTGGTTTCGATGTTGATCTAAATTGGAGCTTTTGAAGTATTTACTATAGGTGGTAGGGTTGGCAGTTGTCCCTATCTCAATATATAAGGTTAGAGATTAAATGAGGTAGAGGCAGTTTCGATGACATTGTAGTTTTAATATTTTATAGCCTTAGATAAACCACTATTGCTGTGAAATAACCTTTGTCCACCACCTCGTATAAGAAACAGGCAGTTGTAACTAGACCTTGAAGACTTAGACAATAGCCACCTGGGCACGACACCATCTATACCTCACTTGGGTAGTTTAGATAAATATCATATTTAGATACATTCAAGTCCAGTGAGGGAATCCTAACCATGGTTATCTTCTTTCCTTCTCGATTTTTAATCTTGTTCAAAAGAAGGAAAGAAGATGTGCAAGTTTTGATAGCTTCACAACATATAAAGTCGCCATATACCTTGAATGCAGATAGTACTTTGGTGGCTATCTTCAAAGATCTTAGAATCGCATAGAGGTTGTGCTAAAAAGGAAGACCTTAGCCTTTTGATAGCCATTAAAACTACGACACTGCTTCCTGATAAACAGGTTAGGTATCTTATGCCCCTGTACCTTAGCAAGTTTTGACCATGAAGGTCAAGTAGTGTGAGGACTAATGTCAGTATGTATGGATAAACTAAATGCAGTACTAGGTGAAATGCTTTTCTATTTTAACTCCTCTACTATCTATACCTACGAGAGTCATCGCTAAGTACTGTGAATCCCTCCGATATAAGAAGCACCGCAGAATATAATGAAAATAGCCGTTTTCAGTTAGATAGTAAAATATAAGACAGGTGCCATGATCTTTGTAGGCTAAAAAGTATAACTCATGATTCAATGAATCCTGCTGCTAGCTCGTTCGCATAGAAGCTTTTTATCTTCCTAAGCTAATAGTTTTTAAAAGGGACAAGCTTGAACCCTGGTCTCTGCAATCTATAGATTTACGTAGAAGCGTGAGATATAACAGAGTATGTAAATAAGAACTAGGAGACATCCAGCAGTAGTGTAAGGAAAACTATCGATGTAAATAGAAGGAAAGATTTTTATATCCTTATGAGGGTCTTGATATATTTATAATATCTGAATATCTGAATTTACGTAACTATTATGCGAACCCTAAAACTTGACCTAGATAGTTTGCCTTTTTAAGAAGCAAACATTCTCTCAATACAGCCCCCTTTCCTCTTGCATACCTACCCCCTCTCTATAATAATAATGCCAAAAGGAGAGAAAGAAATAGAAGAAAAGAGACAACCATTGTAGCTTATATTAAGTAGATAATAGAGTATTTTAGATAAGATAGAATCCTAAGAGTAAAAAAAAGCTATAAAATCTATCATTTACTCTTTAGTATCCCTCAAGCCACCCGAGCGAATCGAGGGTCAGCGACTGGTAATTCTAGGAGGTTTATGAATAATTTTATGCCCTAAGGGATACAAGACAAACAAGATATTTAGTGTAGATACCTAGCAGTTCTTGAATACTAGGCGGATAATTGCATTGGTTGGCGTTGATGCTTGATACTAAGACATCCATCAGAAAAAGTATTTTATTAGACTTCCCGTCAACACCCAAGCTTTCAAATGTATAGGCCCAGCTCTACTATACTATGCTTAGGTCTATAGCTAAGAACATAGGAGATTGGTGAGGCAATGGTGAACCGGAAGACTCAGATCATAGAAATCAAAATAGACAAATAAATACAGAACGGCAATTATTCCATGCAGAAAACACAAGCAAAGACCATATGGCATCAGAATGTTCAGGGCCATGGTTCATGATAGTGCCCGACGTCACCAAAGGCGGAGAGCGGTAGCTCCCGAGCTGGAAAGCACAGCACACACTCCCCGCTCCCCAGCCTCCTTCACCTCTTCCTTCTCCCCCTTGCCACAATCACCCTGCTTTCTTTGCATTCTCTGATTTTTCCATTTTCACTCGAGCTTGAATTTCGACTTTGATCTCCATGGCTCCTCCTCCGCCTGCGACCCTGCCTCTGGCTGAGAGACTCAAGGCTCTCGCACAGACCCTGCAGTAAGTTTTCCATCTTTGAATTGTTGCTGCTGCATGGATGAAGCTACAATGGATCATGCATGGAAGCTAACTTGATACCACCTTGCAGATTTGCCTGGTTTGTTGGGTAGGTCCAACTCGTGGGCATCCGAGACATCTCCCGACCCGGGGTTGCTGACCATTCGCAGACACCTGACCCTGCTGATTTCCGTCCTCCGCTACACCCTGTCCTTCATCTTCTTCAATTATTACTCGTCCTCGGCCAAGATCGCCTATCGTCTGGCATTTATCTCGGCGGCTGTCACCTATGGAATTGTCGTGTACAAGGGTCACTTCGCTCGAGGTGTCCAGGGCAATGTTCCCACCATTGTGACCAAGCTCATCTCCGATGAGAATGTGCAGTATCTGGGTGAGTGGTCTATGATGGGAAAAAAAGAAAAACAGGGGGTGCCAATCAAGGGGTCCATTTGCTTATCGATATCAGGTATGGCTTTGGTCTGGCTGTACTCGCGCCAGCTCCTTTTGGCCCTCTTGCCATTCAGCGTGTACTCGGTTTTCCACGTCGCCACCTACAGCCGCATGTACCTGATCCCGACCCTGCAGCCGCCGTCGCAGGGTGCCCCAGGCCCGGCCTCGCCCACCTCTCCAAGCTCCAAGCCCGCCGGCAAGCAGTCGCCGCTCGCCGAGACCATTGGCCGCTTCATCAAGCAGTACTATGATGCCAGCATGGGTGTGGTTGCTACGCTCGAGATTTTGCTCCTGTTCCGACTGGTGCTGTCTGCGATTACCTTCTCCAAGGGCAGCTGGGTGCTGCTGGTGGTCTACTTGGCTTTCTTCCGTGCCCGCTACGCCCAGAGCTCCTTTGTTCAGCAGGCTGTTCGCCAGCTTACCGCCCGTGCTGATGCTTCCATCTCCCACCAGAGCACCCCCCTCAGGTGCGCCAGGGCTGGGAGACCTTCAAGGGTGTCGTGCGCCAGGGCTATGAGGCTACCGATGTGGGCCGTTACTTGTCTGGTGCCGTTGCTGCCAAGAAGCCGCAGTAAACGGTTTCCAGGATTCCACTGCTTTTTGTAACGTGGGAGCTCCCGGAGGCTCTACTGTACAAAAAGCTGCGCGGTTTTTGGTTCTGGGAACGCGGGCGCATGATGCCGCCTGAATGAAATATGACACGATGGGGGGTTCTCCTTCCCATTGAACAGTTTCTTCATGAGGGGACGGGGTCGCGGATTGTGGGTCTTGTAGAAAAGAGGCGGACGCGGAGGATCCCCGCCATGATGATGCTATACGCAACGCCACTTGTTCACTAGTTTTAGAGCATTGTTTTTGCATTTCCTCGTGTCAAATTGTTGAATTCGTCACGTATGCACTATGCTTGATTTTCGCTCAAGGCTGGCCCGATAATTCGTGGCCGGCTGGTATTAAGCCATGGAATTTCAGTAGACAAGGGTGAAGATGAAAAGGGTCTATGATACACTCGATTGCTCAACTCGAGATCTCCCAATGCCCGAGGCAGTTGTTGCTCGTATACTTTTGGCCCCAACTATATTTTGGGTTCCTGCCTGAGGCAGCAGGCGGAGAAAAGAAAAAACACCGCCGACCAAATTTTGGCGCAAATCGTCATCCGCGCGGGAAAAAAGTTCTTGTTATCACCTTTTGGGTGCCTGGTTTCGTGTCACTCCTTTACTGACCCGGTCCTTCTAGGGGTGCTCTTACTTTCCCAGTCTTTGGCACCCCTTGCCCCTAGTCTGGTCCCGACCAGCAACCGCCCCGGGTTACGGTCTCGGTTGTTACTGCCATGAGCCTAACCTCGCGAGTCTTCGGCCTGTTCTCGACAACAGCGACCTCGGACTCGACCACGCACGAATCGCCTGTTTCAACATGGACACAACATCCTGTTCCGGCAAGCGGGATCCATGAGATCGGCCATGCCCAGTATGCCGCTCGAGTGATGGAGGAGGAGGAGCCCCGTCCACCATATCTACATGTACGATTGCTCTTGAAAACACAGACAGATTTCTTGAAACTGACCATAGTTCCAATTTTCAGGCGATGCTCGCTGGTGGAACCGGAGGAACATGCGGTGACATGCTGATGCACTCGCTCGACACCGTCAAGACCCGACAACAAGCCGATCCCCACTTCCCGCCCAAGTACACTTCAATGACCTCGTCATATTCAACAATTTATCGACAGGAAGGACTGTTTCGTGGCCTGTACGGTGGGGCTTTGCCGGCCTTTCTCGGCTCATTTCCAGGGACGGTGATTTTCTTTGGGATGTATGAATTTACCAAGCGGTTGATGCTGGATGGAGGCATTAACCCCAACTTGGCATACCTGTCTGGTGGTTTCTTCGCAGACCTGGCTGCATCGGTCGTCTACGTTCCGTCCGAAGTGTTGAAGACTCGGCTGCAGCTACAGGGACGGCACAACAACCCGTTCTTCCATTCGGGATACAATTACCGCGGCACCCGCGATGCGATCCGCACGATCGTCCGCCAGGAAGGTTTCTCGGCTCTCTTCCACGGCTACAAGGCAACCATCTTCCGTGACCTGCCATTTTCGGCGCTGCAGTTCGCTTTCTACGAGCAGGAGCAGGCTCTGGCCAAGCAATGGGTCGGCTCTCGGGATATCGGGCTGGGTCTGGAGATCCTAACTGCCGCCACTGCTGGTGGTATGGCCGGAGTGATGACCTGTCCGATGGATGTCGTCAAAACGCGAATCCAGACCCAACGGAACCCTCCGGAGAACCCTGGGCCGTCGGGTGCGAAACACGCCAACGATCATGTACCCAAAGAAAGCCCTAGGCCGCATGCGCCGGCGTCATCGCATTCGCACACTCCTCGGGGATCCTCAAGACCCATTTCCACGTCAGGACCATCCACATCGGTTCTGCCCCCAGGAACACCGCGACTGGACACATCATCCTTTTTCACAGGGCTGAAGATGATCTACCGTGCCGAGGGGGTTGCAGGGTGGTTCCGCGGCGTGGGCCCACGCGGTGTGTGGACCAGTATCCAGAGTGGAACGATGCTGGTCCTGTACCAGTACCTACTCAAACAACTCGAGATCTACCACGGTTCGGAGGAGCCTTTGTGATCGGATCCTTTCATTTCTCTGCATGCATTCATGGAATGGCTTCATTGGGGGCGTTGTTGGTATGTTTCTTTTGGCGCATTGCGCTTGTATACTGTGTTGTACTCTGCTCCATGATAGACTAGACTGGCTCTAGGGCCTCGTGTACCATAACTTTTTCTCTGGTCCCATATACATAGAATCAAAGAAAACCTATAATTAAACTCAAGGCAAGTCAAAGAAAGGAAGAAAAGAAAAAACATCAAAGGAATGAGAGAGAACAACGAGCGACGCGCTAGCGTGTTTTGTTTGGGCGATCGACGTAAACAATTCAATTCCCCATCTCCCCTCCTCCTTGCATCTCTACTCTTCCCCTCTCCGACTTTTCCTCTGATTTGATGTGTCTTATTCTCCCGTTGAAACCTTTTCGCTGATCCGTCAGCGTTTTTTATACACCATGTCAAGCGGTCTACCTTATCTGAACAAGCTGCGCAAGCCGGAGCTGGTCGAGTTTGCCGAGAAAACCGACCTGGAAGAGTATGTCTGCCCCCATCGCGATCGCAATCGCAAGCGCATCCAGTGCCTGCGCTAACTGTAGTCTTTTATTCTAGCTATGCGACCTACAATAAGAATGAGCTCGTGGTCGCGCTGGACAAGCACCTTCGCGACAATCGGTCTATCTTTGCGGGCGACAAGAAACTCGCCGAGTACTACAAGCGGCTGGCGCAGCCAGCACGTGCCGCCTCGCCTGTGAAGCGCGAAGCCCGAGTCGAGGTTTCTCCCGTGACCGAGAAAAAGAGCGTCAGTCGGCGATCGACCAAGAAGAAGGAGACAGAGTAAGTACAGCCATTCTACCCCCGCCCAGGCCGGGACGCGTCCCGGCCCGTGTGTATAATGATCGCGCAAACTGACTCTATGCGACAGGGAGGAATCTGACGAAGCGGCCAAGTCTCCTAGTGTGTTGCGCACGTCGGCGCGAGCGGCGCGAACCTCTCTCGATGCGCATGCGCCGCTGCCTCCCTCGCCGGCCGTCGTGACCGACGCCATTGACCGGCAGACGACGAAGATGCGCGAGGGTTTGGAGAGCGCATGGACGGCTTCGGGCGTTCTGGAACGATCGCACGCGCTGCGCGCCACTCTGAGCAGTCTCAAGGCCGTCGAGACCATCGTGTTGCTGTTGGAGGGTGGCAGCGTTCTGAAGGAGCTCCTCCCGCTGCGCTATCTCACCACTGTCCCCGAAGTGCCTGCGGTTCGACTCCCCGCCGTCCACATCAAGGTCCCGGACTTCTTTGTGCTGCTCACCGGCGCGTTCTGGGCGCCTCTCACCCTTTGGCTTCTGACCGGTCTTGTCCTGCCGTTGGTCTTTGCCTACTTTTTCAACCTGAGCTTGCAGGCTGCCGGTGGCAACGGTGGCTCTCACACGCCTGCGCGTCGTGGTCGCCCGTCGGCCTCGGCTTCCCGCGCCAGCTTTGATCCGCTGAGTTTCAACATCGCCAAGGCTCTGCTGGTGTACCTTGTGTACGCGGACAAGTTCACTTTCTGGGACGTGTTCAGCAACTTTGCTATCAGCAAGGTCAACACTGCTGTCCCCGGGCATTGGGCTGGCATGTTGACTGGGACTGCTATCGGCGTCATTGGCACTCTGTACGAGGCTATCCTGCGACGTTAGTAGCTGAACAGTCAGCTGCTTCTGCTTCTGCTTCTGTTTCGGGCTGTACAGGTGCGCAATTTGGGCTCGCAGACGAAATAGTGTCTGGTGTTGATTTGATTTTGTTTCCCCCATAATTTCCGCTACTCCGGTCCTTCTTCCGGGTTGGAGTCTCCCCTTTGATATCCTCAATTTTCTAGAGGCATGTCGCTGCCTGCTGGCCGCCTCATGTTGTTGCTCTTATGTTATTTGGTTTTTGTTTCCTGTTATCAAGCTTGTGGGTTACGGTTGTTTGTGTTTTGTGTTTGGGATACGCGGTGATGCGATATGCGAAATTGGGTTCTTTTTTCTCCTTAAATCCTTTTTTTATCTTCTTGGTCTCTCGCTTCAGCCAGAGGAGGCGCCTCGGTTGGGTTCTTATCCTGGTTTTTGATTTTGGTTTGCTTTTTTTTCAACTTTAATGACCGTTCGTGTTTTTGCTGTCGTTTGGACTCTATAATGGGGTATCAATGAGAAGAAGTATAGTATACTTGACTCTTCTGTCATCACTTCCGTTTTAGCCTCGCCGCCAATTCCACTGTAAACACCACCGGCACCGACGTCTCGACATGCACGGTATCTGAGCGGATGTGGTTGCTCGTCGATAACTGGCCCCCGATCTCTGTGTGCCAGTCCTGCACATCCCATTCGAAGCCGTGGGTCGTAATTGAGGCGGGGCCAGACAGAGGGATGATGCCGATGTTTTCCTCGAAGAAATACTCTGGCTCTGGCTCTGGCTCTGTGTTTGGTAAAGGCGATTTGAGATCTGCGCGCTTTGTTGCAGGCGTGTAGATGGTATTTTTCCCTGTTTGAAGGATGAAGGTAATGCTTTCTTCAGAGATAAGATAGAGATTTCCACCCGCCGCAGGCGGTACTGTTTGCTGTTGAGATTGATCCATAGTTTGCCCTTTGCCATGATCGTGGGCCTCGCGAATTGCATGCTGGGTCTGTGTCATCATGTACAAGTGATGAATCTGCGAGAAGGCCTGGTCAACGCGTCCGCCGAGGCCACCCAGGATCACAATTTCTAGGACTGATGTCGAGGCAGATGCTGTGTTGTCGCTGTCTCCTTCTGTTGTAGATACTCCACGCCGAGGAGATGCGATGATCTCGGCTGCATGCGCGTTGAGGTACTCCAGACACTTGGTGAAGTCTGTAGAGTATTGATCTGGGTCTTCGAGGATAGATACTTCTAGCGCCTCGTAGTGCTCTCGCACTGACGGGCGAATAGAGTCTAAATCGCCGACGATGGCGTTGGGAAGCTGGAGAGACCGAATTAGTGGGAAGCTATATTCAGGAAAACAATGTTTCATCACCACCTAGAGAACAATCTCTCAAGTTTTTCTACCGCCGGGATATGCTTTCAAATTGATTTTGCTTACATTTTGAGATTCTTCGCTGCTGCCTCGCAGCATATCATACAGCCGATTGGCACCGCCATCGGCGCAGATAATGTAAGATGCTGTACGGGCATTAATAACTCATTCTTGACGAAAGATACATCCATGGGTATATTGAATAAATGCTAGCAACTCACCATGCTCACCCAGTACCGCAAACGCCTTCTCGTTGATGGGCTGGTTGAGCACGAGAATAGCATACGGCGTAGGGCTGCCGGAGGCGCGGAAGAACCGGCTGGGATCCCACTCCATCGTGAGATGCGCCTGAGATATTCAGGAGAGCTGAGAGTCCATTCTCAAAGGACACGGTTTGAAAGGGATTTGAAAGAAACCGGTGTACCGCTCGTGGTCAACGTTGGTGCACAGCGGGCGAAAGTCGAGTTCCGCGCAACGTGACTGGCCCACATCCCTCCGCTTCTCTTTCCACCGACTTCTCCGCGCTCTCTTCCTCCGTTGGCTTCGCGCGATTCTCTCCCCCTCCTCCCTATCCCTCTGTCTATTCACTGTCAGATCATGTTCCGCCCTGCCGCAAGAGCGCTCGCTCGCGCGCCTGCTGTGGCTCATGGCCCGGCAAAGCGATTGATAAGCACCGGTCCGACCAAGTCGCGAAGCTGGAAGAACTCGGTTGTCCGCTTGGGATTGGCCGCTGGCGCGGTCTACTACTACAACACGAGCAGTGTTTTTGCCGAGACACCATCGTGTAAGTTGAATTGAGCTTGACTGTTTCATTTCTTGTTTGTCCCTTTTTCTGCAATTCCGTGCCACAGCCATTGACAACCGGGTTTTTACTAATCTTCGTTGGACCTGTTTTCTAGTCTCCGCCCTGGCCTTACTCCGGAAAGAAAACGATGATGACGCCTCCCTTCCGACTCTTGACTCTGTCACCCCTAAAATCCGTCAAGAGCGGGCCGCAGAGTCTGCCGCGAAGACCGACACGCCGGCCCTGGAGGGCGGCGTGAACCCCCAGGAGCTCGAGGAAGAGGCTGGCCAGGAGGCTGCGTTCAACCCGGAGACGGGTGAGATTAACTGGGACTGCCCGTGTCTGGGTGGCATGGCCCACGGCCCGTGTGGAGAAGAGTTCAAGGCGGCGTTCAGCTGCTTCGTCTACTCCACGGAGGAGCCTAAGGGCATGGACTGCATTGAGAAGTTCAAGTAGGTGTCCCGGCGATATAATTGTGTAGACTTTTGACTTACAATCCTCCAGGGGTATGCAAGACTGCTTCCGGCAGCACCCTGACGTATACGGCGCCGAGCTGGAAGACGACGAGCCCGAAGGTGCTCCTGCATCCTCCGAACAACCGGCCACCGCCGCCGAGACCGATGCATCTTCGCATCCACAAGAAAAGCAGTCCGAAAGCGACTCCCTGGTCCCCGAGGCCTGGCACGACACGGAGGAGAACAACCAGGCGGCGAAGAAGACGGAGAATTGAAGTCTGCATCGGATGAATACATCTTGATCTGACGCCATTCCCTTTTCACTGGAGGCAGCATCACCTGGCCGGCTGTCTTGTTTCCGTTACCCTGCAAGTCGGGGACTAGGATTGGAGTGTGTACTATATAACTTCCGCCATCTCTCCTCTCCTGGTTTGAACCCTCGTCCCATCTCTCGCCGTTCTATGACCTTCCCAGCATATCCATTCCCCCCGTTCTGCGCTCCTATGTCTTTCTTATGTCTTCCCTCCTGATCTTTTCTCTTTCCCTCGATGTGTAACTTAGTGTACTGGTATGGTCCACGCTGATGTCTAGCTTGGACTGCAAAAGAAGAGGAAATAGAATAGACTCGTTGCATTTGGAGTTTTTTTTTTCAAGTATATGGTACGTGCAGCTACATAACTGCTTTAAGTGGTATTAAGGCAAATGATATTGGGTAAGAATTTTTGCAGTCTACCATTTCCAACCGGCCATATTAGGGACATCCATACCAAGCTATTACTATGCACGACTTTTGAGCTCCTGCCAACCTCCTCACCTCGTACCATCGTAATCGGATTGCCTCTCGGCCAGCCGCGGCAAACAAAAAGCAACAAACAAGCGAGCAGAGAGAGATACACCCTAAACACCCGGAGATGGCCGAGGACGACCAGGTGCCCCATACTCCGTCTGCAAGGCATACTCCGTGGTAACTTGAATAGCAAGTGGATCCCGGTGCTCACTCTCACAATGGAGTCTGGGAGCCGCAGAGGCAGAGGAACTACCCCCCTTAGCACTCTCAAGAATATACTCCTCGCTATCGCCCGTCGAGATGCGACTGCCCTTCTCCGTGCGCGGAAGGACACTATCCAACTCAAAATGGCGGCCATTGCTGGCACTGCGGCGACGCGACGAGATAAACGTCTTGGTCTTGCCGGACACCTTGGACCCGAAGTTGTTGTAGCCCGAGCTGTTGTAGGGGCTCTTGCTGTTCTTGCGGTTTGACGAGCCCAGCCAGCGCGTGTTGCGGAATAGGGGTTTGATTCCTGGTAGTGAGACGACGATTGCTGCGACGAAGCATTCGCGGTTTGCCCAGCCCAGTGCGATTGGGAGGTTGGTGATGTCGCCCAGCGAGTAGTAGGCGCGCAGGATTGTGCAGATCATGATGAAGACTCCTGATGAGAACATCACTACGAGGATGATCTTGCGTTGGAGTGGGACTTGCAGTTTTGCGAGGATGGGGATTGGGATGATCAGGATGACAAGGTCTGATCTGTTGTAATGGTTAGCTGGGCTGTTGAGTCTGGGAAGATGGTCTCAGGGGTATAGTATGGAGAGAGAGAGGAGAGGAGGAGTACTCACAGCACGTTGAATACTGCAATCACGATATATAGCGGCCCTCGTAGAGTACAATTGTCTGATTGCAATCATATTGTCAGTGTCCCAATATCACTGGACGATTTGTGATCTTTAGAAGAGTATCGCTACTGACCTCCTGGATAGGGTTTAATCTGCCAGTTCCTGTGGACGGGCGTGCAAATGCAAATGTGTGTCAACAGACACAGCAGCCAAGTCAGTAGACAGAATGCCGTTGCTCCCCAGACGAGATTCCGGTGCCACGTTCCTTGCCTGAGAAAGATCAGAATAGAATCCAATGAACCCTATCGACAGGGGAGGGGGTGTGGACCTACGTGAGCTTGTAGTATAGACAGAGCAACACACCCTTCAGACACCAGATATAACACATGTACCAGATCCAGTTCATGAAGGCCAATTTTGAGCCCAGGATCATGGCAGGCATCTTGCTGGCCGGAACCAGCATGGCCGTCTGGGTGGTGAGACCGATATTGTTGCCGTACATCTCTGCTCAGATGTCAGCGATACACAAACCAAATGCGCACACGGACACCAGGGATCTTGGGGCAAGACTTACGTAGAAGGTAGATGATGGCTGTCTGCATGGTCCAAAAGATCTGTAACACATCAGGTAGTCAGAAGATGAGTCAACTCCTCAAGTATCTCGAGGGGAACATACCATGGCCGCCACAGCGAAGGCATCATCCAGCCGCAGTCCGCGCAAACCTCCCAAGTGCAGGCGGGCAAACAGCCGCACGATCAAGAAAACCATGCCAATTCCATATTCGGTGAAGGTCTCAATAGTCAAGTCGTCGGCTGCCATGGTGGGGGTGTTTGTTGGCTAGAGTATTCACGACAAAGATAGAAAAAAGTGTCAAACCATGAAACCGAGGGGGGGAGTTGTCTTTGGCTTTAGATAAGGCCACAGGATGCAGGAAGGCAGTGTAAATAAGAATCAACGGGTTCACTCGAGCCCGAGAGTGGGACTCGAGGGCTGAATATAATCCTATAAGAAGGGAGTGGCAGGGCGCTATACGGTAGGACGATCGACTCCCTAATTCAGGAGAAACCCCACGGCCCGATCTCGTTTTCTATAGTTCCATTCCCGTCAAGCCGAGTAAATAGTCCGTGGGAAGAGGAGGGGAGGGAGGGGGAGGAGGGGGGAGGAAAACGAAGCAGTCTATTCTCGAGCGCTGATTCTCGTTGCCGGATGCTTGTGACTATCTCCTTGGTTGGATGGGTCTCTATATTGTACTGCCAACGGGAAATTTCCATTCATAGGGCACTTGGGTGCATTAGCGAGATTCGAATCTACGGGCAAAGCGGGACTACGGCCGAGGCCAACACAGAGAGAGAGAGAGCTTTGAAGAGGCCACTTGAAAGTAGACAGGACTGAGTCTCGAGTTCCTAGTTCCTAGTTTCTAGTGACGGGACGTGATGGGGACTCGGTTCTACACCATCTCGGTCAGCGGTGTCAAATCCTGCATGGACTTTCGCTAGCGTCAGCGATGACAAGCCGAGAAAAATCCCCGTTTCTCGCCACGGGCAGGGATTGTGGAGCATGACAGCTGATGAAGAAATGTGAACAGGGGGTTGCCTCGTTCGGCCTGCGAGTCTCGACTCAGGATCCCTGACGGGGAGGACTGCAGAGAAGTCTCGGATATCAAATGAGACAATCCATAGCCCTTTTCCTCAAGGCTCCACCAGGGCTGTTGCCATGGCATGTTGGTCCTTTTGGTCGTGGGGCCTTCTTAACATGCTGTGACTTGACTTATCAAGTCCTGGTGGAGTTGTTAAAGATGCGAATCGCTCTATCAAGCAACGATGGGCCTAGTTGTTTCAAAACTGGGAGAATGAGTAGGGTCCCCATTCCTCTTGGATCGACACCGTTGAGCGATGGAGCCGGTCGGGAAAGATGCTGCAGTTGGCAGGAGCGGAAGATGTGAGGTGGAGCTGTCTCTGATTTATGGAACTGTCATCAGTGTGTGCCTGGATGCCTGCAGCATACTCGATCAATAGTCGAGTAGACCTCGGAGAGACTCGGCCTTTGGCATTTGGATATCGTCTTTCTTTTGCTTTTTCTTTCTATTGAAACTGTGATTCACTTGTCTTTTAGAGGCAGATTATTCCTAAACATGTTTCTACCCTATCCGCGCAGAGATACGGCATTGGAATTTAGTTTAAAACCCGACTAATATGATCATGTAAGAGTCCCCCCTGGCATAAAACATGGTTCTGTGGAGGATTCTCCCCCATAGATGTGTGGGCTAAAGGATAGCCATTGAAAACCACGCTCGATGGCCACAATTTTGGGTGTTTCTCGTTCTTCTCTGGCGAGTTCCGTCCACATTGAACTATAACGATTCAATGTTGCGGGTATAGGACGAGATTCGCCCTGGTCCAATTCGAAATTAAAATATCCCAGACACTGTTCCAGTAGGAAATGAGAGTTAGGAGTCTCAGGGAGAAGATCTCCCAACTCCCGCCACGTTCTCACGAAGGAAGGTGAGGCTATGGGCCCAGGGGGCTAAGCCAGACTATGGTTCTACGTCGGTTCATAGAATAGTATAATGTCTCGCGAAGCCCCTCTTGCTTTTTACCGCAGGAACAACTAACTCACTTCCAAAAACTCACACTTCACTATGGCCAAAGTAGCGTTGATTACAGGGGGAGGTATGGGTTCTACACTCCCCAACCCATGGATACACCTGCAAAGCATATAGCTAACTATCTTTCTCGATGCAGCCAGTGGCATGGGCCTGGCTGTGGCAAAGGCCTTGGCAGCTCGCGGCGACTGGGATATTCACGTTCTCGACATCAACGAGGAGCGAGGAGCTGAAGTCGCACGCGATGTACCTCGAACCACCTTCCACCGCGCCAACGTGACCAAGTATGACGAGTTGGGTGCGGCCTTTCAGCAAGCATTCCAGAAAGACGGTCGACTGGACTTTGTCTTTGCCAACGCTGGGGTTATCGAACGCGGCAACTTCTATGCGTCTCCACCTGACGGCGATGCCGTGTCTCCGCCGCCAGAGCCGGACATGCTGTCGATCGATGCGGACCTGAAGGGCGTTGTTCTGACCAGTTACCTGGCTCAGCACTACTTCCGCAATTCTCCTCACAAGGGCAATGGCGCCAACATTGTGATGACCGCTAGTTGCGGTGGTTTGTATGCGACGTACTCGGCGCCGATGTATTCCGCGGCAAAATGTGAGTTCCTTTCCTTCTTTCCTTTTTTTCCTTTCCTCAATTTCACTGGATGCCACTGCCCAGTGCATGAATTATTGCTAATGACAATGCCTTATAGTCGGCGTGGTTGGCTTCATGCGCTCCATCTCGCGACATTTCAAGACCTGCGGGACTCGCGTGAACGCCATCTGCCCGTCAGTGGTGCGCACAAACCTCATCGACCCAGCTGCATGGGACAGTTTCCCAAAAGACCGGTTTGTCAACGTCGACACAGTGGTCCAAGTGGTGCTCCAACTCCTGGACGGCGGCGAACCCGCGGGCCAGGGCCTGAGCGATACTCTGGGCAACCACCGGCCCCTGGACAAGCTGCACGGGTTGGCCGTGGAGGTGTCAGATATCGGCTTCTATTTCCGTGATCAGCACACGTTCGCTGACGAGGGCATGCGCCAGGTGATGGACGCGACGGCGGTCGAGAACCAGGTTGGCAGCGTGCTCAACGTCTAGCGTGGGGCTGATCGTTGTTTTTATTGTGTATATAATTTGCCGAAATAGTCCACTTGCGAGAAACCAGATATTCTTGGGAATCCACATCTCTGGAGTTCCAGGCCGACGATCTCCCGGTTGAAATTTCATATTGTTGGATCCTGGAGAGCTATCGTCGTTTGAATCATTCAGCCTTTTGTTTTTAGACTGTCGAATCCCTGTATTGCCTCCCTCCCTACTGTAGTCTATCCTCTCGGGATTTGACTCGGAGATTTGATCCTTTCAGCAGAGATGTTATGGATGCCATCCATCTGTGGGTCTGTCGACATAGCCTAATGCAAGAAGACAGGATTAGAAGCCTTGTACTTTTGTCCGGTATTTACTGAGCGATATCCATGATTCAGATGATATTTCAGGTGCCCTGGCCCGTCCTCAGTGGGGGTGAAGGATTTAAACGAGCTGTCAACCTTTCATGGTGGCCAATTGTGAGGATTGCAAGTGTTGGAGAGTGTTGCGGATTTTACCCGAGAGGCACCGTTGATTCAGATTCTTCTGGGCATCAGCGGATCAGCCCAGTTAGTTCCACATGCCGAAGTTGGTGATCATTCATAGCAACGCCTCTCATCTTATAGTCGGACGGCCCATGCGGGTAGAGCGCCACTTCCTGAGTGGAGTGAAACCTTGCCGAGGGGAATAAAACTCATGGAAATTGACAATCTAGTTACATTATAATAGAAACAGCACGAGGAAAGACGGAGAGAGAGAGAGAAGGAAGTGATAGATCAAAACAGACCCAGGGGAAGTAGGACCCACGCGGAAGAGAAAACCCCTGCACCCGCGACGATAGACGAAACTAAAATAGGCAGCCAACCCGTTAATCGCATGGGCCTGGCATCGAGCGAATGGATTTTGACAGACAGGGTTCATTGCAGTGACAGGAGCCGATCGGTGCTGTCAACGTCTTGTGGATCCTCTCAACTCACGCTAACAACTTAGGGCTTAGTAGTGCTCTCGCCACAACCTGTTTTCTTTTCCCTTTTATTCCCGCGTTCATCTAGTTTCTACTTTGCTTATGAGATCGCCTCGGGCAAATTGGAATCCTCCCCGTGCATCATGCGGAACAACGGCTCCCAGACGGTGATCGCTCGCTTGGTGATGCGGCCATTACCTGGTTCGGGCATGGGGTAGTAAATCAGCTTGTCGGCCGAGCACTCGAGCAGCTGGCCCGTCATGCCGGTCGAGTCATCGAGGAAAGTGCGGTAAGCCTTCAAGATGGTCTCGACCGGAGTGAGACTGTTTCATGTTGGTAAGACCATCGAGTTCTGTGGTTATGTGGCGAAGAGGGGGGGGGAGCTTCGGGATGGGTTTACTCAGAACTCACCATTCGGGTGTGACTGCTTGGATCATCTCAATGGGGACGATTGGTGTGGAAACGATCCCCGGCATCACACAGTTGATCAAGATGTTCTCTTTCTGCTTCAGCAGCGGTGCAACACCGCGGATAAAATGGTTGACGGCTGCCTTCGCGCCGCAGTACACTGGGTACGACTCATGGGGGAAGACAGCTCCAATGCTGCCAGTCACAATGATCCGGCCCCCGGGCTGTGGGTTGTACCGCATGAAATGCGTGGCCAGCTGAGTGCCATACACGACGCCCTTGTAGTCGACATCGACGACGGAGAGGTCAGGGGCAGGCGGGATATCATCAACGCCCTTGCTGTTCTTCTTCCAGTCGTAGATATAGATCGAGGACGTATCGACGATGCCGGCATTGGCACAAAATGCATCAATACGGCCCCAGAGCTGGCGCACTTGCTGGAACACGCTGGCTTGCTCGTCGTACTTGGAGACATCTGCAGCAAAGAAACGAGCATTGTGCTTTGGAAGGCTCTGAAGAAGAGCTTCGCCGGCTTCACGACGTCGGCCCACACAAGCAACCTTCCATCCCTGTGCACAGAGGTCTTTGACCAGGTCAACCCCCATACCGGACTATAGACATCGGCGGCGTTAGTGAGGAGACTAGAGAAGGAATGTCTTGTATACTGACAGTGGCGCCGGTGATGATAGCCACCCGATCTTCAGCGTGGGAACCCATAGTTTCGTCAATGAGTAGATTGAATGAGGAGATAAGTGACAATCTTAAAAAAACCAAGAAAGAGAGGTGATGTGATTGTCTAAAATGTCATCAGCAACGCAACCTGGGAAGTATAAGCCGAGCCCAACTTCCGACTCAGCCCCCTCTTCCCCTTGTACACCGCGGGCCAGGAGTCAAACGACGATCCTCGGTCTGTCTCGTCCTTACTGACTCAGGAAATACCCCCCTCGAACTAAATAGACCCGGCTCTCTGCATGATTATGGACCCATAGCTCAAGACCCACCTTGGCTGTTGGACCAGAGCCGAACCAGGTCTATCGGCTCATCAGTCCCGTGGCGAACAAGAGGGACAGTCGCAGTTGGTAGGGGTGACAAATGTGAGTGCGTCAGTCTCAAGTGAATTATCGCCGGACATACTTGAAATTGTGTCTTCGTTCCTCCCTCCCTCTCTCTGCTCTCCAGCTCGCAGCTAGAGTTTTGTCGTAACACACTATGGCGGTTGACACAGAGAAAGACCTGGTTCAGGACACCAGTTCTCCATCTGACGCTCCGAGCTCGCCCTCTCCTGCAGTCAAGGACTCGACTGAGCCTGTGGTGACTCTGAAAACATGGATCGTGTCCGCGGTACGTCTCTGGGCTCTGGTGCATCTTGACGTACTATACTGACAGTGGCACCCTTCTCAGATTCTATCTTGCGGTTATGGCCTGTCTTTTTGGCCTATTCCCGTCATGTCTGCCATTGGCACTCTGATCTCCAAGGACATGGGTGAGCCTACTGGATACATCTGGTTTGTGCCGGTACGCAATCCTCGCTGCTTGGGTAAATTACACCCGCTGATGTGATTCTTCAGGCATGGACCATCTCGATCACCTGCGCGTTTTTGATCTTGTATGTCTCTCTGGAGTGGAATATCGTCGATTTTAATCAGGTGCTCACGATTCGAATTTCACAGCGGTCCCAACACTGATCTTCTGGGTCGACGGTGGTTCTTGGTTCTGGGGAACCTGGTATGGTTTGATCAGCCGTAGTCTTGAATATGTTGCGAGTATGCTAATAGTGTTTGCAGGTGTGCTTCGTCGGCCACATCATCGTGGCATCGGCCACAAACACCAACCAAATCATTGCGGGCCTTGTAGTGTCTGGATTTGGTGGAGCCAATTGCCAGGTAAGAAAAGCTTCCTGTATGCTCTAACTATACCCAGACTGACCTCTATATGCAATAGATGGCTGCGTTCGCCCTTCCAGAGCTTCTTCCCAACAAGTGGAGACACATTGCTGTTGTCATTGCCGATTTTACCGTCTATATCGCCGTGATCGTGGCCCCCGTCACTGCACGATACGGCTATGAGATGGGCTCGTGGGCGTGGAACTTCTGGGGAGTGGCTATCTTCCAGTGCCTGTCATTTCTTGGCCTGCTGTTCCTCTACCACCCGCCCAAGCACCCGTATGTCGATGAATTGACAAATCCCTCGAAAGGAACACCGGTACCTAACTCGCGAACAGGCTTGGTGTGCCATACAAGGAAGCACTTATGACTCTGGACTACCTCGGTTCGTTCTATTCTTTCCATCATTACAAGCCAAAGCAGCCCTAACTAAGCCACACTAGGTGCTTTCCTCTTCATCGGTGGAGCTGTCCCCTTCCTTATGGGTATTGTCTGGGCCGGCGTCTACGACTCAAACGACGCACACGTCGTAGCCCCCTTAGTCGTGGGAGCCGTCGTGCTCATCTGCTTCGCGCTCTGGGAGACCTTCAGCAACACGAAATATCCACTTACGCCGACCTACGTATTCTCCAGCTCATGGGGCCGCGACTTCACAGCGCCCGTCATCGCCCTCGGCGTCGTCAACATGTTCTACTACTCGTCCAGCATCCTGTGGCCGCAGATGATCACTGTGTTTTACACGCAAGGCGGCACCGACTGGAAGTACTCAGTGATTCTGTCTCTGCCCCAGGGCTTCGCCATCTTCACAGGTGCCATCCTCCTAACCGTCTTGGGCAGCCGGCTCCGCCACTGGCAGTGGCAGTTGACCGGATCGGTGCTGGTGATGGTGGTATTTGGCTCGCTGCTGGGGATAGTCACGCCCACAAACAAAGGCACAATGGTTGCCTTTATCTTCCTCTCGCAGGCGGGCTTTGGCTGGGGGCTGTACCTCAGTATCGCCATCACCCAGATGGGCGTCGACCACAAGAACCTTGGGGTTAGTGGTGGTATCTCGGGCTGTATCCGGTTTGCTGCTGGCGCAGGTATGCATTACCCTAGATATTCATTCATGTTGATGATTGATTTAGAGAGTGTGTTATGTGTCGCTGACATTCTTTTATCCAGTCGCTACCTCCATCTACCAAACCGTCTTCAGCACCAGCCTCACCAAATACATGACCCGCTACGTCCCCACCGCCGTCGTGGCTGCTGGTCTGCCCGAATCCAAGGTCCCAGACCTGATGGCAGCAGCAGCGCAGGGCGCCGCGGCCCTGAAATCATTCAGTCCGGCTGTGGCTGCCGCCGCCGAGGCATCGCTCGCCCAGGCCTACTGCAAGGCAATCTTGTAAGTTGGGATACGGCCAAACGAAATAACAACCTTGCTTTCCAGAATCATTTATTGACTTTATATTCCCAGTGTGGTGGCCATGGTGTCCATGGCCTTTGGCATCCTGGGTCTGGGGGCGTGTCTGTGCTGCAAGGACGTCGACTCGAAGATGACCAATAAGGTGCGTTCTGCTTCTTTTCCTTCTTCTCTTATTCATTTCCTTGTCTATTGATCCAACGCTAACCATCTTTATACCAACTATATAGATTGAGGTATACCTCGAAAACACCGACCTCTCGGACCGAAACAAGTTCCACTAAATTCGCCTCTGCCATTGTCGCTTACCAAGACCTCAAACACAGTGAGATTTGTGATTATTTCAGGGTCTTATGAGAATCTATTCGGGACACGTGGCGTGGTATATATAAGAAAAAAAAACCACTGAATGGAATATGGATGGACACTCAGACTGGAAAACACCGGATGATGGATTTCGACTTGGTACCAAGACTGGAGGATCTCAGTTAGATTGGTGGATAATTACTTTCGTTAATTTATTTTCTTACTTTGTTATTGCGTTTAAATGAATGCGGGCGTAATTGTAGCAGTCTCTGTTCTACATATAACAAGAGAAAAATTATACTGCTGAAGAAAAAAAAAAAGAATATGGGCAAAAGAGATCATGGAATTCGTGCCTTTTCTCCAATCTGCTTCTCTCTCTCTCTCGCCCGCCCCCTTTTTTTTTCTTCTGGAATTCATCTTCGTCTCCTGAACTATCTCCGAGACCTTAGTCCCTATGGAGGTTATACCCGGCCATGAAGCGGTGGCTTTGATGGGACCGACCATGGAAACATCTGGCCGGGGCCACCGCATCGCGTGGACGAAAAGTCTGAGAACAAGAATCATCCCGTGAGACACCAAGGTACTCACTCCGTGGGTAACACGGTAGGGAGACTTCCGCTTGTGATCATACTCAGCCCCGGACTAGCGTTGCTCCCATGGGCAAGCCACTCATTTAATGACATGAGGGCTAAAAGGTTGATCAAACACGTTCGAGGTGCCAGGTGCTTATTTGGAAATATGGAGTTCCATTCCATCAAATAACCGGCATTCCTTACCAATTGACGTCGCTAAGTTGGAGTTTGCGGGACCGGAATGCGGTGCGATTGGCAGATTTGTCCATCTTCTGGCTAGGAGTAGTGCGTTTTTCTAAACCTGAATCAGGGGATGGTCAATAAGCAAAATCCCGGACTAGATCTCAGAAGAAGAAAAAAGGGGGTCTCACCCTCAGTGGGCTCGGGCTCGTTGGATGCTTCGTAGTTAAGCACCAGATTCTTGATCCGCTGCTGCTCTTCCCGGTCTGCCTGCTGCTGGCTCCGCATGGCGACTGCAAAGCTGGAGTCGGATGGCAGGTCGATGGTGCGGGTCTATACACCGTCAGCATTCCAAGTCAACACAACACCTAAATCTCCAAAGCAACTGTGCTCACCTGCTGCTTGTTTCCCTTCTTAGTCATCAGCGAGAACGCCATGGTCTTGGGCGCCACCGGCTCAACTGGTGCTGGCTCGGGGGTAGCAGAGTCGGTAGGCAGAGCCTCGCGCGCTGGTCTCTTCATGGGTAGAGGAATATCGAAGACGGCCTTGCGCTCGAACCGTCTCGAGTCCATGCTTTCGGCCATCATCTTTTCGAATTCTCGGTCGAAGTCCGCCTCGGCTTCTGGGTCTCGCTCTTCCTCCTGACGCGTAACGACGATCTGCTCGTCTTCGGATTCGCTCTCGTCATTGGCCTCCGGGTTGGGGCCAGATACCTGTCATGTGTAAGTTGAGGATTTTCATACGAATGAGCAAGAAAAAAAGAGTCTCACCTCGGCCTCGTCGCTGGACTCCTGGTCCTCCTCAATTTCAGGAATTACATCCTCCTCGAGACCTTCGTCATCAGACGAACTGCTCTCCGCATCCTCCTCGTCGGCCTCGGCAGGTCTCTCGGATTCCGGCACATGGTAGTTCTGAGCCACAGCCTCGCCGAAAATGCGCGTCGCTTCTTCAGGGTCAGTGGCCAGCTTCCACTGCGGCCGGATGGTCGAGTAGGTGTCCTGGACAAGAAAGTCGACATCCATGGGCAGCGGGTCCTTGGTGAAAAGATAATATTGGAAGAACGTGAGGAAGAAATCCAGCTTCTTCTTCGCCGAGCCACGATCGAAGCAGTGGCCGCAGGTGTCTAGTAGCGTGCACGCCAGCCGAACTCGGAAGTAGTCATCCGGCATGTCCAGCACATTTATCTTCCCGGGAACCGGGGTGCCGCCCTCGTGGCCGAAAGTGAGCATGCGATACAACGTGTCGAAGATGACAGGTGAATCAATCATCTTGTAGTTGTAAAGCTCTCCCAGGTACTTGACTTCGGCAATGCGCTTCTGATTGAACTTGAAGTCATTCTGTTCAAGGCCCAGCGTGATCTGCTCAAGGACATTGTCCACGATGCCAATCACAAAGGCCTGATGATACCGGTAGAGGGCGCTGACAAGGATTGCCAGAAGGTGGATGCTACCGTATTTGACCTTGACCGGCTTGCTGAAGACACGTTCCAGGATATCGACCACCTATAATAGAGTCAGTTCCAAACATCATCCAGAGACATCATCTTCTCATCATACCTCTTGCTCCTCCCAATGAAGCTTGCGGATAGACTTCAAGATCTTGGTGTAATTGCGCTTGTTCATATCCAAGTAGATCAGGCGTCTGATGTATTGCTCCATCGGGGTACGCTCCTTCTGCTGAATCGCTGGTCGTGGCGGCGGGTCGACATAGTAGATGGCATTTTCGATAACCATGCGCTCCTGCTGAGCCAGATGCTGCACCGCCTTCTTGCGACTGAGCGTTTCCAAGAAAGACGCCATTCTGGGGGATGTTTCCGGGTTGCGCAGCAAGTAGCGACCACAATTTTCCAGCAGATTACCGATGATCTCAATGTTCATGCGCGAAAAGTCGTCGAGGGAAACCTTGAAGCAATGGAAGATAATGTGCTCCGGCACCACGCCGAACTTGGTCAGCTCGGCCAGGTACCGTACATTGCTCATGCGCACTTGGCCCAAAAACTCCTTTGACTTGCGCCGCTGCAGACTCCGGAACTCTTCATCGAGATACGTGGTCAGTCCCTGCGGAATATCCGGCAGATACTGGCCGAGCGTGGCCACCAAGCGAGAATACAAGGGCAGCAGGTCAATACGACCCTTGGGGATGTCCGAAACGGCTTTCACCAGTCTGTTTCTCGACGCCTTGGAGTTGACAAAGCAGAAGTCCAGGGCAAGCTGGTCGACGTGATCTTTTGTTTGCAATTCCGGAAGCTTGGCCAAGAGGGCATCCACTTGCGCGCCTACTGTCTTGCTGGCAATTGCCATCGACTGGTCATCCGCCTCCGCAGTCGCCTTTTCGTCCAAAGGCTCTGCCTTCTCTTCGGCTGCTGGCTCGCCATCGGCTTTCTTCTTTCCAGCCTCTTCGGCTTCGCTCTTCTTTTTCTTGCCGTCCTCCAGCAACACCGCAGGCACCTTGCCCTTCAAGTCGACCAGGTTCTCATAGAAGCGGCGTTCCTCTTCATCTTCCCAAATGCCAGCCCCTTCGCCCTGTCCACGCAAATAGTCGGTCGTCTTCACAAGGCCAATGCCGCCACTTGACGCCGCGTCGTTGGTCTCCTTCTCCGCAAGGTCGGGCATCTCGGCCCCTAGAGCTTCGCACATCACCTGGGTGTTGGCGACGAGCTTCTCCAGGGATTTCGATTGCTTCTCGAAATTCGATTGACGGTCCTCGAAGATCTCGCCGCTCTTGACGTACGCCTCGGCATTTCGACGGCTTTGCGAGGCCAGGGCCCTCTGGTCACGAACCACATGCGCCTTGACATCCTCCAGGTACCGGTTCAAAATACTCTTAAATCGCTGTTGGGTCTTCTCTGGAGTCAGGGGCAGGTCCGCCTCAGTCGTAACTTCAGCAGCCTCCGCATGGGCTGGCTCCGCGCCGGCAGTCGTAGATGTAGCACCGTCCGCTTCGACGGTCTTCCTGCCCTCCTCAGCAAGCCTCGAACCGATGATATCCCAGCTAAAACCCTTCACAAACAAAACCGCCAAGGGCAAATTGGTGTGGTCACGGTCATGGCCCAGCAGTTCCTTCAGAACCTCCAACGGGAACGGCTCCGCCTGTTTGTCCTGATCCTTCGCCGCCGCCGGGGTCTTCGACTTCAACGGCGTATCGGAGGGTTTGCCACCGATCCCAACCACACCATCCTTGCCTTTCGCGCCCAGATCCTCGGGCCGCTCGACGTCATCCAAGGTCCTCAACACGCCGACGAGCCACAGCTCCGTGACGACTCGCAGGAGCACACGGTGTCGGGACAGGCGCTCTTTTTCTTCGCGCTCGCGAACCTCCTGGCTCAGAGCCTTCAGCTGCGCCTTGTCCGGGGTGCTCAGCCCGCGGCCCAGCAGCCAGCCGATCTGCCGGGTGAATTCCCATGGACCGAAACGCTGGTGCAGTGCGCTGACAACCTCGACGCCGGCCGCGATCTCCCCGGGCGATTTCAATTTGCATAGACCCTCGTAGCAGGCGGAGATGATCTCGGAGAGGTATTTATGGAGAGAGAGGGTGCGGATATCGGCGAGAAAGGTCGAATGGGCGGAGGCGCTGATCCCCGTGCGGAGACGTTTGATGAAGGCGGTGTTTTTCTTGAGGGCCGAGTCGAGCGACTTGCTCACCGGGAAGACGTCTATTCGAGGTGAGGATTAGTATCCGAGCTCGCCCTTTTCAGTGGCACGCGGATCAGCAGAGAGGGGTGCATACCCGGTTCGCCAGCCCAGGCCCGCTCGTTCAGGCCGCGGAGCTCCCCTGTAGTGAGAGTCAAGTCAGTCCTGGTCGATCGCAAAGGTCACCGACGCTCAAAGAGCTAGGGAGACATACTTTTTCGCAGGCGATCCATGGCCGGGTGTGCGTCGCCTGATTCAATCGTGGGGTCCTTTCTGAATGTCCGAAAGGAAATCGCATCGGTGACTTGAACGCCACATTGGGGAAAAGAAAGAGAGACAAGAAGCGCAATGCGTCAGACCCCTCGAAGATGAGAGAGAAAGAGAGAAAGAGAGAGCGTAAGAAATGGCCAGTCCCAGGCGGGAACGGGGGAGGTGCGGACTTTTGATTTGGCGCTGATCCACCGACTTTATCGCCTCTTCATCTACACTCCCCCGCGAGAGACTGCCTAAGCTTGAATTTCTGCTCTCTCGACTGCAACCTTGCAAGTTTGCCGTAAATGTCGTCTCTTATTCGCGCAACCTCTTTATTCTTCCCTGCCGACCTCTGCCTTCTCGCTGTCGGTCTCCGTAAACCCAGTCTCCGAGCCCTTCTCAACATCCAACAACCGGTCTTGCAACTGATGCTTGTGGTCTTGGCTACTCCAACTTTGTCGGCGATTAGGTGTCGGGATCCAAGTCTGCTCAGAAGATGAATTATCTCGATTCAAAGCCACCGATTGACTCGGATCGTTGGAAGAGGTGAGGTTGCGCGCCGCAGGAAGCAGCACCGCCTGGTCCTTGGGCATGCTGTTTGCGAACGGGCCCTGGTGCCCGGTTGACGGCATCGTGCTGAACGATAGAGAGAAACCACGACTGTCTGGAAGATAGCTATTCGGCGTGCTATTTCATTTGCATCATTGGGTTGCGCTTACTGTGGGGTGATGGTGCTGGTGATCAGCTCACGGTAGATAGAGACTGTGAGGAACGCTGGTGTCAAAAGAGCCTAGCATTCCAGGGTTGGTTGCTTGATTTTCCCCAACGGAAACACCTACGGGGGATCATATAGGAATTCAACTGAAGACATCAAGCGAGAAAGGCGAGGGTGGCGAGGTGGCGAGCGCAGAGGCGCATACATCATTCCCACCGTGTAGAAGTAGGATCTTTCACAGGTCAACCAGCAGCATGGTGACTAGATCGCCTAGTATTGTTGTACTCGACCGCGTATCAAGCGACTTGCTTCGGCGCACCAAAAGACCTTCCAGAGTCAATGTATCACACATCACGCTGGGGAAGCCCCCGGTGCAAGACACCATCTCCTGTGTGGTCCAGAAGTATAGAAGGCAGCGTGATCTCCTTGTCCATACGGAGAAGCGACAGGCTATACAAAAGGATAACTACGTACCAATGGATCGCCGTAACTACGGACACATTTTGGAATTGACTGGCTAACGTACAGGTCATGACGACACCCAACTCCGAAGAGAAGAAGGCCAACACAGGAAGTCACAAAATCAGACAAAGACAAGAGGGGTACAGAGAGGTAAGGTGCACGACCTGCGAAATCCGCTCGGGACTCGAAATGGATGCACTCCAGTCGAGTCGAAAGAACCATGCACGAAGTTGTGCAACGCTTTCGAGGACAAAGAACAAAAACATATCGCAAAAACAACAGGCCGTTGGACTTCGGACATAAACGCATGGTGAAACACTTCTTCAGGGATTCTATGACAAGGACGGAACCGATACACGGGCGTGCAAACACACCAGACATCGTACACCTCGGGGGTTCTGAGAGAAGCGAAAGACAAGGAAAGGAACATTAAAACAGGGTATGCCTCACGCCACGCTATGCAGGTCCCCTTCAGCAGCAACTGAGGGGGAACCGAAAATGTTGCAAATATGTACTAGAAAGCGAGTCCAGCGAGTGGGACATTGAAACTGAACCGGACAGAGACCGTTTATTTGGGTTTGCGCCAGAAGTATTGCTAGGAAGGGTCAGCGATGATTCATGATTCCTCAACCCTGGGCAAGGACACATACCTTGTGCTGCTTCCGGCAGTTGCGGAGCCCAGGCTTGCGGAGGTCG
The DNA here is from genome assembly GCF_028826965.1 of Penicillium alfredii. Lineage (NCBI taxonomy): Eukaryota > Fungi > Ascomycota > Eurotiomycetes > Eurotiales > Aspergillaceae > Penicillium > Penicillium alfredii. Next base: position 1,974,739 of record NW_026622701.1, on the reverse strand, counting down.
TTGACCACAGCCGCGCGTCGCATCTCATCGTCATCAAAATCTGGGATGTAGTAATATTCACTCTCGAGGGGCTTGCCCGCAGCATCTTTGCCCTCACGGGCAACCTTGCCAATAGGCTTGCTGTTCTCAAGGATGTAACGAATCTCGGCCCGGGATGGACCAGAGACGTTCTTGTTGTCCGATTTCCAATAAGAAGGGGGGAGGTTGTTGAGAATGGTGGAGAAGGGAGTCGAGGAGAGCCGGGAGAATGCCAGCTGATTCACAGCATGGTTGCGGACCCTCTCGAATCGCTCATCCAAGGGCTGAGACTTGTCCTCAACAACCTCACCCTCATTCTCAGAGGCTTGGGAGGGCTGGTTCAGAGACTGGGTGGGCTGCAGAGGCTGAGCGGGCAGTAGGCTGCGCGCAGACCGAGCAGAGTGTGTGGGCGAGTCGTCTGCACGGAACGAAGCCATCCGGGGAGGATATTCTCACCAAAGGGACCAAAGGAGTGAACGATGGGGTCGTTCTCCTCGTCGTTATCCGAGAAGTCCTCGGAACGACGCGAGTCACTCAGGTCGCTGACATGGGAACTCTGGAGAATAGCAGAGGCACGACGAGCAGACTGAGACGTGATACCACCAACAGTGTTGTGGCGCTTCAAGGGAGAGGGCTCATCCTCATATACCACAACGGCAGCACGGGCCCGCGAGGGCGTGAACAGAGGCGAGGACGGTGGGATGGCGCGTTGAACCGCAGGCGACGGGGAGACGGGCGAGGCCAAGCGCTGACGATCTGGCAAGGGGCTATCCTGCAGAGCCCGACGGGACTGGCCCTTCTGGGTCGGGGTGGCCTCATCACTGGTTTGCTCCGAGTCCGTGGACGGGCAGTCTTTCCTATCAAGACGCGGCCATTGCACCAAGACCCGCGCGTCATGGACATCAATCATGATATCTGCATCTCTTATGTCCGACGTAAACGTCTTGCCCTTTGCCAAATCATATTTTTTGCCCTGGCAGTGGATTTTAATCCCATTCCAACCCATACACATGATCTCCACCCTATCCCGGTCGAAGGGGTTGGGCGCCGGCTTGTAAGTAGCCTTGACATGAACACGAGATATCATACGACTGGCAGCCAGCTGGTGCTGGCAGGACACACTTGAGCGGCCCATCAGGGTGGGTTCTCCGTTCTCCTGCAGCATGATCGTAGGCACAGCGGACAGGGGAGCTCGCTCAATGACGGCAGAGAAGGAACGTGGCAGGGAGGACCGAGCGGAGGCAATACCAGGAGGAGAGGACGACATAATGTGAGTGGACGAGGTAGGAACCGGGGTAGGATACTTCGAGACTCCAGGTTCGCGTGCTACACGCTTCTGAGGTCGAGGAAGAGAGGGGGACGAGCTCAAGGGCTCAAACGCCGGCAACAAGGATGCAGGACGCTTCATGCCGGCAGCGGGAGCAACCACACTGCTCCTGGTCGGAGAAGTCTCCATGATAGATCAGGTACTCGAAGTCCAGACGAGTTCTTACCCACAAAACACCTGGGTCGAGGTCGAAGACTCGCGTCACGGTGTATTTGCTATGGAAGACCAGAGAACAGTGTCAAACACCGGAAGACGTGTAGAAGAGTGAGAGATCCTCCCTCAAGGGAATAGGGAGATTGGGAGGGAAGAAATTGATCAGAGGGGAAGGAGGAGCATTGAATAAAAAAGGCGAAAAAGGTGTGTGGTGGTGGAATGCCCTGGGGCGGAGGCGTCTTCACCCTGCGCGGAAAGGCACGCTTACAACCCGAGACGCGTTCGGTAGGCGCCAACGAGGCTCCACTGCAGATTCGCGGCCCCAATTGAAGATTCAAATTCCTTCAGACAGAAAGCGTGTAAATTTCAAGTTTTCAGATCAACCAACGCGCGATTTGCCGGTTTTTCAAGGTCTTCTCTCGGGGTTGTTCAAATCTATACAGTTCGGCCTATGAAGCGCGTCCGCGTCGGAGATCACGTGTCGGCTCCACCGCACGCGAGAGTCGGAGCATGCAGTATGACAAGACTCGTCGAGGCATGCAAGAATGGCATTTTGTGATTCTCATAAGGAGGATGATTGTATCTAGCGCCTCTGGGGGGTATGTATTAACATGGGCAAGAAGGAAAAAAAAATCAATTAAAAATATGGATCCACACGTTAACATCGATCAAGTAGTCGAGGTATGGTCTATTCCACCCCCTGCATTTCATGATCTTTTAGCCTCGGTGTCTGTGGATAGATTTTAAAAAAAAAAAAAAAAAAGCAAGAGCACTGTGTGCCCCAAAGAGGGAAAAGGCATAAATCGTCGACTGTACAGTACACTCCGGTTAAAGCTCGCGAGGCTCCAAACGAGCTGGGGAGTGACGCTAGATGGATACATGGACAGATCACATCCAACAAGCTAGGCAATAGAATAGACGAAACGATGGCTAGATGGGATAATTCATGACTTGAAGTACAGAAGTGAAATCTAACCAGATATAAAAAAAGAGTCCCCACTGAAGTTGGGTCAACCCAGGGAGGAAGCGTCCATCAAAAAGAAGGTTAAAACAATGTAACAATTGGATTTTCACCCCATGTCACACGTCGAACACAAAGTAGAACTTTAAGATACACAGAAGAAAGCAACCCATCAAGGAACAAACCGTGATATGGACAAGGAGCTCACACTTCACGTGCGACTCGGCGGGAGAAAGCTCGGATGGGCTCGAGGTCCGCCCGGTTCCCGCTCACAACGTTGACGAGACTTAGTAGAACTCGAAGATGGCATCGCCGGAGGTGACACCAGCCTAGAGAGAGATTAATACTCAAACTTCGATCCCAAAGGACGTTGGCACGTAGAACTTACCGTGCAACCATTGGCACCCTTGATCTCGCCATCCTTGTTGTAGAACTTTCCGTTCTCGTATTTGCACTGGTCGGTCAAGTCGTCTCCAACCAGCCTAACGTTTTGGGGAAGGAGCTTGTCGGTGGTCGGGCTGTTCTGGAACATCGACAGGAACTTGCCATTCTTGGTGTATCCGACACCCAGGTTCATGGGCGCCCAGTTACCAACGGGCTTGCTGCCATCACCCCACTGGCAACCCTCCTCCTGGGAGACACCCGCGGGGTTGACGTAGTATTGGGCAGAGGTGGTCTTCTTCTCCCAGAAGAAGTAGGTGTCACCGTCGGGGCAAGTCAGGGGGTGGGTTTGGCCAGCGAGGGCGTAGAGAGGAATGGTCTCAGCCTCAGTACCTGTACCAAATCAGGTCAGTCACTTATTACCAACACGAGATCGGTCATTACACTTACCGGGGTAGTCAGTACGGCACACGGCGACGTGCTTGTTCAGCTTGTTCCTGACGTGAACACCGCCAACGCCAGGAATGCAAAGCTTCTTGTGGTCCTTGTTGGTCAGGTACAGCTTGCCATTCTTGCACTGCAGACCACCAACGGACTGGCCAGTGCTTCCCTGGGTGGAGGGCCACTGGGACTTCTGGTAGCCAGCGGGGCATGCGTACGAGCACATGGAACCATCACCACAGCGCTTGCCGGACACAGCGGTGACGATGTCATTGATCACGTCATTGTCGAACTGCACGAACTGGACGCCCGAGTAGCCACCCAGGCCGAGGTAGTCCAGAGCGACTGGACCGTAGTCCGAGGGGAAGTCCTCACAGTCAATAGTACCATCCGGGAATTCACGATCAACACCCTCAGCACCGGAGCCGCCGGAGCCGGAGCCGGAGCCACCAGAGCTAGTGCTGCTGGTCGAGGCAGGGGTGGAGACGGAAGTAGTGGTGCTGCTAGTGGTTGGGGGCGCCGGCGGGGGAGGAGTAGGCGTCGAGGTGGAGGAGCTCGACGGGGTGACCGCAGCCGAGGTCTCCTGGAGCACCGGGGGAGCGATGGTCGGAGTCTTGGTCGGGGTCTTGGTGCTGGTGCTGGTGCTGGTATGCGGGCAGGCAGCGGGGACCGGGGTACCAAGCCACTCCAGCTTGTGCTCGTCGAGACCGTCGCAAGCATCGTGGTTGCTGATGGGCTTGGGAGAAGCCGAAGGCTTGGAGGGGTCCAGCACGACGAAGTCATAGACAACAGGGCCAGGGACCGCGATGGTGTTGGTCTCGGTGGCACGCTTGTTGTGGAAGTGCTGGTGGCCGTGGCCGTGGGCGGCCGCGAGAGAGCCCGCGGTGGCCAAGGTCATGGCAACCGAGTTGGAGAACTTCATGACGTGCGGTGGATTTCGAATTCGCAGGAAGAAACAACTGAACTGAAATCAAGGCAAGGTCAGCGGCGCACATTTTCGCAAGCCATCAATCCCATTGATCCTCATGTCCATTACTTCCACCGAATTCCATCGCATCCCAATCCATCTCACTTCAGCGAGAAAATCATCCACGTCCCATCCAACTATGGCAAGGGTGCAACACCTACATCAAATCACGGCAAGCCAGTCGCGCGCTTTCGTAATAGGGGGGTTCTGTACACGAAAAGTGAAAAGGGTGTTCGAGAGAGAGTGACTGAGGTTTTCCGGTTAAAGGAGTGTGCTAGAGAGAACGAATCCCTCTGGTCGGATGGGAAAACTCAAGAGAAGAAGATGAGGCTGGAAGTGAACGCTGAGAGAGAGGGAGGAAGAAAGGCGAGGGATGAAGTAAAACCCCAGGGGGGGAGGGGAGGCCTGTTCTACGACCCGAAGGGGTTAGACCGAATACACCAAAATTACTACGCTCCACTTCTGTGTACAAAAAAGAAAGAAAGAAAAAGGGGGGTGGATCATAAAGTACACTGCCCTCGGCATTCGTATCCTTTGGAGGGTCAAGGAATGGACCCTTTAACCATGCCAAGTGCTCTGTGCGTTATGCTCTTCAATGCCACCGCCAATGTCTGGGCATTGGGAGTATGGTGGAAATGTTTTTTTTTCCTGTTTACTGTATACACCTCTTGTATGTTTGTATGTTTTGGAGATGAAGCGTGGACCCCCTGAATTTGCTCCAGATGACTATGCGCCAGGGGTTGGCCAATCACCAGCGGTGGAAATAGCCCCACCTGGTCAGGTACACCAATCATATCGCTCACCGCCTGCCAAAATGCCTCTCGTATCCACGGTACCACATTTTTCTTTGATTAAACTGTACTATACACAAATATTCTGTGTATTTATATATGTACAGTATGTATCTCTGTATGTTACCCTTATGATTCCTCTCGGTCCAGGCCTTGTACACATGATTCCTTCGGGGATCGGCTGGATAAGGGGGCCACCGTTGCGGAATATATCAAGGGGCTTGGTAAATATCCCCTGGCAGACAGCCGCACGATGCTGCAAACTGTCAGGGATTTTCTCGAGGAGAAAAAAAAAGTACTCGGTTACGATGCCTACATTTTCAGTTCAATGTGCGACCGGTTTGTATCGGCAAAGCCCTGGTAAGCCACGGAGATGTCTCTATGCCCGAGTTGTAGTAATTGGGTCCGATGACGAAGACAATGAAAATGATAAATACTCCTCTGCTTTCCCCTTCTCACGAGCACGCGGTCCTCGAGCTGTCCTGCAGATGAACGACAATCCTCAATCCCTTAGTCAATAGTCGGGCGTGTGGAATAACGATAAGCGTCTTGGTCGCGTCGATCGCCAATCTTAAATCCAGACCATGAAGACCGGGTTTACGCATACACTACATGTACAATATGTACGGTATCTACTGTGTATGTTTGTGTATGTTTGTGTATGCCGAGATCTGGCCTGATGGCCTGATTCATGCAAGGCCGACCTGGAGTGGTTCATTGAATTGTCGAATTTCCCCCTCATCAAAATCTCACTTTCGAGGCTGCCCTCACATTCACCACCCCTCCACATCCTCTCCAACTATTCCGGCTATTCTGGCTACTCCGGCTCCTAATATTGGTGCCTACTCCCACATTCTTAGACAACGAAAATGCCCGGGTCTCGTGGGAAATTGCAGTCCACATCCACCTAGTTCCTCGTGCGCCACCAGGGGACTATACTGACTGGAGTCCATGCTTGCGCGGCACTGGACTAGTGGTCGGTGCACTCTGCCTCTCTGGGCTAGTACTTTTCACCTGGGATAATTGATTGAATTGATGAGGGGCCACAGACTCTCACGACTCTGTCAGGTGGCATCAGATCATCTTCTTGGGGGGGGGGATTCATTTCATCTCACACCCGATCTATGGGGGGCCGAAACTAACCACTCACCTTTTATTGGCAGAGAGGGGGGCCCTGGTTGCTAGTCATTCCAAGTGTTTGTGTGTATCCGGCACTTGGGCGTTTTCCGGGGGCGGACCCGCTGTTCGACAACATTGGGCCCAAGGTACAATACATAATGCAGCGTGCATCATGCGACAGGCCATTTATGCTAGGGCGAGCAACCCAGGGCTCAACTTCTTAATACTCGGGCAACATCAGCGCAGGATTTTCTCAGCTCGCCAACCTATAAATACCTACTGGGTATTGATAGGGGCACCTCAAGATTTTCGCTATTGACACCTCATTTTCTGACATAAGCAAAATCGCTGATATAATCAATTTTCATCACTATAGCAACTATATACTGCATATCTACTCAATATTCTGCTTCATCTCTTTTTCTCTTCTACTACTACCCTGCTAGTTCTTCGCTTTCTGCATACCCTATCTGCTTCGTCTGCTCTATCATGCATACCATGCAAACCAACCCCGCTATGCCTACCCCCAGCACCCCTACTGCCGCTACTCCCCCCGATATCTCTGCTGCCACCACTGGCAATTCGACTGTCGATTTGCCTACTAGACCCCTCGCCAATTCGCCTACTGATTCGCCTGCCGATTCGCATGCTGATTCGCCTGCCGCTGCCACTACCGATCTGCTGCCCCCACCACAACGAACCTTCCCTAATCGGGATGAATTGGTCGATTTTATGCGCCAATGGGGTATAGCGCAGGGGTATGCTACTACTATCAAGCGGTCCAATGCTGATAGGCAAGTCTATCTCCACTGCGATAGATCTGGGGTATATTCGGACCGAATACAAGCGCCTGCAGGCGCCAAAAGGCGCAAAACGAGTACTCGGCGGCAAAATTGTCCATTTTTGGTATATGGGAGTCGCCAGAGGAGTTCTGATTGGCTACTTCAGGTAAAGAACCCCGCGCATAATCATTCTGCTGATCAAGATATGATAGCGCACCCAATCGCACGTCAATTTACCCCAGCGCAGAAAACCTTAATTCAACGACTCTCTGCTATTAGACCGAAGCATATCATTGGTGCGCTATATAGCGAGTCCCCTCGTCAACGAATCATACCACGCGATGTCTATAATATGCGAGCAGAAATTCGACGAAAAGAGATAGGAGAACGTAGTATTCTTGAATATCTACAGATACTACTCGATTCAGAAGGTTATAAATATTCATTCAAGCAAGATAATATGGGGCATATCGAATTTTTTCTTTTCTCTCATCCTCAGTCAATTCAATTGGCCAATTCATATAATAAGGTATTTATCTCATCTATTTTTATATGATTTTATTGGCTAATATTTTAAGGTTTTTATTATGGATTGCACATATAAGACTAATCGGTTTGGTATGCCTCTATTTCATATAGTAGGTATGACGCCATCAAACCATACATTCACTGCAGCTCTATGTTTTATGCCTGATGAGGTTGAAATAAGCTATATTTGGGTGCTTCAGACCTTTTTTGATTGGCTAAATCTCTCATCTGAATCTGATTTTCGTCCGATTTTGGTAACTGATCGCGAATTAGCTTTGATGAATGCGATATATAGTATCTGGGGGTATCATACCCCACATTTACTATGTATTTGGCATATCAACAAAGCAGTTTTAGCGAGGGCAAAACGAGATATCAGCCAATCAGACGAAAATACTCCCCAATTCGATGAATTTATGCGTGTATGGTGTCAATTGGTCCAATCATCTACCGAAGATGAATACAAGGTTAATCTTGATAACCTTAATCGGACCTATGGGAGATCTCATCCACCAATTATACGCTATCTCGCAGACACATGGCTACCCTATAAAGAGAGATTTGTCTATGCTTGGACCAAAAACCTTACCCATTTTGGTAATAATGCATCATCACGTGTCGAGGGGGCGCATTCGGTCCTAAAACGGCATATGAATACTTCTACTAATGATTTACTCACTGTGTGGAAGTCTATTCATAAGGCTATCACCAGCCAATATAATCTGATTGAATATCAGATTAAAGCAGATCAGATAACATATCTGATACTAGCATCTGATTGGCTATATACCTTTCTCAATAAGCGAGTATCTCGATATTCGCTGAGGCAGATTGATATGCAGCGAATCTATGCTAGTAGGGCTACCCCAGAGGCCCCTCTTGGTATATGCACCAATTATTGGACGAGTACTATGGGGTTACTATGCAAGCATCGAATTGCTGATTTGCTCGCAAAAAAAGAAGCAATCCCATTGGCTGATATTCATCCATTCTGGCGAATTAGGGTTGAAGATTCATCTGATATCGCCTGGCAGCCACTGCTAAATCCCCGAATTCAGCCTGCTGCTTTCCCAAAAAGGCAATCTACGCAGATATCAGATGGGAGCGAGGGGGCTAGACCAATCAAAAAAAGGAAGGCGCCCCCAAAGTGTTCGAATTGCGGCGAAATTGGGCATACATGTCGAAGTTGCCCTATTGCCAAATAGGGTAATCTGTTTTTGGTGGTTAGGATAAGAGGATCATGTGATTAGAGATGTGGTTGAAAATTATCATGTGATTAGAAAATAGATCAAAAAAAAGATTACATAAGTCAAAATGAGTATTACATAATATAATGAGGTGTCAATAGCGAAAATCTTGAGGTGCCCCTATCAATACCCATACCTACTCCATATATTATACAAGAACCATTAATAAATTCAGAGATGGTTTTAGATATTTTTGATCAATGTGAAACAACGGGGCCGGTAGCATTGAGCTTGTGTCAGTTCACGTACAATCCGGAAACGCCTCCACTTACATTGCTCGTTGTAAGACAACCCAGCCACTCGATGCCGTTTGCTCATTAATACGGTATCTTGGTCTGGAACTGAAGGCAATTACAATTACTCAAAGTAACTTTCATTTGATATAAGATATTATAAGGTGTTGGTAAGGTTGACTTATCCTAAGTGTAGTGTCATAGTTGATCAGAGTTAGAAATATATATTTGCCTTGATGGCGATAACCATAACCTGCAATATCTTTGATAAAATCCAACTATTCAGCTTAAACTAATACCAGACCCTTCGCAATTGCAATTTTCAAATCATGCTCCCACCAGTACATCTGGACAGACTCCCAAGACTGACGAACAACAGAATATGCCTGAGGCACTGCGAGGCCTGAGGCACAAACTCAATATCGACTGCCAAGAACCCCCTCTCACCGCCTTCCGGGAATTTTTTTTCGAGTCTCCATATCGTCGCAGATGAAAAAAAAAATTGGAGATCACCGAGTTTGCAATCACTGACAAGATGGGGTCCTCCACAGAAATCACATCCAAAGTGACCTCGGGCTCACCTTACCAGCTCGACAGTCCCCAGGTTCGTGACATTGTCCAGCTCCAAAAAAAAAAAAACTCGACCGCGCTGACCATAATACCAGGTTCTCAAAGCTTCCTCCGCATTGCTGCGACACATCAAGTCGAACCAGGAAGAAAAGGAAAAGTCAGCGACAAAGAAGACCCTGATTGGCGACAATGATGAAGACTCCGATGCCGAGGATACCCCAATCCACAACGAAGCAGTGTGGCTCATTCTCACCACCAAGAAGCATGTGGTGGACAAGAACCGTCTGAAGCCCAGCAAAATTAGCCTCCCTCACTCCCTCAACTCGTCCCCCTCGCTTAGCATCTGTGTGATCACCGCCGATCCACAGCGCGGCGTGAAAGACATCATCGCCGACTCGTCCTTCCCTCAAAGTCTCTCTTCCCGCATCGAAAAGGTCATTGGCTTTTCCAAGCTGAAGGCGCGCTACCAGAGCTTCGAGAGCCGCCGGCAATTGTTCGCAGAGCACGATGTGTTCCTGGCGGACGATCGCATCATTACGCGACTGGTGCCGACCCTCGGAAAGATCTTCTACAAGTCGAGCAAGCGGCCGATCCCCATTCGCATCGCGGAAATCGAAAAGGTGGAGGGCAAGCGTGTGAAGAAGGACCCCAAGAAGAAGCCCACCAAGGAAGACAAGAGCGCATCGTTTGCGGCCCCCCTGATTGTTGCCAAGGAGATCGAGAGGACCCTCCACTGCGCGCCGGTGCAGCTTGCCCCAGCCACGACCGCCGCCATCCGTGTCGGCTCGTCCAAGTTTACCCCCGAACAACTGTCGGACAATGTTGCGGCCGTGGTTCAGGGACTGACAGACAAATTCGTGACCAAGGGCTGGAGGAACATCAAGGCTTTCCACGTCAAGGGCGCCAACACTATGGCTATGCCGATCTGGCTTGCTAGTGAGCTGTGGGTGGACGACGCCGATGTGGTGGAGGGTGCACCCGAAACCCAAGCGATTGAAGACGCCAAGTCTAGCAAGAAGCGCAAGTCTATTGGAGACGAAAAGCTGTTGGAAGGGAAGAAGTCTAAGAAGTCCAAGTCTGCCGACGACGAGGACGATTCGTCTGCAAGGAAAGAGAAGCTGCAGCAGCTCAAGGCCAAGGCTCTTGAAGACGGCGACAAGAAGGACGCACCAAAAGCCTCGGGCAAGAAGAAGAGAAAGTCGACCTCATAGGAGGGTTCTTAATGGTCTTGCATGTATAGGTATTTCTGGCGTACAAAATATCACGTGTCTATTGTTCGAAGTATGCGATTTATCACTGGAGGTGCAAGTAAATAGCCTAATTAGGTACAGTGGTGAATTGCAAGTAAAAAGCGAAGTGAAGAAAGCAAGAATATGAAGTTACCACATGCAGTCTCATCCGCCTACTTGATCGATCACATTAGCCGAGTCCGACCTCGGGAGCTGGTCTTGGCAATCCCGACGATAGCCACCCGCCTCACATCACCGTGAATCGCCGAGACTCCAACCTGACCCTCGACCAGGCCATCTGGGATATATACCGCCCTGTTATTCACCATCGAATTTGTCGCCATGATCCCCATAGCCCGCCACTCTGTTCTGCGGGCCGCCCGCTCGCAGTTGAATCCGACCCGGACCCTGAGGCAGCCCGCTTTCTCGGCGCTGGCCCGTCTCCTCTCCACCCTCGCCGTTCTCGAGCAGCGCGATGGGAAGCTGCAGAACTCATCCCTGTCCGCAATTGCGGCTGCACAAAAGCTGGGTGGTTCGGTAACGGGCTTCCTCGCTGGCTCCGGTGTGAAGGGAACTTCTGCTGCCGAGGCGGCCAAGATCAAGGGTCTGGAGAAGGTGTTGGCCGTGGAGAATGACGCCTACGAGAAGGTAGGACTCTTTGTCTATTTCTATGTACAGTATGCGCAATATGCGACGGTCTCACTGACAATTCCTTTTTTTCCCTCTTCTATCTTGCAGGGCCTGCCGGAGAACTATGCCCCTCTTCTCGTAGAGAATATCAAAAAAGGCGAATTTACGCACATTGTCGCTGGCCACTCAGCCTTTGGCAAGAGCCTTTTGCCTCGAGTGGCTGCCCTGCTGGATGTCCAGCAAGTCTCGGACATTACCGGGATCGAGAGCGAGGATAGTACGTGCCCATATTGGAGCGAGTGGGCCGTGATCTCTCAGAGGATGAGTGCTAATTTTTCTTTGCAGCCTTTGTTCGCCCCATCTACGCCGGTAACGCCATCCTTACGGTCCAGTCGAGCGACAACATCAAGGTGATCACGGTACGAGGCACCGCCTTCCAGGGCGTTGAGACCGAGGGCGGTTCCGCCGAGATTGTCGACGGAGTCGACTCGAATGCTCCTGCACTGATGGAGTGGGTGTCCGAGGAGCTGGCTAAGTCTGAGCGTCCGGACCTCGCGACAGCGGGTCGCGTTGTCTCGGGTGGCCGTGGTCTGAAGTCAAAGGAGGAGTTCGACCGTGTGATGCTCCCGCTAGCGGACTCGCTGGGTGCCGCCATTGGTGCCTCGCGTGCTGCCGTTGACAGCGGTTTCGCCGACAACAGTTTGCAGGTCGGGCAGACGGGTAAGAACGTCGCCCCGCAGCTCTATCTCTGCGCTGGTATCTCGGGTGCCATCCAGCACTTGGCGGGTATGAAGGACAGCAAGGTCATTGCGGCCATCAACAAGGACCCTGAGGCGCCTATTTTCCAGGTTGCTGATGTCGGTCTGGTGGGCGATCTATTCGAGAAGGTGCCGGAGCTGACGGAGAAGCTGAAGAGCGCATAGAGGGCATCAGCAGTAAATTGTTGTTTTCTTTTCCCTTGTGTATCATGATCTACTGAGCAGGCTAAGGTCTTTATTTGGTTTTGTGTGTTGAATGAACTATACAGTATACAGTATACCATCGTCCATAGGACTAGACTCCGGCATCGGCCTGGCGATTTGCCACCAACAATAGCAGTTCGGATTCTCTGTAGTAGACGGCACATAGAAACCCATATTCAATTCATGGAGATACACGGATATAAGAATTTCGTCGTTGGTCGAGTCTACGATGCCCTAAACGGGACTAGCGCGTTGTGCCAGCACGCGTCGCGTCGAGAACCCCAAGCGTCTCCAGTCGTCCATAACCCCGTCGCCTTGGATGGTTCCCCCGTCGCCCTCGCTCTCGTCCTTTGACCCCGCTCTTCACTTTCATTCTGAGGACCCTGGGATTAACCCGCAGTCCGAATCGTTCTCCGACGATCTTGAGGCAATCCATATCCAGCGCCTGGAGCAAACCCGCAGCGGAGTGGTAATCCAGCACCGAGCCTGGGATTTATCCGATGTGTTTCGCAGCGACGACGATATAAGGCCTGGTGAGCGCAGTCCACCTCTGTTATTGTTTGAGCATGGATTTGGCTGTAATACAACCATGGTGCTAACGCAGTGTAGATACTCCGACGAAGGTCGCCATTGAGACTCCCCGACAAACTCCCCGCACTCCCTTCAAAAGTCTAGGTCTTCTCCCATCCTCTCCGCCTGTCGCCAGAATGCCATTCATGTCATCGCCCGCCGTCGCGGCGCCTGGAAATGCGGCCGGCGAATCCCAAAAGAGAAAAGCGACAGACTTAGAAGAGACCCCCCAACCTGCTGAGCCGAAACGGCAACGAATCCTGGGTGGTTTTGTGGATGAGGACGACGAAGATGACGAGATTGAAGCGCTCAGAGACGAGCAGCTCAAAAGTCAGTTTGAGCTGCAGGAGTCCCTTCTTGAGCAGCCGCCGCATGAGATCCCTGGCATTTCGGAGCCGCCGCAGACATCAACAGACCCGGGTAAACGAAGCAGTCTTCCGTCCTCTGTCACCAATACGCTACCCCAGGCACCATCTCTGCCTGCTCGAGAAGCTCCCAAAAGGTTTCAGATCAAAACCTGCACTGGCAGGACGCACAGCATTCCCTTGAGGAAACCCCAAGGCTCGCTTTCTTATGAGCAAATGATTGCTGGACGATCTGAGACAGATCCGGGGCGGGCGAAAAGAAGTTACTATGGTATCGAGATTCATCAACTGCTGGATGATGTCGCGAAAGATACCAAGCCCCCTCAGCAGCCTCCCGGGCCCCAGTCCAGGAGTCTATCGAAGACAAAAAAGTTGATTCAAAGCAGAAGAAGTACGATTCTGCGATGTGGACGGAGAAGTACCGTGCTCGCAAATTTACAGACCTTATTGGGGACGAGCGCACACATCGAGCAGTGTTGCGCTGGCTGAAGGGGTGGGACCCCATTGTGTTCCCTGGACTGGCTCGACACCGAGCAAAGAAGGGCGGCCAAGAGGAGGATGACGAACGCATGCATCGAAAGGTTCTCTTACTGAGTGGGCCTCCCGGGCTCGGCAAAACTACACTGGCGCATGTGTGTGCCAAGCAGGCTGGTTATGAAGTGCTGGAAATCAATGCAAGCGATGAGCGAAGCAAAGATGTGGTCAAGGGTCGGATTCGTGATGCCCTGGGAACTGAGAACGTCAAGGGTATGAACGTGGAAGTTGGCGACAGCAAGGTCCGCCGTGCCGGAAAACCCGTTTGCGTTGTGGTAGACGAGGTTGATGGAGTAGTTGGGGGTGCTGGAAGTGGTGGAGAAGGCGGTTTCATGAAAGCATTGATCGATCTCGTCCTTCTCGACCAACGAAACTTGGCACGATCCTCTGAGCACGGCGGCAATCACGGCAAGAAGCGCAAAGGTGACAACTTTCGCTTCTTGCGGCCGCTGATTTTGGTTTGCAACGATGTCTACCACTCGAGTCTCCGGCCTCTCAGGGCTTCGTCTCTTGCAGAAATGATTCATGTGCGCCAAGCGCCGCTGGAGAACGTCGTCCAGCGAGTGAAGACTATCTTTGGCCGGGAGGGAATCCTCTGCGACAATGACGGAGCTCGAAGGCTCTGCGAAGCAGCCTGGGGACTGGCGAGCAGAAGACAGCGCGGCTCGAAAACTGCAGGATCAGCCGAGGGCGATATTCGCAGCGTGCTTGTCGCTGCAGAAATGGTAGCGCACAAGTTGCGGAACGAGTCTTCATCGTCTCTCAAGTTGACTCGGGCCTGGCTAGAGCAGCGGGTCCTCAGCGCATCGACTGAAGGCGGATCGTTCTTCAAAGAGTTGAGTCGTGGAGGTGTCCGTGAGATCGTCAACCGTGTATTCACCGAGGGAGCCGGCTTTTCCAATGCTTCTGTAGGCACAAGCTCATTTCAAGACCGGTTTGATGGCCCGAACACCCGTGTCCCCGTCGGCGTGGCGGATTTGCGAAAGCGACATGCCATCAACCGATTACGGGAGATGGTGGATGCCAGCGGTGACCATGACCGATGCGTGGCAGACTGCTTCACCTCATATCCCATCCAACAATACCAGGATGATACATTCCTCTCCAAACCCAACGCGGCGTGCGACTGGCTTCATTTCCACGACACAATCTCGTCCAAGGTTTATTCGTCACAAGAGTGGGAGCTGGGCCCGTATCTGAGCCAGTCCGTTGTCGCGTTTCACCACCTCTTTGCTTCGGCTGCCGGTAAGACCGAGTACCCCGACCAGAACGGGGAAGACGACGAGGCCGAAGAAGAGCATCCATTCTCCGGGCCCAAGGCGGAGTTTGTTGCGCATGAAGCGCAAAAGCAGAACCGCGCCATCTTGAACGCTTTCCACACTTCTTTCTCAGCGCCACTGGTCCGCATGTTCCAGTCCCCGGACACTGTGATCGTTGATCTGGTTCCGCATCTGATGAGAATGCTATCCCCGGATATCAAGCCAGTGATTTTCCGCGGCGGTAGCGACCAGAGAAGCGTGGCCAATGTTCGCAAGGAAGGAGAGCGAGCGCTTGTCCAGTCTGCTGTGCGTGTCATGGCTGGATTGGGGGTGACATTTGAGAAAGTTCGGGTGGAGCACGACGGCGGAGGCCATGGCGGATGGGCCTACCGAATGGAACCGTGAGTCAGACCTGAAGCCGCGTGGTGGATTAAAAAAGAAGCAAAGAAGACTAACCACATTCAATCCCAGACCTATTGACTCGCTCGTGTACTTCTCCAAGATCAAAAGTAGCGCCATGGGGTCCGGCAGCACGGTGCCTGTCCGCTACGCCGTCCGCCAAGTACTGGACCAAGAGTATCGCAAGGAAACGCAACGCAAACAATCCGGCGTGGTGGACAAATCCAAAGCCAGCGTTAAAGCCGTCACTGGGAAATCACCCGACGGCGATGCCGCCCAGAAAGCGATGAGAGAGATGCCCGCCAAGCGCGACTTCTTTGGGCGAGTGATCCACGAGCCTCCGCCGGTGCCCAAGGACGGTGAGAGTGCTAGTAATGGCGCAAGCGAGACGTTCAAGGCTGGCCGGAAAGTCTGGGTCACTTTCCATGAAGGGTTCTCGAACGCAGTTCGCAAACCGATTTCGATGGGGGAGCTGTTGACTGGTCTGTAATGATATGCATTTGTGTTTCGAGCGTAGGGCATGGCGTTTTTGATTTTTAGTTCTACTGCACTTGGAGCATGACTTTGATATGACCCATCGAGGAGAGTTATTTCCTGAGTATGAGAGGCAATATACTGTCTTGATCTAAACATCGATTGAAATAGTCCAGAGACAATCCTTTAGCTGCATTTACGGTGTAGATATATTCAAAATTGCCAAACATAGTATTTCACAAACTCATTGTTCAAAGACAAGACAAAAAGTGCCACAGAAATTCAGTGGCAGGGTATTAAAGCACGGTATATATATGGTATCCAGTCATTCCATCGTTGAGGCAAATAAAAGATCAAAATCAAAACATAGTCTCCCTATCCTCCTCGGTGTTGATGTCGGGGGGGGGTGTATATGTATTTAGAGAAGCAGCACGAAGTATTGTGAATCGTCGAGGTGATTGAAGAGAGTCTAGCGCATGCTGAGGTAGCTAGCAATGGCCTCGTTATGTATGGCTCTCTTGGCGATCCACTCGTCCGACTTCTTGACGTATTGCGGCTGCGTGTTGGCGGGCTTGTCGGAGCTCAGTGAGAACCACTTCTTCTTGGATGGGGACTCGCTGCCCTTGAGGGTTGTTGCGGTGGAGACGGTGGAATGGGTAGAGGCGGTGTCGCTGGACATGGAAGGATTTTCCTTGTAATTTGAGGCGGACATGATGAAGATTTGATTTGGATTTGATATGGTGAGGGTTATATTGGTCGAGGTTGGTGGAGTTGTATATAGATGTAGATGAGCCCGGCCGGTTTGGTGAATGGAACAAAGACAATGAATGTCTAAATAGAGATGGGTTGAAGTATCTGATGAATATGAACATGGGGAATGGGAGGAATCCTGCCCTTTATATAGCCAACGACATCCATGGATCTTTTGTCTCAAGGTCTTCTAGATCTACTCCGAAGGGCACTCCGAGCCCCCAAACTATCCCACTCAAACCGGCTCCACACCGGCTCCGCCCCTGCGTCTGAGCCTGTGAGTCGGAGTCCCGAAATAACTACGCAAAAAGATGCAAAGATGTCAGAGTCATCCACCATGTGGGGCGGCCATCGTCCAGTTGTGGACGGAGTGGACGGAGTTTTTTTTTGGTTCTGGTTGATCTATACAAATACGAGGGCAAGGGCTGGGCACGTCAAAGGGCGTCCAGTGATGGGGCTTGAAGAAAAAAATAAAAAAGAAAGGGTTTGAGAAATCAACATGCTTACCGAAAGAGACTCTTCTAGTTTTCTGTCTTCTATATGAGTATCATGAGGCAGGGTAATCGTTTTTTGGGCAGGTCATCGGATTCTCGTGTTCCTTTGGCGGGCTCCTAATGCGGAAAGGAATGGATCCCTAAGTGACAGGGCGTAGATGATCTTCGTAAAGCTTGCGTGGCTATGACTCTTTTTTTTTCTCTTCTTTTTCTTCTCTTCTTTTCCTTCCCTTCAAAACTCGCAAGAGATGACTCCGAAACTGGTCATATCGGAATGAACATGGCCAGCTATACTATCGGAGGATCTACTCGGAGCCTTACGAGCCTACTCTAATCTAAGCATCGGAGATCCGAAGGAACTAGGTATCCACTAGCACCAGGGCTGGAAGATCAAATGTAGGACAAATGTAGTACGACACTTGACCCAGAGAAGAAGTATATAAAAAGAAGGATGAGCCAACCAAAGTGGGAAAAAAAAAAGAATACTGTCAAATTCAAGAACAAAAAATCTGGTTATTCGTGGGAAATTGATTTCCAAGCATACGAACTCCGATAGCTTTAGTGACGAAGTGGCTTGGGATGAGTCAAAGTAGACGAGATACTGAATCGCCCATGACGCATTCAAATTGCCGTTGATTTTTCTGGTGATTTAATTATCTATTCTTTTCTTGCGACTGCTATCATGATTATTGGATGATGTCGCCGTGCAAAATTTGCATGAAGGATCAGGGCACTCCGAGCACCGAGCACCGAGCACCAAGCACCGTTAGTCCGATCCCATTCACTTCGATTTCTACTCCGATGTTTATTCCGACCGTTAGAACGTTTTCAATCCCAATGATATAACATTCACAAACTATTTAATATTGACTAATTCCTGAATTCGATTGCACTATCCCGATGCTATGAGAAGCCCCGTGGCATTGGTGACTCTGTGGTGAATATTCGCAGCTACGGTATGCCGGGATACCGAGTTGCATGTCACCTGCCGACAGAATCTCTTCTATCCGATTCCCAGGACTTTGCTCTGGCTTTAAATACCCTTGATGATTGTCGGAAAATCTGACTTGGGTGCAATTCATTGACCGACTTCCCACCCCACTTCCCATCCGATTTTTCGTCCGAACAAGATGAGCACCAGCATGAGGTCATGTATGATCACGGAAATGATCCACCCGGATTACTCGACGGACACGATTCTGACCAACTGAGTTGATCAGCTTGAAATGGCCCCTGCCATTAGTCATCTTAAGCTGATCAGTGTCCAGGAAGGCCCGAGAAGCCGAATCTTCATTTGTCAGCAGCGTTCCAAAGGCCGAGGGTTTCAAGGTTCTGAATAATCGAGGATAGAGAGCCCTGGAGGAGTTGGTGGAGGTTGGGGACCTCTGATGCTCTGATGCGCTGATCGACTGATTTAAAGGTGTTGCATCCCACCCGGTAATTGCTGCATCTACGCACCTCTCATTGTTTTCATCCCATCGTAATTCTCCCAGACACCAGACCATGTCTCTCCAGCCGATCGTTGTCTACGGCCATGGCCCGGGCGCCAATCCCTGGAAGGTGAACTTCGTCCTCGAGGAGCTCAACATTCCCTACACCTTCAAGATCCTCGAGTTCGCCGACATGAAGAAGGAGCCCTACGAATCCATCAACCCCAACGGCCGCGTCCCCGCCATTGAAGACCCCAACACCGGCATTACGCTGTGGGAATCCGGTGCGATCATCGAGTATCTAGTCGAAACCTACGACAAGCAAAACACCATCAGTTTCGCCGCCGGCTCCAAGGAATACTTCCACGCCAAGCAGTGGCTGCACTTCCAGATGTCCGGCCAGGGCCCCTACTTTGGTCAGGCCGTGTGGTTCACCCGTTACCACCCGGAGAAGGTCCCCAGCGCCCAGGAGCGCTACATCAAGGAGATCCGTCGTGTGTCGGGGGTGCTCAACCGCTGGCTGGCGGACAAGGAGTACCTCGTCGGGGGCAAGTTTAGTTATGTCGATTCTGCCTTTATTACGTGGTTTGAAGTTACCGCGCTGGTTGCCATCGATCTCGAGCAGGAGTTCCCTCATTTGTATGCCTGGTTGAGCCGTCAGAAGGCCCGCCCGGCCATTGCGAAGGTGCTGCAGGACAGAGCGGAGGCCGTGGCCGCGGCCCACAAATAATGTATGGATAATTGAGCACTTGAACAGGTTCAAGAGCGACACAGAAAGAATAAATTCAGCTGAATAGCGTGAGAAGAACCAAGCATCATAAAAACATAAGATTAGAAAAAAAAAAGAGAATAGATGAATAGAACATAAGAAGAGAAGAGAAAAGAAGTACAGGAAGAGAGACCTCAGGTCAGAATGTACCGTAGACACGCTAATCCCAATGCGGCTAGTGGCGACTCCTTGGGCGACCGCGAGTTTTGCGCGACATCCACCTCCCCGTCAAAGCACCCCCCGTGCCATCCCTAACCGGCCTCACTTTCCATTGAAATCGGCCGCTACATATCAAGCCCGTGTTTCTGAATTCTGAGATTGAGCTGCTCCTGGTGAAATACTCTGCCAGAAAGACCGGCAAGGAGTTGCTTTTCGGTCGCGACAGCCGTGCTGTGAGATTCCATCATGGATGAAACTCCTATCAACCCAGCCGCGGCGCCTGAAAACACTCAGTCCATGTCTGGTCAAGAGAGCGGCCTGGAGGCTACTCGCGCTTCCAGCGCATCTGGTACGCCTACTATTTGTCTCAGAATCCTGTCAGTGCTAACCGATGGACCAGAAGCGCAATCGCGCCAAGAGTCGCCTGTTAAGAAAGCCGAAAATGCTTCTGGATCCGACAACCCTCTCGATGCCCCTGCCTCTCCCAAACCCCAGAACGGCGATGCCGAGCCGGAGGATGAGGAGATGGGCGGCACCGAGATCGATGCCAAGCGCGACACGGAAGGGTTGGAAGATGCAGTAGGCGAGTCGCAGCCGCCGGGAGAAGGGACAGAAGGTCTGGAGGATGCTGTGGGAGAGGAGCAGCCTGCGCCGACCAAGTCGTCGTTGGAAGCTTCCGCACGCGAGCAGCTCATCACCCAGACACACGCCATTATCCTCCCCAGCTATGCGACATGGTTCGACATGAACACCGTCAACTCGATCGAGAAAAAGGCCCTTGCAGAGTTCTTCAATGGCCGCAACCGCAGCAAGACGCCTGCTACGTACAAGGACTACCGTGATTTCATGATCAACACTTACCGATTGAATCCGATTGAATATCTGACCGTGACTGCTTGTCGTCGCAACCTGGCGGGTGATGTGTGCGCGATCATGCGTATCCATTCGTTCCTCGAGCAATGGGGCTTGATCAATTACCAGGTGAGTAATCCAAATCTTGCATGCTTGAGCGACCTTGAATTAACATCCGGCAGGTCGATCCCCAAACCCGACCCTCAAACATTGGCCCGCCATTCACCGGCCACTTCCGTGTCGTTGCCGATACCCCACGTGGCTTGCAGGCGTTCCAGCCGGGACCAGGCCACGGCGTCACCCCGGGCAAACATCTTCCGGCCACCCAGCGCGCTGCGTCTTCCACACCCGCCTCCAAGGCTGACCTCAATCTCGACCTCCGCCGTAACGTCTACGATGAGAAAGGAAAGGATATCACCCCAGCTGAGGATAAGGAAAAGCAGAGCAATGGCGAAACGGTCAACGGAGTCGAGAATGCCGCCCAGGAACGCAAGAAGAAGTCCCACTGCTTCTCTTGTGGCATCGACTGCACGCGACTCCGATTCCATTACGCCAAGTCGACCTCAACATCGGCCAACGCCAATGCGCCAGACACAAAATATGACCTGTGCCCTAACTGCTTCCTCCAAGGTCGTATGCCTTCAAGCCACAGCGCCTCCGACTTTGTCAAGCTCGAGGATAAGAGCCACACTCACGTGCCGGACAAGGATGCCCCGTGGTCAGACTCGGAGCTCCTACTCTTGTTGGAGGGCTTGGAGAACTTTGACGATAATTGGGAACAGATTGCGAACCACGTCAGTACTCGGACCCGGGAAGAATGCGTGATGAAGTTCCTGCATCTGGAGATTGAGGATCAGTACACGGACGATATCCCCGATCTGCGCGCAGGATCTGGGCGAGATCCCATCAGCCAGTCTGAGAACCCGGTCCTGTCTGTGGTGGCGTTCCTGGCACAGATGGCCGAGCCCGCAGTGGCTGCTGCCGCGGCTGGCCGGTCGGTCGACGAGATCCGCAAAGAGCTCCGTAGCCAGCTCGAGAAGGGACAAGACAAGGATAAAGAGGGGGTCAAGGCGGAGGATTCTATGGAAGTGGATTCTACCCGTGAGGCTGAACAACCAGCCCAAAAGCCCAAGGAGTCGCTGGGTACTGTGGCCTTGGCTACCTCTGCGGCGCGTGCCGGAGCGCTGGCCTCGCACGAGGAGCGGGAGATGACCCGCCTGGTGGGGGCTGCAGTGAATGTAACCCTGCAGAAGTTCGAGGTGAAGCTGCAGCAATTCAACGAGATGGAAGAGATCATCGAGGCTGAGCGCCGCGAACTCGAGCAGGCGCGCCAGCAGCTCTTCCTGGACCGCATGGCCTTCAAGAGGCGTGTCAAGGAAGCCCAGGATGCACTGCAGTCCGTTAGCCTGCAGGGCCCGAACGAGCACACCAACACGCTGCTCGGCGCGGCCAGCACTGCTGGCATTGGCAACCACTACAGCTTCCAGCCTGCCGGGAGTGAACCGCGCGCGGGCGCCCAGCCTCTGAGTGCTGAGGTGGGTGCCGACTACAAGACGCTTGACCTGTAACTTCCCTCAAGACATGTACGATTATCCCATGGGGTTTGTGGAGAGGGAGACTGAGTGGCCGTTATCTTATGAATCTTTGAACTTGTCTGGCTTGGAAAAGGCGCAGTTTTCTCGTTTCTCTTTCTTATTATTTGTTGGAGTTTGAGTCGATTCACCTGCTGAACCCCATCGGGTTTATTGCGGTGGAAATAGGGGGATCAGGTCTTTTCTCGAATGTGTTTACTGGTCTAATCCCATATGTCCTTGATGGAAGTGTATTTGTGTAGATTTCTGTCTTTTTTTGTTGTTGTAGAAGTAGAGAATTGTAAACTCTGACAGTTCATCTTGTGGAGTCAGGGTATTGTATGTATGGTGAGAATGGCATCAAGTAGAATTGACACGGGGCACGACTTCTTCATCGACATCCATACGCCCATCCTCCAAGTCCTCCTCGGACAGATCATCGGCCTCATCGACGCGCGCAGCACTAAGCGAAATAACGGGAGAAGTCGAAGAAACCCGCCCATCATCATCATCACCACCGTCACTACCACCGTCACCACCACCGTCACCACCACCGTCACCACCCTCGAGGCCATCAACACGTCGTCTTTTGCGGCGATTCTCCACCAAATCCGCTTCCACGGCCACCAGACCATGGCCGTATTCCTCCCAATCGGCGCGGTAGAGCGTGCGGGAGCGCCAGTCAGCCATTTCATGTTTGGTCTTGCGGCGTCCGCGAGCGGCGTCTTTGGGGTCGTCTTCGATGGTTTGGATGGGTTCGTGGAGGAACTTGGGGGGTGCGGGATGACCGAGTATCTGCCACAGACTCAGTTCTTCGCGGCGGCTGGATTCCCGATCTTGGGCGTCTGTGTTTAGTAGTTCGGGGTCGGAGGCATCTTCGTCTGAGACTGCTGGAGAGGAGAGTTCGGAGGAGGCTTGGTAGGGGTCGGAGGTGTCTTCTGTTGGGGTTGGGTTGTTTGCTGTTTCTTTTGATTCTTCTTCTTCATTTTCTTCATCCTCTTCTTCACCATCATCCTCTTCATCATCTTCATCATCCGCCTCCTCGTCTTCTTCGCCTCCCTCTCCTTCTGTTGAAATACCATCCGACAAGGCTCCGCTTCTGCTGCGCCGGAAATAATCGTCGTTGCCCCTCAATATCTTCTCGGCTTCGTCATAGCTGAACACCCGTGGCACCCAGTCCTTGCGATTGTGGATGTCGGCGATGATGAGATTATTCCGGCGGGCAAGTTCCATCAGCCATTCGCCGCGGTCGTGTTTCATGTTCAAAACCTCAAGGGCAGTCCGTACATCCGTTCGTCGGACAGCGTTGATCCGTTGGCGGCCAGGCCGTTCCGTGCTGCGAAGGCGCGCCAAGGCAAAGAAGATCGATGACTGGATCACGCGCCGCGTAATACTAACCACGAGAGCGTAAAAGTCCAGAAGAGAATCCGCAGTCATGGCGGGGGCTTCATCTTTCGATGTAATGAAATTGGTCCAATGGTCTTCCTCTCTTGGACTGCCAAAGTTCATAAAAAAGCGGCGAGAAAGCTGGATCCAGGTCGGGACGTTCAGTAGACCGGCTGCTAGGTGCACGCCATGGTGCCCCGTGCCGTTATCGCAGGCCTCGAGAAGCTTCTCGGCCCGCGCATCGGAAATAATCCAGTTGTTGGCGTGGCGGACCCGCTGCACCGTGCCCAGCGCAAGCTCCTCCTGGATCGTCGCCAGCTCGGCGTACTCGTCCAGCATGTCGCAGCCTTCCTTGCTGATCTCTGCTGCCGCCGGGACTTCGCTCATTGCGACTGCCCTGGCGCGTGGGTCGAGCATATGGTGGCTTTCCATTCCGCGGTGCAGCAGCTGGAGGTGGTCGATGACTTCGAGCTCCGACTTGGTGCCAATGGCTGCCGCAATCTCCTTAATACCATTCTTGCCTTTGCGGTCGAGCATGTTGAACAGCACCTCCTTCTCTGTAGCAGTCCAGACCACGGCTCCGTTCTGAGTGACATAGTGTATCTCGCCGCTTTCCTTCACCGGGGCGAATTGAATGTCGTGTTCGATTTCCGAGACGAGTTGGGTGTAGGTTTGCAGGGAGTGCGGGGGTAGTTTCTGGGCGCGTTCATCGTACGCGGCGTATCGTTGCTGCGGACCCTGCCAATCATCTCCGGGTCCTTCGTCTTCTGGAGAGGATTTTCTCAGCTCTTCGCCGGACAAGTCCTGGTCCGAGGCATCGTTCTGCTCGAATTCGGAGTCGGACTCGTCTTCGTCGGGTTCATAGTTGGAGGATTCGCTCATCGTGCAGGCTTGCAGACTTGCGGCATGCCCGACCGAAGCGACACATCACAGCTGCGATTGTAGGATTGGCATGGAAGAAAAGCAAAGAAGAAAAAGAAAGAAAAAAAAAAAAAGGTAGCTTTGAAGGACAAGCCTTATCGATAAACGTGTTTGCTCTGTTTGCTCTGTTTGGGGTGGTCTACGGCTTGGCTTCGGGCTTCTGGACCTCCTCAAGACACACCAGAGTTGCATGGAGTTCATTCGTCGACTGACACCAAGGCTCCCGAGGGCATCTTTGGGACTTTCTTCCCCACTGAATGTACGCTTCAATTCAGGGCTGCGTGCGGGCATCGTGCTCCGCGACTACCAAGAAGAATGCATCCAATCCGTACTGAAGTACCTCGGCGAGGGCCATCGGCGCCTCGGGATTTCGCTCGCGACAGGAGCAGGCAAGACAGTATGCGGAAATCTTTCGCGTTAAACAGAGCCTTCGCTAATTTTGCAGATCATCTTCACGCAGCTGATTAGCCGGATCCCTCCCCGCGACGCAACAGCCACCAAGACCATGATCATTGTCCATCGGCGCGAGCTGGTCGAGCAAGCTGCAAACCACTGTCGCCAGGCTTACCCGGATCAAATGGTGGAGATTGAAATGGGTGAGAATGTCGCCACAGGACAAGGAGATATTATAATTGCGTCGGTGCAAACACTTGCGCGGGGGCGCATCCAGAAATTCGATCCGCGTGAGTTCAAACTCGTCCTGGTCGACGAGGCACATCACATTGTTGCCCGGTCTTACCGCGACACCCTTGCTCATTTCGGGCTGAACGAGCCCTCTGCCACCGCACCGACGCTAGTTGGCGTCTCGGCCACGTTTGCGCGGTTCGACGGTCTCAAACTGGGTGCTGCTATTGATCATATCGTCTATCACAAGGACTATGTGGATATGATGGGGGAGGAGTGGCTGGCCAACGCGGTGTTTACGACGGTTAAGTCGGGAGCTAACCTGTCAAATGTTAAGAAAGACAAGTTTGGGGACTTTGCTCTCGGATCGCTTTCCCAGGCCGTCAACACCGCCGGCACCAACTATATCACTGTCCGTGCATGGCTGGCAAATGCGCAGGACCGCAAGTCCACCTTGACTTTCTGCGTGGACGTGGAGCATGCTCGGCAGTTGACGGGGACCTTTCGCGATCACGGCGTGGATGCTCGGTACATCACAGCCGCCACCCCAAAAAATACCCGTGCAGAGCAACTGCGGGCTTTTCAGAATGGTGAATTTCCAGTGCTACTCAACTGCGGTCTTTTCACCGAGGGCACAGACATCCCCAACATTGACTGCGTGCTCCTAGCGCGCCCGACGCGATCAAGAAACCTGTTGATCCAAATGATCGGTCGAGGGCTTCGGCTGTTCCCAGGTAAGAAAGACTGCCATATCATTGACATGGTCGCGTCCCTAGAAACCGGGGTCCTGTCGACCCCGACACTATTTGGGTTACACCCCGACGAAGTTCTGGAGCAGTATAGTGTGAAAGAAATCCGCGAGGGCCACGGCGGAATTAGCCCGGCCCAATTAAACATCGAATTACCCGATGACACCAACCTCAAATTCACCAAGTATGACAGCGTCTACGACCTTCTTGAGGACATGCAATCGGAAAGACACATCCGCTCGCTGAGCCCGCACTCCTGGGTCCAGATCCACGAGTACAAGTACATATTGTCCGAAGCGTCCGGGTGGATGGCAATAGAGAAAGGAGACGAGATGTGGGACGTGCACCACGTCATGAAATTCAAAAGCCCCGTCGACACCCTGCAGTTCAGCCGTCCGCGCCACGTCGCCTCGGGCCCGGACCTGGAAACAGCCGTGCGGGCCGCGGACACGTATGCCAGCAAAAAGTTCGAGGAGCGGTACATTTCGTCATGGAAGCCCTGGCGGCAGGCCCCGGCCACCCCGTCGCAAATTGCCATGCTGAACCAGGCGCGCATTAGGCAAGGCACGGTGCAGCCGGGTGATTTGACGCGCGGTCAGGCCGCGGATATAATTACCAAGTTGAAGTTCGGGGGCAAGAAGCGGTTCAAGCAGCTTGAGATGGAGCGACGCCAGAAGCAGCGTGCTTACGAGGCTTCGTCGGAGTTGCGGAGGAGAACCGATGTCAAGGTTGGACCAGTGGAAAGTTGATCTTTCCAGCTAAGAAGAATTGCATGCATTTTGTTTTTGAATTAAATATTTGGAGGTTGTTTGATTGTTTAGTAAACAATTCCGCCTTGAATTCACCCATGTCGCTGCCTGGGATTATTATAGCGCAAGTGAAAGACAAGACAAGAAACGAAACCAAAACGCCCACAAATCCACATGCATTTATATACAGAGCCCAATGCGAAATATGTTCCCAGAATGGCTTGGTCTATTTATGATGGAGGGGTTTCCGGCCATATACCACGACCCTGACACAGTTAGCACAGCAGATAGAAGTTAAAGAAAGAAATCCAAATAACGCCAGGAATGAAAAGAAAGAAAACTTACTCTTTAACATAAGCATGCGTATGCTTATCCCTCAAATTCCTCTTGACCAGCGCCATAAGAATCTGCGCCGGACCAACCTCCCACCCCAAGACCTGCGTGAACAACCGCAACCCATAAGCCTCGACCGCCTGCTGCACCATGACAGCCTGTTACCTGTCAATCTCCTTGTGGTAGAGGTCGCGCGGCCAGGGCGAGTAGGGCAGCGGGTACGTGAACTGGGAGAAGTCTTCGAAGCCGGCATCGACGAGCCAGTCGTGCAGCTTGTCGTAGATGTTGAGCTCGCGGCTGGACGCGCGCCCTACGGCATTGAGGGCCTGCACGTAATGCAGCATGGCTGAGTCGGCGGGTAGCGTGCCGTCGTCGCTCCAGACCCAGACGGCGCTTTCTTGGATCTCGAAGTAGCCGCCGGGTTTGAGGTGGGTGTAGATTTTTTGGATGAATTTGGGCCAGTCGGCGACGCATCTGGGATTTTTTTTATTAGTTATCTGATTTGAATGCAGTGGAAATAAAGGGTTTAAGACCAACCCTGCTAGTAGTCTTGCGTGGATGAAGTCAAAATTGTTCGGTGGGTACAGCCATTCATCTTCAAAATCTTCTACGATAAATTCGAGACTGGGCGCAACCCAGTTGGGTTGGTTGGATGGCGCTGATATCGTTGCCAATGACATGCGCTTCTGGGAACTGCCTATAGTTGGCGTCAGCATACCAACACTCCAATAATGGAAAGGGAAAGCCTGTACTGGGCAATATCAATGCCCCAGATGCCGGTGCCTGTACCGAGATCCAAGATTTTCTGGGGATGTGTGACCGGGGCCTCAAAGAGCTCGCATTTCATCAGCATCAGCCATCTGTTGGTTGGAGTTAGCAATGCAGGCGATGGGCTATACGGGAGTGAAGGTGATGCTGACATGTGGTGTGCCTACTGTTGGTTAGCGGAAGAGGCACACATATACATGCTCAAGAGGGAGGAGCGCATACCAAGTCCATGCGGTCTTGTTCTTCCTCGTCATTTGGCATCCTGTTGGTAGTCAGTCTACTTGATAGACCAACGGGGTTGGGGTAAGTAGTACATATAATTCCCCTAGTTATTGGTGAGTGGTAGAGCTGGAGAATAGACATAAAAAAAAGAAAAAGAAAAAGAAACAACAAAAAGCAAGTCAACATATGGCTCGGTTGATGTGATATCGCCGGCCATTTTCATATTCGTACTGGAGCGCACTCGACGACATGGAGGTCAGGTCAGACCCCTCGCTCTCAGATTCACTGGTTTCATCCTGTCCGCACGTCAACCAAGCCCAGTAATAACCAGATGTCCCACCTACACTAAAACCATCCGCCACAATTGGCGGCATAGGCAGAGGATTGGCGTAGTTTATTCGTGTTGAGTACACCTCTATGCGGTGACCTAGGATCCCACATGGGTTGGATATGGTGGCACAGCAAAAGCCTGGACTATCTCGGAGGTGTCGTCATGGAGGGAGGCTTCTTGATAGTTTTGTTTCATTATTTCGCGCAATGGATCATGATCCAATGGGTTGGACTAACCTATCAAAGGTCATAACCCTAAGGAAGTATACATTCTTTTGGTCAATGATCTTAAGCTTTAGTAAAACAGCGGAGGAATTTATAAAGCCCATCAAACTCATAGATCCCATAAAAAAATTTCAGAGTTCGTATTTGATTCAATCAATTTGATAACATGTTGCTACTGCTGGAATGATAGCATAATTTAGTGGGAATGCTTTTGATTTCCCAGTATTATAGTTCACTACATGAGGTGATCATTTCTGATCGAGATGCTAATCTCTCGTGGTATATCATCTAGACGTGTTTCGCGAAGTGCGAAAATCGGAGTCTTTGAACTCAATCCCAGAGGTGATCAGTAATAATAGCTCATAGACAACAATCGTCCATGATGGTGTTGCGCCACATTAATTGCCACAGTGTGTAACTGGGGATAGTGGAGCTATCAAAAGAAGTCAGCGCCAATAGCGAAATGTACGCTCTCTCCTCAAAAAACCCCGACGAAAATAAAAAGGAAATGAAGAGGAAATAAAAAGCAGCCTCGGCCCTCGTTGGGAGAAGCTTTCCTGCCAATCTCGTGGCAAACCGTGGCACTGCAGCCAAGACAAACTCAAGCCTCTTTTGATATGTCGGATCTTGTCGTAAGTTCGGCGAAAGAGAGGGGAATTTGCCAAGCCATAAGGCTCCCCCATGTTATTTGCTTGGTGGTTGACCATGCAGGGCTCCAGTTTTCTTACTTCGCGGGACTGGTCGGGATCTTTGTCCTGGGGAGAAAGGTGGCTTTCTTTGGCCCATGCCCCCTCTCATGCTCATAGATTGAAGCCCATTTGACCTCGTGGCTTCGGTGCTTCGGTCAAGATCCGGACGCCTCTCAGCTCCCGAAGCCAATCCGAAACTTTGCTGGAGAACCCGCGCTAAGCTTCGCCCCCGGAGCCACCGAGTCTCGGGAATAGCCTGAATAAGCGGTTAGCCCGAGACATGATCACGGCTTGTACGAGCTGTTGGACAGCCACCTGGGTATTTGTGGCAATCTGGTCAGAAAACAACCCCCCAACATGTCCCCAGGGCCATGGCCCGATGGCGGGATCTGATCCGTGCTTTGATTGCTTCGTAATGCGGACTGTGGTGGGTCTAGGAGAATTTTGGCCTCTCTCCACACCCCACACAGTCTGGGGGGAGCAGATCAACGGAGTCTGGGGAGACATCTTCATTTCCCTGACATCAGGAGTTGGAAATGGAGCGCAATGACACGCTAGACTCGCCGATGACAGACGAAAACAAGGTTCTTGGCTGTAACCGTGCCTGGAGGGCCGATATCCAAAGGATTGTAGAAGGCGATTTAAGCCAATGTGAAGGGGGGAAGATGATTTTGTGGAGAAGTGCCCTGTGCGAGCATCCCTACAAGCCCATGCCGTACCGTGGAATCGCGTCTTTCGAATGCCGACTTTTGCTCTGTGTCTCCCCCGGTCTGCGGGTCAGCGCCGCCATTTCGCCAGAAAAGATCGGCAGTTCCTTGGGTGCCATTCGGGCCTGTCCCCGGATCCCAGCAAGCTGACTGTCCCGTGGGAATCGGCGTTATCTCGAGGGGAGCGGGGTATGTGAGTAGTCCATGGCTGGATGGCTTTTTTTTTGACGTTCGGCGGTTGGCGTATTTAGAGTCGCGCAAGTCCCCCTTCCCCCTTGTGGTCCTTCATCCCAACCTCTCCTCACCGCACACTCTTCGACTTATCACTTTATTCTCGGAGTGGCACCACTAGTCATGGCTGACACTAATGAAAAGCCCCAGCATGCTGGGCCTTCGTCGCCAGATGTCGAAGAGGACATGAGTATTGGGCAGTACATCCTCACTCGCATCCCGTCTTTGGTGCCGCCGATGAACCCGGCGCCAAACCCCTTCAAAGCACTCACACTGCTCAACCGCCAGCAGTGGCTGTTTTTCTTGGTATGCGCTTTTCTTTCAAAACAATTAATTGATGAAATAATTTGCACGTTCAAACCCTGACGACTACAGGTCGCTTTCTTCGGTTGGTCATGGGACTCGTTTGATTTCTTCACCGTCTCCTTGACGGCCTCTGATCTGGCCGAAACATTCGACAAGTCCGTGACCGACATCACTTGGGGTATTACGCTGGTGCTGATGCTTCGCTCGGTGGGCTCAATCACATTTGGAATCGCGTCGGATCGCTGGGGCCGGAAATGGCCGTTTGTTGTCAACCAATTCCTGTTTATCGTGCTGGAGCTAGGCGCCGGATTTTGTCAGACCTACAAGCAGTTCCTCGCGTGTCGCGCGCTGTTTGGAATCGCCATGGGTGGTCTCTACGGGAATGCAGCAGCCACCGCACTCGAGGATTGCCCGCCTGAGGCGCGTGGTATTATTTCGGGGCTGCTTCAGCAGGGCTACGCCTTTGGGTACTTGCTCGCGACGGCCTTTGCGCGCGGCCTAGTCAACACCACCCCGCACGGCTGGCGGCCGCTGTACTGGTTCGCTGCTTGCCCACCGGTGCTGATCATCCTCTTTCGCCTGTGTTTGCCTGAGACCCAGACTTTCCAGCGGCGACAGGCCACACGCGAGGAGGTGCGCGGTGGCGTGGCTGCCTCGTTCTTCTCCGAGGGCAAGGTGGCACTCAAACGCCACTGGCTACTGTTGCTGTACCTGGTGTTGCTGATGGCCGGGTTCAACTTTATGGTATGTAGTGTGCTGTCCTAGTGTGCTTCCCCGACTTCTCCACAGCTGCTAACATGCGCATGTAGTCCCACGGCTCACAGGACCTATACCCGACGATGCTCGAAAACCAATTCATGTTCTCCGCCGACGCCGTGACAGTCACACAGGTAGTCGCCAACCTGGGCGCATTGACGGGTGGAACCCTGTGCGGGTGGGCAAGTCAAATCTTCGGCCGACGCTTCTCGATCATCGTAATCAGCATCGTGGGCGGCGCGCTGCTATACCCCTACACATTCGTAACCGACAAGTCCGTGATGGCGGCCGCATTCTTCGAGCAGTTCATGGTGCAGGGCGCTTGGGGTGTGATTCCGATCCATCTGATGGAGCTGTCACCAGGCGCCATCCGTACCTTCGCTGTCGGCACGGCCTACCAGCTCGGAAACCTGGTCTCGTCGGCGAGCTCGACGATCGAGTCTACAATTGGCGAGCGCTTCCCACTCCCGCCTACTAAAAAAAGGCCCACCGCTACGAATACGGCAAGGTTATTTGTATCTTCATGGGCTGTGTGTTTGCTTACACTATCCTGGTGACCCTGGCTGGACCCGAGCGTCTCGGTCGCAACTTTGACGCCGAGCACGATGCGGATCTGGCAGTCGTCGCGGCCCATCGCGGTATGGAGCGACCGGATGACTACGAGAGTGACCCGGAGAAGGCGACAGCGTCGCGACAGGAGCGTGTTTGATGAAGGGGGCGGTGGCTATTTATGAAAGGATCTAGATACCCGACTGACGAATGTTATGGGCGATGTATGCGATAGCTTGGAAACACAAGTAGCTTTGAATGCTCTTCTGTTTTCTGTTTTCTCATAGCTTTAACTGGCGTATGCTTTCTCTTAATGTCGACTGGACAATCCTGAAGTATTTTTATTTCCCGTTAGCATCGCTCCACGTCAAGAATCCATCATCACTCCCGAATCAACGGCAACACTCCGAATCTGCTTAATTATGACATGGCTCATCCCAGCTGGTCCCAGCTGGTCCAAGGGTTGAAGGATATCTTCATGGGTTGTTATTGAACAGTAAGGAAAGAGGTACGCACCTGAGATGATAAGATGTGAAGGAGATAGATGAAAAGACGAAAACAAGAAAACAAGGAAATGACCAGCTTTTATAGGAGACCCCGCACCCCAAGTCGATGACATGCCAAGGTGACCGGGGTGGAAAGACAGTAACATATAAAATGTATTTGGAATAATCAAGTTCGTCTACAGTCGCCTATTCAAGTTCTATTTTCTTATCTCCAGAGTAGCCTCATAGATTGTCAATACTCCAGTATATACCCCATATCTAGAAATTCCCATCTGCGAACAACATCCTTGCCCCTCGCCCTCTTTAATACTCAGCCCCCCAACCGACACAAAAAAAACAAGACGACCGAATCTCCACATCAGCAACACTCGACGCAAAGTCCAACCGCGGTTTAATAATCCGCGCCTCAGCAAGCCGTCCCAAGCGCACCAAACACTCATGAAACCCATGCAACGCCCAAACCGAATCAGGATGCTGATGAGCCCGCGTCAGAGTCGGATCCAAGCCCAGATCCTCCGCATACGCATGGCGCGTCGGCAGCATCCAGCCCCGAGGCTCGGTATACAAGAGGGCATCGTCGTGGCGGATTGCCTCGCATAGGTGCTCGAATGCAGACGCATAGTTTGCGCGCCGGTACTCGATCTCGCCGTCTAGCATCGCAGTCGCCACTTTGAGGATATCCACTAGGCGGTTCGGATGGTCTCTTCGGGATACGGGGACGCGCGCTGCGGCTGCGAGGTACTTTTGCCGCTGGGTATTTGCTTCATCGAGGTCTCCTGCGGCTGCGAAGGCGAGTCATGGGCGATGGGCTTGCTCGAAGCATCGATAGGCTTCGTCATGGTTGAATGAATAACATCATATCAGGCCGTGGTCAAATCAGATTTGTGCTGCATCATTCGTGGTGCTGATGTTGCGACTGAATGTGCCCAGATTGTAATAGTCCTCTGTTTGGGAAAGTGGGATCACGGTGGGACGAGCATGTTGGGCTGAGCGTCCAGTGTGGAGGTCGGACGAATAAATGCAGAATTTTTCGTCTGATGAGGGCAAGACATAAATATATTCTTGGGGGCTTGTCTAGAAGACACTTGCTGACGAATGAATATCAACAATTCTTGTAATTATTTCAATCACCGACTTTCAGAAACCGGTAGGCTGCTGAGACTGCTTGATCGAAAGTTGTATATCCCGAGTATTTTGAGAGCCCTGGAATGCCCCAATTTTCTTCAGAGCATCAAAATACAGAACTATAACGATGATGATTGTACATCTTCAGGTATTCAAAAGGTGGCGTGAGGATAGCCAGCTCCATGTCATACTCCCGAGCTAGGGTTATTCAAACCCCGAGTCGCCGAAACCCCGCAAAAATCGTCGCATCAAGCTATGGATACTCGGCCTACTCGAGTTACTTCATATCTCCAATTTCTATGTTCTTTTCTCATAAGGATTGAAGGGAACCTCACAGTAGTCTCTCCGATACTCTTTGGCGTGAGTACAGTTGGCAGAGGGTCTTCGAAACAACGCCGAAAGACAACACCTATATTCAATGACGAACACAAAGTCTGATTTGCACCGTTACGTAGAACCGCTATCAATAAAACGATAATACAATTCAACCCATCGCAGTACTTTCATAGACCCTCTGTACCTCCTTGGCCATCGGTGCCACCCCCCGAAGACCACATCCGCCTGAATCGATTTCCCCAACGCCTCCATTCCCGATTGCAATTCATCGATCAGCCGTTCCGCATCTTGCACCTGAGTCGTTCCACTCGGTCGATCAAGCAGGTATGAGTAGCTGGCCAAGTTTCCAGAGCACATCGCCGTATGCACCCGCCACAGCACCGCCGCTAGGACCCAGAAGCTCTGCAGCTGACACGAAGCCATATAGGGCATGGAGCGGGGAGAGGCTAACGGTTGCCTAGATGCCCAAGGCACGGCGATTTCCAGGTCAGTGGCGTCGGAGTACATTGGATTCGGGGATGGAAGCCGGCGAAAGACCCGGGACACGACAAGGGAGGAGTGGAAGCAGATTGTGACGGATTGCTGTTTGGTGAATGGGAAGACGGTGTCAATTTCGGTCTTTCGGTCCGTAGAGAGATAAAGGTGGCGTGTCTGTTGTGGTTCCTGGACGGTATCTATCGCAAGATAGTCGTAGTACTCGGCAAGGAAGAGAGGGCGATCGAGAAAGGCGCGCACTCGATGAAGGGTGAGCCTGGCAGTGTGGATGAGGGCATTTGATATGGCCCATAAATTGCGAGAGGCGTCTGCTTCGGCTCCCTGATAGTTCGTTACGCAGCGGAATCGGTCTGCTTCGGCGGCGAGATGGAAGATAAACGAGTCTAGAGTTAGGATATCTTCCCTGAGAGAGCGGGGCAGCATGTTACTGCCGTTCTCTCGGATGAGTTGGCGCCCAATCCCGCAGCTGCGGCGAAGGGCTTCTTGTGCATTTACTAGAAGTGGCCACGGCTAGAGCACGGATGAATGGGTCAGATTATACAAGTCCTGGCTGATTGTAGGCAAGGACAGATCTTGCGCACCTCACGACAGCCACGAAACTCGGGAAATGGGGTTGTGATTCGAGCATCACCTATGGTGATGATTGGGGGCTAATCGTGGTTAGCTACTCGATCGATATTGCACTTGATCACAACTCACCAAGGCATTCATGATGGATGACTGGTAGGCAAGGAACATCTGTTTGTGTTGGCAGGATTCGTAGGAAAATAGGAATATAGAAATGAAAGTAGTAGAAGAAGAAAACAGAGAGAGAGAAAAAGATAGAGAGTTACTCACCGTTGCCCACCAGCACCGCCTTTGGGCATCCAAATATCCAGTCTGGGAACTTACCTCATGCAACGATAGGTCCATGGCCATGGTTAGGGCCAAGTTTGCCCGAATGCGCATTTTCGGGATGTTCCCATGCTGGCAGTACTCAAACAAGCTCAGAAGTCCCAATGTCAGGACGGGCTCTATCTCTCGAGGGACCGCGGGGTGTAAAGTGCTTTGCGGTCCCTTGGCGGGCTCGACATGAGAGGATAGGTTGATTGAATCTTCCACAGACTCCAACGCAGAACGTGCATATAGATCAGCATAAGAGCGTCGCAGGAGGTCTGCCTCAGTATCTGTTGTGTGCGAGTCATCGGGGACGGGCAGTAGAGCCATTATCGCCATCAGGGCGAGGCCAAGTGGGGAGACAGGCCAATAAGGCATCGTGGAAGCATTCAAATAAGAAGAATAGGTCTTGACAGCCACGCATTGGTCCTCATATTGAGCTGCGGCCGGGGGAGGCAGTAAGGGAAAGTATGGGTGAATGAAGATGTAGTACGCGTTGATACTAGGTTTTAAAAAGACCGGAGTAAAAAAGATTAGCCTTTCAATCCCATAGACTCCCTCATAGACAGGTCATACAGATCTTGATCACAGCGATAAGCTCGTATGCTCCATTTAGGAGGCTCCACCATCCTGGGAATATCTTGCAGATCTGTAGTTTCGCCGAGTGGAGACGGAAAGTTTATGCTGCAATTATCCAGGGCGTTCCTGGATGGCTGCAGATCTGGTTCAGTTGAGGATAGCAACGACGGCAAGAGAGCAGCATCACTGGTATGATGATCATTTGGGCGATGCACATTGCGGTCTTTATCTGTCAGCTGGCGAGCTCTTTTCTTAGCCAGCTCATCGGCAGCCGCAGTGCCTCGTCGGGCGCCACCTCGTCGACTCGGTTGGTATCGGCATTCTTCATGGTGGATAGAGCACTTCATATGGTTACTATACTTCTCATCGACCTTTTATTCAAGGAAATGCTCACAGTGGCACATGGCATTTGGCCATTACAGCGAATCTTCGAGGCCCGACTGCCGTTGACTAATGTCAGTGCTTGGCTCCGTGGATCAATTGCCTGAGGTATATGGGACACCGACCAAGCCAGACATGCCACCTTCACAGGCCTAGAAGCAGTTGGCATTATTTTGCTTCTATCTTTCCACCCATTCTCACTTCATTGGTTTCGTTGATTGTGATTCTGATTCTGCTCTGGGATAAGGTGATGGCAAGTGGAAGAAGAAGAGATGGTTCGGCGTCTTCGGTGTTTGAAGTCCCACTTTTGTGGTTCCACTTCATCACCACTTTCGCCCTGTTGCGATCAGGCTTGAGCTATATAAACCCGAGGTCTATGCTCGGATTTCGTCTATTTTGGTTTCTCAACCTTCTGTCAAACCATGGCCGAAAATATTCCCTCCCCCGTCCCCGCCAGCGACGAGTACTACAACTTGGGCTCGTTCGGCTATACCATCACCACCAGCAGCGCCGACACCCAAACTTGGTTTAATCGGGGCCTGACCTGGGTACATTCGTTTAATCATATCGAGGGTGCCTACTGCTTTGAGCAGGCCATCGCCCATGATCCTACATGCGCCATGGCATATTGGGGGCTCGCTTATGCGATCGGCCCAAACTATAACAAGCCCTGGGAGAAGTTCGATCTGGGAGACCTTTATACCTCGGTGCAGCGGGGCCACGATGCATCTCGAAAGGCAAAGGGATATGCAGAAAATGCAACTCCCACTGAAAAGGCTCTGATTGATGCGATTCAATTCCGTTTCCCAACCGACCAGCCTGCGAAGGACTGCCCGGCCCTTAACAAGAGCTATGCCGATGCCATGAAGCTGGTTTATGACGCTTTCAAAAATGACCTGAATATCGCCACACTATACGCCGATGCCTTGATGAACATGGCTCCCTGGGCCCTGTGGGATCTTTTTACTAGTAAACCGAACCCCAAAGCGCCCACGATAGAGGTGAAAGCTGTGCTAGAAGAGGCGCTGGCGCGGGAGCATGCCACTCTCAACCCCGGACTGCTTCACCTGTACATTCATTTCATCGAAATGTCGCCCACTCCTGAGCTCGGCATTGATGTTGCCGATCATCTGCGTGATCTGGTCCCTGACGCTGGCCATATCCATCATATGCCGACACACTTGGATATCCTGATTGGCGATTGGCGACGCTCTATTCATTCAAACTACAAATCGACTCTCGCAGACGACAAATATTTCCGGAAGTCAGGCGCTAAAAACTTCTATACTTTCTACCGCCTACACGACTACCACTCCTTGGTCTATGCTGCCATGTTTGCCGGCAAAAAGAAGACTGCCCTCGACGCGGTCACTCGCATGGAAGCAACAGTCCCCGAGGAAGTTCTTCGAATCCAGTCCCCACCCATGGCCGACTGGCTTGAACAATTCATGGCTATTCGGCTACATGTAATGGTGCGCTTTGGCATGTGGGAGGACCTCAAACGCAAAGAACTACCACACGACCGCACACTATTTGCAAGCACTACTGCCGCCACTCACTATGCCAGGGGCCTGGCATTTGCCGCTACCGGAGATGTAGCCACAGCCCGGGAGGAACAGGGACTTTTCAACCAAGCGTGGGCTCGAGTCCCCGAGACCCGCCGCGCCTACAATGGCAAAATGATCGACGTGCTCAAGGTCGCCGCCGCCATGCTCGAAGGGGAAATTGAATACCGCTGCGCCAACTACGAGAAAGCCTTTGCGTCTCTGCGCCAGGCAATCGACCTCGAAGACAAGTTGCCATATAGCGAGCCTTGGTCATGGATGCAGCCTGTGCGCCACGCATACGCTGCCCTGCTCATGGAACAGGGTCATTTGGATGAAGCAGCGCAGACATACCGCGCAGATCTAGGTTTGGACCACTCTGTCATTCGGCCGCGCCGGCACCCGAACAATGTCTGGTCGCTGCAGGGATACCATGAGTGTCTGGTCCGACTGGGGAGGGCGGACGAAGCAGCTATGATTGAACAGCCGCTTGAGCTGGCCCTTGCGGTGGCGGATGTTCCGGTGCATTCGTCGTGCTTCTGTCGTTTGGATACTTCGCAGAGGCCGCAGGTTTTGAATGAGAGCTCCTCTGATGGGAAGTGTTGCTAAAACGTTGGGGAAATTTGCGTAATGATTTCAGTGATTGAGGGTGAAAATTGATCATCTTGATGTCTCATGTCAAATAGCCATATAGTTTGCAATATTGAGAATAATCGCAACTATCGACGCTTGCCACGTTATGCAATAGGACTACCAAACAAGAAGATAGTGCATCGAGTATTTCTAGGAAGGATAGCACAGGATCTTGAAATATCCAGTATCCCATTGAATGAACTATTCCCTTAATCTGCTCGTCTATCTAAACACTCATTGGTCTTATAAACGCATACTCAATCCTCTTAAGGGAAAGATACTCGTACATCCCTCCTCCAACCAAGTCACCTTGGAGCATCAATTCACCCAATACTAGAAAATCAAGCTATTGATCTCGTTGAAGGCCCATTTCCTTCAAAAGATACCGTAATGCGGGCCTTTGTATCTTGTAATCCACCTCGGCGAGCAAGTCTTCGTGTCGAGCGGTGGGATCGGTCGTGAATCGCTCATATATTCGATCGCGATCATCCTCGGTAAGCTTGCGCGGCTGGCCAGAGCGCCGTTGCGACTGGTTGTTGACCCTCTCACGCTCCTTTTTGATGGTATATGCAATTGTTGATTTAGGGATTTGAGGGTAGGCGTTGTGGATGCGCTTGTAGCCCCATTTTGCGGTGTTGTAGAGCTCGCAAATCCGAGTGCGGATAAACGGGTCGAGTTCTTTGCCGCGAGGCATGATGGCAGTAATATTAGTAGAGAGGCATCACGCCAGGACAGATGATGAGTATTTAGGGGGGAAAGTAGAGGGGATCAATCGCGGTGATCTTCGGTGGGTCTCAACTTGGTTCTGCTTTACCGCCTGCCTAGAGTGGATTGTCCTATTTATATGCTGGGAATGATTTCATCTTTCTTTCTACTTATTCTTCTGATGTTTTTGGAATACTGATATGTGAATAAAGATTGGCTTAGGCCACAGAATGTTTTATAATAAAGCAAATAATAGAGGGGCGAGCCAGATAGTCTTGTCAGCTATATAGTCTCAGCACCAGCACGTCGACGCGTCGATATGGCGTGTAGATCGATATTAGGCGAGAGGGAGAGAGAGCCAGCCTGTGCGTCTAATGGACTAATTTTTTTTTTAATTAATATACAGCTTCACGCGGCGGTATTTTGAGCTATATCTCATGTTTCACCTCATATATTATACTTTGGTAGCCAGCTTACCGCCGCCAACAACCACTCTCGCCAAAACAAATAGCGAGGCGCCAGCCACCATGACCACACCGCAAAAGACTTGCAACTTAGTATAAGACCCGTGCATCACGTCCGACACCAACGCGCCTCCAATTGGGGTCCCGGTCAGAGCAGCAAGTGACATGATCGAGAAACAAGTACCGTTACGAGCACCAACCTCGCGCAGGTCGGAGATCTGGGCAATCAGAGCCGGGGAGAGCGAGACGAAGGCGCCCGAGCCGAAGCCGTACAGGGCACTGAAGACAATTGCAGGGGCATTGCTGCGCGATGGAAGCCAGAGTGCTAGTACGAGAATGCTAGCAAAATACCCAAAGATGACCATCACGTTGTAGCGGCCGATGCGGTCTGCTAATACTCCCGGAAGAGTGCGGCCGAAGATACTACGGCATAGTTAGAAACTTGCTTTGGAAATAAGGAAATAAAAATGTGACTCACCTTGCAGCATTCATAATGGGGATGAGATACTGCGATATCTGCGACGACATCCCATACCGCTCTGCCTGCGTGATGATGAATGTATAGGGCAGGAACATCCCCCAGCAGAAGCAGAAGCATGCGGCGACGGTAATCACAAACTTGATCTCTTTGAGCGGCTCCAAGAAGCTCATTATACTCACCGACTTCTTTCGGTGGCTGAGTCTGGATCTCAAAGTCAGGTTGGCGATGCACAACAGAAACAGGATCAAAAACGCGCAGATCCTCATTGCCCATGAAAAGCCAACTAGAGGAATCAGATGCGATACCATGATAGGGAATATCACACCACCCAAGCTGGATCCGGAGACTGTGACGCCAAGCGCCATTGCTCGGCGCTTTGCGAACCAGGTGCTGACCGAGTTGATGC
Source organism: Penicillium alfredii (assembly GCF_028826965.1). Taxonomy (NCBI): domain Eukaryota; kingdom Fungi; phylum Ascomycota; class Eurotiomycetes; order Eurotiales; family Aspergillaceae; genus Penicillium; species Penicillium alfredii. The sequence goes on along the minus strand of NW_026622701.1, from coordinate 1,934,698 downwards.
TAGCGTTGAAGACGGCACTGGCGCCAATCGGGCTGCAGATCCCCTGTGAAAGGATAAACTGGTAGTACTCTGTTGACAGAGATGCCATCATAAGACCAAAGACATGCATCAATGTCCCGCCTAGTAGGATCCATCGTGGGCCGAAGCTGTCGAAGAGAACACCGAAGACTGGGCCCTGAAGGAATGTCAGAGTTCAATTCATTGTATTAGTATATGAGGTCTAGTGATGAACGCACTGCAAAAAACATCACAAAGGTTTCGAGCGACGTGATCCAGGCCACCTTGCTAGTAGACAAATCACGTAACTGGTGACTTTCATAGTATGCTTGGAAGACCCCGATACCTGTACGGGTATTAGCAGAAATCCTCAAATTGTAGGCATGAGCTTTGCCCCTACAATTGATCCATCCAAAACTGACAAAGAGACAACAGAACCCCCCGAGAACAGTCAACCAGGCTTGCAACCCCCCGTCGGGCGGCGGGCCGAGTGCGGCAGTGAGGGGAGGGCTCAGTGGAGGAATGTGAGGGCTCTCTGGTGTTTTTGCCTTGGTCCCTGTCTCAGAATTTGAAAGGCGAAGCTCCTTTTCTAGATCATCGTTGTTATAATAACTTGTGGTTGGGGTGGAGTGGTTGGACGACGGCGTGTTAATCGTGGTACTGTTGAGGGAAGAAACACGGGCCTCATCGCGAGTGGTCATTATAGGAGACTGGCGCGTGCGTGGTCAATAATGACCCAGTCTCGATCTCTTGTCAACAAGAGACTTGGCTGCGCAAGGATAAGAAGTTTGTCCAGGAGTTTTTTTTTTGGCAAGATTCCCAGCTGAGGATTTCCAAACCCAATAGGCGGGCATCACATAGGAGTAAGAGTATCTGGGTTTGGTCAAATGGCGGATCTGTTTTGGCAGCTCAATTTCAAGTCTTCTGCCTCGGCTAATTGATGTTATATTGGATATTACGCGTCTCCCATGGTTCGCACGGAGTATCCATGGATAGTGAGGAGATGCAAGTAATGGATTACAAGGCTGCACGGGCCGAATGATCCCACATTATCGGTCAATGCCAGAATATGAATGGTGGACCCCCTAATGGCTGACAGAATCACAAGCGCAGTATATGGACAAGGCCATGGCACTATTGAACCCAGACTGATCGACGTACACCGATCGACAAGGGGGCCATAACTAAATTTTTGGAATTGTGCATTGACACGATTCATGGATAGATCTAACTGGCGATTCATTCAGATTCGACGCATAATCGTAAAGAAAAGGCCCCTGTTCTACCAACAAGTGGGTCAGTTCATCAACCTTAAAAACAAGCCCCTGGCCCATCATCTATTGGATTTTCCTATCTGATCGGGGGCCAAAAGCAACCCACGGACTGACTAAATTCCTGGTTGCATTTCGATCTGCACACCATTTGAGATTTATAGTCAAGGAAGCATTTTGGTTAGCTTCATCACATCATATCGAGTTGCAGTCGTGGATAGGGGGGTTTACTTCTTAGTTACAATCGACACATTTCTGTGCCTATTAGGCATCAGATATTCTTCCAGACACGAAAATCTACCGTGACCCCTGTTGAAATCCGAAGAGCTTCGCTGCGATAAATTTTTGGGCTTGGGCTCAGGATCTCAAGGTGGTCTTTTTTTTCAACCCGATGGCCCAAGATTGGACCTACGAGGCTTGCCAGATGGAATTTACTTGGTTAACACCGAGCCGCCATTTCATCCTTCGAGTCCACATGTGGAGAATCAGCGAACCTCTGAGCTCAGTACAAACCCACTCAATGTTGTAGAATCTAAGACTAAATACCTCTATCTAGAATTTATTACTCTCTAAGCGTTCTGGGGAACAAAGTTCTACTTTCTTCTTATTTCTGTATTTTCATCAATCTAGATTTCTATATTCTTCAGACCTTACGATGTCGAAGTGACCCTAGACTCTCTCTTGGTCGACGGATATTGCACCCAGAGAGCCACAGTCAAACCAGTATACATCATGTTTGCGATATACATACTCGCCATTCTAGCAGCTGTGTATGCCATCTTGACGAGGTTGCCAGCAATTCGGAAAAAGCTTCAACAGATCCAACTCGTTCCTGAACAACAGCACGTCCCTATCACCAGCGAAGACGCCTACATTCTCCGAGCCAAAACCCTCAAAAGCGACCATGCCACCGTAATAAGTTTCCAGACCTTGATCGAAACCGATGGTGCAGGAAGCTGGCCACCGCGTGCAGAACATGGTCCTCAATGGCCGAGCCCGCTACGTCCGTACCACGAAATCTACCGCACTCTATGCTCGAGTCTGCCCTGCACTGCGAATCTGGATGACGATGAAGCCAACGTCTGTCGATGCACAGAGTTTCGCAGCCGCATGGCGAAACTCCTTCGATCTCACATTGACCTCACTGCGGTAGACAGCGTTCTTAGAGGGTCGACTCAGGAAACCGAGATGTCTCCTGCAGCCTGGAATGGGTTCTTATCCTGCATTGCTTACTCTCGCCATGCCTTTCGGTAATAACTAGCCTCCCATCCTTGCTTGTGATCTTGTCCCAACGTCTCACCTGACAAGCTTCGAAACAGGTGGGCCACAATTCCAATTGTCAAGGTCACGCAAGCGACTAAATTCATTGAGCTCCCGCCAGAGCTAGAAGTGGCGTGGGGATTTCTCTGTGATCGATACCAGATTCACTCTCCGGGAGGGTGCATCATGTCCAATCACTTTGGTAATTTTACCGACACGGGAGAACTGGTCTATAAAATAAACGAAGGCATGCCGGACATTGTGCAACGCACCGAGTATAATTTTATGTATTCCTTTGTGATGATGGAAAAGCTGGTGAGTATAGAGTCTTTCGGCAGATCAGCAGTATACGGGAGGGCTAAGACATAAACCATAACTTATAGTCTTTCCCCATATACCTCCACATCGTGGAATCCATCACGCTTTTCGACAAAGGCGAGAAAGCACAATGCGTTCGAAAGCTGGAGCTCATCCAACAGATGCTCCAGGACGCCTTCAAAAGTTCTACCAGACCTTCATCACGGCCAAAGTCAGCGAAAGGGTCTGGTTGAATCATGTTCAAGGGTTTCAGGGATGGGCAGCAGGGAGAATCGAACACGGAGAATATGTCCAATATGACGGCGTGCAGGGTGGCCAAACCCTGATGATGCAGGTCGTCGATGCTTTCCTTGGGATGGACGCCTTTCTTACGAAAGAGGCTTCGCACCGGAATGTCCCATACTACCAGCGGGAATTCGTGGAAACCATCCGACGCTATGCCTTCCGCCACCGAGCTCTCAAGGCAGGAGACCAGGATATTGAACAGAATATGGAAAGCATTTCTCGGATAGTGCAGGTTGGTTCATTTCCATTCCTTTATACCCTCTCGACAACAGCTTATATGGTCAATAGATATTCAGGATCTCGCATCGCAGGACGGCTCGCAAGTACTTAGGAGCTGATGCCCCCGAACGAAAGTTTATGACATCTGGGGAATCCGTCTTCCAGGATTTCAAGGGTGAAGCGGCCAGGAAAGATCCACTAGATCATGTTGATTCTCTCCTAACGAAGCGGTTAAACGAGACGAAGCGGTCATCACGGTTATGTGCTGAGAGGAAAGAACCAATTGGGCCAAGAGACGACGGTGGATGAGATAGGAAGAAGACAGGAGAGCCATCTCCATGGTGGGGCGAGCCAGGACCCTAAGGCATTCACATCTGGTCACGTGCCCTTTCTCTAAGTATTTGCAAATTGTCTCTGTCCACATCCTCGGTTTACCTGGATATGTCTATAAATGTATTCTTATTGAATAGCCTGGGCATTTCGATATATGTCGTGTCTCCTGCGTATGTACAGAGTTTCACGGGAAGGGATCGATCTCCAGATGATCGACATGCTTGTTTCTCATCTATATAGCCTTTGGCCTCCTTTCATGCGATAGCCAGTCGCCAATTCCACCTGAAAATCCAGGGGAAAAAAGTTCCCAAATGATTCTAAATGATTTCCCTTGTTTTCTCATTTCCATCACAGCCGATCTTCATGGTTCCTGTTCCAAACGCCGGTCGTGTTCGGGTGTCTCCACTACGAAAAATCAGGGACCGGTCGCTGCCAAGTCCGGCAACCAACCACTTTGACACCCTTCCCTCCTGTCTTCCTTTGCATTCCAACCCTCCCCGGGCCCTTTCCCCTTTTCCCTTACTCTATTTAGCCCCAGGCCAGATCGACTCCCTGTGCCAAGATCCGATCGTGTCTGTGTGCTGGATGAGTCCCGGCTCCGCCTCCAATGCACAGACGCTCGTCTGGCTCCCCTGTCGAGGACGACGCTGAAGATTCCTTGGCTCGAACCCCAGACGATCATGGATCTCATGCCATCGAGACCCCCAACGACAATTCGCGATCGCAGATAGCCCAGCGCGGCACCAGTTTCGATCTCCGCCGCGACTCCTCGACGCCGCGCTCGCGGAATTCCAGCCTCTGGCGCACCCCATCCTTCCAACCATCCAACGATACCAAAACCATGCCATTGGGCTCGCCACGGCTTCCGATGGAGGCTCCCTCCCCGGACGGCCGTCGCTCGCGACAATCCCGTCTGCGCAGCCCCTGGTCATGTTCCATCCTAACCGCTTTCACCACCTGCGTCGCTGTCGTCTTTTTGATCTCCATCCTGCGCTCCTTTACCGGCCGGCAAGTCGGTAGCAATGGATGTGGCGTTCCCATGATGAGCCCGACATTTATTCGAATGTTGGAGTTTGATACGGAACACACGCGCTTTGCGAGCAAATATAACCTCTACCTATACCGGGAGGAGGGCGTGGATCCCTATACCCAGGATAACGTTGGGGTATGATCGCTTCTTCCTCTGCGTGTGGGGAAACTCGGATGCTGACCTTTTTTTTTTGTTTTCCCCAGTTGAATGGCGTCCCAGTTCTGTTTCTTCCCGGCAACGCGGGCAGCTACCGACAGGTTCGGTCCCTGGCTGCGGAGGCCTCTCGGCATTACTACGATGTGGTTCGACACGACGAGGACCGACATGCGGCTGGTACACGCAGTTTGGACTTCTTCATGGTTGATTTTAATGAAGACATGGCGGCATTTCACGGACAGACCTTGTTGGACCAGGCGGAATACGTGAACGAGGCTATCTCGTACATCCTGTCGCTTTATCACGACCCACGGCGAACCCGACGAGATCCAGGGCTGCCAGACCCTAATGCGGTTGTTCTCATTGGCCATTCCATGGGCGGAATTGTTGCGCGCACGGTTTTGACTATGGCCAACTACCAGGCGAACTCGGTCAATACCATCATCACCATGTCTGCTCCCCATGCGAAACCACCTGTCTCATTTGACTCGGACATTGTCCATACCTACAAACAAATCAACGACTACTGGCGCGAGGCCTACTCACAGACATGGGCCAACAACAACCCGCTGTGGCATGTCACCCTCATCTCCATCGCGGGGGGTGCTCGTGACACCGTGGTGCCATCTGATTACGCGAGTATCTCCTCGCTGGTTCCCGAAACACACGGATTTACCGTGTTTACCTCGACCATTCCGGACGTGTGGATTGGCATGGACCATCTGTCGATCACCTGGTGCGACCAGTTCCGCAAAGCCATCATTAAGTCGCTGTTCGAGATTGTTGACGCTCGTCGCCCAACCCAGACGAAGCCGAGAGCAGAGCGAATGCGAGTGCTCAAGCGGTGGTACTTGACTGGACTTGAGTCGGTGGCCGAGCGGTCACTGTCACAAAAAGGTATGCTGCATTTTTTCCCCCTAATGGTTAATGATCTATGCTGATTCTTTGAGCAGAACCGAATACCCTCCTAACGCTGGAGGACAACGCAAACACCATCCTTGCCCAGGGCCAGCGGTTGATCCTCCGTGAACTAGGTCTCCAGAACGGCCCTGATGTTCGCGTTCTGCCGATCCCTCCCCAGGGTGTTCCCGGTAAAAAGTTCACACTTCTTACAGACCAAAGTCTGGATAAAGATGGAAACATCGAAGTATTTTTCTGCAGCGTCTTCCCGCTCAGCGGCAGCCGGTCGAATGTCTTCGCGATGAACCTGGATTTTTCAGGAGGTACCGTGGGCTCGACCCGTCTAGCTTGCAAGACTGCGGTCGAGGATAGGATTCACTTGCCGGCTTCAACTCACTTGTCACGTCACGCATACGATCGGGTCCCACCGTTTTCCTATCTCCAGTATGACTTGGAGGGCCTCGCAGAGCATCAATTTGTGGCCATCGTGGACAAGGCTAGTGCCCCTACGCAAGGCTTTTTGGTTGCCGAGTTTTCCGATAGTTCGGACGCAATGATCCGCACCAAGGTAGGCCTTGGTGGTTTGCTCAGTGCTGGCCTGAAGGTGCGGCTTCCCGCCAATCGGCCCATGCTCACCGAAGTGCAAATCCCGGCCCTGCATTCTAGCCTGCTGGACTATCGGCTCAAGATCACTCGGCAATCTCAGAAGGAGGAACTCTTCGCCCCGCTCTTGCGACAGTCCGTTTCTGACCCGCATGAATCCAAGTTCTTTGTGAATGTCGACGAGGTCAACGTCAACTTGCACGGCATGGCACCGTTTATGCCGCCTGCGCTTCGTGACCAGGCTGCTCTGGGTGGGGTATCCTTCCAGCTCTGGACGGACCCTAGCTCCGACTCGACAGTCGATATCTCGCTGCAGGTTGACATCTCTAGTAGTCTCGGTGAGCTTGTCATGCGTTATCGCACTATCTTTGCGGCGTTCCCGTTGCTGGTGGTGGCACTGGTCTTGCGCAAGCAGTTCCAGGTGTATGACGAGACTGGGTATTTCATTCCATTCGGCGATGGCCTCGACCGTGCCCTGCGATCTTCCCTTCCTCTTTTATTGGTAGCGATGTCGTTGCTGGCCTCCTCCCTGGCCACCTCGACGACATTGCCCCAGTCCGAGGACCCATTCCACTGGCGAACAAACTCCACCGAGACTCCTATCGACTTCACAAAGAACGATCTGTTGCTGGGCTCCCAGGACGCCTTTTTCTGGTTCTTGGTTCCGTTCTTTGGCCTTATCAGTGTCGGTGCCTGCGTCATCGTCAACTATCTAGCCATCATTATCGTCAATATCTTTTCTTTGATTTACGGAGCCTTGAACAGCAAGTCGGGTTATATCAGACGTGAAGACCGAGGGTAAGTTTACCGAGATCTTACTTGATCGAATGCTTCAAGGCTAATTGATCTAGAAACATGCCCATCTTCAACACTCCCACTCCCCGACGACGGGTGATCCATACCGCCATCCTCTTGATACTCGTGTCGACCGTGATTCCGTATCAGTTTGCGTACATGGTTGCCTGTATTGTGCAGTTGGCCACATGTGTGCGGGCACAGTGGCATTCCAAAGAAATCGTATGTTCTATTTCATCGTCGTGATCTCAACTTTATCTAATGCCCGTGATAGAAATCCATGTCCCACGTGAGCTTCGGCCACTACGCACACTCGATTTTGATCCTGATGCTGTGGATCCTGCCCATCAATGTTCTTGTGCTTCTGGTCTGGGCCCACAACCTCGTGGTGCACTGGTTCATGCCGTTCTCGTCCCACCATAACGTGCTGTCGATCATGCCGTTCCTCGTTCTAGTCGAGACCATGACCAGCGGAGCTATGATTCCACGCCTCACGAATCGGTATGTTTCGCTGCTAATTTGCTGTATGGCCCAAGGCTAACAAGAAGGCATAGGCTGAGGTACGTCACGTCGATGATCTTTTTCATCATCGCCATGTATTCGGCGGTATATGGAGTCTCGTACGCGTACCTCCTCCACCACCTCGCCAACCTCCTCGCTGCCTGGTTTATCGGGATTTATCTATTCGGCAATAACTTCTCCCCGCGCCGACTGTGGCGCATGATTGATGGCGACGAACTACCCCCATCCGAACCGGGGAGCAGTCACATTAAGAAAAAGCCCTGAACCCAATTCTTAATCTTGTGTTTTTTTCACGTTTGTTTTTATTTTGCCAAGGAGTTGTGCATTTGGGTCTGGAGTTTGAGCGGTTATCTCTTTTTGTACAGACATTGACCTTATCGTTTTTGTCCGCGTTTTGCCTGGATGCAGAGAGGTCTGGGGCTGTGAAGCATTTGCAAGCACTATTTTTGGTTCCCGAGCCTTTCCCTGTTTCTTTTTATACCGTCGCCCCATGTCTACTCCCCTTGACAGGACAGCCTTTGCACGAGATCCAGCTTGTTTGTCCACGGTACTTCTGGGACTCGACACTTGCTATCATCCAGACCTCGACCTGGGTGCTCTCCGGGGCTTGTGTATATACCCCGAGTGGTTTGTTTTTCTGCTTGATTTGTTCTGGACATAGACTTTGGGGAAGCGAAGATGCGCAAGTGGGCGTGAGTGAGTGAGTGAGTGTGTTTTTTATAGAGCTGTTCGCCCCACCTGCTAATATTTTACCAATTCTACCACGTTTGATAAAGTGTTGCTCGTAGCCACCCATATCCTAAGACATATCCTCAGACTCTCGATGAGTCTCAAGTAGATTTCGATTCAAACGCAGCCCTTGAGTAATGTGCTGGCTGATCGGCACACGATTTTCAGGACCGAGGCAGGGTCATCACCCACACAAGTCTGATCCCACCAACCTCCTTTCTAGCCTTGCCGCGTGTACACGGGGGTGTTGCAACTAGGATTAGGGCCCAATATGATAGGTGGAAGACCGTTTCCCCCTTTATTTATATTTAATTGCTATTTGCATATGATATGTTTTTTTTTTTTTTTCTCTTAAACATTTCTCATTCTCTAGACGACGAGGTGATAGGTCAACCCATGCAGGGTAGTCTCGGGCTATGTGTATCAGGGAACAGGCCTGAGCGTTGGGTCTGAAAGAAAGACCTAAAAAAGGGGGGAAGGGACGAGTCATCCGCAAACCGTGGACAGAAAGGGGCTGGAGGATAGTGAGATGGGAAGGGGCGAGAAACAGAGAAAATTATCATTCAAATAATTCAAAAAAAAAGTGTAGAAGTGAGTTGTATGAGATCTCTTCTGTCTTGCAGCCCACTTATTCTTATTCCCGTCCGTGGATCTACCCCGGATTCTAACAGACAGATGGTGTGCATCTACAGTATGGGTACGGTATGTAGAAAGGGGTGGGGGATAGCCCCTCCCCCATATTCCCCCCGATAGAAGAAAATAGAGGAGCCCTACGGAGATCCACCTCAAATAGAACGTTGTCAGAATGTATTCTCTTTCCAAGGAGAAGTCGGGTTATGACTTCGACGCGACGTAAATGCAGTGGCGAACTATGAGCAAAGGACAGACGGCCTTGGAGAGGCCGAGCAAAAAACCAGGCCGCCACTGCAAAGACCACGGGTCGAAGATTTCCAACTGAATTCTATTAAAAGAGTATATGAAAAAAAAAGAAAGAAAAAAGAAAGAAAGAAAAAAGAAAGAAAGAAAAGATAATACGAACTAAATCCGGGCACAAGAAGAACACGTTGATTTGTTGTCGGTTGACCCGGAAGAGCAACAAGAGCAAAAGGATCACGGAGCCGAGTTTCTCAGGCGAACAATAGTCATTCAGCCGAAGTTTGGTGAATTTTTCCTTTTTTCATTTCTTTTCCTTTCTTTTTTTTCCTCAAGTGCAAGGGCTGTTGTCACTTAGAGTTAGACCCACTTCGGATCGCTTTTTTTCTTTTTTTTTGCCACTCGGATCCTTTCGCGGGGGATAAGGGATGATAGGAGAATAGGGGGGTGTTAAGGGAGTCTGGGGTGCGCTATTGCTTTTCTTGACGGAATGATAGAGTATTTCGGATTTCTTGTTTCTTCCTCACGGCTTGTATTTTCTATCCAGTACTGAATACACTCAAACACAGGGAAATATCGAAAGAAAAAAAAAAAAAAAAAAGAACAGATAAGCGATAAGGTGAAGCGGTGAAAGAAAAAAAGCGTTTGAAGGCTATTCATACCCCGTTTCGCTTGCCTGCAGGGGTGTACTTGGGCTGACTGGAAGCGCTTAGTCCTTTGGAATTACAAAAGAAAAAGAAGAAAAACCTGACCCCTGACTCTGGTCGCAGGTCATTTGGAATGTCGATCCAGGCCTGCCGATCTGTAATGATGCCTTATTTTACGCAATGTGGAAGATACATAGTGATCCATCTGATCAGCGGCTATGCCGGCCGCAGGGCTGGAAGCCGGACAAAAACGGGGCTTACTTTTCTCGAAGAGTTTTCGACCGTGGTTCTGGTGATTGGATGTAGCCATGGTGAGAGACTGCGCCACCCGCTTGGGTGGCAAGAATAGCACAGGCGTAGATGGCTGCGTTATCCCCCGGACTACTAGCGCCGGAGAGGACTAAAGCACGAGTCGCATAGAGGGTTGGGCTATTTTAATCATAGAATCATATACTAGGGTATAAAGGTATTCGACTGATCTTGGACTGGAATCCTTCCTGGTCCGATCCTGAACAAAAGATTGCAATTTCACCAATAGAACCACATAATAGACATATCCCAAGAACCATGGATTTTCTCGATGGTGAGGAGAAGGGGGTGAAGAGGGAGAAGAGTGCGAGACCACAATGAAGAGTTTGTCCTGGGGCAGAAGTGCGCCTGGGCCAATCAGAACCGAGCTAAAGAGGCTTTGCCCAATCGGGGTGCAAGATGAACCGGACTAAGCCTATTGTGGGTTTAGCGCGGGACAATGGGCGATTGAAAAAAAAATTTTTTATTGCCATTTGATTCGGGCGGCGAGGGCCACACACGATAAATATCTCGCCCCCTCCTTCTTCTCTTTTCCTCTCCCCATCGTTCTCTGAGGTGCCATCCTCTCTCTTTTCTGTTTTTCTTTTTCTCTTCTGCATAGACAGAATAGAATCCTATCGCTCCTGTTGAGCGTTTGCTGCGTCTGGACAGCCGACGCAGCCTGGGCCACTGCTCACCACCGAGATACCCCTCATAGAAAAAAAGCCCTTCCTTTTTTTTTACTCTAATTTTTTCCTCCCTTTTCTTAAAAAAAAAACACCGCCACCATTTTTTCCAAAATGCCCGCCGCCGATATCTCCTCCGTTCCTGCCGTCTCCGGCAAGGAGACCGCTCAGTCGGTCGCTGTCCTCGAGGACCTGATCAAGAACCTCAACGTCTCGACCGGCCCCGATGAGCTGAACGCCGCTGCTGGCAACCTCGCCTCTCTTTTCGGTGGCCCTATCCCCGAGCAGACGCTTCCCCTGAAGGCCGTTGAGACCTTCAAGAAGCAGCTCGGCAACAAGAAGGATGCTCTGGCCCGTGAGCGTGCCCTCGAGGGCATCCGGGCTATTGCCTCCAACACTACGGTCGCTCCCGGTGTTGAGCCCCACCTCGTGACTCTCCTTGGCCCCGTGCTCGCCGCGGTCGGTGACAAGATGGTCCCCGTCAAGGAGGCCGCTCAGATCGCCGCCGCCTCTATCGTTAAGGCTGTCAACGGCAACGCCGTCAAGGCGATTGTCCCCCCTATCCTCGAATCCCTTGCCAACGCTCAGAAGTGGCCCGAGAAGATGGCCGCTCTGAACTGCCTCAACGCCCTTGTCGAGTCCGCCCCCGCTCAGCTCTCTTACCAGGTTCCCCGCCTCATCCCTGTCGTCTCCGAGGCCATGTGGGACACCAAGGCTGAGATCAAGAAGGCTGCCTACTCCACCATGGAGAAGGTCTGCGGTCTCATCGTCAACAAGGATATTGAGCGTTTCATTCCCGAGCTCATCAAGTGTGTTGCCAAGCCCGAGAACGTCTCCGAGACCGTTCACCTGCTCGGTGCCACCACTTTCGTGTCCGATGTCACCGGCCCCACCCTGGCTATCATGGTGCCCCTGCTTGACCGCGGTCTCGTTGAGCGTGAGACCGCCATCAAGCGTAAATCGGCCGTCATCGTCGACAACATGTGTAAGCTGGTCGAGGACCCTCAGATTGTCGCTCCTTTCCTGCCCAAGTTGATGCCCCGTCTCGAGAAGAACCACGAGACTCTGGCCGACCCTGAGGCCCGTGAGAAGACCCGCCAGGCTCTCGACACCCTGATCCGTGTTGGTGATGTCAAGGATGGCAAGATCCCCGAGATCTCCACCGCTGGTGATATCTCCACCGTCGCTGCCATCATCAAGGAGATCCTGGAGCCCAAGTTCAAGAACCTCATTACCCAGGGTGAGGCTGTCATCAACTACGTTGCTGCCATCGCTGGTCAGCTCGTCGATGAGAAGGACAGCGAGGCCGCCATCTGGACCCAGAATGCCCTTCCCTACATCACCGCCCTTGTCGGCGAGGAGTCCGCTCGCCCCATCGCTGAGACTCTCCGCAAGCGTGCCTCGCCCGAGGCTGCTGCCAACGACGACATCCCCTCCGACGAGGAGGAGGGTGAGGACCTGTGCAACTGCACCTTCTCCCTGGCCTATGGTGCCAAGATCCTGCTTAACCAGACCCACCTGCGCCTGAAGCGTGGCCAGCGCTACGGTCTCCTGGGCCCCAACGGTTCCGGCAAGACCACCCTGATGCGTGCCATCAACAACGAGCAGCTTGAGGGTTTCCCCAAGAAGGACGAGGTCAAGACCGTCTACGTCGAGCACGACCTGGACGCTGCCGACACCGAGCAGACCGTCATCGGCTGGACCCTCAAGAAGCTGGTCGAGGTTGGTCTGGAACCCAAGAAGGACGAAGTCGAGGCCAAGCTCGAGGAGTTCGGTTTCATGCGTGAGCAGATGGAGGGCCCCATCACTGCCCTGTCTGGTGGTTGGAAGATGAAGCTGGCTCTGTGCCGTGCCGTCTTCGAGAGCCCCGACATTCTGCTGCTCGACGAGCCCACTAACCACTTGGACGTCAAGAACGTTGCTTGGCTGGAGAACTACCTCAAGACCTCGCCCTGCACTTCCATCATGGTCTCGCACGACAGCCGCTTCCTGGACGACGTTATCCAGCACGTCATCCACTACGAGCGCTTCAAGCTTAAGCGTTACCGTGGCTCCCTCAGCGAGTTCGTCAAGCGTGTCCCCTCGGCTCGCTCCTACTACGAGCTCGGTGCTTCCGACATGGAGTTCAAGTTCCCCGAACCCGGTTTCCTTGAGGGTGTGAAGACCAAGTCCAAGGCTATCATCCGTGTCAACAACATGGCCTTCCAGTACCCCGGCACCCCCAAGCCCCAGATCACCGACATCAGCTTCCAGGTCTCGCTTGGCTCCCGTATTGCCGTCATCGGTCCCAACGGTGCTGGCAAGTCTACTCTCGTTAACGTCCTGACCGGTGAGCTGGTCCCCACCGCCGGTGATGTGTACCAGCACGAGAACATCCGTATCGCCTACATCAAGCAGCACGCTTTCGCCCACATTGACAACCACCTGAGCTCGACGCCCTCTGAGTACATTCAGTGGCGTTTCCAGACCGGTGAGGACCGTGAGACCATGGACCGTGCCAACAAGATCGTCACCGAGGATGACGAGAAGGCCATGGACAAGATCTACAAGGTCGAGGGTACCTTCCGTCGTGTCATTGGTATCCACTCTCGTCGCAAGTTCAAGAACACCTACGAGTACGAGATCTCGTGGTCGCTGGGTGACAACATCGGCATGAAGAGCGAGCGCTGGACTCCCATGATGTCCAACGACAACACCTGGTTGCCCCGTAACGAGATTATCCAGTCTCACTCCAAGCAGGTCGCCGAGGTTGACCAGAAGGAGGCTCTGGCTTCCGGTCAGTTCCGTCCCCTGGTCCGCAAGGAGATTGAGCAGCACTGCGCCAACTTTGGTCTCGACGCCGAGCTGGTCTCCCACTCGCGCATGCGCGGTCTGTCCGGTGGTCAGCGTGTCAAGGTTGTCCTGGCTGCTTGCTCGTGGCAGCGCCCCCACGTCATCGTCCTGGACGAGCCTACTAACTACCTGGACCGTGACTCCCTGGGTGCCCTGTCCAAGGCCCTGAAGTCCTTCGAGGGTGGTATCATCATCATCACCCACTCGCGTGAGTTCACCGAGAACCTCACCGAGGAAGTGTGGGCTGTCAACGACGGCAAGATGGTTCCCAGTGGCCACAATTGGGTGCAGGGACAGGGCTCTGGACCTCGCCTGGAGAACAAGGAAGACGAGGAGGACAAGTTTGATGCCATGGGTAACAAGATCGAAGTCCAGAAGAAGAAAAAGCTTACTGGTAAGTTTTATTGCAACTGCTTAGACTTGGAATTCATGCTAACTTGTCTCTTTCAGGCTCTGAGCTCCGCAAGAAGAAGAAGGAGCGTGCTGCCCGCCGCAAGCGTGGTGAGGAGGTCTTCTCGGACGAGGACGACATCTAAAGGGAAAGAATTGCTTTGTGATGCATTTTATGATTGGTTGATGAATTTCATATGGCTTGAGAACGAATACAATCATTGTTCAAATTACTGCCTATAGTAGAGTTACGCGTAGAGTGTAGTACGAAGTTCTCCCCATCGGGTCACGGTATCAAGTGACGCTGTGGATAGAACATATCTTGTTTAAGAGGTCTAACAACCCTATAGTTTTTTTTTTTTTTTTTTTTTTTTTTCTCTCTTGCCTTGGAGGCCTTTCCCAGAGCCAAAGGAAGCACTCAAGTTTGGTGGTTACTGTGTGTTAATTGCCCAGGAGATTTTCAATCATGGTATTTCGTCATCTCTGTGAGAAGTACGGGTGGGTTGTGAGTTGTGATGTGGAAAAACACACCCAACTTGACATCGCCAATGTAGAAACTTCCTTTCGATTCCAATCAGTCTTTCAGAGGTAATCCAACAACAAAAGCAGTTCTTCTGTCCCGTTTTCTATTCCCAAACTCCCAAACCCGTGCGAAAATAAACCACAATGTAAAATGTGGTGGATATGAGAGTGTACCGCATCCCAGACCGGCAAAGAAACAAGCAGATACCACCGTCGAATTCAGTGCAACTGCAGAATAAAAAAACCCCCCGAAGAGCTGCAAAGTTTCCTGACTCAGGACTGGCGCGAACGGCGCTGCCGGCCATGCTCGGCGGTCATGTCCGTCGCAGCAGGGAACACACTGGACGAGGACTCAGTGATGGTGGACGTAATAGTGGCAGTGACGATGGTATCATCCCGAGCCGATCCCTTCAACTGACCCACCTGATCACGAGAAGGGTGAATCCGGCGGAAATCAGACAAACTACGCCGAAGAGCAACAGCGTTGGGAAGACCAGCGACCTCCCGGTGCGTCTGGATCTTCCGCTGCTTCAGGCGGGCCTGCACGGCGTCATTGCCCTTTGAGGGTCTCTTCTTGTGAGAGATGGCCGGGGTCAGGGCCTTGTCCTTGTCCTTGTTCTTGCGGATGAAGGCGTCGTAGCCCTTGTAAAAGGGCATCATTTCTTCGCCCTTGGTGGTGTTGGCGGTGGTGTTGGTTGAATCCAGGTTGATGGTGCCAGTGGCAGAGGCACCGGTGGTAGGGGAGGAGGTAGGAGAGGAAGATGGAAGGGTGGGGGACGCAGCAGGAGGAGAGAAAGAGGCACGGCGAGAGGCCTCGACGTAGCGGCCCAACTTCTCGTCGAAGATGGGGGTGTCGGGGGTGAAGGGCATGTAGTGGTTCTTCTCGCGCGGCTTGTGGGATCGAACCATTTCGGCGGTAGTGAAGGCGAGAGAATTTGTCAAGAGAAGTTGGCGAGAGGTGTAGAGGTGTGAATTGAAGAGGGGGGGGCTGAGAGAACAAGAGGAGGGAGAATAGAGGAAGATAGGTAAATAGTAGGAGAGGAGGATAGAGTCGAGGGATTTTGAAAGGCATGGAAGTTGGCAAGTGAGATCTTTGTGTCCCCTGTCAGTGAAGATAGCCTTCCGAGTAGATATGGGATATTAAGAGAGGTGAGCTTACTGGCTGCCAAAGATCCCCCACGCGGTACACTCCAGCCACAGGCATTGATAGAAAAGCAGATAAAGAGATGTCGAAGTGAGCTTTGCTTCAGAGAAGGCAGAGAAAGGGATATGTGTTACAAAAGAATTCATAGACAAGAGATAAAAGCAAGAAGGATATTAGAACAGGACCAAAGTAAGTGATTTAGGATCAGAAGACCCTCCGAAAGTACAATATACCCATGCTGGACTTGATGCCGAACACGGCTTTTTAGCTTAACGGGAATATTTAGTTTGCTAGGGATCCAAAGACCAGCTATAGAAGGAATCCATTCTAAATTCTTTCTATATTCAAGAGTCTAAATATCAGTGAAATGAGAGTAAGAGAAAAATACAATCCAGAAAGACACAGCTCTCCATCTATGCATTGCTTCTGGATTGCAATGTTGCACCTGGCGACGGAAGAGCATTCTGAACCTGCACCCTAAACTTAGCCGAGAAAGGATTCGGATCCTTATTCTGATCCAAGTTCCCTAAAGTGTGATTGACATCGCGGTGCTTGGCCTCGTCCGCGCGCACATACAACAACAAAGAGTGCATGTTCCGATGGCCCTCGGGCATCTGCCAGTACTTGACAGCCATATCAGGAGCCTTCAAGTGTGTCCAGCGCGGGAGAAATCCGTTCTCGATATCGGCAATAGCCTTGGAGTATGTGATGACAGCCTCTTCTTCGAGGTATCCGACGAAGCGGTGGCAGATCTGCGGCGAGACCAGGTATGCAAGTGAGAAGCCGCTGAAGAACACGCATTGGGCGCCGAGGACCATGAACCGCATCAGGAGGCCGGGCTCGGCGAGCTTGAGGAAGGTGAGGAGGTGCATGCGTTCGTTGTAGGCTTCTTCTAGAAGAGTTTCGATCCTGAGATCTGTTAGATTGTGAGTCTTGTTGAAGTGGGGTTTCAGGGGCCTTACCAGCCGTGGTCTCTGCGCATTTTCCGAATGCTTTTCAGGTGTCGGAGCATTCCTGCTACCATCCCGGGCACACCGGCGACACTTTCAAGGAAGATGAACCGGGTGATCCACTTCTCTTCTGTCATGATGTGGTTTTTGGATAAAGTGCCGCTCGTGGGTCGATACCCAGTGACGAAATCCATGCTCCAGCGCAGGAAACGAACTGTTCCTAGGGCCATCTTATCCGACCAGCAGCCTGCTCTGCGGTGGGCGACTCGGACAGCGAGGATCTGTTCTTTGGTGTAGCTGATAGGCAAGGTATGTCAGTGGCTGGTCAGAGGCCAGGAATCTTAGATGAAATCAGAGAAAGGAATAGAAAGAAAGAATCGACGTACACAGGATGGGTCCATGACGACTTTTGGCCAGTTTGGGATCCGGTGGTGTGGTGCCGTTTTTCCACGCATAGATTGTTGACACGTAGGAATTGCCAGGGAAAAGATCTGGAATGTTTGGATATGCTATGGTGTATAGAATATGAGGGTATTAAAGATGGAGCAAATTGCCGACTGATGTTTGTTTGGAGTCTCATTGTGCCGAGGACCCGTCGACGATAGAAACCAAAGCCAAGTCTAAATAACAAAGAGAAGTCGCTGGATAATGATCATTTGTTGGTTTATCATAAAAATGAATCAACTTTATACTTCTGGTGTTCTGGCTTTTACTCGGTATAATCCAAACTGAAAAGTGTTGGGACTCGCTGGTCTACGCTGTACACTGTAGTGTTGATAATAGCCTCAAAATCCAGGCACCAGAGGAGCTACCGGCACGCTAGTTGAATTTACTTTCCTATTCTTTCCGATGATATCTGAGTTCATGCCGGCTAGATGAATGGCTATTGGGTAAATAGTAATGCTGTGGAGGTAGTCTTGTAGTTAGTAGAGCAGGGTGCAGCCAGAAACTAGGTACACTAGAATTTCAAGATCTGTTAGTGCAATACCAAAATTTAGGCTTTAAAACACCCATGAGGAGATCTTTATTTCCATTTCTCATGTCCATTGGGATATTCAATCCTGAGGTTTTGTGTGGCATTCGGCTGCTAGGACTAGAAGAAAGGGTTGCCCTGCGCTGGCTCAGCAAAATGGACATTAGAAGCAATAAAAGCCAAACGTATGTTAGAAGATGAGTAGAAAAGGTTGTCGTAATTCCTTTGCTCTGTCGTCCTAACAGAGCTCGCTTGCCTTTTATGTTGTTTATTATTGCAGAATTCACGGTGACTAGGGAGTGTCATCGAAAGATCCATATGGCCAAAACAAACAGGTTGACCTTGTCGAGGTGTTCATGCTCAACCAACTGCAGTATCCAATTAATTGGCATGAAATCCGCCACAGCCATTCAAGATTACCCGGGCACCAATGTGTCCAAGCTGATGATAGAGATTTGGTGTCGAATGCCCAGTGGAGATGAGGTACGTATTCAGGGGTTGCTGTGAACTCTTACTAACCTTCGGTGCTTCGTGGAATAGAGCAGCAAAGTCCATGCTTTGAAAATTAGAGATTATCGAACTCGTTGTGCTTTTGATAGAGATCCCCATATATACTTACGGTGAGTGCTTTCGGAAGAGTTGATAGCGGGTGGTGTGATGATGGTCTGATAGACATTTGCAGTGTGTTATTTATAGAACCCAAAATATAAGTCCAAATGCAAAAATATATATATATATATATATATGAGAGGTTAATCCTGATATCGATCTCTTGCCCTACGAAAAGTCGGCTACAAGACCCGCTCCCGGAGACTCTCCCGAGGCTGAATGCAAGGGTATTTGACTCGATGGCCCCTGATATCGATTTCCCTCACTCCTTGACATCAACAGATCGTGTTTCAGCGCACCCTAATTGTCCGTGCTTTCTCGTCGTGGCGAATCGCGCACAGTCTGAGGTTTTTCTTATCGAATGGACTGGGCAGACTCCCGAGGCGACCCTGGAATTGCTGCCGAGAAGTGCTTATCTTCCTGCTATCTTACACGCACAACAGACGGCCTGTTATCTTGAAGAAAAGAAGTAGTGTGCTCACACTTGGCTCGTTCCTTTTCTGCCTTGCCCGTTGAAGTTCAGTTCCGGCCACTCATACTCACCCACCTCACACCATTGTCGCAGGGATAAAGATGAGGTATTTCCGAACATATCCACAATATCCGCTACCCGTTTGTATCGAGTTGGGGTCAGGGTTCTCCGCATTTTCAGAGGCGAATTTGTGGAGATGCGTTATGACGCCGATAACCGGCAGGGCTCCCGAGAGTTTATCGCAACTCCACAACCTCGAAATCTCTCTTCATTTGACTTCGCATGGCAAAGAGTGCGGGGGTTAGAAAAGAGCGGTGATGTCCCGTCATGCAGTGACGTCTTCCCTTGCCAGGAATGCCTGTCATCTTTGTTGATGCACAGAATCTATCGGTCTGGTACCCGAGTATCGTCAATAAACATTAAAGAACATCAACTTCCCCGGACTTGCCGTCTTCCATTTCATTACTCACTCTCCATAAACCCACTGCTACCCTTTATGGACACTGCAAACGCAGCATCAATTGCTATTTCTCTCCGCCAATCAAGATTTTTCCACGATGCCCGAGGGTAAAGACGACATCGAGGAGCTGGCTCCCGTTCCGTCGCAAATCGGCGAGGTCCACAATGACCCGAACTACGCCCACGACGCCGTGTTTGGCGAGATCACGGAGGATGGTCCTAACTACCGCAATGTACGCCATCTTTTCTTGGGGCAATTACTCTAAAACACGGATTGAACATCACCGTTTATGTTTTTCATGTCTTTCTCTAGGTAGGGTGGCTGGGAACAGTTGCTCTCATGATGAAGTCCCAGATCGGTCTGGGAGTCCTTTCCATACCGGCTGCTTTCGATGTCCTGGGCCTAGTCCCCGGCGTGATCTGCCTGTGTGTGGTTTCTGCCATCACGACCTGGTCTGACTACATCATTGGTGTCTTCAAACTTCGCCATCGGGAGGTCTATGGGATCGACGATGCCGGCATGTTGATGTTCGGTCGGCTAGGCCGTGACTTTCTGGGATTCGCGTTCTGTCTTTGTAAGTCTATGTTTGAATGCTCGAGGACAAGGCCTTTTGCTCACGCTGATAGATTGGACCTTCGTCGCCGGGTCTGGCATGCTCAGTATTTCCATCGGCTTGAACGCTGTGTCCACCCACGGCGCATGCACGGCTGTTTTCGTCGTCGTGGCTGCTATTCTAGGGTTCATGCTCTCGAGTATTCAGACGCTGGGCCGCATCACCTGGCTAGCGTGGGTTGGACTGGTCTGCATCCTGACTGCGAGTGAGTGATTGAAATAGCACTGCTACATTAGTAGAAGATATAGACTGACATTGTGATAGTTTTCATCGTGACAATCTCCGTCAGCGTCCAAGATCGTCCCGCGTCGGCACCGCAAGAAGGCGTCTGGGTCTCGGACTTCAAGGTAGTCAATAACCCAAACTTCACGCAGGCCGTCACGGCCGTATCGTCAATTATCTTCGCCTATGCTGGCACCCCCTCTTTTTCCCCATCGTGTCTGAGATGCGCGACCCACGACTGTACACCCGATCCCTACTGATCTGCCAATCGGGCGTGACCGCTGTCTACATTGTCATTGGCTGCGTGCTCTACTACTACTGCGGATCCTATGTTGCTTCGCCTGCCCTCGGCTCGGCTGGTACGCTCATGAAGAAGATCAGCTATGGGCTTGCGCTTCCGGGGCTTGCAGTGACTACAACCCTGGTCATTCATGTAAGAACACCCACATAGACACATACCATACACAAGAACTCTCCGATATATGTTCGATCTGGTACTGACATTTCTAAGTTGCCAGCAAAATACATCTTCGTCCGTGCCCTCCGCGGATCCAGACACCTCGCCTCCAACACAATCATCCACTGGGCCGCCTGGCTCGGCTGCACCTTCGGCATCGCCCTGATTGCGTACATTATTGCGAGCGCCATTCCCGTCTTTGACGGCCTGGTCTCGTTAGTTGGGGCTTTGCTGGGCACTCTGATGTCGTTCCAGCCCATGGGTTGTATGTGGTTGTATGACAACTGGAGCAGCGGCAAGCCTGCGAAAACACCAAAGTGGATATTCCTGGTGGGATGGAGTGTTTTTGTTATTGCTATTGGCACTTTTATGATGGTTGCTGGTACCTATGGGTCTGTTGTGGGGATTATGGATACGTATAAGGCGTCTGGGGGTTCGGCTGCTTGGTCTTGTGCTGATAACTCGAACTCTGTATGAAGTTGAGGGTGGTGAAACTGAGCTGATTCTGGTATTTTGGTCCTGGAAACCTTGGTGTGGATAACCCTTCCTGGGGAATGTATATCAATTGAATTGGAGGGACAGTGAGGTAAATATTCAAATCTTAAGGGGTATAATCTTTCCTGTTAGGTCATTCTTCCTTGGTTAACACCAGAATCTGCAAAGGCTGAATTGTGTTCACCTGAAAGGTGTTAGCTTACAAATTCTGCGCAGCGCATCCTTGGGGCCGTAGAGAACACAATGCAATTCGTGGCCAGTGAGGGGTGATGATCTCTCGTTATCGCCAAGATCAAACTTGAACTTGCGCACTTCATCATCAAAATGACACAGGAAAGCGACACCAGGCTGGCCGTTGTCGTGGTCGGAATGGGCCAGATGGGCATCAGCCATGCGCTTGCCTACCACCACAACCCGGGTTTTGAGATCATCAGCCTCGTTAACCGAAGCCCAGGAAAGAAACTGCCAGATGCATTGACGCAGTACCCTGTTGTGTCAACATTAAAGGAGGCGCTTCCGCTGAACCCCGATGTGGTATCAATCAACACCCACACCGCGACCCACGCCGAGCATGCAGTGACCGCAATGGAAACCGGAGCACACGTCTTCGTGGAAAAACCACTAGCCACGACTGTGACAGAGGCCGAGCGCGTCATAGAGACAGCGCGACGAACGAAGCGCAAGCTAGTCATCGGCTATATTTTGCGTCACCACCCCAGTTGGGTTGAGTTCATTCGACAGGCACGCCAACTCGGTCCGCCATTTGTGATGCGCATGAACCTGAACCAGCGGTCTCGCGGTGACGCATGGGAAATCCACAAGCGACTGCTGCAGGATGCCAAGAACCCGGTGGTCGACTGCGGGGTGCATTATCTCGACGTGATGCTACAGATTACGGACAGCAGGCCGACCCAGGTGCGTGGCATGGGGGTCTCTCTCAGCGATGAGATCCCCGCGGATGAGCAGGTCAACTACGGGCATTTGCAGGTTGTTTTTGCTGATGGATCGGTTGGATGGTATGAGGCCGGATGGGGGCCGATGGTGTCGGAGACGGCGTATTTCGTCAAGGACGTGATGGGTCCCCGAGGTTCAGTGTCGATGGTCATGGATGAGAACGAGACTCGTACTGGGGGTGGCTCTGCGGATATTGAAGGCCACAACAAGAGTTTGCGTTTGCGTGTGAGCACGCTGGTCGAGGGTCGCTCGCAGGATACCATGCTGTCGGTGGCAGATGAACCGGGGCATGATGACCTTTGTGCGCGCGAGCAGCAGTTCTTGCTCGATGCTATTCGAGAGGATCGAGACCTGACCCAGCACATGGAGGACGCTGTTCGCTCACTAAGTATTGTGCTAGCGGCGGATCGCTCGATGCATGAGAACCGGGCCATTGATCTCGAGTAGTTTTTGGGGAATTCTGGGATATCAGCAGCGGAGTATACTAAGCATTGGCAGCCGAGAGTTGGACTTCGATGGGCCTGTCAACTGTGGGCCGCCGATCACCTCGACACATGGAAGATGCCTGCCAACCGCCTGCAGATAAAAACAATGACAAGAATAGAAACCAAGCATTCGAGAAAGAGATTCGAAGATGCTAATCATTTCTCAGACCCGCATCGAATGTCCAAATGCCGATTCGAGTAAGCGGAGGCTGTGATGACGATCCTCAGCCCCCTGAAGGGCGGTGCGTCATGGCTGCCCCGCTTCGTAAGAGGCAGCATCTTCATTACTGCGCTGGGTTAGTCGGGTCAGCATCTCAGCGTGTTTTTCTCTGTTATTTTCCCTCCTTCCCTTCCTCTCTCTCTTTATCTCTCTCTTTCTCAAGAATATACTAGTCCATCCACCATGTCGAATTACGCTGGTCCTCCTCCCATCCAGTATGGGGATGATTACTATAGCCAGGGCCCGGGACAGTACCCGCCCCAAGGCTACGGTCCCCCACAGGGAAACTATCCGTCAGGGGTGAGTGTAGTCACAGTGCGCGATACGATGTCGAGTAGCGTGCCAGCATCACCTGATACGAGGTGATATTACGCTCGATATCCAAGACAGACAGCTAACCACTGCGTCCAGCAGCAACCTGGCTATGGTCAGCCGCCCGCCCCCTATGGCCAGGAAGGCTACCCGCCCCCGTACAGCAGTCTGCCCTCGCACGGCCAGTACCCGGGCCCTGAATACGCCCACGGCCCACCGGTGCCTCCCAAGGAGCGAGACCATTCGCCCTACCCTCCCCAGCAGCAGTTCCAACCCGTCGGCGCCAATGCCTCATATTATGCGGAAGCACCGACGCCCAACCAGCAGGGGTATCCCCCGGGTCAAGGTGGACCGGAAGATGAGAAGGGTCTCGGGTCGACGGTGGTCGGTGGTGCGGCGGGCGGATACGCCGGCCACAAATTGGGCCATGGGGTGTTAGGGACTGCCGGAGGTGCGGTGCTGGGAGCTATTGGCATGAACATGGCAACCCACTCGATGTAAGTTTTCTTTTACTTTGCTGACTTGGGTGCGTCTTGTTCCGCTCTGCAGAAATCTGACTGATCGGTTCTTTTTTTTTTTTTTTGAACAGGGGCAAGGAGCACAAGAAGCACAAGAAGGAAAAGAAGCACAAGAAGAAGCATTGCTGCCACAACAAACACCGCAAGCGCAGATCAAGCTCGAGCTCGAGCTCGTCTAGTTCCTCCAGTAACTAGGTTCCGCCAGACGCCCGATCCGGCAATTCGGATTCTATCGTTGGGTCCCAGGATGCTCGAGCAGCGTGGTAATGGAACCCGAATTGCTGGTGACGCCGAAATGTGTTCTTTTTATGTATTGATTGTTTGTTCCTACCGATGAATTGTACAGAACACCTATGGTTCTCCTCAGAGATGTCCAAATGCCTTACGTGTCCCGAGAGCTTTGCCTTGATGAATTCGTTTTGTATCCGTATTCTCGTATCCTCTAACGTGTGCAATGTCAGCTCATAAAACTCGCATGTCTCTACAACAGCCATTGTATTCAACAAAAGTGGGTTACGCCATCAGAATTGTTGGAACAGCAACGAGAGACTTGTTGAGTCGGGCCCAGGCAGGGAATCCGATTGTAGTGATACATCAGAACTATAGTAGATTCGAAGACGGCTCGTGAGTCTGAGACCTGCTCTGTGACGAGACCGTGGTTTTCGGAGTTTGATCTTGAAAAAGATGCGTTGAGTCAACAATCGGGTTCACTTGAAACGCGAGCCGTGGCACTGTCTTGGGTGTCTCCCACGAAAACCGCCATTTTTCATAGTCTGCGTCCCAGCGCATCCGAGGCACCAAAGAAGAAACGCGACGCCAATGGCGTCGCATATATCTAGAACGGATTCTGTGCGGTCGACCATCCACAAATGCACCGAAAGTGCCTTCCTTTTGAGGTCCTTGGACTAGCAATCCGAGAAGGTCACGTTTGATAGGCGCGGTATCTTGTACGGTTGTCTGCCCGGGCTTTCTTCGTGGCACAGGCTCCCATTTCACTGTTCCCGAGATCAGTCCGTCCAGAATGCGGAGATCTTCCTCAGGCAGTGGTGGCAACAGACTATACATCGTGTCTTGATACCACTTCCTCCGGATATTGACTCGACGAGATCGGCACACAGGGCTGCCCCAACTGTTTTCTTCGGGGATGCGTGGGAAGAGCGATTTGACTTGAGGCCGAACCCGGGATGCGGTTAGCACCCCATTGTTGATTTGAGACTTTGCGAGACTCATCATGATGCTCGGCGCTTGCCAGCCATCATCAAACCGATTTGGTTGTTCCACCAAGCCTCTGAGCGCTTGCGTGTCCTCGGGGATCGGGGGCGTCATCATCTGGGCCAGCAGTTGGTGTCGCCGTTTCCCCACACGCCCGTATGAAGTGAGCAGGACCTTTTCGAGAGGACTAGGGTGGCCTGCATTTGCTCTTTTCAGAAGAGACAATTTTGATTTTGCTTTTCGACTCAGTAGGTGGGCGGGCTGGCTGCGGCCGGGGGAGGCTGCTGCGCGGTACCGAGCTAGAATCTCATGATGCATATAGTGGCGAGCGATGGGATCGGGAAGGTAGGTACATTCGCGCAAAGTAGCGCGCAGCAAATGTCGCCATCGTGTCGCATTAAAAGAGTTGGCTGGCAATGTCGAGGCCATTGTAAGCCCTTCGGGGGTGGTGGGCGGGTCGAAGTTGCACCCGAAGCGAAACGCGAAAATCCGGAAGCCTTGGCGTGTCACGGGAACGACGCGCCCTTTCGCTCTTCCCCAACCCCGCGACCTTCGCGCCTTGCACCCGATCTCGATCTCACGCCATTGACACATTCCTGCCTGCATTGTGACCTTGAGCCTGCATGGTTCTTGGCTTTACCGTGGTCCCCCTGTCTGAGGGTTACGCGCCTCCTTTCGCGTCATCACGCCTGACCTCCCGGTATCTTTCCGCCCCAACCTCCCCCGTGCCTGCGACTAATGCCCCATTTGTTATGTGCTAATGCTGCTGCCCATTAGACCAGCATGTCCTACTCGCAGAGCAGCACGGGCTCAACAAACGGGATGGCCTACAACATCCTAAACGCCTCCCAATCCCTCTCTTCCACGCCTCGCGCCACTTCTCCGCCCCCGAAAGGTTCCCAACTGTCTTCATTCATTCCGAGTGGCCTTCCTCGAAGCAGCTTGGGAGGCCTGGATGGCTCCAATGATTATGGAACGACGTCGCACCAGGATGATTACAAGCCACAAATCTACCGAGTGCGTGGGTTCCATTCACTTCCACATCACTCAATACTAACGAGGTTGAACAGGCTGTTTACTCTAATGTCTCGGTGTATGAGATGGAAGTCAATGGGGTCGCAGTGATGAAGCGTCGGTCCGATTCGTGGCTGAATGCTACCCAGATCTTGAAAGTCGCTGGCGTCGTCAAGGCCAGAAGAACCAAAACCCTCGAAAAAGAAATCGCCGCCGGAGAGCATGAAAAGGTCCAAGGCGGTTATGGCAAATACCAAGGGACATGGGTGAACTACAACAGAGGAATCGATCTGTGTCGCGAGTACCACGTGGAGGAAATGCTGCGACCATTGTTGGAGTATGATATGAGCCCCGACGGTTCGGGTGGTTTCGCCCAGGGAACCATTGATACGCCTACAAAGGAGCAGGCGATGGCAGCACAGCGCAAACGGCTCTACAGTGGCTCGGAGAATCGCAGCACGTCTCAACCACAGCAAGGGACGTTTTTCCAGAACATCTCGCGCACCGCGGCGACGGCTGTCAATGCTATCAGCAAAGCTCGGTTCGATTCTCCGAGTGCGAATAGTCGTCGACCCAGCGTGATTCGCAAACCATCCCAGCAGATGAGCAGCCAGGAGTCCCAAATGCCATTCAGCAGTCAGCAAAGCATGTACAGTGTGTCCGACAGTGGGTTTGCCAGTCTACAGAATAGGTACCAGACACAAGACGACCACGACGACCTCGCGGAACCCCCACGCAAGCGCTTCCGCTCTGCCTCAAACCAAGGCCACCCTCTTGGATTACCCCGAGAGCCATCGAACTTGTCAATGCATGAGCCTACGCCGACAGAACCCAACGAATCCTTCTACCAAGACATTGATCTCCCCCCACCACCTATGGATGACGATCAGAAGCGTGGTGTGGAGGCTCTTGCTCCTGCCTCACATCCAGAAAGATTCCAGAAGATGAAGCTGATCATGACGCTCTTCCTGGATAAGCGAACCAAGGACTTCACTACCCACCCAGCCCTGATGCAGCTAAGTGGCGAAGACCTGGAGATTCCTTTGGATGAGTACCGAAATAACGCCCTGCATTGGGCTGCGATGCTTGCGCGCATGCCCCTCGTCAATGCGCTGGTTGCCAAGGGTGTCAGTATCTCTCGAGTCAATGGTGCTGGAGAGACAGCATTGCAAAAGTCGGTAGGGACCCGCAATAACCTTGACTACCGAAGCTTTCCTCGCTTGCTCCAGGTGCTTGCCCCTACCATCGACATGGTTGACTACAGCGGACGAACCATTCTACACCACGTCGCCGTGATGGCGGCCACTGGTGGTGGAGGCCATGTGTCTGCGAAACATTACCTGGAAGCCCTGCTGGAATTCATTGTACGTCATGGCGGCATTGTGCCGGCCGTAAATGGCGATCAGACACAGAATGGATCACCCGGCAGTGATGTCATCTCTCTGGGACGGTTCATCTCAGAGATTGTCAATCTTCGTGATGATCAGGGCGACACGGCCCTTAACCTGGCGGGGCGGGCACGCTCGGTCCTGGTCCCGCAGCTGCTGGAAGTGGGCGCCGATCCACACATTCCCAACCACACCGGACTTCGGCCTGCAGATTATGGGGTTGGTGTCGATATGGTGGATGGTAATTCACAGTCCCAGCAAGCTGGCGACCGAAGTGACACGTTTATTGATCAGCTGGCCAAGTCAAAAAAAGAGATCCTCGAAGGTAGGTGTATTCCATGTCGGATGAGCTTCTGCGCGTGCTAACAAGAGCCTTAGCGACAATGAATCAAATCAGCTCCATGGTTGAGGAAGCGCTAGGGGGTATCGATCGGGAACTGGCTTCAAGCCTATCACAAAAGCAAGAATCGTTCAATCACTGGCATGCAAAGATCCGCGAATCTGCCAAGGCTCGACAGATCGAGCAGAAACAGCTGGATGAGCTGAAGCGGAGGGGCTCAGATCGAGTGGAAATTGACCGACGGATCAAGAATCTCGAACGGTCTTCTGAGGGCTTGTTGGTGACACTAAAGGATACACCAGGCTTCGGCCTGACCAACACGTTTGTTGTCGGTGATGCAGACCAGGATTCTGGTGTTGATGCCGCGGCGTTTGAGACCTTATTTTCGGAGAAGTTTGACCCTGCTTCCGGCTTTTCGGAACAACAGATTGCCTTCTTGGCCGCGCTGCCAGCCTCGAATCTGCTCAAACATCGAGCCCAACGCTATACAGAGTTCAACGCTGGACTCCTGGCCGAGGTTGATGGATTGAAAGCGAAGAACGCAGTTCTGGGGCAAAACTACCGCCGCATGGTGATGGCATGCACGGGCTGGACCGCAGAGCAGGTCGATGAAGCTGCAGATGGCCTGACGCAATGCGTCAAAGATTTGAACGATAATCCTGTTCCTGAAGACGAGGCGATTGAGATTCTGATGCGGGATCGTGGGCAGGACTGGTAGCGTGGTTGTCATCTTCATACTCTGAGCGTTCGGGCGGGCTTTTTTTTTCCATGGCGTTGATGCATTCGACTGTATGATACAAATACCCCGATTGTCTCATTCATGCCTGTAGACATGTGTATGAATCTTGTTATTGATGTTGAATTCATATGGAATGTGTGTTGTACAGCTCCTCTTGGCTCCTCTGAACAGCCTAAAATACAACGGCAGATTATCCGGTTCGCGATGCCGCTGGAAGTAGACAACAGTTCATTGGGATCTCTTGCCAAGCTATTTACCAAGTTCCCCGTGGTTGTTTGTCGCTAGTGGCTTGTGGGTAAAGTGCTGATGCAACCGAGTACTTATACTCGCTGGCAGTCCGGTTTGAGATGTCCCAACCCGAGTCTTCTGCACTTCTCGACACCATACAGACTTCAACATGAGGACCGGTATTCTCCATGTCAAGAATGACACCATTCTTGATGCCAACGGGCAGCGAGTGGTTCTGCGTGGTGCAGCCCTAGGAGGATGGATGAAGTGAGTTAGCATTCCATCACGAAAATTGAGGACAACAACCTTGTGTTTGTGCTGCGACTCACGATGATAATAGTATGGAGAACTTCATCACTGGGTTCGCTGCCCATGAATTCCAGCATTGTGCAGAAATGCACCGGGTCCTAGATCCCGAGAAATACGAGTTCTTCTTCGACAAATGGCAGGGACATCGGTCTCCAAGGCATGATCTACACTAATCCACATAGTAAGTGGAACAAGACAATCCAACCGTTCCTGAACACGAAGCGAGATCCATGGCTGGACAAATGGGGACGTCGACCAGCGTCTGAGCCTGAAGTCGCGCTCAAACCCCTGGCTGACTGGATTGATCGAGCCAGCCCAACTGCCAACACATATCGCATGTCATGGAACACGGAGATACATGTCATGCGGAATGTATTCCAGACCTTTTTGGCGGCTTCGTTTGTGGATGAGCGTTGTTTCAAGGGGTGGGGGAGAAGGACTTGGAGGATGGACATAGTTGATCTTGGCGATTTTTATTCAGATCGTATACTTGGCGTGGCAATACCACCGATGACGGCCATTTTGGCGGCAGAATGAGACTACCACGCACCATCCTTAAGCCCACGCTATCGATAGGAAAAATCAAAAAAACATCGCGGGGTTCGTTTTTCTTCCAGTCGGTACGAGGAACTGTGTGAAGAACTTGAGCCATGGATCCTGCTGCGCATCCCACGCTCAACAGCGTCTTTGACGGGGCATCGCCTCTCAAGCACCGCTACGACCCCGTCCAATTGACATCGAACGACATCGTGCCGATCTTCGAGCTGCCCCTCGCGAAGACGGTTTTGGGCCACGACACCGATGCAGACACCGTTGCCAAAGTCGCGCAAGGCGAGGTCTCTTATACAAGCTTTGTCGCCAACCAGGCTCGAGCCGCTCTCCACACCCCGCGCGACGGCCTGAACCCCGAGCAGAAGCAATCGCAACTCCTACACCTTGGCCTGGCTGCGCTTTTCAGCTTCTTGCAGTCAAATGTCACCGGACCTCCCTTGGACTTCAACTCGGCTGAGCTGGTTCTCCCATCGGAACTGCGAAGCAACATAACTACCCTCCGCGCTGTTCGAAGCAAGATCGTTCGAGGCCTTTCCGTCGACGGAGAGGCCGCCTACCAACTCACGCCCAACCCGGAGCTCTTCTCTATCGCCAAGGCTCTTCTTGCTGATATCGATAATGATGGGGCCTTGATGGCAAAGACTGCGCGCATGCGTGTGAATTTCCTTCATCAGAAAATGCTTTCTGAAGTCACTGGCACACTCCAGGACCTGATCTACAATGACCTCGGGGAGCTGGCCAAGGCCGAACTGAATGCGGACGAAAGGGGACGGTTTTTGTTGGAGCGTTCCATTATCTACACGCACCACGGCTTGGATGGCAAGGCCCGCGCGGATCTGGACCAAGCGGCCACTGTGCGGCAGTTCGAGTTTGCACTGACCGGAAAACTGGGCAAGCGGACGAAATTCCAGGACCGCGACATCAGCCAATTGGTTGTCATAGCTAAAAGCTCGGATGAAGCAACAAAGTCTACTGAGCCATCAGGACCCCAGAACCTGGATCTCAATGACGATACCCTTCTTGAAGCAATCTCCTTTGCCGACCAGAAGTCGTCAACGGTGCAAGAAGAGCTCTCGCCGGTCTTGGCTTCTGTGGACGCTAATAACCAGCCGATTCTCAACCCGGTGGACTCTGCTCTTTTGCTTGCACTGGCATCCTCCATCACCAATACGGCACCCGAGAACGGTCTCACCCGGGAGGAAACACAACCTTATGCGACTCGTGTTCTCGAGGGTGGCAGTTCGAATTGGCAGATTTACACCCAAGCTCTCTTAGTTCGAAGCAGGGTTGAAGGATACCGCTCGCGCACGGTCGAGCGAGCTGTACTACAGATGCAGGCTCTTGTGGATCAGGTCATCGCAGACACGGCAACCGACGACTCAGCGGCCCAACAGCCCTCATCGGAGCCAACCACTTTCCTGCCGCGGCCTGAAAAGTCCGAGTCAGCCTCTGCCGCTGACCGACTGGCATATATCTGGCTACTCGACTTTTCGACCAGATGGGATCTGGAGTCCGAGCTTGCAAAACGCTGGGTTGACCTAGGCGGTCTGCGCACAGCACTCGAAATCTATGAGAGGCTGCAAATGTGGGCCGAGGCCGCGCTGTGCTATGCGGCGACGGAACGGGAGGCCAAGGCTCAAAATATTTTGCGCCGTCATCTTTACCAGGCGACTGGTCCGAATGAAGAGGACGAGAATGAACAATTCACTGGGCCAGAGCGGTCCCCTCTACCGGCAGACGCCCCTCGTCTTTTCTGTATTTTGGGAGATATCTCCAAGGACGAGAAGATGTACGAGCGCGCTTGGGATGTGTCTGGGCAGCGATATGCTCGGGCTCAGCGCTCACTGGCTCGCCACTATCTAGCCCTCACACCACCTGAGCTTGAGAAAGCCGAGGAGGCATATCGCAAGAGTCTGCACGTCAACCAGCTCAACCACGGCGCATGGTTTGCTCTCGGATGTGTGCAGCTTGAGTTGCAAAAGTGGCAGGATTCCACGGATTCCTTTACCCGCGCTGTTCAAATCGATGACACCGACGGACAAGCGTGGAGTAACCTTGCTGCGGCCATGCTGCGAACATCTGCACCCGAGACGACGCCTGATGCGCCGGATGAGAACGCCGACGGAGATTCTGCGGAGGAGACAGACCCGCACAAACGCAAGCGCGAGGCCCTAACCGCTCTGCAGCGCGCTGCACAGCTCAAACACGACGACGCCCGGATCTGGGATAACTTGCTAACAGTGGCCGCATCAATTCCGCCGCCGGTCACTCCCTTCCGCGACGTGGTTACAGCGCAAAAGCGCCTAATTGAGCTTTTGGGAGCCAAGAAGGGCGAGAGGTGCGTCGACGTCCGGATCCTAGGCATGCTGGTCGACTTCCTCGTCACAGCTTTTGACTACGAGTCCCTCCTCATCAAGCCAGAGGCCGGATCATCCGCTCCTGTTGTGCGCACCGGCACGATCCCAGGCCAGATTCTTTCCTTGGTCGACGACAACGTCGTTCCTCTGATCACACACTCTTCTACACTGTGGCTCCTTGTATCCCGCGTCGAAATGTTCCGCGAGCGTCCGGCGCGTGCCCTCGAAGCCCACGAGAAGGCATGGCGCGCGGCCGTTGCTGCTTCCGCTCAGGGTGCGTTCCAGATGGGCGACGAAAAGCCCTGGCTTTTGATTGTGCGCGCTACGGAACGGCTTGTTCGCGAGGGCTATGCCCGGTACGGCCCGATGGACCGCGAGGACCAGAAGAGCGAAGGCGATGCGGAAGTCGAGCTTGTGGCGCGCGATTGGCGGTTCAAGGCAAGGAGTGCGGTGCGAGGGATCCTGGGCAAGGGCAAAGATTTCTGGGAGGACTCCGAGGGCTGGAACCGGTTGAAGGAGTTGCAGGGTGAGGTGACGGGGAACTAAAGCATACATACACTCGAAAAGCGCTTGATATTATATCCATGAATGATAGAGATGACAGTTTCATTTGTTGGCTGTGGAGATATTCAAGTTCCGGAGTTGATAGGGTCGCATCACACCAAAGTCCCCAGCAGTAACGCTGCTCTATTTCCCCCTCCATCTTTCTCTTCACCATTCCACAGAAACTCTCAAATAGCACACTGTCAGTCCCCTGGATCCACTGCACGACGGTGTGGACATTCTGCTTGTTTGGAGTCTGTGATGTTCCGCTCAGCCGTAGCTGCACCCGTACTCCAAGCGCTACCTGCTCTGGCATACCCGCTGGCTTGTTCGAGGCACCTTCTTGACCCGCAAGCTTCATCTTGCGACGTGCTTGTCTGGACCAGACATTTTCTGCTGCGAACCCCACACCTGCAGAAAGACTGCGGTCCCAGGTCCAATGCCAAGATAGGGAGCCGAGCTCACTGTCAAGGGTAGCGCTGGCTGCATCAATGGATGTTTCGGGGGATAAAGCAAATGTATAGTCAGCAGGGAAAGGGAGGAGATGTTTAGGGAAACCCGGGATGCCTCGGGCCGTATACTGGGATCAATATCAGAGATCATGGTGTTAAAGAGTTTAAGACATTTTCGCCTTTTGAACTTACCATCGCAGGACGCCGGTCACCCCACGACCACGCTACTGCCCAGCGCTTCGTTTTACTGCCCTGCACAAATTCGGTAACGGCATAGTTGTGGTTGTCGTTTTTGATCAGCAATTCAACTAATACGGTGACACTGCTGAGCTTGCCCAGCATAGATGTGTACCACTGAATACGGTCTCGAAGCCGCAAACTTTCTTCTATCATGCGGGTGACGAAGGCGACCTCGCCGCCGCGGGTGACCATCTCCACCTCGGTGCCCGTGCATGCCTGAACTTGGTTAGGAAGATTTGTCGAAAAGGGCAGGAGACAAAATAGGATTATGCACCTACCGAGAATGGAGGTCGTGTCTTGGCCTCTGCAGATTGTATCAATTCGTCACGCGATGTGTAGAATGGCGGATTGCACATGGTAAAATCAAGACTAATCAGTGGTTAGATGGTAGATCGAACACGGCCCCGCTGAGGCCCACCTACGTTCCACGATCAAGTTTTCCGAGCGGGAAGAGATTGTCTTCAGGTTTGGTCTGAACAATATGCACGTGCGATTCTAGATTGTTGAGGACTACATTGTGTTGGGCGGTGCGCACGTTGTTTTCATCGATGTCTGACAGGCTTCGGTCAGTATGCATGCATCCCGAGAATTGACTCTTCAGTGGCCTTACCCGTCGCCACAAACTTCCACAAGGGCCGGACCCTGCATCCTAGCAGTGGGTAGATGCCGCAGCATCCCGTGCCGCTATTCACTGTTAGAGGTAACTCTAATCTGACGAGTGAGGTGGGGACCAAGTGACGTACATATCGAGGCCAACAACCTCTCGATCGCCATCATATTCTCCCCGAAGAGTTCCCGCGCTGGAGTCGAGAAGGTCCTGCAGCCACAGGATATAGTTGAGCCTATATGCGCGTCAGACGCACGATTCCAGACTAAAGAAGTGTTGCTGCGTGATTCGGGCATACCTATTGGGCACCTGCAGTCTCGATCAGCACATGTTGGTCAACTCGGGTCCTTGTATCCATACCGGTGGACACAGGCGGTCCTCAGGGATCTCAACCTTGAGACCAAAGTCCTGCTGCAGCAGGCTGATCGTTAATTGTCTGTGCAGGTCAGGTTAGACCCACGTTGATATGTGTTGTCATGATTGCTGGGCCCGTCTCACCGGACTGCGGCTGGATCATTAAATTCGAGCTGGCCATTTTGGTTTAGACTGCGCTTCTTGTTAGACTTTTTGCTCTTGTTTAGTATCGGGTCTATAACACATACTGCTTGGCGAAGTCATGCGACTGAAGTGCGAGGGCTGCGAAATCAACCCCGTTTTTGTAGAGGCTGCGCGTGGATTCCATGATGGCAATGATTTTTGCTGTTTCAAAGGATTCACTGGCACATCTAAATTGTGGGTGGTTGCAGTGATGGGGGATGGAGATGGAAGTTGGTTGCTTCGGAATCTAAGCAAGGGTCAGGTGACTCTACAGGCCCTCCATTTACAACGAGAATGGTCTTGCAAAACACTCGAAAATCAATTCATTTGTAACTGAAGTCAATCTATAAACAAAAAGCATCAATCAAAAAAGGCATATTTGCACTATCCGAAACCCAAAGCCCAAGTCATCAAATCGTTATTGCCCCACGGTCCATTTTATATATCCGTCTCTTGTCTATCAACCAGTGTCCTTTCTCAATGCATTCTTTTGACAAAAGACACGGAAACAACACACTCATCATTTCTTTCTTGAGATAAAGCATTGAGCCTCATATTTATATCGACTGCTCTTTGCGCTTCATTCGCTCTGAGCGTTCTAGTCGCCAGCCAGCGCCCCATCGCATTTCGATCAACAGTAGCGGGACCATGTGAAACGTAATACCAGCAAGCAGGACGAACGCCCACTCCGCAGTAAGAGCATCAATAATGGGCTGAACAGCAGCAACACCAGCAGCACCGATCAGGCATCGCATCAGGTTGTTGACAGCGGTAGCACTGGCACTGGCTCCGGGATAGAGGTCAATGACCAGAGCACTATTGATGGTGAAGATGGCAGTGGCGCAGTAGGCAATAATGTACTGCAGGATAATGGGAACGGCGAGATGTGTACGCAGCGAGACCCCATAGACGGCGGTGCACACGATGAACAGGGCGGTGATCCACCAGGTGTTGCGCATGCGAGCGTATTCGATGGGGAAGTCGGGATGAGACTTGGAATTGATTCGGGTTTCGGTCGGGAGGTTGTGCTGCTGGCAGTATTCGCGCTCTGTGCGCTTGTGGTTGTAGTCCATCAAGTAGCCGATGGTGTAGGAGCCGGACATGCACCCGAAGCCTGGATAGATGGTGGTTAGATCAATAGATGAGTAGAAAGTATGCAATATGCTACTTACCATTACCTAGAAACGTCAACCCAACCTGGAATGTATTCAGTCCATAGGCAGACTCGAAAAGGGAAGAGGTCGAGGATGTGACCATGGACCAGACAGTGTAGACGACGCTACCGAAGAACAGGGTGATGAAGACGTCCTTTTCGGCCAGGAAGGTGAGAGGTGCAAGAACGGTCTTGATGGTCGCCTTTGACTTCTTTCCCGAGGGAACGGCACCTTCCTGCGCATCCTTCTGTCCGGTGATGGTGTAGATGAATGGTTTATGAAGACCATGGAGAGGAACGGTGCCGTTGCCGGCAATTGTGCGGAGGGTTTCGGGAAGAAAGCACAGGATCGAGAGCAAACTAATTGCAGACACAATAACCAAGAACCAGAAGATGGACCGGAAGCCCAGGTACTGCGACAATATTCCACCAAAGACGGGGCCAATTCCTTGACCCAACATGCGAACTGTGGTCTGTTAGATTTGAAAGCCACTTCAGGTGGGTAGTCAACTTACCTCCGCCAAAAATTCCAACTAGGCCGCCCCTCTCCGCAGAGGTGGTAATATCACCGATGACACCAGCGCCTAGATAAGTAAGTCAACTGTTTGTGCAGAGTTACGGAGGTGGCGTACCGATTGAGATAGTTGCCGCACTGCCGGCAGCCTGCAAAGCACGGAAGGCCATGAGCTCGCCATAGTTCTGGGACACTGCCAAGGCAATGTTGGCAATGATATACACCACAAAAGTTCCAATAAATATCACACGTCGGCCGACGACATCAGAAAAAGATCCCCAAAAGCTCGGGGCTAAGCCTTGGACAATCATGTAGACAGTGACGGTCAGGGTAGTCAGAGACATGGAAATGTTGAGCTCCTGTATTATAGTAAGTAATGAGGATCTATATCCGGTAAATCTATCACTCACCCTCGATATCTCTCCTAGCGCAGGAAAGTAAATGTTGGAAGACAACGGAGAGAAGATGGCAGCGAGGGAGACGATGCAAACCATCTGGAGCTTGCGCGAGCGTGGGAAAACATGATACGGCGGTGGGGTCGGTGTTTGGCTTTCGAGGTTGATCGAGTTTGAAGAAGGCGATGGGAGTGACTTGTCGTCCCTGGCCGAGAGACTAGGGCTTGAATGAACAGAGCGTTCAGTAACTCGAAACTCCTTGAGCTTTTCGGTTGAGTTGAAGTCTGACATAGTAAAATGTTATAGAAGAGACACAAAGCTGTGCATTGATCAATCAATAAAAGGATATAGACAAGCGGATTGGAAACATTTAGTTTCTTTCCTTCAACGAGATTCAACTAAAGGTCTATAGCATGGAATGGGCCCTTTTGTATTTCAACGCCAACCCACAGGCCTTTTCTAGTGGCCCACAATTAAAAATATCAAGGCAGACAAATCCGAGAGGAGTCAAGTCTACGGGCTCCACTGTGGATTCGACCGGGGGTACGATCTGGAGCTTTCTCCCCTTGATGGCAGAGGGTAGCCAAGGTCCTTACATTTTTGGTAACGGAGATGTCGCTCACTATGACCACGATGAATCAAGATACGCAATGCGCCCGGGATGACCTTTGCAGATCAGCAGAGCCCTGCGGAAATCACATTTGGGACAATTTATAGTGCATCTTCGGATGGCTGCCAGTGTGTATGCACACCAGAAGAATCAAATGTGCTCTTGCGAGTCATTCAATAGTTAATACCGAAAAATTAAATAGAGCAAAATAAAATAAGAAAGCTCAACAGGAGAAAAAAAAAAAAGCCCCTATCCAGAGAATCCCACTCAGGCTTGCGCCTCCATGTGCTAGGTAGATGCATTTGACTATCAAAGATCGACATAGCACTAACACCAATTGATCAAAGTTTAAAACAGGGCGTCTATATGTGCTGACGCCCTTCCGACCTTGCACATAGTGATGATCTCGGGAAATTCATTCGGGGACTTTGTCTCCAAGTCCCGATTTTCTGCGGCCCGACTACTGCATGATCAATATCCACGGAAGCCGTAGAGCCAATGGCAGCTACAAAGCCTGTTGCCGATGAGATCACAGTTCCGAGGGAAAAAGGGTTCTCAGGGCTTCGTTTGTCCACGTGCCGGGGGATGGCAATGACGATCTCGGTCCGCCAAGCAAAGGCTAAGCTCAGTCACCGTCCCGTTGGGGGATGATGGATGGGTGGTGTTTCATGATTTATTTTCGTTTGAATACGCCACCTTGTTACGTGGACTAGCCGCTCCTTCGAAACTGGTCTATCAGAATAAAGGGGTACCGGCTGTTGATGCTGTGGGTCCGACTCGAGGGGACGGCTATAGGGGAATCTTGACTCTTATGCTCGAGGGAAGCCAATGAGAGCACATACATCGAGATAAGCATCTAAGACACTATTGCTACCTAAGATGACCCATACAAGTGCAATTTCCAAAGTCTAGAAATCATAGGTGGATTTGGAAGAGTCAAGAACACGTCCCAGACTAGTCTGCAAGGAGGGCTGCGCTAGAAGGATATGATCGACAGTTGAAACGGCCTTTTTGTCAACAGTACGCAAATAGCGGCAATCCTCGTTGGTCGATCGGACCCACCGTACACAGCATAGCCTTCCAGCGCGAACTCGATCTTCCGTCTAAACTAGTATTTAGTCTGTCCCTTTAGTCCTTTATCCCTAAAAATTTGCTCTTATAGCGAAATCTTACTACGATTACAACGAAGAGGAACCTAGCCCAATAGCGGACCCCTTAAGTATCACTGCTTCGATATTAGCTGTTATCACAGCAGCCGTTTAGTCGACAAAATCGCTCCATAACACAATTGTCCGCTTCAAAGGACGCGACAAGGCATTGCTCAGGCTTCACAATGAGTTTCATGATCTCGTCGGTAATTTAGACTCGTTGAAGCAAGTGTCCGAGAAACTCTCTGTGCCAAGTAACAATAAACTGTGGAAGATTGGTGTTACACAGTACGGGTTATCCCACTTCTTGAGCGAACCCAAATAGTTTGGTTGTTATACATTAGGTTTTCTTGGGTCGGTGAAGAAAAGAAAGGTGCTTTGTCAAAAGCACTTCGCGTAATTCAGGGTCGATTTCTATCGGGCGTTTCTTTTCCAGTCAATAGGCATTACATATTTCAATATTAGAAGAACCTGCGATTAAATATCTCCGAGGTAGTTTGTAATTTTGACGATATATCTTCCCAAGTGCTCTTCGCCAATATATGCAAACCGTGGATCATACAAATTCTAGTAAATCAAAACTGCCCATGATTTGCCTGCAATAGTATTCGAGCAGCTGTACTACCATCAGGGTTGTTTATTAATGGACACTCGTGTGAAATGTGCTCAGTTTTTAATGTACTGCATCGCTGGCACTCAAATAACGGATTACGAATTCATCCTCGAAGTGTCATTCTAGTCGGCAAACCATATTCCTCCAGCTTCATGATAAGGGACTGCTATGCGTCATTTTCCCTGCAATGGCAACGACCTGCAACACTGCGGCGAATCCAGGCCTCGAAGACACATTTTGTCGGATCTGAAGCAAAACCTAGACTGGAGATATGCCATGAAGCGCATCTGTACCATTATATTTGATTTCTGATTTGTATTTTGGGATGCGTCTAATTTTATACAATATAAATATTCGTGAACACTTCAAATATACAAAAAACAACACAAACAATAATGCTGAGGTCCAATGAAGATACAAGTGAATGCAATAAAGAACGAGGAAAAAATCGAATTTCCCCCGTGGGAGAAAAAGCTCTCCTGTATTTTTCTCCTCTCACCTCTCACCTCTCTCTGTTTCTATATAACTCTATATTTTCATATTTATGATTGCCCCTGGCCCCCTCTCCCGTTGCTTTTAGATATTACTGCGGAATTCACCCAATCCGGACTTAATGTATTCGGCAAGAGAGCGGGTAAGCCATCTAAATACCGTTAAGGAGCACCCATTCTCTTTTATCATCCACTATCCCCTCTAAAAGATCCCCCCTAGTAAGAAAGTCTGCCGGGTAGGATGCTAGTAGTGCATTAGGTATTGGTGCTCCCATGGGAATGAGCCCATGGAGTTGAGCAAAAACCCATTCCATGGGTCCCCGTTTCTCAAGGTCTACTCTAAAGGATATAGGCGATGGTATGCAAACAGACGAGGCTCTTGCTGTCAATATCAAAATTTGATGCTGCATATAATCTGTGCTCTTATACTCTCGTTAAATGCGCACTGAAGTCTTTCCTCCATCCTTCTTCACCTTCGTATTTCTCAATAGAATAAACCCCCACATCCGTGTCCGCCGCATATTGATTTGCCACGATTCCGCTCAGCATGAAGCTCATCTCGCCAATAGTGTCTACTCGAACTTTTCTCCGGGTGCTTCTCGGTCGCAAGGTCAAGACCAGCACACTCCCGAGCTGTGAATTTTTCACAATTTTCGGAATCACGTTGAATCGGAGGTTGGAGAGCATGCTCGGTCCGGTGCCGGTGAATGCTTCCATGAGCTGGCCTTGTGTGCCCAGTTCAATGTAGATTTCGAGGTACTCCATGAAGTAGTCAAAAGCACCATAATTGTAAACAATAGAGACGATCAGATCCTGTTGGGGACGACGGTTCTTTTCAGTGGGAGGCAGCATGGGAATATCATTGCTTTCCTTGCGGCCCACAGCGTATAGTCCGTAGTCAAACTGGGGCCCGCCGCCGCGGGCTAGAGTTTCTAGGTTTTGTGGAGGAACAGAAACTATTTTGGGGATACGGCAATGAGGGGGATGATAAATTGACTTGATGGGCTGGTGTCGGTGCCGCTTCCCAAAAGGCGGGTACGGATCGCAGGCGATGGTGTTCTCGACTTTGGGGTATGGCGAGAGACTTTGGGCTCTCGCAGGAGAGGGGACCGGGAGAAGTCTGGGATAATCGCTGTACAAGTCTTTGAAGCTGCTATCGTCGGACGTGGGGCATTTGATCTTGATTTCCCATTGAGGCTCATTGAGCTGAATTCCCATCAATGCGGCGGTGGGCTTGTCTTCCTGAAACCAATCTGGATTATCCTTGAACTTCTTCTTGATAGTATCAAAGTGATCCTGTGCCAGAGACTCGACGTTGAGACAACGGGTGCTGTTCTCTGGCCCCCAGATGAAGATGGCTGGCCCTGCATCTGGATTTTTTAGGGCGTAGGTATAAGGAATGGGGACATTATGGTCATCATCTGGGATTTTGCTGACGGTGTACACCCGTTTATACTCCATCCTGATCTTCTCCGTGTCTACCTCTGCGGCAGCGGTAAAGAACTGCTGATGGGGTGGTTCTCGCAAACACAGAAACAGGGAACTATCTCGAGGGGGCTCGCGCATGAGAACGACCATTGTGTTTCTTTCCACGACCGCATGTCGCAGAATGATCGGGGGGCTTTTGGATCAGGAGGTGTACCGTGTTCATCTTCGATCTCCAGGATCAGGTCGGGGAATTTGGCAACGAGAGCCGAGCGCACGTAAAAACCGTATCGGGGCGTCTGGGGGTGATAAAGATCCGGCATTTCGGTTTTCAGGTGATTATTTATGGCTCCTTTGATCGCATTGCGGACTTTATCGTCGTCTGGGTCCAGGTGGTTTGCCAAGCTCAGTCCTCCGTCGATCATGGCACACACCCACGCATGGTCGATGGCAAATGCTCGCACTGTTTCCATGGGAAGGTGACTGGGATCCGTAATGAGGTAGTGTGGAGGAACATCGACCAGATAGTATCGATCCAATACCCAGCGGAGCACGATTGCCCAATCGATGGATTTGGGAACATTCAGCTCATTGTATGGAATTTCATCACTCTCCTCACTGCTGGCAATTTTCGTCGTAATGTCTTGGAAGCAGCTGTCAATGATGCCGGTGATTTCTGGACTTTTGTAGGAGAGATCGAGCGGCGGCAGCTCTGGACGACTCCATCGACGGACCATACCACCAGACACTTTTTGATGGACATTGCTCATAGATAGGGTCTTCAGCTGTTTGAGTGTATCCGAGAGGCTCGATAGAACCTCTTCTTTTGTTTTATATACGGTTGGCACGCCCAGCTCCTTGCTGCGACGGTTGATGACCTGTCGTTGCGCCTCGTTCACCCCACTGTCATGGATCTGCTTGCGCAGCCGTCCCAACGCGGTGGCAAACTCGGGATCCGCCAGTCCCAATGCCTTGCCAAGATTCCAAGCGGCAGAATACGTCAGGTCCATGAGGTTGAGGTTGGGGTCCAGAATCTGCAGCTTGGAGCCGGTGGTCGAGCTGGCGGGCCATTGAGTTCCGGCGGG
This sequence comes from Penicillium alfredii, assembly GCF_028826965.1. Classification (NCBI taxonomy): domain Eukaryota; kingdom Fungi; phylum Ascomycota; class Eurotiomycetes; order Eurotiales; family Aspergillaceae; genus Penicillium; species Penicillium alfredii. The sequence continues at coordinate 1,893,206 of NW_026622701.1, read as the reverse complement.
AAATGGGACAGCAGACGGTGCAAACGGACTCTTGGTAAAGGCAGCAGTGATGTCTCCAGTTTGGACACGGTACCTAACCAGCGAGAAGCCGTCATCTATCCGCTTCTTCAAGCGTTCATTGATGTTCTTGGTCAGATCTGTATCGCCCGAACCGCCCAGAAGCTCTCCGTCACTCGCACTCAAGTTGGGTTTGAGGACACTTAAAGAGTTCCCCAAATGCTCAAAGGCGTCCTCGATATTGAGCGAACTGGGTGGCAGGCAGGTATACTCCCACGAGTGCAGGGAGGACATGGCCACAAATTTCTTGCCCGGGGTGAACTTCGTGCTTTCCACTCCTTCAATATTGACCAGATGAGCGACAACCGGGGTTGGCTTGGTAATAGAGAGAGCGCCAGTTCGATGGCTGACAATGATGGAATACGCGTGATCGTTGCTCTCTGTTGTAGTCGCTGACGGAGTGCCCTCGAGGTTGATATGGCGAAGATGAGCGAGGAATCGGAATTGCTGAACGTATCCCTTCTCACTATCCACCAGTTTCCCCTTGTTATCGTACTTCGAAAACAGGGATTTGAACAGCTCTTGTCTGAGAAAGATGATGTCTGTCTTTGCATCCCCATCGGACGGCTTGTATAGGACCGGGGAGGTGTTAGTGGCACCTAGTTTGTCGACAAATTTGGCAATCATAGTCGTGCTCAACGTGGTGCTCTGTCTTTTGAAGCTCTTAACCTGTGGATCTTGGAAAACACTGTCCAGATCCGATGCATCCAGGCGAAGTTCATCCTGCGTGAACACGAACACTGCCAGCCATGGCACTCGATTTCGATCATAGTCTCCCGTGGGTGGCTTTGGTTGCTCCCAGCTCGCCGTCCGCTCCCAGGGCAGAGTTGGATCGTTGAGGACCACATTGGGCAAGACCTCTGCTCGGTCTTCATGGCCCTGGGGCGGGTAAAACGACGACAAAGCGCCCTCTGGAAGTGAGAACCGGGGGCCGATCACATTGAATGAATGTTTCAGGCTGGGATCCAGCTGATGCTGTTTGTCCTTGGTTTCGACATGTTGTTTCACCTCGATCATGTGTGGCCCTGCGCGCAGACCGGGGACATAGTAGGAATATAGCTGCTCGTACCCTTGTTCAATCGCAGCGGGTTCATTCTTACCCATGGGCTTCTGTGCCCGCAAACGCTTCTTCGCATGGCGCAGGGCCAGATGGCGGGGAGACAAAGTGGGATCGTGTGGAGGGCGACGAAGGTCCATGATTATGGCTGTAGATGGTTGAACTGATGTGGCCCAGGAGAGAGAGGGAGATTCAGCAACAACAGAGGAAGAGAAGATGGTAATTTTGCATTGTAATATTATGCTACGCCCCGGTCAGGTATAGTATCTGTATTGCGTCTGCGAACTGGGCAGAGCAGCGATCGTCAGACGAACCCACATTGATGGATGTACCATGCAATGCGCTCTCCTCACTTGAGTTGTCGAGTAGAACTCGCATGTCGCGTGCAGAAACGAGGTGATGGCGATGCAGATGCACGTACGGCTTGACAAGGGAAGTCGCGCGAAGATCCCGACAACGGAGGGCACGAGGAACCAAAGTATGATGACGGGATAGAGTTGGATCGTCGTTTGTGGCGGGCTGAGCGCGATTTGATCTCGAGGCCAATGGAACAGAATCGTGGATATAAATTGAGTGGGAATAGAGGTGCTCAGCGGGTTCATCGAGCAGCATCATTGCCCTGGATTTCTCGACAATGGCACCTCTCACCAACCAGATCACCGTCCTCCCGAACCCGGCTGTCGATGACAACCCGAGAGACATTCCTGGTTCTCCCGGTTCGGTCCGGTCCTCGCACAAACACCTGAAGTTTGGCGTCACCGGAAACCGCCAGCTCTCGCTGCAGATCTATAGCACCACCAACACCAACCATCCCACCGGCTATGTCGATAACAATGCTCCTACGGGGACTATCCATGAGCCAGGCACCCTGGCAGGGGCCGTGCAAAACAAAATTGTATGATCCCCGGCGAATCAGCCCACTGAACGGTCCAGACTGACGGAAACAGGCTGTGGTATACGGCATTGCCAGCTCCGGATCCGGGGAAACTGGCAACGTGGGTATCTGCAAATTGAGCCCGTACTACAATCCCATTGCGAGCGATGACGGCAAAGGCCCCATCCAAACCAATCTCTGGTCGCTGACGGCCTGCGATAATCGCGATCAGCGCAACTGGATCTTCTTCCTCAGGAAGGAAGGGTAAGGGAGGAGATCCGGATAGATTGGTATTCGAGAAAAGCAGGCTAACTCCCACCACAGCACTGACCAAGACTCAAAAATTGTGTTGGTCCAGCTTGTGATTGATGAGCTGGACCAGGCCGCTGTGACGCCCTTGAAGGTGCCCACCACCATCGGGGCGAAATCGCGACTGACCAGCTTCTACGAGAAAATCCCGTTTGTATTCTTCGTGCATGAGGGTAAACGTCGGGGGATTTATTATATCAATTCGACCCAAGCCGAAATTGGTGAGTCGCATCCCTTCCGTCTACAATCCCCTGCGACAGGCACTGATGGAGAAAATACAGCCATTCCGATCAGGAACACGAACTCCGTCATTGAGTCGAGTCCCCTGGCGATTGTGACAAACGTGTCCACGCACAAGAACAATCAGGTCTTCCTCCAGCTGACCCTGTACTATGTCGATAATAACGGCTTTCTGTCCTACGTGCTCGGGACGCTGGAAAAAGACCAAATCACCTGGTTGGATGCCGGGGAGACCCTGGAAAATATCGAGGTGGATCAGACCTCGTCACTGTGCGCCATCAATGGAGCTGACGGCAAGACGCACTATATCTATCTGGTCCCCGACGGAGGGGCCGCCGGGGCGTATAAGGTCTTCACGACCACGCCCTGGCAAGTTTCACCCCCTCCCTCTTGATCTGAAGAAACCCGCTTTTTGTCTCTCGTTAACTGGCTGCATTTGCTCAATGACCGATCAGCTGTCCATGGCAACTTCGCTTGGAAGTGATGGGCGGTCACAGGTACTTTTGTTCTGTCGATCAATGCAACTCACAATTTACTCGTATTACATCGTGCATATTCAGTACTCTACTGGTAATGGAGTACCGAGGGTCTTGTATCATGTATCGTATGCATGTAGAGCCATGTTCTGAAAGAATGACATAAGGAACAGAAGAGATAAAGATATAATTGCATCCAGCCGTAGACCGTGTCCAGAGCCAACTGCACTCTTCTGCACCGATAGAAATGGCGAATCCTCGAGACCTGAACGTCACAATCCCTTTCAAGCTCGACGCATTTGTGCTCAACGAAACCCTAAGCAGCCCAGATCCCAACGAGGCCAAAATCGCCCCGATCACCCAGCCCAACTACACCTTTTTGCAGCTGGAAGATCAGCTTCTACAACATGATATCCTGGACCCCGTGGACCTCCACAATGCATTTCCCGCGAGCTCCAACTCCCGGCTGTACGACTTGGGCAAGGGAAAACCGCGGACAAACCGTATGGGGGTTTATCTACATTGGGTGATGCCTCGCTTCTACCGAACTGGGACTGCAGCCACTCCATCCGCAGCGTCAGACCACGGCGAGCAACGCAAGGCCCAGGGGCTGCATAGCGCCGCGGCCGACGAGAAGCCAGACTATACAGCGCCTGCATTCCGGCAGCTGCCAAACCGATGGCTCGTGATTCGGAAACTGGATCCCTCGGCGGAAACGACCAAGCCCAGAAACGCACCCATCCCCGCGGTGGAGTCTTGGGTTATTGAAAGCGATCGAATCCAGGAAATCGACAGAATTCCGGTAGAGAAAGATTTGCAGGTTGACGTGTCCCCGTACATCACGAGTAACAGCGAGGGTGCGAAAGGGATCAAGCTAAACCGCCAGGCAGAAATCTTCATTGGGTACAAGGAATCTACGACCACCTGGAAAGAGGGCAAAGACCCCAACGTCAAGCGCGTGGATTTGACCGCGGTGAACAGCTCGAACCAGCTCTTCCTTGACTATCAGCCGCACTGCAGCAATGTCTTCTCCACCGTCGACGGGTTCGAATACAAGGACGGCGGCACCACCAAGCGCCTGGAACAGGCCACTGCGGATTACTACGTGATTGGGTGGCATTCGGATGAAAGACAAGCGCCGTTCGGAGAACTGAGCCAGGAGGGCTCTCGAGAGGAGCGGCTCAAGTCGCTTTCAATGCTGCTGAAGGGGGACAAAAAAGACTGGCCTTCGGACTGGCTCACAGACAAGGGACCTGCCGGCAGCGTCTGCCATGGAGCCATGTATAACGTCGTCTGGAATCGCAACCAGCGTCCCGACAAAATCCCCGCCAACCAGGCGTCGGAGCATCTCCTCGACTCTATGCCAGTGACGGTGGGCACGACGCCGATCGATTCGCTACTGTCCTACATCGACTGCCACAAACACACAAGTGACGAAACCCCGGAGCAAAAGCAACTGGAAAACGACATACACATGCTGGAGCCGCTGCTCCGGGCACAGGATGAAAAGGTCGATCTACATCGAGTCGCCGTGGACGAGGTGCAGAACTGGAACTTTGCCCGCGAATCTGGCGGTTCACACTGGCACCTGCAAAGTGCCGACGGGGAAAAGGCTACGAAGCCATCGCCGCGCGAAGTCGACGCGCTAGAGGCCCTGAACAATGCCCAACGGGTCCTCGACAGCACCCAGCGGCAGGTCATTCAGCTTCAATGGGACATGTTCGCACACTGGTGGCGATTCGTGAGCGGCGACGTTGACTCCCCAACGACCAAAACTGAGATCGATACTCTCAGGGCGCTAGTCAAGGAGCTCCTCGACTTAGCACACCGGCAGAAGGATATAATTCAGAAAAAGCTGCTAGTCTTCCGACAGAAACCTCAGGAGGGTGTGCTGCCCGAATTCAGCCAGCCGCGTGACCCGACCTTGTTGGTGTCTGGCATCGAGGCTGGATGGCCCGATGATTATCTGGATGATCTCCAGGTCCGTTTGGAAAGCCAGCTGGTTCACGGAGAAGTTCCTGATAGTGACCTCTCCTTGTATGGAGTTAAAACGCTCCCCGAGCATCTGGTAGGGACCGCCAAAGCGCTGGTTGGAGAATTTACGACACTGAAGGATCCTAATGCCGTCGGAGACAAGGGTCATCCTGTCCCTTTATACCACGACCGGGGAAAATATAATGCATCTGATTCCCGCGATCAATGGGCCAATACACAGCCCTGGGCGCCCTTGTTTCTTGAATGGCAGGCGGAGTATTTCCATATCCCGTGGGCTGACTGGGAGCTGTCCCCAGGCCTGACACCACAGTGCAAAGACCAGATCGACAATCGATGGCGGCTGGGGATCGATCCCTCGAAAAACCTGCTCGATCCTCAGATTGAGGACAAACGGATCCTGTCAGGGCGAATCCTGCTGCTGCCACAACCGAGCTTCTCACTCCATGCGTCCATCGTACAGCTGCTGAACTCGGTGAGCCCTGAGGTAAAGAAGAAGTACAAGATTAAGGAGCTGGCCGACAATACATGGAAGTTGCCGTTTCTATCGGCCCCGTTGGACGGGTTTACCGATCACTTATTGACCATGGTGCATGGTACGCATATCAAGCCCAACGCGCGGATTCCTGGGGGATACAACAATTCTGGGGTGCAGCCCATAGAGGATGCTCTCGTCGGGCCATTCGAAAAGGAGCATCTGGAGGTCGTTGACATCTACTCCGAGCAGACGCCCTACGGGGCGCTGCTGTCCAACTCGCTTCAAGTCCAGAATCAGACCGCTCCTACAACAAGAAGCCCGCCATATCCATTCAAGCCCGTCACGCACGGCCAGTTCCGCTTCTCGAAGCTCAACATTATCGACAAATTCGGGCAGGCAATCAACGCTATCGACGCACGCTATGGACACGAAGATGACCAGGCGATCTATCCGTATCTTAGCTCGTACTACGAGCCCCAGTTATATGAGGGAAAGCCCAACCTGGTCCGGCCGAATGGAGATGGTCACGAAGGGCACGTCGAGTTTGTGCAGGTCCCACCGGCCATCAACCAACCCGCCAGACTGAATACAGCCTTCGTGACCCATGACCAGCGGCACAAAACACCTGGTGACGACTATTCCTACTGGCGTCCAGTCACCGAATGGGAGAATCCGATATGGGGCTGGGTCGTGCTCAACTACGTGGACAACGGGATCCAGATATTCCTACCAGATGGGACGTTCTATCGCGAAGTGCGGTTGACCGCGCCCAATGCACCTCAATATGCGTCTGCCAGTGCGAAATGGCTGCCATTCCCACCCCCAGAGCCGATTCCCCAGAACGAACAGATAGACCGGCTGATCAAGAAGCTCACCAACGACCGGGCGTACCTTCAAGCTTTCCTGGCTATGGCAAACGAATCCCAGGCCCAGTCGTCGTCGTCTTCTGCACCAAGTGCGTATGCTGGCTTCCTCACCTCCCTTGTCGGCCGACCTCTGGCGCTTGTCAATGCCGGTTGGTCGCTCGAGTTATCCATCGACGAAAAGAAAAACCAGGCGCTGTCGGGGGCTGAACGGCAGGCAGTCTATCTACTACCGGGCCCTGGCAAAACCTGCTACGATTTTCCCATCAAACTGGGCGACAAGGACCGGGCCAGCGACGGGCTGGTGGGCTACTTCCATCTACACGACACCGGTGAGAACGAAGAGCTGAAACCCGGAGACGAGCTAGACCTGAGCTCGATCTACACGTACTACGTCGGGGAAGACAAGAGTGGCAAGCTGAAGGACATTTCCGATCCCAATGCAAATCCGCCACCCAAAGTGACATCTTTCTGGCTGGCGCCCAAAAACTACATGGGCGACGACGAAGAAACCTTGATGAAGAAGGCTAAGCTCTACGCCCGCAACTGGAACCAGAAACTGAAGGTGTTCGGCGCCATCATCGACCCGTTCCTACCTATCACTACCTTCAGCAGTATTCTGCCCATGAACAACCTCCAGCTACCACCCTGGACTTGGCAGCAGGCCATGCAGAAAATGACTGCGTTCTTTCACCTCGGTCCCATGGTGGTCACTGCGGACGTCGAGAAATACCATAAGAATACCGAAGACAGCAAGCCTCTGCTCCCAGATTACCAGCTTGACCCGACCCGTGATCCCACCGTCAAAAACAGTGCGGTCGGGCTACCTGCACTACGAACGGGAAACTGGGCCTGGCTGCAGCCTTTCCTCAAGGATTCGGGCCCAGAACAGGAATACAAGGCATTGGGACTGGGCAAAGTGGATTCTGCACCGGGGTATGAGCCAGGGCCGTACACGGCGTTGGAGGGGTATCTGCAGCTTAAGCAGCCGATCGTACGCCCTGATGTGAACGAGAAGGAGGGTCCAGCATGAGTGTAGATCAGTGGACGTGGCAGGGTGTGTTGGAATGGCAAATTGTATGCGGCAAATTGACTTGAACATATGGAATGAACACGCAATGGGGTCTTTTTTTTGTTGCTTTTTCCCCTTCAGGTAGTTTCCAGGTGATTGTGATCGCAACTACAGATACACAGCATACGCTGTGCTTCGACGCATATCGCTGCCTCCAGAGTGCCAGCCTGTCTCCGCAGCACTGTCTACAATGACGCTCGGACATCGTACTTTTGTCAACGTAGCACGAACACGTAACGTATTGCATCTACTCCGTAGATCTGCGGGATATCCTAGTTGATCGAGATGCATACATTGCCGGTGGCTGACGATAAGGATTGTGACCCGAGCTGCAGATGCACCCGCTGACGCCATGAACATCTATAGATGTCATGCAATGCACGGACGGATTGCGTTTGGGGCCGGAACGTGAAGGCAGTAATACGAGGTAGTAACATACAGAAATACAACAATCATTACGATGAATACTGGACATTACCGTTCGCGGAAATCTAGCAAGACTAGGAGCGCAGGACACGAGTTGACTCTGAAAATCATCAATTCTGAGGGAGATGATAGAGGCTGCGTGAGACAATGACGTCCGCCGTAGCACCCGCGACTGCACCCGCGCCCACGAGCAAATGGACAGTTGAACTCACCCTGTCCGACGTCTACGGCTCGACCCTATACGACTTCTTTGAGAAGAACAGCCAGGATGGCGTGGCCTCCCTGCTGGACCAAATCGAGATCGAGAAACTGACCTTCACCTACACGTATGAAGGCCCCAACACGTCCAAGTTCGAGACCGAAGGTACTATCAAATTGGGAAAGCTGCCGCTCGAGCTCAACTTTACACACAACCCCGATGACTGGACGTTCGAGGCCAACCTCGCCTTTGGTGAGAGTGCAGTGCCCTCAACCACCATCGGCGAGATCGCGGGTCATATTTTCGGTTCAGAGGTGCAGGATGAGCTGCCTTTCTTCGTGACCGATATCTCCATCCAGCCGCCACGGAAGAAGGATGCAGCGGGAATCAGGATGAAGGCACTCGGGGAGAAAAAGAAATCGGACCCGAAGACGCCGACAGATCAGCCTGCGGTGTCAGCATCGAAACCCAAGACCAAAAAGGACATCTTCTTCACCGCATGGGTCAGCTTTGGCGGCTTCTCCTTCCAGGCGTTTCAATACAAAGCGGCCCCGACAGAGGCCACGCCGAAACCAGTCGCCCAGCGCGCGTTTCGTATTGCTGTGGCCGCAATTCCCAAAGTCACCATCGACCTAATTGGCGAGCTGCCCCAGCCGTTTGACGAGATGGTCTTTCTCTACGTCCAGAGGCAGAAGGGGGAGAACGCTCCACTGGGGTTGACGTACCAGGATGTCGAGAAGATAAACGATGGATTGCCCGATGATCAGAAGCTGATGTACAAAGTCACCAAGAAGCAATCTGCTCAATCTGCCCCTTCTCAACTTGACACTGGGGTCAAACCGAACGAGGGAGATGCGTCAGGCCGAGCGTACCAACCAACGGATGTGGTAATCCCAGCCGGGCTGCATTTTATGCTACTGCGAAATGATCCACAGAAGGGAAAATCTGTGGCACTCGACTATCTGTTTGGCGGGGGGAAGAAGACAAATCCCAAGTCCAGTACATTCGAGACAGAGTCCGAAGACACAAAGCCGGAACCAGAAACAAAAACGGATCAAGCTGCGGCCAAAGCCCCGTACGAGAAAAAGGTTGGGCCGCTCACAGTGAACAATTTGGGTCTTCAATACAGCCTGGGTAAGAAACCGTCGCTGTCGCTTCTGCTCGATGCGTCGATTGTGCTGGGGCCAATTGGGGTGGGTTTGCTCGGGTTCAAGATCACCCTGGTCTTTCAAAAAGACGACAGCGATCCCTCCAAAACCAGCACCATCTTCCACAACTTGCCCAAGCCCGAGTTTACAATTGAGGGCCTGGCAGCCTCCTTTGATCGACCTCCTGTCATCCTGGCGGGCATGTTCAAGCATGTTACCACCAGCGTACAGGACACCTACCAAGGAGCTGCCACAATCAGTTTTGCCCCGTATCTCTTCCAAGCCGCAGGATTCTACGGGAAGATCAACATAAAGACCCAGAAGGAGCCTTTCACATCGGCATTTGTATATTTCATGTTGAATGGTCCCTTGGCCACTTTCGAATTCGCAGAGATCCGGGGCGTGGTTGGCGGGTTCGGCTACAACAACAGCCTGCAATTCCCTACCGCTACTAACGTGTTACAATTCCCGTTGATCTCGCCTCCCGGTGACCAGAAGCCAGAGGATGCATTGAAGTCACTGATGGAGGGCACCTGGTTCTTCCCCAAGAACCACTCCTTCTGGCTTGCTGCTGGACTGACGGTCCTGGCGTTTGAGCTGCTTGACGTGCAAGCCGTGGTGGTGGTGGAGTGGGATCCCAAAGTCAAGATCGGCCTCTTTGGCGTCGCCACGGCAGACATGCCGCCCAAGGTGGATAAGAAATTCGCCCATGTGCAGCTTGGACTGACGGCTGTGATCGACATTGATGCCGGCACATTCAAGGTCGACGGACAACTGACACCGGCCTCCTACGTGCTCGATCCTAGTTGCCATCTGACGGGCGGATTTGCCTTCTACACCTGGTTTGCCAATGACGGAAGCACCTCAGCCGGCGATTTTGTTTTCACCATTGGCGGATACCACCGCTCGTATAAGAAGCCCGAACAATATCCCAACCCGCCCCGGTTGGCGATTAGTTGGAGCTACGATAGCTCAATCAGTATCCGCGGCGAGGCCTACTTCGCCATTACCCCCAAGGTCTGTATGGGCGGCGGGCGGCTCGACGCATCACTCACTCTGGGTGCCCTCTACGCCTTCTTCGACGCCTATGCCGACTTCTTGATCAAGTACAAACCGTTCTTCTTCATGGCCGATGGTGGGGTAAGTGTCGGCGTCCGCTATACCCTCGACTTGTGGATCTGCACCGTCCATATCAGTATCGAGCTCTCCGCCACGCTCTACATCCAGGGGCCGCCTATTGCGGGCCGCGTCCATGTGAACTTCTGGGTGTTTGGCTTCGACGTCAACTTCGGTTCTCAGGTCACTCACAAGAACGACCCACTCACCCTGGAGGCGTTCTTCCAGCAGGTTCTGCAGGCGGACCTTCCCAAAGGTAACGCCGAGCCGCCCCCGCCGTTCATCTTCTCTTGCAACCGTGGTCTCATCCCGGTCAGCGAGACGGAGGCAAGCACTGAACCCAACAAGACTGAATGGAATGTCCGGGGCGCTGTCTTCCAGTTCACGGTCGCGTGCAAATTTGCCGTGCGACAGGCGACGGTCGTGACTGGCCAACTTGACCCGGGGGAAGGGGGGCCAGAGTACCAGTTTCCCGATAATTCAGCAGATCTTCGACCTATTCACGCCAAACCGATGCACCTCAAGGGCGAGGATACGTTGACCAGTGATTTAACCGTCACTATCCGGCCGACGGGGAACCCCAAGGTCCTTACCGCGTCCGAGGACGATGTGGGCGTACCGAAATGGGAGAAAGCCGAGTTAATCTATAAATCACTCCCAGTGGCATTGTGGGGAGAATGTAAGCTACACATTTTCCCCACCTGGATCTAGTTCTGTTTTACTATATATCAGAAATGGCTAACAAAACCAGACGACGAAAGGGCGGATCCCAACAGTTCCAGCACCCGCGACGACCCGAACCAGATCGGCTCCCTGCTTGACAACAAAGACCATTCCGTCAAACATATTACGGGGATCTGTATCTCGTCTCCACTGCCGGCACTGAGTATAAACGACAAGATCAAGCCCTTCCAGTATAAGAAGTTTTTCATCAACACCGCCGGCAACAAGTCCTATGAATTTCCCCGGGTTCCCACGGTCGAGAAGCTGTGGGATCCACAGGACGAGAACACGACACCGGAAGCCTGGGAAAATGTGAGGAATCAATGGAATGGCGAGCCCAAGTATGGAGCGGGCGCAGGGGAAAACTTTGTGGACACATGGAAGAAGCTGAGCTTTGCGAAATGGGACACGAAACCACCGGCGAATCCAGCGCCAGATGCACCAAAGGTTGCGCCGATGACTGGCAAGCCACCCACATATCTGCTGAACGACAAGGTCAAGTTCGCCAAGCTGTTCCTGGAAGTGCCGCGCATGGGCATGGCGACAGCTTAGTAGTACCTAGGTAGTTCGTTCCATTGTTTTCATTTTCTACCGTTAAATCACAAATCGACAAATTGGTTCCATAGTATAAAATGCATTCAAGCTAGCTGGAGGCTTTGGTGCGCTCATACGTCAATTTTCCTGTTAAAAGCGCAGGGTCTTTATGCGTGGAAGAAGCAGGTGGCACGATAAAGGCTTCCGCGTAGAGGTCAAGCTTAAAGTCCGACAGGCCCCATTTAAATGACGCATTCACCTCGATTACTCCCAGATTTGGCTGTGGCACGTTACCGGGAGGAACGGCTTTTGCTTTCACCATGGCTCCAAACCAGACTCCCTCCGTGTTGAGAGTAAGGAACAGTCTCTCGATGGTATCGGGAATAGTCTTGGGGATATTATCGATTGTATAGCCGGGTATCAGATACTTGATTTGTAGCGGGAGAAGCGGCGTTCCCGCCGGGATCGGCTCGAGGTCGGTCCAGGTCTCATACGTCGGATCCAGTGTGGGATTTTCGTCTCCCGAATCTATAAGAATGTCGGTGAAAATCCAGCAAACCAGGTGATTAGGAACTTACCTTCCCAAAGCTTGCCCTGAATGGTGCCCAGTCCACCGGTGGAAGGGATGTAGGTGTACGAGAGCAGGAAAAGCGTCTTGTTCCCCGATGCAGGATCCTGCCCAATGGGTGCTGACACCTGCACATCCAGTTTGAAAGATGCCAGCTTAACCTTCGGTTTGGTGCCGACTACAACATTGATACGTCGGAACCTGACATCTTTGAATGGATCCTGACTGAACAGTTTCGGGAGTGGCCCTAGTTCACCTTCCTTTAACCCAAGAACGCCTGTCAACCAGCTTAAGGCTCCTGGGATGGGATCCTTGGACTTGGCTAAAAGCGACATGCCGATGGCATCTTCCGTGAACTCCATGATGCCTTGCAGCTCCAAGTATTGACCGAAATTACAGTCAATCGAGATGGCTGTCTTCCCATGCGTCACGGGCACCGTCTTTCCCTCTGCTTCCCCAGCACTCACGACCTTCCGACACACGAGGTCGGCTTGGGTAAAACTGATGTCCAAGTCACCGAGGCCAAGACTGTTCAACGTGCCCAAGTCGCCGAGGTTGAACACCAACCGGACTGTCACTCGCGAGGATGCTTCGGGGTTAAACCACAGCGCGTTGCGATGGCCCGGTGCCAGTTTGGAATCCGGTGTCACTTGCAGCCCCTTTAAGATATCGGGAATCGAATCCTCTGCTTTACCGGTCCATGTCCAGACTTTGGCCAGCGGAACCTCCGTTTTGTCTGACGCCTTCAATCCCAGGTACAGCCTTGGATTATGAAAGCCGGGCTCTTCGATGTTCTTGGCAGCATCACCAAATGTGTTGTTCAACACCGAGCTCTCGGAGCTGAAATTCAGTTTGGTTGGCGTGTTGAATGCAAAGTCGAATTGTTTGAGTTCCGTTTTCTTATTGTCTTCCTCCCCTTTCCCGCTCTCTTTTCCCTCCTTCTCTTTCGGTGGCATGATCGTTAAGGTATACTTGGCTGCATCATCGATCTTCTTGAGCCATTCTACCCACTTGTCCTCATCGTGGAGCTCTGTTGCTGCAGTTGGAGCTGGCGGGCCCGTGAGGATGATGGTCTTGTCAGGGAGCTTTGAGATAAAAGTCTCGCTGTTGGTGCCATCGCCAACTTCGAGATAGGGGTCTTTCTTGTTTTTTTCGGAGCTCAGATATATATAAAACCGCTCACCCGTCGCGAGTGTCGATGCTGATGGAGTGGCCATCTCTTTGATTATTGCGATGGCGAGGAGGAAAGCGCAACAACAGTGCCACAGTAAAGTGGCCATTTGACCATTCTTACTGTTCGTCGTATTATCATTACATATCAAGATCGCCGGGCCGCCGATCTGGTTGCCTCGACCCTCCACCGACTTTCGACCTCCACTTCTCTCCTGCAGGATAGGAAACAATTCATCGGGATCAGAAATTGCCTCATCTCGAAAATCGTGTCTGTTCGTACTTCAGCCGAACGAGTTAGGTGTTGGCGGGGTATCTGGGTATCTAAACAACCAACAGCAGCACGCCTTCGCCTCAGATTACGGACAATACCAAACGGTCATGAAACTGTCTCATACAGGTATCTATTTAGGCATAAGCAAGTCAGATGGGGTAGTTCATCCAACAGATCTCGGCTGGCAGATCTACACCCGTCTCCTTGGGTAGCCACGCAGCTATGAAGAGAACGCCCCGGATGCACGTGTGAACTCCCCGGGATCCACTCTATTTGACCGACATAGGTAAATCAAGTCTAATTGGGCTATTTAGGATGCAGTGTAGAACGACAGTGGCAGATCTACATACATGAAACCCCTCTTTTCTCCTTACCCCTGTCCAAGAAGTATGTAGTTATTATCACTTCTGGATGGTAACGATGTAGTACTCATCACTTCTCCACAGGCAAGGCAACTGGGGAGATATATTATGTCATATCACATATGAAGTCGGTATGCTTCAAAATCACTCAGTCTTCGAGCACTCTGCTTTCTTCCCCTTCCCACTTCAGCTCCTTCTGTTTCGGCGGTTTGCCACTTACATCATGGCACAGCCGTACTTTGTTCCCGTTACACATATTACTCTGACGTGGCTTTTTTTCAGTCTCCTAAACAATAGACGCGGAAGCATAACCTCATGCTCTACGAGTATTACTGGACCGCTGACCGCCCCAGCCAAGCGATGATGAAGGAAGAGCAGGATGCGAGACGTGGAATTGGACCCACAAGGGTGCACAGCGTTTCTATAAAGCTATCTGCCATGTTCATGTCCTTGCAAACCAGTCGCTAATATCATCATCATCATCATCATCATCATCATCATCATTTTACATTCATCATGAACCCGGAATTTACCCAAGAATTCGACCTTGAGCGCGGCCGCTATGAACTCAATGATGAGTACTCACTTTTCATCAGTCAATTGAGGCTCCAGGTCCGGGATCCTGGCCAATTCGCACGTGGTGTCCCAATCCTTCCTCGACCTGCTGAACCCCCCACCCGTTTTTTTGATGTGGTACTGAAGACAAGCGCCGACTCATTGAATTCATTGAAGCTGAGGTTCAGACGAGACAACCTCTACCTGATTGCCTACCAGGACGGGAACGAACAGTGGAATGGATTCGCAGACACGTATCAACTGGTTCCAGATTGTGCTGATCTGCGAGTTGAGAGTGGCTACGAGTCTTTGGGCCGTTGGGCAAAGAAAGGAAGAGAAAAGATTGAGCTCGGCTGGAACAAGCTCCTGAACGCCGTCCGAGAGCTTGCGGGAAATACTGCGAGCGGTCAGGAAAAAGCGTCTGCATTAATCGTCATCATAGAGATGATCTCCGAATCGTTGAGGTTTGTAGAGATACGCCGCGGCATATACAACAACTATACTCAATCTATTGAACCAAGCAAGAAGCCTGATTTGCTTGAGCGGTTTAAATTGCTTGAGAACAAATGGGACGATCTTTCTCTCGCGGTTCAGTATCCCGGCGAAAAGCTACATCTGAGTGATGAAACGTCCAAGAAGTTGAAAATGGAAACTATAGAACAGGTAAAAAGGGCACTTGGTATGGCGCTCTATATGACTGTACCTAAAAAAGGGAAGGCCGCCATCGGGAAGGCTACCACCCAGAACGGCCGACATTTGGTCGAATTCTTCGACATGCGGATCTTGAACATCAATAGTGAAGGTCCAGGCAAAGTCTATGGAGCTATTATCGCAGCCAACGGGCTACAGAATGATTATGTCTATAGCCGAGACAGAGAAGATCACGAATCCATTGAGCCTGGCCAATACGCCACCCTGACTGGCCCATCTCGCACTATATCAGCTATCGATGATTTCAACCTCGATTTCAATCTTAAGAGCAGGGACGCTCTATCTGCCGAAGACGAGGTCGCCAACAGCCGGATCGCCTGGAATGCCACCGACCAGGCGAACAAATACGACGAGGTTCGAACAGACATCATCAACGGCCCTTCTGGTTCAGTAGCGCTGGATTACGTCGTCATGAGCAATGCTACAGAGGCCTTAGTGGATATCGTTTTGGTTGATTGGGACGGAGAAGACCTAGCTGATGTCTACGGCGAAATCTACGCCCAGACTTTCTCGTTTCCAGAGAAGAGGATCAAGCTGTTCAGAAGAGAAAGCCACGACCCCGTGGGTGTACACCCGCATAGCTGTGTCCCTCTACTGAGGTCAGCCCTTGCCGTACCAATGGATGCGAGCCTCACTATTAGGGCGTCTCTATGGAACCATGGCCGAACCTCTGATAAGGAGATCGCGAACGGGACTGCCGAATTCGAACCTGCGACCTTACAATCAGCATCTGGGTTGATTACAGGGCAGCACGGCAAGCTGGAAGTTAGAGTCAGCTGGATTTGATTGCTGCTACTGTTCATGTTTTCTTTTGTTTATAGTTGGAGGGTATTGGAACACAGCCCGAGTTCCATTAGGGGTTTCCCTGCATCGTATTCCGCGCTGGTGGGTGGCTACTTATCGACCTTCCCCTCAAGCGAATTCCTTCAAACTTGAATAGGATCAAGAACCAGTCCTCGATATCAACATATCAAAGATTCAGGCGAATCGGGCGAGCAGGGCCCTTATTACCCAAGGCATGACTCAGGATTTGTATAACTGCATAAAAAAAGGTATATATCGTCAAGGCCCAGTTCACCGGTTCCTGGTGGCGTTTTATTGAAACGCCCTGGCCAGGCTATTTGCAGATCCGGAGCAGCTCCTGACGTGGGATTGTTATTGTCAACAGATAGCCTGGTAGCGATGAGAATTCCAGAATCCTTTTGGCAGGAGACAGGATCAATGGCAGCACAAGCCATTCCCTGGCATATCATTATCACATGGAGCTTAAGGTCAGTGTCCCGCATACAGACGTCGCATGAGTGATATATGTCCACCACGCGAAGAGCTCTCATGGATGCACCTATTGGCTATGCCCAATCCCTTCCTTTTTCTCAAGATTAAGTGCTCAAGTAGTTTACCTTGGCATCAGATTTCGAGATACACAACCCGCGGGTCCCTAAGGCACCCAGTGGGCCCAAATCCTCGCGCGCCCTCTTTCACGCTCCCTCTTTCCCGGGCCCAGGACATCTTGGCTTTGAACCCTACAAGGCATCCGGAAGCCGCTGATCGGTCCGAGTCGGAGACTTGGGTGTGGATTCTCAACGAGGTGATGTAGATCTGTGGAGACGTCCAGTGATAACAATCTTGGGTTGCTACGGAGGCAGACTCGAAGTTGAGCACGTCCACGCCTTGCTAGCTGGCCTGGCATGGTCAAATAACTTTGGACTTGCTTCTTGGCGCATTTTTTGTAGGCCTTGGCTTTTCAGGGGCGTGAGAATTGGGTATCTTGAGAAGTAAGCAGAATCGAGGCAGTGGAGGACATGTTCTGTCATGTCTCCATGACACGGAAGCATTGCTGCATAATAAACGCAATACTTGATGTCGTAGAAAGTAACATGGGTATATGTGAGAACATAGTCGACAGGCCATTCAGGATGAAGTGCAAAAGTCCAGTGAATAAGGAAGCAGTGAACTTCACCGGCGACCCCTGCCCCTTCCCCTTCCCCTCCCAGAGCGTCCTCCCATACTCTGCACCGAAAGCAAGTCCCGCTTGCTAAGGTTCAATGTACCGCCAGAGAATTTGCCCAGAGAAGAGCCCCCGACTCCGCGCTCCCTTCGCCCGGAATTTGTTTTCGAGGCTTTCGGGGCAGGTTTTTCCAGAACAATACCATTCTCTTTAGCCTCGCGCCGCCGCTTGTCATCCTTGGAGACAGCCTTGGCTTTGATACCTCGACGATGCAGTGAGGGCATCTTCTGTTGTTGGTCATACAATGATGATTTGGCCCCGAGGGATTGCATGCGCAGATCCATTGCCTTGAGTCGATTCTTCCCCGTGGGAGCCAGCTCCGATGCGGAGTCCAGGAGATGCGATTCTCGGAGTAATCGCTGCAGCGAAAGATCATGTTTGAGGTTCTCGGCATCGGCGGCGTCGTCTTCTTCGTCCTCTTTTGGTGTGGTAGTTGGCTTGGTCGTTGGGGCGTCTAGAGAAGGTAGCTTCCCACTCTGCAGTATGCATAATTAGCCTGAAAGAACTAACAACATTGAGAAAAGAGTGTGGAATAAGTACCATAAAAGCCTTGCGCGCTTTCTTATCCATTCTATCTCCTGGTTTTGAACGGGCCTCTTTATGCTCAACCACTTCGACGGGGTTTTCATCGTTTTCTTCGGAGAGCCCATCCCAGTCGGATCCTGTGGCTGACGCTTCATCCTTATCTTCGTCATTTTCATCATCAGATTCTGCCACCTGCGCAGTCCGCGACGCAGGCAGATCAAGAGGCTCGAATTGCGCCTCGAAGTACTTGCGGAAGATGTCTTGGCCGTTGTCAGCAGGCGGAGGACTGGGGGAGTCGGTGGTGGCGGTTCGCGACACGACAGATGTGTCCCTCTTTCGTTTGCCAGTCATGATTTCCGCGATTGTTCTCAAAGGTCGATCAGTAAAGAAAAATAATAGCGTCGCGATCGCCGAAGTTTTTTGAGCACCATATCACGTGTGGGTGATAAGATAAGAGAATCAAGGTCACGTGACCACGGGTCACCCACGACACTGGACGCTCTCGCCCTGGATAACAATAACTTTGAAGTCGATCAACTGTCATTTCTGCCTTCAGCTCTCGGCCCGGGACAAAGCCATGGATCTTAATGAAGTTGATATACAAATGCAATTTAGTATTCCTATACAACAACAACACCAACCCCCCAAAAAAAAACTCCAAAAACAGCAAAGTTTCAAACATGTGAACCTAGTCGCACACACCCTGAGATGGTACCCTCAGGGCTGGTAAACCCGAACATCAATGGACCAACATCGTCGGGTTTTGCGAGAATGCCTGCAGCTTGGCAGAAAAGAGGTCAATCGCTTGCTCCGCGGTAGCATCGGGTATCCCGGGACGAGGAAACAAGCTAATATGAGCCTGACGACCCCATGTCTTGACGATGCACATTGTCAGGGGTTCAGGTCCACCAGTCGATGTATTCTCTGGCCCACAAGGGAGTCCATCCAGTGTAAGCTGGGAGTCCATGTCCCCCTTGACGTGGTCAATCAGACAATACGGTTCCTCCTCTTCCCATCCTCCAATACTCCACATCTTGTCAGGATCGATCATTTCGTGTGCCATACCATTTGCGTCTTGATTTTGCAGGAATCGACAGAGCTCATCCACTCTCAAGTCCGGTTTCAGCATGACTCGGACTGGGTACACCCCCATGAGGGGCCCCGTCGCACCTTCGATCCTTTCTCCGCCGAGGCGTCGGCCACTGGTGATCTGGAAGAAGAGGGCATCTGGCTGGCCAGTCATGCTAGCCATCGTGATCGCCCAAGCCGCTTTGATGAGCGAGTCCAAGACCATCCCAATTGGAGCCACCACACCGTCAAGTCTTCTTTCTAAGGGAGGCGCCTTTTCAACCGGGAGTTTATCAATAAGCGGGCCTGGTAGATCAAGAAGCTCTGCGCCTTGAAGAAGGTTTCTCCAGTATTGGATTGACTGCTCATAACCCTCGGCAAACCTCCACGAGGAAAGGACATCTTGGTACTGGAGGCGAGAGGTAACGCAACCGGTTTCGTATGCCGAATGCCAGTCCTTCCAGTAGATGGCCAGGCAATAGCCATCGTATATGCAGTGGCTGATCTTCAAAATCAAAGTGGTGGCTGGCTTTTCCACGTTCCGGATCACCATGACTTTGCCAAGAGGAGCTCCATATTGCAGACCAGCCTTGTCGTCGTTTTGGACGAGTTCCTTCATTCCAGATTCATCTGTCGTGTGTTGTTCGACTTCCCAAACCAGGGAGCCCAGCACCACAGCAATCAAACCAGGCTCGTCTGGACTGAAGCCGGGCTCGTCTGGGCAAATGACAGTTCGCAGAATGTCATGTTGTCGGACAACCATCATCCAGGCGTCGATGACGCGGTCCAGGTCCAACGGCTCTGGGATATTGAAGCGTGCATACAAGCACTCTCCAGTATGGAAGGTGAAGAATTGGTTTTCATGAGTCGGGTATGCGTTGACGATGTCTTGGCGAGGTACTGCGAAAGGCTCACAGATATAGCGTGTAAGGAAGTCTTCGTTATCGGGCTTGTCCATCAGGGAAAACGGAGGCCATTCCTTTTCCAACTGTGAATTCTGTGGTTCTCTGACTGACCAGTGCTTGGCCATGTCGCAGAGATGAGGACTCTGGTATACTCGGGTGAAGTTGAGGTTTCGACCCTGACGTCGAGCCATGCTGACCAGCTTCATAGCTTCGACGGAATCACCCCCGACGTGGAAGAAGTGGCTTTTGGCTTTGATTGTCTGGGAATTGACATTTAATATATCAGCCCAGACATCACGTAGCTCAAGCTCGTCGACAGTCGACGGCTCTTCCGTGAGCTCCGTTGGATGGTAGCCTGCGATATCTTCCTTTGACAAGCCAGTAACCATATGCCGAAGCATCTTCCGGTCCGTCTTACAGGAAGTAGTGGTTGGGATGCACGAAACTGGGAGGTAGAACGACGGAATCATGTATGGGGGCAACACTTCGCCCAACTGCGAGGAGATTTGATCCGAGTTGTTGATTCGTCGGTTCTGTGGAAGCAGTGCGAGAGGAGCGGTCGCATCATCACCATCTTGGGCGATAAAAGCAGTAAGGTTGTCGCTTTCGCCGAGGCGAATAACGTCCGCCGCGAGATTTGTGCCCGGTATGAAACGGCGGAGGTGAGATTCGACTTCCCCTAACTCTATACGCTGGCCACGCAACTTGACCTGCATATCTCTGCGGCCTAGATAGACAACAGTGCCATCTCGGTTGTAGATACCCAGGTCTCCAGACCGGTACAGACGGCTACCGGGACGGAACGACTCCAACCACGGCACACCCGTCAAGAAAGAAGCATTTGTCTTCTCTGGATCATTCAAGTACCCATGAGCGATGATGGGACCTTCAATGAGAATCTCCCCGACTGCACCGATAGGAGCTAAGCGATTGGGGTCGGTAGGGTCGGTAAGCCAGTAGACGCATCCTCGTGTGTGACCCAACGTCGCCATGGGCCAGCGGGTCTCATCAATAGCGATGGTTGAACACCCACCGCATTCGGCAGGGCCATAACCGTTCATGACCATAGCAGAGCGGCTCCACGCCTCGACAACATCTCGCGGAATAGCCTCGCCCACTAGAATGACTGTTTTGAGCGATGGCACGTCCTCGGGGTTCATTGATCGAATGGCAGTTGGAGAACTAAGAGTGACGTCGACTTGAGCGCGGTTGGCAAAGCCGCCGGGGTCGTTCATTCGTTGATCATCGGATGGAACGCAGATACAGCCACCAAGAACAAGGGTCATCATAACCTCCCATACGCTGGTATCAAACGATGGTGACGCGAATTGGAGAACGCGTGACCCTTGCTTGATATTGCATCCGACTCCGTGGGCAATGATAATGCTGCACATACTGCGATGGTCATGCACAATACCCTTGGGTTCGCCAGTACTTCCGGAGGTAAACATCAGAAAGGCTGGACTTTGAGGACCGACACCGGTGATAATCCTCCCTCGCGGAAGCGACATCTGCGCGAGAGATTCATGGGTCACCACAATCTGGGTAACATCCGGCGTTGACATCAACCCCTGGTAGCGTTCTGATACCAGTATGAATTGAGCACCTGTCTTCTGGACGATCTTTTCTCGTCGCAAAGCGGGCTGCCGTATATCCAGCGTAACGCAGGTATTTCCGCTCTTGAGGACAGCCAACATGGTAATGATAGTCAATGAACCTCTTTCGAAAAACACTGGTACAGTGGCCTCCGGTCCAATTTTTAAATCGCGTAGATGACCGGCCAGTTGCGAGGACAGGTCGTCTAATTCTCTCGCCGAGAGTGACCGGTCCCATGCATATACTGCTTGGTTGTCTGGGATGCGTGCCAACTTTCCCTGGATCAAGTCGTGCACGCAGTAGTCCATTGCGGGTGGCAGATGACCGTTCCAATAGCACAGTTGATCAAACTCTTGGGGCGTGATGATCTTGATATCGCCGAGTTGGCAGCCCTCTTCACCCTGACTCAATAGCTGGAGTAGGACATACTCCAGCTGCTTCACGATCCGGTCAACCTGTACCGCCTCGAGGATCTGGTCGTTATAGGCGACTCGTACTCTGACTCCTGCCCGGTTGTGGAGGAGTGAGCATTGCACCACGAGTGGGCAGTTGCTTCGAGCGATGAAACTGTCGACTCCGTATTCAGCTCGAGTCACAACATGGCCTTCTTGGTTGGCTGGAGGTGGCTCAACCACGAGCAAGGAATGAAAGTCACAGGCAGTAGCAGGGCCCATTCCCATTTTTCGAATATTGTGGAGCCCTGTTTGCTCGTATGGCATCATGTCGATACATTGGTCATGAAGAGCCCGTAGAGACTCTTGCACACTTGCACCATAATCCAACGTCACTCTCAATGGAACTGAAGCGACGGTTGGGCCGACAATCTGTTCGATGCCAGGAATGGGGGCATTTCGCCCGTTCACGCTCACACCAAAGACCACATCGTTTGAACCCATGTACGCAGCGCATATAAGTGCCCAAGTTTGTCGAATGTAGGTCGTCGTTGTAAAGTCCATTTCCTTGCTCTGGAGGTTGTGGGACTCGAATGAGATGAGATGTTCTTTGGTGCAGTTTCTCCGGAGGGGTGGTAGATGTGATGGGACCGTGGGAAACGAGGCTGTGTCGGTGTTATCAAGTGTAGCTTGCCAGTATGCGGTTTCCTCGGCTTTGTCGACCTGAGTGATATGTTTGATGAAAGTATTGAAGCGATGTCCGCTTGCAGTAGCATAGCCTCGATAGACTTGCTCAAGTTGATCGAGGACTAAACGTAGTTGCCATCCATCCAAAACGGAATAATGGGAAACCAACACAAAGCACCGCTGCATGTTGCGGGTGTTGTTGACCACTCGCAACCGAACAGCGGGCGACCCAGGGCGGATCTCATTATCATCGACTAGAGACTCGCAGGCTTCAAGGCTCTCGCGGCTGGCGAAGTCCAAGATATGACGAACCACAACTTGAACTGGCCCTGACGCCTGAGTGTCGACTATCCTGGTGCGTAATTCCGGGTTGAGATAGAGGACCGTAGCCCATGCAGCAGTGAGTCGAGTCATATCAGCATTCGGATCAACGCTCAGCACCTCGCGGGTTAAGTCGTGAGTGCCATCATCCCCCATTTCCTTCGAAAGACATAGCACTTCTTGTTGTAACGTAGTGCACGGATAGATATCCTCGATTAGGTCTTCTGAGATGCCGCACGCAACAGATACCTCGCCCATTGTCGCTCTCAAATGCTCGTTCGGTATCAAAGAAAATGGCTCGAGCTTTTGCTCCATTGATTTTGCTGGCTCGTTCTTTGTGGCGGCAGCCATTTCGCGGAGAACTGGGTTTCGCATAATATTGGGAACAGAAAAAGGCAGTCCTTTGGTTCGAGCCAATCCGCTGAGCTTTATTGCTGCTATAGAGTCGCCCCCAAGCCTGAAGAAGCTGTCATCACGTCGAATGTCGTCGAGGGAGAGACCCAAGACAATAGCCCACAGACTTCGCAAGGACGATTCATGAGTCGTCCATCCAGTCTTTACATGAGCTTCCTTGCTGCCAACGAAGAGCAGGTCACCATTGTTTCTCGGCTTCATCGAGTCGCCGGGTTTGTTTAAAGGTCCTTGGCAACCAGGAATCCCAGCGGATGGCAGGCCATTCTGTAGGCAAGGAGGATTATTGACGGGTGTCTTGCGGGTCTTTTCTGCGTCATACACGTAGCTCTGGTCCAGCTTGTTGGTGTTGTCTTTTTGGTGACTGGACACAGGCGAGGACTCGCTCCCGTAAGGTTGGTCGAGAGCAGGAGCCATGGTTGAAATATGAACTTATATCTTCAACCTGGGCCTGGCCAGATAGACAAAAGAGATGATGAGAAAGCCCACCGACTCAATGCTTGATTGCTTCCCCGGATGGCCCGGTATTTATTTTCAAGTTGTAAGATCAAGGCCCCAAGTGCAGGAATGATTTGAAGGATTGTCCTGGACGATTGCGTCCTCAATAATGGCCCACTTGTGGGCATTGAATGATATTCTACTCAAAAAGAGACACGAATCAGTTACATACCTGATACTACATGAACAAGTGACAGGCATAGACTGAAAGGGTAAGAATTTCGTCCATCACAGACATTTCAGAGTGCCCCGAGATTCAATTCATTTCAGCGCCCCTTTACATGTATGGATTACGTACGTAATAAAGACATACTACTGGGGCAATAGGGCGAATATTTGGCTTACGGCTATCAGGGGCATTGCTTTGTCGATCATATACTCCATACTTATAAAGTAGGGCACAGGGCACTCTAAAGCTGATTTTACAGGCGACCGAAGAATTGACAAGCTCTTTTCCTCTATATACAAATCACTTCCACCGGGCTTATCCATAAATGATTAAATTGTATAGACTTTAAAAGCAAATAGCGGAGAGATAAGATCTTTATTGATAATTCTTGTAAAGAATCAACAGGGTAGGTGGGCTATGGGACGAACAAACTATCTGAAAGGGGTACGAATTCTTTCGTTCCCCAGTTGGGGGCTAAAGGATCTGTTAAGAACCCTCTTACAGTACATGGTAGCATTCCTTATGTGGTGGTCAAATCGTGATCTACGAGCTCACGGAACTGTTGGGGCTAGGTAGGGCGTAGATCCTTCCAGTTACCCGCTGTTGGACTGTTGGACACACAACGCAGCCAGGAAGTGGTTAGTGCTTATAGAGGCTGAAGCTGTAAACAAAATTGGTCCAATGAAGAAGGATCGGCGTGGGCCCGAACTACTGTAAGCATGCATTTATTTTCTATGTACACCCGTTGGTTCTATATTCGGAGTAAGATTGAGTATTGGTGATCATTGAACCCATCATTGAACCAGACCGTCTGCTTCTTGCATTCCATCACACACTTTTACCCTGAATATTTTCAATGTCCAGCACGGTATCTCATAGTGTCACCTGCACCCATTAGTCAGTTCACCCGACAGGTGGCACTGATAATCGAATCCCTCAAAGATTTAAAGGTGCTATAAATCATGCTTGCGTAATAAATTCAGAGTCAAACCAATGGTTCATTTCAATCATAAGGAATGACTCCATGGCCCCCGGGGGTAAGTAGATCATCTGTGGGCCTCGTACGTGATCTGGACGCCCCATGAGTAGTGACGATGACGCGACCTGTAATCTGGGATCGACCCCAGGAATTGACTTGCGCTGTTTTTATGGAGTGTAAAGAAGGCCAGCCGGGTTACTAGAGTACGATAAATGCGAAGGTGGTAAATTGATGTGTGATGATGAGAGACGAAGCTACGACCTCGGGAAGCTGTTGACAGACGTGGACCCAGGCGGTGAGGGATGCACTGGCAGAATCCTAAGGCACCTCACCAACCCTGGAAGTGTTCTGCTTTGCAACCGACCAAAAAAATGACCAAATTCCGGCCGTGCATTGACCTTCACTCAGGGCAGGTCAAGCAGATTGTGGGAGGTACTCTAAGTCATGTTGCTGAAGACCTGAAGACCAACTATGTCTCGAAGCTGCCTGCCAGTCACTATGCCGGACTGTATCAGAAACATGATCTGCGCGGTGGGCACGTGGTGAAACTGGGACCGGGGAATGAGGAGGCAGCACAGGAAGCCTTGAGGACGTGGCCGAGTGGGCTACAAGTTGCTGGAGGCATTACAGACAAGAATTCCCAATACTGGATCGACCAGGGAGCGGAGAAGGTGGGCATCCCGACCTTGGTTTCATTTGCTTTGCTTTTCTCTTGATTATACATCGATGCCTTGCTTTTTCTCTTTTTTTCTTTTTTATACTTGTGTTTATTTGACCTTTGATATGGTTCCTCGGAATCGTCCACAATGATGCTTACCATGGGTTATGGGATCGGGATCAATAGGTGATCATCACCTCTTTCCTCTTCCCTGCAGGAAAATTCTCGCTCGAGCGGCTAGAGTCCGTTCTGTCTGCCCTGGGAGGCGACAGATCCAAACTAGTTCTGGACCTCAGCTGTCGCAGAAAAAACAACACTTGGTTTGTGGCCATGGACCGCTGGCAAACCATTACCGAGATGGAGATCAACCAAGGTACTTATGTCCTCTTTCTGGCTTTCTTCATTCTTGGGGACTCTTGTGTCTAACTCATCTTCAGCATCAATCTCGCTCTTGGAACCATATTGCTCCGAGTTCCTGATCCACGCCGCAGATGTCGAAGGACTCCAGCAAGGTGTCGACGAGGAGTTGGTGTCACGATTGGCTGAGTGGTGCTCTATTCCGGTGACCTATGCCGGAGGTGCACGGAGTCTCAAAGATCTTGAGAAGGTGCACGTTAGTAGTCAAGGCAAGGTGGATTTGACGATTGGCAGTGCGCTGGATATTTTCGGCGGCTCCGGCGTGACCTTCGACGAATGCATCGAATGGAACCGGACACATTGAGTATAGAACATGATCAAAAATAGCAAAATATGAAATTCCATGAACATAATTGCCCAAAATACTCATCTTTTCTCTGCTGTTGTAGATGTTGTTTTGTTCAAGTCGACGGTGGACCCTGCCAATCATCCCGTCCGAAAGCGGTTTAGGGCCTTGCAACCATCCAAGCTCCGCTCGCCTCCGTTGGAGCCTTCACCATCTCACTCTCTTTGCTCGACGCTCCTTTGCCGATCCGCGTGTCTGTTTAGATCTCGCTTCAGCCCTCTCTCCGACTGTTATTTCTCTACCACCAACTCGATCAAGATGAAGCCCATTGTCTCGGCGTTGAACGCCTGGTCCTGGTACGCTCCACCCTGGAGAGAGACCCCCCCCCAAAGTATCCAAATGGCCTGTGGAACTGACGATCTCCTTTGTCGCATAGTGTTGTCATCTCCCTCTTCGCTATCGTTATTCTCTCTGTCCTCGGATCCTTATTCAATGTACGTCCCTTGGCCCCATGCATACGTACTTCATCTTGCGCCCCATCATCCTCCATTCCCTCGATACGTCAGCGTTGAGCGCTAACGAGAAACCCCTCACTCTAGAGCAACAATCATGCGTATACCGGCGCAGAAGGCGAGCCCGAAGATGGCCCCGCTGTTGCTGCCTCGATTTATACTGCTGTGATCGTTTATGTTGTAAGTCGTTCGCGCCGCATATTCTGATCATTATGATCATCACCCGGGGAAATAGAAAGAAATCCAGAAGAGGGATGGATGGCTGACTTTCTTCTTTCGTTCTGCGACAGGGTTTCTTCGTCTTCTGCGCTTTCCAGGCCTACCTCCACATCCGAGAAAGCCGAGGGGGTGCCATATCACTTCGTTGAACGCGCCACGAACCTTTTTTTTAACTCCTTTTTTCAACTCGCTGTCTTCGTCGAATCTTCCGTTGCTCCAGTTTGCGAGTCTTGGGCTTCATATATTTCGGTCTGTCTTCGCCTTGGAAACGCGATGATGGTGGTCTTACACTCAAGACGGACGGAAATCTCCAGGGTGGGAATCGGTTTTTGTTTCAACAAGCAGCGATCGCAGTATGGCGGAGTTCTATTGTCGCTGCACAACATGGTGTAGGTGTCTCTTCTCGAGAGAAGGATTTGCTGGGCAGGTTACCAGGTCTTCTTTGCTAGAATACACTCTTTCCTACGACATGTACATAAACCGCTCGGGATTATTGCTAAATCTTTGAATGTCTCATTATGTCCACTTCTTGTGTCTCAAACGTAAAAAGTATGGACATTGAATCATTGTCGTCATTGAAAGTAAGAAGTTTTCAGAAGCCGCCAACGCCAGCAGATGCAGAACCAGATCCCAGGTCTCAGCCATATATATACTTTTTTTAACCCGGTTGTTGCCCGGGTTACTCTTCATCCCCCCACGGGTCCAGCATCTTGGACATGTACGGCCCATCCAAGGTATATCCAAGACGACCGTAGTAGCTCCGCACGCCCACTCCCGAGATAACACTAATCTTGTGGCTTCCGTGCTCCTCGCGCGCAATGCGCTCGGCCTCCTCCATCAACAGTGTGCCGAATCCACGGTGCTGGAACTTGCGTGAATCACGACCGTGGAGCGGCACGGCAGAGCCATAGACATGCAGCTCGCGAACAATACTGGTCTGCTGGCCCTTGAACTCGGGACGGAACGTGTGGGTGGCACTGCACTTGCGCAGACGAAGCAACCCAATCAGAATATCCTGCTTCGGATCCTCG
The DNA here is from genome assembly GCF_028826965.1 of Penicillium alfredii. Taxonomy (NCBI): domain Eukaryota; kingdom Fungi; phylum Ascomycota; class Eurotiomycetes; order Eurotiales; family Aspergillaceae; genus Penicillium; species Penicillium alfredii. The sequence continues at coordinate 1,865,320 of NW_026622701.1, read as the reverse complement.
TAGGCCAGGAATGTTTCCCAGCCGCCGTTGGCGGTGTAGTCGCGGCGGACTAATTCGATCTGCGACGGGCGGATCTTGTTCTTGACTTCGTTGATGCCGACCTCGCGCGTGCGGACATCACGGCAGGTCGTGCCAAAGTCCTTCATCCGGGCTAGCGCTAGTTCTCGAAGGTTGCCGTTCTCCACTCCCGACGTCACCAGCGGCATGGGGATATCGCGCTGCACACGGTAGATCCGAGTCCACGGCGGCACAAGGGCCAGAATGCGGGCGACGAGGTCGATCAGTGCATTGGGGGTGTAGTTCTTGTAGCGGCCTGTCCGCCACAGCTCGTAGAGGCCGGTACCTCGGATGACCAACGTCGGATAAATCTTCAGACCGTCTGTGCGGAAGTCGGGGTTTTCAAAGTACTCCTGAAACTGGAACAGGTCGCGTTCCATACCGACGTTCGGCAGGTCGGGCATCATGTGGCTCACAACTTTGAACCCGGCATCCTTCGAGAGCTTGAATGTCTCGGCCACGGCCGCAACTGTGTGGCCACGGTTTGTGTCTCGCGCAACATCTTCGTACAGACTTTGCACACCCACCTCCAGTCGGGTACATCCGTAACGGAGCATGCTGCTGAGGTGGGTATCCAAGCAGTAATCCGGCCGCGTTTCGATCGTGATTCCCACGCACTTGACGTTGCTCATTTCTCCAGCTTGCACTGCCTCGTCAACATTGTCCGTTTGGTACCCACTCAGCGCATTATGAAGCTGAGAGATGAAACTCTCCCGATAGTCCTCTGGCAACGACATGAACGTGCCGCCCATGATAATGTACTCAACCTTGTCGACGCTGTGGCCAAGAGCCTTGATCTGGTCCACACGACCTCTGGCCTGCTCGAACGGATCGTAGCGAGCGCGGATGGCTCGCATCGACGTTGGCTCATAGCCAGTGTATGACTGGGTCGAATATTCAAAGTCGGAATCTGGGCCACCGGGACAGTAAACGCAAATGTTGCCGGTATAGGCGATATGGGGACATCGATGAGGCTTGCACATGACCGCGACTACGGCGATACCGGACGAGGTTCCTATACGACATAATTAGCGACGCTTAGAAAAGGTGACTTCTCTAGAAACGTACGGATGGGCTTCGCAATCAGTTTGGGCAGGATATATTTTTTGTAGTGTTCAGGTACGGCCGCAATGATGGCCGTCAGTGGCGGCAGGTTGCTCAAGCGATGCTTCTTCGCAACATTGTTTCGCAGCTTGTTGAGGTTGACATCTCTCTTCGACTTCGAAGGATCCATCTGCGACTCATATTCCTGGATGAGCGCATTCGCAATGTCGGAGCACGCCCGCATGTACCGTTCGTTCTCCGGTACCTCCTTCGCGGGCTTCTTGGCAGCCTTCGCGGGCATCGTCATAGTCATGGTAGCCATGATGAAGGGAAATAGCCGCACGAGGGCGGATCCAGCAAAAAAGGCGACAGATGAGTGGTGGGGTTGAGGTGATTAGATAGAAAAATTGGTGGTCCGACGCTGCGCCCGAGTCGGGTCTGCTTAAGTAAAAGGTTTGTCCCGAGCGAAAACTCCCGGGCGCGCATCCCGATTCCTTCACTTTCATCCCCGAGTCCACCTGTTGTCTTCTCACCCTCTCCCCTCTCTCTCTACTTTTGAAATTCCTCTTGCAGCCATGCAGGCCTTCCGACGTAACACCTTCTCGGCCCTCCACAATGCCGCTGCTTCGCAGCGTCGGGGATACGCAAAGGCCACCTCTGCCTACGCCGAGACCGTGAACAACCTTCGGATCAACAAGGACACCCGGGTTCTCTTCCAGGGCTTCACTGGCAAGCAGGGGACGTGAGTGCCGATTCTGCGAATGCTTCTCCCTTTCCAATACACCCGACGCTGACGTTATATTTTCCGTGTAGTTTCCACGCCGAGCAAGCCATTGCCTACGGTACAGCTCCTGGTCGCGCCCGACGAACGATGACGACTAACTCAGAACAGGCACGAACGTTGTCGGTGGCACCAACCCCAAGAAGGCCGGCTCGACGCACTTGGACCTTCCCGTGTTCGCGAACGTCAGCGACGCCGTGAAGGAGACCGGCGCCACGGCTTCCGCCCTCTTTGTCCCGTATGATCCCGACGCTGTGCTTGGATACAGGCTGGATGGAGCTAACGTCAAGCAGGCCGCCCGTGGCTGCTGCCAGTATCGAGGAGGCTGTCGCCGCTGAGGTTCCCCTTGTTGTTTGGTTGGTGACCCACTTTTGGATCGCTTCATAAAATGCCTCACTAACATTTGATCGCGCGACAGCATCACCGAGGGTATTCCCCAACATGGTATGAATTGATAAATCCGGCATAAACAACACCAACTTACTGAGTCTCTGCCAGACATGGTCCGCATCACCGACATTCTCAAGACCCAAAACAAGACCCGCCTGGTCGGCCCGAACTGCCCCGGTATCATCGCTCCGGTAAGTTTAGGTTCCGAGTCGGACAATGTCATATGACTTATTTGTGTCACTTTCCAGGGACAATGCAAGATCGGTATCATGCCCGGCTTCATCCACAAGCGTGGTCGCGTCGGCATCGTTTCCCGCTCCGGTACCCTGACCTACGAGGCCGTGAACCAGACCACCCAGGCCGGCCTTGGCCAGTCTCTCGTTGTCGGTATCGGTGGTGACCCCTTCTCCGGCACTAACTTCATCGACTGCCTGAAGATCTTCCTCGAGGACGAGGAGACCGACGGTATCATCATGATTGGTGAGATCGGTGGTGCCGCCGAGGAGGATGCCGCCGAGTTCTTCAAGGCCAACAACATCCACAACAAGCCCGCCGTCTCCTTCATCGCTGGTATCAGTGCTCCCCCGGGTCGCCGTATGGGCCACGCCGGTGCTATCGTCAGTGGTGGTAAGGGTGGTGCGGACTCGAAGATCTCTGCCCTGCAGGACGCCGGTGTCGTTGTCGAGCGCAGCCCTGCCTCTCTGGGCAAGACTCTGCTTGCGGAGTTTGTCAAGCGTGACATGGTCTAAGCCTCTCATATCTCTTTTCCAATTTTGACACCCCGGTTTGCCTTGATGTCCTGGTAAGATCGGAGGTATATCCACGCCATTTATACGATGGGGGTTGCGTGCGGTCTGATCTGTCTTGGCCGCTCCTGTATTCTTTTCTCCTTTGTGTTAGAGACCCTGGAAGTAATTAGGTTCGTGTAACTTTTACTTTGTCTGGATTATATATCCTGTAGATTTGTTAAGATAGTAGGCTTTCCAACATTCTTGATTGTTACTCCTTGACTTTTTATTCGACTGATCTTTGCCTTTTAGTGGGCATATAATAAGACTAATATATTACACAAAAGATCAAGAAGTATTTCTCCAAATCTCTTGGCTCTTTTTCTAGTGGCTTTCTGGCGTCTATTCCATAAGACTCAAAGCACCACAAAATTAGTGTGATATAGTACGGGTCGATTTCACGTACAATTCTTGGGTATCTAAACCCTATTATCATACAGTTTCTCTGGAACCTTTGAATGTGTACATCCATGGATCTATTTAGGAGAGCCCTCCATATTCTCAACCTAAAAATAGTACCAGTAGGACTGGGCAGATTAGGGATCCTTTATTACGTCTACGCTCTTTGGAATGGCTGGCTCCTTACTACCTATCTTGTGACGATAGAAGTAGTTCATAGGTAGTATAACACTTTGTACCTTCTATATTTCAACAGCCGTGCCTGCCACCCAGAGAATTGTGGACATCCAAGTCATGATATCGATTTCGAAGTACCTACCCCGTTTGATCTATATCACCCTTTTTCCTCTACTAAATACTACTATAGCTAGCGAGGGCCTATGTTACCTCAGTCTTTTCTCATATACTACTTAAATAGACTTAATCACTAGTTACACAGCCCCAATTCTATTCAGATAGAGACCCTGGATCCTCCTCGTCACTATACCTATTCCAGAAAAACGTCAACATCTACTTAAGCTTTCTGCAACCATGCCGGCTCCCAATTTGGAGCAGCCCTGTAAACCTTCACCTCCGACATCTATTGAGGTCTAGCGGCAGCATTTCCAACAATGTAGGTCCATGGTAATCTACACTCTCTGCGGCCGATGCCTTTTCGAGCGTCGGCGACCCTCCAGCACCCTTCTTCTACCCTCCATCCCCTCCTCCCCTTCTCTCTCTTCTTTTTCTCTTCTCCCATCAACCTCTATCTCTTTCTTCCATCTATATTTCCCTACCCCTACCGAGTATCCCTAGAGGACTGTTAAAATGCACATACTACGCAAGAAACCAGTACCCGGCTGGGTCTGGAGGTGGAAGCAGAAGGAAAGAAGGCTCCAAGCCATCCTCGCCCACCTTCAGGCCATGAAAGGCCCCATCACCGACGGCCAGCTGCAATACCTGGGGATCGAAAAACACAACCTCGACCTGGCATCCGGTGCCACCTGCTGCAAAAGCAGCTCTTACTTTCTGCCGGCAACTAACAGAAAGTATGCCATCGGCAGCACTGTCTTGGATCCGAACGACTCCGAAGACGACGACTTCACCAGGGCCCGTCGCTCCAGCAAAAAGGACGAAACAAGAGCGAAAAATAAGTGCGGCCTTACTCCAGTTCGTCGGGCAAAGAAGCTTGGCAAGAAGAGAGCTGCAGAAAAGCAGGAAGATGGGGAAAAGCCGCAAAATCAAAATGACCTACATGGGTCCCTGTCCAGTGCGTTCTTTACGTATCTGGATATGGCGATCAATGGAACTGCGGTAGAAAGAGGGTGGAACAACATACCGTAAGTCAGATATTTTCCTATTAAGATAGAGATCGAGAGACAAAAGTGAGGAAGAGAAGAGTAGAGTTAAAGGGAGAAGTAAGAGAACAGAGAGAAAAGAGTCACTGACACTTAGGCCTGTATAGGTTGAATTCTTTTTCGAAAGGGAGTATCAAATCCCACAAGGGTCACCAGCAATTTGTCCTACAAAGGGCAGTCCAGGTCACCGGACGGCGTCAATGTCACCAACACATCATCATGAAAAGTGACGCCCATACCGACGAAAACCAACTCTCCGTCGCCGAGCTGACTGTGCTCGTGAGCTGGATCCTGGCGGGCATGTACCCGCAGAAAAAGAAGATATCGAACTGGAGGACCCGAAGAGAGCTTAAAAGCATCCACCAAACCTTTCCGGTGAGTTTAAAATATTCTCATTTCTATACAAGAAATACTAACATATCTCTAGACCCTCATCATTTCCTTCCAGCCCCGAGCCCGAGCCCGGGTGTTATATGGATGGTTCCTCGACGGCAGACTTCATGTCGCATTCACCAAGGCCGAGAACTTCGAGGTGCCCGAGTACCCCCAGATGATGGATGCCCTGCTCCGCTGGGCCTGGCCCAAGGTTGTCGAAAACACCACCAGGGACACCAACCTACCAACAATTTCTGAACGACTTGACGAAGACGACGAATCAACCGAGAGCTCTCTGGAGATGTGATTTGATGATCATAAGTTTTTCTCTGAAACACCAAAAAAAGGGGAGGCATTTGTATGAGGACGAAATATGTATAAATTGTGTTCTTGATTGTTTACTGAATGTATGGGAATGGCGTTTGTACCGGTGCTCGGTTTCTGTTTCAATCTTTTCATGTCAAAGAGTGATTTCTGTATAGGAGGTGCCTTTTATGAGACTGATTTCATGTATGGGGATGGTGAGTTTGTACCAAGTTGTATTATATATGGGGATGCAATGTACTTTTTTTTCCCTTGGGAAAAGAATCTCGATTCGTAAGATGTAGCAACCTTGATGAGCATTCCTCTAACTTCTCCAGTATTGGATATAGACATACCCAATTGTAGGTCACATCTATCTACAAACCCTCAATGCTTAACCCTTCTCAAAGCCTTAACAACCTCCTCCGTCCCCAAAACATCAGCAAACTCACCCTCGAGACTAGCAACCGACACCTTATGAATAGTCTCGGAGTCAATCCCCGCCTTCCCAAAAGTAGCCGTGGCATCAGCAACAAGCACAGCACGGCCCTTCAGCACGCGGGCCTCATTCTCATGGGATCCATCCTCGCGCAGCCGCACAGGCCCACCCTCCAAAAAGCGATCCACGACGCCCAGATTCGCCGCCATGCGCGTGGTCGTCGAGACGCAGTGGTCCGTCGTGAGTCCCGCAATCAGAATCTGGCGGAACCCCTTCTGGCGCAGATGAGGCTCGAGCTCCGTCCCAATAAAGGATGAGTTGACGCTCTTCCAGAACACGGGCTCTGAGCCGTCTGATGCGGGCACGGCGAAGTCGAGAGGCCGGATGCCGTGAGCTGTGTGGGCGGGGTGCAAGGGTGAATTTGGCGTGGTTGATGAGTGGAAGATGTGGATTACCTCTAGTGGGGTTGTGGACGATATCGAGCGCGCTGTACGGAAAGCGGAGAGGAGCGCTTGGATGTTGACTTCATAAAGTGGGTTGGAGCGGGTGGTACCCCAGTGTGTTGTTGTGGTCGGGTGGCAGAGGCCTACTTGGTTGTCGATTAGGATGAGAGCTGTTGGGAGGCTGAGGTCTAGTGGTGATGGCATCCTGGTGCTATGGTTCAGCACGGTAAGATTTCGGTGGAGAGATGATTCATTTCTTGGGAGGAGAAATCATCCTGTTTTATAAATCAACTGTTCGCTCGTCTGACTCACCCGCCTCACTAACTAACTAATCAAAAATCACCAATGCAACATGGAGGTCAAAATAGGGTTGAGTCACTCGAGTCACACAGTAAATCCTTTGTTTATTCTTTTGAAAGACTCGGTTGGAAGAACCATTGTGGATATGTCAATTTATAGATTTGGGAGCGGAGAAGAGTCCGTCATGCACGAGCACTATGCCAGATACTAATCACAAATGTTTATATACATCAAAAGAAAGGCTAGGAAGAAAGCTGGGCGTAACCCTTAATCCTCCAGCTTTTTAATCCTATCCTCTAAAGAAGGGACTTTATGTCGGCCAATACCAAGTGTCCGTCTCCACTTGGTCTCCTTGAGCGCGGCTCTCTTGCGCCGTCGAGGGGCGTAGTTGATAGGCGACTCACCCCAAATGAAAATGAAAATATCGTACAAAGAAGCCGCAGTCAGAGAGCCACCGATAGTGGCTACCCAACAGCCCCAGAACCACCATATCCGGCCATGAGAGCCACGAGATGTGGACCAAGGTCTCGCACTGGGTTTGAACACCTGTAAATAATGAAGTCAGAAGGTGGAAACTTAAAAGAAAAAAAGAATAAAAGATTTGCAGAGATGTCACCCTCCAGTGTTGAAGCCCATGCAAATGCACAGAACATAGATCACCAACCCAATTATGAAGGAGTGCATACCGGCACCAGGCAACGCATTACTGTCATCACCTAGCGCGAATATCACACAGAGTAAGATGGCATCGACCACGAAGTCGGTGAAGAAGGCCGTTGCGGAACTGACATGGCCGAGGGGCTCGGTGTAGAACCCTAGACCGGAGGTACCGGCAGACGCCGTGGGCGCAAGATGGACAATCGCGTCGTGATATAAGCAGTGTGTTAAGCCTGCTGCAGTGATAGCACCAAGGAGCCGAGCAACCACGTAGGAAGAGCATCGACGACCAGGGAAACCACGGAAGATCCAGAGCGCAATTGAGATCCCCGGATTGAGATGAGCACCGGAGATGCCACCAGCCACATAGATGTCGATCACGAAACCAATTCCCCATGACCAATTCTGTGATAGTCGAGTGCCTGCCTGGGCTTCTCCTGTCGAAACTGCCAGGGTGCCGCTCAGTCCAATGAGCACTGCGATTGTGGTCTGGGGTTTTGAATATCAGCAAGAGAAGAAATCGACAGGACAGGATATACTTACTGCAAGCCATTCTGCAAAGGGATCCTTCATGTGATGCCGGACTTTCACCCAGAGATTGAGGAACTCTTCCTGGGCCGGCGACTCAGCCTCTTGACCAACCGCCAGACCCTATGTTGAAATATGCCCATTGGCTTCAGTCTCCATGGGACGTAAAATGCCATCGGGCTGAGGTCCGTAGACAGCCTGTTTGGTTGATAATCCATGCTGGGCTGCTGCTGAATAGTTCGAATAGCCCTGGCCCGTCGTCGACCGGGGATCGGCGGTGCCGGACTGTGTGGTGGACAGACCAGGCGTAACACCCAGCTCGGGTGCAGGCTCTGTTGCACCGGGGGCATCGGTACTATACGCCTTTGGCTGCTTGCTATCGTCGCGGCGCATGCCCGGGCGAACGACACGCGGATGAGGTTTTGCTAATCCCCAGACAGGTTTCTGTTCGTTGTTGCCATATCGAGGTTTGAAGTGCCGGTAATCGGGATCGATGTAGACATGTTCCTATTGGAAGGAGGGCTCCATCCAACTGAGTCCTGCTAGGGACCGCGATGGCCACTGGTTGACATGTTGATTGCTGATAGTTCTGTGTTTGAGCGATGGATCTTGATGTAGTTGAGACCCGTAGTAGACACTGCCAGATTCGGTGGGCTGCCGGGCGGCCGCAGGTCTCGCAGATAATGAAGCCGAGTGATTCTCTTGCAAGGGTGGTGGCAGATGGCCATGGTGAGGTGTTGGTGGTTGGAGATGCTGCTTTGGGTCATATTCATTGTTCATTACGTCGTTCAGACTGGACATCACTTTGACGGTGATTTTCAGGCGAGTTGGCTAATATATCCGAGGAAACGGGGGAATTCTGACTACTATCGTGTTCTTTAAGTGGATGAAGCGAGGGACGTGGAGGAGACCTAGCGGTGTCCCCAGGGTGTTGTTCTCCCATAGCAAGGAGATGCAATGTGTATTCGAGGCGAAAGCCAGCAATTCTCTGCGCGATGTCTTCATCTTTATATACTCGCAGAATCCTGGGTTGGGGAAAGTCCAGAATTTTCTAGCGTTTCCCTGTGATCGCCGAGTGCCATCCAAGATTGATCCTGCAGTTCCAAGATTTCTCGCGGATCCTGTCGGGGCGAGACTGAAACAAGATTAGAACTGTGGGTTCACCCGCGAATGGCCCCAGAGAAGAAGAAATATTATTCGCAAGAAGATCAAGTCTCGATCGTGGACCACTGGGTGACATCAATACTCCAACGGCCTTACGGCGAACAGTGAAGCATCGGCTGCCCGAACCGACCAAGAAAAGGGCTCGCTGGACGTCAACAAAGAAGAAGATTTTTTTAAGAAGCTCTAGTTTCTCTTTGACGTCTGCACAGTCTAACTATGCGGCGTGCATCCCTCCAATCATCGGTTTCAATGCTGATTTCTGGTAGATCAATTACTTCTTCAAATCATTACCATGCAATCAGCCATATGAGACAAAATTGAATATTCACTCATACTATTTGAGGTCTATTTCACCCGAGAAGATATATACAAATAGCTCTTCTCTTCAATTCACCAAGTCCATCGAGAAGCATTCTCATTTAGTCCATACGGAGGATATACTCGCCATCTTGAGACTAACATTCTCAGTAGTCCCCCCAGTCGACTGCAGCCGGGCATTGATCGCATTCTTGCCGGGAAAGATCTGCGCCGTCAGGGTGGCCTCCCCCTGGCCCCCAAACACCTCGACGCTGGACCGATCGACAAAGATATGCAAGCTGACATTGCCACCGGCGCTCGGGGTAAAGGGTGCGTGATACACACTGGCAAAGGTGGAATCGAATGTGACATTTCCAGACTTGGTCCGGTCCACAAAGATGCGTTTTTGGGCAAAGTCGTAGCCGATCCGCGTCTGCTGAGTAGTGCTGTTGGTAGCCCGGACAGCGATTGCAAATTCTGCAGGCTTAGAAGCCGCAGCGTTGCGATCGGAGAAGTTCAGCTGAACTTCGAATGTCTCTCCCGGCGTTCCCAGATTGACAGTACCCTCGGGGATAGACTTCCACGAGCGTGAGACGCCGTTCCGACTCATGATAGAGCCCCAATCTTCCTGAGGCTGCTGGAGAAGAGTCGCCTTCTGGCCGATGGTCTTGAGAGACAGGCGCCGAGGAATAGCCATGGCGCTTCGCCATGGGGAGGTAGGGATCTTCTGGCCATACTGCCAATTGTTCATCCAGCCAACCTGGACATGCTTGTCGATTGACAAGCCCTGATAAGCAGCAGCAGCATAGAAATCCGGACCCCAGTCCATCCAGTTAGAGGTCGTGTTTTTGGCAAAGAGGCTATCCGGGTCCGCCGTAAAAGTGGTCCCGTTGAACTCGCCCACAAAATACTGCGTTCCGGAACCAACAGTCCCTGGCGGCCCGCCCGGGTTGAGGCCCAGCACAAGAACCCATTTGAGGGCGGACTGGTTGCCGTCCAGGGCAAGGGGGAAGATGTTGGGGCATTCCCATACGCCTCCGACTGCGTTGTAGGGACCGAACTCGCTTGCCAGAGACCAGTCCTTGAGGTCGTCGGAAGTGAAAATGAGCAGCTTGTGGATTTCTGCGAGGGCTGTGATTACAACCCATTTGTGGGATTTGTCGTGCCAGAAGACGTAGGGGTCACGGAAGTTCTTGTATTGGTTTCCATAGGGGGCTGGTGGAGATTGAATGACGGGGTTGCCGACGTCGTAGGTAGTCCAGGTCACGCCATCATCCAGACTGTAGGCGATGGATTGAGACTGTTGCTCTGTGCGAACTTGCTTTCCACTGGGCAGTTTCTGGGCTGGGGGATACTAAAGCGAAGTGTATCATTAGCCATTGAGACTCAAGAAAGACGAAAAGACGATGGAAGTGGGTAAGATTTGAAGAAAAATAAAAGCTGTTTGGGACATACGTAGGAAGTATACATGGCAACCAAAGGTATCTTGCCATCCCTGCCAAAGCCACTGGTGTTGTTCACATCGACGACTGCACTCCCGGTGAAGTACATCTCAGTAACATTCTGAGGATAACCACGGGCACGGAGAGCAATGGGCTGTTCGTCCCAGTGCGTCAGGTCCTTGCTGGTTGCATGGCCCCAGGACATATTCCCCCACTCGTTACTTGCAGGGTTGTACTGAAAGAACAGATGGTAGATTCCATTATGGTACAGCAGACCAGAGGGATCATTCATCCAATTCTTGCGCGGCGAGAAATGGTACTGGGGACGGTAGGGCTCGGTATAGTCCAGGGCATGTGCGGATCCCGCCACCAGGCCCAGGACAAGGGCTTTTAGGAGACGGACCATTGTGAAATGAAGAAGCGTTGAGCACTCAAGAGAAACGAAGCAGAAAATTGAGCATACCAATAGCCCTATTTATATGCCAGTCCGTCTCTCGGCCTCTGGAGGCGCTATGTAATAGTGACGAGGGTTATGAATAACGGAATCGATTGAGAGAGCGGATATCTTCACTCCCAGTAGGTAGAACGCCTCATGTCTTCGTGGCTATTGGCTGATAATCCCCGGAAACACTCGTCAAGTACACAAGTCCCCGCGCTCCGCGGGGACTGATGACTCCATCCGCCCGCGCCAAGTCCACGGGCTCTGGGATTCTTCGGAGAAACCCAAACCTTGCCCCACGACATGTGGTAGAGTGCGGGGGTGAGCATGACAGTTTGGACACTTTGAGGCCCAACATCGCGGAAACTCTGAATTAATCTCGGAGGTTGCGAATGTTCTTCGGCCCGGGAGTGGTTGCTCTCAAATGAAATACCCGCTTTGTCGGGGAATTTCTCCACCCCGCACTCCCCGATTGTTTCGGCTGGTTGGAGGAAGGTTCCTTTTATTGGGTTATGGCTGGGGCATTTGCCCGGACCCCAGAATTCTTTGGGTCTGAGCTCGTCGCTACTTCCAAATCGCATTTTTTATTCCCTCACGTTGAGCCGGCTCGCACCGCGACCTCACCCACACGTATAGATTGATGCAGAAAGCCGCTTTGGCTGTCAAAGTTACTGTATTTTGATCGTCTCGGTTCAACTTGAAAAGATTTAGACCGTCTGGGAAGGCTAATCCTTGACATTCGCAGTCACTGACTGACTGAAGTTATTTGGCGCAGCCCGATTACAGGGGATGCCCGAGTGTTTCTGGTCAACAATGTTCGTGCACTGATACACCTCGTCTTGCAGATTGGTGTCCCACATCGGCAGGCCCTTGGTGCTATTGACGGAGCGGAGATGGACGTCCTCGAACTTAATCCCAGGACACGGATGAAGGTCGGAGCAATAGATAGACGCGGCGATGTTGTAGTGCGATGTCCCGCGGATGTTTGACCAGTTTATGTCCTCGATGTGGATTTTTGACCTGTTGCAGCTTTCATTGCTGTCCTCGGTGTAGATGCACTGCGAGATTTGGATCGGCAGACGGACGTTGGTCATCTCGAAGTCGCGGAACGTGACATTTTTAATGTAGCCGCTGCCACCGCCACCTGTGTCTCCGTTGAGGTTGTCCGAGTTGGAGGTGCCTTGCCAGGTTTTGATAAAGGCACCGTCCATACAGTTTAGACAGCGGACATTTTCAAACGTGATGTTTTGCACATAGTCCGGCTTGGTGGGATACTGGCCCACAGACCCGATGGGCATGCCTGCCGAGCCATGGCAGGTGATGTTTCGAACGAGTAGGTTGGTGGTGTTGCCCTTGACTGCGACACAATCATCGCCGTTGGTGATGACGCTGTTCTCGACCACGAGCGTATCGCTGTTCCAGGAGTTGTAGCCATCCGTGTTAATCGTACTCCATTGGTTATTGCTCGTGGCGTTGACTACCAAATTGGCCAGAGTGACATTCTTGCTTCGCCAGACAAACGTCGCCCAGAACTGAGGCTGGATGATTTTCAGGCCGTCAACGAGCAGGTTCCTAGACTTGTAGAAGGTGATGCTGATCGGTCGCCCCGGCTGATTAGGCGTGTTGCGCGCCGCGGTGTACCATTTCTGGCCATTGCCATTATACCAGCCACCAGCGCCGCGCATAGTCACATTGGTGCCCCCAAAGAGCCAGGCAGTCACTTGGTCCTGGAACACCACCGGATACGAGTGGTTGCGCCAGTAGGTCAGGTCAGTGGAAAAGCGCAGCTCCCCCTTGATGAAGACATCGCAATTGACCAAATTGGTAGTGTTGAGGACGGAGTTGATGTGGAAAGTATGGTTCGTGAATACCACGCTGCCGTCTTTGCCGCAAAGGTCGAATGCCCTGTGGACGGCTGGTGCATCATCCACGTTGAGGCCATTGTGCTTGAGGGACTCGGGAAACAAAACACAGGTCTTATTGTCGTGGATCACAAAGCCTGCGATCGTCGTGGCCAAGGTCACGAGAAGCCATGGATGCATGGTCGACTGGTCGATGGTCTTCGAGCAATGCTCTTTTCCCTTGGATGTGTCATGAGAAGGTGCAGGGAGAATGTAGGGATACTTGGAAAAATACTCGCTATGACCATTGTTGCATTGTTTGATTCCCCGCATCTGGGCGATCGAGATATCACGTGTGAGCGTCTATATTCTTTGTTTTGCTCGAGAGGTTGGAGTTGGGCTCGAGGAGTCAAGTGGGTTTCGTGGTTTGACAAGCTACGTGAAGGAAAAGATGAGCCTCTCCCCTCCAGATATATTTTGATCGTTCATGTTTCAATCAAGATGCTTTCCTAGTACATGGACGAATCATGCGACAATTGTATTCTCCTGGAAATGCACTTCGGTATTGCCGTTTATCTCTCAATATGATTGTCAGTAAAGGAATTGAAGAGTAGGCCACTTAGTATTTTCTTAATATCCCATTGTGCAGTTGAATCAAGATCGCATGTGTGAGGACAAATATAGGATTCGTGTTCTTGTCGCGAGGCATATCAAGCGAGTACACGCATTATCAGCAGAGACCAATGTAGAGAAGATATTCAGGGGTAGATATACGGGATAGACGCGTCGAAATATCGCGTATATACTGGCGTATTAAGTAGGCAGCGATATGAATAGGCCGGCAGTAAATAAGACATAGTGTGGGGTAGCGTACGGAAACTAATGATCAGCCACTGGAGCCTTTTCAAGACGCAAGATTCCTCGATGTGTTGTCTTGTCTTTAAGCCTTGTTTCTTGGCATGAAACCCGACAAACCAACCAAGGATATCTTTAAGACTATCCCAAACATTCGAATCCAAATTTGTAGTGATTTGCATGAGGGGGTCGGTGAAGCTGACCCCACGATCGACGCAGTATTGCCTAAATAAACACCAATGTCTCACATCTCCACTGCCACTTGACCTCTCATTCATTCTCTGCAATCCTCGAGGCCCTGTGCTATATAGTCCCTGGAGTGGTGCAATCTGCATCTACCTTGACTGTGACTAACGCGGATACCTCAACTATTGGCTGGCGGTGTGATACGAGTTGCTTATGTCTTGCTCTTCACTTCATTCAGAGCCCAACCGCACTCGATCTATGCCCCGCATTGCATATCACGCTCCTTTGTGTGCGTAAATCTAGCTAGCTTGAACTTTCTACCCTACCCGATCATGCCGAATGCTACTATACCCCGACGACCCAAAAAGAGGGCAGCACTTTAGACGTAGCAGACATAAAGTCGGAGCATACCCTCGACGAGGATGTCTATTCCCTAGAAATTTCATTCCAAGTACCATTGAAAAGCAGCAAAAGCAATATCTTGCTCTCCGACTCAAAAATGAAAGTCTTTACAATCCTTGCACTACTATTTGCAGTTGTCACAGCCAGCCCTATTGCAAAAGAGAAAAAGTACTTCCATCTCCAAACGACTGGCGCCAAAAACAAGGAGCTAAATAATCTATTTGTTCACTCCTACCACACCGGCGCAGGTCTGAACGATGTCGTGCTGGCAAAGGACAGTGATAGCGCCGCCCGAGTCTTTCTGAATGGCACCAATGCACAGGTCGATTTCAAGACTGAGTTTCCTTGGGGGTTTGTGGCTGTTGGGGATACCAATTATGCTTGTAAGTCTTTTTTTTATTTCCCTTGAGTTGTTGCTCTACGTCCCAAGCTGTTTGGACTAACTATTTTCTGTTTGGACAGCATGGGAGTCGATCAAAATAAACGTCGGCTATGGCTCTGATGGGTTCTCTATCAAGGACGGGAACTTTCAGTGGTCGACTGAGTATAGCTTTGGTGGCTGGTTGGGTAAGTATATAATTACTACCCTCGACACTCCTGGAAGCTATAACATTTACTAATTCAATACGGTTTAGTCTGCGACTGGTTCCACAATGTCCCCCAGCTGTTCTACCTAAATCGTTATTACAAGCCTGTCATCCCATCGAGCTGCAGTAAGGTGCAGTTGAAGCCCGTGTATCTCCAGCAGAAGTAGATTGATGATCATGGTGAATTTGCATCATGACAAAAATGGGTATTTTATCTTCTTTGGCGGTTTACCGTTGTCATCGAAATAATGGAGCTATACGTGATTTACTATTTGGAAGCATTCGGCAGTATTGGATAATTAGGGACCCGAGGCAAGATAATATTAATCTAGGCGAAGGATTTTCATCTTCGTCATCTTTTCTTTTTCTTTTTCTTTTTCTTTTGGCCGCAGGATGTATAGTTCCATTTTGAACAAGCAACAAGCATGGTTCTAGCACTAGCAATCACCAAAAAGCAAGTGAACCAAATGGCTATCGGTCGTCAAACCCCTTCTCTCGAGCGGTCCATCAGTACAAGGCTATTCAATCATTCACCATTGTCATTTTCCTTTTCTTCTCCGAGATCCTCAAACATCCACCAGGCAGAGAATGGTCGAATCGAATCCAATTTCGCTGCCACAGTAGCTGATCCCAGGGACGCGCTAGTCGTACTCTGGTGGTCATTGGTAGTAGCGTCGCCGGTCGGCTCGCTTGCCGACACCTCAATTCCGACTAAGCCAGCTACCATCACAGTCTTGATTTCGTGCCCATTGTCATCGACTAGAACTGGAACGCTCGCAAACCCAGAGGGAATATCACCAGTATCGACCAGCGGAAATGTGACACCGGACATCTGCAGTCCACGATGGTTGTAGAGGCTTTTGCCGTCCTCGTCCCACATACAGAAGGCCGTGATCCATCCGGAGAGGTAAACGGGACCACTTCCTCCACCGATGTGATGGACGCACCGGTTCCAGAAATTGTATGTGGTAGGAGAAGAAGGGTCATCGAATGACATCACAAACCCCTGCAACACAGGCCCGAGAAGGTCTGCAAATTGAGTAGGCTCTTTACCAAGTTCACGGAGCTTGTCGAGCTTCGCCAGCAGCTTCTCCCAGTCATCGCGCTCACCGAGCAAAGTCACGGTCGGGATCCCACACATCAGACACATCTTGTAAGAGAAATATTTCTGGAGTGTTCCCATCATGAGAACCGCAGCTATGACCTCATCGGACCTTGTAGTGGTGCTGAACGCGGGTATAAGCCAGGCACGCAGCTCAGGATCAAGGACGTTCTCCTGAATCTTTTCCGTCAACTGGATGGCCAGTTTACCCACGTCGACGGAGTGAATGGTTCCAACGTCCTGGACCACGAGTTCTTTCTGCCCCTCGTGCGCGACAAAGTGCGACCGTAGCTCCTCGGCATGTGCATTGATGTAGAAGTTGAGTTGGACCAGGATCGAAAACCATACATCCTCTGGTCGCACAGTCAGGTGGTGGTGGTCAGAGTAGGCGCGCCACACCGAGCGGACAAACCCATGCTGGCTTGGAGAGATGTGTGAGCGGTCGCAATTTTCGGGAAAAGAACTGTGGAAGATCTCTCCGCTGCGTTTGAAATCTTTGGGGCAAGAATCGCCGAGTAGATCTTTGGCGCTTGTCGCCATTGGCCAACGCCAGGTACTGGGTTTTGTGTCTGATGGATGGAGAGTAACAGGCATCTTGGGGAGGAGCTTTGGAGAAACGAGAAATAGAGAAACAACAAATGAGAGAAGTGAGTTACGAAGAGTTGTGAGAAAGGGAAAGAGTGCTGCCTGGGTGAGAAGAGGCTGAAGAGTCATCTTATGCTTAAATGTCCCGGTGTCATTTTCCCCGCTTCAGCTGAGGTTAAAGTGGGCTAATCCCCACTCTGCAAATCAAGGGCGAGTATTGCTTGCAGGAAACTTCGGTCGGTGCCTGGGACCAATTTGTCTGCCATTTATGCTCTTCCTTACCCGTGGAAGCGACCACGTTCATCTCTCAGCTACTTACTACTCAGGCTAAGTCGGGTATTTGAGTTTCGTTTCTTGCGGGTATTTTACTGCTAATGCAAATCAAGTTCATGAGGCCACTACCTCACTGGCGTGACCCGAAGGATTGTCGTAGTATCTTCGATCCATGCCAGCCTGTAGTCGGGCCTCTTCATTGAACGGGCCTCGGATGGGACCCTTGAAGTGCTTCTGGACGTTTGAGCGGAAAATCTTCACAGGATCAGTCCCCTCTTGATCACAAATCCACGTCAGCCATCGGTGGCCGGTAGTAACGTGGGTGATTTCGTCATTGTGAATAACCTCCAGTGCCTGCACACTTTCACTGTCGCCCGCTTTGCGGAATTTCTCAATAGTCATGGGGTTGACGTCAAGCCCTCGAGCCTCGTGTACGAGAGCAATTATGCTAATCCGAGCACGAAGATCGTGTGCGGTTTCCGTAGCCGAGAGCCAGAGGCTGTGGTGAACAGGAAGAGCACCAAAGTACGAGCCCATTTCCTCGAGTCGAGTCCGAAGCAAAGAAAAGTGCTTGGCCTCATCGTTGGCCACCTTCAACCAGTCATGAAAGAAAGCTCGCGGTATTTCTTGAGAGTTGCCCTCGGTCTGGAATGTGGAGAACCGCACGCAGATATCAATGGCCAGGTCGATGGCCCATAACTCAATGTTGGCTAGAGCGTGAAGCATGGAAATTCGGCTTTTGAGGGTACCGCCTCGTCCCGTTTTGGGCATTGCCGACGCCTCAACTGTCGTTAACTGTTCGCGAGGTGGTTGATCAGGAGGGCGAACCGTGCCTCTCCCGAGCTCCATCGGGGAAGAAGATGCCTCCCGTGCGGTAAATGTAGAGAATAGATGAGTTGCCAACTCAATCTTGTGCTCAGGATAAGCAGTATTCAAGACGTGAGCAGCCCAGTCACAAAGCGTCGCATTCTCATCCAGGTAATGGGCCGTGCCGGGTCCTTGTGGAGTAGTTGCAGTCTGCGGGGATGATAGGCCGCGCTTCAATTTGACCTTCTCACTCACGGGCTCGGCTTTGACGAGCTCAACGTGGCGACCATCCTCGGTTGGAAAATCTATTGTCACGAAAACGTCCCGAACATCAACAGGGAATGTGCATGCTTTGATACCAACGCTCGATTCGCCGGTCTCTACGTTGAAATCGTATGCATGCCACGGGCAGGACACGATGTATGCGGAATCCTCAATATCCACTTGCGAATCGGCCATTGGACCACCGGCATGGGGGCATTCAGCCTCCATGGCATAATATGACCATCCATCCTGGGTCTCGTTGGGTTTTGAGCTCCCTGGGTCGATGGTTGGCAGGCGGAATAGCACCAGCCGCTTTCCGGTAGAGAGATAAATCACATATCGTGACTGAGTGAAGTCTGACAGCGGCCCGCACTTGATCAGCATGGTGTGTTTTGGAGTGGACGAGGGGATGGTGGGAAGTCGAGTCATCGGCCCAGATTTTTATCGCGTCACGTGAGTCGTGGGTTTGTGTGGCGGCAAGTACAACCTTGGAAAGACAACAAATTACCAAATTCTTAATTTCTGAAGTATAGGCTTAGATGACTTCTTTGCGGATCAAAATCAAAAATTACAGAGCGTATGGTGACTGTTAGAGAGGAGAGGCCGCGCGGCTCTATCTATAAAAGTCTCAGCACGATTATCAAGAAATATACTTCAGTTGGTTATTGTTTCTGCCACTGAATTTGCCTTGATAAACAATCTTTTCTTGCAAATCATTGCATCAATAGATTCTATGCTCTTGAGAAGAAGAGTTTTGAATTGAACGGTATGGCAAGAAATTATCCATTAAAGAGAGGATAAAGAGATCCTGCCGTGGGTAAGATACTCCCCATATTCCCCATCCAAAAAGACTGCAAGGATACAAGTGCTTCGTAGCGCATGAGTGAAGATTTTCCAACAGGTTTGAAATATTGATTCTTCTGACAAACTTAGTTCGAGTTTATTGACAAGATCCAAAGTGACTTCCATATCAGCCCGCAGCTTTGTCGAAGGACGACCGAGAGGGGAGCAATTTTTGATTTGTGTAATCAAAACGGAATATTCCGCCACCGGATGGGAGAATATATGAGGTAAACTAATAATCAAGCACCCGAGACCTTGACGAGAAGATCTCCGTTTCCATGAGCTGCCGCAATTCCTGTTGTGAAATCGGCAGGATGAAAGGTTCAGAATCATGCTCCTCTAGCCTGAATAATAGAATAATCAAAGCACGGAGGACATACCGGCAACACCACAATTTTCTCCGCCACAGACAGGGCAGTGATCCAGTACCCAGCCGATGCCAGCCACCACATCCTGGCACCAGGATGCAGCCAAGTCTCCAGCCGCAAAAGACGTGATGATGGTCCCGCGAGAATGGCACATGATAATTCCTCCTCTCGGGGCACGGCATTCTTGAGTCCCCAGGCCTCTCAAGAAATTAGCGCAATCGACGGCACCACCAACCGTGCCGGGTGTGGCCTCTGAGCGGTCAAAGCAATGGTAATCGTAGAGAGGACGGAAGGGTGAGTGTTGGACTATCATGAAATCGTTAGCAGTAGGTTAGCTTACCTGGAAAATAGGAAATATGGGTACGTGTAGTATCTTCAATGCTAGATGAGCTTTGCTGGATTTGATTTTGTGAGTATGATATTATGTCACTAGAGCGCGGCACATGAAAGATATACGGTGCTCTGGTTACTGGCACCCGCAGCGGCGATTGTAATAGCCTGTCCCACAGCCAGAAAAGAGACAATGAAGGCCAAAGCATAGGTTTCCTTGCCATGCTTTCTGGAGGCCAGAAGCTTTAGGACGGCAAGGGGAAGCAAAATAAAAGATACATACCAAGGTAATACGGTTAGCGATTGCGTACAGCCCTATAGGGAACACAGGGTCCCATAAACGATGTATATCAGTATTGCTACCGTTATGTGTGGTTTTTGAAAAGACTCATTGTCTATCCGGTCAGCCTTATCGGGTAAAATCTCAGTCCCAAAAAGGCGAAAAGATCTTACCTGCAGTAGATAGGAAATAGAGGCAGTGAGGTGGAACGTCGGATACGGAAGGAATAGATCTAACTGGTGGGTGTGGCATAGCAAAAGAAATCCCCGAGTGGCCAGGGAGCAGAGGAACGGTTATAAGGTTGGATCGAAGAATGTTTTCCCTGAAGTCCCACGCGTTACCATGTCGTATTTTGGGACAGAGATCATCTTGAACTCAGCATTCATAGAAGCTTTGAGGTCGCGATGTTGTCATGTGGTAGCAACAGAGGTAACAGATGAACCAGGAACTTGCAACTAGTGGCACGGGGTTTGTTGACGAAGTTCGCGTCGACTTGTTCCCCACAAAAAATGAAGCCGACTACCTAGACAAGCTACCTAATTGGGAGTTGGGAGATATACAGTGGATCGAGTGGATCTATTCAGCCGAATCATCAGAAATACCAGGTCAATCATTTCCTGACATGACCCGAACAGCGGGAGGAGTTTATGCACGAGGAGCTGACCGCGTAGCTCGTATTTTCTCTCGTGTTTCTTTCACCTCACCTCCTGAAACCAACAATATTTCCATGCGGGTTGCTCTGTCCATATACTCAGTAGATCATCATGCCAGGTTGCTTCAGTCGGCTGTCTAGCAAGTTTTCGAACAAGAACGAAAATAATGTTCAAGACGGACCGGTAAGTTCAAATCAGAGATGATACCCCTGATCGCTTGCTAATATTCGAGTCTTCTGTTTATTGAAGGATGATAACAAGCCCAATGACCAGTCTACAGTCCATTCTGGTCAAGCTGCATCTGGACAGCTAGACGGTGGGGCCCCTAGTAAGGAGCCAGAGAAAGAAAGCCCAAAAGAAGAGAAGAAAGATGAGAAAAAAAACCGCTGGCTGCAGGCCTTCGAGCAACTTTCGGAGAGCAAGCAGGAAGCCCTAAAGAAAATGGGATTTGGTAATCCCAATTCGGATATCGAATCTAGCCTTGCTGAGGTTACGAATTCAGTGGAGGAAAAGCAGAAGGAATGCGAGGGCAAGTTCTGGAAGGCTAAAATTGGAGGCAAAGAGATTGTCTTTAGGGAGTACACAGAGCAAATCGTCGGCTGGGTAGAGAAAGCGGGCGATATTGCTATCAATTTTGCACCTCCCCAAGCGGGTCTTCCATGGGATCTGGTCAAAAGCTTGATGAAGGTAGGTAAAAGCTGCCCTTCTCCGCCTCCTCCTTCCACCCTGCACAAAAGCCTTCTACTAGCAGCCTTTCTTCTTATCTTTCCTCTCCTTTTCTTTTCCCAGTCAACACCATTCAAACTTATCAGGTGGGAACTGTCAGCTGACGGCATAGCTTAGATTCCCGTCAACGAAAGCGAGCAGATGGGAGCACTGCTCCTCACTACTGAGGTGGTTGTCAGCATTACCAGCCGCGGTCAGGTCTATGAGGACATCTACCTAAACCAGCCAGATGACGTCCCTCTCAGTTCCGTACAGCGGCATCTCGAAAAAAGCCTGATAGAGCTTTACAAAACCTCTTTAGATCTGCTGGCCCGATCGAACAAGCTTCTGTCCTCGAACACATGGGGGCGCATTTTTGAAGCAATCGTCAACCCGGGAAAGGCGGCTGACGGAGTTGCGGGCCTTGGAACACAGGAAGATGCTCTCCTGCGAGACATTCATGCGTGTGAAGCGAAACGCAGTGCAACCGCCGACAAGCGCGCGAATGAAATGCTCAACGCATTGCAGGCCCCGATGGCGCGCGTGGATGCTGGTGTTAGCCATCTTCTTAACCGGGTCAATGAAGGCGAGCGCATAAAGCTGCTGGAATGGATCTCGGATATCCCCTTTGGCCAGCACCACGACAGAATCAGAGAGAAGAGAACATCCGGTACCGGCGAGTGGTTGGTGGAACATGAGGTTTTTAACAGCTGGAAGGACAAAGAGTCGTCTGATCTCTTCTGGCTCCAGGGGAATTCAGGAAGCGGCAAGACGTACCTCACGTCCAAGGTTATTGATACCGTACGAGACCGGATCAGCTATCCTCTTAAGCCCGAAGGCTTCGCATTCTTCTACTGCGACCGCGATGATAAGCCATGCGATAAGGCATTGACTGTCCTTCAAAGCTTTGTCCGTCAATTATCAACCACTGCGAGAAATCCGGAATCGATGCAGACCAAGCTTCAGGAGACGTGCAAAGAGGCTCGGGAAAATGGCACTAACTTCCGCTTCCAGCAGTGCAAGGAGCAAATCCTCACCTCTTTGGATATTTACCAGAAGACTACACTGGTGATTGATGCCATGGATGAGTGTGATCCAGAGTCGCGGTACGAGCTTATCGACGCATTGACACTGTTCTTGAGAGAGTCCAAGAAGCCTGTCAAGATTTTCATATCCAGTCGGCCTGATCCTAAGCTGGAAAGACAGTTGGAAAGCAGTCCAAACGTCGGTATCCAGGCTAGCGACAACAAAGGAGATATCGAGAAATATATCAAGGTCTCACTCAAAAGGCTTGCACAAGCCAATCCGTTTTTGAGGCGGCTGAGGCCAAAGATTGTCGAGAAGCTACTTGAGCGTAGCCAGGGCATGTTCCA
This sequence comes from Penicillium alfredii, assembly GCF_028826965.1. Taxonomy (NCBI): domain Eukaryota; kingdom Fungi; phylum Ascomycota; class Eurotiomycetes; order Eurotiales; family Aspergillaceae; genus Penicillium; species Penicillium alfredii. The sequence goes on along the minus strand of NW_026622701.1, from coordinate 1,842,683 downwards.
GTGGGTATCTTTGCAGCTCCAACAAATTGGGGGTTGCGATACACCCAGTGCTGTCTGGACGTGCCTGAACAATCTCCCGGAGGACCTCGAGAGCGCTTACGACAGGGTCTGGCTGCTGATCGAAGCCCGTGCAGAGCCCGACAAGTCCCTCGCAAAACGTGCCCTTCGGTGGGCAATGGCTGCAAGCAAGCCTTTGACCAGTGCCGAGATTCTGGGGGCGATTCGGCTAGATGTGAACGGCACCATGTTCCCCATAGATGAAATGGTGGATGAGCAAGGGTTGCTGTCTCTCTGCAACAGCTTTCTGTCCATCGATTCCCAACTTCAGGTATGGCGGTTCCCGCATCTCTCAGTCAGGGAATACCTGGAAAAGAAGGAAGATTGGTCCGTCTCTCGCGCGCATTACCATGCGGCTAGTGTCTGTCTGTCATACTTTGTCAAGAAGTACGGAACAGATAGCCATGAGCTCGATGCCCAGTTGGAAGATGAGTGGAAGGCGGAGATGAAAGCCGAGTTGGAAGCTATACTGGAAGAAGCCCGGGAGAAGGAGAGGGAGGAGGAACAAGAGAAGAAGGAAGAGAATGATGATGTCGAGGACGACGAGGATGACGTCGACGGGGAGGAGGATGAAGACGACGAAAGCGACACGATCGAAATTCCAGACGAGTGGTTGCACCAGGGCCCAGAGATGCCCTGTGAATCAGACGATGGCTTCCACACCCTCCACCCATTCCATATCTACATGAGGCACTCTTGGGCTCACCATGTGAATGGAGCCAAGGACATCGAGACAGCTCAGTTGGGTTCTCTTTTGAAAACCTTCCTTGGATCTCCGAATGCTGGCAGTGTGGAGTACCGCAGATGGCATGAAAAAACCTTCAACGATTTTGAGGAATTTTTCTTCGGTCCCTCGCTCAAGGCCTACATGACCAACGACGCACGAAACATCTTCCTCGAGACTAAGCCCGGCGACGCTCCCATCTTCGCCATGTGCCGGTTCCCGCTGTCCACCGCTGTGTGGGACTGGTGGGAAAACGCGGAAATTGATATCTCGCGTTTGAACGAGAACGGCCATAATCAGCTTGCAATTGCTGCATTGGTGGGATGTCTGCCCATATGCAAAAAGCTGGTGGATCGGGGAGTTGATGTCAACACTCGACTCAAGGGCAAATGGAATGGCAGTGCCCTGGTAGCGGCAACATCCGATGGACAGACTGATGTCGTCAAGTACCTCGTGGAATCAGGAGCCGATGTGAACGTGAAATTGAGCCTGGAAGAAGGCCAATACGACTGCGCCCTCGAAGCCGCAATCAAACGCGGAGCCGTCGATACTGTCAGATACCTGGTTCGTGAGGCGCACGCTGATATCGACATATCTCTCCAACGATCCTGGATCGGTCATCTTCTCGGAGAAGCAGCTGTACTTCCATCTGTCGAAATCTTAACTATTCTGCTGGATGGAGGCGCAGATGTGAACACGCTATTCACGGGTCAAAGATTTGGCAGTGCCCTTGGGGCAGCGTGCTCTGGCCAGTTCGAGAACGTGAAACTCCTGGTCAAGAGAGGTGCCGATGTGAATTTGCAGCTCCCCAATGGAGGTTACGGCTGTGCACTCCTCCAGGCCTGCGTTAGTGATAGGGACCTGGTTATCCCCAGATACCTTGTGAATGAAGCAGGAGCAGACGCCAACCTCTCACTCGAGAATGGTGAATTCGGGAGTGTCCTCGCAGGCGCAACATGCGACGAATTTGCGGACTTGGACGTGGTCAAGTTTTTGGTGAAGTCTGGTGCTGATATCAACAAGTCGATTGAGCATGGAAAGTATGGCAGCGTGCTTGCGGCGGCAGCAGCAGCAAGTGAATATGCAGACCTCGACATATTTCGGTGGCTGCTGAAGGAAGGCGCCAATGTGAACCTGCCACTGAAGCATGGGCAATTCGGCAGTGCCCTGGCAGCGGCTGTGCGGGCCGGTATTCATGACAGGATCCATGCTTTGATTGAGGCAGGTGCCGATTTGAACATGGTCTTAGAGGGGCGAGACTTTGGCAGCGCCTTTGCTCTGGCTGCAGCATTCGAATATAATTTCCAGGTTCCTCAGGTTCTCGTTGGTGCCGGTGCAAATGTCAACCTCAAGACGCCTGGGAGATACGGAACTCCGCTGATTGCCGCCGCATGTTTCGGCCAGAAGGACTGTGTGGAATATTTGGTCAAGAACGGGGCTGACGTGAACCTGGCGGTGGAAAACTCGCCTTATCCCACTGCTTTGCAAGCTGCCAAGTCAGATATATCGGAACACCTACCGTGGATGCACCAACGTTACGACAATCCTGATGATGTGGAGTCTTTCGCAGAGGATTGGGCCGAGGAAAAGCCCGATATCGTGGAGTTTCTACAGAGTAAGGGTGCCAAGGCCTGATCCTCTACATCCATAGTAGGCGATGATGAGAAAGGCCTGTCGGCCACTTAGGCTGCGATGAAAGAGAAGGTTGTGGGCGAAGTTCAGCTATGTAAATCAGTTTAGCTAGACTATAAAATCCGTCAAATAGCATAAGGTTAGTTGGTCAGGTTTCAATATCTGGTTCTGGTCTCTACTACATCTCCTAAGGCCGCCTGGGCGAAGCGAGAGTCAGCGGCTATCTCTATTCTATATTAACGCTGCTCCCTTTCCCCCCTAAATACCCTGCTGTCGTTTGTTTCCTATGTTTGCAACAATTTACTGCCGTCCCCATGATGGAAGTTCCATAGAAAATGTCAATGTCTGACTCTAACAATCAATTTGCTGGGCAATCGGCTTCGTTAGATATCCACTCATGGTGTCGACGAATCGCCCGAGTATTCACATATTGCGCTAGCAGATAGGCATATAGATCATTAAAAACATCACTATCAACACACAACTTCAGAGGGTATTTTTGTCGAAACTTTTGAGTCATGTCTGAGCTTCTCGTTCAGAAAGAATCGTGGTGCTCCACCGATACATGTCTTTGCTCCACGGGTCCACTGCCATCCCGCGCTCGGATTACCATTAAAGGAACTTCCGTTCAAAAGAGAGACTTGGCCGGAGGTTTCCCGCTTGAAAATCGAGTGTTAGACAACGGGAAGAATCTTCAAGTGGGTCAATGGCGAACGGCGGGTGGAACTTCCATTGGGACCCACTAAATAGGGCTGTGAAGCTTGCACGATGGAAACGAATCGCCACCAAACAGAAGCTTTGATATTTTTATTTGTATTTATTTGTTCCCTTTTAACAATTCAATTGCGTCAAGTTTTCTTTTATTTGCTTTGATAACCATCCGCATGGTCGGTTTATTGTCAAAAATCTTATCTATGAGCACCAAGGTCGGCTGAGGACCCCGAACGAACTGTAGTACAGTACGCATTGCATAAAAAGTCTCGACGCAGTCGAACAGCCAGTAGTGGATCCCCAAAGTCCAGCCGAGCTGAAGTGATTCTCACATAAAGGGAAAAAAATCTTAGAGCGGAGCTCTCGAGTCCACATGGGATCCGAAGAATCCCAGATTGGTTGGAGGATAGATAGCCGTGGTTGATGAAGGTGGGTCAGTCGCAATGCAGGATGAAGCTCCACAACGGCATCTAGTCGATATCAGGAAAGGAGATAGCAGATTTTTTCCTTGTAGGGACAAATAATGTAGCTGTATCCCATGGATAACAATCCACACTTCATGCGCTGTATGTACAAGTCACTTCTGGAATCATCGGAGAAGAGGTGGCGCAAGCGATGTATGTAGCTGATTGTTCAATTTGGGAGGGGGAAGACGAATAGTGGGTTGATGCACGTCCATGTACATGCAGCCCGCTCAGGCCATAGGTTGTATGTATGTAGACCGGGTACGAGATAACTCAAGCAGAGATGTATTGGACTACATTGCATGAATATGGGGCATTAGATAGCGGAGTCACTTGGAACGAAAACTAGTATTTTGTCTATCTCGGATCAACTGTCATAATCTATGTACTGTAAGCCCAAAAGTTAGGGTCGTCACGCACTCGCGCATTCCTAGGACTAATCCCATGCTTATACAGTAGTCGCTGAGAACAGGCGAACCCACCCGGCCCAATAAATACCCAACGTGCAATGGATTTGTAGACCCAAAGCGGGTCCTAAACTATTCTGATAGGGATAGGGGGCCAGTAGTGAACCCAGGGGCTTCGAGAAGGTGAGAGAAAAGGCGAGATGGAGGTACGCAACAACAAAACTAGTCATTATTCGGATTCAATAATTGGTTTGAAAGGATTCCTTCTATAGTGGAAGCCCTTAGAATACCTAACCACGGGGGATTTCCAATTCCCTTATCATCTTGCGTGCGTGATAGCGGTCGATCAGTGGGTGCCCCCCCAAAAGGCAATACCCACTTTTTAGTTCCCACTTTTTAGATCAAATTTTTTTTGAAAACCCTTTTTTTAGCATTTAAGAGTAGATAATCGTATTTAAGAGCTGGCAGCCGTGCTGGGTCTGTTCATTTCAACAAGACTCAAAATGGCGATTGGCGGCTGGTTCAGTCGAAACTTCGGTTGGGAGACCGGTGGTGAAGTTGTTAGCCCGGGGGCTATTACACCTAAAGTCCTCGAACCTACTGTTATTGCTTGCTCTGAATTGACTTCAGCGCAATCTTCCTTCCCCTCTACACCTCGAGCTGGTCTGGTATCGCCGGCTGAGAATGAAGATCCTCTGGCATTGGAAAAGCTGCAGCAGTTCGGTCGACTGGCCTCCTGGAGAGGGTCGTTGATTCTGTTGGTTACTTCTGGCTCTCAATTTCTTGACAATGTTTTCATGACGAGTGCCAATATTGCTTTGTCGTCAATCCAGAGAGACTTTGACGTGTCCAGCAACGATCTGCAGTGGATGATCTCTGCGTACACCTTGACGTTTGGTGGTTTCTTACTGTTGGCGGGTGCTTTATCCGATCGGTATGTGACTAACTGCAATTTATGGAAAAGAAGAAGACCAAGCTAACGGTGGCAGGTATGGGAGAAAATTGATTCTCTGCTTGGGTCTGTTCTGGCTCTCTGCCTGGACACTGGCCATTGGCTTCGGGCAGTCATTCATTCAGCTTGCGATATTCCGCGGTATTCAAGGAATCGGCGCCGCAATGACCGTGCCATCCGCTATTGGAATAATCAGTTCTTACTTTACTGGTCTTGATCGTACCCGAGCACTGTCAGTGTACGCCGCGTCGGGGACGCTGGGATTCTGCACCGGGCTCATCTTCGGTGGCTTCCTGACCTCCTCATTGGGTTGGCGATACATTTTCTATCTGATTGTGATCATCACCGGCTCGTTGGGGGTTCTTGGTGTGATTGTTCTGCCCAAAGATATCCCGACTGACACCACCAGGAACAGAATGGATTTCTTCGGTGCAATTCTGTCCACCGCCGGTCTCATTCTGCTTCAGTTCGTACTCTCAAGTGGTGGATCATACGGCTGGGGGACTCCCTTTATTATCGCTCTTTTAGTTGTTGCCGTCTTGCTCCTGGTCGGGTTTGTGGTCCTTGAGAAGTACATCGGCAACCCGATCATGCCGCTATCACTGTGGAAGATTCGGAATTTCGCCGGTCTGTGGATTGCGGGTTTCAGTAGGTTTCCTTTTCCTCCAACCCTTCTTGAAACTGCTACTGACAATTTCTAGCTGGCTATGGCACCTATCAGAATGTTATCTACTATATTGTCCTGATGGCGCAGGAGATAGACAAACTTAATGCTGGAGACACGGCGCTGCGCTTCTTGCCGATGGGCGCAATCGGGTTTGTCGTGTCTCTCGGCACAGGAAAGGCTCTGGAGTACATGAACGGGAAGTACCTGCTCCTGGCTGGACTTATACTCGCCGTGGTGGCCCCTATCCCAAGTGCTGTGACTGCCAGTCCCGAGAGCAGCTTGTAAGTTCTCCTCTTGATACGCCAATATCAAAACGATCTACCGATAATGCTGACTTTTTCCCAGCTGGGTCAACGTCTTCCCAACCTCTCTCATCAGCATATCATCCGTGTCGCTGATCTTCGTCACGACGAGTACAACAATCCTGACCAGCGTCCCGGTCCACGTGAAGAGTCTGTCTGGTGGAATGGTGAGTTTTCACTTTGGTTATCACTGTCGAATCTATACTGACAAGTTCAAAGCTCAACACTGCATTTCAAATCGGTTCTGGTGTGGCTCTGGCCATTTCGGCGGCAGTGACCGAAACGGTCGACATCCAAAAAGGCCACACCCTGGCGCAGCAGTATTCCACCGGTCTTTGGTGCTCTGCGGGCCTGGCGGGCCTCGGACTGATCTTCGGGTTGATTGGTGTTCGGCGAAAGGGCATTGGACCGGACGACCGAGTGGCCGGCCCGGTGACTCTGTGATTTTGACTTATGGCCTTGCGGTTTCTTACGACGGATTAATGATGGATTTTATGGGTATATTTTGCTATATTTCGGGTTTGCCGTTTGCGATACATATTCTTGGATATTTGGAATAGATATAGACATAGACAGATACAGCGTCGAATTAATAGCGAATGGCGAGTTGAATACAAAGCCAGATGCAACAATAGCCAAAGAAAGATAAATAATGCAATAGACAATTTGTATTAAGTGGTAACTGGGATATCCCTCAAAAAATCGCTGAAACATGAAGATGCAACTTCTCGATTAATGAATATTGGAATGCGGGAAAGATCAGTCTTTGTCCAACGGTCAAGCTCCAGCGAGTATCATGCTCAGTGGCACGTCTACAGAGCAAGCGCAAGACCGAGGATACCGGCAGCACCAGCCAGGCTGGCAGCAACAGCACCGGTAGCAGCGGGAGCACCACCAGTGGAGCTAGAGCTCTCGGGGGCCTTGGAGGAAGAAGCCGAAGCCGAGGTAGTCGTAGTCGACGTAGCAGAGGCAGAGGAGGAAGAGCCAGACAAAGAACCAGACGAAGTGACTGAGCTTGAAGGAGCACCGGTCGACGAGACACCAGTCGTAGACGAAGCGCCCTTGCTATCAGAGCTGGAGTCGCTGCTGCTCTCGGGAGTCGAGGTCGGGGTCGCGCTGAACAAAGCCGAGATCTCGTCGGAGGCGACGGAGGTGAAGTACTCCTTGACGCTGCTGGGCAGGGTGCTGTACCAGGCGGGCATAGTACCGTCGATGTAATTCTTCATCTCGGAGCGGTAGTACTTCTCGTTCTGCATATCGAGGATCCACGAGGCAGGGATGGCAGTCCCCAGAGCCGAAATAATGCTGCTGGGTGGGGAGGAGACTTCGGGGACGTTGATCGTGTACATGTCGTTGGTGTATCCCGAGGGGGAATCACCGCTGTCATCGGAAGTGGACTCGCGGGAGTCGGCAGCCGGGGCTGCCAAGGCCGTAGTGAAGAAAAGAACAGCGGCGAGAGACTTGTACTGCATAGTGACGATGGAAAGAAAGATAATTCAAAAGAATAGATGTAAGGAAAGAGCTCAAAAGTTTTGAGAAGTAGATGACAGTGAGAGATAAAAGAAAAGAAAAGACGACTCGCAAAACCCGGGGGCAAGAAGCATCTAAATAGGCAAACAAGTGAGACATCTTCACTAAATGCGAACCAAACATGCGGCTCCGTGGGTATTTTCCAGTCGCAAAGTACACCCGGCACTGGAGCTAAGGACGCCGGTGCACGCTATGGCCGTTAGCTCCACCATGGGCCCAATCGCATCTCGCACGCCCCCATTTCTCTGCCTGGAAAAGGGAAAGGTCTTAGCAAGTCTTAGCGACCGGACTACACCGGCAAAAGTGTGAAGGTTTGTTGGTTCCGCCACTGCCCTGATCCGGAGTCATTTAATTTCCAGATGGTTCGACTCAGCGCTAGGTTTAACTACTCACTATAGCGTGAAAAATAAGGCTAGCCCTATCTATTTTCTGTGGCAAAAATATTTACCCTGCTTCGTTGACTCTCTCTTTCTCCAGTCTTACAGGGTGTTCCCCTCACTGCATTACGCATGCGACATGCTGGAAGACATCCACGATTGGATTTATAGAGCTATGATCTCTTAACATGACATCACATCCCGGGGTGCCAATCAGAGATTTCGAACAATGACCGTTGCCTCTCACCACCCACGTGGACAAATGCATTTGTTCTCCACTTGGTGCGATCCTGTGTTGTTCATAGAAATCCCTCCAGTGCCTTGGCATTCTACAAATTACTATTTCCAACCCAATTTACAGGCTTCACACTTACAAAATAGGAGGGAAGGTCAAACCCCATACCTGAATATCACGCGATGGCCACATTGTTTACTTGAGGTTTAATCTAATAAAGGGAAAGAAAAGAAAAGAAAAAGCTAGAAGGCTATCTCGAAGAAACCCAGGTCTTTTTATATAATTCGAACTGCTAGGCTGCTAGGCTTAATAGTCAATGCGCGGCTAGCCCGGTAGAGGAAAGGCGAGCATATTAGGGCGGAGCAACCCGTCGACGGCCCCGCGAAAAAGTAAGCCTCCGGTGAACTGCCAGCATAAAAGAGTAGCAAAGTTATTCAAACGCAATGTGGGCTCAAATGATCGCTTGTTGAAGCCTGGTTCCTCGGCACATGTAATAGGTCAAGGGCTAACTTGTATCCTGCTCAAGGATGGCTTCCACAGCCGCCACTGTTGTCATGACCAATATACTTCCATTAATATCGTGATTGGACCAAGGCTTCAACCTATCTCAACGCAAGCTGCTGCCCACTATAGTACCAGTATCTGGCAGCAACCCTGGCCCGAAAGCTTTTCCCAAGGTATATAAAAAGAAGATTACTAAGGAGAATAATAGTGGTTATTAGGCCGAAAGTCACATAGAACCACGTCAATCCAACTTTCTCAGACCATGGCTGGAGGGCAAATACAAAGAAGGTTGAAATCAGGTTCCGAATAAAAGTAACCCCAACAAGTGAGTCAGCAATAATCTATAGTACAACAGTTAGCTCCCAATGTCTTCCACCATATGTTCAACATATCTTGTCTTACCTCTGTGTAGGAGTCAGTAAGATATGTCAGGGCAGCACTGCTGGCCGGAACAACCCCAAAAGAACTGACCCCCAGTCCAAAGGCCGGGAGGAGCCAGTGAGACCCGTTATTCAACCCAATTCCGAACATAAGCAGACCGGCCGGTACGAACGGGGTAAATGCTAGACATAGCCAGAGTCGCATCTCCGGCTCGAAGATACCGCCATTGCGCTTTGCGAGGAAGAGCACGATCGAGTCACTAAGAGGTCCGCATGCCAGAGCTCCTATACTGGTACCAATAAATGGTGGGATCCCCATCAGGCCGATCTGGGCCGCGCCAAAGTTGTAAGGGGGCATGGTCATCACGGAGGAAAGCGTTGTCACCGGGACTGTAGTGCAAGCTGTCATAATGCCATACTCGAGAGCCATGAAGAAGACAGCCGGGATGCTGAACAGTATCAGGAATGGCTGATAGCTGTGTTTTGCCAGTTCGCCAAAGGAAACTGCTGAAATGGTCCAGGGCATAAGTTTCTGCCAATATGTCTTCTTTGGGATCGAGTGGTCAATCTGTATATCCTCAACCTGTGATTGTTCGTCCCGAGTGGTACCAATCTTGTTTGTTCCTGGTACTTCAGGATCATATTTGTCAGTATACTGACCCGATAGAGTCTTTTCCGTGATAGGAGCCACATTAATGGACGAGGCACAAAACATAGTCTCCTCGTAGAGAAAAGCAAAAGCAATCAGCCCTGCGCCAAAAAGAATCGCCATCCACCACCAGATCCAGCGCCAGCCTTGCGACAGTGTGATAACCCCACCAGCTAGAGGCGCCAGCGTAGTGCCTACTGTCATAAACCAGTAGTATATGGTATTCATCAGTCCTCGCTGGTGGACGAAAAAAACATCGGCCACGGTCATCTGCACCAGCACCTCTGCAAGAGCACCGACAATACAGCTCAATATATTGACCAGCATGAGATCGGCGACCGTCTCCATTTTCGCAGTCCACACACTAATCCCACATTGAATGGCGGTGCTAAACACGTAAATTGGCCGACGTCCGAACTTGAGCGCAAAGGGTACGAGAATAATGGCGCCGACGCAAAGAGATCCGCAGCCGGCGGCGTAGCTATCATTCAATAGCTCAAAGCTGAATCCTAGTCCCGCATTTAGTGGACCCCAGGTGACCGTGGCCACGTCGATTCTAACTATGTTAGCCTTCTGTCATAGATCAATGGTGAGGGAAAAAAGGACACTCACAAGGCTAGGACCATCATCACGTAGTAGGAGACGAGTCCGAAATTCAGGTATTTGCGCCAAAGGGGCCAGTTCTGGCTTGTTCAGATCCCTGAGTCTTCCCCATGAAGAGGGATCTATTGGTAGACCTACCAAAGGATCGTTTGGATTCGTACTGGGCTTTGGTTGCAGAATCACTAGGGACTGTTGACTTGGTTTCAGGGAATCTAGCAGAAAAAAGGTGAGTCACATTCGTTTATTCAATGAAGATAGCGGAACTTCTCACTAACCTTTGATTCGAACTGTTCCGGGTGGCCAGGCTGGATCACCAGCTTGGTTGGGACTGGGCATGGCTTTCATGAAGCATGTAAAGAGTATAAACACTTCTGTATAAGGGCAAAATCAAGAGGTCCCTTTCAAACTGAGACACGCGACTGTGATCTCAGTCCATTTTATGATCCCCCTGGCATGTGCTGAGCTCGCAGAACGCATCCCATCATTCAGCTGTAGTCAATATGCCTGTACTCTCGATTGGCGTGGGGATTGTGATGCACTTTGTCCCAAAAGGGAAGTTTGAAGCATCCACCAATAGGGAAACGAGTCTGGGGGAGCTTATCGCACCTCGGCTATCTCAAATGAGGGGGAATGTTGTGTAGATTATGCGGTAGGGTGGGGGTAAGCAATATGATCTACTGAAGCTTTCTTCATCACCCGCCCAATTCCTTCCTCTCGTTGTTGAGTGAAGATGGTCATCCCCGCGGTTTCTGGGGATCTACCAGCACTTCCCACCAATTAATTCAGTGAGATATATTTACCTGAGTATTATTAGGAAAGTAGGCCACTTTTTATTTTAATTGCATTAGCTGTGAACATCTGCCTAGATAGAAAAGTAGAATTGAAAGAACTGAAATATAAAGCTCTTGAATAGTGTCTGCTTCGCAGTTAAGTGAAACGAATGACCCATCAAGGCTTCTGGTAGTTCATTGTTGATCTCCCACTACGATCCACATACAATGCCGCCGGCCAATCGCGTCATTCTGTGCCGTTGAGGTGATGCAACGTCGGCTACGCACCTACACCAACCAGAAGCCTCGATTCTGTTCTCCAAGGCATCTCAGATTGGGCCCCGTCCAACATGCTTGTCGGCAAAAAGTCCAAACTTCCACCCCTCTTCATAATTGCAAGAGGAAACTCCTAGAGATCGTGGTGTCTTTCGCCAGTCTCCTGTGCAGTCGATAAATAATCCCACTCAGACCACATCAGAGCCCGGGCTTTTGAATTGTACAGCAGAAGCAGAGCTTGGGCAACCGTCAAAATGACCAGTGTGTTCAAGAACGGTCGAATCTTTGCACCTTCGCAGTCCTCCGCCGGCAACGGCAATGAATTTGCCGAGGGCATGATCATTGAGGGTGATAGAATTGCCTACGTCGGCCCTCTGGAAAATGTTCAAGTCCCAGAGCATGCCAATGTAATCGATCTACAAGAACGCATTGTGCTTCCCGGCTTCATCGACGGCCATGTGCATATTCTGCAATACGGCCAGTCCCTACGCAAGGTCAACCTGATCGCCTGCACATCTCTTGAGCAAATTCGCGAGGCCATCAAGTCCTATGCTACATCTCATCCTTTCGTTCCACGTATACTGTGTCGAGGCTGGATTCAGTCTTCTACTGATGGAGTCGCACTGGCGACCATGTTGGACGACATTGACCCGCGTCCTATTTATATCGATTCATTCGATTTACACTCTATGTGGTGCAACTCGGCCGCGCTCGACGAGATGCAAGCGCATTCCGCTCCAGATTTGCCCGGGGGCTCTATCCATCGTGATGAGAATGGAAGAGCCTCAGGGTTAATGAGCGAGGCGGCACTGATGAATCTTGCTTGGCCGTATCTAGAAAGCACTACTTCAACTAAGGATAAGCTGAGTGCCTTGGACATGGCCGTTGCTGCATACACTGCTGCAGGGTATACCGGTCTCGTCGATATGGCCATGGACGAAGGGACATGGGAGATTCTAAACTTCTATCGCCGGGACAAGAATATTCCCTTTCATATTGCTGTCCACTGGCTGGTTCCATTCTCAGATAATCAGCGAGGGAATTTCCGCTATGTCGACCGTGCTATTGAACTGAAGCGAAAATTCACCCAGCCCGAATTTTGCGTCGCTGGAATCAAAATAATCTGCGATGGGGTTGTTGATGGATGTACCGCTGCCCTGCGACAGCCATATACAGGCAAGTCCGATCCAGTCGAGCCTATCTGGCCGGCAGATATGCTGCAGGAAGTGGTACAACTTGCAGATTCAGCCGGACTTCAATGCGCCATCCACGCGATTGGCGACCAGGCAATCCATCGGGCAATCAACGTGCTTTCGAAGGTCGGCACGCCAGGAAGGAGACATCGGATCGAGCATCTCGAACTCACTACCTCGGAAGATGCTAAAAGGCTCGGCGAGCTGGGAATCACGGCATCAGTTCAACCAGTTCATTCTGATCCTGCATTATTCAAAGCTTGGCCTGGACTAGTTGGTCCCGAGCGCTGTAAGCGAGCGTTTGCATATAAAGAGTTCCTGGATGGGGGAGCCCCTCTTGCGATCGGTACCGATGCTCCCACTGCTCGTCACTTTCCATTCCCTAATCTGTATAATGCTACGACCAGACGGTCGGCGCTTGAACGTGACACCGAGGCCACAGTCAATCCTGATTTTGGTTTGAGCTTGGGTGAGGCGGCTACGGCTGCCACGAAGGGCGCCGCTTACGCGCGGTTTGCGGATTCATGGACCGGGAGTTTGAAATCTGGGTTGAGTGCGGACTTTCTGGTTGTCGACATGCAGTGGACACTAGATACACTTCTCGAAGCAAGTGTTTGCCAGACGTGGTATCGGGGAAAGAAAGTCTTTGACTCAGATGTTGATTCGAGAGAACACGGTGAATAGAGGCATATTTAGGTGGAAATAGAAATGCAAAGTACAAGCTATCTTGATCATACCAAGCTACCTATGCAGCAAAGGGTTTGATTAGTGAAAAGCTTGCGGTTTGTGCTTCATTCGTGGCAGTTCTCTTCGCTTCACAGATCTATATTCCTAAGCGCGTCATGGAAGAAAAATGGCAATGCACTTCCACCTGGTGCATTTGATTTCCCAAGCTGATTGAGTAGCAGTCGTCTGCTGCTCCTTCTCTCACCTTTCTATCTAACTGGACTTCTCGATCAAAGTGACCAGTAAATATTTGCCTCAATGTGTGCCGCGTTCCAGGCGATGCTGATGATGGCTTCCCTCTTTCCCTTAAAGGCCTGCCCTTGCCTCGAACCTTACCCCAACACCTGTGGATTTAACCTCCGCCGGTATCTTGAAGCTCTCTCATTCAAAACGTCAATACGAGTCCCCAGCCTCATGTTGCCCCACTAACCTCTCTCAGTATGGCATGTCGATCGCCTGATGGCCCTTGCTCAGCCCCGCCTCGCCTCAGCTGCACCGACGCGTGAGTTGTTGATTGTGTTTGGTGTGTGTATCGACTGTGAGTTTTTGAAGGTAGCAATGGATGGACAGCCACAGTCGCTGTGGAAAGTCGCTGAGGCACAAATAGATGAGTCTGAGAAACAGCTCCTGTCTTTTGACCAAGCGGACCGGATCGACCTCGACGAACTGAGCCACTCAACCCAAGAAGCCTACCAAATATGCCTGAAAAAGAGATACAAAATCTGCGTTCCGGGCAAGAACGGCCAAGAGATCATCGCCCAAGATATTCTGGGGAAAATGATTCGTTGACTGCAAGCGTTTCAGAATGTTGGTAACCAAGTCGTGCAGTATGATCTCAATCACCTCGCGCTACCCCCACGCGGGAGTGAGCTTCTTACTACAGATGAGTGAAAATGGGAAGAAATCAGTGGCTTGGGATTTTCAGACAACTATAGATTGCCACCCAAGACATGGAAAAATTCGATTTCGCCGTACAGGGCGCCGAGAAGATCGCGCGCATGATAGCACGGTACCGTATTTTTGAAGATATCTATTTCCAGCAATCCTCACCAGTAACAGGGCATCTGCAGCAAGCAGTGGTGCGGTTGTATAGAGCGGCCCTCCAGTATCTGGTTGCCACCAAGCTGTATTTCCTGGAGAAGACCGGATGTGAGTAGCATGGTTTCCTCGAAATCAGGCCGTTCACTGAGCCATCTAGTGCGTGTCTTGAAGGGCAGCCTTTTTCCAGGATATGGTGGCCCAGATGTATTCCCTTGAAGTCGAGGTGGATCGCTGCGCAGACCTAGTCCATTTAGAAAGTGCGTTTTGATCATGGGTTGACCATCGACGTGTCTTGTCTTTGCTAATGCCAGTGAAATCAGTGGAAAGTGATTTGGCTACTCGGGTAACACGGCTGTCATCAGGTATTTCAATGCCTTTGCCTCTATACTAGAAGCGATTAAACATGCTTTGCCAGACATCGAAACCGCATGCCATCCCGGGACTACGTCTAACCAAACTCAGCTAGATCGGATCGAGACCTGCGAGATGCTCGAGGGCGCAGCAGGAAACATTAACTTCGGCGCCCAGATGATACGGTTTCTTTGGGACTACTCCCCCAACCTTGTGCCGACGCCGCAGATGCTTGTCAACGCTGTTTGTACAAGTCTGAATGACGAAGAAAGGATATCGTGCTTCCTATTGACCAAGAGAACTGGTCGGCTCACTCTGTATCGGGCTCTGGCGGATGCTCTCATGGGCAAGAAAAACGGCTCTGCGATATTTGGTCGCGTCTTGTACTCGAGTATTCCGCTGGAGTTAACTGAAGAGGATGTCTTGGTTGCGTTTGAGAAGTGGCAAGGAGTTTTGTTGAAGCGGATGCTGGAGATAGAAGAGGGTGTTCGGCCGTCCCAGGATATGCTTGTCACGGCCATCGAGCATCGGAATATCACGGCTTTGGAGGTCTTGCTTCCTGAGCCAGGATTTCATGAATTGGTTTCGGATGAACTACTGGCCAAGGTCACAGACAGTCAGCATCAGGAGATGATCGAGATATTCCAGGGACAGGGATTTACTGTTGCAGCCGATGGGGCAAGTTAAGCTCTTACGTCCAAGATTCAGACAGTACCTATTGCCATGGTGTATTCCGTGAATAAATCCAGTACATCCAATCACGGACATAGAATTTTGACCATAAAACTCCCTGCGCCATCTATCATCATAGCAGCACGTGTAGAGGGCTGTGCAGTGTTCCCAATAGTCAGGCCACCATCCTGACTGTGCCCAGTCCACGATGGCAAGAACGTGAGCTGGTGTGCTTTTGATATGACAAGATTTCCTCGATAAAGGTCCGCCTGGGTGAACGTGATTTTTCCATCGTCTGGTAGCAAGTGTCGATACGGATCTTGCAATCCTTTCGGTGAGGGAGCCACCACTGAGTCAAGACAAAGAGCCAGTAATTGAAATCTTTGATGAACAAGAAAGGTCCGTCTTTTAGTTTCTTCTCCAAGTCTTAATCAAGAAGCTGCTGCTGGTTGGTTCGGCCTAGTAAAGGTTGGTCAAGTTTTGCTTTAGGGGGGTGTTTGAGGACACACCGATGAACTGATGAACAGGATCCGGTTCTAATTGACGCAAAGAACCAACGATGTTGCATAGTTGGTCATGAATCATCTGTTTATTCAAGTCATCGAGCTTTCCACACCAGGATCTCAATGTTTCCCCCTGGGTGGGCTCCATGTAGAGGAACACATGGCTTCCCATCCACGCGTCATCCATACAGAAGCTTCAAGGATAGGAACTTTGTCACCAAACACCCACTTGGTTATCCAAGGGTTCAAGGCTTTTGTGACCTTGATAATTGGACCAAGTTTGACTGAGACATCTAGGTCCTCGAATATCACCGGCACTGGGTCTGGTGTTTTGAAGACATTCTTGAATAGAACTCTGACTTGCGCCGGCGTTGGGTGATGATTGGGGTCTTTGGAAAATGAGGATTCAAGGAAGCCCACCTCACGCTGGGTTGCATCTGGGAGTTGAGGGACCGGGATTGCTTGACTCTTGTCATGATGGGGGATGTGACAGACTACCTGTTCCTTGGGGCATTAAGAGATGCAAGAGAATGCCGACACGTACGACTGCAGATAGCCCCACTCAGAACAATATCTCCGAGCCTATATGTTATGGTATTATTAGCTTTTAGTCATTTCTTACTACTTCTTTGGGTAGAAGTCTGCACTTTCTGATAGGGTGATCATCTACCCCATTGTTCTCTATTCCAGGCTTTATACAAAAAGGTATCTAATTTGAGAGCTGATTCTACTACACGCAGATGTCTCAACTTCCCATTATGTAGAACACTATATATATAGTATCGGCTCTAATGGCTTCGATCAATAGCGAAAATGAGCTTCACCGCAAACAAAACTGACTCAATGAAGACCCAGACCCAAAAACGAGAGATGGGGGCCAGCTCGTTTCCTGCTTGGTCCTTTTGACCTTGATTGGTTACCCAGGTAGTTTCATGTCATGATGGGAGCAGTGTGGGTAATGTTCTCGATGGGATCATGAAGAATTGGTTAAATTTCGGGCTATTCAATTCTCACTTACCCAAATCAATTGGCGAGAAAACCTGGCTTGTGGAATTGTTTGGGCTTTGGAAGTGAGCATCAAGCAATTGGATGTCTCGATGATGCCATTCATCGTATTCATTGCCCTGCTTATACGGGGAAGTTGAAAGGTCCTCATAGTTAAAATGATATATGGAGATCTTATCCGTTCAGAATGACGCCGCGTACGTGGACCTATTCGTCATTGGACCTGCATTTGGATCCAAATACAGCTGTAGATGGGCTATGTTCAGCTCCCGGGCCTTCACCGCGTTGCCCTAGCACATAAGGCTAGAAGAATTAAGAGACTTTCTATCATATACCAATTTCCGAGCTTCAGTACCAAGGCATAATGGCTGGGATCTGCTCTAGTAATGCTCGGGGGGGGATTTTAGTGCTAGAAGGATCGGATCTACATGATGCCGCGTGTACGTGGGGACACGTCATCGTAGCCCCAGGGGGGAATTTACAATTGACCAATTAAACCTGAAAAGAAAAATTAGCTTGCCCCGAGCATAATAGCTCGAGTCTGCAATGTTGTAATTCCCGCTTGTTTTCTCGTCTTAGGGCTTCGGGGGCCGTTGTCCGAAACTCACCCACCATCTGCCGAAGATCAAACCTCAACTAGACCTCGGGTACCTAGATCGATAACAAGCTTAATGTGACAGCTTAATGTGCCACTCTATTCACTTTTAACGAACTCTACAATAGCTAGATATTGTGGCGTTCTTGGCATAGTTCTCCAGCTTACCCTTGATGATTCTAAATTCAGGGGTCTTTGCTATCCACGGATTGTTTCGTGGGAGCCCATTGAAATGGGGCCGCGTCAAGCTCTGGAGACACAATTCCAGTCCAAAGTAGTCGCCGCCCGGTTCAGCCCTCTGGGGTGATTTACCTCTTGGCTACCTAATGAGCTAATATTTTAGACCAGCCTTGACGACCACGACGCGTCACTGCCGTCAGTATCTCATTCCTGGGATCAATGTTGTGATGGCGCTGATTCTTTGGAGAATCCGGAACAGAGCGTCTCGAGTCGAAAGGTATAAAGAGGAAGTTCTTCGTCCTGTCTTCTGTCCATCATCACTCTCATTCAAACACTTCCAACCCAAAGACAACTTCAATCTTTTCCTGTTACAACCACTCTTCCACTGCCAGGATGAAGGTTTCTGCTGTTCTGACCACTCTGATGGCCGCTGGCCTCGTGGCCGGTGCTCCCCCGAGTGACCGTATGTCAACTTCCACATGAAAATCATGGTTACACCGAAGCATTTGCTAACACTTATCATCAGGTCCCACCGACGTCCAGGGCCACCCCCTGCCGGAGCCCACTTCTACTGATCTCCCTCCGCCTCCGCATGGCCAGCCGCCCAAGGATGGCAACGACAAGCGTGACGTGCTGCCTCCTCCCCCGAAGGACGGCCAGCCCCCGAAGGATGGTAAGCCTCCTCACGACGGTCAGCCGCCTAAGGATGGCAACGACAAGCGGGACAACCTCCCCCCTCCCCCGAAGGACGGCCAGCCCCCGAAGGACGGTCAGCCTCCCAAGGATGGCAAGCCCCCCAAGGATGGTCAGCCGCCTAAGGATGGCAACGACAAGCGTGATGTGCTGCCTCCTAAGGACGGTCAGCCCCCCAAGGATGGTAAGCCTCCTCACGACGGCAAGCCCCCCAAGGATGGTCAGCCGCCTAAGGATGGCAACGACAAGCGGGACAACCTCCCCCCTCCTCCGAAGGACGGTCAGCCCCCGAAGGATGGTCAGCCTCCCAAGGACGGTCAGCCTCCTAAGGGTGGCAAGCCCAACTAAATCTATCTTTGAGAAGATAGATTGTGTGGATGCCTCACATAGATCTTGTTCTGGACTTGATTCAAGGTGGAATCTGGATCTGAGAAGGGAAATACATGGTTTTTGGTTGGAGGAAATCGGAGCACCGAGACGGTGTGCTTTTCTTTCTGCTTGACCGGTCAAATGTCCACTTTTCAGTCTCTGTATCTAGCTACATACACTCGTTTACTTAATAAATTAGAGCTCTTTTGCCCTGAACTGTTTGATCTTCGCGAATAGGTGACCAGGTCATTGTAGGGATAGGCATAGGATAGACTTCCGCCTCTAGTGGCCTATGGCTGTGGGAAAGATGCTCGCACAGAAAGGGAGTTGCAGCATAAGTTCATTGATCATATGTGTTATACCATGATCAATCGGCTGCTGAACGTTACTGCGGAAACAGATTATCCAGCTATAAGCCTTCCTCATATTCTTTGTGATATACGATATATAAACTAGAACTTTAGATAGAAATAACCGTGTACCTGAGCTTGTAATATTCTTTTATTGTGGTTTTTTTTTTTTTTTTTTTTTTTTTTTTTCATTTCCTGAGCTATTTTGAGAGACCCAAAGAATAAATGCAATGAAAGAAAGCGAAGCCAAAAGTATAAAAGAAAGACTTCAACTTCTCCCGTCTGCTTTATCATCGCTTTACAAGCAAGAGGGTTTAATACAACGGTCTTTTTTGGACTTCTTTCCTTGTTTTGAAAGGAAACCCATGGATCTATTCCTACAAATTTAAAGTCATTTTTAAGCTGATATTAGCGTCCATGGATGCCTCTAGAGAAGCCTACAGAACCAGTCGGTCGGATTTAACATTGACGGTCGAAGTCTCCGAATGTGGAAGACGAGACCGATGCGCCCAAAGAGGAATATTCGACGAAACTCCAATAAATTGAGAACGAAATGGAGGACTACCAGTGTCACTGAAGTAGACATTAAAATGAAGCAGTGGGGATGAAGAAATCGTTATGCCTTCAGGATGTTGTTTGTATGGCACTAGCTTCTGTATGGCTCTACGCCTTCTCTATTTTTGGCCTTCTTCTGTACGTGGGAGTGTATGAGCATGTGGGATTCAAAATCTGCTTCGATTCAGATGAAGCGTCTGCATAGCCATTCCGCCCCTAGTTGAGGCTCTACTAATTGAATAAAGTTAGATTCATTGATCGAGATCGAAGTCTTCGAAAGCGTTTGTTCATCAAGATCTGTGATCAACATCACATATAATACAAAGTTCGTCTGTACATTATGCAATTGGAATAATCGATTCAAACAGAAAATTAACATGTGGAGATTCCATAATTTGGTAATCCAAAGGCGATGCGCAATAGTCTCTTCTGTCGTCAGCCCGATTTACGCCTTGAAACTAAAGCATCATCATGACATCACTGGCACATTCGCCTCGAAAACATTAGATTCAATATATGCACAATTTTGTTATACTAATTGATTTGCAATTGGAAAGAGAAATAGGATATCTTCGAGGGTAGGATGATATCATGCCAAACTCCAAGCAGCTCCGACGCCTCCGGTATCAAAATGCCTTAGGGCTGAGGGTATTCTTTCACAAGAGCCCTAGCACGGAGAATGATATTTACTCATCAGGCTTGCGGAGGTTGAATCGAGTGCTCCGGTCCATGTTGGGAGTAGGAAGAATGGCACCTTGAGGGTTCATTGTCAGCACGCTTATCATAAAAGACCCACGCCGAAGAAAATGAAGAGATGTAGACAGAGTGAAAAAAAAAAATTCAGGAAATCTTACTTTCTGCAAGCTGGTCCTGTCCAAGCCAGTGCTCATTGCTCTTCTGAAGATCCTCGAGAGCATGCTGGTGGGCTAGTTCCGCGCACGTCGCCTGTGGCGATCTAATCGAATCCCGGTGTCAGTATAGATGGATTGGATAAGACATGGCAATATAGAGAGATATCTCATACGGGGCGACATTTCTATCCACCAAATCGTGGGAATCCTTCGGGTTCTGCGTCTCTGCCTGACTCTGGTGGTGCCCCTCGAGTGAGGTGCGGTGGTCCATGGAAGTAGGGTCGAGGGGGTTGCCGTCAATACTGGATCTGACCATTTTGGAGATTTTTAGGGTGTGAGTGGATTGAATGCCGATGAAATCCTTAGATATAGGATGAAGAATGGTTTATTGGAGATAATTACGGACAAAAGTTGTTGGGAAAAAAGAGAGTGAGGTTGGGAAAAGGATATATATCCAGTGGTTAAGTGCGGGGAGAGCGATATCCCATGGGCGACAGTGTGGCGACTTATGATATAACCACTTTGAACTCCTGTCGCCAATGAAATCAGATATTTTTAGTGTTCATCTTTTGTTAACAAAAGAAATTGTCTCTGCAAAAATGTAAGCCAGCTCTTTTGTTTGGTTTAATCAACCTCCATCGAGATCAAGCAATATAGTCAAAACCTACCAAGAAGCAAAGAGATATACAGGGTCAGTCCTCGAATGATCGTTAGAAAAGGTTCCTTTCACCCTATTTCTTTCTTTCTTTCTTTCTTTCTCTTTCTTGTCCTAATTTTTTAAAATTTCTAAATTCAATCCCCCCCCTAGTTCCTGAAGGACAGAGAAAAAGTATCTTGGGTGATCAGATACGGAAAGTGTGTCTATTGCAAGACAAACAAATATGTTCCGATTTTTTTCGTTATAGTGTATCTCCTGGGCATACACTACCAACGCGGCTTGATGCTGATGGGGACGCCTGGCTCTGTTGGCGCCCTCATGTCTATGGTTATGATCCTTTAAAGGTTGATATCTTTGAATTCTTCCGTACATCCTCAAAAAGGTGAAAGAGCTCTGATCCAGGACCATGTCTTCTTGATCAGATGCGTTTGTATTTTTATTTTATTTTTTGCCTCTCTTTCGAGTTTGATGTTATTTATTTGTATACCTTTTTTTACGGAGGAAATTCATCCCGAGATTTAAAACAAGAAACTTATCAGCCTCGAACCAGTGACTAGGTCTTACTCCTCGAGTTGATTCTTCCCATTGCAAGACTAATTGCCGGTTGATGGTTAGGCGCACTTTTGGGAAGTTGCAGCCTTGAATGATAAGGATGGCTTCAATACTGCCGACGACACGAAGGAGTTCAACGAAAATGTCCTTGGGGCCATGAATGGGAGAGCTCCCGGTGGCCAGGCGGACTACATCGACCCCCTCGGTTGGAATCAATTCAATGGCTGCGACGATAACACCCAGGTCTACTGGATGACCCCAGTCGAACTTGAGGGTAGTGGGAAACCGGTCGGGCAAAGCCCAAGTTTGAGCAGAAGATCAACAGAGTTAATGACTTCGTCCGGGAGCAGTTGGATGGCAACGTCAAGATCAACACGTTCCTATATCAGCACCTGCAGTACTGGAGCAAGCTGAATGGAGAAAAGGGGGGATCTGGACAAAGTCAACAAACAGGCATATGGAATGTGTGCTTTTCAGTCAGTATTCCCTCGTCCTTGCCCCACGACTGAGTTATCTTGTATCTTGTGTTATCTAACCTCCGAGCAGATACGATGGAGACAGAAATTGGCGTCTATCCTACCAACATCAAATCTACTCCAACCAAGCTAGTTTGGCAAACCAGCTTAATTATAAGCCTTCGAACGAGGCCCAGTATGGAGGTTATGACAAGAAATACTATCGGCCGACGAATCTCAAGGACACGTTGGAAGAGTGGCATGGATAAACACTGGATGGGATATTGAAAGATTATTTAGCGTCGCCGAGAAGTACAGTATATACTTTGTGTCGGTATAGAAGTCAGGAAGTAATGGACTTTGGTAGTGTTGGGGCCGAAATTGGAGTGATCGTCGTTGTTCCATAGAACCCCATGTATAAATACCCGCCAGCCCCTCTCCCTTCTTAGCTTTCTTATTCTCTTTCATTTGTTTCACACGTCCTTCTTTTCTCGCCCTGGAATTTGTAGATCTCTGCAATCTCCCACGAGAAATATGCCAGATCAT
Organism: Penicillium alfredii; assembly: GCF_028826965.1. Classification (NCBI taxonomy): domain Eukaryota; kingdom Fungi; phylum Ascomycota; class Eurotiomycetes; order Eurotiales; family Aspergillaceae; genus Penicillium; species Penicillium alfredii. The sequence goes on along the minus strand of NW_026622701.1, from coordinate 1,820,148 downwards.
TTCGGCCAATTCTTCCGAGCATGAGCCCAGTCTTCGCGCCTTTGCTTGCGCCAGTCGGTCTTGTTATGGCATGGCGTTGCCTCATCTCTACCACACCATCAGAATCAGCGTATATTCCAACCAACAATTGCAAGACTTGCTAGAAAAGAAACCAAAGGATCTCGAGACTCGTGCGAGTTTTCGACATGTCAAATGTCTCGTGGTCGATGGAGAAATGCGCCGGGAGGCAGACCCTGTCCCGGAACAGGCTCAACCACCTCCACACCCGTTGAAAGATTATCTGCAGGTCGTTGGGCGGCGTGTTTGACCGGATAAATCTCCTAATAATTGGTTCTCCGAGTGGCATAGCTTTTCTCTTGCCTCTTTGAAGGATTGATAGCTAATCTACACCAATGAGAACGGAATCGAAACTGTTCGAATACCATGCATGCATAATACCATGTAACACCTCTCAAGCGAGGGGACTGGCTGTAGATGCAGGCCCTGGAAGGACTAGGTATTCAAGGCAAGCCAATATGCATATGATCATATGATGACCCGACAAGAAAGGCAGCATATCCCGAAAAGACCCTCAGCGTTATCATCGATTTCAAGCAGCTGGACTATAGACGCCACGGCGGCGAGAACGCTTTGATTGATGAAGATAGTACGCAAGAGCATTGTAATACTTTCCAAACCCTCAGTTTTGTATAGTTAGTATCAAAAAATGTAGTGTTTTTGTCAATACCGCGTATGGATAGCGAGTATGAGGCTGTTGAGAATGCCGTGGACGTAGCGAGTAATCCTTGGCATATTGGCTTTTCTGCCGCCAAACCAATTGTCTCGAACCACACGGGTGATCTGCAGTGTTCCTTGCCTGTTCACGGTGTCCCCCGTATTCTGCAGCCTATCAACCCCGGGAGTTCAAGCCACTGTAGGTGTTGGTACTGCCCAGAGCTAGCCAACTTTCGGAAGTAACCTTAGCACTGTTGATTTCCTACATTTCTTCAGCTGCATTCTCAAAGATGCACATTCTGCATGCATAACTGCAAAAAAAAAAAAAAAGAGTGGAAGATAGCCAGGGGGGTACGAGTTGAGAGATATTGAGAGATTGGTCACGCCAAGGCATTCTACTCACCGTCTGATGTGTACTCAATATTGAGTAGGAAATAAGGCCGGTATCTTCGTGCCAATAGCTCATCGAATGATGTAAATAGCCTCTAAACTTCTTTTCTCCTATATTTTGCACCTTGCCTGTGCCTGGATGTTCAATCTCCAGACCATCAAACAGCCCTAGGTCTTATGATCATTACGGTTGTATAGCCAAGACCATCTGGACATGCCGCCGCAGGAATGTCTCTAACAAACATTCATGATGGCGCCTGGTGCATTGATATACGAACTGCGGTTAAGGAGGAAGTTCGAGGATCTTCAAAAACACAGCCGAAAAAGGCAAGTAGTCCACGTCCAGGGTCTACTACCTAAGACCCGATACGAGGTGTGGAGGCTTTTGTTGCATTTCCGTCGGTCTTTGAACCCACGAAGACTCTCAAATTGGTTACTCTCAGTTGTGGGTGCTCGTATTCATGATTAGAGAGAGTTGTATACCAATGCCCGTAAAGATAGAGAGTGTGAGATAATGAAATGAAGTATGTGTCAACTATAAATACCCCATGGTTCCCCCACTGATCGGCTTGATCTTCGTCCTCTTCAACTGTGATCAACAGGCACCGCATTCCAATCACTCAACCCGAACACCAGTCTCTGAACATTATTCTCTGCCAACATGAAGGTCTTTGCTACTGTCGCCGTTGTCATTCTCGGGTATGTTACTCGATAACATGGTTATGTGAAGTGATCATGTACTAACATCGTTAATTCCTAGACTTGCTGCCCAGCGTTAGTCCCCTTGCAACAGTCCCCAAGCTGTTCTATACTAACCACCACAGAAACCCTGGCCCTCGAGTCCGGCCTCGAGTCTGAGGTGCCTACCCAGCAATCGGAGGCGCTCGAAGCCAGAGCTGTGGGCTGCTACCAGCAAGGTACCAAGAGCAAGCCCGCTATGTGCTACAAGCCCAACTGCCCGTCGGACCGGCGCAGCGTGTTCTGGGACTTTGGGTGCCGTGATGGTAGCTGGAAGTGCTGCATTTAAATGCCAGTTTGGGGCTGCAGCGGTGGTTTCGGCTTGTTCCTAGTCGTCGCACTGTTGTCCTTTGAAGGAGAATGGCCGCTGGTAAATTCTTCTGTTTGGAATGGGAAAGCAGATATGAATTGTTGATTTGAGGACGTGCATGTCGTGTTTTTTACTCACTACCTTTACACTCCTTCGGTAGTGCTTCAATTGACTGAGCTTAGTTCATATCCATGGATAATGCACAGTATTTTGTAGTGGTTGAATGAGAAACAAGGGCTCTGGCTTGAGTTTAGAAGATGACATATCGCTCTAGAGTAGAACTTGGCTTTAATATGTCAGAACCTTTTCCATCCTTGTTCACACATACAAATCCAGACCCACTATCTGCTGGCGTCTCTACTTGGGCCTGCGGGGAAAGTAACCCAAAGAATAGGTAGTACTCAAGACGACAGCCTCAGATTTTCGAAATCGAAGCTAGAATCAACATGGAAAGTAGTAGAACTTCAAAAGGGAAGTTGATTAAGGGAGTTGGAAAGTCCCGGAGATAACGCCGATGACCGACGTTATCTCCAGAACACAAGAAGTGCTTGGAATAATTTGATAAAATCATCACGGACAGATCAAGACTCCTTAAATCCGACTTGATAATTTACATCCGCACTGGAATATTTGCACTCCAGATATGACCGAGTAAAGCTCATTCAGATCTGTGGCATCAAATCGCACAAGAACAATGGCACAACCACCGCCTGCAGGATGGCTCGACATCCACGGTCACTTCCAACCTCCAATGTCGAGCGAAGAAGCCCAAAACAGCCTTAAGGTATTTTCGCGTGCCAAGTTCATCCTTAATGAACCAGCAGCATGGAGTGCAGAAGAGGTGCTGCGATACAACGATACCGCCAACGTCCGCATGCAGATGCTGTCATTTCTTCCAACAACCCATGACCGACTGAAACGAGCAAATGACTTTGGCGCCGCCATCGTCGAGAAATACCCAGCTCGATTCGGTCTTCTCGCCGCTTTGCCAACAGACAACCCAGCAGCCTGCGTCGCCGAGATCCGTCGTGTCACCAGCACATTCCGCACCCCGCCCGATGGATTCGCAACCACGACCGTATACAATGGCGTCTCTCTCGCAGACCCAAAATTGGAACCAGTGTGGACAGAGCTCAACGCCCGACGGGCGGTGGTTCACATCCACCCGAACGCAATAGCTCCATCTGCAACAGAGCTTCCCACGCCACTAGTTGAGGTGGCATTCGACACCACACGAACAGTGATCAGCATGCTCTACAGCGGGGTCTTTCGCAAGTTCCCCAATATCCAGTTCGTCGTGGGCCACTGCGGAGCCGCGCTTCCCGCGCTCTCAGGCCGGGTCGAGCTGCTGGGCACGGAAAAGTGGGTCGCAAATCCAAATCACATCACCCGCGAAGAAATCAAAACTCAGCTGGGGCGATTATATGTGGACACTGCAGCCACCGCGAAGTCCGGGCTGGTCCCCGCGGTGCAGATGTGTGGAGTTGGGCGTTGTGTGTATGGGGCTGATTGCGGTGTGTCGTGCTCGACGGAGGCGACGATGGAGGAGAACCGGCACGATGTTCAAGTCTTTGAGAGGGAGATGAGCATTCCGGTTAATACGATTGGCGAGAATGGGTGGAAACTCTTCCCCGCGGCGGCGAAGCGGGCTGGTTCTTCCTACGATACTTGAATATATATGTATTGCAGCGCCAGCGAGAGATATTCGAATCGAGGGATCGACGCTAGCGCCGCACTTATCACGACGTGCAGCAATCCTTGTGGAGAAATCAGAACATCTGAAGAGTGTAAGAGTGTATTTAGCGAAGACTTCAAAGAGCGGATCCGCTCGCAACTCTGGTCCACTAAGCCCGAAAAGGTGACTCTCTGGAGAACCCGAATTTGGCGCGCAGCCGATCACGTTCTGCGATGGAATCACACAGAACTTTTCTCTTCCTCTTATATCGTCGATTTCTCTTTGTATTCTGTTGTATGTGGTGGCTAGCAACTTTTCTTTTGAAGATCTATAGCGCCCTGTGAGATCATCCGTCGACGGAGAGGTGAGATCATACCCCGAACTTATCGTGTCTGGTGGTCTGGGGAAGCTAGGAAGTCTGGGTATCTCATAGATTCCCTGGGAAAGAGGCATGGTTTTCTCACGAGGTGATGTCTCGGGTCACGAAGATCAGGCCATAGGTATGATAGACGAAAGAACATTGTGATCGATTGCATCTCTGACCACATTCCCCAGATCACCATGACCCCAGAGCCAAAATCACCATCGTGTCCTGGGACGGACCCGACGACCCCGGAAACCCCTACAACTGGTCCTTGCGTCAGAAATGGACCCTGACGGTCTTGTCTGTGTTCGCGACCTTCATCACCATGACGAACGGCACGATCATCACCGTAGCCCATGAAGCCATCAACGAGCATTTCGGCATCTCAGACGCCAGCTTCCCTCACTCGTATTGGCCTGTGACGTCCTGGGCCATTGGAGGAGCATTTTCTTCGATGCTCGTCATGCCGCTAATGGAAGACTTCGGCGTGCGGTGGGTCTTCCTCCTCACCTACGCGATCTTCCTCTGTTTCGTCGTCCCACAGGCCGTAGCACAGAGTTTCGCCGCGTTGGTCGTGACGAGGTTCTTCGCGGGCGGTTGCGTCGCCATCCTAGCCAACACGGCGGCTACCGTTATCGGGAATGTCTGGGACAGCGAACGGTCTCGCAATATGCCCGTGAGCATCTACATCCTCACCTACCTGGCGGGCAGTAGTGTCGGGCCGGTGATTGGGTCGCCGATCTTTCAGTTTCTGTCGTGGAGGTGGATCGGCTACATCCAGCTGATGTGGCACGGGGTCTGCTTCCCCGTCTTTTTCTTTTTCTTTAAGGAGTGCCGAGGAATCGCCATTTTAGCCCAGCGTGCCAGGGTGCTGCGCCGGAACGGCAAGAAGGCCTATAGCCAGCACGAGATTGACAGCCAGGAGACCTCGATGCTGCGGATCGTGGCACGCAGTGCAACACGGCCTGTAGTTCTGTTCTTCACCGAGTCGGTGGTGTTTGTGTCGACACTGTGGTCTGCCTTTACTGTCGGCACGCTGTATCTGTTCACCCAGTCCGTGGAGCAGGTCTTTGCAGGGCTGTATGGCTGGACACCCTCGCAGGCCGGCTACGTCCAGGCGGCCATTGTGATCGGCGAATGCATCGGCTGGGTCGGGACGTTGTTCTCAGGCAAGTTATATTTCAACTCGGCCTCGCGTAACACCGAAGTCCCCGGCACCCCGATCCCCGAAGCAAGACTCTATCTCGCGATTTTGGGCGGCATGTTCGGCATCTCCGGCGGCATGTTCACCTATGCCTGGACCTCCTACCCGGATCTTCCCTGGATTGCCCCGGCAGTTGGGCTAGCCATGGCTGGCGCCGGGAGTGTGATTGTCGTGACGGGGATATCCGACTATGTTGTCGACGCATATAGCAAATATGCCGGCAGTGCGATCGGGCTGATTGCCGCGGGCGAAAATGTGTTCTCGGGGTTCTTGCCTCTGGCGGCCATGAGCATGTACTCCCAGTTGGGGTTCCAGTGGGCCAGTACGCTTCTCGCTTTTATTTCGCTGACACTTTCGTTTGCGCCGATTTTGGTTCTTGTCTGGGGTCGGGAAATCCGAGCCCGAAGCCCGTTCATGAAGGAGGCTATTATTGAAAGGAGGAAGAGCATTGACTCGGTCTGATGTCCAGTTTTTGTAAATGAGGACAACTGAACATAGCATTCATTTCTGCACATACCAAGAGTCATTTTCTGAATATATTGCTGGACCGGACTTGATTATTTTCCTGTCCTCTGTCCGACCAGACTATAACATCGCGGCCTGAAAGGGACACATGCCCTGTCAAATCTTGCCGTTAGAATTCATACCTATGAAGCCTTGGAGCCCACCTATTGCTCAGAGTAAGATCAGATCGAACTTCGGGCTTGCATGAGAAACCCTGACAGGAACTGTTGGCTCCAACCTCCCAACATGACTCGCCACACTGATCGTCGATACTTGATATTTTATTTCCCCTCGTTTAAGCACTTGATTTACCTCCTGCAGAAGGGCAATTAGGAAAAGTTCTTGTAAAAGCATATGAAGTCGATCGACTGCCGCCCCCACCATCTACCCTTTCAAGAGTTGATATACTACAACTTCGAGATTGTTTCAGCCTGGGCGATCAAACCGGGACACGAATCAGGCTGTGCAGTAGACAGTGCCACCGTACTAGTCAGCCCGAGGGAGAGGGGAGCTCTTTGTTTGTATGAAACCGCCGTCCAGAGTCTGTCTCTGTGCGTGGTTGCAATTGGCATCCCAATTTCACCAGGGCTGGGACATGTATAATCCTCGATCGGGCAGTTCCCCGCAGACAAAGCACAAGCACAAGCACGTTCGTTCGCCTCGAGGCACGACCCGGAAAATTGGGATCAATCCGATGGGGTGTCGAAGGATGAGACACCATGCCCTTAATCCTTGTTGCATACCCATCTTGTGCGGACCCTTTCTGTTCCTTTTTTTTCCCTTTCTTTTCCACCGGCACCTTGCTGTTAACCATGTCTTCTGCGGGTCTTTTCATTTTAGCAAAGAGAAGAATTTTCATCCGTAGATGAGGCAGAGCTTGGCGCGTCTTATTAGCCTCCCGTCCAAAGGTTGGTTGCGCCAAGCTTTTGGTCTTCGCCTCTTCCCATCGTCTTCAACCATGGAAGACCATGGCATGACACGGTCGGACGGGGTCTGGAATGCGCTGATCTTTACATGACATGTCCAGACCAGATAGGGCGCTGGGAGGGAAAATATCCTCCGAGAGTACCACGAAGAAAACCCTAGAAATTGGCTCATCTACCGTCATGCTCTCCATGCAGTAGCGTCCGAAGCCACCTCGGCAGGGGAACCTCGGATCAAGTCGCTTGCAAACAGAGGGGAAAAAAAAGAGAAAGAGAAAAAAGCTGTATAGTGGATATGTTGTTTTTTTTGGACGAGTCCCATTTGATCTGTCGCTTCGTCAATCCCAGGATGATCACCGGCCCTTTTCCTTGTAGGCGACACCGAAGGAATCAGCTCCAGCCACCAAAACCGGGCTGGACGGGATCGGAGAAAAACCCAGACAAAGAAGTTGTCCATTTGATTGAGCATCTCGAACGGTCTCTCAGTGGAACCGATCCCCCTCGTTTCAGTGGCTGCAAGTAAGCGCCCACCCTCTGAAACAACCAGGGCGGGTGCTTCAGGTTTTCCCAGCGCCAGTTTGATGTGAGTAGAATTCTTGGCGGCTCATCAGAGGGCCCCACTGCCTTGCCGTTGTGACCCCGTCGCGAAGTCGCTCCAAAGGAGAAGGTGATACGATGATCGGATGCACCGACGCGATCATGCAGCCCAGTCACCCCATCGCGGGTTTCTATGCCGAATCACCGTTGTTCAATGGCAGACTAGATATTCGATATTCCTCGAGATGAGAGTCGAAGGCGAATATTAAAATTACAAAAAGAAAGAAAGGTACATGGGAAGAGGCAAAAAAGAAATCAAAAGCCGCCTTACCGAACCCCCAAGAACGAATCACGGCGATCCCCTCGCCCCCATCCAGCGGTCACAACAGGCACTCCCGCCGTGACCCAGAGAGTCCACTCGATGACGTGTCTGGTATTGTATATTACTGGAGGGAACATGTAACTTACTTTAAATTACCACTATTTCTCCTCTCAATCCACAGTACACCCATACCATACCTGTCCCTTACCTGTCCCTCACCAGGGTCCTGGCGCTTCGTGGATTATTATTAGCACTGACGTTGTGTAGGCCTTCCCCCTCCCCTTCTCTTCTCTTTCTCTTCCCTCCATAACATATCCGACTCCGTTGAATCCTCTCTTCACCTTCGTTTCTTCTTCCGCTGTGCGAGAATTCAACCTTCCGTAGAGGCTTGCAACCCGGCTGGTCCAGTTCAGTCTCTGACATCTCTCTCTTTCTTGTGTCTTTGTCTTTGTCGGACACCCCCGAGGCTGGCTCCTCTATTTGTTGCGCATCGCTCATTGCCACCAACCTTGTTCCAAGTACTTATCTTTTGCCTTTTTTTTCCTTTCCCCCTTTTGGAGATATACATATACAATCTACCAACATCTTGGATTGTCTGGTTTTGTGAAAATTGATCTTCGCGTGTGATCCGACCGTCGAATCATCCTGACGGTGAGTTTGTGGTTTGGTCTTGGATGTCTCAGTGGAGTCGCAAATAATCTCAACGCTCTTTGATCGCTTCTGGGATTCTCGGCTTTGTTTGCGCATGCGTTATCAACCTGCGCCTTCCCGGTCGCCGCTGATGGTTCGAGCAGTTCGCGAGCAAAAAAAGCCACCATGTATCCTCAACCCGGTGCCCCTATGCCACCGCCACAGAAACCGGAAACCTTCATGCTTTCGCAGGAGGCGCAACAGAGCTTACCACATGATGCGCAAGTCGCATTGCAACAAGTAGACAACTGTATGTGGTCGCTAACTTGGCTGTATTGTATCATGTGTTGACTGTCTGTTTTACTAGTGAAATACTTCCTCTTGTCTGCCCCGGTTGATTGGCAACCGGATCAACTGATCCGTCGCTTCCTCCTTCCCACTGGTGACTATATCTCTTGTGTTCTCTGGTGAGTTCACTCGTGCTTCGAATTGTCCAAAAAGAAGGGGGTGGGTGATTGACGAACTATCTCAGGAGCAACCTCTTCCACATCTCGGGTACCGACATTGTCCGATGTCTCGCATTCCGATTCCAAGCCTTCGGCCGCCCCGTCAAGAACTCGAAGAAGTTTGAGGAGGGCATTTTCTCCGACCTGCGAAATCTCAAAGCCGGCACCGATGCGACCCTGGAGGAACCCAAAAGCGCGTTCCTGGATTTCCTCTACAAGAACAACTGCATCCGGACACAAAAGAAGCAAAAGGTGTTCTACTGGTATAGCGTGCCCCACGACCGGCTCTTCCTGGATGCATTGGAACGGGATTTGAAGCGTGAGAAGATGGGCCAGGAGGCGACCACGGTCGCCGTCAGCGAACCCGCCTCGTCCTTCGAATTCGACTCGTCCCAGTCTTTGTACGAGCAATTGACAAAGGCTCAACAAGCGAACTCGTCCTCGTTTGCTGCCCACGCAAGTACGACATATGGCCAGCCCAGCTCCCCCGTGGTTCGGACCGTTGACGCAATGCCTCCTCCCCAGATGGCTCCCCCGGCGATCCCTCTTCTTCAGGACGATTCTGGTCCCCCGATGTACAGCAACCAACCGATGCCCCTGTCGAATACCTTGGTTCAGAGCGTCATTAAGCGCGAGCAGGAGTACGGCCCCATTCAGTACGACCGTAACGGAATACCCATGGCCCGCACCCACCAGCGACACTCGTCCATGCCGACCTTTTACGAGTACTCGCCCGCGCCCTCGTTCGTCTCGTCACAATTTGAAGACTACAGCAACCGTGGTTTGTCTTTCGAACCGGTCACCCCACCGCAGCACTCGGTCGGGCTCGGTGCGGAGCCGGCGTACATTGCCAACGAAGACACCGGCCTCTACACCGCGATCCCTGATCTCTCCAATGCGCCTACCTACAATCCCATGATGCAGCTGCCTCCATCCAATCTAGCTGGCGGCACGTACCCGGCCGCGCCTCGGTCCTATTCGTCCAATGCCTATCCCGTTATCGAAGGCTCTCCGACGTACAAACAGCGGAGACGACGATCATCGATCCCTCCAGGCACTCATGCTATGACAGGTCATCAGTCAACGACTCCATCATCTCAACCAGCTACTTACGCTGCTCACAAACCTAGCGATCTTCGTCGCTCGGTTTCTAGCTCCGTGGCTCCGGTTGCGGAGGGCGATGAAGCTCACCAAGACCTCGCGCGCACATACCCAAGTGCGATGCTGCCGCAAAAGGACCTGCTGCAGGAGATGTCCCGCCATGGTACGCCGCTGCAACACGTTGAGGATCATGCAGACCAGCAGCCATTGCCGATAGCCAATCCTACGGATGAACTCGCGCCCCTGCCAACCACCACGGGCCTTGAGACGACCGTTCAGAACAGTACCAGTCGCTCGGACCGTTCAGGCCCTGGTCCTGCTCGTCGTGCCCGGAGTGCCACCATGATGGAGCTGGGACCGTACCCGCAGAAGTCCCATTCGTGCCCGATCCCGTCTTGCGGCAGACTCTTCAAGAGGTTAGAACACCTCAAACGGTAAGCTTGATTTCTATTTTTGAACCCGGCCCTTCTCTGGTGGGGGTGATCTGCATGGTCCCTTGTGTGATGAGCATCCTTGTAGCCGCCGACTAACTCGGGCGTCTAGGCACGTGCGAACCCACACGCAGGAACGTCCTTACCCCTGCCCATACTGCAGCAAGGCGTTTTCGCGGTCCGATAACCTCGCACAGTAAGCATATCCTATTTTGCTGCAGTGATCATTATTCTTACCCTACTTGCAGGCATCGTCGCATCCACGAGGCACAGCAAGATGGCCACCCACCTCTCGCACATGACGAGGACTTGGAGAACGATGGCAACGACTTTGGCTCCCCGGAAGAAGAGTTCTCCCCGCCGGAGCACGTCCAAGGCATGGTCCCCATGCCCACCATGACAACCATGCCGGCTCCCATGAGCATGCCATCCGCTATGACAACCATGGTTGCTCCCCACATGATCGCCCCCCAACTGCTTCAGCAACATATCTGAAGTACACGTGCGATGTATCATATAGCATAGCACTGTTGTTTCGTTATTCCAACGGTCTTGCGCGCTCAAGCGATCATGTATTTTGATTTGGGGTCATCAGGCGTATTTCGGCGCTTTGGGTCCGGGGAGTCACTGTTTTGTCCTATTGCATCCATCCATTGCGGTCTTACGCGATTTGTCTGTTGCTCCGATGGGAATATTCTGCGGCCTCGCGTTCATCCCACCTAGCATGCTTTCTCCTTTGTCTTTGTTTTCTGTTGATGTTATTGGATTCGTTTCTGTGCTTTTGTTATGCGAACACCTCGCCCTGCTGTGACGTCGTACTCGATACGCGTTACGGCATCGGCGAACTTAGAATGCCTGGCGGGTACGGGCACATAAGTGGCAACCATTTGCCGGTTGGAAAGAGAATCGTGCGCTTGTTATGGATCAGGAGAGCCAGGGGAGGGTATGAGGGGGGTTGGAAGGAAGAGGTGCCTGGGAACTTTTCATCGGGCATTGTCCAGGAGAAGCGACGGGAATGGAAGAGCCGTTGGCATGGCTCGGGTTTTGACTAGGAACAATATAGATAGACATTTCTTACTCATGTGAATTGAATAAAAAATCCCTTGAAAAGTGCCCCTCCGCTCTCCCAGTTCTGTTTTGTTCTATACTCAGAATTTCAAGGCGTCCAAGTCACGTGTTAGCTGCTGACGTCGATCAGCTGCCCTGCATCGACGTGGTGTGAACCATTCCCTTGGGAAATCATCGTGGAGCTGTCCAGCAATTCAAACATCGCTGCGGTAATATCGGTGGGATTCCGACATACTCAGTTTCTGGTCTATGTCGTTGCGTGCGATGCGGAGGTGTTTAGCCCCATCTGGATGACCACCACCCCACGCCCGATGACCCGATGATCAATCAGTCAACGACCTCGACCTCCTATATTCAGACCTCATCGATCTTTACTCCCAAGAACTCTACCCTGAACAGAGATTCATCTTGAGAGTCTGCTAAGAGTTCTCATGACATGATTCCTTGAGTGTCCCTGAACCTCAAACCCCCTGGCTATCACCGCGATCTATCTGCAATCTACTTCTCTCCAAATACCATAGTCAATACAGCTACACAAGCTGCCGACGAGAGATCCCCGCTTATGGCTGCAAGCTATGCAGGCGATGACCACGAGGAGGACCCGCTTGCGGGCGCCGTGCCGCATGTTGATGAGTCGTCTAAGAGCGGGTGGTACTTGTTCTTGTTGACCTTGTCTATTGGAGGGTGAGTTCTATTCCTTGCGCATGATTTTTTTTTCCCTATGTCTCTTTCTCTGGATATGTCTGGACGTACTGTTTCTTGGTATCGGAGTACTAACTCGGGACTCGGCATAGACTTCAGATTGTTTGGTCCGTGGAATTGTCCAATGGATCAGTAAGTTGCGATCCCACCCAAAAGCCCATGTTTCTCATACCTTTATCACTATCTTTCCGAGAACAATATTAACCTACCATCTTCAGCCTTTCCTCCTCTCCCTCGGCATGAGCAAGTCGCTCCTTGCCTTTGTATGGATAGCCGGCCCTCTGACGGGTACGCTGGTGCAGCCATATATCGGGATCCGCAGCGACAACTGCCGCATCTCATGGGGCAAACGGAAGCCGTTCATGCTGGTGGGCAGCGCGGCGACAATCGTGTCGTTGCTGGCTCTCGCATGGGTCAAGGAGCTTGTTGGCGGGTTTCTCTCTATCTTTGGGGTCAGTCCGCAATCCGATGCAACCAAGACCTTCGTTATTATTGTTGCGACTATTCTTATGTATTCTCTTGATTTTTCTATCAATACTGGTTTGTGCCCCCCTGTCTCTCCCTTCTTCGCTGGTCTTGTCTGGTTTTTGTTTCTTACGATCGCACAGTGCAAGCCGGAATTAGGGCCTTCATCGTCGACAACTGCCCTGCTCATCAGCAGGAGCTGGCCAATGCCTGGGCAAGTCGACTGCTGGGCGTTGGCAATATCTTGGGGTATATTTTTGGCTATATGGATTTGCCCAAGGCCTTGCCGTTCTTGGGAAATACGCAGTTCAAAGTGCTCTGCGCCCTTGCTTCCATCTCCCTCGGTGCCACGTTGTTTGTCAGCTGTTATTACATCCAGGAACGGGATCCCCGGCTGGAGAGCCCGCCGGCCTCGGCCGACCTGGGCTTGATTTCTTTCTTCCGACAGGTCTTCAAATCCGTGCGCAATCTCCCGCCTCAGATTGCCCGTGTCTGTGAGGTGCAGGTGGCCGCGTGGGTGGGTTGGTTCCCGTTCCTGTTCTATTCGACAACCTACATCGGGCAGCTGTACGTCAATCCGATTTTCGCGGAACATCCGAATCTCCCCAGCGATAAGATCGATAAGGCTTGGGAGGATGCTACGCGCATTGGGACCTTTGCACTCCTTATCTACGCAATCATTTCGTTCGCTGCCAACCTCACCCTTCCCATTTTGGTGGTTCCAACCTACAAACCAGTTGCGGGCACTGCCCGGAACCACGAGCCCCCAGACGGACCTACAGCCGAGGAAGAGGAGCCCGTGCTTCCCCGCAGATTGTCATTCTCCAGTATGCCGACAGGCACTGCATCGGAGCCGCTGCTCGACTCCACTCCAGTCAAAGATTACTCGGTGGAAGGAAAGCCAACGTGGCTGTCGCGTCTGCAGATCCCGGGCTTAACTCTTCGCCGCACATGGCTTCTGTCCCATGTCCTTTTCGCTGTGTGCATGTTAAGCACGCTATTCATTTACTCTCACCAAGCGGGGTCCGTGGCCGTCGGGCTGGTCGGTATCTCGTGGGCGGTGACAATGTGGGCGCCTTTCGCTCTGATTTCAGCCGAGGTGTCTCGAATGGACGTCGACCGGCGGTTACGTCGTCGGGAAGCGGCAATGGCCACCTCCGACGATACTGGTGTGAATGCCCCGGCATCACCCCAAGATTCCGTGGAGAATGATGACAATGACCATGATCATCAGCTACACGACAGCGATCTCGAGACAGGGCGACCCAAGGACGGCGACGCAGACGAGAGCCTGGTCCAGGCAGGCATTATCCTAGGCTTACACAACGTGGCCATCTCTTTCCCCCAGATCCTATCCAGTCTCATCTGCAGCGCAATCTTTAAGGCCGCCCAGAAGCCGCGCGGAGTGCCGTGGGATGACAGCGTAGGATGGGTGCTCCGGTTCGGCGGGTGTGCGGCACTCGTGGCTGCATGGTTGACCAAGAGGCTAGCAGAAGGATCCCGGTAATTATCAAGTACTTCAGCATGGGTGTCGGTCCCCTAACTGGATCCTTACTTATCTCTCGGTCATACAGACATGCTTGACGATGTTGGTATGGAGAATGTGGGTCCATTTGCTCAGGTCGGCTGTGGGTAGCTTTGGCGGGTGTCGTGTGACATGAAAACAATGACATTTACTGTACTTGCATTTTGTATCCCTCCCAGAAAGACCATTGGAGCTTTTGCGTGTCTGGTTTCTCTTCGGCCCCGTGGCTTTCGCCATTGTTCCTTGGGGCTAACCTGCCCACGTGTCACAATTTTCAATATAAGAATACAAAACAATGAGAAATGAGAAGGCATGCATTCCAAGTGAGCCTTAATTAAATACTTAAACCCCCAGCATATTAAACGCCACCAAGTCAGGCAAAGGTCAAGGACAAGTAGGGAAATAGTAATTGAGCGGGAGTATATAGCTAGGGAACAAGGCTGCGATTAACTATATCGATCCCCAACTGCGACCATTCCAGCCACCTGGTTCAAGTGAAACAAGTGAATTATATTGTTATGTTTTCTTTTTTTTTATATATATAAAAAAAAAATACTTTCACGGAGCTTTTCAAGCTGTTAAATTTCTCCAGATGCTTAGAAGAGAGGGTGGACCCTGTCGAATCCTTGCGAGGTGAGTCCACTAAAGGTGATGTCTGGTGGTATGTAAAGTAATGTATATACAACACACGTCATGTACATTACACCGCTTTTGTCTGGTCCTCCCCGCTAAACTCGGGCGTCGTAATATGTACGGTTCCTTACATGACCACACCCGGTCACACTCCGGGCAACCTGTCCCTCCGATGCAACTCCAAACCACCTTAACCGACCCGAGACCGTCCCCTCGATATCCACCTTATTGCCTTATCTGGGTGATTATGTGCACCTGGTTCTAGCAACACATCTCGCTGTGCGCGTGAACTCTCCGCTCTCATCTGCCCTGACCCTTGGTGCTTGTGAAAGGTTTCCGTCGCGATGGCCGGCCAAGTGATGGGCGATGCCTTTCACGCCCTGCTTCGTACGTCGCTCCCTACCCTACCGGCATCGCGCATGTCAGGTCTATTTTACTGTCGCACCTTGACTTAAATGACGAGCTAACCGCATGGCTTGATTGCAGGGCGAGCGACCGAAGACACCGACCCTGATGGTACGCGTGCACACCCTCTAACATCCCCCTCCCCCTTCGGCTTCTTGTGAAATTGTCGGTATACTATATTAAACGAAGGCCTGACCATGAATACGCTTTACAGATGCTCCCGAGGCGGGTTCCAAGGAGATTACAAGCTCCTGGGCGCTGTTTATCATGATCATGCTGTTGATGTTCGCCCTGTTCACAAGCTATATCCTCCAGCAGAGGAAGATCCAGGCGGTCCACGAGACGGTTCTGTCAATTTTTGCGGGTATGTGCAGTGTTTTTTTCTGCGGCAACATGGGAGGGCAAACACTTCGAGATCGAGTTGTGCTAACGGTCGGCTAGGGATGTTCGTCGGGCTGATCATTCGCTTGACCCCGAAATCCCACATCCAGGACAGCGTCGCCTTCGACTACCAGTTCTTCTTCAACCTTCTCCTCCCACCGATTATTTTAGCCTCGGGCTATGAGCTCCACCAATCGAATTTCTTCCGCCATATCGGCACCATCCTCACCTTTGCCTTTGCCGGCACCTTCATCTCCGCTATCGTGCTGGGGCTTGTCCTGTTTATCTGGACGCGCGTTCCGCTGGACGGGCTGAATATTAGCTTCGTTGAGGCCATCTCCGTCGGCGCTACGCTTTCTGCCACGGATCCGGTCACGATCCTGGCCATTTTCAACCTCTACAAGGTCGAGCCCAAGCTCTACACGGTGATCTTTGGCGAATCGATCCTGAACGATGCTGTCGCCATTGTGCTGTTCGAGACGGCTCAGAAATATGCTGAGAGCGAGGCCGGGTCTCTGAGCTTCTTGAACCTTTTTGAGGCTATCGGGCTCTTCCTGCTCGTTTTCTTTGGTAGCATGTTGGTCGGTGTTGTCACTGGTATCGCAACCGCGCTGGGTCTCAAGTATACCCTTGTGCGGCGCGTGCCCAAGATTGAAAGTTGCTTGATCATTCTTACCGCCTACGCCAGCTACTTTTTCTCCAACGGCGTGTACTTGTCCGGTGAGTTTTGGCGTAAAATTTCGGCTTGACTAGAGGGCCAAGTCTTCGGGATACACAACTAACAACTGACTCGTGTTTAGGCATTGTGTCGCTCCTTTTCTGCGGCATCACACTAAAGCACTACGCTTACTACAACATGTCCCGCCGCACGCAGTTGACCACCAAGTATCTCTTCCAAGTCATGGCGCAGCTCTCCGAGAACTTTATCTTCATCTACCTGGGACTTGACTTGTTTGTCGAGGCCAATCTCCAGTTCAACCCGCTGTTTATTCTAGTGGCGGTTTTCGGTATTTGTCTCGCGCGCTACCTTGCAGTCTTCCCGTTGTCCAAGGCCATCAACTGGTTCATCCGATACAAAGCGCGTCGTCGTGGCATGGAAGTGGCTGATGAGTTGCCGTTCTCATACCAGGCAATGCTCTTCTGGGCTGGATTACGTGGTGCCGTCGGTGTAGCGCTGGCCGCGGGCCTGACGGGTGTCAACGCGCCGGTACTACGGGCCACGGTCCTGGTTGTTGTCGTGTTGACCGTGATTATCTTTGGAGGAACCACTGCTCGCATGCTGGAGATCATGGGCATTCGGACCGGCGTGGTCGAAGAGGTCGACTCTGACGACGAGTTTGACATTGAAGTCACCAACGGAGGCACCTACTACAAGCGCTCGGGTGGATCTCTGGGTTATATCCCGCGTCGTGTCGACTCGACCATCCCGCTGGATGGCGTCAGCAATGCGACTCGCGCCGGGCCCGGACAGCGCAATGACAGCTACTCAAGTGGGAATAGCCGCCGCCCGAGTCCGCCGCCGAGCCACACCCGGATGTACTCCGCCGCCTACAGCCCCAAGGACACACAGTCGCGTCGTGATCGCTCATCTACAGCGCTGCTCAACCCTGGGGGAGCTAGCACCCGAAGCATGGGCAGTGCGGCCAGTGATGATGAGTTTGGCCTGCCGCCTGCCAGCAAAGCCCGCACCAGCCAACCCATCCACCCTGACGACTTCGACTTTGACCTTGAAGCCCTCTCCGATGATGACCTCCCGCCGGCCGCTGGCGGTGCCTCCCGTCTGCGGCGCTCTCCTTCCCATCCCTCCTCTCATGCCGCCTCCCCCACATGACATCGACCAGCGTCTCACCGTCTCGTCGGGAACCGGGTCTCAGCGCCCGGGATGCCATCCGGGATCTCTTCTCTGGCGGCGCGTCGGGAGACCATGGAGCTTGGTTCCGTCAGCTTGACGAAGACTATATCAAGCCTACGCTGCTTCTCGATCAGTCAAATCACAAAGGTCCCGGGGCAGTTTGATTTTAAGGCCTTGTCTTCCTTGCGTGCATGTTAGTTCCTTGTTTGGATGTGTATATTTAGCCTGGTTTGGGTCTGCATTGTCCGCCGCATTGCCATTGTTTTTGTGTTTTTGGCAAATGCTGCTTGGCTTTTTCCTCTTTTTCCCCTTGTCTCTCGGCATGGTCCTGTGTTACCTGCTTGTATCATCCCACGGTGCCGGGCCCTGGTGGCTTTTCGTCTCCGTTGTGTTGGGTTGATATGGATAGCTGGGGGTTTTTTTTTGCATGCTGTATTATCACGTCGATCCTGCGCGTGCAGGCGTAGAAAGTAGATGGATCTGGGTTGGTCCACAGCTAGAATACATGTCTTGCTGTTCGAGTGTTGAGTGTACCAATTCTCTTGCCTTTACAATTCGAATATAACTCACATTCTATCTGAACTATCCTTCCCCTCTTGTATGATTCCTTGTACTACATTGAACAAGCCCAGCTTTTGGTCTTCCTCTTTTCAGCTTCCCTCCTTTTAATATACCTTTCCCCCTTTTCCTAATATCTCGCAAGCCTTAATATGCCAGATCCACCGACGCCGAACCCCCCCCCCCCCAAGTCCTCGATCATGGTGCCCCCGCAAAGGCTGGTGATATGGAGCTGCTTGGGACCATCTCTTTGAATCAAGTCCCAAGACAGATGAGGCTTTTCCGCTGACAAGTTCATCGCCACGCTTGGATACAAACAGGAACTGCGCCGCCACTAATCAAGTCCTCTAGACTATGAATTGACAATGGAAAGGATCGTGATACATCGCGGGTTCATTGAGCTTCTCATAAATTACCTCCATTCGAGGTGTGGTACTTCACTATCGATATCTCAAGTCTGTTCCTGCTCCCCAGAAGACACGGTCTCTTCTATAAACATGCGTAACCCCACGGAGAGAAACACATCGGATCCCATTTACTCAGGAATCTCAAGAACGTAACGACCGGCAATCTTGTTCTCCTCTGCATCACATGAATTAGCAACGGATTACCATAACACCAAGGGAATAAGGGCTCTCGCAAAGGCCAACACATACCCATCAACTCAAACACCTTCGGCAAGTCCTTCAGCGGAACAGTCTTGAACGGCGCGTTGATCAAGCCGCGCGCAAAGAAGTCGATGGCCTCGACGCCGTCCTGGCGATTTCCGACATAGCTGCCCTTGATGTCGATCATCTTGATGACGGTCTCGAACACGGGAGCCTTGAGGAACGCGTGGGCGGGGATGCCGATGGCCACGATGGTGCCCCGGGGCCGCACGTACTCGATGGCCTGTTCAAAGGGCTTCTCGGAGACGGCGAGGAGAATCACGGCGTGGGCGCCCAGGCCCTGGGGGGTGGCGGCTTTGACGTCGGCGACGAGGTCCTTGGACGTGCTGAAGTCGATGTAGGTCTGGATGGGGTTAGAACCAGGGTAATGTAAAAGTAGTGGAGAAGGAAGTAGATACCTCAGCACCAAGCTTCTCGCACATAACACGCTTCTCCTCGCCGCCATCGATGGCAATCACATGCAGTCCCATAGCGCGCGCATACTGCTGCGCCAGCGAACCCAATCCACCACCAGCGCCAACAATCGCAACCGTGTGACCCGGCCGAGCACCCGACTCCTTGAGGCCCTTGTAGACCGTAATACCCGCACAGAGGATCGGCGCAACCGCATCGAGCGGGATCTCCTTGTCCAGCTTAGCAACATGGGCCGCCTTGCCGATGGCATACTGTTGGAACGTGCCATCAACGGTGTAACCCGAGAGTTGGGCAGCAGCGCACAGGGGCTCGTCGGTGGTCTGGCAGAACTCGCACACCAGGCAGGACCCGTTCAGCCACTTGATGCCGGCGTGGTCGCCGATCTCGATGTTGGTCACCAGCTCGCCCTTGGCCACCACGATACCGGCGCCTTCGTGGCCGCCCACGAACGGCATCTTGGTTGGCAGTGGCCAGTCGCCCTTCATGGCGTGCAGGTCCGTGTGGCACACGCCCGTGTACTTGATCTTCACGAGCACCTCGTCCGGGCCCGGGGTCGGCACGGGGATTTGCTTGTACCCCGGGGGTCCGCCTTGCTTTTCGACGACCTGGGCCCATTGCTTCTCCGGGATCGTGGGTGCCATCTTGATTTGATGGTTAAGATGTTGTTGAGTGTAAAGGGTGTGTGGTGGATGGAGAAAGTATGAATGTGGGGGAGACAGGAGGAAGAGTGTATGAGTAAAGTAAAAGAAAGTAAGAGTATGTGGACGGGCGTTGAAGATGAGTCTTCGTGTTTGCCTATCCCAGCATCCAACTGGATCTATGCTGCCTCTGATTCTGGCGTCGTACACGCATTCCGGGGAGATTCAGGTTTTTATTCGAGCTCGACGATGGCAGCCCGATGGCCTGACCATGGAATTAAAGATTTTATATGACCGCATCTTCCTTGATGAGATCCGGACTTCCCCGGGTTGTCTGATCCATGGATGATGGCTTCACCGTATGCGTCTGCCTTCATAGAACCCGCCCTTCTGTTCTTCGCCCTGCTTTTTGAAGGAGAGAAAGGAGCCCGATATCTATGAATCATATTCCACTGGTTCACTAACACTCCTGCGGTGGGCAAAACACGACCTTGGACTCTGTCTAGCTCATCTGCATAGTGCAGCTAGCAACAGACCAGGAGTCTACCGGGGAAATGAGGGAGTAAGCAGCCACAAATGTGGGTTTCAAAAAGAAAGCCAGTAGCTAAAAGAAGGAGAATACAACACGGGGAGCACAATGGCCGAGAATAGTTAGAATGCACCGAGTGTTGAGAGCCTGGGGATATGCAATGGTGATGTATGGAGTGGAGGACGTCATCGGCAAAACCCGCGATCATGCCATGTCTGCAGTTCAGCAAGAGCGAAAATTCCACAGTAGCTTTTTTATGGTATATTATGTGAGAGGGCTATAATTAATCATAACCCAGTTCAGACAATGACTACCTGGGGAGAATCGCAATCTAGCCCTGGAGGGATCTACATATCTGGGAAATAAATATATACCATATCGGAGACCGAGTACAGGATTTGACTGTGTCTTCGACTATATGTCGATCGTTTTAATTGGAAGACTTTGCTTTGTCAGATACTTGAGATGTTTTATTATGTGTGTGCTACTCGACTGAGCTGTGGGCAGGTTTCAACGGGCTGGATTTGGCCCGGATATGTTGACTTCATTATTTATATTTACATCCTAAAAATGGACGCTATTCAATGATTCGAGTTTAGCACCAGCATCAAAGTGGTTGAACACACGACTGACCTCTGTAAAACGTGAAACTCATTACTCATTGCTTTTTTTTTCCCACTGACCCAGTCGATCCAGATGATTCAGAGGCTTCGGGTGTGTACCCGATCGGCCTCGCGATGGAGACAATCGGAGAACGCGGCACGAGAACCCTTGGATAGTCTTGGCTGGAAAACTGGAGTTATTCAGCATGTCTAGCACAAGCAGTGAGTTCTTGACCAACATTGATGGTCGATTTGACTATTGGATTCGATTTTACCGAGGGCTGGTGTGGATGGCTATTGTCTATGGATCACAACGGACCCAAGGGCCACACAGCCCGAGGCGTCTGTCATCAGCATTGGAACAAATACAAAGAGATGACAGACACGAATCCTCTCAAGATGAATAATTCAAGTCGAGCAATAAACATCAAATAAAAAAACACAACACACTCTCTCCCCCAAGATCACAATCACATAGTCGTGTTGGATGGCAAGAGGGCGCGATACCCCGGACGAGAATAAGAGACTCACCAGGCAAAGGAACTGCCGTAAATCCTAATCGCCTCCCCTTTCCTCATCTTCTCTCTTCCCACCCCATTTCTATCTCGACAATCCCCTATCCCTCACCCCCCATCCCCCATCCCTCATCTCTCATCTCTCATCTCTCATCGGATCGCCTTGCATCTTCGCCTGGCCCGCGCATTCTCTTCTTTGGGGGCTCGACGGCAATCTTCTCCCCTGCATCTTCCCACCACAAACGGATCCATCCACTCTGGGTATTTCTCTCTCGCTGTTCCGTCTCCTCTCTTCTTTCATCTTCCATCACCGCAATTCCATCCCCAACCTATCGTTGACGTCGCGTTCACGCTAGATCTCCACCCCCCTTGACACCGGTCCATGGAAATCATCCACGGTGTCTGACCTGTTCCCTCTCTGTCAATTCACCCCAGCCCATCTTGCCCCCGATTGTACAAAGTCTCACCGAGCTTGGCCAGCCCCTGGGGACGCGGCCATCATGACGGGCGCTCCGCCGTACAACGCCCAGTCCCCGACGCAGCAGCATCGGTTCGCTGCTTACAGCTCGCCGACCAAGAGCCACCCTTATTACCCAAACAATGAGCAGCAGCAGCAGCAATACCCGCAACACCCGCCCCAGACTCCCCCGGCCTTCGGCCCTTCGTCCGTCGCGCGCAGTCCTCGCTTCGCGCACGCGTCTTCGCCGTTGCCCGCCACACTGCCTCCACCCTTGAATGGCGCCGCGTCATCTCATCCGTCTCACCCGGAGTCTTCGTCGCAATACCAGGGCCACTCTGCCAGTGGCACTCCCGGGCTCCCGCTTCCGCGGCCCTTTTCGAGTTCCGTGCTTCCCGGCAACGGTGCCTCGCCCTACGGACCGTCAACACCTCATGGCCATCCCACTCACACCGATGGCCATTCACAATCGCCAACGAGGGTTTCTGAATCGCCGTATCGGATGAGAGGAAATGATGCCTCATACGCGACTTCAGTGATGCGGGAGCCGAGGCCGGCATCGCCCCAGGAATCGGTAGGGAATCCAGCCTATCTCTTCGCGCCTAAAAGAGGTGTCCTAACATTTGGCATGTAGAAGCCCGCGCGGGCTGCCGACCCCATGTCCTTCGCGAGTATTTTGTCTGGACCGACAGAAGACCAGCCATCCCGAAAACCGTCCCCTCCCCCTCTAGCTCCAGCCGCCGCTCCCGCGTCGCACCCTCCCGTTTATGATCACCGTCACTATGAGCCTGGTCCAGCCCCCGGATCATTCGCTCCCAAGTTGGAAAAGAGACCAGGTGGAGAAAAACAGATGGACCTTTCGAGGGGATCCTTTGCCACCAACGGCTTTGTGAAACCCGAGTCCGACCCGGCAGCTGTGCTGCCTCGTGCACCGCTTCGGAAACCCTTTCCACCGGGTGTCGATGCGGAGCAGGTGAACCGGGCAGTCAACGAGATTGACCAGGCTGACAAGAGCGACATGGAAGGTCCCGGCTTTGACGCGGATCTGCAGCGGTATCGGTCGAAGGGACAAAAACGGTCTTCTGATAGCAGCCGCGCAGAGCAAGCGCGTCGAAAGGTATGGATTTTTCTCGTGTCTGATTTTTTTGGGCCGGTTACTGACAGAACTAGCGTCGCCGCAATACCTTCCTGGTCGACCTGGGCAGGTCTTTCGAGAGACAGGCTATTCTAGGATCCGAACGATTCCGTGCACTCAATGAAGGTTCCGTCATCGCCGAGGTGCAGCAGAAGGAGGTCCAAGATGAAAAAGAGCGGAAGAAAGACATGCAGCGCAAACGCCGCCGTGAGAATACAGTGCGCCTGGAGATGCAGAAGAAACTAGAGGCCGAACGCAAGGCGGACGGCGCTCAAGACTCGGCGGAAAAGGCTAAGTTCCTGCGCGAGGCCGAACGGGCCCAGAAAAAGATCCGATCTACGAAGCGTGCCCTGGAAGGCGGAAATGCTCAGGATGAGCTCGGCGAGGTTACACCCTTGGCACCAAATCTCGAAGGTGGCACGACCAGCTCGTTCCATGTTGGTCGGTCGTCCCCCTCGAGACGTCGGTCCGGGCGTGGCGGCCCCGTCACTCGCCCCAAGAAGTCCAAGGAGCAGAAGCAGGCCGAGAAAGATGCTGCCGAGGCCGCCTACTATGCCGGGTTGGATGATGACTCTCTGTATTTTACTCCGCGGGACTCGAAGCGGGATGCCCGCCGCTCCAAGGAGGGCACGCCGATCTCGCAGTTGCATTATGACAGCAAGGGCTACAACCAGATCTACGAGCAAATTTGGCGAGACATCGCTCGCAAGGATATCCCCAAGGTCTACCGCATCAAGACGATTTCTCTTTCGACTCGCCAAGAAAACCTTCGCAAGACGGCCCAGCTAGCCAGCAAGCAGTCCCGCAAGTGGCAGGAACGGACCAACAAGAGCACCAAGGACACCCAGGCCCGAGCGAAGCGGACGATGCGCGAAATGATGTCCTTCTGGAAGCGCAACGAGCGAGAGGAGCGTGACCTGCGTCGCCTGGCAGAAAAGCAAGAGCTCGAGTCGGCCAAGAAGGCCGAGGCGGAACGCGAGGCCAACCGCCAGAAGCGCAAGTTGAACTTCCTCATCTCCCAGACCGAGTTGTACTCGCACTTCATTGGCCGGAAGATCAAGACGGCCGAGGCAGAAGTATCCGGGGATGGGACTGTTGCTGGCACCGAAGAGACTGTCCAGCCAGGCAAGGGGCAGGCACACACCGTCAATATTCCCGACAGCGTGGCCAACCCGAGCGCCAAAGTTACCAACTTCGAAGATTTGGACTTTGATGCCGATGACGAGACGGCGTTGCAACAGGCGGCCATGGCCAACGCGCAGAATGCCGTGCAGGAGGCCCAGGACCGTGCCCGCGCATTCAACCAGGATCAAGGCGGAGATCAGATGGCCGCCTTCGATGAGGGCGAGTTGAATTTCCAGAACCCGACCAGTCTGGGTGATATCGAAATCTCGCAGCCTACAATGTTGACCGCCCAGTTGAAGGAATACCAGCTCAAAGGTCTCAACTGGCTCGTTAACTTGTATGAGCAGGGCATTAATGGTATCCTGGCAGACGAGATGGGTCTGGGTAAGACCATCCAGTCCATCTCCGTCATGGCGTACCTGGCCGAGTTCCACAACATCTGGGGACCTTTCCTGGTCATTGCGCCCGCATCGACACTGCACAACTGGCAACAGGAAATCGCCAAGTTTGTCCCAAACATCAAGGTACTGCCCTACTGGGGTAATGCCAAGGACCGCAAAATTCTTCGCAAGTTCTGGGACCGCAAACACATCACCTACAACCGCGATTCGGAGTTTCATGTTCTCGTGACTTCTTACCAGCTGGTCGTTCTCGATGCGCAGTACTTCCAGAAGGTGAAATGGCAATACATGATTCTGGACGAGGCTCAAGCCATCAAGTCATCGCAGAGTTCCCGGTGGAAGCATTTGCTGGGCTTCTCCTGCCGCAATCGTTTGCTATTGACCGGTACCCCCATTCAAAACAACATGCAGGAATTGTGGGCCCTGCTACACTTTATCATGCCATCCTTGTTCGATTCTCATGATGAGTTCAGCGAGTGGTTCTCCAAGGACATTGAGTCTCATGCCCAGAGTAATACCAAGCTCAATGAAGACCAGCTTAAGCGTCTTCACATGATCTTGAAACCTTTCATGCTTCGCCGTGTCAAGAAGCACGTCCAACAGGAGCTCGGCGACAAGGTGGAGAAAGACATCTTCTGCGACCTGACGTACCGTCAGCGAGCGATGTACGCCAATCTGCGGAACCGCGTGAGTATCATCGACCTCATCGAGAAGGCTGCCGTGGGCGATGATACCGATAGTACGACCCTGATGAACCTTGTCATGCAATTCCGCAAGGTCTGCAACCATCCCGATCTGTTCGAGCGTGCAGAGACCAAATCTCCGCTCTCGGCCGCATACTTCGCCGAGACCGCATCGTTCGTCCGCGAGGGCCATTTTGTCGATGTCCGCTATTCTACTAAGAATTTGATCGAATACGAACTACCACGTCTTCTCTGCAGCTCTGCCGGACGTGTCGATGTTGCCGGTCCTAATAACGAGCGCGCTGGTTTCCGGGGCAAATACCTCTCGCACCTAATGAACATCTGGGCACCAGAAAACATCCAGCAGAGCGCCCGGGAGAATGGTGCATTTTCCTTCTTGCGGTTCATTGATACGTCTGCTGGAGAAGCCAGTGAATTGTCTCGTCTTGGTGTCTTCGAACGTGCGGATCGCCAGCGCGCTCAGCCAAACCGACTGTCCCACCTGAACCTGGTCTACGAAGGCGAGGACAGCGCGCCCCTGGCGAATGCGGTGCTTCCTCAATCGATGCTGAATATCGTCGATCGCAACGATCGTCGGGCTGCCCGAGACATTGCCGTCGAAGGCCGGATGCGTGATCTGATGAGTGTCTCTCGTACTGCGTTTGAAAACGAAGGCCTCCCCCTCATCGAGCCGTGTGCCGCCCCCGCAGCCTCAGCGCCTCCGATCATACTATCCAGCGCCAATCAATCGGCATGGCGGGATGTCCAAAGCACATTGTTCAACCCCCATGTCCGACAGGCACTTTTCAACATACCAAACAAGCAAGTCGACCAAGAGGTCCTCGTGAACAAGGTCGACCCAAAGGCCTACTCGCAGCCGCCTATGCTCCCATCGCCACTCTCGCTGAAGGGACGCTATACTCATATCGAAGTGCCGTCTATGCGGCGCTTCGTGACCGATTCGGGCAAACT
Organism: Penicillium alfredii; assembly: GCF_028826965.1. Classification (NCBI taxonomy): domain Eukaryota; kingdom Fungi; phylum Ascomycota; class Eurotiomycetes; order Eurotiales; family Aspergillaceae; genus Penicillium; species Penicillium alfredii. The sequence continues at coordinate 1,794,071 of NW_026622701.1, read as the reverse complement.
GGCCAAACTAGACGAGTTGCTACGGGGGCTCAAGGCTGGCGGGCATCGTGTCCTGCTGTACTTCCAAATGACACGCATGATCGACCTGATGGAAGAGTACCTGACCTACCGGAACTACAAGTACTGCCGACTCGACGGAAGCACCAAGTTGGAGGACCGTCGCGACACCGTCGCCGACTTCCAGCAGCATCCCGAGATCTTTGTGTTCTTACTGTCTACCCGTGCTGGTGGATTGGGTATCAACCTGACGGCGGCCGACACGGTCATCTTCTACGATTCGGACTGGAACCCCACCATCGACTCGCAAGCCATGGATCGTGCGCATCGTTTGGGTCAAACCCGGCAGGTTACGGTATATCGTCTCATCACTCGCGGTACCATCGAGGAACGAATTCGCAAGCGTGCCTTACAGAAGGAAGAGGTGCAGCGTGTCGTCATCACGGGTGGTGCGGCTGGCGGTGTCGACTTCAACACCCGCACCCGCGAGAACCGCACCAAGGACATCGCTATGTGGCTTGCAGACGACCAAGAGGTCGAGTTGCTCGAGCAGAAAGAAAAGGAGGCTCTCGAGCGTGGCGAAATGAAAGAAGCCGCCAAAGGCGGAAAGAAGGCTGCCCAGAAGCGGAAGCGCGATCTCACGTTGGATGATATGTATCATGAAGGTAAGCCTGATGTGTCTACTATCTTTGATCTTCAGGGAGCGGTTACTGATTTCTGTGTCTCTACAGGCGAGGGTAACTTTGACGACGCAAGCGCCAAGCCTTCGGGGGCAGCAACTCCCATGTCCGAGAATGTTGAACCGCCGTCGTCGACGCCCGCCAAACGCGGTCGGGGGCGTGGTCCTGGCAAAGGCACCTCCAAGCGTGCCAAGACGACCAAAGAGCGTCTGCGCTTGATTGACGGCGACGGCGGACTCAGCTAAAATGTACGACTTCGACTTCTGTAATCCAAGATGGCGTTGTGTGAGACTTTTTGATGCTCTTAATTGGTTTCATTGTTTACGGTTGTTTTTTTCTTTCTGTTCTCTTTCTCACTGGCAGGCATGTGCGCTGCTATGTATTACCATACAAAGTTGATTATCAGACACATACGTGGTTTGAAAATGGTCTGTGATGGATGTTGGAGGTGCAAGTCGACGAGGGGAGAAAGTGCTTGTTAAAGATCAGGGGGGGGGGGCAAAAGATGTTCGATGATAGAAACAGACCCATTTCGTTTTCGCGGGTTGACCTGGTGTGATACGGTCTCGGGGTGTTTTGTGTTTAGTTATTTGTGTTCTGGCTGTTTTCTCGTGAGCAGGTATTATGGACTCTTGCAATGAATTTTGATTCTATATTTGATTTTTTTTTTAACGCCTGTGCGGTCTAACCGAGGCAAATCCCATGACAAGGTCTGGGGGTGTATGGCTTGGCCATTCCAAAGTTCAGATCTTCAAGAGACGATGCAACAGAAATGCAAACCAAAAAGAGGGGTAGAGACTCCACCCGGCGTCTCTTTTACTAAAAACGAGGCAAGAAGGCTTGGGAACCGCGTTGACGGTTACAGTCGAAAGTATATGCAGGTACTAGTTGATCCTGCGCTTCGCTACCGCTGGGAGACGAGAGAGAAGGGGGCCGTGGGGGCGGTTTGGCGGAGTGTCAAGTGATTTTGGCCGGCTCTGATATGCCAGTTATATGGGTCAGGTATGGACTAGTTATGGGCCATTGCGAGGTCTGTGGTTTAGAGTTGGGCAATATGCAGTCTGCAATGCGTGCCGTGCTGGGATTGCGTGGGCGTGCATCTATGTTGTATAACCAAGTATACCAAGTATACCAAGTGCTAGTATAGAAGAGGTACGTATAGAGTAGTTCCTGAAAATTGAAAATGCCGTGCAGCTCTCCAGCGAGTCATGGAAGCAGCATTGCAGATTCAGAGCTGGGGAATTCGTAATCGACGGCCCCCAATTTCCTAGAGCCAATTTCTTGTGTTGATCGGAAACCAATTGGCGGGTGAACGGTGAAGGAACGATCTCGTGTTTATCTAGCGAGAGCTAGTTCTGTCCCCACGGGACTGGGGAACCTACTCGGAGGCCTCCGGTCCTCTATTGTGAGTATGAATCTGTGGTGATTATTTCAGTGTGTTGTTAAAATAGGAGAGAGTTCTATAGAGACATGATGGTTATCTGAGCCGCGAGATCCGAGTCTGTGCGTGAATGGAACAGGGAAGATGCAGATAAAGAGGAATTGCGGGGTGGACCGAGTCAAGATGTCAAATCAATCTCAAAAATGGCACCACCCTAAAATCGTCGCATGAATCCTGCGATCTACACAGGGAAACACACTGGCCTGTCAAGAACAAAAGAATTGTCGGCAAGCCCTTCAGCCCCCATTAGGTAAGCCACGCCGAGCCAATCACATCGCGCGTGTTGTAAACAGGGGGCGAGAGGGGTGCTGAGTCACCGTCCCCCCGGGTCTTAATTTTATCGCGTCCTCCGACGCTTTTATATCAACTGCCCCTCCGCCAGACATCGTGCGGTTTTGCTTGAATTCTTCTCTCACCATGGAGGCCCTTCTGCAGCAGTCTCGTTCTATGTGCCCTTTTCTGAAGCGCACCTCTCCTGGTTCGCTCCGCACTCTCGCCACTGCTACTCGTCCCAGCACCAGCCCGGGCGGTGGTACCATGTCCAATCTCCAGGTTCTTGCCCGCCGCTGCCCTGTCATGAGCAAGGCGCTGGCTGTGCAGAGTGCCCGTCTCAGCGGCACCAAGCGCTTCACCTCGTGTGCCGCCGGTGTTGCTGGGGCTAAGCCCTTCCGCACTCCGTCTCCCCACCGGGCTTTGCACACTACCGGCGGCCACCCCGCCAGTGTTGCTCCTGGGGCCTACGAGAAGAATGAGCGAGGTAAGAGCCTTCTATCGAGATTTTTTTCTGGCCTGGTTATGGTTCAATTGCTGACGTATCTGCAGTCCACCCCAATCTCGCTACTCCCCTCCGACCGAGCCCTACCGCCACCAATGCCGCGGTCCGCGGTCCCCGCCCGGAAGCCCCGGCCGACGGCCGGTTCAACTACGATGCATTTTACAACGCCGAACTGGAGAAGAAACACAAGGACAAATCGTATCGGTACTTCAACAACATCAACCGGCTCGCCAAGGAGTTTCCTCGCGCCCACACTGCCGATGCCGAGGAACGGGTGACGGTGTGGTGCTCGAATGACTATCTCGGCATGGGCCGCAACCAGCACGTCCTGGCGTCGATGCACCAGACGCTGGACAACTACGGCGCCGGCGCCGGTGGCACCCGTAACATCTCGGGCCACAACCAGCACGCCGTCGCTTTGGAAGACACGCTGGCCAAGCTGCACGGGAAGGAGGCCGCGCTGGTGTTCAGCTCGTGCTACGTCGCCAATGATGCGACGCTAGCTACCCTGGGAAGCAAGATGCCGGACTGTGTGATCCTGTCGGACAGTCTCAATCATGCATCGATGATTCAGGGCATTCGCCACTCCGGTGCTAAGAAGATGGTGTTCAAGCATAATGACCTCGAAGACCTCGAAGCCAAGCTGGCGTCCCTGCCGCCCAATGCACCCAAGATCATTGCCTTTGAGTCCGTCTACAGTATGTGCGGGTCCATTGCGCCCATTGAGAAGATCTGTGATCTCGCAGACAAATACGGTGCCATCACCTTCCTGGATGAGGTCCATGCCGTCGGCATGTACGGCCCCCATGGAGCCGGCGTCGCCGAACATCTTGATTACGACGCCTATGCCTCGCAGGATACTGCTACACCTCAAAGCACTAAGGGCACGGTCCAGGACCGTGTCGATATCATTACTGGTACCCTGGGCAAAGCCTACGGCTGTGTCGGTGGCTACATTGCCGGCTCTGCGGCTATGGTTGACACTATCCGCTCGCTGGCTCCGGGCTTCATCTTCACCACGTCGCTGCCGCCTGCGACTATGGCCGGTGCCGACACCGCCATCCAGTACCAGTCGCAGCAACCGCGTGACCGGGTCCTGCAGCAACTGCACACGCGTGCTGTGAAGACGGCCCTGAAGGATCTGGACATCCCTGTCATCCCGAACCCCTCGCACATTGTTCCTCTGCTGGTGGGCGACGCCGAGCTGGCCAAGCGCGCCTCGGACAAGCTGCTCGAGGAGCATGGCATCTACGTGCAGGCCATCAACTACCCGACTGTGCCGCGGGGTGAGGAGCGTCTGCGCATCACCCCGACCCCTGGCCACGTCAAGCCGCTACGCGATCACCTCGTGCAGGCTGTGCAGGCCGTCTGGAACGACCTGGGCATCAAGCGCGCCAGCGACTGGCAGAGCGTTGGTGGCTTCGTCGGCGTGGGCGTCGAGGGCGCCGAGGCCGCGAACAGCCCCATCTGGGAAGACTCCCAGCTGGGCCTGCAGGCCGGCGAGTCCGTCGAGGGCGCCGTCCTGCGTGAGTTCAACGCCGCCGCCGCTCAGAACCCTGCTGTTCGTCCGCTGAAGACTGCCACGCCCCTTGGTGAGCGCGCTCACTCTGCTATTGGCTCCACCCCGGTCGGTGTGGCCGCCTAAGCACCTTTGCAAGTCCACCAATGCTTGTAGGAGTGTGTCATTATTTTCTTTCTGGGGTGCAGGGGGTAAATCATGACGTGCAATATTTCCCCCCGTCCATTCTTTTCCATATAATAGCATGAGCTACGGCCATGAATTGCCTATGTGCATTCATTGCAAATTCTTTTTTTTCTTCCCGGATTGCCCATATTCATTTGCATATCTTTGTCTTCCCTGTATCTTGCAAACTTGGCCATCTTCCAAGCTTGGTTCTTGAATTTCCATGCGTCGGATTGCATGCTTATAGCTCCTGGCTATGCATGTCATCTTGCATGGTTTCTGCCTTGCCTTGGTTCTTGTTCAATGTTCTCGTGCGCATGCGAGTATGTACTCTCCGATATGCTTGTATCTACCGGGATTGAAGTGGGAGTTCTTGGGCTGTGATGGAGACCATTTGAATGGATTTGGTTGATTTGGGATTTGTCTTGATTGTTGTAGACTGTAGACTGTGGACTGTGGACGTCCTTGTCTACTCTTATGTCCACTTTCTAGGGCACAGCTTGCGAGTATATGGCTGGAAGCAGGGTGAATTGGCTTTGAGTTCAAACTCGTAGATTCGTGTGCGAATCAAGAGGTCGAGTTCTTACTTACTGCGAAGCATCTACGAAGCGAAGAATGATATTAGCAGAGATTCAATATGAAAAAGAAATTAAATAAATTCGGGGGTAAATATAGGGGATGGGCATTGATATATCGGGTGAATACTAGCGTGTTGACTCGCATTTATATCGCACGAGGTACATGTAGCCAGCCATACGAAATAGGCAGGCAGTCAAGAAGAAGCGGTATGCGCAGCTTTCTACATAAATATAGAGCGTGGTCGTATACTGTCTGTTGCGTTTCATTGCGGGAGGTTAGGGTTAGTGATGCTAACTAACCCACCGACCAACCAACTCTTTTCCCTAGCCATTCTCTTAACTTCTTTATCTATGTTTTTTGGTGTATTTTCTTCTAAGTCTGAGCACCCGCCCCCAACTCGTTAAACATTCTGCGATCCGCTCTCCCGCCCCATATTGACTAAATGAATGAGGGGGCGGCCCTAGTGCGGCCCCAAGTCCTTGTCTACTGCAAAGACCACCCCACATTTCGTATGAAGGGGGCAATTTGAACACCCTAGGGGGTTTTTTTTAGTCAAATCATTTATCAGTACACCAACCGTCTCTCTCTCTCTCTCTCTTCTTGCTGATCTATTAATAGGGCAATAGGGCCTAAATCATGTGCTACAAAGCGTAGTGGGTATGAAAGAACCTGGCCCTGCTGCTTGCCTTTCTTATTTCTGTTTCTTGTTTCTATTTCTCTGATTCCACATTGAGATCCTACACGTCCAAATAAAACATGCAATTCTTCCAGCTTGTTCTTCTGTTTCCCGCCATCGCAGCTGCCCAAAAGTGCACATGGGCCTGGCACAACGCGCCCAATGACCCCAAAGCACAGGACAGTGCCGGTGATTTCAAACTGATTCGTCAATGTTTCGGTGGTGATGGTCAGCCTGATACCGTGGCTGAGCTTGGTATGAACTCGTGCCTTCTTAACCATAATGGCAGCCTGGAACCTGGAGACAAGTAAGGAATACCTCTCTATCTCTCCCCCCCCTCTTCTTTCCCTCTCCGGGCGGGGGTCTTCTGGTTTATAGGAAGCATGAAGCTAATGAAAATTCCCAAAATATAGTGGTGGAGCATTCCAGTCCTGTCAGCTGCCGTGCGGGATGGGAAGCGAGGACGATACAAGCGACGCCGACAAGGCCACCATCAAATGTAACTGTGGGCCGAAGGGAGATGAACTCTCCATTCCTGTTAGTAAGTGGAATCCCCATATGCCCCCTCGGAATCTCATTACTGGGAAGTTACGCTAATTTGTTTGACTCAAATAGCCAAAGCTGTCACCGTTTCTGGGGCTGAGTTCTCATGCTATACCCACACTGCCTCTACCAAAACTACGGAATTCCCTGCTCCCGCTGCTAGCACCAGCCTGGTAGCTTGATTCGATAGCTCTTATGATGGCCTATCTATCTGTAAGGGGATCGATCCAATAGTCGGGGTAAAAGCCCTGTCAATTGGAATTAGGAGAGTACAACGGTACCTACCGCGCAACACGATTGTTAAAGATTTCTTGTCGGATTTCGGAATTTCTGTACGGCATAGTATACCAGAGACCCAATTGGCATGATTGATTAATTGATGATTGAACTATTACATTGCAAGACATCGCTGTTGAGAGTCTCATAGCCTCGGGAGGCTATAGTACCTGGTATTGGCATTCTACGACTCAGCTATTTCGAGCTGGCCCGGAATACTAGATAAAACATAAGGGAATTGGGTAGACGCTTAAATCAGCCTGTTCTTAATGGAGAACGCCCCATACGCTCTTCGCATGCGAGACACTGAATCAATAGGCGAAAGCCAGGCACTGGTCAATTTTCTTTGAGCTTAAAACTTCAACATAAGCAAGAGACCTCCGTGTAGGAGAGAAAGAGAGCCTTGCCAGTCAGAGCTACTGATTAAGGAGTTCCCACTTCGCCAGACAAGGGCAGTTCAGTTGTCCGATATGGTCATAAATAATAATATCAAGAGACACAAGCTAAGATAATACAATTCATTAAATCCAAGCACTATCAAGTCCCGGCATCAAAGATCACACTCATCCTCATCTGGCAGAGGCATTGCCGCAACCGCCTCCATTTCCTTTCGATACTTCTGCAACGACTCTAGGTCACTCGTGTTCATTTCCCACATTCTCCCAATGCAGTCATGGGCGAAGACAAATTCCTAGATGAAAGGGATATGGTGAGCTAAGGCCTGACCAAGGAATAGTACCTAAAAAAAAAAAAAAAAAAAAAAAAAAACACCCATAAAATTAGAGGATATGCGATGATAATACATACCACAGTCGGCTCCGGAAGAAGCTGGCGCAAAATCCACAAGAACGGCGCCTCGAGATTCAGAGTTGTCTTCGCCGAGATATTGTAGTACTGGATGCCCTGCATCTGGCTGGGCCATTCCAGGGTTCCTGTATCTATTTCGCGGGATTTCTCGTCTTTGTCGGCTTTGTTGCCGCATACCACGATTGGAAGGGTGGGCGAGATGGTGGAGATTAATTCTTCTGTGATATGCAAAGATGGAGTTAGGTTTGCGAGGTTGGCCTCATAGATGGAAAGAAAGGGAAATAGTAAGAGGAGAGAGTAGAGAGGAGAGAGATAAAGAATCTTACGGTGCCAGGCAATGACACTGTCGAATGTCGTCTTGCATGTCAAATCAAACATGATGATCGCTGCATCGCTCTGCTGGAGAAACCCTGCCCGGGTTTCTGGTGTATCGAGGCTTCCTGGGATCTCCCAGATCTCGAGAAAGATCTGGCCGTGATTCTGACGATAGAAGGAGATTAGTACATAAAGAGTAGCAGTGAGCTCGAAGAAGAAAACTGCGTCAGACGCATAGAAAGGCGTGAACAATTAGGACCTACCGTGCTAAACGCCACTGGCGTGGCTTCAGACCCTTCGGAGGGCATATATTCTTCTCGAAATTCGCCAGTCAAGTTACGAATGAGATGGCAGGTCTATCAATCTCGCCTTTGTCAGAACAATCCAAGATCTCGACTAGGCATCCATACTTTACCGACGCCGGCGTCCCCAACTAGGGTCACCTTGAATGTCTGCACTTTGCTCATGGCTGCACCGTGGAAGAAATCTTGGCACGGGATATGTTAGAGGCGTTCCAATGTTGTTTTGAGTGGACTTCTTGAGGCAGGAAGAGCCTCATGATTGAATGCGGGGCATCTGGCCGCTAAGAGTCCCGAGGTCGCTAAACACCGGTTTACTAAGGATGGCTGATCAGACCGCAGTTCGTGATACCATGATCAATTTAACATTGGGTACTTTTGAAAATACCTTATTTTCATTCTTGCAGTCGCATGCATGCGATAGGGAATTGTTTTGGCTATGTAACACTGTCTCAATCATATAGAAACACGTCCAGACGGACCGAACAGACAAGGAAAACGCCATTCCATAAACAAAGACAAGTCATCTAGACATCTGACCCGCTACTTTTTTTACTTACTTCCGCCCTCCACGGCTGACCTTGGGGAACTCAACCGGGACACGCAGGCGCGCAACGCGACGAGCATTGGCCTCAGCCCGGCCACCCTTGATGTTCCACTTGGCAAACTCGGTCTCACGGGGCCGGTCAATGCGGCAGCCCAGCTCGCGGAAGTACTGGTAAATAGTATTGGAGTCGACGCGCAGGTCATCGCGCAGGTCTGAGGGGTCAGTGGCGAGTTCGTTGGGTGCGTTGCCGCCCAGCGAGCTGGAACCGCCGTCGCGGGCGGGTTGCGGGGGAATATGCAGGGTGAGCGCGCAGATGGTCGTGTGCAGGAGCGTCAAGTCGTGCTTGGTGAGGAAACCACCGTTGGGCGCAAAGCGGCGGCGCACGGCGTCGACCACAGACTCCGGGAGCAGATCCGAGGATGCGGTGGCGGCATTATCTGCTGGCTTGGCTGCGCCCTTGGGTGCCCCAGTGACGTTGCTGAGGATGCGGCGCAGGTCCTCGCGCGGCGGCAGCCGTTTGCTGCCGGGGCCGCCGCCTTTGGCGTCGCGGCCCATGTTCTTGAGCGAGCGCGCGAATTCCATGAGCAGCTGGATAAATCGCAACACTTGCAGATGCGTTGCGTTGTCCGAGCTGACCACTGCCGGAATGCGGTTAGACGCATAGCGCGAGTACGTGCTGACCCCGAGCCCGGCCTCCACCTGCTGTTTCCACTCGTCGACTCCATTCAACTGGCTGAGCGTCGAGTTGCCGTTCGGAACAAGCGTCTCGAGCGGGTACACATCCGATGGATGGGCCGCAGAAAGGTCGGCAGTGGGGAGAGGCTTGGCTGCTTGCACCTCGGCCTGCACATTGTTGGCCTTGGTCACACCTGTGGCCACATCCGCCGGCAGAGACGAGAGCAGGGCCGCGCCTGCCTCCGGGACAGCACCGGCCGGCGCATTGGACAGCTGAGCGTTCTCCGCCATTGACTGCACGGCCTTGCGCGATTGTTTCGTTCCGAAGGTGTTGGTCAGCGCAGTACGTTGCGCGCGCATGTTGTTCTGCTTGTTCATTAGCCATACCACAAGCATTATCTCCCTCGGGTCACAACACATACCATTTCTTCATCGAACTCCTCCTCGGCAGCTCTCTTGGTCCTCACTGCACCTCGCAATGTAGCTCTTCGCACCTCCACCAATTGCCATGTCTTGCGCTCGGGATCGACCACGGCGACGTAGTGCTTCAGCTGCGAGTCCGCATCGTCGCCCGTGCCCTCACGGCCGACAAAGTCCATCTTCGCATGGTCCGAGGACTGCAGCAAGACCTCTGATAAGACAATGCCCGGGTTCCGATTAGAGGTGGCCGATCGAGGGACATTTTCGCGGGTTTTGATGTATGGGTTCCAGCGAAGAGATGTGGAGCACTGGAGGCCCGGCGTGGAGGCTGTTTGGCAGTCAATGTGTCAGAAAGGAGTGTTTCTAAATTGCATCAAAGAAGTTCTTCATACCAATCACTGGGGCGAGTTCGCTTTTGTCCTCAACGACACTGGCTGCTAGCGGCGGCAGCGCGTGCAGCTGGAGAGCGGGCTTCTTGCTCGGCCGCTCATGGCGGTCAGAGGAGCGCTTGCGCTTCTTGTCTGATTTTTCTGACGGCATAGCGAGCGGAGACCGCAGAGACAGTGATCACAGCAGATCCTGGCTCGTCGAGAGGCGCTCACAAAGCCCGAGTTATCGCGGTGCAATAAATGTCTGGGCAGAAAAATTTCCTGGTGGAGACTAGAAGGCGGTGAGCGGACGCACAAACGAAAATGACGGCAGCTCCCACGGGAATATCAACGCATCTGCAGATGGTTCTATGGGCATGTCTACAAGGGCATATACAAGGTCCACGAGTACTCTTCAAGTCATCGATTCATCGGCAAGCATAGCTATCGAAATCAAGGACCTCCGAGTTTCAACAGAACTTTTTCATAAACTCTCGGAAGAAACCTCTCCATAGCTCTCGGTCAAGGAATAAATCCCAAGACCGTAAAATTGGAAGTGAGCAGAAAATTGACCAGCTACCCATTGCCAAGCTCACCAGGCCAATGCCGGGTGAATCCCACGCATCGACCCACCAACCCCCGAATAAACACATGAGCCTCTCCGAGTGAAAAAAGAAACCATGTCCAGCATCAGATCGACCGACGTAAATGAATCCCTGAGAGTTGGAAAGAAGGTGGGCAAGACATGTTGGTTGGAACGGCGGATTCTGTCGACCGAACTGCGATTTCTGATGAAGAGAGGACGGAAATCGTATCCGGACAAGTTACTCGTAAAGATGAGAGGCGTGTGGCCCGAAGAGACAAACAGATGTCGCCACATTCGGGTCATTGGTTGTCATGTTCATCGTTCAACCGTGAGCTCCGACAAGGAGAGCTGAGATGGAGCGGGGCGAGTAGTTTACTTGCTGTAGGACTGTTAGAATTTGATTCATCGTTGTGGACAAGCTCCGTAGTCCGAGGGGCACGAGCTGCAAAAGGCGATACTGACGATCTGGCACGCATCTTTCTTCTCTTGCGCTTGAGACGGCGAACGCGCTTCTTTCTCCACTTAGCTCTCATCTTCGTAGATGGTTCGGAACTAAATGCATGTCAGTCCACTGATTCTTATACATATTTATCGAGATCCTAGATTGGGGGAGCTACTCACACTTCTGCGAGGATGAGGGAGATGAGTGAAGGAAAGACAAAGCGAGAGGACCGCAGACGCATTTGAGTATGGTGGGGCTGACTCAGCACGCTCGCTTAACGGCACTACACGTGACTATGGGGCGAGGTCGTCTCGGGCAGCACAAGCTACACCTCTTTAGGCAACTCGGTAGGGCTACAAGCCGAGCGATATGATGTCTTGCTGGGTTGAGAGCTGTGGACACAACTCTAAGCAAATTACAGTCAGTCATGAGTTATCCACAACACAGTGCTGGAAGGAATGCGGTGTTTTCATTTTTATTATGACGTCAAGTTATTTATGTGCAAATCGAATCCATGGTTATATTAGTAGATCATGAAAAAGCTTTCATGAGTATAGCCGGGTAAAGCATCCGTATATATCGAGCCATCCATAACTCGTAGTGTCCTCGCCTCTGTCCATAGACTAGGGCAAAGCAGGGAGGAGGGTGCGACAAGCCAGTTTCGTGCCGATCCCCGGCCACCTCGGGAAGGCCACTCAGTATTGGTAGCGGTAAGTAGGTGCAAGGTCACCCAAGTATTCCTCTTCTTCCTCGGAAATGGCGTTAGGGTCAACCGCAGCTCGATCGCGCTTCCGGTTCTCGTACCACACAGCGAAGAAGTAGGCGATGCAAGCCACCGCAGACAGGCAAATAAAAGACAAGCAGATGATGAAACCCGGGCGATAAAAGACCTTTGCGTCTTTCTCCAAGAAAGAGTAGGTGGAAATGATGCCTCCGATGTTACCGAATCCGACCTGCCATGCAGTTCCCACGCTACGCCGGAGGTGGCCACCGAGGTTCATGGCGAACCAGCACACAATCACTGGCATTGCGCTGTAACAGCCAGACGTGAGCAGGAAGAGTGCGCCGTATTGTGGGTTGCGGTTTTCCTTGCCGTGGATATTCAGGAGCATGGCGAATCCGGCGATGGCGACAGCCATGGGGATCAAAGTGAAGGCAAACCGATGTCGCAGCCGATCCGAGAAAAACGCTATAACCATTGAGAAACCCCAAGCAGCCGCCCAGGGTGGAATGGAGTAGAGTTGGGTTTTGATGGCTGTGAAGAAATGGGGTGAGTAAAGATATGAATGTTTTCTGAGGAAGACTTGGAGAAATCCATACGGTCATATCCATAGCTCTGGATGATTGTGGGCGCAAAGTACGCGTATCCTACACGGAAGAAAAAGGTTAGCAATGGCTGTTAGTCAGAGTAAAAGACGGGTTACGCACCATAAGCCGGCACAATAAGCCCGAAATACGCAACGCCAGCAATGAGGACCTTGTCTACAGGAAGAGTCAGTATGGCGCACAGATAAGAACCACGAGTTTCACTCACAGTCTTTGAAAACACCCAGGACTTCGCGCGGGCCCAGCCGAGTATGCTGAGCCGCTTTGCCCACATCCTTGGCCAGCTTCGCCCGGATAAACTCGCGCTCTTCCTCGTTCATCCATTTGACATCCTCCGGGAAATCGGGGATGACGAAGAACCAGACAAGCGCGACAACAGCGGTAAGCACACCCTCGAGGATGAACACCCAGCGCCAGCCACCATATCCGCGCATACCCTGCATCTTTCCAATTCCACTGGCCAACACACCACCGAAGGCGCCCGCCAGAGTGGTCGAGCTGAAGAAGAAGCTGAAGCGCTTCTGGGCCTCGGACCGCTTGTACCACATGCCCATCAGATAAAAACCTGCCATTACACGTCAGACTCCTGCTTTACAGTGGTTTGTGGCCCGCAAGACTTACACCCAGGGAACATGCCCGTCTCAAACACTCCCAGGAAAAACCGCGTGGTCATAAGGCCACCCCAGTTCGATACGAGACCCTGGCAGATCATCACCACGCCGAACATGAACATACAAAAAGACACTGCATGGCAGTCAGCAACCTGCTTTAACCACAATCGAATACAACAAGCCGAGAAACTTACACCAGACATGGGGCTTCAGTTTCTTGAGCAGCACATTCGAGGGGATCTCAAAAATGATATACGGGACGAAGAAGATCGTCAACGCGGTGTTGTATTTTGTGCCCGTGGCGATGTCCAAATCATCCTTGAGTCCCAAGATGGCGGCATTGCTGATATTCACTCTGCGCAACAACAACAACCGGCGTCAAAATTCAGAGCTCGACACTTGAAATAGTGCGGGGCGGAACCTACCGATCCAAAAAGGCCAGCAGATACAGCACACACAGACAGGGCAAGATGTGCCAGTCGATTTTGGCCATCAACTTGCGCTCGGTAGTCGTCGTGAGCGGAGGGAGTTCGGGGTCGGAGCTCTGTCGAACATCGACTTGGCTCTCGCCATTTTCGCCCGGCGTGAATTCTGCGCGGAGAGATCCCCGAGCTGTTAGCACTGCTCTCAAACCTGGTCGCCAACACGCGACAGCTTTGGTACGTGTGCGATAAGACAAAACGAACCTGGGACTCCCATGATTGGATGCGGTCGCCTTGCGCGCAGCGTACTTGTCGAGAAGGGAGGGTTCGCCAAGAGAAGGGGAGGGGGCGGGAGTTAAGGAAAAGAAAAGGAATTCGAGTGCCGGATCTCGCGTCGCAGATCACCGCGGATTGCAGGGATGTGGATACCCGAGGCCCGGGGCTGATGCACAACTCCAAGTGCACAAGCTACAGATCCGTGGAAAGCAAGTTGGACAGAAGACTAAGAGGGAGGAAAAGCAAGACAAGGGCACAATTGATTCTCAAGACTGGCAAGCCATTTATTCTCGAGTCATTGTTATTTAAAAGGCCCGAAAAGTTGTAGATCTACTCAGCGCCGATCTCGGCCTTATGTGAGAAGCGTTCCTGATCCGTTGAGTCGCTGAGATTTACGTATGCGCCTATTTGCAGTGTCTGATGTGGCCCGAGTCACTATCCTGTGAGATTTACGTATGTCTTATCTTTTTACTCCCGCCCTATAGTATATAGTATGCTTCCCAACGTGAGATCGAAGCATCTCCGCTATTTCTCGGTTCCCCGCAAAACCTCTGACCTAATAACAAAAATGGGGATTTCTAAGATTAGACTTATGACTCAATTTCTGACATCAGCTTCGAGATGCCGTTGAAAAGTCGTGTCAATAGTCTTGGTATTCCCCGGGGAATCTCCTGTGCGACCGGGTCACACCTCGGGCCTGCGGTGTATGGGAGCACTCGAGGCTGCAGAGAACCCTAATTGCCCGGGAAACCCACCCTGGTCAACAGCCGAAAAAATTTGGTCGAAAGATGCATTGTGCTGCACCGTGGGGCTGCAGGATCGCCAATTCCAATCATCATGGGTATCTGCTCGTCTGTTCCCATCGGCGACTTCAGGGTTTTACTTCCGCTTGCCCGTGAACGATTCATATATTGAAATTGAATATTCGATAGGATAAATTCTAAACACCAGTGAAAGCAGAAATAGCTTGACCTTGCGAACGAAGCAGACACATCTAAATGTTGAGCGTTGCAGTGACTCCTCGATTATGCATGATTAATGTATGTCCATCCCGCCCGATCGTATTTAGGTAGTCACTCGATTCTTCGATTATCACCAACCCACAGCAGCATAGTTGGTTGCTGGGTCTATATCCACCAACATCTCCACGGGATCCTGCCGCTAACAAGCAATAGATTGCTGGCTCCTGATGGAATGGGTCTGCGGTGGAGGGAAAGATAGGGACTTTCTTCGAAAATTTTGCTAGGCTTCTGATGAATTCATATCTGTTCTACGCTCATATACCTAGACTGATATCCATACTTCCCGAGGGAATGCAGATCTATATCCTTTTTGAATAGAATTGGCAGGAGCCGAATATCTTGGCGGGAGCTAGAGACATATATTGTGCATCTCATAGAATGTGCTAAGCTTTTTGGCTATATTTATTTTACAAATAGAATATGAGGACCTGTGAACTTGACGCCAAAAATGACCGCTTTTGAGGCCAGAAACGGCGGCCTTTCCTCCCGTAACATCCACTGGCGAGCTGCATGCACCCGCTAGGTACGGTTAGTCATCTACCGGTCCAAAAATTAGATAATAGCGAGCTATATATAAAAGCCTACGAAGCCTGTACTTAATTTCTTACCCTAAAGCTCGCTTTCCCTAGGTTGATAGATAAAGGCATATTTCGACCTTTTCGGTACTGCTACAGAACATAGAAAGATGGCGCTGTTGCTTTTCGATGTAAACTTATGGAGACCTCGAAAGACTAGGGGGCGCTCGGATTTGTCGGCTTGTGTCTATTTGTCTTACCGACACTAGAAGAGATGGCTCTGCCTCGGAAGGAATATAGATGTTTTGAGGCGACCCAGAACCTAAAGCGTGATTTGTCGAGCTTTCTTGACAGTGCATCTGATAGATGGGTTCCCCCAGAGAACTGGGAAGTGGCAAAAACAGAAAACGAGGCAATGTTCAAGGGGATGTTGCAGGCTGTACTAACAAACAAACATTCACGATGATGAACCAATTAGGGATGAAAGAAATCTGCGAGATATCTAGCCTTTTGGTTTGCCAGGGGAGTGATTAGTTCTGTCTTTTGAGCTCAACGACTTCTGTCGTGGTTATGAGGGGGCCAGAGTTATTGAATTTCAAGTCAATGTAAATGTTGGCATTGAAATCCAAAGGACATGTAAAATAAGATAACACTACCTGTACAGTCAAGTTCTAGCCCTTTTCTGAGAGCACCTTTCAAGCCAGCACTGTGGAGATTGACAACAACCCTTTATAAATATTCAAGATATTAAAAAGTTGCACCGAAGCGGTGTAAATCCAGTGACCTTTGCTTACGGTTGGACTAGGTGCTTGTTTTGGTTTCGGGCTGCTTGGGTTATGATCACAACCAAAACCTTTCCCTAAAAGGCCGAAAGGAATCAAGTGAGTCGCTAAGGACGAAGCATATTGACTACGTCTTCTCGGAAACCATTATCTAGTACCCTCCAGTTGACACCTGGCCCACCCCTCATTAGGGCGACTAAAGTTCTCACCTGCACATCAGATTTTATATCTATAACGATCGACTACGGCTCCAACATGGGTTGAATCATCTCGCTTGGAATAGACGAAATAATTTTCACTCTCAGATTATTCACCCATCGGGGATAGCGTCTCGCCAGCCCGAGAATTCGCCAAGCACACCAGCCCAGCTGGCTGCGTGCTGAAAAGCGGCCCAGCCCGAAAAATCGCGGTTACTCAGACGGCTGATACCCACAATTATTCACGAGGACAAGACAATTGGCGAGATATATCATTTAGTTTCTTTGCCTAGACACGGTATCTTTTAGGAGACATTCGATTTTCTACTGCGCTGGAGCACGCCATCTTGCTCATTCATGAGGCTATCTTGAATGAACCCGAAGAGAAAAGATCCAAGAGAGTTTAAGTAGAATTTAAATAAATTCATATCTCAATCTACGGCTAGAGAAAAAAAATATAATTCCTCTTGTTTGAAGCAGTTTGACCTAGCAAGCTCGAGGAACACTACCATGGCCGAAACAAGATCTATCTCAGCATCGTCCTATAATAACGTGCCTGCGCATCATGAAAAGCGATTATGGTATCGAACGACGTTCTTCAACGCTTTTGTTATTGGAGGAGTTGGTTTTATGGCGCCCGGTCTATGGAATGCAATGAATTCGTTGGGCGCTGGTGGTGCGCAGTCGCCGTTTCTAATTAATGCAGCCAATGCATTGGTATTTGGCCTTAGTATGTGACATTTTTTTTCCTTCCCTGTTATCCAATGAAAGTGTTGAATACTGATCTTAATTTCATTCTAGTGGGCTTCTTGTGTCTCTTCGGCGGACCCATTGCAAACCGTATCGGCCTGAACTGGACCCTACTGTTGGGCGCCGTTGGCTACCCGATCTACTCGTACGCAAATATATATTTCCTAGCATACCGGTGAGACAAACTGATGATGTGATGCGATAGGGCTGCATTGTATACGAACAATCGCTACGTGAGCAACTTATTCTACGCATACCAATCTGTCTGTAGATATTGACGGCGATATCTAGGGTAATGTTTGGTTTGTCCTCGTTGGAGCAGTAGCATGCGGGTTGTCGTGAGTGATCAAATCCTTCGTCAAATGAGACAGTCATTTCTCACGAATGCAGAGCCGGTCTTTTCTGGGCCTCTGAAGGTGCCGTGGCATTAGGCTACCCGGAGCCAGCCAAGCGAGGCCGTTATATGAAGTCAGTTGCTTTTAATCCATGCTGGATATGACATAACCTTTTGCTGACGATAGTAGCATTTGGCTTTGGTTCCGCACAGGCGGTCCCTTGGTAGGAGGGGCTATTGTTCTTGCACTCAATCAGTGAGTTCCCCCAGAGGATATCGAGGCCAGTAACTAACATACACATAGCTCGGCTGAAGCGAAAGATCGAGGCAAAGTTGGGTATAGTATGTTGCGCAGGCATACTCCCAATAACATTTGATTGAAGGCTGGCTAATATCCGAGTTTAGAAACCTATCTCATCTTTATTGCTTTGCAGTGCGTGGCTGTTCCATTGGCGATCTTCCTCTCGCCGCCAGACAAGGTCCAACGCAGCGATGGGAGCAAAGTGAAGATTGTTCTGCAGAGTTCATGGCGTGCCGAGCTGCTGGAGCTCTGGAGACTATCTTGCAAGAAGGAGGTAAGTAATAATTTGAACACTCACATGTGTGCATGGATCATTGAACTAATCTTATTTAGATCCTTTTGCTAATACCAGTATTCTGGGCAGCATACTTCAACCAGTACAGCTCAAGTATGATTTGAAAGCTGCTTTAAAGTGATCGATTCGGTGACTTACGCAACGCAGACTTCCAAACGTACTACTTTGGTGTTCGGGCGCGGGCTTTGACAGGCTTCCTCAGTACGCCAACACCCATCCTTGCATCTAACAGATTCACTGACCCCGACAAAGGCTACTTTGCAACTCTATTTTCTTCCTGGCTCATCAGCCGATTCCTAGACTACAAAGGGGTCTCAACGAAGAACCGGATTACCTACAGGTAGGATCAGCGACTCCTTTATTCAATGAATTATTCTAACAACTCTAGCTTTTGCTATGTGATTGTTTTGCATATCATAGCTTGGGTGTATGGATGGGTTGTCCAAGAAAAGTACACAGCAAACCCACCGACCTTCGACTGGACAGACAAGGGCTTCGTCGAGGGCTTTTTCGTCCTTGTGCTCTGGGGTAGCCTTCTCATATCCGAACCCGAGAGACAGTCATGCTAATCTCATCCTGCAACAGAATTTTCTCGGCAGGCCCTGCAAAACTGGCTGTACTACCTCGTTTCGACCATGACCGACAACATCTCGGAGCTGTGTATGTTATATCTCTTATTGTTGTATAAATTCAAGATAACTGACAGATTACAGCTCGATTATCCGGTATTCTTCGTGGCCAAGAAAGCTTCTCTCAAGCGGTTTCATTTGGTCTCAACACTCGCAATTGGTATGGAGGGCGAGTTCCTCTTGCTGTAAATACGATTTTGCTCGGTACGTGAACATGATTGTCTTGGTGCATTCCTCTTTCCTAGAATCGAGGCAAGGAGAAACAAGGAAAACCTCGAATGTCAAATTCGTGTGGCGAGACTGATGCGGTGACAGGTCTCGCGGTCTTCCCTACTTTGCTGGTTATCAAGAACCACGTCCCTATTGAACATGACAAGAATGCTTCTACAAAGCTCGAGAGTCGGGACGAAGAGGAAGGGGCCGTGCAGAATAATGTAGAAAGTGGCAAGGGCAATTGTGTGACTGGGGAAACGGTTGCGACCAAGTCATAAGGCAGACACCTAGAAGCCAGCAGATGAAAGAGTTTGGCTCCAAATCCTGAAGCCAGAAAATATGTCGTTAACACGCTTGATATAACTCCTAGCCGCTTCCAAGGGAGTACCAACTTCATCTTTGTTGATGCTTCCTGGCTCTCATGTGAGGAACACACTTCCGGTGATTTCGACTAGTAATCCCTACCTTTCCGCACACAAACAGCTTCAAATCTCAAAAAGGTCGCTCAGAATGGCGTGGCAGTAAGTCTATAGACAATTGCAACTAGAAGAAGAAGTAGGTTGCCTGAGGATACAGGAACTCCTTGTTCGATGCCCCACTCCGCGGCGATTCCCGCAGCCAACTGATCTTGGCCTTTGATAGCAACTGTCCACTTCACGTTGAAGGCCTTGGTGTATGCTCGAGTTTAATTCCCCCAAAGCATATTCTTGCGCGGAGCGGATGCTACTTATGCTACATACCAGACAACCAGAAACTGGTAGAATCCCCGCGCAACTGCAACCACTATTCCTCACCGAAAATCAACAGCAACGGAGGCTATTCCGCGGAAAGATTGTGAACTCAACATGCAGAGCATGCAGAGTGAAGAAAGCCCATACCTATCGCACACAAGGCCAGCCTGTGTACCTTTCTGGCGGCAGAAACCTCGATGCAAGGTCGAGGCCCACTCGCCAGCTTGTCTGATGTGCCGAGCCCAC
Organism: Penicillium alfredii; assembly: GCF_028826965.1. Taxonomy (NCBI): domain Eukaryota; kingdom Fungi; phylum Ascomycota; class Eurotiomycetes; order Eurotiales; family Aspergillaceae; genus Penicillium; species Penicillium alfredii. The sequence goes on along the minus strand of NW_026622701.1, from coordinate 1,774,311 downwards.
AGCACGGAGTGTTCATTCCCGAATGGAAAGTCAAAGAAGACACCCCAAAAAAGAGTCTTGAGAAATAATGGGATATTTTCAGCTCAAACGCCGCAAGCTTCTCGCTCTCCTGCGACTCCTTTATCAGTGCCTCGTTTACCTGCACAACCACCTCATCCAGAATGGAGTCAAGTTCAGAATGACCAGGATACACCACTCTCCTTGGAAGCTGAAGATGACAACTCGCAAATCCTCGGACCAGCCGTCACAGGAGACAGCCATGTGCTGGCGGGCTATCTGTCCAGTGTTTCGGGAGGACAGGGAATGCGTGAGATTCGTCCGGTAAGACAATAGTTCAGACAAAGCCACTATATAACCTTTTGGATATAGTAAGAATAGAACCCACGCGGTAAGGTGAATCCCAGAGTAAATCATGCAGCACAAACCATAAATGGTAACTGCCAGAAAAATCCATTGGGGATTAACGTTTCTTCCTCTTCTTTCCCTGATTGCCTCATGGGGTTGGGCTTTTTGGAACAAGAAAGGGGACCATAGTGCCTCCCAAAGCACTGACAGTATATTTTCCTCCTTGACTGGTGCCCGAAGGGCAGTCCATCTGTAGAAGGACAGCGATAGGGGTGCTTATGTCTTTGGGCTTGCGCCACCAGAAGCCATATGCGAATATAGCCAGGAAGACATACGCAACCGTGGCCAATTCTAATGGGGTCACCGAGAGGTGATATACCCATCTTGCTATGACGTTGCCGAGAAACCAAGTGCTTTGGAGAGAGGTGAAAAGCTTTGCGAATCAATCTGCCTTGGCGCGATCGTTGATGTCCCGTTCATGGAGATCCCAAGGCGTGATCATGCCGGTTTGAATAAACGAGACCATTTCCTCATCAGATCCCACGGGGTAGATCCACTCGTCCTTGGTTTGCAAAACGCTTGCTTGAACGACCATTTCAGGGGGGTTTGGGCTGCCTGTAGGCTGGATCAGCTGGGCATCTTTTTGTTGCGGTATATCATGTAATTCTCGGCCCTACTGATGCTCCAAGGTGGTGTTCTTTCTGAACCGCATTATATTTCGCTCTCGCATCTCTTGCTTCCAAAAATTGCTGAAACGCGTACACGAAGATGAATTCGGGGACTAGGAGGGCCATGAACTAGGCGCGCAAGGACATGACCCCTTGTCTTGCATCGGAAAGCTCTCGAACGGGTACATCCGAGTGGAGAATGATTCAGGTGCAGGCGAAGAGGGTGGAGGAACACACGTGTGGGTCTTCCCGTCCAATTGCCAGCCCTGCATCTCGGTGGATGCGGAGGCGCCATGCTTAACCAAAAACAAGAAGATCAAGAGAATGATCATGGCACGTAAAGGCCGCCCATGAGGAGGACATTGATTCAAACATCAGCACGTGAAGTGTGGGTCTGATATCTTTCTGCCTCAGCTCCCAGGCCGTAGATCCTTAACATCTTCATGCGTGGGCCCGCGCATTCTTTCCATCGCTCCTAGTGATATCTTGTTTAATCAGAGAGAGAAGTCGAGGAAGTTGCAAATGAACAATCACTTGCTCCCCTTTCCCTATAATTTGTCCCGACCAACTTGGCTGGAGCGTGTAGTCCAACCGCTTTCCGATGTTCTATTTGGAGAACCCCAGCAGTCCCCGCCACAGAAGTTATCGACAACACCAGTCCCTTGTCAGGAAGACGAGGATGAACTCCCCCCAATTCGCATCATATGCATCTCAAACACACACAACCAAACCCTGTCGCTTCCACCCGGCGACATTCTGATCCATGCAGGTGACCTGACGACCCATGGCACTTTTGAAGGGTTGAAAGCGCAGCTCCAATGGCTGTCGGCACAGCCGCATACCCATAAGATTGTTATTGGGGGAAACGTGTGATGCAAGGTTCCTGACTCGCGAAGGGGACAGTGCTGTGGAACGCAAGAAACTGGATTGGAGTGGGATCCATTATTTGCAAGATGAAGCAGTCACCTGTGAACTACCTGTCTCCAGTCCTCAAGGGCAGCAAGTGCGCAAAGTCAAGATCTACGGGTCTCCACTGACGCCGGAGTTTGGCTCTTGGGCGTTTCAATATCCTTTAATCCGCGACGTGTGGACCGGACGCGTCCCCGATGATACTGATATCCTGGTGGTTCATGGCCCTCCAGCTCTCTATGGCGACTGTGACGGCGAAAAGGACCCAACTGGAAAATTCAGGGTGAAAGGGGATGGCTACCTCTGACGCGAGATACGAAGAGTAAACCCCAAGATGGTTGTCTGTGGACATATTCATGGGGCATTTGTTCTCGCTGCGATCCAACACCATGGGGCCCAAGAGGCCATCCACGGGCTACAGATGCGACGGGAAGGATACGATCTATTTGGCGCTCTGAAACAAACCCTTTGGAGCAAGATATTTACAGGAGAAAACTTTGGCTGCCCGGAAGAAATCCTCGTTGTCAACGCAGCTATTGCGCCAAGTGTCTCCGGAGGCGAAGACAAAAGCGCCGTCGCCATCGATTTTTATTGAAACAGAAGCTATGTAGGAGCACCTGGGCAACATTTCATCACATCATGACGTGTCGGAAGCGCAAGACCAACTAACAAAATGGGCAGCCTCAGATAAAATGAATATGCGGCTGCCAATGCAAAATATTTTTGGTCGCTAGCTGAGCACTGGCCCTTTCATCGTCGAAAGATCCAAGCACCTCATCGTTATCATGCGGAATCACAAGGGTTTCTTTTAGGGGTTCGGTGGACACGTCGGAAGAGGCGTTCGCGGCGGACATTCGGGTCAGCGAGGAGCTCTTCGGGCGACCGCGGGGGAAAGACAGGGGACGCGTCTGTTGGCCCCCTGCGCCAAAGGTCTTTCAGGGCTCGGGGAATGAGCCGCATTCTGTCGAGTTGTGTTTGCTTTGCATGGAGATTTCAGTGTTCTTTAAGCCATTGAAATAACCGCTGGGCATATGAACTACAGTGGCCAAGCAAAAGTTTCGAAACCTGAGGGCTCCCTTTTGATTACACAAGGTGTGCAAGGCGAATGAACAAGCTTGGAAAATTCCAGATTTTCACGTACATCCTTCAAATTTGAGCGAAATAGTTTCTAGTTCTGATCATAGGCTATATTTATCAAGTTGGCCAGGTCGAAGCTCTGATATCTATCGGCGTAATTGATCTAACTTCATCCGTGGTTCATTCTATCAAAATCCCAAAATTTCAACAACTAGAAAATTCTGAAAACAAAAAAAAAAAAAAAAACCAAACCAAACCAAACCAAAGAAGACTGCTCAGCAATGCAAACTGCGTCCTCAACGTCGGATACGGGTGAGGTATGTGATAACCAGCACCGCAGTGAAGTTAAAGGCAATGAATCCAATAAACACGCCAACGTCACGGCCCCTGTTGCCAAAGTCATAGTTATATTGAGTGTACTAAAAGCAAGAGTTAGCTGGTTGCTTCACCAATATCATGGCAGGGGAAGACTCTGGAATACTCACATAAGATTGGCCATTCTTGTATGGACAATAGTCACAGCTGGAGGTGGCATTCGGATTGAGCAGATAACCCGTAGCATCCTCCAGGAAAGATGAGGCATATTGGTAGCATGACGTGCCATTCAGCGGCTGGAAGACCGACACCTCAGACGGCTCGCAGGTAAGAGGAAGATCCTTGAGCGCGTTCGACACCACACCTTCACTCATGTAGAAAAGTGGGGACAGACGATAGTACCAGCGCCATCCGGCGGGAGTCACCGGCTCGGGGGACAGGGTTCCGGCAAAAGTGTTGCAGAACATGAAGAAGAATCCATTTGCTGAGAGTGCAGCTTCGAGCGTGGGCATGAGCGAGGCGCACAGCTGTGCAAGACTCGTCGCGAATACTGCAAAGAGCTCGTACATCAGGAAACTGTATCCTGCACGGCTGGGCTCCATGGAGTAACCCGTTGGAAAGTACCACAAGAGCCAGTACACCAGTGAACTCAGAAAGGCATATGGAAGTTCAACGAGAATAGCCGAGAAGATGAACGCGAGCCAGTGGTAAGTCAGGCTCTGGCGTTCGCGGTGCTCAAAGATGTTTCGGAGAGTGATGAAGCGCGGTTGGACCTGCAGACCTTGTGGCGGACCAACGATGAGCGACATGAAGGCCGAAAAGACGCGATTGTAGGCCCCTCGCTGAGTATGCGGCGAGCTCAGATAGGTCAGACCATTCAACAGGGCGTTCCCGATGTTCATCCATAGCTTGGCCGTGGCATAGTCAGGAGCGCGCCAGTAGTAAAGCCACGTTCGCTTGAGCAGCACGAGCATCTGGGTGCGGAAGGGCGCTGCATAGAGCGACTGAGACGAGGTATCCAGAGCCATGGCATTATTGGAAGATGATTCGGTTTCCTTGTCAGACCGCTCGGAATCAGAGGCCTGCTCGCTGTGTTTCCAGATCCCAGCCCAGTCAGTTTGAATATCACCGCGAGTTCCAGCTCCAATAACATCCAGGAAGTATTCAGCCGGGTTCTCGCCCTCGCCACAGGGACGAGCGTGTTGCGCAAAGTATGACCTCGCTTGCCGGCACCCCACGCCGAGTGGTCCATCATAAACCAACTGTCCGCCACGCGCCAGGAGATAAAGCTCGTCGAATATGGTGATCAATTCAGCCGCAGGCTGGTGGATGGTACAGACAATGGCCTGGCCAGAGTCGGCAAGGCGTCGCAGAAGACGGACGATCGCGTATGCCGATTGACCATCCAAACCCGAAGTCGGCTCATCCAAGAACAAGATATCAGGCTTCGCTGCCATCTCGACACCAATGCTGACCTTCTTGCGCTGTTCCAGATTGAGGCCGGCTCCTGGGGTTCCGATTAAGGCATCGGCAATGGATTCCATATCAAGCCAGCGGATCACCTGTTCGACATAGGCATCTTTTTCTTGGGCTGAGACATCCTGCGGCCGACGAAGGCAGGAGGTCATCTGCAGTGCTTCTCGCACACTTTGCGTGGGAAGGTGAATATCCTGCTGCTGCACGTATCCCATGTGGCGGTTGAAAGACTTGGGGAGCAAGCTTCCATTGAGCTTGAGGTTTCCAGTCAATGTTCCAGTTGATCGGCCAGCCAGCGAGTTCAACAAGGTCGTCTTTCCAGCACCCGAAACACCCATCAGTGCTTTCATCTGGCCACTGCGCACAGATCCATTGAGGCTGTTGAGGAGGCGCTTTTCACCATCTTTCGTTTTGACATCGAGGCTGAGTGCTTTCCAGGTCAGACCGCGGGGGGCTTGCTCGAGAGTAATTTTGTGAGATAATTCAAGCTCTCGAGCCATTGATTGGCTGTCCTGTGGGGGCACATCCAGGTCCATAGTCCCTTTCTCTTGATCAGACGACTTCGATCCGGCGGAAAGAGTATTCTTCGATTTCATCCCGCGGTAGAACACAGTCGCCAAGCGACCTGCCGGCTGCTTCAATCTCTCCAGCCCAATTCTGTGTACAGGAGTCAGCATGCTGCGATGTGCACAGGGGAAGGAACAGTCAAAACTCACGCTGCAATCAGAGTAAAAGCCAAGAAGAAAGCGATGTTAATCCCTAGGTTGCGCCAAAGGTTTGAATGGGAAAAGCCATATTGCGCCTTGATGTATTCAACCCCGGAAACAAATTTTTGTCCAGGCTGCGAGCCCACCACGGCGCAAACCTGATGGGCAATGTCGTTGTATCCAGGTCCCGATGGCACCAGATCGGACGGACTGCATTCGTAGGTCAGACCGGCAAACTCATTGACCATGGCGGATTCAAAAGCGTAATGCAGGGGCTATATAGGTATGTGTTAGTCATATCAAAATGTTGGGGCATCAGGCGAGAGAAGACTCACATTCAGGTATCGCAACCAGCCCAGCCACACATGCATTTGGGGAGTCGGCACATACAGTCCTGTATACAGGACATACATGTTGAAGAAGATGCCTACAGGGAGTACTGCACGCTGCATATTGGACGAGAAGACTGCAACAGAGCGGAAGAACATAGACAGCGCCAAGTGCTCAACATATACCACAACGAACCATGTAAAGAAATTTCCCGGGGTTCGTTGAAAGCCGGTCAGGAAGTAGAGCGGAATGTTCCAGCAAATAACGAAAATCTTCCAGACAATGTCTGTCATTGTGAGACTGAAGCCATAGGCCATAGGTCGGTAGAGCCGGTATCGCTTGTGCTTGAGAACAAGTGGCCGTTGATCGAATGTGCTGCGGAACTCCGCCATCGCCTGCAGGGCTGGGACGAGGACTGAGTAAAAGAGTGCAGAAGCAAATATGAAGAGTGACCCCGTGTTTTGTGATTGGTTTCGGAACAAAGTACCCAGTACCAAACTCTGGACCAGAATACACACACCCTCAATCACCAGGGAACTGTAATTGTGTCGGATGATGCGGGCCTGTCGCGCAGTACAATATGCGATCTGTTGATAGAGAGGCAAGGCGTATTGGCCTGATTTCGAGGAGCGCGGCACTGGTGGCTGGGCCTTTGCCATTTCGACAGCCGATTGAAGCTGCTCGAAGTGAACGCTGCGGCTAAATTCAACTTGAAACTCAGCGGGCGTGCGAGGCAATGGGCCCTGGTGGGCTTCATGTGCCCGGCGGACCTCGGGATCGGCCGACATGGAGTTCAAAAAGTCTGCAGTGGTGGTGGCAGAGGAACACTCAAAGCCCAAGCTCAGAAAGTATGCTTTGGCGTCGGCAATGCTTCCGTAGAAGATCTGACGGCCGGCGTTGATCACGACAACTTTGTCGAAAAAGGGCATGATAGAATCACTTCCTTGATAAACGCTCATGGCAGTTACGCACTGACTCTGCAGGGTCCATTCACGCATCATCTCCATGAACTCGAGAGCAGTTGAGGAGTCCAACCCGTTAGTGGGGTTGTCCAAGCAGATAAGTCTAGACTGGTATGAGTAGATGTTCCGAGGTGGAGAATCAAGATCTACACTTACCGCGCACACGTCGCCAATGCCTCAGCCAACGAGACCCGGCGTCTTTCTCCGCCACTGACGCCTCTGATATAGGCATCGCCCACTTTGGTGTTGAGAACATGGCCGAGACCCACCAGCTGAGCAAGACGACGAACCATCTCATCGACATCCTCGGCCGCGGGCTTTGGGCCACATCGTGCTCGGATCGCGAAGCGCAATGTGTTCAAGACGGTCAAGTTCGGGAAATGGTCATCGGATTCGCCTATGTCCTGTCAATTATATCCCCGACACAACAAATAATCGGAATAAACTCACCACAAAACACTATGTCTTGAGGATTTTGGGAAATCACATTGGTCATTGGCTGTCCTCCCAGGGTTAATTCGCCCTGGACATCCTTGTATTCTTCCCACATGCCGGCCAGGGTTTTCAAAAATGTGGTACAACCACTGCCCGGCTTTCCAATAACCAGGACCATCTCTCCTGGCTGGATAGTCGCAGAGAAATCCCGAAGGATTGGGCGAGATGATGGCCTTTGTATCCGATTTTGAAGAGGGCCCAGCACACCAAAGGCGGATTTAGCCGCCGAAAGAGCAGTGGGCGCTGGCAAGGCCTGTTACATTTGTTAGGTCAACACATTCAGAGTCGCAGGAACCTGAGTTCTTGTTTCTTACACCTGTGCCACTTCCGTGTACAGATAACTTGTTCATGACAACTCCGGTGGGATGGGAGTCATTGTCGCCATTGCGCAACGCCAGAAACTGCTTGACACTCGTTGCAATCGGCTCGAATGCTAGACTAGTCGAAGAGTCTGACAGCAGTTCGGCTGGTGTCTTTGCACCACTGTTGCTGGATTGTTGATGCTGATCCATTGCGTTGTCGAACTTGCAAGTTCCAGCAACTGCGCCAGGCCAACCACAAGGGAATTTGGAGATGCAAGAATAAAAATCGTCATGTTTACGGGATTTGTGGGTATTTATAAAGTAAGTCCTCCCTGAGGTCGTCAAAAGGTGTGTTGAAGGACTTCCCAACTAGGCGATGCCAAAAGGGCAGTGGAGCATTTCCCAATCGGGATGTGTCCCAAAGGAGTTTCGGGGTGGCTTCCCGATTAGGAAATACTTGAATCGGATCGGGCTTGGAGCCTCAAAGATGTCTCCTTTGGTTTGAATCTGTTTTTTCAGGCACCTCATTGCCAAGAGGGGTTGTCGGCACACTCCTTGGAGCATTGAGATTGGTTTCTGAGCGCGAGTCCGCAGCTCCGATTCCTCGATAATACTCTTCCAAGGCTGAGGTGAGTTTCGCAAACAATTCCCACTGGGTTATAAAAGGCCGAGTCGATCCCCCCAAGTTTCCACTTCATGCTCTCAACTTCCTACCTCAACATCAACAGACAACGCCTCTTTTAGCATCATGCCCCTCGAAACCGGTCTTCAAGGCGCTCATGTCCTCATCACGGGCGGCACCCGTGGCATGGGCCAAGCTATGGTCCGCCGGTTTTTGCAGGAAGGCGCGCATGTGTCTTATTGCGCCCGCAAGGTGACAAACACCGAGTTCAATGCGGTCCATGAATCCCTACCAGAGCATAATTCCGCTCGTGCCGTTGGGACAGCTGTGGACGTGGGATCCAAGGAGGCAATTGTGAATTGGGTGAAGAGCTCAGCGGAGCGCATGGGACGAATCGACGTCCTCGTCGCCAATGGTATGTGCCCTTCCTCTTTCCTTTTTACAAAAGGATATGTATCCGCTTAGGAGTCCACGCTGATCATTGAACTCTTTAGCATCACCCATGCACATGGAAGGCGAAACAGAGCATTGGCAGAATAGCTTCGCCGTAGATGTGATGGGCTTCGTCGAGCTAGTCAAAGCAGCCGAGCCCTACCTGGAGCAATCCCCGCAGGCCTCTGTCATTGTCCAGAGCTCGTTTATGGGTCGCGAGTTTTACCGCAGCCCTCCTGCTGCGTACGGCCCCATGAAGGCAGCCCAGCTACAACATGTGCAAGAATTGTCTCATTATCTGGGACCCAAGGGCATCCGCGTCAATGCCATCTCTCCAGGCCCGGTTCTGTGTGAAGGTGGCCCCTGGGAGCAATACTCGCAGTCGGCGCCCGAGTGGGTGGAGGAACAGCGCCTCAAAATTCCACTCAAACGTCTCGGGCAACCGGAGGAGATCTCCAATGTGGCGGTTTTCTTAGCGAGTCCTTTGGCGGGGTTCGTGAGTGGCACGAATGTGTTGGTGGATGGGGGGATTCATGTGGGAACACAGTTCTGAGATGAGATGAGATGGGTGGTTATTGAGAATTTGAGTCATTTAACATTCCTCAGAGTGGTCATTCGCATATGAATGAATTGCATTTTTCATTTCTTTTTGTGAATATCGGCATCCGCACCTCGATCTATAACATTAGGACCGCGGGTAAAGCCATGCTTTACGAGAAATATGGTCGCGGGACAGAATGATCGACACAGCAATAGTAAATCTTCTACTGTGTTCCATTAGTGACTCTGCGACTTTCATCATAGTGGGGTATCAGGACCCATCGCATTGCAGGGCTTACAGCTGCACAAATGAGCGCCCGAGGAAGTATTCATCCATCGACTGCCGCAGTCCAGTGATGACGTAGCCAGATCCGAAGAATTGTCAAATGTAGATTTACTCCGATCACATCCCCCTTCAATACCTCTCCCTTCCTTTGAGCCTTGTCGCATAGTGTATACTGTTATTTTTGTATAGACACGGCTTAAACCCTGCATATTTATCCCGGAGTGCATTTGACCGGTAGCGACGAAACGCCTCCCTCGAATCGGGTTCATCAACAGTCGACAAATGCGCCGAAAATCGAGTATTATGGGTTTCAATTTCGAGGCAAATGCCTCTGCACAACAGCTGGCCGATATCCTGCCGATCGGCGTTGCCATCCTCAACAACGACGACCTGATATCCGTCAACCGTCGCTTCAGCGAGCTCGTCACATGTTCCGGGTCCAAATTCTTCGAGTGCTGGTCGCAGTCGATTCATGATGACGACTACCGGGATGTGGTGAAGAGGTATAATGAGGCGACGGCGTTCAAGCAGTCGCTGCGCATTGAGTATCGCACCCGCGACCCCGGCTACCGCTGGCTGGTCCTGATGCTGGATCCTTTGGGGGAGGCAGACAGAGTGCGCTTCAATCTTGGAGGCGATGGGGATGGCGGCGTCGTTTGCACCGTGGTCGATATCACCGCAGAAAAGCAGGCCGAGTTGTCCCAAAGATCTGCCGCGCGAGAGGCGCAGGACCGCAAGCAACAACAGGAGCGCTTTATTGATATGATCAGTCATGAAATTCGCAATCCGCTGTCGGCGATCTTGCATTGTACAGAGGACATTCTCGAAGCGATCCGTGGAAAGGAAAAGGACAAGATCGCACTGGCAGAGATCGTCGAGGCTGCAGAAACCATCGGCCTCTGCATCGCGCACCAAAAGAAGATTGTCAATGACGTCCTGACGTTCTCGAAACTCGACTCGTCGATGCTCTCCCTTTCCCCGCGCAGAGTCCAGCCCAAACGTCATATCACAAGTCCCCTGGCCATGTTTCGACCTGAGCTGCGGAAGCAGGACATTCAGTTCGAGTACAAGCTCGATTACTCCTACGTGGAATGCGAGATCGACTGGGTCATGGCCGATTTCGATCGCATTAGCCAAATCCTCATCAATCTCCTTGGAAACGCCATCAAGTTCACGGCCGAGTCGACGAACGAGCGAAAAATCCGAGTCTCGATGGGAGCGTCGATTGTGCGACCTTCTTCCTACCCGCCCAATGTCGTATTCTTCAACTCGAGCGAGAGCGCTTTGCGAATGAACGCAACCAACACGTCCGATTGGGGTGAAGGCGATGTGGCGTATATCATGGTCGCCGTCAAGGACACAGGTATTGGAATCACCGACCAAGCTCAGAAGCGGCTATTTGAACGCTTCAATCAAGCGACTCCGAAAACGGAGAGCATCTACGGTGGCTCGGGCCTTGGGCTGAATGTCAGCAGAAAGCTCTCTCACCTTCATGGAGGAGAAATCGGCGTGAGTTCAAAGGAAGGGCAAGGAAGTACCTTTGGCTTCTTTTTCAAAGTGTGCAAAACTCCTGAGCCCAGTCATCACGACAGCAACAAATACACTGGCAATGCAATCGACGATTTATGCGTTGACATTCAAGCCCTGGGCAATGAAGTGACGGGGGTGAACCAAACGACCGAAAACCCAGAGATACCCGTGCGACCGAGTTTGAATAACTTCGGAGAGTCAAAGCCAGGCTGCGCGAGTGACGAAAGAGCGGCACATACATCCGCAATAGCGCAAGACGTCGCCGAGGAAAGTGCTACGAGCAAACACGTTCTGTTGGTCGAAGACAACACCATCAACCGACGCATCATCTCGCGCAAGTTGAGCTTTATGGGGTTCCATATCACAGAGGCAGCCAACGGTGAAGAGGCATTGCGTGCCGTGGAACACAACACGTTTGAGTGTATACTCATGGACCAAGAAATGCCCATCATGGATGGCAACACGACAACCAAGGCGATCCGCGACCTTGAAAAAGAGACTGGGTCGCATATCTCTATACTCGGAGTCACGGCAAATGTCCGAGCTGAGCAGCAAGCCGAAATGTTGGATGCTGGGATGGACGATGTCATCCTGAAACCGTATGGGACGAAAGAGCTTGTTGACAGGATCCATCACTTGATCGCGACGAAAACACGGAAATGACTGTGAACTCGGTACAGGTCAGGGAGCAGTCGGCCAGAAACAATCTATTAGAAACCAATAATGATAAACATCATCAAAACAAGACCACACTCCATGCCAGGCAGAGACATATTTCTGCTTGAAATCTATACACCCCTTAAGACAACCTGGATCACCTAGGAGATACAGGCTAACGGAGACAATAGTGCTGATTCTGTTCACGCGATGCGCAAAGTCGGTATCGGCCTGCTTTGTCGAAGTCGCAGCATAGGGCTATGGATGACTTTCGAAGGGGTGGGTTCCCGCTGTGCCCATCCCAACAACTCCATATTTGAGAACAGCGAAGTTGGAATAACGATACCCCAGTGATATCAACCAAACATTCACCAAGCTACAACACCTGATCCAACCCCATACTCTTCAAGAGAAACCCTTCCTATGCAACGATTAGCACAGCCCACGTGAAGCGCTTGTGAAGAGGACGCTTCATACCCATTGTGCAGCAGTCTCTGGATGGAGAGACGCCTGTTTAGCATCTTCTGCGTGGTCCCCAAGCCACACTTTACCCGTTGCCCCCGCCTCAATCTGATATACGACCTGATTCGTGTAGGTCATTAACGGCATCCGGGATCGGCTATCAGTAGGTCCACGTTCAACGATCCTCTGCTCGATGGCCTTATACCGCGAGCCGGATGGTAATCGAAAGTCTTTGGTACTTTGGGTACCTGTCGCAACAGCGCCAGTTACGACAGACAAGACCTTGACATCAAATGGGGATAGCTCAAGACGGAGAATGTCAGCCATATGTTCTTGTGAACGTTTCGATGCGCCATATACACCTAGAATCCAGTTTATTAACTTGGCTGTTGTTGGGAGGCTTTTCAAGTGAGAAAGATATCCTTACCTAACCACGGCACAGGGTTGTGTCCAGCAATAGAGGTTATGTTAACCACCATGCCACGAGCCTTGATCAAAAGCGGCGCAAATGCTTGCGTCACCGCGAGCGGGCCCCAGACATTCGCGTCAAAGGTCTGCTTTGCAGCCTCGATGTCATCATCTAGTAACGGCATATAGTGAAACTGCGCTGCATTGTTGATCAGGACCGTCAGGTCTCCACCGGTAATCGCCGTGACCGCCTCGACAGCGGCACGGATCTGGCTCGGCACGACGACATCTAGCTCCAGCAAGGTGACATTAGGGAGGTTCTTGAGATTTGTCATTTTCTCTGGGTTTCGTGCTGTCGCAAAAACGTGATATCCTCTTTCCTGGAAAACGAGCGCGAGGCCAGAGCCGACGCCGCCGTCGCTGCAGCCAGTGATGAGAACTGAGCCTTTGGTGCTCATTTTGCTTGCGGTTAAAAATTGCAGAGATGAAAAGAAGTCTTTTAAATTCCTTAGAAACTAGACACTGTCAAAAGTCAGACAGACGCTCTCTTATACTGCGGCCATATTTTGTGGTCGGCGCCGCAACCCACGAGCTCGGCCCCGAGATCGTCCTTCGGCACCGAGGACGCAATATCTCACTCGCACCGTCAACCACTTCTCTGTCCTCGCTTTCTGGCCCCTTGGAGACATCTTTGAAAGCTCAGTTCTATAATCACATGTCTTGATTTCTTGTACGAAGAATCGCAGAGGCATGGTACCAGGAGTATTCCTTGCTGAGAGTGATAGGAGGCGCAATACGGAAGATACCACCGAAGCTGGGGTGGCTACTCAGATTGGCCCACAAACCCAGCTCATAGGCACGATCACCAACCGCTTTGCCGAGAGCCAAAGCCGGGGTCTGGGTCTCGCGGCTCTCGACAATTTCAACGCCAGCCATGAGTCCACGTCCCCTCACATCCCCGATACAGCCATACTTCTCCTTGAGCTTGCTGAGGCCCTCATGCAACAGCTTTCCCATATCACGCCAGTGCTCGGCCAGCCCGTCACATACCACAATTTCCAACACTTTGTCAGCGACGGCTCCCGGAAGGGGATCATTGACATGCGTCGTGTAGAAACAGTAATCGCGCTCGGTGCACACGTGCTCAATCATGGCGCTGGTAACAACGGCACTCAGTGGCAGCCCATTCCCAATAGTCTTGCTCAACGTCAAAATATCGGGTACCACACCCTCGTGGTTGATCGCCACGAGGTCACCGTATCTGCCCACGCCGGTTTGGGCTTCGTCGACAATCAGCAACATCCCACGATTCTCGCACTGTCGCTTCACTGCCGCAAAGTAGCCCGTTGGAAGGACGTGCATGCCCACCGAAGACTGGATGCATTCCACAATGCAGGCAGCCAACGAGCCGCACGACTGCATGTTGACCATGCGCCAGCAGTACTCCATCTCCGCCTCCCAGTCATAGGAGCCATCGGCGCAACGGAAGATAGATCGGTAAGTGTTTGGCGGCGGTAGCGCTAGCATACCTGGCATCAGCGGGCCCTGGCCCTTGCGACTGAAGTGGTACTGGAGACCCAGCGCCTGCGCCGTCACGCCATGCCAGCTAGCGCCCAGGCCGACAATCTCGAATTTCTCCGTGTATACCTTGGCCATCTTGATTGCTGCTTCGTTGCTTTCTCCTCCAGTTGAGAGAAAGAAAGCTTTGTCGAGGCCCGGTGGGAGCAGGTTGCATAGCCGCTCGCCCAGGCTGATGACGGGCGACGAAACCTTACCCGAGAACAGGTGGTCCAGCGATGCCGCGTGGTCTGCGATCACTTTCACGATTTCTGGATGACCATGGCCCAGCAGGTAGGACATCTGGCCTGAGATCCAGTCCAGAACTTTGTGCCCCGAGGCCGTGTACACGTACAGCCCTTTGCTGCCGCAGATGATGTCTTTGTTGAATTTTGTGTCGTAGTTGAACAGGTATCGGTCTGTTTTGGCTTGGAGCTCATTTTGAGAGACCCTCATACAAAAGAGGAGTTTCCTTTTGCTCGTTGGGCATTTTCGAGGAATCTGCCTCGGTAGTAATTCCAGGTGCCATGTTCTTCTGATGGTAGGTCGTTGGATGTTAGGGGAGTATAGGGTTGTCGAGTTAAGTTGGATAACTCAATTTATCTAATACATCGAGCTTTCTGCTGCTCTTGCTGAGGGGTAGACATTTTATAAAAAGCCGTATCACGATTATTCATTGAACAGTTGGCCAAGGTCCGCGCAGTTGAACCGCCGCGGGGAACTGCTTCCCGCAGATTTCCGAGGTTTCAATCTATGGATAATCTGCATGGTGAAGCCTAGAGCTAGGCCAGGGATATTTGAGCTTTGACTTTGCTCTTTTTTTGTATAGAAAAAATTCATTCTAGGAAATTCTTATAGAAGCTTTGCCACGACTATATCTGTGTTAACGGCGCTACTTATGGCCACTCAGGAACTAAGACATATTTCTCTTGACGTCTGCCAAAATTTCTACTTGGCCTATGGGTACTCTGCTGCTACTTTTAACAGCCCAGATATACAAATGCAATCTTGAGTCCGTAGTTGAAACCTCTCAACTGCCTACTGAGAGTAACCACTTATTTTGTCCAATATTGTATAAATTAGACTTGATGAAGGTAGCTTCGAAGGCTATGAACTGGAATTTCATTCAAATCGCGTTCTCGTAATTCATGATATGGCAATCAAATTGCCTAAGTGTAATGTTCACCAGCGAAGTCTTGATAGGTGAACTTGTCCCCATTCTTATCCTTCATCGCGCTGCAACCCCCAACATTCTTAAACACTTTGACCTGTAGGAGTTTGTCAGTCAAGGTCCATGCGAGCTGTGGGTATGAGAACATAAACTCACCATTTCAGACGTCCCGGCAATGTCACCGTCCCATACGTCATCCAAATAACAGATAGGGAGATTGAAGAAGATAGGGATATCCTTGCCAAAATTATCCGCTGTTTTCTGCGCAGCGTCGTCGGCAGTCCACTTCCGCTGAAAACCGCCTGATTGCTGCGCATCCTCGGCCGCTCTGATCAAGTCTTCGAGCTTGAAGTCATAATCGTTGGAATTCACGTTGCTGATACCGGGGGCTTTGTCCAAGGTGCGCGAATTCGCCTTGAATGATCTGTCATACCCGGTCTTGAGCTTGTGAAAGACATAGGCCTTGCCGTCAACACAGGTAGCCTCCGTATTCAAAGCATCCCAGTCGAGATCGCATGGTGCCGTGCCGCCGGTCTTTTCCGCCACTCTGATGATGATGACCTTTTCTGCGGTCCAGATGTATGCGAGCGCTGCAATTGAGAACCACCGCGTGATTTTGGCCGCATATTGATCACCGGTGGCAGACGTCGGCTTGGTTGCAAAGTCGCCGCCAACCAAAACTCTGGGCATACTTCGTTCTTGATCGGCATACCACACGTCCTTGTAGGCATTATTTTGGAACCACACCGGGCGTTCAATGAGGGCCGGGCCCCAGTCATCTATCGAACTATTTACCGACTCATACACTTTCTCGAGCCGCTTTTGCAGCTCAGCTGAGCGTGAGTTATCTTCGTCGGCAATTCTGTACTGACGAGTTAGTTGGTTTACTCAACATCCTTGGAGTCGAGCACTGGGGAGAGAAACGAACTGTCCGGGATCATTCTTTTTGACACTGTTGACGATACCAAGTGCCATGGTTGATATTCCACTAGCAGCACCGGCGGCACCACCAAATGCCGGCCCTACCAACCCGAGAGCGGCCCCGGCCCCGGCGAATGCCCCTGCTGTAATGATGAGGGTATTGGCGGCTGACTGAAGAAAAGAAGATCAGATATTGTGATTCCTTTCTTGTCGCCACAAAAAGGGAATACTTACATTGGGTGGGTCGGCTTCTGTGCTAAAGTCCTTGACAATTGGGTCCACTCGAGCCAGACAGTGCTGGAACGCCGTGTCGAGTCCATCTTTCAATTCGTGCATGAAAACCTGGTAGTGCTTGACGGCGTACATGAACATGATCCACATGGGATTTTCATCGTTCTTCTTGCACACCGTATCCTCGTCAAATTGGGGTGTGTCGCAGTCATTACTATTCAGAGATGTGTTAGTGATCTGAAAATCGGCAGGTGAAAGGACGGCATAAGGGGGTTCAAGCAACGACTCACAACGTGCAGTTGTCATAGCTTCCGCCTCCATCAACCTGTTCCACCAAAGCCATCATAAATGTTTTATCCCCAAATGCGGGATATGGACCTTTCCCACACGGCCCATCATTGTAAAACATATCGGATCTATTTCGCAGACAGAGTAAGGTTGGATGAACACCAGCATAGAGGGAGGCTATGTCCAGGTGACTGACTCTAATTCGAGCTGCTTGCCCATCTCAAGGTCCTTCCATTTCGTAGGTGTTCGCCCCTCCTGTGAGCAAAATACGGAGTAGTCCTTTTGGAATCCTTTCTTCGTGCAATAGCATGGTCTTCGCCTTGGAGGACGAAGTCTCGTCGGACAATCCGAGTAAATCGGGGGTCTCGACGGGGGAAAAGGTTCAAGAATGGTAGAGCATCGACAGTCAGGCCTATTGCGCCTCTTGGTTAGCTGTGCGTTTATTCAATGGATATGGACAGATCACTAACCATAGGATGCCGCTGCTAGTAGAAGACTAGATACTCGCATGATGATAATAAGGGAGCAAGTTGGTTAGGGTGAAGGGAACGGAACATGGAATCAGTGACGATATAAATGACTAGAACTATATTTCTCTTTGCCAACCCCTCCAGCCGTATTTTCCCTCTGTGTATAAATATAGCCCGTATGGTTGGGACTTATCTGGGGATGCGGAGTGACCCCAGGGTCCACTTAGATCGGCCCCGGGGGCGAGGTTGCATTGGTCCCAGATCTGCACTAAACGGCCAGCATGCGGAGGGTCAAGCATTCTATATTTAACGATGCAGCATGTTGAAAAGCAACTTCGATTTTACTGCCCCGCAGTTGTTGTCCCATGTGTGTGGGCAAATCGCTCGACTGGTTTATATGTCCCCGTGGAGTACCCCGTTTTCCCCCTCCTCACCCTTCGAGCCAAAATGCATTTCCTCAAAGCCTTCTTACTTTTGCTCCCAGTGACATGTGCAAGCAGAATTCCCAGTTGCAATGATGCCGTCAAAGTGGGAGACCACCCACCACTCTCCAAGAAATGCTCCAGTGCATCTATTGAAAATAACTGGCTCTATGCCAAATGCGACGTGGGCGCGGATGTCATGACGTTCGGCCTCCAGTTAAACTGGTTTATTGCTCTCAATCCAGACCATAAGATAGTCTTTCAAAAAGAGTAAGATATCCTCTCTGCACTGCTCTGGATGGATGGTTACTGACCTGGCTAGTGGTGGAGCTATGGGTGCCTGCGATCAAGACAAATGCCATGCCGTCATTCGAAGAGGCAGGAGTGCTACCTTTTCATGCAATGCGGATAACTGCCAGGGAAAACTTGACCTTGGTATGTACAAAATGAGCTCATCTCTGTACCCGGAGGTTTCTGACACTTCACAACAGATAAAGTCGTCAATTTCACCGGTAAATACCTCGAAGTCTATGATAAGGAGGGATCAGGGCCCAAAGAAATGCAAACAGATGAGTTGGACGATGGCTGATGAGGACCGGTCTCTATTTATTTGAGACTCGGTTCGCGGAGTTCTTGAGGGATTTGATCGTGTCTATGGGAAACGGTTGCTTATGATTGATGTTCCGAGGGAGCAGGACTTAGCCCTACAACTCCAAATTAACGTGTTCACGACATTTTCTGCAATTGTGGCTATCCGAGAAAGTAGATCTTTGATAAATTGGTTTTGAATTTTTCTATTCCTTTCCTCCCAGAGTCTATCTTTCAATGACTTGAAATATCAAACTTGCGATATGGCAGCTCGAAGTATCTCACATCAAGTAATTCCAAGTTTTAACCTTGATCCTAGGCACCATCCTGACTCGAACAGAATTACGAGTTTTTAAAAGAATCCGTTAACTTATAAATTAACTGACTAGTTTAACTGAATGGCGACTCTGTCAGAGTCCATCCCTTGCTACTTTGCAATACAAGAAGGCCTCATCATGTTTACCTTGGTGGGAAAAGCGCGGGTGCCCATACAAACGTGTAACTCAAGGGACACTCCAATGCCAGACACTTCTCGTTAGGCCCCCTGTAGGGTTTGAATTAGACCCCACTGGATATTTCAAAGCACTCAAACCACGAGTGGAGAGATTAGGCTTCCGAAAATGGCAATGCAGGTGAGACCTGTCCGCATGCAACCCAAGGCTGAGACTCGTGTCCCATCTTGTCTACGATCTACATGTATTTCCCTCCGTCAATCCAGCCGAGTCAACCGAAGAGACGACTAGCATCCACAGCATCGAGCTAGCTTCGTTTCCATATGCATTCATGGACCCCGTTTGATTCGCTGGAAATCTTCCTCGTTGTGTTTTAGGGGCCAAACCTCCACATCAAGTGGATCAACGGGTTCACCGATTAGCCCAGCCAACACAAGTAGAGCGAGGGCTTTTTCCTTGGAGGTTGGTGGCGGCTTGGCCTCGGCTTGACACAGTACACTTATCTGATTGGAGACGCTTTTTTTCAACTAGCCGCTTAATGTAACAGTTAGTATGCGCCTATCGCTTGACCTTCCCATCTTTCTCTTCATTTGCGCAAAGGATCGCGAATGACGTATACACAACCCGATGGATTATACTAAAACGTAGTGGTCCCTCCGCGTTTAACACTCCCAAATGGGAATGCCTTTTAGGCGGCTATCTGGTTTATTGTTTCGCATAATACTGCTAAAAACTATCACACTCGAGGCGTAAGGCTTGAGCATTAATACATTGCTGTCCCGTTGGAATGTACAAGAATAGCCCGCTAATCAGGTTTCAGCAGGTGAATTGTACATGTGATTTCATTATGGATGATCAAGACCCGTGTGATCTATTTCCTACACTCACCATTCCGTACAGCCAATCGGAGCCCTTCAAATAGAATCCTGCCATCGCTTGTCTCCGGGTCCACGTATGCTTGGAAGATCCCAAGCCTCGGCCCCCGGGGCTGTCAACATTCCCGGGGTCAGCCCCACGTCACTAAACAATTGCTCAGTCTTGGCTCACTTTCTATAATCAAGTGGTCGGTTAGCTAGTGTGAAAAGACTTGAAGCCTCTCCATACCAAGAGAAATACCCCCGCTCTAACAGGGATTGTTTGATCATAACTTGATCATAAGTTGGAAACTGCTTTGCTGGCAGTTCTGCTCTCGCGCTAGCTATAAGCCCCATATGCTTGGAGATGCCAATTTATGTGCCAATACTACTCTGAAAGAACCGTTTTCTTGGTCACATTTTGAGAAACAGACGTCTTGATTTACTCATAGGTGGAAGTCCGATCCTAACATGAAACAATAGTATACATTACTTTGCATGTTGTTAGACTATGGTTAGGTCACTAGCCGATGTGAAAAAAAAAAAAAAATTAAAAGACCTTGACAATAATTTCGTGAATGAATATAAGGCATTACCATCGTTGTAGCCTTTGCCATGACTTCTTATTTTCTCTCGCCTCATAAAAATACATAAAAGAATAATTTGTCAAGAGATAAAAGGAAATTGTGTTAGTGTCTTTAGTTTCATCCTCTTAAATGGGTCGAAATTTATAGACTACTCACGATAGACTTTTAAGGCATGTTAGCCCAGTGAGCCGCGAGCTATGCCAAACTCTATACAGACCACTCGCCATGGTCGTGACCATAATAACCTGTAGACAATAGACTATTTTCCTTTCACTAGCTATCAATACCATGATAAGTAAAATAGCATATTTAAGAATATTTAGCCAATCCGTCTCTATTTTTCATACATATATTCTCGTAGGTCAGGCTGCTTATATTACTTTATCCTAACTATAGGAGCCATGTTCTTTGCATTTCTATTATTCATCTGAAAAATTTTAAGAATCTATCATAAGAGTGCCTTTGTAATATCAATCAGAATCTGATCTCTATTTTCAGAGGATGTTCTGAAAGGAAATGCTACAATCGCCCAACGTCGGCTTTGCATCATTAGGACCCACAATTGTACCTTATCTACATCTTTGTCAGGAGACCCTAGATGCGATCGGGCTAGGATAAAGAAAGGAGAAAAGATATGATGATAGCAGGAATTTTGACTTAAGCGCATTAAAAAAAAAAGTAGAAAGGGCAAAATGAAAAGAACTTTAGAGTGAGAGGGATGGAAGTATATACATGCGAACATGAGAACAAGGGCATCAAACATCTGCAAAGTGGCTCTGGGGCAAGTAATCTTGAAAATTGGCAAAATCAGTATCTTTAGCTTGGTCTAGGTGTTCACTTTAAATCTATGGCATCTTCTCCTTCCTCTTATCCATCCCCTCATATCGTTCGTGCTCATCCAGCTCCCGGGGTCCTCATCCCCAAGGTCGTCGACGCGTTTTCCCAACCGCACCAACTTATATCCCTTTTTTCCTTCATATTTCTTTTGAAAATATTTTATTACTGCTTGGTTTTAGGATTGATTGACTCAAGCCCCTTCAACTGGCATTTTACCACGCGCATCCACAAAGATGGCCGATTTCAAACGCCTGCCACTAGAGATCATCCAAATCATTACCAGTTACCTCGATACAAACCACCCTCCCAGTCTCGTGGGGTTTGCCTGCACAAACAATTTCTGCTATGCAGCAGCAGCACCATTTCTCTTTCACACTCTCAACTTCCCGGTGGAATATGAATCTAGTTTTCAAGATATCGCTGAGAGGGTGCAGACATACACCCGGAGTCTGCAGCGAGTCGCAGGTTTCCAATATGTCCATCGAGTCATGCTTCACCACCCTTGGCCAGAGTCCAAGCGCAATGCCATGGAGCGGGGCCATGCCACAGACCGTGAGGTCGGCAATGAACAAAATCTAGATGCTCGTCTAGACACGTTTCTTGACGGCCTGGACTATATCTTGTACGATGCTCCAGGGGATATTCCCGGTATAAATGAGGCTTGGAAGCCCCTAGCAGATCTGATCCGCAGCCTACCTGCACTGGCCGACCTGTTGTACAGTTGTGCAGGGCAATTTCCGCCGTGTCTGTTGGATGCCCTCCATGAAAGTCAGTCACTGTGTCGATTGCATCTATACACTTTTGGGCTGTGGGATTTTGGCCACCAACTTGCGACATCACCGTGCCTGCATAGTATTACAGTCTTGCAGAACCAATCTGCACATATCTCTGGCCAGGATTCGGAATACACTACGAAGACCGTTATGCGCATGGCAGCTAAGCTTGCGCCCAATTTAAAGCATGTTCACTTGTGGCAGAACCCACAGGAGCCAGATGCAGAGTGGACACCCTCAAAGGGGCTCGGACAAGACTCAACAGACCTAGATCCTGGGACTACATTAGGCTCTTTGGATCGCCTTCAGTTCTCCGGGTTTCGGAGAAATCTCACAAAGCGGGACTTTGATCTATGGCGCCAATACACCGATTTCTCAACACTCAAGGAACTAAAAATCGACACCCAAGTCGAGGGTGCCGCATTGAATGCTTTGGCGGCCACTCCAAATGCGGGTTTCCCATGCCTCCAAACACTAGATCTGACAACATCTTGCGATTCCCCATTGGAAGAGCGACATACCTTCTATAAAACAGCAGAACGCTTTCTTCTAAGCCTTCCACCATTGTCCGCTTTATTATTGCGTCCCTGGCACTCAGAATTCCCCCTAGCCTCGGTGTTGCGACACCACAATACCTTGGAAGGCCTCACACTACCCGCACTGCAAGGCGAATTCATGACAGAAAGTCAAATCGACCTGATCAAGGCCCACAGCCAGCACCTAAGACATCTCGAGATCATGCTCCACCGCACAGACGCGCACCTCTGCAAGAAACTAGGGTCGATGCCGCGGCTGCAGTCCCTAGACCTTGAACTTGATCCGTCTGACCGATGGGGCTACCCGGACAAGATCCCACCGACCAAACCCAATCTGTCCGAGTACGACCAGCAGGCCTGTGTTGTGCCCGGGGTGGGCGAGTTCCGCGTTGGATGGATCCGAGACGCGCTCATCAACAGCGCTGTGGACCAGACTCTGGCGTGTGCGTTCTTCGTGGATGTCTCAGCAGGGAAGATGGGCGCTGGCTCGCTCGGCCTCGAGAGACTCTGCTTGAAGGTTCGCTCTGTGGGCGGGCTGGTTGAGTACGGAGACGATTTCCAGGGTGTCGTTAATAGTCTTAATCGGAGTTGGTTGGTGGAGCGCAACCCGCGCGACGACTGTCAGAATATTCCTGTTGTGAAGGATCGTGGTCAGTTTACTTGGTTTGAGGAGGACACTCTGCCACCGTGGCTGGTGCCTATTTTCCGTTCTATCTGGCCGGAGACGTCTAGTGGGAGTTGCTGGAAGGACGATTGGCATAGTCCGCCTCTTGTGATGACGATTTAACCATGTTGGAGTTTTCTATCAAGAGCGAGGACACATCAAAGCATATCTTTAGAAACCATGCCTCGGGAATAGAGAACATAACATATATCATAGCACAGCCCAAATGTAGTAAAAAGGCGTAAATAGCACCAGGAGAGAGATCATCTTCAGAACGGTGCAAAACAAGGGTATTGTGAGGGTGGTCTTCAGGTGGTGCCCTGAACAGTTTATATCAAATCCACTATCGGCTTTCACGGCGTCGACTGGCCTTCTTCCTCCTTTAGAGGCTTTTGTCCATCATCCATGGCCTTTCCCCAGGCTTGCTCGAAAGCCGAATCAGGGACTTGTTGGGTACTCTCTGCGCTGGTGGTATTCTGTTCATCATCTTCATGGTGATCAACGAGGACTGGAACACTACCAGCTGTGTCATCATTCCCCACCTCCTTTTCCACCATTTCTGGAACAGGGGACGACGAAGCAGACTCCGGTCCGCCGGAGTCCCTTGCCTTGGTACGTGAGGTCTTCTCTTTGGCTCCGAGCAGCTCGAGATCAAAGTTCGAGCTGTACACCACGGCCGAAAACGCCTCAAGCTCACGCACGTTCTGGTCCATCGTGGCCAGATACTCGTTGGGCGGATGCGTGCCGTTCCCAATCACGTGTGCCTGACGGGCGAGTACCGCCAGAAGATTCGCCAACTTGGTCTTGCGGTCAAAGGCAGTGGGCACGGCAGTTGCGATAGAATCAAAGGACTGCGGTGCAGTCTCTGGGGCGGGAGTCACGGGCTTGAAGGCATCGGCCGCACACTTCTGGTCGATGAGGGTCGAGAATGCTTCGTTGTTGAGGAGAGTCAGGACAAAAGAGAAAGAGGGTGAATCAATCAGATCGGCGGTCTCGTCCAGCAGATGACGGAGCTTCGAGGCCGTGTGGGACGAGGACAGGTCCGCTACGCCTTGCACGCCCGACTCACGCAAAACATACTCCTCTTCCTCGGCCGGGGGAAGCAGGCAAGACAACCACTTCTGGGATCTGGTACAATGCGCTTGTTAGCACGGATGGGAATGGCCACCCACGTATCTAGAAAATTCTTACCGTCGCTCATCTTCTGTGTTCCCCTCGACCTTCTTCCGGATCACCATAGTCAACTCGGACAGCTTATCCAAACTAATGTCTTCACGCGGGTTGAGCGGGCCAAAGGCTTCCTCTACAGCAGCTTGAACCCGTTCCGTCAGATCTTTCCATCCCCGGTGGAGCAACCACCAGCTGAACGCGAGGTATCGTCGATTTGTTTCAAAGTCATCGCCCAGGGTCTGCGTCAATTCGTCGTCATGGTCTTCCAGACTAATAGTCGAGGAGTTGGCAGGAGGAGTAGCAAGGGAGATAACGCTGGAGAGGTAATTGCGACGGCCGAGGAGGTTGAGTTGGATGCGGGTGAAGATGGTGAGCAGGGAAAGCGTATAGACAAGAGTAAAGGATCGCGTGATAGCTGCTGAGTGTTAGTAGCTGAAAGTTTTATTCACCGAAATCCAACGAGTCCAACAAGAGGAAAAGCGTACAAGTGATCTTGACCTCATTCCACAACTGGGTCTTATTCCGTTTGACTCGAGGTTGTCCCTCGTCCCCAGCCGATTCCCCTACTTGGCTTGCATGCACATATCCCTCGCTCTGGAAACTCGATAGGCTCTTCCGGTCCTCTTCCACGACACTGGGTGACACCGAACTCATGTCGGAGCCGGTAGTCTCCCCCGCATTGAGCCGCGCCAGCCTCTCCGCCCGCTTTTTCTGGAGCTCTTTCGTCAGCTCCTCGACGGGGAGCGCCTCAATGATATTCTCTGCCGCGGTCGGAAGCAATGCGAGAACAGTATAGGTACAGTCGGTCTGGTTTTGCTCGAATCGACGTCTTAAACTATGGCCATCATGGTCAGCTTGGGATGGTTCGGGCCCGACATTGGGCTCGGGACTCCGTCACCAGGTCGCGTGCAATGTAGACGAGGCGACAGAAGAATCAAAACGGGGGGGCACAAACTTTTCTCGTGCAATCCGATCACTGCTCATACGTTCGCGCGCCTCGGAGATCTTGGTCAGCACATACTGACCGGCCAAGTAGCCAGCTCCTAGCACGCCAGCCCCGATCGCAAGGCCTTTGCGATTGCGCTGGAACCAGCGCCGGGTGGCTCCGATCATATTGGCTGTGCAGGGAGTGTTCTCGTAGTGGAATCACAAAAATGAATCAATGGGTTTGGTTCATGATAGTCGTAGAAGATGGTTGAGACATGACAGAGGCAGGAGGCGGGTGCTGATCTTGGCCGGGGATCGTCAGGCCTCGGTTAGCTGAGCTCCCGAATGTGAATCATCCGAGTCTGCGGTTCTTGCTGTCTCTTTGCCACGAAATTCGAAGCTGCTTCTCTTGCGTCTCTCCAGAGATTAAGGGTTCTTTCTCCGAAATCGTGCTACGTTGCTGCGTTCCACACTGGAGCTTGGTCCCCCGGATTCGGTACCGGCCATCGCGCAAAATCATTCTAGCGACGTTGCTCAATTATCCTCATTTTTTTATTGACTCTTCTAAATATGATGCTCACAAAAGAGTGAAATTGACATCTCAAACTGCTGTGCTTTGGTCCGAATAGCTGTCTTTCGCCCCCGAGATAAGAGTTCGGTTGAACCCGATGGCCGATAGAGGCCCGCTCATCTCATCCCACTTCACCTTGCCTCCCCCCTCCATGACCCCAGACATTCGGCTTGCCGAGCTCGACAAGCTGCTACATCGTGAAACCTCTCCTTTTTCTTCCCAGACCCCTGTCACTCCTCCATCCCGGGCGCGAGCTGGATATCTCCACGGGCGGGGATGGAGTCCCGCAAAACCCCTCCGGAGTACTTCCTGGAGATCTTCGCCGACACCACGACGGTGCGAGATGTGCTGAAAGGTGCGATTCAATTTCGGCGGTCTTGTCGGACATACCAAACTAATCCTTCCACTCAGGCGTCCTCAACCTCATCTTCTTCCACCGCTACTTCCCCTCCACCCGCCCCGTCAGCTTCGACGTGCTCGACTTCACCCTCCCCGCCATAAACGATGCCGACCTCGAGACTTTGATTGAGTCGCGTGTCGCTGCTCTAGTCCGCCAGCACCTCTCCTCCGCCGCCGGTGCCCAGGATGGGAAAGCCGGTGGCGGCGGGGGTGTGCGCGGGCGCATCGCGGTCGAGTTCTACGAGAAGAAGCGGCGTCGCTCGGGAATGTGGTTTGGCGGACTGGCAGGGAAGGGCGAGGAGGAGGTATGTTGGGAGATTTGGACGCTGGATGTGACCATCGCGACGCCGCGCACCGAGTCCGGTATGTTCTATCTGCTGTGCCTACTGGTCTTTTGATCGCATATGGCGTCATCGCCCCATACCCAGCCTCCCACCATTTAACCTGACTGACTTCCTACCTTACCAACAGAACGGGCAAAGGTCCGCAAGGCTATGGGGAACATGCTCCAGAAAGCTGCCCTGAAGATTCTCACTGTTGTTAACCGAGACAAAGACCACATCCCGCCCATTACGACCAGCGACTCTAACCCCTTCCCATATCGGATTGTTGTCAATCCTCGCACAGACGGCTGGGGCAACCGCATCGGACTGTATTGAGTCACTCCATCGAGTACAGAATTTGAGCCTTGTGACGAAGGCCAGCCATCATCCTGCATGGTCCCCTGATTAATACTTATATGCCCGCCCGTTTTGGTTTCAACGATCTACCACTCGTTCGGCGGTGCGCCTGGTACACTTACGACATACAGATGAGACGATTTTCTTTTTTTGCCCAGTCAATCTTTTTTTCGGGGCATGTCCTCGTGTGAGTTCGGTGTTGAGAGGTTCTTTGGAATGCTTTCTGGGGGATTTGGTCCGGCGTCGGGAGTGCGCTCTTCACTCGTTCGAGTGTATACTATCTGGAATATGACCATGACCATACAAATTATCATGACAATCCCATCAATACGATGCCCTCCTTGAGTATCCGGCAAGGACCTCGACTGTAACACCTATTCCAAGGATACTTCCAGTCCAATGAAAAGTGGCTGGTTGTGATGCACTCATTCGGGTGGTCAATCGTCTGTGTTCAAGCTGATTATCAAAATGGCGGAGAGCCTGAGTGGATATTCCTGAACCTCAAAGTGCAGACTGTATCAGCAATGCCGACTGGAAAGCAGCTTCAACGTCACGTCGCCGGAAGCCCGGCGCACGTCCTAGGATGGATACGCTACGGATAATTCCTGTTAGTAATTTCAAATTAGCATTTTCCATGCATGGGATCTGTCATCTGGTTAAGAGCTTACTGCCAAAGAAATACTCAATATCAAGTATGCAGCGTGATGACTCTCGAGTCGAAGAAGAGACTCGATGGTCTGTCAATGGTCAGTCTCTGCCATCGTACATTTGTCCAGAGCACTATAATCCACTTACCTATTTCAGGAACACAGGGAGATGTATCTCCATCATCCATAGATACGGGTGGAGTATCGAGAACAGTCGGGTTAGTCGAGGTCCAATTGAAACCAGGTGGCTCATTTCGCTCAATATTTGGCAAATCATGCCCTGAAGCCAAAGGTGCATAATTCAATGGCAACGAATGCACCGCAGGAAACAACGCAGACCCATCAATATCCACCCCTCGTTCTCGAAGGTACCCCTCAACATCCCGACAATCAAACCACTGCCCACCAAACCCACAAATCTCCAGGTGTTTGTGAAGCTGTGAATCCGAACTGGTTTCACCCTCCATGTCGGCAACGGGCAGTAGCCCAAGAATTCTTCGAGGAAGTCTCATCTTCGGCAGATAAACGGGATCGCCTACTTTATCCTTGGCGGGATAATGGGTTCCCGCACCCCCGACACAATAGAATGGCAGCGCGGATATCTCTAGTGAATGTTCCTGGGTGGAAGTGACCAACTCCCTGAAGTAAGGGTACATCTTCTCCCTTGCCCGAAAACAAGGCACGAGTCGGAATACTCGGTGCACATCTAGGGGGTTGGAACGAGGGTCGCTGAATAGGCGAAAAGTGTGCTCCAGAGAGTACCTTTTGAGAGTGCGAGTGAATGAGCTTTCTTGGAAGGAATATGTGTATGGGATATTGACTTCAAGGGCTTGTCCCATCACGTGGATGACTGGGTGGTTGATGTCAATGTCGTTGCGCGTCGTCGTAGGATATGATAATTGACGATATCTGTCATTGAATATCTGAGAGCATTTCTGTTTGGTATTCAGCGAGTCGCTGATGGATGGAGAGGTGGGCTGAGGGGCAGTCTGATATCCGAAAATACAATCGCTCGTGGGACGTCCACCGTTCCAAGGATGATTCATTGAACGCCGTGTGCATTTCGTGGATGTTCGCTCTGTTGAATGGTCATCGGAAGTTATCCCCTGCACTGAATCTTCCGCGGAAGAGGTCAAGAGGCTGCATATGGAGTCAAGATCTCTTAATAGCCCATGGTGGTTATTTCCCAAGGCAGACTGGATATTTTCTCTATAATCTGCCAATGCCTCTGCAACTCTTTCTATCTGGCTTTCAAGGCATGCCACGCGATGCTGGGCTTGCTGAAGGCTTGCCTCTTTTTTGCGCCGATAAGTTCGCTGAGCGCGTCGGATTTGGTTCCGACGATCCTGGGAAAGATCAGATCAAGTGCCCCACCATTTCTCACATCATTTGAAGATCGTAGATCTTCGTTGAAAATGCTAGACATACCTCTGATAGAACGGCCGCACCCGGTGCGTCCAGCCTAGGCCGGCCCGCACTTCTGGCCCGTGTTAGGCGAGTGGGATTCGGTTTGATTTTGGTATTGGACAGCATGATACCGAGAATACAGAAAGTGTACCTGTGTCGTATCCCAGGCTGGTGGCATGAAGATATTTCTGTCCCACTAGGAAGTGGATATGCACCGCTAAATGAACGGTGTTCTTCAAACACAGAGGTTAGCACATTGATAAAGAGACTGCTGCTTATATGTGGTGATTACTTGCTGACTCGGTACTCTGTGCACAAACAGTAGGCTTGAAGAATATGCCAGAGAAATTCAGGGTGTTGAAGGAAGTGTATTAGAATATCAAGGACTGATATTCTAATCGCCTCGGCTCCAACACAGTTGGGGCAAATCCTGTGGGTCGCCATTCTAACGCCATTGGCTGGTTTTTCCCACCAGTTAGCGATCTATAAACAGCCAAAATGATCTTTTCTGTTCACGCGTGGTGAATGACGTCGATGTTTCTGGACCAAAGTGCAGATGCTATTAGCATGGCGTGCGTGTATAGGTACTTATTTCGATGTTTCAAGCATAACGACATAGCTGGAGACAACGCACGAGGTATACTTGATGATCTTCTAAACTAACGTCTATTCACTACCAAAACAGACAAAAATACCATCCCACCCCCTCCCCTCTACCGCCACAAAAAGTCTGTATACAAGCCAAGAGCTTTGATTATCTTTCCATCAAAAGCCTCATGAACCGCATCCCATCCCAAGTTCAACTGCGCAGCATCAAGATCCCGCCGTCTCCGGTCCTCAATCGACCGCCACGTTGCCTCCTCGGCACCATCTCTGGCCGGCAGCAACCCACACTTGACGAGCATAGCCTCCGGTGGAAATGTCCTGCGGTCCTGCTTGAAAACATATCGAGAAACCGCAGAGGCAAACACATTGCCCTTACACAACTGATTCTTGCTTGATGGCCCTCCGCGTTGGGTAGCTTCAGAGGCCACGCCTTGGAAATAGTATTCTCGGGGCTGGAATTTGCCTCTTTCCACAAAGTGTGAGACGATATATATCCACTTTTCATCCCAACTCATCACGCGCGACCAGACCTCGTAGGGTTGGTAGGGCTTGATCTCCTTGCGGAAGACGCATTGCACTCCGCTTAGAATCATGACGGCCGTGTCTGACGTTGGACAAAAAGACAAAAGCTGGCTGAATAAGATCAGACTCAGATTGCCTCGGGAGATATCCAGGTCCGTGAAGTAGGTGGAGTTGGATTTGTGGATGTTGTAGTCGCACTCTGTGAGCGGGGACCGTGTTCGGTGGATGGCAGGAAGAAAGAGACATTCTGGGCTGAGTGGTTTGCTCGATCCTGATTTGAGGACAAGGCGTGCCAAAAGAGTGCGGAGGAACCGGACCTGTGTAGTATCAGTGGTGGGTGATGACAGCCTAGGTAAATGTAGGGGATACTGACATGCCACACGAAAGGCAGGTTTTTATATGCTACAAAGAGCACACAGAAGATGATTGGAATCCAGCTTCCTTCAAAAAGAGACATGATGTCTTGGACATCCACCAGTGTCGATCGTAGTCTTGCTTGAAATTTTGACCGAGACTCCGAAGAACCAAAGAATTGCTTAAGAGATTTTGATTTCAGTGTTTTTGGTGGCCTTTTATGCTATAAAATACATATTGAGAGCCCAGTTCAACGTTCTATGCTCTTTTTGTTGGGAGCAAACCACCGACAAGCTAGCTATCCACTGACCTGGTCCACTTTCACCATCCCCAATGTTAAATCAAGTAATAAATCATAAAAAGCATATTTCAGGCAAGCCGAACCACATGAGGTCGATTATATTTATTTTTAGTGACTTTCACTGCTTTTTAATCACAAAAATGTTGTTGATACCGATCCCGAGGATTACATTATCTCGGCAAACCCTACACCTGAGATCCCAACATAAACCAAGCCCTTCTTCATTATTATAAAAGGCATGCAATTTATAAGCCAGAAAGGCACTGTATATCTACTGTACTTATTCCAAAGGGACCACTCACAATGGACTTGACCAGCTTAAACATTCCATACGGCCGCCTCTCAATTGCCGCAACTATCTTAGGGCTTTACATGCTTCTTGTACAATACCTTCGCTTTCAACGTTGCGAGAAAGCCAAGTCCCAGTTCACAGATACTGGACGCCCACTATCTAGCATGACTGTCAAAGAAGCCCACCAGATTGTGCGCGACTTGCGAGAACTGGAGTTCCCATATACAATGCACAATGCCATGAAAGTCTCACTCTTGAAGGTCACTTCTCATCTTATTCCCAATATCTTGTCCCAGGAGAGAATACTCACATACACACCAGACTGGATCCATCCCCACAATGACCAGACTTTTCGTCGCCACAGGACAACTCAACGAAAAGAACGCCTCCAAACGCGCCGCAGACACCGAGGTAGTCCTAAACGAAGTCCACGACCGAGAACCAGGCTCAGACGCGCACCTGCTCGGCATTGCACGAATGAACTACCTACACGCGCGGTATCGCAAAGTCGGTAAGATCCTCAACGAGGACATGCTGCACACGCTCGGGTCTGCAGTAGTCGATATCATCCGATCCGTCGATGGACACGAGTGGCGGCCGCTTACAACCGTCGAGAAATGCGCAATTGGCGTATTCCATAAAGCGTTGGGCGATGCAATGGAGATCCCTTTTTCATTGCTTCCTTCACATAAAACCGGCTGGACGGATGGCGGGCATTTCGCTCGCGAGATCTGTGAATGGACGGTGCGCTACGAGCAGGCTGTGGCCAAACCTACGGATTCGACGCGCGTTATTGGGAGGAGGCTTCTTGATCTGGCCAAGTTCAATGTGCCTGCGCCGCTGAAGTCTCTTGTTGGAAGTGTGGTTGTCACCAAGCTCGATGAACACATTCGTATTAGTATGGGGTATGGAACCTCTGAAGATTCTCTGCATGTTTACTTCTCTCACTCATATGGCTATGCAGATTTGAAAGGCCAGGATATATCGTTTCTTCGGTGGCAGCCGGAATCCTCGCTCTACGCAAAGTTCTCTTGCGCTACCTGGCCCTTCCTAGACCAGATTCCATGCGCGTGCATCAGTTAAACCGAGACCCCGATGCGGCAACGGGTTTATGGACGGTGAACTTCTGGATTGCGCACCCCTGGTACGTCAAGCCCACTCTCTCCCATCGGTGGGGTCTGAAGGCGCTCTTTGTACGATTGTTTGGAAGCGGTGCTGTCCCTGCACCCGATGGACAGTATAGAGAGTCGGGCTACGATCTGTGGACGATCGGACCGGCTGCACAGGAGAAGCGAGGACGGGACGAAATGGAAGCTATATTCGCTGGGCTGAAGGGGTTGAATTTTGCTGGGCAATGTCCTTTTCATGCGTGAATGAAGCTGGCTTGCCTTTGGAAGATTGCGAGTCGAAGCAGTATACAAAGAGGCGGAAACAAAGCCAGCATATCAAGTTTAACCCAGTATCTTACTTTTGACAAACGAGAAGCATTTAACCGTGTTCAGGTTCGCCTTGTAGAAAGCCATGGTATATAGATTCAGACATATCTACGGCTCATCGCAATTGAGAACCAGGAAATGGCCATAGCCGAAGCATTGCATCAATAGACCAAGACTTTGGTATTCGCATTTGAAAGCAAAGCCCAATGGATGTCCGGTTCATATAGTACAGAGAACATCGGAAGCCAAGAACTGCATCCTCCATTGACGAGAGCCAAAGTACAGCCCACCCCTTCTACCAATCCAGCGAGACCACATGATAAGTAAGAACATCAACTTCACATTGAGCCACCAGCTCCACCCCGGACCATTCCCTGTGGCCCTCTTCTAGTATCTACCAGCCCTCCACACTTGCACCTATCGTTATCATGAAATGTCGGTTCAACCACCTCGCCTGGTAATCTATAGCATCGTACCAGGCACGGAGAATCAGGCCCATGACCAGAACCCGGACCGGACCGGTGGGCTTATCGTTGACTGCGATTCTCAGTGGAGGGACCAAGCGCGACAGCCCTTTTAAGTGGAGTGCGGCTTGCTCGCAGCCTCGGCCTGGGCGCGGAGGTTGGCGGAGGTGCCGGTGCTGGAGAAGAAGCGGCCAACCAGGGGCTGAAGGAAGGAGGTGAAGACGATTTGAGCGCCGCTGCAAGATGCGTCAGTCATCGGGTATTCGGCTTCCTTAAGGAACAGGTAGGACATACTTGGTCTGGGGGAGGGCCATCCACAGGATCAGGACAAACTTGAAGATGTAGTAGAAGGCTGCTCTATGGTCAGCGAAGTCAAGGACTGACGGGGGGTCATGCTCAAACATACGGAACCAGTAGGCGGCGTGGATGGCACTCTCGATCACGGTCAGGAAGGCGTAGACCACCCAGTACTGTTCACATGTCAGATCTCTCGGTCATGGGAAGTGTCACGTGGTGCATGATAAGCCCGGGTCGGCGGTCATCATATCCGGCAAGCAGCGAGGTCACCTCGACGATGCGATCATGGGGAGTCATGGGAACATACCGTCAGCCACTATAGGAGTAGAATGTTAGCATGCTAGTTGTTTGTGGCACAAGGCAGCTTAATCTCACCTGAGTGTCATCCGTGGTAGTCGAAGTGAACAGCGCCTGGAGCGAGTAGTAGCCGGGGATAAGGAAACCGGCGAAGTTGACAAGGAACTCGCCAGCGATGTTGAAGAAGACAAGGAAGAAGTAAACTCCGACCAGGCCCAGGATGGCATACACCTTGGGGACGGAGGTCTGTCTCTCCAGGTTATTGAGGATAGGGTACTTGGAGAGCTGCCGAGCAGACGTCAGCGACCAACTAAACAGATAAGATGAGGTCAAAGTTCCAGTCTTGCCAACACTGCCATCCTCACTCGAAAAAGAGTCTGCGGTGATGCCAAAATTGGAGCGATGACTCGAGCTGGCGAGGCACCAGCGAAGCACACAATGACCGAAAACATACCTCCTTGTCGAGCTGCGCTATGGCGTGCTGGGCACGGTCCTGGAAGGAGGCCATTTTGTGTAACGGGGTGTGATTTGGGGAAAATTAAAGTCGATAACTGCAGGAATTGAGGTTGTGTGCGAGGGATGGTGAGAATGCAACTGGTCGAGCTGGCGGTTCGTCTGCTGGCCGTGCGGCATCACGTGAGGTCATGACGTACATCACGTTATTCTATTGGAAATACTAGGAGAAATTAACAGGAGATATGATATAGAGGTTGTAGGATAAGGTATAACTAATATTAAGAATAATTAACTATCTACTGTATATTCCCTCTGTAGTGGCAATAGCTTCCGTATAATGCTCAAGGTAACCCGCGAGGATATAGTGGTATACACTTACGATAGAAAGATCTATGATATATCTAAATTTTGATTATTTATAGAGGCTAAATAGACTCTAGGAACTAGAGTGCTTTTATTGAATTATGAATACTAAGATAATCATTCTGAAAAGGCACGTCGCGGTGCATGTACCATGCATGCAGATGCAGAATTGTTGAGCTTCCAAAAACCTGCGACCGGAGATTTCAAGAGTTACAAGTAACTACATACTATATGCTCGGATTTTTACTCTAAATATTCTACTATAGTAAGAGTAAATAGTATAGTTTAAGTGATCAATATCTATGGTTGACCATGTTACTTCTATATAAATAATATATATAAATTTCAAGTCATAGTGATTTTATATACTGCAATAATCTTTTTTTAGTATTCTACAAGACGGCAAGCGGGGCGCCAGAAACGGCTCCTATTTTGCACCGCTTTTCTGCCGCCTCGACTGCCTATCTAGGTCTGCTTTCCCCCTATCTCTTCCGGTAAACCTAGACCCCTTTACAGATACTAGAATTTCGGAACCTTATCTACCTTATAGATCTACTAGACTGACTATAATCATATATCGGACGATTATAAGCAACTTAATATTATTGAATTAGGGACATAGAGCGAGTTATTAGCTATACGCCCGGGTGAGAAGGAGTGGCAGGTGAGAGCCGGGTGACATTCAACCACTGACACACATCCACCACACGGACCCTTTCAGCTGAGTCTATGCATCTTTATGCATACCTTATTGGTTTCCCTCGATCTGTCAGAAACCAAGGCCTATTGTTAATGCTCGAGGCATAAATATACTGGAGCCAAGAGTCGAGTAAGCTGGTAAGGCTAATTCCAACTTGCATAGTTCACGTAACGCCTTAAGTCTTTGTCATTGGAACCAAGGAATTGCCACAATGTATAGGCCAGATAAATACTTCTGCAAGCCTAAAATACTCGTTATTAGAGTGCTGCTAGTCTAGAAGAGGTAACTAATCTGTATCAAAATTACTAGAAGATTCGCGTCTTTTTATAACACTTCTAATCTGGTCTAAAACTAATATTCACGCAAATAAGAATAAAAGAAATCAATAGAAAAAAGAAAACCAAAGCGAGGGATTTTTATGTACAACCCTGTGCTTTAAGCGGTCGAGTACTTATATTGTCTTCAATGATAGTCAATCTCATGGGATTCCTGATACGTGACGAGATAAACCGAATCAAATATATATTCCCCTTAATTATCCGAATTTGTCGAATTTATCTAAAAACACCTCGATATTTAATTACCTGGGAAGGTGGTGGAGGTCGTTATTCCGGAATCTTCAGCACGAGGCAAGTAGTGGCGATAATAGTGGTGTGGATCACACCTGCTTGGAAGAGGACTTCGTTTCGAAAAAGGATTCTGTCAGAGTCTGGAGAGACGTAGACTTCTTGATACGCTTTCTTTGAGCGAGCCTGAGGATATTATATTCACTTTCAATTGGCATAGACATAGCATACTTGAGAATATTTGCAGCAGGGACTGTAAGTGTCCAGCAGATATTTTATCATCCCTGTTGCATTAGATTTCTGAAAAGTCAAAGCCCGGTCCTTGATGCCATATAAAACAGCAAAGTATCTAGTTCTCTTAAAGTACTTTGACAAGATGTTCCGATTAGCGCTGCTGATGCAATTGACTTGGTACTCGAATGGGCTATTTCCAAGCATAGGCTCTTCGAAGGGTCCTTGCCAACATTGACAAAGAAATTAATTTCCATGATCGTGATTTGCACGAACTTCCCGCTCCTGCCCTATCCCCCACCAATCACTTGAGTAAAATTAATCCGAAAGGTATGCTGACAATGCTAATACTCGCATTGGCCATGGGCGTTTAGTTGAATGCCTCGTAGAGGTGGCCGTCGTGAGACACAGGCGTGCCCTGTCATCATACATCGGGCAAGATGGCCGAGTTGGTCCAAGGCGTCAGGTTAAGGTCTACCTTAATACCAAATCTTCTAGATTTCCTGATCTCCGCAAGGGGACCTGGGTTCGAATCCCAGTCTTGTCAGATCTCTTTTTGTCTATTTCAATGACTGTGGCTATGCTTTTTTGATTTTTGATTTTGGATGTTAGGATCATATGGAAAGGTTGATATTATAAGTTTTTTTTTTTTTAGGAAATAACGCCCCTTAAATTCATTTTTTGCCCACAGATATTGGACATCCACAAGGTTGAGTGCGGGATTTATGCCCGGTCAGGTGATTAAACTATATTTGAAGCCCTAGATCTAGTCTGTTTTAGGCATTGCTCTTTGGGTCTCTTTCTTATAACAGATATAATCAATCTATGAATATGCTTGTAGAAAGATATACAATAGACTCAATCACTCAAGAAGTATAGACATTCGATACATCTCATAATATGGCAGGCCCCACGTGACCTGGTGGATCCCCAGATTGCAATGTGATTAGTGAATCGCATTGTGTCCCTGGATTTCGGTAAATAGTGATGCGAAAGTCGAGACTGACCGCCAGGGACGATCGCGGGAATGATGTGATTAGGATTCCATGATTCTTGTGTCAGGAACTCTTCTCTGTAGCCCTCTTTCTCCCTTCCCCCAGAAAGAAGAAAGAAGCATACAAAAAGAAAAGACCATTCAATTGACCCCCCTGGAAGAAAAAACCGAGGCCCGCACACACCCCCTCAACTTTTCGTCAGCCTCATCCCACACCTCCACTTCACTGAAGAGACACATTGGAGAAGACTCCAATGTAACCGATTTGTGCCTGAGTCTTTTTCCAGCCCCCAACTACATCAATTGAGGGGTCTCATCTTGATCTCTTCTTCCCTTTCGTTTCTATTATTGTTTTTTTCTTTCTAAAAAAAAACAGAACTAGAGGGGGCTTCCGGGGATCGCGGCCCCTCTCCGACGTGGGACAAACACACCTTCGAGGCTTTTTGCCAGCCTCCCTGAGTCGCGTCACTCCTATACGCGTGTCTCAATGCGGCCTCAGTGAGTGTCCCCTTTTCCACTGTTCAATGCCGGATTCTAATAAAAAAATAATGATAGACGCGAATATCACATTGTTGTTCTGGGCGCTGGTAAGGAGCTAGTCTCCAGATCCCAGAGATTCTTTGCTGACAGCATCGGGGGCTCATAGGAGGAGTGGGAAAGAGTTGCTTAACAGGTATGGACTCCGTTGATGTCTCATTTTGAATTTTCTTAAGCTGATCAATTGCAGCCCAATTTGTTCAGAATGTCTGGATCGAAAGCTACGACCCGACGATTGAGGATTCCTACCGTAAGCAAATTGAGGTAGATGTAAGTCAGCCCTTGGTAATGAACATGAAATCAATGATTAACTGACTCTTCAGGGCCGGCAATGTATTCTGGAAATGTATGTGCCAATTTCTCAGGGGTGTGAAACCCCGACTCGACGCTGACTTGAGATCCCACACAGCCTTGACACCGCCGGCACAGAGCAGTTCAGTAAGTAACCACCCCCGGGCATTTGAATATCAAGCTAACAAAGAACACAGCGGCCATGAGGTAACACTCCCCCTTCGAAACAGAGATATATACATACATCTCCACAGGGGCAAAAAACTAACCCCCCCCCAACACAGAGAACTCTACATGAAACAAGGACAAGGCTTCCTCCTCGTCTTCTCCATCACCAGCATGTCCTCACTAAACGAGCTCAGCGAGCTCCGCGAGCAAATCACCCGCATCAAAGACGACGAAAAGGTCCCGCTCGTCATCGTCGGCAACAAGTCCGACCTCGAAGAAGACCGCGCCGTGCCGCGCGCCCGCGCCTTCGGCCTGTCCCAGAGCTGGGGCAACGCCCCGTACTACGAGACGTCTGCGCGCCGCCGTGCCAACGTCAACGAGGTCTTTGTGGACTTGTGCCGCCAGATCATCCGCAAGGATCTGCAGGGATCTGGCGGTGGTGATCCCAGTCGCAAGCGCGAGGGCCCCAATCGCCATGACCGCAAGCGTGAGAGTCGGCGCCAGAATTCTCGTCGGCGGCCTTGTGTGATTCTCTAGCCACGCTCACTTATCTACCTTTCTTCCCCTCTCGCGCCGAATCATCAAATTTTGCAATACGACTTCCGCCTACTCATGCCCGCCTCTGACGTGCTTCATGATTACCTTTATATACGTCTCATGCATCATCTTCTCTCTATCTCTCTCTCCCCATAGAATGACGCTTCACCGCCACCGATTATACACTATCTCCTTTGTGTCTTTTCTCTTCTTCCTCTTTCTTGAGGGGGAGGTGGAGGCCCTTGGCCTCCTTCTTTTGTTTCTTACATATTTACGGGACTCGGTGACTGTTGACCAAAAGAAAAATTTACCATGACGGAATGGACAAAAGTTGTTGCCTCTTTCTTTTCTTTTCTTTCATTACTCTTTTTTTTTTGCCCTTTCCAAACTGTGCATACTTCATTTTACTCAATCAGTGTGTGATTTACCGAGAATTCAACATGGTTGAGCGCAAACTGACAAGCTTGGTCAATGAACCTTCATTTCACATTCCCTCGTCTGCTTATTTATCTGGTATAATACTCTTTCTATTACATACGGAACACCCCAAACTTGGTCTGTATATCCGGCTCCGCCTTGCCGCCGACAGCAGCAGCCAGCCCCAAACCCAGCATGTTCCTCGTCTGCGCGGGCAGAATCACCCCGTCATCCCAGAGACGGGCCGAGGAGAAGATGGCTTCGGATTCGTGGTCAATGCGCGCCTTCAAGGCCGGGTCGGCGGAGCGGCCGACGGCTTCCATCACGGCAGAGAGCTGTTCGGAGCCCATGACGCCGATTTTGGCGTTGGGCCACATGAAGAGCAAGCGGGGAGAGTAAGCGCGGCCACTATCAACACTCAGCACCGAGTCGAGGACAGGGAGTAAAGCGGAAGAAGTTGGGGGGAGGGATATCAGGGACTGGATCAGAACTTACCACATCCCATAGTTACCCGCACCGGCACTCGATCCAAACACAACCGTAAACTTGGGAACATCAGCGCACGCAACAGCCGTGACGAGCTTCGCGCCGTTCTTAGCAATGCCGCCCTTCTCGGCGTCGGCGCCGACCATGAACCCAGAGATATTCTGCAGGAAGACCAACGGGATGCGGCGCTGCGCGCAGAGCTCAATGAAATGGGCGCCCTTGAGCGAGGACTCGGAGAAGAGGATCCCGTTGTTGGCGACGATGCCGACGCGGTGGCCGTGGATGTGCGCAAAGCCCGTTACCAGGGTTGAGCCGTAGTCGCGCTTGAACTCGGCAAACTCGCTGCCATCGACAATGCGCGCAATGACCTCATGCGCGGGGATCTGGCGGCGGAGGTTGGTGCCCACGATCCCGTTCAGCTCGGCTGGATCATATAAGGGTTCGCGGATCTCGACGCCCTCTAGCTGGAGTGGGCCCTGTGTGGCTGGGTAGTTTAAGTTGGCGACGGAGCGGCGGGCCAGGACGAGGGCGTGGGCGTCGTCTACGGCGAGATAGTCTGTTACGCCGGAGATGGACGAGTGCAGCTGGCCGCCACCCAGATCCTCGGCAGAGACGACCTCGCCCGTGGCGGCTTTGACGAGCGGCGGACCCGCGAGGAAGATAGTGCCCTGGTTCTCGACGATGATGGTTTCATCACTCATGGCGGGCACGTAGGCGCCACCCGCGGTGCAAGGCCCCATGACGACGGATAGCTGCGGGATACCCAGGGAGCTCATACGCGCCTGGTTGTAGAATATACGCCCGAAGTGGTCGCGGTCCGGGAACACGTCCGCCTGGTGCGGCAAGTTGGCACCACCCGAGTCGACCAGGTAAATACAGGGCAGGCGGTTCTCTTGGGCGACTGCCTGCGCACGCAGGTGTTTCTTCACGGTAATCGGGAAGTAGGTGCCGCCTTTGACGGTGCTGTCATTGGCCACAATCATGCAGTTGACGCCCTCGACGGTACCAACCCCAGTGATAATACCACCGGCCGGTACGTCCTCGTCTTCGTACATGTCATGGCCCGCGAGCGGCGACAGCTCGAGGAACGAGGTGCCCGGGTCGATCAGCGCAGAGATGCGGTCTCGCGGAAGCATCTTGCCGCGGGAGACATGCTTGTCGCGAGATTTTTGGGACCCGCCCTGTGCAATCTTTGCATGCAGACTGCTCATTCGGTCCAGCAACTCCTGCATCTGCTGGCTGTTCTCCCTGAATTCGGGGGCCGAAGTGTCCACCGCTGTGGGAAGGACGGAGAGTGCCGAGGCATGGTGGGGGTGCGTATAGTTGGCAATTGTCCGGCACGACAGTCGAGTAAGATACGTTGATCGGGAAAAGCGCGGTAGACTCCGTGGAGCAACTCGCGAGCCCAAGCTCCGAAGGACGAGCGGGGATGGGGCGCGCATTCCGGGGAGAAAATGTATGAGGTAGCTGGCAGTGAAGGCGATGGTAGGCACTCCGCTAGAAAACAAGATGAATGTACTATTGTGGTAGCATAGTATTTGGGTGGTCTTGGAAGTAGAAGAACTCGAGGGTTTTGAGAGAAGAAGTGGCAGCTCGGCTTCCCCAGATCGTGCGGAGGCGCGACGGTTGCCGCGTCTACCCGAGGTTTCATCATTGCCACGATTGAACATGCAAAAGAAATAGCAAAACATTACATTGCAATAAGAAAAATAGCTGTTGGAGAGTAAATAAAAGCAAACTAATTCTAGTAGGTTTCTCTGTGTATTTATTTATATAGATATCAACAATATTCATAGGAAGAGGCAATGGTGGTCCGCAGAGCTATCCGCTGCTTTCGCCGAGGCCTGCCGTCCCCTCCCCCGTGCATGTCATTCCTTATTTAAAGGAACCCCCGTCCCGGCCGGAAGTGATCCTTCAAACTTGCATTCGACCATTGCATATCATGGCCTCTGTCTCTCTTCCCTCGCTCTTTCGCCTGTCCACCTGCTCGCTACGGCGGACCTCCATCCCCGCATTTTCCCCGCGTTTGTTCCGGACTGTGTCGACGAAGCACCCGGCCGGTTTTGCGCCACCAACAGAAGAGGACCTCATTGAAGTCAGGGAACGAGTACAAGAATTTACAAGTATGGGCCCTTATCTTGAAAATTGTGAATCATTCCTCATTCTTCATTGATTTCCAGGGCGAGAGATCCCAGCCGAGGTTGCCGCACGGACAGACGAGCAGAATGAGTTCCCGACGGAGATGTGGAAGAAGCTCGGCGATGCTGGGTAAGACCGGATTGTCTGCTTTTTGGGATATTATGGCACTGACAGTAATTGTTTTTTTGCAGCTTTCTTGGAGTGACAGCCGCGGAGGAATACGGTGGTCTGGGAATGGGCTACCAGGCTCATTGCGTGGTGATGGAAGAGATCAGTCGGGCGTCTGGTAATTATATCCTTACTTCGGTGCCCCCGTATCTCCATGGATCTGTCTAATCTTCGTCAATTCGTTCAGGAAGCATCGGTCTCTCCTATGCTGCCCACTCCCAGCTGTGCGTGAACCAGATCTCGTTGAACGGCTCGACAGAGCAAAAGGAAAGGATTCTCCCAGGCTTGTTATCCGGAGAGAAGATTGGTGCTCTGGCCATGTCGGAGCATTCAGCAGGTTCCGACGTGGTCAGCATGAAGACCACGGCGAAGGAGGTCGATGGCGGCTGGGTGCTAAACGGCACCAAGATGTGGATCACCAACGTGAGTTGTGTCGCCAAATTGAAACATCATGACAAACCCCCGCTCTTAACTCAGAAGAGGATTACTGACATATATCTGCCCAGGGCCCGGATGCCGACTATATCGTCGTCTATGCCAAGACTGAGCCCGAGAAGGGCTCCAAGGGCATCACAGCGTTTATCGTGGAGAAGTCTTTCGAGGGCTTCTCGTGCGCACGCAAATTGGATAAGCTAGGTATGCGCGGCTCCAACACGGGCGAGCTCATATTCGAAGACGTATTTGTGCCTCGGGAAAATCTCTTGGGAGAGGTCAACCGCGGTGTTCGAGTCTTGATGGAAGGGTTGGACCTGGAGCGCCTGGTACTCAGTGCAGGGCCTCTAGGGTACGTATTGATACGCCTCGTTGGTTTTGGTATACGACAATGCTGACATTCTCTCCAGAATCATGCAGGCTGCCCTCGACCTGGTTCTTCCCTACACCCACGTCCGCAAGCAGTTTGGCACGCCCATCGCCCACAACCAGTTGATCCAGGGCAAGCTGGCCGACATGTACACGAAAATGGCCGCCTCGCGAGCATATACATACAACACAGCACGACAAGTGGATAACGCCGCGGTGACACCGGGCGAATTGACGATCCGCACTCAGGACTGCGCCGGCGCTATCCTGTACGCCGCCGAACGTGCAACAGAATGCGCTCTAGACGCGATTCAGCTGATGGGCGGGAATGGATATATCAACGAGATCTCTGCGGGACGACTTCTTCGGGACGCCAAGTTATATGAGATCGGAGCGGGCACCAGCGAGATCCGTCGGATGGTGATTGGCCGTGCATTCAACAAGGAGTATGCATAAGTAATTACAGATCGGAAGGAAGAAAAAAAAGTTGTACTTTTGCCCCGTACCTGGAGTAATAGATGCATTTGTTCATTTCATTCATATGCGAATCATCAGAAGAACACGCAAAAACCAACAAATATATGGCTTAGTATTTCGCCCAAACCTCCATTTATTTCTTCTGTCTGGCCGACTTGCGCGTCGGACCAGAAGCGTGCGACTGCCTCTCGCCACCTGGTTTGGCGGCCGCAGCTCGCCTCGAACGAGACCGAACGGAAGTTTTATTGGGCTGGTCCTTGCTGGTGGCCTCGGTCGAGACGTCGGCTTTGCGCTTGCGGCCTCTCTTGGCGGGCAAGGGGGCAGTGGCACTCGGGGGCTCAGTAGATGACTGAATATGTTCCCAAGAAGTCTGGCCACACTCGCTGGCATTCGCGTTCTCGGGATGGGCATCCAGGGATACG
Organism: Penicillium alfredii; assembly: GCF_028826965.1. Classification (NCBI taxonomy): domain Eukaryota; kingdom Fungi; phylum Ascomycota; class Eurotiomycetes; order Eurotiales; family Aspergillaceae; genus Penicillium; species Penicillium alfredii. The sequence goes on along the minus strand of NW_026622701.1, from coordinate 1,731,314 downwards.
ACGTCAGACATGGGGTCCGAATCATCGTGGTCCGGATTCTCACCAGCCACGCAAGGGACGCCAGGGGTGTCCTCACCCGACAGAGACACACCCTCGTGACGCGAATCATTCCCAGGCTGCGAGCGTAGTCGAGACTTGTCCGTAGCGGGCTGCGCCGACTTGAAGATCTCGCGCCAGTTCTTCAGCAGCGCCACTTTCTCCCCGTAGTCGGGCTCGTGGATTTCGATCGCGGTGTCCTGGTCCTTCTTTAGACCGGGTGTCTTCCACACTACGCCCTGGAACGAGGCAAGATCGAGGCTGCAGGCGGTCGTGGGCGCAGCAACTCTTGATTCTTCGGTGGTGCTGCGCTCGGCGGTTGGGTCGTCATCGTAGTAGTCGTCGGAGTAGTAATCCCAGTCACTGGGGTAGTCTTCGAGATCGATCGTCGGGTGTTCGTATAGGGCGGCTTCGGAGTAGGCAGTGGCGGCGAGCTCATCCTGGGTTGGATGCGGGCGGTCAGCTTTTGGATTGTTCCTTGAGAAGGGGATTGACTGGTGGCTTCACCACCGGTGAATACTTACCGCCACATCAGTCGCAACGTCTTCGAAGAGGAACTCCTCTTCCCAGTCATAGTATTCTTCATCGTCAGACATGTTGCGCTGGTTTTGGGGGATGCAAGTTGGATGCGAGAGTCGAGTCCGTGGAAGTGAGAGATGGGGTTGATCAACGAATGTAGACGCAGCGAAAAAGCGACGAGTATGCGATGTATATGTACTATATGCGAAAATAGATGAAGCCAAACGAATGTGCCACGATGAACTTGAAGATCCGGCTGATCGGCATCAAAAAGGATCCAGATTCGAGCTGCTCACATAATCCTTGGCATTCTCCACCGGTCTACTATAAACAACAGTAGGTGTCTGGTATACTTCGAATATGGGCTGTCTGCTCTGATTTTCAGTGATATCGTCAACTTTTCTTTTATTTTCTTGATTCTTCATTTATCTATGTATCTTCTTTCTCTGTAAAATACTGCTTTGAATGACCGAAAAGAGTGCTGTGGTTACATTTTTAGGGTTAGTCTGATATACACCCCAGCTCCATAAAATAAGGAATAAGGCTGATCCTATTTTTACTCCGAATATCTATCTGCTGTTCTAATAATAAAGTTGCTGTTCCGAGTTATTTTCTTAGCCGTCGACAAGACAGCTTAAGCGCCAAACGAGACCAAGGTTCCTGCAGTATTCGATTCCTTCCCTAAGCCAAAACGGGATCGGAGGACGAGATGCCAAACCCTAGTTGTAGGTCGCCCACGGGGCATCTGTAAAATTTACTTCTTATACTTCAGGTCTGCTCTGAATATACATTTCCTGTTCCGGCTTGATTTCTTACCCATAAAAACAAAGCAGCCCAGCTCCCAGGTGAAACCGCGGTTCTCACAGTATTCAACCTCCTTCCGCTGCCAAAACGGGATCGGAGGACAAGCTGCTATACCCATGGTTGAGGGAAGTCCACAGGGTATATAAGCCCGCTGTCCCCTCGTCTCCCAACTTTTTTTGCCTTTCCTCCTACAACTATCGCAATGCGGTGTGGTTGTGGTGTATTTCGAGAGATCCTCGTGAGAAGCCGTTTTTCACTTGACTTTGGAGATGTTGATGAAGATGACTTTAAGAATGATTTTGAGGATTATTTCCGAGGCACTCTTTCCAGACCGGGCTGTTTTATTCCCACGGGGTTTTCTCTCGGCTGGTTTTAATGAGGCCTCACCGACCATACTGGGGGTGACTGGAAGATTGAGAGACTGAGAGGAGACGAGAAGACCGGGAGCTGAAGAGATTGAAGTTGGGAAACTAAAGCTTGAAGATTGTCGAGGACATGGCATATATCGAGGCACTCTTTTTCCAGACCGGGGTCGTTTTATTTTCCCACTGGGTTTCTCCCCGGCTGGTTTTAACGAGGCCTCACCACTTTGTACGATGGGGACGCGATGGAGATGATGAGGGGATTGGTGAGATCGAGAGAGAATGAGAGATTGGGGGCAAATTCCGAGGCACTCTTTTTCCAGACCGGGTTATTTTTCATTCCCACGGGGTTTTCTCCCGGCTGGTTTTAACGAGGCCTCGTCTATATAGGGTTGTCTTTCTGGGGTAGACCTTGGGATGGACTGCATTCGTTTTGCACATAGGTCTGGGATATCTGTGGTTTGTACTCATTCATGAGTTGCCATGTATATAGTGTCTCCGGGTAGTTTTGGGAGGGACCATGGCACCTCTTCTGGGCTATCTGGGGACAAACAAAAACATAGAAAATAAAAAGGGACATTTGTCTGATTCATCTCATGATGTTTCATTATAGTTCCTTTGTAGGTCTTGTTCCTTCATTGTATACTCTGTCAAATATCTGCCGAGACTGACTCTAAATCCGATGACTTTAATGGATACTTCTATGAATTCATGTATAATATAAAAAGTTATTTCTACTAATTCCCTTAGCAATATTTAGAAAGAAATAATCAAATATCCTAAGACAATCTTCTAGGCACATTCAAAATGCGGCATGGCCGGAGTATGTCATCCTCGGCTTTCCCCGCCATCTCGCTTTGCGTCGGCCCAGAGCTGCACGGTACAAATCTACATTTACCCCCAATTCTCCCTGCTTTTTACTGAAAACAACACTCGATGATGATTTACTGAGTACATCGCTAAGAAAATATTCTGTTCTACTGCAGCAACCAAACACCACCGCTGCCCTCGACACCAACATCCCGCCATGACCCTTTCATCATTTCTCCGCATTGCCCCCCGCTTAGCCCCGACCGCGTCCCGCAGAACAACGCGGGCGGCGTCGTCGTTGGCCACGAGCAATGCCCTGGACTCGATTCTGATTGCCAACCGAGGCGAGATTGCTTTGTATGTGTTCTACTATTGGATCAAATTAGATTTGGCAGGCACTGATATGATATACTTCTTTTTGGCAGACGCGTTGGAAGAACTGCAGCAGAGCATGGGATCCGCGTAACGACGCTATATACTGACCCGGATAGCCGGGCCCAACATGCGCTGAGCTCACCGTTTGCCTTTAATCTCGGCTCGGTCTCGGCGTATTTGGATGGGGATCGCATCATTGAGATTGCACAGAAAGAGGGCTGTCGCGGGATACACCCTGGATACGGGTTTGTGAGTTAACTCTGTTTGTTCGATGAGGAATGCCTTCAAACTGGCTACGAGGTTCTATGGAAAAGGCCTATCAAAAAATACAGGAGTTGCTGACACTGGTTCATCTAGTTGAGCGAAAACTCCGCCTTTGCGAGAAAATGCACCGAGGCGGGATTGGTGTTTATCGGGCCGCCGTGGAAGGCAATCGAAGAAATGGGCGACAAGAGCCGGTCCAAAGAGATTATGACTGCTGCCGGTGTGCCCTGTGTCCCCGGCTACCATGGACAAAACCAAGATGCCGCGTTCCTCGAGGCCGAGGCTGATGCAATTACTTACCCCGTGCTTATTAAAGCCATCAAAGGCGGCGGTGGAAAGGGTATGCGAATCGCCAGCTCCAAAGCCGAGTTTCAAGCTCAGCTCGAGTCTGCCAAGTCCGAGGCCAGAAACTCCTTCGGAGACGACCATGTGCTGGTGGAGAAGTATATCACGACCCCGCGGCACATCGAGGTGCAGGTCTTTGCAGACAAGCATGGGAACTCTGTGGCGCTGGGAGAGCGAGACTGCAGCATTCAACGCAGACATCAGAAGATTCTCGAGGAGTCGCCGGCACCCCATTTGCCCGACGCAACGAGGAAGGACCTCTGGGCGAAAGCCCGATCAGCCGCGGTGGCAGTGGGATATGAAGGTGCCGGTACTGTCGAGTTCATCTTTGACAATGACACGGGCAACTTTTACTTCATGGAGATGAACACCCGGTTGCAGGTTGAGCACCCGGTAACCGAGATGGTCACGGGTCAGGACCTGGTCCACTGGCAGATTCTGGTAGCAGAGGGTGCCAAGTTGCCACTGACACAGGAAGAAGTGGAGGAAAAAATCGCGCAGAGTGGCCATGGTATCGAGGCCCGGATCTACGCCGAGAACCCCGATCAAGGATTCATTCCAGACTCGGGCCGACTGCTCCATGTCCGCACGCCGACCACTTCGGATGATATCCGGATTGACGCGGGGTTTGTGGAGGGGGACGATGTGTCTGCGCACTACGACCCCATGATCTCTAAGTTGATCGTCCGGGGCGCCACCCGCCAAGAGGCTTTTCGGAAACTGGCTGCAGCACTGGAGCAGTATGAGGTGGCGGGGCCCGTGACCAACATCGAGTTCCTCAAGACGATCTGCCGGAGCCCGGATTTTATCGCGGGCGAGGTCGAGACAGGTTACATTGAAAAACACCGGGAGGAGCTATTCATCTCGAAACCAATCGAAGACGAAGTGCTCGCCCAGGTCGCGCTGGCATGTCTGCACAGTGACTGCAGGTCGGGGCAGTCTTCTGGAGTTGCAGGATCGGCTGTTGGGTTTATTCCCAGCTCACAGATTCGACAGCTGTCATTTACCGCGCCCACGAGCGCCGGAGCTAGCAGTGGACCTAACTTCAATGTGCGAGTACAGCAGACCGCAGACCACACGTTTCAGGTTGAAGTGGGTGGGCGAGTTTTCGAGCCGGTGGTGAGCCGCATGGACCCGGCATCGCACGTCGTTACCTCGTTCTTCCCACACACGCGGCTAGATACTACCGTGGTCCGCGATGAGGACACTATTATCGCTTTCCAGCGCGGTATGCAGTACCGGTTGAGTGTGCCCCCGGCGCAGTGGATGGAGAAGGCGTTGGGAAAGAAAGATGTGACGAATAGCGTGCTGGCACCGATGCCTTGCAAGGTGCTGCGGGTGGAAGTACAGGCCGGCGACGAGGTGGACAAGGACCAGCCGCTGGTGGTGATCGAAAGTATGAAAATGGAGACGGTCATTCGCAGCCCGCAACGAGGCACCGTTGCCCGGGTGGTTCATAAAACAGGAGTAAGTCACGCGCCTTGCCCCGTGGTCTGGGTTCATTCTTATATTTGTCCTTGACTTGGCTTTTTGCGCCACTCTCACTCTTCTTCTTTCCCCCTGTTTCGATCTACACCTTGAACCGAGCCCCAGCGGATTACTTGGTCTTTCATGGGATTTCGAGTAACTGGCTAATAATTCCATTGCAGGACCAATGTAAAAGTGGGACACCACTGGTCGAATTCGCCGAGTCAGAATAGAAACAAATGGAGAGTCACGTCAACTCGCCCTGAATTGCCTTGGAATTTCGGGCTTTTTGAAGAGGATCTCCTGTGTGGCTTGACGGCATCAGGGATTTGTTCCTTGCCCAAGGCTGTGTGACTTGTGTATTTTTCTCTTTTGTCTCTAGAAACTAATATTAGCATACCGAAGTATATCTCCCTTTCACTACTCCTAGAGACCAATGGTCGACACTTCTTTCAAATTTCCACAGTCTATACAAGGTCAAGTGAAGCCGACGGATGCTAACGGGGCTCAACCGGTCATGGAGATCCTTCTTGTTCTTCTTATAGCGTCGCTAGATTTTGCCACTTGAAACAATTGGCGAACGATCCGCCGTGTTTTTCCATTACCGAACATAAAAGACATGTTGCCTTGAAACCCGTAGATCAATCACATACATCAGAGCTTTCCCCAGGATGTTGATTGTTTAGCCCCACTGTATTCTGTCACTCCATACATCTACTCTGCAAATACCGGTAAAGAAAAACACGCCCTGGAGGTTCAGCTTGCTTGATTGTTATTTTCTCTTTGAGCTCGCCCCGCCCCTGGATTGGCCTCGACATTCTTCGATTCCCTCTCAATATACATCCCACCCATCTTGTCTCCTTCCGCATCCCCAATTTCTCTGGCAGCTCCAGCTTATCCAAAGCTGTCTGTTCCATCGACATGTTCAAACCCACGGTCGGACGTCAAATCTTCAAGGCTATCAACGCCAGCCACGCAGCACTCGCAGCTACTTCAAGGCCAACGACAGGCTCATTCATCCGCCCTCTCTCCCACACTGCTACCCGCGCAACCAAGGAGGATGACCCAAAGCTGGATCCGAACATGGCCGCCACCCCCAAAGCCCCAGAAGGTGCCTCCGGTGAGCACGAGGGCCAATTTGCCCGTACCGACGAGAACGTCCAGATCCCCTACCCGCCTGACAGCGAGATGCCTGCCCAGCCCATTGTTCAAGGCCGGGGTGGCATGCATTTCAAGCGCACACTGGCCCAGTTTTCGCTGGAGAATAAGGTGACCATGGTAACTGGTGGTGCGCGTGGACTCGGTCTTGTTATGGCACAGGCTTCGGTGGCATCGGGGTCGGACTTGGCTATTGTGGATTTGAACAGTATGTGTTGCAGTTATCTTAATTTAGAGAATGAGAAGGGGAAATCATAAGGGCATGGTTGCTAACCCGCAAGCAGAGAGCGAAGCCGAAGACCAGGCGGGCAAGCTAATTGAGCAGTTTCGCAAAGAGAACCCTGGTCTGGAGGGGTGCGTTCCTCACTATCCTCGCCGCGATATTTTTCCGACTAACAAGGCAGTAGTATGCCCAATATCACTGCTCACTACGCGGACGTCGCCAACCCAGACTCGGTAAACGAGGCTCTTGCAGACGCGTTGGCCAAGCATGGCCGCATCGACAACCTGGTCACCTCGGCCGGGTTCACCGAGAACTTTGACGCTATCTCCTATCCATTTGACCGGATGCAGAAGCTCTGGGGTGTCAATGTCGATGGAACTTACCTGTTTGCTATCGGAGTTGCAAAGCACCTCATGGAGCGAAAGGCGCCTGGCAGTATCGTTATGATTGGGTCTATGTCCGGCGCCATCGTCAATGTACCCCAGCCCCAGGCTCCATATAATGCGGCCAAGGCGGCCGTCCGCCATCTGGCCTCGTCTCTGGCTGTCGAGTGGGCTGGGCATGATATTCGAGTCAACTGCATTAGCCCGGGCTATATGTTGACTGCGCTGTGAGTCATGGTAGGAGTTGATCTGCCACCGAAACATATTGCTAATGACTTTTGCTATAGCACCCGCAAGATCTTGGATGAAAACCCCCAGCTTCGTGACAAGTGGACCTCGCTCATCCCCGTCGGCAAAATGGGCACTCCCGAGGACCTTATGGGAGCTGTGACATTCCTGCTTAGCGATGCATCCAAGTATATTACTGGTGCTGATCTCCGTGTCGATGGTGGTTACACTGTGACCTAAATGGAATCACCAGCTCTTCCTTGCATCGACCAAAATCACGCTATGGCATGACATAAGAGTTTTTTAATTCCTTGCATCCAAAAATGTGATTTATATCCTCTCGAATGCCGGATCAGGATCAGCCCTATAGTCATTGATTGTGTTTCTGCATAATTTACAAATCCACCTTTTCTTTACAAAACTGCGCCCTGACAACCGGACGCGGCCGAAGATTCTCAGCCGCCTGCGCACTAAACATATTTCCAAACATCATGCACTCCTCCTGAAATACCTCCTCACTCTCACACCGTATAACCCCAAGCTCAATAAGCCTTTTCACAACTATCAAGACCCACACGCGACACGTCATACCCGATATCGCATTAAGATTGCCATCAAGAGACCTACCTCATGGTATCATCCAGAACGCCATATATGGTCTCTGGCACATTTGCAACCTCAATCAACACACAAAGAAACATGGTCTTGAGCCCCTCGCCCGTCTGCCCATGGTCGGGTATCCAGCCATCGCCGATATTCCGGATATGGTATTTCACCCCGCCCTGCGCGTTCGTGTGTAGGTAGAAGCAGGGCCTCTTCTTGGAGGTGTTTGATTTCGAGGGCTTTTTGTTTGGCTGCTGTCAAGGTGGGCGTAGACATTTTAAGTGGTGGATTTGGGGATGTTGCTAGGAGAGACTTGGTTTAGGTTCACTTTGTGAAATAATTAGAAGAAGAGAAAGAGAAAAGGAAAGAGACAGAGGCTTCAAATATTGGTGCTGTAGGAGAGTTAATGTACGGTGGGCTGCATGCTACATGGCCTAAGAAGCATCGGCTCTCTGAAACGATTCGTCTCTCGCTAACACCAATCAGTATAGATATACTCTTTTTTGAAAGGGAATTTTTCAATATACAATTTAAGGACTAGCATATCCACACAGCTTTCTCAATGCTGGGTATACTGGTTCCGAAATATACTAACACGTGATTGAGGCTCAGCACCCCCTGGGCCAGCGTCGATCTGCCACATTCCTCCCATTCCTCAAATTCAACTATGGACCAGCTACCCCTTGAAGTGCTCCACATCATATGTGAGGACGTATGTGAGACAAATCATCGATTTATAAAGCGATTGCTAAGAGCCACATAGATATCTCAGTCTTTCCCAAGGGGTTTACGCGGCCTGAGCACAGTAAACAAATCTCTCTATCATGCAGCATTGCCATTTCTATACCAAAGATTTCGGCTGCAATTTGGAAATAAAGAGAGTCTTGATCTCGTCATTAACAATGTCTTGAACCACCCATGGAGTCCAAATGTTCTCAACTACACGCGACGTCTTGATGTGATTTGCCTGGGTGGACCAAGCCCTCCGAGCCGGATTCGCCAACCACTAGCCTACAAGACTTATGGTCTCGGACCATTCCAGGAGACTGATCTCACATATGATGAAACCGCAGAAGATATGCTTCGGCGGGTGTCCCTGCTTGAGAAGCCCCAATGGGACTCGCTGGTTTCCCTGATATCGAAATTGCGCTCCCTGACAGAGTTCAACTACTCGATGTTGAATGTGTTTCCTCGATGCTTGCTTGAAGCCATCCACCAAAGACACCCTTTATGCAAGCTTAACATCCACACCTTTTTCCTTCCGAGTCTGCTGAAACCTCAGATGAATCCTGATGAGCTGGAGCTCATTTGCTCACCCTGCCTCCATTCAGTTCAAAGCACGGGCTGCTATAAATATGCCGATGGCATGAAAAATTCCCATGCGGAGCATTTTTACCGAGTGATGTCTACCGCGCCGAATCTCAAACATCTGCAATTCCGGGAACGGGGCCTGGATTCTTCAGATGTCCAGTTGGCAGCTAGTGATGTTCCCAGACCGCACACAAAGGGACCTCCAGTCGAGACTTTACGCCAAGGGAGCTTGGAATCTCTCTCGTTTTCTTCTACAGGGATGTTGATACAGGGAAAGCTGCGAAACTGGAGTCATCAGACAGACTTTTCCAAGCTACGAGCGCTCAATGTGGGCAACGTTACTATACCTGAACTGGCCAGATCAATTGCTCAGTATTCTTTCGCCCGCCTGGAGAAGCTATCTTTGACAATTGATCCTGCGATGGAGTGCGACGGGCTTGAAGAGAGCGTTGAAGAGATGCTGGGGGTCTTGAACCCGCTGAAAAATCTGAGGATAACCGGCTATCTGCACCCAGAATCTCTGAGGAGAGTTATTGTCCGACACGGGCCAACGTTGCAGGGGCTTGGTCTTATGCCCCCTGGATTGAGCCGAACTCGGAGCCAGGGCCGTCTCACGCACAAAGACATTGTGTCTATTGCCCAACATTGCCCTAGCCTGACGGAGCTGCGGCTGTATCTCCAACGCTCGCACGGCGATCAACGCGAGACGCAATTTTATCAGGCGCTCGGCCAATTTCCTCGGCTACAGACACTGGCGCTGGAGCTCAATCTTGATTTCAATCATAGTCGACAAGGCAGAAATGCGCCTCTCCACCGGGAGCTGTCTTCCTTTGAGAAGAGATGCTATAAAAAAAGCTTAACCAGCAATTTTCAAGTCCAGAGCGGCATCATCAACAGTTCCATCTGCGAGGACCTGGCACTCGCCGTCTGGGAAACAATTGCATTAAGCCAGTCAAGCCGTCGGTTGCGAACATTGGAAATCTGCTGCATGAAAGGTATCGGAATGCACACGAGGGTCGGACTAGGAATGGGCAGGGGCAAGGCCACCAACCCCAAGGCATTGGTTCACAGCCTCGAGGAACTGCCGCGCTCTTACTTCATCACGCGAAACGAGCCGGATAGGTACGGGAGTCCGGCTGCATTCGAAATCGTGGAGCAATCTCTCCCCTATCCCAAATGTTTGCAACCGCGTCATGCGGACACCGCCGAACATGGTTTCAGATCGTTGCAGCGCCTCGACCGGGCCTTTGAGCTTATTTGGCCTTCGCAGCCTGAGCACCGGCACTGGCGGCCTTTCTGGATGGATTTTCCCTTGCAGAAAACGGTTCAAGCTCGCTTGAGCAGGGAGGGCAGGTGGCTGACTGAAGAAGGGTTCCAGAGATAACGGCAAAAAGTCGGCTCTTCAGGGATGATGGCGATGACGCTACGATCTTCAATTCAGAATTCAAAGTGCACCCATGTGGCTTTACAATAAACCTTAAAATAAACGGGCTCTGTCATTTAACAAGAAGCTGGGGACGAGAGGATTCCATGACTGGGTCTGAATGACACTTGTGTATGACAGGCCCCCACAGCTCTAAAGCTGACAGAATAAATGAATAACGCATTATATATACGTGACATATATTTGTACCTCGAACGAACTCTCCACGTCCATCTAAATCTGGCGACCGGGATTACCAGGAGGGGCCGAGGTTGATGTCATGCGGTAGTATCCATGGATGAAGCGAGATCCCGAGGTACGTCTCCAACATTTGACCCCACATGAATAGATGAGGATAAGATCGAAAGCGAAAGCGTCACACAAAAGTGATCTTTCAAAGAGTGTTCGAAACTCGTGAAACTTTTCATCATCCTTTTCTTCTTTCACCAAACAGCCCAGCTCCGCGAAAAGTTCAACAGCAGCCAAAGACATTCTCTCCTACGCTCCCACAATGCAGGCCGTTGTTTTCAAAGGCCCAATGCAGGTCGCTCTCGAGCAACGACCCTTACCCCAGATCCAATATCCAACCGATGTGATTTTAAGAGTGCGATATACGGCTCTCTGTGGAAGGTAGGCAATCCAAATCTGGTATATGGATGAGATCGCAATGGCTTGCTAAGATCAGACAAGTGAGCTACATGTCTTTCGCGGCCATCAGCCTTCTGGTACAGGATTCATCATGGGCCATGAATTCACCGGAGAAGTCGTGGAAGTCGGATCTGAAGTTCAGAAATTCAAAGCAAGGGACCGAGTAGTATCACCATTCACTGTTAGCTGTGGGAAATGCTTCTATTGTGAACGCGGTTTCTCTTCTCGGTGTTCCTCTTGCAAGCTATACGGCACTGTTGCGCTCGACGGTGGACAGGCTGAATATGTCCGTGTCCCACTAGCTGATTCGACTCTATTTCGAATCCCGGCCTCGATTGACGAGAAAAAGTTGGTCTTAATGGCCGACATTTTCCCCACCGGTTATTTCGCGGCGGCAAATGGCTTTAGCGGATTGGACCCAGATGAGATTCGCAAAAGCACCGTGCTACTATTCGGCTGCGGTCCTGTGGGACTTTGTGCACTTTTCGGTGCGCTTGAGTATCAACCGAAGAACCTTATTGCAATCGACAGTGTGCCTTCACGGTTATTACTTGCCGAGCAGCTAGGAGCCGAGCCTTGGAACTTTGAGCAAGACGAAGAGGGCCTGCGACAGAGAGTGATGAAGCTCACGGATGATCGGGGAGCAGATGTTGTGATAGAGGTGGTTGGGCATAGCAGCGCGCTCAGAATGGGCTTCGACCTCCTGCGACCTTGGGGGCGTATCTCTAGTGTGGGAGTCCACAACCAAGAAATACCGTGGACGGGGAATGAAGCCTATGGAAAAAATCTGAGTCTTCAGATGGGGAGATGCCCTGTCCGAAGTGAGCTTGATTCATAATTCTCTCACTTCTGCTTTCTAACTTTCATCAGGCATCTTTGACAAAGCTATGAATCTTTTCGAAAAGAAACAAGATGCTTTGGAGTAAGGGAACCCCCCTAACGGTCTCTCTTTTGCAAAGCTGACATCAAAAAGGTTTATGTCTCAAGATATTCGCCCGCTCTCAGAGGCAGTTCAAGCGTAAGTCATTATCATGTTTTACTACATCAAGCTTGATTCTGATGTTGAGATCAGATATGACGATTTCTGCCACATGCGAGCCCAAAAGATCATTTTCAAGGTGGACACCGGCGATGGCAGATAATTTTCAATTTCCTTTCCTATGTGAGGACCAACGGGACAAGTTTGGATGCAATATATGTTCTACCAACAGCAACTCCAAGCCATCCAGCTATACCGTTAATAAAGATGATCGTTTCTCGTGTGCGGTAGCAAAACGCGTGTGAAGGTCGTTGGTCTTGAATTGATGGAGTTGTGGCTCGCTATGGACAAGGGGAGAAGACTCTTTGAATTCAAGTTAGAAAGCCAGAATAATCAACATGCTTCGTTTCCTCCCACACCCCAGAGAGCACATATCCCGCATTATTGACCAGAGATAGTGCATTGATATGACGCGCCGTAGTAATAACCTTGTCGTTGCGAGATAAGTAGTACATAGAATATCGCTACTATAGTAATAAATCTTCTAAATTTGAACAGATGTATAGCGAAAGAATAATTACGATATTAGATTAGATTATTATATACAATTTACTCTTTATCAAAGCCCAGTGCCAAGCCATGAGGCTCAACAAAACCCCGATTTCTCGACGTCAACTCGCACGATCGAAGATGTATGCGTGGACACCTTCTGAAAATGATCAAACTGATTACCAGCACGCATCTCGCTCTCCAGCTTGAGTCTCTCGGCTTCTTTAAGCCCCTTCAGTTCTTGACAGAATTTGCTGTTGGCCCGGATCTGATCACCGTATCGAATGAATGCGAATGGAATGACAGACACGCCGAGACTCAAAAACCCAATGAGACTGCACGCCCAGGGGATGCCAAGTCGATAGAACATGGGCTTCGCAGCCAGAGGGATCACAGCGCCGAGGATACTGCGCGTACAGCTAGTGGCAGACTGGGCACTCGCTGAAAGTGTCTCGTACGCATCGGTTAAATAGTTCAGCATTGCCATCAAAATCAGCAAGTAGCCAGTTCCGAAGAGGATACCGGATAGACAAGGTACAACCCAGTGGATATTTGCCGAGGAGGTCCATCCTACCCAGAATAGGGAAATAACGTATAGTGGGCCTCCTAAGCAAGCCAGTGGTAGTCGGCGATATTCTTCGATAAATGCCCAGTTGGCGCCGCGGGATTTGGCTCGGGCAAGGTAGCAATCCCACCATACGAACACAAAACAAGCGAGGACAACACCAAGTCCGACTATGCACACCAGTTAGTTCACCTTCTTCGAAATTGACGTTGTTAGATGTACGTACTCGGCAGGAACATCAAGCCAGAGACGCCAGCGCTCATGCCGTAGATTCCTGTATTCGGGATCAGTACAATCAGCACAAATCACCGAACATCCCGGGGACAGGATTAACGAACCTTGAAAAATGTTCGGGTAGGCCTCAAAGTAGAGATAAAAGATCGCGTAAACAAGCGCAACATAAAGGCAAGTTAAAGAGACAATACACTCTTGAAACAACATGCGGAAAGGTCTTGAAAGAGTAACAAAAGCAATTTGCTTTATATCACGACTGTCCAGCTCCAGTGGTGCCATGATACTGGAATCGCCAGTATCTTTGCGGGCTTTCTGTGCGCGTCGCTTGAGAATCACTGGCGCGTAAGTCTCCGGCATAAAGACTACCAGTGGAAGTATGGCACCGCTGCAAATGAGTTCAATCCAGAAGCACCACCGCCAACTGATAGGGGCTACGTAGCCCGATACCCAGGGGCTAATGATAGGGCCGATGATCGCACACTAAACAATATTAGTAGTGAACTTGCTACAGTTCGAGTTTGAACACTTACGGCCATATAATATGCCATGAGACGTCCTCTTCTGGTTGGGTCACCCTGTATATCGGCAAAGAGTCCCCCGACAATGGCAATTGGTGCTGATGCCATCATGCCGCTCAAAAGCCGAAACACCAACAAGGAGGCAAAAGAGTCAGCTACTGCGCAGGCAAGCGTGAAAATCATGAAGCCGCAGTAGGCAATTAGTAGAGGCCAGCGGCGGCCAAAGTATTCGGAACTGGGGCCCCAAAGTAAAGGACCCAGGATGCATCCAATCAAGAAGACTGAGATTGGGAGTACCAAGCATTCTTGGTTGGTGATTTGAAACTCGACAGCAATCTCTGGGGTGGCGTTGCTGCTAATTGACGAACCGAAAGTGCTGTTCATGATTTGCATCATACCAGAAGCAATCACCACAAGCTTCTTTCTCTGTTGAAGGGTTTAGTTACACTTGTTCGTTCAATAATGTCTCAAATGTTTCGCCAAGTTGTTGCACGAATGAGTGGTATCGTACCTGTCGCCAGTTGAATGGGTTATCTGGATCATTAGGTGTAAAGGAAACGATCATTTCCGAGGCCGAAGAACGGAGGGTAGAAGGTGAGGTGCTGTCATATTGTTCTTGAAAGGATACATGCTCGACCTTCGAGTCAAGCTTTGGTTGAAGGCGTGACACATCTACATTCTCTGCACAGAGCACAGAGACCGTTAGAAATCTCCGAGGGGAATAAGATGAAAGAGAACAACTAACCAGTGGCCGGCATGAACTCATGCATTTTCTCCTCCGTTGGGAAGTGATCTGACATATTGAGAAATTGAAGAGACCAATATGTACATAGGGGAAGAAGCATGCTAGAGAGAGGGAGGCTCAAGTGGGATGAGAGCTTATAAAACGTACTGCAAGGGCGAGATATCAAAATGTCTCCACTCCGTGCACAGATCCGGTTCTTGTCTGTGAAGGATTCATATCTGACTGCCAAAATTTTGATGCTGCGCTCTACGCTTGACAAATAAGTCTGCTTACGCCTGATCACGATACTTAAGATGATCTGCCAGTGTAGGATAACCTGATCCACAGTTCTTGCGGGCGGATTACGGTGATCTCATGCCCACAAATGCCTCCTCATTCGTTTACTGAGCTACATAGGACGGCTTGTTGACGTATTTGGGGGCGGAACCCATGAGCTCAAACCCTACTAATTTCTCACTGACGATAACTTTACAATATCATTTTTGGGACTCAGTCAGAATGTGAAATACCACATCGCGCCATAAAGTGTACATAGTGTTCGCACGAACACACTTCTCGTGCATTTCGTCAAGAAGGAATCCCAGAAACTCTTGAACATCTTGCTGATGATCACGTCGCATGTCCCTGAAGCGTGGCAGCTGTCTAATTATCTCGTCCACAAACTCAGGAATGAAAGCTTCTCTGTATTGCTCCAACCCTTAGGCTTCAGTCTCAACCGCAGCTACTCTTCTGAATTCGCGGCGTCAATGACGCGGAACTCTCTCATGAACATGATCAAAGTAGTTCCACACCCCCTCTATTTAGTCGTAGATCCAAATCCTTCAACTAACCGGCTTACAACTACATTAGGAAGGTATGGAGATGATCACTAGTGTCTAAATTTCACTCTTAACAGTGTGTTGATATAATTATAAGAGCTAAACACATCACTTATTAACATTGCTTTTAAGTTTTAACAGCATCTGTTTCTTAACCAAATAGTTCTATATAATCTATAGAAAATCAATTAGTATCTATAGAGAATAGACTTTGAACTACAAGTGCTGTGCCGCCTACGAAGTATAAGGTTCGACAGGCTCCACCCTTAATAATCTGCCGGTCAGAAAGCTTGTTATTCGCATGCGAACATAGCTAATATTCGATATATTAGCTACCCACCGCATTTATACACTCCTAAATACTTTTAAGATATTTCCTCTGAGGCACACTGTCATATGTAGTATCTTCGCGTCCAAAAAAGTAATTGTTAGCGTTTCACCTTGGAGATAAGGCATTGACTAATTGTATCGTTACCTTCCTAATATAGCAATAGAGTGTGCAAGTGGAAAGATTCAATTGTGCGATTAAATGTCAGGAGTTATGCGACTACGTAGTGGTGGCCTAGAAATATTTAGCTTAGGCGTTGTCGTTCAGTGCTCGCCTTCTCTATGTCCTCTTACCACTTACGGATAGCTTTCTGTCGCTTTACTTCCATGCAAACCTGGCTTGGCCATATCCTTAACTTCATACAATTTGATGTGCATGTATTCTTTACTGCATTTAAATGGCTAATTTGGTCTCAAATTCTGGTTAACCGACTTTTCCAGGATTTCTCATTTTTCAGTCGCCCCCTCTATGATTACCCAATAAGGTTAGCTGGTTTATGGATTCCTCAATTTTAGGCCCCTTCAACACCCGTCTGACAATCGGTAAGGTACCCATCTCCTAGTGCCACGGGATGAGCCTAGTGAGCTAGGTTCGACTACAAAGATAGTGCCGTGGGTTGTTATATAGGGATGGTCGTAAGCAGGAGGGGCAGCCAATAGGACCTATTTGTAAATACCTAATAGTTTCAAGTAGCCGTCAAGCTGCAAGTGCTGTGGGTCCGACTCTCTAAGTTCTACAGGATTTTGTGCCCTCCCAATGCATAGACTGATTCCGGCGGTGATCCCTGCGTACGCAAGCCCGGAGGGTACCAAAATGCATATCCTCAATCTGGGGACTTTAACTGTCGATGAGGGCTGGTACGTTAAATCATCTCATTGGTCTGGTGTGACTACAGATAATTAACATCTCCATGGATTTTCGCTTGTGTGGGCTTCTAAATGGTACTAATGGGGGCTCTGCAAGCAAACCCAACCCCAACAACAAGAGAAGATATCTAATGTTGATTGCGGGCCTAATTTAGCATCTCGAGACGAGCCTTATTCTGCTTGAGTGTGGGACGACGGAAGATGTACAGACGATAAATAATCCACCTGAATCGGCATCCACTTGAGGTCAGACTGATAAAGACTCGATACAGGAATGGGATAGTGAAGTCACGGATTTGATCCCCCGCACATGCTACAATGAACAGCATCATTTGCCTCAAGCAATCGCCAATGCCGGATATGACATCAAGGATGTGAAAGCTTTGGTCATGGGTCATTTGCCCTTAGACCACGCCGGTGGATTGGGTCATTTCCGCAACACAGGAATTCCCATCCATGTCCATGAGGAGTTCAAATATGCTTGTTGGGCTGCCGGGACCAATTCCGATGGTGATCTATATCTGTGAGTATCTGTATGCCGAAGTCGACTCTCATACGGCTTCCCTCTAACCTCTGATTTTCCTTGATTAAACAGGGCACACTACTTAAAGCTCGATGGCACTTGAAACTGGCAGACACTCAATGACACCCAGTTAGAACGACGCACGGGGATCACTCTGTATCATTGCCCTGGACACACCCCAGGGCTGTGCATCGTGCAAGTCAATCTCTCTCGCGACGGAACCTTCATCTGGACTACGGACCAAATATCATATCCGAGAGAATTTCGAGTCGAATTGGGCCCATGGTTGGCTTTTGCGGGACTATAGAAGTTGGGTCAATGGTGGGAAATTCATTCGGCGGTTGCAAACAGCGTTTTCGGCGAAGCTCATCTTCGGTCATGACTATACTACAGTCGACGAGCTTAGTAAGAGGAAGGAGTACTATGAATAGTTAACTTGATGTCTGAATAGTCAGCAAGGAGAAGCAACCTTGGAAATCTCTGCTTATTTCCAATCATACTAAGCTAATTTGGCGGAAGGTACGAGCTGTTTGAGAGCATATGACCTAATTGCTAAACGCATATCTTTATACTTTCAATTTATTTCCTGATCGGATATACATATAGGTTACTTTTCTTCAATTGCTGACCTAAGATATCGTACCGTGCAGTATCAAGAGGCACATCTTTCTTACCGGGGCAGATTGAGGCTGCGGCGAAGGATATCCAGCATCAACCTTTCATGGCCTTGTCCGTTAATCTGGTCATCAAGCCATTCTCATCACTCAGCACTCTTATAAAACACTATCCAATCACCCCTTGGGAAATTGTGTCAGTAAAATCCACTCATGTCCATTCAGTGGCACAAAGGGGAGTGGATTCGACCGGGAGCTCGGTATATATGCTTTGCATGTCTATACAAGGCCCAAAGCAGTGCTTATCAACCTCGCGTACTGAGATCGTGGAAGTCGGGCTAGCGGTAGACAATATGGATGAAAGAGAGTGAGTAGTATGACTTTGATAGGCCGATCTAAGATGTCGACAAGGCAATTAAGTCGACGGCAATGCTATACGGACTACCGATGACGCTGATGTACATCGTGGGAATGACGAGAGAATTTATGTAGGGTGATTTATTTTTATCACTCTATACTTGATGTTCAAAATGGCTCTCCATAAGCCAAGAGATCGACATGCTGGGCGCTCGTATTCGCCTGACTCAACTCAAGTTCGTGACGTCGTGGGTCGAGCATTTCTTTCTATAAATCACTTTGTACTGGGCTGTTTTAATTCTCTTTTCACTAGATCCTGTCTATATTTTCAAGATAATTGCGAGTTTTTTTTTTTCACTCTCTTCCACTCTGTGTGACTAGCCATCTCTACCCAAATCACCCACCATCCTACATCCAGACTGAAAAGTATTTCCTTACTTTTCAAAAACATGGCCCAAGTGCATGGACACTGCGGTCCTGCATTTACCAAGGTCCAAGAACTCATCCAACAAAACCTCCTCTCAGAAGAAGAGCTGGGTCTCTCACTCTGCGTCAACATCAACGGCACAGACGTGATCGACGTGTGGGGCGGCCACGCCGACCAAGCGTGCTCCAAACCCTGGACAAAAGACACAATCACCGGCGTATGGTCGACGACAAAATGCGTGACCAATCTCGCCGCCCTCATCTTAATTGATCGAGGGCTATTAGACCCCTCGGCCAAAGTGTCCCAGTACTGGCCCGAGTTCGGTGCCAACGGCAAAGAAGACACGCGGGTCTGGCATGTCCTCACTCATTCTGCGGGACTACCCGCGTGGGAGCAGCCCGTGAGTATCGAAGATCTATACGACACACAAAAAGCGACGGAACGACTTGCCGGACAAGCGCCGTGGTGGACACCCGGTTCCGCGCCTGGATACCACGCCGTGACGCAGGGGTTTATGGTTGGCGAGCTTGTGCGACGGGTCACGGGCAAATCAGTGACAGACTTTATTGCCGAGGAGCTGGTAGGACCATTGGATGCGGACTTCCAGCTCGGCGCGAAAGAAGAAGACTGGTCGCGTGTGGCCGAATTGATGCCCCCTCCGGCATTCGTGCCTCCCCCAGATTTCGACCCCAATAGCCTCCCCGTGCGTGCTGGTACATCCCCACTCATGGAGGCCGAGTACTCGGCGATGGGTGGCTTTCGATGTGCCGAAATAGCTGGGATCGGCGGCTTCGGAAACGCCAAGGGCATCGCCAAGATTCTCTCTGCACTGTCGCTAGGAGGCACTGTTGACGGGAAGAAACTGCTTAGTCCCGGGGCAGTTCGATTGGCTTTCACGGAGCAAATCAGTGGGACGGATTTGGTCTTGGGGCAGCAGACGCGGTATGGATTGGGTTTTGGGCTCCCTAGCGAGGGTGGTGTGAGCTGGATTCGTGAGGGATGCTGCTATTGGGGTGGATGGGGTGGGTCAATGGCTATCATGGATGTCAAGAACCGCGTCACTATCTGCTACACGCCGTCACGGATGCAGAATCCCGGGGCTAATTGGGATTCGCGGCTGGATAGCTATGCCAAAGCGATCTGGGATGCTCTTGGGGAGTGATCAGGGGAATATAATCCGAGTATTTATGAGAAAAATAGATTGCAATTGATCACTTGACTCGGTTCTCCACAAGTTACGGGCCAAGAGGTGTGCTTATCAACAAAGATACTCATGGTCGAGATTGTCGCTCTCTTGTCAGTACGAAATAACGGTGTCATTTCCTCGCGTACCAGGAGTGCAGATGCAGCGATTCTTCTTGTTCTGACCGGTCTCAATTGGGTTGCAGACTGCGCCCACGCCGCACTCGTTGAGTTCGGGGTTGCATGTTGAGCATGGAGCGAGTCCTGTAGCCGAGGAAGAGGTTGCAGAGGATGTCTTCGTGGAGCTTGTGGTGGGGGATGCTGTTGATGTGGAAGAACTAGTTGGCGTAGAAGTAGTCTGCGAACTTGAAGTAGGCGGGCTACGGTTATTCGGACTCGGCGGTTGGGTAGCAGTAGAGGAGCTGGTTGGAAACAAAGTGGGCGAAGAAGTAGACGATGTCAGAGAGCTGCTTGTTGGAGTCGACGAAGTAGGAGTAAGAGTGCTCAATGTGGGAGTGGGTGGCATCAGCGATGTAGGGCTACTATCAGAGTCCGAAGAAGTCAGTAAGTCCGAGATAGATGTAGGCTAGCTCTGAGTCCACGTTGGAACAGGCTCAATTGAGTCGGAAGATGGGCAGGGCTCTTCTCCCCAGTCCTCCTCTCCACGCCAGTTTCCTGGCATTCCAAGGACGTTGCTCAATGAGAGCGTCCAAAGAAGAATGGACCACATTCTGGTGACGGAGAACTTCTGGGAAGAGTAATGGATGAGTTAATATGCTGTGTCATTTTCCTTCATTGTATGATCTAATTCTTATATAGCGTGGCTCTGTTTGTGCATACATCATGCCCTATCAAGTGTCTGATGGCATAGTAATGAAGCATGCATGGATGGCCTTTGCTCTCTCTTGGTGGAGCCTACTCTAGAAATGATTCGACCAACTTTCATACTTCAGGTGGTTTCTTCCTCCCCGAGATATTATCATGCCCGGAATAGGGCTCCTTTACACCACCAAATGATACAAATAAGCACTTGCTGTTGAAGCCAGCTTTGTCGATGATTTCCAGGGTTGCCTCTGCCGATCAGGAAATGGGCCTGTTCAGCTCTTTCCTGGCTTGACATTACTCTAACGATACATGGAGACCTCTTGTTAAGTCTGATTTCCTCAAGCATGGCGGCGACCGGCGCCGATGCGCCATGTGGATCCGGACAAGAGATTCAGGTTAAGACTTTCAATTGCATTTGCGCTAGATATCTCAAATCAAGTCAAGTCACGTCTTGTGTTCAAATCATGCTGGTGAATGTCGAGGTAACGGCAAACTCCACTGTTACAATCCTGATAGGAATCTTGGATGTGACAACAAGTTCACCTCATCGAGACCAAAGTCCCGCTGACTGAATCTAAGGTAAATCCAACAAAGCTTCTTCATCTATGGGAGACTTGTTTCAACAGACACCACACACACACACATAGGTAGCCAACAAGATACGTGGTTATGATGGGAAACCCCCGGGGGGGTTGAGAGTGAAGTGGCGGGCGCAAGGATGTTGTCTGATGAAGGTAAATCCAGCACAGCTCATTTACCTGGACATCTATTGAAGATTTCTCTAACTAAGACTTATACTCCAGGTTTTCTAAGACGACCGAGATATACTTACCACTTGTGGGCTGTACACGCTGCCGGACTACACGAGAGGTCAAGACACTCAAAGACAACTCTTCGAGAGGATGGCCTGGTTTTTCAAAGAAACCAACCCATGGTACCCGCTTCAAAATGGCTGCGGATCCCAAGGCCTTTTAGCCAAGAATATATATATATGGTTATATGGTTCTGATAACAATAAATTCCAGCAGGAACATCCACATATCCACAAAAAGCATGGCGCAGGAAGACTAGAGCAGAGGTTTCTCTGCGTCTTATCTTGGCCTTGACATCAGAAATGTCATTTGATTCCGGATATATGTCGCTCACAACATTCCATGATGATGGACACGCACCAGGAAAAGTGCTCTGGTGAAATGTAATTGTGCCAATCTTGGAAGCTGGTGGCAGTGAAACGTGCGTGCCAAAATGGCGCGAAACCAGGAACGATTTTTGTTTTCCACCCAGGGGCCACCTTCAAGTGAGGAGGAATTACCAGAGCAACACACGAATACCTTGCAGGGTGAGAGCATGGCAGATGATAACTGTCTCCGCGGACCGATCCAGGGAAATGGCCAGTATGAGCGAGCAGCCAGCTGGATCCCTTGCATTACTGCTTGGTCTGGACGCTCCCGGCAGCTAACAAAGTGTTGGATCAACTTGGTGTGGCCTCTTCACTCTCTCCTGGAGACAGGTTTCTGGGGTTTGGTCAACCGTCGACATCTTTCGGCGGAAATTCATATTTTGCTTCCTCGTTGAAGGTATATTCCAGGCGGCTTAGTCGTCAAGAATATTTCAGAAAATCGAGTTGAATTTCTCTCTCTTTCTCTCCCCCTCCCTGAAAACAACATGTTGCTTGGTTTATTTGAGTCCAGTGCTGTATGGAAACAAGGCGAAGAGCAGGGAAAATGTGGGTTCCGTGCGGAGGATCGACGTGGGTCCAAGTTGATCGGCGTCACTGAGCTGCCATTCCTCCACTTCCCCCAGGAACCCCCAGGACGCGTTGCAACGCGTGGGTCGGCACACAAAAACCCTGATTATTTCATCCTCATTTTGACCATGGAGCAGAAACTACCACAGGGTCTGGTGACAATATCCAGCATCTCCCCTGCGGAGATGTCGGGACCTGAACAGTTGGACAACTCGGTCATCAAGAATTTATGGCAAGGTAGTGTCACTCTCGTGTTTTGAAACAATCGGATGTTGACTGGGATTGTTTGGTGGGGAACAGTATATTATCTCTCACGGCAGGCCAGCAACGATCAAACCGAGAACAGGCTGGAGTATCTCTTTTGGAGGATCTGGGGAAATGCGCATCTCTTGAGGAGCATCGACGTGAAGACTTTGGACCGTCTGGTGATGGGCATAATGGCGGAGCAGGCATTCAATCAACCAGCCACCGGTTTTTTGGCGAGGACAAAGCAGGAAAGGCTGGTGAGCAGTCTGGAGTTGGCCCCATGTTGGCTTTTGAATCACCTTCATCTTCTTCAACACCTCACTGACCCCTCGGCTTCAGACAGCACAACCACAGCTTCAACCTCCCTCCTACCACATCCCACCACCACCCACTGTCTCTCACACTCAGTCTAAGTCACAGCCTGTCATCGAGACCAACAACTCTCTCCACTCTATCCTCAAAAAGCCAAAGACCCCGCAAAGCGAGCCACAGAAGACAACGCGCCTCCTCATCGAGACGCCGGACGGGGAAAGCATCACTCGCAACCCGTCCAACCCACTCACTCCAAGCATGCCAGATTTCCACACCAAGGACAATCCTGCGAAGGCGCAGGGCCACAAAACCTACTTCACAGCCCCCCGTAATGGGAAGGGCACAAAACGTCGCCCCCAGTTCCCACGCCGCAAGCCATCGCAGGTCTCTATCCCCAAGTCATCACAAGCAGCCGCCCCCAAATCTCTTTCTCCTAAACAGCGGAATGGTCACGCAGCATCACCCGAGCAATTGGAAGAAGTGTCCGAGGACGACGAATCAGCCGATGCACAGAAAACTGAGGATATGGAGTTTCCGTTCGAGCCATTTGAGCCTCTTTGCGAGGACGAGCCCGCCCAAGGAACACAGCTCACCACCCCTTCAGAAAAGTTCATCAGCACCAGCTGGACGGGAGTGAACTCGATTGGAGTGCCCGTGCCCGTGCCCGAGCTGCACAGTCAGCTGGGGACACCTCAAGACGCCGGCCTCGCCTCCAACAAACTAAACCCATCTACCCAGCAGGCGATCAGCCCCGCAGTTTTTACAATCACCGACAAACAGGACCCCATCCTATCCCAGGAACTAGAAACGGTTGGTGATGGCCCCAAATCACAGGAAGAAGCGACCACTGAGCCCCAAACCCCCAGGTCCTCTGAGCAGCCCGTGCTCCCCATTGAGTGCCTCGTGGCGCAAGCCACCGATGTCCCCGGTTTCCCCGGTGCACAGTACCTCCCCATGCCCGAAGAGATGCTCAACTATCTTGCTGCCATTATCACCGAACCCGAACCTCTCCCTAAACACACTCTGATCCCCGTCACTCGCTGGTTCCGATTCGGGAGTACCTGGGTTCCGCTTCATCCACGCCATTACGTGAGTGATCTTGAGAAGGTAATCAACGAGCCCTCTCCGCTTCAGCAGCCCTCGACAAAGCCACTTGTGAGGAAGGGGTTCCGGACACGGTTTGCAAATGCGCAGAAACGGTATTCTGCGACGACTCTTGCTACTATAATCAATCCAGGGAAAAAGAATGATGAGTGGCAGGACGAGCCTGATGTTCTTGCTCTGGATTTCAAGACATGACGATGAAAATGGTTGGGGTGGAAGAGACTAGTTTTCAGGGACCTTTTATTGCATCTTCAAGGCGAGGGATTTGCTGGATTTGAGATATTTTCCATGGTGTTCAACATGTTGGTGTGAAAAATATCCGACGTCGAATTCAATGCCCAAAACTTCAGCTCACGAGAAATTTATTGACTGAGTTTGGCATATTTCTTTTCCTCTTCCTGTAAAACACATCAATTGCAAGAAATACAGTAGAATAGAAAGCATAACAGCAATATAACTCGAAAAAGCGAGCCCACTTCGAAATCACGCGCTTCTCTTTTCCACCATTCTTCCTCTTAATACTGGAACTCGGCGCGAGTATCATAAGAGGGGACTCTGTAATTGCGCGACTTGGTGTTCCACGGAGCATCATGGGCCGGGTTCAGCGTCTCCATCATACGAGAGCTGAGTGTCGGCAAACTCTGAAGCAAATCATGGAACTTTCCTTGAAGACGTAACTTATCTACGCACCAAGCAGCGTAGTGAGCCAGCCATCCAGGAAGTTCATCATGGAGAGGCATACTCGAAAATGCCCACGACAGACAATCAATAACCGCAAGCTGTTCATCGATATTCTTTGGTCTCCCCATATCGGCCAAGACATCCGTGAATTTATCAAAGGCCAGCTTTTTGAGCCCAGAAACGAGATAAACATCACTGAAGATGTATACCCGGAGATGGCAGAGTAGAGTATGTGCCTGTATATTAGGCTTATCCTCGTTCTTGTTGTCTGCTGGCTCTGAATGGGACGACTCGGATAAACTCTTCGACTGTCTTGATTGTAGAGGCTCTTCGACAGGAGTGAGCGTTAGATCCGTATAATAGCCCCTGTATGCCCACTCAATGAACTGGGCCACAGTGTCATGTCTCGTGTCTGTGAATGTATATCGGCCAGATTCGCGCTCTGGGAACCCGTGGGTAAGTGCCACCATCGGGGCTTTGCATTTTGCCGCAAGCAGTTTTTGATGGATTTTCAATGATCCAGCGCTGCTCGAGGTGTAGAGCTCGACTGTATCCGATCCTAGGAACCTAGATCTAGTTAGGTAGTTCCTGCTGGAGATCTGAGGGAGTACATACTCGCGAAAGGTGAGGGGATTATTGTTGGACTCCATGGAAGATATTAAATCTAAATTCGATAACAACAGAGCGAGAATTCAAGTTTTGAAGGGTCAAAGAGTCAGTATCGACCCTGCAGGTCTGCTGATATCATAGTACTCCAGGGGTGCCCGCGTCCTGCATGGGGTCGATGTGATACCAGGGGGGGAAGGGGGAGGTAATTGGTTCCAATTATTACAAGCCTAAAAGTCCCAAGTCCCAACAATGTTAGTGAAGCTACCCTGAATAGTTAAACCGAGTGTCGCAAGCACAGGTCGGTGACATAGCAACGGTGATGATATCTTTGCCAAATACTTTCCAAAGTGAACGTTCTCAAGAATTCTCTATCGGGTCAAAGATCAAAAATTTTGATTGAAATCTTTTGAATGCCTGCATATACAAGATGTTAAGGACAAACGCCAGCCACAAATTAGCAAAAACGCCCAACCCTAACTCCGAAGATCGGACTGGACATGAATCAACTATGCAAGCCCATTGAAGTAGATCCCCTTCTTCCAATACCACTGCCACAGCCCCTCTGATCAAGGCAAACCAGCACCTCAAAGCAAAAGAAAACACAGACAAATCAACCCACTAAATCGCTGACCCATCCCCCTTCTCAGCATCACCACCACCAGAAGCAGCAGCCGCCCTCCGACTCTTGAGCCAGCGCAACAAAACCCAAGCAGCTGTAAGCGCCCACATAGCCAGATTAATCAAATCAATCCACACAGCATGGCGCATCCGATCGATCTTATCAGCATCACCCAGCGCCGCAGTCATCGCCTCCTTCATCTTCTTGTCACCATCAGCAGCACTAGCATGCACGCCGATATACATCTTTCCAAAGACACCAAATAGGACGAGCCACAGCACACAGAGCACAAACTCCCACGCAAACTGCGGCAGCAGCAGCCCAGGCATCGGCGATGCCGCCAGCGACGCATTCTTCTTGACGCGCCGCATACAGAACGGAATTGCCATGTGCACGATGGCCGTGACGGTCGCCAGGAACGCGGCGATCAGTGCGAACACCCATTTCGCGTGCCAGGTGCCGTCGGTTTCGTGGTCGTGCCGCACGTCTCGGCCGTAGAGGCCGATGACCGTGAGGCCGAAGACGAACTGCAAGAATCGCACGCCGGACATGATCATGAACATGATCTTTGCGCCTGCGCTGGCCGGGGCGGGCGCTGGGGATGGTGCTGGTGCGGGAGGAGGGAAGTGCATATTCGTTCCTGGGGCTGCGCCCGCTGGGTACGCGCTCATCAGGTAGGGCTGGGGGTAGCCGGCGGCGGCGGCGTCTTGGTATTGCTGTTCTTGGTTTTTCTTTGCGTGGTGTTTTTTCGCTTGGGAGTAGCCCAGACGGAGGAGTTTGACTGCAATAAACGACATAGAATCTCTGTCTTGCTGGTCTTGCTTTTGTGGTGGTTGAGCAGGGCTGACTGCTCAATAAGAAGGAAGATAGGGCGAGTTGGTTCTGATTCAACAGCGAATGGGATAGCGTATGAATAGTATGGTTTCGAGAAGGAAATAGAATAAGAAATATATCCAGGGCTTGCGCACAGTGCCGAAATATGTTCTCAAGGAGAGTAGCTCGTAGAAAAAAGACCTCAGAAATAGATCTCAGCAAGCCATAAGCAGAGGATCAACCTCAATGACGGCAAAGCTGAGCACAAAGAGAGAGGCTCAATGATGCAGAGAGAGGGGGCTGAATCAAAATGCAAGAAAATGCAAAGGAAGAAGGAAACAAATAATAATGAAAGAAGGCCGTGAAAGAAAGACAAGTCTGGTTTCGAAAAGAAATGCCAACGGGATGGAACCACACTTTATAGATAGCCTTGAACCCACCCAAGCAGCAAAGCACTTCTGGGGCTGCATCAACAAAGAGTAGTTTCCCTATTTTTGGCATGCTAAAGTGGCTCCTGAAACTCTGGAAACTCTGGGCTATCGCTTTCTGCAACATTCGTTGGGGGTAGTCCTCCACTGCGTCGGCTACCCATCCTCTGCTTTGAACCATACAAATGAAACTTGAACAAAGGATATGAAACACCCCGCTGAAGAGACATAGAATCTTGGGAAATAAAAATAGCCCCAATCAACCATCAGAATTTAGGGCTGGGCTGCCGCGAATGTCTTGTGGGGGCGCATCACTTCGCGCGCCAACATCCGGGTTGTTGTTTCAGCACGGCGGTTGACATCCAACCCAGACCCAATCATCCGGAAATGAAGAGAACATCACTGCTATACATAGTCGACAGTCTAGACAACTAAGAATAGCACTAGACACACACTACGCATGGGTCCATTAAATCAACTCGGATCAAGTTGACAGTATGCAGGCTGTCGCTACACTGACACAAAGAAACCCACATGAGAATCATCCCGATGATGTACGACACGCCAGTCCAGTATGCTTGAGAGGGGTTGTCCTTGATGCAAACCGCCATACCCAAATCCACGCGAAAACAGAAGGGCAGAGACACAAACAGAAAACCAACAGCTTCGAAGCCATCACCTCACTTGTCAAGCCGGCCGACTTGCCCCAGCATCTGCAGCACCCTTCAGGTGCGCTGCAGCGGCAGCCATTTTTGGATGATTCCCGCCGGGTGGTAGGGGTGGTTTGAGGTCCGAGGGCGGTCCAGGGGTTGGAGCAGGAATCGGATCAGCCTCTTCCTCGTACTCGTGCCCTAGATACTCATCATCATGCAGGCCAAACCCGCCGGCCGAGGAATGGTCAACCGACGCCCGGTCGTATCCCTGCTGATAGGCTCCTTGATGCGGTGCGTTCTTAGACGCATTCTTCGTCGCCTTCTTTGTCTTTCGACCTTTCATCTTGGCCTTCTCCAAAAGCCGTTTCTTCTCCGCCAACCGCTTCCGCTCCTTGCGATCTTTGATCTCGTACTGCCGGATGAGTGCCTCGGGCGGACGCCCAAAAATGCTCTCGTACTCGCAGAACTCGCAGATCCAAATATCTTCCAAGCTCGGCGGATGGTGGAGATTCGTGTATTGTTGTTGAATCTTCCGCTGGCGTGCAGCTAGTGCATAGATACTGCCCGGGGAACGCTTCTTCTTGGGGCCCACAGAGCGCGGGTCTCCGGGAGCAGGTGCTGACTGCGTGCCATGCTGGTTCATTTGTGCAGCCATGCTCGGGCTGGTCTGCGTCCCCTGGGTATAGAACCCCCTCGGGTTGTGACTGACCGCGGCAAGGGGCGATGTGGGAGAGCGATGGAGAGGGTAATTTCGTTGTAGGGCCATGCCCTTGGATGAGTCGGATTCACACGTAAAGGTAAACTGCGTCTTGGTGGGGGTGGTGTTCTCCTGGTCTAGCAAGCTCACGTTGCTAGGGCCTCGGGGAGGAGAGGAACGCGTAGCAGCATTGGCAATGGCAGTAGAAATAATTCCCTGGTCGGACGGATATTCACCTGGAAGAGTCAGCGCCACTGAAGATCTCACCCCTGGTCAGACTCGAGCGGGGAGCATACCAGCTGGTCCAGGCGATGACATCAGGCCATCTCGTCGACTAGGAGTCCGGCTATTCATCCACGCATGCTGAGCATTGGCCGACAATGGATTCCTGCCAGTGCTGACGCGGGTTGTAGTCCGCCCCAAACGTCCTCTTCCAGACCCAGATATCCCGCTTCCTAGCGGAGACGCAGGATTACCATTCCCGTAATATGTGCCTGTTGCAAGCCCGTCACTGACAGCAGCTGGCGCGGGGGTTGAGCTTGCCAATCCCATGCTCGCAAACTCCGGAGACAAAGCCGAGTGGTGACCACCCAGATTGCCCGGAGTGGGAATCTTTCGCTTCTTCTTGTTATTTGTGTTTTCAAAGGCGTCATAACCATCGGGACCTGCCGATGGTGACTTGGCCTGGGGGGCCTCGGGATTGCCGGGGAACCCTTGCGGGTGCGTGCTAGATGCAGAGGGTGATAGGGACAACCCCCGGAAGCCAGCACTTCGGCGGACCACGACTGGACCATCCTCATCCCCGCTCTCTAGCTCCACTGCAGTCTCAAAGGCATGGCGCGAGTCGTCCTCAGGGGTCAGCTCGTGAGCATCAGCCTCGATAGTCTGCTGCACATAGACTTTAGAGTCATTCACCGCCTCCTCGGAATCTGCGGGCACTCCATAGAAAATCTGGGAGGCCGGGGGAGTTGGTGGGTACAGAATGGTGTCGGCAGCATCGGAGGACAAGCGAGACCGAAGAGTCCGCTTAGGGAGAGGACGAATCAGACGATCGGGATAGAGGGGGGAGGGTGTGTCAGGGGCCGAGTTGAACGTCCCGTCTACACAAGTGCACACCACGTCAGTAACCCAGTACCCAGCAGGCGGTTGAACTCATGGAGTTTGGGTCCATGCGGGACCATCAGGACCTGAAAAGGGTAACCCTTTACAAGCAGACATACTCAGTGTGGCCGTCATCATGCAAGTTCTCAACTCTCGCCCTCAACTCCCGGCGATGTATCGAATCAAAAGCCAGCCCTTTGCCTCTTGCCTTTCCCCCTCCACCGTCTCTTTCGTGGGCGAGCCAGTAATTGAACGATGGGTGGATTTCGGGGAGATCGGCCAATTCGGGGGTCAACTGTTCTCCGGGGATTTTAGCGGGGGTGGTCTGAAGTAGCCTCCAAACAAGCAATCTTATAGACAAAATGTATGTCTCCTAACAGAGGAGATTCCAAGCTGCCTCGGCTTGCCCACAAGGTGACAAGGAGGAAGGAATATGAACCTACCCACACAATGTGTGCTATTAATCAGCACAGTCACGACGACAGTTCGACGACCAACCAGAGAGTATGGAGGTGAAAATGAAGCAGAACACTCCCAACCACTCAGAAAACAGGTAAACAAGACTTAAGAGCAAAGGGAAGGACACTGCGGAGGGGCTGAGGAAGCGAAGAGAAAGAGCCAGCGAGTCACGGGAGTTCCACATCACGCTAGCCATGTTGGGAAATGTGGGAGGGCGTCTCTTGTGCAACATCTCCAGGTCCCTTCGTCCTTCGGGTACTCCAAGGTACCAGGGAGGCAGAGAACAGATATACCTCAACCTGAGTACTGTTTGCCACCAGGTCCAGGTCCTGGAAAATGTTGCACTGACCAGTTCTGGTGTGCCGGAGAAAACCCCTCCCCCGATCGTCTGCCGTACCTGCATTCGCAGCGACGACGAACACTCAACACCTTGCGTGAGACACGCAGATCAAGCTCCCATTGCAGCACTCAGAAAATCACCTTGACTACACAACACTCTACATCACCCTCTTCGATGGGATCATTCGTCCAAATCCACGCCCGGGTGTGGTGTCTTACCCAGGTGATCATGATGGCCTACAGTGACAGGACTTGGTTTCCTGCTATACTGACCATCGAGGCATGATCGGTCACACAAAATGAATCTATATCGGGGATAGTGGCTCGCAGTCGCATCGATGGCGTGGAGAGACCACCCGCACGGAAATAACCCGAGAACAAACTGACCGCAGGCATAGCTTTTTCAAGCGGAATGAGTCCTCCACTCGCCAACCCCTGCCAGCCGAGTACTAAGCTCAGCAATTCACCCAATTTGTTCTCAGGACTTCACCCTATTTTACCTCGTGGCGCCCATCCTAACACTGAGGCCCAATTCGGAGAAATGAGCATGGAACATGGAGGACCAGAGGTCACAATTGCAGGCAGACAAGCACGAGCCAAGCGAGAGAGTGGTATGCTGATACTGGGAGGGTCAATCTAGGAGTGTGTGGCCGGGAATTGAGCTAGCCGAAGACAGGGTGGTCCGGGCTGAGTAGTAGGCAGTGTCTGGGAAAGCAATTATGCTGTCAGTAGGCTATTTCAGTAGAAGAGAAGAATTCAGAATAAAGACAAAACCACCAAAGACATCAACAGAGCCAAAGTCGACAAAAACTCGAGGCGGAACACGGCACGCAAAAGTTGGCGCGTCGAGAGGCGTCGAGAGCGGGGAAGGGCGATGGGATCTTTTGGAGTCCCGTTCCGGCGCTTTTCTCCTTCTCCCCATCTCACACCCCTCGGACTATGTAGGCTGCGGGCTCTCCCTCGAGCCTTGTGACGCCTTGCTACTTTCTGCATATCTGGCGACTGCCAATTGTTCTCTCATCTCTGCTCCTCTGGAGCTTGCGCAAGAGCTCCCTCGCAAACGGCTCGAGTCGGTGCTCGAATTCGCCAGCCGTCTCGGCCACCCTTCTCATTTTCCCCCCTTCCCATTCTCTTTTCTAAGGGTTTCTCTAGAGACTTCCTACTTCTACTTCCTACTCTCGGGCACAACTTGCCGCCATGACTCCTCGTCGCTCCTCTCGGGCTCGCACCTCCCAGCCCTCTCCTGCCCTCCCGCACACCAACTCCTCCAGCTCCTCTGTGTCTCTTACTCGCGAGAGAAGCACTCGCTCAAACCACAAGAACCCCTCTTCTCAAGGATCGTCTGGCCACCGATCCCAGTCCATCGACGATGCCGAAAGCGGGTCGAAAGTCGACCACCCACACACACGGCAACGCCAGCGCGGGCGCGAGGACGATGAGCCGCCCCGTGAGGAAGACGAAGAGGATCCAGAAGATGATGAGGAAGAGGAAATCACTCGGTGTCTCTGCGGGCAGCAAGATTATCCAGGCTTGCCCCCCTCTCGTCGCGAGGCTCTCGGTCGCGGCGTCAAGTCAGAACCAGGACATCCGCCCACGGTTTCATCCAATATACTACCAGACGATGTCGGCAGCATGTTCATTCAGTGCGACACATGTAAGGTGTGGCAGCATGGAGGCTGCGTGGGCATCATGGATGAGGCAATGAGTCCCGACGAATATTTCTGCGAGGAGTGCCGGAAGGATTTGCACAAAATCAGAGGCGAGTCAAACGGGTAAGAGACATCAGGGACCTCTCAGGGCCTTACACCTTGCGATTTCATTTCTCAAGCAAACCGCGCCATGCTGGGGTTTCGACCTCGTTGCTATCGCACAGTCTGTGGCGACTGGAGGGGCAGTTCTCGCTTCCACAGATAGCTCGAGCACCACTCCCACAGCCATGATGCGGTTTACCTGCAATTTATTATCCGCCCGCAGACATTCCCAATTCCCAGAGAAGGCATGCTAATAACCCCACAGACAGCGCTCCTCCAGCTACCTCCCCGTCGCGCCGGCACCTTCCCCCGCTCCCTCCTCGCGGGCCTCCTCCCGAGATACCTCCCGGCGTTCCAGGGATCCCAAGTCACGAAACAGCGAGGGTGACATGAATCCCAAGCGGCGATCTACAATGAACAGCCGCGATGCTGCTTACGATGAAGAGGAGCAACTGCGACGAGCAATTGAGGAAAGCAAAGAGGACACCAAAAGCATACCAGATGAAACTTCCATACGGCGGGGCAAACGGAGCCGAAGCGAGAGCGAGGCGTGCGTATCCCCAAACCTCAATGGACTTGATACGCGAATTTGTAGCTGACGGGTGATTCAGGAACAGACATGGAGCCAAGCGCCAACGAACCGCCTCACCGTCGCCTGCAGCCACGTCTAAGCAGAGTAACCAGCCATCCCAGCCCCCGTCAGATGGCGAATCAAGACCGGAGGCGACAGCCAACGGGAACAGGAGACAACGAGCCCCGTCTCGAGGCCAGCGCGATAAGGAACTGAATAAAGAGGTCGAGGAAGGAGAGGCGGAAGCCGCTGAGTCGGCCAACCGTCGAAAGGACAGGACAGCCCGGCGCAAAGGAGATGGTAAGTGATACATGCTCATTTGGGTACGAGACGATCCAAGCTCACACGGCGCAATAGCCGAATCCGAACATGAACCCGCATCCCCGACAAAGACTGCGCCGCCGGAGCCGGAGCCGTCGCAAGCAAGCCCAAACCCCCCTACTCCCCAAGAGCCTACGCCCGTGCGCCCATCAACCCGCAAGTCTGGCCGCCCTCCTGCGCGCCGGGGTGGTCGTGTTGCTCGGAATCAGTATACGAAGGATCGGGATCTGAATGGCAATGGCACCGAGTCCAGCTATATGACAAATTCCCCGCGTCGTGGCCAGTCCCACGACATTGGCGGCGACTCTCCCCGGGTTGGGTCCGGAGCCAACGGGGCACATATCAACGGCGGGGAATCGGGACGGCCCAGCAAGCCTCGGCATATGCACCCGCAGCGCACAACAATGAACGAGATGAAGCGACGCGTGTCAGGCATTCTCGAGTTTATATCACGCATGCAGGTCGAAATGGCTGTCGCCAGCGAAAACTCATCGACGCCGACGGGCAATGGTGACCGCTCGCAAGGTCTGCTTTTGAAGAGCATGGTGGACCAGATCGACAATATCATGCCCTCTACCACTAGTGACACCGGCGAGTCTGCGCCTCCAACCACCGACGGAGACGGTGATGCTCCGACAGCCCACGAGAAAGACTTCAAAGATCTCAGCAGCGTCGAGATGATGGACGTGCTCACGCGACACCTTCTCAAGTGGCAGCAGGAGTATGGCAAGTTCGGTGAGCGGTAGTCTTACTGGATTGGATTGACTCTGCCTCTCCACTCTCTTTCTGGCCTTCTCCGCTACTTCCTTTCACGATACCCCCTTTTCACTTTTGTATTTCTTCTTGCTTATGTTTTTTTCTTTTTTTTTTCTTTTCATTGGCTGTGCTGTATAATAGATCCTGCTGTTCTTCTCTGTCTTTCTGTCTTTTCTGTCTCTTTTGTTTCATTCATCGACCCGGCGTCCAAATCATACCGGAGCAACTAGGATGGTCATGAGTCTTTTGTTATATTTGCTGGGTCTGTGGATTTGGTCTTCATTTTATTTTTTTCTTGATCTGGCATCAATTGCTACCTAGTTATGAATCTGGTGGAATGCGGTACTGTTGTAAAGTCATCCTTTGTCAGGGCTTTTTCCTTTTCTTTGTGATGCTTGTGCTTATTGCTGGGTTTATGGGTTTATGGGTTTGTATAGCTCTCATATAAGAACATCTCAGGCTCTCTCTCCTTTATATCATTTCCCCATTATCCTGTCTATGGATGGGAAACAGATCTAGGCCAGAACTGTACTAGTTGGTATCAAATCAATTTCTTGTCCTTGATATCAATGCGATGAACGTTCTATCCCAGTTTACCAGTTATGTCCAAGCCGTGTCTCTATGGCAGATCTAGCCAGATAGTTATGGAAAGCCCATGCAATAATCGGAAATCTCGAATCTCGAAGATGGTGTATTCTATAGTATTTGATTCAATTGGACAAGGTGGATAAATCGAGGAAGCAAAAGGTGGGATAGGGAAGAATGACGAACAAGTGTTGGTGAGAGCTGAGAGATATATATACTTCTAAAGCCACCCATAGACAACAAGCATGAATACAAACAGGAGACCACTAGAATTAGCAATTGAGCATTCAAATGTCTACTATTCAACCAATTACACCAAGCACTGTGAAATAATCCAATTTTTTTTTTTCATCTCATTGACAGCCAAAAAGACCTCTCTTGAGTGTGTCGGTGGATCAAAGCTGCAACAAGCATGCAGCATGCAGGGGTACGGACCGAGGCCAACACATAAGACAGAATCTTTGCTGCCCAACCATGGGGAACAGGGGATTCTTACATCCAGTACAGCATAGGAAATACTTAGTAAAACAAGACACTCAATCATACAGGCCCGAGGAATTGGCATTAGGATCGCTTAGGTACAGAGACGAAGCCTACATGAGTACACAGATATTGCATTGACATTTTCAGAGGCCACAAATCACATCCATCATAGAAAGAGATCGTCAGACAAAGGAAAGGAAAAAGTAAAATCACAATGGAAAAGAAAAAGAAAAGAGACCCAAGGAAATCATCACGCCAAACAGCCAACCCACTTCCCTCTTACAAGGAGAAGAGAATTTACAGACGGGAGCCGTGGATGACCTTGAAGTCGACAACGAGCTCGCGGCCACCGTCGTTGATGACGAGGGCACGGACGGACCCACGGCCATCGGCGAAGGCATCGCGGATACGCTTGAAGAGGCTGCCCTGGGGGATGACGGGCAGGCCCTGCTTGACGTCGCCGGTCTCGGTCATGGCGACCAGGCGGCTGTCGTCACGAAGGTCCAGGATGCGGTAGGTCTTGTAGACAGGGCCCAGCATGGTCTGGACAACCACCGAGGGCGAGGGGTTGGCCACGAAGCTCGACTCCTCCTGCAGCTGGCGGGTGAACAGGTCGACACCCAGGTAGCGGTGCTGGCCGGTCTGGGGCGACACCGAGATACGGATCACCTGGCAGGGACGGCCCTGCAGGATGAGGATGTCGCCAATGCGGATGAAGTGGCAGGGGATGGGGACGGTCTCGCCGGTCGAGCCACGGCTGCGAGGCTCGACGATGCGGACCTCCTCACGGACACCGTCGCTGTAGCGGGCCGGGCCGCCCTCACCACCGACGACGACCTCTTCACGGTCGTGATGGTGGAGGGGATGGAGGATGCGGTCAGCAGCACGCTCAACGCCGCGGCGGAACGAGTGGTAGTGACCCTCGTCGTCGTAGTAACCCATCTTGCGAGGAGTAGAGTCGGAGACGGTGGACTGAGAAACCCGGACTTCGGTCGGGGCGGCGTAGCGAGAACGGCTGGGCTGGTACTCGACCTCGCGGCGAGAGTACGACTCAGGAGCCTGGTAGTCGACGCGCTGGGGCTGGTAACTGCGGTCGAACGAGACGTCGGCGGACTGGGTCCGGTAGTCGTACGAGTCTACGGGCTGGTAAGGCCGGTCGTAAGAGACGTTGTAGTCGTAGGTGGGAGAGGTACGGCGACGGTACTCTCTTTCAGTGACGTCGAGCTGGTCCTCGACGGCTTGATCGTAGACTGGAGTGCGGTCCTCGTAACGGACAGGCTCACGGTAGGGGTAGCTAAAGATGAAATCTTAGTCGAGGCCCAACACGGTCGACATGTAAACATATAAACAAAAAAAAAAAAAAAAAAAAGAGCCCGTCACCGCTCATTGGGGGAAAAGTGGGTTTTGTTTTGTTTTCGGTGACACGTAATTTAGTCCCCGACTAAATCCCGTCACGCCTCTAGACCCGGATGGGGGAGCCGACAACAAATAGTGCTCCATCCACGACTCCACCATGGCGTCCATGGAGCCATTCGAGTGGTTAACAAGTGGATCCTCGGTCCAAACAGGCCCCAGAAAAACAAAACAAAAGAAAACAAAAACAAAAACAAAAAAAAAAACCCGCACGTACCGTTCACGAGTAAGATCGACCTCGGCGGAGTAGTTTCGCTCGACGTGGCGCGGCGAACGATCTTCTTGGATGCGGAAATCGACTTCTTCCTTTCCGTGAACACGGGGGTCAGGGAGAGGGGCAGATCCTCGAGTATCTTCCCGTTCGACGCCTGAAGTGCGATCGAGATTGACTTCTCCCTCTACTCTCGTCTGAGTAGTTTCAGAGACAGCGTCACTCCGGTACGACGACGGGAAGACACTGAAGGGTATAGGGACGCGGGCGTCAAAGTCCAGATTGGCTGTATTGCCGGCGTCTTTTCTCGAAACGCTTTCGAACTGTCGCGAAACAACTCGAAAGACGAGACAAGAAAAGACTTAAAGGGGGAAAAGTCTTTCTCGGGGAGGTTAGAAGAGGATAGAAGATCTGGAGAGATCTAAGATGATTGGAATGTGTGATAAGCTTGAAAAAAAGAGGAATGGAAGGAATGGAAAGAGAAGATGAAGGGGTGGCGGAGAGCTGCGATTATTTATGGCGCGCTTTGTTTACGCCTACCGCTTCGGGTTGTCGATCGGCCGAGGTTCGATGAGAAGCGCTACGAGATCTTCTTTATTTCTGCTACTTTCTGAGCGAATCAATTGCTACTATCTGAACAGGAAAAGTATTCTCTGTCTCTTCAATTCCTACTGATTATTTTATTCATTCTTTTTTTTTTTCGCTGAAATTCCCTGGTCTTTTGCTCTGTACAGTTGATTTCCTCAAAATTACCACATCCACCTTCACAGGAGGTTGGCCAGCTTGGCGCGTCCGTCGCCAGGGCAACGCCGGGTCCAATCGGCAAGATCTTGGCGATCTCCCATGTGTTTGTCGCATTCTCCCAAGTACCCGGTACCTGCCCCAGACCCTTCACAGGGGTACTGAGGGTAGGTATCATCTACTTTGCACCACTTGTCGCATCCTGTACTTTGTATGCTCTCTTCTCCACTTGATTTATCCCCCCTGTACAGTTGGGCCGATATCCCAGCACTACCCAGCCTCTAGAAATAAGAAACAAAAATTACATGGCTCTGGTGCAGCTGTATGGGGCGCTTCCTGCAGGTTCTAGCGTGTCTAGACCTCGTAAGCAAAAAACAAAAATGAGGCTGGGAGAAGACACCGCTGGCCTCACCGAATGTCGCGGGGGGCTGGTTGCTGGGGCAAGCCTTCCCCCGTCTCCACAGGCGATCGCGAGCTTGATCCATTTCAGCACGGGCCCGAGGTTGCTTGTGCATTCATGGAATCATGGACAAGATGGACAAGGAAAATAATATTATAATTGTAAGCGGAGCAGTAGATATGTGTCAATTGAGCCGAGTGCACCCAATTCCTCCCATTACGATCCATTAAGATCCATTCCGGTGAAACTCTATCAAACACGTCTAGAAAGATATCCCTTCTCAGGGGCTAGAAACAACCATGATAACGAGGGCCATAGTACAAAGGGGGTGGGGGTCGGAACAGAACGAGGGTATCAAAAGAGAGTCACACCGGGTCCAATACAACGCCAAAAGAAGGATAGAATGTGGTCCAACCACTACAGTGTGCAAAGAGCACAAACGAATGTCGAAAAGACAAGAAATCCCACACCTGGGGAAGAACAAGACACGAGGCCGTATACCGGTCATTAAAGATTAATTCATGTCGGAATAGAATCAGTCCGGGGTCAAGCCACACCTCAGCAGAGGCACCCAAACAGGCTCTCTGAAACATGTGTGGCTCCGAGAAATTCAAAATCAACAGAGAAAGAAAGATGGTAGACATTAAAAGGCGTATAAAAGCGGTATCTCAAATCTTTTGTGCATCGGTAACACAAAACAAAGAACATTCCAGATTAAGCTCGGAGACCGAGTGCTTTGCGAAGAAAAGGAAAGCGTTTCTTGCGTCCAGATCCAGAGATCACCACATCGCGCGCCGAGGGACCGTGTTCATCGGTGACATCGGTGACATCGGAGTTGTCGTCGTTCGAAATTGGGCCAGAGCGGGCAGTCCGGGGCGACTCGGGCTCTGCGACGGGAGAGACACGGGATGCCTGGCCTCCGTTTATTATAAGGCTGCTGTTGCGTCTCGCATGGTCTGCTGCCGGCTCAGCTTGTTTGCCGCGGAGAGGGGACGAGGGAGAATTGTGATTCTGCTCGGCCGCGGCGGGCTGAGGGATGTGTTCATCCTTGGATTCAGGGCGGAGCGGCCACGAATCATTACCCGTTGGTGGCTTGGGGTTCTTCTTCAAGAGCTTCGAGGACGAATTCGGCTCGGCGTCAGCAGCAGCCGCTGGTGTCCCGGTGCCGTGGGCTCCATTCACCATGGTCTCGCCCCGCAAGTGCTCGCGTTCCAGACGTGATCGCTCCAGTGGCGTGTCCCTTCTGGAAGGGCTCTCGACGTCTGCTTTGCGGATCCGATGCTCGGGGTTCTTAGGTTTCTTAAGGCCGAGTCGGGTGAGAATCCCGGGCTTGCGGCCGCGAGGCGGTTGCATCAAGAACTCCTCGAGTTCCCTTTGCGTCATGCCACGCTGCCGAGCCACAGCAGCCATCCCCGACATACCATGCCCAGTGTTTGTGTCGCGAGACCCCGGTGGAGTCGGCTCCAGGGGCGCTGCAACTATTGGTTGGGATTGTTGCCGCCGATCTTCCTCGGAGCTGTCTTCCAGCTCAGTCGAATCGCCATCGTGGGCACCCTTACGGCGTGGAATACCGCGAACGGGCCGGAGCGTGTTACTGCCCGGTTCATCTTCATCACTGGAGTCAGCAAAGCGACTGCGGAAGACCTGGGGCCGATCCTCGTCACCCTCGTCATCTGAATCTCTGAAACGGGAGGCACGCGTCGATTTGGGACCTGACTTGCCAGGTTTCGTCCTCGGGGCTCTTTTGTTTGTAGAGAAGAACGAGTACCGCTCCCCACCAGCACCGGGACCCCGAAGAGTCTTTCGCATTGTGCCCGTTGATGAGCCAGCGGACAGTGGGCGATGTTCAGTGGGAGACTCCACTCGGTTCGAAGGAGATTGTACCCGAACTTGACCACCAGCTCTCATGGTCCGTCGCATGGAATGCGGGCCATCTTCACGGGGCGAAGGGGTGGAGCGTTTGAAGCTGCTGGAGGAATCGCTCCCATTTGACAAAGTGCGGCGAAGATGATTGGGAAACCCAGCAGATGCGCCTGGGCCACTCATTCTCTGGAAAGCCGGACCAAGGGAGACGGGTCGCGGTTTGCTCTTGGCAACCCCGGGGGAGCATTGTTGCTCGAGAACCGAGGATCTTGCAAGTAAGATGACCCATGGGCGTCCACAGACATAGGTCTGTTCTGTTTATCGGGATCTGTCCGAACGGTGCCATTCTGGGTACCGTTTTGGATACCATTCTGCTTCTTATAGGCTCGAGCCTTTGACTTGATGGGCAATGGTGGGTACGGGGATTCGAAGGGAAGCTTGGTAGGAGAAGTAGGAGACCCCTCTACCTGTCGATTAACCGATTCCTGGGTCGGCGTGACGGAGCGAGTTTCTTCAGATGCTTGGTTCGCCACGTCTCGCGTCTGACTGTCAACGATTGTAGCTCGATCAGCAGGTCGCGGAGTCGTGTCGCGACTCTCACTGATGGTTCTCAATGCTCCTGTAGCCCGCGGCATTGGCCGACCATCGAGGATGGCATTGATGGACCCAAACCCATCGCCATCAAAATCTTCGGCAGCATCGCTGTAGACACTATCCCCGGACTCACCTTCGGTGTCCATATCATCCAACTTTGGAACGGCGCTTGCCACAGGCGCGGCCTTGGTTGCATTTGCTGCACCCTTGAGGTTGCGGTCTGAGTTAGGCGGCGGGAAACCACCAGGGACTTTGTACTGTTCGAGGCTCGACCGTGGCTGCTCAAGGCTTGACCTGTGGCTTTCAGGCTGCGGTGTAGCAGGTTGCACAGCGATAGCAGGCACCGACAGCTGCGAATCCACGCCGGAATAGGGCTGCTTCTCGGCGAAGCTAATGACCGCTGCCCCGTCGGGCTTCACACCGGAACCGGTCGTTTGAGTTGGGGATGAACCGCCGTTGACAGACTTTTGCTCGAGGGAATCGACCACATGCGGTTTTGGTTGTTCTTTGTGCTGGTCCTTCAGAAGGATTCCCCCAAAGGTGTGGTCGTTGGAGAAGGAAAAGCCCGGGGTGCTGGCCACAGGGGATTCAGAAGAGGTGGTCGAATCATTGTCGCTGAATTCTTGAGTTTTTGGACCCTGGAAGCCGGCCTCCCGGTTTCGAACGCTACCGAACGATGGGAGCACCGGCCGGGGCTTCAAAACCTCATCAAAGAAGTCGTCGCCCGTCGCATTTTCTACTGGCGACGATTTTTTCTTGCCAACTCCGAACCAACTCATTCGGGACTTGGCTTTCCCAGGTGGCGACTCGGGGATGTATTCTTCAGGAGAGGTAGGAGGGCTGGCCGCGACACCGACAATTTCCGCCTCGTCGTCAAAGCTGACCTTGACAGGCTTCTTTCTCGCGCCCACCCGGGGTCCTTCGTCCGAGGCCACCGAGGTACCATCCGAAATTTCGCTGGGTGGAGGAATGCCTCGACCAGCAACCCCAGTTTTTCTGTCTGGCGATAATGAGTTGCCTCGAGGATGCTTCAAAGCCGATTTTCCAGGAGACACAGATCTCGGCGGAGGCTCGTGCATTTGGTCGCCAGTGGTGACCGAAAGCCACTTCGAAAAACGCGCAGATCGGCCAGGGCTACTTGATTGTCGGATATCTGGTTGCGGGGCAGGGCTGTATTCGGCCGAAGAGACTGACTGAGGCGACGACAAGGCCTCGACGTGATCGACAGTTGGCGATGCGCTCGCTAACCGGATTCCACCCTCCCGGGCATTGGCGATATTGGTGTTCGCCTCCTCGCCTTCCGGCTCGGGCTGTTCTGGGACTGCAGACGGCCACCGTTCGGGGACGGCTCGAGAAGACGGGTGCTCCGTTGCCGAGCTTGTGACCACGCTAGGCCGTACATTACCCACACGAGAGTCCAACGAGTTAGTCGCCAAAGGTCTTTCGCTCGTTCGCTCAGCCTGCGTATGCACATGGTCGACCCGCGCATTACTTTTCTGTGGGCTGACTGCCTGAGCGGCAGCGAGAGCAGTACCAACCGAAGGAGTAACCGCAGACTTGTTTTCGACATGGTTCCCTCCTGCACCGCCTGGTACATGCGACCTTGCTCTCCCGTTGACTGGTTTATCAGAAGAATGAGAAATAGACTGCTGGATACTAGTCACGTCCGATGAAGGCAGCTCGCGAGCCGCAGCTTCATCCAGATTCATCGGGCGATTCTCAAACGAATTCGGAGAGTTTGGGCGCACGCCCATCGGGTACGAGAAATTCACCGAACCCCGGCTGACGGGTCGCTCTACCTCAGGAACCGTGCTGAGGCTGGTTACCCTGTGATGGGGAGCGGAGTGCGCAGCGGACCCCCTGTCACGTTCCCGGTCCACACTCACGCCGCGCACCCCAGAGCGTTGCGGAGACTTTGGCGATCCCGGGGGCAACCGTGCCGTCGGCTCCATGCTCACAGCGCGCCGGCTCGGAAGCTTTCGCGGTTCATACTGCGCCGGCAGGGATGGCAATGGAGGCACATCGACGGGGCCGGAGCTGCTAATCGGACGATGGGGCGATTGCTCGCGAAAAGTCCGGGCCGTCATTGAACTCGAGCTGTTCGATCGACGAAGAGTCCCACTGACACTCGCTGACCGACGAGTGACGATCGGGCTCGCTTGGGACTGAGTCGAGGCCCGCCGCTGCACCATCCGCTTGGTTTGGACATCTTCTACGGGCGTCGGGGTGGGCGAGAGGTTGCGCAGGGCTGCCGCGGCCGCGGCGGAGGATAGGCTGCTCGAGGATGGCTGTGACTGCAGGAAGGCATGGCTGGCGGCGGACTGCGCAGATTGGGAGGCCGGTGTGGGGAGTGGCTGGAGAGCAGAAGGCGTAGAGGTTAGCTTGTGGCCTGGCACGGGTGGTTCCATCGGCAGAATTCGATCCTCCTGGGTTTGGTAGAACGCAAGGATGATGAAACATCCTCATCGCTCTCTGGGACACGCACCTGGTGATGAGAAGAGCTTCGCTTGCGACGGCTAAACATGATTGCACGGACTCCTGGGGGATGGCCGGCCGGACACTGCGCAAAGCAGCGCCGGGGTTGATCCGGACGTGTAGCGGAAGGGCAGGGTAGAATTGAGGGTCAAATCTAGACAAGGCCCTCGAGTGATGATGCGATGACAGCTATAGGAGGTGGGAGAATTGGGCGATGCAGAAAGCGAGGGGAGCCGATCGGCATGCAGACTTGAGGGGGAGAGTGTGTTCGAGAGCTACTGGAAACGAGGCCAGAGTGGAAATTTGAATGAGCTAAGGCTCGGCAGAAAAAAGAAAGAAAGAAAAGAAGAGAAAAGAAGGCCAAAAAAGTCAAAGAGAAAAAAATGAAGTTGCATGCAGAGTCGAAGATGGGAACTTGCGTCATGACTTGGGGTTTGGCCGTGGGTCAGGCACTCGGGAATCAGGAACATCGATGCCTGTTGGGGGACCGCCATAGTAATGGAATTCATGAAGAATTCATGAACAGTTGATATGAGATGATATTCTAATTTAGACATCTACTCTACTGTTGGCAGTTCATTTCGATGAATTACCATTACCAAATATCGCCAATTTCATGATCTTCATGGGGAAATCAAGAATTTGTCCAAGGCCATGCCCTAGCGAGATGGCTGACTGACTATCAAATGAGATATCTACTG
This sequence comes from Penicillium alfredii, assembly GCF_028826965.1. Lineage (NCBI taxonomy): Eukaryota > Fungi > Ascomycota > Eurotiomycetes > Eurotiales > Aspergillaceae > Penicillium > Penicillium alfredii. The sequence continues at coordinate 1,688,152 of NW_026622701.1, read as the reverse complement.
GGATGAAAAACTAATGTCTTCTTTCCAACGGCGCCTGCTAAAAAATATGTTCTCGAATATCCCTCATGGTCTCCGAGCCCCAGATCACAGAGTATGACGGAACCCTCCACCCTAGGCATCCACTAGGAACATACAGAATTCCGGCGTTGGTTTAGTTGTCCCTATTTAAAATAATATGCAGACTGTCCCAATTACTTAGGTTATAGATTATTGGATTACAGTGTTTCATTCTACACAGAAAACCTGACTCGATGGAGCCTGTCCTAGTCCCAGCATGGTTCCTCTGAATCAGCTAAACATTTTACATCTGTACATCAATACCTCTCTACCAGGGGCCAGGGGAACAGATAACTAGAACGTGGAATGCATTGTCCCAAACTTCATATTCACACTTGTTGTCGAAGTAGATAGCTCGGGTTCTACATAAAACCGTATTTCTATAAACTGACCCAGAACCAGCCATATTACCAAAGGTCTATAAAATTCTAGTTTATGCTGAAGTCCGAATAAGATAACTATCAGCAGTTAGTGAACCAGCAATACATATGGTTGAACCCCACCTCGCTGGTCTTGGTATAACCGAGGCAATACTGGAAGAACAGGGAAGAGAGAACAGGCTGATAGTTTGCCCGAGTAGGTATAAAGCAGGACCACACGCATAACCTACAGCCAAACCTATGCTATGACCAACATCTATCACACCCCTAAATAATCCCACAATGCCAGAACCCCCGCTCCCACTCCCCGCAGGCATCACCAGCCGCTACATCCGCACCAACGACCTAACCTTCCACGTGCTAGAAGCCGGGCGGGTCCATAACAACAACCGCCCCCTAATAATCCTACTACACGGATTCCCCGAAATCGCCTACTCCTGGCGGCACGTACTCCCAAAGCTTGCCGCAGCCGGCTTCCACGCCGTAGCGCCCGACCAGCGCGGCTTCGGACGCACCGTCGGCTGGGACACGCGCGGGTATTCCAGCGCGGACGTGGGCAGCTTCTCGCTGACGAGCCTCGTGCGCGACGTCGTACTGCTGGTGTATGCGCTGGGGTACCGGGCTGTGCGGAGTGTTGTCGGACATGACTGCGGCGCGATGGCGGCGGCGATGTGTGCACTGGCACGGCCGGATTTCTTTCAGAGTGTCGTGTTGATGAGCCATCCATTTAATGGGAGTCCTGATTTGCCGTTTGGGACTGCTGATGATCTTTCTGGGGGAGCCCTCTCGGAAGAGACAGGACCAAAAGAAGGAGAAAAGGCAGGAGAAAGGGGAGAAGCAGGAGTTGATATCCATACTGCACTGGCTCAGATCGGCCGCAAACACTACAAATGGTACTATTCGACCGCATCCGCAAACACGGACATGTCCTCGCTCTCCGCGCCAGAGCTGTACACCTTCCTGCGCGGCTACTTCCATCTCAAGAGCGGCTCCTGGCCCGGCAACCAGCACCCGCATCCCCTGCGCGAATGGTCAGCCCCGGAGCTGGCAAAGATGCCGGGCTACTACATCATGCCAGTGGACGCAACAATGCCAGCCGCCGTAGCACGAGATATAACTACAGACCCGACGCAGGGCCAAGCATCGCAGTCGTGGCTTCCAGACGCCGAGCTGGCTGTCTATGCAGCCGAGTACAGGCGCACGGGGTTCCAGGGTGGACTGAACTGGTACCGAGTTCGCACGACGGCAGGTGGGCGGTATTCGCGGGATGTCGAGGTGTTTGCGGGGAAGAAAATCGAGTCGCCTTGTGCGTTTATTTCTGGGAAGCTGGATTGGGGGATTTACCAGGAACCGGGGGCGCTGGAGAGAATGAGGGATGGGGTGTCGTGTGCGGATTTGAGGATTTTGAGGTTGCTGGATGGTGTTGGGCATTGGACACCGCAGGAGAGTCCGGATGAGGTTGTTCGTGCTATTGTTGATTTGGTTGGGGGATTGGATCGATGTGTAGAGTGAAAATCATAGATATGGATTTGATAGCTGAGACAACTGACTATTTGAGAAAACTACAATATCATGACCCACGAGAGGCCTGAGGGAGGGTAATTGTTTAATGGTCGACAATTAATAAACTCGGACTCCAACGCCATATATGACAAGCTGGAAACACGCCCTTAAAAGGATACAGTCCATCTCGTGCAAGGGGAAAGCAGAGCCTAGCTGGGACAAATTTTAGACATGAAAGAGCAGTGCAACCCAGGGTATGGAGCAGAAACTAGTCCAAAACGCACGCAAATGCAATTCAAAAATATCCCCAACACAGAGATCTACATTAGCGCGCCAAAGCCCGCCGCCAGTACGAGCGGTATCAATGCTAGGATCGAATGCCGCGGCGGCTGGAGCATAGCGGCGCCAGAGCCGATGGAGCTCGTGGTGAACATGTATTGGAAGGAGATGTCGCTGGAGTTGAAACAGTTGTCCTCGGTGATCTTGGTGATGTTCGGGTCGTGGACGTCGGCGAACTCGATATCGACGCACTGAAAGTTACAAAAGTTTAGTTAGCGTCTTATACTAGGAATTTAGGTTTTGCGTGGAAGGAAAACATACATTAAATAGTGCTGCGCCGTGCTGCGCCGCCTCCACCACCTGGATCGTCGCAAAGTCGCCAGGGCTCACGCTGAGATTCGCCGGCAAAGGAACCTGCGGCAGACAGAATGTACCCGGGTATGGCTCGTTGGACGGGCCACTGATCTGGAAGGGCTGGACGACGTTGTGGCTCATGTTCTCGGGGACCTCGCCCAGGCCGATATTGATGTAGATCAAGGCGGTTTCGTGGCCTGGGAACCAACCCGGTTGGATGGCGATGGCGCCGCCTTTGACGGGCCATTTGGTTCGGTTGGTTGATGTGGGCATGCCGCCGCCTGTCAAGGGTCAGATGTCAGGTGAAACATGGAAGTGTTGAGCAAAAAAAAAAAAAAAAAAGAAAAGATAATATTCTTACAGGGATAAATCCACTCCATGCCATAGGGATAGACCAATGACTTGTTCTGCGCATCATACGCAACCCCGAGGCCGTTCGTGTCTTGGACGGTGCCGTTGGTGTGTAGGTTGTTCCCTCGGTAGCCGGGGTATGTGATGACGGTGTGGGCGTGGGTGAAGCCGAGACATAACAGGACTACGAGGGTAGCCCATCGCGAGATAGATTGGGACATGATCATGGCGACGAGAATCGGAGTGATCCGTGTATGTGTATGTGTATGCGAACACAAGAGATAAAAGACCAGTCCGAGCAAAGCACTGGACTCAATCACCGGTGATTCGAGAATCTCATACACAATCTTCTGCAATCATTGATATATATGCAGTTCAATCAAGAGAGAAGTGGCCAAAAGACTGGAGCGTAGGCTGGTTAAGCTGGAATCGAAAAGAAGAAAGAAAAAGAAGCTCAAGCGCGAAGACATTGAGAAACTCGGTCTTTTTGAGGGGCATGGCGAGTCACAGAGCACCACCAGATGTGACTGGAAGTGCAGGACTGGGCGGATGTGACTGGCCTGCAAGTGCCATCACTTTGCTATGTCGATGGAGCACGGTGATTTGTCGAGACCAGGCGCCGGGGGGGACGCTAAGTGATGAGGGGGGCGCTTACTGAAGTGCTACAATTGAGAGAAGAGAGGTGACACGAATAGGATTATTCTTAGTGAGTGATAGATGATCATCCCAGAGAGTATAGAGTATACCCTGAACCCTGTCTCCAGGGCTGGTGAATGACGCACTTGTCAGCGCCAAGAACCCCCCCCCCCCCCCAAAGAGAAAATCAGTCGATCCGATGTAAAGCTGCCTCGCCAACCCTAGCGATGCCCCACACCGCGCGCAAAAGGCGCACTCCCCAGAAACGACTGCAAGTCACTGCCGACGATGGCTGGACTCATGTCACCAGCGGCAATAATGTGCGCCGGCTCCTGCGCAATGCCAACCACGCCCCCACACCGACCGGATCCCAACCCCACGATAACCACAACCACAACCCCGTGCTGACCCCGGCCGAGGCACCGAGTCGGTTGACGCTGTCAGAGCTGCAGGCACAGTACCGGGCTCATCGGGAGCGGTGGGAGGGCTCGGAGACGTGGTGGGGGCTGGCGGCTTATCTTGCGGAGAGATTGGGAGAAGAAGAAGAAGAAGAGAAGAGTTCAGCAGATGTGACGTCTTCTTCTTTGGCTTCCGCTTCAGCTTCATCTCACACCCCCGTGGATTCCATCATGTGCATCGGACTCGGTAGTCCGAGCGGATTCCTGCGCGATGGCTGGGTCGACCGGCGCAGTGTATCGCTATACCAGCTCGCAGCGCTGGCAAGCGTGAAAGACTATATAACTCGTTCGTGCTCCTTTTCTTTCTTTCTTTTTTTTCCTTTTCAACATACAACCAGAAGCAGTTATATCTACTTATATCTATACGATAAGCCCAGCTAACACATCTCCAACAGAAAAAAACCCCTCGATCCCAATCTACGCCCAAGACCCCGTCTTCAACACCCTCGACCATGCCCTCCTCGAGTCCCTGGGGATAAAAACCCTCCCCGACCCCGCCGCCTTCGACATCGTCACCCCCAAAACCCTCCTCTTCTGCCCCGGCGCCGAACGCCAGCACCTCGAGCGGCTGCTGCCCGCGCAGCCGGCGCTCGTGTTTGGGGGCCCGTTGGAGCAGAGCGACTCGGCGGAGATCGAGGCGTTTGTGGCGCGGACGGAGTCGCGTGCTTTGCGCGGGTTTGGGCCGCTGGAGCATGCTTTTTGGAAGATGAGGGTTTATTTTTGGAATGGCCCGAAAGAAATGTAACTCATTCATGAGTTTATTTTGGATTTTGGATTTGGATCAGAGAGCTTATGCATATACAGGCGTTTCAGGAAGCATCTAATCGACAATTTGGCTCAGCATTTTGCTCTTAGCACGAATATTAGATGTCCTAAAGTATAAGCAAGAGATCTAACCCTTGGTTTACTCACATACTAAGCAGTATCAACTTGACCACTAGCCAGGAATACTCAAACATGAGTAGAGACACCCTCAAAGAGAAACGTGCAACTAATCGTGGTATTTACATTAGGCCTAGCATAACCTGGAAGAAACTCAGCAACCCAACATACTACCCAGCAGAGATAACCAAGTAGCAATAAGAGACAAATTCCCATCTTGAAAAACAAAACCACCATTCAAATCCCAATAAGTGAGGACACAGCAGGCAAAAAAAAGGAAGAGACGCCAGTTGAACCAAACGGACAAGATGTAGCACGAAGGCAGTAAAAAAAAGTAAGCGCCCTGATCAGCAAAGATAAATCGACAGACACAAGCGCAGGATCTAAGCAAAATAAGCAATGCAGAGGAAGAGGTAGATAGAGAGAAAAGGTAGAGATGGAGGTAGACGGAGAGGGCAAGGTACATAGAGATGGAGGGAAGACATCTCATGAGAGCAAATCAGCAAGAAAAAAACGCCAGCAGAGACAAAAATGGTGGGGGATAAAAGCAAAAAAAAAGGGGGGAAAAGTATATGCACGTATTTTTCATGATCGTGATCCCATTACGCAAAAAGAGACAAAGGGGCGAGAGAAACTCCACCAAAACTCGGCCCTAAGGCGACTGGCCGCCGCAGTCCGGGATCTTGAGGCCCGGCTTGAGTTTGCGAGCAGAGTCCATCAGACCCCATTTGTCTTCCCAGTTCTTGCCGGGCTCGTTGAACTGAACTTTCCAGGGCTCGTCAAAGGCCTCGAACCTGAGAGAGGGTTAGCATCTCGATACTAAATACGGGAGTCTGGGGAGAGAAAGAGGGAGGGAGGGGGGAGAAACATACCAGAAGTAATCGGTCCCGTTCTTCATAGCTTGACACACCCAGTCGGACATGAACTTGTTCATGTTCTCCACGCTCGCAATAGATCCGGGAGTATCCTTATCGCAGACAGGACTATCACCGCAGTCCTTGCCACCAGAGTTAGGCCATCCAACCTCAGAAATGACTTGCTTCTTCTTGGAGTTCTTGGTGAGCGAGACATCGTTGTTCTGCCAGAAAGACCAGGTCCACGAGGCAGCGTGGTCGACATTGACACCAGCAAAGAACGGGTGGACGTTGGACATAACCACATCGACCTCCTGCACCAAATCCGAGTTCCAGTTGTCGCCCAGATCAGAGGTGGCAATGGGCATGTCGAGGCTGCGCTTCTTGGCCTCGTCCTTGACCTCGTTGATATGCTTGATGAGGGTCTTCTGGGCGGTTTTCTTGTCTGGGCCGGCGCGAAAGAGGGCCTCATTGCCAACAATAATGCCGTTGAAGATCGACGTGTCCTTGGTGTCGTCCAGGGTCTTGTACAGCTGATCGAGCTGGCGCTGAGTGGTGGTGGTATTTGAGTCGATCCAGACGCCGAGCCAGACCTTCATGCTCTTCAGCTCGAGCCGGTCAATCGCGTGCAGCACCATCTCGGTCTGGTTGCAGTCCGTGCCGTACAAGCGCACGTTATCGGTCAGCTGCGACAGCACGGCCATGTCACGGGTGACGTTATTCTGGGACGGCGGGTACTTCAAACACAGCGGGTACTGGACACCCCACGGCGTGTAGTCCATGCCAGGGAACACCTTGTGCAGATCCTTGTTATTCATCAGCTCCTTGATGGCCGACGAGTCCTTTCCGAGGTCACCATTCGCCTTGGTGTCATCCTTGGCCGACTGGTCACTGGACTTGCCGCTAGCCTTCCCTTCCTTGTGTCGACTGCCGATCGTGCCGCCGACAGCTCCGCCAACAATCGCACCCAGGATGATAATGCCCAGCACAAGCCCGACAATCAGCCCACGCTTCTTCCGTCCTTCCATGTGCTTCCCCGGCGATTTCTTCTCGCCGGCCCCGGCTTCCAGCCCGCCGCCGGGAACCGGTCCATACGACGGCCCGGCATTCTTGCTCTTCCCGAAGATGCCACCGAGGATGCCTCCAGCAGCGGCCCCGCCAGCGGCACCCGCCGCAGCAGGCGCAGCATTCGCAGCACGGGACTGCGACTGGGGAACGAACCCGTCGTCACCATCATCGGCAATCTCATCCGGGTTGATATTATCCATGCCGCCGGTGCTGTAAGCAGACTGTCGCTGGTAGGGACCATCGCTGACAACACCACCACCAGCATAGGGCGCGGGGTACTGATCACCGACGCCATGGTGGTAAGCACCAGCATCACTCAGATGTGACGAAGACTGGCCAGGCGTCTGCAAGCCCGGCGAGGCAGCCGCAGCACCAAGGGCGAGATTCGAACCGTACGAGTGCTCAGGACGCAGGGACTCGGCGCTGGCGTAGGCGGCAGCCGGTGGGACGTAAGGGTTGTCGGCCCCAGTCGTGTGAAAGCCGCGTTCGGCGGGCCCTGTGAATCCGTCATCGCGCACGGCTTCGACGCCGCTGAGCCGATCGTGCGAGTTGGCGACGCCGAGGGCGATGCCGCTGATGCCGCCGCCCACGGAGGCTGGGCCGAGGTTATCGACGCCTGGGGTCACGGTTGCGTTGTTGCGGATGGATTGTGAGTAGCCGTGGCCCGGGGGTGCCGGGATGTCCATGTCATCGGCGTCATCGTACCGGTGGGCACCGGACATGGTGAAGGGTCAACAGTAGTATCCAGAAAAAATGAGGATGTGGAGATGGTCAAGTTTGGAAGAGTCGAGGAGATGGTGAGAAGGTAAGAAGGTAAGAAGGTGCAAGGTGAGATGAGTCGAACACAAGAGGGAAGCCTAAAATTCAGGCATAAAAGCGTTTCACCTGAATCCACGGTTCCCGAGATGACGGGGTTGTGGGAGGGCAAGGTGGGCCGGACTGAAAAGCTGAGACGCGTGGATCAGCTGTGAGACACAGTGTTTTGTGTGTGTACGAAAGAACAGCACAAATAGCATGAAGAGCAAAGCGAAGTGGAAAAAGAGGTGATCTGCAAGTCAACAGAGTTGGTGGCCCGGACAACGGTGATATTCCCCCACTAGCGAGATCTGTCTCAGAGCGATCTCAGCGTGAGATAGTTGTCACTCAGCAGTAGAAGAGAGGTTGAAAAGATCAAAAGACGGAATTCGAGAAATTGCAATCTCTTTTTGACGGATGCCTCATTCCCCTGCATGCGAGGATTGCGCGCGTTTCTCTTTCTCTGATTCAAGTGTCAATGTGGAGCTGGTGGAGATTTCTCCCTGCGATCTCCAGTCCCTGTTGGTCCCTTTGAGTCCCTGGCCCTGTTGCTATTTTTGGAGGAATGTGAGACTCCTTCATGCCAAATGGCTGCCTTCGGAATATATTATTTCATGATTGATGATTGATGATTGATACACTCAAGAGCAAATATACTGCAAAAGCAATAGAATGGCTCGCCCTCGCATCTGTCAAAGCAGTGGTATATCTCAAAATGACATGTTCATAAACCCCATCACGTCGTTATCCATCAAGTCGTCACATCTTCCGAGTTCATTCCAGTCTCTGATCCCTGGTCCCTTGTTTGTCTTTTTCTCTTTTTCTTTTCTTTTCTTTTTTCCTCTCCCTTTTCCACTTGCAATCGCCGACCGTCGATCTCTCTCCACTTACCCGTGGACCCCCTTTGGGACGCGAACAATCAATCTCCAACGCCGACGCCGACAGCAGGAAAATCATCCATGATAAACCAAGAGAATTAAAATCGGGGATATCATCCTTAAGAGTATCCATGGATATCCCCTAACCTTCCACTTCCTCAGCACTGCGCTGAGTAGCTGACTGAGCACCGGCGTCCGCTTGGCGACCGCGCCGCTCGAGGAACCGTCGCTTGCCCCGACGAGTATCAAAGTGCTCGGGGATGTCCGCGGGATCTTGACCGGCGGCGAGCATGCTGCTGCGCATTTTGTTGCGATAGGCGTCCACTATAACAATGTAAGAAATAGGTTAGCCGGATATGGACAAAGGCAAGTGAGACAGTCTCAAGCCACCGCGGGGATCGTCAATTATGCCCGCCTGACACGTGGGTCAAGTCGAGTAGAGACGAGAAAAAGACAAAACAAAGAACAAAAAAAGATACATACGTGATCGCTGCAAAAAGAGCATCCGGTCCGCAAACACCCGGCTCTGGCTCCAGCTCATGCGGTAGCCGAGGTCATTAAGGAGGACCTCCTTGTGGTGGCGACGACGGGATAGCTTCGGCACATCGACCTCCCGCTCGCCGTCCAGCGAGGGCGCCGGGACAGTCGTGCGGCCAACCGTCGCAGCTTCGGGATCCTCGACATGCTCCGAATCATCACGGAAGAACCGCGCATTGGGCACAACCCGACCAGGGGCATCCTTCATCTGGACCGGGAAGTAAGTGCGTGGATAAACCGCATTGGACATGCGGTACGAGTCCGGGATCTCGTCCATATTGACCTTATCCAAAACCACCTTGACGCGCACGCGGCAGCCGCGCTGCGGGTCATCGACGAGGATGAATTTGCGGCGCTTGCCATCCGGCAGCTGGCCGAATAGTTCTTCGTTGCTGGCGCTCTGCTCGTCTGTGTTGTTGGCAATAGTGGTATCGTCCCCGCGGCTTGACGATGCTGCGATCGTCGGGTGTCGCCCCAGTGAGCCCAGGCTATTGTCTCGTAGGAGGGGTGGCATCGAGGGCCCGCTGGCGCTGGCTGGGAACGGGGCAGTCGGGGTGTCGTTGAAGACTTGAGCCGGACGCATGTCGGCGGAGGATGGCAGGCGGCCGGAGTGCTGGGGTCCGGTGGGATAGTCTGTGCCTATATCAAAGAATAGAGGCAGGGGGCACAGAATTAGCCTACGCTGTACTCCATGGGGCAGATCCAAGAGAGCGAGAGAGAGGGAGAGAGAAGGAAAAGAAAAGGGAAGAGCAGGACAAATAACAGAAAATGACAAAGACGCAGCGGTATCAAATGGATATGGTGACAAGCAGAAACACGCACAGGGTATGGAATCGACAAAAAAACAAGCCAGAAGACACAAGACAGAAAACAAACCAAGTCCAGACCAGGTAGGGATACACAAGCATACACCTCATATAACCACCGACACATGCACACCGTTTTCCCACATATACACATACAAGACATAACACCGGCCCGCCAAAAGGTCCTCGAGAGGAAGAAGGAAAAAGAGAGAGAGAGAAAGGGAGAAAGAAAGATACAGGAAGGTGGACAACAGAAGAGAACACATCATATATGGTGAAACATACCGGTGACTTCCTCAGTGCTAGGGCTGCCATCCGGTTGAGCATGATGATGATGCATCTGTGGAGGACCCATGGCAGCCATTGACGCAGAACTGATACTAGCGCGCGGCGCCGGGCCAGGCATCGCCGAGCCCGGCAGGCTCGGGGCAACGGGGCTAGCAGCGGGCATATGGGGAGTGGGCGCAGGAGCAGACTGGCGTCGATTGATCTTGGCCATCCGGCGAACCCTGCGGCTGCGCAGTCGCGGATCCTGGTTGCTGTTCCGCCAGCTGTCCACGGCGCGCTGGATGAGGCCTCGTTTTCCCCGCAGTGCCGGGTTCAACTCGGCTAACGCCCAGCCCACGGCATTGCACTCGGTCTCGTAGACCAGCCGGTTTCCCCGGTACTGGTCCTTGCTGCAACAGGCGCGCGGGTACACGCAGTTCTCCGTCTTGAATTCCTGGCCCAGCGTGTCGACGTTGACAGACTCGACGTCGCAGCGGATCGTGTACTCCATCTTGACTCGGTCCCTCGAGTACTCAAATGCGATCCACTGCACCCCGTTACTGTCCTGGCGCACCACCAGCGGCGTGGTCGCGGGGATGGGTCCCGGTGCGGCGTTGGAGCTTGTTCCCTGTGGCGGGCTGGATTGCGGGTTGTTCGCTTGCATGGCCGGGTTGCTGCTCGCCGAAAGAGGGGGATTCATCATCCCTCGCGGGGCCTGGGCTGACTGCTGTGATGTGTCCAGTTTGATTCCTGAACTGCCGGACAGCGGGTTCGGGGTGTGTGATGACTGATGCGGCGGGATCTGGGCCGTGGTGGTTTGAGGGGGCATCATCAGCGGTTGGGTAGTCAGCGGATGCTGTTGAGGAGAAGGGTGCGCGGCGTATGGCGAGGGCTGGACGGGGTTCATGGGCGAGTATGGCGGATAGCCGTACATTTGCGGCATCTGCGGGGACTGCGTGTACATGTTGCGTCCATGATGGTCGTGGGGCTGTGAAGTCACCGACGCCGGCGAGTTCGACTGGGGAGTGTGATAGATTGGGGGGTAAGGTCTCTGCATTTGGGTGGCGGTTGCCATGAGGTCGGATGGTCCTGGCCGCGGATCAGTCGAAGGTCTTAGGACAGAGCGTGGTAGGTCGTCGAGAGAGAGCGCACAGCCAGTGATAACTGCATAGATCCGTTCATTCACAACACGAAAGTTCTGAGCTTACCGCTAGAAGGATATTGCGCCGGTGCTGTGGCGGTGGTATATGAAGTCGGGTGGGTGGTATAGTAGGGTTCTTGGGACGGTGGCCCGTATGCGCTTTGTGGCTGCAAGACACCGTTGCCTAGATGATGAGGCGGGGGGTACGTAGCAGAGGCGATGGAGGGAGCGGGTTGAATAGGCGATGCAGGGCCGTGTCTGGGGAGTTGTGAAAGACCGGTTCGTGGTTGTTGGAAAGGATGAGGATGTTGTGAGCCCGGGTGCCCCGAACTGCCGTGTCGAAGCTGTAGCAGAAGCACGAATCAGTGACTGGGAATTGGGATATAGCCAGCGCAAAGCCGCCTGAAAGAGGCGACAGGCGAATTTGCGAGCCCGACTGCACGGTGGTACAGACCACCTAAGAACGTGGATGGGGGAGAGAGAAAAGAGACTCGGGGGCACAGCCAGATCGTTTGGAAGAGTGACGACATCGTCAAGGGTATCGAGCCTCCTGAGTGGAGCATGGGCATTTGAATCTTGAAGTTGAAATCCCCGACAAGCTCATCTCATCATGGGAGGGGGGCAAGGAGGCCTCGAGCAGGGATGCCATTAGGTGCGTAACAAATGGCCAGGGTACAACCAGGATGGCCGGCCCAGGACCAAAGAGAGGCACGAATTTGTGTAGCGCTGAGTCGGGGGCTTGATACCGCTCAGTGGTTCTTTTCTTCCGAAGGCGCAAAGCACTCGAGCTGCTCGATTTGCCCCCCGCGAGAGGCGCTTTGCAACGCCACACACGGACTCGAGGATTGCTCTCATTGCGCTGGGTCCTTCCATGTCGTTTCAAACGCGCGTGGCAAACAGAGATTGAGCGGGGATGAAGTCCCATGGGAATGTATACAAGAACGATAATGCGCAATGGACCATGACAAGCACCGAAGACCCAAGAGAACTCAGCGATAGTCGGGCATTGCCAATAGCTCGGCGTCCTGTTGGAATTGACCGCAGCAATGGGGGAGAGATCGATTGCCCCGATTTCAGCTTGCAATGGGACGGGGCGCACGGCGAGATCGAGGGCGACCCCGCGACAGAATATGAGAGAGAGAGCAAGATAGACGGAATGATATTGAAGTAGGGCAAAAGAAAAGAAAGAAAGAAAACAATCTCACAAATCTATCATGAGGAATACTCGACAGACAGAAAAGCGACGCAACGCAACGCAAAGAAAAGACACATAGCACTGAAGAATGATACTCACGGGATCATCAATCGGATCGTCCTTGAACTTGGGCAGAGGACCAAGATCAGTCTGTACCATGCCGGTCATGGACCTCACGGGCTGGGATAGAATAGGGAGAAAAATAGACTCGAAGCCAGGTTTGACAAGAGAAGAACTAGGATGGTTTGGCGCGCGAGGGAAGAACCGCGCGTGGAGATGTCAGAAAGGATGACACACCACGAGGGCGATCCGCGAGGGCCTGAGGCTGAACACTGCGCGACACACGGGGATTGTTGACTGGGGTTTCAACGGTGAAGGCAAGTGGAGGGTCCAGGGTTATTTAGCTGCACTCGTGAGACCCATTCTTTGGGATCTTGGCCTGAAGGCCAGGAAAAAGAAATCAAAAATAAAATGACAGAAAAAGAAAAGAAAGAGAAGGGTAGAATGGCAGTGGGGAAAAGGTGTAAGATTGACCACGAAAGAGGCCTCGAAACCGGTACTCATCCGAGCCTCAGGAGGTTTTAAAATGAATGTCAGACTGGCCCTGAAGGGAAAAAGAAAAGAAAAAAAAAAGAAAAAAGAAAGAGGGGGATGATGTGCAGCATGCAGGAGTGGAAACATGGGCATTACTATAATATTACCATTGAGTTATTTTCAGTATTATTTCTATTATTTCTGATTATTTTTATAACAAAGAAAAGACCATACTAACTCCGGCACTTGGCCTCGGTGGGGATCGAGTTCAACGGCCCTGGATTCGACTCGGAGACGGTGGAAAGACGGTGATACGTCCGAAGGATCGAGGGATGGGGTCGGAGGATGTCCCGGAAAGATAATCTACATCCTGCTGGAATGCTTTGTTACTAGACGGGATAGTGTATAGAAAGTGAAAAAAAGAGTACTAATAACACAAAATGAAAGAAAAGAAAAGAAAAGATCTCAAGCAATTGCTCTCCGTCCACACCCGCGAGTCTCTAAGAGAGATGTTTGTACCCATGACGTGGGGGATCGCAATTGCACCCTCCAAACCGCGGTCTAGAAGATGGACTAAAAAGGGCCGTGTGGAGACGGGAGAAAAAGGGCTTGACGTCGGATCTCGTGCAGTGGGTTTCAGGTACGAGTATACACAATGATTACTAGTGTGATCACATTATAACAGTATAACAGTATAACAGTATAATATTATTCTCGGAGTATATCGAAATAGAAGATCGGCAACAAAGAACCGGAGAGGGTTACACACCGATCTGACATAGTTCCACGGCCCAATGAATCTCTTCCAAGGAACTCCTCGGCCCCGTCTAAATAAACTCGAAACAGCCTAACGGCCATCGCATTTGCGTTCATGAGAGCAAAAAAGAAAAAGAAAAAGAAGAAAAAACCCGCGTGTAACCCTCTTTTTTCTTTCCCCTTCATTTGGTCTCCCAACCTCAGATCCCCGAACTACTGTTTAAAAAAAAAGAATTCTAATGCTAGTTGCCGGAGTATCTGCAACCCTGTGTTCGAGTCTTTGAAACTAAATGAAAGAAAGACCTGTTTCTTCTACTCAGTCAACAGTGGATCCATGGATATTCTCTCCATGCGGCCCCCCACCCGGGTTCACCCTGAACCACCTTAGCGCGAGTTAGGGCTTGGCAAGTTGGAGTGGATTCCCTTGGACCCAAGTTGTCTGGCTCTAAATCGGCCGACGCACTTTTATTATAACAATTATAATCTATTATTATTATCTTCGAATATTCTTCTCAGTGCATAGTGAATAGCCAAAATGCTGGAGAAAGATAACTAAAGTAAATGGTAAATGGTAAAGAATACTAATATTTAGCTGAATACTGTAGCCTGCGGGATTCGAATCTTCCAATGTTGATCCCTTGGGTTGTATATTCCCTATGAAAGACCTCTTGGAGAAATTCCAGGAAACAGGAATCTCCGGCTTTTATTCCTGAGGCTGGATCAGGAAGCCCGCGCGGACTATCAAAGTTGCGCAGCACATTGCATGAAAGCGGACGGACATTTCTCTCTCTCTCTCTCTCTCTCTCTCTCTTTGTTACTAGTGAAACTAGTCAGGTTCGAGGGCTTTCCAGAATCAGGTTAGTCTCGTCGTAATCGGCGCAGGCATCTTACAGCTGCCCCATCTATGTATCCATGCATCCAATGAAGGGTCGACAGTAGTTATGCGGGAAGAAAGACTCGACCGATAATGCGCACACACACACACATCAATACACTCAGGAACTCAGCCCTGAAGGTTTGGGGCTAATCACCCGTGTGTACGCATGGCCCAGCCCCTTACCCCAGTGGGGCCGAAGGGGCGGAGAGAAAAATGTCATTCGATCAACATTCTTATTGGCGTGATCGATGTAGGGTGGTTGGGGGGATGTCCGCGACTTGTTCTCTCTCTCTCTCGGGGGGAAGTTCCACCGCTGAACTTGGGGGCTCTTCCCCCTTCATGCTACTTTTTTTTTAAAAAAAAAATTAAATTTTTTTTTTCTTTGTTCATGGTACGGGACGATCATCTCGAGTGGAGGGAAATTGCGATAACAATCCGTCCATGACCCACCAGATCCAGTGGCCAGTGCGGGTTACTAGATCGGGTATGTGGTATAGTAGATGGGCAAATTTCCACGGCTTCGAGTCTTGACAGAAAGAAAGAAAAGACAAGAATTTGAAATACTTGACTATAGATGAGCTGGATAGGCTGAAAGAAACCACAATTAGACACAGAGCACTTGACCTTTGACTCTGTGGTTTGAGAGTATGAGGTCGTACAGTTCCAGAAATGTTTCACAGTTCAAATCGCAACGATCCGACGTGCTCGCTGGGGCTACCCGGGAACGCTATCGACGCTATCGACTGGGGGGGAGGAGGGGGCGTTTTCGGACGCAACTCCTGGGCGGATCAACCTTGGAACCATGAGCTTGAGAGTGGCGCGCCCCGGATCGACTAAAGGTTGAAGTCTGGGCAAGTCTTTCCTCTTCTTTTATTGTTAGTTTCTCTTTTTCTTTTCGTATATTTTTGCCCCAGATTATCGAGTATCGAGTCATACGTGCGTGTCAACAAAAGACGGCAAATCTCGTTAACTGCGCCAGTTGCCGATTCAAACTCGGGGATACGTCACGCACACAGATGGCCTATGTTAGGGTCACGCCGTTTGGATTGGGGCCCTCTTTTCTTTTTCTATGGCATCAGATGCAGCGACTCAACTTGTGGAAGTGACCGAGGCTGCTGAGCCACTTACATACCTAAGGAACTCTCCAGCTTGGTGGCAGTTAGCATCACTTTTGGCACTAAATGAATATTTAGGTATAACGAGGCAGCTAATGAATGGACAGGTAGAGATACCCAATGGCTTATGCACGCTTGTCTATGGATGAGTTAGGGTTAGGTAGCCTTAAAACTAAGGATTGCATACTCGGCACCACGATTCTAACTTACCTCTCGAGGCAGGTAGAACCGCCACCCATTTCCTACTCTCCAAGTCTCTTTCGACGAAATTTTCCTTGGTTCATCTACACCTGAAGAAGGGGGGGGGGAAGCTGATCGGCACCGACGGGCCAAAACGCCCACGTTGAATTAGCACTGATGTCAGCCCTTGCGGCGTGCAGATGCAGTCAGTTTGCTGTCCTCGTCACGATGACCTTTTCTCAGCCCAAGATTGAGATTTGGACTTGTCTGTATGTAGGTGGCAGTCTCGAACGGTAGAAAAAAAAGAAATTGAAAAAGAAATTAAATTAACAAAAGGGGAACACCGTGGAGACGGAGGATTCGGGACTCGGCAAGCGCATCGAATCCCACCCACAATCCACAATCCATAATCTCTCGATGCGTCGCCCGCCGCGTGTTGATTGCTAACCTGCCAATGATCGAGTCATCAAAAAAAAAAGTCCAGAAGTCTTGATCGGCTTGGCTGGCTTGGCGGGTGGACTGGACACTGGATGTACTGTACGCCCCCCCCCCCCCCGGGGTGGCGCTAGGATTGTAGATAGCAATATCAGAAAATGGGGCTACTGCTTTCCCGGTCCATGGACACGCTCCTCCTGGCACTGGTTAGCTTAATCCTTGAACGAGACTATTGACCGGTCATAATCCTCATAATCCTCTAATCCATCGTATGGCTTATACTATAAAGTATGTATACAGTATACAGTAATGTGCAATCCTCTAGAAGCAATCCAAATTAAAGTTGTCGCACCCTGGTCCCCCCTAGATCCCCCCTTCCATCGTGCCCTATAACTCGGAACGATCTGGCGCCAACGGCTTTTTGTCATGGATCCAGATCCATTCCGCATTTATTTTTATACACAGAGCAAACAGAGCAAGAAGGGTAAAAAAGAGGAACTAGCAGCTAGCAACGGATCAAGGCACTCCGGAAATCTACCATACACAAAGCGGGCTGTTCCGAGCAAGCTCCTGGTTCGGGCAATGATAATCAATACCTACAGTAGGTATGGCTCGCTCGCTCTTTGTTGGTTTTTGGAGAGTGTAATCCCCGATATAACCGTGGTCACATCAACTGCTCCTCTTTTTTCTTTCTCAGTTATTTTTTTTTCCCTGATATTTTTCGTATATTATACATTAATCAACGCTTCTTTGTTCTACTCTCAATGGTAGAGCCAGCAAGATCGGGCGTCGGCTGTGATTCCGGCTCCACCCTCCGCCCGACTCATCTCGACGGTCTATTTTATGAGTGCCCGAAAAAGGGAGGTGATTGAACAATAATCTAGCATGAGGTAACTCCATCACAAAAACGGTGTCTTTGACCGTTGCTCTTGTTGAGGAAAGGATATTCCGGCCGTGGAAATTAGAGAAAACGTATCAAAAGAACAAGGAAAAAGCAATTAGAAAAAATAAAAGTAAAAATAAAGAAAGGTTCTTTGACCGACATTCATGTATACATACATCGAAGGTTCAAGATTCGCTGTCAATGTACACCGAATCTTTGATACTGACACAGAAGCAAAAACAAAAGAAAGGAAAAAGCAAAATGCGGCTTCAGAAGACAAACTCTGTGAGGCATCGACTGGCGGGACCGCGTTAAACCTGCAGGTGTAGTAGCGCGGCGCGTGGTCCGAGTGAGCGCAGCTTGTTTCAGAATCTTTGCGAGCGAGAGCTGGAGGGCCTAATATAGAAATCCTTATAGCTGATCGCTGCAGAGATACGACTGTCACACTCGATTGTGCCTCGTCACCTATCAAAGGTACCTCTATGTAAAAAACATGAGGTATATATTGTTTCTTTAGATTAAATGCTTTACTTTGGTATAGTTGAGATCCATGAGTATATTACAGCGTATAACATAGGTATACCCAACGCCAGCCATGTCATAGCGTTAAATGCCAATGTCAAAATGTCGAGAGAGAGAGAGAAAGAGCAGATGCAAGGGGGAAAAGGGTTCGCCCCCATGTGCTACGCGATGATCATCGACGGATTTAGGTAGATGTATTTGCCACTACATACGTAATAACACAAAGAAAATCATGAAATATTTTTTTAAAATAAAATCATTAATTAAAATAAAATACACAGTAAATGAGAATAAGTCAAACACCTATACAAAGACTATACAAAAAGGCAATAAGGGTGAGGGATGTGTGCGAGATTCTCGATAACATCGACATCATCTGGGGTTTTCTCCCCCCCCCTCCTTTTTTTATCCATTATTATTATTTTTCTTATTTTGTTTAGGGATGTCCACACTAGATCGATCCAGAGACTTTGGCCACGAATCGTACCCCTCTCTTCCCATACGGAGTAATAAGTCCGTGAGCTAAGAAATCAGAGAGAGGGGGGCTGACGGGATGAGCTCACGATCTACCGGATCGAATCCTGGCTCCATTCCATGGGATGAAGGCCTCGCCAATAATAGATAGCCCTACTGTCCTAGGAAATGTCTGTTACTACCTACTGTCACTAGTATGTCAACTCTTCCCATGAAACACATGCCCACCATCAGTAAGACAACACTCTTCTCTTCGCTTAGGACCCACTCGAGAAAGGGGAAACTACTGTGGGGGACAGCCGTTGTTAGGTCGAGTTCTAGCTATTCATTACCTAGTTTGCATGCCGAGGAACATGACTAGCAAGAAAATAATAGTAATAATAATAATAATAATTTGAAAATAAAAAATAAAATAAAATAAAATACATACTACCCCCAGAGAGGCATGTGTTCACAAGCAACTTTCAGGCGCTAATCGCTTGCAGCTTGGGGGAAAGACCCTCGGTGTCTCGGGGTCTTTTCTATTTCCACAATATCCAGTGGTTCAGTACCATCCACCTATAGTAAAAAGACAGTGCCAACAATAGATGGCGCAGTAGCCATAAAATGCCGCATGCAACCGCGTTATTTTTTTTTCTGACAAGATCGTCCCCTTCCCCCCCCCCCCCCCTCTCTCTACTCTAGGTACCTAGGTAGGGCTATCACCGGGCTATTATTAATTTGTGGCCTTACATATGACTGGATGGACCCGGGTCTTCGTTGATTACTATTATTATATTGCCGTTTGATTCGGATTGACTATCCTATTTATTCCGTAGTTGTAGGGTGAATCTTTTACCCTATGCCCAGTACTACTACTATAGTACTAGCACAAGAATAAGACTTCCCGAGGTCTACTAGGAGATAGATGAGGGTTTGTTATTTTTAATAATAAGTATCTAACTATCCCAAAGAAAGCTGAAGTCATATCCATAGATTGTAACTGAATATCTACGCACTTTCTACTTAGAGCTAAGGACAATCTACCAGAATAGAAATGTTGGTCTGGCATTAAACACTTATCAATATACAATACTAGCCCTCCAGTGGCTAATTGGCCATTCTAATCACCTTCCCAGAAAAACACCGGTGAATATGAATTAAATCTCTCTGCGTACTTCGAAGTAAAATCAAATGTTTGCTTCAATATGTGTGGCGTCGTGTCTAGAACCTGCACGCTCCAACTGGCCACTGTGGTCCACCTGTGATTCCCCCCTTTTTTTTCTGTCTGTGACGATCAGGCGTGACGGCAACTTTCTTTCTTTCTTTCTTTCTTTTTTTTTCCTCCTCTAGAGGACCTATGTAGAGATATGAGGGGTGGGGGTGCATTAGAAGGGTTCTCATGACTGGAATAATTTCCGATAGAAAAAGGAAAAAAATGAAAGAAAGAAAAAGAAAATATCAGTTTCGTATACAATCGTATTAGTGGAGCAATTCTCTGAGCGTTGCGCCATTTTTTTTTTTTCTATTTTCTTTGCTTTTTTCATGTCTCTTCCAGCTTTCCAACTGGTGAGGCTACACAAGAGATGAGAAGAGAATAGTGTCTACTTCCAAGATTACCTAGGTAGGTCTGCTTGCAAGGATATAATCTGCCCTTTTTGAAAAATAATGATAATAGCAATAATCATAATCATAATAATAATAATAATAAATAAAATTTATGAAAATAGTCAAGTCAAAATTCGAGGACAAGTCATACAGTTCATGTGTGCGGATATCCCTCTTGCGTAGGTCGTACAAGAGCTGAAGTGGCAAGGCATCAACATCAACACCCCATGCAATCATTCATTGGTCCCGGTCTAGGACACTGGCTATGCAATACGTGCTCTTGATGAGCATGCCACTTACGCCATGTATAAGACTCTATGTATCAAGACAACCAAGCGGTGTAGATCCAAAACAGAGAGAGAAAACACCAAGACAAAGACCAAGATAGCAAACGGTGGACTGCGACAAGGAAGCTTAGGTAGAAGCAGTCGAGACAAGTGCATGAAATCATGAAATCAAGCGAGAGAGCACGAGGCCGCACATAATTCTTTCTTGTAGCCTTCGGCTAGACATTGGCTCACACATATACACATATACACAGCACCGGAATCCATTCGTTCGGTCGGTCCAGCCGAGAACTCGGATCTTTGATCAATTTCCTACCCTTGCGCTGGCGCATTCAGAATGGGTCTCTCATCATCAGGCGAATTGCTTGGAGCGCGAGGTCGGGACGGCAGCGCCAAATTCTCCGACTCAGGGGCCGGGGTCGGCGGAGCTTCAATCTGACGCGGCGCTCCATCATCTTCGTCCTCGTCGTCACTTGAGAAGTCGTCGTGGCGGCCATGGCGGCGGCTCTCGTCCCTGCGACGACGCTTGTCGTGCAAGTATTCCTTGTGTCGGGCGTCTGAACAAATCCTCAGTTAGTCTGACACTTTCACAAGACACCAACAAGACTCCCTTCAGATCAATTGGAAGACTTACCTCGAATCTCCTGCGTCTTGACAGCATACGCCTGGATCTCCTCTTTGCTCAGCACCCGCAGCACAATCACATACTCTGACCGCTCTTCGAATCGTTCGTTGCCGGCCTCCAGCGCAGCCGGATTGACCAGTCGTCGGTCAACCTTGGTCCACCGCGCGCCCGGTGGAATACCCTTTTTGTTGAGTGGAGCGACGCCCTCTCTGACGGGGTTGGGCTCTTCGGGGAAACTCTCACGCGGGGCCTTCAAGATACCCTTGGGAGCTGCTTCGGGCTCTTTCGAAGCCGGCGGCTCGACCGTGACGGGCCGTCGCCCATCGCCTGTGCGGTCATCACGCGGGGAGTGGCGCGATTCACGCCGGCGGCGGTCGTCTTCCAGTAACCGCTGGGGGCGAGACGAGCGGTGTCGCCGCGAGCGCGAGCGCGAGCGGTCCTTGCTTGACGTGTCGGTGCTGCTGTGTCGGCGACGGGTTGTCGCAGGAGCCTCGCCGCGGTAATTTCGAAGATCCTCGTCCGAGCTGTACGCGTCCAAATCGCTTTCTACCCGTCGTCTTGAACGTCTGCGTGGTCGCCTCGTATCTCCGGGCTCCAGATAGAGCTGCTTGTTTTGGTCGGGGCTGGGGGGGCCGCCATCTGTCGGTCCTCGGGGTGAAGAATGCGCTGGATCATTGTCATGTTCGGGATTGTGCGGGCGTCGGTGACTGCGTGGCGGAAGGCCATGTCCCCCGGAATCCGGATCTCCTTTATCCAATGCAGCTGGCTCGCGTCGATAGTTACGAAGATCTTCATCTGATGTCAACGCGTCCGAGTCGCTCTCCGCCGCTCGTCTCGAGGGTTTGCGAGACCGCCTCCGACGGTGAGAGTCGCCGGACTCTAGATAAAGTTGCTTGCTTTTTTCAGGACTGGGGACATCATCCGTCAGCCCTCGAGATGATAACCTTGGATCTTTGTAATGTTCGTCATCGCGCAAACGTCTGTGACTACGTCGTGCAGGACGATGGTCATAGTCCGACAGGTCTGAATACCCAGCACCCAACGCCGCAGTTCCCAGCCCTGGCAAGGCCTTTTTCATGTCGTGTGGCTTTGAATGCCGGTCATCTTCATGAGCTCGGTCAAACTCACGATCGTGATGTGGTCTGCGGGGACGGTGGCGGCGACGGCCATCGCTGTAGTCATCGTGTCGAGACGAATAACCAAAATCAGAGTCGTGGGGCACAACGACCAGGGCACGATCGTGATGATCTCCCTTGGGCTTGTGCATCTCTCGAACATTATCTGCATCATGAACCAAACCTCGCGGGCCGCCATCGCGCTGGTCCAGCTTATCCAGACCCCGCGAGGTCGGAGGTGGCCCGTGGCTCCGAGGTTCTTTTCGCGAAGGCCACTGTAGATGATCCTCCATTCCTGTCATGCTCAAAGGCCGGTCCTTGGTATACCCACCTCGTGGATGGCGCGGCCGGACCGGGTAGTCGCGGTCGAACTGCTCCCGGGGAGTGGTGTAGGAATATGCATCATAGTCATCGATATCGTCCCCTTTTTTCAAGCCAGTATAAGGTGGATAGCGCCGCCGGCCGGGTGCTGGGTGGACACGGTGTGCCCCGTGGCCAACCCGAGCTTTACTATCGCGCGGGTCCAGACGACCCGTGTCGCTCGCATAGTCGGTGCTATACATTCGACGGTGGCGGCCGCCGCTCTGAGAGGTCGAGGCAAGGTAGTGGGCGGAGTCATAAGGAAGTGGGCTGGCCGAACGCTGAGGGCTCGCACTCATGACCTGCGAGTGGCGGGGGTGTGATGACGAGGGCACCGCAAGTCTCAATGGGGTCTCGTAGTCTGCGGCGGAGGTTGTGTTGCTTCTGTGTCTGCTGGGCTGAACGCTGTATTCGGTCCTTTTCTTGGTAGCCTGATTGGGGTCGCGATAGGTCTGGGAGGCGACCGGGCGCGCCTCGAGCATCGATGAACGACTCGGGCGATGCCTGTAGGCACTGCCATACCCGACATCTGAGGGGTACTCATCATAGTCGTAGCGGCGGGCTGTTTCGTAGGGGTCCTGCGATGAGCCGAGTTGCACCATGCCGGTGGAAGCTCGCATGGGGTCTACCATGTGGCTCCGCCCGGCGCCCGGCGACAGAGTCCGGTAATGGTCCGAGGAACCCATCGTGGACTTCCCAGGACAATCTCCGATTCAGGCGTGGCTACCAGACGCCAGTACGGTTGGCGTCGAATCAGTGGTGCCGCTCTCGATTTCGTGGCGGGCGTGGAAAGCAATCGAGTGGATGAGAGCCGGTTGGGTCGAGGGCAAGAAGAATTCAAACACGGAGAGGTGGTAAGATAAAGAGGTTGGAGGGGCAGAGTCCAAACTCTTTCCACTGTATAACCCGATTCAAATGACCAAGGTGAAGGCAAATTGAGCGAAGGTGAAAGAAGAAAAGAGGAAAAAAAAAAGGGAGCTCTTCAATGACGCACAAGTGGGTTGGGAACCCCCACCGAGTCCTGCCTGACTTGCACTTGGGTGCTGACCGCGGGAGGTACCTGAGAAGTATCTAAGAAGAGTAGTACAGGCCAGGGTAGAGTCTTGATAAGAGGTAAAAAGTAAATATTACCCAAGTCTACTTGCAGATAAAAGCATATCCGTGGAATGCAGCGCTTTGAGCCCATGGATCGCCATGTGCTCTCCCCACCGATCCCTTGCGCAGCGCCAGTCTCCATCCGCCCGCCAAAACCCCCGTTGACAAGCGGTCAGCCTCGTCGACTCCACCGCGTTCCGGTTTGCCCGGGCGTCGGGCGAAGTCAGCGGGTGAGGCCTGGCGAGGCCAAAATAAATGATATCATCGGATCTACAGTGGGGAGATGGGTATGCGAAATCCTGGATCGGAATTAATATAGCGAACAATAGCAAAACAGCCAAACAGCAAAAAAACAATAAACAAAGATAGAAAACTTATAAAAGTCCCAAGCTTTACTCTACCAGACACAAGATTCGATTGGCTTACCCTCTTCCAATAAACATCCAGCCTTATACAACTACACGCATTGGCTTTGGATTTTGTTGAATTGGCGCATTCCGACTGGTCATGTTCTCTCTTCAAGTAGATCTTCTATAATAAGCACAAGCCCCTTTCAACCCCAAACGCCCCGGCCGAGGACTCCGCGACTGGCCCCCGGGCAAGCCAAACAAGATCTCCCGGTTTATGTCGCGCGGAATACTTCCATACACAACGTCACTATTATTGGGGGGAGAAGAACTCCACCGGCTCGTCCCGGCATGCAAGGGAGGAACCCGCCCTACGTACTTGACCTTCTAGAAAAGATCGATACTCTATTTGATTGAGCGGTCAAGTGGTTTCTGACTTCTACCGAGGCTCATCATGTATGGATTTGCGCCCAGGTTTGTCAGGTGTCATTTTCGAAGCCCTAAAAGGGTGTAGTTGGGTTCATGCCTGGTTTTGGTGCCCGCTGGCTGGCTGGTTCCTGTTGCTTCACTTCTTTTTCCTTTCTCTTGCGAACACCGGGGTCTTACTTGCCCTGGCCCGGGGCGGTCCTCTCCCTCTCCTTGGGGTTGGGGTGTGCTATTTCGGGGTTTGTGAGGCAGTTCTGTTCTTGCCTCAAGAGAGGGTGTGGTGCGGGTGGAAAAACTGGATCTATATAAAGATACCAAGAACTATCCAGTCTCAAGTGTATCAGTCAAGAATTCAATTGAGTTTATCACGGAATCATCATCATAGCCAGAGAAATCCATACCAAACCGATATCTCCATTATCTCGAGCATCCATCTATACCACCTCATCCAATCTAAATCTATCAAACTACAAACAACCATGTCTTCAACGCACCTGTCTCCCACGCTAGACAATCCCACCGCAGAATACGAAGCCTCTGCTTTCCACGAGGATCAATATCGATATCATCCACAACATGACTGCATCCTTCAACCAAGACTCCTCACAAGCAATCCACCACTTCTGCGCCGCTTACGATCTTCCTCAATAACATCCCCATCATATCCACCATCTATACTCCCAACCTCGCTATTCACAACCAATGCTTCATCAAGAACAGGGGCGATCCAACAACGCCCGGACTGGTGGACATGTTGTAGCTGCAAGCAAATGGCCAATCCGGCACTTGCCCCGGACCGATGTCCGATCTGCTCGCATTTTAAATGCTGTTCTTGCTCGAGGGAGAGCGTGCGGTGAGATGTGTTGGACATGTACTATTCTTGGATGATTTACAATGTGATCACGCGGTAATATGGGAGCTGTCATTGCAGTGGCTTCTACGGGTTAACCATTCTGTGATGTTTCTTGGAGTCTGCGGTTATTATTTTGGGGAAGTGTATATTATACTGGGAATGGCTTGTGAGGCTTGGACAACCCCAGTATTTATTTGGATGCTCTATGCTCCACTTTCTAGTCCTTTTTTTTTTTTTTTTTTTCGCCGGGTCGTATAAACTAGCGAAGGATGTTTGTATTCAATAATGATAGCATTCAGCCCTACCCCGGTGGATATTCGTAAGGCTACGGATCTAGAGACACAGTGCGGAGGCCGCAGGAGTGGATATAGTGGAGCACAACGTGCACGGTATCGATAACACCAATTATGTATGGATGGATGGATGATAATGTATGACTTATGCAGATTGTTCATAAAAGGGAAAAGCCCTTCCCCCCCCTTTGCGGTGATCAAGTTGGTGGCTGTGTGTCAACCCGTCGGTGTTGCAGACCCGCACCCCGATCCGTTGGGGGACGGTGCTACCAAGCCGGCTTCCTGTTTCAGGCGAGCCACCACGGGCCCCAGCGCAAAGGCACTTTCCAAGCTGCTGTGATCGGCGCAGGGACTCTGCTTCAGAGGAAGTAGCCAATCGGCGACACTGTACCCCATCACCTGCTGCAGGTTTGCGAGTGGGCTGCCGAGGTTGAACGGGTTGTCGCCCGGCTGGGTTTGGAGGATTGCAAAGACGTGGCGCTCTTTGGTTGAGGGCTCGCTGGTTTGGGGCTGCGAGGTGGTGGGAGGGGGTGTGGTGGCCAGGATACCATGCGGAAGTTTGGGGCCCAGGGGGATTCGGATGCCCATAGTTGGTCGAGAAGGTGGTCCGGCACGCGGATGGCTAGTGTCCAGACGGCGGATCGCCGGTTGAGGTTTTCGATTGTGGTGAGGTTGAACATTGCTAGTTGGAGACTGCTCAGGGTCATTCCCAAGGTGAATACACCAAAGAGTCCGCTCCTAGTGATTGATATTAGATGGATGGTAAGCAGTTTCCAAGGGAAAGACACATACAGTCCAATGCAGATACACCAATGTGCGTTGATTTCTCCCAGCTGACAAAGAATGTTAGTATCGAGTCAACATCCTTGACCGATTCAACAATATCTCCGGGCACTCACATGATGGCGCAACTCCGCCGTAAAGTAAGCGGACACGATGAGAGCAAAAAGACAAAAAACGAAAGTATAGGCAACAAATTGCACAAAGAACTTAAACGACGTCTCGGACACGACTCCGCCAACCCTGGCATGCTGTTAGTGATGTTGATCTCTCTCCAGATGGGAGAAATATCCATACCAAGGACAGAAATGGTCCATCTTGCGCACGCAGCGATCTACCTCTCGACAGTGATGCGCCCGGTCCGTCTTGAATTGGCAGCACGACGAACAATACGGAGGCCGACCGTCCGGCTGGCACACGAAGACATCCTTGGTGTAGAATCTCTCCAGTCCAAGTGGATCGAGCTGAAACGCCTTGCCTCCGGCGGTAGTATCCAAGCCTCGTTCTGTGTCGGCGTCGGGTTGGGTGTTTTTCTCCGGCTCTTGAGGCTTACGCGAGCTGCTCTTCCTGCGACGCGGCTTCTCGGACTCCGAGTCCTGCGCGTCCTTCGCGTCCTGCTGGATACGCTCCGCACCCAAGGGGAGATAACCTGGTTCCCACGCAACATAATATAGCAGACGGAGGTATGTGACAACCATCGGGATTAATAGAACATAATAGACGGCGAGGATGGCGGCGCCCGCGCCGACTCGGGGGGCTCGATCGTACGAGGGTAAAGGATGGATTAAGTAGTCAACTGGAAGTCGGCGACGTTAGCAATCAGACCCCCAATCAACACTATTGTTCCTTCGAGTCATCCCCCTGCAACACTCACTGCATAAAGGTTTGGTGACGGCATAGCTGGCGTAGACGACGGCGCCCAAAAGCACGGGCGGGATGACTCTGGAGACGGCGACATTGACGCGCTTCTGCGCGGGGGTCGCCATGAGAATAAGGGCTGCCTCAATGTACCAAATGCATGGGAAAATAATATAATGGCTCCAATCTAGGCATCTCTAGGCAGCTCCTATAGATTGGCCACGGATGATGAACTTGGGGATGACGGGCAGAACCAAACAGTGCAAACTGATGTAATCACCACCGTCCACCTCCAGGGCTGGGTAGCCAGGAACCACCTGCGGGCAGCTTTGATTCTCATCCAAATCATTCAAAAAACAAACCATTCCGGCGGGAAAACACGGGCCATTATGCAACCGTGTGACTCGTGTTCTGCTGCCTATGTCTGCCTATCGCGAGAATCGGCTGTCCGAAGAGCACCGGGTACCTTCGGTCGCATTCTGTCAACTACTCGGATACCTCTGGAGATGCCAGTGTCTTTCTTTCTAATCAAAGATTTGTCAGGTATCTGGCAAAGGACGGATATCCATGGACACGCGATCTCCATGGCGATTAGAAATAGCATTCCCCAACTGACAAACCAACCCACGCACAACTTGAAATTGAATATTCGTCCAGAATGTATTTGAGTCAGTAAACCATGAAACCATCAAATATCAAAGGTATGACTTAGGCAGCAGAGGCTTAGCGCGCAACCACCTGACTTGACGTTCCGCGATGACTCTTTTGCCAAAAATCCCTGAGAGTGGGGGAGTCCCGAATTTCCAGGCTCCAGGCAAGGCATCAACGGGAGACCCGACGAACCCGAGGATTTGGTGACCGTCAGTTTGACCGTGCAAATGCTTGCAAAGACCCCCATCCTCCATACATTGACCCGGGGAGCGATCCCACGCGAGACGGTGTAGCCTTGGCTGAGAGTGGACCCCCGTTGACTCAAAAAACCCTTGATGATTCACAGGTTCCTCAGGCGCGGTATCTAGGCGCAGAGGGTGGGTGCTTTTCCCACCCTGGGCACAGCACCCAGGCTAGGTGTTATTCTCACGGAATGATGTGCAAAACTACCATTATGCCGGCCCCAATAGGACTGGAGACCCCCCCCTACCGGGTGACCAGCCCATTCCTCATTCGGCTTTCGCAGCGCAGCCTACCGGGGCTGTTAACTTTGCCAGAACGCTGCCTTGTCCTCGATACATTTTTGATTTTTCTATTTTATACAATCCCCATAGCCAAATCTTATATAGTCTCATCGGATCCCGGTGGTTTCGATTTCTTTTCCAGTTCAATCCATCTTGTCTACACACATCTGTCTCTTGATACTTGCCCCAAGCTATATAGAGTCGTGATCTACCATCTACTCTTCTACCATCCACCCCAATATTATATTCTATATTCCCTTCATCCTCATTCTCCCATACTACCACAATGCCGTCGCTGTGGTACTGCTGCGAATGCAGCTTCGGCCCTCACAACTCGGCCCTCTACGACGCCTGCATCCAGTGCGGCAACACACGCTGCACCCGCTGCCTCGAAGAGAAGATCTCCCTGAAGATGAACATGAACAACACTCCCTGCTGCCACACAACCTCGCCCTATCCGGCCATCGCCGCCCTCGACCCTTCTCGCCCCGTCTCCCCATCATCATCTCCCCGGCCACTTCTACCACTACCTTCCACGATGGACCTCACAGCCCTGCCACACGTACGATCATCCTTGCTCCACGAAGACCAGACTAGATTCTCGCCCGCCTCCGTAGGCCCGACCCATCTCTACAGCCAGACGTACATGTATATCTGCTGCAAATGCAACGACGGGCCCAAGGTCTACAATCATCAGCCCCGATGTGTAGTCTGCAGCCATGAAGCCTGCGGCGGCTGCACCTATGTCAAGTGAGGCCCGATCCAATTTCCATGAAGTCAAATGGTGAGCCCACTGCATTCCTCCCGGTCACTCAGCCCTGTGGAGAATCGGAGACTAACATGTGTGTTCCAGTGATTCTGACTAGGGTGACATCCGTCTGATTTATTTTTGATTTTTGATTTTATGTGTGTCATGCAAAGCGGGTAATGGGTTTCAGCATAGCCGGGTGTATTGCTCTTGGTTTTTTTTTTTTTCGGGTGTTATTGTTGTTGTTATTGTTGTTGCTTAGATTAGATGTATACTTCGTGTTGCTTAATTTAGGACGCTGAGCTAAGCAGGGCTGGTCCCCTGATCGCCCAAGGCTGTTCTTGTTTTTGTGTCTTACTGTGATTCCCTAAGTTGAACTATGACGATGACTATGACTCTGAACTTTCCTCTAGTTCTTACTTGATCTCTGGAAGGATGGCTGCGCCATGCACCTGAGATCTTCAGGCGAGAATCACGATCCCCCCATCTCTATCCACGGCCCCTACTTCTCTCAACCGAGCCTCACAAACCCGGGCAACTTCAGTGGCTTGTGGTTGGACATTTGGCACTGAGCCACGGACCCAGTGATGATCTGTGGGAAAAGAAAAAGAAAAAAAAAAAAAAAAAAAAAAAAAAAAAAAAGAGGGCCACTAAACCCGAGTGCGAGATGGGTGCCAGACTACTGATGCGCCCGGGGAGACCAAACCCCAACCCCGTTTCCTCCCTCGGAGACCGCCCTTTGGCCGACATCTGCACGGCACCAGCCCTATCACTCTAGTCGAAGTGGCGGTCTTGTTAACTTTTGATCGCATCTGTCATTTTAGTTTCTTTATAACTTTTTTTTTTCTCTTTCTTTCTATTATTTCTCGGCCCCATTCCATCTATCCCGCTTCGTTTCAGCCCCCCGCCAACTCCGTATAGACCAAGACCCAGTTGTCCACTTTTCTTATTTATTTTTTTCTCTTTTTGTTTTTCTCTCTTTGTTTTCTGCGTGGCTTAGGTCCTCTCTAGTGTCTACTATAGTCTCCGAGCCTTATTCCCTCTCGTACTGCCTCACCGAGAGAAACGGCTGTGCTATAAAGAGAATAAAAGAAAACCAAGGAGATTTTTCTCCGTACGAGTGGACTGTGCGCCCTTGGGACTGTACAAACCCGGCTTCCCCTGTGTCTTTTTTCTATTATTACTCGCATGAAAAGAAAAGAAAAAAAAAACCCTCTCTGTTTGGTCCGCGGGGTTCCGCGGAGACTTGATCGGGATCCCGCACCCACTTGTTGCATCGCCTTGGTTCTATTTCTCCAGTGACGTCGTTTGACTTGCTTTCTATACTCTCTTTTTTCTCTTTATTGTCTACACCCGGGTTCTGTCGGGCGAGGTAACCATCTTGCTGAATAATTATATACGAACTCAAACCACTTTCAGGATTGTAAGATTTGAAAGATTATTTGCCCTGGAAGTGAGGCGCAAATATAGATGTCCATAGATATGAGTGAGAATCACTCATTTCTGTCTTTGACTCGACTTGGTGTCTACATAAGTGGGTCGCATACATGACGGGGCCAGATATACATCCAGGTATATGCACAAGAAAAAGATAATCCTGAAAAGATGGAGATTAATAATATCAATAATAACAATAATCATATAATCATATAACCATAAAAAGAACAGCTGAATGATATCCCATCCATTGAGCCTGTTTTCGGAAACGGTGGCTCCAAACCCTAGGGACTTCGCCCCTTCCTCCGACACTGACTATACTTAGCCCCCGTCAGCCGCAATCCCACTGGACTCTTTACAGTTGCATTCCTTCAATTGCTGTTCCTTTCTATGGGGGATGGTACTACATCTGAGTAGCGTTGGGGGCCTTACGTGGTTTTAATTTGCCGATGTGGATAAATGTATATTTTGGTTTCCTGGACACATATCCAAGCAAGTTATTGAAAATAGACTGGACCATGTACAGTTCTACGAAAAGCCAGACTGGCACACCCCAGTATAGAGGATAGCTCAGATGATCATTTCTCAAAGAAGGGATCTCTCGAACACTTCTTTTAGATACTCGCCGTGTTTACAAGACTAACACAAAACACAAGATCGAATCAAACAGATTGATATGGACGCTATTGCTATGAATATGTCCTGCGAGACCGTATGACCAGTAATCGTACACCCTCCATCCCCAGTAAAATAAGAAAATAGGTTGCGTCAGCGCAGATTACCTGGAACCCCAGACCAGTACTCGGGGCCAGACTGAAGCTCAACTGCGGAGTTACGACCAGCAGCAGAGGAAAATGTAGACGCCTCAACGCCCAGTTTGTCGACCAGAGAAACGTGCTGAGTATCTTCCAAAGCCCAGAAAATCGTTGCAAAAAGAAAAAAGTATAGTTCAGTTTCATGGGCCAAGAAATGAACCGTCTCCCGATGTGGTGTCGGGGATGCAACCAAAATGCAGAAACGAACGCTGTGCTGGCTAATGATGCATGGAGAAAGGGAGGGGTTGAAGAGAGAAGGAAAAAGACGACCTAAATATTCCACGCAAGGAACCGCCCGAGGATCGGAAAGAAAGATAATGTGGTTGGGCGGCGTTCACACCACAACGAGAACAAATCTTCCCCATGAGAGGATATGGCGTGTGTTTGCCCATCAGGAGTGGTGGAATGACAATGTCACAGAGGTCCATAGAAGCCTGCTCACCTTGATGACTCTCTTCCATGGTGAAGGAGTCGATGATCGTGTTCGGAGATGGTTACAGGGGCAAGATGCGGGTCGGGTCTTGAAGGAAGCGCCTACGATATGCGGCTATCGAGGCGGCCACAATTTCAAAGTCTTTCACCTTGTCACGTCGCAACTCGTTGATGATCTCTTTCAGCCCGGCGCGATAGACTTCTTTTTCTTCTTCGGATTCGCCTTCCCGAACTGCGCCCATCTGGACCAGGATCTTGTCGTCTGTCGAGGTTAATAACACTGTGGTCAGCATTCGGACAAGACAAATATAATCACATGGGAAGGAATCAAAGACAGAGGAATCCGGTGAAGCCCAGCTGAGAGAAAAGTTTTGGGAGGGAGGAATGAAATGAATGCAAGGCATAGGGCAAGATGGAAATGAAAACCATAGGATATGTGGCACGGCTTTCAACTCGACGACGCACCGCTGAGAGTCATGTCCCGGAAATGTTGGAACTCGCAGGAGCGGTCATTGCAAACACCAGCCAGCTCATACGGGCAGAGGTATTTCATCGGGTCGATGTTGTGGCTGTATGTTAGCGAACGGTAGCCACCCGGGACCTCGGCAGTATAATTTGGGTGGAAGCGATATGCCTTGAAAAGTCGCAGAGGGCTAACGTAAGGAGAGAATTTCGTCTCCGAACGGGTGGATGGTGGTTCGCTCTGGACGGGGTTAGTGGGTGGATCAAAACAACCTCCTCCAGGGAAGGCGATCTTCATACACCAAGAATGCCAACCTGAGAATCTAGACCTGGCTTCGACCCCGACACCTGGGGGGCTTCCGTTAGTGCTTCACCAGATTGGGGTAGGCCAAACGAAGTCGCCGGAATCGCCGTATCTGTTACAGAACCGAGAGGAGCAGGGCTGAATGGAGGACTGTAGACCGAGTCTGCGGATTCTGCGTCCGCGACAGGTTCAGGGGGCTCATAAGCATCCGACGCCGCGGAAGATTCACGAGATCGCTCGGCTTCATGACCCGAAGACTCGACTTCCATGTTGTGGTCGTCGGCTGCGGATGGGGGACTTTCGGCATGCGGATGATGCGAGGCGTTCGCGTCCACTTTGTTTGAGGCCTCTGCTATGCTAGCAGAGCTCGGCGCCTCGGCTTGTGTATCCAAGGTAGCAGTTTCTTCGTCCTCGTCGGAATCAGACTCAGAGGTACTACTAGAAGACTCGTCCATGGCGGACCCATCAGATTCAGAAGCATCATGTCTGAACTGGTCAGACTCGGACTCAGATATATCTGAGGATTCCTCAATGTCGTCAGAGGCGCCGTTGACCGCGATCGTACCAGCAGGACTGACGGCAGGCTGTGGCGGGTTAAGCGTGCTTGTAACATCTGTCGGACCTAGGGCATCTGAGACACTCATATCACTTGAGTCCGAGGAAAATTGGTTACTCGTTGATTCTGATCAAAAATAGTTAGAATAAGACCCTGCGGTTAAATGGAAACAATTATTCATGGTACACACCTTCCTTCGCCGCAAGATGTTGCTCCTTGACTTCTGCCTGCCGGCGAAGCTCATCAAGGTCTTCCAAAGACAAACCATTGATTTCGTAACTCAAGTTTTTCAACTCCTCAACGAGGTAGAGTCGACCTTCTTTCCCTTTGGTGATGTCAGACAGCAGTTTATCAGCCTCTGCCCGACACACGGAAAGACGAGATTCGGACGACTGGATTTCAGCATCCAGACCAGGAAGGCCGGACTCAATTGCTTTCATGCGCAAAATTTTGGATCGAATGTAGTCGAGTTGTTCCAGGTCCATTGAAGCCAGGACCCTCACAGATGAATCACTGAAAGTGTTGATAAGATCTGGGCGATTCGCAACGCTGGACGTGGAGGCAACGGTGGTCGGAGCCACTTGCAAGCTGGGCGTTGAAGCGGAGGGATCAGCAGGTTCGACATCAGCGGGATTAGATTGCCCAGCAGATGATGACGAGGCGCCTGAATCATCCAAAGCATTAGGTGACTGGGTTCCACTGGCGAGCTCAGCCTTTCGCTTGCGCTTTTGCTCAAGTTCTGCGATCTTGCGATGCATTTCCTGGATTTGCAAATCCTTTTCTCGAATGCCTTCCTGGTCGCCAGCCCGGGAGGGTGCCTGGGAAGTCGATGGTGCCGAATGATTCTTTTGAAGAGAGGGCCTGGCAGGGTATGGCACAATTGCTGGCCCCGGTTCCTGGTCTTGGCTTGAGTTTATATCCATATCGTCTTCTTCGTCATCCCAATAGAGAGATTCATCGTCACTGATGTCGATGACGAGTCTTTCTGCAGCACTGGGAGGAGCTGTCGCGTGACTCAAGTGCTTCTTCGGAGCGGCCAATGGTTCGTCAAAATCAGACGCTCGAGGTCGCTTGCGCTGAGCTGCCCGGGGTAACGGGGTCGGGTCGACAACAACTCCTTGGCCTGGCGCAGTGGCTCCCTCATGATCAGAGCCCTGCTTCGACCCGGCCATGAAAAGTCCAGGGATAGCAGCAGGCGATGAATCTGGCACAGGTGGACGAACGGGAAGTGGATGC
Source organism: Penicillium alfredii (assembly GCF_028826965.1). Taxonomy (NCBI): domain Eukaryota; kingdom Fungi; phylum Ascomycota; class Eurotiomycetes; order Eurotiales; family Aspergillaceae; genus Penicillium; species Penicillium alfredii. The sequence continues at coordinate 1,654,144 of NW_026622701.1, read as the reverse complement.
TGAATGATTGACGCTGGAGCTACTGATATGGGGGCCTGGCCTATTTCGACGTTTTGCTCCACTGCGTTGCCTGGCCGACTAGCCTGCGCCTTTTGTCGACTCCTAAACATTGCCTGCTTTTTGAGTTCTTCGATACGCTGCCTTGCCAACTCTGTCTGAGCCTTGTTCTTCTCGCGGGTAGGAGCTTGGCTTTGCTTGGACACGGCTGGTGTCGAGTTGGGGCATCCAACAGATGGGGTTGGTGCTGGCTTTGGCACCGAGGGCTCCGTCTTTTTAGCAGCTTTAGCAGCAAGCATTCGAGCTATGACCTCCTTCCTTTCCATTGGCTTGTCTGTGTCTGACTGGGGGGCAGCTTGGCCAGAGTGCTCGGAAGGTTGGGGTGCTTCCAGACTTGGCTTCTGCGGAAGTTTGTCCTTTTCAGATGCTGGAACCGCCTCTTGCTTGTTCGATGGCAATGGGCTTGTCGCACCAGTCGCAGAAACTGCCGAAGAGGGAGTTGGATTCGCGATAGGCTGCTGAGGAGCATGCACAGCAGCTTTGGTTGCAGCAGGAGCTTGTTGAGGCTGTGGTGTTACAACTCGGATGCCAACTTCTTCATATAGCTGCTTAAGAACAGCTGGGTTGATGCCTTCAGCGACCAACTCATGGTAGCGTATATTATGAGGGGCCAAACTGAGCAGAGCTCCCTGAGCTTGTACGCGGAGCTGTGCTGTCGACTTGTGAGGCTGGGAGATGGTTGCCATTGCCTTAGGCGCATCATTTTGTTGCAACTCAATTGCATGACGGACCACATCTCGATCCATCGAGACGTCTGACGGTGGATTATATGCTGCACCCTGTTAGCGAGACAATGGGAGTCATAGGAAATGGGGAGCACAGTACAAGATCCACTGCTTCTGCTTGACCAAGGTGTACTTGATGCCATTTCGCCTTCTTCTAGTTCGGGATTCTGTGCCGTTGCGTGTGGGGACTTCCAACTAGTTCGCTGACCAAGGGACAGATTTTCTTTCGGAACAGGTGGCATTCCAGCCTCTTCTTCGCTGATTTCACCCTCCTCGCGATTTGGGTCAAGTTGCGTGGTAGATGTCCTCATCGCAGCTGGCGATCTCGATGACTGGGAAATATGACTCCTAGGTACGTTTGCATGTTCCGACGGAGTATTGAAGGACCCTGGTGGCATAGGAAGGCCCACTGGAGGTAGTGGCGGGGGAGGAAAAGGAAAAGGTGGGAGCTGTGACGGGTCAAACTCTCCCAAGACAGGGAACTGAGGTGGAAGGAAGAAGCCACGACCCCCGTGGTTACCTGGACCTGAAATACGCGAGTTTGCATGCACACTCCCCAGATTAACATCCAGGTATTGACCCGGAGGCGCTGCAGGTGGCTGAGTAGATGTATGATCGTTTGGATCGAGGCGAGAATCTTGGGCAGCTGTGGGAAGGTTGATGGGAGGCCACGGGGGAGCATAGTTGAAATGGCCACCGAATGAGGGGTGCTGGTTCGTCATGACGGAAGCCAGTCGCGGGAAGCTAAAAGCTAGGTAAAAAGCTGCGCCGACCGTGTGAGCAATCTAAGAAAGCTGCAGTGAGCTCAGACATCCCACATGGTCATGGCCGAAGCGCAACCGAGGCGGGTGTAAATTGCAGTCTCCAGAGAGAAAGAATACTGGGATGCCGAGGACTGTGCTTTGTGTGAAGATGCAAGTGACGCGTCTTTGGATGGAGATTAATAGAGAAAAGATGAGTAGTAGAGGCAAGGATCCAGAGAATAAAGAGGCTTTGGAGTGAGGAGTGCGGCCGATCGATTGACTACGCGCCGGCGAAAAAAAGATCGAGGTATTCACGTGATGTGCAGAAGCACGGACCAGCGATCGGCGGGAGCCCGAGGAACGCAGTGTAAACAAACATCATCGCCATCTTGTCATTGCGGGCTGCTTCCACTATTGACCTCTCTGGGTCCGTGGCCTTGTATTTCATACTTTCTCTGGTTTTTCTTCATATTCGCCAAACTTGAAATCCTGACCACCGCTTGTTGCTGCACTAAGGCACCTCGTCGGCTATGAGCAACACCCGTGTGTATGGATAATGCCCCATTGAATTACCTCCAACATGCTTCCCTCCCAGCTGAATGGCTCGCCCAAGCGGGCGAACCCTTTTGCCCGGTCGTCTCCTTCACCAGCACCCCAGTCACAACAGGGCCGACCGAAGTCAGCAATCATCACCTCATCGAATGGGTTGGAATCGACCAAAGGACACGCGCGCAACTCGTCAGTCTCACAGCTCTCGCACACATTATCACCGGCAACCCGTGAACGGTCAAACTCAGCAAGGAACAACGCTTCATCGGGAACATTTGCCCCAGGGTTTATCAAGTCAGAGGAGTTGCGCCGAGGTGCTGATCAAATACGGGGACTGGAAGGTGACAATGATTTTTCCGGCAACAAATATGTCTGGTTACGAGATCCCCAGAAGGCCTTTATCCGGGGCCTAGTCCTGGAGGAATTGGAAGGAGGACGATTGTTTGTTCAGAGCGAGGATGGCAATGTATGGACTACACTTATCCTGGAGATGTGACCCCGCCACTGACACCTTTGACAGCAACGGGAGGTAGATGCGGATCAGGTTGATAAGGTCAACCCGGCCAAATTCGACAAGGCAGATGATATGGCGGAACTCACGCACCTGAACGAAGCCTCCGTGGTCCACAACCTCCACACCAGATACCAGTCCGACCTGATTTATGTGCGTGCATTTCTTGAATCATCTTACAAGATTAACTATACTGACTTATATTGGGGAATAGACATATTCCGGGCTTTTCTTGGTGACGGTTAATCCGTATTGCCCTCTGTCAATTTACAGCAACGATTACGTGAAGATGTACAAGGGCCGGGGTAGAGAGGAAACTCGACCCCATATCTTTGCCATGGCCGACGAGGCGTTCCGCAATCTTGTGGAGGAAGGCGAGAACCAAAGCATCCTCGTGACGTAAGTCGTGTGGGCTGGCAATTTAAAAGATGTCAAACTGACTGGGAGTACAATCTAGTGGTGAATCTGGCGCTGGAAAAACAGAGAACACCAAAAAAGTTATCCAGTATTTGGCGGCAGTTGCTACGTCCGACACGCCATATGCCCGATCCGGGGCGAAGCAGTTTTCTGGTCTTTCCCAGCGAATCTTACGTGCCAACCCCATTCTTGAATCGTTTGGAAATTCCCAGACAGTACGGAACAACAACTCGTCCCGGTTCGGGAAGTTTATTCGTATTGAATTCTCGCGATCTGGTCAAATCTCCGGGGCTTGGATTGACTGGTATCTGCTTGAAAAGTCGCGAGTGGTGAAGCCTAACCCCAACGAGAGGAATTACCATATCTTTTATCAACTGCTGCAGGGGGCTGATCGCAAGACTCGAGAAAAACTCCTGCTCTCAGATCTCCAAATCGAAGATTTCGGTTATACAAGAGAAGGTAATGACTCCATCGTTGGAGTATCTGACCAAGACGAGTGGAACTCTCTTATCGAAGCATTCCATGTGATGAATTTCTCCGAGGCTGAGCAGATGAGCATTCTGCGTACAATTGCTGCCGTCCTTCATTTGGGCAATGTGTCTATCTCCAAGGAGAGCGTGCGTGCTGATCAAGCAGCCCTAGCAGCTGATGGGTATCCCAGCGTAGAGAAGGCCTGCCAGCTTCTCGGGATTTCTGCCGACCAATTTGTCAAAGGCCTTCTCCACCCCAAGGTGAAGGCCGGTCGAGAATGGGTGGAGAAAGTACAGACGCCTGAGCAAGTGCGCTTGGCACTCGATGCTTTGTCCAAGGGCATTTACGAGCGTGGATTCGGAGACCTTGTGACCCGGATCAACAACCAGCTTGGCCTTGGCTCGATGGCCGGGGACGACAACTACTTCATTGGCGTCCTGGATATTGCCGGTTTCGAGATCTTCGACAATAACAGCTTTGAGCAGTTGTGTATCAATTACACCAACGAGAAACTGCAGCAGTTCTTCAACCATCACATGTTTGTGTTGGAGCAGGAAGAGTACGCCAGGGAGCAGATCGAGTGGCAGTTTATCGATTTCGGCAAGGACTTGCAACCGACGATCGACCTCATCGAGTTGACGAATCCGATTGGTATTTTCTCTTGCCTCGACGAAGACTGTGTGATGCCCAAAGCCACGGACAAATCCTTCACCGAGAAATTGCATTCTCTCTGGGATCGAAAAACCCCCAAGTACCGATCGGCTCGCCTCAGCCAAGGCTTTGTTCTCACCCATTACGCCGCGGAGGTGGAGTACACGACGAATGACTGGCTTGAGAAGAACAAGGATCCTCTCAATGACAATATCACCCGTCTTCTTGCGGCTTCCCAAGAGCGGCACGTAGCCAATCTTTTCGCCGACTGTGCGGACCCTGAAGAAGATGGCGGCGAGTATCCCAGAAGCCGAGTGAAAAAGGGGTTGTTCCGAACAGTGGCTCAAAGACACAAGGAACAACTAGCCAGCCTGATGGCTCAGCTGAATTCGACCCATCCTCATTTTGTGCGCTGTATATTGCCAAACCACAAGAAACGCCCGAAGATGTTGAACGCGCCTCTGGTACTGGACCAACTTCGATGCAATGGTGTGCTGGAGGGCATTCGAATTGCTCGCACAGGCTTTCCGAACCGTCTTCCTTTTGCCGAATTCCGACAACGGTATGAAGTGCTCTGCCAAAACATGCCGAAAGGCTATTTGGAGGGACAGAGCGCAGCACAGATCATGCTGGAGAAGCTTGGGATGGACCGAGCATGGTACCGAGTCGGCCGAACAAAGGTGTTCTTCCGGGCCGGTGTTTTGGCTGATCTAGAAGAGAAGCGTGACCAGCTCATCAGGAGCATCATGACACGGTTCCAGTCTGTGGCTCGGGGGTTCACGCAGCGTCGCATCTCCAACAAGCGGCTGTACCGAGCCGAGGCGACACGGATCATTCAGCAGAATTTCCACGCTTACCTGGAACTCAAAGGCAACCCTTGGTGGCGAATGTTCTCGAGAATGAAGCCTCTTCTTGGAGACACTCGAACTGCTAAGGAAGTCAAGAAGAGAGACGACAAGATCCACGAGCTGGAAATAAAAGCGAAACAGGAGATCGCAGACCGTCAAAAACTGGACGAGGAGCGGCGTCGTACCGAGATCGAAATCCAGAAGATCCAGCAAACTTTGGAAAGCGAACGCGCGCTGGCCCTGGACAAGGAAGAGATCTTCAAGCGTTTGCAAGTTAGGGAAGGTGAACTCACCGAGAAACTTGCGGGTGCGATTGCCGATCAAGAAAGTCTTGAAGAGCAACTCGACGAGCTGGTCGATGCGAAGAAAAAGGCAGACGATCAACTGCAACTCCGAATCACACAGCTCGAGCAGGCAGGACTCATTATCCAGCAACTGGAATCCGAGAAAAATGAATCACAGGCCCGACTCGCGGAAATTGACGATAAGCTGGCTGAAACGGAAGGCCGATTCTCAGACAAGAACGGTCAAATTCAAGAGCTGGGCCAGGAGATCAAAATGCTTCAAAGCCACCTGAGTTTGAAAGACCGCAAGCTTCAAGATTTGGAGGCCAAGCTATTGAAAACCGACCAGGACCTTGATGTCAAGCTTGCCAACACCACCAAGGAGCTGGACAAGTCCAAAAAACAAGCACGGGACCTCCTCGATGAGAATCGCACCATTCGCCAACAGATATCCGAACTCTCCTCTACTTCTACGGGCTACGAAGACCTTCTTCGACGAAAGGAAAGTGAAATGGCAGTCCTCCGTAACGATGCAAAGAAGCACGAAGAGGAAAAACGGAGCATGGAATCCGAAAAGAACTCACTTTCAACGCGTCACGACAACATGCAGAAACGCCTTCGCGAGGTCCAAGCCGAGAGAGATGCCATGCGCTCTGAGAAGGTCCAACTGGAGCGTGAAGCTGCAGATGTTAAGCGGCTTCTGGAGGCAAAGCGATCCGAGGATGCCGAGGCTGGGGAGAGCAGAAAGCTGCTAGAGCAACAGGTACACGATCTGAAAAATGACCTGTTCAAGGCTCAAGCGGACCTGAGTCGAGAACGCCAGTCCAGAGACGACGTCCAGATGCTGGCGGAGCACAACCTTGCCGACTTGACCGACAAATACAACTCGCTCAATGAATCAAAGATTACTATCGAGAAGGAGATGTACATCCAGCAAGATTCGTTGCGTCGTGCCACCGAAGCCCGTGTCACTGCCGAGCAAGCGCGGAAAGATCTGCAGGCTGAATTGATCAAACTCCGTGACCGATTTACCGACGTCGAAAATGCTCGCTTGAATGCCGAGGCCGAGATCGAACGCAAGATTATGACTCAGGCCGAAGACCGTATGGGTAGTCTGCGCAAGGACCTTGATAGTAAGGCACGTCAACTTGAAGATGTTGAATCAGAACGGTCCCAGCTGTCGACCCGGATCCAAGAGCTGATGCAGGCGATCTCGGAATCGGACAACTTCCGTCTCCGCCATGACCAGCACAAGGAACGCCTCGAGAGAGAGCTTGTGACGTTGAGAGGCAGACTGACGGCTTCTGAAAACGATAACCGATCCCTCCTGACCAAGATTCAACAGAAGAACCTCGATATTGCTCGGTCGAATTCCAAGGCTAGTGACAACAATCGACTCCGGTTAACGAACCTTCAGAAGGAGAAAGCTCGTCTCGAAGAGGAGGCCAAGAAGCTGGGTCGTCAGCTGGGTGATTCACAGGTTGCTGTCACGTCTCTGGAGAAGCAAAAGGAGAAGCTGGCGTTGAGCTTGGAAGATCTCAACCATGAGGTTAATCGTGAGCACAAAAACAGCCGCAATGCCGAAAAGGCCGCTTCTACTGCCAACATTCAACTTGCCGAAGTCAACCGCAATCTGGAGAATGAAAAGCAGTTGCGAAGCCAAGCCCAAGCCAATACCCGACAGTTGCAGGGGACTTTGGACCGAGCGAACAAGGAGATTGAAGATTTACACCGGCAATTGATCCTGTTGCACAAAGTCTTCGAGCCCGAAGCTACTGAACCCACCAAATCCTGGGAGGCCGTCCAGCCGCACCTGTCGAAGCAGGTTGATTTGGCCCAGGTCCTTGACACCGTGCAAAACAAGCTGCAAGTCACCGAGGAGAAGTACATGAGGGCTGAGAGCCAATTGTCTGAAATGCGCCGACGCCACGCCGATGAGATGAAGGAGCTGGACACACGGTACTCATCTTCCAAGCGCGCTTTGCTCGAGGAGATCGATCAGAACGAAGTCGCAAACAACCGGACCCCGACGCACTTCAGGAAGGATTCCGAGAATGCCTTGAAGAGGTTTTCTACTCCCACGACGCCCAACAGACGTTACAACGTTTACGAAGGAGCAAATGAGTCTGCCCGGTCGGATCGCACAGTGGATAGCGTCGGCTACCAGAGACGAATGGATACGGCCGCTGAAATCGAGGAACTCCAGAACAAGCTTCAAATGACGGAGATGCAAAACAAGCACCTACAAAGCCAACTTGGATCGTCTACACCAACTCGTGATATTTGGCAGGATGACAGCCCCTCAGTTCGTCGTATGCAGCTCCTCGAACGTGAAAACTACCGTCTGCACGATCAGCTCGATGATTCCGCAAAGAAGGTGTCGTCCTTGGAACGCAGCATTCGATCCGGCGAGCTGTCGCTCCGTGACGTCCAAGCGAAGTCCCATGAAGAGCTTTACGACTTGATCAACTCGCAGGAACAAGCCAGGCGCTCATTGCTCAAGGTTCACAACGAAACCATGGCTGACTTTGGCGAGGCCAAGGCCCACTTTGAAAAGCTGAAGCGCGGCAAGGCATCATTGGAAGTCGAACTTCGAGACGCCCGATCCGAGACACAGGAGCTGCATGTGGCCCGGGACCAGGATGCGACTAGCCGGAACCAGCTTCTGCAAGAATTCTCTGACTTGCAGATTCGTCTGGACGCCGAGACATCAAGGTCTGCTGATCTAGAGTCAGGTCTCAGCATGTACAAGAGTCGTGCAGATGAGTATTTCAACAAGCTTGAGCAAGCCGAAATCGCTGTTCTCAAAGCCAGTCGTGCCGAGCAGTTTGCCAAGTCGCAAGGACAGGAAGCCGAGGATACTTATGCTCAGATAATGGCGGAACGCAAGGATATGGATGCGCTTGTGGAAGATCTCTCGCGGCAGACTCAGTCACTGGAAGCGCGGATGGAGGACCAAGCTGCGGAGCTCCAAGGTGCTTTGCAGGCCAAGCAGCGTCTCCAGAACGAACTCGAGGACTACCGCAATCAGCGAGCGATTGATCTGGAAGACAAGGAGACCTCTATGGAACAAACCCGACAAAAGTACCAGCGAGAATTCTCTACCTTGAATAACGAGCTGGAGATGGAGCGCGAGAGGGTTCTGAATGTCCGTGGAGAAAACACTCGCCTCCGCGAAGAGCTGGAAGACCTGCGCAGCAAGTGGGACGACGAAGTGCTGAATAGCTCGACATGGGCCAAGGAGAAGGCTCGCATGGACATGATGTTGCAGGACGTCACCACCTCTCGCGACGAGGCTGCCAATGCTCACAATGAAGCCCAGACCAAGGTCGTGACGCTCCTGTCGCAGGTGCGTACGCTCCGGACCTCTGTTGACGATGTCACAGCCGAGCGCGATATGCTCCTCAAGGATAAGAAGATGCTCGAAGGCCGACTCGCTGAAGCCGGCGAGCGACTTGAAGATCTTGCCAAGGGCGAAAGCCCATCCATGCGCAACGCTGCCAGCATGGACCGCGAACTTCTGCAGCTCAAGTCTAAACTGGCCCAGCAGGAAGATGTCTCGACTGCAGCGGTTGGCAAGATGCGCCGGGCTGACGCTTTGGCAACCGAAATGCAGAAGGAGGTTACGGCCGAGCGGGAGACCAATGCCCAGCTGTTCAAGGACAAGGCAGCTCTGGAGAAGCTTCTGAAGGAGGCACAGCTCCGCTGCGTCGACTTGGAAACCAAGAGCTACTCATCCGGTAGCCAGGATGTTCGCTTCTTGCACAAGCGGATCAAGGAGGTAAGATAGCCCCGGGTAACCTTGCACTGTTTCAAATGCGACTTATGTACTAACATGGCTTCCTGCAGCTGGAAACCCACCTTGAGGACCAAGAGAGCAAGCATACCGCCGAGCAGCGCTCTCTCCGCAACGTTGACCGCACCGTTAAAGATCTCCAATCCCAAATTGACCGGCGCGAAAAGATGAACGCTCAGCTCAACGACGATGTCAACAAAGGCCGCGACAAGATTGAGCGCCTCCTCCGCAACATCGAGGAGCTCCAGCAGAGTGACTCGGAGGCACAGATGCAAGTCCGTCGGGCGGAGCGTGAACTGCGCGAGGAGCGAGAGAAAGCGCTCCGGCTGGAGCGCGAACTAGGAGGATGGAAGTCGCTCCGGGGTGACAGAGGCAGCACGATGAGCCGCTCGCCCATGGCTGGCTTTAGCGACGTGGGCAGCCGCCACGGCAGTGCTGCCTATGGATCTAATGATACCCCCAGCGGAAACCCAGCAACACAAAGGGATTCTTGTGAATAGGGTTTAGGACAGGCTTGGGTTGATTTTGTGTGGTGTTGCAAGTCATGGCTTTGAATTGTTTCGTGGGCGGCGTATGATGTGCATTCTGGGGAGAGGGATGTTTTCGATTCCGTATTTTTGCTGGCCTTGTGTCTTGTTCATATTGCTTGAATGGCCACATGTCTTTTTATGTCTTTTTCCTGTTATCATGTTTCAGTATCAGATGAGAATTTGTGTTTCGGTGCCAGGTTCGAATGAACTATCTATACAGTGGAGAGATTGTGATCATTGACTTCTTACATGAATCCTAGCTCAAGTTTTGCAGTTGAACAGACCGAGAAAATGATAATTATGCAGCACTACCCTCGGTTATCCTACTCTGAAATACTCCATGTTTAATTCCCATGATCAGTGCACATATCGGAAGGAAACCACCCCATCCGCCCTATATCCAGTCTTGGGCCCTGCAATCGCCGATCCCGCCAACGCCCCCTCCTCCAGCTCAGCCCTCGCAAGCTCGGCATTCTCTCGCTTCAAATGCCACTTGATCCCCAGCGCCATTATCGCGCAGACCAGACACGCCCCGCTCATGACTCCACCACCGGCATAGTAACGAGGCTTCTGTGAGTCTGGGAACATATACGAGGTATAGAAATGGGCCACGCCAGCGCCCATCAAGTTGACAATAGCCAGTGCAGTTGCACGTTTTGTTTTGGGACGAGGTAGTGATGAGCTCAGCCATGAGACGCAGAGATTGTAGGGTGAGTATGAGCCCGCGGTCATTAGGAACATGCTGAAGTAGCGACCGCCTGTGGTTGGGACGAGCATTGCCTGAAAGGAACTACAGTTAGTTTATGGATCAAATGACAAGCCGGAAAGGAATGAAATGAAAATCTTGAAATTGTAGAACGATGACTCGAGGGGGCCTTTTCTTACCAACAGGTTCCCCAGCAGTGCAAACAGCAATGGAATGGAGATGTGGTAACCTCGTTCTTGCTTGTGAGCCGCATGGAAAGAGATAATTAGAGAGCAGACAAATGCAAAGCCATAGGGCGGAGCGGTAAGCAGCAGCGTGATGGTTTCATCGTATCCCAGGGTGCTGACGATCGACGGGAAGAAGTTGTTGAAGGATTGGGCTGTTATGAGTGCCATTTGCAAGACGATGAACATGTACAGCTTTGGGTCGACCACTGCTTGCTTTACGCCCCAGAATAACGAGTCGGGGTCGTTGTCGACAAGACCGGCGTTCTCATTACGCAGTCGCCAGTCCTGATGGGATGAATGGTCAACATCATAGATCTGGAGGGATTGTCCCAGCATATTCAAAGCATATCCAATCACTTACAGCCAGCAATTGATGCTCCTGGGTCAGCCACCATCGCTTGGTGAGTCCGGGATAGTCGGGAATCAGGGGGATCACTAGTAACGCAATCACCACCGTCATGGATCCTTCTATGATAAAAAGCCATTCCTATGAAAGAGTCAGAAAAAACCATCGAAAAATATATTTGGAATTGGAAAATACTCACCCACGCCGGTCGACCCAGCTTGCCCTCCATGCGCGCAACAATACCCGCAGCAATCAGTCCGCCAAATGCGCTGGCCAGCATATTGGCACCATAGAGAAGTGCAATTCGCGGGGGTAGCTCTGCCCGCTTATACCAACATGACATCAAGAAGAACACCCCTGGTAAGAAGGGTCCTTCGACCAGCCCTAAGACAAACCGACACAGCAATAACCCAGCAAAGTTATGCGTGAAGGCTTGACACATGGACACCACGCCCCAGCTGGCAGTCACGGCGCCGATGTAGATGGATGGCTGAACTTTGGTGATCACCATGTTGGAGGGGACTTGAGTGATTATATCTGAGTATTTGTTAGTGGGATTTGTTCAAGTCATTCATTCCCGAGGTATTCACCTACATCCAACATAGAATATCATCAGGCAGGTGTTATACTGCGTGTTCGTAATGCCGAGGGTATCGGGGAGTCCAGCTATCTTTGCGTTGGCGATGTTATTCCTGTTGATTATGATCAGCGGAAAATGCTACAGAGTCAAGGTGGAGAAGAGACAAACCGGTCGAGAATGTTCATCAAGAAAAGGATAATGACCGCAGGAAGCAGACAAGTATCCAGCCTTCGTACAAGGCCGGCCTCGAGCTTCTGAAGCTCATGGGCTTCATGAGATGCAAGTTCTTCGGGGAGAGGAAGCTGTTGCAGAGGTACAGCCTTGACATCTTCGATTAATTCCACGTCCCGTTTCGACGGAGCAATAGTATCCATAATGGGACCAGATGTCAATTATGCTGGGTTTTTTCTGCAAATACTACGACAGGCCAGGATTTGACAGTCCTCGGGGAAGGAAAGCGGGACTAAACATCTTTATGGTCCTTTTCTCTCCAAATACCGCACCTTTATAGCAAATCGTCGCCTCATTACTTTCTCTCTACATCGGGGTGGTTTCCGGAATCCGGGGTAAACGCGGGGAAGCCGTGGGGGCACGGACTTTGATCATCCCATCAAGTAGGTGTAAAGGGCCCTGCGCGTACAGGCCGGTGAGAAAGCCGAAACTTGAGTCTTGAGTTACATGAGCTTGTCTTGACTTTTCCGAACTCTAGATCCATAAGCAGAACACATATAAAATCAGATAGGAAAATAAATCACTTGGGATGAGGTGAATTATGGGATATTGGAGAGCTTCAAGGATCAAGATCTCTGGATTTAGAATTTAATCGACGTTACTGGAATTTCTTCAATCATCTTTACTCATCCCTGTAGCTAGGCATGCTCGAGCACTAGAACAGAGCAGGAGATCGAGAAGTAGCAGGACATATATACAGGGAGAGGGTCGGTGTGCCGATTTAACTCCGGTTTATCCTCAGAATTATAAAAAGGGAAGCATCCATATGAAGCAGCCTGCGAGAATTATAAAATCAGGTGCATAAAATATTTAAATAGCAGTATGTAGTGGAGAATCGACACAACCTTTAGGTTCAACTTCACGCATATTAACTGAATTTAGTATTGATAATAGGTATCTCATCGATAATTTCCTAGCCTAAAAACAAAACAGAGCAAGGCAATATTTCAAGTATGAGAATAACCGCTACATAGTAAAAGCAGAGATAGACGGCGCTAAACCAGACCACGTGATTACCGCGATAAGCGCCTCGAGCTGTCAAGCTTCATGTCCAACGTTTCTTCAATCCAGCCTTTTCCAGTCGACGGGGCCAATTCGTCACCATGGTGAGTCCATTCTTTCTCAAACCCAAGAGCAAATATGCGCAGCCTTCAATGAACCCATGATAAAAATATTTTCTTTTCCTTACTAACCCCACCGTACCCAAGGCCCGCAACAGTGAAAAAGCGCAGTCGATGCTGTTCCGCTTCCGGGCGCAACAAGCAGCAGACCTCGGAATCATCGATATCGGACGCACCCGCCGACCCAAGGCTATTACAACCGTCGACTCGATCCCCACTTGCGAACGCTGGCGCGGCCAAGTCCTCCAAGAAGTCTCCCGAAAAGTGTCACGCATCCAAGAGCAAAGCCTCAGCGACTACCAGATCCGAGACCTCAACGATGAAATCAACAAGCTCATGCGCGAGAAGTGGGCATGGGAGATGCAGATCCGCAACCTCGGCGGCCCGAATTACATGCGCGGCACTGGGCGGGTCTATGATGACGATGGACACGAGATCCCGGGCGGGGGCAAGGGCTATCGATATTTCGGTCGCGCGAGAGAGCTGCCCGGTGTTAAGGAGATGTTTGAGGCTGCGGCCCGTCGCGGTCGTGGGCCCGCAGAGGAGGAAGACGGCGCCAAGGCTGGAAGGGGCGGGGATATCGCGACGAAAAAAGTCGATGCCAATTACTTTGGCTATGGGCTGGATGAGGAAGATGGGACGTTGCTTGCTTACGAGCGCCTAAAGGAGAAGGAGGCTGTCGAGGGTCTGCGTCGTCAGGGCGATGATGACGCCGAGGATGGCTGGCAATCTCTTCCCGGAGATGCCGGTGACGGCGTCGAGTGGAGGCTCCCGACGATGGAGGAAGTCCAGGAAGAGCTGGTCGATAGGCGCCGGAGACGGCTCCTGTATAAGATCTCTTGATCTGGAGTTTTCATCTTCGTTTCTGCTGTGCTTTGACTATGTGCTTGGGCGTTCCGGGTGCTTCTGCAAAATATTCACGTCTCGAGCATTACCATTTCTCGTCTTTGCTAATGATACATTGACCTGCTTCAAAGTCATATCGGGGTAGGAAGGTCTATTCGTTATCTGTATAGTACATTATGCGGAGTTCTTATTTACATCCAGTTTGTTCTTGCGAGTCATTCGTTCGTTTCTTAGCGCCTGGGTCATGCTCAGGCGGGCGGGTTGCTCAGGATCATCCCGGCGCCGTTCTTCCGCCTCCAAGTCATCGAGCATGAACCGGCCCACGTCGCCTGCACGCCATTTCTGAATAAAATTCAGCGCGGCAGACTCCACAATGGGGACGCCGCCTTTCCCCAGCAGACCGGTTCGGCGCGCGAATGTCTCGAGAAATGGCACCACATCGTTTGTCGGGGCCGACCAGCGTTGATACGCCTGCGCATCATGCAAGTTGACTTTGTATAGAAGATAGTCCACCAAAGTGACTGGTGAGATAACCGCGTCCTTGACACAGCCGCAGAGCGCCAACTTGAGCATGTTCTCCGCGTCTGAAACGTAGGGCATGAACACTCCTGGTGTATCCAGCACGTACACGTGAGACCCGCTCTCGCGTTCGATGATTTTGACTGGACTGGCTATCTTCCGTGTGATACCGGGTTGCCCCCCAGTTTTCAATGCCTTCGCTTTCCCCATGCCTTGATTGCGCAGGTGGTTGATTAGGGTCGACTTGCCGACATTGGGCATTCCGACCACCAGTACGCGGCACCCAACTAGCCTGTCTGGGGCCTCGGCGTCGTTGCGGAGGTGTTTGATTATCTGGTTGATACCCTGACGGGACGAGGAGTCGACAAAGAAAACTGCGCTATCCGGATCGAAACTCTGAATCTTTTTCTCTGCCTGTACTCGTTGAACGTGTAAGTTTCACGGTCTCTATAGAAGGGTGAAGTGTTCCGATTCGGCGCGTACTTACGAGTCTCTGTGCAGGTGATTGGGGAATGTTCCCAAGATCTCTTTTGGTGTAGACAATCAGCCGCCTCGTCTTGCCCAAGGCTTCTTCAAACATTGGATTGATCGATGTCACTGGCGCGCGGTAGTCGCGACATTCGACGACGTAGTCAATGGACGCCAGCATGCTCTTCATTTTGCTGAGTCCAGCTCGGTGGTGTCCTAGGAAATAGGACCTCGGAATGGCCCCATAATGGGGAAAAACTTGGCGTGGAACGAACGCGGCCATTGTGAAATGCTATGGAGGTAACAGATGCATAGTTTTCTGGCTGCAGATTACTGAGCCATCTGCCTCGACGAACCCCGAAGAGCAAAGCTGGGAAGAGCGTGAAGCGGCGAAAACCACAATTCTGCCGGAGGCTCAAAGCGGGATTTCAGGCGGTGAGAGTATATGATGGACTTGAGGCAACCAAGCCAAACTCTCCATTGGATCACCCGAGGGATTGATTCGGGCTAATTTTGCTCTTTTGACACTCTGTGCGACCTGGTGCAAGTATAGAATCTTTATATTTTAGAATTGTCGTTGCCTGCCTTCACGTCCTTCCAGCATATGCATCCTTTAGATCATGTCGCTGATGTCGGCTTTTCGGCCACCGTCTACACGCACTTCGTCGATTCGAAGTAGATCACGCCCTCGGCGACGAAGAAGGGCTGGAAGACATGATGCTGCAGAGTTGGACTCCGAGAATCATTTCCATGACCCCGATGCTCACTCGATTATCACACCCTCGAAGCATACCCCAAGACCGCTCCGAGTCTTGCGAGGCTCAGTAGCGGCTGGTGGTCCCCTTCGTCCGTTCCGGCTTGTGAAGCAAGATATAGTCAATCTCCGTCGGCGATACTTATCTGACTGGACAGTGTTCAACCAATTGATCTTTGCCAGCGCAGTTTATGTTTTCTTCACGAATCTCCTGCCAGGAATCACCTTTGCCAGCGACTTGTATGTCCTGACAGGAAAGAGCTGGGGCACCATTGAGGTTGTGTTTAGTACGGGACTGTGTGGGATTATCTTCTCACTGTAGGTGATTTGGATATCTCCCAGCTATGCTGGATAGTTATTGATCGGCTGGGATAGATTCTCAATTCAGCCTCTCACCATCCTGGGTGTCACCGGTCCCTTTTCAGTGTTGGCTGAAAACATCTACTCGCTCTGTGAAGAAGCTTTCAAGGTTAGTTCTTTGAGTGAGTTGTGTACAGACAACTAAACCAGCCAGATTCCTTTCCTCCCGTTCATGGCTTGGTCTCTCATTCACTCCGCTTGGCTACACTATATTCTGGCTATAATCAATGCGCATGACTGGACTATGCGCTATGTCACGACTTTTGCTACTGAGATATTTTCTCTCCTCAACAGCATCATATATTTCCACAAGGCCATCCAAGAGTTAGAGAGAGCACATGATTCCCTTTCCTTCGCGGCGTTCCTCTACGCTGTGATTGGCGCCGTGGGAACTATGCTTCTTGCCATATTTCTCTCGACAGCCGAGAGCTGGCGACCCTTGTTTCACCGTTACATTCGACTTGGATTGACGGAATACGCTGCAGCCATTTCGATCATTGTCTTCATTGGCTTGCCTTATGTAGGCGAGCTAGCGCATCTCGACAAGATGACTCTCCCAGTCAGTAGTTCATTCCGACCAACCTCACCTGAGCGAGAAATATTCTTTGTCGAGTTCTGGAAATTACCCGTCCAATGGGTCTTTGTGGCTATCATTCCTGGCCTGATTATTACAATTCTCTTTTTCTTTGACCACGAAGTCAGCTCGATTATCTGCACGATCGATCGATATGGGACTCGCAAGCCGGGCGGATTCGCATGGGATATCATTTTGCTGGGCACAACCACAGCTCTCTGTGGGATTCTCGGTATTCCGCCAGCCAATGGTCTTCTTCCGCAGGCCCCCTTGCACTCGGAGTCTCTCATGCATGCCGAGAAAGAAGAGACCAGAGTCATCGTCAACGAAAAAGTCGAGACGCGAGAGGTCCGCCGTGTCTATGAGCAACGCTGGTCAGCATTTCTCCATTCCGGGGCGATTCTATTGTTCGTCAGCCCACCGCTCATGAAAGTGCTTGGCTTGACGCCAACCAGTGTCCTTGCGGGTCTTTTTCTTTTTATGGGGGAGCAGAGTCTATCAGTAAAGTAAGTCAGGGATACTTGGATATCTTTCTTGGGATACGCCCGCATACTAACTTAACTCTCAGCCCTATCCTATATCGTACATTTTATCTTCTCACGCCGCCATCAGAGTTACCGCCACTACCACACTCCTTACAAGTGTCTACCAGATCTAACCGGGATGCAGCCGAGGATTCCGTATCTTGTACTCCGTCCTACATCCCAATCCACCTCTACACACTACTGCAGATTGTCATCACTGTGGTGATATTCATAGTGACTTTAACCAAGGGTGCACCTGCGTTTCCAGTATTGATCATTGCCCTCGTACCTTTCCGGCTGTTGGTCATGAAACGCTGGTGGCACCGTGAAGTCCTCCGATTCGTGGACGCCTGGGCTTGTCGTGAGGGAACCCCAGAGGATGACGAGGACACAGTAACGAAGGGTCACCGGGCTACCGAAGAGAACTCAAGTGGTGGTGTTTTTGCTGGCCAGGGTGTCTTCCACCCTGATTCCGAACAAGACACTCGTCGAGGTTCATTGCCCAACAGGGCGAGTGCAGAGCCCAAGCAGGCGGATGAGGGACATGCTGATATTGGCCATCAGCGTATGCATGGCATGGCCGATGACAGCATGGCTCACGAATGGATTGAGCTCGGGGATCAAGCCCCTGATGAAGAGCTTGGACATAGGAGATAGATGTTTAGAAATAAAGATTTTTCATTTTTGGCATAGCCCTTGTTTCGATGAGCAAGATAACAGCCATTAATATCGATATCTTGACTTTAAAAATGTAGAAAAGTTGATGCACCGTGATTTATTTTTAATCTATGCTTGCCCGTAGAGTGTATTTAATTCCAATAATAATATTTTAGGACCTCTCAATAGGCGAGAATAAGTGCTAGCAACATTCCATCCTTTTAATCCTTCCAGCCCAGCCGATTAGCGATAACCTTCACAGCGTAAACCAAGCCCAACAACACCGGAACCTCAATCAAAGGTCCAACAGTAGCAGCCAGCGCCTGGTTACTATTCGCGCCAAACGTCGCAACAGCAACCGCAATAGCCAACTCGAAATTATTGCTAGCCGCAGTAAAGCTCTGCGTCGCAGCCAGCTTATACCCAAACCCGCATCTATGCGCAATAAACAAAGTCGCGAAAAAGACCACAGCAAAGTAAACCACCAGCGGCGCGGCAACCCGAATCACCGAAACAATCTGGTGGACGACCTGTCGGCCCTGCGACGCAAACAGCACCAAGATCGTGAACAAGAGCCCGATCAGCGACCACGGACTCGCCCACTTCAGAAAGACCTGGTCGTACCATTTCGCAGAGATGGCTTGGCGGATTGTGAACCGCGTGAGTATTGCAGCGCCGAGGGGAATGCCGAGGAATACGGCGACGCTTTTGGCTGCGGTGGTGTATTCGAAGGTTACCGAGTCGCCGCTGATGACGCGGATAAAGAATACGCCCATGGGTGCGAAAAGCACCATTTGGAGGAGTGAGTTGAGTGCTACCAGGATGGCACAGTATTCTCCGTCTCCGCCGGCGAGACCTGTCCATATCAAGACCTGATCGAGAAATTGTGTTAGTAAATTTTCGATTAAATGTACAGTTCGTCTTTTTAGTTAAACTGCTTACCATGGCAATGCACCGTGCAATTCCAACCAGAATCAGTCCCTGTCGCAGCTCAGGCTCGTCGGGTAGGAAAGCCCATGCCAGGCCCAACTATCGAGGTCAGCATGGGCACTAGGAATGAGAAAATATACCTGACATAGTCAAAGAATCGCATACCATTAAGAACGGAGCAATAATCCAGTTGAGCACTATGCTAAACGCCATCTGGATCCATATCTGTCGAGTTTGAAACACCCGATGCAGAGATTCATATCGGACTTTGCAGAGAATCGGGTACATCATAACAAGTAAACCAACAGCTGTGCAATAATATGTTAACTTGGAACCTGGAATACCATGTTATAGAATTCTACTCACCGATTGGAACTGACACACCAACAAATGTGCCTCGTTGTAATGCAGGACCAGTGTTCGGGACCAAGTTGCCCAGAATGATCCCGATGGCCATGGCCAGGAAAATCCATATCGCAAGAAAGCGATCCAAGATGCCGAGATTTTTGAACGCTGATTGTTTTTCTTGGGGTTTTGTTGAAACCATGGCGCTTTCTTTCTCTATATCGGGAGTTGGGTTAGTAGTCGAACTGGGCGGATTGAGGCTTTCGTGTTGTATCGACGCCATCGTGAACCGAAAAAAAAAAAAAAAAAAAAAAAAAAAACAAGTGATTAATGATTATAAAAGGTATAAGTGATGAAAGGAAGATTTCTATCAGCGAAGAATTATCTCAATTATAGACGCGGTATACTGGTCGATGTCACTAGCGCACGCTGATTGGACGAGCCGTCTCGGTTGGGTGAAATCTGGAGTTCCTTTGCTATGAGCAATCTGATTGGCTATCATCCTCGTCTATGGGACTGCAATCGTT
The DNA here is from genome assembly GCF_028826965.1 of Penicillium alfredii. NCBI lineage: Eukaryota > Fungi > Ascomycota > Eurotiomycetes > Eurotiales > Aspergillaceae > Penicillium > Penicillium alfredii. Next base: position 1,634,847 of record NW_026622701.1, on the reverse strand, counting down.
GAAAACCTCGACATCATGATATTCGTAGTACGCAGAATATATATATATATATCTCGATTTCATGGACCAAGTATTAAGCATCTGTGGAAACTCGCATAGGATTCCTTTGTAACTGCCCCCCTAAAGATGAAGCAAATCCATTCATCACAATAGTAGTGAGATTGTCTCCCTTGAAGAGTAATAATACAAAGTTTCAATCTAGCACTTTAAGATCAAAATTTATACAGTGGAGCCTCTTGTGCCTTGTAAGCAGGTGCAGTTTATTGTCGGTTGGCATAGGGCATCCGGGCGCCTCCCCGAGTTACGTGGTGATCGACCATCTTGGCTAGATAGTTGTAGTGTGATCCACACGTCCGATCCTTTAAAAGCCAAGCCCGCCCTCATAGTGCTGCCATAGAACATTTTCCTTTGTTCACACCACTATATGATATCTAAGTCTTGACACGAACATATAAAAGTGCACGGTATAGATGTTCCACAGAGTACTTATCAGAAAAACACTAAAATCTTGCCTAGATCCATTTGACTGAATGGGGCCGAATATTATATCATTATTTCCGATGTGTTGATACACATCAAGAGTTAAACAAAATCAAACCAGCATGTTCGACTGGCTGAAACGACTTTTCTCCTCCGATGCCCAGGCGAACGCCAACACAAACCCGACTGCTGAAAACTCCAAATCGCAAAAAGAATATGAAAAGGCCCAGAAACGGGCTGCCAAAAGGCGCAGCCAGCAGGTGCGCGCTCGTGAACGGGAGTTGGCGCGGAGGCAGCATGGAGATGGGAAATTCTACATAGGGGGTTCAGGGGATGCCGGAGGACAAGCTGGAATGTAAATCAGAACTAAGCAAATCGATTGACTCTGTTGGGTATTCTAGTGGTTGTGTATATCCATGTTGCGCCGAGTTCTATGCCACACCTGTCCGAGATTATGCCCTAAATCCCCCGACCTCAACGCCGTGTACACGCCAAAAGTAAACAGAAAGATCCAGGCCCAAGCTTAGCCAGAGATTCCCAAGGGCTCGATTATGGATACGCTGTGAAGCCAAAAGGTAGAATCCAGAGATCGAAATTATGCTCGCCAACCTTGTACAAATTCGTGCAAGCGATCAATCACAACACCAAAGATGGCATTGACGCTATCGCCGATGAGTTGCTCGAAATGGCGAATGGCTTCCTCTTCGGACATCTCAAGATGGAAACGCTCCTTGACCTTCAGCACGGCCTTGTCGGGCTCGACACGGATATCGGGGATATTGGCGTCAACCATCAAACTAAACAGATTGAGAATCAAATTGGCGGATTTGCGCAGAGTCGTATAGGCAGTGTAGCAGTACTGCTTGAACTGCAGATAGTGTGGCGAGGTTGTACCACCCATGCCCTCAACCATCTCCTTGCAGAGCTTCATCATTGGAGCGAAGGGTTTGGGGTCACGCCCCAGGATGAAACCAAAGTCAGCGTGGAAGAAGTGGCCATCTGGCGCAAGCAGCAGGTTCTCGAGGTGACGGTCGCCCACGCCGAGGAGGTAAGTGATCACACAATACCCCGCACATGATTTGATATACGTGTCCATGGTCTCCTTGCGGACCCCGAGTGGCTCGCTGTCGTCTGGGTTGTTGGCTTCCAGATAAGCCAGGATGGATTTGTACTTGGCAGAGGCGGCCGAGAGAGAGGTTGACGGAATGAACTGCACCGCACCGGCAGTCGAATTAGTGGCAAGGATTCGATATGGGGTCAGCTTCAGATCGAGGTTTTCCTTTTGCAGCAGACGGTCCATCAAAATGATGATTTGGATGACCAACTGATCCTGACGCAGATCGTCGCCAACCTTGAACAACAGGGGGATACCGTCGACCATCAGTGGTCTTGAATGTAATGTGTAAAGGGGAGAGTGTTGATTTGAAGACGTTGGACTCATCGGGGAAGCATCCAACCACGAACACGTCGGGATCCAAGGGGAGAGGCAAGGGAGGGTCAATATGGATCAAATCATTCTTCGGATCACGTAGAGACTTTTTCAGCTTTTCGATTTTCACGACCCGATTCTCCCGAGCGAAGCGGATGTCTTTGGCAATCTTCGAGAGAACCGTGACCAGCTCGCCTTGCCGTAACAGGGTCTTGCGATGTTCCGGATGGATCTTTTCTAGCTCGGCCATGAAGTAGTATTCAACCCGCGCGAAGAGTCGGCGCTGGCTCGACAGCGTGCCTGGACCGGCATCATCACATTCGACCATGAGATACCAGTGCAGGTAGTTTCCAAGTTTGAAGTTTTTCGCGGCCCGCGTAATGAGGAAATTGGCGAGCGAAGAATCAGAGGCAGCGTCTTCAGTCTCAGTCTCAGAGTTCTCCTCGTACTTCAGAGCCTGGACCAATTGCAAAAGATACAAAAGAAGCTCATCGTCATCTGCCTTGCGAAGTCTTTCCACGGCATACGAACGAACCGCCGGGTTGTCAAAGGTGGGCCCCAGGAGCTCCAAGGCATCATCGACATCAATCTCCGTCCATTTGGGAAGAATCTCGATAGCCTGACGTGACTCTCCCACGTCTCGCCAATTGACCGATTTGACGAACTTCGTCAATGCCCGCTTCTCTCGGGTCAAATAGTATCTGAATCGCCACACAAGGTCCTTCTCTTCAGCAGTGAGGTCCTGTGTTGGTTCGTATGATAAGATTACGTTCAGATCGTCACGGTTCTTCTGGTTGGGCTTCAGGTCCCGGTCCATGATCCCTGTCCTATGACTGCGGATCAATCGCCGGTGCTTGTCTTCACAAGGGTTCCCGGCTTGACCGACTTCGGGATCATAGATGCGGATGACTCCTGTGCCATCAGCTCCCTCGATTCCAGGGCCGAATCGGACTTCTGGGACTGGTTTCAAAGCAGAATTGGGATGAGAGGGCACATTCTGTGGATAGGACGAGATGGGCGGCGGAGGATATTGGTGGTCGGCCCAGACGATCGGATGATCAAAGCGTGGAAATTCCACATAGAGCACAAAATTCTCATCATCCAGACCTTCTTCGTCCGAGCTCTCGTCCTCATCGGGAGTCTCCTGGTCCGATGTCTTCAGGCGCAAAGCGCGTTTGCGAGCCGCTTCTTCGGCATTCAGCTTCAGCTTCTCCAACTGGCGGAACACCATCTGATCCATCCAGTCAATCCGGGTAATTTCGCCCATTTCATGCTTCTTGATCAAGACCTCGACTCGCTCCAATTCCGATTCTTCCAATGACGGGCCCAGAGGATCGCGGGAATTGGGTCTCCGTCGCTTCGGCGGTGGAGTCGATGGGGTGGTTGTCGACGAGAAACCATCGGCAGCTTTATGACGATACACCTTGCACTTTTGCCGTCCCATTCGTAACTTGCCCTCATGGTTGAAAAGTGGGATCGTTGTTCCGCCGAATGGCACATCGTGGCCTTGGACTCCATCACCCGCCAGCGGGGACAAATCCCAGATCGTGATCGCCAATTGAGAATTAAGAGGTGCATCCTGAATGGACATGGGCATCTGCAACCATTCATTCCACTGTCGGATGGTCTTGAATGCTTTGTATGAGGTCTGCAAAGGTACACCGAGGGGCTTTGAGTCCGCCCACAGCTGGGCGGTCACAAACAGATCCGAGGCAGGGTTCTGAGCGGATCCGACATGACGTAGTTCTGGGTTCTTGAGAAGAACGGAGAATGGGGTTTGCTTCTGCTTCCCTTCCAAGGAGCCACTGCGAAGCTGTCAGCATATTGACTTCATGGGTCCCGCGAGAGACATACATCTTGATGTAGACTGGAAAGCCCACCTGGGTGGAAACAGCAAAGGTAAATGCTTCCATCTCCGTGTCCCTAAGACTGTGTCCCTAAGAGTCACCGAAGGCTGAAGCTCCAAGCTTCTGACGCGGGGGAGATGACATCACGTGAGACACGCGATCTGGCGACGCGCCTCGAGATCGGCGGGTTTGGTTTGGCTTCGGTTCATTGCGGTTTCGTCCATCTTCGCCCGTTTGCTGGGGTTTTACAGTGTTCCACGCTAAAATTTGGTGTGGTGTCCACTCGCTTGATTTCCTTGATTTCTTTGTTTCTATAACTTGCATCTCAGCTGGCATCAACGCAACTCCGATCGAGCATGGCACCCATTCTTCACTCTCAGCTGGACGAGGCAACGCGAAGTTCCAGCCCAATTTCATCGCCTAACTCATCATACTCGGACAAGGAAAACCCCCACAGAAGCACCAACAAAAGAAACACCCATATGGCGCGCTCAAGTCAAAACAAGCGTCGACGACTGACCGACCGCACTACCAATATCCAGTCGCAAGTTCCCTCATCGCAAGGTGGCAATGATAAAAGATACTATGACCCCGACCAAGATGCTGGCGAACGACGGCAGATTCGGAGAGGACTGAGAGATCTGACCAGGGAACTGAATGGTAAGTTGCCGTTGTGGGAATGGGTGATGAATGACAGGAACACGTTCTAATAGCCGAGAAAAAACAGACTCGCGAGCGGAGTATCTTCAGACAGGAAACGATGGGCTATACAAAACCGTTGAGAAAGCCAACGAGATCTTCGTCCAAGTCAAGCAGACGTCCGACGCCACCATTGATTCACGCCTCCTCGTCAGTGCCGCCGATCTTTCGCATAAGAAAACCTCCCAGCTCGCACTCGGGGAGTCTACTGCAGGAATCGACGTCGATGAATTTGTTTCAAAGTGTATTTCGTTCATGCGTGACGGCCCAGAAAGTACCACAGCCTCGCCCAACGGGACTCAACGTCGATCGCGTGTCTCCAGAACCCAGCGAGAAGCCAATGATAGTGATGATGAGGATGTGGGCGACGCAATGAACTGGGACTGGCTGGGTCGAACTGCGTGCTTCCCGTATAATGCTCGGCCCGCTGTATCTGGATGGTTATTGGGGCCACTGTCGCTTCAAAAGCGCGCGCGGCAGCAGATACAGCGGAGAGAGGCGGAGCGAATTGATCCATCACTAGCAGTGCAGCCTCAAGATCTTGAACAGCAGGACCTCGACCAGCAGGAGAACTCGAATCTCACCGTGATGTGCTCCGAAATTAACAGGAATCTTGCGGATACCCAGAAAACGAGCCAAGAGATGGTGGAAGAGAGACTATCCCAGGAAGAGGACCCCAGTCCGGACAGGGTGCAAGAAGTGATGGACCAATACAATATTGCTGACGATGGCGGAATTCCTCTGTTCCGTTTCTGCATCAATCCCCGCTCCTTTGGACAGAGTGTGGAGAATATGTTCTACGTCAGCTTCTTGGTTCGCGACGGAACTGTCGGGGTTTCTGTGGATAGCCGCCAGCTGCCAACGCTTCGTGAGTTTCTCCGGCTTTACTATACAATATCCAGTTTTCGCATTGCACTGAACTAACGGGGGCTTTGATAGATGCCTCGGCGCCATACGCGCCTAGTGAAGCGCAGAAAAAGGGCATTCAGAAACACCAGGCCGTTTTTAGTCTGGATTTTGAGACATGGGAGCAACTGATCGAAGTCTTTGAAATTGAAGAGTCGATCATTCCCCATCGCGAGGAAACCATGGGGGAAACTCGTCGGGGCTGGCATGGTTAGCCTGTTCGTGTGCTTTGATCTCAAGCTTATTATTCTGCATGATACCCTTTGGTCATTTTTGCATTGCTAGCAGCTATAGATCAATCTTAATAGCAATAGCGTATTACACGATCACAACTATAAAAATGTCACTTGCTCTGTACTGCCGGGGGATGTGGAGCCGAGGCTGATAAGCCCGCAATCATCACGTCACCTCTGAAGCTTCAGCTCGGTCGCACTTTCATCTTCATCTTTGCCCCTCTTTCTCCCACGCATTGCGAATATACTGTGTGTCTCGCTTGAGAAAGCTCCACTATTCGTCTAGTAGCATTCCCAGTGCTGAATTGTGTTCTTCCACCTGCGCTGCACAGGTGCGAGCTGTTGAAAACTGAGACACCCAACGCCAGGGAGTGTAACTCTCGAGTGAAAACCAAATCGCGAAACCCACCCGCCAAAATGCTGCAGCTCTTTCCGTCGAATCCAGCGGCCACGATGGTCATTCGCCAGGTGACGCCCGATATCGTCACAATGAGCCTACCGTTCGCGCGGTTTGGACACCTGCAGTTCGGCGGCCGAGGGACACTGGGTGAGTAGTAGCCCACCCTTACAGGAGAGAGGAGCGCATACCATCCGGAGCATGAGCATGGTTGACTGGTACTACTGGGTCTGTGATCTGCTGCTAACCCACTCCTTGCGTATGGCAGTCAAGCTCTCCACGGGTTCGCTCGCAGTGTTCTCGCCGGTGAGTCTCACGCCCGAAGTGCGCGAGACAGTCGATTCCCTCGGCGGTAACGTTAAGTACATCACGGCCCCGGATCTCGAGCACCACCTGCACATCACCTCCTGGAAGAAGGCATACCCGCAGGCCGAGATCCTTGCGCCCGAGGGCCTCTGGGAGAAACGGCAGTCGAACCCCGAGTTCAAGGATACCCCGTTCCAGCATGTATTCCGGAATGATGGGTCCCCGCGGACGATCTCGGCCGAGTTTGACGCCGACTTCGATTCCGAGTACGTGCACGGTCACGGGTCGCGCGAGCTAGTGTTTTTGCACAAGCCCTCGCGTTCTGTCATTGAGGCTGATCTGCTGTTCAACCTGCCCGCCCATGAACAGTACTCCAAGACCTCCGAAAAATCGAAGCCGAATTTCCTTACGAAATTAGTGCTCCCGCTGCTGTCGACGGCACCGCCCGCTATGGGACATAGACGGTTTGCGTGGTGGATTTTGTCTCCACGGGACCGTCCCGCCTTCACCGAGTCTGTGAGGCGTATCGAACAGTGGGACTTTGATCGGCTGATCCCGTGCCATGGCGATGTGATCGAGACTGGTGCTAAGGGGGTATTCCGGGATGTGATGGCATGGTTTTTGCCGGGCGATAAGAAGAGCGTCTAAGGCGCATTTATGAATTGTTGATGTGATTTTTGGGGGAGACTTTTGAGGGCAAGTGACGACTAATACCCATGGTGTTGAGTGAGTGTGTATGTTGAGTGGGAGTTTCTTATCCTTACTTTACCGGCAAGGCGTAGGCAGCATGAATTTTCTGGTCAAGAGGCTTTGCTTTTTCACTGCCACAATGGATGTGGCCCTGTACTGCAAGGCCCGGGGATTCTATACATAGTAATTGTGGCACCGCAGTAGATCTCTTCTGCCTACGATGGAGATCGCGCGAGGCTTTCACGCTAGCGAGGGGAATTTCCTGGGTCTACACTGGTCATTGCGATCCAAGTAGAAGAAAAATCAAATAAGATAAAAAGTGCAATCCATGGATGAATATACCCTCCATCAATTTCGCAGCGCAAGCAGGTCCACCCGCCCCCACGTCATAGGGCTGACGTCGGCATCAGCCACTTACCCCAAGACCTCCGGGAGAATACTGTGAAGAGTTCTGGATCAAGTGATGTCAGATTTCGCAAGGGGGCAGAGAGTAGTTTTACAGTGAGTTCTACAGTGCTGTATGTACTCGGATCATCGGCAGCTACAGTACAGTACTGGAATGCGGGACGTGTGGAGGATTTGCTGCGCATGTCAAGCGGGCTCTGCAGGCTGCAACGATGTTGCTCTCTCGAGTGGAGACGAGAGGTGCGTGGGCGAAAAAAGAGAGGAGAGAAAGAGACAAATAGTGGCGATCGGCAACGTCCTCCAGTCCAAATTCCCAGACCTGGCCAACGCATCCCCGTCGAAGAAAACAGGGATGGGCTGGGGTACTTGCCAGTGAGACAACCCAGTAGACACGGGCAAGTAACTATCCTGATAGTCCACGATCCTCCTTGCTCCGATCGGAAGTAAGAAAAAGAACAAGTCAAGCCACGGGCACGTAAGGACGATCTACACTGCCTGAACGCCAAAGCAAAAAAAAAGAAGTTGGGCGAAGATGATGCTAGCCCTAACTGCTTCGGGAGAGATCTGACGACTCTGCACGAAGTCGGTGGGTCTTGGTGTCTCGAGCGGGTTTATTTTATGTTAATTTGATTTTAGTTACTTCATATGATTCGTTTCTTGCTTTTCCTTTTCTTTCTTTTTTTTTTCCTTGGCCCTTGCTTGCTGGCTTTTAAAAGGACCGGCTTTCCCCCTCTAGCTCGTGGGGGTTGCTTGTGCCACATCTCTCTATTTACCTCACATCTCATCTACTCTCTACATCGACTCTTTACCGGACCTCTTTCTTAACTGACCAATTCATCGTCTACCTCTATCTATTATCACTACCACCATGCCCGTCGTCTCGCGCCTCGCCTCCATCGTGCTCCGCGTCGCGGAAATCGCCTTTGCAGCGGTAAGGGAAACCCCCCAACCCCCCAAGCCATACAGAAAAATAATAGCTGTTGCTCACATTTTCTCCTATCCAGATCGTCGCCGGTCTCATCGGGCACTACCTCGCCTCGTCTTCCGACGTCGACATCTGGCCCCAAGCCCGCTGGATCTACACAGAAGTCATCGCCGGCCTATCGATATTACTGGGCCTAATCTGGCTCATTCCGTTTTCCTCGAGTTTCTTCAGCTGGCCTCGTACGTACTTCCACATATTCTGCAGATTCCTATTATGCATGTCGTGTACGAAGATATACTAATCTTTCACACAGTGGACGTCCTCATCTCCTTCGCGTGGTTCGCGGCATTCGGTATTCTCGTCGACGCCCTGCGCCATCTGCCCTGCGGCAGCATCTGGGGATGGCACTTCTTCAACAACTCGGTCTGTGGGCGCTGGAAGGCTGCTGAGGCATTTAGCTTTTTGTCGGCTATTCTCTGGCTCGTGTCTGCCATCGTGGTATGCTATCACTCAATCCTCTCGATGGATCTATTTTGTGTTTGATTGCCTTCTAATATGACTCTCTCCTGCAGGGTATCTGGTTTACCTTCCGTGTTCGCGACACTACTTCGGATGGAAAGTAAGTTACCAACTACTACACCCTGTGCACTGATTCTCTTGTCTACGTCTACTCCCTGGCCTCGTTACGTAGGCTAATATTCAACCAATAGCCACCGCCGTCGCTGGGGTCGCTCTGCTGTCTAAAATGGGCTAGTTAAGGGCTGCATGCATGTCTTTGTTGACTCAGAGCGAATGGGTTGCTCCTTGAAACCTCTCTCTGCGAATTGCCCTTGCAAAAACGCAAAAAAAAAAAAAAAAAATCACCCGTTCATCTCGGTCATTCATGATCTTGCTACTTTGTCGCGTTCACCTCTTCATGATCTGACGGAGGTCCACGAATTACGACTTATGTTGATACCCTTGGTTGGAACCATGGTTGTGGTGCTTTGATTTTCTATTGTGATAGTCGCTCGTTCAGCCAATACATACATCCTTTTTCAAAAAGAAGAGACCTTTTCCCCCTTGATATTCAACATGAGAATAACAATCAATCAGAGTTCCCAATAGATCAACTATATATGCGGGATAGTAGACATCCAGTTGATTGTCGTATACGAGCCAGGAGGCAGCGCCCTCAGGGCCACAAACATCAAAATGAGATTGCCCCAACGAGCAATCGAATAGAAAATACCCACGGTGGAAATCCAAGCCACATCCCACAACGTCCATGGCTGAGTAATACCATTCTGATGCCTTCCATCAGGGCCCCATTTGCGCCAAAGCTCGATGTCCTGCCACCACGAGGCAAGATAGTACAGGACGGCCATGCCTAATGCAACGAGGGAGAACACCCGCCAGGCTATCTGCTCGGCCTTGGTTGGGAATGAGGAATTCCATCTGTTCGGAATGGAATGGTTAGCCACGAAAGAAAGAAGAAAAAGAAAAAGATAGGAAGAAATGTGAGGATATCACACGTACGCAGCAACATGAATCCCGCAAAAGGCTACCGCGGTGACAATCAACATCTGATTCTGCTGGACTTGCACACGAACCGTAAGTAACTCCTGATCGCCTTCGGACTTTTTCTCGGTCTCCTCGATGCTGGACCGGGGCTCATTAGATGGGCCCTCGCCCTCTTGAACTGCTTCTTCATCGCGAGGCGCTTCTTTATCGCGGGTTTGGCCTTCGCTCATGGGCGGGGTGTTCTCCGACGGGCTCAGGTGGCGTGCTCTGCGATTTCGAAACTTTCTTATAGTGCGTTTCAGCATATTGGATCGAAAGAAGGCCTGCGTCATGACAACTGGAAAGATCAATATCATGAGCGGCAAGAGTAAAAAGTCCGACATCGGTGTTGTTTGGTCGGTGGTTGTATCCGAGATGTGCATCCAACGTCCATAGCTCTCATCCAAGGCCTCCATGATTTGGCCTGGCATGTTTTCATCGTTGCGCTTATACGGAAACGGGATTACGATGGGTGTGACCATGTCCTTGGGCTTGTGCCACAACACCGCGTAGGTGATGGCAGCGCATACCACATACGCCACCGTCGAGATCTCCAGAGCCGAGATGGGGAGGCCGTATGCTTTTCGCGCAATGACATTGCATGCAATCCAGCTACTTTGCAAGATCGTAAACGCCTTGGCAAAGGAGTCTGCCTTGGCTCGATCTTCGATATCGCGCGCTCGCAAATGCGAGGGCTTGACCACGCCGGCCTGGATCAAAGGAACCACATTGCCGGGCTGAACGGGAAACGTCCATTCATCTGTGGTCTCCAGAATCAGACCATACATGTTCAGACAAAGCCATGGACCGCTCTCCACCGGTTGGCCGGGTTTGTAGCAGTCTGTGCAGCGGGCGTCTCAGACCACGACGAACTGGCGTCGGCATTCTCGCTCTCAACGGCGAGAAAGGCAGCATTGCAGCGCGCCGCCACCGACCGTGCCTGCCATAGGTCCTCGGCAGCCAGCACGGCAAATAGCTCTGGGGCGAGGATGGCATAAATCCACGCCATCAGCTTGCTACACATATGAACAACGTCGGTTTCATCGCGTTTAGGCAGCGGCATATGCAGTGTTGTCCATGTACAGGCGAAGATCGTTGAAACACATGTCCAGAGGATGTCCCAGCTGGAGCGCGAGTTGTCATCGAACTTCCAGCCCTCCTTAGCTGGAGGGTCGGGTTGGGCGAGGGTGTGGGTAGCATAGACGAGGAGAAGAACGAACGCCAGCACCAGATGCCGCTCTGCTGGCCGCGCCATGACAGAATCTCGTCGAGACTGTGAACTCAAAACACGCCCGAGTTTTTCATTTGGAGGGGCATCATCACGACCACTTCGAGTCCAACTTCAGCCGCATTGGGCGGGAAAGGGGGGCATCGACTCCATACCCTAATGAGTTAGTGTCATGCAGTCGCGCGGACCCTGGAAGGATGATTGACGACTGAATATCGTTGAGTTATGCAATTCCTGGAGCTTATGACCGGAATGAAGATCACAAGGTATAAATGAGTGGATTTGTGGTGTTTTCAGCCGAGTCTTTTGGGGCATCAAAACATCAGATCCACTCCTTGTCAGGATGTGAACTATCCCTGGATCTGGCACCCAATTTTTGACAGCCCTTCTTATTTTCCTAATTTCACAGTCTAACCGAGCTGGGAATTGATCATCTGTGTGTTGGATCCTCGACAGAGAAGCAAACATTCTCTTGATATTTGGAACCCTCTCCACCTCTCCTACTCTATAAGCTGCCCTCCTATTGAATAGAGAAAATAAGAGAGGAAAATAAAAAGGTTTACTCTATCGAAATCTCGAGTTCTTTATGGGCCTTCTACCTTTGTTGTTCTTCTTAATCGTCTTTTAATTGTCTTTCTGATTACTTTTATTATTAATTTTTCTTCCTTTTGTGTATACGCTAGCCCAGCGGAGCGCGCTATATTAGGCTATATGGAGTAAAGCGATAGTGGCACTCTATAGCAGTACACGTGAAGACTAGCACCTTTTTCTTTCTTCTTTAATTATCTTTGAAGTTGTTATTCTTCATCGCACAGATCGATCAAATGCTCACTGAAGCGATGAAGGCTTCGCCATTCATAACGCCAACTCTGTGACACAATGTCTCTCTACGCAACCAGGAGAGAGAGTTCTGACGACGTCAGCTCTTAGGTTTGGAGGCAGATAATTCTCCTTTGACCGAGGGACTCCCCTTTGATATTAGTATCCCCCTAGTCGGCTGTCGCTTTATCGCGCCTGTGACCTACCGAGGACGGAAAGCTATGGTTATACCAACAATCCCAACATCAAATTGCTCCAAGTATCCGTCGATCCAACCAACGAAGACGAACATGGATTTTGAGTCCTAGTCGACAGTCAATTTGTCAAATACATTATCATCGACCCAGGGCTCTATGAGCCCGACGACATGTGTTTCGGTCCTATTTTCATATCAATATTACCACCACTCCCAGAGGGAGACTGGAATCATGGCCATTTTTCCCGCGACCCGGCAACGGCAAACCCGACACTTTGCTACAGCCTTGAAGATCGACCTCGACCTCGCAGGAATCACCGATCGATGGCACCCTGTCCAGGTCGACCATCTCGAACTGAGTGTGGAACATGAACTTCGTTCCAATATCTTTGAAGCGACCTGTGGTCGCTTTGATTCGGCCGTGATTGTGAAATTCGCACGCTTTCCATGGGAGATGCCATATTTCGAAGCCGAAACGACAGCATACAAATGGATCCAAGGCCACGACGTCGGACCAGATTTCCTAGGTCATTTGACCGAGGAAGGCCCAGTGATTGGGCTTCTCGTGGCCCATATTACTCCCTCTCGGCATGCCACACCCGAGGGCTTGGATATATGCAGCCTTTCATTGTCGAAACTGCACCAGCTGGGAATCAAACATAGGGACATCAACAAGCATAATTTCCTTGTCCACAATGGAAAACAACCCTCATTGATTGTGAAAACGCATCTCGGTTCGCCAGCCCAGATGTACTGAGTGTATGTACCTACCAGCAGATATCCTAGGAAGAGTCAATAGTTGAAGCTCTTTGAAAATCATGCCGGGGATCCTTGTTTCAATGACCTTTTTGTGGCCGACTTTTGATATAGCTTCCTTCCGGTTGTGACCTAGAAGATTATATGGACATTGACAGTCTGACCTCGAATCCCCAGACCTTGCTATTCTAGAGCTTCAATTGGCCCGGGAATCTGTTGGGAAAATGGTGTAAATATACGATCTGGTGTGCCGCTTCCAATATCAACATATCGAGCATGATTTTGAATGTGGAGACCAAAGTCCCCCATGGCGTTCCTCACAAGAAAAAAACATCAGTCCCACCATGCCTTGAATGGCTTTTGAGCCATTTCGAACGATCATACTGTCATCCATTTGATTCATCGCCAAGAATGCCAGCATCATCGCAAGATGACTAAGGCCAAGACCAGATGAACACCCCCTAATCGCGTCGCGACGTCCCCCGTAACAAGAAGACAAGATCAGGCGAATCTCGAACTCCTGCGAGTGCAAGGATGCAATCGCAATCCGGGCCTGATGAAGGAGGCGACCGGACCTCGCTGTCGTCCGACAAGTCGGCAAATTCACTCCTGCAAGACCCTCAATCCCACTACACGGACAAAAACGCGGATCTTCGGTACGATGTCCGAGACAGCGGCGATCTCGAACTCGACGATGATTTAGAATTGGGTGATATCCCGCTTCTTCCCTCGCACCTCCGTGGCTCGGCACCTGCCCTGTCCCGATCAAGAACCATTAGACACGAGCCGCGGTTTTCCTGCTCACTCTCGGGGCTGCATACTTGGCTCCGCGGCCCCAGCCCGCCGCATACCCACCACATTCAGCCCTGGTTTCCTCGATACCAGGCGGCGCCGGCGCGGTTCGTTGATCGGTGGTTTCCGTGGCAGAATGCAAAAATTGCTTTGTTGCTGGGTGGGCTCATCTTTTGGATGCTGGTGTTCTTTTCCGCTTTAAAGGCGTCCGTGGCTGACAAGAATATTCTCGGATATGGACAACCCGTCAAGCTGTCGTGTCACCATCGCTTATGGTGCGTTCCCTGCGGCGATTTTATCTTGGTTTTTATGTTGCTGACAGCTCCATGTTCAGGGGCAATGCCACTGACTGCGGATTGAATGGCGACTCCTGTCGACCCTTTGAAGACCAGTCTTTCGCTTTTCGCTGTCCTCCCGGCTGCTCGGCGGCCATGCTCTTGGAGCCTTACGGTGTTGGCGACCAGGATGTCAACTACCGGCCGCTGGTCATTGGCGGCAAACCCCTTCGGCGCGACGGTGTCCTGAGCGGCATCTACCGCGGCGACTCGTCGATTTGCGCCGCGGCACTGCATGCGGGGATGACCAGTGACTCACAAGGTGGGTGTGCGATCTTGCACCGCAAGGGCGAGCGAGATGATTATCCATCCTTCGAGCAAAATGGGATCGAAAGCATTCCTTTTCCCTCGCATTTCCCAATGTCATTCCTTCTCACTCGCGAGGCATCGTCGTCCGGGTCAAGCCAAGCCAAACCAGTCGAGTGTTCTGATATCCGGTGGCCTCTGTTTGCATTCACGGTGCTAATGACAACCATAATGTCCCTCACAATAACCTCGCCGCCGGCATTCTACAGCGCGATCTTTTTTGTCGTATGGTTCCAAGTCGCTATGGCGTCGGACCCGCCGGCATCAGGCTTCTACGACCTGGTATCAATTGGCCTGGGCCGGTTTCTGCCCGGTGCGTTCGTCGGATTCGTCCTGTATTATTTCTGCGCGTGGGAGACACTCCACAACCTCGACGCGCACATCGACAAGACTGTGCTATGGCTAGGCGGCTGCTGGGTCGGCGCCCTCAACACCGACACCTTCGACCGCATCCCGATCTCGCGCCTCACGCTGCACGACATCCAACAGCAGCCAGGCGCCGTAACCGCGCTGCTCATCATCGTCGGGTCCCTTGTCGTGATCGTGGTCTCGCAAGCGCTGGCCTTCCGGCGCGAGGGCCGCTTCTTCTCCAAACTGGGCGTCTACGGCCTCTTGATTCTCACCATTCTGATCCTCGTCGCCGTCCCGCACATGAACTTGCGTATCCACCATTATATCCTCTCTTTGCTCTTCCTCCCCGGCACCACCCTCCAAACCCGACCCTCTCTTTTATACCAGGGAATCCTAATCGGTCTCTTCATCAACGGCATCGCGCGCTGGGGCTTCGACTCCATCCTGCAAACCCCCGCCGCCTTGCTCGACGGCGCCCGTCTAGGAACCACCCCGCCAAAGATCGACGTGCCCATTCTGCCAGACACCGAACATCTAACGTTTAAGTTCCCAGAGCTCGAGCCTCACATCGAAGGTCTGAGTGTGCTTGTCAACGATGTCCAGCGCTACAAGCAATTTCGGCCCAAGGAGGGTGGCGCTCTGCCGGACTTCAATTGGACCCGACTTCACCCCGGAAAGCCCGAGTATTTCCGTTTTGGCTATATCCATGAAAAGAAGCTGGGTGGGGTTTGGTATGAGGACTTCTCGAAGCCGTCTTCTTGGTTGCCGGATGGGAACTATTTCTACCCAAACTAGGGGGAGAAGTTGGCTTATGCTGTTATTATTGGTGTGTTGACCGTGGTATATTTTCTTTTTTTCTTTTGGGGGGTTGGATATAGATTTTCACCTGTCACATACACTATCAGCGCTGCATATAAATTAGAATTATAATCCTTGAAACTCGTCCCGGTCAACCTTGATCTATGTGTCTGCATCTGAAAAGAATTTGCTACAAGAAATAGACTAAAAAAAAAAAGCGGTCTGTATTACTCTTGCCAGAAATGAAACCTTCGAAGCAAACCCCAAGCCCCAGATATGCATTTCATGAAGCCAAAGCAGAACTACTTCTCTTTGCGATAGTCACGACACTTGACTTGCACAATATTTTGTTTCCCGCCGTCCTCGATGATCATTGCGGTCAGCTTGCCGCCCTTCACACACCCAGAGTCCAGCCCTTTGGTGTATGGGCGAATAGAGAGGGATGAATCAGCATCGTGGCCATAAATGACAGTCATAGTCTGGGAGACATTGTCGGAGGAAGCCTTATTCTTTGAGGCGATAAGTGACTGGTGCTTGTTGAAAATCTGGGAGAGTTTAGTACCAGAATACCGAAACAAGTTCTCGATAACCAAGAAAAATAAATACTTATAAAAAAAGGATTGACCAGTTCTTACCTTGACCCATTTCACTCCCTTGCCATCCCAGCTCGGCACATGCGTGTCCAGATCAATGACCCGCATATTCATCACGGTAGCCGGGTCCTGCTTCTCGAGCTCGACACCCGGGACCAGACCAGCATGCGCGACGACTACGTGGCCCATGCCGGGAATCGAACCCACATCAAGGATGACTGGACATGTCTCCAGCCAGCGGGCTTGTTCCTCGTTCAGGGACCGAGCGAGAGCGCGCTCGCGCTGCTCCTTTGCCGTAAAAGACCCGTCATCCGCATCCTCTTTGTCGAGGGTATTAGAGGCCACCAGCTGGTGCCGCAAGAGAAGAGAGCGGTCCTCGTGATTCCCGCGCACACATGAGGCTGAGTGCTTGCGGGCTAGATCCACGACTCCGGGACTATCGGGACCCTTGCTAATTAGATCACCTGCGAAGATGAGATGGTCGCCATCTGCCGGGGCGAAGGAGACCTTTTTAAGAAGCTGGAGCACTAATTACAGAAAACAAAAAGAAATTATTAGCATCCTCGACTTGCAAGTGATTCATAACTTTATTTCATCGCCGCACATACGCTCATCTTTGCACCCATGCACGTCGCCAATAACAATCAAGCGTCGCCGGCGTTGCGATTGATCTTTATCTCCCTCCGGCAAAGCCAAAGGCACCAGTGCCTGATCCAGGTTACGGATCTGGATGAGATAGTCAAACCGAGGCGGCGAGTTCGTCCCGAACCAGCCCCCAAATTTGTCCTTAGAGGCCGGGTCTAGCGAGAAGAGCAACGAGCGCTGCTCTTGCAGTCGTGGCGTCACGGCTATCCACCATCCGAGTAGCCCCAGAAAGAGTATGGCAGGGTAGATAATCACGTAGCGTCGGAATCGCGGGGCCGACGCTAGGGACTGGATCATTTGCATCCCTTGCGGGGTGTTGTGGGCATCATTGGAGGAAGGGGGGTGGGCGATGTGCGAGTGCGAGTGCGATTGCCACTCGTTTCGCGCGGAATCGATTAGTGGGCGCGAGGAGCTGGGGGCGCGGGAGCTCTTTTCGACGTCGTCTGAGTCGACGTTGCGCGGGTCGGCGTCGTGGGTCGCCATGGCCTGAATTCGGGGGGATTTTCAAGAAGCGGCTGGTGAAGGTGGCATTTCCCTTCGGATGTTTCTTCGTCCTCGGGGTGTGTTGGCAGATGCTGACGGGAAGGACAAAGCACTGCGTCACGATTGACGTGCAACGATCCCTTGATCTGGCTATCTCACCTGGTGTTACCCCGGCCCCGGACCCGCTTTAATTTTGCTGATCAAAGCTTTGCTCGTGTCACTTTTATTTGCTATACAGACAGCGCTACCGATATTGTTCATACTCCTCGGCTTCTCGTCGGCGCAGATTTACGCGCTGGAGAACCGTCTCGTCATACACCTCATCCACTGGCTTTCCACCCCGAAGCACCTCTTTCTCGTGTCGAGTAGCCTCGTCCTTGGTCATACAGACCAAGTCCTTGAGAACCACCGGCACGAACTTCTGACCTTCCTTCTCATACGTCAAATCTAATCCAAACCCCTGGGGACGTGGTTGCCAGGGGATCAGAACCAGTCGATTGGCCAACCCAGTAATCGCGCTCTTCCCCCTCCACACCTCTTCCATGAGGAATGCAATATCATCTTTGCTCACGGGGAGGCGCAAACCTACAGGCTCTTGGTCAGCGATTTGTCGTGCCAACCGTTCATGCAAACTTTGCAAGGAAGCCAAAATAGTATCGTAGGTCTTGTCGCGGCCCTTTCCACCCATGTTATATTCAATCGGATACCCCGTCACGCTGCAGATGACGTGGTTGGCGACCGTGTACCCAAAAACTGCAGGCATCGTGCCCAACACGGGCAGGATCCGCACCCGGAAGTCGGGGAGAACCCCCAGCTCGCCGACCTGGCCCTTGGTGTACTCTTCCTCCGGGAGCGGGAGTAGACTCGCCTTGCCCGGGCCGGGCTTCTCGGTCGAGAATACTGCTGCGACGCCCGAGGTGACGCCCAGAGCCTTGAGTCGACGCCGCGTGCTGCGGGAGAGGGGATCATCTGTGCTGAGCGAAATGTCTCCCACCACAACGCGCGTGGGGTCGGACTTGCATCCGGCGCCCATGGACGAGATCACGGGGAGGCTGTTCGAGTGACAGTAATGCAGTAGGTCCACTTTGGAGGTGATGTTATCAATGCAATCTAAAACGAAGTCTGGTCGCCGGCCCTGTCCATCATGTGTCAGGGTCCACGGACCGAGCAGGTCATCGGCCGCCGTCTTGCCGAACAGCTCATTGCGGCAGTCGAACATCACCCACGGCGAGATCTGTTCCAATCGCCTCCGGATACAGTGCACCTTGGGGGTCCCCACGTCAGCCAGCGTGGCAAGCGCATGCCGGTTCAGCGAGGACAATGTGACTTGGTCGAAATCGATCAGTCGGATCTTGGCCACGCCTGACCGCGTCAGCGCCGCAGCGGCGTGAGACCCGACTCCACCGCAGCCGACCACAACGATAAAGGATGAGCGGAGTGTCGCAAGCCCCTCGTCGGTCAGGAAAACACGGTTGCGGGCGAGTTGTTCAAGGATCAGATCTTGTGTGTTGGCGCTTTGTCAGTCAAGTTCGGCCGAAACCAGAGCAAATCGAGTACAAACCATCATCGTAGTCCCCCTGTTGCGCCCTGCGCGCTAAAGCTGTACTACGCTCATCTTCCTTGCTAAGTTGTACATCGGCTGCTGCCGCGCCGAAATCTGTGAGCTTCAGTGCCCCGCATCAGCTCTCTGTCGCAATCATCCGCTTCAGGTATAGCCATATCTTCCACAGTCGGCGAAAGCTCACCTTCTCGGCGTGGTGCCGCTCGTCAATTTCCGGGATCGAGGCCTTCAGGTCGTGAACCGCCTCCTTCCGCTTAAATGCTTGGTATCCGAATATAGCGCCCGCGACCGCGGCACCCGATAGCACAGCGGTGGACGCGAGCTGGGTCTGGGAGGAACCCGCTTGACGCTGCAGCCAGGACGACATGTTTCCAAAGACGCCCTGGTTGCTGGGATCCTTCAAATCTTCTGTTTCTCGTTTTTCTCGTGTCAAAGGGCGACGATCGTGATTGCGATTCGGTGCAAATCTATCGAGGTCGTCAGAATCGAATCCATAGTCGAGATCGGCGTCGTCGGGTGGCTGCCACCACCTAGAGCTGGGGGGCATGTTTCTGCAATGCAAAAATCAAGAACAAGAATCACCTACTCTGACGAACTGACGACAACCCTGGGCCTCTTATATCCTCGGAATGGGCCATCTGCAGCCATGCGCTCGTCGGTGGAACCACGTCTGCAATCACGTGAGATGCCGCGGTCCTTGGGCGAGTCGCGACTTCGCGTCTTGTCTGCACTTTACAACAGGTGAGTGATGATGTCGCAACAACATAATGGGCATTTTGGACTCGAGCTAACGCTTTCAGCAGATATTCGAGTACAACACTCGCATTCTGGTCTCGATGACGATAATTCGCACCCCAAGAGCTTCTCATGACACGCCCGTCCATTTGGGCCGGCCGGTGGACCTCATCCCTCGAGCTTGCTCGAGTGGAAGAAGACATCGGGTTCGCAGTGTGTGATTGAGATAATGAACAGAGATCTTAGAGACCCCCCTCTCACCCCGTTGATTCTTGTTCCGTGCTCTTTTTTACTAGGAGTTGTGGTATTCGAGTTCGTGTTGATCTGCTAACGGTGCCCGTCACCCATGTATCTACTTAGGCATTACAACTCTGATGAAATATTACTGTTGTCAACTCCAACTTTTCTGCACCTTTGCAATGCGATGCTATCTCCCGAGTCCCTATTCATGTCTACTTCAAGACACTTACACTTCTCTATCACTGGCCCAATGACGACAAATGCTGTTGCACACACTCCGAGGTTCTGTATATTGCTTGGTCTGTACACCTCCCGCAGGTAACGACCGAGCAAGCCAATGACGAGTGACATTTAAGGTAGTTTTCAATCTGAGGGCCTAGGTGATTCTATCGTGGAGTATTCGGTTGTTCAAGGGAGCTGATAAAGATTGATTGATTGCTATTTATTGACTGGTTGAATAGATTTTTTTTTAAATTTGATGAACGCTTGTGTCACATTTCCCGCTACAAATTCTCGTCTTCCCCTTCCTCTTCGCCTCCTTTATACTTTGCTACTTGTCCACCTGCCCACCTTCCCTTTGGTCTATCTATGGATCTCGCCCAGTGATGAGTTTGTTCCTGCGGACCACAAGCATCCAATAGTCGATATGCCCTGTGTGGCTGTCCGAGTGGTTGCAAGTCCCATGGGCAAACACAAAGCCAATTCTGATGACATCCGACCTCAGGCTGCAACTCCCTCTGGGGGCATTCTAAGAGTCTGGAAGTCTATGCTTCAAAATGAGAGCAAACCTGAGGGCGACCTTCTTTATTTTATTCCTCCTTTCTCACTTTACTCGCCATTGAATTAAATACTTCTTTTCCCTCTTTTCCTTTCTGGTTGCGTGGTGGATTCATCGCCGAATGCGAGGCACTTCGGTTTCTCTGGTGAGGGCCGGTCTCTGTAGGTGTTTCATTATAGCTCGTGTTATTTAGTTTGAGACTGAAAACATGTTCTGCCTTCATCTTCATCTCCTTTGTTGGACTTTGGCATTGGCAACTCATCGGTAGAACCCTACCGTGTTGCTATGCTGCTTGTGGGCGTTTTCGAAGAATTTCAAGATTGTCTTGTGCTGGCGCATCTACCCAGATTACAAGAGGTCATCCCATCAGATCCCAGCAAGAGTATCTAGCTTCTACAATGCTCGTGGGGCCCATGAAACACTAGGAGCTTGGAGGGCCAACAAAAAGGCACAAATCAGACCAAAGAGAGAGAGGGATGTCATTTCATAAACCAAACGCCGACTGATGCATTATTTTTGTTTTGATCGACGCTGCGCAATAGATAGACCAAGACTTTTAAGAAGAACCAAAAATGGCTTCGGCCAACATAGCTTCAGCTTCAGTGACGGACACGCTGCCATTACTGCAAGAACCGGCCAAGGGCACCACCAATGTGTTTCAAGTCCAAGAGGAAGGTATCATGACCGAATAACGAGAGGTCTTCACCCAGCTCGACGTGTTCGACGGCTTGGTTGCCGCCGGCACGTAGAGTGTTGGCGATCTCGCGCTGCTGCCAGGCCGGGAAAAGGATATCACTGGCGACGCCCATAACGAGGACCGGGTGGTCTTTGAGGGGGGCGAGGCCGGTAATAAGGTCCCGCGGAGGGCCGTCGGGAGCGTCAGATGAGACGGACTCGTTGAGCGGAGGCACAGACGCGGTTGCGCTGGGCTGCTCCTCATAAGGCTTTTCGGGGAGGGTTAAGCTACAAGCAGGATCGGATACTTGGGGAGCGATCCCGCTGTCGGCGATACGGGTTTCGAATTCGGCACGGCGACGGCGTGTCTCAGTCTGGTGGGCGTGACCGAGATCGAATAGGTCCATAGCCTTAGAGACATAGAGTAGACTGTTCGGGTCATACTCCAGACAGAACTTCTCGCCGGCGTGGTCAAGATAGGTCTCGATAAGGAAGTCGGCGCATAACGCCGGTTGCTTGCTAGGGTCGGCACGCTGGCGGCCAAACCGCTTCTCCCACTCAGGTCCGCTGCGGTAGGTGACGGTAGCGATCTCGCGGGCAAGCTTCATACCCGAATGCGGTGGAATGGCATCGTAGTAAAATCCGCGCGCCCATTTCGGGTCCATCATCAGCACCTGCCGCTGCGTGTGTCGCATAGCAATACTGTATGGATGGCTACGGGCACAACCGCTAATGCTGACGATTTTACCCACTCGTGTCGGGAATAACACTCCCGCAGCCAGACTCTGCATACCGCCCATACTAGATCCAACCGATGCGGCCAGCTTCTGGATGCCCAGCCCATCTAGAAGTCGGAATTGTGCTCGCACCATATCGTCTAGCGTGAGAATCGGGAATCGGGTCGCGTATCGCTTCCCGTCTGACGGGTCCATCGATGACGGCCCTGTACTGCCGTAGCATCCCCCAAGCACGTTAGTGCAGATGACAAAGTACTTGTCGGTATCCAACGGTAGACCGGGGCCGATGAACTTTTCCCACCACCCGGGCTTGGGGTTTGACGGCGTACTATGGGCATGGCTGGATGCCGACAAGCCGGTGTGCAAGAGGATTGCGTTGCTCTTATCGGCATTCAACTTGCCCCATGTTTCATAGGCGACGTCGAACTCTGGCAGCACACCACCCCAATCAAGCAGGAGCGGGTCCTTGCAATGGAATCGCTCATGTTGGCCGGTTGTGTAGGAGGGTTCCGGACCTGACTGCAGCGACCGAGCCGAAAGCAGCGCGGATTTGGCTTCCTGGGCATCAAGGCAGGGAAACGACATTGCTGGGTTGGACGAGTTCTCCCGGGGTTCTGCGGTCGTCGATGAGGCTTTGCGGGGAGGGACCGTGTGCAGTGAATGCGCCGACAGGGCCCGGTTGCCGGCAAGACTCAGGCGAGGCTCGCTCGGTCGCCATGGCGAAGTCATGAGCGTGCGCGACGCAGAGCGGGCAGCATTCTGTAGCGAACGCATCATGAGCAAAACCCGGGGTATCAATGGAGAGGAAACTGGGACTCGCCAGAAGATCTAATCGCTGCTTTATTTCCCGCGGGAGTGGTGGCCTCAGGCAGAAGCACATGGCGTCATCCGTGCGGGCGGTGATTGGCCACTCTGGATGTATACAACCCAGATGAGATGCTCTACATTTCTCAAAGCTGCCTCTTGAGAAGTGCTTGGAAATGCATCGCAAATGACTCGGTATTGTATTCTTCCATGTTGGAGCCAATTACTTTATCTTTTAGATAGGGGGTTGCCCCAGCCTTCGTGTCTGTTCTTCAAAAGCCGGTCTTCTCTCACGCGGAGCAAGCTCTAATACTACAGCAAAGAGTGAAATGTTAAATAACAAGAACTGAGCTCTGAAAGCATAAGAAATTGCTTCTCTCAATTCATGCACCCCCTGACCGATCTCTGCCCCCAGTCAGCCCCAGCAAGGCCTAGGAAACTATTGCTACGGGCAACCCTTCCTCAAGGATGCGCTAAACAAGACCTGCACCCCGCTCCGTCGGATTGAGCCCCGTGGGGGCTATGAGACGGCTGAGTGTAAATCCGGGGTAAGCTTTCTTAATGGCCGGCATGTATGCTTTGGATTTCTTTCCTACCCAACAGCACAGGTAAATTTGCCTTCTTGTTTCACACGTCCAGCAACCCTGCAAGTGCTTAGAGTAGCCGACATGTCGCAAACCTCGCTGGCAATTACAACCTCGTCGTTAGGATTGCATCCCTCCCACAGTCTCCCTGAAAAGATCAAGGCCGCTGCATCAAACGGATTCTCCTTGATTGAGATCGTCTACCAAGAGATAGACGACTACGGGTCTTCTCAAAATCCACCGCTTAACATACACACCGCCGCTCTTGCAATTGCACAATTATGCTCTTCAGTTAATCTGGCAGTGCTGGCTCTCAACCCGTTCAAAAACTTCGAGGGCCACAACTCGCCGCTTCCTGACAGACTAGAGTCTGCTCGCCACTGGATCGAGATTGCCGCGTGCTTGGGAGCAAAGTACCTGCAGGTACCCTCGCAGTTCGACACGGCCAATAGCACCGGAGACTGGTCACTCATGGTGACAGAACTGCGTCAACTGAGTGATCTGGCCTCCTCGCAGTCCATCAGCATTGCCTACGAAGCCGTTGCGTGGGGCAGCTACATCGATACGTGGGAGGATTCCCTGCAGATGGTACAAGATGTCAATTCTCCAAACTTTGGTCTCTGTCTGGACTCTTTCCATGTTGCTGCACGGGTCTGGGGGGATAATACCGTCGAGAGCGGCGTTCGCGTTGATACAGACGTAGCTCTGCAGGCCTCTCTAGACCGGTTTGTTGAATCGTGTCCTTTAGACAGGATCTTCTACGTCCAGTTCTCAGATGGAGAGAGGGTTTTGCCTCCACTGTCACCCCGTCATCGATTCTACCAGGAGGGTTTTCCTTCGGGCTTGACATGGTCGCGGAACATGCGTGTTTTCCCACTGGAAACAGAGCTCGGCGCCTATCTGCCTGTGGTGGAGATTGCCCGGGCATGGCTCCACCGGAAGCAATGGACGGGTGTAGTCTCTATAGAGATCTTTGACTGGCGAATGCGAGACGATGAATCCAGACGACCGGATGAGAATGCGAATCGGGGAATGAGATCATGGGAGAAACTGGTGGATGCTCTAGATAAACATCACTGATATAGTATGCCGACTTCAATATCTATTTTCATGAGATGGCGTGCCTCAATTGAGCCTCACTGTGCTTTTGCAGCTCCCATGCTAGCGAAAATCAAGAAAGACAACCGGTATGCGTCCGAGTCCTTTTTGCCGGACGACAATGGGGCCGGACAGTAAATTCCGAGCCACAGATGATCCAGTGAATCAGCAGAAACAATTCCTCCAGGGCTATCGAATCAGCACGTAGAACGATCCGTGGAGACAGTGGAGGCCGGGATGCATCCCAAAGTGCGGGGGACCCCGGATTCTCTTGGATTTCCCCGGATATTGTTGACCCCATTCGAGCCGTGGCCACTGCACGGCCATGCTCAGACTAAGACTACGGAAAAGTGGAAAGCCGGCCAGAAATATAAGCCCCTCCCCTGGCCTTTCGCTCTTCTCGCCTAGCAATCATAACCCTCCCCCCACGATTTCAATTCCCTCCTATTGACCATGAGCAATCCTTTCGATAAGCGGCGGCCTCCGACTCAAGGACCACGCGAAATCTACGGGCCACGAATCTATATTGTCGCCATATCTGCAACATGGGTTTGTGCTAGATCCTCCCAGTGTAAATCAAGAGCAATCCATTGACGAGGTTGTCGACAGGCCTCTGCCATGTATGGCTATGACTCCGCCTTCATCGGGGGAACATTGGAGCTTCCATCGTTTAAAACATCCTTTGGCTTGAGCGGCAGTGATTCAACCGCTATTTCATCCAATGTCGTGTCCACATTCCAGGCCGGAGCCTTCTTCGGTGCCATACTGGGCTTTTTCTTTGCCGAAACATTTGGCCGCAAGCCTCTCATTTTGGGGTCTGGCGTTGTCTTTTCTATTGGGACAGTATTGCAGATTATCGGGCGCCTCTCGCTGCTGTATGTTGGCCGAGTCCTCACCGGCCTGGGTGTGGGGTGAGTTCCTCTCTGTGCGTGTTTTGGCTGTACTAGCTGAAAAGGTGCACTTGAACTAACAATTTCTTTGATTGCAGCGCCTCCTCAACCATCATTCCCATCTACATTTCCGAATGTTCACCTGCTCTGATCCGAGGCCGCCTTGTCGGGCTTTTTGAAATCATGCTGCAGATTGCTCTTGTGTTTGGTTTCTGGGTAAATTACGGGGTCAACAAAAATATATCTGGCATGACTGCTATGCAGTGGAGGATTCCCGTCGGTATCCAGTTGATCCCAGCTGGTCTGCTGCTTCTATCCATGAGCTGGATGATTGAGAGTCCACGCTGGCTGGCAAGCAAAAACAACATTGACAAGGCACACAAAACCCTAGCCTGGGTTCGCAATCTCCCGCCAGATCATGTATATGTGGCAAACGAGCTGGCAGAAATCCAGACTGCGATTAACCACGAACTTGAAGCCAATGGCGGGAAGCGCAATTTCGGTCAGATTCTTCGTGAATGTATTGCTCCGGGGGTTCGGAATCGAATCATGATTGCAGTCATCTTGATGCTCTTGCAGAATCTAACTGGGTATGTGTTCTATCATTTTTTTTTAACAGATTTGGTCAGTTGCTAATGCTTTCGTTAGAATCAACGCCATCAATTATTACAGCCCTACTATCTTCCGTTCGGTATGCATATTCCCCTGCTATATTTCCTGCTGCTTTGCACAAGCTCTTAAAATATGACCACATGTTCATGTAGCTAACCCACGCGTCCAGATTGGCTTCACCGGAACCTCCGTCGGTCTATTAGCCACAGGAGTCTACGGCCTGGTCAAGATGGCCACGACCGCCGTATTCATGATCTGGATAGTAGACCGATTCGGGCGACGGCCAGCACTGCTAGTGGGAGCAACAGGCGCCGCCGTGGCCATGTTCTATCTCGCAATCTACTCGCAAGTCAGCGGTTCCTTCGACCAAGCCCCACCAAGCGACGCCGGAGCCCGAGTCGCCGTGGCAATGGTCTACCTGTACGCGATCTTTTACGGATTCTCCTGGAACGGCATCCCATGGATCTTTGCATCCGAGGTTCTTCCTTCGCGCGTCCGAACCATCGGCATGATGTGCTCTGTGTGCATGCAGTGGCTCGCTCAGTTCATGGTGGTCTATTCGTTGCCATATATGATCGCCTCGATCAAGTTTGGCGCGTTTTATTTCTTCGCCGCTTGCACTGTTGTTGCGCTCGTGTTTGCTTATATCTTCGTTCCTGAGACCAAAGGCGTGCCGCTTGAGGAAATGGATACTCTCTTTGGGCCTGACGTTAGTGTTTTTGCGGTCAAGGCGCGCCGGAATTATCGGGGGTTTCGGAGGACAGGGCTTGAGGCGAGTGCTTCGGCGCAAAGGAAGGAAAAGGAAATCGGTCATCTTCATGTCGAGAATGTCTAAACCATGGGTTGACTGTTCAAAGCCGGGCTACACTTACTTCCTACTAATTGTGGATTTTGGTAAAGATGGGTAGTGAGTGCGACATGTCTAATTTAGTCTTCCAAATGGTCTTCTCTTCTTCAATTGCCTTATGACCAATTCTCAATGTCATTTTAAGGCCTCAGTTTGTAGCATGCCGTGTCGTTGTACACCTCGTAGAACATCCCCGGCTTTCCCCATGATCCCCACCCCCAGAATTCCCCTCTTCTTGGCCTTTCCCCGGGATCAAAATCCTACGGGGAATGGTTCACCTAGCAGAAAAGGTGGGTCGGCTAAATGCCATCCGAAGAGTTCAAAACGCGTCGATGGGTCTGAACTGAGGGGTAATAAGAACAGATTATAAGGACCCTGACACACTCCTCTCAATTCCCCGTTGCAAAAGCACTATGTCTCAATCAGCATCTCAGACGATTCCCCAAAAGCCAATCCCAAACCGCCTCCGAGGCCTTGTTGCTCTTGTCACGGGGGCCGCAGGGAACATCGGGCTTGAAACCGCGTCGAGGTTTCTCCATGAGGGGGCCAAAATCGTGTTGGTGGATATCGATGCGGAGAAACTCAATCGATCTAAGCAGACACTCGTTGATGCTGCCAAACCATCAATGTCAACAAATGGAAATGAATTAAATGCGGATGAGGCGCTCTTCGCAGTTCAGGCGGATGTGACGGCTGAAGATGGCGTGCGACACTTCGTCGATGAGACTATCTCCAAATTTGGAAGACTGGATATTGCCGTTCTCTGTGCTGGGATCTCATACTCGTCTACGAGCATTCTGGAGACGGATGTGGAGCAGTACGACAAGGTGATGCATGTAAACTGCCGGTCTGGTAAGTGTTTGTCCCATCACTCATGGCTGGTTCAATCTACCAAGCCAACATCTCTCTGAAACTAACTTGATTAATCTAGCTTTCCTTGGAGTAAAACACTGCGGCAATGCCATGAAAAATACCGGAAACGGAGGAAGCATCATCCTAGTATCCTCAATCGCAGGCCTGCGTGCCACACCCGGTCTCTCGGCCTACTCAACGTCCAAGTTCGCATTGCGCGGCCTATGCCTCACTGCAGCAGCAGAACTCGGCCAGTTCAATATCCGCGTCAATACGGTGCATCCGTGCGGAGTCAACACTCCCATGTTTTTGGCTTCATGGCCCCCGGAAAAGATGAAGAGCATGTTGGCAACAGTGCCTCTTGGTCGGTGGGCCGAGGTAGCTGACGTTGCGGCTTTGGTGGCGTTTTTGGGGAGCCCTGATGCTCGGTTCATGACTGGGGGTGCTCTCAAGGTAGATGGCGGTGTTGTTATGACTTGATATGCGATAGGCTTGCGTATCGGGCGATAGAGGCAGCAAGAAGCTATAGATCCAGACCTTTCGCCAAGTTTACTAACTCGAGTCCATCTCGAGGTTATTCGGTAGTTTCTGAATGTCTTTTCCATCCCAAACTCTGCTGTCTTAAATTCGAGTGGACTCTTTTAGAAAGTCTAGCTATTGCAGGTTGCCTGTCAAACTTTCGAATCGCAACTACCAAACGGACCGCATCATAAATTTTGTAGCGAGTATAAAGCACTTCAACAAGGTCGAATATCTTAAACTAATCCGAATACAGTGATGCAATGGATTTATATGTAGTCTACTGTAGTGATTAAAAGTATTCAGCTTTCGTTGGTTATATTTTACCTTCAATGGCCTCTAATTCTTCCAAGGCTCTACGTGGAGTGGCCAAGACGCGGTGTCCTGGGCCGACTCAAGCCGCAAGGCACACTCATGGATAAGGAATGAACTACCTTGGAGAACCACGAAGGTGAAAACTTCACCAGTGCTTCTCTCTGTAAAAAAATGACTCTGCCTCGAAGTGTCATAACCTGGTCATGAACCAGAGCAAACCCTATGAGACAGCTATTTCAGCGAATCATCGACGTTATCTCTGAGTATTCAATCGGCCTTGAGGATAAAATACTTAATATGAGACAACAGCACAGTTATGATGCCCATTGACCCTTGCTCAGAATTATACTGTCACCAGGATTGGTCAAAAAAAAAAAAAAAAAAAAGACCACCGAGCTTTCATATAACTCAGTAACTCGGTTCTATCAATTGATCTCCCCAAGTACAGACTAAGATAACATGAAATAGAAACTTACCAGAAGAATAAGGCATCAGTTCTATTTGATCTATTCAATACCACACCAATGAAACCCAGAAATTCCACTGAAGTAGTGCTTTACCTCGAATTGGCCTTTGGCGTCTCTCGGGGTCGTGCCTAGCCTGTAATCTCCCGGTCCTTGGGATTGTGAAAGAATTGTATATCTATCCAAGATCTCAGTTTCAGGAGAATATCTCAAAGCCGTGCCCTAGCTCCCAGTAAGTTACCCCGACAGACGTCATCTATTTTATACCCAAAAGATGTCTTTTCCATCCCCACCTTTTCTTCTTCTCTTTAATCACTCTCCTCGTTGCTTACCACCTCAACAAAGACCACACAGACGAATATTCGACCTTGAAACACCGCCAGCAAAGATTCATTCCACGACTCGATTCGGTTCGTCCTTCTTTGGCCACAAGGTCAACATACCCATCTGAAAATCGAACACCGAAACATGGAACCGCCGAGCCCAGAATCAGAGTCTGACTGAGAACTGGGCTACAAGTGCCCCGAATCCTATATAACGGAGATCCCACCCGAGATATTAGGCATCCTGCAGGGAGATCTGCCAGTGCCGGACCAGATATGCCTTGCTCTGAGCTGCAAACACTACGCATATTTTGAATCGTTTCTCCAGGCTCAGGACAAACGCCTTCCTCGGCTTTTAGAGAAACACAAAGGTCTTTGCCGCAGTGTCGACATGCAGAAAATTGATCGAATACAAGTACTTCGCCGGCTCGAGGATCACCATGGGTGAAAACAATGCGACGAGATAGTTTCTCTATACGTTTAGCACGCATACGCATGAGTGTATCATGATATGCCTGTTTCGATCGAAAGCCACCAGACCAAGAAGGCCCTAACAGATATTCGTTGAACTCTTGCTCCGACTCAAAGGGGCCGGCGAAGTAGTTGGGAATGCGGACAAATCCTGATTGTAGTACCCACAAAAGAGCAGATCCTGTTCACTCCCCAAGGATTCGGCTATCCACGTATTCTGTCAAAGTAGCCCCGAAGGTCCCTCAAGATAGACTGCTTATCCTGGCCGAGTGTTTCGTATACTTGGCCCAGTTCTTCGCCGGGCACACGAGTCAGTAGGATCGAAACAGGCGCATGTGGTGCATCCGGGTGTTCTCCATAACCGATCACACGCCGAACTGGGAAACCAGCTTTCCTAGCAACCTGCATGGCCAGGGCTTCTTCTAGCCGAGTGCCATCGGACCATTTCAGGATCAGGCCAAATGGAACCTGGGCAATCTGATTGTCGTAGGAGATCCCCACCCAGCCACAATAGTGCCGAGAAAATCGTCACAAATAGAAGTGCAGAAAGCCCCAGAATCGACGAACTAGTGGTGGTGTCCATCGAGGTCTGGGCGGTATTTGGTCCTTGGAGATTGCTCGGGCGCTGTCTGGCCAATTTATGGCCAGGTAAATTCTGGCAAAAGAAAACGAGGGTGGCGTCGTCAATAGTCAACTGGTGAATACTGTTTTAGCATCTAATGATCGCCATCTTTTTGCCTCTGTCTTCTGTCATTAGTGCTGGCATGACTTCATTCCATAACTATTCCCTGTTGTCTCAAGGGGATGTGGATTCAAGGTCCTAGGACATCTGCGGGCTTTCGGTGTCGCCCGAGTGAAAGAGTAGCGTAGCCTTCAATATATGGTATTTTTGGAGTAGACCTGACTCTATCAAAGTATGTTT
Source organism: Penicillium alfredii (assembly GCF_028826965.1). Classification (NCBI taxonomy): domain Eukaryota; kingdom Fungi; phylum Ascomycota; class Eurotiomycetes; order Eurotiales; family Aspergillaceae; genus Penicillium; species Penicillium alfredii. Next base: position 1,604,259 of record NW_026622701.1, on the reverse strand, counting down.
CAGGATGCTACGCTTGATGCGCCCTAAATGGTTGTTAGTATAATCCGAGAGGCTGCTGCAGGTTAGTTATGGATACAGCATGATCGCTGCGATTCAAAGGCAAGAGGCAACACGCCAAAGGCCAGAGCCACTCTCGAAGACGCGTGTTCGCGATCAGACTGATCCAAGTCAACTCTAGGGTCCATCATGCGTATGTGCATGCTCTTCTTCCTCATGCCCGTCTTCATCCTCATCCTCCCACTCGTCATCGACATCATCATTCAAACCCGGAACCATGACCTCCAATTCATCTTCATCCTCGTCTCCAAGCTCACCGCCCAGCATGGCGACCAGTTGCAATAGCCCGGGCTGTGATTGCAAGAGCGCGTCTGCCGGCGAAGGCTGCCGGGTGGGATCCGACAGACCTCCACTCACCGCTGTTGGATCTTCAGAAGAGTCAGCCCCGGCGGTCGAAACATTCCTGTCTTTGGAGAATTCAGGGGCGAGACCGATAATGCGGATGGCTTTGGTCGTGAAGATGCGAGCGAGGTTTTCGTGTTGTGGGGGACCACCGGGGAGGTCCGGGAGTTGTTGACGCCGGCCGAGGGTCTACAAGATTCTGATATTAGGATTTTCTTTTTTTTTTTCTGACATGGGCCGCGGAACGTACGGTATAAGTGGTCATGACCGCATCATCACACAGCGTCATGTAACTGACCGGCACGTCAAATTGTGGCGCCAAGCTGGTGAGCAGCGAGTACGATGCGCGGGCGGGATTCTCAACATCTTGGATTTTGTTGTTGTCGTCGAGCGCGACGACATAGATCCGGTCTTGGATTTCGAACATTATGCGGTGGTTGCGCACAGACAACCAACCGCCCAGGTCAAAGCTGGACCCATCGGACTCGCATTCGATGAGAGAGCTGTGAGCAGCCAGACTGGCCTGGTCACGGAGTGCCTTGCGCCAGTCCGAGCACACGAAGACACGGCCGGCGCGGGAGAAGCCCACGAAGAGATTTCCCTGTAGCATGCCTGCTCCCCATTCGTTTTCTTCGTGCCAAACGTGTTCAGGGTCGGTGGGTGGTGGGAGAGGGCCTTTGGCGAGTTTGATCGGGTCCAGGTAGTCTGTGCGAGAAGCACCAGAAGGGAGAAACCGATCCCCGAAAGTATGTCGCGCAGCACCGGCCAGCGCCGCACCCACCGAAGAAGGTCGGCGGGCAGGAGGACGGATGTGATATTTGTCCGTGCAATGGGACGGCTGCAAGATACCGAGGAATTCACCAGACGTCTTGTCATAGGCATAGTAGCCTCGTGCGCCTATGGAGTAAATGACGACGTCTGAGCTCTGATCTAGGTGGCCGACGGCATCTCGCTCTATCGTCAGGTGCGTGGTCAACTTGGGAGGTCGCTGCGTCATGTCATACACAAAGCCCTGTCCCTGGTTAGAAACCACACAGAGCGTCCAGAATGACAATTGAAAGCCTCTCGTTTGGCAACCATGGTTCAAGACCGCAATGCGGCGGAACTCTCCACGTGCTGCGCCTTCCAGACCCTCCTGCCAGACCTCAACGGCATTCCCTTCGCGGTCAAACACGACCATTCCATCCTGATACTCCAGATGCGCGTATGGGCGAACCGCATCCTCATCACGATCCCGCGTGGAGGGAAGTCGCCATAGGATCTGGCCCGTATCCATATCCGTGACGTTCAGACCACCGGCATGGGAGCTGGATATAAAGAATCGGCGCTTGAAGTCGGCACGGAACCGCCAAATAGGGGCATTGCCGACCTGCAACACCGACTCCTGGCTAACTGGGTGCTGCTTGGCCCAGTTGCGAGCGAGCAGCGTCTGGCGCCTGCAGACATCCTTCCATGATTCCGTGTCCTTGAAGAGTTTGTAGAAGCTTCTGGTTTCTGAGAGGAATGACAAGTCACGGGCACCATTGGGTGGTTGGGTGGTTTTGGATTCGGAGCCGTAGATGGCTTCTTGGTGAGTGACGTCGATAAATTGGTGCCAGGCGTTCGAGACTGCGGTCAGGGAGGCGAGGGTAGAGATTGACGCGAATTCCAAGACACGCAAGACAATCTCTGGCGGTAGAATGGTGAGAGGGTCTGCAACCTGTGAGGTGCCCGTCATATTTCAGACAGAAATTTGGAGAGAATTAAGAAGAAAGTCCGTTGATGAGGTGGGGGGGCACACTATTTTGTTGCTGTTGACCGCCTTTGATAACGACTTATCGCGCAAAATGGAGGCTCTGTCGACATCACTTCCTCAACCATTGGGGAAAGTCCAGTTTGCTTCGACGGTCATTGAAATGAAAGATCTCTCGTATGAATTATAATGGCATCAAACAGATCCAAGCGTGGGCTCGCACGCGAAATATTCTAACGTGGTGATGCTATATATAACGCTAATATAAACAGAGAAGACGGTCCAAATCCGGGGTCTGATCTGACAGGTTTATCACGAGTCGCCAGCTGAATTTGATGGAAGGTCAAGCGTGGATACGATGATAGTATGGTTAGAGCGGATGTCGATACCCGAGACATACATGCACCGCGCACCGCCGCAATTGGCGTGGAAAACCATCTTGGTCCCATCAGGCGCAACCGTGGCACCCCCGGGCGCCTTCAAGTCAAAATCGCCCGTTTGGAGCAAGGCCCGATCAGCTCGCTGATAGGGACCCTTGATTGATTTGGAATGGGCATACTTGACATTGTACCCCAGTGTCGAGAAGCAGTGAGAAGAAAAGAACAGGAAGTACGTGCCATCTGCGCTGCGGATTATATTCGGGGCCTCGACTAGAGGGCCGTCGCTCTGCTCGCGGTCGAGGATGGTCACCGGGTCGCCAACCTTGGTGACGCCGTCTTTCTGTACTTGCTGCAGAAATATCGGGGTGGGCACGAGAGGGTCTTTGCCATTATTGCAGTCCCCGCCATGGCCGACGGTGTTGCCATCGGCTTTATACGTCACATACATGGTGCCGTCCGTGTCTTGAAACGGTGAGGGATCGATGGCGCCGCCGTATTTGTGCGGACAGGCAAATGGCTCATTCTGGGGAATGTATGGCCCAAGTGGATCGGAGTCTTGCGAGACCGCCGCCCCGATGCAATGATGCTTGCCGTAGTGCTTCACCAGGCCAGAGTAATAGACCACAAATTTCCCGTCGTGCTGGAATCGAAGGTATGAGAAGATAGTCCGTCAAGTGGAATAGGGGATTCACCTACCCGCTGGATCATATCGGGAGCCCAGTGGTTTTCCTTTCGTTCCCAGTCGCCCATTGTTGGCAGCGCATCATATCCCTTGTGAAGAGTCCAGTTCACAAAGTCGGTCGACGTGGCCACGGGCAGATGGATGGTGTTGGGGCTCTTCTTTTTGGGGTTCGTTGCAAAAGCATACCAAGTCCCATTATGCTGACGGAGACTCGGGTCTGGGAAATTGTGGAGAGCAAAGAGGGGACGGTTGGCCTTGGACTGGTAGCTAGGGTGATTGTGGTGATATTTTGGCTCGTATGCGACGGACTGGTCATGATTTCGACGGTGCGTGAGAGCAACTGGGAGAGCAATCACCAGTGCCAGGAATATCGTTCCAGACAACGAGAGTGCAATGACTATGGCAATCTTTGGTTGACCCCATGATCGAGGCAGCCAGTCTTTCTTTTCTTCCTCCACCGGCCCTGCCAGTGGCTTTGGTTCTGTCGAGTTTGGACTGTCTATGCCACCCGCTGATTCGCTTTCAGTGCGAGATTGAACCGCTGGGGGTGCGGTGTGTGTCTCATGCTGAGGGGCGACAAGTGCGTCACCCATTATGTTTTTTTGGTGTCTCTCCGTGCAAGAATTGCAGGAAGTGTTGGGTTCTGGGGTGATATTTGCATGCAGAAAGAAAGATCCAAGGTAAACATTAGCACAATTGCAGGTTACTCGGAGGTTGCTATGGGAGCGCGAGACTGCATATGAGCTCGACTCCTTGCATAGACTATGGAGACGGAAAATAAGGTAAGGAAATTGAATGAGACATCAAGACTGAGGACAAGTAAAGAGTTTTGTAATGACCGATAAAAGCGCAACCAAGTCGCAATTAGGGTTTGGGGCGGGATGAAGGGATCGAGCGACAAGCTGGCACGGTGCAATGTAGACCCTATCAGATATTACTGAGACAAAGATATCTAATTGTCTGAAGTCTCGGTACTTTGAGATATATCATTTCACATTTAGAAGAAGGCCTCGATTGAAAAAAGGAGACAGAAGAAAAACGGAGAACAAGCTTTGATAGGGGAACCAGGGCCAATGATTGTATTCAAATAAATGCCCGATTTCTTGCGGATTTTGACGTTTCTGTTGATCCATTCTTTGCAGAATTGCCCGGTCCATGACATAAATAGCATTGTTTAGCTATTATTTTGATCATGATTTGAACCACGGTGAGGAAAACCGTTTTGCTCCGGGGTATTCCAGGCAATCCTGCTAATGTTTCAGCCACATGGCATCAAGTCGAGATGTCAACTGTCTGCAACAGCCCTGGAGGTCTTGGGGCCGGAGAAAGCCACAAACCGTGGCTAGAGACTCCAGCAATCGGCCCTCGGTGTTTTGCCTATAGTATTCAGGCATGACCATGAACCTGCGCGTGCGTTGTGGTTGCATATCACGCCGGCTCTTGTCGAAACAGCCAATGTCGCTAGTCTAGTGGCATACGCGTTCTATCCACCAGGAATACTGCACTCAAGTAAAGTGGCCGAGGGTCAATGAATAACGCTGAACGATTCACACCAGGCAATAGTATTTCTGGTGGTGAACGGGTTCGTATCAGATCACTTCTGCAGTCAATGTTAGTCGAACGGCACGGAGTCCCAGTCACTTCTTTTCTAGGATATGTCATGGTTGATGCTAGCAGAGAGATGCTCCAGTCAAGGATAAGCATGACGAATAAGACACCCATTGTCAGGGCGATCATCGCCCGTTGGGGACGCGCGGCCGGTGGGGATGAGGCACGAGGCTGATCCTGTGAGATTTAGAAAGTGTCGCAATGGAAAGTAGATAGCTGTCGATTGCATTTCTTTCTCTCTGGAGATAGAGAGAAAGAGAAGGTGCATCCACCAACGCAGGATTCAATCCGCGGGTCGCTCGGCAGCCAGGAACCCAAGTCCGAAGGCCACGTGAGTGGCTCTGCAACAAGCATCTCTGCTGTCCAGCATACGCAATCCTCAATTTTACTTGACAGAAAGGTCTTGGTGGCAGCGGGGTTCGTCCTTCATCTTTTTTTCACTTCTTGGGCGCCATCGTGCCTTGCGCCTAGCGTTGACCCGGTTTTCTGATCTTGGCGCATCTCCTTTTTCTTCTCGTTTTGCGCATTCCCTATCTCCGGCCGGCATCGGATTGCATCTTGAACGACATTGATTCTACTCGACGGTGCTTGAAGAGTGCAGAATGCCATTCCCAAGATCCTCGTGAGCCAGGACCCGACCACGCCAAACGCGACTCGGCCACGAGGGCGAGCGTTGACGTCGAATCCCCCGATTGCTCCTCTATCGAAGACAAACAAACAGGCCGAGGTTTCTCCTGTCTTGATCCGCGCCAGCGCACAGCTGTTTTAATTCGATTAAGGAACTCGGCCGGTTCCAATCCCAGTTGCTCAGCATGCCTACGTTTCGCAAGTCGCTGCTCGCTGCCCTCTGCCTGTTCGCCTTCACCTTCTTCCTTCGCTCGACGCGAACGCCCGACGTCCCCGGTGCCCCGGGTTACAAGCCAGTGCACAAGATCTCGGAGGAGCAAGAGGCTGCAGAATTGGATGCTGCGCGATTGAAGGCGACCAAAGGGTGGTCCCAACAGCCTCTGACGGAGTCGTCGCTGGCACCATTACGCGATCGCCTCCGGTACCAATTCCCCTACCGTCTCGAGAACAGGTTCCCGGCCTATATCTGGCAGACCTGGAAATACACCCCGGCCTCCATGTGGTTCAAAGACGAGTACCGCGTCACCGAGGCTAGCTGGACCGAGCTGCACCCGGGATTTGTGCACGACGTAATTACCGACGACCTCCAGCGCAATCTGATCCAATACCTATACGGCTCGATGCCAGATGTATTTGAGGCGTACGAATCGCTCCCGCTGGCGGTCATGAAAGCCGATTTCTTCCGATACTTGATCCTGTTGGCGCGTGGCGGCATTTACAGCGACATTGACACGCTGGCCCTGAAACCCGTGCGCGAGTGGCTCCCCGAGCCGCTCGACCGGGCCACCGTGGGTCTCACTATCGGCATCGAGGCCGATCCGGATCGTCCGGACTGGCATGACTGGTACACGCGCCGCATTCAGTTCTGTCAGTGGACTATCGTTGCCAAGCCGGGACACCCTGTTCTTCGTGACATGGTGGCTTATGTCACCGAGGAGGCCCTGCGCATGAAGAGGGAAGGGGTTCTCAAGAAAGGAAAAATGGATAAGACTATCATGGAGTTCACGGGTCCGGGTGCCTGGACTGACGCTGTATTCCGCTACTTCAACAACCCGGCCTACTTCAATATCCAGCCGGGGGATCGCAACGTCACCTATGAAGACTTTAGTCACCAGACTACTCACCGGAAAGTTGGCGATGTGGTTGTCCTGCCTATTACGAGCTTCAGTCCGGGTGTTGGGCAGATGGAAGCTGGAGATACCGACGATCCTATGGCTTTTGTGAAACATGAATTCGATGGTACGTCTTGAACATACTGTTAATTTGAAATTCATACTCACATCGCCTTCTCAGGAACATGGAAAACAGACCCGTCGCTTTGAGCGGCATTCCAAGTCCAGGTTATCATTTGATTATTCTGGCTTTTTTTTTTTGACTGACCTCCACCCACGAAAGCATAATCTGCCCACCAGATATGCTATGTGGTGAAGTGATTGTTCGTCGCCTCCGTTCGTCTCCGCCTGGCAGCAAAAAGCACCGAACCCAGTCTCAGGAGCTCTGGGAACAACCTTTATGGGCAGGAACCCAGTGTCTTGCCGGAAATATCCAAGACTCCACCCTCAGGTCTCTCTATTCGGACACTGCCTCGAGCAATGCTGTCGACTCGGGCGACCATCCTTGATTTCAATCTGAACTCCAGATTCTTTTTCTGGGACGCCGTCAACTATATAAAGACACCACCGGCCGGTTCCCCGGTTGTCAGTGACATGTAGGAGAAGCGTCAACCCAGAACACGCGATTATACACACGCGATCCATGTCTAATGATTCCCCCTCTTGTGTACGAATGTCTCCTCCGTCTCCGGCATCATTGTTATTATTTCCTGTGCTATACAATTCTTTTATTCAGCGGGCTAGAACCTTCATCAGAAGACAGTTTAATGGCGAGAACAGCAGATAAAATAGATTTCCTCATTCCCACGGCTACAGTCCTCCAGCTTTGGAGCATTGGAGGCATTGGAGGCATTGCCAACCTCTTGAATGAGAAGAAAAAAGGTACAATTGAGAGCTCTCCTCCAGACCATATGTTATAAGGGTTGGATATTTTTTTCTACCACGTAATAGAAGCAGAATGAGTTGTGCAATCATCCAAGAAATCAATTCACCAAAGGGTATGTTCCAAGATCAAAACCAAAACCAAGAACAAGAACAAGAGAGATATATACGGATAGGAAGATGGGGTGGAGGTTGGGGTTATATGAGAACATTGACACGAATACAGAGAAAGACAAGGGACAAGAATAAGGACAAAACAGCCACCCAAAATGCATGATCATCAGGCCATCCCACAGACACGCGATCATGTCCAGAAGCGAAGGCATTACAAAAACCGATAAAAGAACGGGTCATGGGGGAGACATGAACGGGAGACCCTGGAGCATAATGCGATCCAAATATTTGCACTTGAAAAGAAAATGTTGCCAGAGAGAGTCCCACCAGGATCAGATGGTAAACCCCAACAGACGCGGAGTGATATACACAGAGAGTGAGAGATAAGAAGAAAGTGAGAGAAGGGTGAAGGGGGTGTAGTGAGTGGTAGGAGTAGGATAAGACTCCCAAGTAGCGTCGCGTGAGAGCGAGCAGATTGGTTGGCCTATTTCAACAAGCCTAAATGGCACGGCGATATTGAGCCTTCAGAGCCAGATCGGCTATTGGCGGCTTCGTGAGACCGTAGAATCAAAGAAGGGATGAGAGCAATCACGGTTGCAGACCCAGTGACCCAAAGGCCTTGCGCTCGCGCGAGCCAATGCTCGGAGACATAGGGTGCATAGAGCCGTGGGCCTTTAATCAGACTTCCTCTGCAAGGAAAAACGGGTAATCAAGGCGAAGCTTGGTCAAGCCGGACAGAGAAACCAAAGCATCAAAAGTCGCTAAACAGAGTGTCGTACTTCTTTCTCAAATCATCGGTGTAGAGGTTCTGGCCTCTGACATCAGGAGGATCCGGGTAATCCTCGAAATTGCCTGTATCGGCAGGGTGTGACACTTTCGGGAGAATCGGGCCCTTGACCCGGTGGTAGAATAAGTCATCCCATACTACCTCTTGGAAGAACGGGTGTGACTTGACTCGCACTGAGCCGCCGGAGATGTAGCCCAGTCGCTCCGTCGGGTTTGTTTTGCAGAGCAGGGAGATGATGTTCTGAGCGGCTGGTGACATGTTCGCAGGGAAGCGCAGATGGCCTTCGACAATCTGTTCGTAGATGCGCATGGGGTTCTGGTCCCAAAATGGGGGCTGTCCGACCAAAAATTCATAGAGCAGGATCCCCAGCGCCCACCAGTCTACGGCAAGTCCATGGCCGCTGTTGTGAATGACCTCCGGGGCCAGATACTCGGGCGTTCCGCACAAAGTGTATGTTTCACGGTTGTCCACTTGCTTCGCGAAGCCAAAGTCGACGAGCTTGATGTGTCCGTTGGCATCCAATAAAATGTTTTCTGGTTTGAGGTCACGGTAGGCGACGCCGTGGATGTCATGCAAAAATTCAATTGTCATTGTGATCTCCGCGGCATAAAACCTCGATGTTTCTTCGCTAAAACGCCGTGCCCGTCGAAGATAACTGAAGATCTCTCCTCCGGGGCAATAGTCCAGCTACTACTTGGTTAGCGTGCTGCAGAAACCCAAGACGAGTAGTTGCTTAGCAGATCCAGGCACCACTCACCAACATGTACAAACTCTGTTCATCCGAGAATGATGCGACCAACGTCGTTATGAAGGGGTGACCGACCACCCCAGCGAGGGTCTTCCGTTCGTTGCGCACATGTTCCACTTGCTTCAACTTGATCACTGACCAGTTCCGAATAGCCGAGGTCAGCAGCCGTTTGTTGCAAGCATTAACCAGAGGACCCTACTCACCATCTGCCTTGCGAAGAACCTTCAACGCATAAACCGTGTTTTTATCCTTCTGATCCTTCAGCCGCGCGAGCCACACCCGAGCAAAAGTGCCTTCAGGCCAAAAAAAAAGCAAGCAGTCAGATCACGAGCACTGGTTTAAGCAGAAGAGATTGGAGCATCCTAACCGGTACCGAGAGTCTTCATGAGCACGAAGTCTCTCACCCGCAGAGTCCTCGACGAAATACATAGCTGTTTCTCGTCGGGCCGCTCAGTGATGAGGAACGGGTTCGCGGAGCGCGGTGAGGAGCGAATAGACTCGACCAGCGACCTTTCCCGCTGATGGATCCCATTACGGGGACTGCTGCTAGTGCCGGTGCTCTGCATCTCATTCAGGGCAGAATGCTCGACTGTTCCGGTCGCCATTGGAGGGGCCAGGGACCATGTCTCATGCGGTAAGGAAAAAAACAAAAATTAGATGAGTCGAGCTTGTTCGCGCGCCAACCACATCGGCAACTGAGCTTGAACGGGTCTCGGGTCAAAAGAACATGTTCCCAAAATGAGAAGAGTAAGAAAGGGGAAAACGCGGGGCACCGAGAAAGTTGCGAAAATGAAGTTCTGCTCTGACGTATCCCATGGGGGCGGGGCTGGACGGGTAAAGGGGACAGAGCTACGGTGAGAAATCGGAATCTGCCAGCTGATCCTGGGGTTTGATCCCATTCTATGCACACTAGTATACACCCCGAAAATAATCATAATAACCTTCAAATGACTCCCCAGATCTCGGTCAGGGCTCTGGATAGCTACCACGCTCTGCTGATCCATCTATGGATGTGAGGCATTAGATATGCAACGCCATATGCGCCAGAGCCTTAGGCGACCAACTGTATGGTGGGTGGAAGATGTAGAGGAAGAGATCGGCGCCTAAGACTTCGAATTCAGAATCAACCCAACAATGAGACTATTGCGCGCGTTAGTAAATGACCTTGCTGATTCCTGTCACCCGGGGACACCTACCCGTAAAGCCCCAAAACTTCGCCGAAAATCAGGATGAGAATCAATCCCACATAGACTCGAGATTGTTGCATGTAAGCTCGAACACCCTAGGGACAGCGGTTAGAACTCTATAGCCCAGCAGGCGTCTCCAAGCCGGGGAAGTAGTTACCGCGTCACCAACGATACCGATAGCATATCCCGCGGCCACCCCCGAGAGGCCTACTGAAAGCCCGGCTGCTAGATGCATGAATCCCCTACACATTCCCCGTCAGTATGTGTCGACACCAAAGCTCATCTCGTCCCCATCCCAACGTACGTGTACAAGCTCATTTGCGTTGTTGGGTTCACCGTTTGCGCGATGAGAACTGCAATCACCAGACCGTAAACCGCGATAATACCGGACATGACAACGGGGATCAGGGACTGTAGGGTGAGAGTTCGGTCAGCGATGCTTGCCTGCGAGTTGTCAGGTTGTCTCCGCTTGTTGTCTTGCCTTCATGATCAGGTCTGGCCTAAATGTGCCCACGCCCGCAATCCCAATCCCCGACTTTGCCGTTCCGTAAGCTGCACCCGCCGCTGGGAGGTTGTCAGTAAGTGTTCGGTCACCCAAGGTTAAGACTCGACCATGCGCGGTTCACGTACATCCAAAGACCATCTTCGGGTGGATGAATCGTTAGCATCATATCCGGTAGTACGTCTTTCTCGATGAACTCACTGCGGCGGCAATGCCAGCCTAATACAGGGTCAGTATAACACTCCCAGCTCCGGATCGAGAGATACTCACAAAGGAAAAGAACGGAGCAAACTTGGGCGCAAGATCACTTTCAGCCATGGTGAAGGTGCCTAAAGTTGGATAGTATGACAAAAGTGAAAGGGAAAATCAGAGCGGTGCAAACCGAGACTGAGAGAAGCAAAGGTCACCGAGTGTTGCTATCGCGGCGTTGCTGCTCCCTGCGTCTCAAAGGGCCACTTCGCCCGCCGTAGCCGGGCCTTGGTCGCCCTCTGGCTATGACAATACCATACCACCCCTGTGGCTGCGTCTTTTCCGTGGCAACCACCGTTTCTCGTAATTAATTTACACGCCAATACCGGGCTCGCCGTCACTCGCCTCATCCTCGTTCTCCTGGTCCCTCCACCCCCCCAGTTGATTAGTTTTCAACATTCACTTCCTCCCCACCCCCCACCCTCCGTCAACACCCACTGTCTATTTCTCCTTTTGCCTCCTGCAGGAGAGATGCTGAGGGTATGAGCTCGCACGGAGCCTGGACTTTGTTGCGCTCACGGCTCCTGGCGCTCGTTTACGCTTGATTTTGATCTCGCCTTCAAAGTCCCTAGGGTTCCAAAACCGAGGGGAGCTATGGCATATTGAGGCCCTTTTTTTGCACAGAGACGCTTCTAATCCTTTTCCCTCTTGTCATTGTTTGCCACGAGGTCGCTACTTTCGTTGTCCCCGTTTGTTTTCTTCCGTTGTCTACGATCTTGAACAGTACCCTCTTGCGACGCCCTGAAACGCTCTCTACGATCGACTCGGATAACCACCCCTTTTTCGCCTCCTTTTTGAATCACGGCATAGACCTCATCTTTCGTATTCAACGGACTCACTGCGCCTCATCGATCATCGATCTCGTTACCATGGCGGATTTGGGAAGCCAGCGTAGCCGGAACTACCGGCCCTACGGCCCTTCCTCGTCCGTGCAGCGAGACGCTGCTTATAACGACATTTTTGGGAACGCACCGCCACCGGGACGCGCGCAGACAATGAACTCCCAAACCCCGCAGTTTTCCCAGGGTCGCGCTCATACCATGTCGTCGCATGTCGTGCAACCCCAATTTCAGAGACCGCCGCCGCCGCCAGCACGGCAAATCTCAAATGGATATGGACCGCCACCCACGCCACCCAACGGGTATACACCAGGGCCACCGAACGGACAGTACCAAGCATACAATCCGGGGGCTGCAACGATGACTTCGCAGCAACCACCGCGACCGTACCCCGGACGTTACGCTTATCCTCGACCCCAACGCCTGGATTCCAGACCCGGCCCGCCGTCCCAATACCCGGACCCCAGGGACCTCAACCGACCTTTGCCTCCACCTGCGTTGAATTCTGATGCGACGAGGTCAAGGTCAATGGCTAAATTGGGTGGTCCGGCGTACCCGGCCCCGCCCAGTAACTTCAACCACACCTCTGCCATCGCCTCCCGCCGGGAGCCTTACCACGCCGGTGCTCCGATCACTCAGTTGGGGCGGCCGGTCCCGGAGAAGCATACCAATGAGCGGGCCATGTCCATGACTTCATATGCGTCGGAACGAGATGCGCATATCATGAACAGCGGACGGTCCATCCCCCACAGACGACCGCCGTCGGGCCACGATCAACAGCAAGCAGCCCGATTCGATGCTATTCCACCAAGTGTACCGGATGTTTATGCCAAGCCCCCTCGTCCACCGAGTGATGCATCAATGAGATCCCGCACAATGTCCATGGCATCGACTATCGCGCCTGATCGTACGATGAGTGTGCAGAGTCAAGCCACTCAGAACTCCAATGGCCAATCTACTCTCGTCTCGAGCAATTCTCGCCGAAATAAATTTCCCGTGGTTTATCCTGCATTGATTTCCCGCGTCGCGGATGTGTTCCGAGAGAAGATCTCCCTGGGCGAACGCCAGAAGAACGGACTTTCATATCAGAATGCCTTCTCGGGAACAGACGCAGTGGATTTGATCGGAACCATCATCCGGACTAATGACCGCAACCTTGCCCTCCTGTTGGGTCGGGCACTCGATGCTCAAAAGTTCTTTCACGATGTTACCTATGACCATCGACTCCGAGACGCTTCCGGCGAGGTCTATCAATTCAAAGAAACGATGGGAGAGGATACGCCCGGCTCAGAAGTCAACGGTGTTTTCACCCTTTTGACAGAATGCTACTCCCCTACCTGCAACCGGGACAGTCTCTGCTATTCCATCGCTTGTCCGCGACGGCTGGAGCAGCAGGCCCGTTTGAACCTGAAACCTCAGCCGGTTCTGAGAACTTCGGCCTCCAAGGGAAGCTTGCACATCGATGATGACGACGACAATGACAATCAAAAGTTATGGATCAACATGGTTCCCAAAGAAGTCTCGGATGCTCTCGATGACCATGAAAAGAAACGGCAAGAGATCATTTTCGAAATCATGTACACGGAGCGCGATTTCGTCAAGGACTTGGAATACCTGCGGGATTTCTGGATGCGGCCATTGCGCGCTGCAGGCCCTACAAACCACTCTCCTGTCCCGGAACATCGACGAGAAAAATTCATCCGAACTGTCTTTGGTAACTGCTTGGAGGTGCTGAAGGTGAACAGCGGCCTCTGTGAGGCGTTGAACACGCGGCAGAAGGAGAGCCAAGTGGTTCAGACCGTTGGTGACATCTTCCTTCAACATGTGCCTCGCTTCGACCCATTCATCAAGTACGGTGCCAACCAACTCTATGGAAAGTACGAGTTTGAGAAGGAGAAGGCCTCGAACCCCGGCTTTGCAAAATTCGTCGAAGACACTGAGCGCCTCAAGGAGTCCCGGAAGCTGGAGTTGAACGGCTACTTAACAAAGCCCACTACTCGCTTGGCCAGATACCCGCTTCTCCTTGAGTCAGTTTTGAAGTACACCGCGGATGATAACCCAGACAAGGAAGACATTCCCAAGGCTGTGAAGATCATCAAGAGTTTTCTGTCGCGCGTCAATACCGAGAGTGGAAAGGCAGAAAATCACTTCAACTTGGTCCAGCTGAACGCATCACTGAAATTCGGTCCCGGGGATTATGTGGACCTGAAGCTCACAGAGGAGAACCGCCAAATGCTCACGAAGATGGCGTTCAAGAAAACGACAGCCGACAGTTCAGAAGTCACTGCCTATCTCTTTGATCACGCCGTACTACTCGTCCGAATCAAGGTGGTGAACAAACGTGAGGAATATCGTGTCTACAAGAAGCCAATTCCGCTCGAGCTTCTAGTGATTGCGCAGATGGACGAGGTGATCCCCCGGTTAGGAATCGCCAAGAGACCCTCGTCAAGTCTTTTATCCAACAAGGCCGTCATCAATCCTCCCCCAGCCAAGGACGGGCAGCTCCCGATCACATTCAGACACCTCGGGAAGGGAGGATACGAACAGACTCTTTACGCCACGTCCCCCACCCAAAGGCGAAAGTTCATTGAAATGGTGGAGGAGCAGCAGAGAAAGCTTTGGGAACGCAACAGCAATTTCTATAACAAAACGGTGCTCTGCGAGAATTTCTTCTCGGCTATCAACCGGGTGAATTGCCTTGTTCCAATCGGTAAGTCAATATCCGCACATTCTTGCCAATATTTCGCTCGCTAACTCGCGGTCAGATGGAGGTCGAAAGTTAGTCTACGGAACGGACAGCGGTATCTATCTCTCTGAACGTTGGCCCAAAGAGAAATCCGCCAAGCCGAGGAGGGTTCTCGACGCAAGCCAGGTCACGCAAATCGATACTCTGGAAGAATATCAACTACTCCTGGTCTTGGCGAACAAGACTCTCACTTCTTACCCAATGGAGGCTCTTGAACTAGGAGAGGGCCAAAACGCCATTGCCAAGCGTCCCAAGAAGATTCAAGGCCACGCCAACTTCTTCAAGGCGGGCATTGGCCTCGGCCGCCACCTGGTCTGCTCAGTCAAGACATCGGGTCTCTCAAGTACCATCAAAGTGTACGAGCCCATGGACAATCTGGCAAGGGGCAAGAAGAAGTCTGCGGTCAGCAAGATGTTCCAGAGTGGCCAGGACACGCTCAAACCATTCAAGGTTCGTTCTCATTGTCTTATTTTCAGATTCATTGCAAGTCACTAACTTTTCTCAGGAATACTATATCCCTGCCGAATCTTCTTCGATTCACTTCCTGCGGTCCACCCTCTGCGTTGGCTGCTCACGTGGTTTCGAGGTAGTCAGCCTTGAGACCACCGAGACGCAATCCCTTCTCGACCAGGCTGATACGTCTCTCGATTTCGTGGCTCGCAAAGAGAACGTGAAGCCTATCCACATTGAGCGGATGAACGGTGAATTCCTTCTCAACTACAGTGACTTTTCGTTCTTTGTCAACCGCAATGGGTGGCGGGCCCGACCCGATTGGAGGATCTCGTGGGAAGGCAACCCGAACGCCTTTGCCCTCTCGTACCCCTACATCTTAGCATTCGAGCCCAACTTTGTTGAGATCCGCCACGTGGAGACCAGCGAGTTGATCCATATCATTACTGGAAAAAACATTCGCATGTTGCACTCTTCCACCCGAGAGGTATGTCACCCTGGGAGCCTTGGAGTCGTTATTTTCTTTGGTCTTTGCTAATTTTATCTCCAGATCATCTACGCTTACGAGGACGAAGGGGGTGAGGATGTGGTTGCCAGCTTGGACTTCTGGAACAAACCACAACAACACGGGGTGTGATACCGTACCCAGTGCATGACACAGATGAATTCGCGTCGACTTTTTCACCTCCTCTTTCCTTCCCTGTTTTCTTTCGTGGGGCTTCATCCACTCCGCTGTTCCTCGAGAGCGATTGTCCAGCATCCTTATATCCCCGAAACAAAAACTGCTGGTTAGGATTCGCTAAGGAAGACGGGGAAATGAAAGAGAAAGAGAGAACAAAAAGGACCTCGTTTTATTTCAACGCCCTTCTAATGATGTTTTGGCTTTTCTATCCTTCTTCTCATCCATATTCCTCCGTTCTCTTGACGCCGAGCGTACCTTTTGCCGTTGTGTCTGTACCGTGACGAAGATCCCCCTCTTCCTCGTCTTCTCCACAGTCATCGCCCTTCTGTTTTCCTCTCTCTTTCTCTCTCCCTTTCCGGCAAGCTGCTTCTTGAAGCCTCAGGGAGCTTGCAACCTTTCTTCTTATCTCCCTTTCTCGTTTCTCTCTTGTGTGTACAATGGGAGCGCAAATACCACTTCTCGCGCGTGTCTGCTTCTACTTATACTTTCTGCATCTTTGTTCTTGTTCTTGTTCTATGTTTTGCTTTTTTCTTCGTTTTCGATTTTCTGCTACTTCTTTTCCATTAAAATTCTTTGTTCTTTCCCCCACCCCTTTGTCTATTGAATTCTTTTGTTTCCCTTCTTCCATTTCTGGTTTTTTTGTTCCTCCGCATAGCCTGCGAAGTGATGCCTATATCTCTCTCGACTTCTTTGTATTGTTCAATTCAAAGTATTTCTCTATCTGACCCACTTTGGCTCGGGTTTCGTGACTTTCTACTTTATGTCAGAATGCTTAGCATTCGGTGGCAATATCTGTAGTGGTGTTATTTTTTTCTGTAGCTCTCGTGCCCATTCATTTTCGCGATAGAAATTGGCCGAGGATAAACCGGTCAAAGTAGCTGTGTTGATGTGGAACTCGGGGAGAGATGTTCATCTACAGAAGCAATGGGCCGGCAGGTACAGGTATGAGATGACAGATTTTTCGTATGCATCAAGTGGAAAATGCTTGTGCTTGGAAGCCGCCCCACACATCCTTAGTATATAAACACCCTTTTAAGGCTTTTTGAGGGTTACGAGCCTTCTATGCCTACATTTAGTGTGAGTGTTTAATGAATTTATTGCACTCTTTAAGGAAGTTCTATCACTTTAATTTTGCCTAAAGGAACTTGATTCAGCTGGCAAGTATGGCTTCAACTATGTGAGCTATCTAAGTTCGCCTAGAATTAACTTTCAACTTTATTGATATTTCACTAAATCGTATGGGTTCAATAGTATGGCCCTTACAAGTACATCCTGGAAAGCGTCATGCTGACTTGCAGACAAGGAGCGTAGCTTATGAGATAGTCATGAATAGTCGCTAGCTTTGACAACTCCAGATAACCAGCGTTTGCTTTCTTGTTTGACAAAGTGAATCTCGCTGCCATCATTCTTTCTGTTTCTTATGAGCACCCCTCCCAAATGTCTCATACCTCTCATCCCCTGAAGAGCAACCTTTCATTCCCGCGCAAGACTAGATTCCAGTCAAGTTTTAAGTCTAGAGTTAAGAACCTGCGGGGGCAAAGTACTTTTCACCCTTGATCCATGAGCTGGACATATTTTGGCTGATTATCTGAATTCCCAGGTCCTAATCTATGTACCTATCAATGCAACTCATGTACATGAGCTGCCTCTGGCTTATACAGCAGCAAGCTCTCCGCGGATCGCTATGACTCGGATTATCTCAGATTTGGCGATGAACATGCCAGTGGCCGAAATACAGATCCTCAGTATGGCGGGTAAAGAAGATGCGATCTACATACCCCCTAAAGATGAGAAAGCGCTGATATTGACCTCTAATCGTCTAGCACCCCGGATTCATCATCACGGAAGAAAATATGGAACATGGTTATACGCACGATACCTTGCCAGTTCCATTCGATGAAGAAAGCTTGCCGGGCAACTTCTACATCTGGGCGACTACCAAAAAGGTGGCGTTTCTGCATGGCCGTTTTGTGTGGATAAACTGGGATGTCGAGGAACTGATGGCAATAAAGTCTAAGATAGAGATGGATAAAGGCTTCTTGAGGATGGGGTTACAAGGTGTGGCATCCCAGGATTTCCCCATGCTGCTAGCCGGTATGGGTCGGGCTGTATAAGAACCTTGGAAAGCTTTCAATCTTTAATTCATTTTCGCTAGTCAACAGAAAATATTATACAACCCTACTTCACACTACCAAGTATAGAGTCAAAACCTATTAATCATACTTCCGTTCGGATGTGGACTTCATACCAAACGAGAAGTTTATGTTAGTTGTATGCTATAGATTTGACATAGAGTCTACTGGCTTAAAGCACATGAATGGGGCTTTGGGCAAAAGGGACGAAAATGGCATCAATGGTAGCTAATTTCAGCGATCGATGTACTAGGAGTCAGTGTCGAGGTGTGATATCCTTCGTTTTCCTTTTCTCTCTCTCTAAATGTTATGATTGCTATAGCAAGATTAAATTTCTCTTATTCAGTTTCTCCCTATTTACTTTCCTGCTTTATATCACTTCCCCTCTATTTTAAGCAATCTCATCCACAGACTACTCCTATACCGGGACCATATTACCCTCTTCCAGATCATCACTCTCTTCGAGATCGTCATCCTCTTCATCCTCTTCAGGAAGGTCATCCTTTCCATCATCCCTCTTCCCCTTCCCAGAAGTACCACTCTTCCCAGAAGTATTATCGTCATCTTCATCATCATCGTCGTCGTCGTCATCATCACTATGTGGGGTGCGTTGATCTTCCACCAGGGCCTCTCGGTTGTCGTTAAACCTTTGATGCATTTGTAATAGAACATACTGCATGATCGAGCTCTGGAAGGCCGCCGGTACCGCATCTTGCGCTTTCCAATAGTGCTCTACAAGCTCTCCCCCGCAGCCATATTTGGCTTTGGTCCTCGGAGACCCATTTGCTTCTGCACAAGGAAGGCGCTTCACATCTTCTGTGTCGTTGAACAGGTGTCGCGTGTAGGTTGAAAAAGCGCCTTGTTCGTGGGGGAAGTTATACTTGTACTTGGAACATCCTTTTTGCTTGTGATCCCAAGCACAGGAGAACCATGCGTCCAACAGCTGCCGAGTCCGGGGCGATCGCTGTGCAATAAAAAACCCCGCGTTTTGGTTAATGCCACCGCGCTTGTCATCATTTTCGGCTCTATCGGGATCGTCGGCTGCGGCGACAAGCGTGCGCGGAGTAATGCCCCAGCGATTGAAGAGGAATTCCAGGGGAACAGCAGGATACTTGAACACGGTGTCAGCATCCATGAAAACGACAAAGTCATAGTGCTCTATGTTTTTTCGGATCTTGGCGACCTTCGTCCATCTAGGGTTTCTGTCATTCGGTGCATCTGTGTGAACAAGTTTGTAGTCATAGCCGTGGAGAGCGGCTGTACCACTCACTGGGTTAGTGAAGAACATCGTATCATTGTGTGGAATAAAACAATTCACCGTAGAGATAATGGCCAAGTCTACCCGGTGTCTCGATGGCCAATTCACTCAAATTGAGAGATTGATCACTGAGGATTTGTCCCTTTTCATGGAGAGGCCGGCTCTCAACATCCAGGATCAGGAGATTCTTTCCAAATTTCTGAGTGTAATGGAGTGGTTGGGTGGGGGGTATTGAATAGTTCGATCCAGAAGGAGTGATAAATTCCCGCGCATCGACGGGAAGCATGTATGGCTGTAAAATATTGCGGAAATTATCGAACAGAGGAGCAACGGGAGGATCTTCAGAGCCATTGTTTGAAGTATCAGTATCAGTATTACCAGACACCGAGGCCTGTGGCCATGAGGGATTGGAGGATGAAATCCTGTGCCCTGAGGAATGGGGCCAGGAGAATTGGGGCGACGAAGCTTGGAGCCGTGAAGGAGAGGATGTCGAGGTCTTGAACATCAAGGGTGTTGCATGACGGTAGGATGTCTGAAAAATAAGTAATATCAAAAATGCACCGCAGACGAGTAGGACGGACCGCCGTTGAGTCAACCTGGAACTTGGCATTGAAACCAGGGAGAAACCACGGCTTTCCGACATGTTGAGTGCAGCTGTGGTATATCTGGATATTCGTTTCAAAGGAACCTATTCATGAAGGAGGCACGTCGACCTAATATTTATATACAAGTGGTTTGGGCTGGAATAGGCAAAGCAATCAGCCCCATGATCACGCGAGCCATCCTGAGATCCTTTCTCTAGTCGGCCACAATCCTCATCACCTATCCTGGGTTCTATCATGGGACAATCTTGTCCTGTAATGTATCAAGACAAAAGTATCATGCATTAAGGTACAATTGTTCTACCTTGCTTGGTATAGTAGTAGTGGTCTGAATTCATCCAGTTTGGACATTATGAGAATAATTGTATATGAGTATAATTAGTATCAATCCGTATCATTACCAGGAACCTCGAATCCCGGCAATCCAGGCAATCCAGAGACTGTGATGGCTCTCAAAATCAGCTTTTTACCATTCGTGAAGGTGACCGGAGATTCAGGGGTAAAAACGAACCCAGCGCCCCCACTTGAAGCTGCGATGGGTCCAAGGCGCTTGGAACTAAAGCCAAGTTAAGCATGTACCAATATAGCTAGATCAAGGTAGATACGGCATTTCCTCTTATTGTTTGTCTTCTGTGACACAAGAGGGATGTTTTTGGCGTGGGGTTCTGGGGCATATCTACATGCACGCGCCCCCAAATTTTGCAGGGACTTCCCCTTATTGCCAAGAAAGAGGATCTGTCGGAGCACTGAAGAAGTGTGGAACCTCTATTATCATTGGTTCATCATAAGGCGAGTCCATATGTCGTCAAAAACCCTGCCATTCCAACCACTATAAGAGAAATAGATAAAAGAAACATACGTTAGGTATAATTAAAGGTGGCCCTTATTATAAGTCTATTCCGTCTGGGTCTTGACAGAGGAAGGATCTATCTCCTTGGGTCAAAAGTAGCTCTAAAGAGCAGGCTCAATAGATGCAGCATCTCGTCAGCTACTGAGGTGTAGTTCAATCATAATAATTAAAGACCATTACTCTTTCGCTTTGTCCTCGGTAGAGGGTCAATTACTGCTGTGGGCATGATCAATGAGAGATTATAACTATAGGGTATTCGTTGCAGACGAGCTTTATCTGTAGATAAATAAATAGACTGAAAACGTGTATTGTGATTGTTTCAAATAAACTAACTATTCTCTCTAAATCATATCTTCGATAGCAACCAAACTATTCATATATAGATCGAACGCTTCTTTTAGAGAACCCCCCGGTATAGTGCTCTAATACCTAATATAATATTAGTCAGGTTAAAGAAAAGCCCATGTATATAATAACTTGAACGTATAGATTGCAATTGCTCTTCGATATCATCGTGTTGATGACTTGCCTTCCTCGTCATAGACCAAAATGGAGGAATAACCATCCCAACAGCCAGGAAACACAAAGAGAAAAAAAATCCAAGACAAAGTGCCAAGGAGATGGTCACATAGACCATGGAGACCACCGCACCTTCATATTGGAACAAACAAGGAGTGAAGAAAAGTTGGGAATGAACACTCCAAGAAACAACCTTCCAAGGTTAGGTTAAGTTGTGTTGCACGTGATATGGCTCCATCTGATTGGTCGAGCCTGGTGTTTGGTATAGTATCAACTTAGATAACTGAGTTGGTTACCTACGTTGAAAAAGGAAGTATCCTTTATATAAATAAAGAAAGTTCCGTTCTGTCCTGCGTCTGACAGAGAGAGCTCATTTTTGGGGCCATGGACTTTGATTTGAATATAGATTCGGAGGACGTCCACGGCGTTCTTTCCTTGCTACCTCATACCCGTCTACCTACATTACTGACTAGTCTACACTGTCGAGTCCCAGACAACACATACACAGACCAGGGTACTTTTTCTTCCTCATTTACTATCGGGCTGGGAAGATATATAAGGGAGAGAAAAAAATGAGAGATGGATAATAGACAGGGGCATGAACAACAAACGCACTCACTTCACAAAGGGGGAAGACACAAGAAAAAGAAAAGGCAAGAAAGAAAAACACAAGAGAAGAAAAAGAAGAGGGAATCTTGCTGCGCTGTGGACTTTGGACAAAAGGTGCCAGGGGTTAGGAAACAGGAGGGAAAGGAAAGAGAAAGAAGGTGGGTGCGGACAGGGAAATAGAAGTTAAAAAGAAGGGTATGCAGAGAAAACAGCACTTGGCAAGGATAGGACTGTTCGCCTGGACCTTCCCGAGTCAGGAGAGGGAAGCATGGTAGTCGGGAGGAGCGAGGGGGATCGAGGGACTTGGGGGTGGTTGCACCGAATGACTCGCAAGGCACGCAGAACGGGCATCGAACAGCCAAACTAGAACAAGTTGTGAGCTTGACCTGTCTCGGCCTTCCATCGGAAGCAGGGAAGAGCGATGCCTCTCATCGAAGCCGGAGCGTTGCATTCTATGTGGAGTTCTTGTCCATTCTCCGCAGAGAGCAACAGAAAAAGGAAAGGAAAAAAGATGAGAGAAAAAAAAGCTATTAACGTGAATAAACAGTCAATATTATCCCCATAAACAGAAACCAACTTCGTGCCACGAAGTCCATGATGTTGGCACAAACGGTATCACATTGCGAACCGGCGCCCCGCTGAATGAGCCGCATCGTCGACAGGGTATATCTAGGCTTCTCCATTGGCTTCGCTGACATTGCCCTGGCTTGCCTCGCGCGCCATGCGAGCCTCGATTTCTCGGAGCTGGCTCTCGCGAGCCAACAGCTCCTGCCGCTTCTCGGCAATTTCGCGCTGCACCTTGAGTTCGATTTCGCGCAGCTTGTCCTCCTCGCGGCGGAGCTGCTCTTCCTTGAGACGCACGGATTGCGAGGCCAGATCCTCGGGGTTCATGGTCGAGTCTTGGGGCCTGGCTCTGAAAAAAGAAAGTCAGTATGGGAAGCGCGGCCAACGGAGAAAAGAAAAATGACATGAAAGACGTACGGAGTAGCACCATCCACGCTCTTACTGAGCTTCTCGGTACGGTAGTTTTCGTAGAGGAAGTCATGGGTAATCTCCTTCAGGTCGGCCAGGTGGCTGTGAAGGAGAGCGCTGCGAATAGCCAGGAAGTCGGAGTGCCGGGGGTTCTCGACCTCGACCACACCCCACGGGTACTGTCGGGCGCGCACTTTTCGGTTCTCAATCTCCACAAAGTCCTCCGAACCCACGATAGCGAAAGGCATCAGTCCACGAAGCTCGGCATTCTCCTCCACGGTGTCCTCATCATCCTCTTCAATATCGTAGGGGAAGTTGTAGACGGGGATGCGGTAGTGTTCAATGTCCTCCATGATCAGCTTCTTCGACTCGGCCAATTCTGCGGGGGTGAGAGAGTCGGCCTTTCCAATGACGGGGATCACGTTCACACGGGGGGAGAGGCGCTTCATCAATTCGATGTCGAGTTCGCGCAGGCCGTGGCCGGTGGGCGTGATGAAATACAGCAGCACATGCACTCGGTTGTCCCTGAAGCGGGGGTTACGCTTGATCCGCGATTCCTCCGCAAGAATATCATCGTATTGGCGCTCGAGGTAACCAACAATCTCGCCAAAGCTATCGGGTATGATGTTAGCCAAGGTCATGGGGGGGGGGGAGCCACTCTGGCGGGTGACATGCCTGGCTTCGTTGTCAATCTGGTCACCAAAACCGGGGGTATCGACAATGGTCAGGGAGATGCGGGTGCCTTCCTCGTCCAATTCGAGCTCTGTCGGCCCGAGTCAGTATTCATTGTCCGGGGTTGTGATCGTGTGGGGGACTCGGGAGTAAAATCGACTCACCGACAGTGACAGGCTTGATACGAACGCCCTCCTCGAGGTGAGCATTGGCCGCATCATCGGCATCCTTGCCTTCCAGAACTTGCTTGCCACAAAGGGTGTTCACGAAGGTTGTGCGCCCTGAACCGGAAGAATTGAGTCGTCAGTAACCATACATAGACCACGATGAATGAGCTCATCAGGGGCAGAATTACCAGTTCCACTGGCGCCGCACACCATCAGACAGAACTGAATTCCCTTCTTGACATTCTTCTTGCGACGAATCTTGATCTAGTATGGAGACAGACTGGAGTTAGCTGAGGGACATTTTTTTCGAGCAGGTATAGGAGAGCACCGAATCAGGGGGATAAAAAGCACATACCGCGTTGAGAGCCGACGACATGGTGGGCGAAAAGAAAAAGGAAGAGGACCAGAGAAAAGAAGAAAAGCAGATGGAGAGGGCCAAAAGACAAGAAGTTGAGTCTCTCCTGAGAGCGGAGAGTAGGGGGGGAGGGAAAGAGCGACTGTTTCCCCCTTTCCCTAAGAGTCTCGGACCAATCACAGCCCGCGTTGTTTTCCGGCCTTAAGGCACCTTTTTCTTCCGGTCGACGGCGCGTGCCAAGCTACACAACGCCAATTGCTTGTGACGGTCTACAATCTCCAGCTTTTTGATTTCCTCGGCCTTTCTATGCGTTAAGTTTGCGCATTGCTGTACACTCAGGGGTTCCTCCGGTGGGTCGGATTTTTGATTATGTAATTGATGCGAGGTCTTGTGCCTTAGGCAGAAATCTGCGGGAGAGATCCACCCGCGGGTCAAGCTATCCACGTCCACTGCTGCTTGGGGTAGCTCGTCATGTCCCGTTGAAGTCTCTTCGGGGGCTCGATCATTTACCTGTTCATTTACCTGCTAATATTTTCTCTATGCAATACAACTTGCCTTGAACTACTCACATCTCAAAGCTTCTCCGGGTCTCCCTCGGATCTTGTTAGCTTCGCAGCTGGTTCGTCCCAGTCATGCTTCATGGATACACCCCAAACCCGAGGTCACAATGAACACACGCCAAGTCATCGATGAGTCTGTGGGGCCGTACTCGCTGTCGGCGGCCTTTAACAGCGACAGCAGCTGCTTCTCAGTGGGCTTGGACACCGGGTTCTGCAGTATGAGATACCTGGGAGCTGCTCCCGAGCTATAACAGCCAGTGCCGAAGCTAAGAAAGAAATCAGTTTTTAGTGCCAACCCCTGTGAGCTCAAAGTCTCCCGAGGTGAGCGACACTTCTTATTTCTTAATCGCCTTGAGGACCGCTGACCAAATGGGCGTTGCGCTTCACTAGACTTCAATGCGGGCATCGGCGTGGTCGAAATGCTAGGCCAATCCAACTATCTGGCCATCGTGGGCGGAGGCCGAAATCCCAAGTTCCCTCAGAACAAGGTGCGCTCGATCATTTCCGACGGTGCTTAGTTTCGTCTCATACTCATAATTTTTCTCGCAGTTGGTCATTTGGGACGATGCGAAGCAGAAAGCAGCCCTCACCCTCGAATTCCGCACCTCCGTCCTCGGCATCCGCCTTTCTAAATCCAGAATTGTCGTCGCGCTTTTGAATAGCATTCACGTATTCGCTTTTTCCAATCCTCCGCAGAAACTCTCGGTTTTCGAGACCTCCGATAATCCTCTTGGTTTGGCTTGTTTGGGACAGAAGCTGCTCGCCTTTCCTGGTAGGTCTCCAGGACAGGTCCAGATGATTGAGCTTGAGACGGGGAACATTAGCATCATCCCCGCCCATAGTACTCCGCTGCGGGCGATAGCCTTGAGTCCCGACGGGGAGGTCCTGGCAACGGCGAGTGAAGCGGTAAGACTCTGTAGACGTCGAATATCTCCGGCTGGCCATTGACCGAACTATCAATAGGGGACCTTGATTCGAACCTTCGCTACAGGGAATTGTACGAAAATGGCAGAATTGCGGCGGGGTGTAGATCATGCGGTGATATTTTCTCTTTCCTTTTCTCCTTCCAACTCCTTGCTTGCAGTGACGTCCGACAAATCTACTCTCCACATCTTCGACCTTCCACATCCGCACCACGTCGGCCGCAGCCAGTCGCCGGCCTCGGGCTCTGAGGAAGCTACCAACCAAAAATGGGGGATCTTGGGCAAAATTCCCTTGCTTCCACGCGTATTCTCGGACGTGTACTCATTTGCCAACGCCCACTTTGAGATGGGCGACGAAATAGCCCCCGGTTCACCCTATCTACCACCGCTTAGGTCCTCGTTAGGTCGACCACCCAAAGGCGTCATTGGCTGGCTGGATGACCAGACATTATTGGTGATTGGATCTGGCCGAGAAGGGCGTTGGGAGAAATTTGTTCTCCGGGACGGCGATGATGGGAAGAGGCATTGCCTGCGAGAGGGATGGAAAAGATATCTTGGTGGCTGAAGATGCAATGCATCCACCGTTTTCGTCTTTTTGCAGCCCATGGATACCAGCACAACGCGTGAAACCACCACGCATGACAAGTTTGAAGAGCCGTGTCTTTCCGGAGAAGCACCCTGGTCAGACCAGGGGCGCAACCATAGTCGATGGGGCCCGAGGAAACAGGTGTACTTCGCAGATTTTGAACCAAGTCAATAGATCATAGTTTTGATATATTCACCGACGGCGATCCCGTCTGTCCCGATCACTTCGATGCCTCCGAGACTCAGGCGAGCGCGATCTCACTGGCGATCGATCCCTTCTTGATCTCTCGTCACGCGGTGACCGATGACGGGATTTCCTCTGCCGCCCCGGAGAAAGGTCATCGCGATGTCTGCGTTCGCGCGAATGGGACCGGTGCCGGCGATGATGATGCCGGCTGGATCGTTCCCTGCTGTCGTCTCGTCGCCGGGATGATCTCTTGCCGCTGCTCTTCAGTTTTTCGACAGCGAGCGCCACCTCTTCCTTCTTTTCATCAATGAGGAACTCCTTCATGGGGTCCTCCTCGTCGTGGTTTTGTATCAACTCCTGGAGTTCCCTCTCTTCTCTCAACACAGGCCGCCTCTCTTCCCGGTCCGACGCATCGCTCGTCCTTCTCTTTCTCCAGCTATCTCCTTCGCTGCGTCCGCTAATCTCCGTATCGCCCATTAATTTAGCCACGTTGTTTTCTTCCTCCTCCTCTTCGTCGTCCCGCTTCTTGTATCGGGTATGGTCTACGCGGAGCATGCGCCCCAAGACGGTTGCGCCACCCAGATTGTCCACAGCCAGATCTGTACTGCGCTGGTCCTCGTACTTGAGGAACGCGAACCCTCGACTCTTGCCTGTTTCCTTGTCGCGAACCAATTTTACGTGCACCGGCTCGCCATATTGTGAGAAGATTGCCACGATGTCGCCTTCGGAGAGATCAAATGGAAGCCCGCCAATGTAGATGTAAGCTGTATCGCGATAGTCCGCATGCCATGATGCTTCTGGTGGTCTTTTAAAAACGAGCGAATGACAAGTCAGCTATACAGGTCCTCGTGGGAGCAAAGAAAGAAAGACGAAGGGAAAAAAAAAGAGCTTCGCATGAGCTTGGCTAAGGAGACTTACATGGCATTTTCGAGCTCGCGCTTATTGAGCGCCTGGACCTGGCGGATGCCGTTCATGAGGCCGAGGAATTCCTTGACGTGGTGAAATTGCAAAGTAGTGGGATCCTCGACGTTGGGGAGTAGCTTGGAAGCGCAGAAGTTGGAGAGAGAAGAAATGTGGAGCACCGGCGGACCCGTATGAACCGCCAATTGTTTACACGCTCTCACTGCGACAACCCCCCTGCTCCATCTGGAATACGTGACGTCGTCGGAAGGGGCTTCAACTTGGTGATTTCCAGCTTTCAAAGAATTTTCTTTTTCTTAGGAAAAAGAAAGTCTTGGTTGGTTTGACCTGCGGTTTGCCAGCTCTCCCCAGCTGCCTCGGATTCCCCTGACCGCGCTCCCATCTCTTTCTGACTCTCCCTCGCTCCGTCTTCGCCCTCCGAAATCCAAAATATCAGGTGCACACGCGAACCCTGTCGCCCTGCTCCTCTGTGTACTGTCGTCTGGAATGGTCAACGCCTCCTGAGGCATGGTGGGACTAGACCAGATGATGTCTTCGTCAAGTCCGAATCGTGGATCGAAAGCGGCCGGATCCAACAGTCGGCCCTCCAGCAAGGATGGCTCTAAGAAGAACATCTGGTCCTCGCTGCTCGATGGTGTTGCCAACGGAAAGCGCCTACCTGAGAAGAATTTGCTGGTCCTAGGTGCGTGATAATGGTCATGTCCATTTTCGTGGTGGATTGACGGTGCCGCTTTTTTTTTATACAACTCATTTTGCTGACATCCACGATCATAGGAGGTACACCGGAAACCCAAAGGGAATTTCTCGAGACGTTTTCCGCAGACCCCAGCCTAGTGAACGAGAAACGGAAGGGCAAAAAACCACCAATCGCCAATCAGTTCGCGCTGGGATACACATATCGAGATGTGCTCGACGCCGACCAAGAAGGTATATACCGGAATGATGTGCTCCCTCTCTTCCTCGGGGGCCTATTCCCGAGTTAAAGCTAACGCGTCGTTGCATGAAAGATACCCTGGCGCGTGTCTCGGCCTACCTCCTGTCCGAACCCTCCCCGTCCTTCGCCCCGCTCCTCAAACCGCTCCTGACCCCTCAATCGGTACCGGAAACGCTGGTCGTACTTCTCCTGGACTGGTCGGACCCGTGGACCTGGATCCGGCGACTAAGAGAATGGGTCCGTCTGCTCCGTTCGGTCCTGGTTTCGCTCGACGATGAGACCAAGATCGTCATGGAAGAGACCATGACTGAATGGCGTGATCGAAAAAGGGGCATGGATGCCAGTTCTGCCGCAACGGGCGGACTATCAAATTCGGGTGGTCCGGTCACAATACCTCTAGGACCTGGCGAGTGGGACGAGGGGTTGGGAATCCCGATGTGTGTGGTCTGCCAGGGAGTAAGCGGTTCCATCAGTCAGAACCCTGTGCTCAGGATTGTTTTGGCTAACTGTTGGCTGTGCAGGCAGACAAAATCGAGAAGCTGGAGAAGGACCATGGTTGGCATGAAGAGGAATTCGACTTCATCCTGCAGTTCCTGCGAACTCTTCTCCTGAAGCGTAAGAGATCATTGCTCGACCGATAAGTCAAAGTCATACTGACCCATCACAGATGGTGCCTCGCTCATCTATACCACTCCGTTCCTGGCCAACTCCCTGCAGAGTCTGATCCATTCCTCACTGGGAATTCATTCTTTACTCAAGAGACAGTCATTAAAACATAATGTGATCGACCGAGACAAGATCTTGGTGCCGGCCAACTGGGACTCATGGGGCAAGATCCGGATTATTCGGGAAGGATTTGATATGGAGGGCGTGTCGACTGCGTGGTCAATCGAGATCCAAGACCCCCCGGAGCCGATCGATCAACCAGCGGCTGGTCAGCCAGGCGAAAATACGGACTCGGCAGACGATGGGTCCAGCGCCGTGACGGTGTTCGAACAGACGATCAAGGATCCCAAACGCGAAACAACCATCGCCCATCCCAGCACCACCCCTAGGGACCAGCTCGAAGTTGAATCCTCAGATATGCAGGGATTCCTAGAGAAACAATCTGAGGTGCTGGAAGAGCTGAAGAAAAAGGATGACAAGGACCGGGCTAGTCAGCCCATCCCGCAGCTGGAGATGTCGCCCATGGATGACCAGGGCCGGGTCAATGAGCACATAGGTCCGGTACAGTTCAACATGGGCGGGATCCAGATCGATGCCGATGATATGCTGAAGAAGCTTCGGGTGAGCTATTTCTCCCACTACTCCTCGCTCCTCTTTTTTATTATCCGATTACATGGGCTAACACGTTATCTTTCTATAGGACCGCGAAGCCAGTCGATCCCAAAGAAAGGAGGGTATCTCCAGTCCGGGCGACGAGAAAGCGCACAACCAAGCCCTGGCGAACTTCTTCGCTGGACTCGTCAAGAAACCCGGTGGGAGTCCGCGCGGAAGCCCGTCTGCGTAATCATCGATGGTTCTTTTTCTTCTTTCTTCCCGGACTGTATTCTAGTTCATTGTGCGTACATACGGTGGAGACCCAGTTCCTTCTTCATATAAGGCAAGGAGACACGGCCTCTACATACTGTTTCTACCAAAGTCAGGGGATCCTCTTTCGAGGATGTTAGATAATGATACCAATATGAATCTGTGACTTGAGTTTAGCCTGGTAGCTGTATAGAACTAAAATAATGACATTTTGAGACCCTGTCCAGATGCTAATTACCCTATTCATCTTCCTGGAACTATATATTCACCCAATTATCCACCCCTTTGTACACTGTTTATGTACCACGACAACAAGGATACTATAAAACAAGGGAAACCGAGACCAGCTCAGCTCATAGCCCGCGCCACCGAACCTCAAGACTAGAGTCTTCCTGGCTAGAGCGACGAAGAAGAAGAAGACTAGACCTTCTGAACCCCCCGGAGTCCAAGCCCAGCGCTATCATGCGCTGCTTATCCCACAGAAACACGCCGAGCCAGCGCAGCGCATGCATCTTCGTCTCGCCTATCGTCCGCGACAGCGAGTCCAGCCGACAGCCATGCAAGCGCACAAGCGCCAGATACCCAGGTGACGCGTGCTGGAGGTGCGTGCTATCCTGCTCCCGGAAATACGCCGCGGGCGACGGGTCGAGCTCGCGGATGGGCCAGGTCGGCTGGACCATGTCTGGCGTGAGACGCGGAAGCCCGCCGAGGACGTTCTCGGCGTGGTGGTGATTATTATCATTATTACTATCAGCCTCTGAGTGGCTGATGCATGATTCTGATACTTCGTCGGCGCGCATGCTTTCGCGCAGGTAGTCGGCGATAGTGCACAGTTCCTGGAGCTCGAACGCCGGCAGTTTGGCCCAGAGGGTCGAGTAAGAGAGCGCGGGCAGATCCGCAGATGAGAAGACGTGCGGCGCAGCACGGACTTCGAGGTACAGCTGCAGACGCCAGAGGGCGCGCAGGACGCGGTGTTCCTCGACCCAGGATATGGGTGTCGATTCCTGTAGTTGTTGCGGGGGTCGACCACTCGGCTGATGAAGCAGACCGGTAGTGGTGGTGGTATTCTTCCAGGGGACGCAGGCGGATGCAGAGCGCGCCTGAAAGTCCCCGAGACAGGCCTGGGCGAGCCAATGTAGTCGCCAGGCCTTGTGCAGCAGGCGGCGCGCATGCTCGGGGCCGAGGCGGAGCAGCGGGATGTCACTCGCGTGGCCGTACAGATGGAACCACGCGAACACATCCAGCGACGAACACGGCACCGCCATCTTCTGGACTATGGCTACGGCGCGGATGCATCGCCGGGTGCCGCGGGGCAGGCGGGCGAGCGCCGCCTCGGTGATGGGCACGGCGTGCGCATCCCAGATCCTGGCGGCGGATGCGAGCGCCGTCGTTGCGCTGTACAGACTCGGCAGGTCGAGGAAGGACAGAACGATCAGAATGAGTTCTGTGGGGAGCACGACGAGTGGATCGCCCATTGTTGGAACCGCGGTTTTCGTTCCCTCCTGACCCTCGGTGTTCCCCACGGATCCGCTGGTTGGCGATGCCCCCAAATGGTGATCGGGGAGGAAAGAGCTGGTCACATTGCGATCAGCACTCCACTCTCT
Source organism: Penicillium alfredii (assembly GCF_028826965.1). NCBI lineage: Eukaryota > Fungi > Ascomycota > Eurotiomycetes > Eurotiales > Aspergillaceae > Penicillium > Penicillium alfredii. Next base: position 1,573,153 of record NW_026622701.1, on the reverse strand, counting down.
CTTCTCTTTTACTTCTACTTTCGCTTTCTCTCTTTTTTTCTTTTCCTCTCCTTTTCAATTGCTTTTTGTTTTCGCTCTCTTCTACCTTTTCTCTCTCGGCCTCTTTGCTGGATCAAGGACCGTCAGGTCTTCTTATCCGATTCTATTTCTTCTTAGTGATGCCTGATCTCTCCCAAGCTACATTTGATCCTTTCCCCGGATGAACTATAGATGGAGACTTGGACTCTATCCAGCGGGCGCTCTTCCGCTACCTCAAGGACATCGTCAAGATCCATTCCATCGTGGTTCTCCTTGTAGACACCATGCTTAGGTTGGTGATCGACAAGATTCACGATGTCTATGAAAGGTGGCATGAGCGGCCGACGCAACCAGAACTCACATATATCTGGCATGGGTATGAAGGAATCACCCCGCTAAAATATCATCAAGAACGTGGTTACGAAAACTCTCAAGGGTCTCTCATATCTACAAAGTCACTTAAATATCCCTCAGCCGAGCAATCTCAACGAAGCTCCAGCAGAGTCACCCCTCCATACCCACGGATATACTGTGAAGACATGATGGGGTGTCTGCAGGACTCCCGTACGTGCCAGGAGTAGCAGACTTGAGAAGGGACCAGAGCCTCCCGAACAACCATTCCAGCAACCCAGATGCCCTTTATCTTGTCAACCTCAGGTCCCGTACCAAGTACGGGCGGGTTCTGGCCGCATCAGCCGCTCGTACCATCCCTTATAAACATCGTGAACCTTGCCGATCACACACCCAAGCGTGGCCTCTACAAGTAGAGTCACGACGGGATGGATCTTGACGATGTCATTAAGGTAACGGAGGAGCGACCTCTGCAAGGAATTCAAAGTCCCCTCCACAGAGTCCGGGGGAAGTATCAAACGTAGCCATTATCCCAATCAGACATCACCAAGGAAAAACCAAAATCGGAAAAGAAGAGCTGACCGTTTCTTTTCCGAGCTGAAGGCCCCGGAGAGAAAAAAAAGAAGAAGAGAGAAAAACGGGGGGAGCCATTTTGTGTGGAAGAGGAGGCATCGTGGTTGTGGTTTTGAGAAGGAACGCAGTTGCTGAAGGTGCGGAGGGAAGGAACGGGAGACAAGTAGGAAGTGTATCTATCCATGGATGCATCCATGATGGATGTCGCTGTAATGAAATTGCAAATCTTCAAATCCAAGTAACCCAGATACACACATGGTATAACACACATCAAAGACTCGGACATGTTGCGAGCTGTCTCACCAGTTCTCCCACACTGCATCGGGCAACACTTTCCTCATAATCGCCCAATGCTCCAGCGCACCGCGGTCCTGGAACTTGTGCAGCCGCTTGACCTCTTTCGCGATGAGACAGTGTCTTCCATTCTTAGGGACGGTTGCAAAAAGTGCCGGGTTCAGCTCATGTTTCGGCACGAGGTACGACTCGCGCGACTTGCTGCGCAGGTAATCTTCCTGGACTGGGTCGCGGAACCGGAGCTTCCCAGCGCTCTTCTTGCAGAAGAGCACCATGTTCGTGAAGTTAGCGTCTTGGTCCTCCTCGGTGGGTGGTTCTTCGCGGAAGATACGGCAGGATGGGAAGACGGTCTGGATGGTGCGCACGATGAGGCCGGTTGGGTAGAGGGTGATGTCACCGGCGTAGTTCTGTCACGGTTAGATTGGCTGACACGAGGACAGAGCAGATAATGATTGGGTTTGATATGTCTAGTTTATATCAACTTACAATCGCAATGACGCCGTCGTCTTTGAGGAGCGAGCTGAGGCCTCTCAGGAACTCGATGGTGAAGAGCTCGGCGGGTTCCGTGCCGCCAGTGAAGACGTCGTGAACAATGTAGTCGTACCGTGGGGCCTTGGCCGAGGCCTGGGAGCGCTTAACGAACTTCGTGGCGTCCTCGATGGCGGCAATGTGGTTGGACGGGAGATTGAAGTACTCGGTGGCGAACCGATGCACGACGGGGTCGAGTTCGACGACTGTCGTTTCAATCCCATGTTTGATCAGGGCAGAAGGCGTTGTACCAATCCCGAGACCACTATGACAAAGTCAGTCACAGCCCTCATACCCAAACATCGCTGCCACAATCATCTTACATGACTAGGGCATTGCTGTGTGCGTCCACGCGCGGAGCCCCATGGTCTGGCTCGACCAGCCGCACGGCTTCGAGCATGGCAAAAACCGCATATATGGGATCATCCACCTCAGGTCGGTATCCCCGAGCGGTTTTGGTCCACTGCCCACCAAGAAGACTGTGGTCGCAACGCATGACACGGAACCCATCGTGCTGGTTTTCCAACACGGAGATGTATCCCGTGGAAGAATCCTGGCGAGCCAAAAGAGTATATCCTTCACTCTGGATGGCGTGGTTCGCGGCAGCTGGGCTACCCAAGTGGACATTGAAAGTCATTGACATGAGCAAAGACGGGATCGCCAGAACCAGCCATTTCGACGGGAGAGTCGCGGAATAGAAGACCGCGATGAGGTACTGCAGGCCGGTGCGGGTGAAGAAGAATGTGAATCCAATCATCCAGGACAAGATTGCTCTGGCGATGTGCTCGCCTGCCGAATACACCATGTACGTGCCCAGCATCGGCACATGCTCCACGACCAAGTCACCCTGGGACTCGAGGTTCAGGCCAACCTGGATCTGTTTACCCGCATATGCAACGGTGAGGAGCACCAGTGGATAGTATCCAAACAGCTCTGTGATCACCGGACCCGCAGGGTTCCCAGCTTGGAGCCCTGCTGCATGACAAAGTACTGGAGGGTCGGCACCCAGAAGGCTAGAACAGGGAGCATATAGCCACCGACGCGGCCCAATCGACGCTGAATTTGATCTTTCAGGAACCATCCGGCTGCCCCAAAGATGGTCACTCCATAGCCGTGGAAAATGTGTGAGGGCAAAGACCCGTACACAGGGGACAACACCAGCAGCGAGATAGGCGAGTAGGCGGCCGCCAGGAAGAGCAATGCCACGCCAACCCCGAGGCGCTGAACGTCCACCTGCCGGAGAAATTGCTCAGCAGACATATTCGACATGATTCAGGTCTGTATGTTTTTCAGCCAGTAGAATCCGTCTCGGTGCATCTGCGAGGGGTTGTCAACACAAGACCTGGGTTGCTGGAGTGAGATGGAAAAGAAAAAACACCGAGGGTGGGGAAAAAGCACGGGGTTGAATTCAGATAAATACCAATCAAACCAAAAACGAGGGACTTACATGTTCAGCTCCGCATCTCTCAATTGTCAACTGCAGAGAAAGTGAACGGAGTGGCAGAAACACTTTTGCCGCCCACTTCCGCGTTCCAACTTGAATCTCCCCAACTTCCTCTTCTTCACAAAACCCCGGGGACGATGCCCCATTTCCCCATGAATACCGGATTCTCGTCGAAGGATTCGTCCAGCGACCAGCAACAACCGTCCGTTCAGGCCAAAAACCGTCGCAAGCGGTATCTGGACTTGCATCCAGAATACTTCTCGGCGGAGCTCGAGCTAGCCGGTCCGCTCGCTCTTTTCTTTCCTTTGCGCATTTGATCTCCCATATATCTATCTGCTGGGCACCTGGATCCTTTCAGAGACAAGCAGCATGAAAATATCCAGAGCAGGGAAAGAATGGAAATAAATAACATGTCATTGCTAATCTGTGTCTTCCCGCTTCTATAGACCCCTTACTGTACGACCGCCTCATCCGCCGATTCCAGACACCCCAGGAAAGAGAAGCGCAGGGCCGCGCCCAGGGGTTCTCGGGGATCCTGCAGGCGGATATGCAGCGTTCCGAGGCGAAAATGGACGCGCTATTGCACCCGGACCCAAACGCCATGCTTAGCTACACTCGCGGCCCCAACGGGGAGATCCTCGCCGAGGATCGGGATGAGATTCCCGTGAGCAAGGAAGAGGGCGAGAAGCTGTGGCGGTGGGAGATGGGGCTGCGATTTATGAGAGGTCTTGATCCCGATTTTGATTATACGGCTGTCGATGAGAATGATGAATACGACGATTGGACCGAGCACCAGGACCGCTATTTTGAGGACGAGGAGCCTGAGTGGGTTGTTGGTGATGCGCGTGGCAATGAGGCTCAGGCTGTGCTGCAAGGTGAAACGGGTGTTCAGGATTTCTAAACTTGGGATATCTGGATGTCGTGGTATACGTCATCTCTGAACAAAGTCGATGGGTCTTTATCTGCTGGCTATATGGCCGCCGTTGAGCTTAAAGCTCTGTTTTCCACCGGCTGGAGATTAGCTGGAAGCTTTGCCGGGGATGAGAGACTGCTGTCTGCTGTGGGACACCCCAACGGGGACAGAGCACCTGTGATATCCCTGCCAGCACCCAAGCATCTCCGTGAAGAGGGAGTCCCAAGTCTTTACAAGAAGAGCCCCGGCCATTTGATGTGCCGTCGAGGAGCGAAGAGCACAGTTTCCAGTGGTATCCCTGGATCGAGGCTGGCCACGAGACCATACCGCTTGGTGTTTGGCGGCAAGACTCGTGGCAGTTAGGCTCGCACTATGCTGTCTGCCCGCCAGCACTGAAAGTTCAGTCGAGGGAACAAGCGAGGCAGGTTCATGTTGGATGCTCTGCACTGGCTTTGTGTCTTACCTGAGCATAAATCTAGGATGAACTATTTACAGCAATTTATTGATCTGCAATACTATATGAGAATCGGAATCTATCATTGACCTTCCGGTGCTCCAGTCTTCTCCCTCAACAGCCCGACGGCCTTCTCCTTCAGCTTAAATTTCTGGATCTTCCCACTCGCCGTCTTGGGAAAGGCATCCGAGGGCCCCAGGAAGAAAACATGTTTCGGAACTGTATTGTAGCGAGTGGTTGATCAGCTTATACTATAGTGAAACATGGAGGGTATTAATCAGCGTTTTGAACACTAACTTACCGAGATGGTTGCTCAGCTTCTCGCGAACCCATTGCTGGATATCCTCGACACTCACCGTCTGCGGACCGTGCTCGCGCGGAATTACAAAGGCGGCTACAACTTCCCCGTAACGATCATCTGGGACTCCGACGATAGACACATCGCCGACACCAGCATGGGCCAGCAGACAGTTCTCGATCTCGAGCGGGTGGATATTCTCGCCGCCGCGGATGATCAAGTCTTTGATTCGGCCGGTGATGGTGATATAGCCGTCGGGAGACATGGAAGCTTCGTCGCCGGTCTATAGCACCAAAAACATCAGACCAAGCGACTCGGGAAACAGGAATATTCATATGGCACACTTACATGCATCCACACCTTTCCTGCATCGTCCGCAATCATCACTTCAGCAGTTCGGTCCGGACTACCCCAGTACTCCTTCATGAGCAGATACCCACTGACAGCGAGCTCTCCCCGTGTCTCGATGGGGAGGATATCCTTCTTGGAAGCCGGGTTGACGATCTTAGCGTCAACATGAGGCATAAGCCTCCCAACAGAGGTAATACGCTTATCGATGGGGTCATCAGTGGTCGTCATAGCAGAGACAGGGCTAGTCTCCGTCATGCCATAGCAGATAGTAAGCTCAGTAAGATTCAGCACGCGATGCAACTTCTTCATCAGCTCCGCGGGAATACTGCTACCGGCAGCGATACCCGTACGCAGAAACTCAAAGCCCTCACTCGAGATCTCGCCCGCCTCGATCAGCGCCAGCTCTTCTAGGAACATCGTCGGCACGCCGTACAGCGCGGTGCATTTCTCTTCCTGGACGGCCTGCAGCGCGGCCCGTGCGTTGAATGACTCTGTTGGGAAAACGATAGCCGAGCCATGCGTCGCTGTCGCCATGTAGCCCAGGATGCATCCGAAGCAGTGAAATAGCGGCGGCGGGCAGCAGACGACGTCGTTCGGGGTTAGGAGCATGCGGTCGCCGATTTGGGAGCCGTTGTTCAGGATGGACCGGTGGCTGAGACAGGCTGCTTTGGGCATTGCTGTGGTCCCCGATGTGAATTGGATGTTCACGATCTCGTTTGAAGAGAGGCTCTGGGACGGCAGGGCTTGTTTGTCTGCTGCTAGTTGGGAATTGATTGCTGAGTAGGGGGTCAGGCTGTTGTATGCGGATACATCTACTCGGCCTGCGGAGTTGTCGATTAAAATCACTTGCTGCAGGGTGGGCACCAATGCAGACTCCAGCTTGGGCTTGGAGAGGTCCTCGACTAGGTGTTTGAGAAGAGGGATGTTGCTGCGAGGCTCTTTTCGGGGGAGATTGGACTCGGCGCTGATGATCAGATGGCTGGATTCGAGGTGGCTCAGCGCAGACACCACCTGACTGGCATTGAAAGAGGGATTGATCGGGACCTGTTTGCGGGTTAGGACTAATTGTCTCCATACTGGTGCAAAACGACATCACATACAAGAATTGCCCCGAGCTTGAACAAGGCATACGTTGTCTGCGATAATCAGTATGTTGGTTCTCGTTACTTTCTAGGCACCACCCACCACAGCATATTCCATTGAATTCCCCAGCATTACTCCCACCCGCTGCCCCTTCCCAACACCAGCTGACTGTAGTCCACGGGCTAGGGCATTGCTTCTTGTATCGAGGGAGGCATAGGTGGCTCGATCGTTTTGGTGTCTTGAAATGACACTTGATATATCGTCAGTTTTCTAGAAGGCGTTTTCGGGAACTTCCAGAAAAAGGCTCACGCGGTTCGATCACCACACTCTGCCACTATTTTGGCAAAGTGATCACCCACTGTCGATTCAATCAATGGGGGCTGTGTGAATCAATGTCGTCAGCATTCTATTCGGAGACGATGAGGAATTGACTCATTTGACTCACTTCCGATGGGCCTCGAGCATAGCTTTCGGTTAACAGCCCTCTCTTGAGCACAGATTCAGGCTGTGGTATTTTTCTTTTCGTCCAACAACCACGCAATATGCGGGCAGAGCCGAATCTTCCGAGAAGTCCGCTGGAGGTGCGCATACTTGCTTTCAATGACGTGCAGTCACTGGAGCGGCATGACTGGGCTATATGCTTGCGGTCAATTTCAAGAAACCAAATGTTGCAATTATATCAGAACAACATATCGAGTCAACCAGAAAGACGGGACGTTGGGTTTGCAAAAGGCGGGGGAAGCTTCCCCGCATCGGCTGCGGGGTCGGACAGTCCCGAGGTTCCTGCGTCCAGCATACAAATGGCACATGAGAAGGCCTGCATTCAAGTTCTCATCTATTCTATGGCATTATAGCTCAACCAAAGGCGTTTCCTCCGATACCAGACCCTGCTTCTGCCATAGATTATAGTATCGGTCACGTTTCTCCAGCAGCTCCGCATGAGTTCCTCTCTCCACGACTGTACCCTCATGTAACACGAGGATCTGGTCTGCATGCACAACAGTCGAGAGCCGGTGGGCAATGACAAAAGTAGTCCTTTTTCTGCTCAGTCGCTTCAACGCGCCCTGGATCTCCGACTCCGTCTCGGTATCCACAGCGCTAGTGGCCTCGTCCAGGACGAGGATCGGGGGGTCCTTCAGGAAGACGCGGGCGATTGCCAGTCGCTGCACCTCGCCGCCGGAGAGCTTGACGCCTTGTTCGCCGACTTTGGTCTGGTACCCCTTGGCGAAACTCAGGATCTTGTCGTGGATGGCGGCGGCGCGGCACGCCTCGAAGATCTCTTCGTCGGAGGCGGAGAGTTTTGCGTAGCGCAGGTTTTCCATGATTGATGCGTTGAAGAGGACTGGGTCTTGCGGGACGACTCCCAGCACGTCGCGCAGAGAGCTTTGCGTGATGTCGCGCACGTCGTGCCCGTCGATCTTGATACTTCCCGAGGTTACGTCGTAGTAGCGGAGGAGGAGCTTCATGAGCGATGTCTTGCCTGCGCCCGTAGCTCCGACGAGGGCAATGCTCTCGCCTGGTGATGCGGAGATGTTGACGTCGTGGACCACGGTCTTCCTGGTCGCGTACGAGAAGCCGACACGCTCGAAATCGACTCGTCCCTCGGCCGGTCCGAGATCAAGAGCGTCTTCTTTATCGGTGACGGTGGGCTGGGTCGTGAGCAGATCCAGTAGTCGCTCCGCGTCGATCAACTGGGATACGAGCCAGCGGTACTCGTGCGACAGATACATGATCGGCCAGACAAGGTGGTCCCAATACTGGGTCAGAAAGACAAAGTCACCTGGGGACGCACGCCCCTCATAAATCTCGCGCGCAACGAGGCATGCCAACAACAAGAAGGTGGTTGGGACGAGCACCTCCGCCAGGCCACTTGTATATGCATCCATCTTGGCCCAGCTCATCTTGGCCCCTAGATGCTGGTCTACTGCGCCTCCAAAGCGGAATTTTTCGTAAGTGAACATATTAAACGCGGAGACCGTCTGCCATCCCTGGATCGCCTGGTGCATCACACGGGTCTCGGCTCGCTCAGCCTTGGTCAGACGGCGGCGGTTTTGTACATTCCAACTGGAGGTGACGACTTCGAGGGCCAGAAATGCCAGCGACGCGGTTACCATGATAAGCGCCGCGGAGGAGTTGAATTTGACGTAGAGGAAGACGAACGCAACAAACATGTCAATCACCGTGGGCGACATCTCCAAGATGGCCGTCTCCAGGAGATTGGTCAGTGCCTCGCCCTGCTCAATGGCCTTCATCACTTCCGCAGAGTCTCTGTCTGAATGGAACTCCATGGCGAGACCCATGACGTGGTTGAAGGCGGCATTGGTAAGCTGACGATACGAGAACTGTTCGACAGGAATCTTGGCCAGCGACTGGATAATGCGCAGGCCCGCATCCCCATGGAGCAGGTTCAAGACGAAGTAAATGCCCAGGTCGGCGAACGGGAGCTCTCCGGCGAAAAGCTTGTCGGCAACGATGCCGAGCTGACGAGGGACCAGGATATTCAAAAAGCGATCGGCAATTAGGCAGAGGACGCAAATGAGAAGACAGGCCTGCACTTTGAGATCTTTGCGGGGAATCAAATACGGCAGAAAGACCTTGAAGTTGTGAATATAGACCATCCAGCTGCCGCTGTGGCGCAGCTGGCCGGTTCGCGAATTCTTGGGATCATCTTCATCATCGTCGGAGTCATCCGAGTCCGAACCGTCGTCGCTGGAAGACGATTCTGAGACCTGGTTGTGCATGGCCTGGCCATTTGAGGTGTGGAGGAATGGTCTCGCTTCATCTTCTTCGCCTTCCTCATCCTCCAGCTTCAATCTCTTTTTGAGGAAGAGAGAGCAGACAAGACAATCGATCAGCGATCCTACCACAAGTAGCAGTCGACCAAATTCAATGGCCAGCAATGCTTTGTGCTGTGGGGTCAGCACTGGATACAGAGCATCCAGAGCCAGCCCGGAGATCCCAAATCCGAACGAAATCAAGGAAAGGCCCCAGATCTCCGGGATGAGGAGCTCTTTGCGAAGGCAGGTTGAAGCCCACCCCAGGGCCAGGATCACCATTGCGAATAAGCGATCGTCAGTCCAATCGGGTTCATGGTGCTGCAGGGAGATGAGAACCGTTTCCGCGATGTAAGATGCCGAGACGAGCGCAACCGAAATCACTCGAAGGACCGATTTTCGCGCCGAAGACTTGGCCGGTGTTCCCCTGTTATAATTAAGGACAAATGACACAAACACAAAGAACAAGGTGACCACTGCGGCGGCCACATACAGCAGCTTATTGGCCTTTATAGAAATCATCTTGTCACCTTGGAAGTCTTTGGAGTGAAGTATCCCATGGCAATGGATTTGGAGTGGTATTTAAATCACGGATGTCGATCCGAAGAAGCCTGGAGCCTGGCGGCTAATAGCGGCCGCCCGAGCAGTTTGAGCAGTGACTCATGGGGGAATACGAGGGCAACTTCAAATTACTTATTTATACTCATTTAAAGGGGATGATTAGAGATCGAATTACATATTGGTTTGGGCTTGATTGTTCTCGCAAGGCGATATCTACGTGAAAATAAAGCAAGGGAAATATAAACTGTCCCTCCAGAATACCATACCGATCAAGATAGGTGTGATGTCGGCCCCAGGGGACCGATGAGTCTGCTCGGTCATCAACGCGCGGGGTCCGAATAAGGTAAAGTGAGCGAGTTTTGCAGGGTCTATATATAGTATTTATATAGTAGAACTTCAAGTAACCAAAGACGTTTTCACGGATGCTCGCAGTATTGATACTAGCGGAAACACCGATTTAAAGTCAACATAACCCGCTATAACTGTAAGATTGTCTTATTTGGTAATCGCAATGGGGGTTTTTTTGCCCAGTGAATCTACCTAGTATAGCAATAAAATTTCCCCACGCTCCAGATCACAGGTTGTGTAGTGTAATGGTTAGCACCCCAGACTCTGAGCATGATTGTGTTCTGGTAATCCCGGTTCGATCCCGGGCACGACCTTTTTGATTTTTTTTTTCGGTCCTTGGCCTCCATATCTATGGATTCTTTCTTTCTATGTTTCCTCGAAAGTTTCTTCTATTAGACTGTACCTAGTACAGTGACATTATTCTTTACTTGAGCTCTATTTAGATTAGGTGGCTAATTATGATCCGGTTTCCTTGGGTTGAATGGAAACTACTCTTTTAAAACAATATGACGGCAAAAGGACGGCCAAAAATGGCCGCTCGGACGCCTCTTCCTTTCATTTTCTTCGACGGCAAAAAAGGAAGAACGCGAGGATAATCACAAGCTCTTGATCATTGGAATCTTTGCTTAAGTATACCTTTTGGACAACCGGATTGTCGGAAAGGTCCCTCGCAGTGAGAGGGAAGAAGATATGCAACCGATTATCCGCGAAGCTATGGTTTATGACACTCTCGGCGTTCATCCACGAATTACTGAATGCCTCTCCAGAGGCAGATCCGACTATATTGACATCAAATACTATCGACATAGGGACCTTACGAGTTATTGTCAGAAAAACACGGTGGCTGCTGAACTTCAATCAAAATGGTACCAGCAGATCCTGGAAGCTATTGTCGTTATTCACAGACATGATGTCATTCATTCCGACTTTGCACTGCGGCAGTTTTTCGTTGATGACGAATTAAATTTACGACTCGGCGACTTTAACTCTTCTTAGTGCCTGGCACTGCCTGCTATGGGATTATAACCTTCCGAGCACTGAAACTTCCGAAATCTTTGCTCTAGAGTCTACACTATACGAGCTAATTGCTTGCCAGGCCCTATATAGCGAACTTGCCGGGCCCAAATCCGATGATCCGGATTTGATCAAAGCACAAATCCTACGACAGCACGAGGTGGACCATGAGATTGAATTGAGGTATAAAAGCCACATTTTTCCCGATGTCTCTGGTTTGTTCGGCGGGAACATCATATTAGGTTGCTGGAGAGGTGATTTTTCTGACGCAAAAGAAGCGCTCGATCTGTGGCGAAGCAAGAATTTATTTAGAATCTCAAGCACCGATCGCAAGGCCGTTATACCTATTTACAACTAGCGAGTGAGTGATAGGGGTACGGGCTTAGGAGAAGCTCCTTATTAACAATTATTATTAGACCATCTTTATCGCGAGTCGGGATAATTCTGGCTATTAGCTAAGGAAGCTAGTTATGGCCTGTATTCCACATACCCCACTTCTCTAACTGGTATTTAGTATGATGGAAGAAGCTTGAGAAGGACTGCGTATCTCTTCTCGCCCTCAAATACAAAAGGCCTGTCACGTATTTGTTAATGAAAGGGCGGATTGACGCAAGTTCAATAGCGGTCGGTCCCTTGAAATATAAGTAAGGGGCTTTCCGCCTGGAAATTAATATTTTCGTTTTTCACTTTTACTTTCAACCCTCAGTTAAACCTTGTCTATTACAATAAATTGACCTACAAATTATCCACGATGGGCGAACCGCTCGATAAAATCTGTGTCGTATGCGGGTGGACACTTGACAAAGAAAGGCGATGCCATTATACAAGCTACCTCAAACTATTCTACGGAGCATCTACACGGGGTGTGTGGACCATCGGATCAGATATAATTCTGAAAGACTGGCCTAATAAGGGTCCGAAAGCAAAAGTTGAAGTCAAAATATTGAACTATTTAGCGACCTATACCGATATACCTATCCTAAAGGTTTTACGTGACTGGGTCGATCGAGATAGGCGGTACTTCGTTTTGAATAAACGTATCGATAGCTAAACGCTTGAGGAGATATGGACTTCTTTATCGGAGCCTTAAAAAATAGATATCGCGGATTAAGTTGTGAAAGTGAGAAAGTAGCTTCGATCCGTTACGTCGACCTCTATTTAGTATATCGATCAAAGCCTATATTATCTAGGCTTATTATTTTTCGATCTTAAGCCCCGTGGACCTTTTTATTCCGATCAAGAGCTCTGGGATGCTCTGGCCCTTGACCTTCGTTATCTCCCTTAACAAGTTTTGGAGAACTTAAAGAAATATCTACTAAAGTGCGAATCCTACGTGTTTACTTATTGCGATCTTAATTTGGGAAATATTATAGTTTAAGATAGAAAGGTTGTCGATATACTTGACTAGGAATACGCTGTCTTCTTCCTTATTTGGTATAAGTATATTTCGGCCTCTTTTGGATTTACAGAAATAGATGTGGAATAGAAAAAGTTGCTCTAGGAGCGCTTGGACGTATATAGCGAGGCTCGCGAAAATGCCAAGGCTTTCTGGATGGACATGTGTAATCTAAGATAGTACCTAAATCTGGACGAAAAGGGTCAGGAAACCTTAGAGAGATTGTCCTAGACAATCTTGAGCTACTGAACCATGCACTCCCAAGAGACCCCTGTTATATTGGGAGATCTCTGTTATATTGGCTAGGTCCAGTATTTATAGTATGCTCCGGAAAACTCCCAGGTTCAAACAAATTGATCTAACAGGGGGGAGTTATTCTTATGGACTTTGTAAATTATATACGCAACAAACATTGGGAGTGGGTTTTTACTATATTGTAGATACCACCTGTGGAAAAACACTGCAACGATCGCGTAGTTGGGATATTTGTGATACATACCTTCCAATTAGTCCCTTATAATCTAGATCGGGTTATCGAAAAGCTTGATATTCAGCTAAAAACACCTATACCCCCCGAAAACAGCTAGGGTAGTTAAAATAGTCAATTCTCGCTAAAAACGCCTCAGAATCCAAGTTAGCTATATCGATAGGCTTTATCAACCAAAGCTCTACTAAATTATCGCTCTCATACCCCACCAAGTCCAACTAACGTGGCGCTAGATTAACTTATCAAAGGCTGTCAACTAGCGATATATAACGCTACAATCCTCGCGTATAAAAATAAGGTTTTACGCGTAGCTAATAAGAAGCAGAAGCAAAAACGAGCTAGATCTAATAGGCAGATACCTCGAGATCAAGGCCTATCGGTCTAAGAGGCTCATAAGCTAATATCAATGACGAACCAAGCCTCTTGAAGCTCAATTAACTACCCCGGCAGACTATCAACAAGCTTCGCAGCTCTCTACCAGAGCGCCACCTCGCTGTAGCAACTACCGCGAATTAGGTCATCGAAGATTACAGTACCCAAAACGATGAAATTGGGTTTTTTTTTTTGTATATATAAAGGCGTTGTGGCGAATATAAATCAATTTGAATTCTATATACTTGGTGGGGTGGCCGACTCGCTTGTGGATTACGTTAAGACTATACTATATGTATCTTCACAGTATTTATTTACCCACCTTTATATAACTAGTCTTGGTTATTATAATATAAGATGAATCTCTAATAGGTACCGTAGACCTAGTTTTACTATGAAAATAAAATCCAATCATTCCTTTGCTAGGAATGATAGGGTCTTTTTTTTATACTCGGGTGAGCTTGTGATATTATACCCTGTGATTCGGCCCACTCGGCAAGCCCTTGCAAAAGTGGCCTAGGCAGTCTACTGGTAATAGAGGCATACGACACAAAATTGGACCCTAAATATAGAAGGATCTGGGTTCTGGATATAAAGACAATAGAAGGTCTAATAAGCCACAGGTTTAAGCTAGGCATAAGCAAGGAAGAAAAAGTTCAGCGGAAAGAGTACAAGTCATTAAGGCTAGTCCGTAGCCCACTTTTTTCTTCTTCTTCTTCTTCTGAATAACAACTCTAGCAAATTCTTACCTCACGTCACTAAGCTAGGTACATATTAGGCAAAAATCTAACATGCGAGGATCCTTACCAAAAATACGCTTCCACAACTTAGGTTGTGTAGTGTAATGGTTAGCACCCCAGACTCTGAGCAGAAACTTGTTTATTCTGGTAATCCCGGTTCGATCCCGGGCATGACCTTTTACCATTTTTTTATAGACCTAATAATGTATTCCCCCTCACAGTAACCTTCTCACCGAGATCTCCTCTCTCCTTGGCAGCCGGGGAGACCCATGTTCCAGCGGTCATCTTGCGGAATTGTACTATATACAGAATATAAAAACTACTGTAGACGAAAGCGTGTATTCTTATGTGTAATGGCCAATAAAATCAATAACTCCAAGACAAAGATCAAACAAATCCAATTTTCCAAGAGTAAGACCATTGCAAGAATGAGATCTCTTGGTTGGGCCACCGCGATAGCCTGATTGTTCAAGACTTATCGTCGGTTTTCTGTCTTACCCACAGAGCCTTGGTGGTAATGTAAGGGATGGGATCGACCGGGATGAACAGTCTTCTTTTGTTTGGATGGCAAAATTCTGAGCGGCAAGCACGTTCCATAGCGTGATAAATGGGTGGAGTGTCTTTCGTCCATTGGGGACGGACCTCGGTTTTGCCCTCTGTGCCGCAAGCTTTGCATTTCGTACTGACTGGTCTTTGAAGCTCTTCAGGAGCTTCGTCGAATTCGAAGAGGTAGTCTTTAATACCCGCGCGTAAACGCCCATCCTTTCTGGGTTTTGCAGATAAATACTCCAGACTTCCTCTGACGTACCCAAACTCCGTAGACGCCGGAATCATCCAACGCTTTCGCCCATTGCACTCGTCTGAATCACAAACTGATTGTCGGGCGATGTAGAGTCGCGTATCCTGTGACCAGAAACGAGGCTCTTCATCTGAATTCGATGGTCTGGCGCAGGCTACACATTTGCGTTCCACTATAGAGCTTTCGAGAGGAACCATGATATACGGTAGCTTGGCCTCAGAGGTCATTGATAAAGAAGAAGGCGTTGCAGGCTTCAATGGAAGTGGATTTGGTGGCAGTTCAAGGTGCTCTGGTGTAGAAACCACAGGAATGACTTTCATGACGCGTTGAATCTTGTCTGCCAGGCCTGTATCCACTGATGGCTCCTTGGTCTCGGGCTGGGGTGAAGGAGATGGGTGTCCACTTGAGATGCGGGAGAGTATCTTCTTGTCTGGTCGAACCCAAGGAATAGCGTCGTCCAGGGAATTGCATATCGCCGACAAGATCTGAATTCACGGGCGACGTAGATTTCAGGGCTAGCTCGGCAGAAGCGTGCAACATTATCCGATCGAAGCACTCTCAAAGAACCAGAGCACTTGAGAGGGACCACCGAATTGGCACGAACCTCCACAAATTCGGCAATAGTGTGGAAAACCATAGATCTTTGGGTAGATGATCTATGTCTGCAGAAGAGGCTGAAAACCATGCGCTTGAAGCCATCTTGCAAATCGTCGCGGACCTCATCAGGATGAAATGCCTCCTGGTATGCATGTGCTAGATCATCCTCAGTCGTAACTGGGTCACCCGAGAAATTGGCTTGTCCGCTTTCCAACCAGTCTTTCATAGATCCTGGCAGATCTGCAAAGGTGTACACTTCGTCCACCCTGGACCACAAAGTATTGACCTGTCGCTCTGCCAGTTCGAGCAACTGCGTTCTCATATGATCCTTCGCTGGAACAGGGCCAATTGGCTTCTCAGAGGTTCCATCAGATATCTCAAGTTTGTTTTGGACATATTGCAGTCTCTTCAATCGCTTCGTTCTGTCAACAAAATACCATGCATCAAGTTCTATATCTCACTTCGTCAGACTTGAAAATTGAGTACGCTCTGTTAGGTTGATATTCGATGCGGAAAACCTTCCATGGCGGGTACCTGAGTAGGTTGATATAGCTAAGGCTGTTTTTCGAGTCCTTGATGTCAGATATGATTCAAAAAAAGTCTTTGTACTTGACAGCAAAAATGAGATTTAGTCATTATGAATCTTGAAGTTGACAAGGCATTGTCCAGTTGATGAGATGCAGATTAGATCTTGGCGTCATGTGGTGGGGAAGCTTCGGATGCGAACAATCAACGTCTCTCCTTGTCCCCCCGCACGGAGTTGGACACTTCATGTTATCTAGCGAACAGCAGGACAGTCCATGTCTCATTTACTTTTGTTCTGACCCTGCCCGGAAGCCCCTAGAGCAACACCATGGCCTCCGAACCCCCCGAGGAAGCTATCGCGAACTTCGTCAACTTCACTAGCACGACGCGTGAGCAAGCCATCAGCTTTCTCAAGGTCGGTGGTGTTTCTCATGTAAAAGGAACAACGCAACTAATATATCTGTACCACCAGGCCAACAACCTCGACTCTCAAAAAGCCATCAATGCCTACTTCGAAGATCCAACGGGACCTCAGACAAAGGTGACAACCACTCACGCGCGGTACACTTCTGATCCACTTCCTAATGACTTCCTCAATAGCCAACGGAACAATATGGTGAAACTGGTGCACCTTGTATGTCGGCCTCTCAGCTCGCTTTTGGTGGCTAACATATCCCCGCTCCAGCATTTGATTTCGGTCAACAAGAGATTGCACCTCGAGTTCCAGCGACTGCGCCACCCTCTCGTCCCCCATCTCGAGCCAATATCCATGATACACCCCAACCCATAGGGCCCCATAGCTCTACTGCGACTGCCACACAAGGAACCACGGGTGAGGAGCTCCGACAAGAGCAGCCATGGTGGGGACAATGCTGATTTGCGGTTACCTTGATGTATAGCAAGTTCTGGGCAAGGACTGAGCTTGGCAGATCGCGAAGAGCAAGAAATTCAGCAGGCAGTTGCTATGTCACTGAATCAGGGCCTGGGACAGCAGGAGACCGGTGTGATGACGAGCAGCCAGCCACACTTTGGGAAAGCAACTAGGGACCACTACGATGAAGGGGATTGGGCGATGACGTTGTTCAACACTACATCCCAGGAAGTCATCATTAGTCCAGACCCCGAGGATCGCAAGCGAGTGGATGGCGAGTCTGCATTCATTCGCCCGACCCACAACAACCTCTACCTGGGTGGATTTCTGACGATTCTTCACGAGATCCCTTTGGCTCGAGAGGCTCTGCTACTACGAAACAAGGTCCTTTTTGACTATGGGCATGATCCCCAGTGGTGGAACGGGCAGTCGATCAACCTGCCCAAGATCGTGACGGTCCACGAAACCAAGGACGGCGATAGTGACTGGGACGACATCATCCATGAAACACAGCGGTTAATGGCGTTCTTGGATCTTACGGACCGCGCCTTTGGCAGTGGTGATGCACTGTCAAACCTCAAAAGCGTATCTTCCACCGCCTCGGATTCGGAAGAAATTGTCGCCAGGTTTTTGGAAACGTGGCATGGCGCAGCTATCCGGGCCGAGCCTGAGAATCCATTGGCAACGACATTCTTGTCACATGCTTACAAGAAACCGCTCTCGGACGAGTATGATGAGCCTCTCTCCCGGGAACTCTTTACCCTCGAGCCTTGCGTGGAGCCGCGTCATGGGCAAACCCTCTACGATGTTCTGGACACAGCACTGTGGCCCGACAGATTTGGCGAAGAACTCGACGATGTGTGGCTAGAGCACTTGTCCGAGGTTCTCGTCATCAAGCTCGATGCCCCTGAACAAGCAAAATCCGTGGACGTCAAGGTCCCCGCTGTGTTCTATCCGGATCGATATCTGAGCAGCTGTCGTGACCGGACGCGCGAATTACGCACCAAGAAACTCGAGGTATGGGAAGATGTCTTAGGCCTGGAGCGGCTCATCGAGCGCTATACCACTCCACGGAGGCCCGTGGGCAGCTTGACCATCAAGGCGCTCTTCGAGAAAGCTGCTGTTGCAGTGCCCCTGGCTTTGTCGAAGAACATTGCCAATGGAATTGATACAGTCAGCCCCGAGGCCGCGAGTGCAGAAGCAGAGCGGCTGGCAAATGAACTCAAAGCCGTCTCCTCCAAAGTTGAGGCCAAACTACAAGGTAGAAGAGACTCTACTGTAGTGTTGTGAGTTTTATTCGCTAACGATCTGCAATCAGAGCTGGAGCTCGGAAAGCAAAAGGCCATGGAAACTTTACGCAGTTATTCCAAGACTCTCACCGAGCCCTCCGAATCCCCCACGGAGCCTCCTCTCCACAAGTACACGTTGAGAGGAGTCTGCACTGAACCGCACGTAACCTACATCTTGAAGCGCAATCATATCAGCACGTCGAGTGATGCAATGGATGTCGATGGCGCGAAGACCAGCGACAGCGACTATCAGTGGTGGCGGATCAGCTTTTCGGCAGAGGATGGCAAGACTCGACAAGCTGAAAAACTGAAGGCCCAGGGCGATGGTGCTGCCACGCAAGACGGCGATGTCGTTGGTTATAGTGCCCGCAAAGTCAGAGAGATCGAAGTGCTCCGCGCGGCGCGCGAAGAGTGGAGATCTGTGTTGCTGGTCTATGCGAGTGAGAAGGCCATAGGCGCTCACACAGAGCCTGCACCGTCACAGCTTCAGGTATGATAGGTAGAGACCCAGTGTCCGGCTATGTGCTAACTATTTGATAGGGATTTGTGAAAAAGGATAATGATGCCTTCACAGCTGAATTCGAGCAGAACGCAGCCAGCCCAGGAGACAAGCACCAGGATAGCCAGCAGCCTCAAAAGCAAGTGTCTGGCAAGCAGCAACCAATAGCCCACACAGGCCAGCAGGTGAATGTTTTCGACTATGAAGTTCCCGGGTTCGAGCATGAGCAAGGCCCCGGCCAAGAGATGACGGAGAGGGCCGGGTCGAGCTTACTGGGAGCAGGTGCTGCTGCCCATGCACCGACCTCAAGCGCTTCGGGTATCCAGTCAGACTGGAAGACCGATGACGACGAGGAAATGGCAGACCACGTGGAGAACGCAAAGACGCACTGAGCTTCCTGGTGAAGACGTGCACGAGTGACGAACACACTTTTCGTAGAGCGAGAATTCAGCCAAAGCGGAATGTGCCCCAATAATAAAAAAATACTTGATGATATTTACCTCATAGCATCGTAGACTACTTGAATTTACCTTTA
The DNA here is from genome assembly GCF_028826965.1 of Penicillium alfredii. NCBI lineage: Eukaryota > Fungi > Ascomycota > Eurotiomycetes > Eurotiales > Aspergillaceae > Penicillium > Penicillium alfredii. Next base: position 1,554,039 of record NW_026622701.1, on the reverse strand, counting down.
ATATTATGAAGAAACTGTTGACATCAAGCAACGGTCGTAGACCTCGCGATAAGAAGCCCCGTCCCCACATTTTCCGTGTTTGCAACCAGCGCGTCCACCTGTTTCTCCAACGCAACCCCAACGCCACCCCTTCTGAGACTGATTCTGGCATACAATGGCTCTCGAAAGCGACGCCGTTGCCGGCGCCACCATCGAGCTCCTCGAGGCGCGTCTGCGCCGCCTCACCTACCTCCTCTCCGGCGCCACCGACTGGACGGGAGTCCCAACGACGCCGGAGAAGCCCGCCTCCCACGACGAGACCGTGTCGCGGCGACTCTTCCGGCTCGAAAAGGAGCTCGAACGGCTTAGTCGAAGTGTTCCGGCGGTGCGGGATGTGCTTCAGCTCCGTAAGTTGGAATCCGGAAACTATCTGATGGAGGAATTGCACACACACACAACCCCTGGTCCGATGCTCTGTGTTGCTTTCGACAATCACTGGGATATCTCCCTACGATACTGGAAGATTAAAAACCAAGACCACATGGTTTTCAATTCATTCGCTAATGCAATATCCCATGAATTTTCCGTTTAGACGACCGCTTTCCAGACCTCTTCCAACCCCCAAACCCACACACCATCCCCGAAGGCCTCACCCCGCGCGCCCTCGCCTCCATCGTGCTCTCCTACACAACCGCGTTCCCCGAAACCGCCTCGCGCCTGACCTCCCTCAAAGACCTCCCCATCCCCGAGGCCCACAAATCCGCCGCCCTCGTCGAGCTGCAGCCGCGGTTTGACCGGCTGGCGCAGACTCAGTCGGAGCAGGCGGCCGCGATCTCGGAGCTGCGTGTGCGGTCGGCCCGCGTTCTGCAGCGCTGGTATGAGGTTGGGCTGGTGGGCAGTGGCGAGTGTTGGGCTGAGTGGGAGGGGAGGTTGGAGGATGTCGAGAGGGAGGTGCGGAGGACGGAGGTTATTCGGGAGAGGCGGGAGAAGGAGATTTAAATTCTTTCTTTCTCTCTGACTCTCTTTCTCTCTCCATCTCTGTTGTGTGTGTACTTGGTTTATGTCCTTGTGTTTTCTGGGTTGGTATGATATCCTTTTGTGGTTGGGTGTTTGGATTGGCGTTGTCACTTGATACCAATTGCAGTCTCGAATTTAGATCTTAAGGGTTCGATGTGATCTATGTTCCTTGCATACTTCGAGTTATACCATCGATGCCTCTGGTATATATTCGAGGGTAGTTGATATCTGACCTCATCTGCAGTCACTGGAATGCTGGTCAGAACCATGGATTTAGGGGCCGAACGCAAACTGGCGTCAGGTACCCGAACCATCCGAGCTATAGACCTATAAGGGAAAGTTGGGGCATGGTTTTCGGTGTGCATGAGTCGTATTATTATATGTTTTATACATGATATATATATTATGAAGAGCACATCAGACACTCCCATAATCTCGGCAGTGTCGCACGTGGGCCGGTACTTAATGCCTAATGCCGAGAGTGTATATATGAGGCCGAATAGGGTAAATCTCGAATCATGCTGTCTAGATCGAACAACAGCAGAACTACTGTTCACCACGTAAAATAACATATAACAAAAAACAGGAAAATCCAAGAGTCCTAGGAGTCGAGACTGGACGATCCGATCGAGCCCCGGTGGGGCTGTGGCGTGGTTGAAATTTCTATTGCTGAATTGCTGGACTTGAGGATATACGTTAATAGAGTGAATTAAGTCTGCAGGGAATATATTTTTTTTAGATATATTCTTATATTCTTATATTCTTATTCTATTTAGAAGTAGACTCTCGAAGAATCACTATCCATGGTGCCCATGAGTCGGTGATAAGCACAGGCCGGGCGGGGCCTGCGCTAGCTGCGATATTTATAGATCTCCCCTGGATGTTGGTAGAATCGAACAATATAATAAGAGAATATGTTTAGATATAGATATAGATATATATCATATAAGTGATCTTAGAGAGCATACTGATTCCATAGATTATATTATATACTATCATATACTATCCATAGTGAATAAAACAATCACATCTGAAACTTGACCAGGGGCGGAGTTGGCTTGGGGCCGGGGCCCACGTAGCACTTTCTCCCATTTCCCCTGCTTTTCGCTCGTTTTTTCTTTTCTTTTTTTTTCGCTCTTTCATCCTTTCGTCTTAGCCCCATCCACTCGTTCTTTTTCTCTGCTTACGTTGCTTTCCTTTCTCCGGCCTGGTGCTGTTCTCTGTAAGGGGCTTCTTTCCTTGCCCAACCTCTGTCTCTCTGCCCTTTGGCGCCTTTTTGTCTCAAGGTACGTTTTTTATTGCTGGCTCCTTTCTCTGGTCCTGCCTTTCCTATATTTCCTATGTTTCCTATATTGTCTACAAGGGCCCCCAGACCCAGCGCGACTTTCGCCCTGTTGGACCCCACGCGACCGAAGCCTCTTGACTCCCCGTCCATTTCCGTCCTAACAATCGCATTTAGTCTCTCATTCAACCCCCCTGTCACCGTCGGCTCTGCGTGAGACACCTGAGTTGAAGCACCGACGCGACATATATATCACCCCCGATCTCTCAACTCCATTCGTTCTTGTGTGGGGGCATCTAGCAGCAAGGCCGACCAAGCCCCTCTTCGACCTCCCTTTTCCCTCTTTTTTTGCAGTTTTCGTCATCCGCACCGCGTGAATCGACACACCATGGGCAGATTTCGTCCGAGCAACATCCTAGGCGATCCGTTCGCTCTGGCGACCGTCTCCATCTCTATTGTACGTGCTGGCTACCCCCCAATGGCTGGGGGGCATTTCGTTGCTGACCCGACCTTTACTTTCTAGCTGGCATGGCTGATCGCGTTCATCTCGTCCGTCATTGGCGAAGTCCAAACGGATTTCTACCCCAACTTCTCGTGGTGGGCGATCTGCTACATGTTCTGTCTTATTATCGGTGTGACGATAGTGTTTGGTACAGACACGGGCCATGTTTACAACGTCGCGGTATGGATTTATCGATGAGGATGTCCCCGTGTGAAAATGCTGATGTGATGACTCTAGCTTGTTGGATATCTGGGTTGCGCTCTCGTCCTGACTTCATTGAGCGCCAACAACGTCGTCTACAAGTCCAAGGGATCCTTCCAAGCTGCCGGGGCTGGTTTCATTCTTCTGTCAATGGTGGAGGTCATTTGGATCTTCTACTTCGGCTCCTCGCCCCAGGCCACGCAACGCGGTTTCATCGATTCCTTTGCCCTCAACAAGGAACAGGCTGGCTCCTACCGCGGCAGCCGCCCGATCTCGACGCGCCCGGAAACTATGGTGACCAGCCAGACGCCCCAGATGTACACGTCGGCCCAACTCAGCGGCTTCGAGACCTCGTCCCCCCTGTCTGGATACCCCGGTGGTGCACCAGGCGCGGAGCGTAACTCGTCGCTGCCTCGCTTCGGTGCCATGCCTACCAGCCCAGGCCCCAACAACGCTACGCAGGAGGCCAGCGAAGTGCCGCAGCCGACCGAATACCCGTACCGCGCCAAGGCCATCTACTCGTACGATGCCAACCCGGAAGACGCCAACGAGATCAGCTTCGCCAAGCACGAGATTCTCGAGGTATCCGACGTGAGCGGCCGATGGTGGCAGGCCCGAAAGGCGAGCGGAGATACCGGCATTGCGCCCTCGAACTACCTGATCCTCCTGTGATCTCTGTTCGTACGTGTGATGTCTGGTTTCTCTGTTTCGGTTTTCTTTTCTTCTTTCCTGCCATTTCTGTCGCAAAACATTGTTCTCCCTTTGATACCCTTCGGATCCTTATCTCGATGTGTGTGTGTGTGTATTTCCCCTCTACTTAACGTGATGTCTTGATGGCCACCTTTTCTTTCTTGTCCCTTGGATTTCTGTACGCAATTCTTTCCTCTCCTTTTCTTCTCTTCTTGGCACGTATTTATTTCTGGTTTGGTTATCTTGTGTGAGGTTAATCTGTTTGGCGGGTGGTTGGCCCGCGTGTCCATTTATTTCATTTCTTGTATTGTGTGTGGTTGCCGGTGCTCTTTCATGCTTGGGAAAACCCTTGGTTTGGAATCCGAGGTCGAGTACAGACCTGTGGACTGCCACCTTGTGCGTTTTATTTTCTCTGCAAGATCAAAAGTCGATGTGCGTATCAGCATCTAGCACCAATTTTTTTTTTGAATTTATCCCACGTAGTTCCATATTTTTCTGTTTATCTAGCTAGGGTTATAACCTTGGAAGTTCGTATATAGTCCACTTTGCTCTAGAACATTTCTTTGGAGTGCCTGGTAAGTCCACCGGTTCGACCTTGGCTCGCCCTATTCGCAACCTCGGGTCTTTCATCTTCCCCACCACTTAGACCTGGTTAGTTGCTAATTATGCAATTGGAAGACTATATTTTATTCTATGAAAAGGATTATTTGGCAAATCAAGTCAGATTACTTTGTTTATAGGATATAGAAACCTCCCATGCAAGTCTTATTAGAGTTCTTCCCCTACTAAGATATGAATAGAAGTCCGATGGTTAAGTCAAGCTCATCATTCGCCCCTATCGGATACACAAAACAGATAAAAGAGAAAATTGGGCCTCAGGAGTGGGGGATAATAGAGGGGCAGATGAGAACACTCATGAGAATGGGGCTAACATCGAGGGGATCAGCTTTACCATTAGGGTTGATAGCTCGAGAGATTTCTGCCAATTCTTTCATTTACCGGTAGACAAATTCGGTTTCTCTCTCGCTCTCTCTGTCTCTCATGCATCCAAAATGAGCCCGGCCGAAGAACAAAACACGCTTGATACTTTGGCAGGTGTATCCTCCGACAGCGATGACATCGCCGAAACAATCTCGACCTCGAACTTCCAACAAACGACACCCGTATGTTCAACAAGACAGATGCATATCTTCAACCTAACTGTCCTTCTAGCAAGTTATCAACAACATGAAGTCGATGACTGAGGAAATCATCGAGAAGAGGGTTACCTTTGGTAAGAGCGAGCAGGAGACTTACAAGTTATTCCAAGAAGCAAGTTCTCTCCGTATTTCCAAGAGAGAGAGAAAAAAAAAAGAAAACAAATTTTAAGGTGTTCAATAGCTCGTGACAGCTCAGCAAAAGCTTCTGGCATCCTTGAAAGCCAAGCATGAGCTCTTGAGCAAAACCTCTTTTGCTCAGCCCATTACGACAAGTCTTCATACTCTAGAAGCACATCTCGACACCACCTTGTGCAGCGCCATAGATAGTATGCCAACATTCAAAGAGGATGCTGAGAAGCTGAAGCAAGACTTGGACACAAGTCTAGATGAGGCCATAAACACATATAGCGAATGAGCACGGCATTACACTATGTCATCTTCAGAAGGACAATGCCAATCAGCTGAATCTTTAACACCCGGCTTTGCGCGGGGAGGAAGCATTCTCGATAACAACATAAATATATTGATCATCACACATAACAAGATCCTCCACTCTCTTCTTAAACAGTAAACACCTCGATGGACGCTTTATAGTCAGGAATATGAACCTTCCCACTAACCAAACCATCCTCGCCATTCTCATCCCGACACTGATCCAGAATCGCATCCAGATAGATCGACACGCAGACATCAGGCACACAGTTATCGGTTCCCAAGATCCCATCGGGTTTGCGACAGCTCGCCATCCGCGCATCGCTATTCTTGTCGGGGTTTTCGTTCGTTGCGCAACCGGACCCATAAGGCGAGCCACATTCACGCTCCGTCTGATCGCTAGGGTTGCTATCGGCGCCAACCTGCTTTGCTACCTCGACGGCACCTTTTCTCCAATGTGAGGAGATGTCATCGATCTGTTTCCATGTGGGACTGCCCGTCCCCGTGTTGCAATGCATCTCTCCAAGTCCGCAGCGCGTCCATGGGTTTCGGAGGCGTTCAGAGGTACGGTCTGCCAAGCAGGATACTGCCAGAGCGCTGATAAGGAAGGTGCTGTAGAGGGTTGAGAGGAACTTCATGGTTCTATTAAGAGAAGGTAATTGTTAGCATTCATGATATGTACTCAGAATAACAGCAGATGGCCACCAAGTGTTCAAGGATACCCACGATTGTTCTAGGTTGTCCTGAGTTGTGTTAGATTGAGAGGTATATAGGAATTGCTTTGAATGAATCAAGAAACAGAAGGACCCGGGCTTTCTGGGAGCCTTTATACCCTCGTCCCTGGTTTCCCATGTACATCATTTTGTGGGGATTGGCAGACCGGCAAATGGCGCATGCCATCATGCCAAGGTAAAAATAAGTCACCAGGATAGATTTAGAAAAGAAAATGCAACCCTACCCCATTCACCTCCATAATATTGTCCTCATGGTGGAGTATCCCCAGTTTCGGCTCCTCGATGAATACGTCGACAACTCCACTGAAAACTCTAAGAAGAAACAGACAAGTTTAGTATCTATCAATAGTAATCTGCATCCATAAAAGAGAAGAAGGCATGGGAACCCCTTCGCTTACTGCTAAAGACATACAGTATAGATGACTTCTACCTGCAGTTTTCTCCCTCAACTTCGGTCTCTATCGTTAAGTCACACTAATACCGCGGAACACTGCAGATTTACAAACCGATATACCTATATATCTAACTAGCCGTATGGGTCATCCCCACATTGTGGCGCGGTGCTGGCCGCCCGGCCCCTAAGTTGAGAAGAAACGCCTCCACATTTATTTTAAGAGCCTAGGTCTTTTCTGCCAATAAGACAATTCAGCGAGAGGCAATGATATAATTAAGCTAAAGTGTAAAAGAATCCTGCAGCCTTGCATGCAGGCCGGCAATTGAAGTCCGCCGTACCTATGAGAAGTATGTATGGACCAGATCCCTATTATTTGACAAACCCAAAACTCGAAATTTACGATATTCTGGGGCTTTTCCACAGAGACAAACAAGTTTGACTTGAGGAACTTTCTCTCTGCTATACCATTTCGTGGTAGACTCGACTAAATTTGTAGATCTGGTCCGTTTTTGTATAGACAAATCCGATTGTCGCGAGCCCTAACTAGCCAGGCATTGGCGGCCCCAGGTATCCATGGATACTTGCACCACAGTTTTGTTTTACCGTTGCCATCTCCTCTCATTTTCAAGGTTGGAGGGGGCTAATACAAGTGCCCCAAGCGGGCACAAGCGTCTTTTCTATACTTGGCTAAGCGAGGGTCCATTGCCGAGAGGCTACGCCATTCCCGCTTTTTGGTTTTCTCTCGAACTCGATATCCTTTCCTCTTTTATCTTTCCTGTTTTGCCTCTGAAAGAAACGGCCAGCCTGGCTACCCATGGGATATGCCTTGACTAATGTTGACTTTCTAAGAAGCTGGTTTCGGATTAATTCATGCTCCGGTCCAGCCCGTGTCAGCCCTTGATAGCGCCTCGAACAGGGAAATTGTTTACCCGACCTGGCATTTTGTCGCCTCCTATTCTTCTCGGATGAACAAGATCCACGTCCACGTCCTACCGAAGATTGATTTGTATCCACTTTTTATTGGCTGATTTAGTCTAGTCCCATCTCCCTCACCCTTCAACAAAGGCGCCGGTTTCGAAGAATGTCTCAAGATCATGATTCGCTTGCCATGCTGAAACGTCGTCGCTTGCTTCGCGGGGAGATCACATATGCCGCCGCAAAGGAACAAGACTCTAATATTCTCCATGAACTGGGATATAGGGATCAGAAGATCCGATACTTTACCCATCTGTACCGAAGTCGCAAACTGATCCAAACAATCGTGGCCCACCATCTCGGCCTCGCTTCCGCGGACACATGTCATATTGTTGATGTGGAGGACTGGATACATGGCAGCTTCAATGTTTGCATCCGAGTTGATGTCGATGGCCAAGGACAAGATCCCGGGAAACGATTGATGATCCGATTTCCATTGCCTTACCGAATTGGAGAGAACTTGTACCCAGGCAATGCGGATGAGAAGGTCCGTTGTGAAGTTGGGACTTACGCATGGCTCCAAGAGAACTGTCCAACTGTCCCTATTCCACAGCTTTATGGGTTTGGGATGTCCACTGGCCAAACTGTATGTCCTCCATTTGCGTGTCTTCCAATAAGAATTATTGCTTACAATCCTAGTTCACCGTTCTCGATAACCTGCCTTTTATAACCCGCATTATTCAGCGCCTGCGCCGCCGACTGTTAAATTGGTTAAACTATCCGACTCCATCCCCCTACGTTCAACATCGAACCAAAGATCAAGTTGTGCTGGGCACACCCTATCTTTTGATTGAATATATCGATCAATCGAGAGGTAAAATGCTTTCTGAAACATGGGAGGAAGGGCGCCACAATTTCAAATTGCGCAAGAACCTTTTCCATGGCCTCTCCCGCATTATGTTGACTTTGGCACGTACTCCATTACCAAAGATCGGGTCCTTCATTCTGGATGAAAACGGGTACTTGAGTTTGAGTAACCGGCCTCTTACCCTTGAAATCCAACAACTGGAAAATGAACACATTCCAGTCGATATGCCGCAAAATTCAACTCATTCCACTGTCGACTCTTATGTCAATGACATCCTTGCATTCCATGAAAGTCGGCTTCGCCACCAGCCTAATGCAGTCAACAATGTTGCAGATGGTTTCTATCAGATATCCGCATTGATGGTTATGAGAAGTGTCTGGTCTTGTTTTTTCCGTCGTGATCTCCTTCGAGGCCCATTCTTTCTTAACCTCACCGATCTTAACCAAACCAATATCTTTGTTGACAACGATTGGAACATCCAATGCCTTATCGATCTCGAGTGGGTATGCTCTCATCCAGTGGAAATGATTCATCCTCCGTACTGGTTGACGAACCAGGCTATTGATTTGATCAGTATAGATGACTACGAAATTCTTCACAAAGAGTTCATGGAGGCCTTCGCTAAGGAGGAGATGAAAATCAAGCTACCATTCCGTCTCTATCCTATTTTGCAGCATGGATGGGAGAGAGGAACCTTTTGGTGTTCTCTTGCGCTCAGTAGCCCCACGGCACTGTTCAAGATCTTTTATGACTTCATTCAACCGAGGTTTTCTAAGGCTCACGACGATCCAGCTTTTTGGAAAATCACCATGCCCTACTGGACGTTCAATGCCTTTGAGTTTATTGAACACAAAGTGAGGGACAAGGAGCAATACGACGCCTCTTTGCGTGAAGCATTTGAATCCGGAAGTTCTCATGACTAGAGCATACAAAAATCCGATCATCTTCGCTGACTCTGCCCTTGTCCTTCGCGCTTGCTTCCCTCACCACCACTTTGGTCTTTATTTTTGAAGTCCTCTACTGCATTCTGAAGATTCAGAATAGACTTTTTCCCTCTGTTCTGCTGTGCCGCTTTCCCTGAAGAAGAGAGCTGATTGAGTGTTTTGGCGTCCATCTTCATAGCCACATTTGCTTCTTCGATTTTACCATCGTAACTTGAATCTGAGCGTCGGTCCTCCATTTCGCTTGAGTACTAAGCGCCTTGTGCACCAGCGAAAATTGTCAGTGACCGTAAACTCCACTGCGTTGGTTTGGGTCCGAGATGGCTACCTTGTAAGCTGATGCAAAAGCCTTGTCGTCGGACCGTCTTAGGGGAATATCCGGTTGGTAAGCTGGCAAGAATGTTATTCATTGCTCTATTGTCAATAGGAAAGGCACTCACATGTAATACGAGAAGATCTAACGAGGCAAAAACGAATAGAGGACAAATATGAGTTCTCTAAACTTTCGGCCTATAGAAAGCGAAAAACAACCGGCGGGCCTTTAGGTTCAAATACTAGGAAAGTACCTTCAACATGCTAAGCGCTTATTGTGTAGTGACGTACCCTGCGAACATGCGGCTAACTCGAGAGGCACAGTCACTCCGCAGGATACTAGAACCTGATTGCTGCGTCTTGTCGTGATAGGAGTGTGAAATTCTGCATGTGTTCGGATGTACTGCAGGTGCCTATGCACGGATACAGAAAGATACAGTAATATGGTACATTCACATGAAGACTCTCGACGGTGTTTACGGTTGACCCTGGCCTTGCTGGAAGAATATTAGAGCGGGAAAATTAGAAAGACTCTAATATTTGTGAGGGGGAATATTAACAGGTCTGGAATAAAAAAGACCAGAAATTTCTACGGTTTTTTATATTCCCAGAATCCCAACCCGTTAATATTCCCCTCTCAAAATTCAGAGTCTTTCAACATTCAACTTTTTAACCACCAAAATCATATCGGAACGTCAGCCTTAAGGATGCTTCCAGTTCTATGGAAACACGAATGAGCCGGATCATCATCGTATGAAACAAAACCCTTGTCAGAAAGACCTTTTGCGGCATTTCGAGCCATATCTCTGCATGTAAATATAGCACTATACTGTTTACGGTTAGTCATATCGTGACCCCAGCGCTTGGCAGCGGTAATAAATAATGGCATAAAAATAGATGCTCGTATGGTGCGCTCAGTAGGCACGGATATGTAGTTGTAAGATTCCGCGCAAACAGGCCAGGCCTATTTCTGACACGTCTGTCAATCTGACAATAAAATGAACTTTTTCCCCGAACTTTCCACGGCTTGAGGTTAGATACATCTGGAACTGCCCCTAGCATGTATCTATCTTAGAGATTCTTTCCATGACCTTTGAGTACCATCCAGGCTTTCCTCTCTGATACAGCCTCATCGCCGTAGCCAGATATTGTCGGCTGGAGTCCTGTAACGCCATTGATAGACGATATCCCTCAGTCAAGCCAATTTCTTTTTCCTTCTCAATAACCATAGCAATATAGTCTTCCCTGTCCACGAATTTCTGTTTGTCTTACACGTCTTTCGGGAAGCCCCTTTCATCGTAGTCCCATGGCGCATCCATATCAGGCGGAACCACAGACAGGGTCAATGGAAACTCGCCCGATATCTCCCAGGGCTCAGCAAATGCTGTTTCCCAGTCGATGACACCAAGCAATTGGTAATTGTCATCGGAGAGCCTTCCAGCTGAACTACCGACCAGCGATTTAAAAAAAGAGGTGGATAACAATAATTCATCCGCCAGCGAACCGGCTGCTTCTTTCAGGCGGTCTTCTGATAGACCGAACTTTAGCGTTAGCGGCCTATACCTTGAAGAATTCGGTAGCCGTTTCGAATGGACCGCCTAGACCCGGAATAGGACCTTGTTCGTACGAGCCGTCATCGTTCTTGCGAAGAATAGTCCCGATTTTTGGTAGCTATATTCTCGACAGCTCGACCTAGGATGTGGAAAATAACATTAGTAAAATCTTCCTCATCATAAAACTAGCCAGCTATTGTAGAATACCTGAATTTGCGCTATTCTAGAAAAGACGTAATTTTTGTGGTTGAGCGGCATTTTTATACTGAGATCCATTCCCACATTACCTCTCAGGCAGTCCATCAGCATAAACTGTGCCATCACCTTGCAGTTGGGGTTGAGTTCAACAGCATGGATTTGTGGGACCGGGATCCTGCTCTCCGTCTAGACGAGTTGGATCGTGTTGTGCTCACACTTCATGATGCTTCTTGCTGTGTCCACCGTGTCTTTGTCCTGTGGTACAGGCTGCATTCGGAGCCGTGCTATCCATCTCACATTGTCATTAAATTCAATGATGCGCACTATGTGATTGAAGCCAAGGCCAATATCAGGTAATAACCTGCATTCCCTTCCGCTTCGCACTGCGGCTGCATATTCAATGAGCGAGGTCCAATCTATGGAATCGAGGGATTGTTGGGCTCTTAGCCGCAGCGTTTCATCAGTGAGGGAAGAGAAATAGGACCATCGGTAACCTGTAAAAGCTTCGCCACTGCCTAGAATAGCATTAGCAGAGGCTTGGCATCGTTTGCAAATGCTAAAGAGTAGCAGTCTCACAAGACATTTCGAGTTTGTGAAGGAAGCTAGCAGAAGAGCACTATTTGTTTTGTGACAGTTCTTTCGAGATAGAAGTGATTTATATAACGCTTGGGGAAAATGGCGGTAAGGGTATGTGCCCACTCCCGAGGAATCTCAGATAAATACTGTAATTTGCCGCGCCCTTAGTGTTTTTAATTCTGTAACATGGTTTTCAGGGTAGCAAGGTTATTGCCGCGGCCATTTCGACGCCCTGCCGCACCGAAGACGAGGACCCGTCTGATCGCAATTTTGATTCAGCAGTTGAACAGCGAAAACGAGGCTGTTAAACAAGGAAGGGTAAGGAAAAGAAATGAGTCCCTAAAAAGGGTTCGCACTAAGCCGAGGTCTAAACGGTTAAACAGGGTCGTGACTGCACATCTCAGGTCCTCCGAACGCTTTAGTAAAAAGCCAAGCCCAGGCCACCCTTTGCTTCAGTGAGCAGGTTGAAATATGTCCTCGGGGAACTTTTCCTCACAGGGTAAGCATTCCCCTTTAGCATAAGGGGAACCATCCTACGTAGGCACTGCTAAATAGACGGGCATCCTATGTAGGCACGGCTATATAGGCGCATGGCGAATCACCCGCGGCGTGGGCCAGATCAGGCTAGTGAGTCGTGGGCGAGTCGCCATGTAAGAGCAGCAAAAAGTAAAAACAACACGCAAAAGAGCAATATATTCTCCGCACCTGGGAATTTGAGCAAAAGCGCCTTTTATCCTAGGAAGCCAAACAGTACTCCCAGGAATCATTCAGTCTCCCAGGAACACCCTAGACATAGGTAGACCTTGACAAAACCCGCCCGCGGGAGTTGAAGTGACTCCCAACTCCCAAACCCGCCCGTCCGCCCTCAGGAAACTCCCACGGGACTCCCGCGGGCCAAATTTTTACATAACTTTCCCGAATTCCTAGGATATAAGCGTTTTGGGGTGCCCCTATCAATACCCAGAAATTTATATAATTACTTAATCCTCTGAAAATAGATAGAATATTTATTACTATATTATTTCCTAACTACTAGGCTTTATCGAGTTAGAAAAATACTTCTATTAATATTATTCGATAATAGTAATACCGGCCAGTATCTCTGGCTTAAAATTTAGGGGTAGCTATCTAAGGTTACGAAAATATTCTAGTCTCTCTTAAGTCTCCTCGCAGAGAATAGGATTAGTCTAGTATTAATACTTATTAGGCTAAGTAGGGGCTATAGACGCTAGTATTATAGGGATGATTAGATATAAATATAAGATTTTTGTGTCTGTGTTCTGGAAGATAATCACGTCAAGATCGATTTAGGCGGTTAGGGTTATAGAATAGGGATAAGAGAATAGGAGGGTACGAGGACACCGAGAGGGAGAGAGACACGTATCTTATATATATCTAACCAGACTAGGCGAGGAGGGAGGGGAGCTATCTTTAGCGTCGTTTTGGTCGCGAGTAGAAACGGGGAGAACAACTTGTTAAGGTCGAGCGCCAACATCAGGATAGGTAGATGACTACCCGTGCTTGGCGGGTGCAAAATAGTAGTGCTACCGGGTAGTAGGCGGCTCGCCGTTGGTGGATACGGGTGGAAAAGGCGGCCGTTTCTGGCCTCGAAAGCGGTCATTTTCGGCGTCAATTTCACAGGTCCTTATATTCTATTTGTAAAAGTGATCGCCAGCTATGCCGAGGGAGTATTCAAATCTGGTCATCACTTTTACTGAAATAAAATTCAATTCTTCTTTATTGTCTTTGGACTGAGTTAAATACTCACGTATAGTGGGGTCTTGTTGCTTATTCTCAGTTTATAGCAATCAAAGTGATATACCCAACCAGGAATGTCCTACGGCAGGTATGGCTGCATTTACAATGAATTGAACGGCTCTTGAAGTTTCCAGTCGGGCATGAAACCAGAAGTAGGGTAAATCTGCCTAGATTAGAGCTGTTCACATGTTTTTATATTCCTTTGTCGAAGTCTCCCTGAGGAAGAGCAACGGCCATCGCCAACTCATGCAGGCTGCTCATTGGTGTCTCATTAGCGTGGCTGAGATAGCTGCATCGTGGCCGGGAGATCAGCGAGCGCTAAGGATTGCCTGTGTGACTGAGCTTCCCCTCTTTTGCTTTCTCTCTTTCTCCCTTAGCTTCTGCCCGAGGGAGCGTTGTCCAGGTGGACATAGCGGCTGATCTCGTGTTGGGCGAGGGACAAGCCTGGGCAGGGTTGCAGCAGATCCCTATTTCACTCTCCTCAAACAGCCAGAAGGTCATGAATTAACCTCCCAAGGATTCTGGCTGTCACAATGCCGGACCGTCTGTCGCGTCTAAAGGCGAAGCTGCTGCGGCGATCATCGACACCCGCGGTTCCTAAAGTGGGCGACGGGGCGGACCCGTGTGTCCACCCCAACCCAACTTCTCGCACCTCCTACGCTTCGCATCTCTTTGAATCAGATAGCGAAAAATCCCCTGCGTACAGCATCGTCTCTTCCCCAGCCGATCAATCCTCTGACGAGATCTGCCCTGCGCCCGACTGGCACGAGCCCCAGCATCCCGACCGAGAGGCAAGGAGACACCAGCCTCATCCGTCTCTACGATCACAGCCACAGTGCCAGCATCCTTCCGTGCCAGAGCACCGTGCTTATACGCCACCTTCGACCGAGCCCAACACTTCGCCGCTGTACACTCCCCTCACCGGCGACCCTCTATTCCCCCTCGAAACCCCTCCGCTTCCGACTCCTCAGCATTCCGACGACACCTCGTTCCAGTCTGCGCATGGCAAAGCTCGAGGCACCCCGGCGGAGAATCCATTGACCCCGAGCCTTGATACTGTCGTCGAGCGGCCCGCATACGATCGTCCGCCACCTTCTTCTTTCTTCCCTCCCCCTTCGAGCAAGCGTCCCAGTCTTGCTTCACGTCGGCAGTCTCTTTTCCCGGTGTCCCACCAGCACTTGATCAGCGGGCTGCTGGAGCCCAGCCGCTTCTCTTCGCACGGCGACCCAGCCAGTGAACGTGCCCCCACGTTCGAAATGGTCCATCGTCGGGTTTGGGTCAAACGCCCCGGTGGCTCGGCCACCCTGGTGCCGTGTTTGGAGGATGCGGTTGTGGATGAGCTGCGCGACCAGGTGATCACGAAATATGCCAATTCGTTAGGTAGTCGCTTCGATTCTCCGGATATTGTGATTCGGATCGCCCCACGCGAGGGTTCGAATCGACAGGCACACCCCGATCGCCTCTTGAGCCCGGAGGAAATGTTGTCGTCTGTTCTGGACACTTACTACCCTGGGGGGCAAACTGTTGAAGAAGCGTTGATGATTGAAGCTCCCACGCGCCGGACTCCCAAGCCGTCGCCACGCCATTCTGTCTATCATCATCACCATCCGGGGCCGGGCGAGCACGGCGAGTATTTCCCTCTCATGCCCGTGAACCCGAACGCACCTACACCTCCAACACACAACTCCAATTCGGGATCTGCAACGAATGCACCCTCAATTTCGATTCTCACCACCGGCGTGGCGCCTCCACTGCCATCTCCAGGAAACCGTGCATCACGACATCACCCCCGGCCTCCGCTCGCAAGACATACGGCCAGTTCGCCAACGATGCTTGCCCAACCTCCTGGAACCACAGGTATGTTGGCCATTGGATGTTATCCAGAAATTATGACTGACCTTCAAAGAATCTGGTATCTCCCCTCACAACCAACCTCCCGCGACGGCTCCGGCGCCGACGGTCCCTACACCACCTGCCCCGGCAGCAGAGTCTCCACATGCCAAGGCACACACCCCACCGGCGCCAGTGGCATCTCCACGCGCCCACCGAAAATCCAAGGGTTCCTCGTCACCCGGAGCGGTATTTGGCGGGTTGATTGACGGTACTGTACCGCCAATCAATGTTCTCATCGTGGAAGACAACATCATCAACCAAAAACTGCTGGAAGCGTTCATGAAGAGACTCAGTGTGCGCTGGAAATGCGCCGCAAATGGCGAAGAAGCGGTCCGCAAATGGCGGCAAGGTGGCTTCCATCTGGTCTTGATGGACATCCAACTGCCAGTCATGAATGGATTGGACGCCACCAAGGAGATTCGCCGACTGGAGCGGTTGAATGGAATTGGTGTCTTCCCAAAAACCGCCTCTGGTCGCACGAGTGCGTCTAAAACCACTGCCACGTCCCAGCTAGAGAAAAGGCCTGGTTTCTATCGCACCGTCAGCGAAGAGGATACCTTGACAGATCTGTCACTATTCCGCAGTCCGGTAATTATTGTCGCGTTGACGGCCAGCAGCTTACAAAGTGACCGTCATGAGGCCCTGGCTGCTGGCTGCAACGATTTCTTGACCAAGGTATGTTATTATGTTTACATTCCATTGATATGGCCATTGCTAATCATATTATAAATAGCCGGTGGGATTCCCCTGGCTTGAGCAAAAAGTAACGGAATGGGGATGTATGCAAGCATTGATCGACTTTGAGGGTTGGCGTAAATGGCGTGGCTTTATGGACACCCCCCAGCCCACCCCTCCCTCGATCAACAATACGACCAGCCCGATGCAATGTGGCAATCGCAATGAATTCGAGGCTCAGACGGAACCCGCATCGCCCTCCAGTTCCCGCACAACGGCTAAACCAGAAAAGCCCAACGGCGCGCGGCCTGCTCTCCCTAATGCCGCGGAGATCCTGCGCGAAGACTCCTGGGGCAGTGGCAGCGGTGATACCGCAGACTCACCGACAAGCCCGCAGACAACACCTGCAGAATCAGTTTCACAGCCAGCCGCTGAACCCGAACCTGCTCCCCTGGACGGGCAATGACCCATGCCCAGTCTAGCTAGCCTTGTTCTTGAATTCTGAGACCACTCCAAATGCTGAAAATGGGATATTTCTCAACTCAATTGCTGATTCGCAGAACGAATTTTTCTTCCATATGTCTCGACTATGTTGTCTTTTCCATTGGATACCCCGCATAGCAACGCCTGTCTTTTTCTATTTCTTTTTGATCCTTCTTCATATCCCTTTCTGGGCAGTGCGGGTGCCTCCAAAGCTGTATAGGGACTGGAGCCATGATCTGTTTTAGAAGCTTCCTGGAATTTTCCGAGATCTCTTCTCTGGCTGCACTCATCTGACTGCACCTACAACTTTTCTTCTTGTCGCTTCTTTTATTATATGGTCTTTGAACGACGCCTTAGGTACACATACATGAAGCCGACATACTCGCGCATACGATGGAGATGTCTTGATTGAACCAATACCCTTTCTTTTCTGTCTCATTCTCTAAGATGGCAATTTGCATATCTCGTTTACCATAGGTATCCAAGGCAGACCACTTGTCAAGAAGCCTTACGCCCCAGCCTTGTCATCACTGGGGTGAGTTTCTGGTTTGCGAAACCTTCCAAGGCTTTTGATGACCTCTTGGATATCTTGCGGTTCCATTACGTCCCTCTCTTTCACCTATGTCCCCGGGTAATCAAGCTCGTCCCACCGTCACCACAGTGTGATGACAAGTCCGTTGCTGTCCCTCACAAACTCGAATATTCCTACTTCATAATAGTCCCAATCCATCATTCCTCGCGCCATTTTCTGATTGGGGTCGAGAGGAAGGAAGCTCAGCATATCAGCGTTATATGGTTCCAGATCACACTGGGACGCGGCGTTGCTTGTATACACAACCGCCACCTCGGCGGTAGCAGTGGAGGTAGCGGCGGTAAGGGTGGCGGAAGAGGATGAGGCCGTATACTACGGGGTATACTACGGGGTGGGTCGAAGAGGGAGTTTAGATCGCGAAATTTCACACCACGCTTCAACGAAGCGCTCGTGGTGTACTACACGGAACTGATTGCGCATAAATCAAAGATTCCATCGAATTTCTGCGATCTCATCCATTAAGTAAGGGACATGAGCAAGCTTTCCAGGCCTTTGATAAATGCCTTCGGATTCGTCAGCAGAAAGGCGCCAACTCACCGGTACACACGGGCTTTGTCTAGCACAAGATCGGCGTATTCATGCGCGCAAGAGCAGATTTGGCCAGCGCAATGTAAGCGGACCCTTTGTGCCAACCTTGGGAAGTCTTTTTATGTATGGTCTCTGATGCTGATAGATTCTCCTTTCAGCACCAGTGCATCCCTCCGATCAGCGATAAA
This sequence comes from Penicillium alfredii, assembly GCF_028826965.1. Lineage (NCBI taxonomy): Eukaryota > Fungi > Ascomycota > Eurotiomycetes > Eurotiales > Aspergillaceae > Penicillium > Penicillium alfredii. Next base: position 1,536,129 of record NW_026622701.1, on the reverse strand, counting down.
GATTCTTGTCGCTTGTGAAGGTCAAACTGCTGCCGCTATGCGATCCAAATTCGCTGCTTGGGGTGTACTCCACGAGACTGGCGAATTTGCAGAAGCAGAAGAGGGGATGCAGCAGATCACCAAAGATCTCGCTGGCTTGGGCAAGTCTGTGAATCACGCAGACTTGACTGAAGATGATTTTGACCAATACGTGCTATATTGTCATAGATGAGAATTGTTGCCGAGGAGTGGAATGTGAAGGGTTGTTGTTTTCTGTAGAGAGTGTTGATTCAAGTAATCCAGTCTCTTTGCCTGGACTCATTCATCAAGTACGCTCTTAGTAGAACATTTGCGATCTAGGAACGCCTTCGTATTCTTATAAGGAGCTAATCGGATTCTTCTACTTTGACTTTTTTTTTTTATTGCCTATTTCCTATTTAGACCTTTATACAGAATTCCATGATACATTATAGGCCTATGTAAGTACATCCTTGATACTGAGATACTAAGCTCTGCTCCGAGAATATCTCAATAAGTTCTATTATAATCAACAGAAATACATGTCTCCCCTCCCCTGGTCAGCAAGACACGTAATTTTATCCTATTCAAGGCATACAGCAGTAGGGCCACAGCCACCCACCAGTGAACTATCCAAGTATACACCCAGTGATGAAGTCAGGTTGTACAAAGCACCCGTGGATTACCTCACACGCGCATAGCATTTCTTCTTTGCGACCCTAACACGGACACGTGCAGCTGGCTCGGCATCTCATGAAGTTCTTTGTTCTTTGATTCGTCAAGGGAATGCGGATCTATGCAGCTACTGTCCTACCCAGGGTCATATTGTTTCTTTTTCTTTTCCTTTTTCCCGGGATTTGGTTTCTTTGTTGTGTCTGTTAGCCAGCGAGTATTTGAGAATGAGAATTACTTGAATTCCAGCACTTACTTACCTTGAGAGTTATTAGAGCTTTACCTCGTCTCGCTGCAACACAGAGAAACTACTTGTTGAATCCCCAATATTGTGATCCAGTTCGATATACCAAGTCTATATAAAGTAAAGTGCATCAATAATTATCACTACTCGGACGAAACCCATTCTCATGCCCGACTCTTCTTCAGCACCTTCAAATATGCAGACCCAGGCCACACCCTCAGCATCTACTCCAACTACCATTAATCCTCCTCCCCACCACCCCCCTGCGACTAGCATAGCAACCTGGCTGCAAAAGACCCTCGCTTCGATCTGGGGCCTTTTCACAACAGACTCGACTGCCAAAGACGGCATGGAACCCGGGTCCGACGCGGTCTCGGGATGGATTGGGGTGCGGCGAGGAAGAGGAAAGGGACGGTGTCGGGGTGTGGGGAAGATGCATTGATTTCAGTTCAAGGGAGATTAATTAGACTCGAATATTCGAAATTTTGAGGGATGCTGGGCATGAGCAGAGATGATGGAATCTTATACAAGAAAACCAACCGTTTGAATAACCAAAGAATCTTCCCAGGGTTGGAATGGAATGATGATGCTGATGAGAAATGTAAAATCATGGTTTGGTATAGATACACGATCAATTAGACACACCACATACACATACTCCCCTTATAAGTACAAGTACAGTCCCATCTCCAGAGCAGACGACAAGACCAAGATCAGGCCTCCACTCGGGTCGGGACCTTGCGCATGCCGCGCTTGCGGTCGTCCGACGGCACACCGTACCGGCGGCCCGGAGCCCAGGGCGCACGGCCATCGCGGCCGGTGGTCTGCGTAGTAAAAGCAACTTCCTTGATGCGGTAGTCAAAACGCGACTCCTGGGGACTAACACTCGTGATTTTGCGTTCCCGGCGGGCCTGGGCAGCTTCACGCTGCTTCTGCTCCGCCTCCGCTTGGTCTCGGAGCCGGTCTTGGTGACGTTGCTCGACAAGGAGGGGCTCATCTGGGTACTTGGCGAGGTCACGTTCAAGGGCGATCAGCTGTGGGTGTGGGATGCGTGCGTCGGCTGGCTGCAGCACCTGGCGAGCATTGTCGCCCTTGCCGACCAATTCGATCAAGTGTGGCCTTTTGGGCACGCGTTCGGCAACGTGGTGTGGCGAAGACCATTTCTCGGCAATCTTGTGTTCCTGAGCGGGCGCGCCAGAGAAGACGCGGCCTGCATCCACACGCGTAAAGGACCGTGATTCCGGCACCGGGTAAAACATCTGGGCACCGGTGAGGGGATGCATGGGGAGGTCGTTGATGGACTCATGCATTTTCTGTTGGTCGGGATTTCTAGCAATACCCGTGGTAGGTACCATTTCATGGATTGCCCTCGCATATGGCAGTGCAAGAGGTTTTCCCTACTCGATGGTCAAGTCAGTGATGTGTCCTCGACTACCCACGAGTACGAAGCAGGAAAAGAAGAAGAAAAAAAGGGCAATGCAAGTGACTCAGAGAAAAGGGTAAGCTTTAACCATGCAGACAGCGAGGCCTGAGTCTTAAAGACTAATCGATTTTTTGATAACTCATCATATGCGCGGAAGGGCGAGGGCTCACAAAACCAGAGGATAACAAGGGCGAGGGCAAAAAAGAAGAATCATACCTGTGATCGCTGTCGCTTCTCTAACTCAACCAGCCGCACCACAGCCGCAATGCGCCTCATGTCGACCCCGAAAGTGACGCTGACCTCGCGCACAGTCTGCTTCTCCTCCACCACTCGTTTATAAATTTCATTTTGGAGTGGCAAACTCAAAATACTCTGGCTGATAAACGTCGGGTTCTCCGGGAAAGGGTATTGTTTAAGATCTCTGTATTCTTTTCCAATCATTTTCCGGTATTGAGACACATAGTTTGTCCGGTTGGGCTTGTGGTGTTTGAGTTCGGATCCTGGCCCGTCCAACCATTCGAACATCTCCCGACGGAGTTTGCTCTGTGAAGGGGCTGTGGCGGAGAATGAACGGGAGAAGGTCGAGAAGACGGAGGGTAATGACGGGAGAGAGGGGATGGAAGTAGATAAGGAGGGCCCAAGGTAGGGGAGGAGCGTGCTGGAGACACGCCGGCTTTGTATCCGGGGTGCCATCTTGAAGGCAGGGGTAGAACCAAGGGAAATAGGCAAATAAGAGACCCAATGCAGATGTCAGAGACCAAGCATCCCCGCCATTGACTCCCCGTGCGATTGAGGTTGGTTGGAAGACAAGGTGGAAGTTGGGTGCAGCAGGGGAAGAAGTTTTCGGCTATGTGTCACGTGACATATCCAATAGTCTGTGTCTACTCTAGATGTATACCGTATTTCATCCACCGGGTAGCTTTCCTTTTTCAAGATGTCATTTATTTTACAAGATAACTAATAGTCAGGGCCACTGATTCCTCAGATATACCCGAGAGGCATCTAGCTGGTACTGCTTTTTGTAGTGGGGATTGCAAAGATATCATGTGATCTGGTGTGGTACATAAACAGGTCTCACCGAGATCTTAATAGTTCATGTATTCTTCTTCACACTCCCCCAGTACTTCCTCCCAGGTGGTACCTCCCATACCGATTGACCCTACCCCATAATTTGACTTGTTGGTCGCTCTCGATGCGATGGTGACCTGGGGACTCTGGAACTTGACGATGGCATGGAATTCCGATCAGTAACCAAAACCTGATTGCCACTGTTGTAGGAAAATATCCCCGTGGTCAATTCATTCCCAGATACCGCACAACTCTGAAAACTATCCACCAGGTTCTTTCTAGATCTGACAACTTCAAGTGGGATATATTGTCCTGTTTCCGAGACCGCTTTATTTCCAACTGGATTATGTCTACACCGTTGATAAAGATACTGGTCATTTAACAGTCATCCAGTGGAAAACTGGGAACGGGGGCCCTATACCCTAGATCTCGATGGATGACGCTGGCCAATTCTCGAGAGACATCACCCAGTACAATAGACACACTCCTTGATGGTGTGGCGAGGGTCTGAGACCTAAGCACAATGATCACTCACTGAGTGGATTGAATGATGAAACCGATGCGCAGCATCCATTAAACTCATTCGAAATCATGCCCCCCCCCCCCCCCCCCCATCTCCCCGTGCCGCCAAGTGAGCTCCAATTTCATGGGAATTTTGTAGCCCGCAGTAATAACCACGCAGGGACTGTTAATGGGATAGCTCTTTCCAATAGCCATAACGCACTTTTTTTCGAGTTGACACTCGCAATAAACGATATCACACTTCAGTTTTCCCTCCCGATTCCCATTGTTACCAATACTCCAGCATAGTGTTGCTCCCCCGAATTCAAGATATTGGCATAGAAGGGGCGGCCAAGACCAGAGAGTGTTTTGCGGAGATTACAATACCCACGGGCCTTTGCGGCATGGTCCTTGAAGCGTCCACACCAAGGGCCTTGGTTTTGATGACGCAGGCGTCTATTCTGAGTGTCTGAGTGAGAAATGGTATGATGCATCTAGACTAAACTTGGCCCTAGGAATCCTTTAGATCTCATGGATATTATCTTTTAAGCAAAGGATCTCTGTAAGTAAAGGATGTAAGCTTGGAAATGCTCGAAATGAAGGATCGTCGTAAGCGAGAGAGGCAAACGTCCTGGCAGGAGACAGACTAATAAGCAAGAAAGTCGTTGGCTTCCCAGCCCCTTAGCAGCACTCAATGAGATCGAAAAAAAGAGTGTTTTGTACTGGAAAAAAAAAAAAAAAAAAGCTAATTCTCCACAGAAGAACTAATATCATTTGTTTAGATGAACTTATCAATTTTTGAAGTAGGTTATATACCGCTCGGGAGCACCTACACCGAAAGGTATAGGGGGGTGCATGACTCGAGGGTACAGCTACACATTACAGAGTACACAAGATCATGGTCATAGTCAAGTTTTAATAGCAGGCAGCAGTTAATACAAGATGGCATCTCCACTTTATTCAGGAAGGTGAAAGGATGCTAATAATGAGGTCAATTGGTCCCTCTTTTAACCCTTTACGTAGCGGAATGCACTGGCCCATCCATCCCTGAGACGGCCCCTACGTTAGAAGCCGTAGCCCCAGGGGGCCATCAGTGGGGGGGGGCAGGAGCTGTACAGCAGGATGTACTGTAAGCCAGAATTAAATGGATTACTGTACATTAATTAATTAGTGTGTACATATTTAGTGGGCATAGTGGACCTTTGATATTACGGAATATAAATATAAACCTTAAGAGTTTCCCCAGCCCGGTTCACCTCACGGCATACCATACGCTTCACCTCTGGCCTCATCCACCATGTTGGCCAGGTTTCTCATCTTGTTTCTATTAGTAATAACGACCTTTGCCAGTCCTGCGCGCCCCAAGTTCAAGAAAGGTCTCGTGAAAAGAAAGATACCCAATATCAGTGCAACCGAATTCCCTGGGACCCGGAGACAGCAGGTGATAGATGGGTTCCGCGATGCATTCAAATTGGCCGATGCGATCAGTGATATGCCCGAGTCGGTATCTAAGACTATCGTTAAAAACTGGTTCAACGAGATTGATTACGACAAAGTCAAGAGTATGTTGGAAGAGTTCTACGGAACCAACCCCAGCTCCCTTTCCCTTTTTGCTTCAGTCCCATTTAAACAAGGCCGGTTTTAACTGATTTGTGGCTTATAGGATCATACGACAAGATCCTCGGTGGTGCAAAGGGAACGTCCGGCCGAGATCTTCAGGAGGGAAATCCAATGCTGGCCCAGATCCATGTGCTCAGTGACCGCCATCCACAATACAAGGCGGAGTGTCAGAGACAAGCCAGCAAGCCGGGCTCTCAACTTGGCGCCTTTCTAAAAGACGGCCACACCTCGACGCCGACGATGGTGATTTGCGATGCCGCATTCTACACGGGGGGCATTGATAAGAGTTACGACTGTATTGAGGCGGTGACGTGTGCATCTATCGGCCGCGAAGTGTCCCTGAGCATGCTTACGCTCGGGTCCACCATTCTCCATGAATTGACGCACTGGGCCAATATCATGTATGATGTGGCGACAGAGGACCTCACCAAGTCTATGCAAGACGCTCGCTTTGGAAATACTGCTTTGGGCACTTCGAAGGAGAATGCGTATAAGAATGCCCAGAGCTATGAATGGTGCGCAAACCAGCTTTTCTGGACTTGGAAGTGCGAGTTGCCTTACGCATAAGGGGAAGGAGGAGACGAGTCGGGGCACTGGACCGCGATCAAGATGAGAAGCTATTAAGAAGCTATCTAAATTATGCATCAGGCGCAGGCGTTGAGTGAAGTTCTAGCATTACTATATTTTGAAGTATCTTTTAACACGGATGTTCTGGTCATACAATGACCTAGAGCACGATTTACAATTAATACAGGATATTTCATAGGTACACGGATGGTTCCAAAAAATCTGTGTACAATACCTATGTGGATAGAATAAACTAAGACTCAAGCGGAAGGAATCCAGATTTTATGCTAGCAATCTAGTTCGGGCAAGCATCGTGATCCTGCGGTGGCAGGCATCGGGGTCCTGACATGTAAAAAATAGACAGGACTAATGATCCTCTACATCGATTTCTCAGTAACCCAGAATGTACGTTAATAACAAACCAGAACGTAAAATCAAAAACAGAAAGCGTACCAACACCAGGCGGCAACACTGAGTTGATCGGTCCAACATATATAGGATCTCGCTAAAACAAAAGCTGATGTCCGTGAACATAGAAACCTTCCTGACTAGCGAACGCAACATCAACATCAACATAGAGAAAACAAAGGCGATCATGCGGAGGCATTGGGGCGATGCCGAGCGGCCCCCCAGATTTGGTTGGACTTGGCCCCTACATACAGAAGGCAACTCAGCCGGAAAGCCGGAAGATTTCATGTGGAGAAAGCGCAGGGCTTGTAGCGTCATTTTTCATTCCGGTTTAGGATAATAAGTGAAGGAGCAGCAAGGATTATCCCCACAGTTGGGGCCGCATGTAACACATACTAAAATAGTATGTAATAACACCGGTGGGGGGTACGGCTAGGGCTGAAGTCCTAAATCTGACGAGCAAAGAATTAATTTGTTTGGAATTTGAAACATCTAATCTGGGGGGAGACGTGTGTTATTGCTCATTCGCTGGGCTGGGTGCTGAGCAATGATAGGGTTTCTGGGGATACCCATATATGTATATATAATGTCTATATGACTTGATGTGAGTTATAGAGGAAAAAAAAAAAAAAAAAAAACTTGGAATAACCCTGTGTACTATTTGGGGAAATTAGGAAAAGCCAGCGATACTGGAACAGATCATGAAAAGGACCCTGCAACAGAAGAAATATAAAGGCATATAAATAGAATGCCGAGAAAGCACGGTCTATGTTTAGATCAAGGCAAATGACCAGAGCACACAACTCTTTCGCTAGCCAGTCAGTCACTATCACTCTCCAACACCTCACTCTGAAGGGAAAATCCGGTATATATAGGGCGCATCATGCATCAACATTTAATAAATTGCAAGGCTATGGGAAACCAAGTTCGTGAAAGAGGTCTAAACTCTGTGCTTCACAGCCAAGGGCATTTTCAAAATTGATATCAAGGAGTATTTTAGAGCAAGATTCGCAGTTTGCAATCCATTTATCAAGTACAGATCGAAGCAATTGTATCCATATCAGTACCGAGCAAGGCAAATCAAGGTCATAACAGATAACGCAGGGTTCTCAGACAATTACTAGGTTCAACACCTAGGCAAAAGTGGAGAGGGAAAAAAGACAATGCAAGCAAGATGAGGGAATCCGCCCTCGAGCAAATGCGTAGGTGGAAGTCATAACGCCAGCAACTAGGGAGGGTAAGTCAACAAGCGTCGATGCCAGACAGACGATGACATCGACCGCGGAAGAAAAGAAAAAACAAACATTAAAAACCCTTTCCTAATTGCACAAACAGGGTAGCAAGTTGCAACGAAGAAACCAGCAAATCCATTCCGATCCACGCATGACGATGCATCGATAAAGATCCAGCAAATAGATGTAAACAGAAATAAAAACAGGGGGGAATCACGGTCAAAACAAAACAATTCGTACCAGGCCGAGGAAGATCAGAAGGCATGGCTGCCCCTGCCCTCCGGAGAGCACTGACGAGAGCAAGAAACCACAATAGAGCCAGAAAAAAAAAGCAAGGGTATGAAGGTGTTGACGAACGCACATGATCGACAGAAACAAACGCGCTATTCGAGCGCCGCGAACCGACCACATAAGAATACAAGCTGGAACAATGACCTAGAATGCAATCCTCCCAGAGAAACAAAGCAACAAAAAGCAAAGTTGAAAAGAGCGCCCGGGTCCCCATGCAATACAAAGACAGAAAGCAACGCAACCACGGCAACGAAATCAAGTTGAATCAAGGAAAAAAAAAAAAAAAAAGGCAGAGTGCCGAATCAATACTCCCGAGAGGTATGCAGCCGCAGAATGCTGATCTAGCCCACGAAACGAAAGGAATCCCCAATGCGCCAGATACCCCAGTTCGTTCATCAAACATGCCGGACATTATCTCAAATATAATGCTGTGAGAAGGGGGTCTCACCGACCCATCATGTAGTCGGGATAAAAAGAATTGAAGCCGTTTATGTTTGGCCCCGTGTTGCTGCCGGCAGATCCCCCAGGAGGTGGCGACATCATCATGGAATTGACTCCGTTGGTTCGGATTCCAAGTCCCGAGTTGGGGTTATACGAGCCATTGCCCACCATAGCGGCGTGAGGGTTCCCCGGTGCGTGCATGGCAGTACCATTGCGTACCGGCATAGGCATGGACAGGCCGGGAGGGGCGGCCAAACCTGGAGGCGGACCACTCACAGTCGAGAACATATGGTTGTGCATCGCACCCAGGCTGCTCCCTCCGTGGACGGCCCCTGGGCCAGAAAGCGGGTTGGCCGTGTTCATGCTGCCGGGCTGACCAGAGCGGACACCGAGCGGGTTTTTGGAGAAGCTCAAGCGAATCCCAGTCTTGACACTGTTAGACAGCTTGTAACCATACAGCTCATTGAGCGCCTTGCTGGCCATGGCCACCTCGTCAAATTCCACAAAGCACATGGGTCCGTTCTGCTTGTTGCGGAAGCAGAGTCGCTTGTACCCACGCTGCTTCGAGAAGAGTGCCTTGAGCTCCTCTTCCGACGTGTCGGGTGGGAGGTTGCCAACATAGAGCGTGTTGCATGGCGGGTTCAGATCGTTGGGATTCGCGGCCGGGAGACTATGGCGCGGAGTATGTTGGCTGGTATAGGGGAAGCCATGACCTTGGTTGACGGCCGGGTAGCCAGATGCCGGTGCTCCACCACTTATGCGCGGGGCGGCACCACCAGAGTTATAATTCGGCAACGGAGGCGACATGTTCGATGACAAAGACAGATTGGCAAACCGACCGGTGGGGATCTGCGGGTTGGTCGAGCGGCGCGGGATGGATGCCGATGCCGAGTGCCCATTCTCTGCGTATCCCACGGGGTCTTTAAGCAGTTCCCCCGTTTCCTCATCCGGATCTTCATCGATCATGGATTTGCCGGTGATGCGCGGCAGATCGCCGACGCCATTTCCGATCGGAGATTGTGGGGAGAAGAGGTTGTGCAGACGCGAGCCAGAGTCGGACGCGGGGGGCAGGCCTTCCCCGATCGCTTGGGTGGAGGGGTTGGAGAGTCGCTCGAGGCTCTGGAACGTGCCGTTGAAACGCGATGACTGACGCGACAAGGGACCGTTGGAAGGAACTCCACTCAGCAGACCACGCGTCGCAGTGTGGTCAATGGTGTTGCGACGCGCATTTGCGAGGTTGGATCCGACGGGGCCCGGGTACATCTCAACGACCATGTTGGCATCGTTCTTGGAGTTAGGCTTCCCGTCGAGAAGGGCGCGCGCCTCTTCAGCGGCCGGCAGATTACTGAAGCGCGCGATTGCGCTCAGGAACCCGTCATCCTCCGGCAAATCCAAGGTCACAAAGTCTGCATCAACGAAGTCCTTGGCGAAGAGTAGCATACTGCGAAGAGCCTCGCGGCTCGTGTTGCGCGGAAGCTTCCGCATCAGAATCGCGCCACCACCGGCGCGACCGAGGCCGTTAAGGCCCTGGTTACGATCGGATTCGCCCAAACGCATATTGTCGAAAGAGGAGGGACCGAGCGGGGAGAACGGGTATGAAAAAGAGTTTCCTAGAGATGTAGGCGCTTGCGACGCACTCGGGCTGTACACGTCGGTCGACATCGCATGCTGAGCCGTCGAAGGCGCCTGCGAGGACGGAAGGGACGGCTGGGGTGGCGACGACCCAGACGAAACGGACTCGGTGCGCTGCGTGGTTCCAAAAGAGCCTGGACTCGTTCGAGTGGACTGGTTGGAGCTGCCGCTCATGCCTCGCGAATTTGAAATTTTTTTTGTTGTTTGCAATCTGTGATTCTTGGGGGGTGTAAAATCGTCGGGGTCGCGACACGCACGGAAGCGAGATGAGCCACCCAGCGATCACAGGCGAAAAAAAAAGAAAAACCGAATAAGAGAACGGGTGTGTCGGAATAAGATCGCCTCAGCGCAGCGATCGCAGGATAATGGTAGAGATCTTATTTCAACACCGGGGAAGTTATGCGGACGCGAAAAGGAACGAAATCAGCGATTCGATCGACGGTCGAGGTTCACACGGACGTTCGCTCCTCATCGGATTTGCGACAGTGTGTAGACAGGTGAGGGCGAAAAAATGCGAAACAAGTCGCGAGACGCGAAGAAAGAAATGGGATGCAAAGGGGGGAGGGGATGGATGCGATGGAGGGGAAGATGGAAGGGGAGAAAAGAGAAGGGGGAAGGGGGGGGAAAGAAAAGAGTCCGGAACGGTCGAGTGCAAGAGGCCGGTGCCAGATCCATGGATCTGCTTCACGACGCGCCCTCAACGGGGTGTGACCGGTATATTACAAGGGGAGTACATGGGGCAGTATGGAGATGCCCACTTTGGGGGAGGTACCCCAGGCTCAATGACAATACCGTGTACCACCATATCGAAGACGGGACCACCCTGGAACCTGGCCGCTTGCAGAAACGTGGGCGTAAGTGCGTGCCCCGAGCTGAGGAATGCGCCTGAGAAAATGGGCTATTAGATGTAGCTCCAGTAAGGTGGGAGCTACGAAGTGACTACTGCGAGGTACCCATCCTCCATATATCCCACATTCTAGAAACAATCCACTTCACTATGCGACTGTCCGTCCGAACCAGCACGAGGCATGACATTCCAGAGAACGGCGTAAAATGAAACCCACAGATTCATACACTCTCTCAAATGGACGTGCAGACTCGAGAATGAAATCCTCAGATCTCCCCCCCATGGTTCCTCACTAGTGGACTTGTTCTGATCCTTGGCTCACACAAAGCCTGGGGGACATTTGACAGTGAGGTTTAGCTCAAGTTTAAAGGGGGGCAACCCTGTCCTTAAGAGGATCTTGCCACGCGTGATGCCCCTCCCATGAGCATTGTTATAGAGGTCGTACAGCCCAAGCCGTGCACCGCCTGTCAGCCCGAATCCATGGGATCCTCAAACTCAAAAGGCGGCGATCCTCCAGGGTCGCTGACCAATTGCCACGGGTTCAACCCCCAGCGGGGTCTGGGATTGGCTGGGGACAGAAAATGACCCGGGCTTATCGAGGACGTGTCGGGGGGCGATAGTTCGTGTGGTTGGGCCGTGGAGAGAAGCCCCCCAAGCTTGGGGGAACAGAGGCCCCGATGAGGCTTAGACTGTGCCTGACGAGTAGTCATTGGCGCGTCACTAGCTGAGAGTCGTGGAGTGCCTGAGGTACCCAGGGGAGGTTTCTGTTTCGGTGCCCAGCTCTTGCCGCTTTTGACAATCTACTTCAAGAGAATGAGCATGCTAACCCGATCATCCTGTTGGGGTGTGGAAGATCATTTCTTCGAGCATGGAACTAGAGAATATCGACCCGAAGGAAATTGTTTTCCAAAAGAAGCTTTTTAACTCAAGCCACTCCTTCATATTCCTCGTTACAGTCCATGATCGAATCTGTGTGATGGAAGTGGTAAGTCGAATGTTCAACATCGATTATTTCAGTCAGTTGCTGAAAGGAACAGCACCATGGACGAGGACCACGGGAGTACTAGGAGCCCGACGACCGGGAATTAGGCATCCACGTCCTGGAATCAACCGCCTACGCTCGGCTCAAGGAGTGAGGCCTATGCAAGCGAGGGATAGTACCCAATTTCCTCGGCTCTCTGCGCAAGTTTGACGCATCACTCTGTCAGCCGCACCTCAAGATTCCTCGAGGGTGAATACCCCCCAAGCGCGATTTTCTTGGAGTACATCCCAGGACTTGAAATGATCCAGGTTGAAACTTACACGCCTCAAAACGGAAGGACGATTTCTTGGTCAGCACCCAAGAGATACACAAGGCGCTTGTTTGCCACAAAGACCCCAAGCCAAGAAACATGATGATTGTCAAGGACGATCCAGAAAGGGTGGTGTGGTTGGACTTTGACAGAGCATAGACCTACCACGAAGAGAGCATGACCGACGAACAAAAGAGATATCTCGAACGGGAGGAGACGATCGTGGCTGATTTTCGGAGGAGTCTGGTATGTATACTTCAAACCCATACCCAAACGAGCCATGGATGCCTCATTGTTTGCTAACCAAGAAATACAGGAATTCGATCATCACCACGAAAAAATAGACAAGACCTTTTATTTTGCAACATGACACTTTCGTGCAAAAAAACAATGAGCATGGAATCTGCCAAGCACCCCCTGGACTGAAGAGACTTGACCGAAGAGAGAAAGGTATTTTATTTGGACTTCTTCGGTTGTTGTAAGAAGGCGCCCCTTTGACTATGGATGACATTCTAGCACACTGACCCATATGTTGTTGCAAGAGTTACTTGGATCGTGGAATCGAGTCAAAATCAGTCGTATCAGCTTCCATGCGATGCCGCCGAGGGCAATCTACTATACACTTCGTGCCACGCACGTTCCCAAAAATAGCCTCAATAAACGCCAAAAATGCCAGGCAAGACGGAAGAAAAAGTACATCAAATGATCGCGCGTAGGAGTCATCGACTCTTGTCGATTCAATACCCTGCAGTCCCTCATCGACACCTGGTGACTACATCGCACACTATACCGCTGGGTATGGCGTAGACCAATCACTATAGAAGAGGGAATGGTCGAATAAAAGACGGAGGAAGATTTGCCCATGACAAAAAGCACAGACAAGCGGCGATCGAACAGAGAAGAGGTATCATGCCTTGTTCCAGGTAGCGGGCTTCTGTTCAACAAGACCAGCCTGTAGACACAATCGGTTAGCGAGTCACTTTCGGCCAATCTTAATTTTTCGAGCCGGGGGCGGTTCTCAATGGCGAGGCTCTATTGCCTTCCATCCCCCATAAATTGCCAACACCGCCAATCCCAATGCAATATCAAGACCCAACTTACCATGCTCATCAACTTCCAGACCGGATCGCTAGGCTGTGCGCCTACACCCAGCCAGTACTTTGCGCGCGAGCGATCGAGAGCAATTTCCTTGAAGGGGCGCACATTGACGTTCTCATCGTACAGGTTCGTGGGACGCTTGGGGAGGGGGTTGTAGGTGCCGATAACTTCGAGAGGCTTCGCACCACGGGCGGATCTGTCGAGGGGAAACAAACAGACAAGATCAGCTTTCAATTCCATCTAATCAAGCTAGAAGCCGATATCTCCAATTCCGAGCAGGGTAACGCAGGTCAAGGACCGGGTCTGGTCTAGTCGGGAAAACACTCGACATCGGGAACAAAAGAAAAGAAAGACATACCGTGCCTGCGCAACGACGATGTTGTAGAAGGGGACGTGTTTGTTACCGAAGCGCGCCAACCGAATCCGGAGGACCATGGTGTCGGTTGAGGGGGGGGGGGGGGTTGTAGAGTTAATTCAATATGGCCAGGACAGCGCCGAAGAGTCTCGCGGACAAAATCGCAAGTTCAGGGTGTCTGGAAGAATAGTTGATCCGGGACACCCAACTTGGACTAGCGGTGGGGTGATGTAATGGCTTTGATGTATACCCAACATCGCGGACTCGTTCTTCCTACAATTCTCCCTCTTCCCTCTTTATTAAGGCCAATCGACTAGATCCCGCTCCACTTTGTTGGACTGCTGTATTTGCATGATTTGCTCCACATTGACCAGACGGTTCTCTCTTTCCACCGTTTACCGCTACAGCAAAACAACAAAGATGTCGCTAAAGGTATGTTCATGGAAATAGACTTCAAACAGAAATGACAAAAGCAAATTATTCTAATAAACCATTGTGGTAGGCAATCTCGGCCAAAGATGCCGCCTCGCTTGATAAAGACCTCATGGACATTGGTGGCTGGTCTCTGGACCAGCTGATGGAGCTGGCGGGCCTCTCGGTATCGCAAGCAGGTTCGTCCCCGCAGCTTCAAAGGTAGCGCCTTGAATTGCGTATTTCCATGCTAATGCACTGTTAAAATAGTGTGGAGGATTCATCCTCCTCGCGCAGGCAAGAAGATTCTTGTTGTCTGCGGGCCCGGCAACAACGGTATGCAACCTCGACCAGCTCGATTATGAAGTGGTAGTTATTCCCAAACTAATATACACTCCTCGCAGGCGGAGATGGGCTAGTCGCTGCTCGTCACCTCGCGCAGTATGGGTATACGCCATCGGTATACTACCCCAAGGAAGGGAAGAATGAACTCTACCAGGTATGTATGAAAAGAAATGAACTAAAAATTGACAGACTAATTATTCTCCCAGCGCCTCAAAACTCAGCTCCACAACCTCTCCATTCCCTTCATAACCGACTTCCCCGCCGCCCTCCAATCCACCGACTTCCTCGTCGACGCCATCTTCGGCTTCTCCTTCGGCGGGCCGCTGCGCGACCCGTTCGGCCCGATCGTCTCGCAGATCGAGTCCACAGGAGTCCCCGTGCTGAGCGTGGACGCGCCCAGCTCGTGGGATATCCAGAGGGGGCCGCCCAAGGAGGGCCCCGGCTCCAAGTTCATGCCGCAGGCGCTGATTAGCTTGACGGCGCCGAAGCCGTGCGTGCAGTTCTACCGTGGTCGGCACTTTATTGGTGGTCGGTTCTTGACTAAGTCTCTTACGGATAAGTATGGGCTGGATTGTCCGGAGTATCCTGGAATCGATCAGATTCTGGAGATTGGGGTTGATGCCGAGGGGAGGCTTTGAATGAAGTGTCACGCCAACTACAACTAATTGCTTGAGAAAAAACAAAGCATTTCTCATCTACCTTCTTCCGCCAGCCTACTTGTTCAAAGATGATATCGATGGTCACTGCATGTTGCGTTGTCGTTAAAATGTAGTGTGTATCTATTCTATGCACCCCAAGAGAAATTCTTCTCCACAGGTTACAGAGCCTCCCTGATCTCCTCAATGACGCCCTTGATCCGTGGTTCTTTTCCAAGACCGGACCCTGCGACTCTTGAGAGAACATTCTCGACCTCGTAGATCTCCTTGGCCGCACTCTTGACCTCATCACCCAGAGTCTTGATCAATGTGCCCACTGCAACTAGTCCCCGATAAACCGCCTCCGAGTCCTTCTCTCCCGCGATGATCTCGACCAGCTCCTCGAGGAGCACCAGGCCCCGCTCGGCTGACTCAGGGGTCAGGTCTCGGCCCTCAGAGGTGAAATAGACCGCAAAGTTGATGTACAGGGTCGTGACAGCAATGGTGAGATTGCGGTTGGGGGAGTCCCCGCTGTTGGTCAGGGCGGTTTTCACTCCGGCCAGGATCTGGTCGAACGTGCTTACCGCCAGGTTGCGGCCTGCATTGGTCTCGAACAGGTTCGCAAAGGTGCGGATGGCAAGCATGGCGTTATTGACATTCAGAGGTGACTCAAATGCGCCACTGGACAAGATGCCCGACACGAGATTCTCGTCGTCATATTGCGTGGATGCGGCTAACGGTGCGGCAGCTGCCAGCAGCCGAAGGAGGTCCAATCCGGGAAGGCGATTCGCTGTGGGCCACGAGGTTGCGATCTTGAATACCAGAGACACGCCCGACTCCACAACTGGTGAATCTTTTAGACGCTGAGAGGATTCCAATTGACCACACAAAGCCAGAACCGTTTCCACCTCCGAAGGACTCAAAGCCGTGTCCTTTTCTCCCTCGGACAGAAGCTGCTCGTTCAGTTCCTTAAGCTTTCTTGAAATCACTTTGAGGTTTGCAGAGCGGATCGAGAGATAGGTCTTTTGGGGAAGCACCTTTGGACGTGATTCCGGAATCGAAGGGGGAGCAGCTTCAGCAACTGCGGCGTCTCCAGGACGGTACCGCCGCTCTGTACCCCAAGGATCAGAACCTGCAGGCGCTTGCTCCTGAGAAGATTGCCCGATACTAGCACCTTGAGTGTTCTGCGTGATGAAGCTGGCGACTTGATCGAGGTAGGTCATGGGCAGCTCATTGTCCTGGATAAATTTGGTCGCCGCCTCGTACGGGTTCTGGGAGACATTGTATGGGAGCTTGAGGGGAGGCTTGCCGTCTTCGATGTCAACATCAAAGACATAGTCGTAGTCTTGACCGAGATACTCTGTCTTGCGCCCACTACTAGCAGCCGAGTCCACCACGGTACCCACCGCAATCCATTCCTGCGTCGCAGAAGACCAAGTGTGGGCAGTCACGCTGCCATCGTTTTCTCGAATCATCTGGACCTGGCCCTCCTTGGTCCCCGACTTTTGTTGCAGGAATTCTGGACCAGGCAGCTTTTCCTTGTTGACCTTCCCCACCTGTTGCTCAGGAATTGCCGACTCTTTGACGGTCTGCTCGAACTGCTGTACAACCTCCAGGGGGCCTGGCGGTCTGGACTTCGGGTGAAGACACGAGTGATACGGTCACTCGCGCCGGTGACGATGTCACCCGTTTCACGGCAGGTCGCAACACTCCACACCGAAATCGCGGGGTGGGTTATAGTCTGCACGCATTGGGTTCCGTTCCATACTCGCACGGTTCGATCTTCGCCGGAGCTCACCAGCTCACCAGTGGGTAACGAGGCCAACGAATAGATAAAGCTCTCATGGCCATAAAGAGAGGCCATAAGATCACCCTGCAAATTGAAGAGGCGGACGATCCCATCGTTGCTAGCTGATGCAAACTGAGCTCCGGTTGGGTTCGACGCAGGGACCTTGCACAGGGCCCGAACGACGTCATTCGAATTCTTGAAGCTATGAAGAAGACTTCCTGAGGTATTGAATATCCGAATCTTTTGGTCGGCGCAGCCTGAAATTGGGTAAGTATATCATTTCCCTGCACATCGCCGACCTGACATGCATAGCGCCAGCATACCTGTGATGACTGTGTCCTTGTCATAGGCTAGCACGGCCCAGACACTTCCTCCATGGCCTTCCAATACCATATCACTCTCCCATTTGCCGACCTTCCAAATCCTGGCCGTCGAGTCCCAGCTGCCGCTGACGATCCAACCACCATCTGGAGACACGTCCAATGCACAGACATTGTGAGCATGGCCTAGAAGCATGGCATCCGCATTATCGTCGGCTGCCTTGCCTGGTTGTCTCGCTTCAATGATGGTGTCTTGTCCTCCAGATAGAACCAGACCCTCAGGGAATTCAGACGTGGGTGGGAAGTATGCTAAGCTGTTGATGAAGGCTGAGCCATGTGCAGTGATCGTATAGTCGTAAGTGGGGGGCGGGGTCGAGAGGAGCTTCCAGAGCCGGACGGTGGCATCGCGAGAGGCAGAGAAGACAGCGTTTGGGTTTGGAAAGGCCACGGCGCGCACCTATAGGTAGCAAATAGCGTGGTTAGTAAAATACGTGGCTGCAATGGTGATGTTGATACTGAGATCGCCTTACATCATCGCCATGGCCTTCCAGAGATGCGGAGAGCTTGAAGTCAGGCATACATAAAACTGAGGGAAGAAGGATGGGAAATCTGGTAAGGAGTTGAAGAAAATAGGAGCGAAGGATAATCTAATCCTTGCAAAGCAATGTTGAAAGCAATGAGAGAGTTGTCCTTTCCTCTCTCACCTTCGGGGTAAGGAAGGTCCCCGCCGGAGCTATCACGTGGGCGGTGGAATCTGCTAGAAGTACACCTACAGCTCATTCCTTTATCCTTGTGTAGGACTATAGATTATGCTTCTTTTACTTCTGATAGAATTTGAAGCCATGTCTTCTCCAATCTAAATAAGCCCAGAAAGAGTGGCAAGCTCTCGAAGATCCGGGGATACGGGAACAAACCGGCTCGGACTTCACTCCTTCGAGGACCATCACTGGAATATTGGTCTCCCTATGCCCTTCAGTATGCTCCATCCAGCCAAAACCCAGCAGAGTGTGGCGAGAGTGAATTGGCGGTGAACCCCATACTGGTTGAGGAAATCAAGTTTGGTTGTCCGCACTAACTCATGGTCCAATAAGCTCAATGCACACATCAAAAATTCGAAATAGAGATCTGACAAAGAATCAGTGATAAATTGATACAGACACTCGAATCTGGGTATAACATCAGCATAGTCTGTCCCCAGACGGATCTTCGTGTATACTTGAGTCTCTATACACCTCACGTGTATTCCCCCATTGAGACTAGCGCCCTTAGCTAATCTCTTCTTACCCAAGACCAATTCAAGGCTGTTGATGTTGAGAGCACCGTGAAATCACTCCAGATTCCTTTTCATCGGGCTCAGGAACTCCCGGCAGGCACAAGAAAAAGCCCCAGGCCCTATCTGCTTTCCTTTCGAGGTGTCTGGTGGATTTTTATTTTTTTTTTTCCCTTTTCTCTTGGGTGTTCCATCGATCCTTCATTCTGCCCACCCCACGTCTGTTCATGACTTGACGATCCTGACGAATCTCTTATGTACTTTCCTTGAACTGTTTGAAATCTCTTTGAGTCTCAAGGCAGAGCTGGGTGCAATGTTCATGGCGAATCACTGAACACATCGGACTCTTTCATTCCAACCTTGATTTCACCTCTGACAAACATTCTCCCTCGAAATGGCTTCTGGTGAGTGCCGGCAGATGAATCAAAAGAAAAAATAGATACTATCGTCTATTGCCTTCACATTGAAACTAACTCATCTGGCAGATATTCCCAAGGTCGTCCCGCTGACGTGCCACGGACATTCTCGTCCCGTGCCGCACTTGAGCTTTTCGTCTACTGTTGAGGATGACCAGTACTACTTAATCTCTGCATGCAAAGGTATCTTTCTCTGCTTTCACCATGGAGACCCTGTGTTTTAGTAATTGAGCTTGACTGACACTGGCCCAAGATAACAATCCTATGCTCCGGGATGGCATCACTGGGGACTGGTAAGTTCTAGCCGTGAACAGAGCCATCCACTTCATCATATCTAATATGTGGCCCTTTTCAGGATCGGCACGTTCCTAGGCCACAAAGGTGCCGTATGGCAAGCACGGCTCTCAGCCGATGCCACCATTGCAGCAACCGCAGCAGCAGACTTCTCTGCGTAGGTGTTCCTATTTCCCTTGTTTCATCCCAAGTAGACAACCCAGTCCCATTAACAAGAAACTTCCTACGTTTTTTAGTAAGGTCTGGGACACCTACACGGGCGAATGTCTACACACACTACAGCACGCGCACATTGCGCGCGCTGTCGCATTCCCCATCCAGTCCAACCCACAAGTCCTCGCAACAGGCGGCGCGGAGAAGAAACTGCGCATCTTCGACCTGACGCGCAGCAGCGGCGGCGGCGGTGGGAGTAGCAGCAACGGCTCCTCGCCTCCACTCCCATCCTCTTCCACAGCCGACAACAGCTCATCCGTGACAAGCTACGAGATCGGGCCAGGCGTGCACGGCGGCACGATCAAGTCCATCATCTGGAACCAGGACTACAACATCGTCACCACGGCCGCGGAAGACCGCAAGGTGCGCTGGTGGGACCTCCGCTCGCGCCACCCTGTGCTCGAATACGCCGTCGATGGGCCCATCGGCAGCTGCGAGCTGAACAGCCTGGCGGTACGTGCCAATGACCCGGGCATTTTGACCGTCGCTGCTGGCAAGAGCGTGTATCTTTTCGATGGCGTGCAGCCGGGCTGCCTGCTGCGCAAGGTCGATTTCGGCTACGAGGTCGCCAGTGCTGCGGTCAATAGCGAGTCTGGTCGCTTGGTCACGGGCAGTGCCAATGATACGTGGGCGCGTGTGTATGATCTCCACACCGATGAGGAACTGGGTATGTCTCTATATACCTCTCTTCTTTGCTTTTTGTGTTCTTTCTGCATTTTCTTCTTATTTCTGAAAATTTGTACTAACACACACCCTCCAGAAGTCCAAAAGGGTCACCATGGCCCTATCTGGTCCATCAGCTTTTCTCCCGACGGCAAGCTCTACGGCACCGGCAGCGAAGACGGCACTATCAAGCTGTGGAAGGCATGCCGGGAGCCCTACGGGCTATGGAGGTGAAAATGTGAGAAAAAAAAACCCCCTAAAGCCCATCTCGTAATCAACTCGATGTGTACAGCAAAATCCTTCCCAAAGGGTTTCCCCCTTGCTCGGTGCTAGTGGTTCATGACAGCATGTCTTCTCTTCATGCCTCTTTGCGGGAATGGTGGAGTCTTGTTTCATGTTAACTCGGGTTAGCCATCGGAGTGGCCACATAGGATGAATTCACTAGGAGATCGTATAGTTCTAGCGAGGCGGATCTTTTTTCATTCTTCGAGAGGAGCGGACCATGGGGGAAACAAGCAACCAAAGGACAGATCAGAAACCTCCGCATTCGCCGGCTCCATGAATTTCAGTGGTAAAACTAAAAACAAGGAGGGAAGAGAAACATGAAACAGCTGGAAAAAAAAAAAAAAAAGAAAAGAAAAGAAAAAACAACCCAGATGCAAAGAGAGATCAGCCCAAAATGGCAATTTCATGATAGCAGTAAAGTTACAAGGTCCCTTCTCGCTGAGCGAGTTTGGGAAACATGCCGAAGCAAAATGTCGATTTCATGCTTCTTGCAATGAAGATTCTTCTCATCGGTGGCGGGTGCGAACTGGTTGTGCGATCACTCGATCATGTCGATATCATCGTCGCCAGCGGCGGCAGCCGAGGCCGGTGCAACCTGCTGCGGCTCATTCTGGACAGGCTGCTGCTCGGCAGTGCCCGCGCCAGCGTTGTCGTTCCCACCCCAGTAGTCCTCCATCTCTTGGTCCAGCTCCTCCTGCGTCTTGCGAGGGCGGCCATTCACCGTGCGTCGGTTGGAGTTATCCGTGCCACGAGTCCGGTTGTCGCGGCCGCCACCACGCCTCCCGCCATTCCGGCGCACGGGGGAACGTTGACCGGGGACATAGCGATCAATATGGTCTGGGGCTGGCTTGGAGACATCACTGCGATGCGCACGGCCTCCCCGACGACGACGACGGCCACCATCGCTGGCAGACCCGGGACTCAGACTGCGGGCATCGCGTCCGTGTGGACGCTCAACACGGTCGAAGAGGCTGGACTTGGGACGTTCGGCACTGTCGAAGGCGTTTCGCTCGCGGCGGCCCGGCACAAGCGCAAGGCGGATGGGCTGGCCCTTGGCATTGGCGCCATCAAACTCCCGGAGCGAGGTGTGTGCATCTTTCAGGTGGGCGTAGGTGACGAAAGCAACACCCTCGGAGCGACCAGCGCGATCGTAGACAAGAGACAATGCAGAGACAGGCCCAATTCGGCCAAATAGATCCTGTTGCGTCGGAGCTCTGGTCAGGCTTGTTCTTCCTTGGGGATTAGACTCGACACATAAACACATACCTCGAGGTCGCTTTCTGTGATGTCGTAGTGAAGGTTTTCGACGCGAACCTTGGTCAATGTAGGGCCACTGGTATATGGATCAGTATCTCGTCTCATGGAGAATCCCTGGCTTCGACAGGATAAATTTCGTACCGGTCAGGCGACGGCGACTGGCGGGATCGGCGAGAGCCACGGGCCGGACGAGCTGAAAGAATCGTCAGAAAGGAAGTAAGCAAAATCAACCAGAGACACCCTTACCCTCTCGGTTATCTTCGTACTTGTCATGTACCCAGTCGCTGGTGATCCAAGCCCATTCATTAGTGTCGATCCAAGGTAAACTGGCGGGGAGATATAATCACAGGTTCAGATCGGGACGTTCTTGAACATATGGCTGTTGCGATTCAAGAGACACGGCGTTAGCTCCAAGTCAGATGAGGTATCACGAGAAGTTCTTGTCCATGTCTGTGCCGCGGCGTCTTTATTGTCGAGTCTCCGAAGACCCAAAGGACGAATTGAGACCGTGCCACGGCGCAAGAGAGGATTTCGAATGAGTAGGAGGAGCGCGGACCTAGGAATATATCACAAGTTAGCGCAAAGATATTTCTCACCAATGCGACATCGGGATATCCAAGTAGACAGGGTGAGGTGAAGCAGTTACCTTTCTAACGCCATCATGGTCGCGCCGGCGGCCCTGGCCGCGACGTCCACCAGAAGGGCGAGGCTGCTTTCGCTGAGCCTCAAACTGTCAGCCAATTTGCTTTATGGACAAATTGCATTGAATGACAAGCAAGCTTGGGAGGCTTACTGTGTCCTCGGCGATGATCTCATCGAGACTGCGATCCATCTTGGCGAATGTGGAGATGGGAAGAAAGGAAAGTCGAGGGGATTGAAAGAAGGGATAGAAATGAGAGATCAGTCCAGATACTGCTAGACAAAGGAGGAATTGAGCAGGATGGTGAGAGCTGCAGGACCGCGTTTTACCGCAGGATCATCGTCTTGCGCTCGGTGAGGTATATCACGTGACACCCACACGCCCTGTGCTACATCGAGTAGGCCTCTCTCCGTAGCAGATATTCTCTTAGCTTGAGACACTATTTGAAGTGGGTTGTGCTTGAATATCTCATGCAGATTATCAATTTGCTATTGGATTAGTCGGCCCGCTAGCCTATGGCTCAGACCAGGTGTTCACCTCATATTATCCTGCTGAACTATATAGAACTCGGCATGTCAACAGTACAAAAAATCATCCCTAGGAATGAAATATTCAGAAAAGGCAAATGGAACGGGTCATAAAGGATATTACTCAGTAGAACGACGTGTTAGGAGGGAGCCCCTCCTTTTGATCTTCCTCCTAAAAGCAATATTAGAGCCAATCATCACAAGGCAGGAAGGGAAAGAAGAGACAAACCAAAGCCTTTCCAAAGCCCCCTAGTATCCCAAATTCATATTCAGCGGCCTTGATCGGTCTCGGAGATTGAATGCCCAACTCCTCATCCATGAGTTCCTTCGTGGGGAACGTTTTCGCGACGTCGAAATCTATCAAAACCACCCTCTCTGGGCAACCCGGCACAATGAGGATATTCTTAGGATAAATATCATTGTGGACGACCAAGGCGTTGTGGACTTGAGCAAGCGCTTCCATGGCTTTGGAATGGCGCTCTTTCGAGTAATTCACGCAGTTAAGCGGCTCGGGGTCTGGCAAATATTCGAGTAGAATAGCGTTAGGGTGAAACTTGTCATCCACGAAGCCGTTGAGCCATGGCTCGTAGGATGAGGGGTTAAGTCGATCGATAGAGCCATAGTATTTTGGGACGAGGCCGCTATCACAAACGCCAAATGCATCAAGATTCTTGTAGGCATTCACCTCGTTGCGAAAGCGGTTGAGATCGCGGCCGTTCTTCGTGACCCCCGGGTCACCATTGTCATGGAACTGGAATATTTAGTAGTGACACTTCTCTTGTGGAGGTCCAGAACACCCACGACTTTTAATGCATAACTGCTGCCCTGTAACTCTATCCAAAAGATCGACGACGCCTCTGAGTGCCCGATCTCCGCTTTGAGCTGCATAGAGGCCAGGTCTGGGTTGACGAGTGGTGCACCCATAGCTGTGTGGATGGATTCGAGGTTCAGAGAAAGTTCAAAGATGGGTTGGGCCCCGGATCGGATCAACTTATGCGAATATGCGATATGGTGCGGTCAACTCTGAGAGAAAATGAGGAACAGCCGCTTGACATCTCTTTTAAGCAGTCATGCCGAGTGCACCATCATATCGGTTCACAGCCAAGGAAGATCGAGGTCCGAGGTCAAACAGCTTGTTCCTGAATTAGTACTGTTTCTTAAGCGGGGCGATTGGGTGGAGCTTGGCGCCACATCAACCAACCAGAAATTTGGGCGTTTATCTGGAATATAGCACCCTCCTATAATTAATTGATCTATAATTACGGGGCGTGAGCCGCTCCCATAATAGCTACATAACCGGCGCTTTGTATATAGATTCAACTCTACCCACTCAAGTTCCAGGGCCGATTGCCGCTGCAGAATCGCTCAAACACTAGTTGCATGAATTCGTCCAGGCCAAATCATTTCAACTGGCTAGCCTTTGCTCAATAGGATTCATCTAGCGCTTGGTGAAACTTCCATAGGTTCAGACAGTGACTATCAATCTCATCATTGTGATTCCTAGCGGCTATTCTGTAAAGCCTCTCTTCTATCCTTCCTATAAAGTAGAGATCAATATCTGAATTCTTGCCTTGAAAAACAACCGAAATTTTCAAGTTATCTGCCTCCTTGCATTCGATATACATACCACTCTCTACTTGGGCATTGAATGGAATCCTTCAGACATCATCACATGGTATCCTGATAGCATAGCATGACAAACACAAGAGTACGGAATACGAAGAGAGAGGGACCGCCTAACCCCCAGTATGCAATGATGGACAATGATAAAGAGAGTGAGACTCGAAAGACATGCTAGACCCTCCCTGAAAAGAAAAAGAAAATGAAAATGAAAAAAAACACCAGAAACAACACCGAATCAGAGCAACTCCCTCCCCAGAATGACCGGCAATGCTGTGCAAAGAACTCCGTCGCCCGGGACTCGTCACTCATTTCCATTCTTTTTTTGTTCCTCTCTCATTTTCTCCATGAAGCTGATGTAGTCGAACTTGGCCAGATCGCGGTCCTCGAGAAGATCGGGCCCGTCGTGCTGGGGCATGGTCTTGACCAGGTGATCAATGACTTCGTCGGGGATCAGCGAGTGTCGGAGATCCAGCTCGGTGACATAAGGCTGTGACGTTTGTTAGTATGGAACACATGAGATGTTAACTTCAGAAAGGGAACATACCTTGCCATCGGCAACTTCCTTGAAGCTCTGGAAGACTTGCTCGGCGGTGTTTTGATCCTCGGTGACGCTGACCATGAACCGAATGAATTGCTCAAAACTGACCCCGGCATTTTGTGCCAGTCGGTTGGGACCGCAGACGTCCACATACACTTGGTGCATTTCCTCCTCGTCGTAAACCAGTCCCAAACTCGCCAGTGCCGCCGAGAACTCGAGTTCTTGTAGGGTGTTGGAGGCATCACGGTCAAAGTGACGGAATACTGATTCGAATTCCTCCAGCTGGATGGGGGTGAGGTTCGTCATGTTCCGGGCAACCATCTGGTTGTCCAAAAAGGCCAGCTTCTTGGAGATACTTGACTTCACGAGACTTAGCTCATACGAGAGTTCGTCTAGGGTGAAGGTGGTAAAATCGTTTTCTTCGATATTGGCCTCGGCACACTGCTCATCCAGCACGGCAATTGAATCGAGGAAAGCATCGAGGGGCGGCAGGTTGTCGTTCAGCTTCTTGACATGGTCCAGTTGGTCCTCGACATCACCATCGAGCCCGGAGATGGCCAGAGACAGGGTTTTCAGCGTCAATGCAAAGTCATTCGCCTTATCCGCAAAGGAGCGACGCAGAGAGTTCTTGATATCCCGTATCGTCTCATTGATGAGCTGACTGCGTTCATGCTCGTCCCGCGTCAGACACTCCCACTCCATGTCACAGTTCTCAGGGCTCAGCTCCTGGGGCGGGTCGTAGGCACGTAATCGGTAAGTCCCCAGCTTGGTCTTGATGTTACCCAGCAGTGCTGCCAGATCGGATTTTTCAGCCACCCACTGGCGTTTCTCATTCCGCTTGTACATCGAGAATTCGTGCGCCTGCTCCTTGACATCCTTGTAGGTGCCCTCGAATGAAGAATTCTTCCATTCCTCGCGCTGGCCTCGGATGAGCCGTAGCAGCTCCCTCACACGGCGCTCATAGGAGTTCTGCATCTCCCATGCGCCGTGCATGTTATTGACAAACTTTTCCACCCGTCGCCCCGCATTCTCGACTCTTTCCAGCTGTGAGAACGCATGGAACCAGTAGGCGATATAGGTCATCAGAGAGCGGTCGTCAGGTCGCGGCACATCACACACATCATCCACATCGAGCAGGTCTGGGATACCGATCTCATTGGCGGCAATGTCAAACGCCAGCTTCATGTTGCCGCGGTGGTCGTTCTTGTCCAGTGAGTCGTAATCAATCAGATCCGGTCGATGAATGTCAAGCAGGGCGCAGAAAGCCAGGCCATCGTTCCAGCTAGACGAGAAGTCGCGCACCTCGACATCGTCGTAGCACGCTGTTTTGCGCTGACACCATAGCAGCAACCCCTCCTTGGCCGTCATGCCCTCCTCGTTGATGTCGCTGATGGTGAAGCGTAGAATAAGCGTCCAAATCAGGCCCAGCACGATCTTGCGATTCCCGTCGACGACATCCTCGGCACCGATATTGGTCATCTGGATCTTCCTCCCCTTGATGAAGTCCAGACTCTTGTTGACATTTTCGAACTTCTGCACCCGCAGCCTGGGTTTCGACGCATAGCGACCTAGGGACTCGCCGCCGAGGATCTCGAGGAGGTGGATGAGAACAGTCTATTTAGAGATGAGAGAGAGAGAGAGAGAGCGTCAGTCACTGCTTCTGTAGTCGCTGGCTGGGAGACCGCTTACTCCATCGGAGAGATCAGTGACCAGGTCATCGATGGACAGGCCTCGTGCCTTCAACTTGTCATTTAGCCTAGTCGCTGGTTTTCAGTGTGTGTATTCGCAGTGTCAGACCCAGGATCACTCACCACTTGGTGAAGGTCTTCTGCTGCACATTAATCCACTGCTTCTCGACCGTCAACATCTTTCACGAAGACATTCAGGGCCGATTGGCAATAAGTGGGGGGAGGGGCGATCAGGGATGCGAAAGGCGGAAATCAAATAGGCGTATGATTCGCTCGAATGGCGTGGAAGATCAGAAGAGTGAAAGATGCTGGGTTGTGCTGGACACAGAGGGGCGGGGTGTTTCTCCGCCAGAGTCACCCCAGCAACGCCTTTTTTTAATCTTCAATCCACTTGCAACCAGCAACTTCTTCGATCCAGCACCTATGCTTGGTAGACTGTGGTTATTCTCTGCTTTCAGACACTTGATTTTCTTCATTGATTGCCAGGTCATCAGGCAGAACATCCATGGATCGATATGCGCCCTGTCACCCTTTCTTTCCCCCTCGATAGCCCTTGTTGATGAGCTCCACCATCTCTCGGCATGCTTGACTCTACCTATGTCATTGACAATCCACAATTCATGAATGACAAGCCGCCATGTTATAGCCTAGATTAAATGTCACAACCTAGCGTTATGGACTCCCTAAGCCATGTACCGCTGGGATGCCTAACAACCATCGGTGTCTGAAGTCAAGTACCTATAGTTCGAGACCAGTCATCACAGATATTGTCCATTGCTTAGCTCAAACTACTAAGCCATAAAAGCATCAATTGACTTTCTCCACGGAATTTCTCCAATTGGTTTCCCTAAGTAGGCCATAGGCATTGTAGTGGAGTGATTCAGGGATCAACGTGATAGGAAGATATGCTAAGATCAAGCACTTTAAATATTTAACACTGGATAATTTATATACGATTCCAAATAGAAGCATACTCAGTATACTAAATATATAAGAACATCAGGTATACCACCCAAAGTCAAGTGGTGCCATCCGAGGGGAAATGATATCATTCGATTCGGTTCGAAGCGGGGCGCGAAGAATCTCTTCGACACGCCCATTCCTGTACCTCCCTCAATTGTCTCTCACCATATACACACCCCACCAAAGACGGAAGAAAGAAACAAAATGTCCGCCTCCTTCAAGATCACCGACCTCCTCCCCCTCCCCAACTCCAACGTGCGCATCCCGCGCCTGGGCTTCGGCGTCTACCGCTCGCCGACCGACCAGTGCGGGAAGTCGTGTCTGAAGGCATTGGAGACAGGATACCGACACATCGACACAGCACAATTCTACGCCAACGAAAAGGAAGTCGGCGAGGCCCTGCAGGCCAGCAATATCCCACGCGACCGGGTGTTCGTGACGACCAAGATTCTCAGCCCCGCCGGCTCGGTCGACGCCAACTACGACAAGCTGCTGGCGAGCGTGCACAAGATCGGGGGCGCGGATGGCTACGTGGATTTGTTCCTCATTCACAGCTCCAAGTCTGGCCCCGAGGGCCGGAAGCAGATGTGGCAGGCGCTGGAGAAGCTCTACGAGGAGGGGAAGGCGAAGAGTATTGGGGTGAGCAACTTTGGGGTGCAGCATATCGAGGAGATGCGGTCGTATGCCAAGGTGTGGCCGCCGCATGTGAATCAGATTGAGGTTGGTTTTTCCCCTACTTTCTTAATTCCATCGAAGGGATGGGACTCGACTAACCCACTTGGTTTCGCAGCTCCACCCGTGGTGCCAGCAGCGAACTATCGATGCATACTGCAAGCAGAACGGAATCATCGTCGAGGCTTACTCGCCCATCGTGCGCAATTACAAAGCCAACGACCCGACGCTGGTCGAGATCGCCAAGAAGTACGGTCAGTCCACGCAACAGGTCCTGATCCGCTATGCGCTGCAGAAGGGATGGGTGCCGCTGCCCAAGACGGACAACCCGGACAGAATTGTCTCCAACGCCGAAGTCTTCGGGTTTGATATCAGCAAGGAGGACATGGCCGAATTGGATGCCCTCGATCAGGGCAGCGCCGGTGCCATTGTGGAGGCCGTGGTCAACGAGTGAATATTTCTCTGCAACACGGTTGGGGAGCTAATGTGCTCCCCTAACAAACCCCCAGCGAAGCAGAGCCCAGTCGACACAGGCGAATACATATATTCCGGTGTTCAATAATCCGGCGGCTGCATCAGAAAGGCGTTGATGGACTGGAGTGTCGAGCGTGACGGATTCACGTCATGCTTGGAGGACACAATCCAGGCGAGACGCTGCCGGATGAATTGCTTGCCGATTATGCGCTTGCTGAGCGAGGCATCGAAGCTCCCTGGGGGGAAAAAGAAAATAAGAGTCAGTCTTTCTTGTTACATATACTCCCATTCTGTTCCTCATAGCGGTTGAATCCATTTCCATGATACCATGATATCCAGGGGGGGGGGGGGGGGGGGTGCAATGCCTTACCTTCGTCATTATAGAACAAACACAAGATCGCCAGCAGTGCTCCGGCCGCAAGGTCTTTGCCCGTGTCACAAGTCACCAGCAACGAGCGCGAGGAATCAAACCCCAATTGCGCGCCGACAAAGTCCCGCACCTTATTTAGCGATTTCCGTAGATCCCGACTCCCCAGCTTCGCCGCCGAACAACCCAGATTGAGACGCTTCGCATTCCCTCCAACAGCCGCAGGACTGCCATTGCAATCGATGACAAGATCATACGAGCCGCTCTCGTTGACGCGGGCATCCGTCGCACTAATATAGAGATTGCGCGTCGGAGCAATGAGCGTCGCCTCTTGGCCGCTGCTGTGGTGTTGGTGCTCAGATATCAGTTCTGCAATGAGATCCGGCAGCTCTTCTTCGGACGTCCTCTTCAGAATAGCCTGGTTGGCCCAGAACACCGGCGGCGTCAGCCCGTGCGCCCAGCCCTCGCTGTCGTCGCCCGCGCCTTGGATGTAGCCGCCCTCGGACATCTCGGCGCCGTGCACGCGCTTCGAGGCCGAGCAGAGGATGATCAGGTTATAGGCATCGCTTCTGTGCAGGTCTGTGGGGTAGAAGTATGACCGGTTGGCCCATGCGATCTGAATCGGTTTGCCGAGTTGCTGGCGCAGACTGTCGAGGTCGAGTTTGAGGTCCTGTAGTGGCAATTAGCCCGCTGTCCGAACAAACCCCTGGTTTATTTGAACCCTCAGAGAAAACCAGGTGAAGTGTCGTCAGACCTTGAGAGACTTCACAAACCCATCAATGCGGTTTGCGATCTGCGACTCCTCGGATTCGCCCAGGTACTTTGGAGGAAGTTTTACTGCGTGATACGCGGTCTCGGATGGGAATAAGGCTCGATTCAAGACGGCGCACCAAATAGGAATGGTTTTTGACAGAGCGTCTGGCATCACTGGACGGAGTCAGCACAAGGGACAACCCACAATGATTGTGCATAGTGGCATTTTGGGAACGGAGCAGATGCCGACTACGGTCTGGATAGCACATACATTTGCCTCGGCGGGTCGAATCCACGATTACGCAGCTGTATCGAAGAGCACCGAAAAAGTCAGCTTCGAGGACTCTTGATGCAACGGATATAGTAATAATAAAGAAGGGGGCTGCTGAAGATAACCACCACGATCCATGATCGAATGGCCATCAAGCAATATCTGAACTAACCCTCCATGATCCCTGGCCAGCGGAAGCAGCTGCAGATTCAGCCTACGAAAGCTAAAGTCCCATTGACCCGTGTGGCCGTCCGTGCTTTTGAAATAGGCGCTGCCCGCCTTGTCCACGGGGGAAATATACCAGCTGCCGCACCGCTCGTTGGCAACCAGAGGCAAGCCATAGTGATCAGCAACCTCCTGCACGAATGCAGCATCCGTCTCGATGGACTGGAGCCGGTTCGAGACAGTGAGAGCCGATCGACGCAGCGAGGACAGCGTCTGCGAGATGGACTGTTGTGCGGAGGGGAAATGGAGAGACTCCAGCGTCGGGAGAGTATCCGATGACCCCATTTTTCTTTTCTTTTGTTTTCTTTAAACGACAAGAACAACACCGGAAGACTTGATGCCAAGAAACAATTGACAGGGGCAATCTGCAATTCCGGTGCTGTCGTACTCCGGGGTAGTACGGGGCACTGTAGAGCACTCGGGTTCTCCCCCCAGGATGTCTGGGCAGACCTGGAATGAGGCCGATGGGTTAGTGTTGGTTGCACGGCCCTGGAGTACAAGACACAGCAAAAGGGAGGCCTTTCCTAGGGCGTTGGCCAAGACGCGACGAGAGAAAGTTGAAGAGGAAAATGGCAGATGCGTCGGCGACGATTCACCGGGTGTTGGATTGGCCAATCAGCGGGCATAAAGTGGAGTAGAGGTGATGGAGTGCCTGGCAGTGTATACTAGTAGCAGGTCTATAGATCCATAGATATTTCCAGAATGCAATACTTGGACTGTGGAAATATTACCGCAGATTTTCCCTAACATACTAATTACTGCTTCGACTATCTACTCGGCATGTTGCATTCGACCGGGAAAGTAGTGCTGACGAAGATGGACAGTGCTCGCCCGAGCGAATGGTAGTAGCACCGAGGCAGTTGATTCCCTGCAATATAATTGCCTCGATGCATATAGATAGGGTGTCTGGGTAGTATCGGGATATCCATTCGTCCTCTACGGCGGGACACCTGCGAGCCATGCAATTGAACGGGCTAGTCAGGTCGAGACATGACGAATGACAACTGGCACACAGGCAAAATACCTCAGGAAGATTGCAAACCCGGGTGACAGAACTCCCGTTGAAGAAAAACGACCGGAACGACCGTGCGGGCATAAAGCTGCCCAACCGACTTGGAACCAGATCCAATGATTCCCCCACATGTGTAGCCCGAGGCTAGATTGCTGTGCCACACCCTGCCCTCTCAATCTCTCCAGCAGGTACAGCAGCAGTCAGGTATTCTTGTAAGGAGAGAATGTTCTAGGAGGAAGTGACATTCTGCGACTTTCCAAGAAACAGCCTCTAGGCGGAAAAGGGACTAGCGTGGGTTGTTGGCCCAAAATAGTAAGCGCCGCTGACTCCGCCATGTGCGTGATTTGATTGGCTCTGGCTGGTCTCTGCCTTTTAGATGAGGTACTCAGTACCTATATCCTCATACAAATATGCACATTTGTCAAGTACCCGGTACCTCCCCGTCAATGACTTCAGGCCCGAGACTGATTCTCCATATGGCGGCGTCATGCTTTCCGTCTGTAGGACCGAGGGGTCCTCCCTGGTACTTAAACAAAGCCACACTCCACTCTTCAGAAGTTTGTTTTTCTCTAACCTTCATCGTCCCTCCTCTTTCCATCCTTGCGCCACTTCGGTCTGAGATCATATTAGATCATACCCGTTCCAGACTTGCCTACCTCGTTTTTTCCTTCAGGCACACCTTTCTCAAAATTCAAGACAGAGAACCGGCTCTCATCTCCGCTTTTCGTCATGCCTAAGGTTCGAGAGTCTCTTTGCTCACGCACCTGACCCACCGACGCTAACCGATCAACTGCAGATCACGGAAATCTTCTTCGACTGCGACAACACCCTGGTCCTCTCGGAAGAGCTGGCCTTCGAGGCTTGCGCCGATCTGGCCAATGAGATCTTGCAGACGCGCAACATTCCCGACCGATACACCGGGGAGCAGCTCATCAAGGACTTTGTCGGCCAGAACTTCCGCGGTATGATGATCTCGCTGCAGGCCAAGTACCACTTCGAGATGGAAAAGGACGAGCTGGAGGTCTACGTCAAGAAGGAAGAGGACAAGGTCATCGCCAAGCTGGAGGCCAAGGCTAAGCCGTGCGTCGGTGCCACCGAGGAGCTCGAGAAACTCTTCGAGTCGAAGAAGTACGGGATGGCCGTGGTTTCTTCCTCGGCTCTGCGCCGCGTGCGCGCCTCCATCAAGAAGGTTGACCAGGACAAGTTCTTTGACCATGACAAGGTCTTTAGTGCGGCGACGTCTCTGCCCAAGCCCACGTCCAAGCCGGATCCCGCCATTTACTTGCATGCGCTTGATGCCGTTAAGAAGACCGCTGCGGAGACTGTCGCCGTCGAGGACAGCAAGTCGGGTGCGCTCTCGGCTATCCGTGCCGGTATCCCGGTGATCGGCTATGTTGGCAGCTACAACGGCGAGGAAACGCAGACGGAGATGGGCAAGCGTTTGACCGACCTTGGGGCGCAGGTTATCATGACGCACTGGTCCGAGTTCGAGAAGTGCATGGCGTTCATCGAGAATGCGCCGGCTGCCGAGATCCAGTCTGCCCTTTGATTGTTCTTTCTCGCTCATCTTTTTATCCCTCCATCAACACGATGTCACGAAAGCGAGCGTCTGGTCGTTCTGGAGCTGTGTCTGGTTTCTGGTCTTTTTTTTTTTTTTTTATTGATTTGATATATCACAGATACACCAGCCTATGTTGACTATTCTGCGAGGAGATCTTTTCGAGTCTTGTTACAGTTTACAAGACAAGATTCGCGGGCTTTCTCCAGTCACATTGAATTGTGTTTAGATGTGGTCACTTCTCTTCTTTCTTGTGCATTGATATGTTGTATCTTTCCTTCGCATAGACAGATCTTCGTAGCCAATGAGATACCGAGTCTAGAACGGACATTCAATGATCATCGGCGTCAGTACATATGGTCGTCTCTCGAGCAGCAATGATTAGACATTGTGGTCCATCTATGTGGCTATTGACTGTCCAAATTGGGCCTCTTTGTTGTTTCCAGGTGCTTAGCCTGGTCTAACCTCATGCGTAGTTCTGCACCTCCGTTAGAATTATCGCATTCTTTCTTCCTTTTTCCGCGCTAGCCCAACACAGCGCGTACTTAAGTAGTATTAGACTATTAAAAAAAAGCGAAACCTAGGAACCAGATATAGCCAAGCGAAGCCCTCTCCCGAATAGTTTCTATTTTTGGCACAGTACGTATACACGAACTGTCAGTCCTCTGCCGAAAAGGGGCGTACCACTAAATTTTTACTTCAAGTTAGTATTATATACATAAGAAGCCTCCCCCCCTCTCAACAACCAATTCGTGCCATAACTGGGCTATTCCTCCTGTTCTTCTATTCAACACGCTGGCACCAACACAATAATCGATAAGATAAGGGCCCGCCCCGCGCGGACTCAGGCATAGAGCCCCTCGCTCGGGTCTTCATCGCCCTCCTACAACATATCGGGGTTTAGTTCCAGCCCGAGACACAGCAGCAAGTTGACTTCACTCACGGGCCTGATCTGCTAGTCCCACCTTCAATCAACGGCCAACTGCAAACATGTCGCCGCCCACACAGGCCCAGTCCAGCCACGTCTCGCGGGGACCCTTGGTACGCCCACTTGATTTCCTTTGGTTCTCTCTGCAAATACATTTCCCAAGTCCTTTTTGATGTTTTGAAGGAAAAAGTCTCAATAGAATGGAAAAGTTAAAAGCAAAAAGCTGTCATATCTATTGCAGTCATCGTCTAACATCGTCTCCAGGACCCCAACGAGGCCAGATGGGCTCGATTGATCAAGACCACGTACCGCGACCCCCTTGGTGTCGAACGGACCTGGGAATCGGCTGAACGTCAGGTAAGGAGCTGTTCTTGCCTCATTTTGGGTCTCTTTGCATTCGGTATTTTGATTGCCGCCGATGTCCGGGGTGCCTGCATGACACTTCCGGAGATATCAGCATTTTTCAAGGCATTCCCCAAGTCTCTCAGCCGCATTGCTTTATTTTCTGTTGTTGATGGCTCCATTGGTGCCAATGGATGACTGAGATCGGACATTGGTTGCCTTCTTTGATGCATGCAACACGCCTTGTACCAATCACTTCCACGATCTCTCTACCAACACTCAATGATCAACCCCAATGCTTGAATATCTCAATCTCAAACTAATCAAATCACCAGACTCGTCCGGCCAACTGCGCCATCGATGGCGTGGGCATCGTCACCATCCTCAACAAACCCACAGGCCCCGAGCTACTCCTGCAAAAACAATACCGGCCTCCCATCGACAAGGTCGTCATCGAGGTTCCTGCCGGCCTCATCGATGCAGGCGAAACCCCCGAGGAGTGCGCCGTACGTGAACTCAAAGAAGAGACAGGCTACGTGGGCGAGGCGGAGCAGACC
Source organism: Penicillium alfredii (assembly GCF_028826965.1). Taxonomy (NCBI): domain Eukaryota; kingdom Fungi; phylum Ascomycota; class Eurotiomycetes; order Eurotiales; family Aspergillaceae; genus Penicillium; species Penicillium alfredii. The sequence continues at coordinate 1,501,405 of NW_026622701.1, read as the reverse complement.
AGTACGGTAATGTATAACGGTGCGTCTACCCTGACTTGATTTACTGCAACCTTCCACTCTCTGTGGCATATTGTCATGTTCCCCATCAAGGTTTTGTGGCAAGCTAATAAGCCACTGTGCATAGACCCGGGTTTCTGTAACACCAACCTCAACATGGTCCATGTGCGCGTGGACGTGTCTCTGCCGGAAAACCAGAACCCGAAGCCGCAGCTCGAGGATAACGAGTTTATTGAGTGTTTTTCAGTCCCGATGGCTTCTTTGTTTGAGGAGACGAAGAAGCTTGAGGATCAAGGGTATGCGATTGACGCCAGGGTGGGGACGTTGGCGGAGGGTATTGAGCTGGCGAAGAAGCTGAAGTTGTAGCTAGTAGAGCAGCACAGCGGTTAAGAATAGCTAGTAAGATACCATTGAAGTACATACAATTCTCACCAACAACTAACTCCCTTTCTACTTTTTTGTACATTCATTTTTGAATCACGGGGATATCACTGGGTAACTAGTGTAACAGATCTTCCCCTCCTGCTTCAACCCCCGATAAAGCGCCCAAGCCGCCAAAGTCTTCCCATCGCGCACGCCCTCCTTCCACAGATCCTCCAACGGTACCACCTTCAACGTAATCTTCTCCCCGTGCTGCCGCAGCCCCGTCAATTTCCCCTGCAGAGTCTCGATCTCCGCGCGTGGCATCCGCTTCTGGCACAGAAACAGTGGGATGAATTCATCGCTGCCCCCAGCAGACGGATACACTGCCCGCTGAAGGGACTCCCCATCCTCATGTTCCTGGACAGCCTGCAGCGCCAGAGACGTCATGTCGATTAGCTCGCTTTGTGGGATGGATAGTCCCGTCTCTTCGTGGATCTCTTTCGCCGCGCCGCCCGCAAACGTCCCGCTGTCATCAAGCATGCCCGCTGGGATTTCGGGGAAAGCGAGTGAGCCGGCGGGGATGCGGGGTTGGATGGTGAGGATGGCTTGTTTGCCTGATTCTTGGGCGGCGGGGAGATCATCCGGTTGGAAGATGAGCTGTGTTGATGTTAGAAATGGCATTCTTTCTTGGGCTTGTCGTTTTGGGGTTCGGGGTTCCCTCCTCCCTCCTTTGAAGTCATATAGAAACTTTGGAGTGGTGACAGTGATTCTTAAATATACTTACAAGCATACCCACACTCCCTCCACGCAAAAACACACTCCCCGGCAAATTCTCGCCCTGCGCATTCGACACCTCGGCCTTGAGCTTCACAAACCCCAGCCGCTCGCCGCCGAAGCGGTCCACCGACTGGATATCCATCTTGCGCAGCACGTAGGGATCATGGTGGAACTCGTGCGACGGGTGCTGCTGCCGAGCTAGGGAGCGCTGCAGCGTCGCGATCCACACCTTGAATGCTGGGAATGCGAGCAGATCCTCGCGACTGAGGTCGGGTGTGCTATTCACGGGGAGGTTACTCCCTGGTAATGTGAATGTTGACATGGCGGGTCTTCTTCCTACTTGGAATTGGAGTCTTTGCTCGCTGGACAGTGTTGGTTTTAGATGGCGGGTGGTTAGGCGCAGTAGGTTCATGGGTTGATTGATTGATTGATTTGTGTTTGTGTTGGTAGTTTAGACTGCAATCTGTTGAAGGGGTTTGGCGGCGGGCTGTCGCAGGAATTCCCTGTTCCAAGGTTGGTGTGTTGAGTGAGGTTTGTTTTGCTATGACGTCGGTCGGCTCGGGGGTTCTGGATACAACTTGATCCATTGCGAAGATATCGATATCGTTTTTTTCAATTATATACCTATTAAATGGGGTCTTCTAGTTATTTGATTGATCTTTCCGAATAAGTACTCTTTTATGCTGGGATACATGTTCAACGACTTCCAAGTGAACTATATCTGCCGTCTATCAAGCAACGATTGTATATTTTCCCACATTCTATATCTATACCCCCGAGGACATGCAAGACCCATCACAATCATACCACTATCCCAGTCTCCAGATGATAAGCCAACGCATATCTACGCACGCAGTTCCCTCATCTGACATGATCTTCAACATCCCGCTGACAGCCCCCTCCGCTATCCAATACACCCATGGACTGCGTCACCCTCGAAACCCAACGATCATGCGACCCCTCCTCAAAGTGACAACAGCATAGAGAGAAAATAAAACAAAACTAAATAAAATAAAGAAACTAAATACGAAACCAAAGCAGCTACAATATCAGACCATAAGCAATCACGCCATTCATGAGGTTTGATACTTGACACTAAGAGTTGTTCTCTTTCTAGTTTCGGCGCAAACCACCAATAAAATTGGATATAGCTGTATAGTTGAGAGAAATATATCATGCAGATCTCATGCAATAGTGCGGCCGAGGATCTCTTCTGGTTGACTCTAGAACTGTGGAGTTTTCTCTGGAGAGAGGGGGATTACACCCGGGTGAGAAGACCCACTAATGCACGGCCTTTTTTTTCTTGTCTCTCTCACTCCCCTGGGAATTATGCAAGTTTATTGTATGGAACAGCATCCTGGCGGGCGTTTCGTTGGATCAATTTATTCTTTCCTTTTTTTTTCCTTCCCCCCGCTCACCCGGGCGTAGAAAACTGCCTATCCTTATTTTCCCGGACTTTCGCGTGGCTGGGATCGTCTCGGATCTTCCGTTCTCCCTTACATTATACCTCACTACGTACATCATTTTGGGTCTCGAAGTGAGAATCTGAGCCGATCGTTGAAACCAGGGGTGGAGAAGCGAGACAGGGTTTTTTTTCTTTGTCTTCTATAGACAGGTCAGCGTCAAGTGGAACCGCCCATGGCTGCCTCGTTGAAACGGTTGCGACCCAGCCGCAATCCACATTGGGATTGAGTTGCACGAGTGTGTAAAATGACCAGACATATGAAGAATTAGTGGGATAGATATAAAGACAGAAAAAAATAAAGGTAAAAGACATATTAAGTCTATATAAATCATGAACTGTAGGTCTACTTCCAGCTCTCTAAAGCACCCTTAATGCAATGCTATCTCAGGCAGAACCCGAGCAATGTTGGCGCCCAGAAGGGGGGGCTAACGTCACATCCTGAGCCACATGCCGAGTATTCTCTGTCAGTTGGTCAATCCTGGAGACTCCGAGATGGTCACATAGACCATGCGCTACTTTTGTTGTATCAGCCAATAAGGCTGAGTGACTCGGAGTATACTCCTCCTCTCCCCCCGATCATCCATCGTGTAGTTCGTCTAGTTTTGTCGTGATGGATCCAGAGCCTGGAACCAGGAGGTAATCCACCCCAGGCAATGACTCGAAGCCTCATCTGGCATGAGCTGGAGCCTTGAGTTGTTATTTATTTATTGACTCAAAAAGTGGATCATCTCGCCAAAAGCCACAATACGATATTTCCAATTTTGGACTCTTCAAGACCAGTCATGTGTTCTCTCTGCAGGGCTTCGATGATCAACAGAATGGTTTTTTACTTTTCTGGGCTGGACGCACTTCCCTTCCCCTAGTCAGATAAGATGTGCAGGTCCCTAGTAGCGCCATGTGTTTCGCTCACCCTGGCGCTGGCGGTGCAAGTCTTAGGCAGATCATGCACTGTGCCATGACCGGACACGCGGAGAACTCGTGGCAAAAGCTGGATAAGGTAGCTGATGTGTCAATAATATCACGTAAAAAGAGAAAGAGAAAGAGAAAGAAAAAGAAAAGAAAAAAAAAAGACCAATCATTAGTCCATGAACACCCCTTTTGCCCCAGATCTAAGAGTCAAAGCGCTATAGATAAATTCATGGATATGGTTCTATCGGCTGAGCTCAATTTGTGATATCTTCCCAGGGTAGGACGCCTCGGAAATAGGTGAGGGGAATGGTCCATGCTTTTTTTTTCTTTTCTGCGAATGAGAAAAAGTCAGAACCAGCTCAAGAAGCGCCCATGATGTAAACTATCCACAACTCCTAGTCAGCAAAGGAGCGGTGACATTTGCCCTAGCGCATGCGCAAGGGTGAGAGAAAAAAAAAAAAAAAAAAAAAAACAAACCAAAAACCAAAAGACCTGGGTAATGCCAATCATGATTCCACCTGATAATAAACCCGGGCTATGACTAGAAGCATTTTGGGGGCTGTTGTTTCTCATGAGATCTCAAGAGCTAGGGTTATACATACGCCTAGGCGATGTGTCCCCAAGCCCGGTTTCATATAGATTCCATGAATTCATTTTTAGGATACACACAATCAAAAGACTCGTTCGTTTCTAGTAGATGATCAAAGTGAGGCGTGTAGTAGTGGCAAAATAGTGGCAACTTGGCTACCTACTAGGCAGCCTCTTCCCATGGATCATTGAAGTATACCCCAAACGAGGCTGAGGCCATTCTGTAGCCTATTGCCAGGGTGGATCTTTGTGTTATCGCGAGTATTTTGCGGCAAGGCAACCCTGGCGGATTCCTCGGGGCATACACTAAAATCTCCCCTGGGTGCAACCTCCGGGTGTCTCCACAGCTCAAACCCGGGTGCCGCAGCCCCAAGTGCCCGGGTACATAAAAATACCATCTTCCCCTCTGATCAAAGGCGCTTTCTTCAGTGAGCATCCCGTGGATCTCTCAAGATCAAAAGGTAAGACTATTTGCTTCGAGGCTTGGACCTTCTCTCCCTTGTTTCAACCCTTTGCTCGATCATCCGATCGCCACGGGGGAAAAGAAATCTCCACTTTATGTGTTTCTTGACTTTCTGGAATTCTCAATTAATTGATATTGCAGATGATGCGCGCCTGAAAAAAAACAGACCATGGGCGATACCCCAGTCCGGGAGGTCAGGCCAACGCGGCATTTTTGCGCCAACGGCCTTGGCCCATTGGGCGCAAAAACGTCCAATCTTCAAGGCATCCATGACTCTCCCAGGCAAGCATTTTGGTCCCCCCCTTTCTCGGTGGTTCAACAGTCTCCCCTTTCTAATCTGGTATCTGTAGGAGGTCCATTGGAAGACTTTTGTCTAATGAAACTCCATCCGAGTCAATGGCCAATCGAGTCTGTTGGTCGGCCAGTCCGACACTGTCCAATAGCCGCCAACACTCTACGGGCATCGCAGATGATGGCACCTGGGACACGCTTAGTAGCCAAGGCGCGCGAGCCGTCAAGGGCTCGCCACGTGCAAATGTAGCGTTTGCTCGCAAGCCCCATCGTCAGGGAAGCTTTCGGGTGTCGAGGGACCGCCGGAGGCTGTCGGCTTCGCCTTCGAAACGGCTAGGTGGTTACTGTGCACCTCGAAATGTCAATGAATGGGTTCCGCAGGCCAGTGTTTCTGCAGCAGAGACACCAGGCACACTCTTTGTCTCTGGCGAGGGCTCGCGTCCTGAGTTTCGGAGATTCCATTCGAGTCCCATCGCTCGGCACAGCCCGCATCTCAGCACACAGGTTCAGGATGGATCCTCTCAAACTCCGCATCCTCAAGAATTGCTCGGGGCCCCGTATTTGGCCTTGGAGGGCCTGGAGACAGATCCTGGGGTAGACAAACCTCATGAGATGTTTAGACAGCCAGACACCAACCCAATCACGGAAGACCAGCTGGTACACGAAGTGCGAGGCATCTATGCTGGACTGGTGATGGTGGAAAAGAAGTGTATCGAGGTCGACAAACAGCAATCGGATGCAGGGCCTTCCAAAGCCGATCTGTCGCCCGCTCGATGGCAAGCCATGATCTCCTTGCATCAAACTCTTCTTTACGAGCATCACGACTTCTTCTTGGCTTCTCAGCACCCCTCAGCCAGCCCTGTTTTGAAACGACTGGCGGAGAAATACGCCATGCCAGCGCGGATGTGGCGATATGGCATCCATTCATTCCTGGAGCTTCTCCGACAGAAGCTGCCGGCGTCTCTGGATTACATGTTGTCATTCATCTATCTCGCCTACTCGATGATGACCTTGTTGTTGGAGAGTGTCCCTGCCTTCGAAGAAACCTGGATTGAGTGTCTCGGCGATCTTGCACGATACCGCATGGCTGTCGAGGAGGTTGACTTGAGAGACCGGGAGGTCTGGGCAGGTGTGTCGCGCTATTGGTACAACAAAGATGCCGATCGAAGCCCAGAGGTTGGCCGCATTCAACATCATCTTGCAGTTCTGGCGCGTCCGGATACTCTTCAACAATTGTTTTATTACACCAAAGCGCTCGTTAGTGTGCGCCCATTTCCCAATGCCCGCGAGAGCATTATCCTGCTTTTCAACACCCAATTGAACGACAAAGCGCCTCAGAGAAATTCGATGATTACTGCTTTTGTTGCTGCCCATGGCGTGCTGTTCACACGGGGCCCAACCAAGAAATTCGTTGCGCGAGCAAATGAATTTCTCTCGCTTCTGCGCAAGGAGATCGACCGATTGGCCCGGCAGGGACAGCAGGGTGTCTATTTAATGTCTTGTAACTTTGCCGCTATGCTCCAGTATGGCGAAGCTGAGGCGCCCCTGATACTCGAATTCGCTCAAAAGCAACCGACTAGTCTGGCAGAAGCCCACGCCTCTGCGATTACAACATACAATAATGCAGTCTCCGGGATCGCCAATGATCCCGGGCACGCACACCCCGACATTTCATCCCAGCTCGTCTTTCAAGGCAGCTCTCTCGCATTTCATACGCTCTCCGTCATTCTGGGTCAAATCGGTGACCCAAAAATGTACCCCAGCGCTCACATCTCTCTGTCCTTTATTTGGTGCCTAGCACTCCACCCGCCTGCCATGCAACGATTTGAAGCGATGATCCCATGGACGGAAATCGTTGCATTCCTTTCCACCTTACTCCGACCCGACACCATGATCGCAAAGATCGAAAATGAATCCTTCCCGCTGCTCGACGATGGATCTGCCCAGCAGTTACCCGAGGACTTCTTGATACGAGGACAACTCTGGAGTCAGCTGTACTACCCTGAGAACTTCTTCAAAGGAGCTCCCATTGAGGATGACCGACCATCGATCGAGGAGCCTTCAGCAGTCATACCTCGGAGACATCGGTGTCTGTGGTTGGGAGTGCGCATCGCAACGGTTTGTGATCCCACTCAACTAGCCACGGCTGTAACCAGGATAGCCACATACTTCATGAACGTGCGTATCAAGCTAACAGTTTGTGATAGCTCAATCGTTGGATGTCATATGACTCTACCGCTTGCCGATTCGAAGCAACCCAATTGGCACATGAATATGCACCTATGGCGGAAAATTGCGGGCAACTGAACAGCAAAACACAATTCGTCGGGACCGAAGAGACGCCCTCCGACCTCGAAATGACCGGCGTCTGAATCGTGGTCAAAACCGGTTTGAATGAGGGTGCTACCCTCGCCTGGGGAGCGAAGTGGAAGTCATCCTCGACGGGGAACCTCAGTAGCCGGTTGGGAATGTCTCTTTATCTTCATCGTCACTTGAATCTTCAAGGGGGTGTTTTTTTTTGTACCTGGCCCATCTGGGTACAATTCGAATCTTTCCTTTAGCTCCCTCGTTTTATTGTCGTTTTTCTCCCTTTCTGTACGCGGACCTGGAAAGTGGATTTTTTCTTCTTCTTTTTTTGCTTCTTCCGTTGTTATGGACAAGAAATGCATGAGTCGCCCGACGACCATTCGACAGATTTGTGAATCCTCCACGGACACATGGAATCCAGAAACTTCTCCCCATTGAGCGGCGGATGCCAATTCTCCTGCGGCGTGGGGACCTTCCAAGGAAAGAAATGTTTGCATCCATTCATTCGTCCATGGATATCCAGGGATTTCTGGTTCGGCGACTGCGAAGCTGCCTCGCGTCTGCCTGCTTTCATGATGATCCCGGCCCGGGACTCTGCCTCGAGGGTTTGGAAAATATTGATTGCCCTCCATCTGGACCTCATGGAAAGCGCCTTTTCTCTCATCTGGACGCTCGGATCCTGCCCGTGCTGGATTATTCCAAGGGATCTCTCCATCCATTCGACCCATACCTCGGACTTGGACTTCCACAGCACTTTCGGATGGCCGTTTTCCCATTCTCTTGCCCTGGGTATTGCCACTGGAATTTGGCCTGGATTGTGAACAAAGGCACAAGTCAACCCCGACTTGCTTTTAGGAAGGACTTCTACATCGAAGACGGCGGTGGGTTGATTGACATGGGAGAGAAGGGCTATCCATCCATGGATGGGATGGATTATATGGATAGCTGGAAAGAAACCAACGACAGAAACACTCGAGACGGAAGGAAGTCTTGTTTTTAGACTTTTCTTCCTATTCATTATTATTCTTGGAGTCATGTTATCGGATCCCTTTTTCATATAGTCTAACTGACAGCTCGTAGGAGAATTTCATTCGGTATTGTTTAAGTTGTTTCAACCCTGCTCTAGTGCTAGTGTCTGACGCGTCCGTCTCTCTAATATGCATGGATATAATAAGCACAGAGCCAGATATTTCCGAAAACCCTAAGAAATAGTATTTTTCAAATCTGTATATACACCAAATGGAGTGGTTGTGTGGTAGAAACCAGCTCCAAATATACCCCGAACACCATGAACAGTCGAAGATTAGATCGAAAATGGACCGCAACAAGCCATAGTGTACTTCCCATACTAAAGCAAAACCCTCTCCTAAAAATTGCCATATGTTTGTCTTAGATTGTGGCTCCTCCCTGCTCCACTGTAGCTCAAAGCTTGCGCGTTGAATCGACAAAAGGCCAAGCTGGCGGTTGTCAACATGGCATTATTATCTCCCCCATTCCCCTCTCCCCATCATCCCGAGTCTTCTTCCCCTCGGCCCTTTTTTTGTTTTCGGTTGATGGGGTTTAGGTATTGATTTTTGAGGTTGCAAGTCTTTCTTTTTTGTTCTTTCTATGAATCTGTCTCTCCGCGCATGGCTGGCCGAGTGATCGCCTCCCTCGAGTCTCCCCGATTCGCATCTTCCCCAGTCCGTCTCCGCGTCTGAACGCCATTCCCCTCCCCCCCCCTCCTCTCCCGCCATGCCAGAATCCTGGGCCGTGGTTTGTCGTCAGTGTACTCGGCTGGCGACTGAGGTCCCGGCCCATGTGCTGGTTGTCGCTCTGTTGACGACGGGGTTGGGACTGTTTGTCCTGGTGAGTCTCCCTTTTCTTCGCATCGCATCTAATTTGAGAGACGCGCAGTCCTCAATTCTCTTTATTCAAGTCGCTGGCGAATAATTCCTCAAGGATTGGAGCTAATCCGTGGTTTTGTTTTGGGTAGTTCGTTCTCGCTTTATTCCTTGTCGCGCCCGTCCCTCGAAACCCACTACCGGAAGAAAAGAAGTACAGGACTCTCGCGCAAGATGGCGCCGTGACAGACCCGCAACCACTCCCCTGCTGGCTGGGCGCCGCCGACACGGAGAAACAAGCGCGCCGATCGCCAAAAGGGAAAGCTACAATCGAGCCGCCGGAGCTGTTCATGTCGGTCGTGGTTCCGGCCTACAACGAGGAGGAGCGGCTGGCCGGCATGCTGGAAGAAGCGGTCAATTATCTCGAGCGTATGTACGGGACGCTAGCGAGTGAGGACGGTGACGAGGCGGCGGCAGTCAACGCCGTGGAAACGCGCTCTGTGCGCAAGCGCAAACCCCCTGACTCCTCTGCGGCCAATGGTCATTACGCGGGCGCGGCCCTGGACCGAGGCTGGGAGATTGTCATTGTCTCAGATGGCTCTACGGATCGTACGGAGGAGGTTGCGTTTCACTTTGCGCGGGATCACCAGCTGTCTCTGCACCCCAAGGGCTATGCTGGTCCGTGGACGCCCCAGGTCCACGAGGGCGTGCCTATCCCGCCTGGAACTATTCGCGTTGTTCGGCTCACTCATAACCGGGGCAAGGGCGGCGCTGTCACCCACGGCATGCGCCATGTGCGCGGTCAGTATGTGGTGTTTGCCGATGCGGATGGTGCGACCAAGTTCGATGATCTGGGGAAACTCGTGACTGCGTGTCGGGATATTGAGGACGTGGAGGGCCGTGGTGTTGCGGTTGGGTCGCGAGCACACATGGTGGGAAGTGAGGCAGTCGTAAAGGTAAACCCTCTTTCTTTTTCTCCCCTCCCTCCCCTCAATTGAATATCTCCGTAAGGACCAGACACTCACCTGAGACATAGCGATCCAAGCTGCGCAACTTCCTGATGCATTCGTTCCATCTAATTCTGTGGTTGATGACACCACCCAAAACCGCGACCGTCAAGGACACCCAGTGCGGGTTCAAGCTCTTTTCTCGCGGTGCCTTGCCCTACATCGTGCCATGCATGCACTCCGAGGGCTGGATCTTCGACGTCGAGATGCTCATGCTAGCCGAGTTCGCGCACATCCCCGTGGCCGAGGTGCCCGTGGGCTGGCGCGAAGTGAAAGGGAGCAAGCTGAATGTCCTGCGCGATAGTATCGGCATGGCGTGGGGGCTGGCTGTGCTGCGAGCTGCTTGGTCATTGGGAGTATATCGGCAGAGATAGATCACCTTCGTAATCTTGGATGTGGCAGCAGAGAGCAGGGTCTTTTGGGGGCGTTTTTTCGGAATTCTTTCCATGTCAGGGTTCCCGGGCCGATGTGCTCCAGGGATCACGGGTATATACTGTTTCTTGTGAAGAGCTGTCTTTTTTTTTTCTGCATGGAATGTATGTGTATATTGTCCTGCACCATTATTTGGAAAAACGCAGAGTTCTCCGCACTCTGCAACCCATTTTTCCTGTTCGAAACTCCAGAATTCTCCACTTGGGTTTCGCATCAGGACCACATCGTTGAATTCTATTGATCCTTGCCCCGCGCGGGGAAGGAATTTGATAGAGTGTGGACAACTGTATAGTAACAGTAGAATCAAGCGAAAACCCTCATAAAAATAAAAAGGGGAGAGAAGAGTTTTGCACGTTCAACCGAGGTTGCATGGAAGGATTCTTGCCAAAAGCTTTGATCGCCCTTGCAAAAAGAGACAAGACCGGATACACTTCTCCCCCCTGATTTTTGGGTCTGACAGTGGATCCCGCGCAGGATGAGCTTCCCTGCCTTTTTTTTCGGCCCCAAAAGACCGTTGTCCGTTGACGGATATATATTCTGCTAACGTGTTCTATCAGAAGATTCCATTGGAATGATGAGTGGATCACACTAGTTTACTGCAAAAAAGTCTTCTCATCATCCATCGATGAATAATAGTATAGCTAGATACTCAGGTTAGAACGGTACGGCTTCCAGCGTATGAAACCTCCTGACTTCGGCCCGTGTGCGGCACCTCCGACCGGGATTGTGCCGATCACCGGGCCTGCCATGTGTATGACAATATAACAATGCCTTCCTGTATGAATCATGCAAAAAGAATCACTAGGGTTAACTACTGTACATTTCAAGGATTAAACCCCCGAGACGACTGCAATCTACAGGGAATCGACAAGGGTGCTGCAACATGATATTCATCCTAACCCCCTCCCCCAATCCAGCATCGATCGGCCTCATTTTTCCATGCTCGGGAAGGATTTGGCTTGCATGATGGATAGTATTCTCCGTCTCTCTCTCTCTCTCTCTTCCCCCCCCCCTTCAGGGCCCCAGTGGGGGCCATTCTCTTGCGGGGGCCGTGTCTAGTTTCGAGGTCTTTTTCTTTTGCCAAAAATCATCTTGTTGGTCCAAGAGAAATTGACTTGATTCAGGACCGGTGCTTCTGCTGAGAAAGAAATTTCTCGGGGCAACATTTGTCGATCGGATGTTTTTTTCTTCTGACCCATATAAACCCGTGGATGGGCTCCGAACTTGATGCTTGAAATTTTTTTATTTTTAAATTTTTCTTCTTGCCTGATCATATAAGCTACCATTCTTATTCCTTTTTTACTTTTTGACTTTTCACTTCTATCTTTATTCTTTATTCTACCCATTCCCAACGCTCGCTTGGGTCTCTCTCCCGTTCTATCAGATTGGAAGGGCCAGGTGCTGCTGGCAGCTCTAGACTGGCCCTTGTACATTTGATATAGACATTGAAAGTCGGCAATCGGCTGTCTTTTCCGCACATCGCCGTGTCTATAATATATATATATATATATAAAAGGCTTGCATCAACTACAACGAACAAGCCATGGGACTGCAGCAGAATTGCGATTCGTCCTTGCAGACATCGCATCTCCTCCGACTCCCAACAGAGCTCCGCCTCAAGATCTATGGATATGCCCTGGCCGTGCCCAACGACTACCTCAACAAGCCCCTGATCGTGGTACACGACCGCGGCAACGTCTTCACCGCGCGGGGCCGCTACCGTGCGCTATCCATGTGTCCCAGTTGGGAGGGCGAAGACGGCACCGCCCGCCGGCTGCTGGCCGTCAACCAGCAGATCCACGCCGAAGCAGAAGACTACCTGTACTCGCAGCACACGCTGTTCTTCCGCAACTCGTTCGACCTGGACCGGCTGGGCGACTTCCTCGACACGCTGAGCGCCACGGCGCGCCGCCGCATCCGCAGCGTCGGCTTCGAGGTGTTCTTCTTCGTCCACACCCAGATCGGCGTCCCCAAGCGCACCCTCAAGCAGTATGAGCGGGCTGGTCGTCTGCTCGCTGAGAAACTGCCCCAGTGGTCCAGCGTACTCTTCTATCTCGACCCCCGCTTCTACTACCCCTCTGCCTCGTGCGGCGGTCGTGAACTGGCTGCCCGTGGGGTTCTTGACCTCGCCACCCGCTTCGGGCCTCTGTGCCCCGAGGTTGATTTCTTTCCGCTGCCGAATAGCCACCAGCATCTCCTTGAGGAGGCTCAGCAGTTGCTCTGGCGCAGCAGTTCCCCTGACCGACAGCTTGTTGAGCGCCATCGCGCTTCGACTCCGTCTTTCTCTCAAAAGTGTGCTCGCTCTGGTCATTCCCCGCAGCCGGATTCATCTCTGGTTTGGTGATACCACTAACATATTGTCTTCTCTTCTTTTCTCTCTTGACGTCTGACAGAACCCCTGTTCATTCCTCACTGCATGGTACTTCTGGCGCTAACTGGACTCGAGGTTGGGACTGGCGTTCTGGGTCTGGAATCTGTAATTCTGGCATTTAAAACATAGCGAATCCACTTTGGAGAATATAGAATCTTACCTCGGTAGAATGGTAGACCGTAGAATCCCCCATCGCACATGGCCAGGGGCAACGTGGGTACCTGAGAGAGCCCGGGGCGTCTGGGGGTGGTATTTGACGTCAGCGACCCCTCGAACACTTATTTCCTCAGCGATCTTCTTATTCCTCTTCTTCTTATCCTTCTTATTGTTATTTCTCTTCTCTTTATTTTCCCTCTTATCGTTCTTCTCATCCTTATTCCTTCCTATCCTCAAGCCGGCGCCCGTTCGCCCCGGTGGAGATTGCGAGTCACCCTCGGTTCCACAACCTCCCATTTAACTCGCAGCTCCAACCGCCTTTCTCCCCTTCACACAACTACCCAACCTGCCCAACTCTTCTTTCTCAGGGCCCTCGTGCATATTCCGTCCACTGACCGACCGTCGCGTGGCCCAGTCTTTTTTTTTTTTTTTTATACTGGCTTGTGGCTTGATTCCCACGAACCGCAATATATCCCTCGGCACTGCTTTGGGGTCCGCGCATGAAATACCCCGGACTCGTTTCGGATGGTTGTGCGTGGAAGAATCCCCTTCCGCGTCTATATTTCCGCTCGTTATTGACCACCACCCGGTATGTATGTCCGCTGCTGTAATATGCTCGATGTGGTCTCCACTGACGGCGGTCTGGACCAGACAGTACTTCTGCGATCTGGCTGAGCTGGCCCACCCAGACTTGATATCTGCCGTTACGAGGATCCACCGCCCCTCTTAAACACAACCCCAACTACTCTCCACCGCTTGATATCTCAAAAACCACATTCGAACCACCGCGCGAAACCCTTTCTTTCTTCTCCCAACCCGACCACTAGCATGAAATCGTCCACCATGAAATTGCCCGACGGCCACGGCAGTCTCTACAAAGAGGTGCGCTTTTCTCCGACAGCAACGCCACTTCGTCGCACACAGTCTGTGTCGGGCAGCAACCCCACGACGAGTTCCAAGTATGGGCACCACCAGGCCTCTAACGCCTCTTCCCGAGGGAATCTCTTCGCTTTGGATACTTCCTATATCGACCAATCGCGAGCACTTCTGGAGAGTCAACGGGCGAATTTCGAGACGGAGAGGGCGCTGTTTGCCCAGGAACGGCGGCTGTGGGACAAGGAACGCTTGCTGTTGCGGTCAAGAATCGCCGAACTGGAATCATGCTTGAAGGGACAGGACGGTCAATCCAATGCGCCAGCTAATCTTGCCCAGCCGATGTTTGGAACACCGCAGTATCATGGATTCAACGGTATCGTCTCGAATTCGGCTCAGGTGTGGGAAGGGACAAGTCCAGGCGGTCGGCCGACAAGGGTGTTCCTTGACGCCGATGTCCCGGACCAGAGTCACCTGTCGCCGATCTCCGAGGTGGGTGTGAGCAACCCACCGTCCTTGGATGCAGCGCTCTCCCCGCAAGCACGGGCAGTTGATGCGCCCGGGATCAGCGTGTCGGTACCGATTGAGAAGCTGGACAGTAGGCTGGATGGAATCACGCTCAAGTCGACCGGGTTGCCCCCAGGGGTCGTCGCCCGAGTGATCACCCCACCATCCCCGTCGTCCCTAGAAACGTCCCCTGCGGCCGGCCCTTCGGCGTCTGCAAGGCCCAGCGTGGAACATCGAAACAGTCTCAAGCTGAAGCTGTCAGAGCTCGGCCCACCCAATGAGAATCTCGTGCGGGATGCTGGTCATACCCCCATGGCGATTATTGAGACCGATGTCAGTCAGCGCTCCACTGAACAGGCTTCTCCCACCGAGGAGCTCCCCTCGAAAGAGGAAGCCCCTCTCGCCCCCGTGGCAACCCAGGTCCACCAACCGACCGAAACGGGGGAGTCCTACTTCCCTGATCTGCCTGACGATCCGGCCCTGAAGGGACCCCTTGGTCTCACCAATGACGAACAGACTGACTCCAGTTTCCTGAATGAGTTGGACCAGAAGCTCCTGCACCAGGCGAAGCGCATCCTGTCCACGTCGGCCACGTCGAATGACCCCGATGAGACTGATGCCGACTTGCCCAGCCAGGGCGACCAAGAAGACCCTGAGATCAAGTTCAAGAACTCGACCAATTTTGGCACGGCGTTCGGACTATCGAGTTGTGGGAAATTCTAACCTAACATCTTCCCCACCATTTATTCTGTTTTTATGATCTGTCTTATCTTGGCTTATTTACGTTTCTTTCGGATGTACCCGGTTGCCATTGCCATCACCATCTGTCTACCTTCTTGCCCTTGTTCATTCTCTCATTCTTCTTCTATATCTGTTTCCCTGATCTTCACGAGATTACGAGATATGCTGAGACGTGCAATATATGATGTTTCTGCTTGATTCAACTGTGTTCTTCGTCGCCAGGGCTACCCACCTGTTGCCCCGGCAAGTTTCATATGATCTCTCCTGTGGTCGTTGAATATTGGCGTTCCTTGCGTGTGATGTGTATACCCTGGGCTAGCCCATTCGAATTTGACAATGTTCATTGGCCCTTTTCTTTGGTCTCCTGCAGTGGGGATCTTGGTGTCTCTAACTCCTTGCATGGTCTCTGCAACCTTCATCCCCACGTGTATACTTCGCATGTCGACAGCTCTACCATGCTGCCTACCCACTTGCACCCGTTGCACAGCGACCACTACGACAGCTCGGATCCTCGGCCTCGGGCTCGTGCATAAGCTTTTCGCTGGTTTAGGGCGTACATACCTCGGACCCCGACAACTGCAAAGACAAGACCCTCCACAGCAAATCATCATCGTCGATATGCTGCCCTGCTACTCGACAAGACGTGATGTCTCTCATGCCCTTTCGATCCTCATCCATAGGTCGTTTTCTCCCCTCTTCCCCTGGTGCCTTGCTGATCCAGACCCTTTGTGGCTTTTCCTTGGAGGTGCCACCAAGGGAATAGTCCATCGCCTTGCAGCATCCTGGTTCCTGGCGGGCCCTCTCCTTAGCCCTTCTGTCTCTGTCTCCCCACTATCCCACTATCCCACTATGGCCGCTCCGGTTTGCTTGTTGCCTGTGCCTGGAAAACTACATAAAGGCCATGGATTTCGGCCTTCATCTGCTCTTTTCTCCTTCATCCATTCACTCATCAAAGAACTCGGACAGTCATTCGTTCTTCTGTCTTTCTCACACCACTCATTCACTCTCTTCAATCAAACACTCTTTAATTCTATCTATCCATCCGGATCCATTCCTTCCGAGCTCTTTTTGAGATTCTTCTATCAAACCAACCAACCAACCAACAACCGTTACAATGGTCTCCACTACCTTCAGCTTCTCTGCCCTGATGTGCCTGATGCTGGCCGTCGGCCCTGCCTCTGTTCTGGCGGCTCCCCAGCTGGTAAGGACCCCTTGACAATACTTTTACTTTATATTGCAATATAAACTAATACATGAAACAGCCCGGTAACCTCCCTGTGACTGGCACCAACCCAGCCAACAACAACAACGCTGCCGCCGCCCCTCCCACCTCGGGCAACAGCGAATCCGACGCTGGCGCCGGCTTCGACGTCGGCATCCCCGGCGGCCCCGGCGTCCGCTACGGCGCGGGCACCCACCAAGCCCACCGCGGCCCCTGCGGCCCAACCAGCGGCGACGAGTCCGACGCCGGCGCCGGCTTCGACGTCGGTATCCCCGGCGGGCCCGGTGTCCGCTACGGCGCAGGAACCCACCAGGCCCACGACGGCCAGCCCTGCCCGGAGCCCCCGGTCCCGGTCTCGTCGTACACGCCCGTCGTCATCCCTCCCACCTACACCACGCCTGCTCCGGTCGCCCCTGTTCTGCCCGCTGCTACCCCGGTCTACCCCGCCAGCCATGCCGTCGTCGCTGCCTCCTACTCGACCCCGCTGATCCCCCGCCCGGCCCCCACCGCTGCTTCGCCTGCGCCGTCGATGCCTGTTTACAATGCTGGCTCAGCTTTGGCACCCGGTTCTTCTTCTTCGGCTCTTCTGGCTGTTGCTCTTCCTATTGTCTTGGGCTTCTTCTATTAAACCGGTTTAACTGGTGAATGGATTCCTTTCGACTGCTGCGCTTCTTGCTTCCTTTGCTGGTGTTTGTTACCATGACGCATGACGCATGCTGATGATTGCCCTATTTTCCCCCTCTTGTCTTGTGTGGCTTGGTGTCAGGTGTGACTGTTGGGTTTTCTTTTGGGTGCCTGTACTCTTTTTGTCTTCTTTTTCTCTGTCTACCTTTTTTTAATGCTCGTGCTCGCCTGTTGAGAGTCTGGTGTACAGATATCCCTGTATCTCGGCTCATATATGAGGGCCATTCCTACCTACTTGTTTTCTTTTGTGTCTGTCTTGTCTATCTGTCTTTTTTTTTCCCCATCTTTTTTTTGTCTATTTCCTGTACTTCTAGTGCTGGTGCTGGGGTTGGGTGTGTTTCGGGAGTCTGGGCTTGCTCTGCACAGTCGCTGTACTATTGCAATGATAATTTCTTATTCGTTATAATCCTCTGCCTCTTCTTTCTTTTCTATACAGTACCACCTGTAGTATCTGATTTGTAGATACTGCTTTGATTTGCCTCTTTGATAACTGTCCCAGGTCTATCTACTTCTCTTATCCAGTAAATACATGAAGGTATTCTTCTGGGCTTCGCTTCATTCCGTGGATATAGACTCTCGCCTTGATAGGAGAAACTTTGCTTGGTAACTAGTCTCTTCATCCCTACCTCGATGCAAGAGTTTATCGCTAGCGGGGCTCGGTGATCTCCCGCAGCACCATGCTCTAGAGTTTGTGGAGGGAATGACGCGAGGGAGGTGCAGTGCGCTAGTTGATATCTACGATGTGATCAATCTATACAAGAAAAATCAAACGTCGAGGTAAATAAATAAACAAAAAGCATACTAAGATTTCTAAGTAGGCAGCAGAAATACCAGTGTGATACGTAGCATAAGGGATGGTCGAAAAAAAAAAAATTAAAAAGAAATAGTTTCATGTGGCCAGAACGAAGTAAGCAACCTTGGAAATCAACGCCAGCTCATGTCATATCATGCAATATCAAATCGCCCCCTCTCTCTCTTAAGTCCTCAAGTCCAGTCTCCAAGCCGGGCAAGGACATCTCTGCCCTGTAGCCCATCCCCGGAGACTGGAAATACACAACCATATTCTCTCCCTCTTCCCTCTTTACCTCTCTAGACACCCATGGTAAAGTCATGCTCAATACCCGGCGTCACACTGGCAATGAACTTGAGGAACACCACCAAGTACTGATCCACCCGGATGGCAACCTGCTCTTCCTCGTCGTGCTGCAACATCTCCCACTCATCGCCACCGGCCTGCTGCTGCTTTTGCTGCTGGTCCTGGAGAGACAAGCCCTGCGTGTCATCCACCAGACCCTCCAGACCGCTATTCCCACCCTCTCGCAGAACTCGGCTGCCCTCTCCATGCGACTGCGACTGCTTGAGCTTCTCGCGCCGCAGCTTGAGGGCGGCGTCGGCGCGGTCCAGCAGTGTCTTCATGACCGAGGCGTGTCGGCATGGGTGCACGGTGGCCATCTTGACGCCGCCGTCGAACCAGGGGAAGTCTTCCAGCGTCACGGTCTTGTCTTTGTAGTCACCGACTATATCTTCCATCATCAGGTGTGGCGGGAGGGGCTCCGAGGGAGAGAGATAACCGGAAAGGTAGAGACGGGGGGTGCGGTAGAAGTTCGAGTAGGTGATGTAGAGGGTGTAAGTGCGGAGTGGTCTAGGGAGTAGTAATATGATGGTCAGAAAAGCATGAAGTAATATCAAGAACAACAGTCACTCACTGTGCTGTATCCGACTGTCCAGCCGGCTCACGGATGATAGCCTCCTCGTCGTCATCATCATCCTCCATATCCGGGATCTCCTCGTCGTCTTCCTGCTCCCCCAGATTCCCAGACTCGTCGACCGTGCGCACGTCGCGGATCCGGGCTCCTTGCTGATTGTGGTCTGCGCTGACATCGCGACCCCCGCCCGTGCGCAACCAACCATCGTCCCCATCGCCAGCGGGGCTGCCCTCCACCCCCTCGCCACCCGAAAGGAAGTCCCGCACGATTTCATCCTCGTGGCCGGCATCGCCGGCAAAGTTGTCGTTCAGCCTCCGGTGGCAGGGAACCCCACGGGTGACGAGGAACTGTTTGCCTTCAGGCAGGTAGGACACCCGCTTTCCGGGGCTGGAGGCATCGGCCCAAGACCAGGTGGGGAACTTGTAGACTAGATAATCGCCGGCCAGTACGAACTCCTCGGGGGTGATTTGCCCCGTCGAGCGGAAGGTCGAGGTGCGCGAGACTGGCGCCAGGCGGTCCCGCCAAGTCGAGAGCGTCGAGTGTAGGATATTCATGGCGTTATAAGCATAGAGAGAAGAGGTGTATATGTAGGATGCTAAGGCGTGGGGTGAGAGTGGGGAGAAGAAGGCGATATGCGGTGGAGCACATGATCCGCCCCGCGTGAGTTCATCGGTGCCTTGAAGCTGGTCATCTTTGTAAGAGGCAGCAATAAATGTGATGTCGTTGCCTAGCTAATATGAGATATTCTAAGATATCTGATAACTCTAGGTGACCGCCCAGAGGACTCTAGTTCTGCCAAAGAATCATGTATCTTGCCTGGCATGCTTTGCCGGTGTAGTTTGTTGGCCGTGGGTGCACCAGGGGTCACTGTCACGCAAGACTGTGTCCTGCCCTGCCCAACTCCCGTCCACACGGGTTTTTGTTAGGAGTCTCATCGGGCGGGACGTCAGGTGGGCTTCCCATCTGGCATTCCGTATGAGTGTCACCAAGGATCCGAGTACACAGCGGTATTTCTCGAGGCCGACCATCTCAATATCACTCGCCCTCTTCCATCATCCGTCGTCGCTCAAGCTCAGCTTCCACCTCATCCACGACCATGGGGATTGTCTTGTTCTTCCACCGCTCGGCCTCTGCGCGCATGAACCCTTCCGTGCTCTTCATACCCACCACGAGGAACCCGAGCTCTTCGCGGTCAACATCAAACACTTCCCACCATTCCCCATCGACCAACTTGACTCCTTCCTCCCGCGCAGCCAGGTAGATGGCGGCTACAGCTAAGGCGTTGGGTTGGTGGGTCACGTACAGCAGCTGGGGGGACAGGAGTGCGCCGTTGAGATGCTCGACTACGCGGCGGGCGACGGCGGGTCTTGTCGCACCCAGGGTTTGGAGGTAGGTCAGGGCGATGGTATGAGGCAAGGCGACATGAGTGTCAAAGCCGAGAGTGCGGAGGATGACGGACTCGATGCGAAGCAGTACTAGCCGGGCAGACTGGTACCCGCCCTCGGACAAAACATAAGTGTCCGGAGAAGGCGGCTCTTTCGGTGCCCCACGCGGGTTCACGAACCAGAGGGGCGATGCACCAGGGGATAGAAGAAGAGTGTAGACGTTGAGGACGGAGCGTGGTGAGGTGGGTTGGAAGGATAGCTTGGCTGTCAGGTAGAGCGCGGCGGCAGACACATCCTGTTCCACACAAAAATAAAGTCAGTGACACCCACAGATTGAATCATTCAAGGGCTTGAGGTGTGCCCACCTTGGCCGAGTAGATCCGCAAGCTTCCCCCGTCCGCGCCCAGCCAGAAGCGCGTGAAGATCACGACCGCCTGGGCGATGATGTCTTGCGACAGGTGCAAGAGAATGCCGGCCGTCTGGGTGAGCTGGACGCCGGCGCAGCGAATGGATGTCTCGAGGTCGGAGGGAACGCCATCAATTGAAGACGAAGAATTGGAGAGTTGGTCGGGGGTGGCCAGGGCATTGGACAGGTGCTTGAGTCCGGGGTTGGGCGCCATCCTCGTGGCAGACCTGAACGTGCGCAGCGCCTCGTGGGCGAACTATATGCACACGCGAGACTTCCCACCAAGAGAACTAGTGGCGCTCAATAATCCAAGTTGGGGGGTACGCGTATCGAGGTCCACCAGGGACAGGATCGAACTGAGCAAAGAAATCCAAAGATTCTTGAGTGGATCACCGTGGAGAACTCGTTCAGCCACCGCTATTTCATAGCCCAGCCTCTTATTTATTTTTCCCTATTAGGATCTTCGACTGGAAAGAAGAAAAGAAAAAGAAAAAAAAGGAGCAAAAGAACGAAACGAACCAAAACTATCCTGTGAAACACCCAAGTGCATCCCCGACTTCGATCGCTTCTCAGGGGTTCTCCAAGCTCTCCCTGATCGACTCGGTTCCCTGTCTCCCAGACACCAGCACACTATTCTCCCCCCTGCACACTATTGGCCCTAGGACGTTTCAATCTCGCCTTGCTCGCTGTTCAGAGTTCCACCTCAGAGCCTTCCTTCGACATGACTACCGAGCACACCCACGCTGTTGTCAGCGAGCATTCCGACGACGCGCAGGGGCCTCACAAGACTGTTGCCTCGCCCCCATCGACGATCCCTGTAATCTCAGAGAACCGTTTTCGCAGCTTACCTGCTCACCGTCGGGTCAACACTGAATACATCCCACGAGCTCCGCTTTTCGAAGAGGACTTCGATCCGAGATCCGAAGTTCGTCCACACACTCACTCGACCCTCTCGTGGATCGACACCTTTCCCAAAAAGAAACTGGAAGCTCGAGCCAGAATCCTATCAGATTGGTTCCAGGGCAAGCCGGAGCCAGTGGATCCAGGGGTCACAACACACCCCGGGGATTCTGACTCTGAGATAGAGCCTCACCGTCTGGCGCCCATGTCACACGCGCGCAAAAACACGACCTCGGGGACAGGTCGATTCTCCTTCTTCGGTCTGCGACGGCAGACGGAGAGCAAGCTTGACCCCCGGACCCGATCGACGATGAGTTTCTCAACATGGACATCGCCGAGGCTCTGGCCCTGCCGGATTCAGGAGCTACGACCAACGATGCAGCTCTAGATGCCTTGCGTGACCACGCCGACATGGTGCTGCGGCGCATGCAAGAAGCCTACAAGCAACGCACCTTTGCCATGCATCAGGCACTGGTTGACAAAAACGACAAGCTGGAGGAGCTCGAGGAGACCCGATCACGCGTCGACCATCTCAAGTCCCAGCTGGATGGCATGGCCGCCAAGGTGATGGAACAGGAGAAAGCCATGCAGGCCATGGCCGAAGAGTTGGAACAGGAGAAACAGCTCCGACGGCGGGATAATACCCGCAGTCGCAGCCGCACCATGCGAGGGAAGCCCACCGATGACGATATCCCTTCCCTTGTGCTGCAGACTCCGCACCGTGGCGGCAAGCGTGCCAGCCATGGCACTTTGACGAGCGACTCCGGCTTTGAGTCAGGCGATGAGAGCGTCGCCGACAGCGTTTTCTCGCAGCGCGAGGGCGTCGAGTCTCCGACCTCTACCCTCACTGCACCGTCTCCCAACCTGTCCCAGGTTGCCCTGTCCACGCCCGGCTCGACGCCCGCACCTGCTGTCCAGAAAAACCTCGCCTCAACTATGATGCCGCCGCCGCCTCCACGTTCCTCGACCTACGAACGAGTCATCAAGGGCCTTGCCTCGACGCGTCTTGGTAGCTCTCTCGGGAACTCGTCCCAGTGCAGCAACTGCCACGGTGTCCCGGCGTCAGAAGCATGGAGTGTTATGGGGGTTCTGAAGGATGAAAACAGGGGGTTGAAAACGCGACTAGGGGAGTTGGAATTGGTGATCGAAGACTGTCTGTGTCTCGTTGGTCCTTGATCAAGACCTGGTGTCTTTATACTGAGCGGGGAGTAGCTCTACTGGTCTAGGCATTTGACTCGTAATAATCTCAGGTAGATTTGGTATAATATATCGGGCTTTGAATTAATTTGTGTCAATTCATTTGTGGCAGCTCTTTGACAACTGTTGGCAGCTGGTGTCTCGAGTCGCAGGTCACTGTACTCCGAGTGTGGAGATAGCTCGAGGCTGCCATGAACACACCAGATGGCCCCCAGCTTGTCGCAGGATTAAAAAACACAGAAAAAAAAAAGAACCAGATAATTGGAAAAAGAGGTGAATCAATGAGAATCCAATCACCAGAGCTATCTGAACTGGGGTCATCGAGTCGGTTACGTTCGCCGTTCTGCAGAAGGGTGAAGACCAAGTGGCCTTAATTAGCGCGAAGCGAAAAGTGGCCAAACCTCGTTCCCTCTTCTTCCCTTCCCCCCAATTCCCGCCAACTCTTCTTCTTTTCCCCTTTCCTTTTTTTTTTTTTTTATTCCTCTTAATATTCAAGTCCTGCCGCTCCTTCAGCTGGCTTCTGATCCCAGCTTTCTTCATTTCCCTTGTTTTTGACGGATTGGGAGGAATTCAGTCACCATGAGCGGCCGTGAGTTCCCAACCCTCTCTCCCAGCACGCGATCGCAGCAATCCACGCCGGATTGACCCCAATGGATTTGGAAATACTGATGGAGGGTTATAGTACGCTTTTTGGACTTGATCAAGCCCTTTACGCCCCTCCTGCCGGAGGTGGCAGCTCCTGAGACCAAGGTGCCCTTCAACCAAAAGTTGATGTGGACTGGGGTACGTCGCTTCGATTCTGTGTTTGTGGAAAGTGAACTTAGATACTAATGAAGACACTCTGCAGTTGACTCTTATGATCTTCTTGGTCATGAGTCAGATGCCCCTGTACGGCATTGTGTCCTCCGACACCTCGGACCCCCTGTACTGGCTTCGTATGATGCTGGCCAGTAACCGGGGTACTCTCATGGAGTTGGGTATCACCCCTATCATCTCCTCTGGCATGGTCTTCCAGGTATGTAAACCCAAGAATCAATTGTTCCTTGGCCGCTGCGACATTCATACTGACATTCGGTTTTCTCTGCTAGCTCCTTGCCGGTACCCACCTCATCGACGTCAACCTTGACCTCAAGACCGACCGTGAGCTCTACCAGACCGCTCAGAAGCTCTTTGCCATCATCCTCTCCTTCGGCCAGGCCTGCGTCTACGTTTTGACTGGTCTCTATGGCCAGCCCAGCGACCTGGGTGCCGGTATTTGTGTTCTCCTCATTGTCCAGCTGGTCGTTGCGGGTCTCGTGGTTATCTTGCTGGATGAGTTGCTCCAGAAGGGCTATGGTCTTGGTAGCGGTATCTCGCTTTTCATCGCGACCAACATTTGCGAGTCGATCGTCTGGAAAGCTTTCTCGCCCACCACCATCAACACCGGCCGTGGCCCCGAATTCGAGGGCGCCATCATCGCTCTGTTCCACCTGCTCCTCACCTGGCCCGACAAGCAGCGCGCCCTGTACGAGGCCTTCTACCGCCAGAACCTGCCCAACGTCATGAACCTGCTGGCCACTCTCCTGGTCTTCGCCGCCGTCATCTACCTGCAGGGCTTCAGGGTCGAGATCCCCGTCAAGTCCTCCCGTCAGCGTGGTATGCGCGGTTCTTACCCCGTCCGTCTCTTCTACACCTCGAACATGCCCATCATGCTCCAGTCCGCTCTGTGCTCCAACATCTTCCTGATCAGCCAGATGCTGTACTCGCGCTTCTCGGACAACCTGCTTGTCAAGCTCCTCGGAGTCTGGGAGCCCCGTGAGGGCTCTGCCCAGCTCTACGCTGCCTCGGGTATTGCCTACTACATGTCGCCCCCGCTGAACTTCAAGGAGGCTCTGCTTGACCCCATCCACACCGCCGTCTATATCGCTTTCATGCTGGTTGCCTGCGCGCTCTTCTCCAAGACCTGGATTGAGGTTTCCGGCTCTGCCCCCCGTGACGTTGCCAAGCAGCTCAAGGACCAGGGCCTGGTCATGTCTGGTCACCGTGAGCAGAGCATGTACAAGGAGCTCAAGCGTGTGATCCCCACTGCTGCCGCTTTCGGTGGTGCTTGCATTGGTGCTCTGTCCGTCGCCTCTGACCTCCTTGGTGCCTTGGGCAGCGGTACTGGTATCCTCCTGGCTGTGACGTGAGTTTCCACTATCTTCGTCCAATATTACCATATATCGTTCATACTAACAATCCTTGACAGGATCATCTACGGATACTTCGAAATTGCCGCCCGCGAGGGTGACATCGGCTCAGGCCTGAAGGGTCTCGTCCCTGGCAGCTAGACTAGGAGACTGTTGTTTCAAGAGCCTTACTAAAGCCACTTTGTGACTTTGTGGTCTTTTGCATGTCTCTGCTTAGTTTCTGTCACTATCCTTCTTTTGCCCGCTCTTCGTTATAGTATTTTTTGGGTGAACGGATTGGGGTGCTCTTTGCTGCGGCTTGACTGGAATAGCACCTCGACTTGATATTTGGTTTTGACGTGCTTATTCCTGTCTCTGCGCTTAGAGCTATGTCGACGGGACCGTGTATGAGTACCTTATATTGGGTAGTGCAGTGGAAAGAAGGCATTGGTGGGAGGCGTTCGGGTCTCTTGTCGCCGTCGACATACCAACGATTCATACACCCTGTTCAGGGTCCTGTAACCATACTTATCTGAAAAGCCAAAATCAATCTACTTTGCCTTGAGCTCGTTGGTCATAGACAGGAATAGTTTGAGTTTGATGTAGCAAAAACTGGCGAGCATAGTAGATCGGAATGCATTTTGACTCTGTCAAGCAATGTGCTACTGGGTGAGTAGACACGCATGTAGTATATCGTTACTCTTCCCAGAGATTGACAACTACTCTTAAGTCCGGTAGTCCCCGTTGATAGTCACATACTCGTGACTGAAATCGCAGAACCAATACACTGCATCCTCGCCGTCACACCCAGCAGCACCCTGGTCTCCACCACCGAGATCGATTTCAATCTCCAAGTCCTCGTTCTGCAGAATCGCACTAGCCCGAGTCTCATCCACAGTCTCAGGCTCTCCGTTCACCAACAGCTTGAGGATAGGGCTACCATCAACAGGACGGAAGCTCACCGAAGTGCGCTCAGGCACGACGGTGCCGTCACGCACACCCTGCGTATAGCCAACAGCGCACAGGATACGGCCCCAGTTAGCGTCACGGCCGTACAGAGCAGTCTTCACGAGCGGCGAGCGCGCAATCGTAGACGCGATCTGGTGCGCGGACTCGTAGTCCGGCGAGTTGCGCACGCGCACGGTCACGAACTTGGTTGCGCCCTCGCCGTCGCGCACCACCAGCTGCGACAGCTGCTGCGCGAAATCGGTCAGCACCGTCTGCAGCGCGGTGTAGTCGGCGCTGGCGGGTGCAGACGAGGAGGGCGCTTGCACGGTCTCGCCGCCGGCGGCGCCATTGGCTAGCACGGCAATCGTGTCGTTCGTGCTGGTGTCGCCGTCGATCGAGATCGAGTTGAAGGATCGTGATACGGCGTGCTTCAGGAGCGATTGCAGCGCTTCGGGCGAGACGGCGGCGTCTGTGCAGACTACGCCCAGTAGCGTTGCCATGTTCGGGTGGATCATGCCCGCGCCTTTGGTCATGCCTGCTAGCCGGTAGGTGCGGTCTGGTGCTGAGGGAAGCGTGAAGGTTCGGGAGAGAAGCTTGGGGAAGGTGTCGGTTGTGCAGATAGCCCGGGCTGTGGTCAGCCAGGCATCGTGTGATGAGGCGAGGTTGGCGTGGGCAGTGGGGATGCGGTCGATGATCTTGCTGATGGGCAGTCTAGATGAGAGGTATATGAATTAGTTTTGCAAGTCCTGAAATCTCACTTTCTTTCTCCCTCTCTCTCTCCCCTCTCTAGGGCAATAGACTCACCGCTGCCCAATCACTCCCGTGCTCATAACCAGGGAGCTATTCTTCTCGACTCCACTGCACTCATCCACCTTATGGCCCATCTGCACCGCATCCTCCAGCCCACCCTTGCCAGTTACGGCATTGGCGCAGCCAGAGTTGATCACCACCGCCCGGATCCCCTTTCCCTGACGAGTCCGCAGCGTCTCCCGGCTCACCTGCACTGGCGCAGCCTGGAATTTGTTGGTCGTGAACACAGCGGCGGCCGAGCACGGCGTCTCGGAGGCGATCAGCGCCAGGTCCGGGAACCGGGTGTTGGACGCCTTGACGCCGACGTGTGTGCCGGAGACCTGGAAACCCTGAGGATAGGTGCCCGCCGTGGGGATGTAGCGCTGCTTGGACGCCGGGATGGCCATGTCCAAGGGTGCGGAGTAGCAACGGACTTGGCCCTTGAGCATACGCGCGAACGAGGTAGCCACCATGATGGCGGATTGGGGGTGCGAAGCCATGTGTGATGTGTGTCAAGAGAGAGGCCTATCGCATATTCTGTCAGGATACGTTTTTCCTCGGGGTTGTCGTTCTTATCGGGGGGAGCACTGTGAGTCACTTACGGCGCAGGAAAAAAAAGTGACCCGGTCTCGGAGTTCCTCTCTCGGAACGCAATTGCTCACAGCTCACAGCCCACAGCTGCTTGGGGATGCTGGGACTTGATTCCCCAAGAATTGAGGTAGTTCTTGTCCAGTGGTGATTTTGGCGAGAGAATATTGTGAGCCAACAAGCTGGTCGACTCCCGCTCTACTCACATGACCGGGGAGAACAAAGTAGAAGTTGTGGAGGTAGATGAGGGTTATTGAATTACAAAGCTATTAAGCTATTTACCAGCTGAGACCAGCAGTATCTCAAGCATCAGAAGATATAAGCGCCTATCTCAAATCTACATACTGTAAGTTGTGATGTCAACAGCCAACGGAGTCGGAGAAACCCCATCGGTCAATGAAACCTGCCCTTACTGACTCCAGCACATTCCAGCCGACAGCAAGTGCCAGGCACGAGAACCGTCCTTGACCCCTTAGCCAAGCGTCCCCCTTGCGTCCCGACCCTGGACACATTCTCCGGATCTCATGGTATTGTTGATTCCTGTCCCCATCTCTTGCGAAGAGCCCGTGTTCTGACTCGCCCGCCATGAAGCGCAAGCTGTCGGATTCCGGTCTGGAAAATGACCAGTCACTCGCTTCGACCCCGAAGAGACAGCGGAAGACGCTGGGGCAGACCAATGGCGCTCGAAATGGCCATGCGTCTAACCCCCCAGTCACGAACGGCGATGCCTCCTACGAGCTCCCACGCGGCCAGTCCACCCCGAAGAAAGCCAACGGCGTGACTGCAACCTCATTAAAAGAGTCTGGATTGAAGACACCCACCCACAAATCCAAGGCCAGGTCTCTATTTGCAACTCCAACAAAGCCCAAGTCCGTTGCTGCGGCCACGCCGACGCGCGCGAAGAACGCTGACCGGTCGGCGAAGAAGAAGAGTGCCCGGGTGTTGTTCGAGCAGGATGAGGATGGCGCTTGGGATGGGTCGGAGCGGCTTGCGGAGGAGATTCTCCAGGATGATGATGCCGAAGCAGAGAAGTTGGGCGAGCCCGTAACGGATAGTATCGAAGCAGGCGCAGAGCAGCCGCTAGCAAAGGACACAAAAGCACCCAAGCGCCGCGCAGGTCGACCCAAGGGCGCTCGGAACAAGCGTTCCCCAACGCCAGAGGGCGAACTCCCGGCGCACGAGCGGTACTTCTTCCAGAACCGCGCCGGTCCCGTCAAGACGTCCAATATGACCCTGAACAAGGTCCCGCTGTTGACACACGAGGAGTATTTTGAGAAACTGCGGCAATATGTCGACCCATGCCGGGATGAAAAGGAGTACTTGCTTGCCCTACACCATCGCTCATTTCCGCAGTGGTCCTTTGAGTTCGACGAAGGGTTTAATATCTGTTTGTTTGGATATGGGTCCAAACGCAAGCTCGTGCAGCAGTTTGCCGACTGGGTCTATACCTACCGGGGTGTGTCCTCCACGCCGCCTGCCATTGTCATAGTCAATGGCTACACGCCGGGCATTTCGATCCGGTCGATCTTCGCCACGATCGCCACCGCTGTGCTGGGGGACGAGCTGCCCGCCAAGCTTGGCTCCCAGCCCACCGAGGTGCTGGAGCTGCTACAGTCGGCTCTGAAGACTCGCCCGGCTCATGAAGAGCCCGTCACAGTACTTATCAACTCCGTCGACGCTCCGCCTCTTCGGCGTGCGGCCAACCAGGCCCTCCTTGCTCGTCTGGCCGCCACGCCGCGTGTCCGCCTCCTTATGACGGCCGACACGCCCAACTTCCCGCTCATGTGGGATATCAGCGTACGGGACCAGTTCAATCTCGTCTGCCACGACTCCACGACATTCTCTCCTTTTGCCGTTGAGACCGATGTTGTCGAAGAGGTTCACGCACTCCTTGGCCGCAAGGGCCGTCGGATCGGCGGAAAAGAGGGTGTGGGATTTGTGCTTAAGAGTCTGCCCGAAAACGCGCGGAACCTGTACCGCCTGCTACTGACGGAGCTGGTGTCTGTAATGGATGACGGCCACCAGTCCGACGAGGAAGCCCCGGCCGACGGAACTGGGGGCAAGAGTCCCGATGAAGTGGGTATTGAGTTCCGTCTGCTCTACCAGAAGGCCACGGAAGAGTTCATCGCGTCTTCCGAGATGATGTTCCGTACGCTGCTGAAGGAGTTCCACGACCACCAGATGATCACGTCGCGCCTGGACGCGAGCGGCATGGAGGTTCTGGGGGTTCCATTGTCGCGAGACGAGATGGAGGGCGTGTTGGAAGATTTGGTGCTGGGATAAACTTATATTTCTGTCGGGTATCGAGTAGATCCCGCATTCATGATACCCCTTGTATGAATATCACACTATGTATTGATTCACACGTTGAGTGTAATTTAGTTAAAAGATCGCGCGTTTTCATATTATGTACAAACTGTTGTCTTTCCTTGAATGTCTTAGAACTCTCCAAATGCTGCCAGCGCCATCATCGCCCCGAAGCTGACCTTGAACGGCCGGTGCTCGGACATGGCGCGGCGCAAGTCGACATTCTTGATGTAGCGTTGCAACCGGTTCAAGGGAAGGATATTGTAGCCTTTAGATGCCGCCCACTATATCAATCATAGTATTAGTACTTGGTACATCACCAATATATACACCCGTGAGCTAAAAGAGTGTTCCTAGGAAACAGAAACTGAAAACAGAGAAACATACCTCAACCAGTACAACCCCCATCCCCAGAACAACCACCAGAACCCGTGAAACAGCGCGCAACCCCACGCCCGCCACAAGCCCCAACATACTCCCCAGACTCACTTGGCGCAGATTCCGCGCCGTCAAGAGCCCATGACCCGCGGAGCCGCCGGCCCTCGTGCGGCCCTGCTTCTGGAGAATAGGGTCGTTGGCGTTGACGGCCCAGCCGGTTTCGGTGCTGGTCGCGGACTCGGGTCGGTAGTAGGGCGCGCTGTACTGGCATTGCAGGGGCGCGGAGCGGAAGGGTGAGAGTGGGTGGAAGGTTGCGGCGGAGAGGCCCGCGCCTAGACCGAGGCCGAGGCGGAGGATTGTGGAGGGTGGGGAGGTGAAGAGGGAGAAGGCCATGGTGGTTTCTGTTTTTGTCTTTGGGCTGTTGCTTTATGAAATTCTGGAAGACTTTGGAGGTGGTTGTTTGTAATTGTAAGAGTTGGAGGATAAGGACAGGGCGAGAGCAAGGTAAGCTGGGGACGCGATAAGATACATACCGAGTGACATCATGGCTGGTCAGCTTGGCTTGCTCTTGTTTTGTATGACATTGCCCAATTGGATGATCCTGTACGTTTTGTCATGCTCCCAATTGCAACCTCAAGGGTTGTTTTGTTTAGCGCTAGCGATGTATACTTGTTTTTACCTCGGGTGGTTTGGCTTAGAGCTCTCTATAGACTCTTCGGTGCCATGACTGACACCTATGACTTTTGACACGCGATTCAGTTTTTAAACTGGAATCTCTCTGTATATAAAATTGAAATATTGATCGATATTGATTTAGAGAACACCTCTCCATCAACTAATCACCCTGAAAAGGGAGAATCGGAATCTCAACTTGGCACTTGCACAGGCCACCACTACAACCATCCGTGAACCACCTACCTGCCCGCGGGAGCGCACCCACTACTTTGAGCATCGTCCATATTTCTGGACATCTGGTGTCTATCTAGAATGTTTTGAATCTGGCGTTACACTACTCACATATCCCATCTTAAGCCCTATCCTTGCCCGTATTCCTCCTTGCACAAGGGTTGCATAAGCCATTCTATTCACCCAACTGCTCAACTGCCTGCTCTGGGTAATAACTGCAGGAGACTGTCATCATCACCTCGGTGAAGCCAGAATCTCATACAATTATTCCCTACAGAATGGTATGGGCTGATCGATCCCACGGAGAAAATCGAGGAGACACTCCCCACTCATTGCTCTTCGAAGTACTATCCCACCAAGATGGGCGAAGTTCTGAACAATCGTTATCAGAGTACTACAAAGATCGATTATGGCGTGGCATCCACAGTCTGGCTTACCCGTGACTTGAGGTATGTACGTTTTTGCTTTCTATTTAGCGCAGCAACTTACTAGGCCAGCAGTGCATCCCAATACGTTGTTTTGAAGATTCATACTCATGGTTCCGAGAGAGACCATGAGCTAAATGTCTATGAGCACATAAATTTAATCCAAACAGATCACCCCGGAAAAACTTACATACGCAAACTCTTGGGTCATTTTTACACAAAGGGTCCCCATGGCCGGCACTCATGTCTTGTTCACCACTCGGGATGACGCTAGATCAGTATATGTGCTTCTTTCCAGGGAAGGTCATGGGATTCGATGATATGAAAGCCTGCATTCGTCAACTTATTGCAACCGTTGACTTTCTACACAGCGAGGCGCGAATCATCCACACAGGTGAGCTCCCCTATTGTAATGAACATAAGGAACTAAGAGTTGACATAGTCAAGATCTGCAATTAAGAAATCTTCTCCTGAATGTGGAGGAGTCATATCTTCCAAAAACCGAACAGGGCCAAATGGATGACCCTCCTGCTCGGAAAATCCTGAGTGATGGCCGGACGATCTACCAAAGCCAGCTGCTTATTCCGGGCGATGGATTGCCTCTTCTCGGTGACCTCAGAGAATGCTGATTCATAGGAGATGGAGACCCCCACAAAGATGATATTATGCCCAACCAATATAGGGCTCCTGAGGTCGTACTCAAAATGAGTTGGGACCAAAAGGTGGACGTCTGGAACATGGCTCTGGTCGTGAGTCAACGAATCTCATTGCCCTTCCCAAAATTTGTGAAAACGAATGCCTTAATAAATCAATCATACTAGGCCTGGGATATCGTCTCTACCCGGAGTCTTTTTCAAGGTCGGAATACAGACGGTATCTTTGATGACCGGGTTGACATTGCTGAGATGATCGCTCTCGTTGGATCTCCTCCTCCGGAATTTTTTCACAGGAGCGAGGTCGGCTATGTCTTCTGGGATAAAAATGGCAGGCCCTCTTGTCTTCCTGCGCTTGTCAAATTTAATAATTGGGGGGGGTGTTCTCTCTCTCCAGGAACTGGAAAGATCTCGCACCGGTTTCCGATATCACACTCGAGAGTTTGGGTGCCAAAATCCAAGGCGACAATAAGGAAAGCTTTTTCTGGTGGTAACGAAAGGCACTGCAATGGAACCCCGAGGATAGACCAACAGCCCACGACCTCATGTTTAACGAGTGGTTGTTAGAAGGCTTGCCCATTTCGAAACGTGCAGAGGAACCATCTAGTCAGCAATCTTAGCCATTCTTGGCTCTTTTGAGGGCTAGAATGTGGAAAACGAGATGCTTGGTTATGCTTCTATATCCCCACTACTTCCTCTACTCTGCTATACCTGCCTAAATAGGCAACCGAGGGCAACCCCAGTTTCAAGCAGGCGGTCAGTATTCCGGGGTGTATATAATACCGTAATATACCGTATTGCCCCGTGCCCGCGGGAAACTGCAGACGGCGAGGCCAAATTGCCGCGAGGGGCAGCCCCGGTGTGATTGGCGGCAGAGTTTGGGGGAAGTGTATTTCTTATGGTTTTTTGACTCACTTTTTTTCCTGCTCTTTTTCTCTTTTCTTTCTCATTTATTCTTTCGGCTTTTTCTACTTAATTCTTCTCTCCCAATCTTCCATTATGGCTACTCAGAATGGCACCACCGCCAATGATTTCACCGTCAAGGCCGGTCTGGCGCAGATGTTGAAGGGTGGCGTGATCATGGATGTGGTCGACGCAGAGCAGGTACGCAGCAATTGATGATATCCCAGAATCGCAGAGTCTCTTCAAGGGAGCAGTTTTGCTGATGTTATTACTTGACTAAGGCCCGCATTGCTGAAGAGGCCGGTGCCGCCGCCGTCATGGCCCTCGAGCGAGTCCCCGCCGATATCCGTGTCCAGGGAGGCGTGGCGCGCATGTCCGACCCCAGCATGATCAAGGGCATTATGGACGCCGTGACCATCCCGGTGATGGCCAAAGCTCGCATTGGACACTTTGTGGAATGCCAGGTGCGTGGTTGTTATCTACAGGGAGGGTGAGGGGTAAACTATGCGGGGGGATATCCAAGCTGACAATGTTCCTGGGAGTAGATCCTCGAGTCCATTGGCGTGGACTACATCGACGAGTCCGAGGTCCTGACCCCCGCCGACGATGTCTACCATGTCACCAAGACCCCCTTCAAGGTGCCCTTCGTCTGCGGCTGTCGCAACCTGGGCGAGGCCCTGCGCCGCATCTCCGAGGGTGCCGCCATGATCCGCACCAAGGGCGAGGCAGGCACTGGTGACGTTGTCGAGGCCGTAAAGCACATGCGCACCGTGAACGCGCAGATCAGCCGTGCCCGCGGCATCTTGCTGGCCAGCCAGGACCCCGAGCCCGAGCTGCGCGCTTTCGCTCGTGAGCTGGAGGCCCCCTACGAGCTCCTTCGTGAGGCCGCCGAGAAGGGCCGTCTCCCCGTGGTCAACTTCGCTGCCGGTGGTGTGGCCACCCCCGCCGATGCGGCGCTGATGATGCAGCTGGGCTGTGACGGTGTCTTCGTCGGCTCCGGCATTTTCAAGTCTGGTGACGCCAAGAAGCGTGCTCGCGCCATTGTGCAGGCCGTCACTCACTACAAGGACCCCAAGGTTCTGGCTCAGGTCAGCGAGGGCCTGGGTGAGGCCATGGTCGGCATTAATGTGCAGAAGATGGACGAGGGCGAGAAGCTGGCCAAGCGCGGCTGGTAGAGTGCTTTTTTGTTCTGTCTTTTTTTTCGGCTTGGCCCGGGTCTGGGCCTCACAAAATATTTTCTTGTACATGAGCCACGATCGGATGCGTTTGCATGATATATACAATTTAGAGATTTCGCCACTGCGGAATGGTTCTACCTCTAAATTACCCAGTAGTCCTAGGGGTTGCTGTATACTACCTTCCCGCAGGTTGTAAATGCAAATAACTAAAAGTATGGACTTTTTTGAAAAAAGTGAACCCCTAGTTGTTTATAGTACAAGAAATATGTGACCGCACCGAAACAATTCCCCAATTGTTTCCTAGTGGTTGAATTAATCGGGATGGACATAGAGAAGAAAAAGAGGTAAGGATTTATAAAGGATTCATAAAGGATTAGAAAAAGGATTCCAAGGTTAAGAAAGCCGTCTGAGCAAAGCGAGGGTCAGCGGCTTGTAGTGAACAAGGAAGTGAGTCACATCAGTAATCAGTATAGATAGAGGGTAGCACATCGGGCGAGGTCACCGTCTGCTGATAGGCCCTCCACACCGAGTCACCGATCGCCAACGGGGAAGAAGGCCCCAACTCCGGGATCTGCTGTCAGAATGCCGAATCGACCACTGGCCTGCAATGAGATTGATCTTCGTTTGTATCACTCCGAGGATATCCGCCTCGAATAAGGTATTCGCCACGATTCTATCCCCCCAAGGTTCTTCACTTCGGGGATCGGTATTGGTTATACCGAGTGTGTATTTCAGCTTACTGGTTTTAACAGGAATCGTAAATATTGGGTGGTGGGAAGACAACTGAAGTCATGGTCTGTGGCGGTGGCCATCTTGTGGAGGTATATAATGTGGTTTCATAGGGAGGTTGGTTCGTGGTGTTGATGGTTATTCTTAGGTTATAGATTGGGCATTAAGAATTCTCAGAGTTTACAAGAACACAAATCATATATTATGAGGGTGGAAGTAGGAATGGAAGTAGAAATCGAGACTTACCAGGTTAAAATAGACTATTAAATGAGTCTATACCTACTAGGTACAATATCCTTGAAGATAATTTTATATTCAATCTCTGTTGTCTAAGTGCA
Organism: Penicillium alfredii; assembly: GCF_028826965.1. Taxonomy (NCBI): domain Eukaryota; kingdom Fungi; phylum Ascomycota; class Eurotiomycetes; order Eurotiales; family Aspergillaceae; genus Penicillium; species Penicillium alfredii. The sequence continues at coordinate 1,466,546 of NW_026622701.1, read as the reverse complement.
ATTAAAGAAGTTAGTAATGGACGATCAGCGGAAAAGAACCCCGTCCCAAGCTTATCGATCAGAGCTGGGATCCCCCGAACTTTGTTGCAATCATGACACGGGCATCAACATTCTCATATATCCCCAACCCAGCTTTTCCTTCTTCTTCTTCTTCTTCTTCTTCTTCTTCCTCCTCCTCCTATTGTTCTTCTACAATTACCTCTCACCCAGAACTTACCATCCACCAAAATGGCCACTCCAGACACCAACCCCAGCCAAACACCCAGCATCTCATCCCCGCAAACCAATCCCCTCCCCTTCTACGATTCCAACTTCACCACCTCCAACACCAACAACACTACCAGCAACAACAAAAACAACAATGAATCCTCCATCTCATCCATCCGTCAAACCCTCAAAACCCTCCTCTCCCATCTCCCACCAGCCCTAACAACAGCCCTGACCAACCTCCTCACCCTCTCAACCCAACACCCCCACCTATCAACCTTCATCCTAAGCCAAACCCTCTGCGCTGCAATCCCACTGCTCCTCTTCTTCTTCGGCGTCATCATCACCGCACTGGTCGCCGTGGTCATCGCCGTGGTGATCTTTGTTGATGCATCGCAGCTGGTTTTGATTCCGGTGCTGATGATGTCGTCTGTCTTTGCGACTGTAATCTGGGGATGGAGTTGGGCGGTTTATTTGGGTGGGAGCTGGGTTTTGCGGGTTTGTTCGGGGTCCGGACAGAGAGGGCGAGAGGGAGAGGGAGAAAGAGAAGTGGAGGGGAGGATGGATTGGTTGGATGAAGGTGGTACTGGTGGTGGTGCTGGGGAGACAGGTCAGAAGTATGATCGTGGGAAGGATGGTGCTACGACCAATATCAAATTGGAAACTGCTGATATTGCTACGGAGCTGGGCTCTGTGCCGGAGAAGGGGGTTGGGGAGCCCAGTGAGAAGTAGAGTGGAATTTGGGTTCTCTGATATCATTCTGGTATATCCCGGAGGATATCTGTGCTTGCTAGATGCGAAGATCTATTTCGACTTCCACGATACAATGCATGGTCTTTTCATTGCGAACCCGCACAATATCCAAGACATTGTATAACGCCGAACTCAACGATATACATCAGACTTCCGAGGATCTATATATACTCTTGGAAATAGTCCATGTCCTACACGGCACCCATGACAAGAAAAGTCTCATGATCATTATACATTGCAACACTCAAATGTCTACACCGATTCCCCCCATGCAACCCACCGCCGCACACACTCATCCACCCCCCGCAGCGCCTCCTTCGCCGCCGCAACCTCAAACCACTCGCGATGCTCCTTGCCACACTCCCCACACCGACCCAGGTCACGCACGCGTAGATCCGCAAGCTCTAGGTGAATGAGTCGCTCCACACGATGAACATGCGGGACTTTACATCCTGGCATCCCGGCCTCGGCAGAGTTGTGCTTTTGCTGATCTGGGCGGGGCCGATATGGGGGTCTGCGCGCGGGAGAAGAAGATGTAGATGCAGAAGCAGACGCGTGTTGTCCTATTGAAGATGGCATGTATGGATAGTAGCGGATCAGGGTGAGGTCGTGTGAGCACTGTCTGGTCCACTCCGTGAGCCGGCGATGAACATTCCCCGTGCGCCCAATCTTGAGCCGGAGTGTCCCCGGCGAGGTAGATGTTGGACTGGAGATTAGGGCATTGAGGTCCTGTGCAGCGCGGATGGCCTCGCTGACGCTGCGTGGTTGGGCTGGTGGGCGGAGAGTGCTCGACGGCCCCGGGTCGGCAGGGAGCAACGACGATGCTATTTCTCTCGATGGACGGGCCGCTGAGCTACCCCGAGGACTGGCTGTTGTCGGAGGCGTCACCCAGAACATGTAGATGTATCCTTCTTCGTCGGCGCTGGAGATGGGCTTGGCCATCTCGGTGAGTAAAAGCGAGGTCGTCTGGGGCGAGAGCGTCGACGGTATCCATGAGAGCAGGGACTGGGTGTGCGAGGAGCACGATGATGAGTTCTTGTGGTGGCGACGACCATCCCTCGAGCTGGTGGGAGCGGAAGATACTCGCGGCCTGGGAGATGAGGGTACTCGCACATAGTGCGGGGGTCCGGCATTGCTTGGTCGCGGAGCTCGCTGGTAGGGACTCTGAGGAGATAGCGAGAGCCCTGGTACCGGGCGAGTTGGTAGAGTTGTATGGACAGGTTTTGAAGGAGGCTGGAAGTCCTCATCGTCTTCGTCGACAACCTCGAAGCAGCAGAACGTTCTCTTGGGTGCTGGTCGACGCTTCTTTTTCTCGCCGCAGTTCGCGCTACTTGTGATCTTGGAGCCCCTGCGATGGGTCTTGTGGGAGACTGGTTGCTCATCTTTGATCTCAAGAACCCCCAGCCGGTCCATCAGGGTGTCGATGCTGGTTCTGGGCTCGACTTGAGCATTGGAAGTGCTGCATGCTATGGAGGACATCGCCTGATCCTTATGCTGCCAGCAATACAGCGAGGCTAGATCTGTGCCATAGCATGGTCCCTTTCTCGGGGTTGCTGCTAGCCCCCGGCGACAGGGCCGACCATTTGCTGTGATGCCTCTACAGGTGGTGGCCGGGTTTCGAGAGTCGGTGCGAGGGAGCAGAGACTCGGGAGTATTTGTGATTTGAGGCATGCAGAGACTACCTCAAGATAACAAGAACCAAACCAAGGCAACAGACAGAGTAAGGCCAGGGTTGTCAACTGCAAAGCAGCTTCAGCCTGGGAGGTGCCATGATGCCTGTGCGGTGAGCGCAGGAATGTTGTGGAAATGCATTGGGCGCAGCTCCACTTGCATGAAATGCCCAGCCCAGTGGGTAATCATAGGAATAATAGTCACCACAGCCATCGCAGTAGCTGCAGTAGGCAACGGTCCAAGTCCGAGGCTATTTTGAAACACGGTGGCGGTGCACTGTGGCGGAGACAAAATTATACAACAAAAATATAAAATAATCAAAAACGTAATAATTGATTGCGCCAGAAACATTCATGCAAATGGATATCTAAATGAATTGCAAATTTCACCCACAACTCCAGCATCATGCCATCCTGCCAGCATCCGAACTCTTCTTTATTGGGCATAATCAAAGGTCATACCACGACATTTCAGCCAGAAGGAGCGCACAAGGTCGAGCGACTGTTGTTTAGCTCCTCGGGCCACAACAAGAGACCCAAGAAATCGTGATTTATCATGTGGCGACAGAGGTGACCCTTGCTGCCCATTTCCATTTGGCAACAGATTGTCCAAGGACTCGAGCGCAGCGTTCAGGCTCGGACGTGCCAAGCCCATTTTCTTGAAAATGGTACGCCGAAGTACATCGTTCAGCGAAAGCAGGTCAGAGCGTGAGCACCGACCCGCAATCTGCTGGATTAGGGCGCCGCATAGAGGAGGAATGAACTGCTCGAGGACAGATTGAATGGCCATGGTTTCTTCCTCGGTGCTGCCCCGGAGATCCATCACAGCCACCCAGAACGTAGAGGCAGAGCGGAGTGGAAGAGGTTCAGGCCGAGTCAAGGCATGAAGCGTAAAATTCAGCAACACTGCGAGAATGGGCGGGCGCGGGGACCCCGAATCAGAAGCTGGCGCCGAAAGTGGTTCTGTCAGGGAAAACAGAATCGAGTAGTATTTTGGCAGCAGACGTGCCAAAAAGTCGATACCGGCATTGGCAGTCTCGGGGTCGTACATATCCGGGTTCTCTAGCATTGAAGAGAATAGTTGGGCCACATGGACAATCAATGCCACGGCCTCGTTCCGGATTTGCAGCGCGTGGGAAGCGTGCGAGGCCAGAAACGAGGAAGCAGTGGCCATGATGACATCTGTGCCTGAGATTCCGAGCGGGAAGCTTTTGATGAAATCCACGGTCAAGGACGGCGGGAAAACAAACAGCCCAGATGACTCGGTGTATCCGGCCTTTAAGATGTCGCAAGCTGCATCAATGATGTTATTATCGACGGGAAAGTCGACGATTAGGAGCCGCATTGACTCCATAATGAGGCGTTGTGTTTCAGCACCCGGTCCAGCGTTCCAAAACGACGGGCGGTACGGGTTTCCATCCTGCGTTTCCTCAATGTTGATGACATCGTCACTATCTGCCCGAAGTCCCTTTCCGATGCTGGCGATACAGCTCAAAACAAGGTGGCCGCGAGCACGGGCAAATTCATACCCAGATCCTGCCGCTTCGTCGCGTGCCGTGCTGGCTTCCTGGACAAAGAACCCCAATATCCTCTCCAATGTCTGCACTTTCTCCTGGTCGGTAGACAGATTTTGTATGATGGTGGCAATTCCTTCCAGGACCTTGGGCATCGTGAAGACCGTTGCTGTCGGCTTAGTCTCAAATCTATCCAGTTGATCGAGAAACGCGGGCAGCTCCGCCGTTAAGACGCGGGAGCACGACTTGGACAGGGTGAGAATAGAGCGTGACGCTGCCTGAGCACACGACTCAAAGTTGAGAGAATCAAATAGGATATTCAGAACTCCCGGCAGAAGTGAATGGTGGCGTTCAAAGTACGACTCGTATTTGCCGAATGCATCTACCAAGGTCTGGCGAGCCTTGAGTGGTAGACCCGTCTCTTCACCTGCACAGAGTTGGGTAAAGGTATCACTGCCAAAGATGGCATCTAGACACTGATCAGCGTGCCCATTTTCATCAACTGCTTCAGAAAGCTGAGCAATGCAGAACATGGCTGCCTCGAAACTGCGCCAATCCCGGTTTCGTAGGTTGGTTGTTGCGCTTTCTTGGAAGACACCCACGAGCTCAACACCAAGGACTGGATAGGCTGAGAGTAGGTAGTCACAAGCCTCGTAACGGAAAGCGTTGAATTCACCCCGCTCTTCATCGGTCCATCCCTCGAGATCTGTGACAGCGGGATATAGCAGTTTGTTAAACACTCCAAGGACAACCTGGGCCAAGTGGCCTTTCACCACTTGATACCTGGGGTTATCTGTCTCCAGCTGATCTGGGAGACACTCTGCGATATCGTTCCAATACTCCAGAACCCGCGGTGTTGCGAGATCATCAATTGCCGCATAGCCCGGAGTTTGGAAAATGTCATGCACAAGTGTGAGGATCTCGACGTTCTGGGATGTCATTGGGTCACTGAAAAGCTCCATTTGTAGTGAAGAGACATATGCCACCATGAGGTCCACAAATGCCATGTTCTCGGAGATTTCATCCCCATTCTTTACCGACACGATGTGCATGGTCACAGCAGAATGGGCCAGGATATCAGAGAGCATCCATAATGAGTTGCCGTCAAAAGCCCAAGAACGACTCTCAAAAGCTGATGTCAGGATGGATGCTGCGCTCTCACTGAGGCTAGGTACTCTGAGCGCTTCGATGATATTTTGACCACAGACGATTGCTAGATTATGAGTTTTGTCTGTATCAGTAGAACGTTGGAAATTTCCATAAACACCGAGCCATGTCTAGCAATGGCAAGTCAGCGATAAACCGCTTAGAAGTGAAGCCAATCTCAGTTAAGCATATCTCACCTTCCAAGCCCCCATGGCCTCAGAACCAAGGGTCAGGTCAACCGCATTATCATCGGCAACATTGACCTGATGAACAAGCTGCTGCAGTATATATTGAACCAGGAGGAGCCCATCCTTGGTATTGAGGACAGCCCGTTGGATGACAGACCCGTCAACCGCCAAGTCTTGAGGTTCAGCATCTAAGCGCAAAGTCTCCTCAGCGAGAGCCACTGAAAAGAATACTAGTGCAACAGCCTGCTCTTTTGCCATGGCTGGCAGGACACCATTGAAGAAATCCACTGTCTGACACTCTTCCTCCGATACATATCCCCCATGGACAAGGCTTGCTGCAACCTGCCACAAAGCCCGTTTCCATAGGGATGCTGGATGCCGAAAGATAGTTACCAGGCTCGAAGCTAGCTTTCTCGTCACCATTGCCTGCTCACCCCGGTTGACCCGGGTGACAAAATGATTAACCAGGTGATGCATGACTTGAACGGCCATATCTTCTGTAATGTCACTCCTAAAAGTCAAGTTCAGAAACCAATATCAAAGAATGGAAGTGAAGTATACATTAAAAAGGACATGGCGGGAACCTACCATGAAACATTAATCTTCACCGTAAAGGTGAGCGCACCGATGAAGCGATGATGGGGAGAGCCATCTTTTTGGAGGAGTGAGTCAGCAACAGCCCAGGCATGGTCACCTTTCTGAAGCTGTTGAAGACGGGCTTGGATCTCGTTGATCCTGGTGGGGTTTCGCTGGTTGGTGGGAAGGTACAATTCTGACACTAGCTGGAAAGTGTCAGCAGAGATATGGTCTGAATTTTGGATAAATATATACATAATCTGCGTCAGAAATTGACTCCTGGGCTCCAGGGCCCTGGTTGGGGCCAAATGTCGCCATGGTTGGGGTCAAAGAAGGAGTAAGTGGGTTGGATGCGATGGAAAAAGGAAGAGTATACAATCACGTGCCGATAACCAGCTTAATCTGGCATTATTTTGTTTGCATTTCTCAGCCAATTCAAATCGGACAAAGTCCAGGCGGTATAAGAGTCGGTCAAGGTGGGATGGCCAGATGCGAAATGCCAACTTGGAAGTTTTGATGTTCTATATGCGGTGAATTACTTATAGCTATAACCCACTTTTGCCTTGGGTCGGGCTATAAGATACCCGTGAGTGTTTTCAAAATAAACCAATAACTCTCTAGCTATACAATTTCTTTCGTAAGGAGGTTATAGATAAATAGATCTTGAGCACTATAGAACATAGCCTTGTAGAGGGCAGTCACGGGAACCTTGGTAGCTATTAAGGCATTAAGGAAATAAATAAATAAATAAAAATTAATGCTAAAGATAAGACAACCGGAGGCTATTCCGGAGAAAGGAGCAATGCCAATATAAGGCAAAGGGATCAGAATTATTGCTCACGCAGTGCAAACATGACAACATCCAAGTGGGCCGCTGGAGGACTTCCGCGATCCTATGAGCAACCTCTCCACCTGCAAAAGCCACTCACACGACCTGCGGAATTAGTCGCAGCCACATCAGCACCTCTCAAGCTCGTTATCAACTTATCTTCACCCCACTTGATCCCTACAATCGTGAGGATTGGTGCGAGAGGCCCCCTTGGACTGCGTTCTCCCCTCGACCTTCTTCCGTGGTGTCCATGCTTCTCTCCCATTCAATTCGCCTTTGCTCATCTTTACGACCGCTGAGACCGTTCTCCCACCCAAGATTCTTTTCTGTCTTTGGTCCGCGCTACACCGTCGATATGGGAACCGTGGACACCACCGAACGCCTGACGCGGCTGAGACAATTGATGCGGGACAACAAGGTGGATGTATACAGTATGACATCACTTATGTTCCTTCTCAAAAGCTCTTGTATCCCAGAATGGTGCTCACACTCTCTACGCAGTTGTTCCCTCAGAAGATAGCCACCAGTCCGAATACATTGCGCCATGTGACGGTCGTCGAGGTCGGTGATTACCTCCGCATCCGCTCCTTTACCCATATCCACGGCTGATAGTTTTATTTGCAGAGTTTATCTCCGGATTCTCGGGCTCTGCCGGTACCGCTATTATCTCCTTGTCGAAGGCTGCCCTCTCCACCGATGGACGATACTTCAACCAGGCCGCGAAGCAACTCGACAGCAATTGGCAGCTGCTGAAACGCGGCATTGAAAATGTCCCAACGTGGCAGGAATGGTATGAATGACAAAGGCTGGAGCTTTCAACAGAACAAAGAGACTAAGGGTGTTGTTGTAGGACTACCGAGCAAGCCGAAGGGGGCAAGGCAGTGGGTGTTGACCCGTCCTTGATCACAGCGTGTGAGTACTGCGACCTCGATGAGTTCGAATGAGAGGCTGATACTCTGCTTTGTTACAGCCGGTGCACGAAAACTGGCGGAAACCCTCGAGAAGAATGGCTCGTCGCTTGTGGGAGTTGAACAAAACCTGGTTGATTTGATTTGGGCCAAGGATCGTCCGGCGCGCCCCAACGAGAAGGTGCGAGTGCACCCGAAGAAGTATGCTGGAAAATCATTCCAGGAGAAGGTGGCTGAGCTGCGGAAAGATCTGGAGTCAAAGAAGAAGGCCGGGTTTGTCATCTGTACGCCATTCCCTCGTGCTTTGCCCCAGAACAAACACTTACCGATTGGCAGCTATGCTTGACGAGATTGCCTGGTTATTTAACCTGAGAGGAAGCGAGTAAGAAGCGAATTTTCTACGTGGTGATGGACTTTATACTGATTGATTACCAGCATTCCTTACAACCCGGTGTTCTTCTCATACGCCGTCGTCACGCCCACAACTGTTGAGCTCTATGTCGATGACGATAAGCTTACCCCAGAGGTGAAGGCTCATCTGGGACAAGATGTGGTCATTAAGCCGTACGACTCCATCTATGCCGACGCCAAGGCTTTGAGTGCCGCCAGGAGCCAGTCTTCCAGCGCCGATGGACAGGAGAAATTCCTGTTGTCTAACAAAGGTTCCTGGGCATTGAGCCTTAGCCTCGGTGGTGAGGACCAGGTTGAAGAAACCCGCAGCCCGATCGCAGATGCAAAGGCTATCAAGAACGACACCGAACTGGAGGGCATGCGTGCCTGTCACATCCGGGATGGCGCTGCCCTGACCGAGTACTTTGCTTGGCTCGAAAATGAGCTGATCAACAAGAAGACGGTCCTGGACGAAGTCGACGCAGCCGACAAGCTGGAGCAGATCCGCTCCAAGCATGACCTTTTTGCTGGCCTTTCATTCGACACCATCTCTTCTACCGGCCCCAACGGGGCGGTCATCCACTACAAACCGGAGAAAGGCAGTTGCTCCATTATCGACCCCAAGGCTATCTACCTTTGTGACTCTGGCTGCCAATATTTCGATGGAACGACTGACACTACTCGAACGTTCCACTTCGGCGAGCCTACCGCATTTGAGAAGCGGGCATTCACTCTGGTTCTGAAGGGATGCATCGGAATTGACACGGCAGTTTTCCCCAAGGGTACCAGTGGGTTTGCTATTGATGTCCTTGCCCGTCAGCACCTGTGGAAGGAAGGCCTTGATTTCCTCCACGGAACCGGACATGGGATTGGCTCTTATCTGGTAATTGCATTTGCTTGACTCCGCCCGTTTCTTCTTGCTAACCGGTTGTTAGAATGTCCATGAAGGCCCTATGGGCATCGGCACTCGTGTCCAATACACCGAGGTTCCACTTGCAGCAGGAAACGTGATCTCAGATGGTGAGAATTTCCTTTTGTATGGTATTTCCACTCCATGCTGATTTTTGATGCAGAACCTGGATACTACGAGGACGGCAAGTTTGGCATTCGCATTGAGAGTAGGTTTTCCTGGATCCCCCTCGACTTTGACCCATGCTAACTGTCTTTAGATGTCGTGGTGGCCCGAGAAGTCAACCCTCCTCACAAATTTGGCGACAAGCAGTGGCTCGGCTTTGAGCACGTTACCATGACTCCCATCGGCCGCAATCTGATTGAGCCGTCGTTGCTGAGTGATGAGGAGATCAAGTGGGTGAATGACTACCATGCTGAAATCCGGGAGAAGACACAGCACTTCTTCCAGGCAGATGAGCTGACCCGCAAGTGGTTGGAGCGCGAGACCCAGCCCATTTCCAAGTAATTTGGCAAAGGTCACGATGAGTGATATATGTGGTTGTGTAGGATAGCCGCACCCTGTGGTCGATCCTGTATTTAGACGGGAAATAATCATCAGAAACAAAAGACATCCTTACGCATAAATTAGTAAACGGATAGTCCAGAAAATACTGCACTTCCACAAAGCCCAGTTGATTCCGGCAACTGGCCAGTTGGGGAATGCGGGAAGCTCGTGTGGAGACACTTGGACTTTCTTCTGGATCCCGCCCCGGTGCCTGTTCTGACATGGCACTTCCCCATCCAACCCGCCCGCATCGAATCACCCTAGGCTTCTTTGATTACCCATTGCGCGAGAATGCTCGCTGCTCTTCCTCGCCCATTGTCGCGCGAAAGCCCCAGGACCTGAAGCCGAACACCCTCTCGCCAACTGCGGCCCCACGCCCCCCCCCTTGCCGCAGCTCACGAAACACTCGCACACTGATTTGAAGCACCCCCGGGAATCCATAATTGGATATCTGTGGGGATGAGTGGCAGACACGGCTACGGCAACGGATACGGCTACTCCGACGCCGGCCGATACGATCATGGTGATGGCGGATACGGCAATCTCGGCGTGAACGGGTACAGCGGCCGAAGCGCCGGAGGACCAGGAGGACCAGGAGGAGGAGGCGGCCGAGATCGCCGTCCGGGCGGATATGGTGGATTTTACCCCGAACCGATCCAGCAGCCGTCTATCTCTCCAGGCCATTCCCCGGAGCCGCGTCGCGATCGAGCAAATCGGGATCGGCAACAACCGCCGTCGCAGCCTACCTCACGGCCCCGCACGAGAAACGGCGATACGGACAGAAGATACCAGGCTTCCAAGGATGATCGGCCCAGGGACCCAGCTAGGGATCCAGCTAGGGATCCAATCAGAGATCCAGCCCGAGATCTACCCAGAGACCAGCCCAGAGACCATCCCAGAGACCATCCCAGAGACCAACCCCGAGACCTAGCCAAAGACCTGCCCCGAGAGCCCCGGCGGCATCCAGAGCACAGGACTCGGGAGCGGAATGAGTCTGATGTGATGAGGTTGGAGCATAACGCTGGGGAGGCGCAGCCCATTGAAAGTTCGTCTTCGGATTGTCTTGGCTTGAAATACTGGAGTAGCTTTACTGACATTTCTGTAAACTGCAGCGGTTCTACAATCAATTCAGCGCGACTGGGATTTCATGACCGATTCCGAATGCATCCCGGTGGACGTGGCTTTGAATTTGATGGACACGAGTACATTGGGAAAAGCCGATCGTGAACCGGACTTTTTGCGCATGCACAATCAGATCCAAAGGACGCTTAAGACGATTGTCAATGGTAGGTATCGATCGACGACTGTGACAAGTCCATGCTAACCCGGCTTGCTGCAGAACATCACCAGGGATTCAACAGTTCCATCGGTACATACCACAAAATCCAGTCGAATATTGCTACTTCGCAAGGTCGGGTGCGCAACCTACGGAACTCCCTGGAGGAGGCCAAGTCCGGGTTGTTATCAACAAAGCCCGAGCTGAAAGGGCTGGCAACATCTTCTCAAAATTACGACGATATCGTCCAGTTGTTCGCCCAGATCGAAGAGATTCAATCTTTGCCCGAAAAGCTTGAGTCCCGGATCTCTGACAAACGCTTCCTCGCAGCGGTGGAAGTGCTTCACACTGGCTTGCGAGTGCTCCGGCGCTCTGAACTCGAAAACATTGGTGCATTGTCTGACATCAGGGCCTATTTCAGCAACCAGGAGATTTCGCTCACAGACATTCTAATCGAGGAGTTGCATGACCACCTGTACCTCAAATCTCCGTACTGTTCGGACCGGTGGAAGCCCCCTGTATCGGACGGTGAAGTGAGTGCATCCAGCTGGTCCGGCAATCGCTCCTGGGAACGCCCAATCTACAGTTTCTTGGCCAAATTAGATGGCTCGTCACCGATGGTCGAAGATGCTTCTCGAAACCCGGAAGCCGACACGTTCTCCTACATTCAGCTGTTGATCGAAGCGCTGAATATGATGGGTCATCTTGATGTCGCCATCGATCGGATTGAACAGCGCTTGCCCGTTGAACTATTTGCCGTCGTCGACAAGACCAATGCAGAGGTCGACACTCGCTACCCCACACCGACCAAAAGCTTTTCTTCGCAAGACAATTATCTCAAGTCCAATTTGCCGACTGAAGTTATTGAGAAGCGAGGCCACGTATTGTCCGAGTTCTTGTGGGCTCTCTACGCCAAATTTGAATCTATCGCGGAGGGCCACCGGGTTGTTCACGATGTTGTTGCGGCCATTGTGGAACGAGAGGGCCTCACCACAGGCGAGGCACTTTCCGGTGGATTCAAAGAGTTGTGGAAGCTTCTTCAGAGCGAGGTAAGATCTAGAACTTTGCGATTCTTGACTATAATTTCTTACAGATTTCTTCTAGATCCGAGCTCTCTTGCACGATTACCTTGCAACTGATGGAGAGACGTCTGTTCGAACTCGGGGAGAAGAGGCGGAGTCGCGGCTTCATCTCAATTCAGGCACCCGGGACAAAAACAAGGTAAAGATGGAAATCAGCATTATAGGATGTATCCAAGTAACTGACAGTTGGTATTTTGCAGAAAATGTTCAAGCTATCCGATATTGACCAGAACTCGGAAATGAAAGCCGAACAAGACGAGCTGGATGAAATTCTCAAGTCCTCAGTACCGGGACTTGTATCCAAATCCAGACAAAAGGCTTCTGCAAACGATGCTGCACAGTCCAGGCAAGGCAACTCGGGGACAGGCCACAAGATCCTGCTTCAACCGAGTGTCTTCAATATGGGTCTGCTTCTTCCGCCCTCGCTATCGTTCATACAGCGCCTCAAGGATATCGTTCCTGTTGATTCAGACATCTCCATGAATACATTGACCTCCTTTTTGGATGACTTCATGGTCAACGTGTTTCTTCCCCAGTTGGATGAGACTGTGACGGACTTGTGCACACTCAGTTTCATTTCAGCCGATGCCTTCACGGAAGACCCGCAGTGGTCTAAAGTTTCCCCCCGGCCTATCTTCAGGGTGAGTACCATTGCCCAGTTGCAACCCGATATTGTCTAACAACCCTATTTTCCAGGGAGCGGTCAAGTTCATGTCTATCGTTCGTGAGTTCAGCAAAATGTTGTCGAGCATTCCACACGACCAGGCATTTACGCAACTTCTCATCGATCAAATTGTCACATTTTACGACAAATGTTGCGGGTGGTATAAAGGTAGGTTTACCCGAATATCCTTATTTTCACAATTTGGCTCCAAACTAATTTTTGTATTTAGCAATGGTTACAAAAGTCTCTGCGAGGAATCATGGGGGCGGTGTCCAACTCAAAGCCGCAGCGTCATTTGCTGATTCCGGCGATATCCATGACACGGTCAACGATCTATGGAAAGGAGCTGGGGACAAGAAACAAACCCTCATCGACACAGTAAGCATTCGGCACTTGATTTCTGTATTTATGGGAACTGACTAGCATAGGAAATCGATCTTCTTCTCAAGCGGACAAATGAGGTGCCTCTGGAACCTTACGATATCATATCTGATCCTAAGACCGTCGTTGCCCTTTCACTCCTGCATAACAGCATGGTAAGAGCAGGATCATCACCCCTTCTGGCGCTTTCATTGACGACTGACATTTTTCAAGCAATGGCTGGGAAGTCATCTCGCCAAGATTCGGTTTGTCATAGACCCATTGTCGGAGTCGGACTCACCAACCTTATCTTCGAGCGGTCAACCTTCCCGCCGGTGGACATTGTTTGGGGCGATGAAGCCCAAGCGGGACAGTATCAACCACCCAGTATACCTTCCTCTTAACCAGGAAACGGCCCAGGCTTTCGACAAAACTATTCAATCTCTCCATTCACTGGGCTCCACCGCTGTCCTGACTCTGCACGTGGATATCCGCTGCGGCATCATTCACATGTTGACGAGGACCATGTCCGGCCCGAACCCTCCTGCTGTGCGAAACTCTGAGCCCATGACCCCGTCCGCGGGTGGGGGTGAGGGTTGGTGGCATATCCTTATGAACCAACCCACGGCCGCGTCACCCACTATCCTGGAACTGAACAATGACCTGATTGCATTCGACACCAACGTCTCAACGTACCTGGGATCCGCCGAACGATGGTTCATCACGTCCGGTCTCGCGCGATTCATTGACCGCGTCTTTGTGGATAGCAGCCGCTACATTGGGGCGATGAACGAGAATGGGGCTCTCCGGTTGCAGCTGGATGTGCTGGTTCTACAACAAAACCTAAAGAACATCATCATTGACCCGACTGGGGAATCGACAAATGGGGCCAGCTCCGCAAAAGGCTCATCGCAGGAAGTCGTTGCTTTGCCACGTAGCGCCAAATTCCTGGACTGGTTCCTCGAAGGCGCCGAGAAAGCCCTTGAATATGCCAAGGAAGAGAAGGAAGCGTTCGCAGCGCAGGGAGAGAAAGCCTTGGCTGCTGGGAACGGCGAGCCCTTCACGTACGATGAGCTGCGCGTGCTTGTGGACCTCTGCTTTTCTGAAATTCTTCGAGGCCCGCGTGGCATCGAGAACCGGGAGGACTTTATGTCGGCGAAGAAAGCCAGTGCTGATGCGCTGTTGACCCTGAACGAGATCATGTGGGATGCGCGGTAGTTGATTTTCATCTTATCTATGGGATTACAATTCTCAGTCTCGACTTTTTGTCAATATATCAACTTCTCGTTTCTTTTTTATTTCATCTCACGCCCAGCTCGGTTGTGAACGCCTCCGTAGAAATGGCGCGCCATCGGCCTCTTTTAGTGTCATTTGGTTTAATTAAGCAGCTTCCGCTAGCCCCGACTCAGTATGGCTTCCTGGGCCACGCGTCCTTTTCGGCTGATTCCGAGCCCCGAGACTGGCCGTGGCGATCCACGCGTGTTTCAAGATGCGGCGTTCTCATTTCTTGAGTCCCTGGCGCAAATTATCTCGGCCCGTCGGTGCCTTCGGTCCTGGTCCTGGTACTGGGGGCGTAATCCACGCTCTTTATGGGCCACCCCTAGGGCTTCGCGGTTTTTCTTTTCTGCTGTTCTTTCCCTTCTTTTAAATATTATTTATTTCTCACAACCTTCTGTCTGGGACAGTGGCATTCTTCAAGTCTGGTATTCTATATCCAGACGTCCGTTCTTTTCCTTGTGCCGTTGCACGTCCTGTCCTTTTTAGGGTTAAACTACCACCCAACTTACTTTCGTGATATAGCGTCTGCTATGAATCTATACAATTCTTTTTCTTTGATTGTTTACATTGGTACTTGCAACAGCTCTCCTGTCAAATCAAGCAATTCACAATGAAGTACCATCGTCTGGCATCTCTCGGCGCAGCCCTTCTCGGTGCCGCAGCCAACGTCTCTGCGAGTCCATTGGTCGTGCAAGAAGATGCCGGCCAGTGTCCTCGGGGCTACACGATGAGCATCAAGACTATTATCGTGTACCCGACGACCTCTGCGACTCCCTCGCTGTCGTTCGCGACTCCTTCGTCTTCAGTTGTCGCGGTAGAGACGAAGACTCCATCGCCATCGACAGATAATGTTATAGCTTCGGTGTCTTCGACTCCAGCTCCTGAGTTGCCTGTTCCTGAATCTACACAACCGGCTGTTCAGACCTCGTCTTCTTCGACGGAGAGTACCGTGGCTGTGACTGTAGCCCCTACTACTACATCTACAAGCGAGGAGACATCGACCTCGACCTCGACCTCTACAGCCGAGGTTGTCAGCAACTCTTCTTCCTCGTCCTCTTCTTCAGGCTCTTCTGGACACAATTCCGGCGAGGCCACCTACTACGGCGGCAACATCTCAGGTGGAACCTGCTCGTTCTCTGGATATACTCTGCCCAGTAGTATGTTTGGCGCGGCCTTATCGGCAGACAGATGGGACGACGCAGCCAGCTGCGGCGCCTGCGTGTCTATCACAGGCCCGATTGGAAACTCGATCAAAGCAATGGTAAGTGAATAAATCCTTGTTCAAGCATTTGCTTTTGCGATATTTCTCTTCATTCTTCTTGCTTACCTTCTTCCATTCATCCAATCTCACATCATCAATTTATAGGTCGTCGACCAATGCCCCTCCTGCCAAAGCAACCACCTCGACCTCTTCGAAAACGCCTTCACCGAGCTCTCCGCCCTGGCCTCCGGCGTCATCGACGTCAAATGGTCCTACGTATCCTGTGACCTTGACGGCCCGCTGACCCTGAAGAACAAAGATGGTACCTCGGAGTACTGGTTCTCGATGCAGGTCGTCAATGCCAATGAGCCTGTTGTCTCGCTGGAAGTCAGTACCGATGGGGAAGCTCGTGGCAGACTACCTCGCGTACCTACTACAACTTCTTTGAGAAGAAGTCGGGCTTTGGGACGGACACCGTCGATGTGAGGGTGACGGGCAAGTCTGGGAAGAGCGTTGTTGTGAAGAGTGTGGGGTGTGGCTCGGAGACTGAGGTCAAGGCGGATTCGAACTTTTAAGTGGGTTTGAGGGGCTTTATTTGCCTCGCTTTTGTGTGTCTGGACGATGGATCTGGAGGTGTATGCTTTTGTGTTGCATACCTGCAGTATCGGTGGATGGGGATAGGGTTTCCACGGACAAAAGGTCCCGCCTAGCATTTCATTTTCTGAGCATGTAACTAGCATTTATACGCCGACTCACTCCTTGATCAACACATCAAATACGGGATTATCTTTGTTGTCTCGCCGTATCTACGCTGGCCGACGAACACTCACGAGTTACAGTTGGAAACAGCCCTTGGGCGATGAGTTCTCTGAGTTCTCTGAGATTGTAGTAAATTGCAACTAGCCATATCCAAGCAGGTTGAATTTCGCATCAACCTTTCACATATCACAAAGCTTCAGGTCCACTTCTAACCAGGCCTGATTGTTATAGGCCTTGACTATCATCCAACCTTTTATGGTCTATAGGTCGAACGTTGATGAGTGTACCGGCGCTGTGTGTTTCCAATACATCCACTATCATCCCGATATAGATTCCATTTAACACGGGATACAGATGAAAAAGGCCACCGACACTATCCAGACATCTATCAATCTAGACAGCGGTAGGTAGGTCTTTCTTCCCGGATGAAGAGCTCCCTCATTTTAGATTGACTTACTTAGACAGGCCCAGACTCGGCGTTGATCTTCTTGTTATAATAACTAACTTTGGACCTCTCTTTTTGTCCGGCCAGAGCTAGTTGTTTGACTATCCATTCATTGTACTCATGGGGTGATGCGGAGTCCTCACCCGGAGAAGTCAAGTAAACGGATGCAGCTGATGTCAAGTTAGCATAGTAAAAAGAAGATAGTATTATGCATCCGTACCATCGACTTTGGTAGTCATGCCTATTTCGAGTGGAGATACTATAAAGAACAAGTTGAGGCGTTTTTTTAAGGATGTTTATGAGGATATGAACTTTTCTGAGGACTCCAGGGGAACACTCGACGTTTTATATGCTTACCCCTCAGTTTATGTGAACGAACGGCTGAGGATAAAGT
The DNA here is from genome assembly GCF_028826965.1 of Penicillium alfredii. Lineage (NCBI taxonomy): Eukaryota > Fungi > Ascomycota > Eurotiomycetes > Eurotiales > Aspergillaceae > Penicillium > Penicillium alfredii. Next base: position 1,449,450 of record NW_026622701.1, on the reverse strand, counting down.
GGAAGTTAATCACCAAGAATCCAATGAGGTATTCTAGATGCACAGTACTTTCCATATATCTGTATGATAGACCGATATATCATACTGCGGTAGCTCTGATATCATCACACTAACTACCTACGCAGTTGAATGCATGAACCCAATTCATACAATGTATCTTCGTGCTAGAGATGACCGCACCCACCTAGATTACTGATTGGCTAGCCGGGCATTGACGCAGGGCAACCGCTGCTCACCGCCTGCCCTAGACTGACGTCACATGAAAGTGCTCCTGTCGCATGGTAACGTTTCTATTCCGTACTCTTTATCGACTCCAGTTCTGTCTTCTGCCCCTCTCCTCACACGGCCTATTCAGCCAACATGCCGTCTCTGTCCCTATCAACAGTATCCTCCTCCTCCCTGGATACAAATGACGCCGACTCGGCGAAGACTATCGACAGTTCCGTGTCACTCTCGCTGGACGAGGCAGCGAGGGACTGTGATTCGCACCTACCATTCGAAATCCCGGGTGCTGAAGTGTTGACTGCCCCCTCTGTTTCTGTCCTTCGAAAAACTGCGAACGATGTCTGCAATCGAATCAACTCCGACACGTCTTACTCGAACCAGTTTATCATCGTGTCAAACATATCCCAGCCTCTACAGGAGCTTATAGGTGGAGATCGAAATCCCCTTAAGATTCCCTATAGGTTGACACTCGACACACAACACCAGCAAGGGGTTATCCGAATAATACCCTCAGGAGCTCATGAGCGTGTAACGCGGTCATTTTCAAACAAACTCGTCGCAAAGTTGCTCGAAATGGGAATTGATCCAGACGATTACACTATGAACTCGGCCACCCGGTACCACGGAAAATCATGCGACAAAGAAGCCGACGAGTCTCTTACTCCGTCAAGGAATCCTTCTGAAGGCGAAGACTGGCCTTCCCTCGTTATCGAAACGGGTCTTTCTGAATCCGAAGCACAACTACGAACCGATACATACTGGTGGTTCTCAAATTCTAGCTACCAAGTTAATACTGTTATACTCTTTCGTATCCAGAGATCCCCCGAGCGTAAAGTCTTCGTGAAACTCTATACTCTCGGACCTACCACCCCTAGAGTCACGCGTGGACTACAGAAAGATATTAGGCGTACCCTACTCTCTGATCCTGCGTTATCTCAAACAGACTCCCCAACAGTGTTACGACCGCACTTAGCGGCCAAAGAGATCGTCGTTACCTCGAGCAATGTTGAGAATGCTCCACTAGAGCTAGAATTCGAATCTATTATGCGCCGGCCGACCGCCCCTAACACGAGGGAAAAGGATATTACATTCACGGCTGAGGATCTTGCTGCGTGCTGCCGCCACGCGCTTCCAATAACTTGAGTTATCATATCCACAAGAAATGCTAAGAATGCTCCACTGAGGACCTTGCTGTGTGCTGCCGCGGTCTCTCCGGACGCCTGGTCATTATTAGTATATGTATTGTTAAGAAGTTCAATCCAAGGCTTGCGTTTTGACAGATATCCTTGTAGTACTGTATTTTACGTGGTTCAGGATTCCGTGGTAAAACACTGGCAAATCGATGGCCAAGGACAGCCTCACTTGCGGGCCATTTCTTACAGTCTACCTGCCGTCTGTTACTTTAATTCAGTATAGAACTACAAGGACTTTTTTACTTTAAAGTCTGATATTCAGACACGCGTCTCTCTGTTTCATTCAGTTTTCATTTCGATGTCAATGGGTTGCTGTTTTGCTATCTGACAATTCCACTCCAGTTATGTACTCAACTCTCGTTGCCCCTAAGTCACCACAACACAAGACATGTTTAAAGTTAAGGGGCCCTTGGATCAAGACACAAAACCAATCCAACATGAAATATGATCTAAACCTGGCCCATTGCGAATTCATTCAACAGTTACATCAGAATGGAAAAGAGGTGGATAAGAATGAAATTAAGAATAAAAAGAAATTTGCATTACCGCAGCTCCATGGCCTCCGAGATCCCATCCCATCCTTAGATTTCGCCAGCCCGTTCATTAAAGATAAAGGATGACACAAAACGACTAACAAGTAAAACAGCACAAGGGGAAGAAAGGGTTACCAGAGTAAAGAGAAGAGAGAAGATGAGAGGACAACGCCACAAAAAAAAAAACACAGACGCGTATTCAAACCCACCCCTATGTCACTGTGTTGCTTGGACACACCTCGTCGGGCGCAAGGGAAGAACAAACAAAGAGAAGAAAAGAAACCGACAGAATGAGGGTATGTTCAAGGGTTAAGTTAACCTCCGAAAACGAAAACAGTTCGTAGCGCATACAGAACAAGACAACGAAGTGTAAGCATCTTACTCCAGATCGAAAGTCTCAAGCTCCCTGGCTTCTTCGAAGTCGTCGAACTCGAGACCGGCATCGCGACAACGCTGAAGCCACTTCAGGGCAATGTGATTGCGTCGGCTGATCTCGGCCTTCAATTTGGCGTTTGAGGTACTGATTTCAGAGATAGCGTGGGTGGTCGTCAGGCTATGTTGCTCGAACCGCTCGTCGGTGTTCTTCTTCTCCTCCTGGAGGTGGCAAATGTACTCAATGGCACGCTGAAGGATCGCCCCCTTGTTCTTATCGCAATTCGGCACAATTCGAGCAATCTGGTTGATGCCCTCGTTGATTGCTTCACGGCGTCGACGTTCAACTGGGAGAGGGGGAAAAAAGTTAGCAGGCGACAATCGGAACATGGCGTGGGTCATCCTCACCCTCTTTGTGGTTGTTCTTGCGGATCTGATGCCACTCCGGCGACCCGACCGAGGGCTTCTGGTTCATGCTCTGGGCCTCACGGGCCGCATAAACCGCCGCGGCCGTGGAGTTGTGACTGTGAGCGCCGCCGATGGGCGTCTGATTCATATCATCCCCAAACGACAACCCTTGCGTGAGGTTGTTCGCGTCGAAAGCAGCATCCGGGGGGGTGGATACTTGTGTTGGGGAGTGTGAGCCGCGAGGGCGGCTTTCGCGTTGGCGGTCAGGGCGCTATCGTCCGACATGCCATTTTGCGTACCAACATGTTGCAGAATCTGTTGGTCGATGTTGAGCTCAGAGCCGGCGTTAGGGAGACCGTGTTCATAGTTTGCGAGCGAGCTATGGCCGAAGTTGGGCTGGTTATCAGCTCCGGGAATGCTGCCATTGCTGCCGTGGGAAGAGCGGTTGAGACGCTGGGGGTCAGGCCCCAGATCCTCCGAGCCATCCCGCTTTCGCTTGTGCGAGCCATGGCCGTCAGGGCTGTTCATGGTGGGGTCAGACATGGTAAGCCTGAAAGGTGAGCGTTCTGGTTGATAAAGCCGTTAGTCACGTAACGCCGACGAGCCAACACGTAAACGATGGCATGAGAGTGTCAGGCAATGTGTGCAAAAGGGAAGGTCAGTGTAATTGAGACGTGAATCGGTCCATGACAGGTCGAGTCACTCTCGGGATGATCAGTGGGCTCCTCCCCGAGGTAAACAAGAGACGCGTGTAGCCGACGCGCTCGCTAGGGTCCCCTCGACGGGCGAGGGGACCAGGCTTGGTCATCATCGCTGGTGCCTCCAGGCAGCGAGTGAATCTCCAAAAGCTTTCTACGAAGCAATGATGCTGTCCCGTTTCCCGTGCAAGGCTCAGAGCCCGATGCACCGGCCAGAGGGCGACATCAGCAACGCGTCATGATGGCCTGGAGCCGATCGACATGACACGGGAGCAGCATCGCAAGGAGGCGTCGTTCATGATCAAGAGCCATCTCATCGTGGAGGGGGAATAGGGGATGATGTTCACGGAGATTGGAGAGATGAAGGAACCGTACCTTGGGATGATCTCTCTATCACCTGACAGGAAGTCACCTGCCGACAACAAGACGCAGGTCACGTTGTTTGCGAAATGCCAATTTCGAAATAGACGAAATTTGAGAAAGTGGAGGGAAAGATGGATAGGAAAGAAATGATAGGACACTCGATAGCAATTTCAGAAAAAAAAAATCCCTAGAATTTTGTATCAAGAACGAAGTGATGCTTTTTCGGGGTTGTAGAATCGAGGGTGAGGGACTGCTCACGTGGCGAGGAGGGTGAAGAGGAGAGGAGAGGAGGTGCGTGATGTGCGGTGGAGGACAGCGACCACTAGCGCAACAACATCACCTGATCCAAACCCTTATGTAATCAGGTTTCTCCACCAGGAGAAAACCACAAAATAAAATCAATTAGGAAAAAAAGACATAGACACTCAAGTCAGCACTTCTTGAGTGCAATCTCTCTCGTTGCGACCGCCGGCGTTGAAATTCTCTTTTGTTCAAATGCTCGTCAGTCATGTGCGGCAATCCCGTGCCCCTCGACCGTACATCCCCACTCTGATTGGCTGCCGGCACCCGGAGGGGTGTTCTCCCGGGGTCACGTGCGCATCCAACACAGACCAATCAGCGTCGCGCATCCGACAACGTCCATGCGGGTGATCGTGCAGCGCCCTAGGGACTCCCCTCCTACAACCTGCGCGGATGTCGATCTACGGGGATGCCATGGTCTGAATCTTGATCGCGATCATTGCATGTCGTTTTCATATGGTTCTTCAATATGAATATCACTGGTGGCGCTTGATAGTGCCCCACTAGTGGAGAAGCAGACGAAAATACCAAACCGTCACATGTTGCAGGGTGGACACCCTCCTTGATACATAGTCCAGGGCTTCACACCATTGTCGGGGAGAAGGTTGCATCGGGGAGCGGGTAGGCCGTCCTTGGAGTTATCATTGTAACTCTGTTTTCCTTGTTTTTTTCGACATGGCTATCATCTAGTGGTCATGCGACCCCGAGGATGCGAAATAAGGTGGGTGTCCGAGCTTTTGAAGATACAAGACCATGGGGCGATCCAGGCGATCATTGTGCATAAGAAAATGCCCCTCTCACATGATGCAACAGTCGCGATCTTCAGCCATGACACTCCCAGAGCCAGGATCGGCACGATTTCATGCAAATCTGCTACCTCAAGTCGCGGCGGGGGGGGATCACAAGAAACCAAAGGTCTAGATGCAGCAACGAAAGACCCGCTTTCGCTTGGTTTGAGAACACACGCACCCGTCTCAGCACGATCTGACGCGTCGCGTTCACCCCGATGCTTTTTTCAGTTCGAACACCATTTTCGGATCTGCCGTGGTATCCGCGAAACAAATCCCCTCCTCCGCCGCGCCAAGCATATCCCAGCAGAGGATCTTCACATCGAGGGCCTGGTTTGGGCTGGCTGTCTCACTCTTCTCCTCGCTGAGTGTTTCATCATCTGATGACCCAGCCGATTGTTCTGTAGCAGGCAGAGGTCGTTGCGTCACGGCCATAATGGTGCTCGTCCCCGCATATCGTGCTGGGGGTTTCGTCTCATCTGCCGGTGGCTCCTCGCCAGCTCGATTCGCAAACACAATAACAATCCTTTTGGCATCTGTATCGTCGATTTCGGTGTCGTGTTTCATCTGTTTCTTGAGCAGGGGCCAGAATCGCTGCAGCCAGTAGTTGAACGTGTCCATCTCGGGTTTTCCTTTCAGAGCCTCTAACTCTTCTCGAGTCAACAGCGTCAACCAGGCCATGGACAAAATGACGAGTTGAGATTTAGAGTCAAGAACCCGGTTTGCAAACTCCCACGCAGTAAATGGAGCTTCGAACTTGTACGGGTTGATGTCCATGCAGATGCCAAAGGATGTCGCGATGCGCCTTTCCTTTTGTTCTGCTGTACTTGGACGGACCCCACCCACGAGATCCGTCGATGACGAAGACCGATCGTCCGAGGAGAACGAAAGCTCATGGAATCCCCGCTCCACATCACCTTCTGCTGCCCAAGTCTCATCAGTGAAATACAAGAAGCTCTTCCGATAGTTGAGGATAACGTCGCCGTTCTCGTCAACCACAAGAAGTGAGTTGTAGTACTTGGTTTGGCTAGTATCCTGTGCATCTGCTTCAATCTCGGGGTATCCCACACAGACTTTGCAGCGCAAACGCTTGGCCGTGTCTCGCGCCCAGCTGGCACAGGGACCTTTGCCGGCGGGCTCGAGATACGGCTTGATCGCCCCCAGCGAGGGAAAATTATAGCCTGGTGAGAGATATGTCAACGATAAAGTCTCATCACGAGAAGGTGTTTTCTATGCAGCACAGGTGACGTAGAGAGATAAATCGCACGATTTTTGAACACATACCCGTCAAAGCCATCTCTGATAGCACCAAGAGATCAGGTCTTAATAGTTCCACCCCGATTCCGATGCCGAGGTTCTCTCCCCCTACAGAGACAGCCTTGCCGCTTTTGAGGAGCTCATTTGCTCTGGCAATGTTGCCTTCGACATCGCCCAACTTGGCGGCGAATTGCAGCGTGGCAATCCTCATCTCCAAGTTCTGCGAGACTGAAAACCTTCTTCTACCCGTCAAATTTTGGTGTCGACAGATGCCACCAATTTCCCCAGAGGTAAGGGTGTGGAGGCCTGGAACCAACTTGGTTGCTGCAGATACTTGCAATCCCACTCTCCTGGTCCCGAGGCGGACGAGACAAAGGGGTACTGTTGGCAGAATGATGGCGGGTTTCTACTCAGAGACCCTGTGAAATAGAAAGAAATGTACCGTTTGAAAAATGGAGAGGATCTTCAAGTAAAAAAAAGGCGATATGCGACTCTGTAGTTGGAAAAGAAACGATGCCGGCTGTGGCTGAGAGTGGGACGTGGGTGTTGCTGCCTCAGGATAGGAAGCATTGACCTCAGATGCACCCGAGTCACATCGGGATTTTTGCATTCACTTCTTTAATTACTTGGTGATATTGAGAGATCCAAAGATTTGTGTCTTTGATTTTCCCAAGCTAACTCTTCTGATCGATTTTTCTTTTCGTATGGCGTGGCTTTTTTGCTGGCCACCTTTTTTCAATCGCCGCAATAACCACCGTCAGTACGAGTTCCACAGCAAAGAACATGGCAGCCACCTAATTAATATCCGACAGTGAAATACAGCTACTGTCCGGTGTTATAAGCTAGCAACGTCATCCAGGCATTAAACGTGAACGCGACCGCCTCCATCACTCCAATCACTCCGATCCGGTGTTTGGCCGAGAAGTCGCACAGGGCGATGGGGATATCGAGAATCCTGTCAAAAATGAACAGTCATTGCCAAGCAGTGAGCCCTGTGCGTTCGTTCGTGTCCGAGTAAAGCTTTCTCTAAAGGTATCCAGAGAACATGTTGGCTGCACTCGAGGAGGCCTCGAAAATGGCGTTACGCTACCAACTCTTTGTGAGGTATACCAGCTCCCCAGCAGCGCGATGATGCCCCGATTTGCGGACCCTTCAAAGAGCCTAATGAAGCAGTGCAACACAAAGAAGGTTTTAACGTTCTTTGTGTCTGCCAAAGCCATTACCAAGATACTCCTAAGGGGGCAGCCAGATAGACGGGCGTATTCCGGTCAGCACCAGCTGCGATGGGATCTGGCCTAGAATATACCTGGTGTTCCAGTAGGTAGTAATAAAGTTGAAGGACCAACGCTTCCTTCTTCCGTGAGACCTAGGCGTTGGAAGTCTACCGAAATAATAGTCCCTCGCCCGCATTTCAATAGTCGAGTCTCACGTTTGATTGATCTAGCTCCTTGATAAAATAGGCACTGCATGCATAGCTTAGAAGCCACCAGTCCAAATTTTGTACCGGCCGACTTTCTTGTGGGAACTTGTCCCGTGTTTCTCATGTTGAGGCGTTGATGCGCTTTTTGCTCTAGTCCGTGGAACCTGCATAACTCCATTACTCGATTGGCCCATCTCGTACTCATTGATCTCGGTAGTTGTTTTTGGTCGTCATGAAAACAAGAGTAGGCATTTCTCCTCTGCCTGAACATACTAAAGACCACCAAAAAATAGACAAAACAAACAAAAATGAGAAAGGAAAAATAAAACCGGGGCAAAGTACACATGCGAGGTAGGATCAACAGCTTGTTTGCATGTGCGTAAGTGGCCTTAGGGCTCCCTACATAATCAACCAAACTAAAAAAAATACTACCTAGTACATTATACTATAGCAGAAACAAACGCTCTAGACTTACGAATCAAAGCTGCCACCTTCGACACTGGCATCATGGGCATTTAGGGCACTCCCTCCACGTGACTCGGGGTCAGCTGTATCCGGGGGGAGCAATTGGTTGCAATGAATTAGCTAGATTCTCGTTTTTGATATCAGAAGCTATGTTAGATATTTAGGATACTTGCTACATACGAATTTACCAAGTCCATGTTTCATAGGTGAGCCGAACTCCACTGAACCATCAGCTCCAGATATCATTTCCATAGAGAGCTACATCAAAAAAGGAAGATAGAATGAGAGAGAAAACGTCTATTACATGAAGAACTCGGCATTTATAATATTCATACTCAGAAAGAAGGGCATTGCCCACAGAATTTACACAAGAGATATGACATAAAACGCCCCTAGAATGCAAGCTGTGAACCCCCGATCGCCAGCATATGCTAAATCAAAGCCATTGAAAAGAACACACCGCCGCCTCATTTAAAAGAAAACGCATTCCACACCTATGCACTTCTGCTGAGCTTGTCCTTCTCCTTCTCATCATCCTTATCCGTTTCCTCGTCTTTCTTCTTATCCTCCTTTTTAAGGGGGAACTTGAGTGGTATGTATGCCAAGCCATGGGCCCCAGTGCGTCGAATCCTCTCTTCAGTGCGAGACATCGTTCGGCCCAGGCCCAAGGGGGTATCTGGCGCATATGCAACACGGTAACCATGAGATGGGACCGGCGGCGACATGCTCGGAGTGTATGACGGGGAGTAGGAAACGCTGCGACTAGGGTTGTAAGACGACAATCGCGGTGGGGTGTACCCCGGGAAAAGATCCGACAGCTTGGGCCCGCTTCGCAACTGCTCGGTTGCGATGCGAGCAGCATTCAGAAGCATCTCGTCTTCGTCCACTTGGCGCAAACGGCGCTTCTCGGCCTCGGTTTCTTCGAGAGTAGGTGGCCTGGGCTGAGTCAAAGTTTTGACTTCTTCCAGTTTCTTTTCCAGTCGTTCTAGGATCGGGAGCTTCGGCAGGGGTTTGATGGAGGCTTCTGCAAGCGAAAACTTCTTTGGAAGTTCCTTTTCGTCTGATACCTTGGGCGCCTTGGGACCAGTGCCCTTTGCAGTGTGTTCGGGACCGAGGGGTTCGCTGTAAACTCTTTTCCGAGTGGCTGGCGGGGCTTGAGGTTGCATTGCGGCTTGCTGGTGTGCCCTGGCCTGCCTTTCCGCCGCGGCTTTCTTTTCGGCTGCAGCACGCTCCCGTGTCTCGAGTCTTCCCAGGAACGACTCCCACACCCGACGGTGTTCCGCTTCGACCTCAGGGGCTGAAAGAAATCGAGAAGTTAGGTATTGGGTTTACCCAGGAAAGAGGGGAGTAGAAAACTTACAGATCAAGGGAGGGTAGGCTGTAGGTTTTTCCTTGTCTTCAGGTCCTGCAGTGATAGCAGACTGGACAATAGTGGACTGGACTTGACCCCCATCGGCCTTCTTGGCAACAGACTCTGTTACCATGGTTTTAGATGGCAGCGGAGCCTGAGGATGAGTTGCAACAGGTGCGGTAGCAGCTGACTTTTCTACCTGATTGGTCGCGTCCTCAAAGCTCTGTTCCGGTTGCTTCGTCTCCGGCTTCGCCGCGGGGGCGACAGGAGTGTTCGGTGTTGGGAACAAAGGCTTTGATGGCTGGAATGTCGCAGCAAAAGGAGAAGGACCCGTCGATGCCGAGTCAAAAAGCTTTGGCGCCGGCTTGGGCTCTGAGACAGGCTGCGCAGGTTGAGGTGGAGAAGCCACTGGGGTGTTTGTTTCCTGAGCGGGAGCCTTTTGAGACTGGAACAATGAAGGCTGCGAGAACCCGGTGAAGGCTGGCGGTTTGGCCGACTCAAAGATACTGGCCGATTGCTGAGTAACATTTGTTGCAGGGGGCGCAGACAAGTTCGGGGTGGGATGAAAGGTGGAGGCAGAAGGAAAGCTGAACGGGGAAGTTGATGAGAGCGTCGTCTTCGTGGCGCTGGTTTCCTTTTGCTCAGATGAAGGAAAGAAAGGCTTGGCGGTAGGGAAAAGTGAAGAGGGTTGAGGAGTCGATGTGGTGGTGGTCGAGGGTGTGCCAGCCTTCGGGTTTGGCTCGGGTGCTTTCGGTGTTGTGAATGATGAAATCGAAGATGCGAATGGATTCGAAGGAGCAATTGCTGGCCCTGGTGTAGTAGTGGTTGCACCATTGCCCCCCAGAGTCGATGACTGCCCAGCGAATGGGGAAGGTGACTGTCCCACAAAGACGGATGGTTGACTGGAAATTGATGTCACAGCAGGCGTCTCGTCCTTTTTGCTGATGCCAGCCGTGTTCAAAGGGGTGAAAGGGGAAGAAGGGGCAAAGGCGGAAGCAGTTCCTGATGACAGGGCAGCAAAGGGATTCGGCGTTGCAGTAGAGGTCGCTGGGGGAATATTGGTTGCGGTACCACCAGAAAAAGGTGTAGAGAACATGGCAGGCGGCCCAGAGGACTGGAAGGGATTCGATGGCTGTGAGACAGGGGGGTTCAGCAGGGCATTGAACGGTTGGTTCGCAGGAGGGAGCTGTGCAGCATCCTCAGATGCAGTACGGAGACCGGAAGCAAAGAATGGAGACTGTGCCCTAGCGGGTTCTGCAAAAGGTTTGGCGGCCTCAGTCACTGAAGTGGGCACCTGATTGTCATCTTGGCTGACAAAGAGGGAATCATCCTGGAGAGGGACCTCTGGCGCCACTTGCTTGGTGCGCGCAGGTAACTCAGAACGGTCAATCATGCCCATTTTTGCTGCTTCTCGGATGTTCAGGCCAAGGATGACAGCATCCAGGGTTCGCCCTGCGCGCTTTGACTCCACGTATTTGCCAGAGAAGGAGTGTTCAGAAGATGGTTGGAAGCCTGAGAGTGTAGCAATGAGTTAGAAAGAGGTTAGGAAAGGTAAAGCTAAAATGGGAAATGAAATAAAAAGACGCGTTACGCGGACGACAATATGCGTTACGCGGGGGTACCGCTCGGGGGGGGAGGGGGACGTTACGTGGGCGCAACGATGGTAGGCAACGCTGACGCGCAGCAGAGGGACGAAATCATCGCTGGGAAAACACAAGACATACCGACAGAATCAACGGGTCGGTTCCCCCAGTTGAGATAAAGGTCGCCATTAGCGTTCTCGGCCAGTTGCAAATCTTGCTCCTCACAGAAACTGATAGTCTGCTCGTTGTCATCGAAGTGTAACACCCGAGTCAGTTCGTCGACAGTCCATTCCTCGTTCTTATGCTGCTGCGAGGCAGGAGAACGGCAGTAAGCTTTCCAGATGGCACGAATTGCTGTCTGGCGTATATAGTTGAAGTAGATTTCAGCAACACAGGCCATCAGATAGGACACGCTCGGGGAATTGATGATGTTGAAAAACCGCGTGTAAAACCCCTGGGCAATTGCATTCGGCCGCCGAGCATCCAGAGCACCCTGATACTCCCACGTGTTGCAGCAGGCCGCGAAGATCTCCAAGGCCACCTGAACACGAGGAGCGTTCAGGAGTGCCACAGGCCATTTCTGGACACGGGCCTCCAGGTCGGGACGCTGGTCATGGATGGAGAAAATGATGTAGTAGGCGCGGAACTCATCCTCGTTTGGGAACGAGATACGCCCGCGGTTGTCGTCGTAGTAATACATCAGGGACAACATCGTGTTGTTGAGCTGCTCGCGCTCCTGATGACGGTCGAAGGGCTCCTCGTTCGCGGGGCTGGAGAGCAGGTGCAGAGAGACAATGTGGAACCGGGCAATTCTTTCCAGGCAAGTAACTGCCATTCTCACATCATTCTCTTGGGTGAGTTGCTGCACCGAGAAATCATTGCGAACGGACCGGGTCCGATCCCAGACAAACTTGTGGATAAGGCCCAGCGATTCGTTACCATTAATAACATGCCGAATCAAGTAATTAGTAGTCTGGAGCAAGGCTTTTGGCGTCCGAATGTCCGAGGGCAATTGCTCATCATACCCAGCAGCTGATCGGCGAAACCGCTTGAGCATCTTGGTCTCCATGTTTTGCAACGAGTCCGTTGACGGATGAAGAAACTGGAAAAGTATAGTGAGCACGTGGTGCAACCAGTACCCAGGCGCGAGGGTAGTACCTTTTCGCTTTTATCAACCATCTTCTGCACAATGCGCTCCACGCGTTCGAATTCGGGACACATGCTGGTGCAGGTACCAACAGGCGTAATGGCTTGATTCAACGAAGTTGGTTGATTCGGATCAGCCATCTGCCCCTCCTTGATCGCCTTCTGTCGTTCTTTCGCACGATCGATTTTGAGCTGTAAAGCGGGTCAGATGAATAATGGTCCGTGCGGATGGCGATTTCGCATAGTCCGGGAGGAGAAATTTGCTGACCTGTTCGTAGCGTTCATGATAACGGTTCAAGATCGACGTATCCTCCACGGGCACAGGAGCATCCGGACCGGCGCCGAAGTTGGTCGCGGGGGTTGTCGAGGCTGCGCCGGGGCGCCATTGTCGATACCGGAAAAGGGAGACTTCTGCTGGGCAGCCTGGCCGCCAAAAATGGCCGAGAAAGACTTTTGCTGGTTCAATTGAGTCTGATGATTCAACTGAGCAAACGGGGAATTGACCAATCCGGGATTGGAGGCCTCTGGTGCGGTGTACGACGCGTTGGTGGTTCCACCGACGGCGCCCACGCCACGGCCGCGAGACCCCCGGGCCCCAGTGCCTCGTCCACGACCGCGGAAGTTTGCCCGAGGCGCGCTGGAGCCTCTAGGCTGAAAGGTCGATGGGCCTCTTGAAGCTCCACGACCGCGCCCCGCCGCGCCTGTCGCACCGGTTTTCTGGCCGCGGCCAGCAAACGGATTGAACGGGCTGGCCATCCTGTCCGCAAACCGCGGAGAGTGGATGGGCGGCCTTCTTCCACTTCACCACCCCGGTCTCGGAAGATCCTTTTCAGCGTATCCGTGTATGTTGATGTTTTATTTTTTTTTCTTTTTCTCTGGTGAAAGGCGTTTTAAGAGAGTATGAAGGCGGAAGAGGGGCGGAGAGAGAGAGAGAGATCTAAAGCGCTATCCGTCGCAATTGGGTCGCCAAAGCGACAGAGAAAAAGTCAGCCCATGCTGCAACAGAATTGACGAGGGCCGGGTCTTCGAGGTTCGCGACGGTCCGGGTTTGTCCAGACAATGAGGAGGACTGGCAAAAAAGACTGGGCGAATGCGAATGTGCGCAAAACCAACGCGATCGATATACCTTCCAAAGAGCCGAGAAACTAGACTGTGTTTATTGATGATTCACGCGCGATTCATTCAGCAGCCAGCTGCCTTGTCATTCGAGTCGTTTCGGTCGTCGCGATTAGGGGGTTTTGTCGAGTGGCGTGGCGCCCCCGGTCGGGAAAGAAAAATGTTGGAAAAAGGTGCCTCTGGTATGCTTGTCAACCCACTAAGCATACCACTTCGAAGGAGTGCCGAGGACGTACAGGATCGAGGGAAGGTGAAGAACTGAGGAACGGGCAGATGTGCTGATTGAAGCAAGCTCGCGGAGCAGATCCACAATTAGCCGCGCGAGTAGTGTTCACCGCCTACCAGGATGGCAGTCACGTGCATTCATCTATACACCTCAACAATGGGACATGTGAAGTTACTAGAAGAGAAAGGATTCAGAATTCATAAACGAAGCTATTTTTTGAAGTATCTACCAGATATAAAAGCTATCAACAAATGACCCAGGAAACACACATAGACCCGGGAAACCATATACAGGAGGAACCACCAAAACAACAAACAATCAGATCAACGAAAGACAAGAAGAGAAAATAAAAAAAATAAGTAATGAAAAAAAGCGGGGGAAAAAGGAGACCAACACTCAAAAGCAAGAGGATTGAAGAGTGTAGCCACCATAGCGAAAAAGAAAACATCCAAGGTGTGAAGGATATCACCAGAAGTTTCGAACCACAAGAACCCATTTGTCCAAGATCCTCTCTTTATATATCGACACCATCCCGATTTTGTATCCACAAAAAAACGAGATCAAAAAACTCCCCGCAACAAAAAAGGGCATTGTGCGAGCGCTAAGTTTGTTAATCACAGCCATCAAGTCATGTATAGTCGTTAGAATTAAAAAAAATCAAAATCAAAATCAAAATCAAACATCCGTTGCCCCGTTGGTGAACGTTTCGGTCATTGCAATCCGCCTGTCAATCGGGTCCAGCCCGTCCCTTGACCTTTTTCTTTTCTGTTTCGTTTCTTCGTATTTTGAATTTTAGGCGGGATGGGTCAATGGAAGCCCGTGGGGGTGGCCCAGGGATCCAGTGCGAAAGGGCAGGGCTCTTTGGCCTAGGGGATCCATGGGGGACTGGGCGTGGGGATGCGACATATCGTGCAACTGAGCAGGCGATGCCAAGGGCATGTGGTAAGACATGGAAGGTGGACCCAATGGTTGGCTGGTTGCCGGGGCACTGTAGTCGACTGGACTGAAGATGTTCTGGCGGAAGGTCGGGGTCCAGGGGTCATACTGGCCAGCAGCGCCCGTGCGCTGGTGGTCCGGCGTGGAGGTCGGGAAGGGGTTGTGGGCTGGGTAGTCGAAGACTGAGACGTCGTGGGGGCTGATCATCTCAGCGCTCACGGGCGTGCTGAGCATGGGCTGCGAGAAAGAGTCTGTGTAGTGCGGCGGCGTGGCGTAGTACGGCCGGTCCTGGCGACCAGTGCCATCGAAGCTGAGCGGCTCCGGCAGCGAGAAGCTACCCGGAAGAGAGCGAGCCGATGCCACCGGGTTCATGTCGATGGGCGTGGTGAGCGGTGCAGAGACTTGCTCGACCGAAGAGGTTGGCGTCAAGAGTCCTTCCTCGACGTGCTCGGGCTCTTCGACTGCCAGGGCTGTGTCGGCGGACTCCTCATCTTCGTCGCCCTTAGGGCTAGGTCCGCGGTTCATAACATAGACCACCATGTTGGCATCTGGGGCGTGTTAGTTCTCGGACCTCGTTCTGGTTTGGAGCTATCATGCACATACCGACTTCGCCTCGCTCAAATCGCTCTTCCATCTTTCGCACCCGCAGGATCTCGTAGATGATCTCCACATGGGAGGGGTGCTTCAGGCTCCGCTTAGTGTCGCCAGCGACTTCCTTCAACCTGTCTGCGGTGATGCCTTGGTTGCCGAGCTTGCGCACGATGTGAAGCAAAAGCTCAATGCGGTCTGTTTTGTAAAAGGTTGGTCAGTAGGAATCTCTTGAAACAAGGAGATAGTAGACGTACACTCTTTGCGCAAGTGGTCAGGCTCTTTGTGCATGACACCCGGCGGCCACCACTCGGGCTTGGTCTTTTCGGGGTCACCAGTGGTGCCCGGGGCTGAGCCGGCTGGGGGCTTGCCTCCGTTGTAGGGGTGGCGGACTTGCTTGCGCGGCTCGATGAACTTGATGAAAGCCTTGGCGACCATGCGGCAGTTGAGCTGCTGGAAGTGCTTGAGGGCGCCCTCGTAGTACGAGAGCACCTTCTGAGTATCTCCAATGCGGAGTGGGGCCATGTCAGTTGACCCATGCGAGAAGTCCTCGCTGTCAGAGGCTTGCTCAGTCATGCGTTCCTCGGAGACGGAAGAACTGGGAGCATTTCCCTTGCGGCGTCGCACTCGACGAGGCGAGGCCTCTAGCGTGGCTGATTGGCGATTGTTAGCGAGAGCTATTTTCCTATCAGCTTTGAATGTGCTAGACATACGACGTGTAAACGGCTGGTAGTAGCCAATCTTATCACCCAGAATCTCCAGGAAGTTCTGTCGCACGTCTGGCGTGAAGACGGTGGATTTTTGCTCTTTGATTGATGGCGACTCTTCTACCTTGAGAACACCCTCGTTGTCCAGGTAGATCATGGCATAGTGAGTGTAAGGCAGGCGGAATGATGAGCGCGAGGGAGCCATCATAGGCTGGCAAATATTAGCTTGACTTGTTTGCAACATAAGCTTGCAGGTTTGAGAAATGTAGACTCACGGGAGCGACGTCCCATCCAGCTGGTCCGTCATTAAGAGCCGAGGCTGACCGCTTCATGGCGCCAGTTCCAACGTTAGGTTTGGTGTAGACCATGTTGCAGGATATCGAGGAGAAATAGCCAAATACTAGTCACAGGACAGTAGAGGCGGATAGGGACGTAGTTCCTCTCGAAGTTTTCAGTGACAATCAGAAAACCTCATCAAGAAAAAGAGAGACAGGGTTGCTATCAGAATCCGGAGAGGCGCGAAAAGACGCAGAACACCCTATCAAGAGAACGGAATGGTCCTTTATATAGAGGCGAGCGAGCACTTGGAGAGAAAAGAGTGGCGCAAACCCTGCCGATTTACCGTCAGTCTAATGCTCTCATCTCTTTTCTATTCCGGAATGATTCCATGCAAGCATCAATCCGTTTCGAAAATACGGTGGCGGAAAACCGGCGGGGGGCCATCCCGGTGTTTCCCCGAGGTGTATAGGGCAAACGATGCCAAACCGGTGAACGGCTCGCACCAAGCTCTTGCCCATACAACCGGCTTTAAAAAAGGGTTCATGCAGGGATCTACTCACGGGTCGAGGTCAACGATCCAGAAAGCAGTTTGTAGTAATTTCGAAGATTCGAGTGAAGCCTGCAGAACGGGGCTGCTGATAACCGACGAATAGTCTCTTTGTTCTTGAAAACCCGGGTTGTCAACCGGGGGGGAATAGTGATACAGGCCGGGTTGGGCTGGTTGTATACACAATATATGGCGGGACACCAGAGTGAAGCAAAGAGAAAGGTGGGTCGAAGTGGGATGGGATTGGAATGAAGAAGTTAGGGACGGGGGGGGGGGGGAGGGAGAGGGACTGTTTAAAATAAGTTGACAATAAGAAAATGGAAGAAATAAAAAAAAGAACAAAAGAACAGTGCATCAAACACACAATCCCTGGGAGCATCAGAGAAAAAGAGCCGGGGGGATCCCCGACTTGCAGTGAAGGTCCCCGATCCAGTATCCCTGCAGTCTGTAGATCGGGGCTAATTCAGGGATGATTTTATTTTATTTATTTAATTCAATTTTAACATTTTTATTTTCTAAATATTTATTATTATTATTATTATTATATTTTATTATAAGCCCCGCCGCAGAGGATGCCAAAAGGAGGGTGGCGCTGATTATCACTTCTTCTCCACAACTCCAGGGCTTCCTGTCACTCGAATGTCCCTCCCGAAACGGTTCCCGGGACCAGGCAGCTGGTTTCGATATTCTTTGTTTCTTGTTCTACTGAGAATATTGCTTCTCCCCTCTGGATTACTGATCTATACTCCAGTCGAGAAGAAAAAAAAAGACCACTGGCCAACTTCGTATCGCACAGGCCCTGCCTTGCGTCGGGAGCCCCACGCCCACGCTGGTAGTGTGGGTGCTATTTCTGCGCATGCAGATCACACTCAGCTTCGGAAGGCCCGTCTTCCAGTTTGCAGATTCGTCATCCGCAGAGCCCAGATATTGACTCTCGCGGATCTGGGGAAAGGAACTCCGTGGCAATGTATCAGAAGATAGGAAGGAATTCTATTTTATTCTATTTTCTATTTCTCCCAACCGACAACCCTGTTCGAAAGAGAGAGAGACTCTCCCCCCCTCTCTCTTGATCGCGCGGATCTGAGGCCAATGTGCCCCGACGCGCTAGTGATAGTGGCTCCCCCGTCAATCACCCAATCACACCACTAAAATGACACTTGCCATGATCGTATCAAGGTGAGGCTTGTGCGTGGCCCATGATCCTGGATCCTGGGATGTCGAACTGAATTAGGGCTTGGGTTGTTTGGTTGGAACCTGGTGCTTTCACAGACGCCTTCTACTTTCTACATCATGCCGTTTCTTTTTCCCAGTAGATCCTGACAGTATCAAAATTATTAATTGTTTTTGCTGGGATATGCTGGCCTGGTGGCCGTGGCTTCAGCTCGCCAGTGGTAGAAACCCCTGAGATCAGACCCTTTCGACTCGAACAACTCCGGATCAATAAAACAAAAGCACCATGACTCTCTTTCGTTCTAACACAAATCGAGAAGAAAGCCTTTTGGCACAATAGTCTGGGATCCTTGTCATCGGGGACTAGAGCCTGGTTGCAAATGATTTCTATTTTATTTTTATTATATTTCTTCCCCCCGGGTTAGCCGCCGGACTTTTGACATGCGACTTGAATGACAGTCCAATCAGAGTACTCCTAAATTAATCATTATTATAAACCTATAATATCCTACTAATCCTACCCCTAATAATAATATTACTGTTATTTTTGAAAATCAATTTTCGAGCCCGACCCCCTGGGCCCCTGGGTCTGTGCTACGTTTGGCGAGTCCAGGGGAAAGGGACCCTCCACCCAAGCTACTGTCAACGCGTCCATCTCCCGCTGACAGGATTTGCTGGGACAAGGCAACGGGAAGTGGATTGCCCCTGATGCAACAAACACCCATGTTTGATCCGTTATTTTTCGATTCTGATCCATCCTGTTGAGTTTCTTTAGATATTAAAAAAAAATAAAATATAACACTTCAATATATACACCCCCCCTCCTAAAAGAGTAATACGCGATTGCCATGCCCTAATTAGGGTCTAGTTTGCCGCAAGGCGACACGAAATAAACCCACTTAGTGTATTCTAGTTATTTGTCATTTCTACTTTTGGTGTTTGTATCTTCATTTTTTTTCTTTATTTCAATAAGAATTATATCTCCTAGAAAGCAGTTATCATTGTTTGCCCCTCCCCCTTGAATGTCATCTTAGACACTCCGGGGGGATTTGCTTTTTACCCGCTGTCAAGTTGAAATATTTCAAAATTACCCATAGTACAGATAAGCAGTCATGGACACGACTATGAGATAGGGCCAACAATAAAGACAAAACAACGGATTACTCCGGAGTACAGACATACAAAAAGACGATCAGCACCATAAGCCTAGAGGCCTAGACCTCCCACCTATTCCTAGGCTACCAAGTATACTAAGTTCCTGAGAGCTCTTAGACTCTGCCACACCCCAGTTGAAGCTTCTCATTGGCTCCTAGCCCCTGCAGCGCCCACATACACCAGCCACGTTGCGTGGCACAGTTCTATCTTTAGTCGATCAGCACCGCCACAGCCATGACAGCTCTGTCAATCCTGCAATGTAATAGGTGCAGCCAGGCTGAAAGTGATTATTTAAATACAGGGAAGACCCCTGGTGTAAATAACTGTGGATACATATATTTGCCCACACACAGAGGTCCCCCTCCCCTAACTATGGGGGGAGCCGTTTGACTGGCTTGGCAGTTTGGCAACAAGCTTGCCGAGCAAACATTTTATTTCTTTTTTTTGGGTGCATATTCTCAAGTGCCCGCTTTTGCCGCCGGATCAATCTATCTGTCTCTTAGGTCTTAACATCGCTTTTTTTTTCCCTTCTGGCCCCGGACGTGTTCGGGTGATCGAATCTAATTACCCTGAAACTAGCTATTCCTGACGGGGTTATTACAGTTCTACCCTTAATAAGTATAGGCTCGATAAATTATGCTACATTCAAAATTCTATGTAGGAGTGAAACTCGCAGATATGTACACTGACGGGTTCCTCAATACGGGTCCCGGAATGTCCCTACAGCACCCTAGTGTATATGGGTGGAGGTAGATGATAGATGGCTGGGGTTATTCCCATTTGTTTGTTGCTACTGCACACAAGACTCGATCGGGGTTGGTGATTGGAATTCGGGCCTTGGATCTACACAACACTTATGCTTGTGTCCGCGGCAACCATTTCTTGAAAGGGCAAGTCAGGGCCCAATACCCGGTGTTCCGCAGCGCGGGGAAACTGTATAGATAAAAGAAATGTGAGGCATTGAATAAATCAATCCCGCCTGCTTCATCGGGCGCCCGAGGGTCCAAGAGCCGATTCCTTTCGATCGAAAAGACCGGGCTGGGAGTAAGCAAAAAAAAAAGGGGGAGGGGGTTGGAAGGTGAGAGTCTGTTCGCAGGTCATCGAGATCACCGATTGACTTTCATGTGTCCAGGTGTGGTGTAGACAAAGGTACCAGGGAGGATTGCGTGTGGGAAGAGGAGGCAGGACGAAAGTGAGGCAACCGCTCCCATGACCCGCGATCCATCTGACAATCGAAAAGCAGTCTCTTGGATGATAATCACATAGTATTCCGCGCCAGACGTCAGGGGCGGGGAACTATGGGACTATCTGCCGCACTCTAAATGAATCCTCGGGACAGGGCGACATACGCTCAGTCCTGTTGTTGAGCCGACAAGGGCTGCAGGCACGATCGATCAATGATGCGCAGCGATCGAGCTCGCATCAGACCGAGAAATCAGGGCATTGCGTCACACCCTGAGATTCCTGAGTTTCTCGGCTCCAGAGGTCTTAATTCGCGTCAAAGGTCAAAGGTTGGCAGAGGGGCAGGGATAGGCGGTTCATAGGGGAGAGGATCATCTGATGTGGGCCGTGGGACTTTCATCACTTTTGCTGTGAACACTGTCCTGATTGGGCTAATTGGGTCATCGAGGCTGTGTTGGAGAGAGAGATCGGGGGGAAGATGGCGGAGATCACTCGGATCCAGAACCTCCCTCTTCCTTTGTTCTTTTCTCTCGCTCTCTCTCCCGCCCCACCCCGGTGGGGGCGGGCGGGCCGGGGACGGCGGACCGGCGGAGCTAAGGCTGTCAAACATCCCAGAAAGGAAATCCGTGCCCCACTTTGAACCCGACGCGAGGGTCAAAGTTCGGATCATTGGCGTCTGGAATTTCTGGGCCCCCTCCCCAGGGGCTTGGGGTCGATCCTACTAGAGTCGTCCATCGAACTTTGATTGTAGACAGTGTCGACTAGTTCATAAGCGAGCTACCTGAAACCTACCTCTTACCGATAGGTAGCCTAGTAAGGGAATTAGGTGTTTGAGAGACACTAGGAGTTGCTTAGTCGTACAAAATTCGGGGAGGTCCAGACTGGGTGTTGCCCCGATGGATTGCTGATCATCCCCAATAACTTCGTTTATAGTAGCCAATGCCAGCGCGAATCAGCCCTCCCTCAACTCGGGGGATAATTTTCATGACAAACGACATTCTCTTCCCGGGGAGAGATAGACACTAAGGCAATAGATAATTCTGCGACGGGGCACAAAAGCACAAGAGGAAAGCGGAAAGTGGATATCACAGAAAATAGCAATTTCAAAAAGAATCCCTTGCCATGGCCCGGCCCGAGTGCCGCTCCCATAGTGTTCCTCCGGGTCGGAGCAGCCCTAGTACATCCAGTACATTTATAGGTGGGTCAGACACCGAGGGATACAGTGTTGCATACAGCATACAGAGAATGTGGGCATTGATATCGCGGGTTGACGCAATAGAATGCAACATTAGTTTCTGCATCTTGATGAGAACAGGAGTTCCCTGGTCCCCGGGATTTGTTAGATATTCTACAGTAAGATTAATCGCCAACCCTAAACAATTCTCTTCCCCAAAAGAATTATCTGTTCCCCCCCTGACGAATACTGCGGAAACCAAAAACATTTCTTTACGAAAATTATTCTAAATACTTTGCGCACAGAGCCCGGCAGCATGGAAATGACACTTGGCCCTTGCGCCGCGATGGTTGTACCGCAATGCCGGTCCACTGGGATGCATCGCGGTGGGGCTATTATGGAGTTGAGCTCCAGTGATCGCCTCAGCTCGCTTGGCTAAACCCGCTCTTGCAGTCCTCCCCGGAAGAAGTCTCCGGTTCTCCCCTGGTTTCATGAGTTCATGTGGGCAACGTGGAAATTAACGCATGCGGGATGCCATGTGTTTGATATAGAGATATTTTATAGATCTACAACATTTATTGCAGATGTAGCATATATATTATAGTATATAATCACTTGAATAGGATACTATAGTCGAGTGACCAGACTAGGATAGTGTGGCCCCCAAAGTTCTCAGGTTTTGGCCAGTCCCGGATACCTGGATAAGTCCACGATTGAGACGTGTGGCTTGAAGAGGTCCGGTGCCCCGGGGCCCTCTTCCTTCTTGCTTCAACTTGCTCCCTCGGCCAGTAGTTCACTTTAGTTGCAGCGTACTTGCATCTCTCCATCCTGTGGACAAGGCTAAAATCTTTCTCTCTCTCTCTCTCTTTCTTTTCTTCTTCGGAACTCAACACCCTCTTCCCCTAAAGTTTCTTCCAACCCACCAACATGGAACCTCGATCGCGGTCTCATGCATGCACCAGCGCATCTTCTCTGTGCTCCCCCATCAGAGATCCCAGAAGATCATTTAGCGTTGTGCGGCCCCCCCCCCCTCCTCTAAACTACACACAACTAATGCAATTCCCACTATGACTACAGTCCTGGAGACCTCCCCCATGCAAGGACGGGGAAATTGCCCGAAACGGCTCCCAGATCGTCATCCTAGGAGATCTGCGCCCGGTCCCGATCGAGTGGTGTATGGCTAACACAATCTCACCAGAAAATCATGGATGCAAATCCCAGTTTATACTCCAATAAGGTTGCTTCCATCTAGCATGATCTCATAAAAGAAAGAAGATAGAGAAGGTAGAGAAAGAAAAGAGATATAGAGGAAATATATCTACAGACTGTGGGCTTTCCTGCATCGTACATTTCCTGGACACGCCAGTCGATCAGTGGCTGGGGAACTTCGGGTCTGGGGGTTCGTGACAAATACTTGTCTTTTCTTTTCCTGATTCTTCGAGTTGGCTCTTTCCCCCCCCCCCCCCCCAGTTACTATGAAGCCCTTATCTTCTTCCCCTTTTGACTGCGCCCGGAATATTTATTTTCACCAAATGAAGTTGCAATTCAAGGCATTTTTTCAGACTCCCAAAACCCCGAGATAGTAAAAACAAACCAAAAGAAAGTCGTATTGAACATTCCCTTTTGTATTGACTTTCCGATGATCATCGGCTTTACACCCACTCTCACTCACCTGTTACTCCGCAGCGGGCCTAAGCCAGTGGCCTCGATGCACAGTGTCAGCGTAGTTGTGGATGGCTCCATCTGATATGGCTCAACAAAGACTGCGAGTCCATCGTCCCCTCATTCCTTCTAGGCCCGGGGCGAGCCGAGCTTTCACCGTGCCCAGCCCACTTGCGGGAGTCACACAAGGCGAATATTATAGTCATAGATAGGGCCATAGATACTATATCAGTAAATCAAAAGATGGCTCTGTTGTACAAATATGTCCTCCTTTTATAACAAAATTTTCAGAACCCTTATGTTCTGTGTAACCTCTATCGAGAGTACCAGCCACAACCCCAGTGGTTCATGAGGATCGGGCACAGAGAGGAGAACTATGCAGTAGCTAGCACCCACCAGGCAGATCCCTCCTCTTCCATTTCTTGGAACAGAGATCCGTGCTACACAAAAACAAGTTCCAGCCCTGCACCAGTGTAGGGAGAAAAAAAGAAAGAAAAGACAAGAAAAGGAAAAAAGGTCCCCGCCATTGACGTACAGTCTGCAGCTACAGTGCAATTTTTCTGTCTCTTCCCGAGTTCCTAACCTCCTGCCAGAAGCAAATTCAAGGTTTTAAGACTCTATCAAGTGGGTAATCAGAGTGGGTATAGGGCGGGGAACAAAAAAAAGAAAAAAAAAAAGGGAGGGGGGGCACTCGGACATGTTCGGATGATTTTCACAGGGAAGAAAGGAAAAGGAAAGGAAAAAGGAAAAAGGAAAAATAAGAAAGACACAAAAAGCAGGAAAAGAACCATGAGCCACAATATCCCCCGGAGCTCATACCTAACTTGGTAACAGCCTCTCTTTCTCATACTTCTCAAGACCCGAGATCCTGAGGACGCAAGATCGATCTTCCTACCCAGATCTTCCCTGATGTGCTTTGTCCCATGCCGCATCCCGGGATCTTTGATCGGAGAATGCCAGTGTGATTGGCGCATCGTCAACCCATGAATATGGAACTTGCGACTGTGTTCCCCGGCACTAACAATGCACGCCATGCGCCCTGTTCCTCGCAAGGCAGTCCCCTTGCCTGGCATTATTATTATTATTATTATTATTTTGATAGCTGAAACAAAGGCAATATGCATTACCGATACCCAATCATCATGGAATATTGAAGCACAGATGGGGGAGAAAAGGAAAAGAAAAAAGAAAGATTTATGCCACGCGACCTGATACATTATTGCATAGCTCGTTGCTTTTTTCTTCTCCTCCCTCTTTCCTCCCCGGCTTCGATCTTTCTCTTACTCGTATACTGCTCTCTATTACGTACATGCCGAGGAGGCAACCTTGCAACGCCGACATATGTGTACCTACATCTATATCTTCTACCGAGGTCCCATACTGCATATCCTATTCGAAAAGATCGTCTGGCGCTGTAAAGTTAATCTCACAAATGACATCGAATAGGATTAAATAACACCGCTTTCTCCTTATCCGTACATCATATTCCCAGAACAGATATGCAATATATATATATATATATTTTTTTTTTCAATTCACATGTAGTAACTCTACGCCACGACCGCGTGGAAAACGCCGTTCCGCATATAGTTTCCAGCAAGGGGAGCGCAGTTTAGGCCTACAGACTGCGTCGCCACTATTGATCGAGTGGCATAGTGCCTACTGTACGCATACCCCCCTTATCGACTTACCTTGGATGGTAAGCATGTAGGCAATCTCCGTGTCTACATATTTCTCCGATCGATTCTCTATACCGAGAGAAAGAGAGAGAGAGGAGGGGAAGTGGTCGAACTAGACTCGGGGAAGGCGGGAGAGCCTAGTGTGGCGGTTTAAGTGATTAGCGCTGTTGCTGCACTATTGGTATAATGTTACCTACAAGTTTTAGTAGGTATAGTTAATGTAGTTAATAGAATTCGAATCTCAACGGAATAATGGCGAGCAGCTAGCTGACTTTATTCTGCGAACAGACACCCTCTTTCCCCTCACCTTATGTAGTCAGCTGGCATGGCTCTTTTCACCGCCATGTCGATATCAAGATGTCACCGCCACGTTTAGTGAACGCTACTGCATAGAATCAACCCCCTTATGTCATTCTGTCGGTGCAACGCTTAACACTTTTGTTGTCTAGGGTTGACTTGGACACCGCTCATTGTATGCTTCCTGTTTATGTGCGTGGATTGGGTGAAAACTGGACTATACATACATTCAACCCAACGCTGTGCACGGCCTTCTCAATCTTGGACAACGCAAAGGGGGAGAAAGTTTCAAACAAAATGGCCATGTCAGAAGGAAAACAAAAAAATGAAACAGACTTTTCTCGATTTGCAACTGTTCAATCGACGATCCTTGATCTCATCGCTTCGACACTCAACCATGCCATCCCAACATATGAAACACCCACCCAGACCTCGAGAAAAAAAAAGTATTTTGTTTCGAGTAAAAGAAATTGACTTTTTCCCCCCTGCATTCCTTTTCGGTTGCCTCGATCTCTCCTGTCAGGGAACCCCCCTGAGTACTTGCATCAGAAAAAGTCTGCGGCCTCGATACATGTACATGCAATGAAGCACAGACACCCGCGCCACACCAGGACCCATCTAGGCGCATTGGAACGGCCACAGACGAGACCTGATCCATGCAGGCAGCATGGGCAGTGGACAATTTTTTCACTCAGCTGCTGTAGCGATCGGCCCGAGAGATACCAAGGGAGGCAAATCCGGGTTCCGCGAGCCACTCACATTGGCGAAGGCGAGGTTATTCCTTTCTCTAAGGCTGTGGGGAAGCTGAGCAATCCGGGATCGAGCCCATTGCTTGACACTGGCGGAGACAGCGGAGACGGGATGAGGGCTTGGACTGAATCCAGCCGATTGGCTTTTATGCTATTGAGAGGAGGCGACGGCGCCGTCATTGTCAAGCAGGCCAGCCTCCTTAGCGAGCTGGAAGAATCTGCCACCTCGCTTGATCAGCTCCGCTGGCGTGTCGAATTCCGCCACTCGACCCTTGTCTAGCACGACAATTCGATCCGAGTCAATGATCGTGTTGATTCGGTGCGCGATCGTGATGATGGTACGATCTTGGAGATGATGCTGCGCGCAGGGTCCGCTGGAGCAGCGCGTCCGTCTCCACGTCAACCGCGGCCTAGTTCGCTGCTGTCAGCTAACGTTCTTGCCTAGATAGGAAAATGGAAAAGGGGGTAAGGGGGTGCTCACTGTGGCCTCGTCCAGGACAAGTATGTTGCTGGGCGTTAGCAATGCCCGCGCGAGGGATACCAGCTGACGCTGGCCTTGGCTCAGGTTCGATCCTGTTATCGTTTTGTGTCAGATATTGATGCCTGAGGTAAGTTCTTGTTGAACTATTCACTAACCTCCCTCTTGAATC
The DNA here is from genome assembly GCF_028826965.1 of Penicillium alfredii. Lineage (NCBI taxonomy): Eukaryota > Fungi > Ascomycota > Eurotiomycetes > Eurotiales > Aspergillaceae > Penicillium > Penicillium alfredii. The sequence continues at coordinate 1,423,231 of NW_026622701.1, read as the reverse complement.
TCCGCGTCCAGCTGGCCCTCCATTTGAGAGACATGTTCCTTCAATTTTGCGTGGTCTAGATTTTAGATTTCAATCAGTCATGTTGTCCAAGCCAGATAGAGGTAGCTGAGATTGACAAACCTAGAACACTCCAAAGTTCGGTATCGTCGTGGACATGCCGGGGGTCCAGGTTATCACGCAGGGTACCTTCGAACATGGCAGGATCCTGAGGAATAATGGCGAGACGGCCACGCAGGTCAAACAAGCCAATGGTCGACACATCGAGCCCGTCAATGCTGTAGTCAAATTAGCACACAGTAGACAAAACAAAATCTTGGCATGTAGTCTGCCTTACCTGATGTTGCCACTAGCAGCCTCGATGATCCGGAAGAGAGCCAAGGTAAGTGAACTCTTTCCAGCACCTGTCCGGCCAACGACACCAATCTTTTCGCGGGGCTTGATATCAAGGCTGACATCCTTCAGCACCAGATCGAGCCCCGCACGGTAACGAGTGCTATAGTCCTTGAAGGAAACAGCACCTTGAGCCGGCCAGCCGATAGCAGGACGACGCTTGAAAATCACCTCAGGTGCCTCGCTGGGCAGGTTGGCGTACTCGAGCACCCGCTCAACAGACACAATGTTGGTCTCCACCTCCACGGTCTGACGAACGATCCAGTTCAAAGACTGAGTGATCTGAAGAGCATAGGACATGGCCAGCCCGACCATGCCGGCCGAGAGACCACTTCCAGTCGCGACTGACACGATAGCGAGCCCTGCAGACGCCAGAATGATAATTGAACCGATGAACTCGAGACGGACGGCCAGCCAGCGGTTGGCACTGATTGACGGGAAGTAGGCTCGAAGATTGGCATCCATACGCCATTCATTCTCAAGTGCGAACCGGTTCTCTTGTCGGTAGGCTCGGATAGTTGAGATTCCTCCCAAAGACTCCTGGAAATGGGCGTAGATTGGGCTTCGAGTGACGCTGTCGAGGCGCTTCAACTCACGGGAAGTCCTCAGGTAGTACTTTTGGTAGCTGAGGTAGACATAACTCAGCGGGATGACCAGCAGCATGAAAGCTGGAGTCGAAGCTGCAATGACAACCATAGTAAACACCGCACGGGCAGAGTTGGCAAAGAGCATATTGAACGTGCGAGCCAATACCTCGTCAACACGGTAGACATCACTGGAGAAACGGTTCAAAATCCGGCCAGACGGTGTGGTTTCAAAAAAGCTCATGGGGGAGCGGAAGATGGCAAATGCCATTCGCTCATGCAGTTTCCGAGAAGCCTCGATCGAGCAGAAGATCCACAGGATCAGGTTCTGGAGGATGACCAGGACAGACGAGCCCAGACCAAACGCCAGGTAAATCCCGATAAACTTGCCCGTGCTAGCGTTAGATCCATGTGCTTCGTTTGACTCGGTCCAGCTTTTCAACCAGAAGTTGCCGAGCACCTGGGCGGTTTGCGAGGCCACAAGAGCAAGCAGATAAAAGGTGACTGCACCGATGTTGCTGTTCTTTGCATATTCACCATATACACTCCACTTGACTTTGCCCTGCTGCGAGGTTTCCTGCGTTTGCTTGCTCTTGAGCATATTCTCTTCATCTCCCAGTTTGCGTCTTGGCCCTTGCCAGCTTGCGGTGCTAGCACGACGCAGAGTGACAGTGCTGGTTTTTCTCTGGGGTTTGCTAGCCGACTTAATGGGGACAAGAGAGCCAGGTTGTTCTACCTCTTCGCTGTCTGTGCTGTCGTCTCCTTGCTCGACGACGGCTGTTGTGTCGGAGCTGTCAGGGCTGGCGAGACCATTCTCGGATCCACTAACAGCGCCTTCGTCGTCTGATTCAGCCAGGGTTGTGCGGACAAGGTTGGCAATTTCGCCCTTCATGGCTAGCAGTTGCTCGTAAGTGCCCTTTTCGATGATAGTTTTATCACGCAGCAGGCCAATGAAATCAGCCTCCTTGAGAACTGTGATTGCGTTGGTCGCGAGAATGCGTGTCTTGCCGTTAAGAATACCAGACCGCCCAAGCACCTTGTTGATAATGTGGCGCCCGACATGCTGGTCCACGGCCGAGAGAACATCATCCAGAAGGTAGATATCTGCTCGGGCGTAGACCGCACGGGCAAGGGTCAATCGTGCCTTTTGTCCTCCTGACAGAGAGATTCCGCGTTCGCCAACTTCAGTCTGATCACCATCGGGCAGGTTCTTGAAGTCATCGAGTAGAGCACAAGCTTCAACAGTGAGATCGTAGAAGGCGGGATCCCATCGATGCCCAAAGACAATATTTTCCCGGACGCTAGCGTTCATCACCCACGGCGCTTGTGCAACATATGCGACGCGTCCACGCACAACCACCTCTCCCTGGGTTTTCCAAAGATCGCCTAGCAAGGCTTGGAGCAGCGAAGACTTGCCCGACCCGACCCGGCCAACGATGCAACTGAGTTCACCCTTGCGAGCGCTAAGGTCGATGTTCTTCAGAACAGTTGTTTGGGTGTAGCGGTTCCATGTAAACGAGGCATCATGCACACGCACGGACTCATCACCCGTATGTTCCACGGGGTCTTCGAATCGGACGGCATCAGTTTGGAGTTCCTCTGCGGTGAAGTAGGCCATCAATCGTTGCACCGCCACAGAAGATTCAATGACCGAAGTGATCACCATGGGGAGAATCGAAAGCGGGAAGGTGAGCAGGTTAAAGAGAGTCAACGCAGGGAAAACAATTTCCGTGGTCAATGGGCGGTCACTTGTCAGAACGAAGACGGAAAATGTCGAGCAAGACACAAGGAAAGGAGTGGACATCCAGGTGAAGTTCGCAATGGATTGCGTGGCCCCAATTTTCCGAAGCGTGTTCAATTCCAGGTCATTCCGGATATGACTGAGCTTGTTCATAAAGGCAGTGTTCCAAGCATAGAGCTTAATGCTCTTAATGTTGTTCAGAATCTCGGTCATCAATCGGGTCCTCGAGTCTTTGTTCTTCATCTGGGAGATCTGCAGCGTCTTCATCATCCGTGCAATCACACCATTCAATGGGATCATCAGGATCATCACTCCCACACCGGCAAACATGCTGGCACCAACAAGCTGGTAGAGAGACACCATGCACAGAGTGATTTGGAATGGAGCAGAAATTAGCTGAGTGCCGAATTGAGTCAAATCAGACAGCCGTTGTTGGTCAACAGCCATGTGGTTGACAATATCACCAGTGGTCTTGGCCGCGCGTCCTTCGCTCGACAATCGCAATGATTTTGCGTAGATCAGGGCAGTCAGGGCTGATTTGACTCGCATGCCAGTATCGAAGGCTCGCTGGAAATATTGATGGAGACAGCTAGTCTGGCAGACCGAGACAACGAACATGGCCAGGGCGATGGCAACGCCTCTGATGATGGGCTGGGGATCCGGGCTTCGGTACGAATCGATGAAGGCGATCAGAAGACGCAGGAGCTGCGGTTGAACAAAGGCAAGCATGTCACTGCCCGATTTAATGATGGCACCCCGAAGGTAGGGCCCTCCAAAAGCCTTGAAAAGTGCCATCCAGAGGGACGGTTTCTTCTTCTCAAGCTGTTCCTCCCATGCCTCTCGCAGATCGTCATACGTGACTCGAGTAGTGTCGCGGCGGCGAAGATTCCACAGATCATCTTGCGTCAGGAAATTATTGTATCCGAACTTCATCATCGGAGTCATCCAGCTGAAAGTGAGGACGGAGAAAATATCCGCATAATTGTAGGGGCATTCATCTTCATCGCCCAATGCATCGTAGGCACTCTGCTTCTTCGGCACGAAGTATTCCAGCACGAACTCCAACAGCGCAAGACCCAAGCTCACGTTGACACAAACAAAGTAAGGGGGTCGATGCAGGTATTCCTGTCGCGCGACGAGTGACCGCAGCTTGACGGCATATGCAATATTGAAAAAGAGCCAGTAGAAAAGTACGACCCCATTAGGCTGCCGACTTCGCCAGTGTTCGAAATACTGCACCATATATATCACACCAAGCGAGACAATTGTCGAGATCGACGACCAGAAGCGAAAGTCGGCCCAGAAAGTTTGGGGTTGCGACTCGACCTGAAGAGCTGCTTGCAGGCCAGAGACAAAAATCAGAGCGGCGAGCACGACCTATACGTCGACGACCGGTCAGAAACACGGCCGCGCCATGTGGAGAGGGGATCTGGAATGTACTGACCAACTTGGCGTAGAAGTGCCAGTTCTTCGAGACAGGCGACGGGATGCGCTTCTTCAGCAAAAGCCACAGTGCAGCGACACCCGCCAGCGTGCCCCAAACGGCCACCACCGCCACAATCACATCCAAGAAGCATGGTGTCAAATCGAATCGGGATGAGCTGATCGGGCCCCAGCCCTCGACATCACTGCAGAAGGGCTGTCGGGCGTCGAATGGCGATCCGGGGCGAGAATGCAACAGGGATCCCGTGCCCCCGAGCACCTCCTGGGAATGGCCATCCAGCATTTTCCGAACAAGCAACGGCACCCCCCGTATTTCCTTTCTTTTGTGCAGACAAGCAAGGATGAAGAGAAAGAAAAGGCCTTCGGGTCGAGAGCTCGCAGGATGCTTACTAAAAGCCGTTCCGAGCTCCACTTGCGGCGTCGGGGCTGTTTACCGCAAATAGGCAAAAGGGAAATCCCTTGATAACGAGAAATACGTTATTCTTACAGAGCCTTTTTTTTATGCTTGGATTTACTGTATTTCTGGCTCCTAGTTTCATGGCTCTGCTTGAATCTCCCGAGTCCACGGCATGGGACATTGCGACTTGGTCACCTGACATTACGTCTGTCGGCGATAAGCCTTGATTAATAATTTAAGCCCGAGGCCCGGGGATTTTCGACGGATGGTGGGTTGAACAAATTGCAATTAGCAAGCTTCTTATTGGCTCTGCTGTTGCTGTTTTGTGTACAATCTTTGAACTAAAATTCTGGGTGCGTAGGCCTTGTGGAATAGTTCGTTGCCGGGTCCCTGTAGGTATTTCTCTGGATCAGTCCAGGCAATATATATCTGCTGGCCAGGACATCAAGGCCAATTATCAAACTACATTATATTGCACCATAGAAACCAAGAAATGTAGATTCATAATACTAACAAAACCCCACAACAAATATAGAATATATTCTCCTTTTCCTTCTTTTGGGCTATGAACTGCGCAGGTGAACATCAACAAACACAATGACGTAACCGCAGATGTACCACCAAGTCACGTGTACTCCAAGTAGCCATTCTAAAAGAGAAAAAGAATAGGAGAAAAAGGGACATGATTACCTGCAGGAAATCGAAGGATCAGAGCCTCGCGACTGGCGGGATGGTGTTCGAGTTCAAAGCCTCCAACATTACCCACTATGAGTCAGGCCCAAATCGGAGGCCGATTTAGTCATAGTTTATGGGCGTGTTCCAGCACAGCCTGAAAATTCTTATACTCATGGAGGAATGAAAAATGGCTATGCAAGGCCTCCAGAATTCGTGTGACTCAATATCAGTTAGAATATCTACCCATTGGTAACATTTAAAAAGGAAAACAAGCCGACACAGAAGTCATCAAAAAAGCTCACCTTCCCGAGGCGGTCAGAATCTGCCTATCGGCGTCATTGGTGGGGCACTGGGATTGCGCGCTTTTAACATACCTTTCTGCGAGTAGAAGGCAACATGGTGGAATCGGCTCGGATAGAGGAGCTCTTGAAGAGACCTCTCTATGGTGGGTTCTTGATCTTCTCAGAAATCAAGACTGTCCCAGCTGACCAGCGACAGTATATGATCTTCCACCAGAGCTTCTCGCGACGCTTGCGCCAAAAACCACAAATCAAGTCCCTGCTGAACCCGACTCCGAGCCCACCCCGGAAGACCCTGAAAGTACAGTACAAGAGCTAGCGATCGCAAATTCTACATCATGCTCTCTGTGCAAGGTCCCCTACCAGAACGTGCAGGAGCAGCGCAGTCACGTCCGATCAGACCACCACCGGTATAACCTCAAGGCCCAATTGCGCGGGAATGCCACCCTCGATGAAGTCCAATTTTCGAAAGCAGTCGGAGAGCTGGATGAATCTATATCAGGGTCGGAGTCATCGGAGTCAGAAGATGAAGAGACCGACGCCGGCGCGGATACAACGCTGACGGCCCTGCTGAAAAAGCAGGCCAAGCTATCTCAGACGAACGAAGAAGCGACGACAGTGAAACGGGGCTCACCAAAGCATCCGGTTTTCTGGCTGTCGAGCTCAAGCTTGCCATCCAACAAATCCCTGGGTATCTATAGGGCGATCTTCTCCAATGTCGAACAAGATGAGCTCGGTCACCTGGTTGATTCTTTACGAAGAAAGCAGCTGGCAGCCGTCAATGTGCGCACAGATAACGCGAGCTCTCCACAAGCTCCCAATACTTCTAACCCTCACATGTTCATGTGTATGATCGGCGGTGGCCATTTCGCAGCAATGCTAGTGTCGTTGGCGCCCGAGATTCATCGGAAACAGGGAGGCGTCGAGGAGAGACAGGCCAGGGTCATTGCACACAAGACATTCCACCGATACACGACCCGACGAAAGCAGGGTGGCTCACAGTCTGCCAGCGACGCTTCTCGAGGTGCTGCTCACTCGGCGGGGTCGAGCCTGCGACGCTACAATGAAGCCGAGCTAGAGAAGGATATTCGAGAACTGCTGGCCGACTGGCGGAAAGAAATTGATACTGCCGAGCTCTTGTTCATTCGCGCCGCGGGAAAGACAAATCGAAGAATTCTCTTTGGTCAATACGATGGGCAAGTCCTCCGGTCGAATGATCCCCGACTGAGAGGATTTCCCTTCAGCACTCGTCGGGCGACGCAGGCCGAGCTCATGCGGTGCTTCAAGGAGCTGACCCGCGTGAAGGTGAGCGAGGTAGATGAGGCTGCGCTAGCTGCCGCAGAAGCCAAGAAACGCGAGGAAGTGTCAAAGCCACCCACGCCTCGGCCGCAACCCCAGAAGCCGAAAATGTCCAAGGAAGAAGAGGCGGCGCTGTTACACACCACTCAGATCCAAGCCATGATTCGCCGCTCCAAAGTACCTGCCCTGATGTCCTACCTATCGAACAACTCCATCTCCTCCTCTTTCACCTTCCAGCCGACCGACTCGCCACAGAACTTTCGCTGCCCTACTCCCCTCCATTTGGCCGCAAACCTGAACTCATCAGCTGTTGTCACAGCGCTTCTCACTCGAGCCGGATCAGATCCGACTGCAGTCAACAGCGAAGGCAAGACCCCGTTCGAGATCGCAGGCGATCGAGCCACCCGCGATGCTTTTCGCGTCGCTCGTCACGAACTGGGCGGATCGAAATGGGACTGGAATGCAGCCAAGGTTCCATCGGCAGTCTCTAAATCTGATGCCGAGAGTCGGGCTGAGCGAGAGCGAAAGACCGCCGAAGATGAGGAGACAAATCGACGCAAGGCCGGAATGGATCGCTTGAAGCGAGAAGATGTCGAGAGGGCTACCCAGCAAAAATTCACCAAGTCTGGTGGTCGGACACTGGGGGCTGTGGAGAAGACTGCAGCGGAGAAACGCGATGAGGAAACTCGGGGTATGACCCCAGAGATGAGAATGCGACTGGAACGAGAACGCCGAGCAAGGGCTGCTGAAGAGCGCTTTCGGCGAATGCAGGGCCATTGAGTTCTTTCTTTGCAGCTATCCTGAGCTTGAATTTTGTACAGGAGTGATGCGGTTTTCCATGGTGTTGTGTATATGGTAGAAAGCACATAGAGTCGGAACGGTCACATGTTCTGGGTGTTCGCATCCATCATTTCTCCCATCTTCCACTTTGCTTCATTTACACTCTTCGTATCATCAATTCTGCACTGGCAATGGCCCACATGCCTTGGTCCTCTCCATCACTCTCAGCATCGGGTGCCAAATGCCTGGTGGGTACACTGGTCCGATGGGACCCCGATACCCGCAAGGCCAGCGACCCACTGGATGTCTATAGCAGCGACGAAGTCTACATCGGACGAGATAAGAAAAACTGGTACTTCAAGTTTGATATAGAGAATATGCATGTTGATTGCCTCAGCTAACCCTGGACTGTTCTGGTTCAGCCAATATGTCATCCAGAATCCTTTCGTGTCCAACAAGCACCTCCGTATCTACTCCATCCTGTTTGACCAGGAAAACCCGCAGGAGGTTCCACCCTTGGTGTATGCCCAGGACCTGTCCATGAATGGGACATTGTGGAATGAGTACCCGATGGGCAAAGCCAATGGCAGTTTCCTGCTCAGCGATGGCGATGTCCTCCGAGTCACAGCGGGTGTTTACCTTCGGTTTCGCTCGGCTGGCTACTCAGAAGAAAATCGAATGAGCTACCTGCAGCGCATCGAGATGCAAGTAAGTATATATAGGATCTGTTTGGAATATGCTTTTCTGGTTATTAGAAACTAATTTTGATTTTGTGCCAGGAATTCAAGGACCGCTATGTAATTACCCAGCGCCTCTTAGGCTCTGGCGCCTATGGACGTGTCCATATGGCCTTCAAGAGGGAGAGTGGCCAGCAGTTGGCTTGCAAGATTGTTGATCTTCAATCCCTGAAAGCCAAAGCCATTGCACACATGGACGAAGAGCAAAAGTCCAAATTCTTCGCAGGCCGTGCTAAATCCACACCGAAAGATGTCGTTGCATTACGTAGAGACAGTCTTCAAGAGACAGCCATTTGCAACCGAACCGAACTCTACCAGCGAGAGGCATTAATTCTGGCGAAACTTTCTCATGTAAGTTTATTGGTCACGGACAAGCATTGCATTGCATCCAGCTGAGATCCGCAGCCAAACATTATCAGCGTCGAAAAGGTCATTCGCTCAAGCAACACGATGTCAGTGATCAATCATTCAAGGAAAGATAGTGTGCCATGTCTGATACATATCCCACAGCTATCTGTTTCAAGAGCTCGTGACTGCAGGTGACCTCTTCTCCTTCATCAGTTACAAAGGAGGAAGACTCGAGGACGACGCAGCGGCCATGATCATTCACCAGATCCTGTTTGCACTGGAATATCTGCATGACCAAAACATCGTGCATCGAGATTTGAAGCCAGACAACATTCTCATGACCTCGCTTGCGGATGGAGGCAGAGTTGTTCTCACAGACTTTGGATGTGCCCGACTGGTGAATCTGCCTGCCCAGCGCATGTCGACCATAGTTGGCACCATGGAATACTGCGCACCGTAAGTGGCCATATTTCTTCTGGGCTCAGAATTTAACATGGATTGATTTCTGTAAAAGGGGAGGTAAACTCATCGAATCGACGAGGCTACACTAAAGCCGTTGATCTATGGTCATTGGGCTGCGTCACTGCCGTTGTGGTGACCGGCTGTACACCGTTTGAAGAACAGCAGAGTTCTATGGCGACTGCTCTTACAGAGCTTGAGCGTGAGCTGACGAGACTCCATATAGGCTCTTGCGCTAAAGACTTCTTGCACAAGATGCTGGTTACAGACGAGAGCAAGCGGCTGGATGTCAAGCAGGCGCTGGATCATGAGTGGTTCAAGAACCCAACGCATCAACGCGAGTTTGAGGAGCTGTATCACCGATCTATCAAGGATTGGAAGCCGAGACTGAGCTCTCATGAGGAGCCAGTGATTGTCGACCTCTCCAATTATATTCGTGGTGCTGGCAGGTATCTGTCTTCGGTGTCTGGCACTGTTCACAAGCTCGAGGACTTTTCTCAGGGTGCATCGATTGATCACATATCAGAGTCTTCCTATGGCGAGTCTCAAACGCACAAGACCATCTCATCGAAGCTTTCCACGCCCTCGAATGCTTTGCGTCCACCGCATGGGGTGTTGAAGCATGAGAAAATAACCATCCGGAATTTCGGACCTCGAGCTGTGAAGAATGACAAATGGAGTCAGAGCCAGAGACCACAGAGACTTCTGCAGCAATCAGAATCCAGAGACAAGGGATCTGATCTGGCCCATTCCAACTCAAAACCTGTTCCACACCAGCCGGCTGCCAGTGCAACAAATGACACCAGCACCTGCGTGAATCGTCAAATCTTTTTCAAGAGAATTCGTCGAGAGACATCTCTTGCCTTCGCCCAAGTATCTCTTCCCGACATGAGCACAGTCCAGCAGCCACCTATTCTCTCTCCCAAAAGCCTGACTGTGACTCGACCTGTAGCCGAGAAACCGTTCAAAAGAATTCGAGCTGCTAGAGACCCGAGTGTGGAAGAGGACGAGGTCTATGAGGAAGTGCAGAACCCGGTTACTGGCAAACGACAGCGACGAATTTACGGCAAAGAGATTGATCTGCTGAAGGAGTTGCTGTAGCAGACTCTGCGGGGATTTGTTCGACACGTCGGGATTTCAGGAAACAGCTTAACTTGATTTGATGGGGATACGAAGGACGAAATCGAAGGAAGGCTGGATTTCTTTTTAATAAGGGGATTTTTTCTGTTTTCTTTCCTTTTTCAAAACGAAATGGCGGGATATTATTATGCAATTGTGACAGCTGGGTATACTTTCTTCAATATGGTTATCTCGGTAGAAGCATTGATGGAATCTTTGAAATAGGGTACCTGCATTCTTGAGATAATCATAGATTTTTACATCTGTCGTGTCGATGCAGGGTATAGTTTGTGTACATGTAAACATGGCTGGAGAATAAAGACTAGCTTTGCTGCATGCAAGTAATATGCAAGTAGAGCTGAATGAGAGGCTAGGCTGGAAGTCCACGAGATACATGCAAGCCATCGTGCAGCAAGATCTTGGGATGCAGTCTGCATAGGAACCATGTAGGCCCATAACCCCATTACGTGTGAGTTGAGCAGGTACAAGACCAAAGACAAGTTAACTCGTTCGTTGCCACAAGATCCAGGAGACATGGGCCAGCACAATCTCGGACTAGGCAGCTGGGCTGGCATCTCTGTCAGCTGGAAAGGAGTGAAACATGTCTCCACCATGACGGAAAGCCGTCGTACGAGTCGAGGCCAATTATCGCCCCTGGAAAACTATCATCATTGCCGCAAGGTTTTAGGTGACCAGTGCCCAAAGATCAAGTTGGAAAGGGGGCAATGAACTAATGAGATCAAGAAGCGAGAGGGATAGAATCTTGTGGGTATAGACTCATCCTGAAATCACTCCATCGGTTGAATCCAGAGACTTCCATAGCAGTGAATGGTAGAGCAAAAAAGGGAATGACATCTCCCCCCTCTTCCCTTTCCCAGGGGGTCGCCACCCAGGTAATAGTTCGTGATGCAACTACCCACAGTGGCACAGGAGGGCGAGTGGAAGACATTGCCCTGGATAAGCAACGAAAGAGGAGGGGGAAGGAGAGCATGGATTGGCTGCGTAGTACTGGGTCCTTTGACAGATCCTGGCTATAGTGGGCTGTGTCGGTCCCTAGATGTCTAGGACCGGTCCAGTGGGCACTGAGCAGGGGCAGTGCGATTGTCGGGTGACCAAGGGGTGGGATGGGCCGAGCACCCTCCTGAGAGCTCAGACAGGAGAAGGAGCTCAGAGTGGGGGGGGAGATGGTGTTGATCAAGTGGGTGTGGTGCCCACGGTTTCACTTGGGAGGCCAATGAGCAGATGCTTGATGGAGCGTATGGCCGGGTATAGACATCCTAGGACTCACTCGAGTTCAATATTTTTTTGCCATAGTGAGTGTTGGCAAAGACATCTGCGGGCCTGAAGAATCTGCGGCTTTTGCCCAAACATTGTGTTGCTATAGGGGGTCTTCCTGAAGACGTAGTTCACTGGCTGTGTCTCAGAAAGATATCAACGATGCAACTCGGTGTCGGCAATAGCGCCGAGTCCATGACAAAAACACATCTACCAAAGGCATTGCCAATGAAATCAAGGATCAAGCAATAGTGGCAGCCTTTGGACAGTATCAAGCCAATGATCACACTCTCTGCGGTCAAAGAATGTGGATATCGTGGTGTATAGGTGGAGCCAAACCGGACAAGGAGGGAAAGACATTTGATGCCAAGAACGTCGTGCATCTATATAGAAACAATACTGTGAGTCAAAAAAGAAAGACGAAGATAGGTGAGACCCTGTATTCACACTGGTCCAACCTATACAGGAGTCTTAGCCCTCGCGGGGCACGGTTGGAGGGGCAACGCAGGACCCAGCCACATCTGTGCATGACGGTTATCGAGGATGTGGAGATGATCGACGTTAGTGGCCGTTGTGGGTAGGATGGGGATATATGTCTTGCATGAGGTTTCTTGCAGGGGTACTTGCAGGGGCAGAGGGTTTGCACAGTCTGCCCTTGGAGGAGGGAACAAGCCCTCGCAAACCCACACGACAAAGGGCTGCGTCTGCCACGATGACTCGGGTGTGTTGTGCATCCCCGTTGCCCTTGGCTCACTTAGTTCCTTGAAGGCTAACCTTGAAGGGGCCTATAGAGGGCTGTGAAAGCACAATGGTTGCATCGGCTTTGTGTATCCCTTGCGTGAGATTGGATTTCCATCGGGGAATGATCCCGAGTACCGAGGGGTTACTTTCACAAAGAGCTGAGGGGCGTGTGGTTCAGCCGCAGTTGTGGATGGGACCAGATCCCTTTGAAAACCCTGAAGGGATCAAAGAGGAGAGAATAGGTGAGGCCGATGGGTTCTGAGAGGGAGGTTGAAGAAGGGAATATCATTTTGTAGTTAGATATTGGATTTAGACATTATTCCTAAGTGCCGACCATGCTAGATTCAATGTGGTTAAGCTGCTGCATCTATCGACGGCCCGTTGCGTGCATCGGGGATTTGGCACTCTCCACTCTCATCCGAAGAGTAAAGAAAGGAAACTAGTAGTGTTCACCGGGGTAACCAGGTCTGCAAGAAGCAAGGGGGGCATTGGAGGAGTAATAGTGGCTGATGAGGTGCAAGAATAGTAGTTGCCCTAGGAGATGGACAGAAACTGAATAGATCCTTGTTCATTCAGTGTCTATTGTACTACACATCTAACAATCCATGTATACAATCCATGAATTGATATAGAAACCACCTGCCTATTTAGGAAAACAATGACATAAGCATCGACAGAAACTTCCCCGCCGCTGATTGGCTGTCGCGTCGCGTAACGCGTACGCGTCGCGTAAACCTTGGAGGCCGAAGGATTCAGGATTCACATTCAAGAAAATCAGCCAAAACCAAAGGCTGAACAGAAAGGCAGGACTCAACACCGGATACTGGATATCCTGTGAGAGGGCTGGTATGGGTAGGGACCAAAACTCCTGGGCAAAGGGCAAGAAGAATGGCAGGAAGAAGGGCAGGTTGGGCCCTACTTGAATCGCATCATAAAACCAGCCGGGTCGCCCGGGGGGGCCAGTGGCAACACACTTTGACCGGAAACCTTCGGGGAGTGCTCGGATGTCCTTTTCTTTTTGTTCGTGGTTCGTTGGTCGTCGCCTCGGTGGTGATATAGGATATAGGTCTTTGTCTGCAGCACACTCGAGGTAGCCACACCTGCAGTGAGATGGTCCCTCGGGCAACTGAAAGAAAATCATACATCATGTATATTGGGGCCGTAGAGAGGGCCCACAGGTCAACCGCATTAGGAAGTGTAATGAGTAAATGTCGCACGTCGATCTTGGTGTCTCAGGGGCCTCGTGGGGGTCCCCCCCTTCTGCAATGTCCTTGCATGGGCCTCCTTTGTGTGTTTCACTGGGACCACGAGCAGAAGAAGAAGAAAAAGAAGGAGGAGGGACTTGGAATCAGCCTGGAAAAGGGAGTGTAGGTATAATAGAAAATGAGAGAGGGCGCAGGGCCGAGGAAAACATTGTAATCCCTCTAATTGATCTCAGTCCTTTGCCGGTTGACATCCGATGACTTCATTCGTTTGAAAAAAAAAACATTCTCTTTGATCTCTTTTCTAATTTATTTTTATTCTTATTTTTATTCTACTTTCTTTCAGTTCTCTTGTCTTTATATCAAACGAAAGAGAAGGAAAGAAACAAGTGGAGGGACGTTTCGGGTGATGTTCGCTTGACCGTTTGCGCCAAATTTCTTTTGTCGGCTGGTTCCCCCCCGCCGACTCTTCGCTCTTTTCCCCCTAAACAACTCTCGCCAACACCCATCAACAACAACCACCCCATCGCATCCCCTCGGAAGCGGTGCAAATCAGAGCGCATTTCGACCATAGTTGCCTCCACTCGTTTTCAATCTCTCAACTCCATCGTCGCGCATCTCAACCGCCTCCGGCGCAATCGCGCACTGCGCACAAATTCGCGCAACCTTGACCAACTCGACTTTCGCTCGCTTTTCGCCCACACAACCCCCAGCCAATCATTCAACCACTGCCGTCTTCGATACGCGCAGACAATACTTCTCTGCGCAAAGATGTTGCTCCCATCTGCCCTCCCCTGCGATGTGCGCCGGTCGTCTCGCTTCACCCCTAGTCGCCTCTTTGCGACTCCTCCCCCCTCCGACAGAAGATCTTCTACAACAGGCAATGGCCTGCTCGGCACCTGTCGCGCTCTCCAGTCACTGTTGAATGGATCACCAGCGCCCTCATCGCGCCGATCCGTTAAACCCCAACGCCTCCAGAGCCCCCTCCCCATCCAGCCCCCGCGTCGCTCACCACGGCTGCGCAAAGTCGCTCGTCCTGCTTCTCCTCGACAAACTCCTGCTCCCACTACCACAGCCCACACTCCCCCTCCCCCACCATCAGCGCCCGCGCGAGGCGCCAACAAGCGGCGACGCGATGAGTCCGACGACGACAGCGACGCAGATCTCGGTCGCCGGGTTTCTACCCCCAAACGCCGCCGGCACGTCCCTTATGACCTGCCTCTCGGCCTCTCCTCGACAGATTTCTATTCCCTCCACTCGCCACCCATCACCCAGTCTCCACCGTCTCCTGCACAACGTCCCATCCATCCGCGCAACCACCCCTCCAGTCCGCGCATCGACCCCGACGCCCCTCTGCCCTCTATCGAAGAATCAGACGAGCCTGCTGGCCCCTCACCCGCACTCAACTGGACTGCCGAAGAAGACCAACACCTGATCGAGGTGGTCCTCGAGAAATTCCGTCTTTCCCAACAAGAGTGGGATGACTGTGCCCGCCAGATGGGCCGTCGGAGCCACTCGCAAGTGGGACACCGATGGAATACTCTCGTTGGCGAAGGTCGCGTCGGGCTGCGCCGTGGACAATGATCTCTTTTTTTTTTTTTCTTTTTTATTCTCTATTTTTCTCTTTCCTTTCACCGATTCGTGTATTATATGATCTCGTGCAAGTGACTGCTTGGCCGACCTGATTCCGTGCTGCAAGAACCCACCCCATGTATTATCTCATTTCTGTTTATTGTTGCTTCTTGGTTTTCTTCGCCGGCACTCAATCACCGTCTTTCGTTTTGCGGTCTGCTTTTTTCTTTCTGTTGATTCGCATCGGGCTATGTGAATATCTCTATCTCTATCTGTGTTCCTGTTTATCGAGGACTATATGTTTTTATTCTTATGTTTCCTCTTTGTGTGATTGATTCATGCACATGCTTGTCGTTTCTTGTTTTTGTGCGACTGTTTTCTGGGCCATATACTATTATCTACTGATCCTGTACTTGTATATCGAGTTATCAAGAAGATACCATTTATTTAGATCACTATGACTTTTGTATTTATTGTAAAGAAGCTTAAGCTTATTTGATATCAGTCTTGCTGTGTCTTGAATGCTTTGCAAAATAGTATGTACGTGGATATGTAGAGGGCCCCATCCAACGCCAGACACCCAGCCTTTGTGCCGAAGAATAACAGATGAAAGAGGAATCCAACCAGATATATGTCTTCCTCGATATGAGCCAGTCAGAAACTACCATTTAGAACCTAAGGAGTCAGTATCAGCAGAAAATTACATATAAATAGGAGATATAGAAAAGAAAAGTGAAAGGCAAAAAAAAAAAAGAGAAAAAGAACATACCGGATCTCGTAACTCCCCGCACGAGTCATGTAACGCACCCACTTGACAGAGCTATAATTACTCTTCTCAAAGACCTTGAGGTAGCGCACAAGCAAGCCGGACGAGGTAAACATGAGCAGCCCAAACGACAGGCTGAGCGGGGGACGGCTCCAGGCCTTCTGGTGGGTCATAGAGGTGAGGGTCGCCTCGGCGTTGAGGACATACTCGCTCTGGCCCGAGAAGCGGGCAATCTTCCAGACGATATTGTTGTGCTCGGGCTCATACTTGGCGCGGCCCTGGCTGGTGCGCTCGGTGGTTTTAGCGGTGTTGAGCGGGGTGGGGATGCGGATGATGACGTTGGTCGCGAACAGCTTGGAGCTGTAGTTGGCCTTGATGGCGACGCTGTACTCGACCTTGGTGGTGCCGATCTCGCGCACGATTGGGTGCACCTTGAACGGCAGGTTGACGTTCTCCGTCGCCCGGTATCGCATCAGCTCGAACTCGCCGTCCGGCGGCACGAACGAGATGATCCGGTCTGCGTCGAACCGCCCCAGCTTAACGCACTGGTGGAACTGGCAGTCTTCCAGTGTCACGGACCCGGCGGCGGCTCGTGTCGCTTTCGATGCCCCGATTCCGCCGCCTGATGCTCCGCCACCACGACCACCTCCTGGCCCGGTCGGCTCGCCGCCGTCCAGGAGGAGCCGGTCATTGAGTCCGAACTTGCATTCTGGTGTGCCTGTGAGATATGCCCGCATAACAATCTGTCCGTTGACATCGGCGCGGAGTACCGTGCCGGTTGCTGACATCAAGAGGTTGACGTCCTCGATCACGTCGACGAATGCTTCGTTTTTGCGGTACTTGATGTCGGACCGCCGCCACGAGAGCGCTCCAGTTGCCTGCATTGTAATCCGACTGGAATCTGTCGGGGAATTGGCGATGGCCGACTTGACTCCCTCGGTCGTAATGTACATTTTCAGCGTATCAGTCTCGGTGTTTTGCGGGTAGCCGAAGTCCAGAATTTCTATCGATCACAAGATCCGCAGTGTCAGCTTCGGCTTTAATCGAATTCAATGATTAATCCGGAGCCATAACAAGGGCAGCACTCACCGTCAAGCAACTCGTAGATCAGCACAAAGTTATTCTTTACGGCTTCCTCGTCCAATTTGCCGAAGTAGCTCTTCCCCAGCACCACCAGCCGATACAGGAACTCAAACACCAGCGCGGCATTGGCATTACTCTTAGTCACAGCTACCAAATAGATATTCTCGTGCTTGACATGGCTGAAAGTCGTCGAGCCCAGGGTCAGGATCGGCGAGCGCACCTGCGGATTGGAGATGACCTGGATGCGGAAGATATCGGCGAGGCGGGGGCGGCAATCACTGCGGAATGCGCGGAAGATGAGGTTCTCCCCCTTCTGGTTGAAGATGAGGATGCCCGAGAGCATAGTGGGTGAATCGAGGGCTCATGTGGTTTGGAGGTGCAAGAAGCTCGAGAACGGGGGGAGGGAGATGTGGGGGGGGGAAGAGTGGATCGACACCGCCTGAACCATCTCTCACATGGCGACACTGTCACTTCCCTCCTACGCGCATTTCTCCCCGACACGAATTTATGGCGATTGCTTACCTGCAAAGATGACGAGATTCATCACTAAATGGTTTAGACGGGAGAAAACACACGAGCATATTCCGCGGCCCTCCGAGCCCGGTGCTATCGGGATCCCCGATTCCACCTGCGAAATCAACGGGGATCCCTTCAACCAGAGCAAACTACCCATTCCAGCAGAAGAGCAGCGCCAGCTTAGGATTGACAGTCCACGCAACCCCCAACACCAGAGCCGCTTTTTCCAGCTCCCGCCAGAAATCCGGCGATTGATTTACATCGAGTTGCTGGGTGGTTGCCGCGTACACATTGACTATGCGTTCAAGTGGCCGCCATTATTTGGGCCACAAAAGAAATCAAGAGATCGCAAACGTTCCTGGCAGTGGTGGCACGTCGTGTGTGAGGGGGGCCATTCATTCATCGAAGATCATGACTCAGATTCCTGTAACGACTTCGGCGACGAAGCCCACGATGCCAGGAAGTTCAAGTGGAACACTGCACCTCCCGGGACAAAAATTGTGGCAGTCCACTGGTTAACGTGTTGTCAGATGGCGTTAGTCAATTCCTTCGATATCCATGTTCATGGCAACGAAAGAGAAGAACAGAAAGAAAAAGCTCACAATGCAACAGATACGAAGAAGCATTGCCAATCCTCTATGGCTCCAATATCTTTGTGACACGCCATAAGCTCGACACTCCATTCCACATGGCTAGAATCCTCCTGCCAGACTACACTTCTCTTATTACATCTATGGACATTTCTATCCACATTGGGGGCCCTCACACTAACCCACCAGAGATAACCGGGGAGTGGGCAAAGTTCTACCCAGCCTTTTTTGAGCTGTTCCATCACACATTCCGCAACGTTTGTCGGCTGCGCTTGACGATGCGCCTGAAGCCGGTGCAGGTCTGTCCCGATGCCATGACTGACAAGAACCTCGACATCTTTCTTGCCCCGTGGGAGGCTCTTGCCGCTAGCCGCGACTGGACAAAGCTGGACCTGTGTGTCCCGGAAGACTGGTATGGTTGTCTGACAGGGAGAGCTGCAGGCCACAAGAAGTGGACATTGAGCAAAACCCAGTGGTCTGGTAGTTCTTATTTCCCCCGGCGAGAATGCGTATAGCCATGACTTCTGTGCTTGATGGATTTGATTTTCATAAACTTATAGCTACAACACTCACATGAAGGGGATCTTCTATTTTTATGCAGCTATTTTTCATCATAGATCTACTTCTGGAGGCTTTTCAGACGCTACGTGAAGTAGCTACCTCCTATGATACGGAGGTCATGAGAGAGGCACGCAGCACGGCGGTTTTACTTGTCAAGCTGCACCAGCGACGAAAGGAGCAAGATGCCAAGGCCCTGGGCAAACTTATCCAAACAGAGACTGAGCCATCTGATGCTGAGACCCAGCCGTTGGGCATTGCGGAACCTGAGTCCAACCTCGTGAATCAGTCGAATACTTTCTGGGCGGACAAATGCGATCCTGGGCCTTGAAGACTTCGAACTTGATCCGCTGCTCATGGAAGTTCCATGGCCAGCAAATTCTTTCCAAATGGGATTGAAGGTTTATAATTATATCATTCTCTGTATTAAATAAGTTCAAACATGTTTCAATATCCTAGAAATCCTTCTCTCGAATCAAATAGAGCCATTTACAGTTGTCCAAAAACTCACATATCGATTCCTTGGTATCTGGGTATCTACCAAGTAAGCGTAACTATAATTCTACCTCCAGTCCTTGGGGTTAAACATATCTCGGCTCGTAACTATCCGAGTGGAAGCCACGAGGGCTTACGTGTCTCGAAGAATTAGGGCTACCAAGCACACCCATACCGTTTCCACTTATCTCCGCTCGGAGAGATCAGGCTCAGGTATTCGCATCTGTTGCCACACTAGAACATAAATCAATAGATGCCATTTCGAAGAGCCAATAATAGATTACCTTCTTAACACAATAAAGCCGAGAAAGGGCCACAGGTGGGAGTTTTCCCCTGGCAATTCATCTCATCCATTCAACTCAACTTGAGGATCAACGATGCGACTATCACGTCCATAGTCCGCAATGGCATTGTATGGTTCACCTGCTTTTTCAGTTAAAGCTTCCTGTTCCTTCCCTTGTTGTTAGTATTCGCCAGATCTCGACATTGATCTTAGGTCAAATAGATTTATGAATATTGGGAATCATCGCTGGCAGCAGAAAGCCCTTTGTAGGTCAAATCGCCTAGCTATCTGCTTATTAGACATCAAGCTGAAGGGAATGCCCGGATATGGCCAACTATTAACACAAAGAAATGGCCATCACAAGATCGTCTATGGCCCGAAAGTATGTATCGTCGGGAATATTCCCTAGCCATAGAATAACAATGGAACCGAAAATAGTAGACAAATCCCCAGCAGTGAGTAAAAAACAATAAATCTGACAGGATATTAAGGTATCAACAGGCTGGAGGTGGAAGAAAACCGCTGGGAGGGATATCATGCACGCAACATATTACAAAAATATACAGCCAAGAGGGGGAAATGTCGAATGACAATGGCGTTTTGATCAACAGAGGGCGATAGAGAACCTTCAACCAGCCCCTGTGCTGGGTCTGGTGTTTGGCAAGGACGGTCCCTCGCTGGGCACAATGCCAACCTTGGGGTCGGGGATCTGGATATCCAGCGACATGTATGCCGTGCGCCGCAAACTCCAGATGTAGACGCCATCTTTGGCGCCCACTTCGCGGTTCCAGTTCTCCAGCCATTTCTCCACATGTTGCAACTGATTTTTCACCCCAGGAGCATTCAGGTCATCCCACACCCAGCCGGTCAAAAGGCCCATTGCCCCATCAAACCAGTTCCGCAGACTGTATGGATCAAAAGCCTTGACAATTCCATCGTTCACGGTGGCAATCACCTTACGGAATTCTTGCTCTGACAGGAGCGGATCCAGAATCTCCGGGTAGAGATTCGAGAACGTAGGCGCCAAATCACCCTTGATCATCCAGTCGCGTCTAATGCGAATCACTCGCGTTGTATGGTGCTCTTGTGAGCCAACCGGTACGTGGGGATTGAGGTGAGGGAAGCATGGATGGGCAGGGCCCCAGGCCAGCTCCTCGGCGATGTCGGGAGGGGGCTGGCCCGTGTGCGATGGGACGGATGCGATCTGGGATTGGGAACGGAGGGAGGTATGTGACTGGACATGACGGGGTCGGTCATCATCTCGGCGACGACTCCCATCCTGGGCCAAATGGACCTCCTCGGGAGGCCGCAGGTTCTCTACTTCCCTCGCTGCACTCCCGGCGAAGGCGGCAGCCATATCTGCGGGGAACGAGGGTTCACTGCGTCTCTGCCCACGCGGCAGAGCGATACTGGTGCGCCCGCTCTCGGTTTCCCCCTGACTGCGCTCGACCACTAGGCTCGAGGGAGACGGTGTTAGTCGACTCCGTCGTTTCTCGGGGACACTGAGGAGGGGGCGGGAGTCTCGCTGGGCGAGGGGAAGGCTTTCGTCTGAATGGTGCGGCGGTGGGACGGCAATCGGAGTGATCCGGGGGACGTGATTAACGGGGTTCGCGAGTCGGACAGCGGGCGGTCGGAGGAGAGCAGGGAACGATGTTGGACCGGCGAGGGGCGCACACTGCCGCCGCTGTGCTCGAGCGAATGACGCAGTTGCCTCCACGGGGGCGCTGGTGGCACGAAACCCAAAGGAATACTGGCCACGTGAAGAAGGGCGACAGCGGGACTTTTCTTCTCCAACCTCCCTCGTCAGAGGCCAGGGTCGGGTTGTTAAGGACGCCGTTTTGAGAAGGGGGGGAGGTGAAAAGCCAAGAGAGCGAGGTGAGGTGGAGATCGAGGGGAGAAAGTCTCCTGAAGCTACACACACACAACGAGCGTACCACCCACGAAAAAAAACCAAAGAAACGAAGGGAAAGAAGGAGAAAAACGAAGGGCTGGAGAGGAAACAAAGACAAAAAATAACCAATGCACCCCAGATCTTGAATTGTCGGCGCAAATTTGAGGCGAAATCCTTCCCGGGCGATGGACCCCCAAAAGTGGACTACGGATCGATCACCCCCATGATGAGATCCAAGGCAGATTGGCTCTTTTATGGGCCTGTCTATGCCCGACAGGTCAGACTCGAGGCATGAATCGTTTGTGGTTTCACTGTGATGAATCCAATCCCCCTTGTTTCACCTGCCCGAGGCTTTGCCGATGACGTTTGTAAACTGACCTGTATGCCGGGCAAGCTTCCCTTCGACGCAGCTGTCTAACAGGATGAGAAACTGACGGCGTCTTTCCATGAGATGGTGCGGTGGCCTCTCGAACGCTGGAGCTCAGGCGGATCCTACCCCTTTCCACCACATTTTGGCGCGTCTCGGCCAGGAGGGTCGCTTTAAGCGCCTTTACACACAGAATGTCGACGGAATTGATGCCGCGATGCCGCCGCTCGCCAATGAGATCCCTATCAGTCCCCAATGGCAGTTGGCCTATCATCATTCAACTCCGCGGTAGCATCAGCAGGGTGGTATGCCAGAAGTCATGAATCCCGAAATATTCACACAACTGGAAGCACTTACGTGCCCTGACTGCTTTGCTCGCGACGAGGACCCAAGAAAGGGCCCGAATCGTTCTATACAACGAGCGTAACTCCGATCAAGAGGGCGTCACTTCAGTCATCAACGCTGATATCAAATCTTATTCTCACGCCCTCATTGTTGCCGGGACAAGCATGGACATTCTCGGCGTCCGCCAGATCAGGAAGTGTTTGTGTGCCGTCATCCGAGCCCGTCGGGATGTGGGTGACGATTTTCATCAATCACAACCCCAAAATGCGATAGGGATTCCGAGAGTACCTTGACCTAATTGTCTAGGGGTCCTGCGACGAAGTGGCGAAGTTTGATAACCTAAAGCGATGGGATGAGCTATTCAAGCAATCGGTACCACCATCACTCCCATCCAAACAGACCCGCCCCAACGAGGAATATGCCGAGCCAGAGACCGAACGTCCGAAGAGAATGCAAAGGGCTATTGCAGTGTTGATTCCTTCTCCCTCTCTCCAGGCGCCAGTGACGGGCAAGCCGACGAAACCTACCAGGAATAATAGCGGCCATGTCGCTATATTAGTCCGTTCGCTCCTTTCCAAGGATAAATGGGACCGACAGAGCCTGTCGAATACATCCTTGAAGAATTGAGTCTAGGGCATCGCGTGGCATGTAACATGATGAGATCCTGTTCCTTTCACAAATCCACTACATAATGGCACGCGGTACATTGCATACCCAAGTCTTCTCTGGGTCTTGCCACTCTGAGTACCCTTGACTGTATACAACCAGCCTAGCCAGAAACAGGACCCGAAATCTCCAACCTCCCTCTATAGTAGTCTCTCTTCCCTCTCAGCTCGCCCGGAGTAGTTGGTAACACGTGCCTGTGCTCCATGCTGAATCCAAGGTCTGAGGTAAGTAGACCAAGTCTATATATAGATGTCCGGTCTTGTATATGATTAATTTATT
Source organism: Penicillium alfredii (assembly GCF_028826965.1). Taxonomy (NCBI): domain Eukaryota; kingdom Fungi; phylum Ascomycota; class Eurotiomycetes; order Eurotiales; family Aspergillaceae; genus Penicillium; species Penicillium alfredii. The sequence continues at coordinate 1,400,331 of NW_026622701.1, read as the reverse complement.
ATTTTTTTTGTTAGTTATTAGCGGTAGTTTCTTAGGGTTATTATATCAGTTTATTATCCTTAAATTTAACAGTCACTACAAGAATTTATAAAGTGCAACACCGTTTTGCGTTGAACTGACACGTATATCAATCACTGTCACTACCCTCACCGGATCTAGCATGACCTATTCAGAGTTGAACCCGAGTCCATGAAGGCAGGCCGACATCTCGGTTCTTTACTGTCGCCTCTCGGGCTAGGGGATGCTGTACCTCCGTAGTCATCTGCTGAGGACGGTAGCTTCATTGTTTACCCCTAGTGTTTCTGATATACAAATTCTCCGTGTTGGAGAAATATGCCCTGCGTGGTGGTACTGCCTCTGGTATATCCAGAAGCCATCGACATACTTCGCTGGGGGCTACATACTACACTCGTTCTCCCTAGTCCTTTCCATTGCACAACCCTCGCATGAATATTTGGTTGCCAGCTTTAAAACATACTATCGCTGTATCTCACCTTTTTGTCTCGTGGAGACTCAAGAACAAGAGCAATAGTTCCTTTATAAAATTCCAGATTTTATGTCCAGTCACATCAAGAATTAGATAAACATCTGCCGTTCAAAAGAAACATAGAAGAAGAAGAAAAGAAGGGTATCAAATCAACCGCCTACATCTTCCGATTCACCGAAGCCTGCATCCGCCGCATCGCCTGCCGATGGAGATCAGTCATACTCCCCCGCTGCATGCCATCGGCAATGGCATTGCCCAGCTGCGCCGACGAGGCATCACGCATCTGCTGTACAGACCCCCACAAGCTCCTTGGTCGTTCAGAACTCGGAGACCCCAGCGGCGTCGGGGGCTGAGAGCCAACGGATCCCGCCGTTGCGAGATATCCTCACGCACGGAGTGGCGCCAGGCCGCCATGACAGCGGCTGAGCGCCCTGAATCTGCGTCCGCAGATGACGGGGACCGGATGGGCTCGACGCTTTGTATGGTTGTCGAGGATGGGGAGTGGATGGTCTGGCGCTGCAGCATGACGCGGCGTTTGGAAAGTGGGATGTCGTCTTCATCGTCGTCAACTTGGCTTTGACTTGTTTCTTCCTGCTCTTCGTCCCGTTCTTGAGGGATGGATAAGAGTGTTGGCGATGTGAGTGGGGATGGCTCGGCTAGGGAGTGCCACGACTGGTTGCGCGATGTCCAGGGGTCGTATCGGAGGGATGTTGAGGACATCCGGTTGCGCACCATGTTCTCTCGCACTGCTAACAGGGGCGGCGGGCCGCTCCATCGCGGCGAGTTGGTGTTTTCACTGCTTTCTTGTGGTGCGGTAATGGTCAGAAACGGTGCTGACCTCCTGCGCGTTGACGCTGCGGCGTCATCTTGTTCTGGCAGCGATAGGCCAGGTGCTACATGCGGTACTTTCTTCGAGGCTGACGAAGTTCGACATAGGGCTTGTGGAGGTTGGACCTTGTTGGTACTCTGTGCACTGCGCCTTGGTCGTGATCGAGGTACGTCGGCTGATGGTGCCGGCGAGGGAATACCAGAGTGTCGCCGGGTTATCTTCGGGCTTGTTGTGCTCTGGTCCATGAACTCTGGTCGGTTAACAGCCGGCGGTGGTTGCGCATTAAACGGTGTCTGTAGTAGAAGATCCATATCGACTGGAGTTGCGGCTTCTTGAGCTTCGGTTAAGTCTTCCGAGTCATCCTGTAGCTCACTCTCCAAGTAGATAGGCTCGGCATCCGGGGTTTCTGCATCTGCCAGGTTCTTGGCCCATTCATTTGTGCGGTATGAGTGGATGATCCTCGAGGTTTGTTCGGGAATGGATTGGACTGTTGATGTGTCCAATCTCATCTTCTCTTTTCTCTCCGTTTCTTTCTCCGTTTCTTTGGAAGGACGCTGCTGTTCCTGAGTTTTTTCAGCACCGCTCTTTGCATCAACAGCTGATGGTAGTTGTTTTGGTGTGTTGTCCTTGGTTAGGGATTTGTTCTTGGCTGCTGTATCTACAGCGTCGGGAACTGCATCTTTCGAACGGGGTTCCTCGACGTCCAAGTCTTCCGACTTCTTTGGTGCGCTTTCAGCCGGTTGATTCAATCCAGCAGAAATTTCGTTTTCCTTCTCAGGTGCTGTGTCGTTGTCAGGCTTTCTATGATGGCTGTTCCTTTGCGAGAGACTCTGGTCATTCTCAGCGGCTTGACTGCTTGCCTCATTTCTCGTCTCTTGAGCTGTCTGTGGGATGGCCTCAGGGTCTGGCTGTGCTGGGATCTCGGCCTGCTTGGTTTCTTCCGGCGCACTCTTGCCTTCTTGTGATTCTTCATTATCAACTGATTCTTCACGATCGTTGTCTTTGGTCTGATTATGGACACTGGGTGTGATACTGGCGCAGCCGGTGCTCACATCGTGCAGCTCATCCACAACGCCCGCGACAGACGAATTGGTGTCTTCTGGTACAGCCAACGTATCTTCGTGCTGTGAGTCGGTAACATTTGCACCTTCGCGGTTTTGCCATGACATCCGCTTCAAAGAATTGTCTGAGAAGCACCTTGAGCGCAATGCGCCGGCTTCTGAGCCGAACACAGCGCCATGCTCAGATCTATCATCTTGCAAATGCGTCGGGCCAGCTGTATTGCTTGGAACGGGTGTGGTCGCTCTCGGCATCTCTGCTTCCAAATGCTGTGATCCATCATCCGAAGGTTGGACATCGCAATACTGTTCGTCTTGCTCAGCAACCGGGGTGTCAGGAACATCTTGGTTTCCAGAATCCTGGCTTGTCTCGTAGGCAGATGCCCCAACAGAGTCATCGGGGCTCGTCATTTCTTTGATTTCGAACTCGCCCCTCTTCTCGATGTCGGAAGAGCCATACCCATCAGATCCTCGTCGCGAGTCCTCCGCAACGGCGGTTTCAGACAAGGAAGGTGTTTTGCCGCTGTGGCCGTGGCCGTACACGTTCTCCCACTCGGCTCGCTCTTTGACGTTCTTTTCTTTGAGCTGGCGACCAACCTCGGCTTCGGCTTCGTCGTTCTTCTTCTCGTCTTCTTTGCGCGAGTTCTCCTCCTTTGCGCGGCGCTCCTTGATGACCTTCCATAGTCGCAGTTGGGATATCACCCCGCTAGCCGCGACGATGATGATAACGGCGATTTCGACTCGGATGTTGCGTGTGACCGGGTAGGTGTAGGTGTCTGAGGGGAACACGTCCTCGTTCAGGTCTGAGGGAAATGTCAACATGGGCGATACTCACAATCCCATTCCAAAAGAAAAGAAACTCACCCCATATATAGAGCCAGAACTCTTTTAGTCCCGCTTTACTGTAGCAGTCAATCCCAAGCACAAGCGCAGTCGCACCTGAGAATGCGGTGCACGCAATCAACCCATATGAGCGCGTATAGTGGCTGAAAGACAAGCAATAGAACCCCACGGCGAACGCCACGATAAGCCCAACTTTCGGGCCACTGCTGCTGACTAGTCCACCGGATCTCAGTGTCAGGAACCACATGCCGAGACAGAATCCGCCCAGCAGACATCCCAGCCCCTCGGTGATTTCCTTGAACACCAGGGCCAGGCCGCCGAAGATGGCGCCGGTGAAAAAGACGGCTATCAGGTACCCGCCCTGAACAGCGTTGCTCACTGGAGGATTCATCACGTAGACAATCAGGACCTGGGATTGGGAAGTCAGTCATACAATGCTTTGGATGTTATGGCCCGACACTCACAGTCACTCCTAGGGCTGCAAGGAATGCGGTCGAGAGGAATATATGAGCCCTAACAGATATTGTCAGCGGTACAATTAACAATTGAGTGTTTTAAAGCAAACGGCATATACCATTTCTTGCGGACGCCGATAAAGGCCAGAGTCGCGCCGAGTAGCAGCAGTATGATACCTCCGACACCCCAGGCCGGGGTGATCTCCGGCTGAATAGGGAGACCACCCGAATATTTCGGCTTTGTATCATTCTTCGGGTCCTTATCAGAAGACGCACTTGATCCATCGAGCGAAGGAATGGTCGTTGAGGGAGAGGGCGCGGAGTGAGTGTTCGAAACCGTGCTGTCTGCCGTTGTTTCTGTTGAGACATTGGATGTAGTGGTTGACGCAGCGTTGGACCTGGTATCTGTTGTTGTCGATGTCGTATCCGATTGCTGTCTCGGCTCGAGAGTAGGCACAGTGTCAATATCTCGTTGTCCCGAGTCGGCGACGGGAGCTCCGAATACTCCCACGAAGAAAAAGAGAAACAGAGCCCAGGTGAGCAAGGAAGACCACCGCATGTTGGTTATATTGTCAGGCAGCGGACTGCAATTGACCAATATCTTCCCAAGGCAAAAACGGTCAGGTCAAATGGCGAGGATCTATACCAGACGCCGTTCACATATCCAGCACGTATCGGGCCCAGTGGATGTTGGACAAGAATTCAAAAAATAGAAACCCAAATAGATAAAGTCAAAATTCAAACCAAATAGCCCCTGTAGATATCGATAACAAAACAATAGAAAGAGGGGCGTCCAAAGACCCATAGGGCTAGTAAAAGGAACAAGTTGGAACCACGTCCCCGAGATCCCCTGGATATAAACCGCAAATTGACACCGCCAGTCAAAAAAAAAATTCCAGAAGGCCGGGAAATTGTGCATGCAAAATAATCTTCCATTGTTATGGAGCAGCATTGGGTTCGAGTGCCAAGCCACAAGGAATTGGAACCACGCGATGCGACGAGTCTGATGTGCCCCACCGATCGAGCAAGGATCAGCTTGATCAATTATATGCAGTGTGTACCTGTCCCCTCGCGAGAGATCATTACAGGAGCTTCGCCGTTGGGTCATCTCTCGGCCCGTTGCCATCTTGTCGTAACACCATCCCCAGCCTAGGGCTGTTGCACGTTTGGAGGCCCACGGTTAAGAGCAGATAACAATTTGGGGCCCGGTTATCATGCCAATTCGAGGTTGAAGAATCCACGGCACTTTTTTAGTCGCCTTGAGGAAATGCCGTCGATCCATTGCCCAGTCCACCAACGGAATGCGGGCAGTCAAGTCGTGATCTGTCAGATCGAGCGAGCCCAACATGCCAGCCTCACAGGGTATCTGGGCCGCGAGAAGAGTCAACGAGATAAAAAAAACATGGTTCACCGTCGTTGTATCTGTGTGCGCCAGACGGTGAACAGCTGTCAGGAGCGGAGTCGACAGCGCTCGCCATACGAGGACAATAGTGTAAGTAGGGGTGTTCGTGGCAATCGATCTATCGAGTCGACCCTGCAGCTATTGTCCTGCAATGCAGGTCCAATTGTCCTATCACGCCCGTTGGAGACGCCACAATGCTCTGGAGGTGTTGGGCAAGAAAATTGATTTCTTTCCAAGATTGTCGAGTCTCTGCCGTGTCGGGCCAACGCAAGGAGTTGGCAATGCAGCTGAGACAAGAATATCTTAATTTGGCGCTTGCAGGTGTCCATGCGAAATCAGCGGTGGGCAAGGGCCCGCCTGATTTGATTGTTATGATTCTGGGGTAGCATGACTATACTCGACTATGAAAGAGAGAGAGGCTGGAGAAAGAACTTGATCAAGGAGTGAGTCTACAAAGCACGGGGGATTTATATGTATTTTCGACGCTATACTCTACAGCCCATTCTATAGCACATCCAATAGCTAAAAAGCTCCAAAAGCTTTGATAACCTTCCACAGCAAGTCTACGAGCATTCTTTGTTTAATATCCCCAAGAAATAAATAATGTATTCTCATCTACCTCAATCCCTCACGTCGCCGAATGCAGTATGCATCACGTGATCTCGACCGCGTTCGCGATCCGCAACATCAACCGTCGGGGCTCCTGAGCTTCACCGGATCAACACCATCTAGCTTCCCCAGCCCCAGTTCCCGCTCCTACAACTACGCTCCTTTGGTTTGATCGGCAATGTCCGCCTTCGCTTCTCTGCTGCGCCCATCGCTGCGCATGGCCACCCCGGCCACCTCCACCGCGCGCACCTTCAGCTCGTCGGCGGCGCGCTCCCTCGCCCGCATGTCCATCGTCGGTCGGCTGGGTGCTGCGCCCGAGCTTTCCGTTACATCAACAGGCCTTGATCTCGTCAAGTACTCTATTGCAACCGATACAGGGCCCCGTGATAAGCGCGAAACCAGCTGGTTCAGGGTCGGGACCATCTTGGATGAAAGCAAATTCCGCGACTTCATGCTCGCTTTGCCTAAGGGGTAAGTGTTTCTATTTTTTGGCCCATTGAAATGTACCCTTTGCTAAATAAAATTTTGACAGAACCCTCGTCCTTGTGGAGTGTGAAGCCAGAATGAAAGATAGAGAGGATGCAGATGGCAAGAAATACAAGACACTGACCCTCGCGCAGCGTGTGTTCCTTTTCTCCCCCCTTAAAAGCCCCCTTTCCTGATTACCATTGCTTATTGCTGACATCGTGCCTCTTCTAGGCTCTATTGAGGTCCTCAGGCGACCCGCCAACATTAGCGACTCTAACGAGTCCGAGTTCCAGTCCGAGTCCCGGCCTGAATAAATGATGGAATAACGTGCGGGCTTTTGGGAATTTTCATGCTGCTCACTGGGAGGTTACCTCTGGTCCACCCCGCAGACCTGGGACACTACTGTGCTTGAATATGGGGGCGTTCTTGTCGATGGGCATGGGAATGGCCTTGGTTAATTTACCAGGGCTGTAAGGCTTGATCTCTTCTCTCTTCTCCCTCCCGCTCTCCCTCTCTCTTCTTTGTGTGATTATATTGTACAAGTATACTCTGAATACACCCTGTTCAATGACGAAATCTATACAGCCTCGGTTTGAAAAATATGAGACCATATAATAAACAAAGTATATAAGGGAATGGCTTTTCAAGTTGGTAAGGAAGCCTCAAAAATGTGACGACAATAATATACCAAATGTCCCATGCAACATCTATGGCCCAGGGCTAGGACCTGCCCAGTTATTCTCTTGCACTGATAGTCCAGGAAGATTAAACAATCGAAGCAACAAAGCATATACCTACAAGGGGTTTTTACTAGAAATGATCGGAATGTTCACTGTAAATTCTCAGGGGTATTATGGTCTCGCCAGAATTAAAGCTGTTCTACAGATAGCCCTCCAACGGAGGGAACAGAATCGAGAAGCACCGAGCCGATGAAAAACAAGTATTGTAGCAGCATTCCCATCCCTTCCCCCTAGAGTAGATCAGATCACAAGAGACCAACCTACCAGAGTCTTAAACACCATCGCTTCTCCCTGTAGGCACGCATAAGAAACACATCGCACTAGCACGGTCAATTAGCCCTGCATCTCGCTCTGCTGGCTGATCACCTGCTTGACGCGAATAAACTCCCGTTGCTCCGGAAGCTCCGGGGAAGCAGGACCGGAAGCCAACTCGCTGCTGCCGCGGCTCTGGCCCGTCCCGGCCCAGGCGTTGGTACAGAGAGACTGCGAGGGCACGGACAGATCTTCCAGAAGGGTGTCGCGATCCTGGACTCCTGATCCGAGGCGCTGGCGCATGCGGAACCAGGGAGAGCGGAACCAGGAGGTCTTTTGGGGGGGTTGGTTGGGGTGAGAAGTGTTACCCTTTTCGATGTCGTTGTAGTTTGTGCGGGTGGAGGGGAGGCTGCCGGGCCATGCGTCCCTGTGACGGTGTCAGTGGACATTACCCATATACTCCAGAATAGAGGCATGTACAAGAAAAGCAAGGGAATAAAGGAATAAAGGAACATACTGTGGAACCGGGGCCTTTCGTCGACCGAACAACAGCTTGGCTTTGCTGCCGAAAGAGCCCACGACTGTAGTCGCAGACGAGGTATTGGCAGCGGGAGCTGTGGCACGAGAGTCGACCGGACGAGCCACATTGGGGAAACACTTTCCCAGTCCCAGTTTCCAGAAAAAGGCGCGGTACATGCGGGTGGCATCGCGGCCGAAGCCGAAGAAGATGAAGATCATAACCGCCGAGGCAATCGGAGTCCAGCGGTCAAAGAAGACCAGGCCCTGAGTGGGTACTTTGATGATCTGGTGCCAGGCTGGCCCGTGGATGCGGCTCCACGAGTATGGGTGCCATGGAAGCGAGAGCGTCAGATCATAGTAGACGACATAACCCTGGACCGGGATAATGGCGATGAGCATAGTGAAGGCAAGGAAGAACAGGCGAAGGAACCGGGACTTGCTCATGTTGCTTTGGGAGGCGCGTAGGATATTCACGAAGTCACTGCGGTATCTGCGGAGGCGGATGAGGACCAGGCCTATGCCGATGAGTTAACAACGTTCTCGCCGACAGCCCTGTGAAGTACTTACAGCAGTAGTATCCGGCAATCAAGCAGATGATCGGCGGCCACATATATGCCAACACGAAGCTAACCCAGCTCTCGTCGAAGTTGTTGACGCACCCCGAGATGGCGTAGAGATAGTACCGGCTCCTCTGCCAGACGTAGTGGGTGATCATCGCAATAACCGGAACAACCACACAGAACAGAGTATTCATTAAGTGATTGCGCAACCGCTGGGTTTTGGTCGGAACCAACGTGGCCCGGTTGGTGTCAAGTACAATGGCCAGGCTGCGGAAGATACACATGATGGTTCCTGGCACGGCAACATAGCCGGCAACCATGATCTTGACCTCAACATCACAGAGACCAGTGCCGTCCCACCACGAGTCAACATCATCGGTGGGCCAAAGCAAGGCATTGATGATATTGAACAGGTTGAGAACGAGAGACCAGCAGATGAGACTCGCAGCTGGGAAGTTGCGGTTCTTTGTATGCAGAATCAGCGGCGGAATGCAGAGTGCAATAGCAACAAAGGATAGGATCGGGATAGCCACAGCCAGCGGATACCGCTTGTGAGTCGTGTCCATGGTGGTCAATGGATGCCGAGGCTGATACTTGGATTCTAGCACAGCGGCGTTGACAAGCGTGGAATTGAGTCATGTACTATCAGGAACTGTGTACAAGATAGTCGAGATAAAATGGATTGAATGCAAAGAAGAAAAGAAGCATTCTCTGTTCTCGATGTGGTCGTATATCAAGCCAAATGGCCCAGGGGCGGCAAGTTAATCAGACGAGATGTCTTATTGAGGGCCTCCCAGAATCAGGGATCCAGTTGATTCACTGTGAATTGCGTCCCAAACAGCCGAGATCAAACATCACTGCACGAAAAGGGTTTGGGAGCAACAGACGCCGGTTGCCTAGATGGTCACTTTGGACGCCGATGCAGGCGCAAATGTAGGGCCGAGTGTCGCAGAGTACACACTGCGCGGCACATTTTGCGACAATAAAGGAACCTGTCCATTGAAGTAGAAAAGAAGATAGGCGTGTCTGAATAGTCTGAATAGCCCATGTATCCGGGTTGCTGTTTCGGGGGATCAATAGAGTCGAGATGATTCACAACTATTCGACCCCCGAACGGGCAGGGTGACCCATGGACTCGCGACAGCCACCGCTCATCTTTCTTTGTGTCATTTTTAGACCACCGAGGTCTCGGTGATTCTCTCAACCGGGTTGGTCTGGCCATTCTCGCGAGTCCAGGTATTCCATTCGAAATTGTCATCTTTCACACATTCTGGTGTGATGACCCCCGTGTGAAGAAGACTCATGGGGTAATGGGGATTGCAGACGTGGTCGACTTGGCCGAGTTCTCGAAGAAACAAAGAACAATGAAGTCGTCACTGGGGGCTGTGGAACCAATGTATCACACACGGCGACCAGCGCCTATCAACCTCGGCTGTTGGGAGCAAAAAAGAAAAGAAACTCCGCCCTTGATGACCTCTCCACCAATCTCTCTCCGCATCGGGCATGTCCTCAAGTGCTCCCTCTTCCCGCGCCCGTTCGCCATGGCCGACCCGCCCTCCATCGCCCGTGGCATGTCCGCCCCCTTGAACACGCTCCGCCGCCGCGGCATCCCCTCCCGCGCCGCAACCTTCGCCGACGGCGCAAACTGGCCGAGTCCGCGTCGCAACTCGACGCTGTCGGACTCGATATCGGAGGCGCGTAACTCGATCCGCTCCTCTACCGACGATTTATTCTTGCCGCGAGTGCCTACTGCCGAGGCCCCGCTCTCTACTGATGAGTCCCATTGGCATTCGGCGCCGCTGGCGCTTGCTCTGCTGCCGGCAATCGCGGGGGTTTTCTTTCATGATGGCAGTTCCTTCGTGACGGACGTGACGTTGTTGGTGTTGGCCGCCATTTTCCTCAACTGGTCTGTCCGGCTACCATGGTACATACAAACCCTCGCTTCCCTTTGGCATATTGGTTTTATAGATCTCAGTAGTTGACCAAGGCTTTTTTATAGGGATTGGTATCGCTCCGCGCAGGCAGTTCGACAGGAAGACAGTGGATTTCAGGCTGTGACCGACGACACAATTGAGATTGAACTGGAAGAGGACGAGGCAACAGACGCGGGGGATAACTCGCAGCAACACAAGCCGTCACCACAGCATACTGCGGCAACGTCTGCTAGCAAGGAGCTGCAGATCCACGAACTCGCCGCGCTCGCGTCCTGTTTCGTGTTCCCCGCGGTTGGGTCATGGCTGCTTCATGCAATCCGATCCAGCCTCTCTCGGCCCTCGGAGGGCCTAGTATCGAATTACAATCTCACCATTTTCCTCCTCGCATCAGAAGTGCGCCCCGTTGCACACCTATTGAAGCTCGTGCAAGCACGCACGCTCCATCTACAGCGAGTTGCGGCCTCAGCAAGCTTCAATGATCCCGTCGACCCTGGGACCGTCCAAGATCTCACGAAACGCCTCGAAGAGCTCGAGGCCCACGTCGCCGAGACCACGGCCGTACGCCTCGCATCATCAATGTCTGAACCAACCCAATCCCCATCATCACCGCATGGACTCGGTGACAGTCCAGCATTGGCGGCGCAAGCCGTCGCCGAAGCGCGCCAAGCTCTCCAGCCCGACATCGAAGCCCTCAACCGCGCCATGCGCCGCTACGAGAAACGCACCGCCGTCACGGCGCTCCAAACCGACACCCGGCTCCAGCAACTCGAGGCCCAGACCCGCGACGCGATCGCTCTCGCGGCGGCGGCGCAGCGCTCCATCGCATCCCGTCGCCCCAGCTACGCCTTCACGCTCATCGACTGGGCTTGTGCCTGCCTCGTGGTCCCGGCCCAGCTCGCCTTGTCTATTTTTAGCCTTCCCGGCCGTGTAGCATCCCGTTGTTTACTTGCTGCTCGCCGTATGCTAGGTCGTCCGGCCCAAGCTGCTCCACAGCCTCGCTCGAAAAAGGCCAAGGGGAAGGCTCCCCAGGGATACGCTGACTCGCAACTTCGCTCACAGTCGCCTCCCCCACGCCGCGCGCCTGCTCTTTTGCCGCTATCGCGCCAGTCTGCAGGTTCGGTGCGGGTGGCCTCGGGATAGGCCTACTAGAGCTTCTTATTTCGGTACATCTCTTGACATATACTGAGCTTCCTATACCCTAGTCGGGAGTGAATCTAATGAACATCTTTTCGGACATTTTTTTTTTCTTGGGCGCGAGTGTGGCCATTTCCTTAGTTTTAGTTTGACCTAGCCAGTTCAGAAATATCGCCATATTGGTCATTTTCTCACCCTGTAGTGTTGCAGCACAAGGCATTCTCTGCCCAGTGCATTATTTATGAGTCATATCAGTCCAACACCGCCCCATAGTTAGCGCGAGCGAGATCGACACCTGATCAGAAGGATCAGCAGCTAGCGGAGGGGGGCGTACTTTTTCCATTTACCTCCATTTCGATAGAATGATTCTCGAGTTCTGTTGATTTCAGCAAAGAACAATGACTTCAATGCATACTTCTTCCACATCTCTGGTAGAGCAGCTAGCCTCTCCTCCAAAGATATCCCTCCAAATCCGTGGCACCCATACGAGCAACGAAACCGAGGTTGTCGATTTCGATTTCTGGATCGACTATTCAGAGAAGGCAACAATTAAATCCGGTGCATTCTTGACAAGAAACGAAAGTGATACTCGCTCTTGGAATCACTCCACCAGTGAAGATAGCCCCAGTTTCCAGACGATAGCGTCTAACTGGATCGACGACTGGCTTGGTGACAGCAATGGCAACCATGGGAGAAGGTATACACCCAACCCAACCCAACCCATATCCAATATCCATGAAATATCTTCTAGTTACGAATTATACTAAAAAATGGTTAGTTGCACTCTCCAAACACGAGTTTCTGTACACGACGACGAACCTGCTGCTATAAAAGCTCACCTTGAGAGGCTAGCACGAGGTGTTGCATATGGCGGTACTATCCAAGATGAGATACACACTCTACCCATAGAACAAGTGGATATCTTACCTGAAGAGTATACCGCGGTCGTTCGAGTGGAATGGAGTCTTGACTCTCCATCCATATTCATCCCTACGGAGCAAACATGGGACCAGATGGTGATGAATGCTATGGTGGACCACAAAAGAGGGTTTATCTCTATGGATACTCCATGACCTTCTTATGGAATGTCGCCGTTTCGCAGGGCTATGAGGGCTAATAACACATCTACGGTTATATCGCAGGAGCGAGACAGAAATGGGGGTGGGTACTCGGTACGACAATTCGGACCATGGGGATCCGATAGTTGCTCATAATGAAGAGAACGATATCTTGCTGTTTGCTCGTACCTTGGATGCATAATATGTGTGCCTCGAGGCAAAATGAATTCCAGTTCAAGTCTATCAAGCACACTCATCTCATACATATCTCTCTACTTTATAAACTCGCTCCAATAACGACCAGGTTGCACCCACCCAAAAATTATAGAAACAGATCATCGACGCTTCCAAGGATCATGACTACAGGGTGAAGTAAACCACCCCAAAAAAGAGGGAAGAAGCACACGCCCACAACTCAAGCACGGCCACCGGATGGACCCCGGTCGTCCACTCCAATCATCTTCAAGAATGGCTCGATGATACCCCGTCTCCGCTCGTCAGACGCTCGGCGCTCCTTTTCCTTGGCAGGAGTAGGAGCAGCCGGGGAGATAAGAACGCGCGCGAAGATTGCCGCGAAAGCCGCCTCAACGGCCTGTCGACGGGCCACGGTGGGGGAAGTAGTTTGAGAGGTGCTGGTAGAAGCGTCGGAGCCGGTGGATGATGTTGGGGAGCGATTTTTGCGGCGGAAACTGCCCGCAGCGATGAACGCGGCCGCCGACGCCGGGGTAGGACGATGGGATTTTGGGCGATCTCCTATCGAATTCGATTCTTGAGATTGTTTGGGGTCGGCGGATTGTTCTTTGGATGAGCCGCCTTCCTTGCTATTCTTGGAGGGTGCGCCCCCTGTGGATGATGGTACCGGGGCGACTTCGTTGGCAATGCGAGCAAGCATGAACGTGACAAAGGTGAATGAGACACTATGTGCGGGCGAATAAGCGAGGCTTTCGAGCACCCAGGCTTGGGTCTCTTCCCAAGATCGAGGTGGATATTTGGCTCTTTCACGCGCGATCATCTGCTGCTCCATGTTCTGCCACACGGATGCAGTGACAATACCATCGCTTAGGGAGTTGAGGAAGGTCAAGAGAGTTTCGCAGAGAATCTCTAGTCGGAGGAACGAGGGGATCTCTGGCGCAAAGACAGATGTGAGGGATTCATTGGTGTCGAGAGATTCACGGACCATAGCAAGTAGGGGCGCGCGTTCATGCGAGTTTGGGAAAATCCATGTGTCGGGCTGGAAGGGCCATGCTGCTCCATTGGGGTCTTTTGTCCACGGCGCCTGGTCTTCTTCCGCATCGCCCTTTGTCATGCTCCACTCGGCCACAGCGCGTTCCGTCAGCTCGGAGATCGACTCGGTCAATCGAAAAAGTTCCCGAGGTGCTGATAATCGGACTTCAGTCTCCCCCTTTGCCGGACCAGGTCCTTCGGCTGATGCCATGCTGCGAGCACCTGCCTCGGGCATGCGCGTCAGTTCATCCACACTACAGCCGAAGCAGGTCGGCAGCCAGTGTCCCGTCAGAGAAATGAAGTGGTCACGGCCGCTGTCCACATGAAGAACCATAATCTCTTCTAATTTGACCTTCTTCAAATTCAGCAGGCGAACATGCTGGATGTCATGAACATGTGCCGTGATATCAACGTTAGCCACCTCTCCAGGAAGCAATGTGTGTCGCGCTGATGAAAGACCGCTCGCCTGATCCTTGGCTGGGTTTTCGGACGGCCGGTCAATCTTAATATCAATCCATGAGGGCGTTTCGGGGTTAGATTCGTCCACCATACTAGGTCGTTCTGCAAAAGAAAAAGTGGCCGAGGCACCGCTAGTGTTGGCAATGGTCAGAGACCGGTGGACCGGCACATCAAATGCTACATTGCCAAAGTCGACAGCGTTTGGATCCTTAGTGTCTTGATTCTCATCGCCATGGGTGTCCACCACGACAGTAAGACCAGGTCGAGCCTCGTTCTCAGCCTTGTCTAATTCACGAACCACTTCTTGATGGACCTTTGCCTTGAGGTGGGGATTGACGGCATCAAAGGTCAACGTGAAAACGGCGTCCAAAGGCTTATGGTCCGATGACAGAATGCCCTGGTGTGACACGTAATGGTCCAGGTGAATCAAGTCTTGGGATGCATCCTGCGATTCAAGCGATGCCGCATCGTCGGCTTGTTCCTCATCTGACACGTATTCGTCGGCGCTATTCGCGCCGTCGACGTCGGGATCATAATCAAAGAGGACGTTGTCATCGGCGACCGCCTTATCCAACCCGCGCCTATGCATCTCTTCGTCTCTTTTCCGAGCCAGTTCGGCTTCTCGGTCGAGCTGCTCGTGCTTCATCATGTCTCGTCGGGTTCGAAAGAGGATCCGATCACACCAGCTGGGACCGCGGTGTTTCTCACTTGAATCGAACATAGCCACACTCCCAATGTCATATTTGTAAGTCGGCAGGAATGAAATCTCGCCTTCACGCCACCCTTTATGGAAGACTGTCCCCTTTCTCTGCTGGATGAGTAGCTGGTCATGTGCAAGGAGAGATGAGATCGCGGTTTGGAGAGACGCAGGATCGTTACGAGGGTCAATCTCCTCATCAGTTACCGGATCAGTCCTCTCGTCTGGTATCTTGGGCGATGGAGGCTTCTGATCTGAAGGCTGACTATGGTGATCTTGGTGATTGCCAGACTTTTGCTGAGCCTGGCGCGCTGTATCATAGGCGTTGACGGTGTGTCGAGCAAGGACCTGACGCACATCGTCGCCGGGTATATCATCAAGCCGGTAGTTGAGATCACCAAACCAAAAAGTGAAATCTTCCTGTCCGATCCCTTCGGTGGAATCGTGTTGTGGTCCACGTTCCGAGTCAACTCCCCCGAAACGAGCACGCGAGACAATTTGAGACGCGTCCCAGTTGCGACGCTCCAGGCTGCCCTTGTCGGATCCTGCTGCGAGATGGCAATTCACAAAGACCAAGCGTGTCGTCTCACCCAAGACAATTCGCGTCACAACGCCACCCTTGTTGCCCATGTACCCCATCAGGCCCGTGCCGATGGCATTGCTGCTGATAGAAGAGACGTTTTCTCCAATTGCAGGAGAGGCATATATCAGAAGCAATAGACCAATCAGCTGGGTCTCGGCAACCAGCTGGTATCCTGGAGGCAGCGCCTTGTGAATCGCCTCTTTCCAACGGTTTGATGGCGCCGGATCAACATAGGGTCGCAGTGCCTCAGCCGGAGAGGAGACATCGACGATCTCTTGCAAACCGAGCACGTAGAGATCTATCTCCTCCGGGCTGGATTCAAGAGGTGTTGCCGATTCCCCGCTGTTCTGCTGATCATCAAGATCAGGCTGGCTCGTAGATGACTCCCCGTCTGCAGACTGAGACTCGGGGGATTTCGGCTTCTTCACTCCAGAAAGCTTCTCACAGACCCCTGCCCCTTCAACAAACCACTTCCCGATGTCTTTCTCCGTGCCGGAAATGGCTGCTACGTTCCAGGTGCCGATCTTGACCCGGATGTTTCGCCGACGAGTATATTCTGCCTTTCTCGCTTTGACTGCGCGCGAAAGAGACAGCAGGTCCAGTGCCGGGTTATCGATTTCTTCCGCATTTTCAGACGCAGGGTCTTGGTGGTCTGACTCCGGGGGAGGTGATTGTGGCTGGGCGCTCATATTGTACAGAGAGATGATGTCGATCTAATGCACGATAAGAGGGGTTCGCATGACTTTGGCGATACTCGGGTGTTTATTGCGACAGCATATGTGTATACACTGGCACATTTATAGAATTGTATGTGCGGGTATCCTGCGCGGTTCTCAATTCCGGCGAGGAGGGTGCTCGTTCTCGGAGGCTCTCGTGGGGAGAACAGTGAGACGGAATGACAATTGCAAGATAAGCTGAACAATTGAGCAGAAAAACAAGGTGAGAATCGGCCGGCTATCGCATGGCGGAGCTTATCCCATCTAAATTCGCAGGACTCCGGGCGGCGCAGTATAGAGGAAATGACGAAGCAAGCAAGTACCGGAACTCGGACGAATCGGGACGTCGAATCTCAAAATTGCTGTGCCAATTTAACAGTAATTCAGTCGTGATGTCCACCAAAGAGGTGTGTGAGAGAGAGTGAGAGGTGGGAAAGCCGGAGAGAGAAGGGGCGGAACTTATGACGATATCCGGAGGGGCCCTCATTCTGCCCGTCCGCAACTCTGCTCCTTCAGTCTCAACTCATTTTCCTTTGCCCTCCCAATCTGCCATGACCTCCCGCAAACCCAAGCGACAAAACAACCACAGCTCTAACAACCACTTTACCGACTATGAATCCGACGCCTACCTCTCCGACATGCAGCAACCGCCCCCGCTCCGCTCCAACGAGGAGCTGAACCTCTCGGTTATACAGCGCCACAACCCCACCGTGACCTCAGTTCTGTCACTAGCCCCCTACGCAGTGGTGTACCTCTTCAGTCCGACAACGCGGCAATGGGAGAAGAACGGGGTGGAAGGGTCACTATTCGTGTGCCAGCAGACGCAAGGCAGCCTCGGCGAAGAACGATACAACGCCTTTGTCCTGAACCGACGCGGACTTGACAACTTCGACCTCCCTCTGACAGACGGCGAGAACGTGGAATTAACAGAGGAATACGTGATCCTCAAGGCCGACGAAAGCGCCGAGGCTGAGAACGGGGAGAACGGCATCGCCGACCCCTTGAACCCGCAGAATGGTCGCCCCAACACCCAGAACGGCGCGCCCAACAACGTCCGCATCTATGGTCTCTGGATCTACTCGGAGCCACCGCCTAATTCCACCGCCGAAGCCCGCACCCTCAATGCCCAGATGATTCGCGAGTGCGCCACCCACGCGGGACAGAGTTTGAAGCTCGCCCGCGAGCGCCTCGAGGCTATGCGCCAGAATGGCTTGCATGTTGCTGCCGCTGCTGCCTCGACACAGGCGGCTCCACTTGAAGAGGTCCAGGCTAGCGTGCCCATGGGTCGCCAGATCTCGCTCAAGGACCTGTTCGGCCAGCAGCGCGCCCAAGACGATGGCTGGAGTGTTCGAGCTCACCACCTGGGTCCCGCCGACCACCGACCGGCGTACCAGCCCATGATGGCCCAGCCACCTCCTGCACCCCAGGCCCAGCCCGACGTGCTGAGTGATCTATTCCGGAGAGCTGGATTGGCGTCGCAGGGTGGCGCGCCACGGTACTAAGAGGCAACTGTTTTTCTGTGGGGGGCTGTTCAATCATGTTCCATCAAGTCGGCGGCGTACAACTGCATATTTTGGTTTTTGCACTTCGATTACTTTGATTTCCCTTGTCTAGGTGGGGATGGGCGTAGCGTCGCTTGAGATACCCGTTACAAATCTGCACCAAATTGGCGAATTCATGGTCTATCCCATCTAGGCACCGGTCCAGGGCCTACCATAAGCATTTTCGGGTTTCATCCTGCTATAAATTTTATAAGATAGGCCGGATCGAACAAGATCCCAGGTTGATTTCTTATCAAGTCAAGATCTCCCGAATCATCCCCGCAACCTTGCGAGCCATGGTATCACTATGTTCTGTAGAAAGTTAGCATCAAAGCACCACATGAATAAAAAGAAGAAAAACATACTTAGACAAAACGCATGTGGCAACCCCTCTTCACAAACAAGCATTGTCGGCCCGCTGCCTTCCTTGCGTCCTCGAAGCGCAATAATCTCATTTCTCGTCTTCTCGGCCACCCAATGGTCATTTCGTCCGAAATAGAAAACAAGCTTCATAAGTGGCTCACGCGCCGTTGCAGCACCCCAGACATCGTCGGTCCACTTGTCCGAGGTGATAGTGCGCATTTCGTCGGTGGCCATGTGTCTACATAGCCATTAGTAGCGGCTCCCAAACAAGAGATAACAATGGCGATAGAAACATACAGAGCCTGTCGTACGCCGCCAGAGCTCTTCAGAAAAGCAACAGTTGCATCTAGAGCATGGGAAGGCGGACTCTTCATCACGAACCGAACCACAGACCGGAGGACAAAGTCAGGTAGCAGGAAAGTGAGGAGTCGGACTAGCAGGCCAACAAGCATGGCGAGCCGGGGAATAAACGATAGAAGAGTCTAGACAATACAATATCAGCAAGATGATCAACAAACCACGTCAGAAGATGAAGAGCCCCGTCTATGCGCACAGTGAGTTTCTGTCCCGATGGTGATGCTGCGATATCAATGACAGTCGGGAAGAGCATCGCGCCCCCGACGATATCTAATTCAGGAGGGGAATAGTCATTCATGGAGGCTAGCTGTGCTGCTCTTCTTTCGGAGCTATTCTTTGGAATAGTCTCGCGGTGGCGCCTGAGAATTTCCATGGCAATATACGCTCCCACCGAGTGGCCGATCAGAATGACTTTTGGCCGTTGCGTGGCAGTGCCCCCAGGAGATGAGTCTGGTCTGTGGTCATGGCTTCTAGCCGCGATGGTAGTCTCCATGAGAACTGTGAGTTTCTGGTCGACGAAGCGGATCTGATCTTCTAGATCATAGTCACCGGCTTTCCCGGGCTGTTTGCGATGCTTGGGAACAGATGCATCGGACTTTGGTGATGACGATAATGATAGCTGGTCGCTGGCATCACTGTTGATCTCGAACCCCCCGAGACTGCACCCATAGAGCTGCAGGGCTGGCAATTTCTTTGCTTCGATGCCATTGTCCTCTGGCTCGGCTAGATACTTGGATAGCAGGGATAGGAATGGGTGGTAGTAGCTGATCAGACCCGGGTTCCCTGAGATGAAGAACACGGTCGTGCTGGCTGCGGCCGATGGCCCTGTGCGGGTGAGAAAGCTGTTGGGTGTGATCTGCGAGGTCATGGTTTCCAAAGCTGGTGAATTGTGCTTGGGTCCATCTGAAGAGACCTCAAATGTACCTCGGCTGAGGTGGTCGCTCTGGGCACATCTCAACAGGAAAAAGTTCGGGTCGGAGTGGATCCCCCGCCAGACAACACTACAGCTACAGCTACAACTACAACAACTACAACAATCGAAAACACCGCGAATGCGACATGGATTGCAAATCTGCAAATCCCAACTCCCATCTCCAGACCCACAGATCTCCCCTTGCCCGTAGCCTGGTCTCTAAGCCCAACAGAAAAGAAAACACGAGGCACCACGAGGCCGGTTTCCAATGCAATTGCCCAGACGCCGGCATAGCACAAATGTACATCTGATTCCCCCGATCCTTGTCCCGGCTAACAAGAGGAAGGAAAATAAGAAGAGAAGATAAAAATAATAGAAAGAAGAAGAAGAAAAGGACAGGGGAAGGTAACACCGTGGACACAGACATGTCGCAAAATATAACGCTCGCAAATATGGAAAAGGGTGCAGTAAGAAGAATCGCCAAATAGCAGCAGCACAAGAGGGTGGAAAATTGAGACAGAGACATGGAACCTGCGCTGTATCTGGTATCTAGTTCATGAACACAAAACATGTGGAGAGAAGTCGCTGCTGGATCCGGGAAATACGCACACACACACAACGCCCAATTGCCAGGTCGGATACAAGGGGCATCATCCATCCTCGCCATCTTGGCTGTCGGTTCGGTTTTCTTTTTCATGGTTTTCGTTTGAGGCAATTTCTGCGCCGTTGTTTTCACTGTCGGTGGCAACCGGTTTGGCTGCCTGCCCAAGGTTGATGGCAATTCGCTTGGGTGCTGCACTGCTGGTGACACTGCCAAAGACGCCCGTGGTTCCCTTTTCCAAGCCCAACGACCCGACAGATAATGTCTTTTTTCGACCGGCGCTAGAATTGCTGCTCGTGGAGCTTCTTCGCTTGGATCCGGCAGCGAGCTTCATTAACTCATCTTCGTCTTCTTCATCGCGTCGACGCTTCTCTGCCAGCCGTTCTGGCACAGGCAAAGTCTGGGTGGGCGATGCAGGAGTGGGAGCTGGGTCAGCAGGGTGTTCGGCCTGAGTGTCGCTCACGTTCAAAGGCTGAACTTGGGCAGACTGATCGGCGAGATCCTCGGGTTTGGTATCCATCACATCCTCGTCGTCATCGTCGGGGTAGTCCACCAACGGCTTGACAACCGGCGAGGCAGATCCATTAATCGCATCGGCAGCAATGGCAGCACGGTTCTCCTGTGACCACTGTACATTATCAGTCATCTGCATCATCCATGACGGAGCTAGATCACCTACCTCGTCTTCATCATCAGATGTGTTGAAGTACTCTTCTTCGGCAGCGTCCATCTCCTTCATGCCCCGCCAGCGCTGACCATTTACCGGTATCCGACGGGGTGTGCTGCCTTCATCTTGGCTGAACAGCGCGGAGTCGGCCTCAGCACCATAGCCCTGCATCTGATCATACCGAAGAATCAAGTTTTGGAACGTGTTGACGTAGGTGATGTGCTCAAGCTTTTCGCGGTATTTCTCCACGATGTGGAGAATAAACGGCTTGATATTTTCCCGTTTGATAAACTCGAAAAACTCGAGGCAGGCGGAGTTAAGCAGATTGTCGCGCGGCATTGTTTCGTAAACGATATCGAGGATCAACCCAAAAGTGTTGTTATGCGTCATGAGAGCTTGGTAGAAAGTATCCTGAAGACTGACCAAGTTACGGAAGAACTTGAGGGCAACTATGACAAGAGAAAGCTCGTTAGATATGGTCCATGTCGCTTCAAATCAAGACACGGGATACTCACTCAGCTTCAGGTGTTTCTGGGGTGCCCGCAGAAGCTGCGCAACTCGGGGGGCGAGAGCTTCATTGTGGATCGCATTGCGCGTACGGAAAAGATGTTGACGGGCAAAGAAAGTGAGAATATCAACAAGATGCGAGTGAAGCGTGACTTCTTGGAACGTCAAATCATGAACTAGAGATGGGTTAACTCAGTATTCTTCAGTCACAGGCACGTGAAATAGAAAACTCACGGCTAGCGCGATTTGCAAGCTGTTTGAGCGGTTGAAAGAGCCGCTTGGAAGACTCATCGAAATGCTGCTGGACGAATGCATCGGAAAGAAGGTTGGAAGAACGGACTTTGAAATAATCGGGACCAGCCCGGCCGAGCGGGTCTTGCAGGGGTAATTGCGGGTCAAGAAGAATCTTGATCGCATCCGCGAGTTGGTTTTTGACTCCAAGGTCGGTCTCCGCATGAAGCAAATCAATCAAGGTGTCGGTGAGCGGCGTCTTCTTCTCGTTGACGGCCTTGAGCATATACCCGCGCATCATCACTGGATCATGATCCAGCAACGCCACCAAAATGTCGATGCCGGTGGTGCGCATGGCCGGTTTTGGGTGTTTCACGGCAAAGGCAATGACGGCGAACAAGCCATGGCTGATGAAGTTGGCGAAAAGTTGGGCCCGCGACGGTGCTTGCAGGTTCTTCGCAATCGCGGCGCACTGGTGGAGGAATTGCACCGCATCATCCTTGCGTTTCCCATCCATGCTTCTCGGGTCGAAAACGGAGAAAAGCTCCCGCAGGAATTGTGCGTTCGATTGAATGTGGTTCACGATCTCCATCTGGTTGAAAAATATCAAGGAATTGAGCACCGAGAACGTCGGGTCGTCCAATATCCGAGCCAGCACCACATCTTTCAAGTATTGTAATCGCCAAGTACTTCGAATTTTCCGGCGAATCAGCGGGTCCTTGATGGGAACGACTTCTTTGTAGCGCGACTGATCTGCGAGGTACTGTCGGTGGTTCGCCTTGTGGGTGGGAAATTCAGGATCGTCTGCGGTGTTCTTTAGAATCAACTCTCTCGGGGAATTGAAGGGCCAACGTACATTCCAGAGCACCAACTACGCCCAGTATAATTTGATCGGCCACCACTGTCTCAATGATGGTGTTGTCGTTCAGGAGAATGAGGGATTTCATAATGTTGCAGAGACGGTGCAGGTCGGTCAGACTCTCAAGATCCTCAGCCATTGTCACCAATGGCACTAGTTTGTTGATATACTCGTCGCGGATGATGAATTTGGACAGCGCATCTCGGCCCGCTTGCGTCATGCTCGCGGCGCGTACGATTTGTTCGATTTCCGGGAGATTGCCGAGTTCGGGGGCAGGCAGCACGATCGACTGGTAGCTTTCGAGGTCGTCGGAGAGGGCATCATCTGCAGAAACATCGCGCGATCAGTACGCGGGGCGCGCGATGCGCGATTTCATCAAAACTTACCAGCTGCGGCTAAACTGAGTAGATGTTGCTGAACGGCATTGACAAAATCCCTAGGGCCTTGGTCAGTCGATGGACACGCGCACGTTATTTGAAGCCATGTCTCACCAGATCACCGCACAGCCATCGGCCTCTTGAAAACTCAGCGCCATATCCGTCCCATTCGGCTCCGTCCAGACGATCAAGGTCTCTGGTCGCGTGAGACAATCGTTAGCAAAAATATATTCTTCTCCGGTGATACGGGCATGCAAGATGTGGGACAGAAACCTTGTTGTTTCTGGTAGCCATCGTCTTTGGAGATCTTGGTCTCCAGCAGTACGCGGTCTGGCTGATCTTCCGATTCGACGAGTATCCGAGGCTCCTCCTAGACAAGAAAAAAGAAATCTCAGCATCAATAAGAATTTTTTTTGTTAGATTTTTGTCGGGTCGCACGCCCCGGGATGCCGAGTGCGATCGCGCATGACAGGAGCAGCGACCGTCGCACTATTTCTCGCATGCGCCTGACGCAAGAGAAAGCGATAGCTTACCCCCAATATTTGCCCTGTGCAAAAACCTGTGCCGCGGTCAAACCAGTCATTATCCCTCAACTCGTAGACCTTGACTCGTTTGCGACCGTCGGGCGGCTGTAAGTCCAGCGCCATGATCTGGCAGGAACAGGGCGACGCGACTCGTCACTCCGGGCCCAGCTCCAAGATGAGGTGTGCACCGGCGCGAGGAGAGCCGCAGAGGAGCGGAGCGGGAAGGAGGACGGCGTGTGGTCCAGGATGAAATGGAGGAGGGGTGTGTTGGAAGAAGAATGAGGTGGAGATCAGAGGATGATGAAAGAGTCTGCGGAGGGGATGACGATCGAAGGGGAAAAAAAAGCCTTGAATGGCGATCTGAAAGGAGGGCACCACCCTCACTCTCACACTTCACTCCTTCAAGGGGAGAAATTTAAATTTGGAGATCGGGAGTTTGCGAAGGAGGAGCTTGAAGAAGAAGAAAGATGGAACGGGCCACACGCGACCGGGAGACAAGTGGGCACTTCCGGATCTTCCAGAAAAGTCATGCATTGCCTGAGAAGAACCTGAGGCATGATGGTTAGGCAGAAAAGGATTATTCTTTACTGCTATGACGAGGATACACTATGATTTATGACAAGAATGTTATTTTTATTGCAATTAGACTACGGTTCTTCTGCAGTCCAATCTTGGGTTATTCTTAGGCGATCGGCAGAAGGGCTGGGGAACAATTCCAGTGCTCAGGGGTTCTCGGGGCAGAACCGCCGCGCTACCGAGGTCTCTTAAGACATTGGATGATAAACTGGAAATACCGGGTTATTTTTTTATATATTTGTATTCAGTGTAGAAATAACAATGTCTATATACATTTCTCTGATCATCTTAACTCTCATATTTAACATTTACGGGTCTACTGGTCTATTCCTAAGGCTGTCTTGGTCCAACTATACCCAGCTCTGCCTCAGGCAAGTGAGACAAGACACCCTGCACGGACCCTGTCACCGCCCCCACCCGTCAACGCTGATTGGCTCCCTG
Source organism: Penicillium alfredii (assembly GCF_028826965.1). Lineage (NCBI taxonomy): Eukaryota > Fungi > Ascomycota > Eurotiomycetes > Eurotiales > Aspergillaceae > Penicillium > Penicillium alfredii. Next base: position 1,376,347 of record NW_026622701.1, on the reverse strand, counting down.
CAGCGTGGCAGATTCTTATCAATGCTTTCCCAATGAGGAAAGGTTCCAGACCTCGGCGCGGCTTTTTTTTCCTGGCGGTTTTAATTAGCTCTTCTTCATCTTTTTCTTCAGCCATCCTGTGTTCTGCTTAGACGAGCGACTTCTGGGAGTTTTGCGCTCGTCCTCTTGCCATAAAGCTCCCCTCGGAGGGTTGACCTGTGTCAACATTACATAGACCCGCGTCGATATCGGCCTGTCACTATTATACTCCCAACCCCGCTTTTCGGGCATTTGGCAGCTCCCAACCCGCTATGACTGAGTCGAAGGATCAGGTAACCATCCAGGCGACTGATGCGAATGTGCGCTCGTCGCAGTCGCAGTCCCAGGATGCCTCGGTGGCGGTTGTGCAGACCTCTACCCCAGAGGACTCCGAGGTGCCGGCGGACCAGATCGACGAGGAAAAGAAAGGCTTTTTGGCTTATTTCAAAACCAAGGAGTTTTATATCACGTTGGCTCTAGGGTGAGTACCGTATTTGCTCGAAAATTTGAAGTGTCTCAGACTTATCAATCGCATCTATGATAGACAACTTCTCGCCATTGCTAATACCTCGACCGGCACCTTCACCACGCTTCTCGGGCTGCAGAATTGGGCGATCCCGGCGTTTCAAACATTCTTGAACTATGTGGTTCTGAACCTGATCTTCACTCCATATACGATGTACCGCTACGGCATCAAGGGCTGGTTCCGACTGGTGTGGCGTGACGGCTGGAAATGTATACACCTCCCCCCCCTTTTTTTTTCTGGAGTCTATAGAAAGTAACTTATCTTTCGGGCAGACATCATCCTGGCTTTCTGTGATGTGGAAGGCAACTATTTTATCGTGCTGGCATACAAATACACAACGATGCTTAGCGCACAACTAATCAATTTCTGGGCCATTGTCGTAGTGGTGGTGATATCGTTCATCTTCCTGCGAGTGCGATACCACATCTCGCAGGTGCTGGGAATCTTAATCTGCATCGGCGGCATGGGCATCCTGATCGCGTCGGACCACATCACGGGCACAAACGGCGGCAACGTCACGCACGGCAACCAGCTCAAGGGCGATTTATTCGCGTTGCTCGGCGCCTCGTTCTACGGGCTGACCAATACGGCCGAGGAGTACTTCGTGAGCACGCGGCCCGTGTACGAGGTGCTGGGCCAGATGTCGTTCTTCGGCATGATCATCAACGGCGTGCAGGCCGGCATTTTCGCCCGCGACGACTTCCACGCCGCCATCTGGAACGGCAAAGTCGGCGGCTATCTGACCGGCTACACGCTGTGTCTGGTGCTTTTCTACTGCGTGGCCCCGCTCCTCTTCCGCCTGTCTTCGGCGGCATTCTTCAATATCTCCATGCTCACGATGAACTTCTGGGGTGTTTGCATTGGCATCGAGGTCTTCCATTACCATGTGCATTGGATGTACCCCATTGCCTTTGTCCTCATCATCGTCGGTCAGCTCGTCTACTACCTCGGCCGTAGGGTCCTCGGTGAGTCTCGCAAGCCCTGGCTCGGCCGGAACCAGGAGCGCGGGATTGCTGGCCTCTTTACTGCCAAGAAGAAGATCGAGACTGTCACCCCTGCCGGTGCAGATCCCCATGATCATGACCCCGAACGGCCTCCTGCTGCAAATACTAGCGCCGCCTAATGCTAGACGCGAAACGAGGGTCCTGGATTATATCTTTTTTCTTGTTTATTTTTATCTTTGTTTTCTTCTCCTTTTACCTTATGACGGGGCTTGTAAATATGGGAGATCCACACACTACAACCCTAGATCTATGTACAGGTCTTGCTATAATTCTTGCTCTCTGTTGGTTCGGATCCAGTCTCGGTGGTGTATGCCCCTTTGATGTCCTTACGATCTCTTGCTCATGAAAAGTTTTACATGCGTATTGCAGGGCGCACGCATCTAATTCATTAATACAAGAATAGAAGGCTGCAGCAAAAACAGTTCCCCTAATTAGGATTTTCTTAGCACGGTTTCCTTAGAAGATAGCAGTACTTCTTCTCCGGGATAATATGACGATCAGCTTCACTTTCCGAGGTGCTTTTTCCTGCAGACTTGCCATGGAGATAACTGGGCTAATATAATCGAAAGACGCGGAGTTTGTAACAAAATTAGACCACCGAAGGTCACACTTAAAACTATGTCTCCTTCCTCTATATACATTGGGACAATCAATCCCAAATAACTTAACTATACTATTCAATCAAGGATCACAGCCTACACATAGGATAGATAGCACCAAGGGTGCACCAAGGGTCCACTAGTGAGATACCATAGACAACAATCCACAAGAAGTAGAAAGAGGAGAGGAAAAGACATGAACTCCAGCTCTCAGTACAAGACCAGATCCCATATCACACACAAGAAAACAATACCAGATCAAACAGGAAAAAACCACGTTGTGTCCACCGCTTCTCTTGCAAAAGAGATGGATGGATATCTCGAGTCCAATCAGAAGAAAAGAAAAGATAAGAAATTGTGCACAGATCCCAGAAAACCCCGAATCCAAGAAATAGACATTCACACCGGAAAGGAGGAACACGAATAAATAAGAATAAGAGAATAAGAGAAAACACCGAGAAATGGCAAGCCCGAGAGCTTTCACATAGAAAATATCAAGCGCCAATATCCGACCATCCATACGGGCACCCCGAACACAAAAGAAAAAGAACACAACCAGAGACCAGAGAACAACCAGAGACTCAGCCCGATGAACCAAGGGTAGAAAGAGAGGGAGAATTCGCCAGAGCATATGTTTTGTTTTCCAGACCCGACACCAACAGGGTAAAAAGAAGAGACTCCAGGAACCAGCAGCACCCCTCCCCGCCCAATAACCAGCTCGGCAGACCAAACCATAACCAAACAGAAAAGGAGAGAAAGAGAAAGAGAAAAAAAAAAAACAGAATAGACCAGACTGAATCGAGCTCCAGAGAAGAAAGGAAAGAGACGGGGAGAAATCCAACTCCAATTCCCTTCAGCCCATATATGTACCGTGCTCGTAATTCACGAAATCAAGGGAAGCCATTTTTCTCTCACAACGCCACGGGGAAAAAAAAGAAAGGGAGACCCCATTGTTGAATGCATGCAATATAATGCGCCAACTCGAATCGATGGTGATGTTTGTTATTATTTATCCCCAAACGGAGGCTTGGACGCCGAGGCCGCTCTTCGAGCCCCAGACGCCACTGCCGTTGCCCCAGCCCAGGCTGACACCGCCCGCGGAGGGGTCCTTGATACCAGGACCACCTGACGAGGCTGTGATAGCCGGATTGGATGCCGTTGACGTGGCACGTTCATTGGCGGCAGCAGCGGCAGCGGCAGCGGCAGCATCACCCGGGGTGAAGCCAAAGCCCAGAGGAGACGGCAGCGGGGTGGTTGAACGCTTGTTTAAGGCCGGGTTGGAGGTCGGACCAGAACTCTGGCCCGTGACCGGGCGAGAACCGATCGGACCGACGGATCCGATGGGTCCGGTTGTCTTGGACGAGGGTTGTCTCGAGGAGGGCGAGTCGGCACCGGGCGACGAGGTCGAGGTGACGGGCTGCTCAGCACCAAAGCCGGCGTTGATGCCGGAGCTGGGCGAGGAGGTGCTGTTGGCCCGCGACGGCGACTGCAGACCGGACGCAATCTCTGTGCTGGCTCCCGGCTGCGAGATGCCGAACGGGTCCACTCCGCGTGGGGACGGACCGCGGACACCGGAAGTGGGAGTGCCACCGGCCTGGCTGTCAGGCCGCGAGTTTTCGTCGGACAAGGGACCGGCCGGGAAGAAGGCGGGGCTTTCGTTGCCGTACAGGGCGCGGTGCTGGCGAGCGAGGAGGTCTCGGCGGCTTTCTTCGCTCACGGCAGCCGGGCTGAGGGAGCGATCGGATTTGGTTGCAGACATCTCGGCGAGCAGGCCTTGGAAGGAAAACACATATTAAAACCCCGTGTTCAAAATGAAGCCAAACCAAATGTATTATACAAGGCCGACGGATACATAGATGCAAGAGAAATGAAATGAAAGAGAAAAGAGAAGAGATCGAAAAGAGATCGATGGGGGAATATGGCGCAGGAAAAAAGACAGACGCTACCACGTACTTCGGTTGTACTGCTGTTCCTGGTGATAGTTGCGGAGTTCCCGCTCACGCTGTGCCGCCATCCGACGCTTCGCCTGCATCATCTGTTCTACCTCATTCGAACGACCCTGGTAGTGGCGCTGCGAGGCGTAGAAGCCTTGAGCATTGCCGGAAGGGTGCATTCGTGAGCCTTCGAACTCGCTAACCGAGTGGTGTCGCTGGGGGCCACCACCCATCCGAGGGTCTGCCAGGACGAAAAGTCAGATCAGGGGAAACTTGGTCACTCGGGTGTGCAGTGTCGTACCGTAGTCGGGATAGGGCCGGCCCATCATCATGGGCACCGAGTCCCGGCGGGGAGCATTCCACAGCTTGCCGCTCTTGACGAGATTGTCGATCGCACGATCGACCTCTTCACAAACGATCAGTAATCATTCCACCAAAAAAAAAAAAGACACGTCCGATTATTCGTTCCAGGGGATTTGCATGGAAACCATCTCATATCGACAAATCCACGAGGGGCGCGGGTCGACGAGGCGGACACAGCCATCGAAATCGAAATCCCATTACAGGGGAGGGGAGAGGGGGCAGAAGGTGTGCATACCGTCAAACTGCGAGGAGAAGGCCGGGCTATCTTCGCGCTGGGAGACCGAGCTCGAACCTGAGACATCAAAAAAAAAATGTATGAGAATTTGTTTGGTCCCGCAATGTTTTTTTCTCGAGTTCAAAGCCTACCTGATCGAGAGGGCGGGACTGGCTGCTCCCATGACACCTGGCGCGCAGCCGGTGCTTGCCAGCCCTGAGGTTCGTAGTACGAAGACATGATTGAAGAAATTCCCCGGGAGAAACGGGTGGTTCAGGGGGTGAAGAGCGGCGAAGGAGATGATCCGTCCGGCGGTAATCAGAGGCGATCTGTCGCCAAAAAAAAAATTTGTTAGGCCCTAACACACAAGAGAGATTGGTGCTCAACACATCCACCTTCGCAAAGGATGAGAATGTATCCTGGAGTCGAGAGTTGGCATTATTTGGGCTTTTTTTTTTTTTTTTTGCTTCTTTTTGTTCAGTTCCCACGTAATTTTTTCCCCCTTCTGGGTGGATTGGGGTTTAATCCCCCAACACCGAGGGATCTCTCATTGACAGCCATTGGATCATCCGATGCAAACGCAGGTGGGATGAGAGACACGCAAAAGAAAAAAGGATCAAGGCGAGAAACTCACGGAAAAGGAGCCCCCGAAAATGAAACGAATATATATAGAAAGGTGTATATATATATATTCACGCTACCACGAGTCAACGAGGCAGACCAACCGAAGTAACCACACAGGGGAAAACAGGAAGACAAGAAGAAAAGGAGAGACCCTGGGGCGGGATTGACCTTGTGAGGGGAGGAGGGGGGTTATCTAAGAAAACTAAGAAAAAGGAGGCTTCGAAGTGTACGACCCAAGACTAGGTCAGAGTAATTTCGCTTAGTGGGCCTTAACAGATAATTATATCCAGGTGCTCATAGTAATAGTAGCCACAATCATCCCTTTCAGTTATATAGATACAATTGACATCTTCAAACCAATTCTCTTGAGAAGAAGAAAAGAAAAAGCACTTCCTAACACCCACGAGTACCTGGTACAAGAAAGTACGCGGCAATTCCCGGCATCCACTTTTTTTTTCTCGTCTTCTTTTGCCGGAGATTGGATGGGGCACGGGGTGCCCGAGCGCAAGCTTCCAACGTTTTGTGTTCCCTCTTACACATTTCTCGTGTGCGGGTGTATTCCATATTCCATGATTCGGGTCCTCTGATATCGTGCATTTAGAGTGGAAACATAGTTTCTCTCGGTTCCTCCCTCACTGCAATATTGCAATATTGGGGAGCATGATCATTGTTCTCCGTTCTACCGCGTAATTTTCATGTTATGCGTGGGGTTTATTTCGTGTTTTGGCACGATGATCTCCCGTTGACTCGGGACAATGGGAAAGGAATGATTTCCCCCCGAGTGTTGCCCATTAAATACCAAGTCAGGAACTATACCCGCGGCTATACTTCAAAGTCACATTCTTTTCTAAGTATCGAGTTGGCAGACTTACTATACTTTACATTGGCAGGGTTGCCTCGTATTATGAATATGAGTATCTCCGAGCTGAGCCCCATGCAGCTGACAAACCCTCGGGTCTGCTGTGCGATGATGATGGACATGCAATGTCTTCTGCACCATGCAGTCAGCCTGCCAAGTACTCTCTGTCCTCTGGATATTGTCTGCAAGTTGGTCTGATCTGGAATCGAGTCTGTAGTGCATGCCATCAGCCTCTCAATATAGAGAAAGAAAGACAGAATCTCGGAGTAAAGGTGTGTCGGATCAAATCCGAATACATGCCATGTCCGACTGGGGGGAAGGAATCAGATTATGACCAGATGCATCTCGGTCAAGGGGTCCCAGGTGGGGGAGGGCATATACTACATCATCCATGAGGGCAATTTTGAATACTGGACGATATCTATGGGGATCCATATTTATGGGTACAGATTTAATACTGTAAGATGTCCATAGACATATTTTGATAGATATTCTGATATTCTCCCGCAAAGTCCGCGCTGAGAAACTGCATCAGATGCCTGCAATGACTACTGTAGTCTCGCATATCCATAGCCTACCCAGGCGGTCCCCAACCAGTCAGCGGCTTGAATGAGTCCCGCGTAGAAACTTCCATGACGGAGGTGGGGTGGGGATCGGGGCGAATCGAGAAATTCCCTGATCATGGTTCTAACCACGTAGTCTCTTACAGCCGGTATTGACGAGGGGAACATTATTTGAGGTGCAGTAGCATATACATGCCCTAAGTACCTGGTACCTCATGGGAATGTTTCCACAAGATCCAGCTTTCCCCAGAAACTCTAAAAGATCTCATACTTACAAGATTTGAGTCGACTGTGTGCGTGACATACCTGTGCAAACCCTCCGGGGTGTGTGTATCACCAGGATATCCACCAGTGTGCCTCACTCCGCGTCACCCCAAGGGCCCCGAACCTAATCAAGGCTTTATCTGTCATACATGGGGTGGTGCTCGATGCACTGTTGAGCATGGTGCTGCCACCACTCAAGTATTGTTGGACGTCATGCCCAGTCCTCCAGTGTTTTTCATGGACTGACGTCGCCCGAGGTCAACCTGGGTGTGGATGTTAGCACATTCCAAAGCAGGGAGCGACAAAGAAACCCGTACTCACAGGCAATAACAGACTGTGGAACAAAGCAACCACACAGTGTTGGCCGACCATGTGCACCCAGACCAAGCTCGACAGCCACCAGGTTCTTTGATCGGCTTCTTCTGGTCATGCCTCATGATCGGGGTTGGAGAAGCCAACCCCTCCTTGGTCCTGGTCCATCAAGCTAGGACCAGTTGTGGAAGATAGCCACATCCAACAAAGAAAGAGGGGGCAAGAAATCAAGAAAGAGGACCGGGTGATTCTTTGCGAAATGAGAAGCCATTCACTCGCAAAGTGCCCCTCGAGACACCCGTCTGGATTAGGTTATAGTGCCCACACGTGTGAGGGAGAACGCGAAGGGATCGCGGGGAGTTCACGACGATCGGAGGCAGGCCAGAGGAACACCCGAATTGCAGACATGCAGAGTGAGATGGCTTAATCAATAGACCCTCCATGGATGATCCATCACAAGAAAAAAAGAAGTTCATTGAAGAGGTTGAAAAGAAAAGTTGGGGTGTTATCGATAACCCACCATGGTACCTGCATGATTGCATAGCTTGGTGATGCTGACCGACTCGACTTCTGAGATCAGTCACTTAAATAGAGAAAGAAAAGAAAGAAAAAGAACGGAAAGAGAAAAAGAGAAAAAGAGACCGAGAAGGGGAGAGTGGGAAAACAAAGGACATTTAACCCTAGAGGCGACCATATCCGATCCTTCAATAGGCCATCCTTTCCCCTTCACGGTGCTTGATGATCGATTTATATTCTGGTTGAATCAGGGTATCCTGTACTTGAAGCCTGGAAGTGATCTTGGGGGATTTATTCTTGATTTTGCGTATATCCGACCATCGAAGTGTCCCCCCACGGTTGATAGTCCTTCAAGAGGGACGGTCGGCAGTGTCTTTACCGCCGACAGGGGCTGACCTCGACCTTCACAACCAACTCGCGATTTCCCCCCTCTTTCTCTCTCTCTCTGTTTCTCTCGATTTGTCTCCATCAGGACCCCGGCTGGTCCTTGTCTTCTTCTTGTATTGTAATACCTCGACTCCTGTCCCCCCTCCCCTTTTTTTCGGTGCTAACCGCTTTCTCTCACAGATCGACAGTCTGTGAGGAACACCCGACACGCACTGGAATCCTTTTCTTTTTTTTTGACCGTGTACTTTTCCTCTCCTGGTTGAGGCAATTTCTCCTTTTTTCTCCTCTCCTTTGTTTGTTTACTGGTGCCTCGAGGGTTTTATCTGTTCGAATTTTTTTCCGGGTTGGCAGCGTGCTGTGAGGGCGATTGATTCTTCCTCCCAAAACCACCGACGAGGATTCTCGGTGCCTCGCAACCCTCGAACTCCCCACGAGACACGATCTCCCCCACTGGGAAATACCGCTTTGGGACTGGACAGCGGAAAACTGTTGGGTTTCCCTCCGCGACCTTCGATTGAGTGGGAAAACGAGGGGTTCTATATCGTTGAACGTGGTGGGCTGTGGAAATCGATCCGCCGAGTTCGACCCGGAGAACTGTTGGGAGAAATTGCTATATGGTCTCACCCATCGATGGGAATGCAAAGTGTTCCCACCACCCGGGTGACATCTCACCTATAGCGTCGGATCAGCCTTCCACCATGGCCTGGATGCCGCAATCCGACGCGTCCGAGATCCCACCGAGGCCGCCATTGGCCTCCCACCAGTCGAGCTCTCTTCCGTCGACCCCTTACCAGCATGCGCGCAACCTCTCGTTTCATTCCCGGTCGCCGTCCCCCGCCCGTGGAAGCACCTCCCCTCGATCCACCCACTCCGAATCCACCCACTTACCCCCCTCCGCGCGCAAACCGCTCGGTGTGTGTAAATATGAAACGGCCATGGCATATTTCCGGAGACGGATACCGTATAGTTTGGGGGCGGATATACTGCCGCAGGAGAAGGAAGGACTGAAAGGGCGTCTGAACCCGACGGAGGAGCAGAAATTGTCCGCCGACATCATGGACCTCTATGATCGATTATTACCGTCCGCGGAGAGCGATGACCGCCGCCGTCAGCTGGTTCGCAAACTCGAGAAGCTGTTCAATGACCAATGGCCGGGCCACGAGATTAAGGCCCATGTTTTTGGCTCCTCGGGGAATAAGCTGTGCTCGAGTGACTCGGATGGTAGGTTGTGATGAGTGGCCAACTTCAGGATCAAAACTGACTTGAGCAGTGGATATCTGTATCACGACCAATTACAAGGAGTTGGAGCATGTGTGTCTGTTGGCGGAAGTTTTGGCGAAGCGTAAGAAACGCCCAGGTCCTGTGGTGTCGGATATTGGACTGACTGACTGACGTCGGGGGTTTAGATGGGATGCAACGAGTGGTCTGCGTGTCTCATGCAAAAGTTCCTATCGTGAAGATCTGGGACCCAGAGCTGCGGTTGGCTTGCGACATGAATGTCAATAACACCCTCGCATTAGAGAACACCCGCATGATTCGGACATACGTCGAGGTGGATGAACGAGTGCGGCCGTTGGCAATGAGTGTCAAGCACTGGACAAAACGACGCATTCTTAACGATGCCGGTAAGCTTTGGACCCGATGCACCTCAGGCGTCCTGATGGGCATTAACCTCGGTTTGCAGCACTCGGAGGCACATTAAGTTCCTACACTTGGATTTGTTTGATCATCAACTTTCTGCAGACGAGAGACCCTCCCATTCTCCCCAGCCTTCAAGCCCGCCCGCACAAGAAAAGGGTCACCTCGGACGGGTTGGTTTGTTCATTCGACGATAATCTTGACTCCCTGACTCAGTTTGGCCGGAAGAACAAGCAGTCGGTTGGTGAGCTCTTTTTCGAGTTTTTCAGGTATTATGGCCACGAGCTCGACTACGAGAAGAATGTCATCTCGGTGCGGGAAGGCAACTTGATCTCCAAGGAGGCCAAGGGCTGGCACCTGCTCATGAACAACCGATTGTGCGTGGAGGAGCCGTTCAACACATCAAGGAATCTAGGAAACACCGCCGATGATACCTCGTTCCGGGGTCTGCATTTGGAATTACGGAGGGCTTTCAAGCATGCTGCCCAAGGAGATTTGATCGCTTGCTGCGAGCAATTCGAGTTCCCGGCGGAGGAGGAGAGGACGTGGGAGCGGCCACCGCCTCAACCGCGGCCTATCCTCACCCCATCCCTTCCCTCACGCGGGGGCCGAGGTGGTGGGCGTGGGGGTCGATATCCGAACCAATTCTCGCGCGGTGGGTATACGGGAGGCCGCCGAGCGTCGAATACGGGGAACAAGTCCAACGCATTCCGGCAGTCCAACACTGGCAACCCATCGGAAATCTCTCTGCAGGCGCAGCAGCAAGCCCAGTATCTTCTGCACGACCAACTGTATCAACAGATCCAGCTTCTCCAGGCGCAAGAGCAGGAGCTGCGGATGCAGTTGCACAATCAAGCGTTGATCACCGGACGGCCTCCACCTGTGTTCCTCTGCCAGCCTTTCATCCAATTCCCCATACCGCAGCAGCAGGAGTATTCCGGGGATGAGGGTGCACGGTCTAGATCAGGAACGGTCAGTCACCCGCCGCCCAACACATTACAGCGGCAGCAATCGTTTAAAAACCCTACCTATGCTTCTGTTAGCGCGTCCAATCCGCAGGGCAGCACTACAAATCCCCCCTCGCCCTCTGCCAATGTTGCCCTGCCCGACTTTCGTCGCAACTCACGGCGATCCTCGGCTGTAAATGGGTCGCCCAAGGGGTCACTTCGAGCGCAATCGCAGCCTGCGCGGCCCCAAAACTCACCATCCCTCCAGAATTTCCTGCCTTTTTATACCATCCCACAGCACCTGGAGAACTCGCACGGCTCCAAACAACGATCAGCCACAGATTCGTCAGAAGGTGGAGAGGGCAGTGGGGACGAGAACGCTCTGCCGCCAAACAGTCTTCCCAGCAATGGATCTCGCTCCGACTCGGTGGACGGCAACCGGCCACAGGATGTTCTGGGCTACTATCTAACCCCGCAGCAACTGCAGGCCTATCAGCAAAATTCTGTGATGCCGTCTCTTTCAACGCCAGTGGGACTGGCTTTGCCCAACGGATACACGCCTTTTGTTCCCGTCCAACAAGAGTATCGGCCGGCAACGTTTTCGCCCGAAGGCTTCAATGGACGTTCTGAGCCGAACAATACCACAGCATCAAAACCCCAGCCATCACAACCACGGCGCTCAGCTTCACGGCCTGCCGTGGCTGCAGATCGGGGTCCCTTGATCGTTGATGGCTCGGTGCCGCCCAGTGAACCTCGCTCGTCCTCATATACCTCGGACTTCATTGATCCTTATACTGCCGTCACGCATTATACGTCAACGTCGGATGACCACAATATCAATACGCCCGCCAGTTTCTCCGATTCGTTATCCCAGGATTTCCAGGACTCCGGTCCCTTTGAGATGGAACAGTCCGGCGTTTTTACCCGGCCACCCGTCGACGCCCAAAAAACGAATCATGTGGGTGACGAGAAGCCGGCGGAAAAGGCCAATGGCCAGCCTCAGTTGCTTGCCAGTCGACTGCAGAATTATCACTTGTCAAACGCCGAGAAACTGGCCCAATCACATCCTCCACCCAAGGCGAGTTCCGAGCGACCCAAGAACGGCGTGCATTCAGGAACAGGCAAGGAAGCATCCAAACAAGGGCCGGCGGGTGACAAATCCACTTCATCATCTGGTGCTCCACATGAGACCAGGCCTCAGGCGTCAAATTCAAAGCGAAGACCAAACGGGGTTGAGCATCCCGAGAAAGTGAATGGTGTCAACCACAAGCCCAAGTCAAAGGGCCGTCATGATGCACCGCAGCACTCTACCCCAGCATCCGAGTCCAAGGACCGGCACGTGGACCATCCGCCACGCAAATCTGGCGGAGCTCCCAATGGCGTCACTGACACCAGCCACGGCGGTTGGCAAACCACGAAGAAAAAGAATCGCAAGAACACCAAGACGTCGAGTGAAACCCGGAATGGGGACCACAGTGGCCCTGAACCACTTCCTGCAGATGAGTCGTTGCGAAAAGGTGGCTGAACCTGGAGTTCACCCTGCTCTCCCCCTTCCCCCGGGACTCTTCCATGTTTTGTTTATGTCCATATCCTCAATCCATATTTAACGGCCTGACTTGGGAGACACTGGCAGATTGTCTCCCTCATGTACCCGCAGCAGTTCGGACTTTGTCGAAATGAGTCTCTGACAGATATATTTGTTTCGACCGCGACTTTTGTTGCTTTTTTTTTTTTTTTTTTGTTTTTGTACTTTCTTGCACTTTCTTCCCTGGTGTCTCGGCATATGCATCATCGTTGCCTTTGGGGAAAAGTTGGCCGGTTCATCTTCCAGAAAACCCAAGCGCAATGAACGAATTTCTTCCAGCTGTTTGGAGTTATTTTGTTTTCTTTTTTCTTCCCTTTTCCTTTCTCTTGTCCTTTTCCTCTTTTCTTTTCTTTTCTTTTTCTGTGCTGTGTGGGATGGTTTAGACCCCGGGTTAGTGTGAGTGAGTGTGAGTGACTGATTCTTATGAGGGCCATATTTTCTTTTTCGGTTCTGTATAAAAGAATAACATGTTGCCAATGAGAAATAAAGAAAAAAAAATTCGAAAAAGAGAGAACTTCACTGTTCTTAACTAGTTTGGAGTAGATTCCAAGTGTGGATACTTAAAAAAGGCTTTGGTATATAGTTCAGGTGAGCACAGCCCTATAGCCCTATGTATATAGCCTTCTTCCAAAGTTGACCGACGAGGGGTAGTATAGAGGCATCGATATAAGTATGGATAGAGAACGAAATTCTTTCTCCTCTTCTCTGCTTTTGTGTATAGATGGCATTGCTACTTATAAATAAAAGAAATGGGTAGCTTCTGTCCTTCATTGCGCCATCGCTATCACCACTGCCGTCATCGGGCTGTGTGACCATCCTTTGCTTTTGTTTCTGTGAAAAGACCGGCAACCCAATCGTCGGTGATGGTCTCACTTCTTTCCCACGCAACATCGTCAAAGGTCATGCGTGTCCGTATCGTTGATCAAATGAAAACTGGCTGGTTGGTAATGGAACTGAAAATAGTTGAACGATAATATGGTGGGAATTGTGTGAAGTAAACAAACCCCAGAAGAGGTGAAGGGGCGGTGGGGCCTTGGGAGGGAAATAGACAGGAGTTGCTCTCATAAACGCTGGCTAACAATACGAACAATTCATGCCATGCCAATTCATCCAAATTAAGTACGTTCCCTTGCACAATAGTTATTCTTTAAGGACAACCCTGGAGTAGTAGGAGTAGTATGGCTACTAGCTTTTCGGTATATAATTAGCTTGCTTGTTGATTGAATTCGCGTATTGTCGGGATCTCATAGATGCCTCAAGTGCTTTCTAGGATTCTGGTTTCCTGGTTTCCTGATATCAACTCATCTGCTTTATCAACTGCCAGCGAGCAAATTTCTGGTTGCAGTAAATACGTCTAGTATATGAGTGTGGTATAGTACATGTGACATAACAGAAACGCTTTTCAAGGACTCCCAAAGTGCGCGAAAGTGGCCGAAGAAGAGAAGACAGGAATTAATGCACATCCAAATAAAAGTCGTAAGAAAAACCACAATGGGAAACCCCAGAGGAACAACAGGGCCAGGTTGCCATCAACAAAAAGAAAATAAAAAAAAAGAAGAAGTTATGTTCATAGAAGGCAATAAGAAAAATTAAAGAATAGAGTGAGATAACCCACGCGTTAGCTCCATATCTCGGCAAAGATATATGGGGCAATCACCACGCAGGCAGTCCAAAACACCATGATGGACTGGAACGGGAATAACAACAACCGGGACACGGGAGTTTCCCGGAAGAGAACCCAGATAGAGAGGAAGGCGACAGAGAAGAAGTGGCTGAACAGAATAAACGGCTGCTTGATCAGGCCTGCCAGTAGCCCGACGGGCCCGGCGACGTAGCCTAATTGGAAGTAGCGGAAGCAGCCACGTTGCAGGGCCTTGAGATTTTGATCTGAATGAATGTAAGCGTGAGGCACGAGAGAGGAGAAAACACGGAACAAACACATACCATTAGCAGCAAAAAGCATGTACAGTGCCTGGGCTAAAATGTTGATGACGGTAGCCGAATTTTTTCGGGTCCAATGGAAGCGGCTGAGCTGCTTCAGCACCAACCGCGTATCTGAGAGACTCGGTACACGCTCCGGGCTCAGCAAGTCGCGGAGGACGCAGACATCGTTGAGTGCGACGGTCATTCCACCTCCGGTCAGAGGATGTCGCATATTTAGTGCATCACCAAGAATGGCTAAGCCGGGGGTTTTGTTGGCCGAAGCGGGTAGAAACGAATTCGGCATCGAACGCAGCTGGCCCTTCTCCAACGCAGCCAGGAACGACGGTTGTACGGACTCGGGCAATATAGGCAAGATAGTATTCCGTAAGTGACCCTTGACGCCACCGTTCTTCACCGAGGCCGAGGGCAAATTATCGGGGATATCAACGAGGATGCGGGTCTCGTGGGTGCCGATCTGGTACATAAGCACGGGCGGACTGTTACTGAGCAGAACATGACCGTAGCAGGGAGCCGGCAGCTTAGCGTCGATGAGCTCGAGGCCCCAGAACTTGGACCGGCGCGTCGGGGTGTGCGGGTGGTACGATTTTCCGAGTTTGGAGTCGTAGCCGTTGGCGACAACAGTGAGCTGGGCAAAATAGCAGTCCTTGAGGTCCTTAGCCACGCACTCGACCCCGAGCACCTGCTGCGTATACGACGATGTCACCAGCGCCGTCGCCTTAGTCTCGACCACCGTCACGTTGGCGCAGGCCAGGGCCGCCGCACGCAGTTTTATCACAAACCGGCCGTGATGGAAAGTCCGGCCTAGTGGCGAGGCCGACGACGGCGTGGACTTGGGGTAGTCCAAAAGCACGGGCTCGCCAAAGTATGAGACATAGTATCCCTTGACATCGATCGAGTCGATCTCCTCCAGACAATCCCGCAGTCCCAGCATTTCCAATGCGTGCACCCCTCCGGGCTGGAGGAGCTCACCCACAATGCGGTCGGGCTCCTTCATTGAATTCTCTAGCAGAATGACGCTCCGTCCTTGTCTTCCCAGCGCTACGGCAAGCGCACAACCCATAATCCCGGCGCCCACGATCACGACATCGGCTTCGTGGTGCTCGATGCGGCGCTGCGCCGCTTGCTGCGATTTGGAGACATGGCCGTTGACGGAGGTCATGGTGGAATTCATGTGAGAACAGAATCAGAATGGCTCGGATAGAACCTCAGCATTATCGAGATGCTGCGAGAAAGGAGGATTTTATGAAGCCAAAGTGCGTGGGCTGATGTTTTCTTTTTTTTTTTGTTGGGGGGAAACCAGGGGTGTGGCCTGACATGTGAAGGCAGTCCACTCTCCGCCTTCTCAGTTCTACGGCGCAGAGACGAGCATGGACTTGGCCTTTCTATACTTCCTGATTACTATGATAATACACTGCAATATACACTGCAATGCCCTATACAATGAAATTGTCCGAGAAATATTCATTTTATACACAATATGTACATCTTAGCCTACATCTACCCATCTCTTCTGCGGATACTGAGGATCATCCGCCGGTATACTTGGTTGCCCCAGTATAGACTTCTCATTCCATCGGTGCAGCGAAATAGGAGTCGCCTGGTGGGGGTTCACCAAGAAATCCAGCTCCATCTGTTCGTCAAAGGTCACAATCATGTTTCGAACTAGCCCACTGGGAACGGAATCCAGTTCATCGTGGGCGATGGAACGGAGCTCTTCGCGCATCTGGCGTTTAAAATCCAGGTCGGTAGTGATTCCCAACCAATACGGGTCCTGGTGCAGCTTTTTATCCAGTACCTTCACTAGCTCCGCCAGGGTTCCCATATCCGACCGGCGGTGCTGTAGGTACGATCGCCGGCTCAGCTTATCGTCCAAAATGGACATGACGAGGTGGGCTTCTACCACAAAGTTCCGGAGAACGGGTTCGTCCCGCGAGAGCACGGTGAGCATGCACCACCACACGCCCCGGAGGTTGCCAACGTGAGCGAAGGCGCGCATGAAAATCTTCAGCAGCGCTTGGTCAAAGCCGTACTCGTGCCGCCATCGAGATGTATAGATTGCCGTCAGAAGTCTGATGGCAAGGTGTGATTTGCCATTGAGAATGAGCTTTCGGCTGACAGCAATGGAGATGAAATGCTTGAACTTGAAACCCGGTTCGATAGTGCAGGTCTTATAAAATTCGAAGATTGCCATCTTAAAAATAGTCGCTTCGCTAGCGAGCTCTGGACTTGTCTGCAGAAGCTGTTGGAAAAACAGCGGGAACGTTCTCGGCCAGCGCGGGGTGTCTTCCAGCGTTGGGATTTGAAGCCCATAGTACCAGTCAGCCTTGACCATGATACACGCGTCCACCAATCCAGTCTTGCCATTTGCGAGCATCGTCGCGATCACGGCCAGCTTGAGATGAATCGGCCGCATGACATATCCGGCCTTTTTAGCGTACTGGTAGACATCCAGCGCATCGTGGAACTTGCCTACATGGAGAAAATGCTCCATTCGCCGGCGGAGGGGGATGTGCATATCGATCGGCTTCGCGGTTGCCATATTATCAAGACTATGGGCGTATAAATCATCCGCCGGGCGATGAATCGGCTGCAAGACTTGTCGTTCCGTGGCCCAAGAATGCGCGTTTGATCCCAAGACGCGCAAGAAGCTGGCCGCCTGGCCATACTGCCGTTTCGCCGCTTGTAGCGTCCGCCAAAATCCTATCGGGGCGTTTTCCATTGACTTGCGGCGGCTCTCAATGAGGTTGCAAAGTTCTTTGTCCCCCAAACTGATGGGCCATTTGTGCTCCTTGGCCAGATTGGTGATATTAGAGACCATGTCAGGGGTACCTCGATCGATCAACGCCTCTAAGATGTGCCGATAAAGGACATCATCGGGTACGATGTCAAATTGGATGATGCAGCCCATAAGGAAGTCGTAAATTTCCGTGCCCTTATGAATCGGCCAGTACTCCAGAAAAACGCGGTCGAAAACCACCGAGAAATCTGCCTTGTTCTGAGTAAATCCCCGTGCGTGCATGTCCCGCAAGTCGGCCATGACACCGTCCCAATCGAGCGCAAGCGCCCTACCATAAGAAAGCAAGCCAACAGTCCGCAATCCAGGCTGGACTTTGTACTTCTCAGGCATGTCTTGCACCAGCGCTTCCGCGGCGTCGGGCTGGCCAAATTCAACGTAGGCTTTGACCATGGGATTGAGAAGTTTTTCGGTTGGCGCCCGCTTCAAGAAGACAAGACCGGTTAAAATGGTTCTGAATTCGCCATTGATAAGTTCCAAATTTCTGGTCTTTCTCCATAGCCCATCGAGGTAGGCCCCGCACAGGCCGCAGTCGCGATCCTCTTGGATGCGATACCAGAAAAGCCATTTCGCCGAGATTAGTCGCTTTGATTCCAGAAGACAGCGAAGGATCACCTCGAGCAGATAAGATGGAACAATGAGCTTGGTGCAGTGACGATCGAACAGGTTGCCGACTGATTCGATATGGCCTTCTTTCGCAAGCAAATGCATCATCGTGGCCCACATCTCCGAAGTCACGAACGACACCTTGGCGATGCGATCAAACAGAGTTCGCGCAGCGAAAATATTCCCCTTGATGCAATTCATTTTGAAGACTTCGCACCCTATCTCTCGTCTCTCCAGCGAGATACCACAATCGTGCGAGTGAGGGATCTGCTTCAAGAATAAATATGCGGCATCAATTTCGCGACCTTGCTGCAGCATGTCACGGAGTTTTTCTTCAAACGGAAGCTCCCCAGCGGCTCGGGCAGCCGCGGCCTCTTCAGCCTCCCGGGCTAGAGCGGCATCATTGGCAGCACCGGTCTTGTCGTCGGGGGATTCTTCAGATGTCAAATCCGGTGTATATTCTTGCGCAGAAGAGAAGCCCTGGCCAGCGAAGCTAGGTATGGGTGGGCATTTCAAGCTCTTCAGCAGCTCCTCGTCCATGGGTGCTTCTGGCTCGGGACCAGCTTGCGGCGTTTGCGCACGGGATCCATTGTTCTTGTCCTTGAAGGATTGCAGGCCCGTAAACTCGCCCGCCTCAGCGGCTTCCATCATGGCTGCTAGGCGCTTGGCGGAGGAGGTCGCATCGTACTTTGGAGCGGATGTGTGCAGGACTCGTTTGTTTTCGATGATCTGTTCGGCCACGCGAATTCGGCGGTGGACATCGTACGTGATGACAGCAACGGTGCAAAGACCGCCGACGGTGGATCCGGTTAGAGCCAATTGTCGGAGCACTCGAAGGGCATTGCGCGACGGGACCATTGAGGTGTTTGCGGCTTTGGCGAACATGATGGAGGAAGTTGGCCGCGAGGCACGCTAACCTCACGGGATACGCATCGGCAATTGCAGAGGCAGGTAGCCAACAAGGAAGATGGTAGGTGAATGAGGTTGGCTAAGGGTTTCCGTTGTAAGTGTGTATTTAGTAGCGAAGACGAAGAGACAATGGCGCACCCGAGTGCTAAGGACAAAACCCTCAGGCCGCTTTTTCTTCGGGTGCGTGTTAGGTCGGTGCGGTCCGCCCGAGTCTCCCCTGGCGTGAAAATGCTGGATGCTTATTGGACGCTTCGACTGTATACCCAAACGTGTGAGGTGTTTTGGCATGGGGATTTTTCAAAATCTGAATTCCTCTAGGGCTCCTGATATTGCGATGCTGATATAAATCACACTGTCATCTCAATGCTCACTAATACAGGCTCGAAACCCTTTAAGTTTGAGGGGACTAACACTCATCTTCACCCTTAACGCATAGGAGAGATCACTATATTTTTCTAAATCTCGAATATTTTCAACACAATCCAAGCCAATTATATGCAGTTATATATGGTAATGGTAGATACAAATCCAAATTATACTCACTCACCGCAGCAGTGGGGTATTCTCATCGTAGCCATGCTCATTAGCCTCGTCTCTCGAATGCGAGGGGACCTCATCCAGATTGACTGGCAAAAATCAGTTAGATCATTGTTATATTCCTAAGATGGTTCTTGATGGGGAAAAGGAAACATACCGTATGGTCGAATAAGCCAGCTCAGGAAAAACGCCACGCCAAACAGAGCCGCTAGGGACACGAAAACAGCCTGAGGATAGGTGGCGACGGTCACACTATAGATCAGATTGAAGATAGTCGGCGCGATAATGCGGGCAAGGGCGTGTAAAAGACCCGTGACACCAAGCATCTGGCCGATCCGATCGGGAGGGACATGCTTGGTGAGCGAGGCCTGCAGGGTTGGTGATCCCATGCCACCCAGAGACGCGACGGCGCCGGATAGGATCATCATCGCTGGATGCCTTGCCAGCATGTAACCAATATAGCCCAAGATATCAAAGAGAATCGAGAGCCGGATGAGCACGATGTCCAGCATATCGGATCCGCGGATGCTGCCGTCGTCCTTGGTTGGTGTGCGGAAGAGCCGAGCCACGATCGGGAGAACCACGAAGAGATTGATCACGCGCACCACATTGTTCACCGACACGAACAGGCTAGATTCCACGCTGTCCCAATGGAACATGTACTCAGCGTAGATGATGATGAGCTGTCCGGCACCCATGGTAACGCCGAAGACGACTGTGTCGATGGCGGCCAGCAAGACAATATTTCGTCGAAGAGTCGGAGTGGCGCCTCGGCGCGTGGGAAAGAGCACACTCGGCCGTCCTACCGCTGGCAGGAGAATGACGAGAGGTGTCACAAGATGGATTGGGTTCCAAGAGCTCCACGAGCACCAGTTGGAGGCTCCATTGTCAGCGGTCTTCTCCCGATGCCTGTCACGGGCGGCTTGTTGGCGTTCCTGGGAGAGAGACTCGGGGACAATAAAAGCGACGGCCAGACAAAAAGTCGCATGAAGTGCGAGGGCAATATAGAAGACAGGCAAAGTCCCGCCAGACTTTTTAATCAAGAATGCTGCTCCGCTGGGGCCCGCGGCGATTCCAAAGAATAGAGCGCCATGGAATAGACCAAATGCCACGCTCCGTCGCTCGGGCGGCGTGCAATCAGATGCATAGGAATGGATCAAAGCCAGTGCTGCAGTGAAGGACCCGCCCAAGCCGTCCAGCATGGCCCCGACCAGGAGCAGATTAACCGGCATGCGTTCGGGCCAAGACGCGACAATCACGGTGATGACTTCATTCAGCACAGCGCCCATGGCGCCCAGCGCGATCATCCTGGTCCGTCCATACCGGTCGGACAGATGCCCCAGTCGGGGACTGACCAGTGCCGAGATAATGCCAGCTGCAAGATTGAGGTAGAGCTGGAACCGAGCAACCAGTGACTGTACCTCGGGGATTTGACAGTGCGAATTGTCTCTCCCGAAGGCGACCGGAAGATAAGTAAAACCGGGCTCTTTGAGACTCTTTTCAGCGAGATAATCTCGACAGACCAGAGAGATGATCAAATTGATCTTGGGCACGGCGAGTCCACCGAAGCCCACCATGAACAGGAGGCCGAATGGCAACAGCCACCAGATCTGTCGATGTTACAATCAGGGTTGAACGTGCGTCGGCATAGAATCGAAAAAAAAAAGTCTTACACTGGGTGCCCTCCATGATGGCTGAGGTTTTACGTTGTCAAAAATCTGCTCTTCAGGGAGTTCATGATCTGGGGGCATGTCGGACAGCAGGGGACTTGCGCTGCGGCGCGAGTGCTGCTCTGCATCCTCGGCAGTGCGACAGGCGTTGCGTGTGTCGACCTCGGGCTCGTCTGCAAAAAATTGTTCATTCTCCATGATCAATGTCGATCAAGCAGGGAGTAGTGTCATGAGGAAAATATTGCAGGACAAATCCCAATTTCTAGCACATCGTTGATTTGTAATGGCACTCGGTGGTGTCAGGATTACCCGTCGACAGAGAGTGATGCGAGGGAACTGCGCCAACCGGCCTTATCACAATAGCTTGATAAGAGTGGGTTCTGATCATACATGCCCAAATTGAGGCTGCTATTACAATGACTATGTACAGAGGTGGGAGTATTTGTAGCCTATGCAATACCCCTCGAAATCGCGTGTATATATACAATGCCAGAGCAGGAGAAAAAGCCCCCCAAATACATCGACATCTACTTCACAGCACGAGAGCCTCGTTCTCCTTTCCTGCAAAGAACTTCTTCTGGCCCAGGCACCGCTCACTGGTGCAGCCCTGGCAACGCAGGGTCAGCTGGCGAGAGCAGAGCTCTCCCTTGTTCATGTGCTCCAGAGCAAGATCCGCAAGCGCCTGGATGAAGACCGGGTTCCCGTTCAAGCTCTCCGCCCGCTTCACCCCTGGGCTATTGGCTTCTTCCATGACCTCCAGGTCCAGCTCGTACAGAGTCTCGATGTGGTCGCTGGTGAAAGCAACGGGCACCAGAATCAAATCTGTGTGGCCTCGCTTGACATACTCCTGGACGGTGTCGCTCGTTTGGGCACCAAGCCACGCTTTAGGGCCCACCTTGGACTGCCAGCACAGACGGTAAGGGTTGCTGAAACCCAGTCGCTGCATCACAGCATGGACAGTCGCAGCCACCTCAGCCGGGTAGGGATCACCTGCAAGAACATCGATCAGCGAAGTCCACCTTGACGAATATCTAAAGGGATGTAGTTACCTCGGTTGACAACGCTCATAGGCAAACTGTGGGCCGAAAACAACAGCACAACTTCATTGCGCTTCTCGGCCGGGTACGTCTTCAATTGGGCCTCGATATTCTGGGCAAAAGCCTCGATGAGACCAGGGTGGGAGGGCCACCGGTCAATGACACTCCACTGGATTGTTCCCGCAGGATCCGCCTCTCCATTGGCACGCTTGCCTTCCAAGCGGTTACGCCACTTCCACAGCTCATTGAGGGAGCTGCCGGTCGTGGAGCACGAGTATTGCGGGTACTGGGTAAAAGCCACCGCACGACCACCCTTGCCGTTCCCGAATCCATCAGCAAATAATTGTTCATACATGGTCTCCGTCAATGGTGCAGCGTAGCGGAATGCTACATAAGGTTTGTGCGGGGCGGTTTCCGGCGACATCTTGTCCAGCAGCTTGCACATCTCCTTGCACTGATATTCCGACCACTTGCGAATGGGCGAGCCTCCACCAATATCTGAGTATTGCTGCTGAATCTTGGGTGTTCTCCGGCGGGCGATGAGGGGGCCGAGGTAGGATTGAAGCCGCCCTAGAGGGATCAGGTCACCGTCGGCCTGTGGGTAACCCAGCGTGTTAGCTAGTGAACAATCATTGGAGTAAAAACCCTCGAGGATCATCGCTTGGGTCAATTCCCGGGGCAGCATACAAATAGTCTGCTCAGGAAGTCCTCCACCTCATCTGTTGTCGATGGTCCACCCATGTTCAAGAAGACCATTGCGGTCGGCCCCTTGGAGCCCGTGGCATCTTGGGTTACTGGGGGCACTGCAGTCGCGAATCTGGAGCGTTGGTAACTAGTGCATCCTACCAGACTGCGAGCCACTGGTCGGACAGCCGACGGGGCGGCACTGTTCCATATATGTCGGGGTATGGCAAAGGGCGAGCGGAATGACATGATGAGGGAATTGACGGGGAAATTGTGGAGGTATGGCAATTGGAAAGAGAGAGGATAGTTGTCAAGAGCCACGTAGGCTGGAAGAAGAGCGGGGGATTAAGTATATGGGGGAACTGGGGGCGGTTCCCAAAAATGAAGCTTGGATGGAGGCGAAGGTTGCTTGGCCGAGGAAGCTGGTGACTTTCTACGATCAGCCAATCAGCATTCCCGCGGAGTCAGCACTCTGCGATCCAACCGCGGAGATCGTCACCTGACTCCACGATCGAATGCTTCATATACCTGCAGGAGAGATAGCATAGCGCTCGAGCATATTGAGATACAAATAGAAGAGATAAATGAGGTGATAATTTCATATTTACTCAACCATACTGCCCTAGGAAGCACTGGAGTCATGTCCTCAACATCAATAATTGGCAATTCTTATCAACGGCGGACCATGGACGCGGGAGGATTAGTGGTGCCCACCAGCGCGTAGCGAGATCCTGGCGGAAGTCAAATGAAGCGAATTGATCTCCACTTGACGACACTCTGCGGCGTTAAAGAAGATTGAATTGCTCGGCATATGCCATGCCCCTCTGAGTAAGTCCAAGCTGTCACATGACCTTCGTGTCCCCCCGCGTCTCGGCGCGTCAGGCAGAAGACTCGTGGGAGACGTCATTTCTTTCCAACAACCCATCATGGCCGACGAAAACTATGCGCGAGAAGAGGACGTGGAGGAAGAGGAGATTGACGAAACCGTGAGTGGTAGACCGAAATCTGGCTGACTCTCGACTCTGATCTTTTTTTTTCTTTTTACTATAGAGCTTCAAATCCATCAAAGATGCCGTCCTCTTCGCTATCGACGTTAGCAGCTCGATGCTAACACCCCGTCCATCATCCGATCCTAAGAAACCCATACAGGAGTCTCCCACATCTGCCGCTCTCAAGTGTGCCTATAATTTGATGCAACAGCGCATCATATCCAATCCCCATGACATGATCGGAGTCTTGCTCTACGGGACGCAGTCTTCCAAATTCTACGACGAACAGGAGGAGGGTCGCGAAGATCCCTCGTATCCGCATTGCTATCTATTCACCGATTTGGACATACCATCGGCCCAGGAGGTCAAGGAACTGCGGGCGCTGGCCGAAGACGAAGCGGAGACACGGCAGATCTTACAGCCATCGAAGGAGCAAGTGTCGATGGCCAACGTATTGTTTTGTGCCAACCAAATCTTTACATCCAAAGCCCCGAACTTCCTGTCGCGCCGGCTCTTTATCGTGACCGACAACGACAACCCCCATGTAGACAACAAGTCTCTCCGGTCAGCTGCAACAGTGCGGGCACGAGATCTGTACGATCTGGGGGTCACGATTGAATTGTTTCCCATTTCTCGTCCGGATCGTGAATTTGAGACATCCAAGTTCTACGATGTAGGTAATTGAACTGGATATTTTCTACACAGAGAAATACTCACACAGTACAGGACATTATTTACAAAACATCACCGAGTGATGGCGAGGCGCCCGCCTATCTGCAACCCGACATCAATACCTCGACGGCCAAAGGAGATGGTCTCTCGCTGCTCAATTCCCTCTTGTCCAGCATAAACTCCCGATCAGTTCCCCGCCGCGCGCTGTTTTCAAATATTCCCCTCGAACTCGGTCCCAACTTCAAAATTTCTGTCAATGGATACCTACTCCTCAAACGACAGGAGCCGTCGCGGAGTTGCTTTGTCTGGCTTGGAGGAGAGAACCCTCAGATTGCCAAGGGTATAACGACGCAGATGGCCGACGACACAGCACGCACGGTCGAGAAATCGGAAATCCGCAAAGCGTACAAGTTTGGCGGCGAACAGGTTTCTTTCACACCCGAAGAACAGCAGGCGCTGAGAAATTTCGGTGACCCCGTAATCCGTATCATTGGATTCAAACCACTATCCGCTCTTCCCATCTGGGCCAATGTCAAACACCCGTCGTTCATTTATCCCTCCGAGGAAGACTATGTTGGTTCCACGCGTGTCTTCTCAGCACTGCAACAGAAGCTTCAGAATGACGAGAAAATGGCCCTGGTTTGGTTCATTCCTCGCAAGAACGCTGCCCCGGTCTTGGCTGCGATGATCGCCGGAGCGGAGAAGGTCGACGAGAACGGTGTGCAGAAGGTACCGCCCGGGATGTGGATTATCCCTCTCCCTTTCGCAGACGATGTTCGACAGAATCCTGAGACTACTATGAATGTCGCCCCGGAGCCGTTGATCGATTCCATGCGCGCGGTGATTCAGCAACTGCAGCTCCCAAAAGCCGTATACGAACCTCCCAAATACCCCAATCCTTGTAAGTTGTCCAATTTGTTCTCTGCGAAACTAGTTCTAATTGTTGGCAGCCCTTCAATGGCATTATCGTATTCTACAGGCCTTAGCCTTGGACGAGGACCTCCCAGAAAAGCCTGAAGATAAGACAACACCGCGGTACCGCCAAATTGACAAGGTAGGTCATTTAGTTGGGTGTTTTTGCGATTCATGAATGTGGCACTGATTCTGTTCCAGCGCGCTGGGGACTACGTTCTCGCATGGTCCGATGAGCTTGATGCTCAGTCCGCGAAGATGTTCGGTGGAACTGCGGCCACCAAAACAACCCTGGTGAAGCGAAGTGCCAAAGACCGTGGCGAAGGCATGGATAGCGGTGCCCAGCCAGCGAAGCGGCCGAAGATCGAGAGCGACTCCGCTGGACTTGATGCTGACATCAAATGGAGCTATGAGAAAGGGTCTGTGTCAAAGGTGAGCATTGGTTATCAAACAAACGTGTGTATTGAATTTGGCTGACAACTCCGTGTGTGGATTTAGCTCACCATGCCCGTGCTCAAGGAGTTTTTGATTTCGCATGGCCGGTCTGCGGCTGGAAAGAAAGCAGATCTCGTGGATCGGGTGGAGCAATATTTTGAGCAGAAGTACTAGGTTCTTGGTGCTCCCTGTCCAATACCCACGAGTCGAACGTCCGGAAGGATGGTCCTTGGTGAATAATGAGTTACGATATCTCTCGCTCCTCGCATTTGGTAGCATGTTTGGCTTTATAGAGGAATTAAGTTTAATTGGCAATATTTGAAGATCAAGATGTGTCTTTCAGAAATTTGACAGCCCTGTACAGCTGTCTCGGATTATACCATAGGGAACCAAAAATGTACATGAAATAAATAGAGATGATCTATCCAGGTGAGCTCTTTCGTCTGCGTACGACTAGGAACCCTTGATGATAGCCGCCGATATCTTCTCCGCCAGCATATCTAGAGATGAGGTTAGCAAGTCAAGATAGCACGAGGAAAGCAAGAAATAGGAAGGAAGGAAAAGGAGAAGCATACAAATAGTGGAGTTAGGAGCCCGCATCAACAACCCGCAACCCCTTCACCCCATACGCTCGAGCCCGCGAGTCCACCACAGCCATCTCATCATCGCTCGTCCCCATCTTGCACGTACAAGCAGCGTGCCGCAGCGTCATGACATTATCCCTAACAAACTCCAGAATCTCGGCATCGGACTGCACATGCAGGCCCGGGTAATACTCCTTGCCGATGACGACGGGCGCCACGGCCTCGCTCTGGAAGTAGTGCGGTATGCTGATGGGTATATTAGGGCTGTTGTTTGTCTGACATCTCCTAAAGCCGCCCGAGCGAAGCGAGGGTCAGCAGCCGGTAAAGCAGTTCAAAACTTGGCTACCAAATATCCAAGATGATTCGACATCAAGGGCGTAGGTATGTGTAGATACAATAGGAATTGTCATTGTTATATCCATTTTGACCATGTGCAAGGACTGGCAGGGGTCTGTTCAGCAAGGTATATATATATATATATATCCCAAGATCATTCCATGTCTCTCAAACGAGACATATTTACACTCTCGAAAAAAATGAGAGAAAATTCTTTCCCGGCGCCTGAACGCAATGAGTCTCTGCAGAACTAAACCCAACCATGACAACTCCGGGGTCTCTATACGATAAGCGAGTGACAAGATGAAGCCCAAGGGTATCCAAAACGCCGACAATATGTATAGAAGAGCCAAAAAGCTATGTGTATATAACGCCGACACCCGTCAAAAAAAAAAAAAAAAAAAAATACAGACAGAGTCACCGTGGCGGGAACACGAGTGGTGAGCGATGAAAATACCAGGGAGAGCACATATGCCGGGTTAGCACCGCCCGTAAACCTGGCAGTAGCAGACTTCCTCGGCAGGGCAACTAAAAAATATTAGTAACCGGTCACATAATCACACCTTTTCTCTTCCAGAAAGGAGAAAGGGGGAGGGAGGTCCAGGGCACTCACTATACAGCCTCCATTCCGAAAATCACATGCCACAGAAACTCCATCACTCTCCCCGACGACGAATCCTTCAACTCGGTATCAAGGACCCACTGCCGAATCTTGACATAGTCGGACAGCGGCCGCCGAAGTACCTGGTTCCGCGAGACGGCAAACTGCGCACAGCAAGCGGCGCCGACCTGGTCGGGCTTGGGCAGATAGCGCTGAGTGGCTGAGCTCTGCTGCCACGGGTCGGAGGTGTTCAAGGGGGGCGTGCTTGTCCCCTCGAAAACATCCCACCAGACCTGGTCGGTGACATGTTTATTGAAGCGGTGGGCAGCCTTGCAGCCGGGGTTCCAGTTGCAGCGGAGGTTGACATAGCCGTTTTGTTGGACAAAGTCGAGTTGCAGCATGCGAATGGCGGCGGCGTTGTCGTGCAGCGGCGCATCGACGTGCCAGGCCAGGAGGAAGCCGGCGCGGTGGGCATGGAGGAAGGCGATGGTGGAGGGAAGGTCGTTGTAGTGATCGATGACGTAGGTCAAGTAGGCCATGGACTCGTGGCCCTTGTTGGAGGGGGTGGTGAGGGCTAGGGTGTCGGACTGGGTGGATTGGGATGGGTTCACGGTGTAAATGGCGCGCTGCCAGCTGTGGGAACAAGCATTTGGATGAGCACAGAATACAAATGAGCGCAAAAAAAAAAAAAAAAAAAATGGAAAAAAATGGAAAAAAATGGAAAAAAGAAAAAAACAGAAATTTCAAGGACCGCCTACTCTGGAAGCTCCTGTGCCACCCAGTCGGTGTTCTCCTCCTCCAGCTTGGCCATGACAATCACCTTATCGCCCGGCGTGCCATGGCTTGCCGATGGGGTCTGGGAGCGCCCACTGCTGTCGAACCAATCAACCAGGTATGCGCCCGCGCTATACTGGTTGCAGAGATCTTGGAGATGAGCCTCCAATAAATATAGCGAAAACAAGACGAGGAATGTGGCGCATAATGCGATGCGCAGTCCACTTTTCATGGTGAACTCGCAAATCCACGCGCAGGGGGGAGCAAAAGCAGCCCCGTATAAGTGTCGACTTCACCAAATGGGACCTATTAAGCCATGGAGGGAAAGATCTCGATCGGATAGATAGGGTCGGAGAGAAAAGAGCAAGAAAGAAAGAACAATGTATTAATGGCGAGAGATAGAAAGAGGCGATTTTGAACCAAAAGGGAAAGAAATGGCAAAAGGGAGGAAGAGAGAGAGAGAGAGAGAGAGAGAGAGGAAATGAGAGGGGCAAAAAGAAGGTGAGCCCCCTCCCCCCGAAGGTTAAAAAGGAAGAAAAGCGTTGACGTCGACGGGAGAGTATCCAAAGAGTCTACACTGTCAATCCTTTTATTGGCCTGAACATTCAGGGGGGCCCCAACATGAAGCCGGGGCAGTTTAGGGGCAAAGCTTGGCCTGGGGCCCTGTATTTTTGGTAATTGCCGGTAATTTGTGGTATTTCCAGGCAATCTGCACTGTATGTCCTGTAAAGAATGCAGGGCACGTGGCGCCCGGCCAGCAAATAATAAACTTCGGACCAAGGAATGGTTTCGAGGCGCAGTCGAAGCTTTGTATCGCCCAATAAGCATCTTCTCTTCTTCTCTCCATCTCTCCATCTCTCGAAATCCCCCAACTCTTGTGAATTCGATAAGGGAGCCTCAGCAACAGATCAAATCAATACTGGGCCAAACCAAAAAAGAGAAGGTATTGACATGGTATTAGGTGCTGACCAGACGCTTATTTCGAGTGTGGCGATGAAGGGACCAAAGCCCCCACATCCTGTCAGATCGGCAATAATAATGAAAGCTTCGGGTTTCCCACCAAAAACTCTCACCATCCTGAGGGGCGTTGCGAGAAAAATGATTGACTCGCAACAGTTTATAATGTGGAGAATCTTGCGTGTTTGGAAACTGTGCCGATCTCCGGGGATCTATTGCGTCAAGAGACGGCTTGATACGGGTTCTCCTTGGTTTCCTTCCCGTTCATGCCTTGATCTTCATGATAGATGCAACGGCGGGAGACTTTCAGCCGCGGTGTTCATCGGTGATATCGGTGACCAGTGGAAAATTCCTGTCGAACTCGCCTGGACAAATAACTGTTGCCTTGCAGCTTGCGGGATGCTGATGGAGTCACCTACTCATGACTCGAACTACCCTCTTGATGTCGATCCAGGACAGATCACAAAATCGACGGGATGGTCATCTGCTGGTCATGGCCACTGCATCCAGGAAGGAAATATTTACTCTTATTCTGTCAGCCGGTAACCTGCCAAGTGTTGGTCGTAGAAAGCGGTAAATCCATACCCCCTATAATGGATGGCAACTACTTTCCATACTTTCCAAGGTTGCTTGATACGCAGATGCACATCGAGTCTGTGATCTAAATTGATTGCTATCTGTGTTCACACAAAGTAAGCAAGTCGAAAATTCATATAAATTCCTCGATAGCCTCGTATCATAAAAGGTGGAGTCCCTACAAGACTGCTAGCGAGAAAATATATGCATCGATTATTTGATATTCTGCTTTTACATACACCATGGTGCAGTCCAGCTGCAACGATGCCTCTCCAGATTGCCGAGACTCGCGATCGGCTTTCATCCATCGTTCTCTTCGTCTTCTTCACTAACTTCTTCACCCTCGGCAATGGCCTTTTCTCGTAATTTCCGTGCACGCTCCCGTTTCTTATCCAGCAAGGCATTCAGTTTCTTTGCCACGTTAAAGACACCCCCAGTTCCAGCCCCACAAGCAGCACAGGACGGGTTCTTTCGGTATCGCTGCAGAGCACAGGATTCGCAGAAATAGTGGCCACACTTGGTGACGATGGGGTTTTGGTAGGACTTGCGGCAGATGATGCAGGCAAATGGGATATTCTCCAGCAATTCATCTTCATCGTCGTCCTCTTCCTCGTCCTCGTCCGCCTTGCCCGCGCCCTTTCGCTGCGAGACCACTCGCCCTTTCAGCTGCTTGCCCTTGGTGCCGATTTCCCAGTCGCGATCCAACTCCCAGCCCTGTTGATAATTTTCACGCGAATGGAGAAATTTACAGCTGTCTCCATACCCGCAATATCCTGTCTGTTTCCAGTCCTTGCACACATCGGGGGCGTAGTCCGTCACCGTGATAGTCCGGACGTTGGTCGGCGCTTTGATCGGACCGAACTGCTTCGAGGGCGCATTGGGGTTCTTTTGAATGAAGGACTGGTAACCGGATGCGCCTTTATACGTTCCGTCGGCTGCTGGGGTCTCGGATGCTGTCGGCCGTGCTCTGGTTGTCCCCAGAAGGTTCTTTGCGCTCAAGTCGTCCTCGTACCAGTCCGAGTGCTTCGTCGCATCGTTGGACGTTAACTGCACCGGGGCAGCATGTCCTGCAGGCTGGTCGGGTTCTTTGCGGATCACATTCGATGTGGAAGATGCGGTCACGGCCGCATTCTTGCGTCGCCTCTTGATCCTCCGCCCTTCTTCGTCGTCGGAGGAAGTAAAGTCGGAGTCGGAGTCGGAGGCCGGAGGTGGCGTCGCAGGCTTCTTGCGCAAGGTGGCCTTGGCTTTGGAGCGCTTCTTAAAGCCAAACTGGGGGACGGGCTCTGCTTCGGTCTCTTCTGGCATGATTGAAGGTGTTGGGTGAGAGCAATCAAGATTGGCTGTGCATCTTTGAAGACCATCGAGAACATGTGACCTAATGAGTCAGCCAGGCAAGACAAACAGGACAAACAGTCTCCTTCCAAACAAATCCTGGCGCTCTCCTTCCGTTCCAATGCTCACCACCTCGCCGCTTTTGCTTGAGTAGAATT
Source organism: Penicillium alfredii (assembly GCF_028826965.1). Classification (NCBI taxonomy): domain Eukaryota; kingdom Fungi; phylum Ascomycota; class Eurotiomycetes; order Eurotiales; family Aspergillaceae; genus Penicillium; species Penicillium alfredii. The sequence continues at coordinate 1,345,487 of NW_026622701.1, read as the reverse complement.
GAGCACGGCCCTCACCAGCCTGAACTGATCAGGGTATGGATAGGGACACTGCAGGTTTTTCGCTATTAGCATTACAAAATCTGATATTAGCAAAACCGCTGATATAATCGAATTTTTTTTATATACACTATTAAGTATAACGCCTGTATCAGCCTGTGGTACGTTGCTAATTTGCAGCTTACTGATGATATCTTGGAAAAAGCTGCCTGCGTAGTGCGAATGGACAACCAGATGGTCGAGCGGCTTTGATCTTCTCTTCAAATTTTCTCATTTCCTTCTTCAGCAGCCCTTTCTTTCTACCAGGGCCCGCCTCGTCAATAAAATAGCCATCAGGATAATACTTTATACTGTCTTCGCCACCAGCAGATCAGAAATCCGTGCGTGTTTAATACTATGCTTTCTGTTAATGCAGGTCATCATGGAGATAAGACCGCCGTAGCCGTCGCTGAATTGGTGAGAGCATTATGAGTGATATAGTGCACGATCGAAGCCATTGTGCAAAGAAACTCGATGAACCACGACCACTTTCCGAAACTATCAATCAAGAGGATTATTATATATCTCCGAGTTATTTTTTTCTTCTCCTCGCTTGACTTTTCTGGAAAGTAACACGAACAACATGCCATCACATACGCACACGTCTTCTAAACAGAGACTTTGAGTGGCCATTGCTGGGCCTTGATGTCGAATCCCAAGTAGAGCGGAGGAGAGCGAGACATTTGAAATGCGGGGAAATGCGGGGTTCACGCATGGGCACAGCATTTGGATTTTCAATTCGACATAATACATATATCTCCCTAGGTATACACTTCTACAATTGATTTTGCTCATGCATAATGCCAACGAGAATCTTGAGGAAGCCAAGATTATAAGAGTGATGCCAGACCATTTAAGATCATTTCCTGCCTTTGCTCGTCTTCCTGCTCAAATAATCTTTAAATATGTTTGAATGCTTTTAAGGTCGAAGCAACTCCCAGTAGTTTAGTGTTGTCGTTATCAAATCTATCCTGCTGCCCCCAGCCCTATACTTCGATACCCTTATATACATCGAGAGCCTTTGCTTCCGCTGCCAGTAGCCTGACACTCAAGGCCTGGATACGATCCACCAGATTAGGACCTCTGTTTACCATTGGAAGTGTAGTCAGCCACTCTTTGCTTGCCAATTCAATCGAATCAAGCGACCTCGACAATACTAGGCAGGCCCATCCCAATCTCACAGAATCTATTATAGTGAACGGTACCAATTCGTTCAAGACCACCAAGCAAAGGCCCGATGTTATCCTCGGCACGCTTCAGCACGCTCTCAACATGCTCATCGAACATGCCATTATCTTCGGCCGCAGCGCAGTCTCTGAGGGTCTTTGTCGACTTGGTGATTTGTTGGCGAACTTTCTCGGCCTTCGCGCCGATGAACCCAGCACCTATGATGCTCATTTGGGCGGGATCCAATTCCACCATCTGGTTACAAATTTCCTCTTGCCAGAGCTGTTAGAGAGTTGTCCCAATGAATGACCGGAATTATTCAGCATACTTGATTTATCAAGCAAATCTTCGATCGACGCATCGGCGTCCTGCCAAGGGCCTCTGTGTGCTGCCAAACCCAAAGACCATGATGAGAATTGTTGAAGAGAGCAACTGTCAACGATTGAATCAGCATCTAGTTAAGCACTAGAGAATCATCAACCATTAGCGACTACTACTACAACTGGGAATAATGTTGGAAGATATACATAGAGGTGCGACCTCCTATAGAATTCAACCGCGCATCGGTGTTCATTACTTCCCTTTAGGCAATTAACGGGCTGGTTAGACATGGACAGACCCGTCCCGTGGGGTCGGGTCAACAAAGTCCTGATCCGCCCATGAGTTGACCCGCGAATTAAAGGGTTAGTAACACAACTTGATACTAGACAAAAGCCTAGCCCAGGAAGGGGTTGGGCTTTAGGCCCAGTTCTCAGGCCCGATTGGGAGCTAGTGGGGGCCTACTCTTGTGTTAGGACACCGTAGGTATGCTAGTCCAATACTTATTTATACTATAATCTCTCTTTAAGATAACTACCTACTAATAGAGAAACTACTTCGATACTAACCTATTAGACACTCTTCATAGAAGGACCCATGTGTTTTGGTGAATTAAGAGAAGTATACTTTCCGTTCCAGCTAACAGTAGGTAACCAGTGCGTAACTCCTAGCTGGGTGCCCTTACTGAGCGATCACATGATTCCACTGACTGAGCAGGAGCCTGTGCTGTCATATACTCAGTCATATACTCGGTTATTGATTTCGTTATTTACTCAGTTATTTACTCAGTTATTTACTCAGTTACTCAACGTGACTGAGTGCCTCCATAAAAGCGGCAGCCCATCCATGGTTATAGGAAAGCCCCACTCGGACCAAATCCCGTGTACAGGATATGTAGAAAAGCGTATGCGAGGTGGGATGTTTATTGGTGCCTTGATCGAGTGTCTCATAGCAATAGTAGGAACTATGTTTTTATAAGCCTGGAGTTGATGCATTGGAGGGGTGGACGTTGGCGTGAATCTCAAACACCGGCGCCAACTGGCAATAACAACAACACATTCTCTCCCTCTCTTCTCTTCCCTTCTCTCCCCGCCCGAGTCCATCTCTGCCCCAATCACTCGACGCTCTCTTTTTTTCCTTTTTGTTTCTTTCATTGTCTCGGACGTTCCTTTGTTTGTTTTTTTTTGTTTTCCTTTTTCTATTTTCCCTTTGTTGATTCTCCCGAGGATCGTGCCATCCGCAGATCGGAACGTGCGACTTCGTCTGCTTGGGCCTGTCACATCTCGCGCGTGTCTGGCTGAAACTTGCCCACCTCGTTGATTCGCCCAAAGGTCCTCGGTGTTTGTTGTTCCACTTTCCCCTCTCCCGCGTCCTGCAACGCTTCTGTTTTTTTTGTTTCTTTTTTTCTTCGATTTTTTTTTGTTTCTGTTTACGCCCGTCGCATCTCGGTTTGCGCGTGGTATTCTTCTCCATTCACGGTCGCGGGTCGGCTCGCCAATTGTCCCAGCGAAAAAAAAAATCTCGCGATCGGTTCTTTACGTGCGGTGGTTTGGAGGATGATTGTGGCATAATATCGGGACAGGAGGAACAAGGAACGCGCCCGTCCCTGAAGTCTCAACGGCAGCTGTATCCTCGCACTCAGGGGGGATCCAGAAGCCGTGTGAGGCACCACAATTCTCAAATATGGCGGCGTACAACGCGGGGGCCAGTGGCGCCTTTGCGTCCATGGATGACCCGTTTGTTTCGAATGCCAACCAGCCCGCCGTGCCTCGCGAATCGCATCGCTACGCGTCCTTTGATACTCAGCTATTTAGCCTTAATGCCTCCTCCCCTGCCCAAGCCAAGCGAGCCCTCGAGGCTCACCTGGCCGAGACCGAACGTCGCCTGGAGGAGGCGTCCAAGTTGGGAACCGCCCTGATTGACCAGCAGCGAGGACTCTCGGAGCAGCTGAAGGAGGTGGAGCAGCAACAGGATGAGGGGGAAATGGGCCCGGACCTGCGACGGCGGCTCGCCGACCTGGAGAAAGAGTACAATGATATTGGTCGGGAGACGGCGCGCGCATTTTTGGCACCCAAACGGCTGGCAGGAGGTCCAGAGGATACCCAGTTGGGAACACCATCTGTTGACCCAAAGGTTAGATCCTCGTGGTGAACCCCAATAGTGCCAATTCTGGTTCTCAACTAACTGATCTGAATAGTCTCCGCTCAGCCCGGCACTGTTTGCTGGACAGGCTACCAACTCACCCAGCAAAGTCAGCGCCCCATCACGCAAGCAGCGCAATCAACCCTCCACTCGCGTTCACGACATCGAATTCGCGACTGAGATCTCGACTTCGTTATTGGCCCAGGTCCGCCAACTGCAGGCGCTCCTTGCAGAACGAGAGGAGGCGTTGAAGTCTGTGAACTTGGAGAAATCCCGGCTTGAGATTGAAGCGGAGGGCTATGCACAGCGAATCCGGGCACTGGACGACAGCGAGCAGCGGTACAAGGACGAGAACTGGGCTCTGGAGACGCAGACTCACGAGTTGATGGCCGCCGTCAAAGACGCTGCCGAACGCGAAACGAGACTCAACACTACGTTGAGTACATCGAACTCGGAGAAGACTGCCGTGGAGCGAGAGCTTGAAGAGTTAAGGCAGGCGAACTCGAGGATTCTGGAGGACCAGACTACCTCCCAGAAGGCAAATGATGCGGAGATCCATCTCCTGCGTCGGAACCTGAATGCTGGAGATGCGGAAAGACTGGCCCTTCAGAAAAAACTCGAGGAAATGACCTCCCAAAACCAAGAGCTGGCCAAGGCGGTTGCTATGCGACTCAGACAACATGACGCACAAGGCGCCCGGGATATCCTTCACGACAACGAGGGAGATGAACCTGAGCAAATCACTCCCGAAAGCTCCCCACCGCCGTCGCCCAATAAATTCACTCCTCGGCATAATCATCTGGAATCAGAAACACTGAAGAGCTCGCTCGGTCATGCCCACCGTATGATCCAGAGCCTCAAGAGCACCATTCATCGGGAAAAGACCGAGAAAATCGAGCTCAAGCGCATGTTGCAAGACGCCCGGGATGAAGTTGAACAGCGTCGTCGTGAGAACAATGCTCCAAACGGTTCTAGCAAGCGTCAGAAGAACAAGCAAGATTCGGCCCGGAAGCCTGTTCGCCCCGATCTGCTTGGCGCAGGCCGCAAGGAGAAGTCATTTGTTGAACTTCATGACACCGACTGGGAAGACAATGCGGGCCAAGTTAGCCCTACCCGTCAACATGCTACGACAAATCAGATCAAGAGCCGCACCGCCGCAGAGTCTGCGGATGAGCCCAGTGATGTTTACCAGACCGCCACAGAAGCCGAGGACGGGTTCGAGACGGCCAACGAGCGCGGCACTGCAACCGAGAGTGAAGCATTCCAGACCGGCGTGGAAAGCATGGCCGACGACAGCAGTGACTCGGCAGATCTCACTGAGACCGAGAACACTGTTCAGACTACTCCGCGCAACCGCAACCGCGTCACTTCTTCTTTGAAGTTGTCTAAGACTCGTGAGCGTCACTCATACCACAGTTCCGCTTCTACATCAGACGACTCCGAGGAAGACGACCGAGGACACCCCTCTCCAAGCCAAATCAATCTCCCTCGAACCCGCGTTAGGTCGAAGCGGAGTATCATCAAACGGATTCGACCATCTGGAGAGGCACCGATGGCTTCTAGCAGCCGGCCTTCTAGTGCACGCAATTCCCCCGCAGCAAGCTTCGAGCCAGAGCCCGTGACCCAAGAGGGCCAGAGCCTGTTCGCAGAGCTCGCGGAACTTGAAGGACCCGAGGAGGAAGATGAAGGCTTCGGTGCAGCTTCGCAGGCCTCGACGCCGCGCATGCAGCCTGCAGCGGACTCACGACGGCCGTCTGATGCCATGCTGGATGCCCCGCCCAAGCCTGTCATGGTTGACTCTGGGGTGATGACAGAGCCTTGGGAACCCATGACCCCCACCAAGGCGGCCATGGTTAGAGGAGATACCCCCCAAGCGTCCCGGTGACTCCTCAAGCCGCTCAGGGCGCAAACCGTGAAGTTCCGGAGACCAGACAAACCCCAGAACTTGTCAGTTCAGGAACACAATGGACGCCTCTTAAGCCCTCGCCTGCGGATGACAATTTGGCCAATGTCCCTACGCCACCGAAGATGGTCTGGGACGAACATTCTGCTCGAGACCAAGAGAACGGAGTAAATGCCCAACCCCAATTGCCTGTGATGGGTACAGCGACGGTCGATTCCCAGGAGACCGTCCCCGAGTCGCCTACGTGGCCGGAGCTGAGTGTCTCATACATCACAGGAGGCACCACTGCACCCGTGCAACATGAACTTCCTGCGCCTGAAATTCCTGACCTCAAATTGTCTTCCATTTCTTCTCAATCGACCGAGCCGGTTTTGGCCACGATTCCTGAGCCTGAGCCTGTAATCCCCGCTGAACCCGTGCGGGAGGTACCTGAGCTGTCTTTCTCATCGCTCTACATTCAGTCTACAGAGCCTGTCCAGGCACACATTCCTGAGCCTGAGCCTGTGGTTCCTGTTGAACCTGTACGAGAGGCACCTGAGTTGGCATTCTCAACCCTCTATAGCCAGTTCACGGAGCCTGTGGTTCCCGTTGAGCCCGTGCAGGAGACACCCCAACTATCATTTTCGTCCCTCTCTATCCAGTTCACAGAGCCCGTTCAGGCGCACCTTCCTGAACCCGAACCCGTGGTTCCCGTCGAGCTCCCACAGGAGACACCCGAGCTGGCATTCTCACCCCTCTATAGCCAGTCTACAGAGCCCGTTCAGCCATACCTTCCTGAACCTGAGCCTGAAGTCCGCGCACCAGTTGTACCACCTTCTGAGCTGGTTGTTTCATCTATTTCCTCAGAGCATACTGAGCCTGTTCAACCTCAGCTACCGGAGCGTGCCCTGGAACCTGAAACGATTGTGGTACCCGAGCCCAAGCCAGCGCTCCCAGAATTGTCAGTCTCTTGGCTTGATCCAGCATTCACTGCGCCAGTCGCACCTAAACAGCGCGAGATTCCGGCAACTCCAGTGGTCCCTCTGTCTGTCTCTACCCTGCGCTCTGTGGAAACTTCGCCAGTGAAACCTGTGCCACGTGCTATACCTCTGGTGGCAGATCTGTCCACTCAAACAGATCCAACTGAGCAATCGAAGGCGGCTGGAGCCGCAGTGGTTGTTCACGAAGATCAGGGCAGCGAAGATGAGCCCAGTGGCCCTGCCCGCAACCGTGCTAGTACCAGTACCAGTGACCTGCAACCGGGCGCCGGGTTGGCACTGAGCGACATTTCTGGCAACGCCTTAGGCCGTTCTGCTAGACAACCACCCAGCTCGGTCAGCATGGATCAAGGGGCCCAGACCATCTTGTCTTCCAAGCAAATCGACCAGATCCTCATGGACCGGGAGTTTGCTCGTCCTATATCTTCCCCCGACAGCAAACAATCACAACACAACAGAGAAGCCGCCATTTTTGGCGGGACCACCGCATCACCATACGCAACACCCAAAGTCCGAAGCCGTCTTCCACCTCAATCCTCGACCAAGTCGGCTACATCAAGTCACAGACGACCTGGCAGTGCTACGAGCCAGGCATCGGGCCTCAGTGCCCACCCGCCCTTGCCTGCCGACCACCGCGAAGCAATCCTGGCTGCCGAAAAGAAGTCAGTGGATATGCCTCCCTCGCCGTCTATCATGGGACCTCCGTTGGCGCCTGCTTCTGCCTACCGAATGAACACGCAGGCGCACCCGCGAACCCCGAATGAACAGGTTGCGCGAGCTGGCTCTGCGAGAACCGTTTCTTCGCAGGCCAGAATGAGGAAGGGGAGCCAGAGCCAAATGTCGCGGCGGTCATCTGTGTCTTCCTTCGCATCCGAGCTGGAAGAGCGATTTAATATCAACCTCCAGGCTGGTCCCATGCCGCAGGGCTATGGGCCGAATACGGATCCGCGTATGATCCAGGCAATCACTCAAACCATGATTGGCGAGTTCCTCTGGAAATACACCCGTAAGACTGGCTCGGGTGACATGTCAAGTACGCGACACAGGCGATACTTCTGGGTTCACCCGTATACGCGCACGTTGTATTGGAGTCAACAGGACCCACAAACGGCCGGCAAGAATGAACTTCGAACCAAGAGTGTGCCGATCGAGGCTGTGCGGGTGGTTGCAGACGACAACCCCTACCCACCGGGACTTCACTGCCGGAGTTTGGAAGTTGTCAGCCCCGGCCGACGCGTTCGATTCACCGCCACCACAAGTCAACGGCACGAAACCTGGTTTAACGCCTTGTCGTATCTTCTTTTGAGAGAAACCAACGACAACTGCGAAGACCACGACGCCAGTGTGACTCTGGACGATATTGATGAATTCAACCCGGGCTTCCGATCTGCTTCTCGTCAGACGGCGCGGATGTCGCTCTCGTCGTACAACAGTCGTACCGCTCGTCAAGCGCCCAAGCAACAGCGAGCGGCTTCAGCCATGTCCATGCGGTCTGCAGGAACTCACGGGCGTGCATCCCCGGCACTCAGCTCACCCGCCCCAAATTCGTCGCTACAAGTTCCAGAGGAACGCCAACGATCGTCGTCCCGACTCAGCACCATTTTCAATGGCTCGATCCGCGGGTCGATTGCTAGCCTGAAGGGGCGCCACGGCCAGGCAGGGAGTGTCCACAACGGCAGTCTCGGTGGTGAGAATAGCGCGGACGATCTGAGACACGAGCTCGAGGGTGAAGACGAAGACCGACTCGAGAATGTCCGCGCTTGCTGTGATGGTATGTGAAAGTGATTTACCCCTACAAATCATCTACTTTGTTGCTAACAGCTGATCATAGGCAAACACGACGTTGGATCGCTTCCTCGAACGAGTCGGTATAGTCCTCGAGTCAACCGCATTCATTCTCACCACTAAATTGGCGTCGAAATTGTATTGTTCGATAGAGTTGGCGGCAGGTTGCCAATAGATGGTATGCGTTACTGCTATAATGGCCATATGTCTCCTTTTTCTTTGTTTCCATGTCTCGCCCCCATTCCGTCCGTTCGTGGCCCCTTTGAGCCTCGTCCTCCTAACGGGAGCGGTTTTCAAGTGAATCGCTCTTTTTTTTGGCCCAATGCCTTAATTGGAAAAATCTCCTTGACAACTTTCTCTCTCTCCCTCTCTTTGTATCTTCTTCCACTCTTGTCACCGTCCTTCATTTACCAATTCTGAAGCACCTCGCCTTCTCTCCATTTTCCTTCTTCCAGTCTGAGCTGTGTCTTTTCTATACTTTTCTTTCCTTCTGTTGATAATTCCTGTGCCACCTGCGGTTATTTTGTGAGCCACTCTACTACTAGTACTAGTACTACTACTACTCTCTTTCTGTGTGATCGTCTTGAGTGATTTGTACAGATCCGCTGCACCAGAACGGCATCCAATGCGAGCTCTTGCATCTGCTCAATCTTGATACTTCGATACTCTGGTATAGTAATACCTACCTAGGTCCACGGGTAGTGTAGATGCTTGGTAATCTGTACCGTTGAAGAAAATATCACGTCTGGGGGGGACCATGTGACTCTGGCACGCCCTAGTCCATCGTCGGACCCACTGAAATGGCTGTGGGTCCGACTATAGCGGACGAGGACGTGACTACTCTTTCGCCCCTCTTGCACTCTTGCAATATCACGCATTCTTTGGACCTTGGGTTCTTCGATAGTTTTGATCTTTTGTTTACTCCCATAGACATTAATATGTCGTCTGAAAGCGCTCCGCCTCTCGGCGAGCGCCTCCTCGCCCTCTTCGAGCCGGCCCTACTGATGGCCTGGGCCGCATCGCGTAAGTTCCGTGCGGAGATCTGTGTGTTGTTCTCGTTTTGCTGCTGCTTTAAGAGGCCTGGTTGGCATTCAGGCTCGTTGCCAATATGGTATACAACCTGGTTTTGCTTGTTGAAGTATCCTGCTGGTGGATTGATTTTGCTGGGAGATTTTTTGATCATTGTCCATTGCTTTCCGAGTGAACTTTTTTTTTGACACTGAGAACACCTTCCGTCGGCTGACCATCTCTTTCTTATTTCCTTTCCAATGGCAGACTATTTCCGCGTCTGTGCTGAGGCAGTCTTTCAGAAAGGGCAGATTCTTGCCCCCGTCCTGCAGACTGGCAGATTGCGCGATGAGGCGTTTGGCAGATTCTGGGTCGAGTTTACGGGTAAGTCGTGCATCTTGTGGGATGACACAATTGTCATGGACAAGAAAAGAAAAAGAAGAAGAAACGATATCCACCATATATACTCTTTCGAGCCATCCACATATCAATCTATAGAACAAGTCTGGCTAACAACTTAACACAGGAACCCAACAACGCCAAAAGCAATTCGATTCAGTTGCATCAGAGAGCAACCACACAGACCCAGACAGCAACAACAACAACGACGACAAGGACAACTACGCTCAACCAGCAAGCACCTCATCAGAACTGATCCCCCCACTCCTCAAAACAGCCTCGGGCATTGTACTCGATATCGGCCCGGGCACAGGCACACAAATGCCCCTCCTGCGATCGCCCGCCATAACAGCAATCTACGGTCCCGAGCCCTGCCACGGGCTTCACGCCGAGCTGCGCGCCAAAGCCGCCGCCGAGGGTCTCGGCAGCAAGTACCACGTGCTACCCTGCGGCGTCGCAGCCGAAGAGCTTCTACCAGCCCTCCAAGCCACGGGCACGGGCATCGTCCCTAACTCTACCTCTAACCCCGGCCCTAACTATACGAAGAAAAATGGCACCAATGCCGCAACCTCCACAGGCGTCTTCGACACCATCCTCTGCGTGCGCGTGCTCTGCTCCGTGCCGCACATGGAGCGCACCGTGCGCGAACTGTACGCGCTGCTGCGGCCCGGTGGCAGAATCCTGGTTACGGAGCATGTGGTTAATCCGTGGCGTTCGGCCAAGGGGTCCCTCGCTGGCCGCATTGCGCAGGCTATCTATCAGTTCCTGGGGTGGAGCTGGTATATTGGGGATTGTTGTTTGGATCGGGATACGGAGACGGCGTTGAGAGGCGCTGCTGATGTTGATGGCGGGTGGGAGAGTGTGCAGCTGGATAGGTCGTTTTCTTGGTCGGCTATGCCGCATATCTCGGGTACTTTGATTAAGAAGAGTCTGTAGACTAGAGGGGGGTATATTATTGTGGATAACTCTAGGATCGTTATGGGGTTGGGATGGTGTGTGCTAGATTTTGGATATAGATAACAGTATAGTTTTCTTTTCAAGGTAGTCATGCTCTCATGTTAGATGGGTATCATTGTTAATATACATTTTCCTGTCATGCGGGCTACATCCTGCAATAAGGTTTTGTCATATGGGATAATGGGATGAACCGTATGCCAAGTCAGAGGGCAGGGCAGCATACACAGCTCAAGATCAAATTAGCCGGGTTTTACTCGCCCTGGAGGCCAGAAATTAAACAGGTCCATGGCCTCGGCCGTCCACGGCCCCTGATCATGGGGTTCGTCTGGACACGCAGCAGTGCTCAAAGAGCTCCGAGTGAGCGGAGGCCGGCCCTGAAGACTGGGTCTGGCAGTTAGGGTGGTAGGGTCTGAGATCGACTTGCGCAAAGGCGCATCTAGAGATCTCCGTGCTGGTAGGTTCGGCGCCATTGGGTTCAAGTGGCCCGGTTCGTACTTGGGATGTCGATCTGTTTTTGTGGTCGAAGTTGGTTGAGCCCCTGAATCGTCTATCATTTCCTCGAGGATGAATTGAGTCGATACTGAGGGCGCGAAATCAGCGTTCGTGGACGGGGGGTCTGGAGCTGGGTCGGTGGCTGCTCTGGGTAAAAATTAGTATAGAAAACCCTCAATAGACATGGGGTACCTACGGACCGAGGTTGCGTAGTGGTTGAAGCAGACTCGCTCTTATTTTCATTTGATAGTATTATTGACGGTGCGGAGACCGGGGTTCGCGATGTTTGGTCTGGCAAAAGCGCGCGGTAAATGAGTTTCTTTCGCGGTTTGTCAACAGCCATCCTGAGGGTGCTCGTTGGTGTATCCGAAGACGGGTTGCTTGAAGATGTCCGGGAAGCAGAGGGTTGGGAGATACTCGGCTCTCGGGCGCTTTCAGACTTTCTAGGGCGCGCATCCTCGGCCATATTCTTTACCGCATCCTTGACCACTGTACGAGCTGGCGCCTCTGGAGCGGGACGGCTCATCGTCGGTTTTGATGCCGGAGGTGCGGGAGGCATGGAAGGTTTCGACACTGTAGACTTTTCAGGCTTCTGGGGTCGTACAAATTCCGGCGCATCTTTGGATCTTTCCTCGCGAGGCGAAGGCTTGTTCAGTCCAGGGTTCTTGTGGGATTTTAATGTTTCGTTGGTTGGTATAGTACTTGGCGGCTTCGGCTTTCTCGATGGTGCTTTGGGTTTTGTCTGAGTGAGGTCAACCACCGCGGGTTCGACGTCAGAGCTTGCCCTGACATTGCCCTCCGAGGATTTCTTCTGTCGCTTCGGCGCTCGTTCAGGCACATCCTGAGTATTTGGACGGGGAGCCTGTGGGTGTCGCTCTTCATACGGTGACACCAGATGCCCGATAGAAGTTTTCTTGATACCAAGTAGATCATTGAGCGAGCGGAATGGCTGCGAGGAACCCGACGAACGGAGGGGCGTGGACGTGCGCGGTTGAGACCCGGGAGCATTGGACTGGGGCGATGTCTGGCTGGATTTGCGCTTCTCGAACAGATTCGACAAGTCGGTCTGAGTCGTTCCCATAGCCTCGCACACCTGAATCAGCGCGCCCTTATCCAGTTCGAGCTCGTCCCCATCCTGGACCTCATCGCCGGACCGCCAATGGTGATCGCCGATGAAGTTCCCCTGCTCATCGAAAACCATAATCCGTTTATTGAACGTGTGGTACCGAAGGTAACCGTCCTGCCATCGTTTCGATTTGCGGCGGAGATCATGCGTGTAGAGACAGCGAAACTTGACGACGGACGCGGTCGCCTGGGACGGGGTCCCGCCCGTGGGCCGCGGGGTAGACGACAAGGGAGTGGACATGGCGATGGTGTCCGAAAGTCACCCCGCTAGCATAGCACTGGGGAGACCCGAGGGTGTGGATGGTCAAGCGCAACGAGTGATCTCACGGATGTCCGAGACGCGATGTGGTTCACGCGTGTGGCCTCAGGCAACGACTTCACTCAGCTCCAAGGTGGATCCTTCGACACTCACACACACTGGCACGGTGGATACACACAGCCTCTCCTACAGCGATTAGCGGTTCAAGGGGATTTCAGTGTCAAACAATTGACTCGGGCCGCCCCCACGCGGAAAAGCAAGTTAGGATCATTCGTCCCTTGATGACGGCGTCCGTGCTGATTTGCCCTGGGGCCCTACGGGAGTGGAGCAGCCTTGGAGGGGAACGATGCCACTGATCGGCAACGCCCTGCCCCATGGCCAAAAATAGGAGGGGGAGGGGGGCCGTGGAAAGAAGAGAGAGAGAGCCGCATGGGTCGCTGAAACGTGAGACCATCTGTGACAAGTTTCCCTCGAAACCCAACAATTGAAACTCGTTCTGATTCCTCCTTTCCCATCGATCAAGCCCTTAAATGCTCATTTCAGGCTTGGTTCTGGGTTCAAGTCTCGCATATAAGCTTGTTTTGTTTCTCCAATACCAACACCGCCCTTTGCTCTCCCCGTAAGACACACATCGGGCAAGCTGCCACCCCATTCACAACAATGCTGTCCATGCAACGACACTTTGCGCGCGTGACGTCCAAACGGTCGGCCGATGACAGCCAGATCGCAGTGCTGTTGAAGGATTTCGAAGATGGCGATATGCTGATGACCAAGGTAGGCAGCCGCATTTCTCTGTAGCTTGTTTGCTCTGCAGCCGTTAACACTGCCTACCACAGATCGTGGATTCCAGCCAGTCCTGGCGCGATGCCTGGGTCTCCATTGCTACTTTCCAGAGTCGCCTGGTCGACGAGTTCGATGGGCTTTATGGTCCCATTGTCGGCACCTCCGAAACCCCTTCCAACCACAAGGCCATCGAAACACCACCCGCCACTCTCGCTCGGACAAACAAACTACGGAAGGAATATGATGAGTTGCGTACCGACCTGTTGCAGGAGCTCGATGCCGTTGAGCAGCGTATGACCCGGCCAGCTGCGCAAGCCAAGGAGTCTCTGACTCCAATGAAGAAGACCATCAAGAAGCGGAATGATAAAAAGGTGAGTAGCAAGGAATACTGAGTCGCTGGAAGACCCCTTTCTCTGAGGATTTCGGTGTTGTTGACATTCTCCGATCGATCAGTTGGATTTTGAGCGCCACCAAGGCCGTGTTGATGGCCTCGTTAAGAAGCCCAAGCGCTCCGACCGCGATAATACGAACCTTGCCAAAGCAGAAACAGAGCTTGCCAACGCCAAAGTGGTAAGCAGGTCGATCTGAAATTCCAAAATCTTCAATTAAGACTGACGCTCAATCTAGGTGTATCAAGCAGCCGATGACGACCTCCGACAGCGGCTCCCAACACTGATCTCACTCATATTCTCACTGGCGCCATGCGTCCTCGAGGCCCAGATCGAAATCCAGAACCGTATGCTGGCACACTACTACACAGTACTGCACACATACTGCGAAGAAGAACAGTTCCCATCTCCACCGCCACCTATGGAACAAGTGATTCAAGATTGGGAGTACGACTCGCAGCTCGTCCAGCAGAAAATCGAAAGATTCGGCTGCATCACACAAGGTAAGGCGATCCGACAATCAATGGCCGCCGACGCCCAGAATAAGCGACCGCCCATGAGTAGCCGCGCAAACAGCATGGCATCGCAGGTCTCCAACATGTCACAGCGCAAGCCCACAGTCCCTCCACCGATCCCAGGCAACAAGCCATGCGGCCTCGAAGCCATCTCGCCGGCCACAACACCATCAATCGCAACCCCCTGCGACTCAATCTCCATCTCCAGCTCCGCCGCCACCACTCCGCTCCCCACCGGCGGCGACTCCTACATGCCCCCGCCGCCCGTGGCTCCCATCCCACCAGCTCCGGTCCAAAAGCCGACTCCCCCAGCCGGCGTGCAGTTCTCCCCTGCCGGCCCCAACATCGACCATTTCCGGCTCGCCCGCCAGACCACCACCACCTCATCCTCGGCATCTAGCCTGTCCTCTTCTGCGGCCCTCTCGGACGCCATCAAGCTCAAGAAGGCGCGTCCACCGCCCCCGCCGCCCGCTGCCCGCTCGGCCACTTTTGTCACTGCCCTGTACGACTTCGACGGCCACCGTAACGGTGACCTGGCTTTCCGCGAGGGCGACCGCATCCGCGTTGTCGAGAAGACAGACAGCACGGAGGACTGGTGGGAAGGCGAGCTGAAGGGGGTGAAGGGGGCTTTTCCGGCGAACTATGTCGAGGAATAATAGTATGCATCCTAGCGGAGGGAAGAGTTGGGAAGGTTAATCATGTGTGCAAAAAAGCCTTCGTTTAGTGGATCAGATACCTCTCATGTTATATGCTGGGTTTTTAATTTATTTATTTTAAGGGTCATTCATTCATGGGGTTTCTTAGTTGGCAACTCCCAGTGCCTATGCCTTTGACTTGGGAAATGCTGTATAATCTTACGCCCTGCTGAATGTAGTATCAATCATATCGTCTATCATAGTATGTCAATGAGAAAAGGGAACTATCAACCACCCAAGTGGCCGAGCAGTAACTTGGTCAACTTATCTTCCTTGGTCTAGTGGTGATGATTTCCGCTTGTCAAACGATAAGCGCGGGAGACCGGGGTTCGATTCCCCGAGGGAGAGTCATCTTTTTTTGCCTTTTTTATTTTAATTCTTCAAATACAAACCATTGAATTTCTTGAATCTTTTCTTTTTACAAAAGCATTCAGCTGGTAATAATATCTGCGCTGTTTCCTATCGAGCACTATAACTACATCAAGTGTCCAACTTGGCTGGATTGTATACAACATGCAGCTCACATATCCAGCCGCTGAGAAAAAAAGAGCGTATGGGGAAAAGATACACAACACAAGACATTTCCAATCCAAAGCAAAACACGCCACTCCAGTCAGATTCAGAGAAACGCTCCATCGGCCGTGTTGCCAGACATCCCCGTCTCCATCTGTCGGCTTCGACTATTCAAGAACATCTCCACCATGTGCTTGCTGGAAATCGTTCCATGGGGCTCCTGACCTTGATGGTAGTCTTCCATCATGATATCCTCTTTCTGTCGCACATTCTCATTTGTCATCCCCCGAAATTCCCGGTTCCTCATCGATCGAAATTGGTTGGGCTTGCCTTCCGGTGCCACGGGAGGACGTCTGGCTGAATAACGACGATACTGCTCCTGTGTCCATGCTCGTTTGGGGAGCTCCCTGGTTCCCCTCTTGGGTGTAGGGGATTCAGGGGCTGGCAGCAAGTTTCCCGACCTCAATCGCACTGGCGACATGACTCGGTCGCCAGACCCAGGCGAAGCATTTTCAGTCGGTCCGCCACCCAGATCCGCGCGGGAGTCTTTTGAGGAGATTTTGATTGTATCAACTAATTCGGCTCTTTGTCGCGGCATGATGGTCCGCACGCTTGATGTTCGGCTGAACGGGCGTGAGAAGTTGCTCTGTGGCAACAGCGGGTTCTCTGCAGATGGTTGAAGATTGCCATTGCCCTGGCCTTCCACTATATTGAGCATGCCACTGGGAACTCGACTCGGTGCAGGTACTTGCCGGGCGATTTCGGCAAAAAGTTTGTCGTCATCATCCTCGAGTTGCTCTTGTTCTCTGAAGTGTTCTCTCGTCGGAGTCGTTTTCTCGATCCGCTCAATCTGAGAGGTCATCCACTGCTGCCAATCTGCGCTGGGATGCACCTGGGCTTTGGAGGACTCGGCGTCTTTAACACGCTTCGGTGAGTTGTAAGTTGACCGCTGAGAAGCAAAAATCGTTGCGGTTCCGGGCTCTTCATACGCATCTGATTCATCGAAAATGCCGTCTTTGTTGTCTTTTGTTGGCGTGTTGTCCCCCGTGGTTCGAGAATAGACACTGGGAGAATTGGCCACGCCTTGTGATTCCTCAGAATGAGCGATAATCACACTACCATTGTCCTCATCAGACTCCTCACCAATTGTGTATTCTGCATATGGTGATCTTTTGGTCAAAGCAGTAGGGATGTGCTGGTTTCTCTCATGTGCAGACAGATAAGACATACTCGCCGGTCGAGAATGGTGTCTTTGTGGTGTCAGCGAATCACCTCCATGCGCGGTAGCGAACGAGCCCGGTGAAATTAACGATTCTTCGCTTGGGACATGGCGGATAGTGCGCCTGCTGCGTTGTGAATAAATCGAAGACGTACGCTCTGGAATCACACGATGTTCTGGGACAGTGCCAAAGATGACCTCATCATCAGATTCATTGAAGGCATTTCGCCCAATCTGCCTCATTAATGCCGAGTACAGGTCCTGGCTGTCGACTGACCCTTGAACTTGACGCGAAATTGGTCTTGCGACAAAGGGCGACTGCCGCTCCGCGGTATGAGTGACAGGCATCTGTGGTAGCTGCTGGCTCAGGTCTCCGTGCTCTTCGATTAGACACAAAGATTGACGGTGCCCTGTCCTCCGGGTCTTGACCGTGTTTGCCACAGTCGAATCGGCCCAGCTGGTGACACGCGAGTTGGCGGCACATAGGCTGTCACGACTGGGGGAATTCCGCATTGTCTGCGACGGGGTGTAGCTGACACCATGAACTCCTTTCTCTCTCGCGTTGGGGAAGTGACTGTCATAATGATGGTCAGCAATATTCTCAGCTGGAATGGTCGCATTATTGGAACTGGTATGAGATGGATATTGCTGTTCAGTGGTTCTGCTAAGACCGAATACCCGCTTGAGACCTCTTTTGAAGGAGACAGAAAAGGCTCGAGATTTGCTTTGAGAGTGTCTGGGACTGGGTAGCTCAGACGGTGGAGGTGCCCCAATACCACCCTCACTCGTGGCACGAAATGTCTTCCGGAACGGCTTGTGCTCTCTCTTATTTCTAGATATAAAGAAAGAAGACCGTCTGGGTTGGGTTCCTAATCCACCAGGCTCCTGCAGGTATTGGCTACGAGCCAGCTGGAGGGCCGCATCATGGCTTTTGGCTTGTCGAGCGTCCTGCGAAGATTGCTGCTGGCCTCCTCGAAGGAAAGACATAGACCGCCTCAGTGTTCGTTGCATCGGCAGCTCTGGGCTGCGTTCTGGGTCTGGATGGTCTCCATGGAATGCCGACAACGGCCCATGTGTGACATGCGACGTTCGCTGCCTGGTCGAGAACATGGACTTGGCTTTGCGCAGCCGACGGTACGATGAAGGCTGTGAACAGTCACGTCCATCAAGACCCTTGAACTCTGTGATCGGGGGTAGCACCGCCGGATCGTCAAGGTAATGATGCTGAGGTGCCGCACCGCTTGTCTCCATTGATTGCCGAGGGAGTGGGATTGCGTGTGAATCAACCGACATGCCATCCTCTGGACGCTGGAGACTTGATCCGGGGCGTCTTCGCGGAATGGCCACACTCCCTGGACCGCCCAATCGATTGTATGAGCTACCGGAGTCAGTGGACGATCGCTCGCTAGAGCGCATTGCGTGCGACGCAGCAGCGGCTGCATGGTACTTGGCAAGCTCTGGATCGATGGTCTCCGGTTCTGGAGGTCTCCGGCTCTTTCGCATCGAGCGAGTGGACATGGACCGTCTCAGTCGGTCCTGAGTGCTGAACGAGGAAAACATACTGCGAAAACCTGCAATATAGGTAGAATGATCGGTAGGAAGATGCGACTAGGGGAGATTGATGAGTCGAAACCGAGTCTGTTGGCGGCCATCCTGGAAGGGGCAGTGCCATGGCAGGAACGCGACGAGCACTTTCCTCTGCATCTCAGCCGGTGGTCTACACATCGCTGATCTATCGAGCCTCGAGTATTTATCGATGTTATGATTCTTGTTTGGCATGAAATGTGCGTGGATCACCGTGTCCTGCGCTAGCCCTAGCTGACGCAGCCGTGAGTCACTGCCAAGAGGACGCAGTCCATCCTGACTCAAGACTTCGTATGGCATTCTCCGGTTTGTCTGAACAAGGAATTTGACCTTTGATATAAAAGAATAATGTGAGGTTCGTTGCTTGTGAATCTTGAAAGATTCTCGACATCCAAATACCAAGTAGGCTGGCCGTCCACGCGGAGCCCTACATGGAAGAACAGTCTTCTACATCCACTGGGTCGGGCTCACCACCCAAACCATCCAAGCAGATACGTCTAGATGGAAGAACCCTCGAAGGAGGTGGGCAGTTGGTCCGCATTGCCCTGGCATTATCCTCTCTGACCGGTCGCTCGGTGATCATCGACCACATCCGCGGGAACCGAGAAGGGAAGAAGGGTTTGAGAGGTTCTCACGCAGCAGCAGTTCAGCTCTTAGCCGATATCAGTGGCAGCATTGTCTCTGGTGGCGATGTTGGATCTCAGTCTCTGTGTTTCTTTTCTCCTCACGACGATGTTTCTCCATTAATTTCCGCTTCACGCGCAAGCTTGATTTCGCCATCCAACTTGCGCGTCCAGTCCGAGTATGACATTCGTCTCCCAACGGCAGGATCTATTTTCTTGGTCTTCCAGGCCTTGTACCCCTACCTGCTGCATGTCGGATCGCAAGCAGCAACACCCTGTATCAAGGCAACCATCACGGGGGGAACTAACGTATCATACGCCCCATCGTACGACTACGCCTCCCAGGTAATGGCACCCAACTTTGCTCGGCTTGGTCTTCCCCGTCTCTCTGTACAACTGCATAGTCGTGGCTGGTCATCTGGATCGACGAATCTCGGGGCTGTGAGTTTCTTCGTTCACCCACTTGGCTCGTATGAAGGCCAGGATGGAGAGATAGAAGATAAAACATTGGCCGAGGGTCAAAACGATGATACTTTACGCCCACGGGGCTGCTTTCCGCGGATCAGCATTATGGACTATGAGCGTGGGAAAATGACTCGGATCGATATCACTGTTCTTGCACCCGATAACCCTTGTCTGGGTGCATCTACAGTTCGCCAATATGCCGAACACGCCATTCAACACACACTCCGCCATGAGCTAAAGTCATTGGACCCGTCGATATTTGAAACACACTCACCTCGCCATCATGACCCATTGTCCGACACACTGGAAGGAGATCTTCCAGTTCTTATTCATATCCACACATCAGAGCGCACATACCATCGCAGCCACCTCTATTTTCTTATTGTGGCACACACATCAACAGGGTTTCGAATTGGCCATAACGCTCTGTTTGGTAGTTACGGTGGCGATCAACCCAAGAGGGCGAAGCACCACAAAAAGAGGAAAGGGCCCAAGGACAAGTCTAGAAATTCTCAGGACGATGTGGCTGTGGTTCAGAACTTGGTTGATCAATGTGTGCAAGGGTTTATCCAGGAAGTCACCAACCAAAACCCGGATATGCGTACAGATCAAGCACCTGATTCTGAAATTGGGAAGAGGGCCTGTCTGGACATGTACATGAGGGATCAAATTGTCGTTTTTGAGGCACTGGGGCAACTTTGCGGAGAGAACATGAAGAAGAAACCCGGGGAACATGACTCGAAGATGGAGGATGAGCGATATTGGACATTGCATACAAAAACTGCGCAGTGGGTGTGCTCGCAGATGCTAGATGACCAAACATAACTGTGCTGACCGACAGTCGTCTTTGAAGTGCGAATGAAAGGAACCTTGTATCCACGAGTGTACGGGCTTAAATAGTTTCATTTGACTTTAAACCTCTTTTGGATCGTACTTTTAAGATTTCTTCATACTCGTTGACCTCGGGATGTCTCTCGTTTTCTTTCATCTAGGTCTAGACGACGTATGTCTCGCGAACCTTGATTATCCAACCTTAAGATACATTGCCATAAAGATTAACTATATATGCACATCGACAGTCATGAGGGCATAGAAACCATAGCCCTAGGAACTGTGTCCCCGCTTTACAAGATATGATGCGAGCCGTCCGTATCATCTCAGATGACATTGATACGCTCCTTGGGAAATAGCTTGCGCCACGCCTTCAAATCAATCCCCTTGGCACACTTTGTCGGGACAAAGAACGAGTGACCGTCCACCCCGACCTGGCAGTCAGGATGCAGTCCCACGGGGAAATGCTGCGACAGAGTCCCGGCAAAGGTCGTGTTGCGGACCTGGTGCTCGAAGCTCAGGTAGCCAGCGGGGTGGTCGTCGGTCGGCTTGTAAGTCAATGAGAACTTGCCGTCCCGGGTCTCGGAGTGTTCATATTCCTTGTCTGTATGGAATATCTCGGGTTAGCATTTGTGATTACATGCGTTGCGAACAAACACCGAGTCACAAAAGTGTTGAGGGGGAGTCTGAGGATTGGGGAGTCACTTACTGCTGACGCACAGCTCGGTTCCATTGCCGAACTGGATGAATTGTCCAAGTTTCTTCGACTTGCCACTGAAGCCTTGGATATTGTGCAGTTCGGCTCTGCACTCGGTCTTCACGACGATCAGCTTGGCCCACTGGTCTGGCATCTTGGTGGCCTTGGGCGAGGGCGAGCTGCGGCTCGAGGTGTGGAGCGGTGTGGACTTGGTGGTACTGGGAGTAGCCGAAGACGATGGTTTTGACTTCGTAGTACTGGAAATAGCTGAAGAAGATGACGTCGACTTGATGGACTTGGTGGACTTAGTGGTACTGGAAGTCGTTGAAACAGATGGCTTCGGCTTGGTGGTACTAGGAGTAGCTGAAGTAGATGGCGTACTCTTATACACAGCCGGTATGGCGGAACCCTTAGTGCTGGAAGCCGGTTTGAAGTTGAACGAAGCAGACGAGGCCCCGGAGCTGAATGTGCCAGTCAGAGATGGGTTCCAGGGCTGTGACGATGACTGCTTCCACGGGTTAGACGACGACGTCGGGCCGGGGATTTCATTGTAAGAAGACCCCGAAGTCGACACAGACACGGTAGGAAGAGAATTCCAGCCGGTCGCGTCGTTATAGCCGCTCGAGGAACCGCCGAGGGTCGCGGCGGCATTCGACGAGGTAGCGGTGGCATCGGCCCATGAGGACAAGTCGGCCATGGCGCTGGACAGTGCCTTGGGGTTGCTGCAGACGCCCGGCATGCAGTTGCATAGTGGGTTGCTGCTGAGATCCTTGCGCCGGGCCAGAGACTGCGTCGCGGCTGGCAAAGCCGCCGTCGAGAGGTCGGCCAGCGCGCTAGACAGCGAGGTTGGGTTGCCGCAGACAGCCGGTTGGCACACACACAGGGGGTTGTTTGGGGGTGGGTGGCTCGCTGGTGGATGGGCTTGTACAAGGCTGGCGAAGGCGATAGCCGACACCACCGATGCTACGGGCGTTGGCAGCTTCATGGTTGCGACGTTTAGTAAGGAATCGATATGCAGAATCTTTACAAAAGTCTACAATGGAAAAGTCTTTTTATTTATGAATCGACCAGCATGACAACTGCCCCCTTTGATCTAATTTGCTTCTAGATACGAGTCGCACAGGATTCCTTGGCCAAGTGAGCGTTGGCACCAAAGTGCATCTGGGCTTGCGATCCTTTTGGGGGCCACTTTACCAACCCCGGTATACAACGACGCCTATCTTTTGGTTTGATCAATCACGGAAGAGATTGAAGGGCCTTTGGCTTAGACTAGCTCAGCTTATCCCCCGTATTGCTGCTCCGTGCCTGATTCCTTTGAGATTCCTTTGAGACAGCCGAGAACCGAGTGGGAGTAGAACATGTCGAGATACTTGGTTCTTATTCTTTTCTCGAATTGTTGTCGTGATGTCCAGTTGTCACATTCAATTGATCCTGCATTTTGCTTGGATGTCAATCCATCCCCTGGGTGAAGCCCTGGCATTTCTAAATTATATACCCTCAGCCCTCAGCCTTGTCCACAGGTGTTGGTCGAGAACCCCTTCAAATCTCAGCCTTGGCTGATCCATTCCTAGAACAGACTGGTTTGGTTTGGTGGGATCCAATCATTCTACATACTGACTCGTGTTTCTCGTGCATTGTGAGGTGTCCAGACAAAGCCCGAAGGCATGCTTCTCTGGTGCAACCGTTTTTCTATCCGAATATTGAGCCGAGTGATTTGGCGTGAGACATTGCTTATGAGCACTTGCCGATATTATAAAGATCCACTATCCTTCATTTCATTCGATTGAAGAGACTATATGTATATCGTTCTTCACATCCTCCACAACTCTATCTTCGCTGTTCCTCACGGTATCCCAGCAATTTAACTATTGAATGTTTTGTAAATCAATTAAATTGACTATTATTTGTGCTAGGCAAGCCTTCGAATTAGTGAAAATGTTTTTCAAGAACCAAAAAGGTGCCTAAATCAGGGCTTTGTGTGTCTATTTCATAACCTGTTTCCGTGCTGCAGGGTCTGGAGGAGCAAAAGGGATCGACACAAGATTTCGTCATTCGTCAAGGTGAGGGACCCGATAGTTCTCATGCGAATCCACCCATCTTATTAGAAGGTCCTTGGCCGACTTCATGATTGCTTTTGTCTCTACGACCTAGGGCGCTTTGCTCTTACCCTAAAGCTGGGAAGAGGCGAGTCTAGTTGATTTGCTAGAAGCCCCTAACCAGTCATTTCCTTCCTATTACCTCTACTTGTTTTCATATTTTATTATAGAAATCATGATCAATTTTGAGGTAAGCAATTATTTCAGAAGATATGATTACTCTTAATTTATTTCTCTTGCCCTTATTCGAGAAGATATTGCACCTAGAAAATAGACTAGTTGACCAGAGAAAAGATATATATTAATATGTAATCATTAAAATAAAGGTGATAAGTGTTAACACAGCCATAGAATAGCGAGAGAGAACTGAAACCTATACTATAAGACCACTACTATCGAATAAACGCAACATAAAGCACACAATCTTAGCTATATTAATCAAAATAAACCCCCAGTTTTTCCTATTTTTTTTTTCAAAAAAAATACAAGATTTGACAGTATATCATAAATACTGATTTGGAAAGTTCATTTCATATATTCCAAATCCCTCAAATGCCTTTTTTTGTATGTATCATTTATCTTCTACGCCCCATGTATGTACTTGGGCAGCCGCCGACATCCACTGATTCCAAATCCTCTCATAACATACCTTGATTCTGGAAGGACACCGAAGCACACAGAAACATCCAAGTGCAGCTATGTATCTGCCCAGGATTCGAATTGGGTGGTTGGGGCTGCAGGGGCCGGGTCGTCGAGCCTACAGGATCCAACGCCCAGGTCGCCGCAGGATCAAGCGAAACCATAGATTTGGGGCACGGTCGTAATGTTTGGCAAAAGTCTTGTCTATTTTAGGGAGGGAAGAAGCGATTGGATGGAGATGGATCTTATTTCTTTCATGTCGTGCATATAAATATGTGGGAAATATGTACATACATGCACAGATCGCCATTGGCCTATCATGGTTGAGTGTATAGTATATAGTGCCATTTGATCTAGAATATTACGATGAATAATATCTGCTCTACAGTATACTATAAGCAGGATATATGCTAGGTATGCTATTTTCGATCTATTTCTAACATGTTTAGTAAAATATACCCCTGCACCTAGATATCGATGGATGCGTCTCATCCTATGGCTTGCGTCACCAACAACCAATATCGCATCAACCTTATCGCAATAGTTCTAACTAACTATGACACATTCCAACATTTAAGTGTATCAGTGGAATAGCTATTGCAGTCGGGCGCACCTGGGGATACAAGCCACACACACACAGACCGACACTCCACCTTTTTCTCTGCCCCTCCTTCCACGGTTCATTGTGCGACTGAATCGCGAGCCCAGGGCCAAAACGTGGGTGGAGAACTGGCTTGAGAATCCCCACAGTCCGAACCTGAAACACGCGAACGAGTGATCTAACTGTGGCTGAGCTAAAGTCTAACGTAGCTGAAAAACAAACCAAAACAAAAGCTGGCTTGCAAGAGAATCCCCATTGTCTTGAAACAAACCAAATAAACACAATATAATACTAAGGACTTGTGAATATTAGAATTGATTCTTTGTTGGTTATGGGGTTCGTTTT
The DNA here is from genome assembly GCF_028826965.1 of Penicillium alfredii. Taxonomy (NCBI): domain Eukaryota; kingdom Fungi; phylum Ascomycota; class Eurotiomycetes; order Eurotiales; family Aspergillaceae; genus Penicillium; species Penicillium alfredii. The sequence continues at coordinate 1,320,924 of NW_026622701.1, read as the reverse complement.
TTTGGGGGGGCCAATTCCAGCCCCCCCGCCGGAGTGGCCCGCTAGTACGGCCCTGATAGTGATTCCTCTTTCATGGAGTGTCAATAATAGATCTTGTTATAGACATTAAATAGGGCATCCTGACATGGGGGAGGAGGGAGGGGATGCTATATATAAATAAGCAAGTGGGGATTGATGAGGATGGATACCTTCATCCTGGGGTTGTTTCATGTCTCCATAAAACCTGAAAAAAGGGAAGGCTGATGGATGACCAGTTACTTGCCCGGTATGGGAATAGAAATGTAAATATCTATCTCCTATCTCCATAATTCCTGGAGTCGGCCGAGTATGCACTTTGATATGCACCTAGGATAATGGGGAAGTCTTTCGCAAGAGGCATTTAGAAGAATTCAAGATAGACAGATGACCAAAATAAAGGACAGGGCACAAGGCACAAGGCACACATACATACATACATATGCTTGAAGCAGAGGGCCACAGCAGGAATGATTCCTTCTCTCCTACTCTCTCTCCTACAGGGAAGGGGGTTGCCCCGGTAGACACACAGACGGAACTAAATAGATCCCCGAGAATCCTTATTTATTTTTAACACAAGCAATCCCTTATCATGGGTATATTTTCCCGGTGGTTGGGTTCCACGCTATTGTAGAATGGATCCCGCTACAACTAATGTAGATAATCCTTATTTTTTTTTCATGTTGATGCCATGCTCGGTTTGCAGGGCTGGCTCCACCCCGAGCCCGGGCCCGGGCCCCGGGGGCGGGAAAGAAAAAGAAAGAAACAAAAAAAAAAAAAAAAACACAAGGGATCAGAGGGAAAGTCGGGATTTAGGGAACGAGCCGGCAATCCGCCCGAGGAGTCATGAGGAATGGCCCCTCTGCGCGAGGACGGAACGAGTATGTCAGAAAGCAATAGAAACAATAACCAGGTACTAAGAATATATGATTTGCTTGATCGTAGCGGGGCGGGGAGGGAGGCAGGGATTATTAGGTGGATTTTCTCTTTTGAGAAGTAGTTTTGTTTTTGATCGCGACTTGTGTTTCAGGGATACAAAACTGGGGAAGGAAGAAAGAAGAAAAGGAAGGGGGAAGGAATGGGACCCTAGCTTAGCTGCATCGATAGATGTGTGGGGGTCGTTTGGGTTCTCTTGAGACTTGATTGTGCTTCATCTTTGAGGGATGACTGGCCGATAAAAATAAAGAAGAGTCCCCACGAGAGATTCCCACGAGGGGGCCAAAAAATGGAGTCAAAAAAGAAGGGGGAGGTTCCGGTCCGTCGGTCAGGGCTAGTCGGCACTAAAAAGATGAAACTTGACAGGGGGAGAATGGAGAGCCGAGTATTGGGGCTAGCTGTACTGAAAAACATGACATCACTTGCTACAGAGAGTGAAATATTGCAAGGTTACAGAAACAAATCGGAATGAAGAGATGGTAGAAGGAGGTATCTAGCTCGGTACAAGGGAAGTATGAAGTCCATTGAAACAGTCGTAACGCAAACCGGGGGTATGGCATCGCAGGCAAAAAGAAAACAGGGAAAACAGGGGAATAGGCAGACAAAACAAAGAAACAAGCCAAAATATCAAATCGTGCAAAAGACAAAGCAAAAAACGAATGCGGGAACCGAGTCGATCGCCGATCGACGGTCCAATGCATCTGCGCCACTTACCCAGTGGCAGATCCCTGTGTCCGTAAGGTATCCATGCAATGTGTCTATCCTCCATGCAACGAGCCTTCTTTATCCCTTCCCAAGAACCCAAAAAGCGAGTGAAATAGAGCGAGTGACAAAAAAAAGCAAAGGGAAAAAAAAAGGGCCCCAAAATACGCGCATGCTGTGCTGAAACAAAGAGCAAGAAATGCGCGCGGGAAGGTGAAGCGAAGGAGACTGGAAAACGAGAGAAAAAAAAGCAAAAAGCCGCCGTCGCTGTGTGGTAAAGAAAACTCCCGGCGATGCATGAAAGAAACGAGAGACAGAGAGCAACAAAGAGGGAGATAGTAAAAAGGATCACATGAGACCAGTCCTAGCCGGCAGAACGCAGTCGAGAGAGAAGCTGTCAATAGACTGAGATTACAGCTCCGGAGTAGGAGTCTTGTTTGGCGACTCGTTCAGCATCTCTGACGGCAGCATCCGCTTATAGTCCCGAGGCTGGGCAAATGGAGATGCGGATGCTGGGCGTCGCAGGTTGAGAGTCTTTGAGTAGAAATTAGTTTCAACGAACCAGCTTATCGGGGGAGAAAGAAAAAAAAAAAAGCACATACGACACAGTCGGAGCACTTGGCTCCTTGCCGGTTGACCCGGCCTCGGCATCCGCGGGGGTAATTCGCGCACGAGTACATGGTGTGGATTTGAGAGGAAGTGAAGTGTGTTGAGTGTGTTTAGTGTCGACGTTGACACTAAATGAACAGGCAAGAGAAAAAGTAATGGAAAGGTAGCCTTTGGAGGTTGAATGGTCAAGCAGATGACGTCAAGTAGTGTTGACAAAGCCAGTGAAAAGGAAGTTGGAACGGGTTGAGAGAGCAAGTGTGACTGGGACGATGAGAGTGGAAAGGCGACGGGGTTTATATCAGCGGCTCAAAAAGATGGCTTAGACTTCAGGTAAAACACACCAAGTGTACCCGTAAGGAAAAGAAAAGAAAAAAAAATTAACATTAGAATTTTTAGGGTTCCATTATTACGGGTAACGGAAACGGCGTTTGTTGACTGGGGTTCTATTATTATGCGAAGTATTTTTTGGAATTAGATTATGTATTATGTATTATATATTTGTATATATTATATATTATTATTTCCTGATTATTTCACTATTCTGATTACTATTTATTACTATTCCTGACATCCATGGGTTACTATTATTATTTCTCATCCTCTGCCCAAATCGCCCGACCCAGAAAGGCGAGCTGGGGACCGGGGCCCATTATTAGATCTCAGCTTTGGGAGAGACCCATCGCAGCTATTGAATGGGCGTCGGCAGGTTCCGACTTTCAGGTTGTTTTCCTGGTTAACGCGGCTCCATCCGGGTAGACAGAGACTGACAGCCTGGATGGCAGATGGCAGATGGCAGATCAGTCGATCTTCACGATCTGGTCTTCGATGCATGAAGGGAGAGCCAATAATGAAAAAGAGACAAAGGAGAAAGAAAGAGAAAAAGAAAAAAAAAGGACTGCGGTTTGGTGCAGCCAGAAAATGACTCGCAGTTTCAGGCTTGAAATGCAGGTGGATCATGATCTTTTATTTTATTATTATTATTATTATTATTATTATTATTGTCACTCTACCTAGTCTACCTAGGTTGATTATTATTTCTCAAGCCAGCCGAGTGCCCGTTAAGCCTCAGATTGAGTGCGGCCCCAAAGAATTTAATGATTGCCGGCACAGCCGAGCCTGTGATTGTTATTCTTATTCGCATTACTCCCTATCTTCTAGATTCGGATCGGTGGACCCGAGCAGGTTCTGGACTATTCCTGACTATTTCTGCCCTATTGTGGGTAGGGGCATTCCATGGATTAGTAGCCAGTTCTTCCAGAACATCTCCATATCCCTGATCTGGCCTGTTTGTAATTCCTTCTCAGTCGATAGGGCACGGCGTGGTTCCGGTTTCGTTCACCTTTTTCCATGGTTTGGGTTGAAGAGTCAGCCCTGTCAATTGGTAACACCGTGCTTTCTTGGCCCTTGGCCCTAGACGATGTAATTCACCAATTTCTTGCCTGATTGTGCTAGAGGAGTCAATTAACCACTGAATACAGATCTCAGTAACCCTAAACTTGTACTTTTTTTCAAAGATTTTTTATTATTATACATTTATGTTTGTATCTCTAAACAGTTTCATCTTTGTGGGATCTTCATAAGCGATCTAATAGGGCATTCTGGAATTGTTCTACGTGGCCATACCGTAATTATCTTGTATTTTTGTATTTTTTTCTGTACTTTTTGACTCTCTTCTCTGTAGCATAAATGACAATGAGGATGAATTCTTTCAAATAGTATCTAGACATTCTCGGCTCAAGCCGAGATGTCAAACCATCCAGTGTGCATTCCAGAGGCCCGGGACTCCAAAGCTTGATCGAGAGGCATCGACAGGGATGACACCCCTCTTGAAACCCTAGTCGTTCGATCCTCTACAAAATTCCAACATAAGAATGGCTCTTGGCAAAGGTCGCACGGGTTGAGTGTATCGGTGAAGTCAACGGTGAGAAGTCGACGTGTCTTGCAAGACCCACGCAAGTGTTTCTTGGAGGATGCAACAGGAAATTCAAGTCGAGGAGAGCCTTCTCTCTCTCTCTCTCTCACCTGACAGGCTCATGTGCCGGGCCAATTGACAATCGTGTGACGGCAGTGGGTACTTTCTCCCTTTCTTTTCTTTCCCCTTTACTGTTTCTTTGCTTTTCCCGTTTCCCTTTCCTTTGGCTGAATCAGGATATTCCAGAAGTACCTCACCCCCGGGCCCTGCTCAACAGCTAAAGTACCGGCTCGATACATGGACGGATCCAACAACCGGACATCAAAGACAAGTCCCAACTGTGGGGCTCTCCGGCCAACATCAGGCTCAGGTACCCTTCGCTACCCGTGGGCTGACACGAGTCTAGAAGAGAAGAGGAAGCCATAGAAGGGCAGTGCAACACGAGAGAGCCCTCGGGATGTTTTTTTTTTTCTAGTCACCCCACTTCACCGCATCTGTGATCCTCAGCTTCCGTGTGACCGAGTGCCGTTTTCTGTAGCCGACGGGGCTGGCTGGATCTAGTCAATGTTGCAGGGAATATGATTCTGCAGAGGCTGACAAAAAAAAAAAAAAAGAAAAGAAAAAAAAAAAAAACTGTTAGGCGCCCCTATTCAGCTGGCGCAGAGAGTAAGTAGGTCAAGGCAGAGATCTAGTGATTCTACCGAGGTAAACAAGCCATGGATGTTTTGATGCATCGTCAATCGGTGACCTCATCAGCTTGGGGCTGGGCATGCAGTGCCCCTCCAACCCGCTGACCTTGTTATTTATTTTAGTTTATTTTTCTGACTGAGATGTTCACCGTTTCAGACTGGCTTGATTCATGTGATGACCTCCCTCGATTCTGCGGTGTGCACAAAAAGGTTGCCTGGTCAACTCGACTGTTGCGAGAGCATCTTCCAGGGCGTGAGCAGTATCGGCCCGTCTCGGCTGACAGGCTGTATAGCCCAGCATCACACCCGATGGAGCAGGGTTATCTGATGGAGCAGTCACCGCTTGTGTGGTTTACTCTGAGTCATAGTCGCTGGAGGGCTTTGGTCTTGGTCCGAGGCGGCTGACCGAATGTTGAGGAAGCCGCAACAGACAGAATGAGTATTGAACAGATGTGGTATATTAACCCGAAAAGAAAAAGCCCCCAAAAGACAAGAAAAGACATCCCGAAAAAAGAAAAGCGCCAAGTGGTCACTCAAACCTCCAACAGAGACCGCAGAACAAACCACGCCCCAACAACCCCAATCGTCGATGCAAGCAGCAGCCCATTTCCCTCCCAGGTCATACCCAGATATGCAACCAACCCCACCACAACCTCCTTTCGTCGGGCCACATCACGCCGCTGCCTCCAGTGGGGATCGATCGAGAACGGGGCTACGGCTTGGGCTTTGGTGCTCATGTGATGTGTATCCCCCGATTCTCCTTCTCCTGTTCCTCCGTCGCCACGGGGCTTCAGAGACACCGACACAGCCAGAGCAACGGCGCGATGGTCTGACAGTGGTAGCAGAGGCAGTGCATTGTAGACATGCGGTGTGACGCGTCCCCGACTACTGTCTGCTGTTGATGATGGCGTGTCGAGATACAAGATTCGATCGCACCAGCTGGGCCATCGATGACTCGACCATTTCCATTCCTCGCCCTGGGTGTCTAGGCCCAGACGGGCTGCTTCACGAGCGGTGTTCGAGTATTTATATGTGGGAGGGAAGTTGATCGGGGCTTCGGATAGTCCATGGAAGCTTTTGCCCTGCCGCATCTCGCGCATCAGCTGGTCCTCTTTCAAGAGGCGCGAATAGTGTGATGGGCTGTCGGGGTGGGCATCGTGTCGCGGAAATCGACCCACGTCTTCCTTCAGAGGCCCGGTGTTCGAGGTGCGGTAGTTCAAGTCTCCCGCCAGAAAGAGGTAGCCGTCGGGAGCGAAAAGGTCGCGGCAGGGGCTCTTTGCAGCCGGCGATGAGGCAGGGTCGGTCAATAAGGATGTGTGCTCATCTGCATCAGGCTCTGCTCTCTGCCCCAGACCCGTCCGTTTCGGATCTTGGTGCTCGGAGAACACTAATCGCTCAACAATACTCTGCCAATCCAGGTTCCGTTGCTTATACCCATCCTCCATGGGAGCGAGATGCGCCGCGACAAACGTCAAATCCGTGGTCTGGGACGACTGTGTATCAACGATGTAGCCGAGACGCGCTCCCACCGCACCCTTATTCCCCATTTCGTGGATCCCAAACCCGACATGAGCCGTGTCGATCCCCGCAATTCTGTCCCTGATATCGGCACGCGCGAAGACCATCAACCCCGTCATGCCTGTATTCTCTTGCACTAGATTCACGTAGTGTTCGTCCCATTGCTTCGCCGCAGCTTGGCTGACTGCCTGGCAGAATGCGTCGAAATAGGGGACGAGATACGTTCCTCCTAGAAAGGAGTAAGAGACGGGCGCGATCTCTTGGAGGGACAGGACTATCAGCTCGGGGGCTTGAAAGCTCCCCGCAGTGGGGAGCACATCAAAGCAATGTTGGGCGAAGAGGCCGATGTCGATTAGGTTGCGGGCGCAGTTGAATGTTAGGATGTAGATATTCAGATTGGCCATGTTTGCATTGATTCGCAAAAATCAAAGGAAAGAACAAGAAGCAAGAAATGGTTGTCCAGGTGAGCCTGACGGAGCTTAGCTGAAGGAGCGGTGACGTCTTCGGGCCACGTGTGGAGCCACAAAATCAAGGCACCAAGATCGAGAAAGCAGAAAGAAACAAGATCAGGTGGACATATATCCACACAAATGAACCTCACTCAAGAAAGGAAAAGAAGAAAAAAAAATGCATCATCCGTGAATCGAACACGGGCCTCGTCGATGGCAACGACGAATTCTACCACTAGACCAATGATGCCGTGGGACCAGGGAATGCTGGATGTTGATTCGCTGGCAATGAGAGAGACGGCCAGTTTATGTCTTCTGACTGACCCTTCCGCCCACAAGTACTATCACGCCATTACATTGAAGTAGTTCTCGACAGCAGACTCTTCAATCGAAAGCCATAGACTTTAAAAGTTATCTCATAGTACCTTAGAAAGTTCACAGTAGTTCCCTCTCGCGATCAGTGACCTCCTTCTTGAGCTGCCGTAAGCTACGTAATCCTCGTTTTCTTTGACCTTCTTCTGCATAACTGCTCTCTGCGTTGATGTTGCCGTAGTCTTGGGATCGAACCAAAGTGCCAGCGAAAAGACAAAATTCATGACATCCGAAAAGGCCCACACAGTATTTCATTCGACGGTACGGTCAGAGAACTGGGGCATTTCTCTACCAAGTACGCAGCTAGGGCTTTGCACAAATCTAATATTCCTGCGTCAGAATCCCTTCATTGGGTGTTGCCAGGTACAAAAGCAGGGTGGACCACATACCAACGGTGGGTTTGCAGCAAACTTCACAAAAGGCAAGGGGGAGAGAGAGTTTGACATCCTCGGTGTCGAGGATGGAGTTCTTGGATTGTTCAATGGCAGCTTGAACCACAAAGAAACCCTACACTACTCATCACAGTAAGCCTCGATTCGGGACAAGTGCCGCTGATGGACTTCACTCAGGGGGATGGAAGCAAGAAATAGATGGAAAGAAATCCGAGATGCCATTTCGATGAAGGGCCTTATCTTTTTAAGGTGCGAGGATGGAAATGTTGAAGTGTGGAAGGGTCAAAGTTGTAAATTCACAGCTGAAGTGTGTTTAGGGAAGCGGCGGCACTACAATTTCCCTCGCACTTCCACCTTGCTCTTGTCCTCTTCCAGTTCCACCAGAAGCATGCCCTCGGCCACATCTTCCTCGTCATCTTCCATCTCATACACCCACGATGCCCTGCCAGCTCGAGGGCTTCTCACTTCCAGCTCCATCTTCATCTGCTTGACGAACGCCAAAACTTGATTCTCGGCCACCTCTTCCCCCTCCGCTACTAATATCTCAATGAGTTTCCCAGACAGTGGAAGAATGACATGTCTCGGGTTCTTGGGGTCTCCCCGACGGTGGGATGAAGAGACCAGCGCCGATGCCGCGGTGGACGTGGTACCAAGTTGCATGCGATATGGAATTGCTGTTTGTGATGACGGGGTAGTGTATTCAATTTCCGCTGCTAAAGATGCAGGAAACTCATTGCGCAAGACTCTGGACAGGCGCAAATGATGTACCATCTTCCCTTCCTGCGAGGCAGATTTCTCCAGTGGTTCCAATGTGATCGACCACGCATCGCCCTTTCGGAACAGCAGGTTCGAAGATGGTAGCCCGCTTTGCGTTATTCCTTGCGCGGAGGGCCCTGCGTTTTCGCCCTGATCGTGAAGCGCTCTCGAGATGTTCTCTCCAAGCTGGACGACTTCATCAAGCTTTGATTCTAACCACTGCGTGTCCACGGCATCAGCCCCGAACTCAACATGGCTCACAATACCTCGCAAAAGACTGATATTGGTTTTGACTCCGGAAATCCTCGAGTCGGCTAATACGCGCTGCGCTTTTCTCACAGTCGCTTCCCAGGTCGAGGCAGTGACAATGATCTTGGCAAGCAAGTTGTCAAAATTCGACCCAACAATGGTTGCCGATGTGCCAGAGACATTGATATTGGTGTCTACTCGAATTCCATGTCCACTTGGCACACTGAATTCGGTGATCTTGCCGATGCTGAGGGCGAAGCTCGCAGTTGGGTCCTCGGCGCAGAGCCGTAGTTGGATGGAGAAAGACTTGGAAGGAGGATCTTTCGCGTATATTTCGGACCCAAGACCAAGTTCACTGAGTGAACACCCCTGAGAAAGCAGGAGCTGCGTCTGCACCAAGTCAAAACCACTGATGGATTCCGTGATGGTATGTTCAACTTGAAGACGGGGATTGACCTCGAGGAAGTAGAACTCCCCACGGTGCTCGTTAACCAGGAACTCAAAGGTCCCTAGGGATCGGTAGCTGATCTTGCTGGCCATTCTGAGGGCCGAGTCGATCACGCGACTAATAAGATCTCGATCATGCATCAACGCCGGCGCACATTCCACGACCTTTTGAAACCGTCGCTGCACACTGCAGTCTCTTTCCCACAGATGCCTCACTTGACCTGTCCCGTCTCCAATGACTTGAATCTCAATATGATGGAATCCGTCCACCGCGGCCTTTTCCACAAATACCGTTCGAGACGGCGACTCGCCAATGGCACGCTGGATACCATTGTCGAGCTCCTGGTCTTCGCGCACTAAACGGATTCCTCGCCCGCCTCCGCCATCAACGGCCTTGACCATGACTGGAAAACCAACAGCCCTCGCAAAATCCCGCGCTTCATTGACATCGGCTGTGGGCTGGTCCATGGCTTTCAGAACTGGCACTCCACATTGTTGCGCTAGTTGCTTTGCCTGCAGTTTATCTCCGGTGCCGGCAAGATTCTCCCATCCGGGTCCAATAACAAGAGATTGAGCTTCATGCCACATGCGGTATGCAAAGTCAGCGCTTTCGCTCAAAAACCCGTAGCCCGGGTGCACCGAGTCTATGGAATGTCTTTGAGCAAGGCCTACTAGCAGCGACACATCCAAATAGGACGAGGCCGAGGAAATTTCAATTGCATGATGTGGTCGCCCTAGGTCGCAATGCGATCGATCGTCTGAGGTGTATAGAGCAAATGTCTCGACGGGATCAGGCAGTTCCCGGGCAGCGTGCAAAATGCGAACCGCAATTTCCCCTCTATCCCACCAATTAGTCTATGAACCGTTGGACTTTGAAGAGAGTTCTACCTGTTGGCGATCAACAATCGCTTGATGGGTCGTGGATGTGGGGATGCCATTTGGAGAGTCAGGGGTAGCGACAGAAATCCAGGCAAGACTGTTCGGCCTGAGGAACGAAGCCGGATTAAGTGCAAATCCCAAGATCTTATTTGGTGATATTATTTGACAACAAGTTGGGAATCGTGTGCTTTCCAGCTGGATTTCCTTATAGCTTGATGTTGCGACCTCGGCCCTCGGATGGCCCTATCGCCCCCTCACCGGCTTCAAACAACCCCCTATTTTTACATAGCCACAGAGTGCAATTGTGCTGGTGAGCTAAACTTCAAGGATTTGGCAAGATGGCAAAGGATGATGATAACTCGGCTCTCCCAAATGGCAAAGCACAAGCTACCGAGCGACTGCATCAAGTTTCGTCACATATAGCTCCGCCAACTGACACGCCACAAGAGACCAAATCAAAATCAAAGGCCAGAGCATCTCGTCTTCCTGCAGACCACTCTGATGTCCTAGGTCAAATTGCCACGCTTCGCGCCATTGCCGCAAAGCCAGACCCCAATCATCGGGGTTATGTGCGACAAAAGCAGGCCGGGAAACTATGGGTGCGCGAACGTATTGAGCAGCTGCTTGATCGCAATACCTTCCAAGAAATTGGATCGGTGTCGGGCACCGTTCAATGGAAGAAGACGGCGCCCATGTGCGAGACCCCCGTGTCATTTGTGCCCAGCAATAATGTCCAGGGCGCAGGCATGCTCCGTGGCAGGAAGATCTTGCTCACTGCTGACGACTTTAGCATCCGGTCTGGGCATGCTGACGGGGCAAGTGCTGGCAAGACCGTGTATGTTGAAAAGCTGGCTATTGCATTACGGCTGCCTGTGGTGAAGCTGGTCGATGGCAGCTCTGGTGGCGGTAGCGTGACGACTATTCGCAAGGAAGGATGGAGTTATCTGCCGCATGTAGCGCCGTTCAAGCATGTTGTTCAGCAGTTGAACATGGGCATTCCTAATCTCGGTGCTGTAGTTGGACCTGCTGTGCGTTGATCCTTCTGTCGCTGATCATCAAGCCCTTTACTGATTAACGGTTCTCAGATTGGTCTTGGAGCCGCGAGAGTTGTCTCCTGTCATTTCTCGGTTATGGCAGCTGACATAGGTGCGCTCTTCAACGCCGGTCCGAAGGTTGTTGAGGGCGCTACCTTCGAAGAAGATCTGGACTTCCAGGACCTGGGCGGGCCGAAGGTGCATTGCATGAACGGCACCATTGACAACCTCGCCGCCAATGAAGCTGAGTGCTATGAGCAATTACGGGTTGTGTTGAGCTATCTCCCCAATTCCGGGAGTGAAGCTCCCCCGGTGGTTCCCAGCAGTGACCCCGAAGACCGCGAGGATGTAGGTCTGCGCAGTGTTATTCCCCGTCGGCAAGCGCGCATGTATAATCCTCGAGCAATTATCATTTCTGTCATTGATAAAGACTCGTGGTTTGAGATTGGCGCGCTTTGGGGCCGGACTGCCATTGGTGGGCTCGCACGGTTAGGTGGCCGTCCTGTCGGCGTGATCTCGCTCAATTGCGAAGTGAATGGCGGCGCATTGGATGCAGCTGGTAGTCAGAAATTGACTCGGCTGTTGAAGCTGTGTGATGTCATGAACATGCCCGTGCTACAGTTCCTCGATGTCCGTATGTATTCCTGCCTCATTGAAATGATTCGAAAACAGATACTTCTCTTCGATGTTATTATTCTTCTAACTTCTGGGTTAGCTGGCTATGCAATCGGCACAGTGGCTGAACGCACCGCAACCATGCGTTGGGGTGTTGAGCTCGCCAAAGCATACTACACTACCACAGTCCCGATCTTCAACGTAATTACGCGCCGAGTTTTCGGCGTCGCCGGCGGCGTGATGCTCAGTAGCCGCGATCCCGTCATGCAAGTTGCCTGGCCGTCCGGTCAGTGGGGCTCGCTGCCGCTCGACGGCGGTATCGAGGTGGGACATCGTCATGAGCTGCGCGAGGCAGAGAAGCTTGGCAAGAAGGAGGAGCGCTACCAGGAGTTGGAGGAGGAGTACCTGCGGCTGATGAATCCTGTGCGCACGGCAAATTCGTTTGGGGTAGAGGAGATTATTGATCCTAAAGATACGAGGCAGGTGTGCTGTGCGTGGGCGTCGCATGTATACGAGGTGCTTATGCGGGAAAGGATTGCGGATCGGGCAGCAGGGAGGATTCAGCCTTCATTTGCGTAATGTCTTGAGTTGTGGAAAGACATAAGCCGCTGGCTGTTGCTTTGCTCATATTCTCTCACTCAGATAAATGAGACTACCAGTCGCCCTATTCTGTATTATTTGTATATTTTCCCTTGCTTTCTGTTAACTAGCTATTTTTTCATTCTTCAATATCTTCAATATGTTGTTTATAATGGGTATAATTTATGCTCCCTAGCCCCAGGAACCGTGGGAGCAAGACAGTCACGCTTCTCGTGGTTAGGCCCAGTCGTACTTCATCAAGATCACAGATAATGATTTTTCTTTAATCAATTAACTCTAGAGTAAAGCGGATTATACACTCGATCCGAGATAAAGTTGTCACGTGAAGACGATATCAAACCCGTCACCCCACTCGCTGAAGAACCAAGCCACGGGACACCCACCATGGCATCAGTCCAGATCCTAGATGGGGGCCTCGGCACCTCTCTGCAAGACCAGTATGGAGTGAGTTTCGACGCATCAACTCCACTGTGGGCGTCACACATGCTAGTCGCAGACCCAGACACGCTCCGCGCATGCCAACACGACTTCGGAGCCGCAGGCGCGGACGTGCTCCTCACAGCCACGTATCAAGTCTCGGAGGAAGGATTCGCGCGGACCAAAACAGCCGACTTCCCCACCGGCATCCCGCGCAGCGCTGTAGCGCCATATCTACAGACTGCAGTCGACGTTGCCGAACAGGCCAAGGGCCGCGATAGCGCCAAGATCGCGCTGAGTCTGGGTCCCTATGGGGCATGTATGATCCCCGGACAGGAGTACAGCGGCGCATACGATCCCGCCCATGACAGCGAGGAATCGCTGTACCGCTGGCATCTGGACCGGTTACGTCTCTTTGTTGATGCTGACGGCAACTTGGTCCGTCGTCTACAGTATGTTGCTTTCGAGACGCTGCCGCGGCTGGATGAGGTGCGCGCGGTGAGACGCGCGGTCCGTGATGCGGGAATTGGGGCGCCGTTTTGGGTCTCTTGTGTGTTTCCGCGTGACGACGATGCTCTGCCTGATGGGAGTTCGGTTGAGCAGGTTGTATGCGCTGCTCTGGCGCCTCTGGAGGGCAGTGCTACGCCGTGGGGTATTGGTGTCAATTGCACTAAGATTCATAAGCTGCCTGCCCTTGTCAATGCATTTGGAGAGAATGCTGCACGGGTTGCGTCAACTGGTCAGCTGTTTGCTACCCCGGCTTTGGTTTTGTATCCCGATGGTACGAATGGCGAGGTGTATAATACTACGACGCAGACTTGGGAAAAGCCGGATGATCTGAGAAAGCCGGGAGACCGGGATATGGTACGCGCATCTCTCTGATATTTGCAGTTACTGGTTGCTATCGTAGAATATGCTGACGTGCTACCAGCGCCCTTGGGAGGTTCAAATCGCGCAAGTAGTTAATGAGGCCTATACAAGGGGCCATTTCAGCTCTTTTGTGGTCGGCGGCTGCTGCAAAGCTTCTCATCACGATATCAGAAAGCTCAAGGAGCAGTTCACGACCGAGTGATCCATGCGAGAATGAAAAGTTACCACAGCTACAAAAACCACAAACGGGAAAAATGCAAGTTTTCACATTGAGCGCTAATTGTCATCAACATGACATGCATCTATATACATTTCAAATATGCTTTTTCAAAACAGCCAGTCGACAAAGCGTCTCCATAGGGTTTGATGCGGGTTCTTCTGTTCCATGATTTCGCCATCCTGGAGCCGGCCCGACCATAGATCAATACTCGCGGCGCGGGCGAACTGCAAATTTTGAAAGTCAGCGAAGCTGCATTGGGGAAAGACTACCACGCAGTCTTGCACACGCGACACTCACCTTGGTACCATAGAATAGCTTCCATCCCAAAATGGGCACAATGAAAATCGGGATGCCAATGTACGAGGCGACAAAGTCAGATGAATTCCAGTTGCCCTTAAGGAAAACGGGGAACCCGGCAATCAACGTGATGATCGTGGAGCCGATGAACCCAAACCATGCAGCGTACGGCTGGAGGGGCGCTTTCCATGGAAGAGAATCGCGGGAAACGTTTTGGGCCTTCATCGCGGCGTAGAAGCGAATGTAGCAGAAAGATAGGGTTGCCCATGCAATCAAACCGGCGACTGTACTTAGATTCAGAAGCCAGGTGAAAGCTTGGCTGCGCCGCCAGAACCGAGACCTGATTATTGCTTGTTAGTCCACAACTCTCATATTCTATTTTGTCAAGAACCCGACTTACTTAGGTATGCGAGCGGCCCAAACAGCCAGGCGGCGATCACTGCAACGTATGGCACACCCTTCTTGGTCACACGGCCAAAGACCTGCGGCAGCTGGTGGTCTGTAGTCATGGCCAGGATCATTCGCGAGCCAACCCAACAGTATGAGTTGCCTGCCGACCAGGCGGCGATGAGAATGCATGCATTTACAATGGATGGCAAGGCGTTGATCCCGGCTTCTTTGATGGCAATGACGAATGGCGAGCTGTTGGCGTTGTCAGAGCCCGAGGTCAACCCGGCGTTTCTCGGGTCAACAATGATACCAATAAGCAGGGCGCCGAGAACATAGAAGAAGGCAATGCGGTAGGTCACGCGCCGTGCAGCCTTGGGGATGGAGCGGTGCGGGTCAACCGACTCAGCAGCCGTGATAACGACAGTCTCGACGCCGATGAAGCTGAACGACGCATTGACGAACGATGAGAGGAACCCGAGGAAGTGGCCTGTCGGGCCGGTGATGCCGTTGTAGTTCGTCCACGGCCCGGGATTGTTCCAGAAGCGGAATCCGATAGTCTCATGTTTGGGTCCACCGCCGGCTGTGATGACGATGGATACAATCACCAAACCCAGGAAGCAGAGCACCTTGACTGCACCGCCGAAGACCTCGGTCTCGCCGTAAAACCGCACGCTCATCAGGTTGATGGCCAGGATCAGCACGAGCCCTACTGTGATGACCACGGCCGGCGTCAAATCGGTCCAGTAGGAAACGATGACCGCCGCAGCGGAGACCTCCGAGGCGATGGCGATGGTATAGCAGTATCCGTATGAGATTGCCAGCGAGAAGCCGACGGCAGGGTCGATGAACCTCGTGGCCCAGTGCGGGAAAGATCCCGCGGTGGGCAGCAACGTCGCCAGCTCCGCGATACTCTGCATCACGCACCATAGTACCAGTCCAACAACAAGATACGCCAGTAACAGTCCCGCCGGGCCGGCTTTCGCATATGCAGCACCCGTACCCACGAACAGCCCCGTCCCGATCCCGCTACAGAACCCGATCATGGTGACCTGGTAGTTTCGCAACCGTCTCTGCGTGCCACCACGACCACCAACATTGAGCTGCAAGCCCTCCTCCTTGGGGTGCGCCTCATAGTCGAAATTTGCGCCGGCCTGCGGCTGTATCGCGTCCTCCTTCTCCATTGCTTGGCTTGGATGTGCCGTGGGAATCATATTCGCTCTCCACATACACGAGAACCAAGAGATTTGAAAAAGTGTCAACCATGTGGAAGAGAAAAGCTCTATTATTTTTTTTTCTGCAAGATCTTTAAAATCACGTCAATCACGACATCGGACTTCCGCCGTTGCACCATCTGCTTCTCCACCTTGGGACGGTTCATTGGGCTGCGTCGGGGCTCCACTCTTCGGGGAGGCAATTAGTTGATTTTTTTTTCTGCAACTGGCCGGCTAATCTTGATTTAAAGGCAAGGGAGTACATCCGGCTGGTACTGTAGACTATTATAAATGGAACTGTTGGGATAATGTATTTGTGTCTTGAGGTGTCTCTCCAATTAGGGCTGGCTTGACCCCGTAGTATATCCACCTCGGGAAACCCGTTGCGTGGTGCATGCATCTGCAGCTCGGAGATTTGATCTCTGGCTCATTGGCCAGTTTGGTCTTTATGGACCAAGCCTTGAATGGTTGTTAGATATTTCATAGACTTTTATGATTGAGTTGAGTCGGGGTTGGTAGAAACAAGAGCGAAATTCTAGGGGTCTACGCATATGTTTCGCATATAATGCATTCGTTTCAGCCAATTGGCGAAAGAAAGATGGGAAAATGAACTATTGTGCAGGTACTTTTGACAGCGCAAGAACTAGAAGTATATCAATAGCCCCCATCTCTATACTCCTTCCCATCCCCCTAACTTTGTACAACTGTACAAGTCGAGATTCAGGAACAAAGGAATCAGAGTTAATCGAGTCAGGGCTGAAATGCCGATCGCAGAATCCTTCAGCTTACAAGATCAGTTTCGGATGCAACATCGTGCTATCGAACCAGAAAAAAGCAAGTTTCCGCGCCGATGGTGCGCGAGTCATGGGCAAAAATCAAATACAATAGAAGCCGCTAGCGGCGATCCTCCGGAACCCACGAGCTCGTGTGGTTTGGTGAGAACCGAGGAAAACCTCTTATTCAGCGCGTTTTTCCTCTTCTCCCAAATTCTTTCATTGGAATGTTATAAACCTCCTCCCCTCTCCCTGGTCCCAATTATACACTCACCAGGCTCCCATCGACTCAATTAGCTCGACACGGTTCCCCCTCGATGAACGGTTGAGTCGCATCCAACGCCATGTCCGAATCCCCGCGACAAAATGGTCGGCCCCAGGGCCCCCCGCCGACCGCCGCGGAGGAGGAGCCTACCGCATCGGCGAAGACAGCGCCGACCTCCAAACCAGGCCGGAAACTGCCCGAATGGCTGGATCATTTCAATGCACGCGATCTCAAAGTGCTCTTCCGCTGCTCGGTGGCGGCGTGGGTCGCGTCGTTGTTGATCTTCATCGGACCGTCGCTGCGCCAGATTGGGACCGCGACGTTCTTCGCCAAGTGAGTTGTGAGATGGTCACGCGTTTTGTGCGTTACCGTGTAGATGCTAACGGATTAATAATTGCTAGCCTGGTGCTCTTCATGGTTCCTCCGACCGGCATCGTGTTCATCTTCCTTTTGGGTGCTCTGACGCTCATTGTGGGTATGGCTCTGGGCTGGGCCTGGGGTATGGTTGCTATGAAGGCTGCACTGGCGGCGCGACCGGCGGCTGAAACTCAGGCTAAGCTCCAGCAATTGGGGCAATTGGCTTATTCCCAAGCCAATGCCACGGGGGTGCCGGTAGCGATTGTGCAACAGCAGCTGGTCTACTCGGGCTTCATGCTTGACGCTCGCGTATCGGCCATCTATTTCTGCCTTATCTGTTTTGCTGTCTACTTGCTGGTGAGCAGTCATCGCTGATGAACACACACACAAAAAAAAAAAAAAAAAAAACAAAGAACTGACTGTTATGGATAGTCTCGTCTTCGGGCCAATAACCCCAAGTTCATCCTCTTCCAGATCTTTGGTATTATCATCATGGATGTCGTTTTGACGGTTGGCCCGCTGCTTCCATCGTTCAGGGGAACGCTGCCCAGGATTTTGATGGAGCCCGCGGCTATTGGAATAGGGCTGGGATTGGTTTCCCATATGCTCTTCTTTCCTCGGTCCACGTCGCATGTTGTCCTCGATGGCATGGAAGGTTTAGTGCGACTACTGAAAGCGCCACTGGACCTTACCATTGCTAGCCTAATGAAGGGCGAATCCTTAGACCTGAAGACCCTTCAGAAACTCAAGGCGAAAGGTATTGCGGCCTACAAGGGCATTGAGCCTCCAATTGGCTTCTTGCAATTGGATTTTTCACTCGGTTGGTGGAATGCGGACGACATCAAGAGCCTCAAGGAGCCTATCAGGCAGGCCTCGCTCAGCAGCTATTCGTTGCTGGATCTTCATATCTCCCGGGTGGGAGGGCAGATGAAACTGGACAAGCTCGACGAAATGACCGCGGGTCGAGAGCAGGAATCCGACAGCGACGCAGATGAGAAGCAGCGGCCGCGTGAGGTTGGCATGCGCCAGTTGATGGAAAGCGCCAAATTAATGCAAGCTCTGCGGAGCCCCGAGCATGAGTCTTTGCGTCTGGAGACTGTCGAGGCAATTCGCCAATCCAGCAAGGATATCCTACCCGCATGCCAGGGGGTTACTGTCATCACCGCCGATTGCATCCACGCTGTCAATTCGTCGCGCTGGTTTGGCCGGCCCTCCAAGGCGCGTCTGAACGAGCTCTATGAATGCGGCCAGTCTGCCCTCAGCGAGCTTCAGACACTTCGCGCCTCCTTTGCCACGGAAACCACCGAACGACTCATTCAGACCCATGCGGACTTGTTCGATGAAAAGGGCATGCTCAAGTCTGTCGATGAGATCTCGATGCACAAGGTGAGGGGAATTACTCTCGGCATGGTTTTTGAAGAACAGATTCTCGGTGTGGTCCATGCGTGGGAGAAAGTCCTCGGACAAGTCCTTGCCCTGATGAACGAGCGCCAGAAGGTCCAATTGTGGTTCCCGAGGGGGCTGCGATACGCATTCAGCTGGGTCTGTCGACGAAGTGCCGTCACCCCTGTCACCGCAGCTCACTCGCCAGCTGTCGATCCTGACATTGTCGAGGCGCAGTCGAAGGCGGCACAGCAGAACCTTCGTATTAGCCGAGGATATCGCGTCAAGCAACGCAGTGGGCTCGGCCAGGCCATCCTGGGCACGTATCACTGGTTCATCAGCGCAGAGGGTCTGTATGCACTACGCATGGTGATTGTCACCATTGCCCTGGCCATTCCCGCGGTCATCCCGTCCAGCGCGAGCTTCTATTATCGACAGAAGGGGCTCTGGGCGCTCATCATGGGACAGACTACGGTTGTTGTCTATATGGCGGATTTCACTTTCTCTCTTCTTTCTCGAACTATCGGTACCGTGGTTGGCGGTGTTTTAGGCTTGTTGGGATGGTATATTGGTTCTGGTCATGGAGCGGGCAACCCATATGGTCTTGCCGCAATCATGGCTGCTATTATCATTCCCCTGATGTGGGCGCGCATTTTCCTGCCCCCTGCGCTGCTTCAAGCCACGATCATGGGTGGTGCGACCTGCATTCTCGTTGTCGGCTACAGCTACGATGACACGTAAGTAAACCAGTCCTGCTCGCTGGACCCCCACAAGTTAACCTTGAATACCAGACACATCCCGCAGTACGGTAACCCTGGACTAGGATACGGTGTGTTTTGGCGCCGGCTTGTCCTTGTCATGGTCGGGATGGCGGCCGCACTCATCGTGCAGATCTTCCCACGACCGCCATCTGCGGCACGGCACATCTGCAGGTCGCTCTCGAATGCCATCCGATCTCTCTCGGACCACTACGCGCTGCTGCTGTCCTGCTGGGGCCAGCCCGACCGCGACGACGGACTTGTGGCCCAGCAGCTTGCCCTCGATCTCGCCGATACCCTCAACACCCTTAATGGGCCCATTGCCATGCTGCGCTTCGAGTTCTCTAGCTCTCCCTTCGACAGCGAGCGTCTGGGCCAGGTGCACTCGCTCTGCCACGAGCTGAACCAGCACCTGGGCCGCCTGCTGTTTTTGTCTGCATCGCTGCCCGAATACCTGCAAACCCGTCTCGCGCGCCATGCCGGTCTCCTTGACCACCATAATGTCGGTGACATCATGTCGGTGCTCGGCGTCGTGGAGCAGTCCCTCAAGACTGGGGACCCCTTGCCAGAGGTGCTGCCAACGCCGCTGCTCAAACGCTGCCATGAGTACTGGCAGTCGCGGCAGATGATGATTGCCCTAAGCACGGAGCTCATCCGCGACGAGAACTACCGCCGGTTCTGCGTCGCCGTCAGCTCGTACCTCAAGTTCCTGGCGGCGGTCGACGACCTGGTGCTGGTGCTGAAGGGCACGCTGGGCGAGTCGCATATTGTCAGTCGAGAGTTGGTGCACGGCTGGGAAGTGTAATCTGCACGAAGATCTACGACATATTTCTCATTTGCCATATATATATATATATATATACTATGTAATTTAGTTGAACAAGTTATATACATTCGCGTGTCTAACGGGCTTCTGGCGAGCCCCACATTCCTCCGCACGCTTTATTCTCCAATTTTCCCTTTTCTCCTCATCCCAAAGCGCTTTAGTGTCGGCGATGGCTCGAATCTCCAATTTCTTTCAATTCTTCTTATGCAATTGTTTCTTGTCTTCTGCATGACCCTGAAATCCCACCTCTTTGCATTCGCAGCCCGGCGGACCTCGTCATGCCTCCTCGCCTCGCCCGTCTTCCTCGGTGGATGAGTCACTGGCTGGGGTATCGCGCAGAGCCACCCAAGCCGCTGTCCCAGTGGACCGTGGCAGCGTGGTCCTTTATCACGGCGTTTTGCGGGCTGTCCGTCATGCAGGCGCTGTTTAACTATTCCGAGTATTTCACTGCGCGCCATGTCCCGGGGATAGTCGCATCATACGTGAGTTTCAATTCTCTTTCAAAAACAAAACAGGCGAAAAATTGGTTGGCATAGTGAAGATATCTAACATTGGATAATTACAATAGGGCGCTTCCGCAGTCCTCTGCTTCGGCGCCATCGAAAGCCCCCTAGCCCAACCGCGCGCCCTCATCTTCGGGCACTTCTTCAGCGCCTTAATTGGTGTATGCATCACCAAACTGTTCAGCCTCATCCCCGATCCCGCGCGCTTTGAGTCTCTGCGCTGGCTCGCCGCTTCACTGTCGACGGCGTTGGCCATCGTCGCTATGCAGCTGACTGGCACCACGCACCCGCCTGCTGGCGCGACGGCTCTGCTGCCGGCGACCAACGAGGAGATCTGGCGCCTGTCATGGTACTTCTTGCCTGTGGTTCTGCTGTCGTCTGCCTTGCTTATGGCTTGTGCGTTGCTTCTGAATAATTTGCATCGTCGGTATCCTGTCTTTTGGATTGCTCCGTCGCCGCCGGCGCAGCCTCAGTCTAAGCCGGAGCCTGTGCCTGTGTCGGCTGATGAGGTTTCGGCGCGGCAGGGGGGCTGTCTAAGGGGTCTGTGTGACTGTTATAAAAGTAAGCGGGGATTGCGTGTTTATTTCTACTCTGGGTTGTTTGGTGCGGTGTCTAACTAGAGCCTTGACAGTATCCATGGATCCTGTTTATAAGCTAGCTGGTGGCGATGCACTGCCAGTCATATATCACTGTCTCCTCGATGTTCAAGAGGGTATGATAGGTCATATACCCACACATGCCCGTTAGGCTTTTCGGATATACAAGAACGGGAACCTCCTTGGGCATTTTGCGCTAAACCCAAGTCTACATCAAATACTCATAATGCACACCAGACCAAAAGTTCATAATCCATATAAAGAACCAGCAAGGAACGTAGATTGACGCAATGACAAACTAGAATCCACAAATATTTACGCATGAGCCCACCCCAAAGGCCGCAACAGCTGCATCTCATTAATAACACAAAAAAGCCCGGGTTCACGATTCCTATCTCCCAACGCCATCCACCTCGCCACCCGATTCCTCACCGTCCTCTCTTTAAACCAGACCGTGGTCGTCCATCGCCGGAGCCGGTTAATCCACAGCCCCTGCAGAATCCTGCGCGCAGAGAGCCAGTTCCGCGTCGGATGAACCGCGTCATAGGCGGCGCCGTTGTATCCAACCCGCACCAGTGGGTTGAGGTAGACACCCTGCGGCGCGGATAAGGGGCTGTCGGCGTGGATGAGACAGCATTCGGAGCCCTCGAGGTGTGATGTTGCTAGTGTGTCGGGGATGCCTCGGAAGCGGAGGGGCGGGCTTGCAAGAAATGGGGCTGTTGGCATGGCCACTGGAGCAATCAAAGGAAAGAAGAAGTGGTATGTTAGTTGAGTTTTCTCAGTATGGAGCATGGATTGGGGTTGCTCGTACCGATCCCGTTCCAGCAACTCGTTACCGGGACAGGGGACATGGTTTTCATGGCGTGTCGCGATGATGCGCTGCGGAAGTATGGCCATGTCTGCATGAGTGCCTCATGGCCCTGGCTATCTCGCAGCGCGAAAGTGTCGTAGTATCTGGGGGGTTTGGAGAAATCCAACGAGCATGCGGCCGCATATTCGCCGTTATTTGTATCCAACAACTCGAATACATCGCTTGACTAAACCATAATACAGTTAGTGTGGGCAATAGTCCAGGTGTAAGAGGCATATGTAAACCAACCGAGAAAACCACATCATTTAGAAACAAGATCTTGTCAAATGTAATACCTTGGCGAGCAAGATCCTCCAGCGGCCGCAGACTCAAATTCCGCACGCGCGACAAGTACGGGATCCGCCTCAGCTCTTTTTCTCCCGTAGGCCCCTCGATCCAGCCCTCGCCTCCTCCCGACGGAGCCAGAATCTCGTCTTCATGCGTCACAGGCGACAGAGTAATATTCCGCGGGACATCAAGCCGCTCCAATTCCCCGTCGAGCTCCTTCAGCGCCCCCTTCGTGTCATCGTAGCTGCCGCTCTCGTAGATACTGATAAACACGTTCTCGGGGCCTAGTTTTTGGGATAGCTCAATCACTGCTTGGTTCCAGTAGTCCCGCAGGATGATCTCGTTGTTCCAGTGTACCCCCGCGATATAGATGCGCTCGTGCCTTAGGGGCTCTTCGTGGTAGATGGTGTCTGTTTCGGAGAGCCGTCTCACGATTAGATGAAGCTCTGTCAGGTTCCATATAATGAAGATTAGAATTAGTGCTCGTACGAGGCGGCGCCGCCACCTCGATCGGCGATATGGGCGCGTGGTGGTGGGCAACAGGCCCATGGAAAGCTGGTAGCGGGGGGTATCAGATTGGGAATTAGGGTTGTGTTATCAGACTTGAGTTTGCGTGTGTCATGCTTTTGGGGTAATTTGTAAAAATTGGTGGCATTTCTGGTGTTTTCATGTCCAGAGCTGATGGCGTTGTGAATCAAGGGATGAAAACACTAGACACTTTGGTATTCTCCCTTTCGCAATCTCAAAATGATAGATAATATGCAGTCGATAACAGGCATGCCTGGAAACAGCAACAAGTGGAGTCCCTATGACAGTTGGACAATTGGTTACTAGTATATCCAATATATGAGCAGCAAAAAAGACGACATGCTATAAACCAGCCTAAAATGCACGTCAAACACAGCTAATCTACTCTACCTCCAGTAATAAGCTCTCTCAACATGCTAAAACCACAGCTATACTTATCATGGTCCCTGCGACCGCCAACCCTATACTTCTCAAGTCCAACCTACAACAAGCCCCAACCCCATTGATACTGCTGGGATACGTGCTGGCTCCACGATCAATCCATGGCTGCCCAGGAAGCGAGTCTGATTCAACAAACTCCAAGAGCTTAGTTTCCAGCTCCGCGCAGTCAACTCTTTCTGAGTCATTCGGGATACTGTTGGTGACTGAGATGGGGAGATCGAACCACGGCATAGTAGTCGGTCCCATTCCAGCGAAAAGACTGATGCATAGATATGTTATATGCACCGCGAGCTGAATCGTCCGTAGAGTCGCTGCCGTCACAAACCAAGCATTTGGGCCATTTCCCGTGTATGTCTGTGGCAGTAGAGGACGGCTCGATGTCCAAGACGGGGCCAATGTAGCTTTTGGTGGTATTTGATGTAACCGACCCATTGGAAATTGTCAAGTTGTATGATAGCGGCTGAGAGGTCAAGAATAGCGTGAGGTTGTGGAAAAGAGTTGGTGAGTCGGCGGACTGCGGACAGGGCAGACGGCCGTTTCCTGAAACATCAATGGCAAGGTGCAGGCTGTCTTCAGGTTGGTTAGTCAAAATATCTCTCAGGATTTCCCCACTGACGTGCCTCCTCCCAGGGGAGTATCGGGCTGTGGGGCGTCCATAACCGCCAGGCCTGGTGTATAGACCTGGCCATTCACAATGGTGAGGTTGCTCATGGCAGAAGAGAATAACACAACTGCAGGTGCCACCGGTAGATACTCGAAAGACTAAGTGATCTTGCTTATGAGATTTATTCGATCTATATAATAAGGGATTCCCACTGCGCCAAGGGTTTCATCTCCGATGCTTCATTGATTTCATCTAGGCTAAATCCTGCCCAAGCCAGGATCCGGATCCTGCTTCTACAAGCAATCCATGTCCAGGAAGTGGAAACATCCTGAGCAATAAGTCATTTCTACCTACCCTATACTGTCGTTGGGCCTGGGGTCCTCTTCTGCACATGAACTTCGAAGTCTGTCGGTTTGACAAACCAGAAGTTTTCCGTGTGCCAGGCCTGTCTGAGAGGAACAAAGTCGAAAGCTCGTACGAGTCGAGGTATCAGTTTGGACATCTCCAGAATCGAAATGTGCTTTCCTAGACACGTTCGCGATCCCAGGCCGAACTATTATCAAGTATTGTCCGAGTCAGCAAAACCATCATAGGGTTTTTCTTAAGCGGGGAATACCCACTGGCATGTACATCTGGTTCATGACCTTTAGTTTCTCTGGTTCACTCTCTGCTTCAATCCATCGCTCCGGCCGGAAGGTCTTTGCGTCGGGAAACACCCGTTCATCATAGTGTGCAACCCAGGTATTGATGCCGACAACAGCACCAGCCGGGAAAAAACGACCACTAATCTCGGCACCCCCAGCAGGAACCTCTCTCCACATCGGCAGACCGGTGGCGCCATGCATTCGTAGAGCCTCCTTCATAACGGCCTGGAAATACGGCATCTCCTGGCTCTCCTTGAAAGTAACATCGGCACTGCAACGGCCCTGGGCACTGAAATCATCGATTTCCCGACGCAGTTTGCGAAGCACCTCACGATATTGCAGCAGATACCACATGATAGCCGACAGACTGATGGCCGTAGTATCGGACCCAGCGATGACATTGGACTGACCCATGATGAGCAGGTGGTAGTCGGTCACTTTCTCAGCGTTCTTGTCGCGAGCGATTATCATCTTTTCCACAAAGTCCTGGGTCTTGGTCTCTTCATCTCCTGCTTGATGTCCTAGACCCTTTTCTTCGTGCAGTCGGATCTTCTCCTGTACGAACCGGCTGATGAAGGCTTGCCCGCCGGGGCCGGACCATTTGAATCGGCTGAGGGGTCCGAAGAGTCGGGGATGCCATTCGGGATAGATCCCGACAAGTGTGCTGTATATCGTGATTTTTTCTATGGCTCCCATTGCCCCGTTGATGTCGTCGCCTCGGTTCAGGAACCCTGATATATACTGCAGTTAGGATTGGGCTCGTTGATTGACTGAAAATGCTGTCACACACCGAACCGCTCTCCGAATGTGATATTCCCAATCACATCAAATGCATAGCACTGGAACCAGTGACTTAGATTAAGAGGCTGTTGTCGATCCGCGAACTCGGTTAAGCGCTGCGTGAATAGCTGGGCGCAGTGATCTACAAAGGACTCATAGTGCACCAGCGAGCTCATCGAGTAGAGACTCGTGTACCGTTTTCTTGTATCAGCTGGTTCCCATAGTTAGTCGAGACTTGTACTAATCACAAACCGTCGGCAGTGAAATTCCTCTTCTCCCCCAGACAGAACAAACCATGTCTTTTGATATCTCGGTCCGCGAATACATTCCACTGCGCGGGATGTTTCCATCCATCATACCAGGCCGACTTGGCAAACCGTGACCCTGTCCCGTAGACGGTCTTGATGGCGGAGATGTCGCTGAGACTGTAGTGGTTGGGAGCGACACGCACCACTGGGCCATACTGTTGGTGTAGGCGGATATTTTCGTGCTCGAACTGGCCGCGGCGTACACGGTCGAAGTACCACAGCCTGCTTACGCGGGCCCAGAATGGACCGGGGATGCTCCTCAGCGGAGAGAAGAGGACTCGGCTGAGGCGTAGGAGGATGGGAAGTGCGATGAGAACCGAAAGTAAAATGGAGAGATGCATGGCTGGGGTGGCAATAAATGATGCCTGGCTATCTTGGCTGATCTTGCCCAGAATTCATCTCGGGGGACACAGAAGAAATAAGAGCCGTAAGCTGACCATGTCCCCACCTCTGCCGCTACCTTCCGGTGGGGGGAGCGCGTGGTTCTCCACTGGCAGATATCGGGTGTATATGAAGTGAAACCATACATTAATGGCCCGGGCAGCCTTATGAGAATACTCTAGTCTCCCAGATCTCAATTATTCTCAACATAGAGGACGTAAGAAGAGGTGGTTGCCCTCGATTCGATCAAAGAAACACCTTCAAAAGCATTGAATAAACAGAGAAGGAAAAAAAGAGAAATACATGGGTAAAACAACCAGTGTTTCGCCAGTTCGCCAAAATCAACACCATGTCACTCGACCAAATAAAGCGTCTCATGATGAACAGGTTGCTCTCCGAGTCCACATCCACATGGGAACATATCCTCACGACCGATCTCCCCACAAGCCCACAATGCCCATCGAGAACGCAGCTCCAGACAACCAAGCGCGCGCACGATGCAGCCGGCGCTCCTTGTCCATCTCGCGCTGGACCATCTCGCCGTTCACATCCTCCTCGGCCTCGACCACAACCAGGTCGTCATCCTTCTTAGCGGCCGACTTTGAGCACAGTGCCAGACCCGTGGCGTCTTGAACCGCGCCGCATGCCCACTGCTTAATGCCCACTTGGCGATTGAACCACAAGTCCAGGCCATAGGAGGCTAGGACCGTTGTCGCACCCATCCAGAGCAGATACGGGTGCTTGCGGCGTGCGGGCGAGATGCAGTAGGCGAAAGTCAGACAGGTGTTGGCGAGGCCGGCGAGATTGAGGGCATGTTTGCGGCCCAGTCGCTTCACTTCATTGAGGCTGCGGGAGGCGGTGGTCGAGGTGGGGAGGAGTTTGAGGGCGGGGACGGTGATGGCGGCGGTGGAGTATGAAAGGCCCTGTTAATAAGACGGTCGTGTTAGTATCTAAGAAGAGCAATTGCCATTTGGTCTCGTTGTCAAACGTACCGTGAGCAGGCCGAGGGAGACCGTCCCGACGAACTTGGTCACAGTGATGGGGCAGGCCATGCTGATCGGCGAATGCGCCAATATGGCCACGGGTCCTTGGAATGATGAAAGAAAACAGGGCAAGAATGCGATAGAGAAGGGTTTTGCGGTGCGAGACAGGGGAATTGCCCGAGGACGATGAGGAGGAAAATGAAGATGGCCGTGTCGATGGCCGTGACGTAGCGCCAATCACAAAGCGCCCGTTGCTCATGGCGTTCTGATCTACGTACATTTTGACATTTTATATTCTGGTGATAATACTATGACTATTTCTACTGGATATTTCTATTTAATATAAATCTACTCTTTATTTATTTTCCACTTTCTGTGTTCGCAAATACGGGCATTAGCTATTGCTAGCAACCCGGCCATGGAAGATCGGCCCGATCCAATTGTTGCGCTTTCATTTTTATTTCTCTCTATAAGTAAACCCATGGACTTTAATCTATCAATCAATCTGTCAGAACAGACAAGCAGAGAAACCTCGTGGTTGCTCCGGAAGTTATGCGCCCGCATAACCACCGCGCCGAAGCCGAGGTTCAACCGCGGCTGTGGGGAAAAGGCGACGGCGCATCTTGACCTCTCTACCCCATCGCCCATAAACACTCCCCGCATTCCCCATTGAAGATTGTAAAATACCTCATCTTGCACTATGCCTCTTTCACAGGTGGAGTATATGAGCGATGTCTGGAAAGATGATCTCTTCGGTAAGTTGTGCTTTTTGCGCCAGGCAACGCCATGCTGAATGTCTCTGCAGCGAACAAGGTTGTCTTTTGCACGGGCGGCGCCGGCACTATTTGCAGTGCCCAGGTCCGCGCTCTAGTCCACCTTGGGGCCAATGCATGTATCGTTGGTCGTAATGTCGAGAGAACCGAGAAAGTCGCCCAGGACATTGCCACGGCCCGGAAAGGAGCTAAAGTTATCGGCGTTGGCGCCGTGGATGTCCGCAAGTTGGACAATCTGAAAGATGCAGTCGATCGATGTGTCCGGGAACTGGGCGGCATTGATTTTGTCATGTATGGCCAAGGAATTTACTATTCTATTGCACTGCTATTCTTGATGCTGACATGTCTTGCAGTGCGGGAGCAGCGGGCAACTTCCTCGCCTCGATCGAGCAGTTGTCTGTCAATGCATTCAAGTCGGTTATGGATATTGATATCCTGGGCTCCTATAACACCCTCAAGGCGACCCTCCCGTATCTGACCGAGTCTGCCGCTAAGCACCGAATGGACTCAGAAACCCGTGAGTAAACCAGACTCCCATGATCTTAGAGCCGACCCTGACTATTCTTTAGTCAAGCCATCTCCGGCCGGCACCGGTGGAAGAATCATTTTTGTCAGCGCCACGATTCACTACCGGGGCATGCCCTTCCAATCCCATGTGTCGGTTGCCAAAGCCGGCATCGACGCGCTATCTCACAGCGTCGCTATCGAATACGGCCCCCGAGGAGTCACTTCTAATATCATTTCGCCTGGTCCTGTTGCCCAGACGGAGGTGAGTTTTAATCTATATAAGACAATCCCTAGTCTTTCCAGGGGATTTGTGCTCACCATGTCGTTCAGGGAATGGACCGCTTGCTGCCCTCGGACGCCAAGGCGGCATACATCAAAGCCCAACCGTTAGGACGCCTTGGACATGTCCGCGATATCGCCGATGCCACTGTGTATCTCTTTTCGGACACGGGGAGCTATGTGACCGGCCAGGTGCTTGTTGGTAAGTGTACAACGCCCCTAGCATCATCTCAGAAGCTGATTTTGTTTTTCAACTTTAGTGGACGGCGCGAACTGGCGCATGTCGGCGGGTGGCGCATCCGGCGGAAAATTGTCCTACCCGGACTTCCTTCTTTCAGGTCAGGATGTGCCCAACGTGACGGGCAAGAAGTCCAAGCTTTGAGCGGGATCGCCGAGGATCGTTGGCAGTCGACGATAGACGGAGGCTTGCAATTATTTCAAATTTTAGCTTTACAGTGTGAATCCGCAAGTATACATTCGGAGTCATCGATGAGGCTCTACCGGTGCTCAGCCTCTCATATTGTCGAATTTCTTTTGTCTATCTGGTTGTAGCACCTGTTTTTTTTTTTTTTTTTTTTTTTTTTTTTTGGCCTATTTCATGATACTCTTCAAGGCGCGAGGGATCCACAATTGGACCATTCTCTACTGCCCAGGTTTATACCAACAAAGTCTTTACTTCCCCTTTACAATTCCATTGTTTGATCTAAAAATGGATGCCTGGAAGACAGAATGCAAATAACGAATTATCCAACAACGGCGCAACCCCGGATGAATCTATCTAAGTCACCTCTCCCAACGCATTTTATAACTTCCTCCATTCAACTGAAAATTCTTCATTGCTAGACAGCCACAGCTTCTGGCGTTTCCGTGACAAGAATTCACTGAGAATTGGATGGATTAGTAAATTAGTTATATGGGCTTTGTTTCCAATATTCATTGTGGTTGGAGCGTTTCATAGATACCCCGAATAAAGACAATAGACAAAGACACAATTCCATTCAAAGCATCCTGAGACGTGCCTTTCTTTCATCTTATTGTGCCATCGACTTGAAAGGCCGTAGACTCGAGAGCTCATTTATAGACTCTTTATTGTCCCAATTGACTCTTCTCCCAATAGACACTTGTCAGTAGACGAAGACAGCCCATGAAAATATATTTGGGAGGCCAGCCCACGAGTAACTTCTCTTCCCCATTCACCCTTTCTTATAATTCTACACCATCGCCATGTCTTTCCCTTCCTCTTTCTCTAGCACTTACTCTTCGCTCTCGTCGGCTGAGCTGACGCCGTCCCCGAGCCCTGGGCCGTCAACCACCCGCCAGTCAGCCGTATCTGAGACTCCTCGTAACCAGCTGGTCCGGTACGAGGATGCCCCAGACAAGAAGAATTCAGACCCAAGTTGGATCCAGAAGGGACTGCTGGTGATGGACCTCGCCAAAGAGAAGGAGATCAACCGCAAGCTGGAGTATCAGGTCCAGCAACAAGAGGAGACCATCAGCGACCTGAGCAGCGACATATTCGTGCACAAAGAAGCACTGGCCGACAGTGAGGCCCAGAGCGAAGCCAACAGAGCCGCGGCACAGCGCCTGCGAACAGCCCTCATTCGCCAGGGAAAACAAGCCGAGATGAGCGAAAGCTACACCGGGGAGGTCGAGCTCCGATGCAGCGAGCTCGAGATCGCCAACCAAAGCGTGCGCCAGGTCTCGGCAGATCGTGAGAAAGTCCTCAACCGCCAAATTCACCACATGGAGGACCGCGTGCAGGAGCTTGAGCAAGCCGCCACCGAGTCATCGAACGATCTGCGCCTGTATCAGGGCCAGATCAAACGCGACACTGAGCACTGGTTCAATCTGCGACGGGCCATCGAAGCTAGCAACCCCGGCGAGCAAGAAAAGGTCGGCCTCCTGAACGACGGCATGGCTCGCACAATGCAACTCGTCGACCGCGCCGAGGCCATGTGCCGAACGATCATGCAGCAGCAGACCGGGTTCCACCGCGCTGAGGTGGATGTGAGGCGCGCGATGACCGCAGGTCAACGCCTAAGCTCTCACCTGGGTCTGACCCAGCCCCCAGATGCGAAGGACATGTCAAGCGACAAAGACACGATGGACGGTGTATCTTCGTTCAAAGACGACGCGCCGAATGATAATGACACCATCATGCGCAGCACCACGCTGTCGGTAGCATCGGAGCCATACAGCCCGATGCTCACGGAGATGCACCTGCCTGCTAATCCTGGCCCGGATTTCATGGAAGGTGTCAAACCAACCGGTCCCGGCGTGTCCTGGGTCCAAGGAGTCTGGCCACCGATTCCGCCCCCTTCGCCCGTGAGCTCGGTCGATTCGGTTTGGGATGGGGATACCGCCGTGATCAGCTGCCCGCCAAGCACCCGGCTTCCGCCCCGAAAGCGCGCCCGGTACATCATGGCATCCGATGAGAGTTCCTCGTCCGATGATAGTGACTTGTTCGATTTGGATGACCTGCCCATGCCGACCTTCAAGCGCATGAAGGTGTGCGGTGGCTGTGGACGGCCCGACCAAGTCCCGCCGTACGAGATCCCCGTGCGGACAGTGGAGATGGCAGACGCCCCCATCATGGAGCCTGAGACTGGCACGTTTAGCTCGATTCCGAAAGCCGCCGCCGATCCCCAACCCACCCCGGCACCACAGAATGTTGGATATCTTCCGTCGTCCGATTCGCCGCCGGCATTGAAACCTGCTCGGTCCAACAGCAGCGTCCAGATGACACCCCCTTTCGTGGTCTATGCCGTCCATCCCGAGCCACCGCGGCCCAAGGATTCGTCGATGGTCTCACAGGGGACGCAAGTGAGCGACCGCCAAGCCCGTTGGGACCTCTCCATCGAAGCTGGCGAATTGCCCATTCGATCCGTCCAGACGCAGACCGACAAGCCGCCGGTTCGGAATCAAGGCACCCAGACGGACAGAGGACGCGTCTCCCGTTCCAGAGAAAAACGGAAGACAGCGATGCGAATAGACAAACACAAGACAAGCCGACCACGTCCACGGCCACGTCCACTCATGCGACCTCAGCGAGCGCTGGAGCCAAAGCGGTATTCGATGCCGGGAAAGTGGCCACTGAGTCCAGTTCCCGAGGATGCAGCTCATGGATCAGACATGGCAGAAGCTCCTCGCCACTCGGGAAGCACCATGCATGGAATTCTCGACAGCTACCAGCAGGTCCACCACGGGGTGGTGACTTGGCTGACTCGGTTGCTCCAGATGCAGCCGCGAGAGATGATCTGCAGCGTGGTTGGTCTGGCGGCGTTGTTGTACTTGTGGCATGGTTACCGCGTTCATCGCCACTGGATGCTGGTGAACGAGATCCCCCGGGGTGTGGTGGAGGGGCTGCGCAACCGGCCCATGTCTGATTCCGGTATGGTCGAATCGATCACCTTCGGCCTGACGACGGCGTTTAATGTCGACCGCTCAACTCTGGGCTGAGGGTGAAATTGTTTATATGGGGTGTTTTGTTGTTTTCGTTGTTTCGATAGAAAACTGTGGGATTTGTTAATGTACAGTCGCGGGGAGAGTGTATGAGCCTGCGAAAACACAATTCCCACAGTGTCAATGAATGAATGCATGGATTTGACCACCATCGATGCCACTATCGAGTGGATATAGAGATATCCCTTGGACGTGGTAAGATGTAGAACTGTCAGTTTTAGCGCCTTCCCTAAAATAGACAAAACACCAACCAATAGAACGGCAATACTGTTTGATACCAGTTGATACCTGCTGTACGCCACATTGGCGCACTAAATGTATAGTAAGCCGGTATTGTGATGTATCCGCCAATGGTGGATTGCATGCCACGCATCTGCTGGCGTCATCACCTCCACCGGGATCGACTCCCCTTAGACGCTTGACGCACCCCCTCTTAACTAACTCTAAGAAGAATATCTTCTTCTTTCAACTTGGAATCCTCCAGCCTTCTCTATTTTGCCGATACCATTCTCGTCCTTGACGTCCGCTCTTTACCATACTCAAATCTTCAAATATGTTTCTTCGCTCTATGCTACTGGGTGGCGCTGCTGCCCTCGGCGCCAGCGCTGTCCTGGTCGTTCCCGAGATGGAGCCTAAGGTCGACGCCGTCAAAGATGGCTTCATGAATGTCCATCCGATGCTGCTGGCAGATGCCCAGCAGGCAGTGGTTGACCTGCCCTGTACCGAATGTCCATTTCGAGAAGTTGATGAGAAGGGCACTGTCAGCTGGACTGATGGCATACCCTCAACCTTGGTATGTCTCCCCTGGTTGCATAGTTTCATAGGTCGGCGACAGACTGCTAACACCCCGCAGATGCTGGATTTCTCTGTCGTTGATAACCGTCTGCTGGCCAACGGTCGCCAAATCTTCCCTCCCGGCCCTGCCTCTCCCATCCTGGCTGTTCAACAACGGGTAGATGGCAAGGACTCTGACCCCATTCCCGTTGGCTATGCTCTTCAGACCGGTGTCATGGCCGCCAAATCCGATGAGCCTGATGTGAAGATGGCTGAGGTTCGCTTCACTGTCTTCAACCTGGAGGGCCAGCCTGTTCCCGTTGATACGGTGGCAATTACTGTCATTCAAGACGCCCAGGGGCTGCTCTTGATTGCCCGCGCTGAAATTGAAAAGACAGCTCCTCCCTCGGGCAGTATCTCGTGGAAGGATTGCCAGGGCAAGGGCAAGGCCAAGTGCATGCAGGAGTTGATGGTTGCTCGTGTGCAGGGCCTGCTGACAGCTGCCAAGGCACGGGTGATGGGTATGGCATCTGGCCGCAAGCCTTGCCACGGAAAGCACAAGGGCAAGGGCAAGCACATGATGGGACACCATGGCCACAAGGATGCGATTGCTGCTGCTCTTTTCCCTGGGCTCGAGGGCGAGGGTTTCAAGCACGGCGACCACCCTCACCACCCTCACCACCCCCACCACATGCACCGTGGTGCCTTTGCCCGTGCCTTCTCTCGTATGGTGCGATTCATTGTTGTCCCGGCTGTTCTGGGTGTCCTAGCTGGTTTGACGGCCAGTGCCGTTGGCATGCTGATCGGACAGCTCGTGGTTTCCCTCTGGCAGCGCTACCGGGGCACCAAGCCCCAGGAGCACCGGGCTGCCTGGGAAGATGGTGATGCGTGCGAGAAGCAGGGTCTGATGACCGAGCCTGAGGATGTGCTTCCCGTGTACACCGAGGAGCCTTCAGAGACCCGAGTGTCGACAGACAAGACCTAAGGCTTCTGTGACTCTTGATTTAATGACACTGTCTCCTGTATCGGGCGACACAGCGAATTTATTGCGACTAGTCAGGTTACCAGAAACATGACAAGCTCACCCGGTGTTAGGATGTTTTTTTTTTATTTAGCCGAGAATGCATTCATTCTCTGGCTTGCTTTCATTTTCATGGCCTTTGTCTTCTATGGTCTGTTTTCTTTTCACCTACCTCTGATATCAAGCTTGTACAGCGAATTTCCTTTAATCAAGTCTGTTTTAAGTCATTATCTCTTGAGTCGTAGTGTAGACATCAACAGTCCAGGACATAAGATCTCGACCACGGTTCGGGAGGCAAATACAACTTAGGATCTACACCACAGACTTGGTAGCCATTCTGTCATTCAATTAGTCTTTCTTATGGTTATTCTACAAGTTGCTGAAGAATAGATGTCTCCCCGGTACAGTCAGTGTAAGGCTGAGCGGGGTGCACGTGACGACAGGCATCACCACGCTTCCCCCTCTGTGATCCATTCAACACCCACCCGCCGCATGTCCCCGTGCTGCAGGCCCAGTGCTCGGCCAAACATGATTTGGGCTATACAATGACCTTCCAGCTTCTGTTTTCATCCAGTACGGCTTTGCATCTTCCGTACCCGGACCCACTTGACATCTGAGCTTCGCAGCTCTAGCTCCGACATCATCGGATAGCCGTGCGCTCTCAAGACGTTCTCAACCCCCAATCCCACCCATACTTCCCACCATGCTACAGTGGAATTCATTCGTGCAAAAGGCTCAGTCCCTGATTGACCCAGCCAACTTCAACATCCCCGCCCTCTCCTCATCCGACCATAATCCCTCCAAGGCTTCGTTATTCCGCCAACAATTCCGCCTGCCCGACTCGCAGAACCCCCTCCAGGAGATTACTGCCGACCTTGTCCTTCCCCTACCAAACTCATCGGGAACTCAAGGCGATCGTCGGGTGGACCGGGCAGGTGCTCGCTACACTGGGCGTCTACACCTGAGTGAACGATTCATCTGCTTCTCCACCCAGCCGACGAGCTTCTTACCTTCCGCAAGCCTAACTGCCTCTACCAACTGGACCGGGCAGACACATGGGACAGGCCCGTCTGGAAATGGCTTCACCCTCCCCCTTTCCTGTATCCGGCGGGTGGAACGCCTCCACAGCGCCAGTCATGTGTTCTCTCTGGCACTGACGACGTGGAATGGCCTGCTAAGCAAGCAGCAAGAACCTAATTTTGTGCCTCAGCGCCTCATTATCCAGCTCGTCGGTAGCAGACAGTCCTCTGAACGGTTCTGCGACTGTCTCAAGAAGGGCTTGCGGGAAGGCATGAAAGAAGTGGATAACTTGCGGCTTGTTGTCTCGGATTGCTACTCGGAATATCTGCTATCGGGTGCCAAGGGGAAGTCTCAGGAAGGGAATGAGGCGGACGCTCGTCAGCCACCAGATGCTGGACTGGGCATGATTTTCCGTTACCCTGGCGATGCGCGCAAGCTTCGGGATCGCAGTAAGATGCGACTGTGGGGCGAATACTTCCGAGGTGAGAACATCCTGCGATACTGTGCTATGACCCATTAACTAACATTATTATTTTAGAAAATGGTCGCAATACTACCCTTGTTCGCCAGCCCACTTTTCACAAGTTGATTCGTGTCGGTCTACCGAATCGTTTACGTGGAGAGATCTGGGAACTCACGTCTGGCTCTCTTTTCCTTCGGTTACGATCACCCAATTTGTATCAGGAGACTCTAGCCCAATTTCAGGGCCAAGAGTCCCTTGCCATTGATGAGATTGAAAAAGACTTGAACCGGAGCTTACCAGAATACCCTGGCTTCCAAAGTGAGGAGGGTATTGGACGTTTGCGACGGGTCCTCACGGCCTACAGTTGGATCAATGCCGAAATTGGTTACTGCCAGGCCATGAATATCGTCGTTGCAGCATTATTGATGTTCGCCAACCTCAATGTCATTCCAGAAAACAAATGCTAATGTCGACCTAGATATATGTCTGAGGCCCAGGCCTTCTCTCTTCTGTCTGTGCTATGTGACCGTCTTCTACCCGGTTACTATTCCACGACTATGTATGGCACACTGCTTGATCAAAAGGTCTTCGAATCCCTCGTGGAGAAAACCATGCCTGTCCTATGGGATCACCTCGGCAAATTCGATGTACAACTCTCCGTTGTGTCATTGCCGTGGTTTCTTTCCTTGTACATCAACTCTATGCCGCTTGTCTTTGCCTTCCGTGTATTGGATGTTTTCTTCCTGGAAGGACCCAAGGTTCTTTTCCAAGTTGGTCTTGCCATTCTTCGGGTCAATGGCGAGGAGCTTCTCGATGTCCAAGATGATGGATCGTTTATTTCCGTGCTGAAGTCATACTTCTCACGCTTGGATGAATCTGCCCACCCCCGATCAGAAAATCCCAAGCTGAGAGCCATCACTCGGTTTCAAGAACTGATGGTGGTGGCTTTCAAAGAATTCTCAGGCATTACCCACAGCACGATCACTGAGCAGCGCGAAAAGCACAAGGATGCTGTGTTGGAGAACATTGAAAACTTTGCCAAGCGCACTTCTATCCGCAACCTTGGACCCGAGAGCAAGCGCCTAAGTGTGGACGATCTGGGAACTATTTACGACCGCTTTTACGAAACCCTATATCAATGGCAACAGCACCAGAGGCTTAT
Organism: Penicillium alfredii; assembly: GCF_028826965.1. NCBI lineage: Eukaryota > Fungi > Ascomycota > Eurotiomycetes > Eurotiales > Aspergillaceae > Penicillium > Penicillium alfredii. Next base: position 1,284,616 of record NW_026622701.1, on the reverse strand, counting down.
TGAGGAGGAGAGGAAGCGACAAGAGAAGAAGAAATCCGAGCGTCTATCGATCCTTGCACCTACCGAGAGCGAAGTCGGCCGGGTTGGTCTCGGGCCCAGCCCTACACATATGGACTATGAGGCCTTCCGAGAGTTTTTGGCGGCCACATCGAAGTGGGCAGCTGGTGACTCGCCCGCCCCCTCCAGAAAAAATTACCCGGGTGACCAGGGTTATCACAGCCAGAAGGGCTCCACCAAGTCGCTCTTGTGGGCAAATCGCCGACTGCCAGCGGACCATGAATTCATGCAACGCCTCTACCGCAAGTGGGCTACCGATCCTACCGAGGGATTGAGCCTGCAAAATGTCGTGAATGGCCTGGCGCGCCTCAAGGGGTCGCCAGATATCATGAACAACATCAACTACTTCTTTGATCTCTACGATGACAGCGGCAGTGGCGAGGTTGACCGCGAGGGGATTCTCAAAATGTCAGAGGCGCTGCTGTTTCTTTCCCGCCGAGGGTTCGAGGGAACCATCAGTGCTCCTACTCAGTCATTGGAGGATTTGAATGGACCCCGCGATCGTGAGCACGCCGAGCAAAACCGACTCACCGCTGATGAGAGATTCCTTGGAAGTGTCAGCGCGTTCATTCGTCGTTGTTTTGAATATGCCGATCCCAGCCATCCGCAGAACCAGGGCACTGCCAAGAACAATGTTACAGAGGCAGCGGAAAAACTGGACTCGTTTGCTATCGGCGGTGACGACGACGAAGACCTGATCGATGTGGATGGGGATTCTAAGTCCAACAAATCGCCGGTGTCAGAAGCATCGCCCCGGCCAGCCAAGTCCAACAACCCCAACGCGACTACTCGAGGACAGAACCGGCAGGCATCCGAGTCTGCTAACCCAGCCCTCGACCCCAACAACCCTCTTCACATCACTCTCCCCACGTTCCGAATGGTTGTGTTGGCCGACGAACTCTTGGAGCAGTTCTTTGAATCTTATTTCCCGCAATCCTTCCATCTTTCTGACCATCCGCACCCGGCCGCTCTTGCCGCCTCCTCTTCGCTCTCGTCCAACCTGACGACCTTCTCCAACCTTGGCAGCCTCCGATCACCCCAGCTCGGCGCCGCCTCGGGTGTCTCTGTTGCCGGCGCCTCCGGGGGTATCGTGCCCCCCGGCAAGGGCCTGCGTGGCGTCCTCGACAACATCGTCACCGACGGTATCCGCATGGCGGCCGAAGTCAAGAAAAGATGGACGACGCCCAGCGCGAGCTCGAGCGCAACGCTCTTGGTCGCGACGAAGACGACGATGAGGAGGACGAGGAAGACTACCCCCGCCGTGCTGACGCTAGCGCCGCCGCCATGGCCGGCGGAATTGGCAGTTGGGGCGCTGGCGCATACGGCGCCGACCCCGAGCGCCGCAGTGTCCGCGAGGCGGACCGAGACTTGTTGGAAGGCGCCGAGGTGGTCAGCGTTCGCGGCAAGGACGAGTCATCGTCTCTGCTGGAAGGCAATGAAGACTCCGAACTACCAGCGAACAAGGCCGTTGGTAGTCCTACCGACCACTCCGGGGGCAATTCCTCATCGAACCACGATGTTGAGGTTGTTAGCAAGGTCGTCGAGTTTGACTCATGATAATATCCCGTGTGCCCTATCTCTGGTTTTTTGTGTCATTTCTTCTGCGTTTTTTTTTTTTTTTTTTTTTTTGGTCATATGGGTCTCCTTGCCCTCCTATCCCCGCTGCCCCTTTTTTTCTGTGTGCTCTGCTTGGGTTCTTTAGCTATGACATCGTGCCAATTATTTTTTTCGTCTGCATTTCGATGCATTACACCTTTGTTGTCTCTGACTTTGGTTCGTTTTGCTTGTGGGCTGGGTTCGTTGGCAGAAGCTAGATGCGATCAATGGTCTTGTCCATAGAAATCCCCTGGAAATATATCAAACAGGCGTCGAGGTACCGAGATGGTGTTTATACATTCTGATTGCGGATTTTTTTCTTCTCCCCCTCCCCACCTTCCTTCTAAAGCATTCTTATTATCGATTTAGAAAAAAAATCAAGTTCTCAAGAGTGTACATAGGATGGGAGCTACTGTTTACGCTGCAATGGATAAAATCGAGAGCAAGAGAAAAGAAATGAAGAAATCGAAATCGGAGAATCATCATGGTCATGGCAGAATGACACTGTCTATGTACAACATAATCATCAGAGTAAAAAAAAAGTATTGAGACATGTCCTTTGCAAGAAGAAGCATGCCTTTTCACCCAGGGAAATACATGCATAGAAGCATCCATTCCCTTCGGACACGGGAATCAAAGGGTATTATAAAAGACAGAGACGAGGAAACAGGGGGAAGAACGGGTATATTCGGAAGAAGGGAGTGAGGAAATGGACGAGAAAGAAGATCCTCCCGATGGTCCGTCCCTTCCATCACTTTTTTTTAGGCCATGCAGAAAGAAAGAGGGAAAGGAGGGCCAGGTAGAAAGGACGATGTTAGGGGGGAGGGGAGGAGGTATAACCGAAAAAAAGAAAATCCACTTGACAGGAAATATACGACTCCAACCCCCAGCCCAATTAGAACAAACATCCATGAGCCAAGAGGCGATTTAATCCTTCTGGCCCTCATTCTCGACCATCTCCAGAACTATCTGGCTGCGTTCATACTCGGGGTGTTGCATGCAAATCTTGACCGTGTACCCACTACCGGCCCCGGCAACGCCGTTGGCACCAGCCGAGAGACCACTAGCGAGATTCATCAAGCCACCGGTATTCGCCTGGGTGTGGGTGCCAGGCATTTTGCTTCCGTCATCCAGACAGACGACATTGTGGCCCGGGATGACCTGTCTCAGGCGGCCGTTCATTGCGTTGCGCACCTCGACGAAGTCGTCATTGAACAGGATCAAGAACCTGCCATGGAGACAGGCCGAGTGGGCGCTGCCCACAAACTCCATGACCACGCTGCGGGACACGTCGCCGTGCTTGTTGACATACACCGCGCATTCCTGGTAGGCGACCAAAAACTCGCTTTCGCTGAGCCGGAACATGCCCAGGGGGCGGAGATCTTTGATTCGGTTTGCGATGCTGTGCAGGGTGTCCTGGGCGTCTGGGGCCTCGGAGCGAAAGTCTGGGACGGACCAGGACTGTTTCTTGTCGAGGGTAAGGACTTCGATGCCTCGGTGGGTCGAGATCGCGAGCGACGTGTGGAACATGTTGATACTGTAGCTTTCGGCTGGGATGTAAAACTCGTCATATTCACGGAAGAACTCTGTTTGCGAGCGACGATGGAAAAATCGCCCTTTGTTGTTCGCTGATTTCTGAAGCACAGGCTCCAGGACCTACATGTTATCAATTTACCGTCAGTTATCAACTCTAAGAAAGTCGTCGACATGAGTCTGCATACCTTGAACGTAGACGAAAGCCCATCCCGCTTCTTATACAGCACCAGATACCGATCCTTCATACGCCCTGCGGCAAAGAATCCCACTTCGCGGTTCCCAGACAGTTTCTGCGGGGCTCGCCGCGATGAGTCCTGCGACTGGGCGGGAGCACCACTGGCGGGACAGACCACATCGAGATGATAGGCAATCAGAGACCTGTCTGAGATGAGCATGAACAGGTTGAATTCTTCGAACACGGCCACTTGGGTCACCCGCATTATAGGAATCGCTCGGTACCAGCCCCGCGGATTGTTGAGCTCAGACATGTACACGCCGTAATCAGTGCCAATGGCGCACATGATCCGACCAGGGGGCTGCTGGAAGATGGTGGCACAGTTGACTGCGGCCCTGCATATGGGGGCAGGCCGGGATTTGGAGCCCCCGTATTTCTTCTCTACCTCCCTGATCGCACGATGCAATGGGGTGCCCTTGATGGTGACACTCTTGGAGCCAGTCGCATTGTCAGAGTAGGCGAATGCCGTGTCGGCAAGAACTCGGAGTCGGAATGGCTCGGCATTTTGTGAGAAGAGCGCTGCAGCGTGTTTCGTCTTCGCCTCAATGATTTTTTCGCACCAGTCGTTGCGGCTTTGAGCAGAGAATGCGTACAGAATGTAGATTTCTTGTTTGCCCAGATGTTTGATCTTGAACGGGTAGAGAATCTTGTCATCCTTCGAGTTGTCAAGAACAGTCGCTTGACCGAGACTCTTGCCAGAAGATGCAGACACTCCCGAGACAGACAGAGCGGACCCCGAGTGTGTCAGAGGGCTCACACTGCCTTGGGAAGGCGTGACAGTTGAGACACCTCGCATGGATGACTTGATGACGGGGTCATCCTTGGTGCTTTCCAGAACTAATAGATCCATCGGGATAGGCAATTTCGACACATCGTACCGCTCGTACTTGAGGGTTCGCGAAGAGTCTCGAGTGGAGAAGGTTTTAGCAAGAACGAGATAGTGGTCGAGCAGGATGGCATGGGTATCGACAAGGAATCGAGTCCGGGTCCCTGGGCGCTGTAGGTCCCCCCGAAAAATGATCTCGCGACCCAGGTGTTCCATATTGAGCTCCACTTTCTTCTTCATCTCCGGCCGCAATTGCAGCTTGGCCGCCAGTTCCATTAGGTCGGCCTTTTTATTCATCTCGCCGACTTTGTTATCACACTCCAACGCCACGACCTTGACTTCCTCAATTGCTTGTGCCACATTTGTCTTTTCTTCTGAATCCTTGACCATATTCTTGTGAATGGTGGCAAGCAAGAGGGTATATCGTTGAATTCTGGTGATTGGGGCTTTGAGGAATGTGTCCCAGCTTAGCCGGTTCGACAGCTTGTGTTCCCGTACTTGGTTCAAGAAATGCTTGAAGTGGGAGTTACGCTCAGCCTCTTTGCGAACAAGGTAGTTTGCAGCCGGGAAGGTTGCCGCATAGTCAATGTAAACGTTTTTGGCCTTGCGAATCCATTCCCTGAAAATGTCACTGAAGCCGGTGATGAAAGGGCCCTGCTCTTTCTGGCGATATTTGAGCTGCGCCAACAAGAAGTCTTCATTGACCTTCTTCACGGCGTCGACTTTGCCGAAGACGTCGTAAAGGAATTTGCCGAGCCGTTTTGGCGCGATGATCGAGGGATTCATGTTCGCCAATTGGTCCCGATACAACTCACGTAACACGTCCAGTTGCCCAATGTAGGCATCTTCGGTGGTGACGATCTCGTGCAGGTTGTTCTGTCGATCGATCTCCTTTCTCGGATGAGACTCCCAGACTTCTTTGGGCACCTTGTAGAAGGTAACCCAGTCCTCCACTTTCCTCTGCGGTGCCATCATCTGCGCCTTCAAATTGACCTTCTTCAAAGTTCGCATGCAGTGGTGGGAGTAGCACCGCGCAAAGGCATCGGTATCGTGGATGTGCATTTCTTGCTCGTGCAGCTTGGGCGAGTAACACCCGGTCCCAGTAATTTGAAACAGGACTCCTGACAGACGACCAGAGCTGAACTTGACCCATTCTTCTTCTTTAACCAATGCTTCTTCCTGAAGCATACTGTTGACAACGCGTGCTGCTAAGGTTTCTGCATCGGCAATATTCATTGTCGGAACCTTGTGGGTAAACAATGCAACGATAGCGTCAACGACGGCCTGTTCCCTGAGATCGGTTTCCTCCTCGCTGAGATCTCGAATCCACGACAAGATGGAGCTGAGAGCCCATGGCTCACTGCACTTTTTAAACTGCTCAGATGACAGTTTTGCAGGGTGGAACTTCTTGCGACGTCCGGCCGGGATAGTCGGCAAGTCCAATGCCACAGCTGCCGCGGCCGCTTGGGACGGATCAATCTGGGGCAAATCTTTGTTCTGAAGCTGCCAGAGAGTCTCTTGTTGCTGCTTATATTTGGCTCTGTCTGCATCAGTCTTGGACCTGATAGGCGGATCAGTGCGCGGTCCAATTGGAGTCGACAGAGATGACGACCGTGGGACTTGGGATGGGCTGAGTAAAGGTTGTCCATATGAATCCGCTGAAACCGGTAAAGAAGGGTGTGTGAAATTTTCATTGTCGTGCACGTCATCCTGCTCTGGGGGGCGATAGGTGCCAGCAGGCATAAGGTGCGAGAAAAGATCAGCACCGCCGGCCGGCTCAACAGGTGCAGGCGGCAGCGGGCGCATCCCAGGGTGAAAGAAGAGATCTCCCTGTGTGCCCGGGTAAGGGCTTTCGTCATCAGATTGATCTGCATCATTGTGCTGTTCATAAGGACTCTCTCCTTCGTCGCCATAATCGAAACTCATTCGCCGACCATAGGCGTCAGGCGCCGACAAGCCCCCCGTTCCTCCGGCATCAACCCTGGCATTTGGCGGTAGATGATGAAAACGTTGGGCATATTCGTACGCTATGGGAGGGTGATCATAGTCATCAAGATACGCTCCTCGTTCATCTGGAGAGAGGTTGGAACTCCTGAGCGAACCAGATGTACCCTGGAATCTCTCCCCAGCAGCCAGGTCTGAGTATTCTTCGGAACTGTAAGCCCGCTCCTCGCCGTAGTGAAGGTTCCCTTGATATCCTCCTCCATACAGTGCTAGATCGTGGCCGATAATTTCGCTGTCTTCCTCGGGGCCGGAATGCGGCGAAGGCCCTGCCGGCGACGGACCTCTGAGTGACGGGTGCGATCCGCGGGAGCTCATGACGGAGTTCATCGTCCCGCGTCGAATAGGCCCGTGAAGGCGCTCGCGATCTTCTTGGGCCTTTTCCTCCTCGTCCGCCATCCGTAGCATAGCAAGGCCAGCTTCAGCCTCCGCATCACTTTCATCACTGTGGGCAGCATAATTGACAATATGCCCTGTCCCTGTTGCCATATTGCCATTGGTATGGGTATGACGCTCATCAGGCGATAGGGGCATGTGAGAAGCTGAGTCGGTACCGGATACTCTTGAGCTGTGGCTCCGACCAAAGCTGCTCTGGGTGTCCATCACTGCCGCCTCAACCTCTTTCATCAGCTCATCATAACCTGCGGCATCATTGGCCTGATACGAGGTGGATGATGCCTGGCCGTTGAGAACCGGCTCGCTTTCTATCGGTGGTCCGGGTAAAGGCCGCGACTGAGGATGTCGAGTCAGAGTATCGGTTCGCCTCGGCGGCGCTTGCGCAAACCCTGCAGCTTGCTGTACTGGCGGTGTTGGGAGTCCGCGTCCCGACCCAGAATGAGAGACACTGGGTCGCTTGCCATACAACCCATCGCTGGGGGTCTGGTGCGCAGGTGGTTCGGGGGGTTGCTCGCCAAAGGAGGTACTCATAGTCGCTGTCGGGTGGGGAAAGAATTGTGATTCATAGCCAGACCCTTGAGAGGAATAGAAGTGCGTGCGAGTCGCGGATGTTGCCAGATTAGCCCCGGATGGAGAGTTCGAGATCGTATATGCGGTTTGAATGCTCGGCGACGAGATCGCTTGGTAGGCGGGCGCGCTCGTAGTAAGCGGTTGGGATAAGCCAGGTGATGATGCATATGAAGACAGACGCCCTCCGTACGGGTGATCGGGCCCTCGAGGTGGGGGAATCGGAGGCTGCTGGGAAGGATACCCATACGACTGTGGAGTCGGGGGTGTCTGTCCATACTGCGAGGCTACACTGGGTCGACGCGGGACACTCGAGGTTCCCAGGCCAGACACGGTAGCAGACTGATATGCTGCCGGGTTGTATGGCTGGTGACTCGAAACCGGGCTGGAGTAAGAGGCCGTGCTGGCGCCACTGTATGCCAAGGGATTATATCCTAGAGTTTGCGGTTGTGTCTGTGGAGGGGCGTACTGCTGCGGATTATACGTCTGACTCGAGGATGTTGCTGGCGGGTATTGGTACTGATATCCCGACATGACCGAGGTCTGAGATGAAGCGCGACTCGGGGACATTCGCGTGTCTTCGGAAGTGTACGAGGTGCTATCGTCCTCATATGCCCCGTGCGAAACGCGGTAGCCTCCCTGTTCGACACCACCATATCCCCCTGGGTGGACCGCGTATCTTGCATTCCCATCGGTCGCTCTCACATTTTGCATCTGTGGGGTGTTGAAGAATTGCGACTCATCTCCGGCGTTATAACTGGGCATGCGTCGGGGGAGTCGCTGGTTCGGAACAGGGTTAGGCCGTGTGTAATTATCATAGCGACCAGGGACCGGTTGACCAGAACCAGGTGGGTTGCTTGCTTGGCCATAGTATGCCTGTTGACCGTTGGGATGGTGTGCCATTGCTCCGCACCGGGGACTGATCCAGTCGGGGATTGGCTCGGGTGTTAACGCGCCTGCGGCCTGCTCAAGAACACCTTCTCAGAGCAGGAAAACACCAGATCTGACGCAGCGCAGTCGCAGAAACCAGCGACCGTGGGAGAAGGGCAATCGATCTCATCCGAGTGAAGGGCGGGGGGCAAGTGGGCAGGTGACGGACTGACAGACAGGTGAGGGCATCCCTCGAGAGAAAACGAGTGTCGCGGGGATAAAAACAGAAGTGTGAAAAGGGGATCCCCCAAACAACAAGGCAGGTCTGCGCGTGAGGTGGATGGGGAGAGAGAATGTTGGCTTACAGCGAACTCTAGAATCCGCTGTGCCTAAACGAAGAGGTACTGGGCACCGGCGCGACCGCCGTTCCCCACCGCCAATCCCAGGTACCAGTACATCTGGATGTTGACTGCTTTTGATGCCTGAACAACTTATGCGAGTCTCTTAAGAGTCGCATAAGCTCACCAGTTCAAATGTCAGTCACTCTTTGCCATGGATCTTCCTGGTTCTTGATTTGATTTCTCTCGCTTGACGTCTATTTATTCTCCGCATATGACAGGGGTTCCACTCTGTTAATATATCCAGCATTTGGCTTTTTCTTGCTGGCTTGGATCTCCCCTGGTCTATTTAGGGTCTTAAGGGGGGCTGAATCTTTCAGCTGGGGAATATAAACAAGAAAACTGAGCCACTGCGCCCCATACTCTTGTGCACTGCCGAGAGCAACCTACTTGTTTACCAGCCACACATGCCTGATGTGGTTCCTGTTTACAATAATCCATGCATATCATGATTTTGAAATATGGTTGTTCAGGGTTGCTCATACTAGGCAGACCAACAGAATGCCCCTGATTCCTCTGTTAATTTGGGCCCAAAAAATATTGAAAATAATCTACAAAGGAATGGCAATTAGCTTGCATCTATCAAAGTGCCTCTATGGCGACAACGAGGCAAAGAAGATATATATTGCGAATCCGAATGTTGTTCTATACTGCCTAGGCGTGACTCGACTTGAACTCCGCCCAAGTCCTCTTCTCTCCTCCTCTACCTATCCTCCTCTCCATCAATTTCTTCCCTGATTCCATCGCTACTGGGCACTCAGTTGTGCTTTTTCAACAGTCCTCGCCCACAGCTGCCCTTTATATATATTCTTTTCCATGTGTGGGGGGGATTGGTGATCCCGCGACTACTCTATTGCCAATTCCTCTACAGTGGACCTCATCCTCTTGATTTACCATCTAGATCACGAGACAAGTGTTGCCTATGCAGGACGTATCCCTATCTGATCATTGATCTTGCAGAACAAGACCTAGCCATAACAAGACCTAAGATGGCTAGGGACACTTCTGTCGCTGGGCCTGTACAGTCAGGCCGAGTCACCCGATCAAACAGAAAGCCACGCATTCAAGGTTTCGCATCCTGTTTATTTAATTTGATCCCATTTGATGGAATAGGTGGTGCTAAATCTATCTAGTGGCACCCGAAAAACTTGCTGCTGCTGCAGGCATTCCGACCCTGGAGCCAGTATACGGACAGCCCCCTGCCTGGTCGGAGGTCTGTAACCCCCATCGTTAGGAATCGAGGGTTGTAATACCAATGCTTCTCCTAGAATCGTCCTGAACTCTGTGATGCACTCCCGTGGTTTCGCTCCACCCAGGGAGGTGCCTACCACTTGAACACCCTGTGCTTTGGCTTCTTGGTGGATGCTGATTGTGGTGACCGCTCATACATCGACGATGAGATTGTCATCACCAGAATGTGAGAATCATTGTTTGTGAAAGTCTGGTATATTGAATAATGTATATGCTAATTTAACCAGCGGTGGAAACTGTGTCAAGGACGCAGAGGGGAACTTGATCCTCACAAAGGACCTTGACGCAGATAAAGCGACTGTCAAAAGCATTCTGAACAGCCTGAGCATGAAAATTCCCATCGGCCTCATCATCGGTATATGATCCCATCTTGAGCAGACATTCATACATGGTATCGGGGTGTTGACTATTTCCATAGGGAATAGAAACACCCTCCTCAAGAGAAAGCTTCCTCATCGCTACAACGTCATGGATTGGTTCCGCATTACCAATGTCTGGCATGAAAAGATCGGAAACAAAACCGGCTTCAAGGTTCGTTTCGAAAAGCTGCATCTCTCGGAGAAGAGCTGGTGGGCAGCCAACGACTCTACCCCGGTTGTCCCTCTGGAGCAACGAGATTTCCACACCAAGCCAGCATCCATTCAGTGCCAGAAATGCCTCCGAGAGAGCCTTCGTCTATACAAGGAAGGGTGGATGTGTCTTGAGCCATCATGCGATGCATTCTGGAAAATCGACGGTGCCCCTGCCTCGGTTGTCCTTAGCTTCCATCCTGATTTCTTGAGCTTTCGTGCTCAGCCAGATGCAAGCATCAAGCCCCATCACAGCCTTGTGCCTGATCTCCTGTCAACCATCAACAACAAGGATGCAGATGTCAGCACAATTCGCATTACGTGGAAGGGTATAGTGTGCCCTCAGTGCTCTCGGTGCATCTCTCGTGTATTTTGGGACGGCTGGAAATGCACGGATGACCTTGCCAACAAATCCTCTCCAGTCAGCAATAATTGCACATTTGAGAAGATTTTGAACATGCCTCCAGTTTCTCTGCGCTCTGTCCTCGATGACCTGGAACTGGGGCCCATCAAGCGAGCACTGTTCTTTGAAGAGAAATTCGCCAGACCCGAGATAGATGATCAGTCCTTGTTCCCATACCGCAAGCTCACGTACAAAATCAGTGGCATCGGCTCCATCACCCACCTGGTTTCCAACAGGGCCATCAATAGCCGCAAGCATGGCCCTAATGAGCTCTTCAAAAATCTCCAAGAGCAAAATCTCGCTCTTCGACGGTATCCACTTCAGCAGAGCGTTGGTGAGTTATCCATCTTTGCAAAAACCCAAGGGAGTAACAACTAACCCGGGGACTAGTTGCCGGAACATTGACTGCCCACTTTGCTGTCAACTACGTAAGGAGACAATGGTCTTTCCCCGAGCGTCAGCACTGACCACTGACTAGGGAATGCCATACAAATATGTTGTATCTGTGGATTCCAAGGGCTTTGATGAAGCGTCGGATGAGGTCCTGCGAGCATTGGGCCGTTTGACATGGGCCACCAAAATGGCAGTCACCAGTGCGGGTGATGAGTTCCTAGCTCCCAACGAGCTGCTGATGCTTGGCTACCTCGAAGGGATGAAGATCGGGGTAAGTCCCATGTGGATGAGAATGTTCACCACCAGCTAAGTTCTCAAGTATCATGACGATGGCGAAGCATCGCTGGGTCCAACCATCGCTACCCTTTCTCTCGGAGCCAAATCAACCATGTTCATCCGCATGAAGTACAGGTACTACAACGGGCTCAGCCGGGTGAAAAAACCACTTGAGGAGGACCCTGTGCTCGAGCACTGCAAGTTCGAAGCCAATCGCCGGATGCTGAAGGACCAGTTTGAGGCTGGGCAGATCTCGAAACAGAAGTATGACTCTGATCGTCGCAAGCTTCTCGGGGAGACCAAAGGCGGGGAGGCACACCCCATCATCAAGATTGAGCTCAACCATGGAGATTTGGTTGTCATGCATGGAGAAAAGCTGCAGAATTTCTACGAGGTTGGTCCTCCTACTCCCTTTTAGCACACGAGATGGGTTGTCTCTGACCTGTGCAGCATTCTGTGGTGCCCGAGGACAAACTACGCTTTGCTCTGACCGCGCGATACATCAAGCCTGGTCATATCAACAACCACGATCGAAAGAAAGGGAATTTTACTCTCACCCCCGACCAAATTTACGATGGACAATGATTCGATTTACCAATCTCGCATTTCCACGTTCTGACTCTCCGCCGATATACTATTATCTCCTGCGTGTTCCTCGACTATATTATTATCGACATTTCTATTTCCGATTTTATTCCTGCTGTGCAGAGGGTGATTAACTCGGCTCAATGGGGAATGCATTCACGACTGAAGTTGACTATATTATATACCCCTGGTTATTCCTATGACTGCAAGGCTGTTTGCTGCATGTGGCGAGAGATAATTATTAGCTATATCCACTTGCACGATATGAATTAACTCATGAATTGCTGCTGATAGTTTCTCTGAGCTTTACCGAAGAAGTGATTCTCGAGAATTGGAAGAACAAAAAAAAAGACCCGACTGTGTGCAGGCTGTGCAACTGCAACTCTTTCCTAGACAAAACCAGGGTATGACGAATAAGGCCCAACATGAACCCCCTTAGTCCGCCGACCCTTTTTTGAGGGTTTGGGGCCAGGGCGGGTCCCTCGATCACAGATTTGCCAATATCCGAGGCATTTCCCCATTGGCGTCATTCGGTACCATCGGCTCTCCAACAGCCTGCATACTAATAAGAACGGGGTCGGCCATGATCTTTTCTATTTTATTTTAAATTTCTCTTGATTTGATCTTATTTTCGCAGTCGAGATCACTCCTTGGCTATTCTTATACTGAACTGGTTTCATTGAACAGTTCGTCCGCGCCATCTGATATACTAAACGCAATCTGGGGTATTTCGCATTTCGCTGCATTTACCGATTTCCCCGCACACGCCCTCCACGTTTTCTAATCCCCCGGGTTTCACTCTGCTCGCCTTTTTTTTCACGCCTTTTCGCCGGGGTTTTTCATTTTCATTTATTTTTATTTTTATTCTTATTTTTATTTTTTTTTTCCTGTTATCTTGGTAGAGCAAGATCATATAGAGAGGTGAGTGTAAATTCCTTCTTGGGGAGATTCTAAGCTAATGAAAAGTCAATTAGCAGTGATCTTGTCCCCCTTTATACATACCTCTTTCAACTGTCATACGTAGATAGATATCACCGAGAAGAAAGTGACGCAAAAGAACGGCAGCCATGGTTTTCTTGCCGCCCAAAGAATACGGCCAGCTTGAAACGGTCTCCGATCACATCCCGATCTGCGAGTTCATGCTCAACGAGCAGCATGGACGGGTGGCCCATGACCTATCCAGAGATCCTTACACTTGCGGGATCACGGGCAGGTCGTATTCGTCGCGCGAAGTCGTCGACCGGGTCGACTCGCTGGCTCGCGGGTTGGCCAAAGAATTCGGATGGGCGCCAAACAAGGGCACGGAATGGGACAAGACAATGGCAATTTTCAGTGTGAACACGGTATGGATCGATGTCATTGACAAAGAAAGAAAAAAATAATAATAAATGACTGATGCCATTTTCTTGCCCGCATAGATTGACTCTCTGCCTCTGTTTTGGGCGGTGCACCGACTGGGAGGCGTGGTGTCTCCGGCGAATGCTGCATACTCAGCGCCCGAGTTGAGACACCAGCTGCTGGATTCCAAAGCCAAGGCGCTGTTCACTTGCATTCCACTGCTGCCCACTGCCCTTGAAGCTGCTGCCAAGGCCGGTTTTCCCAAGAGCCGAATTTATTTGATCGATTTGCCACAAGAGATCCTTGGGAGCACAAAGACTCCAACGGAATACAAGTCGCTTGCTCAAATCCTGGAGGCGGGCAAATCCCTCCCACCGCTGGAAGACCTGAAATGGGGACCGGGAGAGGGCACTCGCCGGGCGGCATTCCTGTGTTATTCCAGCGGCACGTCCGGACTACCGGTAGGTCGAATAGCGACTGGTCTCGTCACGCAAAGGCGGCATTCAACTGACAATGAGTGTAGAAAGGAGTGATGATCTCCCACCGCAATGTCATCGCGAACACACTGCAAATCAAGGCTTATGAGAAGAAGCACCGTGAAGCTGTACGGACCAGGTCAAGCCCCGTCCACACCGATATTGCGCTTGGCCTGCTGCCACAAAGCCATATCTATGCGCTGGTAGTGATCTGTCATGCTGGCGCTTACCGGGGCGACCAGACCGTCGTGCTCCCCAAGTTCGAGCTGAAGTCCTATTTGGCCTCGATCCAGCACTTTAAGATCACCTCGCTCTTTTTGGTCCGTAGCTTCCCGCCATGAAACTGGATTTCGTGAAAATGCTGACTTCGTAAATCAAGGTTCCCCCGATCATCATCAACATGCTGAGGAGCCCAGACGTATGCTCCAAGTACGATTTGAGCACCGTTCGAGAGCTGTTCACCGGAGCCGCACCATTGGGTACGGAAACTGCGGCCGAATTCCAGAAGGTTTACCCCAATGTGCTCATCCGGCAAGGATACGGTAAGACCTGACTTGACAGGCATTCCAATAGATCCCCAAAACTCACTTCGCTTGTGCAGGCCTAACGGAAACCTGCACGGTTGTGACTTCGACTCATCCCACGGATATTCTACTTGGCTCCTCGGGATGCATCATTCCCGGATTCGAGGCGCGAATCATGTCCCCAGAGGGCCAAGAGATTACTAGCTACGACACACCTGGCGAATTCGTGGTTCGAGGCCCCAGCGTAGTTTTGGGGTATTTGAACAACGAAAAAGCCACCAAGGAAACCTTCGAGGATGGGTGGATGCGCACAGGAGACGAAGCTGTGATCCGTCGAAGCCCGAAGGGCACTGAGCATGTCTTCATCGTCGACCGCATCAAAGAGTTAATCAAAGTCAAGGTTTGCAGCAACCCTGATTGATGCCTTCGGGAATTCAAATTCGACATATCACTGACAACATTGACCACAGGGTATGCAAGTCGCGCCTGCAGAGCTGGAAGCTCATCTTCTCGCCCACCCAGCAGTCGCAGACTGTGCCGTCATCGCCGTGCCCGACGAGACTGCTGGTGAGGTCCCAAAGGCCATTGTGGTTAAGTCACCCGCGGCTGGCTCGGATGAAGCAGCAAGTGAGTCCATTCGGAAGCATGTCCAAGATCACAAGGCTCGCCATAAGTGGTTGAAAGGCGGGGTGAAGTTTGTCGATGCTGTTCCGAAGAGTCCCAGTGGCAAGATCCTACGCCGGCTGATTCGGGACCAAGAGAAGGAGGCACGGAGAAAGACGGGAGTCAAGCTCTAGATGTAATTCACCATTCCCGGTTGTATATTTGAGAGTTGCGAGTTGTGAGTTGCGAGTTGAATCGAGCAGCATAGATAACGATAGCGCGTTTGCACTGTTTGTCGCGGGGTCGGATTTCTAAGCGGGGATTTTTTTGTAGAAAAAGCAGTTCGACTGGCGTCTTTTGCTTTCTCTTGAGTCGTCACATTCCAGAGATACCCAGTCTTTGTTCTTTTTCTCCTTTTCAATTTGAACAACTGAGGAGAGTGTCTGTGTCTGACACCATTATCGACTGCCAATCCTCAATTGCGCCAGAAAAAAAAAAGCTTGTATATCCATACCCACCTAAAGTATGTCGCAAGACCCCCGCCGAGAGGGTGAAGACGACGCCTATGTCGAAGCAGACGAGGCCGAGGAGATTTTCAACCGCGATGAAGACCACCCCATGGAATCGGACGGGGAGGACGACCAGCCCATGACCTACGAGGAGCAGATCACTTTCCAAAATGACTCGGCAGCGCATTTCGACTCTCACAACGACTCAGTCTTCTGTGTTGCGCAGCACCCCGTACACAACAACATCGTCATCACCGGTGCGGGCGACGACACGGCGTACATCTTCGACTCGACTCCAGGCGACCGACCCGTGCTCCCGCAAAGCTACGAGTCGAACCCGCAGCCCCGGGAGCGCGAATCCCTGAAGCCTGTTGTCAATTTGGACGGACACGCAGACACGGTGAATGCTGTGGCTTTTACAGAGCCAGCGGGCGAGTATGTCGTGACGGCGGGGTTGGATGGCAAGCTGCGCGCCTGGCGGGATACGACACCCCAGAAGACAGGTTTCGCGTGGGAATTTGTGGCCGAGGCGCAAGAGGTCGAGGAGATTAACTGGGTTGCCGTGTGTCCAAGTGACCAGAACACGGTAGAGAAACACAACGTCATTGCACTCGGCGCCAACGACGGCAGCGCCTGGGTCTTCCGCATCGACCACACCGACTCCGCGCAGCCCATTTCTATCATCCACAGCTTCTTCCAGCACACCGCATCCTGCACGGCGGGTGCTTGGACCCCCGACGGCAATCTGCTGGCAACCGTTTCCGAGGATGGGAGTTTCTATGTCTATGATGTCTTCGGTGCCGCGGCGGCCGCGGGCATCTCGGGATCCCAAGGCACGAGTGCTATCATCGGCTTGACTGCCGAGGACCAGCGGTTTGCCGTCGATGGCGGCTTGTATTCTATTACCGTGTCTCCCGGTGGTGGTATTGCGGCAGTGGGTGGCGCCGAGGGCCACATCAAGATTGTTGGTCTTCCTCGGCTGGCAGCCGGTGCTTCCTCCCAAGCTGCTAGCGGTGCCTCTGCCGCAGGCACAATTCTGGCGGCGCTCCAGGCGCAATCAGACGGTATCGAGACGCTGTCTTTCTCGCAACCGCCGCTCACCCTTCTTGCTGCTGGTTCTGTCGATGGTTCGATCGCGCTGTACGACGCAGCTCATCGGTTTGCCGTCCGCCGGCATATCAAGGAAGCACACGAGGGCAATGCCGTGGTTAAGGTGGAGTTCCTTCAGAGCCGTGTACCGACAGCTGCCCCTCGCTCCGGCCCTCTTGCCTCTGCCACTGCAGGTCAGGGTCGGTCATGGCTGCTGACGTCTGTTGGGTTGGACGGTGTTGTGCGACGCTGGGATGCTCGTGGTGGCACCGCCGCTGCCGCGCAGGGACTGTTGAAGGAGTGGAAAGGTCATATGACCGCCACGGAAAACGAGGATGGCGAACAGGCCGGTGGTATTATGGGCTTTGTACAGGGACTGGATGGCAAACGCATTGTCACGGCCGGTGATGATGGGATCTCTTTGGTCTTTGAGGAGTAAGGTGTCTGCGATTCCCCCAAGGTTACCGAGGTATATAGACTGCTCGAGTCGCGAGGCTCCAGCATCGTATTGATGTGAATTATGATATCATGCCACGCCATTGACTCTATAAACGAGCTAGAAGCTTTAAACCCCCATCCCAATGTATAACTATCCCATTGGATATCAAGAACACAATTCGGATAGCTCTCGGTAGAACAATGAAAAGACATCTGGATGTGGTAGTTGAACATAAGCTATGTACACGGAAATCAACCCAACCCAAAGCGCCGTCTGTATCTCTGCCATGACACGAACAACGACTCCTCTACCGGCCGAAGCCACCGCTGCCACCAGCAAGTGCCTGGAGTTTATCTCACCAACGGGATGCGAGGTCCTCCCGCCTGTTTGGGTATCCGTCCTCCACTCAATCGCTCGGTCGGCGGGAGCCTCAACTGCTCTACATGCATCTCCAATGTATGAGCTTTTTAGTGGTGGGCATCACCGTGGTGGTGGTCATCCTTCAGGAAGAAGTGCTCATATGTGCAGTAGGCGGCAAAAGCGACGGTCGCAATTCCGAAACCGGGGAAGAGTCCCTTGAAGCGATTGAACCGAGAGAAGGGACCGGTGTACCGCCAGGTCTCACTGTAATCAGAAGAATATGCACTGTTAGTGACCGCGAATTCCCCTCAGATTGGAAAGGCTATCATCATACTTGCGTGTCCAAGGATCTCGGCGGGCATAGACAGATGACGGAGAGGCCGCAGCCTTGAACTCCTTGAGATCGAATCCAGTAGGGTTTCGAGCAGGCATAGTGGAGGAATTAGGGAGAGAGCGAGAGATCCGGCGAGCCCGTTCAAGGGGAGAAAGAAGAGTTCAGGCAGACTTGGCAGAACGGATGGGCGCTAAGCCCAAGGCGGAAGCGCAATAGCTTGCCCGCCTTCGAGGAAACCTGACCCTCTCTCCGCCCAATTCACCTTGGAATGCGCACCGAGTTCCTACAATGCCTCCTCCCGTCGGCCGATATGGGCCCTCTGGCCTAGGCGCTCCTTATTCCCTGCAGCAAGCCCATCTCCAGTCTCAACCCCCCCACGCTCAATCCGCCAACTCCGCTTTGCCGCCCCCTTCGCTTGGTGGCCATCCTGGCTTTGCTGGGAACCCAAACACCAATATGAACCCATTCACACTCTCTGGAGCAGGAATATCAAGTGGCATGTCAGTTGCTGGGTTTGCAGGTGCTGCTGATGGCGGTGGAACCGGTCTGGCTAGCCATGCGGCTCAGATGGGGTTTGCGCGCGGTGCACAAATGCAACAGCAGCAGCTCCATCAGGGTCATGATGGACGCTTGGCTCTGGAATCAAAGGCTGGTGCTGTGAAATCACGGATTCGCGATGTGTGGAAACACAACTTGGCTCAAGAGATGGCTGTGTTGCGCCAGTTGGTCGACAAATACCCATACATCAGCATGGTAGGTGTCCCTCTTTCTTTGTCACCGTTCTCGTGATGGACCTTTATGGGTGGGAAATATGAACAGTATTGATTTCTTGGAATATAGGACACTGAATTCCCTGGGATCGTCGCCCGTCCGATCGGTTCGTTTCAGACCAAGGCCGATTACCACTACCAGACTCTCCGATGCAATGTCGACTTGTTGAAGATGATCCAGCTGGGCATTACCCTGTTTAATGCTGAGGGAGAAGTGCCCCCGGCCAACGCCACCGATGCCAACGGGCAGCCGTACGGAAACGCCATGGCCCCCGCACCCTGCACCTGGCAGTTCAATTTCCGGTTCTCGCTTGAAGGAGACATGTACGCCCAGGAGTCGACAGCCATGTTGGCCAAGTCTGGGATTGACTTCAACATGCATGAAAAGAACGGCATCGACCCCTTCGAGTTTGGTTCTCTGCTGATCAGTTCGGGGCTGGTGCTGCTGGACGACGTCCACTGGGTTTCGTTTCACTCCGGCTATGACTTTGGCTACTTGGTGAAGATCATGCTTTGCTCCCCTCTCCCCGAGAATGAGGAGGAATTTCACAAGTTTCTCAACATCTTCTTCCCGTCGCTGTACGACATCAAGTACCTCATGAAGCACGCCAGCCGCAACCAGGCCGTCAACGACATGCCTCTGACGCCGGCCGCCGCTCAGATTCTCGCCAATTTGGGCCAGAAGTCCGGTCTGCAGGACGTAGCAGACGAACTCGGCGTAAAGCGGGTCGGGATTGCTCACCAGGCTGGCTCGGACTCCCTCGTGACGGGCGAGATCTACTGGAAGATGCGTCAGCTCGTGTTCAATGGCACCATCGACGAAGCCAAGTATTCCGGGCAGGTCTGGGGTCTGAACGGCCAGATTCCCGCACTGAGTTATCACATGGCCCAGCAAACTCCGAACCTCAACGGGGCCACTATCTACTCCGCTGGTACGCCCACCACTCCCAACACTGGGCACGTCGGTACTGGCGCCCACACACCTCAGCACCATGGCGCAGGCTTCGGTATCCCCACGCCCGGCGGGGCCTTCCACATAGGCAAGGTATGAGGCCGCGGGAACTAGGGGAAACGTGAAGCATTGATACGATATGATGCATGTACATACGCGCGTGCGACTGGTGCTGTTTGTTCTTCGGCATTCGTTCTTCTCGCCTGTCGTTTTGCGTGGGTTTCGTCGCCTGTGTCGACCTTTGCATCTGGACGAGGGAGAGGTGTTAGGTCAGGGGGAGTCTGGTGTTTTTCCATATGGCTGGTATTTGAAATTCATCTTCTTGAGTTTTCAGGCGTTTGATCTTATCGTGGCTTCGACCGTTTACTATGGACATTTAGGTGTCTGTTTTTCTTTTCTTCGTTTCCTTTCTTTGCGGGTATAGATCGGACTCGGGGTATGATGTACAGCAACCTTTTTCCTTCTACGTTCTTTCTTTCGGCACATAGCCCTGGAGATCGATACATTGTCACTATAGGCAGTATCTTCTAGTGAGAAAGACAACAGTCAGGAAACTTTTCATGTGCCAGATAGTTGGAGGCCACATCTCACCTTGTATTTGAACAGAGTATCAAAAGACTTCCATAAAGATAATCGAATTGTATGCCATCATGTAATAGCCACAATCCGGAGCGTCTCCAACTACCGACAGCGGGACCCCACTCGATGATTCAAGCCCACCACACATCCCAAGTCACAAATGTCAACTCACTCCATCGCCGAGTTCTTTGATATAATCCTGCTCTTGGTTATAGCTCAATGAGTGGACGAGATCCCCTCCGGCCGACCAAGTCCGGCATTGTGCGTTCACGAACGGGTTGTATGATGTGTCATCGACGTCGAAAAAGGGTTTGGTCCACATTGCCTCGTTATTGCATGTTCACAGGTCACTGAGATGCTATAGTGTGATGAGAAGAAGCCCGTCTGTGGTCTATGCGCGCGGTTATGGGAACGCTGTGAACCCTTGAAGACGAACTTCGAGTCCCGGGAAGTGTCTTTTCATTCATCATGCAGGAATGAGGTACCGTCTATTACCTGGAGAGACCACTCTAAAACTTCGCCGTTATATACACCAGAACAGACAGGAAATACAATCATCGATCATAATCAATGTGAAGAGCTCGCATACGATGGGACAAGGTGTCTCTTTGGCGCTTTGGTTCCCGGGGTCGAGAAACTGACGGAAATACCTCTTCCTCTGGGTGTCGATGCAGGATTTGGTGCTGCATCCGAGTGTGGGGTGGAATTGTCTTCAATGAGTGCCCAGCTACCTTGGGAAACTCATCCGCCCGGCTCATCACGGCATAGTACTGGAGCAGAAGGATCGAAGGGCAGAATTGGGGAAGAAAATAATCCAGCATCTCCCTTCTCGGGCACCGCATCACGTCTCAGCCTCTGGGGTGATGTCTTTCTATGCGAGATGCTAAATTCGGAACCTCTCAGCAACGATATGACCTGTATTTCCTCATCTGGGGTTCTAGCGGATGAGGGTATAGTCGAACCCACAGCCGGAACTTTGCAAGCCAACATCCCCCACGAGATATCATTGAAACGCGGTTCAAACCAGGAAACTTTTTACATGAACCTTTGGGATACTCAGTGTCTCGCAGCTCTACATCTTGCCTTTCAACGGTTCGGAATCCTGCAGAGACTTCCACTGGTCATGATCGATACAACCATCGCACTGGCAGCCTGCCAACTCAGTCGAATGCTACCACAAAGAAAACCATTCACAATATCGGATATCCCGGGGCTTTCGTGCAGATCCGACATCTCACACCAAACCCTCAGCCAGCAATACTACCAATCAGCCATACGCCGAATCACCTTCTGGGTGGAGAACGACAAAGGCTCAGATCCGAACTCGATTCTGACTGTTTTGGTCCTTTTTTGCAATTTGGAATCGTCTCTGGGTAACTTTCGAGGGTTCGGTTTACATTCCACGGGTGTGACAAGCTTGATCCAACAATGCACAGAAAAAGGAATCCAGAATGACCCTAGTCGAGCTGGATTGCCTGCTGCCTGGCTCCAGGCTCAGCTGCTTAACTGGTGGCAGAGGTTTCACTTTAGCACTCCGGTATTTCAGAGGATGAGCCTGTCTGTTTCAATACAATTGGGGCTTGATATGAAATCTTGCCGCAATGGGTCTTGCAGAATACTGGCGAAAAGTACATGACAGACCTACACAGTCCGAGGAGCACGCCGACGGTCCAATAGGAGATTGCCCTCTGAGCTTTGCACTAGCTCCCGACGGCGAGTCACAGTTTAAGGAATACGAAAACTTGCTAATCATTCAAGCCAAGAGGCTGGATGAATGGCATGCAGACATGCCTCTGTCAGAACGACCCATTGAATCGTTTCAAGGTGCAAGCCGGTCTCAAGGGACGTCGGTAGAATCTGCTCTATCCATTCAACCTCTATCATTCCTGTCGCATGACACTGCCATGAGCTACGCATAATACATATCTGCACGTGCAACCCAATGTTCTGCAGACTCGACAGTCTCTTACTTCAAGAAGACCCCAATATGCGATCAGTCCAACGACAAAACTGAATTCTGGGTCACAACCATGCTCCGCATCGCAGCTGGAAATGATTGGGAGAGCTGCATCAATATTAAAACACACACAATCGGATTGTCAGGGCTGCTTCTTGCATGCGCTCTCCGATCTCGCAGCCTGCTTGTCGGGCTGTGGATCCAAAATTGGCCGGAAGAACGACAAAGAGCAACGGGTCTCGAAGAGGGAAGTTTCCCGGTTCTCCAAATTCTCCAGGTTCTCCGCGTCATCAACCGAGAATGAAGGGCTGGGTACGAGGTTTTGGCTATTTTTCAAACGACTGACGATGAAGGAGGCCATGGGAAGTTCGATTCGTATCACAGTCAGGTTCTCACGTCTATCATGACCTATGAGTGGTGCAGAAGAACCGGCTGGTTGCTGTCCAAGTGTATTTCTGTTTAGTTTATCGTAGTCTCCTATCATACAAACAAATTAATTGGATAGCGGGGGATTAGCCATTTGTTGGTCGAAGTATTTATCAGTTCAAGGCGGTAGACTACAAAATACTTTGCATATATCTACCCAACTACCTCAGATCATTCATGCATTAGGAAACTCAACCCGCTTCAAAGAACGTCCTTTTTGCAAAATGAATAATCACCGCACGTTGAACACGTCGATGTCAACAAGCATCGCGTTGCCCTTCAAGGATCCCGCACCATACTCGATTAGGGCAATCGATCCGGCCTCCGATTTATCTAATCGCCGTCGATCGTGGAGTACAACCTGGAGATCCGAGGTCGCGATAACGTCTGCCCTTAAATACCCTGCTGAGTTCAGCTGTCAGGTTGAGCTGCTTACTCTAAGTCCATTTTGGTGCACGATCTCGGTTCCTTGCTTTATCCTTCTCTCAGACACCCCCCCCCCCCCCCCCCCCCAACCATCCGACCATCCCCCAGACATATATAGAGCTAGCACAGAATGGTTCTCGACCGACTTCAGCAATTGACCCATCAGGTCAATGCTACTACGCCGCCGCCTCACCCGTTCGATCCCCTCTCTACGGCTGAAATCGATGCCGCGGTTGCCATCATCCGCAAGGAACATGGCCCGCTCAACTTCAACGCCGTCACGTTGTATGAGCCCCGCAAGGCCGAGATGATGGCCTGGCTAGCAGATCCAGAGCACGCTCCTCGCCCGGCGCGAGCAGCTGATGTGGTTGCCATTGTTCCGGGCGGCAAGCTGTACGATGGCGTGGTCGATCTCGACCAGAAGAAGATCGTACAGTGGGTCCACACGCCCAATGTCCAGCCTCTGATCACTATGCAGGATCTCCAGGAGGTCGAGCATGTCGTGCGTCAGGATCCTCGGGTTATTGAACAGTGCGGTATCATTGGGATCCCCAAAGAAGATATGGATAAAGTATATTGTGACCGTGAGTCGGCTTCTATCCACTTTCATATACTTCCAGAATATATTTCAATGCTAACATTCTGAGGTTTGGCTTAGCATGGACCATTGGGTATGATGAGCGATTTGGTACTGGGATCCGTCTGCAACAGGCACTGATGTACTACCGTCCGCATGTCGACGACTCCCAGTACACCTTCCCGCTGGACTTCTGTCCCATCTACAACTCGGAGACCAAGCAAATCATTTACATTGACGTGCCACCAGTGCGGAGACCCGTCAACAAGGTTTCACCAAACAATTACCATGTCGCAGACATTGAGAAAGAAGGCGGCTACCGGACAGATATAAAACCCATCCACATCACCCAGCCAGAAGGGGTGTCATTCCAGGTCAACGGCCGAACCATCGAGTGGCAGAATTGGAGCATTCACGTCGGCTTCAACTACCGAGAGGGAATTGTGCTTAACAACATTACTTTCAATGATAAAGGGATTGTCCGGCCAGTCTTCTATCGGCTCTCGCTGGCGGAGATGGTGGTGCCCTACGGAAATCCCGAACACCCACATCAGCGCAAACACGCGTTCGATCTGGGCGAGTATGGCGGCGGATACATGACCAACAGTCTGTCCCTGGGCTGCGACTGCAAGGGCGCCATTCACTATATGGATGCGGCGTTCGTCAACAGGGCGGGCGCGAGCACTATCATCAAAAATGCCATCTGCATCCACGAAGAAGACGCAGGAATCCTATTCAAACACACGGACTTCCGCGACGACTCGGTGGTTGTGACACGCGGCCGCAAACTTATCATCTCTCATATATTCACCGCAGCCAATTACGAATACTGCGTGTACTGGATCTTCCACCAGGACGGCACCGTGCAGCTGGAGATCAAATTAACAGGCATCCTCAATACCTACGCCATGAACCCGGGTGAAGATACCAAGGGCTGGGGCACCGAGGTGTACCCGGGGGTAAACGCACATAACCACCAGCACTTGTTCTGCCTGCGCGTCGACCCCAACATCGACGGGCCCGATAACACTGTTTTCCAAGTCGACGCCACTCGGGGACCTGGCGAGGTTGGCAGCGCAGAGAACAAGTACGGGAATGCCTTCTACGCCAAAAAGACCAAATACTCGACTCCGCGCGAGTCCATGTCCGACTATGACGGCTTCACCAGTCGCACTTGGGAGATGGCTAACACCAACAAGCTGAACCCATACAGCAAGAAGCCCGTCTGCTACAAGCTGGTCAGTCGCGATGTGCCACCGCTCCTCCCAAAGGAAGGCGGGCTGGTGTGGAAACGCGCTGGGTTTGCTCGGCACTCAGTGCACGTTACCAAATGTATGTTCTCATTCCTTCATTCTTCCTTGGGTCTCCCTCTATCCCTATGTCTCTCGGAGTATATACCTACCTTCTCACACCGTTCAGACTCCGATGACCAGATCCATCCAGCTGGCCGTCATGTCCCCCAAACCTCCGGCGAGCCCTCCCAGGGCCTCCCCGCCTGGATCGAAGCCGCGGGCTCAGACTGCTGTATCGAAAACACCGATATCGTACTCTGGCACACGTTTGGGCTGACTCACTTCCCCTCGCCCGAAGACTACCCCATCATGCCCGCCGAGCCCATGACACTGCTGTTGCGTCCGCGCAACTTCTTTGATCGTAACCCGGCCCTCGATGTGCCGCCGAGCTATGCTCGCACGCCGTCGCAGGTTGCCTCTGAGGCGGGAGCATGTGTGTGCAAGAAGAGCGATGGGTCGAGTGTGCAGGTCTGAATTTATGATCTTGGCTATTTTTTTGACAATAGGCGTTTCTGTCTTTCAGCGGTTCATGAATATTTGTTTCTTTCCTCCTTCCTTTCTCTCAAACCTAGCCCTCGATGCCATATTCTGCTTCGCTTTTCTGGGCACACCGAATACAGTTGTTTATATCTGATATGGCGAGTGATCTAGACATCCCCCAAACGAACATCCACCCTTATTTAAAGCCCTGAGAACCGTGAATGTCTGGATGTCATATTCATGCAAATCAGAGTCATAAGCCATGGAAAATGAAGTTATCCAAAGACGCAGCACCAGGTGTCTACAAGATGCTCCCCTCTAGAATAGAAACCAATTCTATAAGAGTGTCCCTTGGGATCTTCATATTGGATATACGCCGAAACCGAAATGTACTATAGAGGACTAGTTCTACTGAAATCCACATAGAAAGCTTTTTATTGCGACTTTATATGGAGGCTAGGAACTTTGACCTGTAGGTGGTCCCATATCAGGCCAGCACCAATGAAACTTGTATTATTGAACCAAAAGCAGTTTAGCGCGGGGTACGGATAGCATCTGGAAGGACGGTTACAACTTGATTAAAAAAAATTTTCAGCACCGACTGTGGTTCGAACACAGGACCTTGAGATAGCTGCTTTGTGGAACTGCAATCTCCTATTCTACCACTGAACTACCGGTGCTAGTATGGGCTCCAGCGCCAATTTTTGATACTATCAATGAAAGTAAAATAATTGCATAAGGTTAATGCCAGTCGGGAGCCTTCTAAGGTTCCAAGGGTAGAAAGGTTCTTATAATCAACAAGACATCTTCCTTATAGTACCAAAGTATCTTATTCAATTGTGACTTTAACCGTGCATTTCCTGCGTAGAAGGCTCTTGTTTTTTAATAGGGGGGGATGAAAAAAAAATGAAAAAAAAAGCACCGACTGTGGTTCGAACACAGGACCTTGAGATAGCTGCTATATCCCGAAAGGGACAACTGCAATCTCCTATTCTACCACTGAACTACCGGTGCTTGATATTACCTCAGACGCAAATATATCTTTATATTTGATAGTTTTTTAGGGCTAAAATTTAGAATAAATGGCAACAACCACAGTTTTACTTTCGTGGTCATTCTATGGTCGCTCTATAGTCTACATGTTTGCAAATTAAACGAACCACTTAAGCTATTACTCTTAAGCTGACATTCTTAAGTCAATTTCGAACCATGAATGCCGAGAACATCTGATACAGGCTTGGTGAGAGTGTTTATTTAGTCCAGTACTTGAACTACTAGGTAGTTTACACATAGACTATCCTTGATCTAGTCCCAGCTCACCTATTACTTTAAATTAGGCATGCCATTCAGACACCAGCCAATACTGCAGGTTAAGTTCGAATAGACAGGTTATTTAGTACATAAGTTCAATCAATCGTTCAAAAATGGAGTTAGAGTTCCTGAAGAGGATCGAAGTGATCCACATCATAAACTCGCTTGAATTAGCACCCAATGAAAAATCAGCCTGGTGAACATCAGGAACAGAACAAAAATGAGTCAAAAATGTAACTCCGATAGGGGGAATCGAACCCCCGGCTGCCGTGTGAGAGACGGCGATGTTAGCCACTACACCATATCGGATTTGATAGTGATCGACGGGGCAAATTTGAATTGTATCCTTGTTAAGCATCCTGAGTCACTGTGTGCGTGCGTGAAGTCCTCCGTCGTCGCTTTAGCTTCTCGCTCTTTTTTCGCCCTTCTGATTCTCCTTTCTTCCCGCCTCTATATACGTCTGACAGCTGGGAAGATGATGAAGAGATATTGTCTTGCTTCCAAAATAGGCTGTTCCCTATCGACAAGCATGCTTGCTATCGCATCACAGAGAAATGTTGGAAGCAGCAGTACCAGTCTGCTGATGATGTCGTTTCTGATATATCTCTAATTCAAGTCTCTAACGGAACCCCTTAATAAATAGTATTGGGGACACCGAGATACAATGAATATTTTTGACAGATGAAGCTATCTAAACTATGAGAAATGACGAAGCTGAAAAAGCAAAGAGAGGCCCGTTAAGCCTAAAGAGCCTACAGCCTACGCTCATGATTGAAAAATCTGGTCAAAGTTGATAGCCGAGGTGGCAAGCGAGGTAGTAGCCGGCTAAGGCTGGGCTAGGGCTGGGGCTGAGGCGTTTTCTTGTTCAATGCCATGATTTTTGTGGGTCAATAGCGTTGGTCGATGGGCGTGAGGCGTGAGTGGCTTTGGTTATGAATCGAGAGGCGCGAGATGGAGTCGCATTGAGTAGCTAGTACTCAGTTACGCAGTAAGCCTTGATTCGGGGGCGATTAGGGTCATTCTAAGAAAGTGGGTAGACTATCGGTCTTCAAAGGCAGGCAGGGGAGTGCAGTGACGGACAGGCAATCACTACGCTAGGCGTACCCCTGCTTCTTGCATAGGGAAGATGTAGGAGGCCGGGTTATTTTTCTCTCCCTCTTTCTCCATTTCTCCCTATATCTCTCCCTCTATCTCTTTATTTCGACTGTTTATCTCAAATGAGTCTTCGTAATATACTATAAGGCTCCATAGAATCTCGTATAATTATTTTTGTAAATAGCCTAAACGACGCGGAAGTATTCAACGTAACGGTTACTAGTGCTTATACCACAGTTATGAAGCCTCGGAAACTTCTAAAGCTAGTCGAGACTACTAATCAGAAAAGAAACAAGACCCTAGAGGCTGAGAAGCTATCTGTAAGTAGGCGAGCTAAAGATATAGGGAAAGGCGGTAAGCCGAGAGCTGGCAGACAGCGAGGTCGAGGCTATATAAACAGCGAAGCTATCTAGATAGTAAGGTCGACGAGGATGTCGACAGCGATATACTATTTAGTATAAGGCTTCCTAGCAGCGAGCAAAGGGACTTATAACCTAACAGAAGAAGAGGGATATAGATTATAAAGCTATCTAAGTTACGAAAGAAGACTAGGATAAAGATCTTGAACAAATTGTCAAAAAAGTAGTATTCCTTCACTGTCAAAATTTCTTGCCTACTTTCCCTTAGAATTCTAATAAGCTAAATCATCTCGGCCTATAAACGCAGTCTAAGTTTGAACTTAAGTTTATACAATATATCTTTGTATCTGAACCTTAGCACTTAGGGTATATTCCTCCTTTTTTGGTGGATTGGCCTATATACTAGTCCTCGTATCTACCGTAGTCCGACTTACCATATGGTTGAGGGTCGTATTTCATAATGATATATTTCGGTTATATAGTGCAGTTGACAAATTTAGTGGTATAGACGAATCGAGTATATATTTTCAAAGTCTTCGAAAAGAGTCTCACGACTACTAATATAAAATTGGTTAGATTAGGACCAGGAATTTGGACGATCAGTACAAAAGCCTACTGAGGTATGTCGGGTTCTTAACTGCGAAACTTTTTCGTCAGAATATAACTAAGAATAGGGGAGATAACCGTAATTCTAGTCAAAAGTTGCGTATAGATTACCTGATGTAAGTATAGGGGAATGATAAATGATACAAGGCGTGAAAATTAAATCTTATATCATAACTAGCTGTCTCGTAAGGCGGTTTATGTCTTCTTTATCTATATGGACCATACAGGAATACCCGCCTTCTTATCTGGCAAAGAAGTATGAGAATGGGGAAGAATGCAGGGCTTATAATGATGATTGGATTATCATGTAACCTACGATGAGATTCAGTACATGATCAGCGGCTTCTATGGTATCTCATTCATCACTAACTACGCTAACTTGCAAAGGCGTGGCTCAACTTCCTTGGCTAGTGTGGACTTTCCGCCTTGTACTAGTTACGGGGATGGATTCTTCAACCTTGCTTGGAAGCCTGCCTGCTACGCCATCTACTCTTCTTGGATCCACAGCAGGCCTGTTACTCCGGGAAGCGGGCACACAAAACTTTGAGATTGGTAATAATGACTGACTTGCGATTCCCGGTATATACTACAAACGGGGTTCTGCTTGGAGGCTGTCTGTCAATGCAGACGGATCGATATGGGAGGATGCCAGCGAGCCTATTGAGTAGTGAGAAGATGCTAAATCTACATAATGAATGGATTCAGACCAAAGCATACGATACTCGGCCTGAAAAACCAAGAAACTATTAATCTGACACCCGCTGGATCCCCACTGCAATGTCTAGTCTGTTAGCTGGTTGTCAAAGAAGGAATATTGAGAGAGGTGCCTGGATTCTGCTTGACCGACTCTACAGAGTAGATAGCTGGCTAGTTCTTCTTATCTTCCAACTAACTGTTCTGCCTTCTCTGCTGTCTTCTTTCTGTCGGTAGCTAGATGCCAGTTCTTCTTTACTGACCTCTGCCAGTTTCACTTTTTTTCATGTCGAACTACCATTCCACTCATCCCATTCAACTCCGTCCTTGCTTCCCTTAAACAACGTCATTCCCGTATGCATGCTGATATAAATCCATTAAGTTTTCAGTGTCCCATCACTCCAATCTCCAGGAAGCAAGCTTGTCACCAGGCCAAACAGACGATAGCTTTCGGTGTTGGTGTTAGCCCCTCCCTGTTGAGCCCGGCGAACAGCGTTGTCCCACCCTAATGCGAGATTTCTGACTATAGAACATTTCGTGTCAGCAAGTGGTTCCTAGCTAGTATAGATTAAAGAACATAGGGGATGAGATTGCGGGTCGCATACTAGGTTCCTCTCTTGTTCCGGCAATGATGGCAAGTTGGGATAAGAGATAGCTTCCTGCGATCTCTAACTGATCAAGTGGCCGGCCTTGATGTGCTCTCTCGAACGTGATGGTTCTCACACTCGCCAGGCTGATGCCTGAACCCCAAGAACGGCCACATAAAACGATCGCTGGATAAAGGCTCCCGGACGGTGTAGATACGGCCCTGAGGCCAGTCCCATGGCACATAGATGACCCAGATCTCGACCTCCTCGGAATAATCAGCGGGTTATAAGATGAAGTATAGCCCGGGTGACAGTAGGCGCCGTTATAGCCACCTATCTCGACTATAGAGGATATATATATTAGTCGGGTTACCCAAGGCAACCGAGTCACAAGATGCTCACCTGGATCAAAGCCCTGCCATCTAACGGGATTGCTATATCTGTTCAATGGACTATTAGGAGGCGCTGAAATGCCAGCCTGCTTAAATGAGGTGGCCCAGAGAAAGTCTTTATCGCCCCAGTTGAGCCATATGTAAGGACGTGAAGCGAGTAAAAAATTTAAGATTTTTCGATAGATCTCTGTCCATGAAAATTGAGCACTCTATTATTAGCCATAAAGTACCCTAGGATCTATAAGAGGAGTCTTACCAATAGGCTTATCAAGTCGTCTCCTCTCAGGAGGGGAGACCATGATATGGTGACCGTTGTTTGAGTATGAAAACTTCCACAATTTGCGCGCCGCCTGAGCGAATATGAGATTGTCGCGGTCGGATTTAACAATAGGATTTTGGAGAATTCGAAGGGCATTGTACGCGCTGTATGCCATCTCATACGCATTTTGAACAGATCGATCAAGGAAGACCTGATCACGGCTACCGTACCAAGATGCTGGTTCTCGCGGGGGATGAAGTTGAAGCTTGTCCCAGCCTCCAGACAGTCTACATCTACTCGTGGAACTGCATGGACAGAGAGTGCAAGAATCCACAAAATAAATGCTCTGAAAACTTGCGCCATCGGTGTGTCAGAAATGACGATTTGAAAGAAGGGAAGAACACAAACGATAGAGATCAAATAGGCGCGGAATGACCAGTATTTATAATAATTCTTTTCATTGGCTAGTGAGTTAATTGGGTATGTTTAGAGAGCGTAGCCCTAGGAATAAATCCCTTCTCTAACCAACTCCGGTAAAGGGGGATTGTATGATATGACAATATAGATCCTTCCACAAGCTAGGCAATCCTTCCAGGGTTGTGCAGAAGATATACTGTATGTATAACCTCACTCGTATTAGCGTCGAAACTAATTTCTTCTAATTTCTCTTAATTTCTCGTCTTTTGTAGGGCGCCTTGAACCCACAAACTACGCCTCGGCCCCAACCCTCCTCCCAAAATACGCCCTGGCCCCCAAATTTACGCCCAAGCCCGAATTTCTTTTTACATTTTTCACCATGGATGACAGGTCAGAGAAGGCTGCTGTGTGGAGAAGCCAAAAAAAAAGAAGATTGTTGAGAGGTTCCCTAAACTCCACCATCTTGCAGTTATGGACTTGCTCCATCGCCCGGCCAGTTACGTACAAGAGCCATTGTGACCATAAATTCCTCGAGGATCTGGGATTCCTCACTGTAGGCATTCTACAACAGTTCGGATGAGCTAGATCTAGCTGCGGATGAATTGCGACTAACTGCCATCTTTCGGTTACTAACTGTGTCATCGAGGACAGTCTTTGGTGTTTCTTATGAGTACTTCCTCCCCCAAACTCCTATAGATCTGTTTATCGGTCCAACTCCACGATACTTAAGTGGAAAGCCGTGACAGCCTTTCAGATATCTGCTGAGCACCAGTGTCATCCGGCCTTGCCTCAATACCACGCACTGAAGCCTCGTAGTCGTCTGACTTCGGAGTAGCCACGCCGTCACTTTCCATATGTCTCTCATCTTCGTTCCCGTTCTTCTTGGCAGCAAAGGTCTTCGCAATGTCGATATGAGACCGGGTATATTCATCTGGGTCCCAAGCCAGGATCCTGCTTTCCATCTCTTTGAGCTTCTGTGCAACAAGCAGTACCATCTCATCTTTGTCTTTCTCACTCAAGAGGCCAAGTCTCTCCACGCATCCTCGATATCATCGGCATGTCCGAAAAACCGTTGATCAATTTCTTGCCAATATATCGAATCGAAGGCAAAGATGTTCCTCGCAGTGTATGCAATCCAGAAGTCACCACTCTCCCAGCTCTCTTGCATTGGAGTAGAGAGTCGTTCATCTTCTGTCAATCGACCTTCCTTGATGGCGGCGTCTTCACAACTGATCATCGCCTTGAGAAATGTCTGAAGGCGGCGATAAAACACTTTGGTCCAATCAATCCTCGAGACCATCTGGCCAGTACTCGGGGTTTTCGAGAAGGAGCCACTAAGGCGACGCGTAGGTAAATTCGATCGGAGCCGCGTATGTGAATTCAAGATCCATGATGCCCACGATTTTCTTGGCATCATTGACAAGAACATTGGCTGGGCGGAAATCATCGCACCAGATTTTGAACGAGCCTTTGTCGAATGGTTCCCATCGCTCAGTGAGCTTCCGTTCATGCGCTAGTTTTCGGAAGAGGTGTCTAGCGACGAACTTCCGTCGGCAATCGTCAGCAGACTCGATCGCATCATTTCTTTGGTTTTTGCGATGAGCGATGTGAAGTTCTGCAAGGAATTCGAAGTATGAGGACATTGAGTCGAATATTGTCTCGTAGCTGGGTAGACTCGATTGAGGTAGGGAGCCCACTCGAATAAGCTCGTTGACGCCTGATGGAGGACGACTCGTTACCTCCCAAGTGAAATCATCAATCTGGCCGAGGAACCCGATCTGCGAGAACGATGGTTTTGAAAGTTCTAGAAGAACGCTAGCCAGCTCCCGATATAGAGCTCCGAGGTTATCCTCGTCGATATCGGGGTTCAGCCTTCCTCTTGCATCGTCCGGGCACCCCAGGGTATTAAGAAGATCGTACATGCTCGAGTCATGTTCGATATATTCCATGATAATAAAAGGGCCAAATTCCAGGGGACATGATTCTTTTGAGCCCCAGTGATAGATGAATGGCACCGGGATTGAGGTCTGGTCAGAAATGTATCGCATGATAGCGACTTCACATTGAAGCTTTTCTTCGGGGAACATGGTAGCACCAGGTAAAGGAAAGCGTATAATAGCAGAGCCGATTTTGTAGGTCATCTGAAGGGAAATATTGAAGATCCTACATGACTCGTAGCACCCCGAGGGTACCATGGAAATTAGCAGGATATCTCGTAGTGGAAAGGGCTAGGCTCACTAGCGATGACATAAAGGGCTATATATGACAGCAATGACAGCTGCTGGAGTTGAACTTTTTCTTAATGGTTTCTTTTTAGGTTGGTATAGATAGAATAGGAGCCTGAATGTTAATCGAGTCACTTAGGGACCTTCGAGGGCGCCGATGTAGGCCAAGACTTGCCCCCACCGTGCCTAGGCTAGTATTCCACTCTCCATGGTTAGGGGATAGCTCCCCGGTGTCTGCATTGCAGATACCCCAACAAACACCTGCATTTTCTCTCCATGACCGCAACCGGGAGATGAGTCTAGAGTGAGTGGTTTGTTAGTATTATAAAACGGGAAGTTTATATATACATGTGTGTGTATGTATGTGTGTGGTTGGAGAAATGACTTCCCGAGGTCTTCTGCCAAAGCGCCCGCAGCAAAGAAAACAAGACCAAGGCTAGCGAGGAGTTTGATATTGGATAGTCGTATCACAAGACAATTGGTGACTTGGGGTTTGGGTTTGGATTTGGATTTGCGGATGAGAACGGGAAAAGAATAACAAAGAGGCAGCATTCGAGGGCTAGGACAACATCTTTTTATAATACAAGCAGATGTAGCAGACTGCTCCCGGGGGGGGGGGGCCAAAAAAGTTATTAGATGTCTACTTAAGAAGTAAGCCTACAGTAGAAGGACCTTCATGACTCGAGCCTATACAGTGGATCCTAGATGACTCGTAGCTACACCCAAGATTTCAAACAGAAAACATTGAGAATTTGACTATCTAGAGACTAGAAGTACCATCCATATATAGATAGCAGCAATGGCAGCAATTGTAGTTGACTTCGTTAATTAGTATATCATATTTAGAAGAAAAGCTTCAAATTTTAAGCCAGTGGAAACAAGCCGAAAACTGCCCCCACTGCACGTTGACCCGCACATTCATCGGGTAGAGAGAGAGACTGACTGGGTCGGAGATGCCGTTGTGAACGTTGTAAAGGCAGTTAAAAAAAACAGAACTAAAGAAATAAAGCTAGCTACATACCCAATGGATTCATGAAGCAAATCGGGTATCTGGCAAGGAGATATTGTTCTGTTTTCTTTCTTTCCTTGTTTATCTTAAAGGAATAATAATTCCTGCTAGTCATCATCTTGAGTTAGGGCCCTAATAAACCGGAGTAATCCTTGCTCATAATTAATTAATTATTCATATAGAATCTAACCCAAAGCTGCAGACTATTCGAGCGTATGTACACCCTATATTGGCTAATAGCCGATAGATATCGGTCTAGTCGATCCGCTCTCGCCAGGGTCGACGGATTGACTCGACGGCGACTCACCCGAAACTGTCCAGAGGGAGGCCAAGAAGGATGCGATGATCGTGGGGTCCGCGGTGACATGAGCTGGAAAGCTTTCCAAGGTTCTCGGAACAAGAGCGAAAATCCAGAGTAATGCTATGGTCCCCGATCAGATCATGATTGTCACCAAAGAATCGAGGAATATGCCAGTATTCTTCTTTTATAACTTCGGAAGCAAAAAATAAGACCTAAGTAGTCATACAGGAAATGAATCAATGCATTCGCCCATGAAACGCCAAGATAGGTTCAACAAAGGGAATCATCAAGCAAAAAAAAGAAGAAGAAAAAAAAAAAACGAGGCCAACAAACGTACAATGCAAGGCCAGAAGCAGAAAACACAAAACCAACAAGCCCCGTCCTCCCACTCTATCTAAGAGGCAGCCGGACGCTCCAAAGCACGATCAACATCCTCCAACAACCCCGACAACTCCTTCCCACCATCCGACTCCCGCCCCTCGATCTCCAGCGCCTTCAACACCAACGAGCGAGCCTCCTCATAGCGAGTCATTTCAGCAAGACACTTGGCCAGCCGCCACCAAGCCTTAACATTCCCCACCCCCTTCGAATCAACACTAGCCTTGGAATCCACCAAGCCCTCAGGCCACGCCTGCTGCGCCATATGCGCCTGCGCGCGGTTGGCATACAGACCCGCGAGCTCGTCGCGCGCCAGCGTCACGGGCTCCCACCCGGGCCGGCTGAGCGCCATCTCAATGGCATACGTGTACAGCCGCACGGCCTCGGCGTTGTTGGACTTGCGGTAGGCGGCGTTGGCGCTGTCGCGCAGCTTGGTGATCTGTGCGCTGCGCTTCGGGTTGACGGGCAGCGGGGGCGGTGGGATGTTGGGGCTGTCGAGGCTGATGAGGGCGCGGTGTAACTGGTTTAGTTCTTGGAGCTCGGTGTTGATTGTGGTGGTTTGCGTGGCGGTTTGGGCGGAGGAGCTGGGGAGGCTTAGTGCTTTGGAGGCTGGGTCCAGGTGCAGGGGGTATTGGTTGTAGATGTCGATTTCACTGGCCATTTTGGATGGTAGTGGGGGGGGGGGGGGGGGGCAGGTTTTTGGTGATTTTGTGACGAAGAACAGCTTCCAAGTGGGTGGTCTTTGCCTGGACGGTCAGCGTCGTGACGATGTGGGAGTGGAGGATTCGATGCGCACGGGCCAGGGCACTTCCACGCTTAGCCAGTCTGGGGGCTGCACACTCACAGGATAGGTGGCCTTAGCCAAAACAAGAATCAATGGGAACGTTAAGTGTACTCAACCGTGGCGGTCGATCGACAAGCCAAGTTGTCCAGATCGGGGAGAAGGCGGTGGCAGAACCGCCGTCAAATCTATTTGCCTCAAATTCAAGTCCAAACATACAGTCGTCGCCTCGGAGAGGCCAAATACTCTCAAAAACAAAAAGCTATACGCCGGCCAACACCGCTCCGTGGTCATGTCCAAGGCAGAAAAAAAAATCAACACAAAAAGCAGAATGACCCGATTTTGCGGGGTATTCATTGTCGTCCATATCCTCACCCCACAATTGATCCCGTCTTTTTACCGTCCGTACCCGCTCAGCGAGGACCCATAATCTGTCGGAGGTGCATACTCCGTCGGTGCATAGTGCTGCCCGTGCGCGCCACCGTAGCCCGTATTGTTGTAGTCATGGTCGTGGAGGACGCCACCGGGGGCGGGGGCCGTGGGATCGTAAGCGCCGTGCATCGCGGTGCGGCCGTGTGAGTTGCTCAGATCGTCGACCTCGCTCTGGTGGAGCAGGGCGTAGTCCTCGTCGCGGTCACCCCGCGAGGGCGCACTCATGCCGCCGCCACGGCCCGAGCGGAAGTCGTCCTCCTCTTCCTCGAAGTCGTGGGCCGGGTTGGACGAGAACGCGGCCTTGGACTGGGCGGCGAACGTTGGGTCAGAGACAGCGTCGGGGAGGGTGCCGGTGCGGCGGAAGTGCATGACGTTGCGGAAAGACATGTACGCGGTGATGGCGAAAAGAAGACTATGAAGATATTAATGACAAGAGTCCAAAAAACGGAGGTGGTCCACGTACAAGATCACGACGCCGATAATCGTCGTCGCCGTGCTGAGATTGCACTTGCTGGCGCTGCCATACCCCCAGTCATCACAGGTTCCGGATCCGCCGGCTCGCTTGTTGTTCTTGTCCTTGCTCTTATTCTTGTCCGAGTCGTTGGAGCTGGAGCCCTTGGCCTTGCCCTGGGCCACGTACGAAGCCAAAGCGACCCAAGCGGCGAACCACAGGACAGCATAGACGAGATCGACGCTGGCGAAGGCGTAGACGTTTCCGAACCGCCGGGCTCGGGGCCACATAGGCACGGCGACCAGGTAGATCAGACCGGGGATGCTGAACCAACACTGCCACAAGACATATATTAGAGACGACTCGCGATGACTTCATGTCGCAAAAAGAAAGAGAAAACTCACCAGCACCCAATACCACACTGTCCGCCCATCGATGCCATCGCCCTTGGTCCAGATCGCGATGGTCATGGCCCATGCGACAAAGATGATCAGTGCCTGTGCGAAATGGATGAAGTTTTTTGTCCGGCCCAGGCTGCCGCCTGACGGTCGCTGGAGTTGAAATTTCATTTTGACGTCGGAGGGCTGCAAGGGTGTGTTCAACCCCTCAGAAAGGCACCCGGCAAAGGAAGCGTCAAAGGTCGACGGCGACGGCGGTAGAAATCTCGGACTCGGAAGGGAGTTTTGTGTGTGCTTGTTGGACAGCAGCACACAAGGTAATAGTCTTAACACAAAAGTTTTGGCGGGTAGGATAAGGTTGAATTCAGGAGGACGAGAGGAATGGACTGGAGATCGGGGGACGCGCAGTGTTTCTTGGCTCACTACGCCTCGGGGACTGTTTTGGCGCACTGTTGCAGGACTGTCGCAGAAGTTGATCGGAAGAAGTCTGAAGTCAAGTGAGATTGAAAGAGAAAGCCAGTGAGGCTTTTTGCACACTCTCTGACTTTGTTTGTCCCAAGGCTCAGCTTATCGAAGGGGGCTTTTCGGTGTGATCGCCCAGGCGACAGCCCGTGCTATTTCTGGAACTCCGCCACGGTGGATCTGTCATCGCTTCAGCTGGTAAGCGGTTCACGATCCTGCAACATTTGCCTACAAAGGCAATGCTTTTCGTCGAAATCCTTCATCGACATGGCCATTCTAAGGTAGAACTCGAGTCAAGGAAGATATACTCAGATGCACTGTATTCCATACAGTACTATACTATTTACCTAACGTGGATTCATCCATAGATGTATAATCGAATTCTTAATTCTCTGGTCATATTCTCATTACTCATAAAATCCCGAAAAGAAATACACCTCAACCCACCAGTCCTGACTCTCGGTTCTGCTTCATCAACAGCCAGACCTCTCGCAACGGCTGGTAAACATGCACATGCCACCACCAAGGGAGAGGATCCGCCGGCGAAAACCGCGGGTCCTTCCAGAACAAAAACGGGGTAATTTCTACTCGCAGGACTCGGATCGCCTGTGGAAGGAGAATCCAAGGTGCAATGGACGAGAGAAGAGGGAAGGCCCTAGCCTGCTCTGCCCATGCCAGCGTTGGGCGTGACGTAGATGACCGGGTCACATTTGCCGGCCAGGCAGCCGTCTCCACGGGATCGGAGGACAGCACCGCCAGGTACCCAGCCACAGAGTGGGGGGTATTGTCAAACAAGTACTCGATCACCTCGGCACCAGGAGTACAGCCAGCGATATGGATTGCATGTCGCACGGAGTGTGCATCAAACTCTTGGTCGACCATAAGACGGACCGATAGATGGCCAGTCATACGAACCCCGCCTGCCATGGCAAAGCGCTGCATGAGTCGATGGATAGCCATGGCCAGAGCCTCATCCAGTAGCGATGAGCCAAACTGCGAAGAGCGAGCCCCGGCAGGCCGGATCCCGATGGCATGGACATGGCCGCGCACAACCAGCAAGTCTGCAATGAACTCACCCAGCCGGGGCTGCTGCTGCAGGACCCAGGGACGATCCTTGGAGATTTGAATCTCGCTCACCCTAGTGTAAGTCTTGCTGAGAGTGCGTTTCGGCAAGATGACGGCCGACTCATCGAACCCAAGACGGCGCATCTGATAGGATTTGGTCGGCGAGCGGTGCAAGATCTTGTGCACAGAGTCGCGCGACTGCACCTGATGACGTTCCACCACAGGCAGATCCCTCTCTGCCACCCACCGCCGAAAGGATTCTGGTTGAACAAAACAGGCCGTCAACTCGACATCGAAGGTGATGCACTTGCAGTTCGTGCGACTCTCGATAACCTGCCGGGCCGTGGCATCCTCGATCACGTTGGCCTTGGGCGAGCACGGGATCCACACATCGACCTTCTCGCGATGGATGATATCCAGCAGCCTAGAGATGTAGTGATCCTTGGGGACGCGGTAGAAGGCCACCAGGGTCTTAGACATGCTCCCACCCGAGCGCACGGGGAGGTCCAGATCGGCGACATCGGCACCCACGACGCGGTGACCTTCTGCCTCCCAGGCCCGCGCAAGGGCTAAGCCAGACGGCGTGCCAATTCCAGTAACGAGGACCGACTTGGGATAGAACCGAACATTTCGTAGTGTGGCCTGTCGCCGGCTGACGATCCGGCGGAGACGAGCTAGGCACCCGACAATCAGCAGGATCGTATTGTCGACCCACAGCAGCGAGAGCGAGACAAAGATGCGGCATAGATGCCAGGCCACGCGCGTTAGAGCCTGTGTTGAGATGGGGCCGATGGATCTCATGCCAAGGCGTTGTCCGACCGCCCGAACTGCCATTGTCGCAAAGGCTTGGGCACCCCCGGCACGCATTCGGTCTTTGGGGCGACAGGGTGAGCGCGAGGGGATTCCGGCCGAAGAAGGACGCTAGGACATCCTGTGGAATGCTTCGGGAATCCGGTGCCCGTGAAGTATCTGAGAGAGTTGAAGTTGCAAGGAGGGGGCGATCGACACTCCCTGCAGATCACGTTCGCTGTACAACGCAGACCTCGGATGGTCGAGTCTGACATCAAAGACGATCAGTTCTCACACTAAACTGTAAGGGATCAGGTTCTCGAGGGGTTTTGTTTTTTATTTTATCAGATCATTCCTGCTCGGCCTGAATTGCCCGAACAGGCTTTATCGATGGGTGTGTCCGAACATCGATGGATCTAGTACGGACCTCGTACGAGGAACAGTGCGATGCCATTCCACGGGTCCACCTGGGCACTGTCATGACCCGTCAGCGTGTTGCTCGTCTCAGTACTTATCTCCGAGGCAAAGAACGGAACCAGCTCCGCATATAAAACGGACTATATTGTCTTGCTTTATATTGCGCACTACTCTACTTTCCAAACTACGTCGCTAATTGCATCGAATTTCTCCCTCAATTTCTCCCCCAACTTCTGTGACGATGTCTGTGAAAGAAGATCAACCGTCCTCCCCACCTCCGCATCCCGGCCCAGGGGAACGCTCGGTGAGTCTAGGACACACAGATCTATATGATCCAGGGAACTAACACTGACTCAATAAAATAGCGCGAAGCGGGCCGAGAGATGAAGCTGCTGCATTTCATCTACGACCAGCCCAACATCGACGAGATCCGAGGATACCCGCAGAAGGTGCTCGATCTCATCCATGAATTTGAAAAGGACTACCACTTCATGAATGTCGGGTCCGCAAAGGGCCAGATCGTCACGGACTTGATCGACCAGATCAAGCCGAAGACGATGATCGAGCTCGGCTGCTACGTGGGCTACTCGGCCATCCTGTTCGGCGATGCCGTGCGGCGCAATGGCGGCGAGCGCTACCTGAGTCTGGAGCTGAACCCGGAATGGGCGGCCATTGCCAACATGCTCGTAGAACTGGCCGGGCTGCGTGACTTTGTGCGCATTCTTGTTGGCCGCAGCGATCAGTCGCTGCACAAGCTGTTCACCCAGGGCGCGGTCAAGCAGATCGAGCTCTTGTTTATTGACCACTATAAGCCCGCCTATACCACCGACCTCAAGCTGTGTGAGCATCATGGCATGATTGTGCCCGGCTCGGTGCTCGCGGCTGACAACGTCATCTATCCCGGTAACCCGCCGTACTTGGAGTATGTCCGCAGCACGGTCGAGCAGAAGCGCGAGGCGGCTCAGAAGGGACCGACCCAGGGATACAACACGGCTGGTATCCCCGAACGCACCGTTCAATCCTACATGGGCAAGAATGCCGTGCCCACTTTTGACTATGTCGGCTACCCTAACTTGGTCTACCAGAGCCAACTCCGACAGCCCGAGGGGTCCCAGGTGAGTATCCATGAATTACCCGTTTTGAGTAATCTGCGCCGCAGCCTTGGAATGAGTCATATTACTAACCATTGGGTTTTGCAGGACGCAATCGAGGTCACTAGAT
The DNA here is from genome assembly GCF_028826965.1 of Penicillium alfredii. Classification (NCBI taxonomy): domain Eukaryota; kingdom Fungi; phylum Ascomycota; class Eurotiomycetes; order Eurotiales; family Aspergillaceae; genus Penicillium; species Penicillium alfredii. The sequence goes on along the minus strand of NW_026622701.1, from coordinate 1,243,878 downwards.
GCGTGGGGGTGCAGGATGTGTAGATTCGGAGATGAGGGTGGAACTGCTCAGCGGGTCAAGCCGCCAGAATACTTGCAACAAGACCGTAGAGAATGACACTTTTTGATTATCAATCACAATTGACCATGCGTCACCTATACTGCCGTACTTCGGGGAGTGTTGGATCGAACGCCACGGGAGACCGAAACTCCGCGTCGACCGGCATTTGCCCCGCCCGACCCAAACGTTGCCGTCGCCAGGACCTTCCCCCGCATCGGTGGCCGAAATCCGTGATTTAAAGAGCCTCGCTGCCCGGTCTTTCACTGGTCCCGCATTGTACCCTTTCTCTTTACATCTCTCATCATGGCCACCAAGACTTGGAACGTTGGTATCGTGGGCTACGGCTTCAGCGCAAAGATCTTTCACATCCCCTTCGTCCAGCAGGTCCCCGAACTCAAGTTCCACGCTGTGGTGCAGCGCACCCCCAAGCCCGATGACGATGCTGAGAAGGATCACCCGGGCATCAAGTCATACCGCACCACCGAGGAGCTGGTCAAGGACCCGGCTGTCGACGTGGTGATCATCACGACGGCCCCGGATTCCCACTTTGCCTTGACGAAGTTGTCGCTGGAGGCTGGCAAACACGGTAGGTGACTGGAAATATGAAAGTAAAGTACTGGCGTGGAAATATAGCATGTGGCTGATGCGCTGTACACAGTGGTCTGCGAGAAGCCCTTCACCCCCACCACCAAGGAAGCCGACGAGCTTGTCGCCATTTCCCAGAAGCAGAACAAGCTGCTGGCCGTGTTCCAGAGTATGTCACTCGCAATTCCTGATTCCTGCTTGATCTCTTCTCTTCTTTTCTCTGACGCGTTCACTCGTAGACCGTCGCTGGGACGCCGACTTCGTGACCCTCTCCAAGCTCGTCAAGAACGGATCGCTCGGCCGCATCTCCGAATTCGAAACCCACTTTGACCGTCACCGTCCCGAAGAGCCGGCCGCCGATGCCTCGAAGTGGAAGAACAAGGTGATCCCTGGTGGTTCTGCGGTGTACGACCTCGGAACCCATCTGCTGGATCAGGCGGTGCACTTGCTGGGTCTACCGAAGCGGGTGACTGGGTTCATTGGGTCCAGCCGCGAGGTCAACTCGTCGGGATTCGAGGACACCTTCACGGTGCTGCTGCACTATGCCAACGGCACGCTGGTCACGGCGAAGGCGACCGTAGTCAGCCCCGAGGAAGAGCAACTGCGATTCTGGGTTCGCGGTGAGAAGGGCAGCTTCAAGAAGGTAAACGGGTTCTGTGCCCAGTGTACGGTTTGTGCTTGTGCTCACTAGTTTCGTCAGTTCCATCTCGATATCCAGGAGGACCAGCTCAAGGCTGGCGTCATGCCCGCTGATAATGGCTATGGCCGTGAGCCGAGCGAGCGATACGGTCGGTGTTTGCCCCGTGTCGTTGTGTTGAAGGTGTTCAAAATTTTTTACTGACTGAACCCAGGTACTCTGACGACCATTCAGAACGGCAACCCCGTCAAGGAGATTGTCCCCACCGTCGAACCCCCGACCTACACCGAGTACTACCGCAAGCTTGCGCGGGCTCTCGGCGGCGAGGGGCAACTGCCTGCCAGTGGCGCGGAGGCCCGTGAGGTTATCCGGTTGATTGAGTTAGCTCGCGAGAGCTCCCAGACTGGTCGGACACTGGATGTCTAAGGGAGAGAAACTTGGAAGAATCGAATAGTTCGAGAATAAAAGTGACGAGATTACGATCAGCCATATCCCTGGAAGACTGCGTAGAATCCACCGGGCGTATGCAAGTAGATGCTGACTCCCCCCACTTGGTCTTACAAAGAAAACAAAAGGCTGACAAGAATCGGCCCCAATTTGCTGCCCGACCCGGTGGATCATTGATCTGCTTCTGGGGGGCCTTTTCTTATCAATGCGAGGCATTCTTGTTGTGACTGCACTCTGAGGATTCCAAGGTTGAAAGTCTCTCGCCATGGACGCCAACCTCCTCCCCGATTTCCAACTTCTCTCGTATTCTTCTCAGTCCGACCATCCACCCCCGTCTATAGACCCGGTCACGCTCAACATATCCTCCTCATGGACTTACTGTGGTCCCCTCTTGAGTCTCGACCCATGTAGCCTGCCCGCCTCGTTCAACACCTGGGCCCACGCTACGGTGAAGGGGTCTGTCCTGGCCCCGCTCTGTGCATTTCTGGGCTTCGTGCACGAGTTCCTGGCTGCCAACGGCCTCTCCCATTACTGGCTCACGATCCGTGCCAGCCAAGGGTCGCACGAGTTCGATGTGCCGCGATGGCACACGGATGACCTTTTCTTTAGTCCGCCGCCATCATCATCATCATCATCATCATCACAACCCACTCGGCGACGGCGCACGTCTCGACTGGCATCGTTTTCTTTACCCCCGCAGTTATCTCGATGGGGTCTGCACAGCCGAAGCCAGCACCAGCAAAAATACCAAGAACACAATGAATACCACCACCCCCGGCCACGACAAAAACAACAACAACAACAATCTGAAATAGAAAACCCCAGCATTCTACCCGACGACCCCCAATTCCTCTCCACTACCCCCGCCCAGATCATCGCCCCGAGCACCAACCCCCCGAACTGGAAACTGGCCACCACCCTCCTCGGCCCAGGCACGCTCTTCATGGCCCCGGGAACAGGCCCGCTAGCGCGCAACGCCCAACGCACCGCCAAAGACGCCGCCCGTGCCGCGAACCCCGGCCACGTGTGTCTGTCCGTCTGCTGCGTGGGCTGCGCCACGGCAGCAGAGTCGGTGCGGGCGCGTCTCGCCGCCGAGCTGGGCCAGCAGAGCATCGTGCAGGCGCAGCCGGGCCAGTGTGTGTTTTTTCGGGTGGGCGAGGACGAGGGCGCGGTGCATTCGGAGCCTAGATCGCATGGGGACCGGATCTTTGTGAATGTTGTTCCTGGGCATGAGGGTGACTTGCGGGCTCAGATGGCGAGGTGGGGGATGGAGTTTCCGCGGGCTTGGTGTGTGGATTTGCCTATGCAGCTTGATGGGGGTGTACATTTGAGGGATGTTGGGGGCTCTTGAAGAGGATATACTTAAAGTTGTTCTCGTTGGGTCTGGGAGTATATACTACGCTATAACTATGCTATGTTCTTATAGTTTATTTTATAGATTTCTGCACGCTTGGAACATGCTATGGGCTATTGTAACATCCATGAATTCTTTTTATGGGTCTTCTCTTATTTTTATTGCCTTTCCATAGATCCCTTGTGCTGTTTTCTCCGATGCTCAGCCCTATACATGCGGATCGGCGGGTAGAATGACGTACGGGAACACCGGCTTCTACCATTTCAAGCCACGTCAAACTCTCCCTATTTAGTTCATTTTCACTTCCAATATACGGGGAGTATATACTATACTCTACTATATCCTTGCATCTATAAAACTGTCCAGGAACTGTAGAACTGAGTCATGATCGCCAGTGACGCGATGCCAAGCCACTAAACCACAAGCAGTTTCTGTTACCAAATGCAAATGGCCCGAGTGGAAAGAATGTCGAGAAATTGGAGTTATTCACGCATGCCTGCTGGGTCAGGCCTGTATCCGCGGAGAAACACTCGAATTGCGCCTGAGCCCGCACGGATGAGCCCCCGGCACAGACGGCAGGTGAGGGTTTTGTAGGGTTGAATCCCCTTTCTTCTGTTTCCTTTCTTTTTGGAACCTTTTCTCCACCCCTGCTGGTCATAGTCAGGTACTCCGGTATAAATGCATCCCTGATTCTCGGGGCTAGCCTCTCGGCTGTCGTGGGCTTCGTGTGTCATGACGCAGTCACCGCATGGGCCCGTGGCCCTGTCCCGTGTTTCGGGCTGGCATCTGGATATTGATCGCGTCTTGAATCCGTTCATTCCGGCACCCCGGTGGCACTTGATCCCTCGGCCTCTGGCTTATATGCTGGGCCATCGAGAGACACCGCCTGCACCTCTCGGGAACATCGTGGTTGCGTTTTGGTCGCTGGTGGGCGCCTTTTGTGGCGTGGCATTAGTGTCCGAGGTCTCGAAGCGTGTGCCATCCTTTGAGGCTCGCGATGCGCCGACAATAGTTGGCAGTTTTGTAAGTTCGCTTCCTGATATCACATCCCACGGATGGATCAATGCTGACTATCAACCCAACCCAGGGTGCAGCCGCGGTGCTTGAATTCTGCGCCATCGAATCGCCCTTCGCGCAGCCCCGCAATGCAATCGTGAGCCAGATTATCGCCTGCGTCGTCGGAGTCGGGATCGCAAAGCTGTTTGCTCTGAACTCGCATGCCGAGGCCTACACCGAGCTCGGGGGTGCCCTCGCCTGCGGCATCACCACCGCAGTCATGGTCCTCATCAATGCCGTCCACCCGCCGGCGGGCGCGACGGCTCTGCTGGCGGTCACGCACCCGCAGACAGTCGGACTGGGCTGGTATCTCATTCCGGTTATGCTGTTGGGCATTGCGCTTATGCAGGCGGCAGCTCTGGTGCTGAACAATATCCAGCGTCGTTTCCCACTGTATTGGTGGACTTCACATCCTCTCTCTCGGCCTTCACAGGATGTCGAGACGGCGCCGGACAAGGAAGCCCCTAGCGTGCCGAGTCATTACGAGGATAGTCTGACTGACGTTTCTCGACGACTGGTGCTGGAGCGGGGGGATATCTTGGTTCCGGATGGGATGTTTTTGTCGACGGAGGAACGAGAGGTGCTAGAAAGAATTAGCGAGCGAATATGATTGTGCGCGTTGAGACCATGTTTACGAGGCCCAGCTGTCATGTGACGTGCGTTATCTTTGCTGAGGCTACTTCTAATTGGACATCAATGACCATGAAGATATTGAGATTCTTGAGTCAAGATACTTTACCATGAATAATTGCTAAGTATAAGCATTAGCTTTTCATACTTATAGTTCACCTCCAAGGTACCACACCAATATCCATGGCTTCCAAAACCCATCCAACGCCTGAGGCATACATATAGTGGCGAAATGCTGCCTCAGGCCTCCACGGTGCCCAACCGCACGGTGACGTCTCAGCTCCAATCAGCTGCTCCACTGTGGCCCACCGCAAGGGTTTTTTTTTTTTTTTTTTTTGTTCTGCGCGTTCAATTTTTCATCTCGAGGCACTCTTAAACGAGGTCAGATCCTGTCAGCTGTGTGTGGCTTTTTAATCCTATCTCTTACTTGCCCCTCCGACACACTGACGTGGATTAGAATTCCCAGCGTTTTCTATCGATAAGGGCTTGAGACGCTCCACTCGAGGTTTCGCCCCTCTATTTTCCTCCGCCCCGCCATTCGATCCACTCATCCTTTTTTTTGCATTTCTCTGCCTTCAATCTCTTCGACCGAGTTTGCTTCTGGTCGCCTATCTCCGTCTTTCTTTCCTTTCCTCTCCCCCCTCTCCTTTCTTCTTTCCCCTATCTCATCACAACTCGTCTCACCGCCAACATGGTTTCCGCCTCTAAGGCTGCTCGTATGGCCAAGCGTGCCGACGACGGCAAGAAGAAGGGCAAGAAGGGCGACAAGGGCGATGAAACTCCCGTTCTTGACGCCGATGGCAACCCCTTACCCCAAGAGGAGCAACCCGCCACCACCGATGCCAAGATGAAGGAAGTCGAGAAGCTCACTGCACAGATGGACAAGCACGGCCTGTCGGACCGTGTCACCACCGGTGTGCTTTCGTCTCTGCCTTCTTCCCGTGACGCCAAGGTCACCTCGGCCTCGCTGGTGTTCCACGGTAAGGTCCTTATTACCGACTCTACCCTCGAACTCAACTTTGGCCGTCGCTATGGTCTGCTGGGTGAGAACGGCTGTGGCAAGTCCACACTGCTCAAGTCTATCGACTCGCGGGAGTTCCCCATTCCCGAACACATTGATATATACCTTCTGAACGAGGGTGCACCTCCCAGTGACCTCGGTGCTCTGGAGTGGGTCGTCAGCCAGGCCCAAGAACAGCTGGACGGGATGGAAAAGAAGGCCGAGGAGATTCTGGAGCACCACGGCCCCGAGAGCCCCATCCTGGAGGACCTTTACGACGTAAGTTATACTCTACTACTTCATCTTATGCTTTAGTTTTGAATTATAGAGCTGACTCTGGGCACAGCGCATGGACAAGATGGACCCGTCCACCTTCCACACCCGTGCCTCGCTCATTTTGACCGGTTTGGGCTTTAACAAGACCACCATCCACAAGAAGACCAAGGACATGTCCGGTGGGTGGCGTATGCGTGTCGCCCTCGCCAAGGCCCTGTTCGTCAAGCCGTCGCTGCTTCTGCTGGATGACCCCACCGCCCACTTGGATCTCGAGGCCTGCGTGTGGCTGGAAGAGTACATGAAGAAGTGGGACCGCACCCTGGTGCTGGTGTCGCACTCGATGGACTTCCTGAACGGTGTCTGTACCAACATGATCGACATGCGCGGGAAGCAGCTCCTCTACTACGGTGGTAACTACGACTCGTACCACAAGACCCGCTCCGAGCAGGAGACCAACCAGATGAAGGCCTACAACAAGCAGCAGGAGGAAATCCAGCACATCAAGAAGTTCATTGCCTCGGCTGGTACCTACGCCAACTTGGTGCGTCAGGCCAAGTCGCGCCAGAAGATCCTCGACAAGATGGAGGCCGATGGTTTCATCCAGCCGGTCATCCCTGACCGTGTCTTCACCTTCCGTTTCGCCGAAGTCGACAAGCTTCCCCCTCCCGTTTTGTCCTTCGACGATGTCAGCTTCTCCTACTCGGGCAAGTGGGAGGACTCCCTCTACGAGCACCTTGACTTCGGTGTCGACATGGACTCCCGAACTGCCCTGGTCGGCCCCAACGGTGTCGGCAAGTCGACCTTGCTGCGCTTGATGACCGGCAAGCTGAGCCCGATTGGTGGTCGTGTCAGCCGTCACACACACCTTAAGCTGGGCATGTACAGCCAGCACTCCGCGGAGCAGCTCGACTTGACCAAGTCTTCCCTCGAATTTGTCCGTGACAAGTTCCCCGAGAAGTCCCAGGACTATCAGTACTGGCGCCAGCAGCTGGGCCGCTACGGTCTCAGCGGTGAGGGTCAGACTGCTTTGATGGGTACCCTGTCCGAGGGTCAGAAGAGCCGCATCGTGTTCGCCCTGCTGGCCATCGAATCGCCTAACATGATTCTGCTGGACGAGCCTACTAATGGTCTCGATATCCCCACCATTGACTCCCTGGCTGACGCTATCAACGCGTACAGTGGTGGTGTTGTTGTGGTCTCCCACGACTTCCGTCTGCTTGACAAGATCGCCAAGGATATCATGGTTTGCGAGCACAAGACCGTGCGCCGCTGGGACGGCAGCATCGGCCAGTACAAGAACCACCTGCGCAACAAGATGCTGTCGGCTGGTGCCGTCTAAAGTACTGGCTACTTCTCTTTTGTCATTTTCCCCCTTTTTCTTTTCTATGACGACGAAATGCTAGATGAGGATTGAAGGAATACAATTGTCCGCGGGGACAACACAAAAATGGGTTTCCGCGGGGGTTAAATAAAAGTTCCTTGGAATGGATGGGATGGGCTCAATGGATGATCTTTTTGTGTGTCTTTTGTTGTTTTCTTTTTGTTCTGTTGCTCTAGCTAGATCGTTGGTTGTGTTGGACCTTGTTTTCTTGCTGTCTAGATCTTGAGCATTGGACAGGTTGGACTTCAGGTTTTCGCTGTCATGACACCCATCCCCCCCTACTACTCTCGATTATAACAACCTGCTTGTTGCTGGTTTACCTTTTTATTCTTTTCTTTCCTGCCTTGCCATGCATATCTTGCTTCATATAGAGTACCTAGTCGCCTGGTCCTTGGGTGAATCTATGGGATGCCGCTCTGACCCTGTGTCTTGTAGATAAGATCTACGTCTATGACTAGACTGGGCATGCCAGCCTTTGGGTCTCAATGAAGAGTTCGATCCAATGCCCCGTGTCTACATAAGAGGCAATGTAAATTCATGTGGATGTGGCTAGTATAGTTGGAGATTCGATGCTAGCTACACACCCGACGCTAATAACCACTCGGACACATATCCATGGATGAGAGCAGACATCCTGCGTTGAAGTTGAGCCTACAGCAATCAGAAACACATCCCCAGGTTATTGCCCCTTAGTTCGCTCCGTGACCAGCTCCGGCCCGAACAAATCCTGCCCCCGACGAGCCTGCTGCTCCTGCTCCAGTTTCCGCTTTTTAGCCAGTCGCTCCGACTCGCTTTCCGAGGCAGGGCCCGAGTCACTGGCCGCAGTGGCGGCAGCCGACAACGGCGGCTGGGCAGAATCGCGCTTTTGCGCCGTGCCGAAATGAGCTTTTTCGGGGCTCTGTTTTTGGCAGTGATACAATTTCTTTGCAATGCGCTTAAGACCCTTCATTTGATCTGGGTCGGCGGACAGCGGGGAGTAGGACTGGAGCATGGCGGAGCAGTCCGTGAGGACGCTGAGGAGCTTGGTGCGGAGTTCGTAGAGGGGGTTCTGGAGCGGGTTGGTGGCATCGCTGTTGTCGGTGTCCGTTGCCCGCGCGATGGGCCCGCCGAGTTTGGTGTCGAGGTAGAATTCGGCTAGGGGGCGGTCGGCGAGGAGGAAGGCCGATAGCCAGATCTGAGATGGTGTATAGAGGAAGTAGGCGTCGGTCATCTGCGCGGCGGACTTGAGCATCTCGCGTGTCGTGCCGTGGGCGCGCCCGATTCGGTCTGTGATTGATGATGACGGGGTTGGTGGTGGCGCGATCGCGAGCAAGCCCCGTCGCAGCTCGTCCGGCATCTGGTGTGGTAGGTGAGGTGCTGGCTGGCCTTGGCCTTGGGCGATGGCTTGCAGTTCCATGACGCCGCCTTCGAGCCCGCGGAACGGATGGCGCACGTCGAACGTGAAGCGCAGGCCCTGCATGAGTAGGAACTCGGGCGCAATGACGTCTTCGGTTGATGTGTCGCCCGGGATCCCATCTGCAAATTGTCGCAGAGACATATAATAATTATCTGTTTTGGTCGCGACGAACAGCGCGCACGTCATGATTGATTTGGGGTGGTAGATCATAGGCGAATTGCTCAGGTAGAAGCGGCGAAGATATTGAATCGCGGTGGCCTATAGCAGAAAGAAAGAGAGAGAAGAGACTGTCAGTTTAACAGGAATCCAAATAGCTCATTTGAGACTAACGTACCCGGACCATGGTCGGTAGTGGTGGCTTGTAGGTATCCCCCAGCTCCAGTGTCTTCTCACAGTAATATCGCACCAGCACGAGCTCCTCTTCGGGCGTCAAGCACTCGATATTTGCTTCCTCGTTCGGTTTGCTTTCGCTCTCGCTGCCCGGCTGTGGTGTCCCCGAGGCGGAGGATGCAGTTGATTGTTGGGCCTCGCGGGCTCTGCGTCGTACGCGCTCGCTGGCGATAGCATTCGTCGTCGCCCGAAGAGATTGTAGTGAGGCATTTGTAAATGACCACAGCCGAAACTGGGAGGAGGTGCGATAAATGTCGTCTTCGATCATGGCGATGGTGAGAAAGGAAGAGGGAAGGGTCGAGAGCCCGGCGTCACGCAACGTGGGGATGTCCGCAGGCCTCCTGGGAACGGGTCCTGCTAATATAATTATAGCACGTCCACTGCCTAGGTAAGACCCGTGGATGGCTTCAATAAGAAGAAGAATATAGGCTTGATGAATAGTGCAGTAGTTGCACAGGTCAGTTTGTGCAAGGAAGAAAGATGAGGCGGATGCCTTTGCTTATCGATAACAGCTTCATCTCTATATTCGCACCAAATATATACAATCTTGGACAAAGTAACATCCTCGATTTGCTGCGGACCAATACTGCCACTCGAATGTAAAAGCCCAAAAATGCACATATTCCATTATTTCATCACGATTGTTTACTCTCCCAAAAGTCGTGCAGTGATATCACCCATAGCGCCCTCTTCCAGTTGGTAGTCCTGGCCTCCACGCCGGTCAATGCGAACTTGATGGAAGGCGGTCACAACCCGATCCACATCAAATCCCATACCACAGAAGCGGTCGACCAGGTCTTTGTTGTATCCATCGTACCTGTCGAGGCATGAGCATCTGCATGGAGTACTTTGCGAGTTACCTACTTGGCCAGATTCTCGCGCCCTGCGCCTTCCGGCACGTCATCTATGCCACCTCGACTGCCCTCTCCGGCTTCATTCTGGGGAGCACCGGCATAGATAACAGCCCATTCTCGCGCCACACGCTCAAACTCTTTCGGCTTCCGCAGGAGCATATTGGCGACCTCGGCGTCTTGAGGATCCTTGGGTTCCGGGGTGCTGAGCAGGGATTGCAAAGAAAGCAGGGAAGATTTGATAGTCAGGACTGGAGACCAAGCACTGGCGAGCGTATCGAGGCAAATCGCACCCTGCAGACTTTCATGAGCTGGCAAGATCGATTGTTATTCCACTGGAGGAGCCACTGACCGTTTGGCTGCTGACATTCGGGTGCCACACTTTGGTTTCGAATTTCATCACAGGGGGTCGGAAAGGGTAATCTATTGGAATCTTGATATCGATGTTGTAGGTGCCGCCTTCGTATGGTGTACCGGGTGGTCCTGGGAAGGAACCTCGAAGGTGTGTGACATCATCTTCGTCGCCAATGGGCTCTGCCTTAATCTGAGAGTGGGAATCGGCATAGATGTCTGCCATTTCCTTCCCAACACGACGCATACGGTTGCTCGCCATGGTGATTTGTGGACTCAATCAAAGTGCGATATTGGCGATTTGCTGTCGCGTGCTCGGTTGTGGAGTATAGCTTTCCTTGCTCTATAGAACGTCGTACAAGATCGGCTATGAGGTGACCAAGCGACAAGTCTTGAATGGGAAAGAACCAAGAACAAGACTGGCGATAAATCCAGTAGCTCAGCTATGGAGGGGAACTATGAGGGGAGGATCAGCGTGGGTAGCAGCCTTAGATCAAGGGCCCCAGGTTGACTCGAAGACGCCAGTAAAGATTCGCATACCAAATATTGGCTCAAACAAGCAACTTCTCTTGCTAGGACCAGTCCGAACTCGAATTGTTCTGCTTGTTTCCGAGGCGAAGTGGATGTGGGAGCTGCAAATGTGTTCAGGCAGCAAGGCAGAGATGACGCATTGGCAGCCTGAGGCCCTAAGGTCACGTGTAGCAACAACAGCTTCCAGCTCGCTGAGCCCCGAGCCTCACCACTGCATCTGCATTGCCAACCCATTTCTTCCATCCCCTTCTTCCATCGTCATCCCGACACCTAGAGCTTGGGACTTACGCTATTTTTATTATTATTGCAACTTTACCGTCGAGACTCTTGATTGTGTCTCTGTCACTGGCTTTCAAACATGGTTAGTGCCTCGTTCCCGGTCTTCCGTATTCGCAACCTGCTGACATGGTATCGAACAGGGTAATCAACAATCTAACATGGGTGGTGGCCCTGGTGGCGATGGACGCGATGACAAGGATAAGAAGGTAAGCTCCTAACAGCCCTCTGCTCCGGAGACCTGAATTAAGACCGCGTCATCACACAGAAGGACAAGCCTAGATACGAACCTCCTCCGCCGCCCACCACCCGCGTTGGACGTAAGAAGCGCAAGGCTGCTGGCCCGAGTACCGCCGCGAAGCTTCCCGACATCTATCCCACGTCGCGATGTAAGCTACGGTATCTTCGAATGCAGCGGGTTCACGACCACTTGCTGCTAGAAGAGGAGTATGTCGAGAACATGGAGCGGATGCGCAAGGCCAAGGCCCAGGCGACTCAGGATCCGGTCAGCCGAGGCGACTTGGATGTGATGGATCGGAATGCGGATGAGAGAAGCCGAGTTGACGACATGCGAGGCAGCCCGATGGGGGTTGGCAACCTGGAGGAGTTGATTGATGACGATCATGCGATTGTTTCGAGCGCCACAGGGCCCGAGTACTACGTCTCCATTATGTCGTTCGTTGACAAAGATCTCTTGGAGCCGGGCGCGAGCATTCTTCTGCACCACAAGTCAGTTTCTGTCGTCGGTGTATTGACTGAGGAATCCGATCCCCTTGTTTCAGTGATGAAGCTGGACAAGGCACCGACTGAGTCGTATGCCGACATTGGTGGTCTCGAGTCCCAAATCCAGGAGGTCCGCGAGGCCGTGGAGTTGCCGTTACTACACCCCGAGCTATACGAAGAAATGGGTATCAAACCACCCAAGGGTGTGATTCTCTACGGTGCTCCAGGAACTGGAAAAACGCTTCTGGCCAAGGCAGTTGCCAACCAGACTAGCGCCACCTTCCTTCGCATTGTCGGCAGTGAGCTGATCCAGAAATACCTGGGTGACGGCCCGCGCTTGGTCCGTCAGATCTTTCAAGTCGCTGCCGAACACTCTCCTTCGATTGTCTTCATTGACGAAATTGATGCCATTGGAACCAAGCGGTACGAGTCCCAGTCGGGCGGTGAACGAGAGATCCAGCGAACCATGCTGGAACTGCTCAACCAGCTGGACGGATTCGATGACCGTGGCGATGTGAAGGTCATCATGGCCACCAACAAGATTGAAACCCTGGACCCTGCTTTGATCCGACCTGGTCGTATTGACCGTAAGATCCTGTTTGAGAACCCGGATCGTAAGTGCAAGCTCTCAGTACATCTTATCCGATCTATTTGCTAACAGCCTTATAGAAAACACCAAGAAGAAGATCTTCACCCTGCACACGTCAAAGATGTCCCTCGGCGACGATGTGGATCTGGACGAATTCATTAACCAGAAGGACGATCTCTCGGGTGCGGATATCCGAGCGATCTGTACTGAGGCTGGTCTGATGGCACTGAGAGAGCGCCGGATGAGAGTGCAGATGGACGACTTCCGTGCCGCCCGAGAGCGCATCATGAAGACGAAGCAGGATGGTGGTCCCGTGGAGGGACTGTACTTGTAAGCGCTGGTGATCGCTCGGCAATGGCTACAATCATGCCAAGCAATGTCTGCGCTGGACCTCTACGAGGCTGGTTGTGTATTTTAATGATAAGGGAACCCGTAACACTGATTGAGCCTGCATCAATTGATCGATATATGCCTTGGATTATTTGCTAAAAATGTAGTATTGCTAGTTCTAGTTGTGTCACGCATCTCACGACGCCGAAGTTGGAGACTGTGGATGACGTTGGTGATCGTCGTGCAAACACTGCAAACAAGCTCAGGTTGATCAAGTCCGCGCCGGCTGCAACATTTGCGTTGTTCAACCTCTTCACAATGGACGGGTTCGATGAAGAAGCATTCAAAAAGTTCTTTCCTTCTAGCTTTGGGAAGCAGGAAAAAGGCGTCGATGTCGACTCCCAGGTCAATCGCACCAAGCGAACCGAGGTTTCAGCGCAGCCGAAACCACTCGAGGACGATGAGCGAGACTTAACCGCCACAGCATCTGCGCCTACTGGATCGGAAGAGAACCGAGACGAGGACGATGACGTCTCAGATGATTCGGACGACGAGGACGAGTTTCCCGTATCGCACGAACTCGTTGTGAAAACACATGAGCGCGCCGTGACGACCATGACTGCGGACCCCTCGGGAGCGCGGCTTATTACAGGCTCTACTGATTGTACCCTCAAGCTTCATGACTTTGCTTCAATGACACCCTCGACCATCCGCGCATTCAAGTCCGTTGATCCATCGGCCAAGAAGCAATCGGCGGCGCAGGACACCCACGCCGTTAACTACGCCGCCTTCAACCCACTGTCCCCTAGCCATGTGCTAGTTGTCTCTGCGACAGCACAGCCCCGTATACTCAGCCGAGATGGTGACACGTTGACGGAATGTGTGAAGGGAGATATGTATTTGCGGGACCTACACAATACCAAGGGACATGTTTCGGAGGTGACCAGCGGTGCCTGGTCTCCTTCCGACTATAACCTTTGCGCAACTGCCGGGAGTGATAGCACGATACGCATCTGGGATGCCAACGTGGGTCGGTCGCAGAAGGAAGTGATTGTCCATAAATCGAGAGTGGCTGGGTCTGCTGGTCGGACCAAGATGACTGCTGTCGCATGGGGCTCTCCGAAACAGGGCGGAGCTGATGTGCTGGTTGGCGCCGCTCTTGACGGAAGCTTGGTGATGTGGAGTGGAAATGGACCTTTCACGCGGCCAAGCGCTGAGGTTCGAGATGCTCATATTCGGGATACGTGGACCAGCGGGCTGGATATCAGCTCGGATGGCAGACTCGTGGTGAGTCGCGGTGGTGATGACACTATCAAACTCTGGGATACCCGCAAGTTCAAGACCCCGATCACCACCGTTACACATCCCTCGACTTCTTTCCGCTTCCCCACCTCTAACATTAAGTTCTCGCCAACATCTGCGAATGTCATAACGGGCTCGGAAACGGGCCATCTGCATATCCTCAACCCGGCCACGCTGAGACCAGAGCTTGTCACTCCCGTGACGCCAGGGTCGCCAGTGATCACTGTGCTCTGGCACGAGAAACTCAACCAAATTCTCACTGGCTCCGCCAATGCCGAAACCCATGTCCTCTACAATCCGACCATGTCGACGAAAGGTGCCGCCCTGGTCATGTCCAAAGCACCCAAGCGCCGCCATGTGGATGATAATGCGGCTCTCACCACAGATCTGACCCAGGGGCTTTCGGGCGACTCGGTCGTGGTCGGCTCCAACGGCGTCCCGCATTACAGCTCGGCGACCTGGTCGGCCCGCCATCCGAATGTTGGCCTGACAGCCTCTGGACGCTCTCGCGATCCCCGTCGCCCGCACCAACCGGCACAAACACCCTTTGCCAAGTCTCAGCCAGATGAGAAGCACATCCGCGAGAATATCCCTCTTAGTTCTATGCGTGATGAGGATCCTCGAGAGGCGCTATTGAAATATGCCGACAAAGCTGAAAAAAACCCTATATTCACCAAGGCGTATAAGGAGACACAGCCCAAGGCAATCTACGCGGAAGTGAGCGATGAGGAGGAGGAGCGAGGGCCAGAGAAGAAGAAAGCGAGGCGATGATTTGACTGTTTAGTGTTTCTTGTATATTAAACCATCTATGATCATCCGCTGGCCGCGATTTGGGGAACCCTCACGGGGTTTTCCGTTGATCTCTAGGCAGATACCTTTCCCTCGACTTTGGGTAGTCTCGTAGCGCAATCAAAATAGCTACTGCAAGCTCGATCTCACCGAAACAAAGCTGGTCTCCTTGCATGGACTGAGGAATGTCCCCTCCTTTTTCGCTACTGCATGATGTCCAGTCGATCTCTGTACCCAAAACACCAATGACACCGATGGGCATCGCCGCATGAGCTTTGGTCTCGCGCCAAATCGAGCCTGAGCGCAGTTGCACTTGCGTTGGTGCGCCGTTGGAGGCGGCTCGAGTGCGAGGAGCGCATGTGCTGACATGATCATCGCTCTCTCCGCTCGACATCTCCGACCATTGCCGCTCGGCCTTCTTTCCATCTCGTCTTGCATGCGCTTGTGGTGACTGTTTCTTGCGAGAACCTTTGCCTTATCTAGACACCGACATGCAGCTTTCCACGACCTGATCAAATGCTGACCATCGATCCCCGGGCACATCTGAACCCATAGCTGCTGGAGAGCCGGGGGGTTCTGGGGAACTAAAAGTTGAACGTCCATCGGTTTCCCCGGTGGATTGCAGACTAGAACCCAGTCCTTGGGTGCTTTGTTTGCACTCTACGCGATCAAATGGACTCATCGCAGGAGTCGTTGGTCGCAGGCCTGTTTACCTCCCTGCTCGCCTCGACCGTCGCGCCATCATCAACTCCGCACCTCGCCTCCTACACACATCCGCCCTTTGCAACATCCTCTCCGATCGCTTCGGATCGCCCGCATCATGGTAGTGGGAAAAACGAAACAATCCGCGAGTGGTCCTCACTGATCGGCATCGTGACAGCCTTGATCGGCAATATCCTCATCTCATTAGCCCTCAACATCCAGCGCTACGCGCACATTCGCATTGCGCGTGAATGGGAACACGAGAAAATTCAAAAAGAGACCTATTGGAGACACTCGGATTCCGGCTCAGGGACGGCGAATCCGTACGGGACTTTAGGAGATAACGGCACTCGCATTGGGTTACAAAGGGGAAGGCCGCGTGAACAAGGCCGACACTCTCAACGCGCTGGTTTCGAGGCTTATCGCGACAGTGAAGAGGGCACCGATGGACGAATTGATGTCGCGGAATCACAGAACCAACACCGCGGGTCTTTTTCGTCTGACGCGACAGAGCGCCCCGAGAACAAAGATGCTGTCCATGGGCACCGCAAGTCCTACCTCCGATCCCCCTACTGGTGGGTTGGCATTGTACTCATGTGTGTGGGCGAAACGGGCAATTTTTTGGCGTACGGCTTTGCGCCGGCGTCCATTGTGTCGCCTCTGGGCGTGGTGGCATTGATATCGAACTGTGTTGTCGCGCCGTGTCTACTCAAGGAGAAATTTCGCCAACGTGACTTCTGGGGTGTGCTTGTCGCCATCGCTGGCGCAGTGGTGGTCGTGCTCAGTGCCAAGTCGTCCGAGGACAAGATTGGGCCCCATGATATCTGGGTGATGATCACGCGATGGGAGTTCGAGCTCTACCTGGGATTGACTATCTCACTGATCGTTGGTCTCATGTGGGCAAGTTACAAGTATGGCCCGCGCTCGATTCTCATCGATGTCGGGCTTGTTGCGCTGTTTGGTGGATACACAGCCTTGTCTACAAAAGGTGTTGCGTCGCTGTTGTCGTATACGCTGTGGCATGTTATCACTTTTCCGATCACCTATCTTCTTGTTTTCATCCTTGTCTTCAGCGCCTTGATGCAGATTCGCTATATCAATCGTGCCCTTCAGCGCTTCGATTCTACGCAGGTCATTCCGACTCAGTTTGTCCTGTTTACCCTTTCTGTCATCATTGGCAGCGCGATCCTCTACCGGGATTTTGAGTCGATCACGGCTGCTCGCGCTGCGAAGTTTGTCGGCGGGTGTTTGATGACTTTCCTTGGGGTTTATTTCATCACTAGTGGTCGAGTTCGCGCCGATGACGAGTCTTCTTTCTCCTCCGATGACGAAGAAGAATCGATCGGTCTTTTGAATGGCGAAAGATACCAGGATCGGGTCGACTTGTCTCCCCCTGGTCAACAGTTGCGGACCCAGAAGGCTCTACGAGCTGCTCCGGAAGCAGAAGATGTTGATCAGTCACCTTCCGGGTCTCTCCTCAGCCGTGGCATCGAGGGGATTGATGATCACCAGCCTACACCAAGAGGCGTTCTCTCTGCGGCGCCTTCTTCCCCCGGTGGCTCATTGACGGCCGAATCCACTCTTTCTGCGGCTTCGCTCGATCACACGTCGCCACTGCGGCCCCCATCCCGCATGTCGAACCCCTGGGCGAATTCCCATGATGACTCGGCCATGTCCAACACCCAGATTACCCGCCCCGTTACTCCTCCGGGTCAGGCAGATGACGCTGTCCAGGCCTCAACGGTTCTACTTCGCTTTCCCCAAGCCCCTGGCTTAGAGGAAACCCCAGAGGCAAATGAGGAGGCTGGCCTTGGCCGACGTGCATCAACTCCTTTAATAACCCATCCAAATCATCTCGCCGGCCGACATCACACCACAGGGCAAACCCCAACACGACATGCATTCCGTGACTCGATCTCCAACCGATTTTCACCTGGCCCACTTCTCCCCACCCTTTCGGCCGGTTTCAGTGCCGTGGTTGCCGAGTCTCTTCGACGCGGGGAAGGCAGTCCCTTGAAAGACCGAACCCGGCGTAGACTCGGCCGCCGCAGACAACTTGAGGGGGCTTTCACAGATGATGCCTTGCGGTATCGAGACGGAGAGGCTGGGCCCTCTGGTGTCGATGGCGACGGCCACGATACCCCGCTTACGCTTGCCAATGCTCGACTTCAGTCCGCCACAAGCTTTGCCGCTACTCCCGCGGAGGCCGGCCGTTCCACCCCAGCTCTTGCAACGGAACTCTACGCTGCACCTGCCCAAAAGTCAGATGACGATATTACCCGCCTGCGCAGTCTTAGCGACTCGTGGAGCGGTGGCCTCGCATGGTTGGGCGGTGCTCTGCGCATGAACCCGCATAAGAGTGTCGATAGTGTTGCCGCCACGCAGGACACTCCGAGCCCACAGAATCTGGAGACACAGTCTTCTCGGGGCAACCATGACCGCCCCGATGCTGACACCGAGACAGACGCTCGGCGGTAGGTGTACAACAAAGGACAAAGGACGTGGTCATCCCTATTCGCAATAGGGCCGTGCATGGAGAGTGGCTGGGTCACTCGATCTATACATACACCTTGCCTTTCTTCTTCTCTTATTCTGTGCCGTCGCATTTTCAAATTCTTCTTTCTTGTCCTTTTCATTTCTTCATGGGATACCGATCATGTTGGCATTATTGGGTTGTAATGGGCATTGCATTCTGCGGGTATACCATTAGGCAATTTTAATATCTTCTTTTTTTTTCTTGGGAGTTTTGTTCTTTTACATGTCTTTGATCTTACATTTGGTGTGCGTCGGTCCAGTGCCTATCTTTGTATAGAGAACCTCTCGAATCAGACCAGTTTCATGAAACCAAGACCTCAGTCACTAGTATTTATAGTCGTAGCAATTCCTAAAAATAGGACATTCACCTCGGTCTTTCTCAAGTGACATCATGTAATAATGCTAAACGCCGAGACATACATACCCAAGAGCATAAACTCCCCATAAGCAGTACAAACCATATCTGCACCCTCATCCAAAATGACAACCATCCTCGACACCCACGCTAATAATCCTTTGAATGTCTTCTCTATCCCCCTCGAAGCCTTTCTCACTAGCTCATCGTCCCCTGCTAGGAAGCAGATAGCCGTCCACATCGTCGACTTGGTTACCACCTCTTCAGACCCTGCCCACGCCCTTTGGAAACTCTGGGACGCTTTCTTCACCGCCGTCGTCAACGCCGATTCATACCAAACCCTCCTCGCCCTCCTCGACACCCTACGCGCGCAGCCGCCAACACAGCCCAACAAAGTCCGCGTAGGGTCTAATGCCCTCGGTAGCTACATCAGCGCCGAGGGAAAGCTACACTGGGAGACCTTGCCTCGTTTCAGCGCGCAGTGGCACGACGTGCATGACATTCTCGAAGCCAGACGCGACTGGGACGGCGTGCGAGATGCGGCCCCGGGAGATCACACCACCGCCACGAAACTAAGTAGCCGTGTCGCCGAGTACTATCTCCGCTTTTGTAGTTTTTCAGCCGCGCTGCTGAAAGCCACGAACGGCAGTGAAGAGAAAGGTGGGGTACATCCTATATGGGTCTTTTATGCATGCCGTGATGTACTGGAGTATGCGCGACCCAGACCCCAGGCCCACGATTATCAACCGAAGGCGTACACAATTCCGTGGGAGGAGGTCTGGGCGCTGGATGTCCGGGTTGCGGCAACCTGGGTACGAGATGGGGGCCGGGCGCTGTGGGAAGTGGGTCATGAAGAGCTTCGACGGCACTGGGCGGCATCCCTGGATAGTCAAACGGAATTGTGGCTGAGGGATGACGGTTTGACGGTGGAGCGGTGGTATTTCTGGGAAGGAAAACTGCGGCATCTGAGTATCGAGGCGGGAATACTGGACTTGGAGACGAGGGGTGTGGTTGGCGAGGCTGCTGAAGTGGTCAGCGATCTACTCCGTACTGGGGCAATAACTCAACCCCTAAGTCTTAAGAGATAATTACCCTAGGCGACAACAATGAGCAATGTCAAGGTTCGTACCATAAATCACCAAGTCCATCCTAATCTCACTTGGCGACACTATATTCCTAACGGGGTAAGTTCTAAATGCGATTGGCGTCGAATAGCCTAACCCTAGTTCCACTGATGTACATAGGTCTATATCGATGTTATATCAAAGCAATGTATTAGAAGAGTTGTATCTTCAACCCTCCCTACTCCATTGACATCTAAAACACTAGCAAAGAGTTTTGATAGCGATTCTCTTCACTACTTCCTACTTCCTACTTCCTTGCTTACTGCTATCAATCCTGGACCCTTGGGTCCTCCGCCCCCGGCCCCCAAAGATCTACAGGCTAAGCGATTTATTCTTCAGTGAATAATAAAGTGACCGTGGCCCCCCCTTTTATTTCTTACTGATTTATTTATATTTTCCTGCCATCTGTTCTCGATCCTTCAAATTCTGACTGACCCCTAGTTCTACTAGGTCGGGCGATTTATTAGTGAATAATGAAGTGAATGTGTCCTTTGTTCAAGAAAAAAAAATTTCTTGAACGCTCTCCAACTCACCAGCACCATGCGGTTTATACTGCTGGAGACATTCTCCAGCATACTATTGTTCCTCTCTTTACTCGGAATCATCACCACTCCTGGACTCTGCTCCCCTGCTCCTCGAGGCTTGGGTTAGTAGATAGATTGTTATCATAACTATGAAAATTTGGATACTAATCGCTGCGTCTTTCTAGATATACGATCGACATCTCTCGAGAATCGTGCTTCCGATGATTACAACGAGATACTTCAGGATCGAAAAAGGAGAGGCGTACACGCCTACGGTACGACTATAAACAAAATCAACCAGATGGCGGGCGATCCGGAGCGAGACTATGACGATCGTCACTACTGGGCCCGGGAAGAAAAAGGTCAATACATCAAAGTTGCTGCCTCGTCGAACGCTTTTCGGCCTCCCTTAACGCGTGCTTTTTGGGTGGAGATCCGAATTTCTAAGAGCCGCGGATCTCTTGATTTGGACGCTAGATGGGGCGATGCCAAAAAAGCAGGCATGAAGACCCAGAAACAATTCCTGAACTTTTGCGCCGGAGCCGTGATTTATGCCTGTGACAGGAAACAAGTGCCGTCCAACAGTATCAAGACTGTAAGGGTGCGATATTATGATGATTTTGAAGCATCGGTCCTCCAAAAGCTTCAAAGAGGATTGGAGAGGGATCGCACAATCAAGAGGGGTGGGCGAAAGGACGAGGAGTTTCTTGTGTTGCTCGGTGGGTCGGCTGGGACGATTATGAGCGCGATCCGCCCACCAGCGCAGAGATTCCTCAAGGGAACGCACTCAGGAAACCAGTGGATGCCTGCCGCGATGAATTCCGAGACGATTTTTTATCCTGGTGGAAATCAAGAACCGTATTGGGTCTTCGATTTTGGAGGTGCACCTCCACCAGAGGCTCAATGCGATCCGCCACCGTATTTGGATCCGCCGCCGTATTTGTCGTCAGATCCGCCGCCGTATACTGGGCCTGCATGAGTGGTTGATTTGTGGCGTGGTTTATGTGCTTGTATTTCTCTGCAAGATATCCAATGGATGATTGTTTACTACTGTAAACATGTTGTTTCTGTAGGTGGGAAATCGAGGCATCAGCAGTACTGCCTATAGTCCGATGTCAGCTGGATTTAGCCGGAATGGCCAGACATGCTGTGGCAATTTACGGTCATATATTCTATACATCAAGTGTTATTCGGCTGTTTGCTAGAATCCCTGGACTCTGCCAGGTGGACTGGATGATTGGCATCCCAAGACAAATGTTCAGCAAAGAGTAGAAATGAAAACGGTGAAAGTATTAATATTATAGAAAAGCTCTACTTGTATCATTTGTATCGATGCTCTCTTATTTTGTCTTCAATTCCATTCTGGCTTGTTCTTCTCTACTTTTCTCTAAAGCATTTCGTCCAAGGAACAATACTCGATAACCAGTATGAGATCGGATATAGCTACGTCAAGGGTCTGCAGAGCAAGAATGTTTCATCGATGGTCAAGCATTTCGCCGGAGTCAGCAGCCCCGAGCAAGGTCTGAACACTTTGCGAACAACGTAGGGTATTGTTTATTTTAACACGTGGGCAATTGGCTAACTAGTTAACGATGTAGCTGGGATGCCCCTTCAAACGTGCCATTATTGATGGCGGTGCTTGGTCCATTATGACGGCGTACCACTCGTGGGTTTTGTGATTGACCATGAACCCGCTTGTCCGGACTTCCTGACTTCTTGTTTTCACTAGATACGACGGGATTCCAGCTGTCTCCCACCACCACACCCTCACAGACATTCTGGGAGAAGAATGGGGCTACCACTACGTTGTCATGACAGATGCCGGCGGCAGCGACAGGGTGTGCAGCTACTTCAAGCTCTGAAAGTGACCCCCTCGACATGAAATCAGTCACCAAGCAGCTGTTGACCGCAGGGACGGATGTGGAAATGGGTGGTGGCTCCTTGTAAGAACTGACGTGAGATTTTCTGTCCACCGTGGGGACTAATTCTCATCTATGTATAGCAACTTCCAGAAAATCCCGGAGATGGTCAAATCAGGAAAGCTCGATATTGCAACCGCCAACACTGCGGTTTCTTGACTGCTTCGCGTCAAGTTTGAGATGGGTCTCTTTGAGAATCCGTACCCTGCCGTTAAGCTGGCTGGCAAGGGAGTTGGATCGAGAGCCTATTGTGCTGATGGAGAACCATAACGGGACCCTGCCCTTGAACAAGTCGGGAAATATTGCAGTCATAGGGCCGATGGCCCATGGATTCATGAACATGAGTGGTTTAGTTTCTTGTGTTGACAGTTGCTGGGCTGAGCACGTTCTCTAGTACGGTGGCTATGTAGTTTATAAGAGCCAGTGCCGAGGTGCCACTCTAGACGGTATCAAGGCCGCTGTCGGCAACAAGGCCCAGGTCCACTATGCCCAAGGACGCGAGCGATGGAGCAATGACCAGCTTGGCTTCGACGAGGTCATTGATGCGGCAAAGAAGCCCGACGTGGCTGTCGTGGTGGTGGGCACTTTGTTGCGAGATCAAATGGAGCTCTGGCAGGGAGTCAACGCGGCATAAGTGGCTAGCTTTTCTCCTTCCAGCAGAATCAAACCTAATCAGCAAGAAAGAATATTTACTAACGGATTCAAAAGAACTGGCGAGCACGTCGACGTCAATGTCCTCTCTCTCTCGTGGGTGCCCAAGGCCCTCTGATCAAAGCCATTGTCGACACGGGCGTACCAACTGTCGTTGTCCTCTCAAACGGTAAACCCATCACCGACACATGGCTTTCAAATACAACATCCGCTCTCGTACGGCAGTTCTACCTCTCCGAACGAGGAGGCAATGCGCTAGCCGATGTCTTGTTCGGGGACTACAACCCCTCGGGCAAGCTGTCCGTCAGCTTCCCCAGCTACGTCGGCGATCTTCCAGTCTTCTATGACTACCTAAACTCAGCGCGCTCCATCGGCGACTCGGGCCACGAAGCTAGCAACGGTACCCTTGTCTTCGGCCACCAATATGTCCTCGGCAATCCGACCCCATGGTACCCCTTCGGATATGGCAAGAGCTACTCGAATTTCAAGTATGGGGCTGTCTGGGTCGACCGCAGCACTGTTTCGGCGTCAGACCGCACAGTTACCGTCAGCGTTAATGTGACCAACACACACACACACACAAAACGCGTGACGGTACCGAAGTCGTGCAGGTATACATCTCCGATGATATTGCCTCTGTCGTGGTCCCGAACCGCCAGCTGAAGGGGTTTGAGAAAGTGGTGATTCCGGTCAAGATTGCGCATCTGGGTGTCTGGAATGCTCGCATGAAGTATGTTGTTGAGCCTGGCCGTTTTACTGTGCTAGTTGGCAGCAGTTCAGAGGATATCCGCGGGAATACAACGTTCACGGTCCGTTGATTGCGGAGAAAACAAAATTGGTCCCTGATATATTCTGTTTCTTCATGTTTATCAATATTGATTGAAGATAGACTGTCAATACGAAGCACCGAGTACGCAAATATCAAACTGGCAACTATCAGAAAATACTCAATATAAAATAGCCAGAATTTCAAGAGTCTCTTCACGGCTTGGTTAGACCAGCCCTAGGGCGATTTCCTGTATCTATCTCGGTCCACCAAGGGAAATTTGGCGGCCGCATCCTGCTCGAGCGAGGCAGTGAAGTTGGGCTTTCTCGCACCCACCCTTTCTTTCCGGCCCTTGGAAAATAAGAGCATATCAGCCATGAACCAAAGAAGAAAGGAATGAGAAATATAATTCCCACCAAACATGGATTTCCTTCAGTAACTGTTTAGGAGTAAGAATATCATTAAGGGGGGTTAAAAGAAACCCGTGAGACACCACAGCGAGTCAATAAAAGACAATAAACAAACATCTATAATAAAGCGAGACGCAAATGACCATTTAATTCTTCTTATCATAGGATGTAAGTTAAGGGAAGCTTTGGCCTATATTAGGGAACAAACGATTCTACGTTGGAACTCCATTATGATGGAACTGTGGCTGAGTTCTGAGGGATGAATTGTAAGCAACAGGGCGGGCTCAAGGAGACTAAGGGGTTCCAATGGATATTTTTTTATTTGCCGTTAATGGAAAAAGCAGGGCTATCTAAGTAACGTCCTGCCTCAGCCCGAGTGCCTACTGGCCCCCAATATAGGCTTGTATCCACTAGAAGGGGGCCCGGCCCCTTTCGTAGTCAAGACTTCAGGGTTACATACCTTTCTTTGATCTAAGATATAAAGTAGAGCGAGGCTTTGCAATGATCTGTGGGTGAACTTTCATTTTATTCTATATCAAGTTATCCATTCAACTTGTATCTTCGCTGGCCTCGCTATCTCTACCGCTACCGCGTGGATATCCTCTATTGCTCTTTGATCATGAAGCTCCTCAACCTGCTTATCGTTTGCTCTATGGCTGCCCTCGCCAATGCAGCAGTTCTAACAGAAAGATCCTGCACCGCCCGTATGTATATCAACCAACTTTATCTCATAGTGGTTGCTAATGATTTATAGATCACGAACCATGCTATTCTAGTGACGAGTGCTGCGGGAATATGTATTGCGACTCTCTCTCTAAGGACGGCGCCATTTCTGAAGAGATTTGCCTCAGCCCCTCTTAGAGGGAGATCTATATTCAGGGCTTATGTATATGTGGTACAACCCAAATAGTGCAGTGGTGAAACCGGTGGTTTTATTCGGCGTGAAACTGTTTCGTTTCTATCTACCTGATCTTTTAGGTCAAGGGTCATGGTTTTTCTCATATCCATTCTATACATAGTTGGGTCATCTTCACTTATAAGACTATGCCATATGATTCCCCTATTTTGGTCATTTCTATCGGGTTTGTATTTTTATACTAGATAATGCTCTCACTAACGACCCCCTTAGCCTGTACCTACATACTCTACTGTTGACCGGAAAGAACCCTAAAAAATGCCTGTGTTTTTAGATACATAGTACACTTAACTGCTGGAGATTCCCGAAGATTTTGGATCATGTGTGGTCTCTATGGATAGACCATGAATTCCATGGTCCAGTACGGCAAAGGGTATTAGTTTGCTTCCGTTCTTTTGGTTTATACACGCGTACGTACGTCAAGTCAATCCTAGGAATTAATATGAATGGTTTAGGTCAACTACTCGGAACATAGCTACTCTTGTACTCAGCTCGCATAGTCAAGTCATTTCTCCCGTTCTAACCAAGATCTCCAAATTCAGTTCCGAGGTGTACAAAACCTCACTGCACAACAATAGATGGATACAAAAAGCTCGATTTCTAAGATGTGGTGCATCCCCCCATAGATTCGTCATCGTCCTTCTTCAGACATCCTTCAGCGGCGTCGCTGTCCGCACATCCGATATTTCCAGAACACTGCATAGCGCCGATATCTCCACCGGTGGTGCTGTCGGCACCGGATCTGAGATAGCACCATGTTTGTGAAGACTTGTCGGTCACAGGATGTTTGGTGGGGGTTCCATCTCTGCCACCATCGGATGCGGTGCAGAGAGTCTGACACTTTTTGGCAACGCATTGAATTTCAGCGTAGCCTGCATATTGTATGTTAACTTTCGAGGCACACGAAGATAACAACCGGCTGTTGGAGACAAGAAAAACAAGCACCGCAGTCACTCACTAGTAGACGCGAGGGCAAGGATCACGGCCCCAATGGCAAAGTTGAGCTTCATAGTGGGAAAGGGATGTATATGTTCAAACAGAAGAAGGTTCTAGTGAAAGTAGAGTAGTAGGATTGGCATTGCAGAGGGCAAGAGCGATCGTTTTATAGATTTCTCCCTCGCCACACTGACCAGCCCAACATACCCCATGGGGCGTACTATGGGCCTACCCTGGGGACCCTAACAATCAAAGGAATATCTCAACGTCATAATAGGGCAATAATCTAGAGTAGTTGTTGGGTTGGTCGCCTATGGTGTTACTATATTGTACATGGCCTCACTCCAACAGAGTAACTAGGCCGGAACGATGACGATTTTGCTTTTTTGGGGGATAATGGGTGGCCAAGCCGCCAACCGCATAATGAGCATTCATATATGTATGGGCGAAAGGACCCCAAATATCTCAAAGGATGATAGAAGTTTCCGAAAAGGGCAACGAATGGGCCAAAAACAACAATCTGGAAGACAGCCCGAGTATCAAGAGGGGGGCAAAATGGACGTGGCGGAGCTCGACGATATGGATTCATCGCAAAAATACCTCACCAATAGGAAGTAGATATAGAGTGGAGAGAAAGAAAGAGCAGAAGGGCGAAAAATAGCAAGGAGCTGTAGCGGTAGTTAGTACGGCAGCAAAGAGCCGGAATCACAATGGCCCCGGGAACACTGTACAACCTTAAATAACCACTTTAGCTTACCTAGGTATAGAATCACTTCTTTTTGAAATTCACACTCCTATAAATTGTTTTATTTGATTAATATACCAAATATACAATATAAGGGCCTAGGGCCGCGCCTATCCCATATAAATTCTTACTCCTTCAGTTAAATTTGGTAAAAGGACGGTTTATAGAATGTTCAAAGAGTATGGGGCAGGAAGATCTCTTGGCTAAACTACTTCCTATATAGGAAAAAACTTAGGGCCTTGCTACTGTAGCGCCCCCAAATCCTTTCTCTGTTCGATCCCTTTCCGTCTTGCTTTCCTTACTTGATCGATAGGTTTTATACCTTGACAAGTATAATCCCGATAACGACTGAGTTTTTTTTTGGTTCTTTGTAATGTGAGTGAGTGTCGATGCCTTGGTTCGTGTGATATATAGCAAGGTGCAATGTGTTGCATTTTTATATTGCCCGTTAACTTCATATATCTTGTTTATTTAGTCCTCTACCTCGGTTCTTGCTGGCCGATTGCTGGTCAATAGTCGAAGATTGTATCCCGAGAAGCATAATCATGCAGATCTCAGTGTCATGGATGGTGAGGCGAATTAAATCATCATTCTGGACCTAGGCTGTGATGTAGAGAGTGATTATCTGCTGCGCGTCCGACGGGTATATATGACAACCTGACATATGGCATCGTGTTTCTAGTTTACGTTATAATATGGGATCAAGTGACAGCGGATCTAAAGAAGCTAGTGTAAATCCATGAGAGGACGTCATCGTGTTTTTCAGAAAACATACAGACCAGCGCTGCAAAGAAGTGAACTATATCATACTAATAGGACATGTGAATCAATCATTCATATCGTACATTCATTGCCCTATATAAAGCGCCAACGACAGTCCATCATAACTGCGTCTCCACGGAGATGGCGCACGGTGAATCGCTTGACCTCATAGCGCGTGGCTTAGCTCTTATGCCACT
This sequence comes from Penicillium alfredii, assembly GCF_028826965.1. NCBI lineage: Eukaryota > Fungi > Ascomycota > Eurotiomycetes > Eurotiales > Aspergillaceae > Penicillium > Penicillium alfredii. The sequence continues at coordinate 1,216,403 of NW_026622701.1, read as the reverse complement.
CTTACAAGGCTGGCACATCACTACAAATCCTAATGAGTACACTGCCTTTCAACGCCCGAGAAGCCTTGTCATCATTTGATATTGCTGCACGATCATGATGTGGATAATCATACAAAGAAAGACCAGAAAACATATGAATTGATGGTCAAGCTGCATTCAATTTCGTCTCCGTTGATTCGGATCAGGATGGCCCTCCCTCAAAGGTATGATTCAGGGTCTCAGCCTCAGGCTGTGGAGAGACTGGAGTTGGATTGCCAGGAGTTCCAGGAGGGTTGCTCTGACCGTCGCCTGAGCGCCCTTCTGCCCGTCGGGTTTTGGCGCCCTCCTTCAGTTTCTCCCAACGGTCTCGGTACCTTCCGAGGACGTTTTTCAACCTGTCATTCTCGCGACCGACGCGTTCCAGTTGCTGCTCACCACGTCGGACCACCTCCTCGAGCTCTCGGACTCGAGGATCAGACGAGGCCATCGCCGGGGCCGCAGAGAGTGTAGCTACTGGGGAGGTCGAAGTCGGGGAAGTCTGCGGCAAGTGATCAGGGGATCCAGCATGGTGGTGCATCGCTTTCAACGATTGCTGCAATGCCATGGATGACGACTGCGCATTGACTTCCCACATATGCAATCGCTTAGAAAGGGTATCGGAGAGGTGCTTCAGAGCTTGATTTTCCATCTGCAGCTCCTCCAGAGTCTTGGGGTTTTGGAGACTGGTGAGCTGGTCGGCAGTCCCTCGGCGTCCGTTGCGCGTCATGCTTTGCTGCATTTCGGGCGAAGATGGGGTTTCTCGGGCGTCCACAAAGTCATCATCGCCTTCATCGAGACTACCCCGGCGGGCTTCCTTCTCGGCTCGGGTGAGAATCCCTGCGTAGGACATGGTGCCACCCGTTGTGGGGACCACGTAAAATGATTCGGCTGGGTTGCCGGGACTAGTCCCAGACATATCCCGGATCGATCGTAGCGCTGCTCGCGAAAAAAGTCGGTTGACATCTGGCCCTGCCTGCCCACTTGAACGGTCTGGGGTTGCATGATGGCGATCCAGCTTTGTTTCGGCTGGGGACTTGCGGCTCGTAGTTCCGGCTCGTTCGGGATTCTCAGATCCCAGCGGAAGCCCCGCGAATGCCAAAGGCGCCGAGATTTTCGAAATGAGACCCTCAAATGTTGAATAGAACCGCTGAAAAGGCTCATCGACCGTCGGTTCCTTGTTCTTCCCTCGTCCGGGTTCAGTTGCGTCTGCAGGTACCACTTGCTGTGCGGTAATCTCTGTAGGACTAAGGGTGGGAGGAGACCACGGTTGTTTGGGCACGGACGGACGATGGTGCCGACTTTTGGTTGGGACATCTCGCAATCTCGACTCGCCGGTTTTAATTCGCGATGGCAGTTCGGTCATCTTTGCGCCCGCTTGGTGTGAAGAGAGGGTTGGCGAGACGGGCGATCCGCGGCGAGGATGAGACGGGATGCCGCGGGCGGATGCCAACTCGCTGGCGATGGAGGATGTTTCTCGACTGGGCAATCGAGGGTTCCCAGGTAGCCTCGGGGGGTGGCTTTGGGCCTCTTGACTGGAAGGGGTGGGCTTGGGAATCTCGGAATCGGTGGCAGATCGCTGGATCGCTCGGGTTAGGGGATCGGTTGATGCGGAGGGCTCAATCGTCGCACTCGCTGGGTGCTCATGCTGGAATCTCAGGATTTCTGCCAATTTCTTGTGATGATGTTCGAGTAATTGGAGAGTTCGCAGTGCCTGTGGTTCGCGGGGCGTGTCAGAGACGGACTTGTTCGAAGAGACCATCCAACAGCAGTGCTAGACTTACCTCGTTGTCGGAGCTGCGCTGTGCCGCAGTCGCGAATTCTCCTGCGGCCAAATCATGTTCCTCGCTGGCGGCCACAGGGTTGGACTTGCGGGTCTCCAGCACTGCATTTCGAGCATGGGTATGAGCCTTTGAAAGGTGTCAGAGAGAAGCCCATGATCTGCGCGACAGAACTCGTACCAGAGTCAGCGGAGCTGCTTCCATAGCTGTGGGGTGGTGAGTAAGAATCCAAAGGCTGCTCCAGTGTGTGAGAATGCAAAGGGAAGAAGAGTGACGCCACTGAGGAAATGCGGGACTAGCCGGGTCTCACCACCCACGTCCTTGAGGAGAGCAAGGTGCGACTTCCACGAAAGTAGACAAATCAGTTCTAGTCTCAGTCATCCAAGAAAAGCAAAGTCCCGTTCACGAAGGAAGCGACGAAAGCGTCCCATCCGCATTCTGGTGGAGCCGCGGGTCCGCCAAAGCTCGGGAGACTAAATGGCTACGTGGACGATCCAGTCTGCAATGAACCAAGATACTAAACGATACTGTATTATATATTCTGAAAATATCTGAAATAATCGTATAGAAGAAAGACGAATAAAACAACATAAAATAAAAGACACCTCAGGCTATACATTGAAATAGCACGGAAAGTACTCAGCCAAGAAGCCTCGGGACCCGCTTGTGCCTGGGCCCTGACTAAGTCCTCCCCTCTCCATCTCCAGGGGGATCTCTACCATCTCTCTCTTCTGCTACGCTTCTGTGATTTGGAAGAGACGGAAAGCCTTGAAATACCATGCAGTGGATACCTTAATGTCTTTCGATTAACTCGCCTTAATTCCGTGTTGCCTGAGCCATGGCCGACTCCTCATCATCCAGCCTGAATGGCGCCAGGTCGCGCCGCTCCTGGACCGTGTCGGCAGATTCAGAAGCCACGGAGAGTTCCAGTCGCAGCAATGGTCGACTTTCTATGGAATCCACTTCTGAAAGACCCAGAACACAGGGCGGAGAGGTTGCGGATCCCGGCAGGGCTGGCCCCAGCGGGTTCTCCAAGCTTCTCAATGCTCGGCGTCGGCGGAAGAAGAAACACCAGAAACAGGAGGAGGAGCCGGCAGTACCGGCAGTACCGGCATTGCCTCCTATGGAACACAACCCTCAGGAAACCTGGCCGACCGAATCTCGAGATGGCAACCAGGCAGCGGCCTCTTCTCATAATGGCAGCGCGGCGGCGCCTGATGGCGAGGTGATCACTTTACTCACCGATGACTCCGAGCCAGACAAGTATGCCCAAATCTTACCTTCCAACCGATTCAAGGGGATGGATACTGACTGGAGTGGTTCAGGACTCCGCCGCTCACCTCCCACAACTCACATTCGGGATTCTACACCTCTTCCTCTCCATTGATTAAGACGACTTCGGTAGATGCGACTGATACGGACGGAAGACATGCCGATACGGAATCAGCAATTAGCGGTCCTAGCGCGACGGGCTCGGAATCGAATCCAAGCGACCCCCCGAGGCCCGCGACACAACACAGCATGGGCCTGGACGTTCCTGCCGATGCGAGTGGGAAAAGACGGAGTGTTTCTCCGGGCAGACGTCTGAAGGATGCACTCAGCTCAGACAAGAAAAGCTCGAATGAAGACCCAGATCAAGCATCATTGAAATCCGGAGGGAGTAGAAATGGGCGAAGTCGGAGTTTATTTGGAAGCAGCAGACGGAACAGCTTGTCCTCGAAACGAATTCAAGCAAACCCGGAAGACCCCCCCCATGCCTGGACCCATTCGCACAGATCTCACCGAAGATAAACCTCGCTCTTTGGATGAGAGTCCCATGCCCAATACGCCTCCGCATACGGCCATCCCAGCGCCGGCTACTACTGTGACCCCTCCTACTCCAACAGAAAACCGCCCCTTCAACACTCCAATCCTGACTGATACTGTCACCGAATCTCCTGATTCCATTAAGGCCCCAAATTCGACGTCGTCAGGGGCCAACGTCAGCTCTTCAGGCAGCATCGTCTCTCATCGGCGGGTGCGCTCTGCCTCTGCAGCTCACGGCCCGAGCAAATTGTCATCTGTCACCTCGTTAACTCCCTTGGATGAAAACAACTCCCCCGGGTCGAGGAACGCCAGTTCCAACCAGCAAAATGGATTTTTCTCATCTGTGTTTTCTGTTGCTCAAAATGCGGCATCTTCGCTCAGTAACAGCCTGAACGGCCCCCAAAGAAACCGTGCGGGCTCCCAGCCGACGTCTCCTGCCATCGACAATGTTGAAAAATCCCAGACTGGGGCTGAAGGGACGGACAAGGCACCGGGCAACGACAACAAACCGGAAGATGGAAAACCATCTGCTGTGGAGACCCTTGGAGCTGGGGATCTAAACTTTAGTCACCTGGACATGGATGTGCCACCGGGTGAAGTGATTTCCACCACCGACGGCGCGGTGGTCACCAAACCCGAAACACCCTTTGACAAGCGCAAGAACGCAACGGTACACCGGCGAGATGAAGAGGCTGCCAAGCTCGAGGACCAACGCGCAGCGCGTGCAGTTTACATGGCCTACGAAAAACCATCGGCACCATCTTCGGTGGGTCCCTCGGCAGACGATGGACTGGAGCTCCAATCCACCATATCGCTTCCGAGAGATGGCACCATCACAGGCGACCACACGCCCCCAAGCGGTAGTATTCTTGACGGCGATTTGAGTAGTGGTATAAAACGCAGTAATAGCGTGCGCAGCCGACTCGCTAGGCGCCATCGGGGCTCGTCTGGCGCAACCAACTCAACAATTGGTGCTATCGGTGCCACCACCGCCAATGCCCTTGCACTCGGCGTCCCTGGGATGAATGCCAGTGCACCTCGGTTGACTGGATTTGCTGTTGCGAGCAAGAAGCGCAACAGAGACTTTCATCAGTTGTTTCGCAGTGTCCCCGAAGACGATTACCTGATCGAAGACTACAGCTGTGCTCTGCAGCGTGAAATCATTCTCGCCGGTCGCATCTACATCTCCGAGGGACATATCTGTTTCTCCAGCAACATTCTCGGATGGGTCACCACGCTTGTCATTAGCTTTGACGAGGTTGTGGCCATCGAAAAAGAGAACACAGCAATGGTGTTCCCCAATGCGATTGCCATACAGACCCTCCATGCGCGACATACCTTCCGGAGTTTGCTCAGCCGCGAATCAACGTATGATCTCATGGTCAACATTTGGAAGATTAACCATCCCTCTCTGAAGAGTTCCGTGAACGGCACCCGCGTGACCCATGGCACTGGGGACAAGACCGAGAAGGTTGGAGAAAGCGACTCCGAGAGCGATGTGTCCGATGAGGACGAGATCTACGATGAGGACGAGGAAGATGAGAATGCTGATAGCTTTTTCGAAGCCGGAGATGCTAGTGTCAACGCAAGTCAGCAATCGTTGCCAGCACGAGCGGGGCTAAGTCGCCAGACTTCGGGCCTGTCTATCAACCAGACAGCTGCTGCTACTAAACAGAACTCAAATGGCGACACCAAGAACGGCGATAAATCTGCCGCTTCCAAGGAGCCAGCGATTGACTTCCCTGGCCCGACTACACATGCAGCCACCGAGTATACGGAATCTAATGGCCAGTACGAAAAGGTCATCAAGGATGAAACGATTCCGGCACCCCTCGGCAAAGTCTACTCATTGGTATTCGGTCCAGCCTCAGGAGAATTCATGACGAAATTCCTCGTTGACAACCAGAAAGTCGGCGAGCTGCAGTTCGAGGGAACAACAAAGGGCCTGACCAACGAAAGCCGAATCAGGAAATATTCATTCATTAAGCCTCTGCCGGGCTCCATCGGGCCCAAACAGACCAAGTGTATCACTACCGAAAACTTGGATTTCTTGGATCTCGAGAAGGGGGTTCTCGTCACATTGACTACCCAGACCCCAGATGTGCCAAGTGGGAATGTCTTTGCCACCAAAACCAAATACCTTTTTACATGGGCTGCAGGGAACCAAACCCGCTTTCTCGTGACCTGCACTATTGAATGGTCGGGTAAGAGTTGGTTGAAGGGTCCCATTGAAAAGGGCGCAATTGATGGCCAAACGACCTATGGAAACGAGCTCGTCAAGTCTCTCAAGGTCGGCGTTGTTCCCCGCGGGCGTACCAATGGCGCTGCAAAGGGCAAAGGTCGGCGCAAGAAGGGCGATGCCGCAGCTCGAGATGCATCAGCAGCGTCCTTGAAGGCTGCGGTCGATGGCAACGCTGGACAAGCTGAATCCTGGGGGTTGCTTGAATCTATTCGCCCGATCCTTGAGCCTGTTGCCAGCATGTTGACCCCGCTGTGGAGTGGCAACATTGCGATCTTTGTCATTGGAATTTTGCTGTACATGGTTTTCTTCCGCTCGCCGTCGCCCCCGTCCACGCTCTCACATGACGTGGGCTGCCCTGGATATGCTCTGCCGCAACGATTGGCTGCATATGAAGAAATGTGGCGGCGCGAAGAAAGTGAGCTTTGGAATTGGCTCGAGGATCGGGTTGGCATGGATGGTATGGTTTTTCCAACCGTCCACCGATCGCCTGAGCCACACCCAAGCCGCAGATCTTCTCGGGTCAATGCAGCCGACGAGCGCGAGTTAGCTTCGCGGCTGCGTGAAGAGAAAGTTTCAGATCGAGAAATGGATCATGCCATTCGCACGACTCGCCAGCGACTCGACGTTCTCGAAGAAATAATCAACAAGCGCAAGGCCCAGTGGGAAGTCGAGGAGGAGCAAATCCGCCCTGAACTGTAAGGACTGGCCGTTGACACCTACAGTGTGCTCCATTCTCACCACCTTCCATCTACCTTCGACCTCATGACCTGCTTGGGTCTTCCTTTTCTCCACCACCATTATCACCGCATCACCTTGCGTTAGCACCAGGCTTTGATTGTTCTAAGCATTGTGCAACATATACCACACCACCACATCACACCGGGTATCTTTCATTTGTCCCTCTTCAAATTTTTCTGCGAGGGTCGTCTCGGGGCTTCAGCACTTTCTACTTCGGGGCTGAACCAATTACTATTTACCGTCCCTCCACATTCTTTCACAATTCTCTCCCACACTCCTTCATGCCAAACCTACCTTGACTCTCTCGGGACTCGGGTATGGAGATTGGCCTTTCTTTGCATGTACATGAGCGCCAACTGGTTTGTCTATACTGGACTTGAATTTCTTTTCTTTTCTTTTCCTTTTTTTTTTGCCTGTGATTGTGCCTTCAGCGTTCTTTCTTATTCTCTGCTTTCGTCGATCCTATTGTACAGCCTCGTCCGAAAACTTTAGCGTTGTTGTCCTGTTCCATTGGAAAGCCTTGAGGCGTTCTGCGTACTTGGTTGTCCGTTGATATTGTGTCGATATGTCAAGCGAATGCTGAATAGCATCTATCAATATATTCAATTCCTCAAATCGTTTCTTTCCCTCGTAGGCTAGTCTGTATGTACATGGTCAACCAAGCAATCTTTTCCTCACAGGGTATACCGGAATTCTTCATGACCCTCCAGAATAACTTCTTGCCGGTCAGCCTTGATGTTTTGCAAATGAAAGTGAGCACTCAAACCAACGACGAGGACTATAACAGCCAGCATCAGCCCAATGCTTGTCCAAATCCCCGGCAGATACCGCGGTGCATCTTGCGTGCGGAACATAATCCCACCCACGATCCCTCCCGAGCCCACAATCGTGGCACTCGAAAACGCCCGGCTCCACTGACCACGGATGTTGTTGGCCTGGTAGGTGAGCATAGACGGGAGGCTGCTATTGCCGCCTGCAGTCACCAAAATGCACCCTACGTACCGCACCGCCGCCGACGGGCCCCAGCCCATCAACGCCAGTCCACAGATAGCCACCCGCGAATTCACCACGATAAAGATGCCACGCATGCGGTATCGGTCGCCAATCCATGACTCGACGAACATAACTACTCCCGCTAGTGCGTACGGTGGCGCAACGAGGCACTGCGATGCACTGACACCGAATCCCATGCTCTCGTGTTATATGATCGGCAGGAAATACGCCAGCGAGTAGCGGTGTTGGCGAGGAAAGTCATCGCAAACGCCCACATCTTGGGGTCGAGCGATGGGCTCAGGAACTTGCTCCAGCTGAAGGCTTCCATGTCCTGATCGCCGCGGTCTTGCTGCACCCGCTGGATCATGAACAGGCATTCGGCGCGGCTGAGAGAACTCAACTGCGAATTGGATTTGTACGCATGGTCGGGGAAGTCGAGCAAAAATGCGTAGCAGAGTCCGCCGACGATGCATGTCAGAATGCCCTCGATGATGAATATCCACCGCCAGCCCTCCAGTCCACCCACGCCTTGCATCTGCGTCAGGCCGAACGCCAGGATCCCTGAGAAGGCTGAGGCTACCATGCCGATGATATAGTATCTGGCGTATCGTTTCTGCAGCTTGAAGCGCACATACCAGGTCGAGAGAAGGAGGATAATGCCAGGGAAGAAACATCCTTCAAAGAGATCCAGCAATAGACGCAGCGCTGTCATCTGCTGCCAGTTGTGCAAGAAACCGAGCCCGATCATCGTCCCACCTCAGAACAAGACTAGGCTTGACAAGAACCTTCGCGCTCCGAATTTGCGGATGATGGCTATGGCAGGCACCTGGCCCACGACGTCGGTGATGAAAAAGACCAGCACGGCTATGGACTACCGGCTGCCCTTGTTTAATTTCAGGTCCTCGTTCATGCCGGCAATCAATGCACTCGAGATATTGGTGCGGTCCATTAGACTGACGCAGGCTGTGAGGCCGCACATGGTGACGATGCGTTGGTCCACGCGCCCGACAATGCTCTTTTGTTCGTTGTCGGTGAACTGGTCGGCTGGACTGGCGCCGAGGTGGTCGAGACGGGCTATCTCCAGCTCATCTTTGTCTTGGGATGCCCTCATCTTTTCGATGGCCGGCAGTTGATTTAAGAAAGATTGTGAATGCTGTGGACTTGCAATGGTAGGTGTACTGGACAGGAGTAAAGTCAGGATATACTTATGAAACTCACCTCTTTTATGCTGGCGCTCTACGCCCCAGACCGAGGCATCTATCATATCCCCGACCTGGCTCAAGAGATATCCAGCGTGGTGCACGTCTACCGAAGAAGTTGTCGATTTCCCGAGACCAGACTATGGATGTGGACCTATTGCATTGCATGACGACACTTTGTCGGCGAGCATCGACACACTCTATTTTGACTAGCGAAGAGCGTTTCCACGGTCGTCATCATAGCCCAAGGAGCGAGACCACCTTGTATCAAATGGACGGATCAACTCTTTCAATTCTTGAATTACGGAAACATTGTCAAAGGGATCTTCATTGGATAAACCTTCGTATAAGCAAAATTATACCACGCTGCTTTAATCTTATAAGTTCGTATCGTACAGCAATGGAAAAAAATGCGAAGTCTTTGTAGAACACTGGTAATCGCAATAGCTCATAAATCTATGAATTATAATGTTAGAATAAAACCTTTTCTTCCACTTCCCCGCCCTTGGAAACGGAAATAGACCTGTTCTTCGCCGTCGAGGTTTGCCATGCCGAGACCTCAGAGGTGAAAAGATCATCAATCTGCTCCAGAGTCAAGCGAGCCGTTTCTGGAACAAACAGAAAGACTAAAATCATCATTACAATAGTCACACCCGCATAGAAATACCCGACATTGGCCCCCATATCTCCATACTCCGGGTTCAGCATATAGGGTGTCCAGAAGATGGCGCCAAAGGAGAAGATACCGAAGAATATCGTGGAGTTTGCCTGGCCATAGGTGCGAAGAGACACGCTGTGCATCTCAACAGAGGCGAGACTCGCACTGGGTGCGATGGTCCCACCGAAGACAAATGCCCACAGGCAGAGGAAGACCACAACAACCATTCGCGCACTGGCATCCATGCCCAGCGCCGTGCTCACAGATGATAAGACGAGCATGCAAATTGCCATTGCGCTGTATCCAACGAGAATTGCCCTTCGCCGTCCTCCATATTCCACGATAAACGGGCCCAGACACGCCCCTGCCAGAATGCAGAGGCCGATAATCACGTTGATCAAATATGGGTTGCTGATCCCGACACCTTGCAAAAAGAGAGCGGCATACGGCTGTGCAAATTGAATGCCGGTGATTGCAAGCCCGACCATAATCATGGCTGATATTAATGTGCGGCGAACGTTTTTTCGCCGATAGATGTCAACCCACGAGCTGGATGTCGCGCCTGCACGTTCTGTCTGGATATGCGATTTGACGTCTTCAATTTGTGCTGTGATCTCGGCCGAATACGGCTCCTGTTGATACAAGACACCGAACGAGTGCCGCGCCTCCTCTTCTCTGTTGTGGTTCATGAGCCAGCGTGGAGACTCAGGGAACATCAAGATGCCCGCTCCTAGGAGAACTCCCAGAGGGATTTGGCACAGAATAGGCGTTTTCCATTGCCAGTGGTTATCTGGCTCCAGGCGCGATGAGCCTGCACACACCGCGGAGGAGGCAACGTTGCCCAGGGCCAGGCCGACGTTGTAGAGTCCCAGGGAGAGGCCGCGCTGGTGCGCGACAATGCACTCGGACCCATAGGTGACACTGGCAGTCATGAGCTGCCCGATCCCCACTGCACTGATGCACCTGCAGATCATGTAATGCAAGAAACTGCCAACCGTTCCGATCATGCCACCTGCGCCGATGATGGCAAGAATACATCCGATCTGAATGGACCCGCGACGGCCGACGTATCTGCCGGCCAGACCTGAAACACCACCGCCGAGGGCAATGAAAAGGAAGTTGAGACTAATCAATGATTGCTGTAATGCGGTGATTGAGCATTGCTGGTCTATGCCCCCGGTGGCTGGGTTGGGGATGTCGTGGCAAGTGCCAAATGCTTTTTTGTAGGACGGCATGATCAATACTGTGCCGGAATAGCCGTTGTCGAAGTTGGTTATCCATGCTGCAAAGGACACCCATATTGATAGGCGGATCATGGACCCTGTTGCTTGGGTCTTCTCTGTGACCATGTTCTGAGTAGTCCTTGATTCCTCTTTGGACTCTGGTTGATGGTCATACATTGCAGGGTTATGCTAGCAGCATCGAATTTGACCGGAGAATCCTAAGCAATATTGGTTCACTTTCGTAGATTCCTGGATCATGCGTTGACTCGGAATATATAAAGCCAGTCAATGACGACCAGATGAAATGAGCTCCACCCTGGACCTACATACCTGAGCCCACGCCACACATACGTTGCCCGATCATCAAGAATGTTAGCCATTTCAACTGCCAATAAGACCTTCTAGTGAATCTAGGCGGATGAAACAGTCTCATTTTGTATTGTGCGAAACCTGGAAATAATCTCATTTCCCCCGGAAAGTATGAAATCGCTATCCGGATTAAAGTAGGGCTAGCGCTTCGGGCCATATCCGTTGACATGTAGACTCTTCGTGGATCGGGAAATAATGGATCGAGCTCGAATCAGCTTGACTGATTTCATTTTTCCATGCTTTACATCATGAGGTGTTGTCCACCCGTTCTCTTACAGGTGTGCGATATCGAGTCGACTGAAAACTGGTTAAACTATGCACCGGGTCTACCAATCCAACGTATCGCAAATGGCAGCAAATTACTTACTCTGGAATGGTTCTTGGGCTTTCTTATCTTCAACAATGCTTCAAGGGTTCGAAGCCCAAGTTCTACACGCTGGCTCGGCAGAGACCATAGGCTTTGTCGATGTGCTAATATTTCCGTAATGCCACACCCCATGCATTTTCCTGGAGGGTTCTCTTTTGAATCTGATGGTTTTCATGCTCCCTTAAACGAGCAAGAGAGAACTGAAAGCACGAAACCAAAAAGCCGAGGCGTATAGTTCTTGTGGCACGTGACTTGCTCACAAACAAGCGGCTCGTCTTAACGTGGAGACTCGCAGACCACACCCCACCATGGAACTCTCTACGATCCTGATCATCGTCGCAGTCTATATCGGTACGTTTCTATATGCATTGTGCTCGGCAATAACCATCCTGGCAATCCGATTCTTGACCCGACTGCACAGCCCATCAAATGAGCAACTGAAGACCCGTGTGCTAACCCATAACCAGTGTTCACCATTATCAAGTCCCGCTCCACGGACTCGACAGCCACCATGTCTCACGGAAAGGTGGTGAACGTTGACAAGTAAGAATTTTCATCACCCAACGAAAAAACCATGCGCACTCGGCGATCGGAAGCTGACCATTCCCGCCTACCCAAACAGCGAGGTCATCTTCAAAGCGCTGACCTCGTCCGGCCCCGTCGTCATCGACTTCTACGCCACCTGGTGTGGCCCCTGCAAGGCCGTCGCGCCCAAAGTGGGCGAGTTCAGTGATAAATACGAGAACGTGCGCTTCATCCAAATCGACGTCGATAAGCTGGGGTCGGTGGCTCAGCAGCTCGGGGTGACGGCCATGCCGACGTTTGTTTTCTTCAAGGATGGTCAGGAGTTCGGGCAGCGGGTGCGTGGGGCCAATCTCAAGGCTTTGGAGGAGGGTATCAAGGGGCTCTCTGCATGATGGGAATCGACAGCTCGGAGACATGCAGGGTAGGTGTTTTTATCTACTTGCCTCTAATATGACATCCAAATAACGAGTATCAACCCAGTCTGTCTGCGTAGGTTTGCTTTTACACGGGTAGATTTACTTCTGGACTAATGCATGACCAGTGAATACGGGTCGAATCCTGACAATGCAAGGGATTGGGCTGTATGGGGTGCGTGGCATGCTGGTCACTATTGACTGTCTGTTTCGTTTCAGGATGTCGGGTCTCGGCAGAGGACTTGATAGAAGTATTTAATGAATACAAGACCTACGGCCACGAGAAGGGCTACTCTCTATTTAGTCCCTAGAGGAACTAGATAACATATACTAGGCTAGAAAATATGATCAATATGACAAAAAAAAAAAGAAGAATAGATATATGATTTAGAAACAAGGGGTAACATAACGGTGCGCGATTCTATAAAGCACCGCTGTCTGCTCTATAGTGAAAATGCTGACCTCGAAGCAGTAGATATTCACAATGTCCTATCATCACAAAGAAACGGATCTTCGGGTGACCCGAGCTGCATCGAGTGTAGACTCGACCCACACCCGCTCTCTTTCTCCAGTCATCAGGATGGCTAATCCATATTAGGAGCCCGCCGACCCTTGGCGGGTGAAGAATCCCTGTTTCAACACGGTATATCACGGAAATCCCCGTGTCAAGTCACCGCATGTTCCCCTCTTCGGACTTCGTTTCCATCCGGGGTTATGCCGCGTGGGACCCATGGTTTCTATCCAGGCTGCATGCTGCATCGCTATGACGGAGTTACCGGGTTTCCGAGAGAAATCCTGACAATAATGAATCACTGTGACTCAGACTCTAACCTCAGATCCCTACAAAGTGGAGCCGAGTGGATGGTTGTAGTATTCAATCCTAACAGACTTGGTGGATATACCCATGCACCTAATGGCCCCGGGAGTGCTTTATTCTCTTACTAAATAATAAACATTATCTTATTTCCCAAGGTTCTTCTGTCTGGTTCCTTCAGCTCTTCTCAATCTGGCACTACTTCAGGGGGCTCCAGGTAGTTGCTACCCGGCACATTCGCACTCTTTCATTCTTTGTTCGTTTACAGGCGTGACACAACGTCGCATCCATCGTGTTTGAGGGAGCAGCTCAGGAACTCGGAGACTGCTGTGGTGCAAGATCCACTAGACAAACGCCCGCACCTTCTTCTACAAACTGCCCCCAAATGGCACCAACGTCCGACTCTGCTCCTCCCGTCGACAAGCTGGCAATGGCAGAACCCAGCAACAATTCTGATGTGGATACACTATACACCGACAACTGTGAGCGACAGCGCGAGGAGGTCCGCATCGCCAACCCTCAGGGCATGACCTCGTCTCAGTCGGGGGTGGATGTCGAAAAGGCCGAGCAGGACTTCTTTGAGTTGAATCGACAGTTCTCCAGTATATCGCACCAGGCGCGTCAAATATCCAAACAGGCATCGCGCGTTTCCAAACCAACCGCGACGGCAGAAGATGTCGAAAAGGCTGCGAGCTCGGCAGACTCGGAGGAGCCCTGGGATCTTGAAAGTGCGCTGCGGGGCAATCGTGCGGCCGAGGCAGACGCCGGGATCAAGGATAAGCATATTGGTTCGCTGTATCGTGTATTGGATTGTCAGCCAGATCTAACTGCCGATCCCCTCGCCAGGTGTGATTTGGGACAACCTCTCGGTCCGCGGCATGGGCGGCGTGAAAACGTTCATCAAGACTTTCCCAGATGCGATTATTGACTTCTTCAACATCCCCGAGACAATCATGCACATACTCGGCTATGGCAACAAGGGCCAAGAGTTCAATATTCTGGAGGGGTTCCGCGGGCTCACGCGGCCAGGTGAGATGGTGTTGGTGCTGGGACGCCCGGGATCGGGCTGCACGACGTTTCTCAAGGTGATTGCCAACCAACGCTTTGGATACACTGGGATTGATGGCGATGTGCTTTATGGTCCTTTTAACTCTGTGACATTCTCGAAGAGGTTTCGTGGCGAGGCTGTCTACAACCAAGAGGACGACATCCATGAGCCAACTTTGACCGTCAAACAAACCCTGGGGTTCGCGCTCGACACCAAGACCCCGAGGAAAAGACCACTTGGGGTGTCAAAATCAGAGTTCAAGGAGAAGGTGGCCAATATGCTGCTGAGGATGTTCAACATTGAACATACCGCCAACACTGTTATTGGAAACCAGTTCATTCGGGGCGTTTCTGGTGGTATGTCGGCCCCTCGCAATTCCCACTGGATCTCGCACAGATCTAATTCTAGAATCAGGTGAGCGGCGCCGAGTGAGCATTGCGGAGATGATGATTACTTCGGCAACTGTGCTGGCCTGGGACAATAGCACTCGAGGCTTGGATGCATCAACAGCCCTTGACTTTGCCAAGTCTCTTCGCATATTGACGAATATCTACAAGACGACGACCTTTGTGTCTCTGTACCAGGCATCCGAGAATATCTACAAGCAATTTGACAAGGTGCTTGTGGTGGACAGTGGCCGCCAGGTATATTTTGGTCCAGCATCCGAAGCGCGAGCTTACTTCGAGGATCTGGGATTCCGAGAAAAGCCTCGTCAGACCACCCCGGACTATCTAACTGGATGCACCGATCCCTTTGAGAGAGAATTCAAGGATGGAAGAAGTGCCGAAAACGTGCCATCATCACCCGAGGCCCTGGTGGAGGCTTTCAGCCAATCCACCTACAGCAAGAAGCTTGACGAGGAAATGCAGTCATACCGCAATCAGGTCCAACAGCAAGAGCAAATCTACGATGACTTTGAAATTGCAAACAGGGAGGCCAAGCGCAAATTCACACCCAAGTCCTCTGTCTACTCGATTCCATTCCACCTGCAAATCTGGGCCCTGATGCAACGACAGTTCTTGATCAAATGGCAAGACAGATTCTCTCAAACAGTGTCTTGGATTACCTCTACCGGAGTTGCCATTATCCTGGGCACTGTGTGGCTGAAGCTACCCATGACAAGCGCCGGTGCTTTCACTCGAGGTGGCCTCCTGTTTATCAGTTTGCTGTTCAATGGCTTCCAGGCATTTTCTGAGCTCGCTTCAACCATGCTGGGTCGTTCAATCGTCAATAAACACCGCTCTTTTACTTTCTACAGACCAAGTGCACTTTTCATTGCACATATTCTGGTGGACACCACCTTTGCAGTCGCGAAAATCCTGGTTTTCAGCATCATCGTATACTTCATGTGCGGACTTGTTCTCGACGCCGGGGCCTTTTTCACCTTTGTTCTGGTTATTCTCACGGGGTATGTTTGTATGACCGTCTTCTTCAGAACGATTGGATGTCTCTGTCCGGATTTCGACTATGCCATGAAGTTCGCGTCTGTCATCATCACTCTCTTCGTTTTGACCTCGGGCTATCTCATCCAGTGGTCCGCCTCGCAGGTGTGGCTCCGGTGGATATACTACATCAATCCCTTTGGCCTCGGTTTTGCTGCATTGATGGTTAATGAATTCAATCGCCTCACAATGACATGCACCAAGGATTCATTGATACCCAGTGGCCCCGGCTACGGCGATATTACCCATCAGGCTTGTACGTTGGCGGGAGGGGATCCTGGATCGGCAATCATTCCGGGGTCAAAATATCTTGCAGCGACGTTCAGTTATTTTTCCGGCGACCTGTGGCGAAATTTCGGGATTATGCTTGCCCTGATTGTGGGGTTCCTGGGCATGAATCTTTACTTTGGCGAGACCGTCCAGTTCGGGGCCGGTGGCAAGACTATCACTTTCTACCAAAAGGAGAACAGCGAACGCAAAGAGCTGAACGAATCTCTAATGAAGATAAAGGCGGGTCGGCAGTCAAAGACCGTCGAAGCAGGGGCGAATCTCAAGATTACTTCCAAGTCAGTGTTCACCTGGGAAGATGTTTCTTACGAAGTACCGGTGCCCTCGGGTACTCGGCAGCTGTTGAACTCGGTGTACGGATACGTTGAACCTGGAAAACTCACTGCATTAATGGGCGCATCGGGTGCCGGGAAGACAACATTGTTGGATGTTTTGGCAGCGAGGAAAAACATCGGTGTGGTCACTGGGGATATCCTGGTGGATGGCGCACAGCCGGGTACTTCATTCCAACGGGGTACCTCGTACGCAGAGCAACTGGACGTCCACGAGCCCATGCAAACTGTGCGCGAGGCCCTGCGTTTCTCGGCAGATCTGCGCCAACCTTTCGAGACGCCACAGTCAGAGAAGTATGCTTATGTGGAAGAGATCTTGACTCTACTCGAACTGGAGAACCTGGCCGACGCTATCATTGGCACCCCAGAGACGGGTCTTTCAGTTGAGGAGCGAAAGCGCGTGACCATCGGTGTCGAGCTGGCAGCGAAGCCGGAGCTTTTGCTGTTTCTGGACGAACCGACCTCTGGTCTGGACAGCCAGTCCGCGTTCAATATCGTGCGTTTCTTGCGCAAGCTTGCCGCAGCTGGACAGGCTATTTTGTGTACTATCCACCAACCGAACTCGGCTCTTTTCGAGAACTTTGATCGTCTTTTGCTTCTGCAAAAAGGAGGTGAATGTGTCTATTATGGGGACATTGGCTTGGATTCTCAGATCTTGCTGGATTACTTCCGTCGGCATGGGGCAGACTGTCCCGCGGATGCCAATCCAGCTGAATGGATGCTGGATGCCATCGGTGCCGGCCAAACGCGGCGCATTGGAGATCGCGACTGGGGCGACATTTGGCGCACCTCGTCGGAACTCGAGCAACTCCAACAGAAAATCATTGAGATCAAGGCGGACCGGGCCCAAGCAGTCCGACAGAACCAGGACGAGGCCAAAATCGAAAAGGAATATGCTTCGCCTCTCTGGCATCAGATCAAGGTCGTAGGCCGGCGGACCAATCTGTCTTTCTGGCGCTCTCGCAACTATGGATTTACTCGGCTCTTTACCCATGTGGTGATTGCATTGATCACAGGTCTGGCTTTCTTGCAGCTTGACGACTCTCGGTCCTCGTTGCAATATCGAATTTTCGTCATCTTCAACGTGACCGTTCTTCCCGCGATTATCTTGCAGCAGGTTGAACCGCGATACGATCTCTCGCGCCTCATTTTTTATCGTGAATCAGCCTCTAAGACATATGGTCAATTTGCCTTTTCCCTGTCCATGGTCATTGCCGAGCTGCCGTACAGCATTCTGTGTGCGGTGTGTTTCTTCCTTCCGCTGTACTACATTCCTGGATTTCAGTCTGCTAGCAGTCGCGCTGGCTACCAATTCTTCATTGTTCTCGTCACGGAGATCTTCGCTGTCACCCTCGGCCAAATGATCTCAGCCCTAACCCCAAACAGCTTCATTGCATCCCAGCTCAACCCGCCTATTGTCATTATTTTCTCTTTGTTTTGCGGTGTTGCCATTCCCAAGCCACAAATTCCCGGCTTCTGGCGCGCATGGCTCTATCAACTAGACCCATTTACCCGCCTGATTGGCGGTATGGTGGTCACGGAGCTACACGGGCGCGATGTGGTATGCACCGAGGCCGAGTACAATCGATTTCAGGCCCCATCCAACCAGTCCTGCGGTGAATACATGCGGCCGTTCTTTGCGCGTGGTGGTCCTGGATATCTGCGCGAGAGTGCGACGCAGGCCTGTGAGTACTGCGCGTACAAGATTGGTGACCAGTTCTACTCGACGTTTGGTATGTCCTTTGGCAACCGGTGGCGCGACCTGGGCATTTTCATTGCGTTTATTGGGTCCAATTTGATTATCTTGTTCCTGGCGGTATGTCCTATGCTGCACATCTTCTGTTTGGCTTGTGGTTCAGTTGCTAATTCGTCTGCAACAGTCTCGGTTCTTGAATTTCAACCGCCGTTAAATCAGAGTTCATACGGAAAATGGAGGATATGGATGTATTCCAGATATTCTTGATTCTGCAGAGAGTTAGGGAGTAGGCCGAGCAAAAGTATTCCACAAAATACTATTGAATAGCTGTGATCCTACATACTCCACTGTATCCACATCTCCCCTTCTCCCCCGGATTCGCAACCCCCACGCCTCCACGCTTGACTGGGAGGAACAAGCTCGCGATCGACATCCCCGTGGCCCACCTCCACCTATGCCCGTCCATCACAGACTCACACGGGTCGCATGGTCCACCGGACTTGCTCCGACTCGTACAGCAGCAAGACTATCGCCAACCAACCCACATTCCGGGGATCCAAGCATCGCGGTGCAATTCCGATCGCCCAGCTCGTCAGCCAAGCCTGAGCTTCTCCGCGTCACATACTCGGAGAGAAGCCCTACCGGGTGTTTGCTCTCTATCTCACTTCTTTCGTCTTTCCCCGCAGATTTCTTTAAGCTTTGGCTGTCGCGGGGAAGCGCCATGACAGTGCGCCAGCACCGGAATGCTTTAAATTAGTCCTGGTATCTTGTGGGTGATTTTGTTTCTCTTGGAAGAATCCACCTTATATCCACACCCACATCCACATCCGAAGAATTCTTAGTCTATCCACCCCTTGTTCTTGAATCCTCCTGAATTCAACTTCAATTGAATCAAATAAACAATATCAAACCAGAATGGCACACCCCGACGCCGCAGATCCAGGCGACGGCTCGAAACCTGCTATCGCGGACTCGCCGACTATCACGCATGAAGAGAGCAACCAAGTCCAGTCCAAATGGATGTCCGCCCAGGCTGCCGATGGCGACACCGCCATGGCGCTGTTTGATCATCCCGACGAGCTGCATGAGGATATCGATCCCGCTGAGGCGCGGCGTCTACTTTGGAAGATTGATTTTATGATCTTGCCCTATCTGGCGGTTTGCTATGCTTTCTTTTATATTGACAAGGTGGGGTTTTTTATGATATGATGTCAATTGCTGGCAAAATAATACCAACGGTTCTTTTCTCTCGCCCATGCTGATATATCTTCCATAGACGACTTTGAGCTATGCTGCTATCTTCGGTATCCGCGATGACCTCAATCTGCATGGCACCCAGTATAGCTGGCTGAGCAGCATTTTCTACTTTGGGTTTTTGATCTGGGCATTTCCGACCAATTTTCTGATGCAGCGTCTTCCGATTGGTAATTGTTTCTTCACATTGAAGCGTTGCATATCGTTCTGACATCTCCCGTTTCTAGGAAAATATCTCGGCGTGAATATCTTCATGTGGTGTGTACCTGTTGATCCATACCTGTTTATCCAATTCCAACTGACACACTTGATCGAATAAAGGGGCGTCTTCCTCATCATCCAAGCAGCCTGCAACAGCTTCGAGACCCTCGCCGTCCTCCGCGCCCTGGGTGGTGCCGCCGAAGCCTGCTCTGACCCAGCCTTCATGCTCATCACGAGCATGTGGTACACGCGTCGCGAGCAGCCTGTGCGGATCGGTCTTTGGTATACTGCCAATGGACTCGGCATTGCCCTTGGTGGTCTGCTGGGCTATGGGATAGGTAATATCAGGGGAGCTTTGCCATCCTGGAAGTACGAGTTTATCGTGATGTATGCTTGCGGCCTTTCTTGGAGATATACATGATTTCGTGGTCCACCTGCTGATCAAACTTAGTGGTTCTCTTTGTGCAGCGTGGGGCATTGTCATGTTTATCTTTCTCCCCGACTCGCCTGTCACTGCCCGCGGTCTCAGCATGAGACAGCGCCGCATTGCCGTTGACCGCTTGCGTGAGAATCAGACTGGTGTCGAGAATAAGCACTTGAAGCCGTACCAGATTCTGGAGGCGTTTATGGATTACAAGCTCTACATGTTCTTTTTATTGGGCATTGTCTGTATGTTTTATCATTTCATATTCCCCTGGTTTACAGCTGAACCTACCGGCTTTTTCAGAGTTAACATGAGACCTTTTTCATCCAGGCAATATTCCCAACGGCGGAATTTCAAACTTCGGCACGATCATCATCAAGGGCTTTGGATTCACGACCTTGGTGACCACACTGATGCAAGTATGTACTGCTTGTTTTTACTAATTTGAGAAATAACTAGGCTCTACTAACACACCTCCAGATCCCATACGGCGTTCTCATCGCCCTCTCGATTCTAGCATGCGTCTACCTCAACGACCGCTTCGAGAACCGCCGTTGCGTGTTTATTCTCATCTTCCTCATCCCCAATATTGCCGGGGCCTTTGGTCTCCGCTTCGTGCCAGCTGATCAGCGCGTCGGTAGACTGATTTGCTACTACTTGACTGGGCCCTATAATGCTGCTTTTGTGCTTGTTCTGAGTATGCAGGTTGCCAACACGGCTGGTGAGTGTTTTTTTCACTCCCTTAAGGTTTTTATTATAGGACCAACAGGTTCAAATTGCGATCGAAAAGACAGCTTCGCTAAACCTTTCTTTATACAGGCCATACCAAGAAAGTCGTCACCAACGCTGTCCTCTTTCTGGGCTATTGTACCGGCAACATCGCCGGACCCTTCTTCTATAAATCAGAGCAATCGTGGGTTCTTTCCTCCTAATATGATCTTCAATTTATAAATAAAGAGAGGGGGAGCAAGCTAACTCGCTTACAGGCCAGTCTACGAGCTCGGCATCTGGTCCATGATTGTATCGCATCTCATCGAAGTCGTCCTCATTACCGCCCTGGGTCTTCTTCTCCGCTGGGAGAACCAGAAGCGTGATCGGATTCAGTCGCAGATGGAGGGCGGTTTGGAAGGGAGAGATTTGGACTCGACGGCGTTCTTGGATTTGACGGACCGGGAGAATTTGAAGTATGTGTTTTGCTCTTTCTATCTGTTATTTTGTCTGCTGGTGTACTAACCACATTTTCTCACAAATAGCTTCCGCTATATTTATTGAACTTTCATCTGTGTACGGCCTGGGATATGAATTATCTCTCTTATGGAAGTTTATGTGTTTGTTGAGTAGCAAGCCAGTCATGAAATACAAGAAAGCATCATATTGCAGTGACATCGATCATCTAGCTTGACCCAGAATTCTCTTCTTCGACATTGTGCTGCCCGACGATAGTGAGAAAAACTTGGTCCATCGTGGTTTGGCTGACAGAATAGTACTGCACGCCGAGCCGACCCTTGTTCTCCTCAAGGCAAGAAAACAAAGTTCCAATACCACTGGAACCGGGCGCCGCTGACGCCGAATCTGGCTTTCGTCCATCGACAAGAATTTCATCGTCTGGTGAAGACGAGGTGTCATTCTGCTGTGTCGCCGGTACACTGAATCTGAGCTGGCCATGGTAGGTCTTCTGCTCGATAACAGCACCCGGGAATGTCGCATGGACCCAGTTGCGAATACTGCCCATGTTGTCATCGGAGGTATGCGGCGCCTGTGCGTGGACCAGATGGACTTGATACACATTCCCGTATTTAGCACGCAGAGAGTCCGTAGTCCCCAGTGCCAGCATTCGCTGAGCCATGATACCTGCGCGCGAGGCCAGGGCATCAGCCTCTTCCATGGAGTGAGTGGTGAGAACAATTGAGCGGCCAGGTGCCACAGACGCCAGGGTCTTCCACATAACGCGCTTGGAGGCGGCGTCCATGCCAGAAGAGGGCTCGTCGAGCAGCAACACGGCCGGGTTGCCCATTAGGGCGATCGCGAGCGACAGCTTGCGCTTGTTGCCGCCGGAGAGCTTCATGGCCATGCGTTGCTGGAAAGGAACCAGACCGACGGCCCGGATCACCTGCCGCACGTTGTGGTCGATGTCTGCGACGCCGCGGATGCGCGCGTAGAAGCGGAGGTGCTCGATCACGCTCATCTGGTCGATTGCGTCGAACTGCGGGCATACGCCGAGGTGGGCACGAGCTGTTGCTCGGTTCTTTGTTACTGAGATATCCTCAACGAAGATCTCGCCGCCCCGTTGTGAGGGTTGTATGTCGCCGCGGATTAGGCTGATTGTCGTAGTTTTGCCTGCGCCGTTTGGACCGAGTAGTGCGAATACTTCGCCTCTGCGGACCCCGAAGCTGACGTTGTCTACGGCGACGAACTTCTTGAAGGTTTTTGTGAGATGCGCAACCCGGAGCCCGTCGTTGGCGCTTGTGACTCGGGTCAGTTCATTGGCAACGCCGTCGTCCCCCTTTTCCTTTTCTTCAATATCTTCTGGTTTGGTGCTTGATTGGAAGCGCGAAAGTGGGTGACCAACGCCGTCTAATCGGAGGAGCAAACAGAACAGTATAATCGACTGGACTACCAGGTAAACGATGGGCCCCCCATAAACCGTGATTTCCCCGGGATATGACACAATTTGTCGATCCCGGCAGAGGATCGAAAAGATGTTCAAGCCAGCAAACATAGCACGAGCAAGGCTGCCGATTGGGGTGATGATAGAAATCGTGAAGTGAACGATTGAGAGATAGGAGTCGATTTTGGTGGTGGGTGCATAGGTGAGCACGGACATGTACGCGATGAAATAGAGGAGAAAGAAGACACACTGCATGCCTGCTGTGAAAGCAAAGGCTGCGAGCTGGGACTTGGATGCAAGAGAGATGAGATACGCCAAGAGTGTCGAGCAGAGGCCGTAGAGAAAAAAGACTACGAAGAGGTATTCGGCATGGTACCACGCATCTGAAGAGGCTCGGAAAATGACAGTCGCCAGCACACTGACCAGCAAAACGATGCAAAAGTCAAAGCACAAGTAGGCAATCCATAGTGGCAGTGTCCGGACACCATTGCTATAATGCAAAGCGCGCACATTTCTCAGGCGCTCGACTGTCGGGTAAAGCGCAAAGAGGGCCGGATACACAGCTGATGCCAGACCAAAATAGACCAGTAGTTGAAGAAACTTCCCTACGTCAGCCTGCCATGGGATGTCGAATGGTTGATACTGGAATGCAATGGAAATGTTGGTCAAGAAGTTGTCCATGGCGTTCTGAGTTACGGCCGATAACGGAAAATCGCCATTGTCGCCTTTCCATGCAAACGTTGGCTGAGAAGAGGAGTCCCCGAGCCAAAAACCGCCCGGGGTGACGTTTGCCCGGTGGGTATGAAGGTAGTCATTGAATTCCTGTAGGCTGTCGACCAGGTGAAACAAGCTCGAGACATCCGAAACAAGGATTGTCGTAGATCCAGATGGCCCAGACAATGAGCTGAGATAGCTGTCGAGCGCAGAGGTTGATATTCGACTGCGTGGACCAGCTACAAAATTGACACGCCCAACAGAGCTCAGCGATTGGACTTGAGGAGTGGTATAGAGACTGGGCCCGGAGCATGTGGGTTCTTTGGCATCCTTCAGGAACAACGTAACCAGGCCACTTGCGATGACGGGAATCAGGAAAGCAGCCAGATACGGAATGAAATTTCGACGGAGGATTGTCACGCGCTTGAGGAACAAAAGCCAAGCTTGGCGGCCCATGCCAATACGCTTTCCAGTCAGAAGTTGGGGCGTGTCATTGTGAATTTGGTGCTCAACGGATCCATCGGTCTTTGGTTTTTCATCACTGGGATGGTCGCTAGATGGAGGGTTGTCAGCCAACTCCTGCGCAACTTTCAGGAATACATCCTCGATTGTTGGCCCGCTGACCCGGTACTCCGTGACGCCTTCGTGTTCAAGCATGGCAACTATACGAGAGACTTGTGCGGAGTCTTGGACGGTATAGACCGTCTCGTCGAAATGTGTCTCTTTGCCGATCCCTTCAAGCGGCACATCGAGGCTTCCAGTAGAGCCAGGAGCATGGTGCACATGGATCCGATATCCTGAACCCAGACGGTGCTTGAGCTCGACCGTAGAACCTTGAGCTTCTAGTGATCCCTTGGAGAGGATTGCGATGTGATCTGCGAGCAACTCGGCTTCATCCAGGAAATGCGTTGTGAAGAGAATCGTTCTCCGTCCTCGCTCGGCTAGCAGAATATCCCATATCTTTCTTCGTGAAATGGGGTCAAGGCCAGAAGACACCTCATCAACACAGCAAACAGACGAGCCCCCGGTAAACATCATGGCCAACTGGAGCTTTCGCTTTTGGCCACCTGAGAGGGTCCTTGATTGCTCCTTAACTTTCTTGTGCAAATCGCAGGCTTCAATCAGCTTGACGAGTTCTCCCTGACTGTCAGGCTTTTGTGCAGTCTTTAGGCCATTGAAAATCTTGACGTGCTCTCTGACTGTCAAGGTGCTCCACAGAACATTCTTCTGGGGGCATAGTCCAAACCTCCCCCCACTATCACCGTAGTCAATCTTGATCTCTCCTGACGAGATCTTCGTGAGGCCAGAGATAGCATCTAGCGTTGTAGATTTGCCGGAACCATTCGCTCCAAGAAGGACCATGATTCCGCCTTTAACCATATCCAAACTGAGATTGTTGACTGCCAGGACACTCTGCCGCTTGGAACCAAAGATACCACCCAGGTGTCTGTGGACCCAACTCGGCTGGTATTCCTTGGAAAATCCATTCAAGGCGAGGGCGCGAGAATTTTCCAGGGGAGTAACTTGCCGGCTGCCCGATGCAGTCCCGTAGAGAATCCGCTCTACCAGCGCCGCAATAATGGGATAGACGATTATCTGCACAATCAGAAGCACCCACAAAGCGATTCCAGGAACCGTCCAAGGATTCTCTGGGGCAGCATGGACCAGATTGGTCGGGAGACTTTGTCTCTCCCATCGAGCCATCGAAACCGAGAAAAATATGTAGTTCATGGAAGGGAACAACAGGGAAAAAACGACAACGGCACCGTTTGTTTTGATCCCTGCAACTTGCGCGATAACTCCAAGCAGGAGATTGGCGATCACCACAGAGATACCACTCAACTGCGCCTTTTTGAAAAAGGAGGCCCCGAATATAGAAAATGAGGAGACTGCCAGGCCGGAAAGGATGTGATTTACGACAGTTATCCCCGCGGATGTCTTATTGAACACCCCATACTTGAGGATCACACCGGTGATTATCCATCCCGGCCCGTAAATCATGTCCAAGGCAAGGTGGGCTGCAATGAACCGGGCGGCTTGAACTTTCCAGTGGGAGGTGCTGGGCATCATGCAGTCGATCAATTGGCTCATGCCGATTTCTCGCTCCATGGCGATCAGCCCGGTGAGCTGGTAGGCTACGCCTACCATTCCGATGAAGATGGCAATGCTGATAATGTTGATGATGGCACTCATGTAGCGTACTCGGATTTCATCCTGGCGTTGCTTCTGGCTCATTGATGTAAATGGGTATTCTAAGACCTGTAAAGGATCAGCTCGGCGTGTAATTCAACAAGATTAATGGGGTTTCATACCTCGTCAGGAATGTCGTTGGAATCATTCGAGGTATTGGCGTGGGCGATGGCCCAGTCAATCGAGTGTTGCAGGGGAAGAAGATAGATTTCCTGGCCGTTATTACTCTCGTCAGTGTTGATGCGGTCACCCATAGACCCATCCGCTCGAATCGAATAGTTCCAACGGCCCCCTGGACCTTCATCAGGTGAAGAATAGAAGACTGCAGCTGCTATACATGAAGATGTCCCCCGGAGTGAGGATCGGCATGTATCCCTCAAATTGCCTTCCGAGCTCAAGATGGCCACATCATCTCCACGTTGCCGGGCGAGCTTAGCGACTTGGTTGATGACTTGCTGGATATTGCCATCGGTGAAGCCGTTGTTGACAAAGATCAGTTTGTCGCGGCCCCCTCCGACAGAGCCCAGCGCATCTGCCAGAGATGGCACTGGCGTTGGATCGCCAATGCCATAGACTGACGGGGGCACAAAGAAGTTGCGAGCATAAGATCTGGCCGTCCATCAACAAACTGGAAATGTCTTCTCGACCAACAAAGCAACCCCAAATCAAAAGGCACTTACAAGATGGCAATATAGACAACAGGCAGCACTAAAGCCCGAAGGGTGGTTGTCGCACTGGGGCGGACATAGGTGATCAGGAGGTTCTTGACGGTCAACGTCCAGACTTGCCGCAGAAAGAGACTCATAGTCTCTGAGCCACCCGTGAGTTTCAGGACGATAAAACCGGGTGCAGTCTGGATGTGTCAGTCATCCATATTATTTTTCTTTTCTGTTTTTTTTAAATGACCCCGGAGTCTGACACGTCCGTGTTGTGTCTGACACATCCGTGTTGTGGCTTGGCCCCAATTTGCCCGAGCACAAGGGGTGTCGAAACGAGGCCCATCGTCTCCGATCGCGTCGGTAAGTGCGTCACAGCAGCTTGGCTCCATGATTTTGCACTCGGCATGCACGCCTATTAGCTCGCTTCGGGGCGTGCTGCGACCAACACGTCCGCGGCGCGACTGTTATTTGACTGTTGGAATGCCCAGATGCTGGGGGCTGTGGACCCTCCCCACTCGGTGGGCGCAGGAATTCTCCGACCGCAGACATTGATGACGATTTGATGATGATCGTAGATGAATGTCAGAGCGAGCTAGGGACCAAGTAGGTATTCTCTGCCATAGCTGTGGGTGAAGGTGCACTGGCACCAACAATAGTGAAGTGTATCTTGCCCCGAATTTCTTCGGCCAGCCGACGAATTGTATCGATTTGAGAGAACACCCATTGAGATGCTATCTTTCCAGAATGCAATCGCATCACATCGGCCCGACTAATATGCATCTGGACATCCTCCTGGGGGATCTCGATAATCGATCTGCCAATGCTTGAGTAGATATGTCTATTGTACGGCGCAAACTGAAGTTGGGCAATATAGGCAGAGAAAAATGACATAATATCTTCATGATTCATTTCTGGACAGTAGCGGCTGAGGTATCTATTGTAGATAAGTCTTGCGGCATCTGACACGAACCCAATGAACTCAAGGACTTCGACGCCCTCTGCCATGATGAAAGAAAAAGAAGGGTAAACAAGGCACTATAGCCACATGAGACAAAGAAGGGAGTTGAAAGATAAAAGCAAGTAGGTGGGAAGTGAGAGAAGGAAGAAGAGTGGTACCAAGGTGCTATTTATAGGGCTGGTCCTAGTAGTAATTGACCATGGTCATACCAAAAATCATGACGAAATTTATTCTAATGACTAGGTAGTATATAAGCTAGCAGGAAATATTATAATAAAAAGGGAAACATTCGATCTAGGTCATCCAACTCGAATACCGATTTCGATAGCTAGTAAAAGATAATCGGAAAGAGGCTAAGAAAGAGATATTAACAAACAAAGAACAGAGGAATTGAATACATTGCTTAAAACTAGTCGTTCTGGTTCTTGTCAGACTTTTATTGCCTTAGTACAAGGCTGCTCTTCTCTTACTATTCTAGCTTATTGATAGCCTTAAGAGGCATTCTACTCAACCAGTAGATCACTTTGAAGAGACGAATCAAATATTAGTCACCAAAAGAAAACCTACATAGACATATACTGACTCAGAGACTCTCAGCACCTTCCTAAGTATAGATATCTTTATGGGCACGCTTGATCGCATCTGCGCCCTTCTCAGCCACCATGTAAACCGAGTTCTGGATTCGACAGTCAGGAATGACAGGAATCACAGAAGCATCCACGACTCGGAGATTCTTGATCCCATGGACCTTAAGATTGGGATCCACCACGCCCTGTTGAATGTTCTTCGACAGGCGTGCAGTGCCGCAAGGATGGAATGAGGTCTGCGAGCGGTCCAGGACAGTCCGTTTCATCATCTCGTCGTCGTGTAATGGCATCACCCAAGGATATTCGTCCAAAATGATGTCCTTGAACCCATCCCCATTCTTCAAGACATCATAGGCGTATCTGATACCCTCTCGAATGGCGATGACATCCAGATCGTTGTTGAAGTAGTTCAAGTTGATGTTGGGTTGCTGGAGGGGGTCTGCATTGTTCAGAGTGACCTCGCCAGGGTCAGAGACTGGGCGAACCAGATCGACCATCACAGTAATATAGCTCCCCTTGCTGGGAGTGGGATAATGCCACTGGAAGGCGCTGCCAAACAAACAGACGAAATCAAGCTCGAAATGAGGCTGGCCGTACGGACAAAAGGGGTCGGCTCCATTGTTGGAAGCCTTTGCGGCTCGGTACTCGGGCGATTTCTCCAGGTATTTGTCGATCCGAGGAAATCCAACCATCTCGAGGAATCCAGATCCCATCGGACCACCGTGACCCTTGGAATAAGCCGCCAGGGCTTGGTTATGCTTCGGGTTCCCCTTTCGCAAGACATAGTCGTCCATGCCGTAGCCATCCTTCACTCGAAGAACGAAGGGAACGCCCGGGTGATCCAAAAGATGCTGACCTACGTGGCGCGAGTCGACAATGACGGGAATGTTGTGTTTGGACAATTCTGGCGCAGGGCCAATTCCGCTGAGCATCAACAGCTTGGGGGTTTCAAAAACCCCCTGCGACACGATCACTTCACGGGTAGCGAAGAAGTTCAGTTCCTGCCCCGAGGCCGTGATCACAGTAGCACCCTTGCAAGTGCGATCGGCATCGTCAATAATCAAGCGCTTCGAATGCACCTCGGGGAGAATGGTGATGTTTGGCCTGTCGGTAACACACAGGAAACTCCCAGAGCGGCGGCCCTTGTAAATCGAATTGACACTGTGCGTCAGGCCAACCATTTTGCCATCAAAGACATTCTCGTTGATCGGCTGGCCAGTGGACTTCCAGGCCTTGGTAAGGAGATCCCGGAATGGCTGCATCTCGGGGATCAGTTCAGAGTGGGCAATCGGGATCGGACCACCTTGACCGATCTTCTTGAGATCCGCTGAGTAGGCCTTCTCATCGTCATGATAAGTGGCACTCTTTCGAAGATAGGGAACAAGCGGATCCCACGTCCACTCCTTCCCGCCATATTCTTCCCACATATCATAGGTACCCTTGGATCCGGGGACCCAGGTGAAATAGTTCAGGGAGGAACTACCACCGAGGGCTTTTCCACGGGTGTTGGGCTTCTCGACGCGCTCGTAGTCGTCGCGCTTGATCATCGTTGTCTTATAGGCCCAGTCGTACTGGCTGTTCCGGAGGTCCATTGCCTCTGCCGGGGTTCTGATCTCCTCGATGTCCTTGGAGTTGCCAACTCCAGCTTCAAGAACTAGAACCTTGACATTGGGGTTCTCAGCAAGTCGGCCAGCCACAAGGTTGCCAGCGGTGCCACCGCCAACCACAATGAAGTCAAAGCGGGCGTTGGCCTGTACATGCGGAGACATCTTCAGGAGAAGGTACGAAAGTGCTTCGAAAGTTCAGAGAGAAAAATATAATGATAATTAGATGTTCTGAGTCCATACGCCGTTGTATTTCACGGGGTTTATATATGTCAAGCGGATCACCGCTTTGGAAGACTTAGACCAGTCCACAGGAGCGATTTCCGACCAACCCTCTCTTTTCACGTCATCGACTCGGAGCTAGCGGAGTATGCATCACCATATCAGTGAGAGCATGTAAATTGGCTGAAAATAGCTCACCGTTGAATTTCTTGAAAGAAGGACTTCCTACGAATCGGGTCTGATTGGCGTACTAGTTGTTCCGTATTGGGATATTGAAGTGTACGATGCAGGAGACGAGTCTCATACGTCAGATCCCATTCATACTATTGTCTCAACCTCAATTGAGCTACTGGACTGGTAGTGCATCCACTTTCGCTACGAGAAACCTTTGCTGTATGCTCCATAATTGGAGAGGAGAAGCGAAACCGCGGTCATAATGGACTTGCAAGTAATGTGGCTTCACGCATGAGACCACTAGTTTTACTCCAGTTAGAGAAGATGAATTTACTTTTACTTCCATGCGGGAAGTCAATGTTTTTCTGGTTAAAATGGTTGGTGAACGAGGAAGTGGAATCAGCCCTATACAGTAGTAGTACGGGACTGGGCTCAGCTGCCCATTGTGGGAATTGCGGAGTAATCTGTATAGATAGGGGAAAAGCACAAGGTCTAGACAAATAAATCAAAGAAATTTGATGGTCCAATTATTATAATTTCTGAGTTCCATGCATATAGGCGTGATATAAATCGCTCAGCACCAGGTTGAATCGGCCATCACCGCATGTGGGTCCGGGAAGATATCCATGGATTAACACAGCCCAGATTGGGTAATGGTATTTGGCCAATAATATACTTCTTACTAATTATATCGGGTGGTCGATATCATGACTATCGACATTGTTTGGTTGCCATCTGCGTCAACTTGCAGGGTCAAGGCCTATGATTGTTCTTGTCTGTCGTTGATCCATACGAACTCAGCTCTCAGAACACACAATCATGATGACATGAAGGGGTCGAAATCCCACAGTGGATCATTTATAGTATCCTGCCAATTACTGTCGTTGTAATTCAAAAGGCTTTAATCAGACATGAGAGGGGATCTCTGTAGATGAAAAGTATATAAGCACCTCAGAGATATGCTAGCAAAATGATTTCGTAGACATAACTCGTCTTTGTCAAGTGTTATTAACTCAAATCATTCTTCAAACGGTCTATTTCGTCAAAATGGACAAGTACTACACCTTAGCGGAGGGTTAGTTAAAATATCCCAACTTGATTCACGATTTCATCTGTTCTCTGACCCTGGATAGGCTGCCCCTTTGCCAGCAACAACACTGCAGTTCTGATGAGAAACCGCGCTGGAGGAGGGCTGGGCTTACTTCAAGACACCCACCTCATTGAGACACTGGCCCATTTCTCCAGAGAAAGAATCCCAGAGCGGTAAGCACCTTCTGGAAAACCCCCGTTCTTTCAACATCCATTGACTTGTGTGTTTTTACCAGGGTCGTCCACGCCAAAGCTGTCGGGTATGAATAATTTAAATAACACAGTCCCATTGCCATCATCGAGGTTGACATATCCTGCAGAGCGTACGGCGAATTCGAAGCCACTCGTGATTGCAGCGATTTCACTTCCGCCAGCTTCCTCAACAGTACCGGAAAAAAGACGCCTGTGCTGCTCCGAGTGTCAACGGTAGGCCCAGAGGCCGGATCTGCTGATACCTCTCGAGATGTGCATGGGTGGGCAATGAAGTTCTATACCGATGAGGGTAATCTGGACTGGGTGTTCAACAACACAGTAAGTTGATCACTCTGACTATTGGAACTTGCTACGTAAACAACGCGTTCTAACTTAAATTAACACTCAAGCCTGTTTTCTTCATCCGTGATCCCATCAAATTTCCATCCCTGAATCGATCTCACAAGAGACATCCTCAGACCCACCTACCTGATGCGAACATGGTAAGTCTCTATCTTGATAAATCATTTATGAGCAAGTCGACTTACACCCTCCAGTTCTGGGAGTATGGTGTTCTCCTCATTTTTGAGGGTCGCAAGCAATTCTAACTTGATTTAGCTTCCATGTCGGCAACCCAGAAGGCATGCATGAGCTTCTACATCTTTTCAGTGATCGTGGCACTCCCAAGTCAATTCGCCATATGAATGCATACAGTGGGCACACTTACAAGTTTACCCAGCCCGTGGGTACCAAATTAGCCTAATACAAGGGACAGGCCTTGGCTTACTGACTACAATGTCTGTCTAGGACGGATCATTCAAATACGCCAAGATTCACATCAAAACAACGCAGGGAGTAAAGAACTTCACCAGGGAAGAAGCAACCAGAGTCGCGGGCGAAAACCCAGATTATTTGATCCAGGACATGTTTGAGGCAATTGAAAAGAGTAGCTATCCTGTGTGGAATGTCTATGTCCAATTGATGAGCCCCGAGCAGGCCGAGAGATATCGGTGGAATATCTTTGATATGACAAAGGTTTGGCCACATGAGGATTTCCCACTGCAGCAAATCGGCCGCTTGACCATGAACCGGAACGTGAGTCTATTCAATCAGCAGCAGGAAAATGGTGTGTTCGAATTCTGACCCAATAATCAACAGCCTCGGAACTACTTCACGGATATTGAGCAAGCTGCATTTTCTCCATCGACCATGGTACCTGGTCTCGCTGCCTCTGCTGATCCTGGTAAGGAACATGATTGAACAAAAGAAAGACCTGTTTCCTGAGAAATGTAGACTAATTATCACTATTAATTTTCTATAGTTCTACAAGCTCGACTTTTTGCGTACCCAGATGCTGCCCGGTATCGACTAGGCGTGAACTACCAACAGCTTCCGACCAATGCCGCAAAGGCGTCTGTCTATTGCCCCTTCCAGAGAGACGGAAAGATGAGATTTGACGGCAACTATGGCGCAGACCCCAATTATGTGGGCTCCTCGCTTCAACCGACCAGATTCTATCCCGAAGTAAAAGGGATAAATGCCGCGGTGTTGAGCCTGCACACTGAACACGAGAAATGGGCCGGGGAGATTGTGTCCTATACAAGCCACGTCACCGACGAGGACTTTGTGCAGCCTGCGGCATTGTGGGATGTCATCGGCCGTGACCCCGGTCACCAGGATCGGCTTGTTGGAAATGTTGCTGCCCACCTGAAGGGTGTGAACAGCGCTGAGCTGCGCTCAGAAGTATATGGTACGTATACTGTCTTTTTTCTATCGAAAGCCAAAGCATGGAAATGGAGTTTGAAATCTCGGCGCTGATATGGGAAAAGGTCTTTTTGCCCGGATTAACCCCGATCTTGGATCAAGGGTACAGCAGGCGACTGAGGCGGCAAAGAAGGATTCTTAAAAATGTGGTAATACTTCTCAATCGCTTCATGTGTGGTTTATCGCTCTCTCCTGCACCAGCATTGAAACATTCTTTAGACTCCTTAGGAGTGTTTCACACCGAGACCAGAATCATACATTCCCTTTTGGGTGTTTTCGCGTACATATGATGACTACAGAGTAGCAAGACTAGTAAGAGGCGGATAACAAATTAAGAAAGCAGCAAAGATTTGATGGATGACTATAGTAGAATGATTTCCCTCAGAGAATCCTTGGCTGCTAGCCTCTATAGTCCGTGGAATTACCAGTCTCCTACTTCCAGCATACAGAACAAAAAAGGTAATACTAACAACGAGCTCTTATTGGACCAATACTTGTACTACAGTTGGCAATGTGGAGCCACATACACGCCCATCGACTCGATGACGTAGATCAAAGGGGCCCGAAATCTGAGAAAAACAAAGGCCGTGAGCAGCCAGCACATCAGCACGACATGGCACACATATATAAAGTATTGGGTTATCTGGATTCTACCACCCAAACCATCTGATCCAATATTGGGAACTCTGAATCCCTAACACGGACCCACGGACACGTTCCTCAATCAATCTGATAATGCCTGGAGGTCTGTTGGCTATCTAACTAACCTCATATCTTCCAACCGTGCTGATATATTTATAGACACTCAAAAAGCCCCTGAGAATAAGATGTCCTTTATGGCGAAAATCTTTGAACATCATCAGGACCATGGCCAGGACAATACTTCCCAGGGCGGCAATAAGGATGAGGCGTTCGGCCACCAGAGCCACTTGAGAACCTTGGAAAAGGATTTGAAAAAGGATGAGGAGGGTATAAGGAAGTACTATCAAGAAGATAAGACCCTAGAGGAAGAAGGAAAGACTTATGGGGGGTTGATGTGATTTTGCTTCAGTCTAGATGCATCAACATCCTCAGTTTGCCAATAGCTCGCGGAAATCAAGAATAAATCATGGAATGTGAAGGTTATTTTTTCATGTCAGATTTATATTGCTATGTTTATCGAACTTCGAGGTTGCTTCAATGCCCACGCACAGTAGATAATAGCGAATCGGGTGTCCATCCATCGTCGATCAAAGCCATGTTTCCCCGGTCCCCCAATGAGTAGAATAAATTGAGAAGACACTTTTCAACTCCTCGGCGTGCCTCCAAGCTCAGCATGCTAAGGACCTTGACTAACTCCACAACGTAATTGACCTTGAAGTCCCCAATGCCGTATAATTGCACAAGAATCTGACAGAGAGTGGAGCGCAAGTTGCGAACGGACTGGCTCCATGCATCCTGAGATTCACTCAAAGCGCTATCCAGCATAGTCAAGGTGTTGAATGCTGGTGTTTGAGAAGTGCTTTCGTATAGAGGGGAAATCGACTCCTGCAATATGACACCGATTGAGAAGAGGCATGTCAACATTTCATCTTCCAGTTCGGAGACATATGTCTCGACAGAAGTGCTCTCGAGGCAAAGCTGCAGATTGTGTCGTAACAGTTCAACTGCAGTGTGAACAGATGGAAAGATTGACAACCCGATTCTATGGAAAGATCCCATGAAGGTCCGCATATCTTGGATAAATGATATTAACCAAAGACAGCGGACTTTTTGGATGTCGAGAGACAGAAGGATCGGATGGGCAATTGGGGATTGGGATG
This sequence comes from Penicillium alfredii, assembly GCF_028826965.1. Lineage (NCBI taxonomy): Eukaryota > Fungi > Ascomycota > Eurotiomycetes > Eurotiales > Aspergillaceae > Penicillium > Penicillium alfredii. The sequence goes on along the minus strand of NW_026622701.1, from coordinate 1,182,012 downwards.
GAAGGCGAGATATCTCCTCGAGATTATTCGTGGACTCAAGCCATGATGGCTGTGACATCAAAGAGACACTGTAATTGATGTCAGTACTGCGAGCACAATATGGGTATAAAAGACAACCCGAATTGGGATTGACATACAGGTAGACCACAAGCTCTAAGCGCCAGTTATCACGCAGCTCTTCAACGCCACCCTTGGCTTCGATCATTCTCTGTAAGCCGTCACGGTGAATTTTCCACTCCGCAACGGTGCCCCAATATCTCTAGATACAGCATCGTCAGATATGTTGCAAAGAAAAGCAGACGCGTAGGTCCATCGGTTTTGAGATACGTACCTCGAACGTGAGAAGACGAATAATGGCGGCAAAAGCGTCATCACTCAGCTCTGTTTTTGGATCAACAAGCCAACAGCGCAGGATCCTCAATGCCTCGGCTTTAAACCTCAAGGCATCAGAGGACTTTGTGCCTCGTTGTGGACATGTTCCGGCATAGAGATGAGCTAGATGGGCAGCAGAATGTGCCATAACGCAATTGAAAGATGACGGATTCGACAGATCCAAGGGAAACCAAACATCCCTCATTGGATTGAAATCGGCAGCATCCAGATCTTCGAACATCATCGCTGCATGAGTGCTTATCCCTGGTACCCAGTAAGCCGCCATTTCATGGACACTGCTCTCTCTGGTTGTTAAACGTACAATGGTGGAGCAATTTCTGATGTTGGCTTGTAAGAGGAACAGGGCATGTTTGAAATGGGTCAGGTCTGGAAGGAGAAAAAGTGCGGCTCAGGCCAGACAAAAGCTGGGTAGCGACACTGGGATATTGCTCCCTGTTTTGATCTGAATTGCCTTGGTGCCCGTCCGGGGAACCATCTGTAAGGGCATCATGGGATTGAGAGGTATCTTCATTCAGCTCCGAACGCGAGACAAGTGTCCGGGATTTTCGTCTAGAGTGCGATTTGGCCTCTCGCCTGCGTCCATGCCGCTGTTTCCAGTGCTCACGCATCGCATGGCTCCGAGCTTGCGAGTGGCTATTTTCGGCCACGAAAACAAAATTGGGTGTCCCGCTAGAGGAACTAGAGTCGCGCTGAGACATGGTTCTTTTTTGGTTGACCTTGAGATTGACGAGAAGTTCTGTCAAGTTTCTGTGCAGGATAAGTGTGAGTGGCAATTGTGAGCCGAAGCTGAGTAGTCCTACGCCAAAGCCCACGCATACGCTGACTAAAACCTGCCCCGATTTGCCCAGGTGCCAAATCGGCAAGAGGCATTGATACCGGAGGTTTTAAGCATTTACGTGATAGATCCACCCGAGTCATGACTGGGGAAACACGAGTAAACCATGGGAAACTCCCAGTTACATATGCCCTAATGCGGTTTGGCAAAATTGCGAGTTGCGGGCTATAGAAACAATCTGGAATAGTAGTATACATTTAGAATGATGCAGGGAGATATGATCGCGCCACTATCGCTTGCCAGTAAACACCTTCCTCTGGCGCAAATGGCTGTTCACGAGATTCTCCACGCTGCCACGGCTGTGCTTGTGTTGTCTGGAAAAGGGAGAATCAGTAAAGGGCGCGAAATTGGAGAAGGTTTTCTGGGGGGGAGCCGAGCAGTTCGAGCACAAACCTCATGTAGTACAGCCGGGCTCTTCTCGTCTTCCTCTGGGATCGCTGAATGATTTCCACACTTTGCACATTGGGACTGAATGTCTTCACCGACATCTCAACGGGAACCCGAGTGAGTTCATTTCGCAGTAGAACTGAAGTGTCCACACCGCGGAGCCGAATGCTCAAAACCACGCCGTTGAAAGGGTCCCCGTTCTTGAAGGTGACCCGGACAATATCGCCCGGCTTCACACTTCGTGGGTTTCGCCGGTAGTCAAAAAGTGCCTTCCGTTCGCCATTGGGATCGAGAACGGCCATTTGCGATTGGGCGACATGGGCAACAGGATCTTTGCATACGGCGCGGCTGGACGGCGGGGGCGGGTAGACCTTCATCTTCTTGGGCGCTGTTCCCAGAAACCCGGTTAGCAAACACACAAAACTCGATCATAAGTGAAGAAAGTGCCGGGAACATACCCTGCTCAGGTTGCAGGCGGATCGGTATTTGGGATCGGAATTGCTGGGGGAGATTCTGAGGGAAAGGAATCGGCTCGGGCTTTTTGGAATACACGGTCGAGATAAATCGGCTGCTGAGATGCATTGGCGAAAACTTGGGAGTCCTCATCAGCGACCTCAGACAGCCCAGCTGCCGCATGGCTGGTAGGGCGGCCATGGTGATGTCGATGGGAGAGTTGAAGTCGGAGTTGAAGTTTTGGACGGATCCGGCAGAATTTCTGCCAAGACGCCAACGCGATTCTTTTCTCTCCGCGAACTCACCACCGCTCGTTGTTCGCCCTTTCGCGACTGCGACCGAGAGAGAATTGCTGGTGTTCACGGTCCCAGTTTGCTGCAATTTCTTCGCGCAGTCCTCGTCGCAAACAATGGCGCAAGCCGTGGGCAGGCTTTTTCGCTGGCGGGGCACCGGGTTGCTGCGGCCATCGGTGCTTCAATCGTCACAAGTTCGGAGCTATGCCTCGAAAACAAGTAAATTGTTTCTTCTGCAACTGCTCTTTCAAGAATGTGTCCATTAACAAAATATTTGGTTCTAGCAATCCCGACCTTCTCCTCGACCTCCTCTCCCGAACTCGACCAAGCCCTCGACCGATTCCGACAAGATCTCTTCATACCTCACGGCCTTCCTCGGCAACAGCGATTGAGCATGCTCAAGAAAAGGCATGCCAAGAGGTTGGAGAATGAACCAGTTACCGTGTTCCTCAATGGCGAGGAATCGTACACCTTTCGACACATGGACCACGCCGACCTGCCATCGAAACAGGATGCAGTGAATGTCCTCCAAATGATCAAATCTCCGAGCGACTTTAAAAACCTCATCCCCTTCTTGAGAGGACTCCACATGTCGAATATTTCTCTTTCGCCCAATCGCTGGGAGTATCTGATCCGCAAAGCCGCAAAGGTTGACAAGCTCTCACTCATTATCGAGTGCGCACGGCAGAGCGAACGCACTGGTCTGACTCTTAAGGACAAGGGTATTGTTCGACGCCTATTCTTTGAAATCCACCGGGTAGCACAGGAGGCGAACTTCGAGGGCGAGAAGGCCAGCCACGCTCTCGGTCTGGCGAAACATGCGGTCGATCTGATGGACGCCCCGCAGCACGCAGTCAAAGACCCCGAACAAGACCCGAAGTGCCAGCCCTTTGTAATCGGTACACTTCTGGAGCTCAGTGCCGCTCGTGCGTTGAACGAACTTGGTGGCCAAGACGAAGGAAGCCTAGTCCTGAACTATGCGCAGAAGCTGATTGCATCCTGGCCCCGGGGCCACTTCCAGAACAATGTCTCGAAACCTGTGCAAATCGATGAGAGACTGCAGGAAAATCTCGCCATCTACAATGGTATCCAGATGACTCTTCTGGTCAATGGCATTGCCCTTGAAAAACCAGTTTACAACTTCTTCAAGGGACGCGTCGGCCAGCTCAAGGATGTGTTGAAGAACCAGCTTGAAAAGTGTGGCTCAGAAGCGGAGCAGTCCGGTTATACAAGCAATCTGCTTGGCCGGTCTCTGTTGAAGATTTAAAGTTCTTCATTGCCTGGCCGTTGGCTGAGCCCACTAGGATGTATATTATTGTTTTCTTGATATAGTCGGAGCCGTGTACTTGATAAAATGCATGTATTTCCTGCCACATGTGAACCCGCGAAGTGCTAGTTGGAAGTATACACATAGTCAACGCATTCTGGCAACAGCACCGAGTTAATGTTCCAATCTGTTCTGGAATTCCGAGAATGCACGCCCGAGACCCGGACACTGGGTATTCTTTTGGCTTCATCCATGTAAAATGCTCAAGAGCACAGCTCCAGAGTGTTGTCGTTGCTAATGCGCCCCCGAGCAGGCAAGGTAGTGTTGCCACCAACAACAGCAGGACCAGACACCGTAATCTAAAAAAAAATTATATATGTCAAAATTCAAGTGATAGACATGTAGAAGACAGAAGGAAATGCATCGCGCTTACCTGGCCCTCAACTAACCCATCAGACTCCGTGTCCTCGGCGATATTGGTCAAAGTGACCTCTGTGCTACTCAGTGGGGCACCGAAGTGGCTGAGACCACCGACATTGCGGTAGTCAAAGATGTTGGTTTGGGCAATTGCACCAGCAACCCCGGGTCCTGTCAACGCATATAAAATGCGGGCCCCGGTGAAGACTCTCAGATCGGTCAATTGCTGGGTAGAGAGGCGGGCCTCAGGGCTGGCATCAATGCGATGGGAAATGCAAAGGAGACGAAGATTGTCCAGAGACAGCTCAGCAGTCGGGCCGATCCGGGCGAGTTGGCTGAAAATATTGCGGGTTGGCATGTTTCCTGCTTCCAGAGTCCGTGCCTGAAGCCAGCGTCCAAAACAAGAAATAATTCCGGTGTGCGGCTCCATAATTCGGTCGTGGTAGTCAGACATGGTGCGCGAGGAAGCAACGATAATTGTAGGCGACACACCAACTGTGGCCAGAGCAAAGTCGACCTTCTCTCCGGCGACAGAGTTCAACGCAATCGATGCATTGGCGAATAAGGCAGCCATGATCTGACAAAGCGGGTAAGATCGAGAAAGGGAGTCTATCGACAAAACAATGTCATTCGGGTTCACGCGTTGGGTACGAGGCAGTGCACTCAAGGCACCGGTAGCAGACACTAGATTCTAGGGTCATAATCAGTAATCTACCGCGTAAATATGTCAGCCACCCCAGGAAGCTCACCTCGGGCTTGAAATCGATAAACTCGCCGGACTCTGAGGAAGAAGGCCAAACGGTGTTCACAGCCGGAGTCGGGATCTTTGGATCGTAGGCAGGGACATCCAGTCCACTCAGGTCTTTGCCTTCCTCAATCAGCTCATGCCATACGGCCACCTTCAAACTGCCCTTGACGTCCTCGGGAACCTCGTTCCAATCCATGTGTCGGTTGCCATACTTAGCAACCCAAACGACGATCGACAGCTGCTTGTTACCCTTAGTGACCAAAGACAGATCAAGAGAGCCCGCCTCGGCAATGAGAGCATCTGCGTTAGCCTTTTGGAGATGCGCTGACAATGTCTCCGGGGGAAGATTGTGGGGCACAATGATCGTTTTGTATCCGTAAAAGGCACCCGCTATACCAGCGATTAGCCAAGGCATGCACACTAGAAGTGAGGTTCTTACCGAAGATTGCAGCAAGCAGCTCCACTGAATCTGTCAGGCAGACAGCCACCGTCTTGACTCCGGATTTCTGTAGATGACGACCAATGACATTGATCTCCTGGGTAACCTGATCCAGCGAGTGTTCGATGGCCTTCTTGCCCAAAACAGTGTAGATCTTGCCCTGCTTTCCAGAAGGTGATCCATCTTCATTTAATGCCCCACGCACAGCAGTCTTCCAGATATCGCGCAGATCACCTCGTCTGCCTCCGGTCCATTTGGGTGCTCCGGGATCTTTGACATTCAATCCGAGGCGAAGTGGGAAGCCATGGGGCGTTTCCAGGGCTCGGTAAGTAGCTGACTCGCCGTGTTGCCGGACGGGAGCTGGGGTAGACTGACGAGCGAGCAGGAATGGGTGCACATCGGGGTCCTTGGACGCAATCACCATATACACCGCAAAGGCACCAAGGATTGTAGCGAGGACCGTTGTGTAGAGGTTCCATTCGGCCAGCACATCAGCTACCATGGCATCAAGTCTCTCCAAGAAGGTGTCGGCCATCTTGGTGAGTTTTCTAGCAAGTGGAGTTTGAATGAGGAAGTGTCAACAATCGTGGACCGGCGATGACGTTGGAGATCATTGGTGGGGGGGCCCGGGTCAACCATAGCCCGGATAAACTCCGCGCAGTCTGCGTCGACACTCCTTCACCCCCCAGCCTCCCCGATCACCAAAACACTCGCAATGCTTTGAGTCTACTCCTTGGAGTCCCCAAGCTATGCCGGCGCCTTTGTGATCCGTTTTGTCAAATCTTTCTCCTCCCAGGTAAGTCCCGCTCGAATCCTTTACAAGGTAAGTCCAATCTGTTCGCGTCCTGTCCATGAATGGCACCGTAAATAACACGAGACTCCAGTTTTTGTCCCCTCTATCCCCCTTTTTTTCTGTCCTCAAATCCTCGATACTCGATTACTCGAGCGATTCTACCGACGCGACCAATGGCAACCCAGTCGCTTCCCTCCACCCCTAAGGCTGCATCAGCACCAGCACCCACCCCCGAGGGGTCCCAGACTCCAGGCAAGTGGCGTCATCCTCAGCTGAGCGAGGTGGTTCGACGGCAGAATGCCGCTACGTTCGGCGATGCGAACTTGAGAAAGTTGTTGTGGAATGGCACGGCCTTCATGATCATTTGGGCCTTCGGAAACACACTCAAGGCATAGTGAGTAGATGAGGCCGATGATGCTCCACGAGGGTTACTGACAGCCTTGGATCAGCTCGCGTCAAATTTTTGATGGCCCCGTTCTTCACGAGCTCTCAGCGTTGGCTCTTCAATTGTTCTTTACTTTCAACATCCTAATGGCGTTGTATCCCCTCTTCCGACCGAAGGACGACCTTTCCGATATTCCACTCACTCCTACTCAACGCGCTCTTCTTGGCTTGGATCCTACAGCGACGCCACCGCTGACACCAGGAACAACCTATGTCACCCCGCCCAGATATCGGCTGTCCACGTCGCGGAAGGCCAGCCCTGTCAGCATGCCGAGTTCCTCTCCGTTGTCTGCAAGTGCCAGCTTCTCCGAGCGACGAGTTTCTTCAGGAACACCTTTCTCGCCCGCCTCCAGTCCATTGCTCCATAAGGCAGTGTCGAACGGAGGCCGTGAGACTGGTCGAAGACAGAGCTTTGGGTCATCGTCGCCTCTCGCGCGAAGGTCTTCGTTTGGGGAGTCCAGCATGGGTCCAAGTACACCTTCTCCACTTGGAGGCAAGCGTGTGAGCTTGGGATTGAGTAACAAGTGGCTTTACGAGAGAAGCAGGAGGCTTTCTGCTAGCAACGGGGCCCTCTGAATGCTTTTCCCCCCCTCTCTTTTCTGGTTTGGTTTGGCAAATTTGCAACTGGGTGTAGATCATGGCTTCATAGCGACCCTCTTTATAATACATTACAAGGATACCTAGAATAATAGTTTTCAGAAACACTGTAGATTCTCTAGGGATGTAGATGTTGATCGGTCTGGGGGGGCCCCATCCGCGTTGGCCAAGAACCTCGCCTGCGGCAGCAACGTCAACATCCAACACGCTTGGCACGCAGCCATCTCTCGTGTCAACCTCATCCCCGGGCTTTGTCACTCTACTATATGCAGCCTCTAACGCCGTGATCGTGTCTTCTCGTCAGAAATGGGGGCCTCGGAGTCAAAGCTTGTCTTCAAGCAGGGCATCTTCCGCCTCTCCGAGGAACAGGAGATCCCCGCCGACAACGCCTACTGGGCCAGGGTATGTTCCAGGCATGAATGATTCGAGTGGTATAGGCGCAAGATGTCTAGACATTAACTCATTCTGGCAGTTCTGGGAACTTCCTGAATCATCCGAAGACGTCTTCAGTCTATTCACCTCGGCCGACATCCGGCGCACGCGCGATCATGCCTTATTGAACTTCGAAACCCTCCTCCTTTCAGTCATCTCTCGCCTTATCGTTCTGAAAAACCATCCGTCGTTTCCGGACCCGGATCTTGCGCCCGACCGTGATGCGCTCAACTGCATTCGTGTCCTCACCCGTCTCCTCCCCTTTGTCTACGAAGCTGAGCACCTGGAGGATTGGGAGCAGAAGTTCTTCTGGGCGCGCCGGAAGAAGAAGACCAGACAGGCCCAGATTTCCGGAGAAGTTCTCTTTGACGAAGCGCAGGTGGAGGACCAACACGAGCGGACTTCGCCCCGCGCGGAGGACTATGAAGATGCGAAACCTCTGGCCGAGGAGTTGATCGACACCTTGTTCGATCTGCTCTTCTTCGCCGATTTGACTATCCCCAAACTTCCGACTGCCAAGAGCAAAATATCATATTCCATTTGGCAAAGCGGCGTCGGCTGCAACACTGCAATGGGATCCAACAAAACTTTGGAGAACAACCGGTGTGAGATTCTGCGACTGCTGCTTACGATGACCGGAAAGGCCATGTACATGCCCTCCAGTGAGTTCGCGGCCCCTACGTACATCGATATGACTTGATAGACTGACTGTTCTAGATACACTGCCCGTGCAAGGCGTTCAGGCCATTACCTACATCACGACTTGTCAGGACAAGCAGGCTGTATTGAGCCTTCTCTGCTCTCTTCTTAACACGGTATGCATATTTCTGTCGATGATTAATTCACAGCTGACTCGAGATAGGCCATGAAGTATAACCCGGCGGCGTGGAGGGTGCCATATGATCATGTTGTCTGGAAAGACCCGAAACAGATCCTCGTGATCTATTGCCTACAATTACTTCTTGTTCTTCTCCTGTATCCGATTCCCGAAGACGGCCGGGGCAGTCCGCCCAAAAACTTCTATCGTCATTACTTTGGGCGATTGCATAGACCCCAGGACTTCCAGTTCCTTGTGGATGGCATGACCAGGATATTGAACCAGCCTGTATGTGGTCCCTTTGAACGCTCTGGGCATTTGTGTATTGACAGTTTCAAACAGATGCAAGCCACGAGTTCCTATCTACCTGGGAGCCAACGATCGGTGAAATGGGCGCCCGAGATGCTTGTTCTCTTCTGGGAGACCCTGCAATGCAACAAACGGTTCAAGGCATTCATCATTGATTCGAATCGCTCACATGATTTCCTCATCCTTTGTACCTTCTATGCAATGGAGTACAGACTGGATGTGTCGAAGCAAGGCGTGGTCCGAATGTGCATCTTTATACTTCAGACGATGAGCGCGGAGCCCACATTTGGCACGAGCTTGAACCTCAAGTTTGAAGCCCAGGAAACTTTGCCCCAGTCAATACGGCTCCCTCGATTCCGAGGCTCTTATGCCGACTTTTTGATCATAGTTCGTCTTTCCTAGCCCCTGACAGAGCCCAAGTCTCGAGTACTGACTTAAACAGTCGATCCATACACTTATGACCACGAGCAAAGGGAAGCTGGACACAGTCTATCCCGCGCTTTTGATTATCCTCAACAACATCGCCCCTCGCATTGAACACATCTCGCCAAGTGCCAGCTCCAAGGTCATCCAACTCTTCTCGTTAATGTCTGCGCCCAGTTTCTTGTTGGCGAATGAAACCAACCATACCCTTCTCGCATCGCTACTCGACTTCATCAATGCTGTCGTCGAGCACAAGTTCACTGGTATATTCTCTATAATGAGACCCATATCATTTGGCCAGTCATTCTAATTTTTGTCCCAGAAAATCCGTACCTCGTTTACGCTATACTCAAGTATAAACAGCGGTTTGAAGCTGTGCGAGCTTTCACTCTTGAGAGTGGTCAGCAAGAGATTGAGCGTCAGAATGAAAAAAGAAAAGCCAGCGAAACAGACACCAGCCCAACGCTCTCGCACTCCGAGGAGGATTCCCACACTCCTCCTGGGGCCAGGTCTCCTTTGACTCGGATTCCTGAAGAGAACAGCCCTTTCGCAATTGGTGACGAATCCGATGATGAAAGAGAAGGGCAGCACACTCCATCTCAATCGCCTTTCGTTCAGACCTCGCGCCGGCCCTCGGTGTCGTCCGTCGTAGACGAGAATAATCCACAGCAGCCGCGCGGAATGACTGAAAAAGCGCGAGGCAAGATGCCCGCAGGACGGCCATCATTTTCCCGACAAAATAGTATGACCAGCCAGACCAGCTTGTCTGCTTTGATCACGGCTCCCTCAGGTGGTTTCACGCCGACTGTCTCTTGGGTAAGCATATCACCAAGCCCCATGAACCCCATTCTGGATCTTTCCCGTGCTAATGATGTCTTTCTAGCTCGAATCCTGGTTGCCCGAGCTGCCACTGCACACCATCCTCACTATCATATCTGCCATCGAACCCCACATTCCCGAATCTGCCCTCCAAGCTAGTTCCAGCCCTGATGCTCGGACCCTGGTCACCAATCTCCCATCCTTTGCCGAGGAGCCCCAGGTCAAAAGTATCATCTCGGATCCCACTCCGGTGCGAGTGCAGTCATTTGAGTGGTCTGCGCTTTCCATGGGCTGGTACGAATCGCTGCTTTGGGGATTCATTTTCTCCAGCGAGATGGTCGTCGGCACCGCCGCGGGAGCGACCCCTGGTACCGTGGGCGTCTGGAATGGCACCGCAATCCGGCTGTTCAAGGTCCAGGAGGCAGCCGCGCAGGGTCCCACGCTGCTTGCCCCCAAGGGCGCGGTTGACGCTGTTGGTACCAATCTTGTGCAGCGTATCGGAAACCTCGGTCTTCGAGGCCGCAATTCAATATCCCAAGAGCCTCCGAATGGTGCTCCCCCGAGCGTGCGGGAGGTTTAGCGGGGGATGGGACATGGATCCAAATGTACATAGCGCACAACTGCACGATATGAATTCCGTCTCTTTTTTTTTCAAGGTTATTATATTTCCGGTTTCACGCGATCATATCATGTATTCCTATCAATCATAAACTCATACATTTTGAATAGTGAAGTACCATGTTGGACTTGAAAATAACGGGGGTGAAGCTGTCGCACGTGCCGGGCCCGCGTTCCGCGTTGGCTCCGTCAATCTCCCGCTCGACTGATTCAAGTTCCTCCCAATTCACTCCGCGCCTGCGTTCCCCATAAGCTATGGTCGCCTTATCATTACTTGTGGCGATGGCCGTGGCCTTTTTAGCAGGCCCGAGCCCAGTCTTTGGTGCAATTACCCCCAGCCTCCAGAGCATCCTAAAGAATACCCATGGCAGCATGGAGTATGGGTATCCAACGGATATAACTCGGGATATTTCTCCTGTGTGTCTCCTTTTTTTGTTATTGCTTAGGCGACGTTGTCAATAATGTGACCGACGAGGACAGCAATCGCAAGAACACAAAGCTAATGTGGCCATGTTTAGATTCCTGTTCATTCTCATAAGTCAGCGCGTCTCGCACAAGAGCTCGGCCATTGACCCACACTGACTATCCAACAGTGATTATTGGAGAGATGAGCCATTCTATACCGGTATGCAATCTGACTTTTTCTTCTTCAAGTGGCTCTTCTGTACTCACACCTCCCTTATCCAGGTTTGGCAAAGGGCTGTATGTCCACCGAAGCCGATGTCTGGCTATACAACGATACCCTCTATGTTCGTGTTCAGGATGTCTCTTGTCTCATTAATATCCCTTGACTAATTTGAACAGGTCGGGCACCATGAATCGGCTTTGACCGAGGACCGAACACTCGAGTCTCTCTATATTAAACCGATCCTAGATATTCTGGCGCGTCAAAATCCGGACAGTCCGTTTATAACCTTGCCTACCAAGAAGTGAGTATCATCCCGGTGAGAAACTAATGGGCAACTGCTAAAGTCTGGACTCCACAGCGGTGTTTGGGATACAGACCCCGAGCAAACGCTCTACTTTTTCATTGACGTGAAAACCTCGGGGCATGAAACTTTCGAGGCCGTCATCAAAGCTCTCGAGCCTCTTCGCGAAAAGGGATACCTGACCAGCGTGACGAATGGCAAAACCGTCACCAATGGACCAGTCACCATCATTGCCACGGGAGAAACTCCGCTTGAGATGGTTACCCAGGTTCCAGACCGGGACTACTTCTTTGACGCGCCTCTCGGGGAGCTCACGGACAAGCGATATGCTGACATCACGGCCGCAGTATCGCCTATCGCATCTACGGATTTCGAGAAAGCTGTCGGCAAAGTCAAGCCCGACACCAGCCCCGTCTTGACAGATGCACAGCTCAAATCTCTCCAGAGCCAAATTGCCGCAGCAAATGAACGCGGTATTGGTGCCAGATATTGGAACACACCGAGCTTCCCTGTCCGGAAACGGAATCTGATCTGGAGGGCTCTTCTCCAAGAGGGTGTCATGCTGCTCAATGCAGACGATTTGGATGCCGTGAATGCATTTTTCTGAGGATATATCACTTCGATCTCTTGGACCCTTATATTATGTTATTTTGGGTAATTAGAACTACGGCGTTCATGTCTCGACACTGTTCTGTCAAACCTTGTTTTTATTGATTGAAAAGCCATGTACTGGTTGCCTCTGACATAATACAGTATCTATCCCCGTATTTCATGCAGCGTACCCATCTTTTTCTTGTTTCCTCGGGTGTTTCTTTTGAGACACCCACACAAGTGGCCGCTTGAAACTCCGCTCAACTCACGCGCTTCTCAGACATGAGCGGCACTTATGGGGCGAATGCTTGCCATCGATGTGGATGATTGATCGATTCGAACATCGCTCGTCTTCCTTGTTGATATGTCGGCGGCATTTGATGAACTCGCCTCCGGTTGAGTGGCCGCAGCTGTAGCGGATTTGCGCCTGCATGCAGTAGTCGAGGTTGGCGGGATCAGGCACTGGAAGGGAAGGCGGGTCTTTGGTTTTAGCCAGGAAATGTGTCAATGTGATGGAGGCTTACCCTTGCCATCGAACGTCGTGGCCGACATCACGACTGAGAAAAGTGAGCATGCAGCGAATGGTTCTATGCTTGTCGAGATAGGGAGCCCTATTGCACTGCAAGCCGGTATCACGTATCAGGAGCACTTATTCGTAGATTGTGTCTGGCCTCCTCTCTTGACTCGTGGCTCTGTTGGGATAGACTCAAGAGAGATGGGGTGGTTGAGGTTCTGATGTGTAGTAGGGAAGGTAGTTTGTGAAAAAGTTGATTGCTTTGGTGAGAGCTGAATGGATCACTAAAGAAAGCAAGTAAGAGCTGCCTCAGTCTCCCAGGCTGCGGTCATCATGGACCAGGCAAACTCCGTCGTTCTGTGCCTGCTGAATGTGGCTTTCTGATTCCTCCAGACCTGAGGTGAGCTCTCAACTTCTACTTTAATTTTTACCAGTATCACTCAAGTCTATGAGCACTACAGGACTCAAAACAGACCATTTTCACAACTTGAAGCCTTCCTCTCACTTCCCATCTACCACTCCCTTACTCGACACCATCTTATACTTGCGTACACGTGATCTCCGCCAATCTCCCGCGCTCCGCCCCGACCACCTTCCAATCGACGCGTTCTCGTTGGGTGTGCGTGAACAATGGCCGAGGATCTGGGAGATCTCTTGGCGAAGGTGCTCCCGGCCGGGGTCGAGATCACTGTCCGCCATGTATCCTCGACCCCCACTCCATCGGCAGCCCTCTTCGCCCCGGCCCCGGGGGACGCAGCCGAACCAACGTTCTGCGAAAATCATTTCCTCTCGGTCTCGATCGAATCCCCAGACGATGGCGGCGAGATCATCGTTTTTGGGCTCGAGGTGCTAGTCTACAACACGGCCCACCTGACCACCATCTTCGTTTCCAAGGCCGACTCGACCGGCTTCCTGCATCTGCTGAAGGTACCGCAGAAGGTCTCAGTTCTAAGACTTGTCTCTAACACCTTTCTCTCATTTCTTGCTCGGACGCGCCAGCGACCTGGTGTGCGTCTGGTGATCTCACTTTTTGCGCGCGCCCAGAACCAGTATCTGTTCCCCGGCAGCATCGAGAATGCCGAGAAGCACGTCTTGGACGATCGAGGCCTGATCAAGTGGTGGTGTCGGGCTGTGGACCCGATCCTCCGCGAGCATGAGGCCGAGTCTGTGTCGACGGAGACAAAGCCGCTGGACCAGACGGTCGAGGCAACCAAGGCCTCCGCCACCGCGTATCTGGTCGTCCCGGGCTGCGAGCCCTTTGAGACCCGCAGCCTCTTTCCCATCACGGCCAAGGCCGACACACCTAGTCATCGCCGGTGGCTCTCCAGCTACCCGCTCCACCAGCTGTGTCACGATCCTTCGGCTCCACCGCGTTGCTTGATCCCGCGGCTTCCAGACGATCCCAAGACGCGTTTCCTCGTGGATCTGGATGACGAGCTGCCTGAACCTGTTGAGGGTGAGGCCCTGTCTCCCAATGCCGGTCAATGGCGGAGCGTCAGATCGTTGGATCAGTTCTGGGAGATGATGTCCTTCCGGCAAGAATGCTCGTCCGGTCGACTGGTCGGCTTTCTGTGGCTGGTCATCAATCCTCCGGGTCTGATGAATTCTACTTCCATGGCGAGTCAGGCTCGTCCTTCTACTCAGACAGTCCCGCCTTCCAAGGATGCAGACGTTTCCAAGGCCACCCCCGATGAGGAGCAATCACAGAAGACATCCAGCAAAACCGAGGAACCAGATGCATCGGAAAAGAAAGAACCAGTCACAGAGGCATCTTCCGAGTCCCGTGCGGATACCACGTCTTCGTTTGACACTCACCCTGGGGTCACATCGGTGGACCTTCCCTCCAAGGGCCAATCCAACGACGCCAATCCCTTCTCCTGGCCCCAAACCGGACGCGGGCACATGGTCCTCAGCGACGCCGATTACAATAAGATGATGAACTCGCTCATGGATCATTTCTACGACCGAAAGGACGTTGTCGCCAGCACCAAGGCCCACATCGACCAGGTCGCTTCGCTCGCCGACCAGCTCACATGGGGCAAGCGGGTGGTGGGCACCAGTACGCTGGCAGAGACCAGCGCACCTCGATCTGCGGAAACCCATCAAATTCTTGATCTCGGGCTGATCCGTAAGCGAAAGAAGTCGACGAGCGAAAACAACTCGTCTGCTACGGACGGGGACCAGCCACTGCCGAGCGCGCCGGGCGACACAGCGCAGCCGGCTGGCGTCAAGATACTCAATGCCAATTTGGTTCGGAAGAAGAAAAAGACATGAATTTGGGTTTGGGCGTTTAGTTTCAAAAATAGGGGTTCGGGGAGCAGAAGGGACATTTCGGGCTTGATTTCATTATTTGCATACATCAATCGGACATGGTCGATTGTTCCTCGGATCCTCGAGGGATGAGTGTGCACTCCAGGACATTGAACCGAGTAATATCAATAGAATCCCAGATTAAGCCCGTGCATCGCAAAAGGCATATTTACTTTAATGTGTACTTTGATGTGTGCTTGATGCTGCGTTTTTCATTCCGAGTAAGTCGCTAGGCGGAGCACGGCAAAAATGCAATCCGCGCACATCCGAGCTGTTTTCCTCGTCCGCTCCCTCGTGGCATGTCCTCCTGGTCTGAGTTTATGCCGTCGCCTCCCTTCTCCCATGCTAAGCCCTAGCTCCCCGCCTCTCCTCGACATCAGATCGCCCATCGGTGATGGCGCTCTCTCCGTGTCCGTTGCGGTGGGCTGGGTCGGGCTGATCTGGTATCTTACCGTGCTGGCCGTCTGCGCCTTGGGATATTTTCAAATGTAAGGGCCTGAGATCCTTTCCTCACAATCAATTCCTCTTTGTAAGGCTAACCGATTGCACTCCCGGCGTTAGATGGAGGTATTTCTTGCAGCAGCCACGCCGGTCCCGTTTGGCGACTTCGTCCGACGCACCTCATGTCACGGCGATTCGGCCTATCAAGGGCCTTGAGCCGCACCTCTACGACTGTTTGGCTTCCAGCTTTCGACAGGACTACCCGCGCGACAAATTGACTATCTGTCTCTGCGTGTCGACGCGCGCCGACCCGGCTTATCCTACGCTCTGCAAATTAGTCGCCGACTTCCCGGAGGCCGACGCGCGTGTTTACGTCGAAGAGGAGGATCCGCTACTGCAAGAAAATGACACCAATTCCTACATGCTGGGGCCGAATCCCAAGATTCGCAATATGAGTCGGGCATACCGCGAGGCCAAGGGAGACATCATCTGGATCATCGACTGCAACGTCTGGGTCGGGAAAGGCGTCTGCGGCCGGATGGTGGATCGATTGAGCGGGACGGGCGCATCCCCAGGCAAGAAATACAAGTTTGTCCACCATCTGCCCGTCGCCGTGGATGTGACGGGGGAGAACAATCTGCTGGCCGAACGACAGGCCTTGCTGGATACCGACCCACACGCCTCGGGCTCGGAGGCGCCAGCGGCAGCAATGGAGTCCAGCCGACCTGAGGACGGGATTGAGGCCTCGCTTGCGACGGGAGGCGGTCGTCTCGAAGAGCTGTTTCTCTCCTCGGCGCACGCGAAGATGTACACGGCGATCAACACCGTTCTTATCGCGCCGTGCATCGTGGGCAAGTCCAACATGTTCCGGCGCTCGCATCTCGACTATCTGACGGGCCCGTCGCCGACCGACCCCCGTCCGCGCCATCCGGGCATCGATTTCTTCTCCGACAACATCTGCGAAGACCACCTGATCGGGGATCTTCTGTGGAGAAAGCAGGTGCGCGAGGAGGCAGAGCGTGGCGAGCGCTGGGGAAAGCACGCCATGGTCTTCGGGGATCTGGCGGTCCAGCCTGTCGCCAATATGAGCGTGCGGGCATACATGGCGCGCCGGGTGCGGTGGTTGCGCGTGCGTAAGTTCACGGTTCTACTCGCCACGCTGGTCGAGCCCGGCACCGAGTCGTTTCTGTGCTCGATCTACGGGGCCTGGGGCGTCACGGCGGCGCTAGCTCCGGCGCTCGAGCAGCGAGGGATGAACTTCGGCGCGGTCCTCGGCACCTGGACTGCGTTCTTTGGCTTGTTCGCTCTCAGCATTCTCTCGTGGATCGTGGTCGACTGGACCCTGTATATCAAACTCCATTCCGCAAAAACCGTCGAGCTCGACGAGGATACCCCGTCCTTTGCGCGGCCCCCGTGCCGCCGTTCGTCGCACACCACCCGCCGTCCCTTCCTCCACTGGTTCGCTGCCTGGCTTGGCCGCGAGCTTCTGGCCCTACCCATTTGGGTCAAGGCCGTCTACGGCGGCGTGACCGTTGTCTGGCGGGACCGCCGCTTCAAGGTCGGCTTTGATGCCAGAGTGCGCGAAATCGAGGCTGGTCCCGCGGTCCCTTTAGAGGGCTCGTACTCCACCGAGTCCACAACCAACGGCATTCCCGTGTCGCCAAAGCGAGTTGGTGGGAAGACGAGCAAAGTGCGACGTGATTGATGTTGCATGAAAAGTCAAGTGTGTCGATGCCCATAGAGACGATATCCATGATGATGTATTGTACAATATCACATTCAATAGAAAAAAAAAGAAGTAGATTGTATTAACTGGAAATGTACCATCAACTCTATGCAATGCCCTTTGAACTTTTTTGTTGCAATGTATCCTCTTTCATGTTTTCTCCCATGCTAATCTCTTCAGACAAAGAGCATTGCCCGGATCATCAGGTCATCAGATCATCAGATTCATGCCTGCCCCTCGCCCCCCTCCGTCGCACCACTCTCCAACGCAGCAGCCTTCTCCGACCCCAAAAGCCACTCGACAACCTGTCTGCCCGCAGACATCTCGCCCGCGCCCTCCGCCACCGGCTGGTTCGAACCCTCGCCCTCGCCCTGGTCCTCGCCGAGTGTCATCTCGATTTCTTGCGTCTGGCCATTCTCATTACCGGCCCCGTTCCCGTTCTCCTCGGCAGACGCATCCCACGCCGTGCGCTCCGCCAGAAACACGGCGTCGTGGCCGGCATCGTTCTTGATGGCGATGTCGGCGCCGGCCTCGACGAGCGCCTTGACGCATTCCAGATGCGTGTTCAGCGCTGCCCAGTGCAGGGGCGTGTTGCCGGAATGGTTGCGGTGGTTGACGAATGCTGTGCGCTGGGCGGTGTCTGTGCTGGAGAGCTTTTGGAGGAGGGTGTTGAGGATTTCTGGTTTTGTTAGTGATCCATTATCAATAAGAATAAGAATAACAGCAAGAATAAAAATGAAGTCATAAGTAGAAGAATATGAGAAATTGATACCAATGTTTCCATTCGCTGCTGGAAAGTGCAGCACGCAGGACCCCGTGCCGCCCTCGCTCTCGTCTTCCATGTCAATGGCCGAAGCCACGATCTGCGCTTCGGCGCAGCTGTGCTGGGAAGCTAGGTTGGCAATGTCTGCAGTGAGTGCCTCGAGGTCTCCTGCTCGGGCATCATAAATGAGATCGTCGATTGCCTCTGTGGAGAGAGTGATGGGCACTGCCGGCTTGGGCTTTGGTGTTGTTGAGGCAGCCATAGGGGGCTCAGTTCTGATGTTTCTTTTCTTTCTTTTCTTCTGGTTGTGACACTGGATAGGCTTTTCGCCTAGCTTTTGACTGTCTGATGATGCCAACCAGGGAATCCCGTTGCTTCTGCTTCTGCTTCCTTTTTTTCTTTTTTCTTTTTCTTTTTTTTTTTTTTTTTTTTTAATCGAAGCAGGCTTGATATTGAACTGGTCGCGACGTTAGCAAATTCGCTCATTAACCATAGCATGGTTGTAAAAAAAAAAAAAAGGAATGACAGGCTCTAATAGATTGGCACGTCTTCCAATACGAGACTGATCAGCAGCATCTTCGCAAGACTTCCATGCTGGGCCATCAAAGCCTTGATAAGCGCATCCGAAGCAATGCACCGAACTCTAATGCAGGGGGAAAAGCGCGGGTTTGCGGGACGGCCACCTGAAACAAATACTCAAGCCCCAGGGAAATCATCAGTTCTTACCTCTGTGTTTGGACTTGAATTCTCAGCGCGGATGTTCTTGGTCAAAGCTGCCCGCTACCCTCGAGAGAAACTTTGATATCGTAGGTCATGTGACTTATAGTGGGGTGGTCCACGACTCCGGCGCCCTATTTTATTCCTGTGACAAGACCAGTGTTTCTAATTCAAGGACAGTCAAGTGGGTAAATTAATTTGGCTTCATAGTACAAAGTCTGTGCTGACCTCTCAAGGAATTCATATAAAAAAAACGCCTAAATCCCACAATCCGGTGGGATGGTATCTCAAAGCTCCATGATGCGAATGGCCACAATATGCGAAACAAGTACAATGGAGCAGGCGCCCGGGCACAGCAAAGCGCTGGACCGCCCCCTCTCTCTCCTTCCCCCTTAGGTATGGCCTCCGGGTCAATCCCGTAACCAAGCCCGGCGTTTCTCTTCCTTCTTTTCGCGGCGCTTCTCCTTAAACATCTTCAGCTCTTTCTTGCTGAGTTTCTTGGCGCTACGTTCTGCGCGGAGACTGCGGCCGTCGTGGGTGTTGGCCGCGGAGTCGACATCGAAAAACGCGTTCATCTGGCGATGGGCCTTGTTCTGGTCGGAATAGTTGTCGGGATTGATATCGGTAGCCTGCCATCGGCCCGTGAACCGGTTGAACGAGCCGGTGGCGGCGTATGCTGCCGACGGGTCCAGCCCGGTGGCACTTGAGTCCGGTTGGGCCTGCTCTTCGTACTGCTGCGCATAGGGGGCGTTCGGATCATAGTCGCCGTGTATGGCCGGGTTGTAGCCGCCAACAGCGGGGGCTTTGGGTTTGGGTGCGGGCGTCGGCGCGTCGGAGCCCGCCGCGTTAGGCACTCGAGGGTTGTCCCACTGCGAGACTCCGGTGAACCGGTTGTAGAAGTAGTATGCCTGGGCGTTGTTGTCCCACACAGGTTCCCAGCCATCGTCCTCGGCCGGGCCCGGGGGCGCCTCGTCGGGGAGCGGTGGTGGGACCTCATCGGGCAAAGGTGGCGCAGAGGCCTGGTCGTCTTCCTTGTCCTCGCTTGGTTGTGATCCTGTCTCCTCTCCATCATCCTCCTCTTCCTCTTCCTTTTTTTGCTGTTCGGATGTGTCTTGATCCTCGGGATTATCTTTATGCAGTGGCTTGGTCTCGCGCTTCTCGTCAGTCCTAGGTTGGGGCGATCCGGGGGCGGAGGGGCTGCCCGCACCCTCCTCTGGGGTAGGTGCTGAAGTATTTGACTGTGCTGGCATCCTGGGTATTAGCTCTGCTGCTTTTAGGCAGATGATTAATAGAGCGTAGGAGCGGGATATCGCGGAGGTCAATTTCAGCTCTCAAGCTGCGGGATTGGTGGAGCGGCATTTCGACTTCACCGCCTCATGTCGATCGTTATTTGGTGCCTGAGGCGGCTATGTATACATCAATTAGATGCTGCTTCAAATAAGAAAACAAAATAGAAGGATAAATGGCTGATTAAATTTCTTTTTATGCTTTTCTTGGAAACCACCACAGCTTTCTAGGGTACCCTAAACTTATTACTCCATAAATACTACTATAGTAGGCAAATGGCCTGAGTATACGAGGTGATATATATTCGAATGACAAGGTATGTTGTCCTCTAAAAGACATGGCAAAGCCGCAAAAGCATTGAATAGGGAAGCCTGCACTAGTTTGCAATATCAAGAAGTAATGATTCTTGAAATATCTTATATCATCGTTTTAAGCATCTGACTAGTTTGATAAGCTCGCTACGATATCATCATGAATCGGTCTACTTCCCTAAACTAATGAGATTATTTGATTGGCTTACTGCCCAAGGACCTGAAACATAAATGTAGGGGCACCTTGTGGCCCGCATGAACCACCTGAAACACGACCTCCGGGCTAATACTTTTATGAGGAATGTTTCGGAATGAAACATAGTCTGCAAGGAGGCCGGTAAGTGCAAACGTTATGCCAATGGCTCCCCAATACTTGGTATTTGCAGCACTCAATTGAGGATGCACAG
Organism: Penicillium alfredii; assembly: GCF_028826965.1. Classification (NCBI taxonomy): domain Eukaryota; kingdom Fungi; phylum Ascomycota; class Eurotiomycetes; order Eurotiales; family Aspergillaceae; genus Penicillium; species Penicillium alfredii. The sequence goes on along the minus strand of NW_026622701.1, from coordinate 1,161,532 downwards.
AAGCAGGCCCGAAAGGTTAGGAAGTAGAGCGAATATCTGGTTAATCTGCAAATATATAAAAGTTTATTTAAGAGATAACTGATTAATTAAGCAGTTATTATTAATTTCTGGATAAATTCATTTAAATTGACAGTTCATAGACATTTGTAGGGTGAGGTGTGTCAATGACCAAGATATATATCCATAGAAATTGTAAACTAAATTTCATCTTATGAGAACTCATAGCAAATGAACAGCTACAAAATTAAACATAACCTTGCTAGGCTAGCCATGGTCATAAGATTAAATTTATTTAAATAATTAATAGCATTTAGAAAGTAGATTGGCTGGTTAATTGATCTCTTAGCATGGATTGGCAGGGGCTCTGCTCTATGGCCAGACAAATACAAACTCAGAGGCTTAAATCAGTTCGAAATATACTTCTGATGTGAGAGCCCAATGATACCATGTAACTATAATTATGTGACCAGACACTAAACTTAACCGATAACATGCTCATTTCCCACCGTGCGGCCCAAGTTAGATCCCCTACTATAGATCATCAACACCCCAGACCTGTGGTCACAACCTCAAGCAACAAAGGCTAAATTTCTGGGATAAACACAGCACCGAGCATATATGAAAATCAAAGGCGTCATCAGTTGCAGTCGACTAATTTCCCTGGATTGTTCATGACAATCGAGACAACTACAAATGACTCATAGAACAATAGTGAAATTGCGATGTACAGCGGATAGATTCAGATGGACTGCCAAAAGACCATTCCAATTGAAAGGGGGCTTTGTGAACCTGATTTAATTTCAAGAGGATACAACGTCGACATGGCCGCGATCATGGTAGGGATGCGAAGATGGGGCTAAGATTGCTTGGCTCAGAATGGGAATGGCTTGATCCAAGCCCTAACAAACACCGCAAATAAATGGTCCACAACAACAGGAACCGCAACGACGCAATCTCAATGCATTCAGGAAAAATAGACTAGTCTTCACCCAATAATAGAGGTGTCTGATTTGGAAATGACTGTGCCTGTACCTACCGTTACGGTGCTTAATTCTTGGGGGTGGTTCAAGGGAGTCACAACTATGAAGGAGAAAGCCTCGACCCTCCCTGTGCCGACGGTCTCAGGGGAAATTTCACCACCCACAGGGCGATCCCTTGCTGATGATTGCCATGCTCGATGCACTCCACAAATCTTGTGAGCTCCGAAGCAGGGTATGGCTACGTACGGAACCAGGAACCTTTTCGCAAAGTGTTTTGCAGGGCTGGTAGCATGCCTTAGTTCCCGAGCAGGTGCAGGAACGGGGATAGCCAAGACCAATATCCACCAAGGAGAACGGGTTCCTGAGCCCCCCTGTGGGGGGGGGGGGGGTTGGTGGCTGGCACAGCGTTAGTCCTGGGACCCACATCCCGAACTACGTGTAGTTGCAACTATTCATGGTCATACTGCAGAGGTTAAGCTTACGTTAGTCGCGGGTGGCAGAGCGCATGATGCCGGAAGATTGCTGTCATTGTGATAGGGAGTTCCCCAGAGTATCAGTTGATATCGTCGATCTGGGAGCCTGTTTTCAGGAATCTGTAGATACTCCACTAGAAACAGGCACAAGGAACGGATCAGCAAAGGACAAATGTGGGCACCGAACAGAGCTAGCTAGGACAATTCAGTGAGCTAGGACTTCAAGCATACCAGGGTAAGTGGTTCGGTCGCGTGAAGGTCGGCCATTGCAACTGGTAGATCCATACCAGGGGGTCCAGGAGAGAGCATTCGTTGGACGGCAGACCCTCCCCAGTGGAGCGATCTCCCCCTCCCTTTCCTTACATGTGGCATTCCTGGAGGGCATGGACGAGGATTCTGTGAAGGAAAACAAACAGGAGTTGGCCATGGTAGCAGCCGGCCCGGCACGCACACAGACCGCCACCGAAGTGTATAAAGGCGTGGTCGTTCATCGCCCTTCCATCCGTTCTTCATCCGCATCACTCTCTTTAATCTTCTCTTCTGAAGTACAGTCTTCTAAAAATCACAAAAACCCACAAATTACTCCGAGTCTTCTCGTTCAAATCCAACCCCACAGACACAATGCAGTTCACTCTGTCCGCTCTCGTCCTCGGCCTTGCCGGCTCGGTTGTTGCTCTGCCTCCTGGTGGCCCTAACGCTGGTGGTCAGGGCAACGGCAACGGTGTTGGCAACAAGGGCAACAACAACGTCAAGTTCCCCGTCCCTGACGACATGACCGTCAAGCAGGCTCAGGCCAAGTGCGGTGACCAGGCTCAGCTCTCCTGCTGCAACAAGGCCACCTACGCTGGTGACACCACCGATGTCAACTCGGGCATGCTGGGCGGCACCCTGAGCAACCTGATCGGCTCTGGCTCTGGTGCCGACGGTCTCGGTCTCTTCGACCAGTGCTCCAAGCTCGACCTCCAGATCCCCATCATTGCCATCCCCATCCAGGACCTGGTCAACCAGAAGTGCAAGCAGAACATTGCCTGCTGCCAGAACTCCCCCTCCAGCGCCGTGAGTATCAACCAGTCCATCGGTATTGTATCCTTTACTAACAACACCTCTAGAACTCGGACCTGGTCGGCGTTGGCCTGCCTTGCGTTGCCCTCGGCTCCATCATCTAAGTTCTCTACCTTGTATTCTGGCCTTGTGCTTGAAGCAATGGTGGCCCTGTCGGGTCTCTGGGCCTTGGTCTAGTTGGCCTTGACATGAACGCGCGAGTGGGTCGTTGTCGATTCTCGGGATGGAAACAGGTGGCTGGCGATTGTTTGAATAGTTAGAAACCTGTTGTTTGCGCCGTCCGTGTATCATTAACCGTGTCGTGTGGCACTCCTCGGAGAAAGAAGACTGTTTGATTTGCGTTGATGTTGACATGGTGCTTTTGCTTCTTGCTTGTTGCATTGGAACCGATTCGAGCTGCTGCCTCAACCGGACTTCTTCGCATACATATCTTTAATATTAGAGTTGCGTTGTTACTTGTCCTTGTAGAGCTTATCCATTTGGTGCCAACACTTTGGGTCCTTTCCAATTACTCGTCACGCCTATCCCCTACTAGCCGGGTACTCTTGTATACAAGTAGTGTACAAGCATTAGGCGATGTCATCACCCACATCACCAGCTCTATCTAGTATCATTCATTGATATCATCCTCTTCTTCAGTACTTTACTTAAGCGATGGGTCAAGTCTCATTGCTTCATTCTGGAAAAGCACTTTTCCTTTTCTTCTTCTCCGATCTGAATCCATACTTTCTATATACACTTTCTCTATCACCCGGTTACATTGCCCTTCCCATCAACCCAACCCCCCACACGCCCATCCCCCTACCCCAATCTTTGCGACTATGCTTATCCCCCCATTTCCGATGAGACATTTCCTCCACAGGACTCTCGTCTTCGGTAATAACATGGCCATCGAGCCATTTCGGTGAAGATGGGCTACGCAATGACTTCAGCGAAAGTGAAGACCGCGGCATCTTCACACTGCAGCGATCCCTAAGCATGGCAGTCATCGATCTCCTGTTCTTGGCCGCAGACCCTTTTTTCACTTGCGACGGCTTCTTCTCCTTCTCATTCCCATCTTGGTTTTCTTTCTCAGAACAACCCGAACCAGTCGATGACCCCTTGTTCTCCCCATCCTTCTCCTTCAACTTTTCCTCAGTTTCAATCGGACCCTGTAGTTTCTTGGTCGGTGTATCATGCGGCGAATGCACCGTATCCAGCTTCAGAATCGGATACTCGGGCCTCGAAAGTGTCTTCGCCGTCCGACTTGACACCGAATCCGGTGTCTGGATCCCGTCGAAGAGTGTCTGGATCTTCACATCGCCTCCCTGTAATCTCTTCCGTGCCGGCAACTCCGACGGCTGGACCACGTCGTGCGACGAGTGGTGCACGATCGTCGACGTGGACTCGATGCTCTCTGCTTGGGCGAACGACACGGTCTCGGAATTGCTTTTGATCAGATCCTTGGACTCGTCGCCCCGTCGTGGTTGGGTGCTTGAGAGGCGGCGCGAGAGCTTGTTGTTGCGCATGCGGCGGGCCATGGATGTGATGAAGCCCATGATGAACGGAATGGATTGGACTTTGATTTAGTCTGGTGTATTTCCTGTAATGGCTGTACTGAGGATGCTTCCAAGGTTGGGGAAATGATCTGAATCGAGAGGGGTGTTTCTTTGTTATCATGGATGATATCGGGGCAAGGGAGAGAAAGAGAGATTGTACGCCAAAGAAACCATTTAAATTTAGCCATTTAGTTCCACGCTGGGAGATGTGCAGTACTATGCGTCTCCTCCCCGGGCTTGATCGTGATGGGTCTGGTTCAGTTTCCTGCAGTGTAACTAATGGGGATCATTGATCGCCTGGGAGTATAGTATTATTCGCAAAGTACGAGTGCTTCTCAGATACTTATGAGCCATCGTCTTAATGTAACAGCTACTACTACCCTAAAACTAGCATACTGGCAGACAAAGAAAACCCCTACGACAGGGGGATTCCAAGGGTACCGGGGGGTACATCGAGTATACCGAGTATACCTGCATGATCTGCTTGTCCCTCAGAGACAGACAGAGAAAAAAAAAGAATTATAATAATCACAAATAAGTCCCCATGATCGTCGCCGATCATCAGCAGATCATGACAAGTCCAATCATTACCGCGGACATTCCCTGGATGATCGACAAAGGTGCATGCAAGGATGACTCCACAATTGCCCTCGAGTCTGGCTGCATCTCAAATACCCGAGACACACCCGGTGCACGAGCAGATACATCACTGTCTCGGCCAAAGGTTGTTCGATGCTGACGAAGTTGAGATGCTCTGATGAGGTTGGAATCAGTCTAGATTTGGTCTGGTATGCCGTTGGTACGAGGCATTTCTTTCACAGAGTGTCGATCAGAGATCATGAACCCTAAGGAATGTCTATTGAGAATGTGCCCAGCCAACATGGGATACCGCCGCCCTTGGCGAATCTTAGCACCCTTGAATCCCCCCTCCCTCGTCTGGTCTGCAGTAGAATGACGTTCTTCTCGATGCAGGGCATTCGGCTAGGGGTCGTCCATCTCGTGGTTTGCATTATGTTTGAAACTGTGCAATAGATAATACGGAACACTAGAACCAATCGAGCAATATTCCAGGTTAACAGGATCTATGTATTCATCCATACAAAGCAATCTTAAATCATATCCAAAGACTCTAATGACCCACTTTAGAGCTTGCTGGCCGGAGACTCGCTGTACAACGCCCGGGTTCGGTTCATAGCCTCCAGGGCCTCCTTCTCGATGCGAGTGAGCAACTCGTTGCAGGTAGGGATATCATGGATCAACCCGATGACCTGACCGGCCGTCCACACCTGCATGAAAGATTAGATATTCATACCCAAGAGAGAGAAAAAAAAAAAAAAAAAAAAACCAGAACCAAAGAAGAAAGATCACTTACGCCAAAGTTAACATCCCCATTCAAGAAGACCTGGCGACCGCGCTGGCCACTGACAAACGGCCCAATCTCCTTGAATTCCCCCGTCGTGCTCTCTTTCTCCACCTTCAGGGCATCCTGGGTAACCTTGTTGGCAAAGAGGCGGGTAGTGTTCTTCCAGCGGCGCAGCACCAGAGCAGTGTCAGTCTCCTGGGCATTGACGATGGCCTCCTTGACCCTCTGGTGAATCGGCGCCTCGACGGTGCTCATAAAGCGAGTCCCCATATTGATCCCCTCAGCACCAAGCGCCAGCGCCGCCGCCAACCCCTGGCCATCGGCAAACCCACCCGAGGCAATAAACGGAACCCCCAAGTCCTGACGCGCACGGCTCAAGAGGATGAAATTGGTGATATCGTTCTCACCGACATGGCCGGCGCACTCGAATCCGTCAATGGACAGGAAATCCACGCCGAGCTTGACGGCGGATTTGGCGTGCCGGATCGTGGTGCACTTGTGCAGGATAATCGTGTTGGCCTTCTTCAACTGCGAAATCACCGGGCCCGGGTTGTTGCCGGCGGTCTCGACGATCTTGATTCCCTCGTCGATGATGACTTGGGCGTAGGCGCCGTAATCCGGGGGCACCAGGGCGGGGAGGAGGGTCAGGTTGATGCCGAATGGGTTCTTGGTCAGGGTGCGACATTTGCGGATCTCTTTTCGTAGGTCTTCAGGGGTTGGCTGGGTTAGGGCGGTGATCTTGAGTGGGGTGAATGTTAGAATATCGCATTTGCGGGCTGGGGCATGTGGCAAGTCGAGCAAATCTGAAACGTACTATTCCCAGTCCGCCGGCGTTGCTGACTGCCGAGGCCAGCTCGGCATATCCCACCCACTGCATGCCTCCTTGCACCACGGGCACTATAGACGATCAGCAGCTAGTCCACGAGTGTGAGTGACGACCATTTCGTACCGCGAATGCCCAGCCTGCGCGTCAGGGCTGTGTTGAACGGCATCTTGGAAACGGCACCGATGGGTATCTAATCTGATCGCGGGAGAGCGGAGTATACGGAGACGTCTCGAGGGGTAATGTAGATGACTCGACGATAATCAGGGGCAAAGCGATAAATGCCCTGAGCAGGATTCAAGTAGAAGTAGGATGATCGCGGGAATAGGAGATTACTGAGCGTTAAAAAGCACCGAGTGACCCCCAATGGACCGCGGACCTCAGCTGTGGGGGAGCGTCGAGTTGCCGAGGTTCGGGGAGACGCACCGTTTATCGATTAGTCGCACCGTTGGCATAAGAATTATGCCGAGAGCGTCTTCAATATCGACACCTCTCTATATCTTTATTTCAACTACTTTGATGAAACAAAAGATTGACTGCTCGCATCGACATCACGTCGAAGATCAAATCAACCGGTGCATGTGAACCCGGGGACTTGGGCCAGTTGCCACGGTGCTGGAACATGGATATTCAGGAATAAGTGTATTCACGTAGCTTGACCCGAGGCAGCATATTCTCTGCTCAGCGGATATTCAGAGTATGTTCAGAGTAATAGCAATGTCGAGACATCCATGGATCCAGGCTGTGGCCATGGATAGCAGGCAACCCATCCCTACGTTGGCATCGATATTGCTGGATACGCCTCGGCCATTGCTGTACCTGGCCTTGATCGCACTTCCCAGCAAAATATCCAACTTCAATCTACATTCTGATAACAATATCATGTAACCCTGATATGAAACCCATCCGGCTCATGGACAGAGACAAATGGGCGATTAACGACGGGACTCTCCTTCTCAGAGTCTCGTAGATCCCTCTGCGATCACGACAGAAAGCCGCAACCAGTGAGAGAACGCTGAGCACGTCGACCTCATCCCGGCGAACCGGCAGGCGACGTGAGCGGAGACTCATAGAAGAAAGAAAGAGTGAGAATAGGGGGAGAGAGAAAGTTCGGGCAAAAGTGGGCAACAAGCGAGACCGTCACATGACCGTAAAAAGGATCATCCGACTGGGTAATGCGGGCGCTGCCATTGGCCCTGCCGGGCGTCAATCCCGTGACGGCACACCCGAGGTTGTCCGTTCCGATCGTTCGCGAGAGCCTCTTCTTTCTTGTCCTGAAGCGTTGAGAGAGTCTTGAACTCCATTGTCTCATCATGTTCTCACAGAAGGTTGCTCAGCAGTCGCTGCGACGGCGTAGGTGTATCTTCTCCCCCTCCAGTCGGCACTATCACTGACCTGTCCCAGTTGCCGTCCAGCAGCCGGCCGCCATGCGCTGGTCGATGATGCGCGCCTCTCCTGTCGCCGTCGCCCTGGGAAAGAATGTCCAGACGAGGTCAGTTGCTTCAAAGATTATATCAACAATGCGATAGTGTCTCGTTATTGCCTCATTGTGGCAGCCGACCCAAAAGAATCCTACGTCATCTACCAGTCCCAACGCGCGCGACTAACTCTCTCTCTCTTTTGTTCTTCAGACCCGTCACCTCGTCCCCTAACACTGAGGACCCGACCCAGATCCTGGCCAAGCAGCGCCTCAACCGCCCCGTCGCCCCTCACCTGGCCATCTACAAGCCTCAGATCGGGTGGGTCGCCAGTTCCCTGCACCGGATCACGGGCGTTGCCCTCTCGGGTAGTTTGTACCTGTGGGCCACGGCCTACCTCGTCTCGCCCGCGCTCGGCTGGCACCTGGAGTCGGCCTCGATGGTCGCCGCTTTCGGTGCCCTTCCTCTCGTGGCCAAGGTTCTGCTCAAGGCTACCATGGCCCTGCCCTTCACCTTCCACTGCATGAACGGGGTGCGCCACCTGATGTGGGATCTCGGCCGAGGCCTCACCAACCCCACCATTATCAAGAGCGGCTGGACTGTGGTGGGCCTGAGCGTTGCCAGTGCGCTCACTCTTGCTTTCATTTGATCTGTTCCGTCATACCTCTCTTGGGTCTCCTTGTGTTATTAAAGTGGTTTCTTTTTTTCTTTGTTCGGACAACATGAAACATGAATTGGGTCTCTCGGAGCAAGCTCTCAAGACCTGGATTTTTTCCCCCTTTGTATATTTCTTAGATGGGTTGGAAAACTATCTCTGTTGAATGGTTCTTTAACCTTGCATTCAAGTCTTCGGTTGTTCCTACACATTGATATGGACATCTGCAATGGTTTAAGATGAATGATCCAATTTCTCACTGAGATTGTTTTAGTACACCATTACTCCGGGGATTTCCCTTTGCCAGTCTAAATATCCCAACTGAAGAAGATAAGGGGGAAAACAAATATGAAGCATCCAGCTAGGCCCAGGCTCTTTCCATTGGTCCACCAACCACACCAATTATTCCCCCGTCATGCCTGGTTCTGTCACAGACAGAAGAGTCGTGTCGATGGAATTGAGCATTACAGTATGCTTCGTTCATGCATGTCCCTCGATACTGACAGTTTGATGAAATGAGAAATATTCCGAATGATGGTCTGTTTTATATATGTTGGCGTCTCTCCGGTGAGGACCTCTTCCTTTTTAAGATATACTTACTTATTTAGCCAATTTCCGTCAACGCCAACAAAGAGAAACCATAGCAAGTGGTTTTTTCATGCGGGACTCGGCGGCGGGTTGGGAGGAAATGGCCTCGGCGAGGGTGGATCCTGCACTGAGTGATCGCTGGCCGGGATACCCTCAATAATAGGGTTGATAGTCAGAGCTGGTGAGGTTTTGGTAGTCCGTGGAGCAGAGATTGACAGATTGAAGGGCGACATCTTTCTCTTTTCTTGCTAATTTGAGGGAGATGGTGAGGAAGAAGCAAAGAGAAGTAGATCGGAGATAAAGTTAGGGCTAGAGGCCAAGACAACAGAGGACAAGTAAAGACAGCCCAACAGCAGAATAGGGTTAACCAGAGACTGATTTGAAAGTAAAGAATAAATGAAAATCAAGATCTCTCACGCAGGCCGAACCCCCCGAATTTATTACATCTGCGATCCTGAGCACCTGGGAGCTTCCTCGGAGACAAGTTGTACACCGCCATCCTGTCCAGCATCCCAATCAGGGTTCATAGAAGCCGTTTGGAGAAGGGCAGGATTTTTATTTATTTATTTGTTTTATTCTTATTTTCCTTTTCTCTGCAGATTGTAGGATTCACTCCAAAAAGATCTGGAAATCTCGGTTGAGTCTGCAAGGGCCCGGCCCGGTAAACTTGATGTATAAAGCATACCGGAGAAATAAAACTCTGAAGAGTCCACTCCCAGCAGCTGAGTGACGGAGAAAAATGAAAATAATCACAATAATAAAACAATAGATTCTGCACACATGTGAAGATCGTTTCCCCAGAATCTCTTCCCTGATGGAGGCTGCAGATTCCAGTGGAGTGACACCAGCGGTCTGAGCCGTTAGTTGCCGGCTTCTTGCAGTGATCATCTTCATGAAGAAATGGGGGTTTAGTTAGGTCAGTTTGCCTAAAACGGATCCGCCACTCTATATTACCACGGCGGCTGCTAGCCGCGATCGTCTCTAAGCGATTGATGGTCTCGGGTTGAACAGCTGTGGGTATTTATATATAGATCTGTGTACTGTGAGATGAAACAATGTACTGTGTTCATGCTTGATTGATTGTGTTCAGGCATCGAGATTGAGTGGAGAAAAAGTTAGGGCCTAGCCTGTATATTCGAATATAAGCACCTAAATCACTCTTTATCTACCCCAGGTTCTCATCATAAGACATTTGTAAACACATTTCCACAAGAAACTGTGCATACAGAGTATGATTTCGCAAGCACGGAATAGCAGCACACGTGGATCATGTCTTGCCTCCGGTACCACAAATCTCTTGCTTCGTTCAGGATTGGGGGGTAGCGAGGGCTTCCATCGCACAACCGGCCGTTTTCCTGCAGCCAGTCAAACAACCCGGACAGAGGCATGGGATACCCTAAGCCGCCACTCTCCTCGATTGTCTGCCAACATCCGACGGCAAGATCCAGTAATTACCAAGGCCACCTATACTTCACACCTCAGCTGTGTTTCTCTGCAAAATGATGTCCAGATGAATTGTATACAGAGAAGATCACCGAATATTCTCTGGAGCTACTTCTCCCCAGGACCATCTAGAATCTTACTACTTCGAGGTTTTGTTGTTGCTCGGCAGCGGCTAGAGACCTGTATCCCGGTGGTTGGGCCGCGCTTAGGGCCTGTTGCGGCACATCTTGCAGAGCTCTTGATCCAGTCGGGTAGATGGGTCATGTTACTTGGCTGCACCCTCAGACCTCTTGCATAGCATTCGAAGAAGTACAAGAATTTCCTTTATAGGCCCAACCTCTGGCCATCATATCCATAGAAGGATGTTGCTGGTCAAACAGACGGGTAGAATGCACTTAGCGAAGCTTCGAGACTTCTTAGAGTGCCGGTAAGAGTTGGGTCTTGTGATTGCTGCTATGGAAAGATGCATCCACGCCGGGGAAAGTTGATTGCGAGGATCAGAGCTGGCTGATGGAGAATATCAACCAGACAATGGAGCTTACGACCTCCGAGCAACGCAGTCAACATAGACTGGATCCGTCAAACAGCGGTATAGCGGTATGAAGTAGCTTCCAACGTCGACGATCTGACCGCCAGACACCCAAAACCATACATGCCTCGGGTGTTTATAGAGCATCCGCGACCAATTATCACAACACAACTGGATTTCACTTGGCTGCCACCGCGAGGCGTTGCATGAGTTGCTTCAGACTTGACGCCATTTCAAGCCAAGCATTTGGAGCCGAAGAACAACAAGAGGCCACCCAGCGGTGAAGGTCCTGGGTCCTCCCACCCCGTTCAAATTGCGTGTTAATCCGCTGAATTGGCAATCGAAGACGCAAATTCCCCAGAGCAAGCAGACAGGGAAAGTTCCTCGGAATTGCCTGATGGAAATAGGGTCAATTCGGAGAAAAACATGGGCCGGCAGTATTACACCGCCCGCCGAATTTCTTTCCTTCACCTCCATCACCGGCTTTTCGGCCGCAGACCACCGTTTCCATGGCTTCGAATTTGTCCGTTCGAGCGGTCAGAACCGCTTGCATTGCATCAAAGGCCCGCCCAGCTGCGGGTCTGATGCCCTGCCGCTCTCTGAGCTCGATGCCAGACGTGCCGACCGCGGAATCAGACAAGCCCCGATGGTCCTACACTCCGCCGCGCGCAAAGGCGCCTTTTAGTCTCCGGATGAACTCCAAGCGCCCCAGTTTCCACGTCAACACGGATCCCACCCTCCTCGACCAATTCTACATCCGCATGCTGGGGAATGGCGGCGACCGAATGCTCTCGGATGAGCTCAAGTGGTTGGCGGTGACACATAAGAGTTTTGACCAAGGGCGTCGCGGGTTCAATGACCGATTGGCCTTCCTAGGTATGGAATGGCTGGTGCAATTAAGTTGAAAAATGTGCCACTGACAAGGCTTTTCGTTGTTAGGCAAGCGAATCGTGCAATTGCAGACATCGCTGGCCCTGGTGCAGCGGGAGACCCCCAGCGCCCCCGTCACCAAGGACGAGTATGGCCGCGTGCCCTTCGTCCATCCGGCTCTCAACGGGCTGAAAAACCTTTCGTCAGACACCAAGGGCTTCATCACCGATCGCTCGAAGCTTGCGGATCTCGCCCAGAAGTACCAAATGCAGAATGTGATTCGATGGAACCCCGCCAAGGTTTGCTTTGCCCTGACCTGTTCTCGTTGAGTGCTTTTTGCTAATGCTTCTCCCTGTAGCCTGATAATCTCTACCGATCCGGCCTTGAGCTCGTCCTTGCGAACGCTTTGTACGCGGTTGTTGGTGCCGTTTCGTTGGAAAAAGGGGGCAAAGTTGCCAACAAGGTGGCCCAGGACCGAATCCTCGAACCATTGGGAGTGTAAAACAGTCCTGTGAAAGGGATTGGGACTCGGACAATGGCTCCCAGAGCATTTTCAGGGCGTTCTCATGTTTGATATTGCCTTCTCTGGCAGATTGATTCTCTACAGAATTTCTGGAGGACTCTCTGCCTGTGGATGTACATGTACTATTATACGCGGACTCGGTTTTGTGATTTTCCTCCGCTTATATTGCAAAATACCATTTATCATTGAAGAAATGTCCGGTTCCTCTGACACCGCCCGAGTAACAGTGAGCAAAATACTCGGCCAGCTCTTATGGAACCCTCTTTGCGATGCCTAGTCTCCGCACCTCTGTATCGCAAGTCCAGTAATAGAAGAAACTGACAGCTGTCCGACAGAAAGTCAAACAAGCCACAGCAAATCCTAGGGACTTTGGTACTGTCTTGCACTGTCTGATGAGAGCGTTGGGAGAAGAAAAGAAGAAGAAACACGCGCGGCAGAGATTTTGAGCGGCCAAACACGCTAAGCCGCTTGGGGAGAGCATCTCCACTATGCGGGCATCGCCAACAATCGACTCTTCTCTCTCTCCCTTCCTTCCTCTCTTTCTCCTTGTTCTTGTCTCGAGTTCTATTTCACCTCGATTATTACCACTTCGACCTCGGCATTGAATCCATCGGTCATGTTGCAGTAGGGCGCAGAATGTGCCTTTGTTGTCCTTCCGCCTCCCACTCAGAGACCAGATAATCAACTTTACCGACACCGCTCACCGATCTACTACTCCCTTGACGACGCCATGGCATCGGCTCTCTTTTTCTTGGACCTGAAGGGCAAGGTGGGTGCTGGAATACCGATCTCGATCCCGAGGCAGCGCCGGTGCCACCGGAGGCGCCCCAATGCCCAGAAACATGCCACTCTGACCAGCTTATATATAGACCCTTCTGGCCCGCAACTATCGCGGGGATATCCCCATGTCCGCAGTCGAGCAATTTCCTACCCTCCTGAGCGAAGCCGAAGAAGAAAGCTCCGCAGTGCCTCCCTGTTTCTCCCACGAGGGAATCAACGTATGTCGCATGTGCCTGCTTGCCCCATCCGCTTCTCCTCTGCTCGCCCCCGCTTCACGTTGGTGCGCGCACCCCCTGACGCTCATGACTCCTGGTTTAGTACCTTTATATCCGCCACAGCAACCTTTATATCCTCGCCTTGACCAAGAGAAACACAAATGCCACCGAGATCCTGCTCTTCCTCCACAAGATCGTGGAGGTGTTCACCGAATACTTCAAGGTGCTGGAGGAGGAAAGTATTCGGGATAACTTTGTCATCATTTACGAATTGCTGGACGAGATGATGGACTTTGGATACCCGCAGACAACAGAAAGCAAGATCCTGCAAGAGTAAGCTCTGCCCGCTGGATCCCCTTGATGAAACATGATGGGGCACGTGGATGACTCGAGAACACCATGACTGATGGGAGCGCATCATCTAGGTACATTACCCAAGAATCACACAAGCTGGACGTTCAAGCACGACCACCGATTGCCGTCACAAACGCCGTCTCGTGGCGTAGTGAAGGGATACGCTACCGCAAGAATGAGGTCTTCCTGGACGTGGTCGAGTCTTTGAACCTCCTCGTATCAGCAAACGGAAACGTCCTGCGGTCCGAGATTCTGGGTGCGGTCAAGATGAAGTGCTATCTGAGTGGTATGCCCGAGCTGCGACTGGGCCTGAACGACAAGGTCATGTTCGAGACGACGGGTCGCGCCACCCGAGGCAAGGCCGTCGAGATGGAGGATGTCAAGTTCCACCAGTGTGTCCGACTGTCGCGCTTCGAAAACGACCGAACAATTAGCTTCATCCCGCCGGACGGAGAGTTCGAGCTCATGAGCTATCGGTTGAACACGCAGGTCAAGCCGTTGATCTGGGTGGAGTGTCTGGTAGAATCGCACTCGGGGTCGCGAATCGAATATATGCTCAAGGTCAGTGCCGCACATCGCCTTTCACCCGCTGTCCTCTCAAAATAGGACACAATGCTGACCTACCCAACAGGCCAAAGCCCAATTCAAACGCCGCAGCACCGCCAACAACGTCGAGATCCTTGTCCCCGTCCCCGAGGACGCGGACTCGCCCCGCTTCCGCACCAACATCGGCACTGTTCACTACGCACCCGAGAAATCGGCCATCATCTGGAAGATCAAGCAGTTTGGCGGCGGCAAGGAATTCCTCATGCGGGCGGAGCTGGGTCTGCCGTCCGTCAAGGGGGACGACGAGCACGGTGGCGGTATGACTGGCGGGTTCGGAGGCAGCATGGGCGGCACTGGGCATGTGGGCAAGGCGAAGCGGCCCATCAACGTCAAGTTTGAGATCCCCTACTTTACCACCAGTGGTATTCAAGTGCGTTACTTGAAGATCATTGAACCGAAGGTAAGCCTCATTCCCCTTTTTTATTTATTTATTTTATTTTCTATTGTTGTTTTACTTTCCCTTCCCCCCCAAAGCTGACCACTTCTGCAGCTGCAATATCCCTCTCTTCCCTGGGTGCGATACATCACACAATCGGGAGACATTGCCGTCCGCATGCCGGACGTCCAATAAGGTGTTCTTCTTGATCTTTTTCTTTACCTTTTTTTTATGTGGATGGATTGATTTGTACAGCCCTTCCTCGTTTTATCTCCTCCTTTCAACCCCCCCCCCATTGAGGCCGGCCGGTCCGATAGATAATCAAGTTCCCACCTGTTCTTACCCCTCCCTCATCTGCCTTGGATCTGCATTAGTTAGATGCTTGAAAAAGTAAAAAAATATAGAGACAGAAGGCGTTGAGGTGAGATGCTGCGACGATCTGCAATCACACTCCGTAGGCTGGTTTCGAACTCTGCCTGGGAAGTATTTATCTCGAAGATGAATTCGCATGTGCACTCAACTCTATGGAATAGGCCAGAAGATAGGATTGTATGATGAAGTATATGGATTCCATTTACTACCGAGATCCTTGAACATGCTTCCCCAAAGGCAGAAAAAACCAACAGCCGAGATGATAGGAATATGAGATTTGGAAGGCGAGAAAAAAAAAGTGAAGACAATCAAGAAAATGCCAGGGTATCTCAATTCTCAGAACGGCGAAGGAGAAGAAGGAAATAAAAGGAAAGATAGAGAGAGAGAGAGAAAGAGAAATGCATTGTTCATACCGCAACGCCGTTCAATCAGCGCCTGTGTTGAGGTTTTCAGACCAAAATAAGAAAAATGAAAGGGAAAAGGTAAAGGAATAAAAACATCCTGCCTGTACATGGCAAAGCCTCATCCGCCTCGAACGCTGAAAAGAATATGAAGATTGAGAATTCAGGTTAAGAGTTCAGTCCGTTCGTAGCATGGTCCTCAGGTGTCTCGGGGGAGGAAGTGGGAAGCCATCGCCACGGCCTCCGGCGGCCGCTTTAGAGAAGCCCTCGCGGGCGAGCATGGTATTGAGCACGGCGCAATTGTAGGCAGCTTCGCCGGGGGGCACGACGAGGAAGATATAGGTGTTGTCGGTAAAGCGGCCGAGGAAGATGTTGAACTGAGGGGTTTTGGTATGCATGACGACGAAGCCGGCTGAGGCTGGGGTGGTGAGGGTATTGCGGGCGGCGCAGTGCTTGAAGGCCTTCATGATATTGGAGAGACGCTCGTGGCGGTCGTAAATGGGGTTGAGGTCGCCGACCTCGGACGTGACCGAGGTGACGGTGAGGAAAGTCGAACGCTCGAACAAAATGACTTCTTCGGCGTCAATCTTCTTAGCGAATGCTGTCAGGAAGCGTTCGATGACTGTGAGGTTCGGGATGAGCTTGTGCACGATCCCCGCCCACGCCTTGTATAGGGACTGGTCCCAGATGCTGCTGCCGAAGGTGTCGACCCGGAAGTGCGCGGACCGGCTTCGGATCAGCGCTGAACGCTCTTCGTAGATACGTTGTCGGTGCTCGCCCTGAATGAGGTCCATCTTATGAACGAGACAAAATACATAGGCGTTCGGGCTGAACTCGCGCAGTGCTTCGATGATGGCATTGTACGTGTCTAGGTCGCGCTCCACCTCACGCGACTCAATGTCGAAGACATAGATCAGGACGGCGACGTCTGAAAAGATGTTGCCTCGTTGGGATGCGAGGTATGTTTCCATGAACGCATCTTGTCTGCGATTGAGATGCAAAGACGATTGTCAGCCGATTTCGATAACTTTCCCAAATTGACAATTAGTCCAATTGAGACTCACCCTCCACAATCCCACAGATTGAGTGTGAGATTGCCCATGAATTTGACATGGCTGTGCTCCACGTCAATGGTCGCCCCCAGCCGCCGCACATCCTTGGCCACGTAGTTGCTGAAGATAATCGAGCGCATCGAAGATTTCCCCGAGCCACTCTTGCCCATCAAGAGCACCTTTCTCTTCTTCTTCCGGGCATCCATGATGTTGGTCTTGTGGTGGAGGTTGAGCTCGGATGCCCCGCAAGAGTGGGGAGCTGCTCGGATTGTTCTCGAAGGGGGCTCAAGGCCTGCGCAACGATGTAGTTGCGCTGGTGGATGTAAATGGCTGTTATGATTGTGGGGGGCACATCGTTTGGCCTCGTCCAGGAAATTGGAGACTTGAGAGCACGAGAAGAGGGGGAACGCAGCGCTTGAGCTTGATGCGGAGATGCGGATCAACGTTGCACCGGTCGATCACCTGACTCGATATTTGTCTAAATAAAACAGGAATAGATCAATAAATATCTTAATTTCCATAGTATGAGATGGTGAGTTATTCCAATTGAAATTATAGCAGTCAGATATTTTTCATCTCCTGTGGCTGGTGTTCGAGGTCGAGTCTGCAAGCTCAAGCCAGAGCCGAGGCAACGGGATGACGACATGTCTCAGTTGTACTACTTCAAGGTTAGATACCAACCAAATTTTAGCACATTCCTAGCCATCAGCTAGAATTGTTGATTTTCTCTCATGTGGATATACAGATATAAAGCTATGCAGTAACAGGACATGGCTGATTGGGGATAATGATAGGATAGCGCAAAACCCAGTCAGAGGGCCGAAAGAGACAAGAAAAAAGCTCGAAGAATTAAAAAGAAAATCACTGAGACCAAGATATGCCAAGAGGACTAGATCGATGGAAACCAAAAATAAACAAGTTCATAAGGACAAGCGCCAGTCCAAAATGAATAATAAGATGAACCGAGAGTTCTGGCGCAATCAGGTATTGAAACAGTAATTAATGTGTTTCTGAAGTATTAGAAGACGGTGCCATCGGATCGAATCATAATCGGCGGTTCCTTGGTGTTCGGCCTCGAGAACTCTGCGATCTCGCGTCCGCCCTATGCTTCTGGTTAGAATCCACTGACTCGTTAGACATCCTCTCACACTCACCTTCCAACTACCAGCCTCTAGCATCTGGGCCAAGTTCAGTTCATCATCTGAGTCCTTCACTCCCAATTGCGAGTTGACTTCATAGAGGAGCTCGTCCAAGAAGCCGACAGTCACGGCCCGCCATTCAACAATCACATCGTCATCGGTAGAAAAGAGTGGGACCACCTCGACATTGGGCTGACCCTTGATTCGGGAATTTTCTCTGTATGCATGAACGCCGCGCTCCATGTCCTCGGGTTTGAGACTCAATAGCCCCATATCAACCAGAAGACCGCCATTGCGGTATTCAGGAAGACCTGTGAGAAGATCGCTGCCGGCGAAATGGATGTGCATCAACTTGGACATGGGGACCATGATGGAGTAGCAGAGCCATTGGGTCAGCTTATGGAATGGAATGATACTCTCCCACTTTTGTGCGGGAGGGGAGCTGGGGAGATCCGAGCACACCCAGGCGTCTCCGATCGACACGCCGTCGATTTGGGTCCGCGAAGGAGGCCAGATTGGCGAAAGTCCATCCATGAGACCAGTCCACAGAGTGGTGATCGGAACAATTGGCACAGAGGAAGCAAGAGTCGACGGATGGCCAAGAAGATAGTCTGTTCTTAGATTGTTAGCGGTTGAGCAGGGTATGAGTGGATAGTGGTAGGTAGCTCACCCAGCATATTGCCTGGTCTCGCATCCACCCCAAAGAAATCTTGGTTGTTCAGAGCTTCGGAGAGCCGCACCAACAGCCCTGCACGACCTTCGATCCCAGCCAACGGATTCTGCTCCGAATGTTGCATCCCCTTGGCCAGAGTATCCACCGTCACCTTCTTTAAGCCGGCTCCGTCGACCTGGCATGGCTCCGTAGGGTCGCTGCTGAAAAGACCAGTCTTGAACATCTCCAGACTGGCCACGGCCAGGCCTTCACTGCGCGCATAGATCTTGCCAGACTCTTTAGACCGGTACGACCATTTGGTGCCAGCACCTGCATCGAGCAGAACCGATACCACAAACAGGTCAATCAGGCGTCGGGTGCGTTCTTGGGCGTCGATGCGGCTGGGCCAAGATTGGAGGAGTTGATTGATCCGCGGCCTCCCACCAACGTCGAAATGTTGCCAGCGACCATGAGGGGGAATATTTTCATAGTCTGGCGCATAGTCTCTCTTTCAGTCCGGGGGCAGGCCCATTATTAGCGTCTCCATTCACATGCGGGCGCAGGGTCGCGCTACCTTGATGATTGACACCACATAGGACGCTGTGGCCTCGAACTTGCTCATGTCCACATCGAAGTGGTTTAGTTGGTTCTTCTTGGCCTTGTCCAGGACGAGCGTGGCGCGCTCGCGAACGGCGTGGATGCTTCGTAGATAGGCGGCGGGGTCTAACGCTGGGTCTGGTGGCCGCGTGATGGGAAGCTCGGGGATGGAGGCTGGCGGACCTGTCCCCTTGTACCCTGGCGACCTTAAGGATGCATTTGACGTGTGGGCGCTGTTGACGGATACAAAAGACTCCCGGTCGTCCTTATCGCTATGAATCGAGTTCTTGGAATCTTTGCGCTTGAAGAGGCCCATGTTATGCGAATGCCAGGGAGTGACAGCTCCCTAATGTTGAAAGAAACAAACAAAAATCAACCCCGTGGAGAGAGAGAAAGAAAGAGGAAGAGAGCGGGATGAAGCGGAGATAAGGAGGGCAAGAGGAGGGGAAGGTGATGGCTATCAGGTCGGGTTCCCCCTGTGTTTTTCGAATTTTTCTCTCGAAACATGCAGGTAATTTCCAGTAGGTATTTCTCATTGGCTCTGTGTTTATTTCTGACTATTTCCCATGTATTCTCGAGCTCAGCTCGCAGGCGGGGCGGTCGGTGACCGAGCTCTCTCGAGGTCATTTAGCTGCGAGGTGGTCCGATCAATTAATCTCAGTTAATTTTCACTCTCATAAAGACACGAAAAAGAAGAGAGAAGTTTCAGGGCAATCTACTAAATTACTTGTGCCCGGGTTATTCTGAGAGAAACAGTGCAAGGGGGGGAAGAAGAGGGGGGTGGGGAGAGCTTGGAGCTCGTACCGGGTACCACCCACCAGCCCACAATTTGTCTGCAGAGAGCGGTACTTGGTACGGGCAGCTCAATTGCTTTGCGAGGTACTACGATGGTCTCAAGCGAGAATTGACCAGTCGAAATTCCAGTTCCATATTGTGTCTGTTGTGCAAGTGTTAAAAAAAAAAGAAAAGAAATAGAATGATTAAAATAAAGAGAACTGGAAACTCTCCAGACCCGTCGCCAACGGAATGGTGCAACGTCCGGTACACGGTACGTGTATAGATCGGATATCGATCAGCCCATCCCCCCCAATTACAGTGGGCCCAGTCATGGCCTGTGGACCACACGGTCCCTGCCAAGCTGACTGGCCCATGCGCATCGCGTTAATCGAGTCTGCGAATCTCTAGTTCCCACACGGGGGTGCATCCCGAATCCTTCCTACCTGCGGATCTTGATGCTGAAATCCTTCGAGGGGGAAGCCATGGACTGGATGTAGATCCTTTCTTGGGTCCATTTGTGCCTTGAGGATTTAGAAATGGTCGTGATCCAATTAGACTCCAATGAATCCAAATCACACCAAGGTTCTGACCATACAGTTTGACGCGAACGTGCCCGGGCTGAAGCCCTAGTCAGCGCTAGTATACGCAAGTATAGAAGCCATCGGCAAGGGGGCAAGGACTCCAGTTGTGATAGATTGGCCTCTTAACATCAAATCCTGTACTAATACTAGTCATCTATTCTCACCTCCCCTGTCAAGACCCGAAATTAAATAGTGGACTGTGCGAGAGAAAAAAAAAATTCACCGAAGGATTGCGCTGTCATGCCCCGTCCCATGATCGACTTCCTTTCTGGTACATACTCCACATCTTTACATGTATACATGTACAGTATCTCCCGTAGCGTATAATACTGTACAAAGTCTCAGGATCTGGCCTCCTGACACACACCTTCTCTACTGCAACAGACCCCCCAAACCCAACAAAGGTGGGAAGCACGGGCGTAGCCACTGCATCGGGTCCACGTTTCATATTGACTCGATTAACGGCCAGGGATGGTGAACCTGTCATTTTTACGGGAGATTGGGCTGTGGAAAGACAAGGGGGCTGTTGTTAATGACGATCTAGGGGGCAGGAATCGGCAACGCCGCAACTTTATGGTCCGCTTCATTCTTTCAATTCGTTACCGCGCGGCTCACTACCGAGAGACTCCGCTATTGGTAAACAAAGCGGAGACTTGACTTTAGCGGGCTCATTTATTGATGGATTTTTGTTTCTCGCACGGGCACATTGGGTTTGTTCTGGGCAACCAAAACATTGGGTGCTGCCCAACGACTGAAATAAGTAAAAGGACGAATATCCCGTTCTTAAAGACATCATAAGAATCATCATCAAAAAGGAAAAAAAAAAAAAATAGAATGTAAAATAGAATATAAAAAGCCGATCAGAAGGCAAGAATAGATGTAAAAAGTGCAAAGTGACTGCGAGTGTGTATACTTGGGATAGAAGTTTGAGAGTTGGCTCTGGAAGAAGTCAGGCCCTCGTTGAAGTCAGTTAGCACTTAAGTAAAGGATGATCATTACCATGGTATACAAAAGTACCATCTTCTGACAGTAGGCTCGTGAAGGGTATTGATAGGGGCACCCCAAAATTTTCGCTATTGGCACCCCAAAAAAGATTACATAATTTTTTCTTATGTAATCTTTTTTTCTCCCACTTCCATCACCATAGCAACCATATACTACATATATACTCTATCTTCTGCTTCATCTCTTTTTCTACTCTACTATTACCCTACTAGTTTGATATGCAGCGAATCTATGCTAGTAGGGTTACCCTAGAGGCCCCGCTTGGTATATGCACCAATTATTGGACGAGTACTATGGGGTTACCATGCAAGCATCGAATTGCTGATTTGCTCGCAAAAAAAGAAGCAATCCCATTGGCTGATATTCATCCATTCTGGCGAATTAGGGTTGAAGATTCATCTGATATCGCCTGGCAGCCACTGCTAAATCCCCGAATTCAGCCTGCTGCTTTCCCAAAAAGGCAATCTACGCAGATATCAGATGGGAGCGAGGGGGCTAGACCAATCAAAAAAAGGAAGGCCCCCCCAAAGTGTTCGAATTGCGGCGAAATTGGGCATACATATCGAAGTTGCCCTATTGCCAAATAGGGTAATCTGTTTTTGGTGGTTAGGATAAGAGGATCATGTGATTAGAGATGTGGTTGAAAATTATCATGTGATTAGAAAATAGATCAAAAAAGATTACATAAGCGTTTTGGGGTGCCAATAGCGAAAATTTTGGGGTGCCCCTATCAATACCCGCTCGTGAAGTCTATATTACGTGATCGTCACTTCACTTCCACTCTTATACTAACGAATATTAGGAATATGCCTGGTTTTGATGTAGAGTTACAGCTCCAAATGTATTTTTGTGTCCAACTTCTCTAGTTTGGTCACTAACCCAATTCTAAACCTAATGATCGGAACCTGTGCGAAGCTACAGACATTCTGGAATGCCACATAGCCCTTTGATTCTTATGTGATTGTTAAATTTCAGAGGTTTACTCTAGTAGAATACATAACCCGAGTACGAGGCAAAAAATGAACTCGATCCACGAAATAATCAGACAGCAACCTTGGGAATGGCCCGTAGACACAGCCGTCATACCTTTATTCACTTCTGTTATTAGCTCCTGCCTCTTCCTTCTTTAATCAAATTCCTCATCTTTTCCCATGCTCTGAACTATGGAGCCCATGCCCGATGACCACGCGACAAGGCGCGCTCGCTTGAGAGACAAATACAACCAGTGGCATCACACCTCGTGCAGACGTTGAGATCCCAACCCAAGGAAGTTTATTCAAGTGATGAACTTGCCAACCTTGGAGTTTCCCTTGCAACCTTCGACCCTGACAGTCAAACCTTCCTCGACTCCAACGCTTGTCTATTTGATCCTCTATCCTCGGAGGCGCTTGGGAAGTATTCTTTGGTCAAGTCCGAACTTAACGGGGGTGCCATCGACTACTACTTCAATTTTGATGATATTTATTATCACCCTACAAATGCCAAAAACCCCTCTACTGCAAATCCGTCATTATCTTACTATCCTCTACACTCATTACGAGAAAGAGTGTGAAGGCGACATCGAGTTTTTGAACGAAGTCACTGGATGGGACGAGATCAAGTAAGTTAGAAGCCCTCACTTTATTGAGTTATTATACTACTATGGAATTCCTTTTACTTAGACACGACAACCCATTCCACCATAGCCCAAAAGGACTGTTACTTGGCTGTGGGCCTCTAAGTTGGGATAGTAAGTCTAAGCGCGAGTGGTGTCTTAAACTCCGAGTCTCGCCTATCTACAGTTTTTTGCGGAAGGCTGAGGCGCCCTTCAATCTTTTTGTTCGTTACTTTGCCTGTGAGCCTCGAGATGGCCCGGAGTATGAATTCTACAATGATGGGGAGGCTACACCCACCCACGCTCCTGAGTATGTCACTTCGTCACCCGAAATCAATAAAGTGTCCATTCCAAGGAAGATGATGCCATGTTTACTGAAGAACCGTGGATCTACATTTCTACATGTTGACGCAATAGATTCCACAGGACGAACGGACGAAGAATTCGCGTTCCATTTACGACAGAGACAGCTCTGAAAAATTAGAAAGGGATCTACAATATGTGCTTTGATGGTTCTTATTACGGATATCAAAAGGCTAGCTCATGAGCAAGTCTATTTAAGCAGAGAGTGTAGCATGCCTATGAACCCCCGAGAATTTGAGAATTCTACATCAAATAGCCCAGGATATATAGAATATATACTTATAGACCTAGCTCATTGGCATTGTGCTGTTTGTATACTTCCCAAGGCACCAATATCACGTGCACACACCACTCCACCGTCATCCCCACATGCAGGGAGGACCGCGCACTTGGAGATCAATGCGACTTCCATGCAAGAGCCCATTGACTTTTTTTCCCCCTTCATATTTGCTGCCTGGCTTACTGGTGAGATTATGGATCACTTACTGCCCCTCAACCCCACCTCCTAATCCTCAAAATAATCCATCAGACGCCACGTTTCTCCCCGTTCGGGACTCCATCTAGCCGACCATGGACGATCTGAACGGTTTGAGCTGGTCCTCCGACCCAAAGGAACCCAGTAAACCCCCCCCAATGAGTTCTGGCCTCTTGTTTCCGACCGTGCGACCGAGTGGCCCCTCTTCTGGCCGCTCTACTCCGATGTCTGCATCCTCGAACCGATCGAACTCGCCAGCGAAACCTGCTACATCTACGGGGGATAGCTTTGCAAATCTGGTCTCATTTGGTGGCCCATCTGCTACAAATAAGAACCTGTCTCTTGTGGAGCAGCAGAAGCGATTGCAAGAGGAGAAGGCCAAGAAGGAGGCTGACAACCGCAGTCGGTTCGAAGCCCAGTACGGGGGGCAAAACTCCCAATTTTGGGACAACCTTGAGCAAGGTCGCACTCAGAGCCCTGCAATTACGACAGCATCTCAATCAACACCAGCGCCTGCTGACGATGACGATATCCTGGCTGCCTTCAACGCTGCTGCGCCCGTCGATGCATCTACGCATTTCCCTGTTCCCAGCTCCCGTTCCTCGCCCCGAGTGGACACAAATGCACCTCCGGAAGCACCCAGCGGTGGAATTGCTATGCATGATCACACACAGGGCCTGGCAGCCTTTGATGATGATGACCCCTTCGGCCTCAATCAATTGAAGCCTAAGGCGGCCCCCGCACCCCCACCCGAACAGGGCGATGACGACGACTTTCTTGGTCTGTTGGGGAAACCAGTGTCTGAAGTCGCCCGTCAACAACCACAACCGCCGTCTACAGGACCCTCGCCTGAGTCATCGGATTATGAATATGATGGATCGCCAATGCCGGAGGTGGATCGGGCTGTTGCCGAACTGGTTGATATGGGGTTCCCCGCGGATAAAGCTCGCCAGGCTCTCAGAACAACCAAGTCATTGACGGACGTCCAGGCTGCCGTTGGGTGGCTTCTTACCCAGGCCCATGCTGAATCTCGACAAAAGTCTCAACCGCGCTCTGCGCCTAATGGACACCCCACTGACCGTGCCGAACGAAGCACTGAGCGAAATGAGAGACGTAACCGGGATGTACCATCCTGGACGAGAGAAGGCAGATCTCAAACTCCTCGATCGCGCGAAGATAGTCGTAGCCCGGCATATGGAGACAAGGGCCCGTCGCAGGTGGCGTCGCAATTCGGCAACAACTTTTTGAAAACAGCCAATTCACTTTGGAAGACGGGGAGCAAGAAGTTCCAGCAAGCCGTGAATGATTTTAATACCGAGCATGACCCTAACCAGCCTCGTTGGATGAGAGCTGGAACACCCGCACACGAGGAATCGCTTCCGCAGCCACGACGCTCGACTGGCCGTGACCAGGCGAGCCTGTCTCAAGCAAAAGAACCAGGATTCACTGATGAGGCGCTCCTCCTTGAGTCTGGAGGCTCTGGGCCGCCTCGGAAACCCACTCG
This sequence comes from Penicillium alfredii, assembly GCF_028826965.1. Taxonomy (NCBI): domain Eukaryota; kingdom Fungi; phylum Ascomycota; class Eurotiomycetes; order Eurotiales; family Aspergillaceae; genus Penicillium; species Penicillium alfredii. The sequence continues at coordinate 1,136,424 of NW_026622701.1, read as the reverse complement.
TCCACGCGATACTCCTCCACTCGCTCCTAATGACCATGTCTCGCGCAACCAACCGTCTCCAGACCTGGCCCAGCGAATGCAGCAACCAAGCTTTTTGCAACGACCGTCTCGGCCAAGTTCGCAGGATCCCAAGTCCCGTCTTTCCCGGCTCGCTGCAGAAGAGCAGTCAGCGCAAGCGTATGTTAGTCCAGCGAGACGAAAGCGCCCTCAGGCGCCACCGCCAGCCTCTGAAACCGAGGTTGACTTGTTTGATACTTCCGCCCCTTCGACTGCTCGGCCGAAACCAACGTCACCAGCCCAAGCTGCGCCTCCCCCGACACGGTCTGCGTCAATCCCCGTCCGCCCGAAAGCCCCGCCACGTTCCATACCGCCTGTATCCCAGGAAGCTCTTCAGTCTACCCATCGTCACCGTGGCAAGGCTGCGGATTCTTACAAGCGAGGTGATTATGGGGCTGCACACCAGAGTTTCTCTACCGCCCTTGGCATGCTTCCTGAAAAGCACCCGATCACGATCATGATTCGCAGCAACCGTGCTATGACGGCCTTGAAGATTGGTGAACCCAAGTCTGCCATTGGTGATGCAGACACCATTTTGGCGGTGATCGGTTCTTCCAAGGGTGAATCGGAGATGATCGAAGTGGGGAATGGCGAATCCGCCAAACCCATGAAAGACTTCTATGGAAAGGCTTTGATGCGCAAGGCCGAGGCTTTGGAGCAGCTGGAGCGCTGGGCAGACGCGGCGCAGGCCTGGAGATTGGCGGTGGAGTCAGGTCACGGTGGAAGCACGAGCATCCAGGGTCGGAATCGGTGCGAGAAGGCTGCTGGGATTAGCAAGCCTCCATCGAAGCCGTCAGCCCCGGCAAGGAAAAAGCCGGCCCCGGTACCCAAGAAGACCTCTGCTCTTTCGGATCTGGGAGGTGGCCAATCTGACCAGGACTCTGTCGCCGTTGGTCGTTTGCGGGCAGCCAACCAAGCTGCTGACCGGGCCGACGAGGAGAAGTTTGCCCTTTCGGACAGCGTTGACGCCAGGTTGGCAGCCTGGAAGAATGGGAAGCAAGACAACCTGCGTGCGCTCTTGGGTAGCTTGGACGCGGTGCTCTGGCCCGAAGCTGGATGGAAGAAGGTTAACTTGTCGGAGCTGGTTCTACCGAATAAGGTCAAGGTCCAGTACATGAAGGGGATAGCCAAGGTGCACCCTGACAAGGTATGTTTCCCTATAGCCTTTGCCTTCCCAAAACTGTTTGCTTTGCTAACCATGAATCGATTCTAGATCCCGACTACTGCCACGACGGAGCAGCGCATGATTGCTGGCGCCGTATTTGGAACCCTGAATGAAGCATGGGACAAGTTCAGGGTTGAAAACAATCTCTGAATATCCTCGCATGCCATGCATTGGTTAATATCTTGGTCTCAGCAGCATTTGTTTTTGTTTTTCTTTTACTTTTAGAACATGGCTTATCTTAGCCGGACATACCCAAGATACAAGACGACCTCATGATCCAACCCCGGCCTATTTCTTAAACTTGTAGTCTCTTTGTGGATGGTGTAGTTTCCGATTGTTTGAAGAGGATATGATCATGATTAATAGACTGTCACACCGATGTCTTTTTGTATTATGACTTCCTTTTTGATATGTACTTGTCTGCTATGATTCACTCTTCGCTTCGGATGTCTGCTGCTCTTCTCCCTTCTCCTGCACCTTTTGCGCCTTGGCCTCTTTCTTCATCTGCCGTCTGCTCTTGGCTGGTGTCTCCTCCGCAGCAGAATTGACCCTGTTCGACGGCCATTTTTGTCTGCATCTCTGTTCATCTTCCTCGGTCCAATCCCGCGGCAAAACAGCAAACACCAGATACGATGTATGGGTCTTGAGATCAGGCTCTGACCGGTGAGTCAAGCGACCCAGGGCATATGAAGGAGTCGTCGACATCTGCGCTGATGAGTCTTTCTTGGATGCGCTTGCGTCGCCACTCTGCAAAAGGCCACTGCGGCCGAGTTTAGCCCGTTCCTCGTCGCTGCGTAGCTTTGCAACTGCCTCCTCGACAGACTTGGGGTGCAGGGTTGCCCCGCGCACACCTTCGGTATCCAGGCCAACGCGCTCCCGCTTCACATCAAGTCGGCGATGACTGACTTCCACCATGGAAATCGACAGCCAAGACAATTGGCGCATGATGCGGATCGTGCGCTCAGCCTGTTCAAGGCATGGAGAAAAGGAGCACAGGTACACGGGGGAGGACGGATCAAGAGGAGATTCAGCACCAGACGGGGGCTTGCGCACGAGGTGTTTCAGGGCGAGCCACGGTGCCGGCAAGTCCAGGAAGATGGCGTTTGCCTTGGGCGACTTCCCAGTTTGGGGGTCACCCAACAGGAAGCCATGCTCGTAGACATCGCGATGTGTCACCTCCACCAGGCCATCGAGGCCATGCTGGTTGATTTCATCTTGGACCTTGCCCACGCGCTGCTCGTGGAACTCGAAGCTGCAAACCTTGCCGAGCCGCCGCCGCTTGGTCGCTGGACCTTCCTCGGGGTATCCGTTGAAGACGGCGCGCACCGCCGCATGTGTAAATGAGCCACTGCCGGCTCCCGCCTCGATCACTGTGTTGCCCGGCCGTGCGCGCAGCCGGTGGAGAATGTAGCTGTAGTCCGGGGTGTAGACAACCTGCGTGCGATGCGGAAGCGACATCGTCCATGATTCGGGCGTCGGGTAGAGAACGTGCAGGAACCCGCTTGCGGCGGCCACTGGGGTCTTCAGCGACGGCATCTCTTCATCTCCGCCGGTTGTGGTGCCCGAGGCGTCGAGCTCCTCGGCTTTGCGCTTCGGCGGAGCGGCTCGGCGGCCGCGCGAGCCCGTGTCGACTTTTGAGGCGGCGATCTGGGAGCCCCATGGATGGTCGATAATGGTGCTGTGAGGGAAAGATCCAAATCGCGTGTTGGTGACTTTGCCTTCGTCGTAGCCTAGGTTTTCATCGTCGTAGGTGCGGAGGATCGTCGGGATGGTTTGATCGCGGCGCAGGTGGAGGAGAGCGAGCTCGTTGGCCTTGGTCGAGGAGCCAGGAGTAAGGAAAGGAGACGGCATGGTGACTGGGTAAAAGTGACCACACAGAAACCACTCAATGCGCGATCGAGTCTCTTCTGTAGATGTCGCGCCGGGGAGGATTCTCTCCGCATGGAAAAAAAGCTCAGACAATGGATTGCCTATTCAGGCAGTTAGGGCTCAGGGCTTCCCCGGGGATGAGTCGCTGTGGTCTGCGTCCCAAGAAGCCCCTCCTCGCCGCGCGTGCCTCGCTTTCTTTATGCCCCGCCCCTCCCTCCTATCCCTCTGGCCGTCCCACCCACGGTTCTTTTCTTTGGTGACTTTCAGGGCTATGTCGACTCGCCAGCAGCCGCCCTGGCGGCAACCTGCCTCGCACGCGGACGCGCAACTCCCGCCCTTGAAGGTGTGGAACTCGTTGACCAAGTCCAAGACGCCTTTTATTCCCATCGACCCTGCCGGCAAGAAGGTGACTTGGTACGCGTGCGGACCGACGGTGTACGATGATGCGCATTTGGGCCATGCCCGAAATTATGTTAGCACCGATATTATTCGGCGCATCATGCGCGACTATTTCAAGTTCGACGTCAACTTTGTGATGAACATTACCGACGTGGACGACAAGGTATGGCGTGCGCGTTATTTCTGACTCTAATTGCTGGCGATGAAAATGCAGCGAGGCTCATTAAGTACCTTAGATTATCCTCCGCGCGAGACAACAGCACGTGTTCAATGAATTTGTCGCCGCCAGTCCTGTCATTACTCTGGAGGTCTTGGATACCGCCAAAAGCGCCTTTGCAGCATACCTCAAGAAGAACCTGCCCTTGCTGGACCCGGAAATACTCCCCTCGAAGTACCAGGATGAGGTGGAGAAGAAATACGCGACTGTGTTGAATGGTGGTACCCTCCCCGGAAATGAAAAAGCGGGCGACGATGAGGCCAAGGTCAAAATGCACATTAAAACCGCTGCTTCGGCTGCGAAGGTCATGGCTGAAGTCGAAACTCGTGCGACCTCGTCCGATCCTACTGTCTTCGCCGAGTCGTTCTACTCGAATGCGCAGGACCTCTTGTTGCCGTATCTGGATAAACTGAAGGGGTCCTCGATCGATGCCGACGATCATGGAATCTTTACCAAGTTGACGAGAAAGTACGAGGAGCGGTTCACCAACGACATGCGGGATCTTAATGTCCTCGACCCGGACGAGTTGACCCGCGTGACCGAATACGGGGATGCCATTGCCGGGTTCGTCGAGCGCATTGTTCAGAATAAGTTTGGATACGTGACAGCAGATGGATCGGTATACTTCGACATTAACGCTTTCGAAGCGGCGGGCCATCCCTATGCACGACTCGAGCCGTGGAGCCGATCTGACAACAAACTTGTTGCCGAGGGAGAGGGCGCTTTGACCAACGAGACGACAGAAAAACGTGGGGCTTCGGATTTTGCGCTGTGGAAGGCATCGAAGCCAGGAGAGCCCAGCTGGGCCAGTTCTTGGGGCAAAGGTCGCCCAGGATGGCATATTGAATGCTCGGCCATGGCCTCAGCCAGGTTGGGTCAGCAGATGGATATTCACTCTGGAGGCATTGACCTTGCTTTCCCTCACCACGACAATGAGCTGGCTCAAAGTGAGGCTTACTGGGATGACAAACACGATCATCAGCACGAGCAGTGGGTCAACTACTTTTTGCACATGGGCCATCTGTCTATCCAAGGATCGAAGATGTCCAAGTCGTTGAAGAATTTTACCACCATCCGTGAATCCCTCGACCGAAAAGACTGGACCCCAAGAAGCTTGCGGATCGTGTTCCTTCTGGGTGGCTGGAAAGACGGCGTGGAAATCACCGATGAGCTTGTGAGTACAGGTAACTCATGGGAAGACAAGGTGAACAACTTCTTCCTGAAGATGAAGGACCCGGCGGCCTTCCAGGGATCTTCGTCTGGTACCGACAGCACTTTTGGCGCTGATGTGGACGCGGCCAAGGCGGCCGTCGATGGCTTCCTTTGCGATTCCTTCAACACTGTCGGCGCAATGCAAGCCATTTCAGAGCTCATCACGAAATACAACAGCGCGGACAAGTCCACTCTCAACCCGAAGGATGTCGAGGCTGCTGCACGATGGATTACTTCTATCGTCAACATCTTCGGCCTCAATGGTGCCGCCGCCGCCGATAGCACCGAGATCGGTTGGTCAGGAATCGACGTTCCTGAGGAGGCCAAGCCTTTTCTTTACCCGCTTTCCGCCATCCGTGACTCGCTCCGGCAAACAGCGCGCGCAAAGACCGGGATTTCACTCAAGGAAGTCGAAGCAGCCCTGAGCCGTGGGGAATCGCCCACGGACGTTCCAGAGTCGGCGAAGCCCTATGCCCATCTCCTCTCGACCTTCCGAGCCAAGGTCATCTCGCTTGAGTCATCTGACTCGATTGAGAAAGAGGTTCTGACACTGTGCGATCGTGTGCGGGATGTCGATCTCTTTGACATGGGTATCTATCTCGAGGACCGGGATAACCTGCCCGCTCTCGTGCGGCCCGTGACCCGGGAGATGATTCAGGCGCGAGAGGAAAAGGCGGCGCGGGCGCACCAAAAGCAGCTGGAAAAGCAAAAGCAAGAGCAGGAGGCATTGAAGCGGCTGGAGAAGGGCAAGCTGAGCCACCTGGAGATGTTCCGCACCAACGAGTACAGCGCCTGGGACGACGAAGGGATTCCCACACGCGATGCTGCAGGCGAGGAGATCACCAAAAGCCGAGTGAAGAAGCTCCGCAAGGACTGGGAGCGCCAGAAAAAGGCGCACGAGGCGTGGCAGGCCAGTCAGTCGGCCAAATAGAAACCGACAAAATGCATTCAGGATGGTGGAAAGGTAACTTCTTTATGATTTACATAGCTGGTCTGGACAGAGATACTCTCGGGGCTTGTATTTTTGCATTGTAAGGCGTTTTAGCACAAAATCACAGATATTTCTTTTTCTTTTTCTTTCCCTTTTATCCGCGTTTATCTGAACAAGTTGAAGGACCAGGTCAACCCAGAGTAAGCTTCCCAATTCCCCAATGGTCTAGGTATATACAGTTGCAATCCATGTCTGACTCTTGAATTCCAAATACATATAGGCTTGTGGACCAACAGAAGCTCGTTTTCCTCTGTGTCGCTATCCAAAAGTACTACAAGTCGGTCAATGCCTCGACACAGGTCCTACCGGCTCGTCTAACCTCCATCGAGGAGATTTTCTCGCTGGCTGGCGTGGATCATCTTACCATCGCCCCACACTTGCTGGTCCAACTAAACCAGCCTGTGTCTGGCGAGCTGGTCTCGCTGTTTGATGTGGCACCTACGGAACCTGTCCCGGAGCCGGGTGTCTCGTACTTGCATGACCGCGGGGCGTATCAGATCATCTTTGCTCGGGATCGGGGCGGAGCTAGTAAAATCAAGCTGACTGAGGTATGTTTTAACAAATCAGATAGTAGTATCACTAGTGATAATTTGGCTAATGGGTGGCTTAGGCGGTCAACATCTTCTGTGATTTCCAGGACAAGCTGGAGCAGATCATGAAGGCTTGATCTTTCGGCCTTTCGGTGGCTATAAGAACCAAGTTATCTCTGTCAGCTAGTACAATTTACGGTGGACTCACAAATTTCGCTTTGAATAATAGCTTTCCAACAGCTTAGTTAGACATAACCAGACACCTTGAACAAAAATAAGTGGACTCGAAAGATATAGATCAGTCGCACGTGACACGACGTCATCAAACGGCGGCAATTCTTCGCTTCTTTTTTTCTTCCAAAGACATTCGACCGTGCGCTGAGGGTACTAAGATCGACATTTCTCCATCCGCTTGGGCATTTCTTGTGACCAGTGTTGCTCATTCCACCTGCGCCATGTTTCCCTCGCAGGCGGCCAATTTCAACATCGAGGCCGTCAGTGGCATCTGTGGGTGAGTCTTTCGTTTACTAGATTGAACTTCATTTTTTATTCCTTCTGCATTTAATCGACCTCTACAAGTGAAGGCGAATATTAAGACATCTTTCGATATTTCTACCATTTTATAGCCCGTGAATTGGCTGGATATATAGATCGTCATCTTCACTTGCATGTTCCTGCATATGGTCTACCAAAAAAAACTCACTAATCGAATTCCAGCTCCATCTCCATCGCCTGCTGGGTTGTGGTCTTCTCACCGCAAATCATTGAGAACTTCCGGCGTGGCTCGGCAGACGGCTTATCGCTCTTGTTTCTGATCGTGTGGCTGGCCGGCGATGTGTTCAACATCCTCGGCGCTGTCCTGCAGGGCGTGCTACCTACGATGATCATTCTAGCGGTGTACTACACCCTGGCGGACATCGTACTACTGGGCCAGTGCTTTTACTACCGCGGCTTCAATATCACCGAGGAACTATCCTCTTCATCACCTGCTCCCGAATCCAGCACGCCCGCCGCGACGGGCGCATTGAATGCCACAGATGGCAGTGGATCAGATGGCGCTGCCACTCCCACAGAGCGATCTGCCCTGCTCCCCAAATCCAATGGCCACGTTGACATAACCGGCCACGGACACGGCGAACACCCTGTACACAATGCGCCCCGGCCCACGTCCGCCGGGTCATCTACGCAGGGCAGACGCCCCTCGGCCACGTCTTTCCGCGACCTCCTCCACCCTTCAGTCGACGGCACGCACTTATCCCCCCGCGACACCCTTCATCGAGCCGACCCAGGACTCGATACGCGGTACACGCTCCCCACAAGCACGCCGCCGCATCTCAACCCTGCAAGCAATCTTCTTCAACATAACCGCCATCGCGCTCGTCTGCACCGCCGGCGTGCTGGGCTGGTACGTCAGCCCAGGCTCGAAAACATCGACAACCCCAGACCCGCTGATCCTGGACCCGCTGGGCCAGGTGTTCGGCTACCTCTGCGCGGTGCTGTACTTAGGATCGCGCGTGCCCCAGCTGCTCCTGAACTTCCGCCGCAAGTCCACCGACGGCGTCTCCCTGCTCTTCTTTCTCTTTGCCTGCATCGGCAACCTGACCTATGTGCTGTCCATCCTGGCGTACGTGCCCGTCTGTCCCAGTGCGGCTGTCCTGAGTGAGCAGTCGCATCGTCTTCATGCGCGCTGTCGACCCGGTGAGGCGGCTGCTTTGTATGGCCGGTATATTCTGGTGAATCTGTCGTGGCTGGTTGGTAGTCTTGGGACGCTGTTGCTGGATATGGCGATTTTCGTGCAGTTCTTTTTGTATCGGGATGGGAAGGGGGATGAGACCGATGAGGAGGATGAAGGTCGTTGAAAGGGTTTCTGGGTAGAATTTGCATATGAATAGTCGATTGAATTACGTGGTTATGTTTATTTCTTGATGATATACTTTTAATATAGCATCAATGAATAGAGCCATTGCCAATACCATGGATGGGATTCAAGCCTACTTCTTAAGTAACCAAGAAAAGTAAGCCATTAAAGCAAATACATTTCCATATTTCCATGATACACGCATAATCTAATCCAAACATGTAAAAAGAACACCTCTCGCTGAATGCGTAGCAACTGAAAAGCATTTGGAACAACAAGTTGCACCTCAATCAGCTTGGCGGGTGCGCCTCCACCTTACCCTTGGCAACCTCAGACCAGTTGGTACTCAGTGAAGTACCCTGGCTTTCGACGTAGCTTTTCATCATAGCCCGGCGCGTATCTGGGTCCGCAGTGGCATACAGCTTCTTGAAGAACCCATCGACAGCATCGCCACCGTAGTCCGAATCCACGGAATCTGCACCATCAGACTCGTTTCCATCTCCCTCGCCAGCCTGCTGGCCCTCCGACTTGTCGGACTTGTTTTTGTCCTTTGGTTTCTTTGCAGTCAGATTCGAGGCGACCTTGTCCCAGTCCTTGGCACCGTGACGCGACGAAGTTGGGTAGGCAGGGCCCGCAGTAGACGACGGTGCGGCGGGCCGGTCGGCGAGTTTAGGGGTCGTCGAGGAGCCTTCGAGTGCGCTCCATTTCTGGCCTGCAGTCCGCTTGTGCAGGACGAGCTCGATCTTCGTGCCCATGACAGAGACTTTGGATGTGGAAGGGTCAATGGGGGCATAGAGCGGGTCGAGAGTGAATGCATAATCAGAGCCCGAGGGGAGCGGGAATTGAAGCGATGCCTTTGTTTATGCTCGTTAGTTGTGCTGGATCTATACTAGAGTGAAACCTGATCCCTACCATCTCGTCTTTCAGGTCCACTTCGACGCTGTCCTTGGGGATTCCCTTGATGTAAAGTGTCACCACCACCGAGTCCTGAGACTGATACCATTCATGTCGGATCTTCTCGGGGGCTGTGGCAGCCGCGCCGGAGCCGCTGCTTGCCGGAGGGAGCGCAGTTACAGGAGGCATTCCATGTGCAGGGATAGTCGGCGCCGCAGATTCATTAGAACCTGCCTGCGGCGACGTCTCGCCCGTCATCTCAGCGGGCTTCCCAGTTTTGATATTCTCCAGCTCAACCTTCAGTTCCTTCTCCGTCGGAATGTGGGTGTTTCCAGGGTGCTCTTCAACAGACACAGAACGTGTCTTATCATCCTCGGGTATTTCAGCCAGCTTGCGACGAAGCTTGGCCATCCAAATGGGCAGTTCAGATTCGTATCCATTCTTCTTAGTCGCCGACCCCGACCCCGCCATGGCAGCCTGCAGTCCCTGGGATTTATCCGACGGGGTCGCGGGGGAAACCTTTTCGTTAATCGCTTTGAAGATAAACTCTGCGTCTCCGTACCGCTCCATCTGGTACAGCGACACGCCGCGGCGCAGCTGCGCGGACAGGATGATCTCGCGCTTCCCGCGCGACTGGGCTAGAGACAGGGCGATTTCCGCATCGCGCAAGGCGGCGACATGATTTGGGCCACCGTCTGCGGGCTTCAGGCGTAAGTACGCTTTCGAGCGTTGGAGATAGTACGCCGGGGCGCGGGGTAGTTCGACCAGGGCCCGGGTGTAGTGTTCGATAGCGAGCGGGGCATTGGATTCAGCGAGGGCCTTGTCGCCCTGGGATGCAGCGTTCATGGTGAATCCAGGGAAAGGTGTGGTGTTTTGAGGAAGTGATTTTGTGGATTAAAATGAAAGAAAGAGGGAGATTCTTCTACTTCTGTGGCTTTCGATGCAGCTTCCCCGTGCTTACATAATGCGGAGACAAAGCTGACCGAAACAGGAAAAATATAAAGTCTTCACAGTTAATGTATTTCGATTATGTGGAAGATTAATTAGATAGCTAGAGAGCTGTGTCCTGTACCTACACAAGCTCCTCGTTGCCGAATCTCCGGCCGTACAGGCCCAGAGCCCGGATGGGCCAGTAGAATTTGTAATTAGGGTAAGAGATCATGCTGCGATGTGGTTAGTCGGATAATCGATTGAGATCCAAAGGGGCAAAGACATACCAGGACTGATTGAAGACACCTTCAATTGACTCCTGCAGCCACTCTCCATTGCGCTGCTGGCGGGTCATCAACAGCTTCATTGCCCTCTGCAGTGGTTCCTTGTGCGGGTAGCGCGCCTCCATCAATGCCAGACAGGCCCAGGCCGTCTGAACCACCTGTGATTTTTCGTGCTGGACATAGACGTGCTTCTCGCTGCTGAGGTACGACTCGCCCCAGCCTCCGTCGGCCTGTTGCTTCGAGATCAAGAAGTCGCATCCCCGGCGAGAATTGTCGCTGGCGCCGTAGGTCTCGCCAATGCTAGCCAAGCTCTCCAGCGCGAACATCGCGGCATATGTGAAGCAGATACCCCACGACCCGTACCAACTGCCATCCGCACGCTGCGCACGCTTGATGTAGGCGACAGCTTTGTTCTTGACGGCACGAATCTCGTCGGCGCGGTAGTCGGGGTAGTATTTGCTAAAAAGTGAAAGTGCAGTTACAGATGCGGTCGTGCACTCCGGATAGTCGTAGCCGATCATAATGCCGCCAAAAACTCCTGCAGGGTTGAGCCACTCGAGCTTGGGCGAGCCACGCGTGGTCTCGTACTCGGTAAACCCACCAGTTGGGTTCTGCATGAGCAGCAAACAGTCCACGCTGTCTTTCAGACGCTGCGCAGAGATGAGTTGCGGGAAGTTGTGCATCTCCTGCAGCTGGATCGTTGATCGGAGGCCCTCAGCCGTGCAGTCGCTGACGGTGTAGCCTTGTGTTTTAGTACTGAAGGGCCAGGCACCTTTGCGGTGCTGTCGGTAGCATTTCTCTTGGTCTGGCACGTTTTCCCGTAGCTGATGGTCCTCGATGAATTCAAGCGCTCGGGTCAACATCGGCCGCCACTTGGGGTCATCAGCGAATCCAGCGACAACAATCGCCTGCGTGACAAATGTTGTATCCCACACCTGCACACCGTTGGTGCCATTTGACAGCATGCCCTCATTCTTCATCCACATGTAGTCATTCAGTCGTTCTCTGTGTCGGCGGACCGAATAGCTGTCTGGACCATCGTGGATATAGCAAGCCACCATATTCATCGGGTTGTTGACGGGACCCAGTCCTGCGTAGTCGGTGTTCTCGTCTTCCATGCGAATCAACTCCCAGGTCCAGTCCTCCGCCCACTTGGCGAGACTGGGAAAGCGGAGGTAGGGGTTCCAGACCCGAACCAAGGCCTCATTCAGGAACGTCAGAAGTAAAGTCTGGGGGTAGTAATTGTCTGCCGGATGTACAGAGCTGCGGTGCTTGGACCAGTCAATCGAATCATACGGCTCCGTGTATAGCTCTTGGCGAAGCTGCACGGTCAAGTCATCTAGAGGTTTGAACCATTTCTTAGACCACAAATAGGACATTGGAAGAAACACCTGGCGAATGTGGATCCACCAGCGCCAGGGAGCAATAGGAACCCAATCGGGAACAAGCCTAGCCACTCGGTGAGTAAAAGGATCAGTTGAACATGGAAGAATAAGGCGACCAACCAGAGTTCAGGAGGAACGGGGTTAACACCCTCCCAAGGCATCACGCCCAGAACGGCGAGCCAGAACTTGGCCCACTGGGGCCCATAGATGGCGCCTCCAAACTTGTGGAGCAAACCCCGGGCTTTGACCATGCGAGGCTCATCCTCGCTGACACCGACCAGGCGTAGGGCCACATAATTCATACAGGTACCGAACACAGAGCTGTGCGCTTCAATGTGCAAGCCCCAGCCACCGTCCTCTGGGTTCTGGCGAGCAAAGAGATAGCGCTTGATCTCGGTGGCATACTCCGGAGGGATAGGGGTGTTGGTCACGTAGTAGGTGACCAAGATTCCCGGCAGCAAGAACATGGGTCCACCATACTCACATGCCCAGTTCCCTGGCTCCAGTTGGAGGTGCGAGAAGAAAGACAGTCCATTCTCGGCCGCTGCCAACGGCGTCTTGGCTTCTGGCAGTTCTGGCAGGCCCTACGAAAAACAATGTTAGGATTGAACCCATGAGTCGCCACGGTGCTTCCTTACGGTTGGTAGACCTAAGTGGTACTTGTCCGCTATCGTCTGCGGCCACTCTTTATTCTCCTCATCCGATTCGAGATACCGCCATGTCTGGCGGCCCTCCTCATTGACCAATCGCCAGCGCGAGTAGTCTGTTTTGAGATCCCCATTGGCATCCGGGGTGAGATGGCCCTCGGCAGGTGTTCGCCACGGGCCAACATGAGGAAAGAAAGACATGGTTTGGGATTCTGTGGTTTTTTTCCCAGGGCAATTGCAAAAGCAAAAGTAAAGCAAGCGGACAGACAGCTCCGGCTTGAGTCCGGGGTAGCTGAGTCAGCAGTATCAATGCTGCACCGTACAAGCAAGAACGAGCATGTGAGAGCTGAAAATAAAAGAAAGATAAAAAGATGAACAGAATGAAGTCGTGCGGGATGGGAAGAAAATGAAGGTAATGGGTGTTGGTAGTGAAGGGGGAAGAGGAGGGAGAGAAAGAGAAGGGAGAGAAAGAGAAGGGAGAGAAAGAGGAGAGAAAGAGCGGCACTCGATACCGGGGAGAACCAGTCGAAGTATGCAATCAGAGGAATAAAATTAAGAAAAAAAAAAATCTTGTCTATTCTCGAAATCTTTGATATACTTGACTCACGAGAAAAAAAAGGTCATTGTTCTTGAACTATTTGAATGTACACTTTCCCTCCCTCAAGGCAATCGGCTCATCTCTTCTTCCAACCATCTCCATTGCAGTAGATGGCTTTCCCATCCAACCCAGACGACCGAGAGTCCTCAGTGCGAGCATACATTGATCACACACTCGCATCTCTCCTCCACGAGCTCTCGCAGCCCCCTTCCGAAGCACGACCAGCCATCACCCTCCGGCGTCGAGCCAACCGAACAACCTGCATCATCAACCCCAACACCAAAGCTCTCGAGGCCCAACAGCCGGCCGAAACGTACAGAACGTATTTATGGCCGGGAAAGACGGCATACGAGTCTTGGAAATTCAGTAGGGAGCTTTCACTCCCCAGCGCAGCATGAAGCATGCTTCATTGTAATGATGACAAGCGAAGACTGATGAGTCCATTTGGCATGCAGCGGTCGTCGTGCGGATCTTATCCATTGTTGACCAGGCGATTCGAAGTCACCAGCGAATATCCAAACGGTAGGCCAAATCCCGGAGTATCTCTTTGGAAACACCCACCGATAGGAATGTTTCTAGGGACATATATTATATTGACCCAGAATATTTTCGCTGCCAGAGCATCGTGAACGGAGTGATTGACGAGCTTGCCTACACTATTGGTGTCGAGCGGGCGGCATTGAATGTGGTTCGTTCGGACCTGTCCCTCTCATCAATTAGTGACGCTGAGACCACCCTGGTAGGAAGCAGCTGGCAAGGGACTGGTAGCAGGGTGTTTTTGCCTGAAGCACGAATCACAAATCATAATGGATGCTCGATCCGCTACCAAGGTTGGTCTGATATTCCTTGGGTTTGTGTTAGGTGACGATTGGAAGGCCAACCGTCGCGGGCCAGGATACTCTGATTCCTCGCGTAGAGGATGACGACGAGATCGACATGGAGGGTGTGCGATGGGTACTGGTCATTGAGAAGGAGGTATGTTGTGCAGAACCGTCATGCTTGTGTTGGGAAGAGCCCATCAGAACGACTTTGACCAGTGAAAACTGATTCCACCATTCACAGGCAGTCTTCCACAGACTCGCGCGAAACAGCTACTATATGAAGGCCATTGCTGGTGATGGGATTCTGGTTACTGTAAGCTCGAGCATTGTGTCTGCGAAATCTGCGTCTGTTATAAAAGAATGAAGAGTGACCGGCAATACCAGGGAAAAGGATATCCGGACCTCTGCACCCGAAGCTTCGTGCGTCGGCTCTTCGACACTGCATCTAACAGCAACAGACGCCCGCCTCAGTTTTATGCTCTCACAGATGGTGATCCCCATGGCATGGGGATTATGTCGACATATAAGTACGGCTCTGCAGCACATTTGCATGACAACGCGAGACTCAGCGTTCCGGGCTTGCAGTGGCTAGGTCTTCGAGTGTCTGATGCAATAGCTAGTTCGGACTCGCCAGAAAACAGCCCCATCATGTCGCTAACAGCGCGAGACCGCAAGAAAATCACCGCCATGTTCCAAAACAGCCCCGTGTGGGCGAGCGATGGGCCAGAGCCGGAATGGCGCACGGAATTGCAGCGGATGCTCATGCTAAGCATTAAGGCAGAGATTGAAATCCTGTATGAGCAGGAAGGGGGTCTGGAGGGGTGGATTGACCGGAAGATGTTTCGGCAGGGGTGATGCGCCGTAGCAGTGCCAGAGATGCCGACATTGTAATGGAGATAGCGATAGAGCGATGGGAGCTGGTGGTGCGAGAAAAGAGCAAATATAGCCATATGGAACTGCATATTATATCCCCCAGAGCCGGAAATCCTTGAGAATCTATCAATTGATATTGCACTATAAGAATGCCACGGTATAAGCTGTACAACAAGAAGCCATCGTCATCAGAGCCATGCAAGAAAATCGAGAACCCAATCCTTGACGCCAGCAGTCAAAAATTTGAATGACATTCCACATCAGCATATGGCGAGTGCTGTCGACCCCCAAACCAGCGGCGCAATGGAATCCCATTACAATCCGAGGCCCTTTCGCACCTCATCCCGGACCTTCTTCTCATACTCGGGTCTCCGCTCGCGCCACATCTTGGCAGCCTCGACATTGGCGGGACTCTCATCGTTCGGCTCGGCCAGCATACTCATGACCGAGATCAGGATCTTCTCCACGCTCTGGATGGGCGACCAGCGCTCTGAGGCGTGTTCGTAGTGGTTCGGGTCGTCGCCGGGAGGGTGGAGAATGGATATGCAAACCGTTCCGTTAGGGTATACTATATCAAAGCAAGGAAACCAATATTAGTACAGAGGTCATTTGAGGAAGTTTGTAGAGAGATAGCCTGGGCCACGTACCATTCGGATGCCATACCCCGCCGCCGACGAATTTCATAGTGGGCGGACTCAGTGGGTAGTCCTTTGGGAACTTAAGCTCGGCGGCGAACACCCCACCTTCAAAGGGCGTGCCCTCGGGGCCCTGAATCAGGGCTTCCCAGTAGAACATGTCATCTTCTGTTACGGGGCCTGCGGTGATGCCCTCTGGCGGGTTGGTGGATAGGTTCTTGTATTCGTGGAAGAGACGTTTTTGAGCGACAGAGGTAGCCATTTTTAGTTATAAAAGAGACAGACGGGTGAGTCCTCAGAGCGCGTGGAGATGAGTGGTTTGGTGCAGGTAGAGTTGGTGGATTCTTTGAAGGTGGCGACGGAACAATTCCGTGGTTCCCGTGATAAGGACAAAAGTCGAGTGGACGATTGTCGTGGAATTGCGAGAAGTGTTAGTATGAGAATAGGGCGTGCGAATGCGAAAGAGGGTCGAGTGAAAGAGGGTCGAGTAAAAGAGGCGAATTGAAGAAAGAAAGTTGGGGAGGCCGCGGGGTTTACCTGGATCGACGCCTGGGGCCAGTCGATTCCGACTGAGTTTCTCCCAACTGCCTCTTTCTTCTATACCACCTTTACACCTTTTCTTATACCTCGCTTTTATAACTAGCTCTAGTATTTGATTTCAGTTATCGCTGTCGGTGACAGTCCGGTAGGTATATCTAATATATGGTACATGCTGGCCATCAAAACCAGTCAAAATCGTCGCCTCCTTCGTCCCCGGATTCTTCAGCACCCCAGGGATCTTGCGGCGGCTCCTGCGACCAGAAATCGTCATAGGGACCCTGATCTGCAGGTTGTTGCAGGTCTTCTGGTGGCGCACCGTGCTGATCGGGCGTGGATTGGGCATTGGGATCACCCGACACACCCCTTTGCATTGCCTCATATCCAGCCATGGTCCCAGCACCAGCGGCACCTGCAGCAATACCCTCTGTCATCCCACCGGCGGCACTGGCCCGGCCAAGAGCCCCGGTAGCAGCTTCACCAACTGTTCCAGCTTCCCCGGCAGCAGCACCACCGGCGGCGCCCCCTGCCGCTGCTTCGCCGGCCGCAGCCTCACCACCGATCCCCGGGAACCAGAGCGGCATGAAGCCCATGCCCCCAGCCCCACTATGCCGACTGAAGTAATCAAAGTCGATGCTCACCGCCGTAGCCAACATCACGGCGCGTTGGTCCAGCGTCATTCCGGGGGTCTTCCTGTCATGGTTGGGTGATGGTTCATGACCAAGTCCCGCGGAGTCCATGCGCAATGCATAAACACCAGTATCTGTAAAGAACTCACGGGCAAACCCCGCAAAGTCGCGATTGACGGATCCGATTAGGCGACTGTCTGCGGACCGCAGAGAGAAGTCCCAGGAAAGGAACGGCTCATCAACGTAAGCAAACTGGTTGAACTCGCCCTGGTCACGTTGAGATAGTTGCGCGAGTTGCATCTGTTGCGGCTTCGACAGATCAGATCCCTCGAGGGGGAATTTCTGGGTGCCCATATTTGTTGCTTGGTTGGGTGGCTGGTGGTAGGTGAACATATTATATTTTCGCCGTAATGGAGCCCACTGTTGTTGAGCTTCCCCAATGACTCGCATCTCATCAAACCCGAGGGGCGAGACTCGAGCATTTGATGTCACGCCGGCTTGAACCAGAGACCTGGGGGTCTCGCCTTGCAAGGCAGTAGAGGGCGAGTAGGCGTTAGCCGTGATGTCGAGGGGATCGTAGACTTGAATGCGGGAGTTGATCCAGGAAAAAGGGCGATGGAACTATAGAGGTTAGAGACAATGTTGATCTAGCCGCAGGCCATAAAGCAGCGTTGCGATAGCTCACCCGAAGAACCTCATTTTCTTGCCGATCAAACACATGCGTCACGAAGCCCCGGTGAGTGCGAAACCACTGGCGCGCCATCGCGTTGGCGATTCCTTTCTCCTGCTCCGCCATATATCCAATGTGATTCCCTTGAGCATCCATAATGACGTATTTGTTGGCTTGCTCGAACCCTCTGTCGGAAATTGCGCGTTAGTTGAGCTGTACCACTGGGTCGAAGTGCGACTCGACTCACATCATTACATTCATCATCTCCAGTTGTCGTTGAACTACCACCCCGGAATTAGCCAGGATCGCCGTTGCCGGATGGTTCCCTTTAAGCACGGCTTTCGGGTCTTCCGGGATATGCACGGGAGAAAGGAGGGTGTTTTGCGAAGGGTCGTAGTTGGAGTTTGCAGCATCTTGGGATTGAGACGTGACGTTCTCTGGCTGCTGTGGTGCTTCATTTTCTCTCTTTCTAGGCTGAATGGGCTCGGGTCTGTAAACGCTATTCCGAGGACCGCGGCGAGTACCTGCGCCTCGCAAACTTGAAAGAGCTCGACTGCGAACTGGAATCCACCGTAGAGGCAGTGGTCGGAGTCTTGCACCCCACATGGTTGAATATAAAGCAGCTCTCATTCAGAACCGAAAAAGCTGTGTTGATTGAAAGGTTGGGAGGAGAGCGGATTGGAGACGGCGAAGTTGGAAGGCGGACGATTCTGGTGACGGAAGGCGGGGATAAACGGAGATAACCGCGATAGCGGGCAGATCACCTTAGCTGTTTCTAGTTTGTTATAATATGGTAGATACAAGCTATTCGTTTGGCCTGGGATAAGTACATGCTTTCTTCAGTTTATACTCCTCGCGTGGTGGTTTCAGCCCATCTAAGGTCACGTCATAGAGACGCCAGAGGCAGTATAATCTAAAAATACCACGAGTATTGAGACAAGACGATAGTCCAGCTTCAAGGACATGGAAAGTGTTTGTGCATCTATTTTATACCTGGGGATTCAATAGGTATCCACAGGCCTTCGAGTAGCAGTGTGAGTAGGATCGTAACCACCTATAGTAGTAATAGAAACTCCAAGGCCCGGCTCCATCTAGCAGAAATACAAGCAGGATATGTACGCTGAAAACACGCTTGAATGAACTAGCCCTCACAGGAGACCCTTGCGAGCCAATTCAATCTTGCGCGCTGCCTCGCCGGCCTTGTATCCACCTTTCGACACACACACGGCGCTCCCTTCTCCCAGCTCGATCTTTTCTTCAACATCCGGGTGTGGGCACGGGCAGTGATGCGGGAAATGGACACATGCCAAAGTTCCCGGGCAGGTGTATTTACTGCATGAAACTGAAGGGAGAAATCTCAGTGGTTAGCGACACGGATGGAGAATTATGGGGGACAACAGGCGACGGGATTGCACCAAGACACAAACCACCTGGGATGGCTGTCGCTCACCTCCGTTCCAATTCTTTTGGTATCGGCTGCTATCACTGGCGGCATCTTGCGGGCCCGAGGCCTGTTCTTGCTGTTGGTCGCCCCGGAACATGTGCTCGAAGAAGTTGAATTGCGCCTGGGCGACGGAGACGAGCAGAAGAAGGGCCCACAGGGCCTGGCGCCAGCTGTGCATCATAGTGTCAAGAAGACCGAAAACACCAAGAGACGAACTGGATATAATGGACGAGTGATGGGGGGCGAAACTGGGTAGGCGGATTGGACTTGTTGGTACTGTGGTTGAAGCCAGCTTTCCAGCCACGTGACGCCAAGCAAAAAAGTTCCCTTTGGGCAAGCTCGACTTTCTTCTATCTTTTGATCACGGCCAAATCCCACTCTTCACCACAATGCTGCAGCCCAGGTTGCTGACGCCCCTACGGGCACTGGAAAGGGTCATTGGTCCCTCCGTCCGGTCAACGACGCAACACCTCTACCAGCCACAACAATCACTCCTGCAGCGGACGCTCTCGGCGCCATCGGCGCTCACGAAAACCACACCCTCCTTCTCCCGCCCGCTCTTCCCCTTCTCCCAAGTGCGACACGCCTCACACGCCGCCCAAGGAACAGCCAATAAGCACTCGCGCGACCCGGCCGGCAAGCGTCTCGGCGCGAAACGCACAGGCGGCGAGTACGTCGTTCCGGGATGCATCATCTTCCGGCAGCGCGGGTCGAAGTGGTTCCCGGGAGAAAACTGCGCCATGGGCCGCGACCACACGATCTACGCGACCCAGCCCGGCTATGTGCGATATTACCTCGATCCCCTGCAGCACCCGGACCGGCGATATATTGGGATTGTCTTTGAGAAGGACGGCAAGCTGCCGCATCCGCGCAATGCGCCCACCCGCCGCAAGTTGAACATGGTCGCTGTGCCGCGTGCCGAACGTGCTGCGGCTCAGTCTGACCTGGTTGCCTCTGTCGATGAGAATGGTGTCCAAGTTGCGGACGTCGATGCTGCCCATGCCGAGCAGGGGCCGCAGCTGCGGCCTGGGTATATGTACCGTGAGGCCAATTGGCAGATCGGTCGTGTGGCCGAGAAGGCTGGTGTCAAGCCCAAGGTGTATAAGGTCCGAAACCGATGGCTCGCGTGGAGGATGCGTGTGGCTCGCACTCAGCGGGTTGCCCAGATGAAGAGTTTGAAGAGCAAAAAGGCGGGCAAGAAGAACAAATAAGGGTCGTGCATGATGTCTTTCTCCCATGGATATCGGGTTTCTGTAGCGATATGATTTTTTAGTGTCTGATGTTCTCCTGTATTATAGAAAGAATCATTTATCCTCCAATCCTCCAATCCTTGTAAATCCTGCATTGTAAGCATCATGACATGGCCTGTATCGTTGTAGATGACTACTTTACTATGACTCTCTGTCCTGGAGAACACTCGTAATCTACGAGCCAAGTTGGGCAGTGCATACTTTTGCCTCCACAAGAAGCCAGGATAGAAAATGACAGGCAATGACATTGGTATCTTCGCTAAATGTCCTACTAAACAACACACATCACTCTTCAAATAAACGGCCCAAGATCAAACTCTGACAGACAAACTCATTACCAACAATCCTCGCGCCGCAGGATGAGTCGCCGCTCGGCGTAGACAGAGTCAGTACATCCGACTTCTTACGTTTCCTGCCTCCATGCACCAAGCGAATACGTTGTGTCTTCGACTTCGGCGTCAGAATTGACTTCGCCGCTGCTTGATCGGCATCGTCAACATAAACCCAGTCCCATGTGGCCGGAAGATCGGCCTCAGACTGGGATTCTAGCAGGGCCTTGGCTGTCCCCAGATCGGGAACGCGCTCGACACGGGATGCGCCTAGGGCGTAGGTCAGGAAGATGTAGGCTTTTTGCTTTTCGACTTTGCCGCGGCCCATCACCAGAAGCACTGACTGGCCATTGAGTAGTTTTGGGCGCGCGGCGACAGTGTCCGGTAAGCGGGCAGTGGAGGGCGGAATTGGAGTCAAGATCCTTGACTTGGTCGCTCCGTTGAGGTACATCGAGTCTCCGGCCGGGAGGAGGTAGAGATCCCAGTCGAGAACCCGTCTTTGGGCCACGCAGTCTTCCACCCAGCGGCCCGACAGACATGGGAGATTCAGTGCCAGCGCTTGCATGTACTTCTCGCGCCGGGAGTGCGTGTCCGCAAGAAGACAGGCAAACCCAACGTCCTCAGCAAGAGCCGTAAGACGCAGACATCCACTGGCATCCGCCTTATTTGCTGAGCCCTTGGTTGGGGTGTCGATGGGAACAATTGACGAAGCCTCGAACAATTCCGTGAAGCCTTCATGTAGGACAATGCCGCCGTTCTCCATGATCAGCTTGGTGACACGGTTCTTGGATTCTTCGTTTTCCTTGTAAGATACCGCGAAAGCCATTCCAGCGAAGATGCCACTGGCATGCTGAAGGCTGCGGGAGAGTCGCGCACTAGGGGAGGCCGGTGCGGATGACTTTTCTGACGGAGAGTGGACGGTGGTCTCTTGCTGAACAGGTGGTCGATATGTGAATGACCGGTCCTTAAGCTGATTCCACAGAACAGAATCCAAGTAGATCCGGGAAATAGGAATTTTGATCACATTTTCGGGGTTATTTAAGCCGCCATTCGGAAGGCTTTTCCGTTGTTTGGGCCCGAGTATGACCGTTGTGTGTCCGTGAATGTCGGTTTGAGGATAATAGCCTTCATCCGCGGCTTTGGCCAGGTCTTCCCTGGTGAGCTTGTTTTCAAATCCACGAACGATGCGGGTGACTTTTGGAACGCCGCGCATGTCAACTTTGACGGCGTCTCCGACCCGAAGTTCAAGCCTTTTCACTGCACCCTTGGGCACCTCGACTGGATTACTGTCCTCGAATTTAACACTGTATTTGCTCTGTGAAACTCCAAGTGGTGTTCCAAAACAAGTTGCAGGGTAGTATGCTCGTGTTTGGCCCATCCATATAGCGAGGACCTGACTGGGAGCCACTTGGGAATTGCCAGAGGAAGCTCGTGGTGTCTCAGGTGTGCTAGGAGGGTTCTCGACAACGCTTTTCTCTGACACAGTAATGTTCTCCGAATCCATGGATACTTCCGTGAGCTCGGACGATGAAGCAGGTTGAGGGTTATGAAAAACAGCAGCTGGCCGTGGGAGAGCCTGTTTTTCGGGAGTCTGAGCTGCGGCACGCCGCTCTTCGACATAGCGGGAGGAAGATAATCTCCCGCGTCTTGACTTTGGCCGAATAACCTGCTGAGGTGACGCCCCGATCTCCCAAACATCATCAGTTTGTCGAGGAGGCTTTGGTTGTCTGCGAACATTTGTTTCGGGGACATGCTCCGGCTCTAAATCCTGGCGCTCTTCTGCAATAGGCTCTGGGCGGGTAGGGGCCACAGATTTGGGGGGTTGAAGGCGAGGGGTTATGGGCAGAATAGGGTCAGAGGCACGGTAGCTTTGGCCATCATTGCCGCGGCGTTTCTTCTTTGGGCGAGTCGGCGAATTATCAATCAATGATCTGAACTCTTGGTCGTCGGCCGTGAAGATTCCAATCCCCATGTCAAAAAAGCCCGTTCCGACTTGTGGTGACAGGTCCGCCGCAATCTCAGTCAATGCTCGACGCTGCCTCCCGCTTGGGCTAGAGAGAATTTGCGAATGTAGGTTCTTCACAGGCGAAGAAAGCGCTCGTGAACCAGATGGCCGAAGCTGGCTACTCCGAGCATTTTTGGCGACAGGGTACATGGGAGGAAGATCGTCGTCTTCGTTATTCACTGCATCTCCGTTGTATTCGGCCTCCCATTCATGATTGGGGCTTGTTTCGGGGATGCTCGTCAGTCGAGCCATGTCACCAAGCGGCTTTCGGTGCTGATGGACGGGTGTTTCAGTTATACGGGATGGCATCGATGATGATTTACCTCCAAATCCCGTTCGGATGTCATTGCGAGAGGATCCCACGCTAGGTTGAGTTGAAGGGTTGCTAGAATTCGCTTGGTGGCCCTCATAGGATGAGTTGTGTGGACGGGGCACCAAGATAGAACGATTTGAGACAACAGGTGACTGTCCCTGAAAATTGACGCGTGGTCGCGATAATCCTCCATCTTCGTGCCGTGAACAAGGTGGGGATGACTGAAGACGTTGCCTGACAGGCGATACTTTATCAACGTCAGAAGCTGGATCAATTTGCATATGGCCGACAGGCTGCGAATCTTTCCTAGCAATATCGGAATTTTGGTGGCTTTCCCGTTCCGGAGGTTGTTGCGGCGACTGCTGTGGTGATTGTTGGGAGTCCTTGACCATCACCTGTGAAGACCGGCTGACATCGACGGCTGGATCATTCTCGGGAGATCCAAATGAGCGCCGACGAACGCTTCCTACTGCAGTTGGCGTCAAAGCCTCTGCACGGGGCGGCGATGGAGTGGCTCCAAATCTAAGAGCCTGGGAAAGACGGTCATGTGAACTAGCGGCGGCGATTGCTAGAGCGGGCGGGCCATTGAAATTTTCCTTGTCTTCTTCTGTTGAAGAATGGGGAGGTTCTGGCGAACGAGGAACATGCGGACCGAGTTCTTCTTCTTGCTCGGTTTCTTCCTCGCTGGCCGCTTGCAACATGACATCGTCTTCGCGTGCATGATCAGCTGGCGCCTCCGGGGAAACAGTTCCTTGTCTTGCGGACAAGTTGGACATAGACCGGGCAGGTGCTGTCAGGCCTGCAAATTGAGCAGTAGCCTCCTCGTCAATTTGTCGCTGGCGGCGTGCACGCTCCACAAAGCTGGATTCTTTGAAGAATTCCCGATCACTCTGGTCCTCCGAGTGCATATTATCGGCTGACCGAGTCAGCCTCTCGCCCCTGTCACGCTTGGTTTGGGATTCTTTCATGGAGATATAATTCAAATTGGGTTCAGATGATTCTCGCATGAAATTCGCCGGCAGGCCAACCAGTGGCGAGGAGATTGCGTTGGCCACACGGGGCTGTTCAATTGGGACATTCGGCGATGGGCGATCGGACATAAGGTCGACCTGTTGACCGTGCACCAGTGGAGAGGACGGGGCCTGGGTCGCCTTGAAAACCTGGCTTAGGCTCATGAGACCGCCGCTGGACGGAAGGTCCCCGGCGAGTGGGATCCGAAAAACGGTTGGGGTTTCTGTCGCCATACCCTTGGTCTGGGCAGATTTGACTGCGGTCGCAGGGGTTGTCGTCAGGAAGCGTTGAGATTCGGGGAACAGGTTGGGCTGGTAGGCCATGGGAGACGACTCGCTCGGATCAAAGTTGCTTTCATCGTCATCGTGATCTTGGGATAAGTTTGCTGGCGGGCGTGCGGTGTCGAATTCTGTCAGGAGATCGATATGGCCGCTGTCACCCTCGTGGAGGGTCCGAAGGGTGGCCCCGTCGGCACCGGTTTGTGAAAAGTCCCGCTGCATTGACTCTCCATTATGTTGGATGATGCTGTCATACACCGACTGCGAGACGACCTGGGTGTCACCAGGCGCCGTTTCTGCGGAGCTCATATTTTCGATTTGTGATCCAGGTACTGTATCCGGTTCGGCGGCGCTGTGGGAAGTCATCGGGTTTGCCTCATGCTGCTGGGGCATGGAGGGGGATTGGCGCTGAGGGTACGAGTTCGTAGGGACCGGTGCGGAGGTCGAGGGTAGCCCGTGGCCAGTCGACGATGCGTCACCATCAGCACGGTGGGAATAAAAACGACGAGGCGTTTGCGGCGAAGCGATGGCACCTCCTGCAGATCCAGTGAGGCACGCCGATGGTTCGTGCTCCTGGGGATGTCGAGGTCAGTCCAATGAGAGCGAACGCTGCAGGGTCATTACATACTAGCCCCAACGCGTCGCGTTGCAATGCGGCGATGTCAAGACTGTCCTGGGTTTCCATCTCGCCCTTGGAGAAATACAACTGCACACGAGCTGGAGCTCATGGCCTGGTAATTCGGGGCTCGATAAATCCCACCAGTTCAAGTCTCCCTGGTCGATGCACCGAGCACATTGAAATTGAGGTTGGAACCGGACGCGAAACGCGTTTGTCACGTGACACTAGTAATATTGCCCGTTGCAGGATAGCGCCGTGTTTCTACACTGTACAGATGGGAACACATCCATGGACTGGACATTGATACGAAAAAGATTACATTGGGGTTCATTGTGTTCATTATTTTCATGATGCAATAATGGTACATATACATATTCTCGTTCGAGAGATGAGATGTGACTTGAAAACGTGATAGGGTATGAGAAGCCCTATACAAAGATCGCCTTGACAATCAACATCACGGCTTCAATCGCGACTTCGGTTGGGCACCCAGCGACGAATGAGAAATTCACGGATACGGTAGCGACCCAGCGCAGCGCCAATGTCATCAGAGAAACCGGCTGGTGGAGGCACTTCGACATAACATAGTACCAGGCTTTTCAGCACTTGGGCCTGTACCCGGTTCACACAATGCAGCCACCACCAACTCCGGGCCTGCTTGCTCGCCGCATATTCCCTGCGCTCTTCTGTATCCTTCCAATATGGGTGCTCGTACGAGGGAATGACGGCGATAGCAAACTCGGCATGCGAAAAGACCGGACCGCGGTTGTACAGCAGGTAGTCGGTTCCAAATTTCACACCAGAGCGAACAACCCACCCCAGCGACCGGAAGTGGTGGTACACGGCATAGGAGATCATGAAGGGGTCGTCGGGCTGTAGTTCGGAGGAAGTGGCGCGAGGAGGATAGAAGGAATGGTGTCGGAGGAGTGGAAATAGAGACGAGGTGGGAATTACGGTGTTCTGCTCAGGGTCGTAGACTCGCAAGACACCCAGCGCATAGACGAGGAAGAAAGCCTCTTCGTTGGAGAGTTGAAGATGCTCTTCATTCTGAAGCGCCGGTTCATCATCTGCATCGTCTCCGGCCACAATGGCTTCGGGCGACTGAAGCGCAACGGTCGAGTCGGAGGGGAACTTGGTCTCCTGCACAACTGGTGAAAAACGGACAGTCTTGCCGTTGGTCGGCTTCAGTGACGAGTCGGCTGGAACGGCGGAATTATCGGTCTGTGCCAGATTCCGTGACTCCTGAAGCCTTGCCTCCTTTGCCTTCTTGAGGGAGAACTTCTCTGTGGTAGTGGCAGCACCGTTAGCCGTACCATTTGCGGGTGTAGTCGGGGCGCTTTGGTCATCGGACACAGCACCAGATTCCCTGGCAGCCGCCTCGGTCTTGAGCCTTTCCTCGATGGCCAATTTCTCCATTCGAGCTCGCTCGAGTTTGAGCTCGCGCCGCTCCGACCTGCGTTTCCTTGTAACCTCCTCGCTTGTGTTTCCACCCAGCAGCCCTCTCCGTTTCTTCTCCCGCTCCAGCCAGCTGGGCTGACTTCGACTCAGACTACCTTTACCAAAGAACCCCCTCTCCCACAGGGCCCGAATTGCCTTCTCATCTGTGACATGGACGGATGAGGTAGCTGAGTCGAAGTAAGCCGAGTAGACTTCTTGACGTGGCGGAGAGACCAGGAAGGTCAGGTACGAAAGGACAACACTAATGATGGAGAGGGGGTTATGAGGGATTACGGGAGGAACTGGATGGACACTAAGCGGGAGCGGGAAGCGATGAATGTGCTTGTAGTTGGGCCTGGGTGGACGAGGAGCCCGAGTTGGGCTCTTCTCTTGTACAGGCCCAGCTTGGGATGAGGGTGTACTGGGCTCTGGGGCCGTCTTAGACATGTTGGTAGCCTGATCCATCATATGGAATGATCATAGAAACAATCCACAGTTCTATCCAGAAGAGCTGATGTTAGCAGCTATTCTGATGCAAAACATGCTTAAGTGGTGGTTCCCTCGGGATATGCATGTGCTTCTCAGATACCGTTGTAGTCAAATAAAACCGCATCATTGACAAGGGCTAGAAATCAAAGTGCCCTTGCCTTAGATTGGATATAGTTTTGATCATCATAGAAGCTTGAAGCATGCAGGAAATAAGAAAAAAAAAAAAAAAAACGCTTGAGTCAACTCACCTGGAGTTATTGTTCAGGCCGTGTCTGGGAGGATATGGTTAGATGAGCCCAATTACTGAGGCAATCATCATGGTAAAGTGAGCAACAGGCCTATAAAGGCTAGAAATCTAAAGCACCCGCCCGATCATTGTTGACAAGGTGAATATGGGATGAGCTGAGCTCGCAAAGTGGAAGAAGCGAAATTTTGCAGTGGAAAGCGGCGGTTAAAAAGGGCCGTGGGTGACTCAGCAGTGGCCCGAGCTCGATTTTCGGCGTCAAAAAAAAAATTCCTCCGTCACCAAGCACAATTACTCCAAGAACCTCAATTTATTACCCACCCTAACCGCCAAGTGAGTTTGCCTTGATTGATTTGTCCGTGAATGTAAACTGATTTTTATCTGCTCCCAGGATGCATCTTATGGTATGTCGAAGACACCGTAATCACCGAATCCACTCTCCGCAATCGCAAGAGTCCCGACGAGAAACCGAAACCCTGTCGCTAACCTGGGGGATCAGTACGTGCTGGACAAGGATGGCAAGCGTGTCTACACGCTCAAGAAGGTCCTGAATGGCGAGGTCACCAAGTCGGCGCACCCTGCCCGCTTCAGCCCTGACGACAAGTACTCGAGGTGCGTGTTGAGAGTCGCGGCGATCTGGAATCTAGCGATTCGCCTTCGATTATTACGGGCGCTGACATCTTCTGTTCTTATTTTATAGGCACCGTGTGACCCTGAAGCGCCGATATGGCCTTCTGCTCACCCAGCAGCCCGGTATGTGCTTCCCCAGCAAAAACTGCGCCGTGCCAGAAACTAATATATCTGTTATTATTCAGAGACCAACGTTGCTGCGCCATAAATTCCTGGGAAGGAACATGTATTAAAGGGTGATTCGGCCCATGCCCCGGCGAATGGTGTTTTATCTTGTGCGGTCTCTTGTCTCGCTGAAATCTGCATGGTTGATTTGCTTGGTTTCATCTTTTTTTTTCTGCTCGGGGTTTGTCTCCCATGAAGCTACTAGAGAATATGATACCTGGGATAGGTGATCAAATACTATCGATCTCGGATCAACATTCATAAGCAGCTCTATATTTGGTGATATCTATGTCCAAATGTTGCATCCCAATAAGACAAGACATGATCATTCCTCATAAACAGGCCAACTGTCGTGGCAGAAAGCATTGACCAAATGACTTTTTGATCCCCCTTCGACAGAGAATCCTCCGAAACTCCGATCCATGAACACTGAAATGCAAAGCGGTCCGCGAGGCACCCTCAACGCTTTCGCGAGTTGACGTTGCGGCCGGCGCCGACCTTGGCCCGGCCTCCTTGCTTGCTGCGCTCTCCGGTCAAGATGCCAGGCAGGTAGTCTTCATCCATGAGGTCCCGCTCCCGGCGCTGTCGGCGTTGCTCTTCAGCCACGGATCGGACATATTCCTTCTGGTCTTCGGCGAGGACCAGCTCCGTGCCCCAGCCACCTTTACCTCCGCCGCCTTTCCACTTGCCGCTAGCATTGCCTGCCACAGGTTTTGGGACGCTGTAACGGTTACCCCGGTTGTTCCACTGCATGTTTTTCTTCAGATGCATGGTGAACTGGCCATTGGCAGTGGTGGTACATGAGACCCGGGTGAGGGTGTCATTGCCACAGCGCGGACAGAAATCTTTGCTCATTTCTTTCGTGGTGAAGAAACAGGCATGGCACCGCTTGATGAAGGATTTGAGGTGCTGAATTCGCTGGAGAGTGGTAGTTGACAGAAGGTTGAGGTTCATCTGGAGCAGCACGTTTTGACACTGGGCAATACCATTAGCATGTGCTGAAATTATGAATTTCATGAACGCTCGTTGCTTACCGCAAAATCAGTGGTCATCGTCGCGACCTGCATGGTCTTCGGCTCGGACGTAACACCTGTTGCACCGCCAGCTTCGTCGCGGGCCAGCCGCTTCTTGTAGTTGGTGGGCGTGATCCATTCTCCGCCGTCCGAGTCGGCACCACCATCCTCGTCCTCGTTGCCGTTGTCTTCGGGGACATCTTGTTCTGCCGTCGGGGCCTCGGTGGAGTCGTTCTCAGCAGTGGTCTCCTTCTCTGCGGTATCTGTAGAGGGGGCAGGCTGCTCCGCAATAGAATTTTCTGAAGTCTCCTTAATGCTCGCATCTTTCACGCCATCCGTGATGACTTCCACATCCGTTGACTCGGTTTTCTTTTCCGTCTGGTCCTCCTCCTTGACAGGCGGCTTGCCATTGACTCGCTTCTGGCCAGGAACACTCCTCAGCCGCCAATCGCCACCATTGCGTTCACATTCCACCTCATAGGCCAGCGCCAGCACCTCGATATCGGTTTTACTCAGCACCGACCGATCACCGGTCTTGCGGGCGAATTCGCTGATCACATTGAAACTGTTCGGCGTGGGCGACCGTTGCTTCAGGAATGGCAGGTAGAGAGTCTCGACTCGGGCGCGGGCATCGGGATCGCGGATCTCGTTGACCACGGATGGCGGGGTGAAGATTTCCTCGCACTGGGCAAGTAGAGTCGAAAGCGGCGGGGTATTCTTGAGGATCGGACCGGCGTCCAACACGATTGTGTGGACAGATTTAGGGGGTGTGGTAGCAGACTCGGCCATGGTCTGCGCAGTCTAACTGACTCTCAAACACAAGGAAAGAATTAAGAAGAAAGACAAGACGAGCAGCGCACAGCACCTTGTGAGCACGCGGAAATTTCTCAGGTGGTCTGTGCGTTATCGCCTTATCGCCTTATCGATGAACTATGTAGGGCTCGACGGTGAGCCGAATGGTCTTGCCTTACAATTGGCTATGATTTTCTATGTCTGTTTGAGAAAGAATAGGGCTGTAATATGAAATGTAGCTGAGAAATATTGAAATCCCAATCGTTTGATATCTCACACATCAAACGGACTATATGAGCGATTTAAGTCGGCTCTGTAGATATACTTCCCATTCAACGAACGCCGACGATCCTCTTTACCAACTCATTAATCCTCAAGATCCTCATGCAGTGAACAGTAAATGACACACAAATGACATAGAGTTGGGTGTTGGATGTTGAATGGTTGGTAGAGCTGGTCAATCAATGTTAGTACTAGTTGGAAATCGGCCCAGCCAGTTCCTGCTGGCTTCCAGAGCTGAGACAGTTTTTCTCAGGGGGCGACTCGAGCAACGAAGCCAATCAAAAATACCCAGAAATGCAATACCAAATATATTCTAGTTGCCACCGAGGAAAACGGCGACCAAACGGGGCCCAGCCAAAGCCATTCATACACTCGGTTCCTGTACCAGGGATAAGATATACTCTCCAACGGTCTTTTTTCGAACACACCTTTTTCAATCTTGGTTACCCACAGCCCCAGTCCCATGTCTCCAAAAGCCAAGCCTGTTTCTGGTCCAGCTAATTACTGACTTGAATTCGGCCTGCGTCTCTTGGCGCCAACCAGCAGAGCTAAGCACTGGTCCGACACCAATGCAACCAGTCAAGGTCGGATTCAAAAGCATGCAAGAGCCCTGCTCAATATCATGCAAAAAGAAAGGAGTTCCTGCAAGATCGAGGGAGCAGTCCTCGAGGCATGCAACAGGCACGAGAAGTAGCGGTCAATCCACGTGGAAGTAGGTATACCATTGCACATTGGATGTTGCACACAGGATATCATATACATCATATACGCAATGTGTGATGTAGCTGTCCCTGATATAGTTTGCAGCCGGGGGGAAAAGGTGTTTGTCTCCCGGTGCATCACTCGGTGGATGTCATCCGGTACCTGTGAGTGCTGTGCGGATCCGGGGATCAAGGAGTGACGGGATGTCGTTTTCTTTCCTTCCAAGTGGACTCGATTGTGCAGGGTGCAGTGGCATCGCAATTCCATCCAGGCATGGAGCCGTCAAAATGTGCCCCTATACACGCGAAAGAGGCAATGGGAAATGAGCAATTCGATGACGGGGTTTGTTGAAGAGTAATGGCAGGAGTAGCAGGGAATCTTTTTGATTTAATTTAATTTAATTTAATTTTTTCCCCGAAGTATGGTCAACCAGACCATGTCAATCTTGCAACTGCCAGTTTAGCTGTCGCTCCAATCGCATTGCTATTTACAACACCTCAACTCAGACCGGATTCATATCATTACTCGAATCTCGAGCGTGCACTTCCCACGCGTCTCGAGCAGATGACAGAACACGCATGAAAGTCGCGAGGTGTACTGCATAAATAAAAGAAAGGGCGAGTTATACAACCGAATTTGAGCTCTCGGGCCATGGGAATTTTAAGGTCTATGTACAGCTAGCCAATCGTGGATTTTTGTCTGTGGATGTGATAGATCGAGTTCATTTCGGCGTGGCGTCAGCTCAATCTCAGTCTGAGCGTATGAGATGAGAGAATCCGAGATCTTGTGCTTGTTGCTTGTTTCATATTCTCCGAGTGATGTCGTAGCATTTGACAAGTACATGATCGACTGCGTTGGAGGCTATCTAGCGGAGTTGACAGCAGATCATTTAACTCTCTGGCACTTGAAACACAGATCCTGGAGTCACAGCATAGGACCCTACGATTGCAGAGCGACTCATCGATCTCAAGGAATTGTCATGCTGCTCTGGGGCCCGCTTGTATCCGGGGTAAAATATCCATCACTCTTACCAGGCCCTTGCCGCGATCGAATAGGATTCAATATGGAAGATGTGAGTCCAGGATATTGACTGAGTGACAACAAAGAGCAGACACCCTCGTGCACCGCAAAAGACAATCGGATTCAATCTCCGAGTCCGTTTCAACGAGAATAATTTGAATAAAAGAGATTCGGAGCCACATCCCTTGCACGATAGGGTGATCCGTGCGATGAGCTTAACGAAGCCCCGACGTAGACCAGGCAAGACCCTTTCTTTCTCCACCATCTTGGATTTTTTTTCTCCTGGGTGACTCGTCGAGTCGGTGCTCACCGAGAACACGCGCTCTGCACTCTGAGTTCTATTATTTTCTCCATTCTTTTCAATCTCCGCGGTAGCACCAGGAAAGGAGAAGAGAACGAGGGGGCGTGCACACGAACTGAAAGCCGGGTCGATCGTCCGATGCATAGAAAATCGATCGGCTGCGCCTTCTGCTCGATCTGAAAAGCTCTCCTGTATTCCAGACAACTTGGTTCGTTCGTTGTCTACTGCTTTTTTGCCATTGAATACGCAATTGAGCCTATACCGTGGACGAGAATAAGAGATGCCATCGTGACATACATCAACTAAGCAAGAAATAGGCTCGACTCCGTCCACTTCATACTATTTATGAGGTCTTACAGATCGACGATCCTGCCAGATTTACATAATTTTGTCTGGGCTGGCTATCCTTCATAAACTGTCCGTGCTTCTTTAGTGTCACTTGGAAATATCAAAATACCATGCTCGCTGATGGAGTCCCCCATGGGTCTAAGAGCTCTAAAATTGCAGGATAGCGTCAGGGGTTAAACTAGCCACTTACATTTGCTAATTAGCTTGCTCAGTCTGAAAAGACGTAGTATTAATCATATTAGATGGACTTTTGGCGGAGATTCATGGGTCTCCGTCAGGACAATAGATGGCCTGGAAGTTCCTCTAGATCTGATCGATCGTGGCAACCAAGATTCCAATCCCTGGACAAGGGAGAAAAGGGCTTTAATATTGACTTTTGAAGTGGGATCCGTCAAAGACATTGTAAACTCTCTGTAGTATAGATTCATTCCTATTGTATGAGAGCTTACCCGAGACCAGAACAACAAGCACGAAGCAAACTCAAACGCAAATGGACCCAGGCAACATGGAAAAAGAAAACAAGTATAAAGTCAAGCCCTCTGCGTGTATCGAATTTGGTCGGGGAAGGATGCCTCCCGATTCGTCCCATGCAGCCCCCTGCGCAGCTCTTCTGCACTGTACACTCTCGCAGTTCGGACTTGTCTTGCATTGACGCAAGCAGCCCGCCAATCCGGGGAGGCGAAGAGAGCATAAAATGCAGGGAGAGCGGGTCATAACCTGAGTAATCATGTGGCTCTGGTGTTTTCTTGCTCTCTCGCTCCGGGAGACGAAATTAGTGGATTTTTGGTTCGACCGTTCCTGGTTGCCGGGAGCACTTTGGTTGGATTGTTTATGAGTCCGGAGGGGTGGGTATCCCTGGCCTTGCTCTTGGCTGCACGCTAGTTGGGGGGGGTATATACTGGGAAGAGAAGAGAAAGAGGGTTATGAGAAAAAGACTGGCGAACGTGGGATTATATTAAGGGAAATCCCTCGGTCTTCCCACCCATTAGCGTGTGTGTCGCTCGTTTGTATCCCGATCTACTTCTTATTCTTTTTTTCTTATATACATATTTTTCCTTTCTTATATACCAGATCTGACACTAGCAGTTCGGATCTCGTCCACTGTGGGGATTCCCGACGAAGATCGGCCAACTATATATCTCGTGGGTTGGCTGTCAACGAATTCAAGAAGGTCATAGATCGGAACGACCCTTTTCGGTCGTGGATCCCCACCGCCAGTGCTTCTCGACGTGCTGGTTCCAATCTCGCGGTATCGACCGAAGATGAGTCTGCTCCAGCTTCGCGATGTGCTGCTCGAGCGGGATGATAGCAGCATCTATCTCTCGTCGCGTGGCACCGAGGCTCTGGCCGTGAGCATCGTATTCACGATTTTGGCAACGGCCTTCGTGGGTGCGCGGCTGTATACCCGGGCCAGGTTGATGGGACGCATGGAATCGAACGACTGGATGATTGTCATTGCGCTGGTGAGTTGAGACAAGATGAAAGTCAACTGAGATTGGGTGCTGACAAGAACAAATAGATCAACTCATTTATTTTCATGGGCTTGGATGTCGTAGAAGCCAGCAGCGGAATGGGCATGCACCTCAAAGACCTCCCGCCGTACATCCTTGAGCGCCAGATGAAGGTGGGATTGATCATATATACACACAGAGAACAATTTGAAGCAAATGCCAATCTAACACGCTCTCAACCAGGCCTTCTGGCTCACGATCCCCTTCTACAACGCCGCTGTACTCTGCGCCAAAGCCTCGATCCTGATGCAGTACTTCCGGGTCTTCCCCACGACGCGCATGCGCGTCGTGTGCTGGGTCATGATCGGCATGTTGGGCATCTATGGGACGTGGGCGGTAGTCAGCGCATTCCTCAACTGTATTCCCGTGGCCAAGTTCTGGGACGATGCGATCGAGGGCTACTGTCTGAGCAAGCCCGAGCTGTGGTTCTCCAATGCCAGCATGCATATCGCCACCGATCTCACCATCCTCATTATTCCCATCCCAGCTCTGTTGACAGTCGACTTGCCGAAAAAGCAGAAGTGTGCTCTGATTGTGATGTTTGCGTTGGGTGGTTTGTAAGTTGTGAATCTCGAGCCATCGGGATTAGCCCTAACTTCCAACACTTGAACATGAGAGATGGATACTGACGGGGATTTTTCAGCGTCTGTGTCACCAGTATCGCTCGCTTGGTCAGTCTAAAGAAGATTTCCGATTCCATTGACCCTACCTGTATGTGGCCCCTTGCCCTCTTCCTTTCTCATTCATAATCATGCCGTTCTGGGTCTAATGTCTTTCCCCAGACGACAACGTCGGCGCCGCATCCTGGTCCGCCATCGAATGCAACACTGGCATCATTTGCGCCTGCCTGCCAACCCTCAAACCACTTCTTGCTCACGTCATGCCTGGCATGCTGTCCACCCTCAGCGGCGACCGCTACGGCAGCCGGGGTGTGTCAACGCGGCGCGCTTCAGTCACCTGGAACGGCGACGGGTCGACTCTCGGCGCACCAGGCGAAGACCCCGAATATGGACCCGGGAATCCCGACCGGGCGCTGGCTCTGATACCTAGCAAGAGTTTTAAGAGCAGAGAAAACAGCATTTCCAACGAGAAGAATCGCCTGGCCAAGGTCTCATCAGTCCCCGAGCAGAGGCACCGGGCGTCGGCGTCTTCGTCTCTGCGCAAATGATGGCAGAGCTTGATCTACCCAGATGCTAGTTATTCTCTTGCTAATTATTCGGCTTCGGCGGGATGGCATTATTTGTTCTTTTGGCCAGGACTTCCGCGTTTTTTTTTTTTTGTTTTTTTTTTTTTTTGTTTTTTTTTTTGTTTTTTTTTTTCTCGGTCTGGCGATGGCCATCCCATCAACATAATCACTCCTTGGGATTCTTGTCATATGTTTCAAGGATAGCATTCTCTTTATTTCTCATGTCGTGTACGTTTAACCAAATATTTGGATATATGATCTAGGCACAGCAATAAAAATAGGACAGCAGTGGTCGATGAAGAATCACAGATATCGGCCAAGCAAATGCCAAAGTATAGCAAATGCCAGTGTATAAAAGACAAACACAATCACCCGCCAGAAGGCATAAATCTTGCAAAACAAAAAAAATACAAGAGCAATCAAACAATGATCATAGAACATCAGCTACCAACACGAGGCCTAGAAGTTGGCAAACTCCTTGTCAACCTCCTCGAAGTGGTCAAAGAATCCCTTGAACAGTTTGACACCCAGTCCAGGGTCCAGGCTTCCGGTAGTTGCACGAATGCTATGCATGCTCAGCTGCGGGATACCACAGTCAATTGCGCGCATGCCGATGCGGGAGCTGGTCATGGGCCCGATCGTGCCACCGCTGCGCGAATCATTCCGGATCTGGAAGACCTGCAGCGTCGAGCCGCAACGGGCCGCCACACTTTGCAGGATGGCGTGGCTGACACTGTCTGTTGTCATGTGGCCATTGGAGTCGGTCGAGACCGCCACGCCCACGTTGAGACGAGGCGAGTGGTTCTCCAGGTAGACATTGAGGAAGTTCGGGTTAACGGCATGGATGACATCCGACGATACCAAGAAGCTGTTGGCCACCGTCTGAGACAGGAGGTTGGGGCCGTAGGTGTTCGGGGCAAAGGCCTCGGTGATGCGCTCAATGACACTGCTCATGAAGTTCGACCGGGCACCTTGCCGCAGCAGACTGCCAATCTCCTCGTCGTCGAACATGCCAACCATCTTGACGGTGCCGCTCGATGCGCTGTCAGGGGAAGCGATGAGCGCCTCTTGGGCAGCATAACAGCAAAGCTTGTCGTCGATACGGCCGGCGAAGATCATGTCCTTCTCCAGGCCACCAAGCTGGGCAGCCTGGCTGTCGAACAGCTCCAGCTCCCAGTTGACGATCGTGCTGTAGTCAGTCACGCCAATCTCCTTGGAGATGATCTTGATCAACTTCTCCGGTTGAGTCGAAGCGAAAGTGCCAGGCTTGATGTCCGCGGACTCGCTCTGGGTCTTCTGCTCAAATAGATCCGAGTTGTCAATTCCAACGATAGGTACCATCTGGGTCTCCGGGTTGAAAGGGCCGTTCGCGGGAGCCCCGAAATGAGGCGCAAGGGTGGGGATGCGCGCGATAGGCCAGTCCAGCTTGACCAGCTTGGTCTCGACCTTGCCGGTTTGCGGGTCACGAACCAGCACTCGACCACCAATACCGAGATCGCGATCCCACCAGGTCAGTCCCAGACCCCCAGCATACGGAGCGACCCCGAGCTGCTGGAAACCCGCCTTGTTTGGAACCTTGGACACGGGCTTCAGCTTGGACGTCAGGGCATCGACGTGGCCAGCCACAATGCCTATCCCATTGCCGCTCTTGTAGTCCTTACCGATGTTGAACGCAATCAGCGAGCTGCCATTGCGCAAGCAGTAGAACTTGCCGCCCCGCTTCAGCTCCGAGGTCCACACCGCACGTTCGGAGAGGAACTTATAGCCATGCTGCTCGAGCTGCTGGGAAAACGACTTGACGGCATGAAAAATCGTCGGGTTCGAGGTCATGAAATCGCAGTATGGCTTCGAGTAGTCTTCGGGGTGAATGGGCGCATCGGTTGCGGGTGCTGCCGCTGGGGCTGAAGGTGACGGTACAGCTCGGTTGGAGGAATCTGGCAGCCGGGCAGACCAGTTCGAGATCCAAGGCGTATCGATGCCGTTGAGATCAGCAACTTTCCTAGTCATGATGGAAGAATTCACTGGAGAGAGAGGAAGGGGTGTTGGAGAGTTGGAGAGTTCAAAGCTCGTGAGGGGAAGAGATGACGATCAGGAGGTTGGGCCCCTTGCTTATCACTCCAGCTGATCGGACAACGCCGAACACGGAATTGTAGAGTTGAGCAGAGACTCGAAGCTGGGTGGTTTCTGTTTAAATCAACTAGCTTAGCAATGGATTTCTTGAAGCTGAAATACTAACGTCGTTGCGGGATGTTTAGTGCTTTGCATCTGCAGAGATATATCTATGGATATTGAGGTCTGTCGCAATATCTTACTCGGCATCGTCTGTTTGTCTATATTGTTTTCTTGTCTGGCTCCAATCCATTGCAGATATGGGGCACAAGTGTCATGTAATCTTGCCTTCGCGAGATACAGACTTGGCCTGGTGACTCATTCATGGGTGAGCTATACTTGATAAACTCAACGAAATAGTCAACCCAGATATCTCATCCACAGAGAGTACGTGGCCAGAGAAAACTATTCACCTTCAATATTCTAGTTTATTGTCAGATGTGGTATCCAAGCATTACAGGTATCAGGCCAAGGACAGAGTATATCTGAATCCCAAGTTAGGTTTAGCAGCCTTCATACCTGGACATGGCTATCTACTCTACTCTAAGAACGTCGAAAATCACAAAACGGTCTAGCAAATCCTTGAAAAGTAAGATCCATAGCTTTTAGACCCAATCCCAAGCGACGTATTTCTCGTTTCCAGATTTCCAAAGAACTACCTCATAGTGATGTCAGCGGAGAGAATATTCGACCGTTCACGGCAAAACTGAAGATCGGAATTCTCTTGTATAAATAGCATCTCTTGCCTTCTATCTCTCAAGGACGCGATCCTGTTTAAATTGTCTATTCTCAAACCAAACCCGAGTCTCTTTAGCAATCAATACGGTTGCATTATGGCTGCTTCACAAGCTGCCAACCTTGTCGAAAAGACCGTGGGTCATGGTAACAATGCAACAATCACCACAGACGTGAGCCACTACAATAACGAATATGGCATGGAAACCGGGGACCGGATCCAGGCGACGACCTGGCAGGGGAAAAAGAATGTCAAAGTTGGCACGTCAAAAACTCTATACCTCAATCTGATACCATCACAGTAAAAAGGTCTAACTTGAATGGTTAGTGGAAATGCTCAAGCCGAGAGTAATCGACCCAGACGACGTAATAGTGAAGGTGACGGGCAGCACGATCTGTGGAAGTGATCTTCACCTATATCACGGTATGAATATCCTAGCTTGTTGATATCATGACTGAACTGATGGGATAACCCGGAGCAGGTGTAATCCCCCAGCTCCAGAAAGGCGACGTGCTGGGCCATGAATGCTGCGGTGTGGTTGAGAACGTAGGACCTGGAGCAAAGAAGGTCAAGCGTGGCGAACGGGTGGTGGTTTCTTTTCCCATTGCATGCGGAGACTGCATGAGCTGCCAGCGAGAGTTATACTCACAATGCGAGAAGACCAATGAGAACACCATCACGAATGCCATGTATGGGAACAGAACCGCTGGTACGTTCAACAGAACCAAGATGAAGCAGACCCCCATTCTGACTGCACAGCAAAGGCATATTTGGCTATTCGCATTTCACAGGCGGCTTTGCCGGTGGCCAGGCCGAGTATATCCGAGTCCCTTACGGAGACGTCAATCTGCTTCAGATTCCAGATGACGTACCGGACGAGAAGGCACTCTTTGTATCCGACGTCCTTGGAACGACATGGCATTGTGTGGTCGACACCGGTGTCAAGAAGGGAGATGTCGTTGCCATCTGGGGTGCCGGGCCGATTGGACAGATGTGCGCCGAGTTCAGTTTCTTCCACGGGGCAAGCCGAGTTATTCTCATTGATGGTGGGGATGGCGCGTGGCGGCTGAACTATGTCAAGACCAAAGTCCCGAAACTGGAAACGATCAACTTTACCAAGCTGCCCAAAGGTGAATCCGTGTCGTCTTTGCTAAAGCAAATGGTGCACGGAGGTCCCGATGTCGCCCTGGAATGTGCCGCGGGCGAGTATGCTAAAGGCTGGGCACATTACTTCGAGCAAATGCTTGCCATGGAGACAGACAGCTCGGAGATCCTAAACGAAATGATCACTGCTGTTCGCCCATTTGGCCGAGTGGGGGTGACAGGCATCTATGCTGGATACGTAAGGATAATGGACCGGGTGTTGCAAAGAAAGCGTGAGCTGACTGTCGCAGACGAATCACTTCAATATCGGGGCCGTGATGCAGACCGGGGTTCGACTTATTGGGAATGGCCAGGCCCCCGTGCAGAAGTACTGGAAGCATCTCATGGGCCTGATCCAAACGCAGAAAATCAACCCGCTGGACATGGTAACCCATCGCGTGCGTCTTGAAGAAATGGAAAGAGTATATGCCTTGTTCGACCAGCGAGACCAAGGCATGCAGAAAGTCTTCGTGCAGACTAAATACTCTGCCTCTCCATCGCCTGGGGCACCAGCTTTAACTGAGCTGTAAGTAATATACTCCATGGAGACGAAATGGGTATATCTAATTTGCTGATTGATGTACAGTGGTGGAGTTGGAGTGACTCCATACGCCACAGAAGGCTAAATGCAGGAGCAAAAGGACACTGGGAGCGGGCTACTAAAACATTCTTGTAAATGACACTTAGTCCACGGAAAATGCAAATTGACCATGTTGAATATGTTTCCATTCTGCCACTTCTACTGAGGAATCCAATACTCCAATGGGACCTGCCTCGCTGCGAGACATTTGTGCTTTGACTCTCCAGCAGGCCAATAATCGGCGCAAAACTAACTCCAAAAACAGCTGAACACTCCCCACTTGGATTGCCACCGACACACTTTTTTCCAGAGCCCAGCTTTGAGGACCCGATTGGGGACACCATCCAATAGCGACGAGTGCCCTGCACTAGCTTCCTCCGCAGGGAATGGGCCCAGCACCAGAAACCATTGAATCCTCCAAATCCATGCAGCGAGTGTGTGGCCGTTCTTCGGCTCTCGCTCGGCCTAAGGATCAGTAAGGAGTGGGTGGAAAGCACGCACTGATTGATAAAAGGCTGCCGGGTGTGGAGTGGCCAAGCCCACCCAAGTCCCCCAGGGTCGGCTGGTGATCCGTGTATTCCTTGGGATTTCCTCGTCATCGACCAGCCAAAAACACGGATTGAGCTCGCTTGGAATGCCCGAAGGGGTAGGCCAGCGCATCCGGGTGCCATCTGATAAGATCAGCGAGTGCCGCTCTCGGCCCCTAGGGTTTGGTCGGCACCCACTGCCAGCGTGCCGATCCATGCCCTCACCGCTGGCGTAGGTGGGAAAAGAGATTTCGCGCAAGCTCATTGCCTTGCGATTGGTTGGGACTGTATTCTTGCTAGGTAATCGGCGTGGATCGGAAGTAGGGGGGAGCTTTGCCCACCCATGGTCGAGGGATTGACGAGACGATAGGAATTTTTTTACAGGAATGTGCTCACCGGGCCAGCATGTGCGTAGGGCAGAGAGTGATGAAGAAAAAGGCAATGCATGGAAGTTATCTTGAAGTGAATTTGATTCGATTTTACCACTGTTCTCTGTAGAATGACTTAGGTATAGCAGCTGCATAAAGATGCAGAGATCATAAGCGCTATTGGTGAGTAAAATAATGAAATAATTGCCCTAGGAATCGTCCATCAGCCCACTTGTCGAGTTCATGAGCCGGCATCTCCACTGGGTAGTTCGGATCTGATAAAATTCTACCTTTCTGAGGCCGAGTCCGAAATCGGCTCTCAATCTAATCTGATCCTCTTTTCTCCCCCCCCCTCAGTCCTTTCTCTCCTTCCATCCCCCCTTTCCTTATATTCCCAGGGACTTGCAATTCCCTTGATTTTCTGGACGTATCTGTGCTCGTCATCCATCTCTTCAAGCTTCCCTCGCCCATATTCCCTCGGAAGGTCCATCTCTCGCTTACCCACTCGCATGAGGGCACTTCCGCACATCCGACCGAGACACGGCTCGTGCGTGCGCCCCGAAACCGCCCGACACTGGAGGTCCCCCTACAGCCTTCCAACGTTGCTGACATCAACATAGCTCTTGAAACCAGAGAAAAAAAAATCTGGAAATAAAATAATATTTCTCTGACTCGGTCATGATGGCCTCGACAGGCGTGTCGATGACGCCTGCTCCGGCCATCGCACCGCCTCCGTTGGCGATGGCACCCGCACTGGCTGCCAAGCCTTCCGCCGCACCATCACCAGGACCAGGTACCCCCGGCTCTATCACCTCGAAGGAGTGGGTGATTCCTCCTCGTCCGAAGCCTGGCCGGAAGCCAGCCACCGACACGCCTCCTACCAAGCGTAAGGCGCAGAACCGCGCAGCTCAGCGAGCATTCCGCGAGAGGCGTGCCGCCAGGGTCTGTGAGCTCGAAGACCAGATCAAGGAAATCGAAGATGGCCATGACATGCA
Source organism: Penicillium alfredii (assembly GCF_028826965.1). Classification (NCBI taxonomy): domain Eukaryota; kingdom Fungi; phylum Ascomycota; class Eurotiomycetes; order Eurotiales; family Aspergillaceae; genus Penicillium; species Penicillium alfredii. The sequence continues at coordinate 1,095,396 of NW_026622701.1, read as the reverse complement.
GGTGGCAGCTCTCACGGAGCAGATCAACAATCTCTCCCAGGAAGTCGAACAGAGCCGCGAGGAGATGAGCTGGTGGCGTGACCGATGTCACGCCCTGGAGAAGGAGGTGTCGATTGAACGCAGCGCCAAGGAAGCTCTGGTCAAGGAATTCCGATCGTCTCTCTCTGGACCCAGCGGCCGCAAGTCCTCTATTCCGGACTCCGTGCCGTTGCCGCCTCGCAATCGCCCATCGACCCGCAGCTCCCGAATGGAAGATGTGGTGCCGACCAATGCCGACCGCAACAAGGAAGATGGCCAAGAGAACGTCCCTCTGGGGTGCAACAACTGCTCTTCGGTACACTGTCAGTGCATCGAGGATGCATTTGCCATGCCAATTGACACACACGAGTCCTCTCGCTCCAGACATCCGCCCCACGGAGTGGGCAGCCCTGAGCGGGAGAACGTGGAGCCCGACATCAAGCCCGACCCGGAGGAGATGGAGATTGACTTTACCGCTCGGTTTGCCGGCGCCCCGGCGCAGTCAAACTCGAACAACAACAATAACGTCTCGTCGCCGCCCGTGGATCCCTGCGGATTTTGCCAGGATGGCACTCCCTGCATCTGCGCCGAGATGGCCGCCCAAGAGGAGCAGCGCGGACGACGCAATTCGTTTGAGAACAACCGACTCGCACCAATTCAGACCCTCTCTCAATTCACGCCGCCTCCCTCTGACGGTGACGTCCGATCCGAGGTGACACTCCCCTCAATCAGCCAGGCCACCAACCCATGCGCCAACGGACCTGGCACTTGCGCCCAATGCCAGGCTGACCCCCGGAGCACCCTTTTTTGCAAGACGCTGGCAGCCTCCCGGTCAGCGAGCGGGACTCCAACGGGAGGAGGCTGCTGCGGCGGCAAGGGAGCCGACGGCGGATGCTGCATGTCACGAAATGCCCCCACCACCACGCCCAACCCGCGTAACCACGCCGCCCTGCCTCCGCAACTTGCCGCATCCAAGCCCTCTACGCCCTCTGAACTGACCCTGAGTTGCGCCGATGCCTTCACCACCCTCTCCCGCCATCCCAACTTCTCGCGCGCCACTGACGAGATCTCCTCGTGGCTGCCCAAGCTGCACACTCTGCCTAACCCTCGAGACCTCGCGCTCGCAGAGGGTCGTGGTGCTCGAGCCGCCATGGAAGTCGAAGCCGCCAGCGTGATGGGCGTGCTGCGGTACTTCGACCGACGGTTCGCCGAGAAATAACGTTCTTCGTTGTCCTTTTCTCTTCTTCCTTTTCTTTTTCTTGTTCCATGGGAACGATTTTGATACCCACAAACACCCCCGGTCGTTCCATGTATCTCTATGACCTTGTTTCTTGTTGTCTGATCTCTCTTGTCACCATGCTCCATCCCATGTTAAAAATGATATACCGGAGGCTCCTGATACCTCCCATACTCTCCCCCATCTTCACTTCTTGAAAAAGCTTTGCATTTGTTCTGAATTCACTACCCGGTCTTGCCAGACTCTGTTACAGCAGACCAGCGGACTCAGGGACCTCTCTCCTGGCCGATATGAACCTGGTCAGCGAATGGTTCTCCTTGGCTGGTTCTCTGATTTTGTGTCTCATTTTCTCTATTCATTTTCCCTCCTCCATTAGATGGATGGGGGCTATGTGTGGCGTTTCTTTTCTTTTCTTTTCTTTTTTTTTTGTTTTGCGTGAAAGTGATCATGTATTACAACGTGGAACGTGGAATTTTCCGATGCATAGAATGATATACCAGTGCTCATAAATGCTGAAGTAAAGAATCTTAGGTTGAGTAGTAAATGAACATCGGATAATGGTAGATTACTATGTGGTTGGAAAGCGCTTTATACAGGAGTTGCTGCAACGACGTGAAGTGGCCAAGCAAAACAAGACATGACGCCGTTCGCCTTTCCCCCCAGATTCATCCCCTGGGGTATAATCAAAATGTAAACTGGGGCGAGGGAGGGGAGAGTCAAGCATCGAAGAGAAGAGAAGAGAAGAGAACATGAGCGGCGTGAGAAAAACAAGGCTCATCGGCCTTGAAAGTGTTTGTTGAATGACTGAGATGGGTGGAGTATGGTGAATGTAGGGTTGGTGTTTTTGCCAATGCCAGTCTGCTTCTTCCCAACAATTTCGACTGGAAGAGGACAGAATAACCAGAAACAAAGAGGCAAAAGTCAACGGATGGTCGATGGAAGAGCACGAAGAGACACTATCCTGCTCAGCAAAAGCTGGGGTATCTGCGGAGAGGAATACAGGATACTCTGCAGAGTCTGGGAAATAGCTTCAAATTAGAAGCGCCCCCCGCTGGATCGACCATGCCCGCCTCGCATGGTGACCTCTTCCTCGCTGCCGCCGGCGACGCCGCCGAGAAGACTGGCACCCCAGATACCAGCGATACCCCACATACCCATACGCCAGCCGCGGTACAGACCCTGGATTCCTTGGCCCTGCTGGCGTTTCCGCTGAGCCTGGGGCGTGGGCTTGCCGAGGACGTGCTGGGCCTGTTCGGAGTCAGAAAGCGTCGGGCTGACTCCCTCCTCATGGACGATGTGCCACATCGTGCCGACGATGCCGCGGTAGGTGCGCGGGGTAGGCACAATGGTTTCTACGTCAGAGGCATCAACCGACGCGGCACGAATACTGCCGCCAGACGATTTCTGGCGCAGACTCAGGGAAGTGTAGGTGGCGATCTGGGCGCGGCGGAGCACAGTCTCAAGAGGGAAGCGCACGGCCAACTCGAGACCGGAGCTGAGGAAGGTGAAGAGGCTCCATGTGGAAGGGTTGAGGAGGGGATCGATCGACAGATACGATTTGAGGAAGAAGGGGGTGGACGTGACGATAAAGTTGGGCAGACTAGAGTGCAGGACGGTGATCGGGACGAGATGCGGGGGGATCGTGCAGTTGGGAGTGGGGAGTTGGCGGATGGCTCGGATTAGATTGCGCGGGCCGTGGGTGGCAGGTGTGAGCATCAAAAAGGTGCGCGCCGTGTCGATAGGGGACAACAGCATCGCTGACAGAGACGAGGAAACGAACGACAGGACCAGTGTGGCCAGAGGAGAGGCCGACGTCAGAATATCGGCTGTCATCGACGAGGTGATATCTTCCTCTGGCAGACCCACGATCGCGGACAAAAGACTGCGAATAAAGGTGTTCAAAGTCGGCAAAAGCAACGAATAGATGAACGTTGCATTGGAGGCCTTCCACGGAGACGTTGGCCCGCTGGTGCTCCAGAGCTGGGAGAGCACATCGGTCAGGGAGCTTGGGTTCCGGATGGTCAGTGCATGTCTGGACGATGAGGAAGAATCCGAGCGAATGTAGCCACTACGGTCAGTGATGCGGTGTCGTGCCTTGCGAGATCGGGGTGTCGTCGGGGTCGGGGTCGACGGGGTGGCGGATGTGAAATAACTGCTTTCATCGTCTGAGGATTCTGATTCCTGTATAGTAATCCTGTCAGTTTCTCCTCATTGTGGAACCAAAACAGCCGGTGTTTGCAGCTGAATTTTGGACCTCATACCGAATCGTAAGAGCTCGTTCTTGCTCCCGGTGTCGAGTTCCGGTCCCACTGCTCGTCTGCTGCATCGGGCACAACATACACCTGGAGGATGGTTTTGGCCACATCAAACGGCTGCGCGGTCAAGACCTTGCTATAGCGCACAAGCGCACGATTCAGCGCATCGCGAACCCAGTCAGAGACGGATGGCGACGAGTCCAAATAGTCGGCATAGTCCAGGTCCGGGATAAGGTCGCGCGCGGTGCTGCCAAACACTTGGGCTGATGACGGTGATGCCACCTCGGGCGGCGTGTTTGATGTAGGCGATAAGCCAGAATGGGGAATATAATAGGGCCGCAAGGGATTGATCCCTTCACGAGAGGCCATGGTGACGGAGGGGGGAAGGTCGGGGATAAAAAAGAGGGAGAGGGAGGAGGGCGTTGAAATGTCCGCCTTCAAGCTTTGTCAGTCTTTTTTTTGGTCGGCCATTGGACGATCATTGCTCCCTCTCCCCCCAGCGCCCACGTTCTTTTTCTTTCCTGCGGGATTTCCTCCCATTTCAGGTCATTAATAGGATATTCCCTCTTCACGAAATGATCCTCTGGCGAGAGGTTGGCCAGCAATTACGCCATGCTGTGCCCAAGACTGTCGCCGGGGACATGTGCCTGGCTCCGTCACGGAGATACCTGAGTCACTCAACAACATCATGGAAGACCGGAGTCGCCAACTCGAATCAATGGAACTCGAGTACAAGGAGGAGCCTACAGTCACCGTGGCAAGGATGGAAACGGACTCAGCGTTGCTTTTCCGCCACTGCGCAAGCCGCCCACGGTCACATTACGCCGCCAAAGCCCGGTGAAGAGTCAGTCTACTGAATGGCAAATTGTTGTTGCAATACTTTACTAACTCTCTTTTCAGGATCAATGTGACTTTTATCGACAAGGATGAAACCAAGATCAACATTCAGGTCGCGGAGGGCGATAACCTGCTGGACATTGCACAGGCCAACGACCTGGAGATGGAAGGTACGTGGACAGGTGCCAGGATTTCCGTGAAATATCTCAGCGCTAATCTAATGAATTTTACAGGAGCTTGTGGTGGCTCTTGTGCCTGTTCGACGTGCCATGTAATTGTGGAAGACCCCGACATGTTCGACAAGATGGAGGAGCCCTCGGACGACGAGAATGACATGCTGGACCTGGCTTTCGGGCTGACCGAAACATCCCGGTTAGGGTGTCAGGTTTTGATGAACAAGGAACTGGATGGCTTGGTGGTACGATTGCCGTCCATGACACGCAATCTACAGGCGAGCGACTTTGAAGACAAGAAGAAATGAAAATGCCGAGAGTTCGGCAGAGATTGGCCGGCGCGCATACATGACAAAAACCACGTACCTGGTGGCTCGACAGCGGCCGATTGTTTATAGTCCCTCGGGGACTCTTGTACTACTGTATCTGATGCATCTAGCAGACTTGCGCGAAATCGCGGAATGAAAAATCTCCTGTACTATTATAAATGTACAAGACACCTAACACGAACCATCATAGGTGACCAAAATACAGAACACATCTCCTAACGCCAGAAACATGCCATGGGTACTCGTGGGCTCCGGTGTTTAGGCCTCTTCGATATTCAACGGCTTTCCCTTCTTTCCGTTGATCAATTCAAGGAATCCCTGCTTGCTGACTTCATTCGAGGCCTTTTCCCGCTCTCCCATCCCAACTGTCCCCTTCTGCCGTTCGTCCTTGGCCGCCTCCTCACCACGGACTTGCGCCGCGCGCACCGCATTGAAGAGCTTCACCACACCGCGCTGCGCCATCTTGCGCAATCGCTTCTCCTCCTCACCCACGGGGCCAGCGACTCCTCTTTGAATTCCCATTACATCGCGGACACGGCCGCGATCCAGCTCTTCTTTTTTCTCCGCGCGCAATTTGGCCCGCGCTTGCTTGTCGAGCTTCTGGTCGGCAAAATCACTTGAGGTCTGCGCCGCGGTCTTACTGCGCGATAGGACAGGGTCCGCTCGGGCCGACGTAGGCAGTTTGGTCGATAGAATCTTGGAGATAGAAGTTGAGAATGCGGTGGGGTCGTTGCGCTTAGGAACGGATCTGCGACTGGCTTCGGTTGCCGACAGAGATGAGTCGGAAAGACCATCTTCTTCAGAACCTGCAGCCTCGTCACCATCGTTGACTTCTTCGTCTTCATCTTGGTCTTCGACTTCCTCGTCGCTAGCCTCTTCGTCGGAGTCAGATTGTTGGGGTGGTGCTGAGGCTTCATTTGTATTTTTCTTCTTGGGCGCTGGTTTGGATGCTGACAGCTTTGTCACGGCAACTCCTTCATTGTCCTCTTCGTCTGAATCTGCGAGATTGACAGCGTTGAAACCACCTTCGTTGTCGTCGAGGTCGTCTTCGGAGCTGCTGTGGTACTGAATCTGCTTGCGGGGTTTTTTGGAACGAGAGGTCTTCCCCTGGAGACCATCAAGGACCTTGCGCTTTTTCGAATGGGTCGGCGCCATTATCCAAGAAATAAAACACCCCGAATTCTCAAGTAGAAAACACAGGAAGAGAGAGTCCCGAGTCCTAGCGACCCGATCAACTTTTTTTTTTGGGCGGTGAGTCCCGCCGATCGGCCCTCCGCCTCTTGGACTTTGCTCCCCTCCACATTGAACCATCGCCATTGAATATTCTGGTGATCGCTGGCTCTTTGATTTCACACTCTTTTTCTACACAGATATTCACCCACATTCATCATGGTCCTCCAGGATCTAGGGCGGCGTATCAACGCCGCCGTCAATGACCTGACGAGGTCGAATAACCTCGATGAGAAGGTATGCTATATGTGTTCAGTGTGCCATCCGGCCGTCATGCTAAACCAACTCAGGCATTCGACGACATGATCAAAGAGATCTGCGCTGCTCTCCTTTCCGCCGATGTCAACGTTCGCCTCGTGCAGTCGCTGCGCAAATCGATCAAATCCAGCGTCAACTTCGCCTCCCTCCCGACCGCCGTGAACAAGAAGCGCCTTATTCAGAAGACCGTCTTCGACGAGCTGGTGGCGTTGGTCGACCCCCATGCAGAACCGTTTCGACCCAAGAAGGGGCGGTCGAATGTCATCATGTTCGTTGGGTTGCAGGGTGCGGGTAAAACGACGACGTGTACCAAGCTGGCTCGCCACTACCAGATGCGCGGGTTTAAGACGGCCCTGGTTTGCGCGGACACGTTCCGTGCGGGTGCATTCGACCAGCTGAAGCAGAACGCGACTAAGGCCAAAATTCCTTACTATGGTAGTCTCACGCAGACGGACCCAGCTGTGGTGGCGGCCGAGGGTGTAGCCAAGTTTAAGAAGGAGCGGTTTGATGTTATTATCGTGGATACCAGTGGACGGCACCGGCAGGAGGAGGAGCTTTTCACGGAAATGACGCAGATCCAGACGGCCGTGACACCAGACCAGACCATTCTCGTGCTCGACAGCACCATCGGTCAGGCGGCGGAGGCGCAGTCAGCAGCATTCAAGGCGACAGCGGACTTTGGTGCGATCATTATTACCAAGACAGACGGTCATGCTGCGGGTGGTGGTGCCATTTCCGCGGTCGCTGCGACGCACACCCCTATTATCTACTTGGGTACGGGTGAGCACCTGATGGATCTGGAGCGGTTCGAGCCACGTGCGTTCGTACAGAAGCTGCTCGGTATGGGCGATGTGGCTGGTCTTGTCGAACACGTCCAGGCTGTGACCAAGGATTCGGCCGCAGCAAAAGAAACCTACAAGCACATCTCCGAGGGTATCTACACGTTGCGCGATTTCCGGGAGAACATCACCTCGATCATGAAAATGGGACCGCTATCCAAACTGTCGGGTATGATTCCTGGTCTCTCGAACTTGACCCAAGGTCTGGAAGATGAGGACGGCACTATGAAGCTGCGGCGCATGGTCTATATCTTCGACAGCATGACCGCGGTCGAGCTCGATAGCGATGGCAAGACTTTTGTCGAGAAGCCAAGCCGCATGGTCCGGGTTGCCCACGGCAGCGGTACTACCGTCCGCGAGGTTGAGGAGCTCCTCTCCCAACACCGCATGATGTCCGGCATGGCTAAGCGCGTCGGCGGTCAGAAGAAGCAGATGCAGCGCGCCCAGAACATGCTCAAGGGCGGAAACAAGGAGCAGCAGCTCGCGTCCATGCAGAAGCGCATGGCGGCCATGGGCGGTGCCGGTGGCGCCGGTGGAATGCCCGGGATGCCTGGTATGGGCGACATGGCGAAGATGATGCAGATGATGGGTGGTGGACAAGGCGGCGGCGGCGGTGGGATCCCTGGTCTCGGCGGCATGGATCTTCAGAGCATGATGAGCCAGATGGGCGGGTTGATGGGTGGAATGGGTGGTGGTGGTGGTGGACGTGGAAGGGGACGGTAGGCCCAAGCTTGAGGTCTGGATATTCCCCCTTGCTCGTCCTGTTTCATTTCCTGGCGGACCACTCGTCCATCAACTTCGCATCTGGCCTGGTGTTTGGCGTTTACAATTCCCCGTACATTGCGTGCTAGTGGGTGTGCATCTCACCACATGAACAGTTCTCGATTTCGAATGCAGATTGTACAATCACTCATGCCATCTGGGATTATGCTCTGATTCCCTTTTTTTAAACATACACCGAGTCCAAATACACCTGGGCAGTAGTATAAAGTTGGTTACGTGTGTCAAGTACATCGCATCACCTTGTTAAATCAAAGCATTCCCCGGCATCCAACACCCGAGTACTGAAAAGACCTCTAGTCAAGTCTCTCCTCCCTCTGCACTCTATCCAGCACCTGGAAATATAGAGCCGTAGCCTTCTTAGCAACACAATTCCCAATCTCTTCTGCCCTCCCTATCGCAGTTTTGAGCAGGACATCCCATCCCTCGGCGACAAGCTGATCCTCAAGTACACGGCCCGGCGGAAGAAGCGACACCCTCATAGCGGTCGAAGACGCCGCATGACCAGCGGCATCCCGCTCCAAAGGCACACTGAGGCGGTACTTCCAGACGATGGCACCGTCGACATACAGAGAGTAGGTGAGGACCGAGCTGCGGAGGGGAACTGGGGCCGGAGCAGCAGGGTCAAGGTCCTCGACGTCGTCGGCGATATCAATGAGCCCGAACTTGCTATTACCGTCCGGGGCGTACTTGACAGTGACGTCCTCATCGTCGGTCTGGCGGTAGGAGCGGACGGGCAAGTAGAACATGCTCAAGGGACCAACACTGAACTCATGCAGTCCAAACCCAGAGGTATGGGGCTGCAGTTCGTTGGAGGAAAGCTGCAGACTCGGATCAGGGAAGCGGGTGGCGCCGAACTCGTGGCGGTCGCCGCTGAGCAGGATGATGCGGACGCCCAGCTCTCGCTCGGCACGCCACATGGCCTCGAAGACGGTGCGGCGCTCGTTCAGGAACCCGCCCCAGGTGTCGGTTGTACCGAATTGCCAGTTCTTCGTGAAGGGGACGCTGGATGCGATGATCTTCCAGTGCACGCCCGCCGGCTCGGGCCGCGCAACATACGCCAGCAGCGATTGCAGCTGGGCCGAGCCGAGGATCGTAGAGTTATCTTGCGCAGGCTCGGAGCGGTAGGTGCGCGTGTCAAGCATGAAGAACGAGGCTGGGCCGTTGACGAACGAGAAGTATGTCACATCGTCCGGGGGCGCGAACGGCGTTTCGGGGATGGGTGGGTTCGCTCGCACGTGGTAGTGGATGAAGGGATCGGCGGCGGCAGGATACGGTGCGGTTTGGTTGCCCTGTGACCAGTCGTTGGCAATTTCATGGTCGTCCAGGGTGTGGATCCAGGGGAGATCGATGGCCTGGTCATCGGTTGGCCCGGCGGTCCACGAGGGCGACGAGTAGATCCGTCGATATTCACTGCGGTAGTGGGAAAGTGATGAACCAAACCGCAAAGGCACGTCTATATAAACAAAGTCGCCCAGGAAAAGCATGAATGCTGGCCGGAGGAGCGCTGGCAGCTTGCCCAGGGTCGAGGTCATCTGCTCGATGCCCGGAACCCGCAATGGATGCGACAGCAGGTTGTACGGGAAGTTAGGCTTCAAGCAGCTCGAAGTCACAAAGGAAATCCGATTGGCAGCCGGCGATCCGGGGCGAGGTACGGTGACAAAAGTGCCCGTCTTGTTGTTGGACAGCGAGTAGCGGTAGTGAGTGGCCGGCTTGAGGTTTTTCAGAGTCACTACGGCCGTGAAGTCGGTGGTATTGTCCAGCTTATAAATCCTACCTTCTTCGATCCAATTTGCCGGATCCCGAGTCAACTCCTGATAGGAAACGACGACGGGCAGCTGCGCCGAGTCTGGCTCACGGAGCAGCAAGTTGGCTGTGGTTGGCGACACGTACCCAATGCGCGAGAAAGCGACGTCGCTGCTAGGGTAGAATACCAGACCTCTGATCAGAAAATCGAGAGTCAGCAGAGCCACAGCGATGTTGATCAACGCAGTGATCCACGTCCACAGCGACGATCGTGCCGAGGGCAGGCCTGTCAACAAGGTCTTCAGCACGGAATCTCTGGGGTTAGCCGGGCCCGGTTCTTGGGATCGTTCTGTAGAAAATATCTGATCAGAATTGTGTTTACTTCCAAATGCGATTACAGGGAGCCTCACTTGTCGAGCCTTTTGCATCTTTTGCGACGCGTTGCGCACCGAGCTGGCTACCTTTGAGCAAGGAGAACAGCGACGACAGATACACTGCGAGCGAGGTGAAGATGATCGGCACAAAAGCATGGCCCGGGATCTAAATACACATTAGCTTTGGGAATTCACTTGAATGGGTCTTTCAATGATTTCCTACCCATCGTAGAAAAATAAAGGCCATCAACCGAACGGTCGCCGAACTGCTGGCCGCGGCAATGCGCGGCAGGGAGGCCATTGTTCCGTTGCGTTACCAATTGCGAGATAGACGCGATATCAGCATTCAACACATGTCCAATTGCGGATTCTCAGCTCGGGAGATCCTTTGGCGCCAGGGGAGGTCAGCGTGTTTGTGGTGTTGTTGATTGGGGAGTGGATGACGTTACCCGCAGATCCTCGAGAGACCTTCCAGGCCGGAATGTATACCGCACAGATCGTTGTAGCTCTGCTTATGTCGTCCTGGGTTCATCTTGTTTATTGACAAGAGAAATCCTCAAATATCATGAAAATTGAATTGCAAGAATTCTCGAAATAATGGGACAGACAAAATGACAATCCACATACTAAGGAGCGCAGTATAAATTTGCAATCTCGGTACTTTCCAATGGGAAAATCAATTGGCTTGAGTGCCAAATCTACTTGAAATTGTAGTTTATGGACACCATATCCTTCATCGCTGTATATTCAGTGCGCTTTCTGGCCTGTCGAGGGCGTTTTGACCCTTCCAGACAATAGAAATTGATTGGCGACAATATGCCCCTGTACCTCTCTACTGAGGTATTCCATGTACATGCCAGCCCAATTCAAGACCCTCTTCCTTGGTTCATCATATCGCGCAAGAGACTATTGAGACTGTCCACCATTGGCCCCGCCGTCAGCATTTGGCGAGTCGCCGTAACCACCTCCTTCATGCCCATGCTCAGTGACATCTCCGCCGCCCACTGCCACGGGTTCGGCTGTTCTCCAGGTAAAGAATTGTAATACTCCCAGCCCATGACGCCACCAAAGTTCGGGAACTGCTCGACTAGCAGGGCGAGAACAAGCCCAATCTTTTCCCGCGACACATAACCCTGCGACCCATTGCCCGGGTTCGTTAAAAGGCCATACACAACCCGGCGCGGGGACCAGCCCTGGGATACAATGGCTGCATACATGCGCGGGTCATCCGCGGGACCCCAGCCATTGTAAAACTGGGCATTATACCAGCTGATCTTGGGGGCGCGAGCCTGTTCGAGTTCGCGATAGTCGAACCCGGACAGATTGCCCATTCCTAGTAGGGCAGCGGCGACAGGTGCTAGGGTGATAATAAATGTGTCGCCCAAATCAGCCTTGAGTCGGTCAATCAGCCGGATAATGCCTGGCAGGGACATTTCCTCCTCCACATCGAGATCCAGGCCGTCCAAGCCATGGCGCTGGATCATGGCCAGGAGAGGTCCGTAGAATAGTTCGAATTGCTCTGTAGTACCGTCAAGGCGTTGGAAGGAGCCTGGTGCCGCACCCCCGAGCATGCCCATCACCTTGACGCCTGCCCGCTGTACCAGAGGTACCTCGGCCCACAGCAGGTCGAGCCGGGGACTGGTCGGCGAGTCATCATTGAGGGTGATGTCGCCTGGGTCCCCATTCAGATGGATGGCTGCGAGGATGATATGTGTGATTCCAGTGTTGTTGTGGAGGAGCGGGAGCATTGAGACATAGTGGTCCTCGCCCACGACGATCGTTTGGTGGTAACAAATCACCCGCCGCCTCTCTAGCGGTTCTCCTGGTAAGGGAGGCATTTAAATGAAAAAAGAATAGTTTTGCAATTCCAAAGCCCAGTTCTAATGCATGTATACAGGCATGTTTATGTCAAGAGGACAGAGAGGGGTGCCGGGCAACAGCGTGGGGATGCTCCCCTGATAAGATTGGCGCCTTATAAGCGGGGCCTCAAGAAGTGGCCGAAGAGAGCTCATTCTGCATATTTATTGCTCGATCAATCTGATCAGCAAGACAGAAACAGCTCAGATTATACGGGATGTTATTTTTTTTTCTCATGTTGGAAGAGAGTGTCGCCGGTTTCGACTAAATATCTGGAGTCCTGGCTGCATAGCCGGTGTGCAACCTGCGAAGTATACACGCATAGATCATTCGACTGGATGTATCGAACTAGGGCTATTTCCGATAATAAGATATTTTATCTATTACATAGCATAGCGGCTATAAGCATAATGTATACATGGATAGCCCCTGCGCAGTAGTCGAACGGCAATTGCATCGAAGAATTGCTCCTGGTGGCGAGATCTGTTCTTCCACGGGTTATCACTCATTGCCTCTTGAGGACCGTGGATCCCGGATGCATCTCCATGGGAAATGACATCAAAGTGCAATTGTCGGATCAAATCACCGATACATTATCCACCAAAATCTGGCCAACTCTCTTCGCCCGAAGCCACAGTGGATATGTTCGCGTGAGTTCGATGCTAACCAGCGAATGATGGTCAGCTTAGAAGCATCGAAGAATGGAACAGTGCTTCATCGAAGCTCTTTCCAAAATCCTGCCACCCTTGGGAATCTCCGCAATCTCGTGGAGAGGCAAGAACGAGGGCCCTCAGAGAACTACATAAACCACAGCCCGGGGTCATGATGGCCCCTCGAAGATGTTGTCCATCTGTAACCATATCTCTGTTGCCAAAAGTCAATTGACACAACCTAGACACATATTGTGTGATTAGTTCCATACGCATAATGTCACCTCTACTTCGTCTGTTCCCGGCGTTTCGGCCCAAGCACCTGGGAGGGTGGCCTCGCCGCGGCCTTGCCATCGTGGCGCATCCCCACCACCCAAACCCAGGCAACTTCGCCAACCGGCCCAAGGAGGAGCTTTCAGAGATCGGCCATCGAGGGGGCAAGAAAGGAGGAAAAGCACGGGGAGTTGGTGGATTCCATGAAATGGACCCAGAAAAGCAGGTATGAGCTTCAGTAGATACGCCATCAGGAAGCCATGGCCTCTTCTAACACCAATGTTACCCTCGAACAGCATGCTATCGCATCCAAAGGTGGCCGTGCCACGAGAAAAGCAGCGATCGAGCGCGAAGCAGCCGCGATAGAAGCTGAACACGGGCCTGTGCCCACGGGCCGATCAGAGGAGCCCTCAGTGGTGCCACCGGGATTTGTAGAATGGAAGACCACAGCATAAGAACAGCCAATTTGGAGTTAGAAGCATTCTCGAATAAAAGTGATTCCAAGGTCATCGCATCGCCGAGACAAGATTATCAGTCAAGTCTGTTTGCTCCGTTTGTTAGTGGAGACGCTAGTCCTGAAAAGGCAGCGCGTAAACATTATTGCCTGAGGCAACCGGCGCTTTTGACCCGCAGTCTTAATCTCCCGCAATCGATTTCGTTCACTCCACGCGCTATTGTTATCTTTCTATTTAATGACCCATTTATCGAGGATGCTGTCTTCCTGAATCCTCCCAACCTTTCCCCAAGTCCTTTTCTCCTACCATCTTCATACCTTGGCGTTGTCGCGCACTGCTCGCCTTGATTCAGCGCATCGCACGCGTCGATCATGGCTAACACCGGCTACACGTCGCCTTTCCCCACCTCCCACGACACCATCGGGCAGTCAACTCTGGTGACGCCTCTTTTCATGCCATCGTCCCCTCCCCAGCACTCTCCAAGTTTGCCGGCAGAATCACCGCGCAGCGCGGGAAGTCCTGTGAGGGAGCGCACAACGACAAACACAGCAACGAACGACGACGACCACGAGCACAACCATCAAGACCACCGAGACAATGAAGTGCAGAACTTATCCCCTCCACTTTCGCCAGTCAGCCCCTCAGGCTCTGACCTGGATGCTCGTCTTGCCGATTACACCCTGGACTTCAGCCAATTTCCCAGCGGCCAATTTGCGATAGACGGTGACGATGCAGAACTGCTCCCGGACCTGAAGAATGATGCACAGGATGAACTGTCTGATGTCGGGGGCCCACACGACTTCACCGCAAACATGGAAAAGTACCTGATGGGGGGCGATGAGGACATAGCCAATGATCTTTCAGAGGACGAGGCGGAGATGCAGCCGGCATTGGCCTCGGAACATAATCCTGTGGGATCGAGACAGCCCGCAGTCGAGGAAGAGGCAGATTCAGGCGAATACAGTGAATGTGGCCCTCCTGTCGACATGTCAACTCCATCGCATATGCTGCATCGAGCCAGCGCACTTGCAAAGCAGTCTACTCATCTCGAAGACATTGAAGAGTACCCTGAAGATGTTTCACAGGATCAGCTTTCACCCTCGGCTCGCAAACAGTCGATGACCTCGGGTAGTGATGCTGGATCAGAAGAACGGAACGAGGGTCTGAGTCACCGTATTACACAGCTGAAAAATGCGACGCGGAATCGGGATGAACAGTGGCAGCATGATCATGAGAGAGAGCTCGAAGCCGACCCTACCGAGGAGCAGATCCGAGAACTACAAGAAGAGCTGCAGCGCAAAAACGAGCGTATGCAAGAACTGCTTGCTGCTAGCAAGGGGGGATCCCAGGATCCGTCTCTGGAATCACTGAAAAACGGTGATATTGCGGTGTTTTTTGATCGGCTCAGAATGCACGAGGCCAGTGGATTTATGCCGCGCATTCGCGAACTGGAGAATAAAATACAGGAGCTAGTCTCCCAGAGCTCCCTGGAGGCAGAACGTGTGGAGACAATCGCCCATCTTCGCCAGCAAATCGATCACCATCAGGAACAACTTAAGAAACGAGATGCCACCTTGGATGAGACAACTGCAAAACTGAGGGAAACCACCCAAGCAAATGAGGGCGAACTCCAAGAGAAGGACGCAGAGATCGAGAGGCTGAATAGGGAACTGGGCCGGCTCAACGATGACCACCACTCTCTCGAGGAGCGCTTTACCAAACTTGAGACCAGGAACAGACCCCTGGAGGAGAAGAATCAGACATTGGAAGTCGATCTTACTCGCGTGCAGTCCCAGGTGGAGGCTCAAGAAAATGCCCTTAAAGCTGTAGCTGCAGATTTTCCAGCTCCCAGCCACAGCACCTTTAGTGAGATTCTTGACTTGATCAAGGAAATCAATGGCCCAGACCCAAGCTTCCCGGTCAAGGACAAGCGGGCTGAAGAAGGAGATGCGAAACTGCTAGGTCAGCAAGTACTCAAGCTGCAGGACGCAATGCACGAGGCACAGGCCGCCCAAAAAGCCGCAAATGCCGAATCGAGCCAGCTCCGAGAGCAACTATCCGAATCCCAGGCTTTAGTCGAGGCCATTGAAACCGAGAATGCGCGCCTTACCACTAGGGTGGACGAACTGACAACAACGATGAACAAATCCCAACACGAGCTCACCCGTGCGAGAGAGGAACATGCGAGATCTCTGGAAACCATTGCACGTTTGCAAGAAGACAAGATTACCGAGCCCCCCAGTCCCCCATTGTCGCCGTCGATAGCTCAAGGTACCGTCCACTCCGAATCAAGCGGGCCTGCCCCCAACACGGCCGCTCTAGAAGCGTCCCACCAGGCGCAATTGCGGAGCCTCCAAACTGCCCACGCGACTGCCGTTTCCACGCTTCGCGCCTCGCACTCCGAATCAATGCGGAAAGTCTGCAACTCCCTCACACAGTCCAAGCAGCGCGAGGCCGACCTCCGTGCCGAGTTTGAAACCACCCGCGACACAGCCAACAAGCAAATATCCCAGTTGCGCCAGAGCCACAAGTCGAAGATCAAGCATCTCGAGGCCGCTCTCGCTGCGCGAGACGAGGCCAACGCCGAGGTCGACCAGCGCATCGCTGCGTCTGTGAGGAAGATCGAACTCAAGTGGGAGCGCCGCCTGAACCTGGTTTTGAACGACCGTGACCGCTTGGCTAAGGTCCTGATGACTCTATGGGGCGCTCAAGATGAGAAAAATAGTGACAACAGCAACAACAAAAACAAGAAGGAAAACCATCGCCACGATGGAGACCGCGCTCATGCCAAGGACGGTCAAGCATATCGGTACAAGTACGCCAACAAGAACAAGGCGCGGGGTCGAGAGAAGGGGTCATTAGGTGGTTGAACTACTTTCTTCCTTCGTTTTTCTTGTTGCTAGCTGGTGCATCGGTGTATTTTGTTTCGCATTCTTGTGAGGGCGGTGGATGGTCGCTGGCGTCAAAGGTCGACTACTAATTTTCCGACGCATTGTGCATTGTCAGCCCGAGTTTATAGCGTACTAATTGGCGAATTAAGTTGTTCATTCTGACTGGTTTAATCTTAATCCTTGGTCCAGATAATTAGCATGGATTTTAAATACAAGTTCTACTAAACAGAGTGCAAAATAAAAGACATGGTATTCCATTAGACGAAGTTGGTATCAAGCTGGACGTAAAAACTGCAAACCAAATAAAAACAACGCCTGCTATACTAAAATAAAAAAAAGCCGTCCTTGCATACAAATTTCAATTCAATACAATCGTATAAATAGAAAAGAAAAGAAACAGCTACCGAACACAGAAGTAAAACCAGTCTGACCAGCAGACATCAAAGATATTAACTCCCATCTAATAAAAGCCTATGCTTGTGCGATTGGTACCGCGGTACGTCGTGGGGTCAATGACGTTGGATGGAGCCTCAGAGAGGGCGGCAGAGACGCGTTGTGTCTCATCGACCGACGCCCGAGGGTCAGAGGTGGACTCGAGGATGCAACTGAGATGACCACCAACTGCACCATAGGTGCTGCTGCGCGATCGACGGGTGCTGGGGTAAATGATTTCGACATCGTTGCGGCGCGGCACGACAGAGATGGTCCGGCTGGGATCGAAGCGCCGTTGGCTGCTCCCGCGAGTGGGCTGCGGGATGTAGTGCGGGTGGTATTGGCTCTGGGTATAGCGGGGGATGTGCGAAGAGTCAAACTGGTAGGTGGCGCTGCGGACTGGGACAGGGTACTGCACGATATTTGTGGGACGCGAGCTGCTTCGTCGCATGTTCTCGTGGTGGTTCATCTGGGCAAGCCCCGACAGCTGTCTGCAGGACGAAGAGTATGTCCGAGGATTGGCCGGGGCTGGGACCGGAACATAGTTGGGGTGGTGAGGATGGTGGATGGAGCGGGGATGAGGTGCAAGGCATGCCGTCTGGGATCGACGGACCTTGGGCGACTGGTCGGGTACCACCTCAGGAGCATCGGCAGAGTTCATGGTCATGGTTCGGCCGTGCTCGTCAGGGAGAACGGTGGTGGACTGGCTTTTTTGATCAATGGGCCCGGGGCCTTCAGTTTGGGAGGATTGCTCGGTGGTTGGGGGATGAGCCTTAAGTGGATTGGTGGGTGTCACGACCTGCTTCTCGACATCCGAAGCAGTGTTCGGATCGGCGAGAGCACGAATCTGCGGATCGGCTGACAATGGCAGTGATAGAGGGAAGGACTTGGGAAGAAATCGTCGAAGGGAAGACAGGGAAGACTTCTGTCTCTTGTGGTTGCTGAAATGCTCGGGGATTGCTGGGACCTTCGGGATGGACCAGCCCGAAACGAGTCCTCGTGACTCGCAGGCAGTTTGTGAGGTCATCACAGTTGACGTGCGCGAGATTGGATGGAACTCGCTGGCTGTGCTCTGACCCCCGGGAGAGGCACGGGGGACGGTGTCCTCCGGTGACCATGTCATGCCGGACGTGATCTCTCCATGCTCAGACTCACGGCCGGTGTTGACTCGGAGGAGAGGCCGCACGCGAACTGGGGCTGGGTGTCGGATGCTGGGATGACACTTCACTTTATCGGCCAAAGGGTCGATGGACCAAGAATCTCCCCCGGATTTACCGTCATGTTGGCGACACAAGGTGAGGATCTCGCTTTTGAGGGTTTCGTCACTGTCCCAGCTATGACCAGACAGAATGCTGCCGTTTGAGATAAATTGGCGCCTGTAGATTCCGAGTAGTGAGACGTCGTATGGTCGATCGCACAACTCCCTGGCACAGTAGAGGGTGCAGACAGTGACTCTGAAACATCGTAGTCAGTTGAAAGCTCACGGCTCGTTGACCGAGTAGGAGACATACAATGATACAACGGACACAATCACTGATGACCGGTGAAAGGCACAGCTGACACCGACTCGCCAAAAACCACCATCTGATCCCACGGGCAAACAGTAAACTTGTTGGGCCGCAACAACTAGACCTGCGACACTCGTAGCCAGCCAAGCCATGAGGTCCAGCCGTAGAACGTAAGTACAGGCATTATGCAAGACAGTCTTTTGTGTCCCAAAGCCGCCGATCTTGTTGTACTGCCAGGCGACAAGGCTCTGAAGAGTAACGAGGGGCACCGAAAGGAAAGACTTGGGAAATCAGTAACAGCCACCAGATGTCATTGTAGAAGGACTCAACCTACCGCGACCAGAGATAAGACCACACTCAAGGTAATCTTATGGTCCACTTGAGCATTGCCGTAAAGATACAGGACTAGTACCCATTGCAGGATTGATTCGAGGATTAAGACGTAGAGCGCAATGAAGATCACAAGTTTCGTCCAGGTGCCTTCTTTGCGAGGCGTCGCCGAGAACCCAGTGGCCATGGTGGGGGATTTACTGAGACGGGAGTGCTGCCCAGCAGCCTCGCCAAAGTTCCCTAGAGTATGGAAGTATGAAAGTAGGGTGGAATGAAGGTCCAACGGAGAGGCAATGAGGTTATTGATTCATGAGATGCGGGCCAAAAGAAAAAGACATGAACATAAGAAAAATGACCAGACGAGATTCCGGGGACTGAAAGGGGAATTAAATTGAACGCCGCGAGCCATGAATCGCGTCGACGCGATTAAAGTGTGGAGGGGGTGGAATGCCCCGGAGGGGCCGGCATGAAAAGAATCCAAGCCATCAGAGGCCCTTCGGCAGTTTGCGAAGGTGTCCCTCCTGCCTCCTCCATTGGAATTCCACACTGGAGGAGTCGACAGTGAGGACCAGGGATGTGTTTGCAGGGTTTGGGTACTGGACCGACCCCTGCGGAGCTTTTGCGTCCTACACGTCAGTTCGTTTCAGGAGATAGGAATGGAACCCCTGGGGATTTCCAAGAATCCAGTCGATGATTATTGCCGTGCATCATGGCAGGGTTGCCCTCGACAAGGACGAGCAGACAGGCAGAGTTGCTTTCCGCCAGGGCGAATCAACAAAGCCCCTGGATGACGTGAGGTCCACTGATGAGCAGCCTGACCTTCCCATACGAACAGAATCCAAGGTTCTGGCAAAGAAGTCAGCGTTGGCGGTCAAAGATGCTGCGATGGCAATGACGCGAAAAGCAGAAAGACGCGATGAACCGACTCGACGTGGATGACCTCGTTTCCCGATTAGGAAGGCACCACACGTGACCGAGGGGTGGCCCTTTCTCTCTGGAAACATCCAGGGCGCTGAATGTCTCTACTTTTCATCTTTCCAGTTTCTACGAGGAATGCAATAAAGAGATATCGTGCAGATGAGACCAGGTTTGGATTAAAGCCAGGTATGTCACAGATGAGGGCGCGTCCCTCGCTCAATCGAATCTGACTATGGCGCGACTTCGTTGACTCGGGAGTTGGCACCGCCATCCAGGGGCTTTCCCTCGCGCGTGGATTCCACTACACCATTTGACCGACCAGCCGGTGAATCCAGGTCCTTGCGAGCCCTCCAGTGTCGGAGGATAGGCTCCAACAGCGGCACCCGGCCATAGCACTCGTTATAGCGCATCGCGACAAACCACAAGATGATCGCCAGCCAGTACAGGTTGTACGAGATAACTGACCCGTAGGTGGCGGAGTTAGTCCACCCCAAAACAGCATTGAAGATTCCCCACCCGCCGCCGCCATTGAGCAATGGATTGCAGCAGTTGACATGCCACACGCTTTGTCGGATGTCATACGACCCGGGGCCCGACCCGCTTTCGGAGCTGTCACCACCGGTGCTTTGATTCCACGTATTATTCTCAAGAAACCAAACACCCCGGGTAAAGAGACCGGCGGAGACGAGGTACAGGAAGCAGGTAGACACAACCAGGAAGATCTGAAGCGAAGCTTGATTGCCGCCGCTACAGAGATAAGAATCAGTATATGCCACTCCTATATAGCGAAAGCCATATCATCAGACTTACCGGTACAAGATATATCCCACAGCCGCCCCGGCTAGAAGGCCGGTGATTACCGGGAGGGGAAATGCTGATGCTGGGAAGCTCAAGCTCACCCCGCCAATGAAGACCACGGCTTCCAGTCCCTCACGGAGCACTGTCACAAACGGCAAGAGAAACATGGCATACTTCTCCGCCCATTTCTTCAAACGGTGCATCGCGGTGCCCTGGTGCCCCTCGTTCTTTTCGAGGGCCTGGGCCAGCTTGACACGCCATTTCTCCTGGAGTTTGGATATGCGCAGAAGTGCTGCCCCCATGACGGTAATAATCACGCTGGCAATCAAGGAGAAGACCCCCTCCCAGATATCCTCCGTGTTGGCGAAGTGATCCTTGCCATACCCGTAGAAGGCTCCAATCATTCCGCCGCCGATGCAGAGACAGATGAACAGTCCCATGCCGACTCCGCACCATACCTGTGTCGTTTGCTGTTAGCCATCTGAGCTTCGGATGGTTCCTAGGCTTGTCGCACTTGTTTGACTAGTTTCTTGTAGGCCTGACGATCACCCTCAGCACCTAGCGTCTGTTTGAGGAATGCCAGCAGCACCGAAACGATGATGCTTGTTTCAAGACATTCTCGAAAACAGATGAAAAAGACTTGAGGCTGTTAGCCCTTCAGTTCAGGTCACCCTTCTGGGGCGGAAATCATACTCGGAACTGCAAACACGTCGACCGCCATGTTGATTGCTGTGACTTTGGGGTTTCTAATATTTCCCTGCGCAGAAATTTGGCAAAACAAAAAATGAGACCGGGGGGAGTGTGGGAAATTTGATTATCTGATTGATACCGATTGATAACGACCGAGGCGCCCCAAGCGAGCAAAAATGAAAAGTCAAAAGTCGAGGGTTCAGAGCACCGACCACGGAACAGGGGACCCCCAACCTCACGCACAGCCGCTGGGTTTGACCAGTCCCGGTAAATATAGGAGATGATCGAGGATCGAGCTCGGGTCTGCAGCCAGCCATACCCCACCGGTGTAGCTGGCTATTGGTAGACGCTACGCCCAAGGTTTGAGTGGGCTGAAGCGGCAGCTTCACCTTGAAGGATGCATTTGGCCCCTGTTCACACCATTCCTCGCTGGACATCTCTCGATGTTTTTTTCTCCAAACACCCATTCATTTTCATGGACAAAGAATCATGGCGTTCCTGGCCACATTGCCAATGGGAGTAAAAAAGTGCGGGAAGAAATTAGGCTTTGCCCAAACACGCCATCTCCACAACACCCGCCGCGCATTGGCTCATCCAAAAGCATGGCCCGAGACCTAATCTCCACACTATTGCGATCGCCGGATCAGATAGGCGGAAATGAAAAAGAAAAAAAAAAGAATATGAGGGATATTATGATTCCGTGGCTTATATCACCAATGGCCGTTTTTTTCATCTCACACACCGATCAAGCTGGAGTCTACTTGCACACAAACCCCCGTCAAGCGTCCGGCTATGGTCATTTATTTTCTAGCTGTCGCGGTCCACCTTCTGGCGGCCAGTGCCGCGACAGTCACTTATAACTGGAACATCACCTGGGTCACGGCAAATCCAGATGGCCAGCAAGACCGGCCGGTGATCGGCATCAACGGTCAGTGGCCATTGCCAGTTCTCAATTTCACCAAGGGTGACCGAGTCATCGCGCACGTCCACAATGCCCTGGGAAACGAAAGCACCAGTCTACATTGGCATGGATTTTTCCAGAACGGCACCAACCACATGGACGGACCACCGGCGACTACGCAATGCGAGATATCCCCGGGGACTACTTTTACTTACGACTTTACGGTAAGCCGTGGGCGTTTGTTTCTCTATCCATACCATTCTGAGACAATTCTAGGTTGATCAAACTGGAACTTATTGGTACCATTCGCATACCCGGGGCCAGTACCCTGACGGGTTGAGGCAAATCCTGACAATCCAGGATCCCGAAGATCCTTATACTGGCCATTACGATGAGGAGCGCGTTCTCACTTTATCGGATTGGTATTATGACCAGATGCCATCTCTCTTGCAGGGGTTTATCAACGTCCTCAATCCCACTGGGGCCGAGCCGGTACCAAATGCTGCGCTAATGAACGACACGCAGAATCTTACGATTCCCGTTGAGCCCGGGAAAACATATTTGTTCCGTGTGGCAAACGTTGGTGCTTTTGCGAGCCAATACTTTTGGATTGAGGGCCATTCCATGAAGATTGTCGAAGTCGACGGTGTCTGGACTAAGCCGGCTGAGGCGGACATGATCTATGTTGCCAGTGCGCAGCGGTATAGTTTTTTGGTGACCATGAAAAATGATACCAGCAAGAATTATCCCATTGTCGGGAGCATGGACACAGTGAGTCTTGTATAGAACCAACAGAGATTATCAACGGAGCTAATCATAGGAACGAAAAGGATCTCTTCGACAAAATTCCTCCAACGCTGAACTTTAATGTCACCAGCTGGCTGGTCTATGACGACTCAGCGCAGAAACCTGATCCGAGCCAGATAGACGAGTTTCAGCCTTTCGACGATTTCACGCTAGTTCCCGTCGATGGCATCGAGCAGTATGAGGCGGCAGACCATACCATCACCCTTGACGTGAAAATGGATAACCTCGGCAACGGAGCCAACTAGTGCGCCATCCCTTCAAGTCTAAACATAAAATGCAAGGCTAACATGCTATGAAAAGTGCCTTTTTCAATGACATATCCTATGTCATGCCCAAAGTCCCGACTCTCTACTCGGTGTTGACAACTGGCTCTGCTGCCACGAATCCGGTAGTTTATGGCACCGACACCAACCCGTTTGTCCTCCAAAAGGATGAGATAGTGGATATTATCTTGAATAATGACGATACTGGCAAACACCCTTTCCACCTGCACGGACACAATTTTCAAGTGCTTGCTCGCCCGTCCGATGACTCTGGCCACTACGACCCCAATAACCACACCAGCTTTCCTGCAGTGCCCATGCGCCGCGACACCCTAATTGTCTACCCTTCGAGTAACTTTATAATTCGGTTCAAAGCAAACAACCCAGGTATGCTGCTTTGTGTTAGATCCGGTTCGAGGAACCCAATGTCTAACGTGTGGTTTAGGAGTTTGGCTCTTCCACTGCCACATCGAGTGGCACATGGATTCGGGACTAACCGCAACGATGGTCGAGGCTCCGCTTGAGCTCCAGAAGACTCTTTCCATCCCCAAGGATCACCTCGAGGCTTGCGATGCTAGTGGCACCCTCAGGGCTGGTAATGCTGCGGGGAATACTAAAAACTTCGAGGACTTGACCGGGGCCAATCGTATGGTGTCTCCATTGCCAGAGGGTTTCACAGGCCGAGGTATTGTGGCCTTGGTGTTTAGTTGTATTGCAGCGGTCTTGGGACTGGCATCTATCATCTGGTATGTTCTTTGACTTTGATGAACTGGTGGATATTGAACTGATATGTGGTTGCAGGTATGGTCTGGCTCCGATCACCCAGACACCGGCTCAAAGTTGAGGTTTGCAACTACTTAGCTGAGATATAGAATGGCTTCCTTCCCCCCTGTTTCTTGTTCAGATATACTCAAAGCAAATAGTCATTTCAGTATGTGAAGAGCATACACACGATCAAAGCAGCCGCCTCTGTAGTATCGCACTTTTTACGTATATTCGAGCTGGGTAGACAGATTGAACAGAGGGTGGTGGAGAATGACATACTCATTTTCCCTGATCACTGCAGTACTTGTCGACAAGGTCATGGGGTCTGAGACCTTGAAGTCGTTCAGCTTGACTTTCCCAGCGTAGAAAATAAGCCATCTGTATGATATGGGGCACCGTGGAATAAAGAGCTGGACTTTGGGGCCAGCGGGGATCTGATACTTGGGTTACAAGGTCGGACTTCAAAACACTCTTGCTGACTGGGCGCTTTAGGTCAACCAAGGATCTTCAAGTAGCTGTCTTGCTGTCTTGCTGAACTCGCGATCGGTCGTAGTAGAAAACATTAGCAGTAATATCGACATTTTCAGCACTCTATGCTTATTATTCCTAGGTCTATATTAATAGAATACTTATTTGAATTAATCAGAGTTTCGCACTAAAGATCCCGGTATAGCCAACTTGTCGGGTAGGTACTATAGCCAAGTTTACCCGCGACTTAATCCCTATCATTGAACAGGTCTCCGATATACACGGATAGAATTGCTTCCGGTTGTAGTAAGGGAGAGTCTCCTTGTCAATAAGGGTATCCACCGGTAGGGTAATGAAAGAGCTATTAGAGACCGCTTTAGAGGAAGCAGGCTGTCTCCTAAGAGCATGTCTCCAAGCATTGAAGCGTGGTGCATCTATAGTGCTTTTTCCTAACTGGTAGCGTGCACAAAGTTGACGAGAAATAGTAGCAAGGAGAAGACTCGTCGCTAAAAACAATAGATGTCGACCAATTATTTGTCACATCGCCAATACTAGAACGCTCCCCTTTTCCCAAGGTCCACTTTTTCTCGCTTCCTTCATGTCCATTAAAATGGCCTCACTGCTCATATTAAGGTCTAAAGCTAACTGTGTGTCACTCTTAGGCTTTTGCATAACTAGTGCCAGCCAGTGGGACAGTCTATCTCGTTTACACCTATGAGTATAAAATGGAAGAAATAAGTGAAAAAAAAAAAAAGATGAAGATACAGTATTCAAGTCTAACCGAAAGAATTAATACTAGCAAAGATAAGTGAATAAGAGAACGACTACACCTCGGCAGTTTGCCGTGTTGAGTGGTATTTGGGGTGGAGTCAAGGGCACGGATAGCCCTACATCCCCGCATCCCTTCCCCGACATCCCACTTCCGCGTGGGGGGGTGTTGAAGCCAGGGCTTTATTATTCACTTCCCCTCAACAACTCCCCGAGGTTTTTAGATACACGCACTATTTCTGTTGGACACAATGACAATCCCTGGCGTCACCCTGCCCCCATACCCCCTCCATGAGTCGGTCAAGGACCTGCTCGACCCGGAGTATGTCGCATTCTACAACCAGCATGTTATCAACAACCAGCAGGTGCACCTCCAGCCCGTGGAGGCCTCGCGCACAAGTGGTGTCTTGATCCCAGGTGCCGGGCCCATGCTGGAAGTGGGCAAGACTCAAGATCTGAGCGTCTCGAGACGCGCTACTGAGGGCCCTCCAGTTCCGATCCGCTGTTTTACACCCAAGGGCGAGGTGCCCACCGGAGGATGGCCAGTCATGCTGTATTTTCATGGCGGGGGATGGGTGCTGGGCAATATTGACACTGAGAACGTGGTGTGTTCGAACTTGTGTGTGCGCGGCAACTGTGTGGTGGTCACGGTGGATTACCGGTGAGTGGACTTGATTGTGATGTTTGAGTTGCAAAAGCACTGAGCATTGACTGACTGGTTTTTTTTATCGAATGACAGCCTTGCACCTGAAAACCGCTGGCCTGCCGCGGTGCACGATTGCTGGGAAGCGCTACTCTGGCTCCTCGCTGATGGCCCCGCCGCGCTGTCGATCAACACGTCAAAGATCGCAACAGGTGGCTCGTCCGCTGGCGGAAATCTCGCCTCGATCATGACCCACAAGGCATTGACCCTGTCGCCGCCAGTACATTTCCAGGCCCAGCTCCTCTCCGTCCCCGTGACAGATAACACGGCCACTGTCGCCAACAATGAGTCCTATCGGCGCTACGAACACACCCCGGCTCTGCCTGCTCCCAAGATGTACTGGTACCGTGATCACTACGTGCCTAATGACGCCGACCGCACCAACCCGGAGGCTAGCCCGCTGTTCTATAAGGGCGATTGGGCGCAGCTACCGCCGGCGTTGGTCATGGTTGGTGCGCTCGACGTGCTGCGTACTGAGGGTGAGCAATACGCCGAGAAACTGCAGAAGGCTGGCGTCGAGGTGGATCTCCAGGTGATGAAAGGAATGCCGCATCCATTCTTGGCTATGGACGGTGCACTGTCCGAGGGAAAGAGGTGTATTACTTTGATGTGTGATGCACTACAAAAGGCTTTCTGGAGCTAATAGGGGGCGCTGCTGTGTGAAATAGTAAGGCGTATTCATATTGTTGAGGGGCGGCGGTATTGTTCAACAATATAGAGTCAAGCATACCACCAATAGAGAGGTCTATAGATAGGACTTTGGAGACTACCTAACAGGTCCAGAGTTTTTGATTATCCTAACTGGCGAAATGAAGCTTATTCTATCCTCGAATAGTCAATTCCTTTAAGCTACAATACATCCCATGCACCATTTCAAACTCATCACATACTCCGGAATCATCTCATCCGGCCGTTCATCCAAGCCACGCAATTCAACCCGGGACCATCCATCGCAAAGTCTCTCGTGGCAATTATCAAAAGTCAAACACAGAAAGAAGGTAATTTTAAATGAGTCATTGACGCACACCACAATGCATTACTTCCTGTCAGCAAAGAGATCTCGCCATGACCATCCCATTCAGAAACAGGTGACACCGAAACCGCAATGAAACCAACAACGTAAAAGAAACAACAAGTGTATTGCAACCGGCTGATCAACTTCCGATTGTCGAAGACCTCCAGACCCGGAAGGATCGGCAGCTCTTTAACTCTCTGGTCCTTTTTTGGGGAAAGCCTGTCATGAGGCATGCTTAACAGACTTAGGTTCAAATGCAGATCCGGTATGACCATGTGCAACCAGCAGATGACATGAGTGCAGCCGAGGTGGGGTGAAAAGAGATATTAGAGTAGGACAGTGACGATTGTCGGTAGTTCGGAGTGTTTTGACTGATCTACTTCCTTCGATGCCCGCTATACTTTAGCATCATCCGGATCGACTATTCAACGTTAGTGGAACGTTACTGCAGAACATCAACCTCCCACATAATTGGCTGTCATGGGGTTCGGTCCAGGAAGATTGAGTTTTTAGGGTTGTTGGCCAATGGTTTACTGCGTCCTGCAATGCAACCTGCCGACATGCGGCCAGTCTGGAGATTTTGCGGCGGTTTTATGAATTCCAACATTGTATAATTTTATGTCCATATGCACACTCCAATGTCTTCTTGAAGTGCCGTGGTCCCGGGGGATGTATTTTATGAATAACATAAAAGCACCAGATATCATTTATCGTTCCGGAGTATGGCTTGCGAGTAATTCATTCCTTGACACTCTATGTGCAAGAACTGATCACCGTCCGTCATGTTGACTGATTATACCAATATGCCTTTATGGGCTGAATTTCTCCCTCTATGTGGAATTTTGATACTCGGCCCTATACTTCTGCTTTATGTTCTCCAATTTAAATCATCCAGCTTCCCCCTCATCAACCCCAAGAGGCCATTCGAATTCAACGCCGTCAGAGCAAAGAAAATATTTCTCAGCGATGGACACAACTTGATCAAGAGTGGTCTATCAAAGGTGTGTGAAATATTTTCCAGTCTATATATTTTCTGCCTATATATTCAGTCAAACATCGCAGTGGCTGACCCTATGTTCAGTCTAGCATCTTTCGCCTTTTCGGCGACAATGGATATAGAACTGTCTTGTCACCTAAGTACGCAGACGAGATTCGAAGCCATCCAGCCCTAAGCTTCAGTAATGCTATTCGCCAGGAGTTCCACGGCAATATCAAGGGGTTCGAACCATTTAAGCAATTCTCTGTGGGAAATGAGGTCTTTCAAGATGCGGTACGCATGAAGCTTACACAGGCACTTGGTAAGTTTTCAACTGAGAGCACTCGGAGAGCGGCTGACGTCCCCTGGCGACACAAGGAAGCGTGACAAAACCTCTGGTAGAAGAGACATCCGCTGCCCTCCAAACAAATTGGACCGATGACCCAGGTAGCCCGACGCTCCCCTCCTGACCGAGACCCAGTCTAATAATCCACAGAATGGCACGAATTTCCTATCAAGGCCAGCATCCTCAAGCTCGTGGCCCAGCTGTCCTCCAGGGTTTTTCTGGGAGACCAAATCTGCCACAACCTAGCCTGGCTCCGAGTCACCGTCGACTACACGGTCCACTCCGTGCGTGCAGCCGAGGACTTACGGCTCTGGCCCAGTATCATGCGGACCCTGGTAGCGCCGTTCCTGACTTCATGTCGCAGAATGAAATACGACTTTGACGAGGCGCGGAAAATCATCATCCCCATTCTGGAAGAGAGACGGAAACGGCAAGAGGCTGCGCTGCGCGATGGCAAACCTCCCAAGCGCAATAATGATGCCATGGACTGGATGGAGGAGATCGCCAAGGGCCGACCATATGACCCGGTTGCCATTCAGCTGACCTTTTCTGTGGCTGCGATTCATACCACCTCCGATATGATGACCCAGGCGTTGTATGATCTCTGTGGGAGAGATGAGCTGGTAAATGCGCTCAGAGAGGAGATTGTATCGGTGATCCAGGCTGAAGGGTGGAAGAAGACGGCGTTGTATAAGCTCCAGCTGATGGATAGCTTTTTGAAAGAGTCTCAGCGACTGAAACCGATTAATATTGGTGGGCCGGCACATCTTACTGGTTTATTTATTTGATGATTCTGACCAGTCTCAAGTATCCATGCGACGCCTTGCATCGGAGCCCATTCAGCTTAGCGACGGAAACAAGATCCCCAAGGGCACCTCGCTGATGGTATCGGGCGACTGGATGTGGGATCCAACATTTTACGAGAACCCGGACACATTTGATGCCTACCGGTTCTTAAAGCTGCGTCAAACCCCCGGCCGCGAAACTTCCTCTCATCTGGTCTCGCCGTCGCCCGAGCATCTGGGATTTGGTCTGGGGAAACACGCTTGTCCGGGACGATTCTTTGCTGCCAATGAAATCAAAATTGCCCTGTGTCACATCCTGCTCAAATATGACTTGAAGCTCCCAGAAAACTGTGTTCCTCAGCACCGAAAGTACGGTCTTGCGCTCCAGGCTGATCCAGAGGCAAAGATCATGGTCCGCCGTCGCCGCGAGGAAATCAATCTGGGCAACACCGACCTCTAACTTCTATAAAATTTCCCCATGACTGGGCTCTTTCCTTTGGTCATGGACTAGAGATTTTACAGGAAATGATCCCGACAGGCCATGGCCAATATATCGCAATCGGTTGTCCCCAACACCTCCTCTGCCAGCTTGTTATTGGCCTTGGCTTCTCCCATATACTGATGTGGCTCTTTTAATTTACTATGGGAATGTTTTAAGGCGCTCTTCTTCCGGGAATATGTTTGCTTACGGCACTATGCTCGAACATTATCAAATTGCAGGTTATATACAATACCCAACACTCTACGCACAAGCTAAAAGCTAAAAGCGATATACGCTTCAGTATTCTATAATTTATTTGGTCTTTCACTGTCTAGAAATATTCTAGAGTACTGACCAGAGGAATATCTCTAGGGTAGGTATGTATCCATTATGGAAGCTTGCCTGAACGTAAATATGTCAGACCTGTTTCTATCGTTCTTTATGTCTTAGATCTTAACTAATTAGAAAGCTCTAGAATATATAATTTTGGTCAGCCAAGATGTATTCCATTATTGTCATGTTTTGCTGTTTGTAAGACTGTGGTGTTCACGTTAAGCACTCACCCAATAATGCGGGTCTCCGCCTTTGGTGTTTGTGCAAGGATGTATAATTTAGGTGTTATTTGGCTAGAAAGAACATGAATTCTGCAGTTAACCTCATATTCATTCTATGATTAGTTTGTTTTGTTCACTTGCTAGCTTTTCTTACATTGGAGCTTAGCACGTTAGACAGCGGTGCTTGATGCATTGCATAGTCTAAACGGTTTCTACTCTTTCCAACGTTTTCTCTCCCCCCCCCCCCCCTTTTTTTATTTCTTTGTGTTGCCCTGTTTGCCCTCTTGAATATGGATTGTGCTTTTGTGAATTCTCATAGATATCTTTCGCTGAATCAAGACCATCATGCTACTCTTTCAACCAGTGTTAGACTTAATTTCACCAAGCTTATTCATTCCTATTTTCACGATGGAAGTCAGCAATATATTCTATATGGCAACAGCCCTAGGGGTTGTTGTTCCAGTTGCTTCTGCTTTGGATATCAATTCAAAGAACAATGTTGCTGTCTACTATGCGAGTCTCCAACCTCTAACTATTAGTGGGAATAATGCTAATCCTTCGAATCAGGGCCAAGGCGCAAACCAACCACGCCTTAGCCATTTCTGTCAGGAAACATCAATTGATATCATCAATCTGGGATTCATCAACTTCTTCCCTCTCGCTGTTAGTGAATGGCCCGGATCCAACTTCGGGAACCAATACAACCGCACCTTCTACCCGGACACCGAGCTCCTCGAGGAGTGTCCCCAGCTCTGGGAAGATATCCCCATATGCAAAGCTATGGGAAAGACAATCATGCTTTCCATTGGGGGCGTTAATTCCACAGACCAAGATGCTCTGGCAGATGAGAATGCAATTTGGTTTGCCGATTTCTTATGGTATTCGTTCGGTCCCTACAATCCCAGCGTCAAGGTATTCTTCCCTCGTCCATTCGGCAATGCCCCGGTGGACGGATTTGATTTTGATATTGAGAACAACGGCGGGTCAGGTATGCTGCCAAGTATCTTAGCATCTCGACTTTTATCTAATCTAACAAAACCCAGGATATGCCACCATGATCAACCAGTTAAGCCTGCTCTATACGCAGTATCCCGACCAGATATTCTACATCTCAGGTGCCCCACAGTACGATATTCCAGACAAGCAGCTTGGAAATGCCATTGCCAATGCCGCATTAGATTTCATCTGGGTTCAATTTTACAACACCCAAGGCTGCTCGGCGCGCGACTTTGTGCACGGCACCGGCCATTACAACTATGCCGAGTGGGTGGATGTACTCAAAAATAGCAAAAACCCCTCGGCAAGGCTTTTTGTTGGGCTTGCGGCAGCTGAAAGCGCCGCAAAAGACGGGTACTATTTGAGTCCACTTGAGGTGAAGACTCTGGTGAAAACATACATGAATTTGTATCCGGATACTTTTGGTGGAATTATGTTATGGGAGGCTACAGCGGCTGAAAACAACATGATTGACAGACTCACCTATTCCCAGCACATGAAACGTATCCTCGATGACAGTGCTGCTGCTCTCTCACATACATCAACGCTCGCTACAAGTGTGACACCTACGCCAAGTACCTCTACCTCGAAATCCCATTTGAATTCATCAGTTTCTTCCGCGACAACAGCAACATCGAGCACTTGGAATATTTCTTCGAGTCCCTTACCTACAAATGCACCGCCCTCTTCTTTGTCGGTTACTTCCACGTCTCGTGTATTTCTCCCACCCAGCTCTACAACCCCCTCCAGCCAGCAAGATTCTTCCAGCATGCCTGCTAAACCTTTATCAACTGGGACAGAACGTTCATCTGCCTCATTTCCTGGATCCAAGGCCCCGGGTAGCTCGAGTGGACCAGTGATCAGCAAATCGAGTCCCACAATGACCCCAAGCTTGTCATTCTCGCCAGTGAAGCCGACAGGGCCTGGATCTGTGGATTCGTCGAGATTACCATCTGCGTCTGTTGTCCCAACTTCATTATACAAGCCAACCGCCTCAAGCACAGGCGGCCAGAGTGGAAGCTCTTCGAAGTCATCTGCTTCATTCAATATATCATATTCCGTGCAAACCACACTTGACAGCTCAACCAGCTCAACGGATGGAACACATATTTATACAGCATCGAAAACTTTGCTTGGTCCTAAAAGAGGAGGTCCATGGTCAGTCAGACCGTCACCGACGTCCACTGTTCATATCCCCAGTACTACTTGCCGTGAACCGGCCACTTCTAATACTACTTTGGATAGTGTCTCCCATATTTTACAGGCGGTGCGTCCCGGGCTTGTTTGGCTGGTGTCTGTGGTATCTTCCTGTCTATCTTGATTTCTGTGCCTGTGCTCATGTAATATTGGAAGTGGTTGAAGAAGCTCAAGATCAAGCCCAAGCGCTCTAAGGGGAAGACGGAGGTCAATTCTGAAGAAGGCAGGGGGGAGGAAGAAGAAGAAGAAGAAGAGGACGATGAGCTCTGATGGCTCTTGATTTGAATAGACTGGGAGTTTGGTGTTCATGATGATGTTGATGTTGAGATATCCTTTGCTTACATTGCGGCTGTTTCCCCGCACCGCGGACCTCGGCTGCGGGGACTCCAACTTTCACATTCAACCACTTCATAACCCTAGACCCTAATATGTGGCCTTCTTGTTTGTGTATTTTCTACTGCAACACTGCAAAACTGCGAACAAAATGGCTGCTCCTCCCTTAAAAGGCACCCGAGTCATTGAGCTGGCAGGCCTAGCGCCAGGTGTGTGTGACGGCGATGGAGACAGGTTGAGACGAAACCACTAACGGCCCATGGCAGGCCCATTTGCCGGTCTTCTCCTCGCCGACTACGGCGCCTCCGTTCTTCGTATCGACCGCCCCTCAACCGCGAGTGCGGACCAGCTAACTCGACGCAAAAGCTCGATCACCCTCGACCTCCGTGACCCCAACTCACGGAGTGTTCTGCTACGTCTCCTCACGGCAGCCGATGTCCTGATCGACCCCTTTCGGCCCGGCGTCCTCGAACGCCTGGGTCTTTCACCGACAGAGGTCCTGCTGAAACACAACCCGCGACTTATCGTTGCGCGCATGACGGGTTTCCGACGCGACGGCAAGTACAAGGACATGGCCGGACACGACATCAACTACATCGCCGTGTCGGGGGTGCTGTCGATGCTTGGACGAGCTGGAGATAAACCCTTTGCCCCGGGTAACATCCTCGGAGACTTTGCCGCCGGCGGCGCGATGTGTTTCCTGGGAATTCTGCTGGCGCTTATTTCCCGCGCTCATACCGGCCGCGGCCAGGTCGTCGAGGCTAATATGGTCGATGGCTCCGCATATCTCGCGACCATGCCACGACTTGCACTCCAGGGCTTCGCGTGGAACCAGCCCCGCGGCGAGAACCTCTTGGATAGCGGATGCCCCTACTATGACACCTACGAGACCAAAGACCCAGGGAAATATTTTGCGGTGGGTGCCCTAGAGCCACAGTTCTATGCGGCATTGCTACGCGGACTGGAGTTCGACCCGGCCACTACCCCAGCGCGCGACGACCGCGGGAACTGGTCGGCTCTCCGTGATCTCTTCACTCGTCGCTTCAAAGAAAAGACCCGTGCTGAGTGGGCGGCCATCTTTGATGGTACTGATGCCTGCGCAACCCCGGTTCTGGAGCAGAGTGAGCTCGAGGCTGTGGGGTATGACCAGCGTCCAGCGGTCCACTTGTCTCATACACCTGCTTTCTCTTTTAAAGCGGATGAGGGCGGTTGGACTGGTGGGGGTTTGTCACCCGGCGACGGCGGTCCCGAGACTCTCCGAGCATGGATGGGGTGGGAACAAGACAAGGACTTTGCTGTCCGGGAAGATGGGGCGCTGATGTCCCCAAATGGAAAGTTCAAGCTATGAGGTGGCTGTCTGAGTATGTAGGGTTTTGTCTGTTGGTATTTGTGGATTTTGCGGTTGGATGTATATATCCATGGACGCCTTTGAGATCCGACATAGCCAATAACCTAAACATAAATCTTGCTATTGTTGTGGGTATAGAAGGCCTATAGTCTTAGTCAAGATAATTTATATGAAACAAAATAATATCTAAGTGGGTGTTATCCAAATGGCTTGCATTTCCTTAGGCCATGTGGCATATCTGACACAGCATTACTTCCATGGTTTATTATAGCGGTCATCCGATAACAAAGAAGTTCAAATTGAGATATTCCTATGTTTAATATTCGCAAGATTACTTGTTTAAATAGTAAACGGAATAAATACTAGTGTATCCTTGAAGGTTTGATATGCGGGCAGGTATATTAGTGGTTGTTTTCTTTGTAGATATAAATAAAGCCAGTTAGACACAGATCTGCATATAACCCCTGTCACATTCCCGGTCCTACATGTAAGTCACAGTTCCACACTCCTACCTGTACCTGAATTCTGGGTGATGCACTACCTAGTCCCTGTCTTGCACTCAATGCAACAGCCCTGAAACATCTTGACGTCACCACTACGAATTTGCACCCGCTCCACCGTGGATCCATGGATTCCCTATAGTACAATGGGCCCACGTGCTGTGGCGTAGTCGGCTGTGCAATTTGAAGTAGATTTATTATTCAATTGTTCTATAATAACCTTGAGACAATCGAATTCAGTTTAGTGGTATTGCCTAATTTGTGATTAGGGCTATGCTTTATAAGGAAAGGGGATGTCTATGTTTCTTGAATATTCTCAACATCCTCGCCTTCAACATGTAAGACATAAATACTTGTGCTAGTAAATCATCTCGTAGGTCAAAATTTAGGTCAATGTATATCGCCATTGGAAGGTATTGGTATTTCTCATTTAATGACCTTCTACATCTTGGGGTTGAATCACCAATGTTCAAGCTATAGATCTTGGCTCGCAGCATTTAGTCAGGGGACTTGGGATTTCAAGAGAGTCAGGCAAAATAAAAGTTTAGAAAGAAGAAAATCCCTTATCTATTATGAACCGTGTTAAGCTCACGCAAACAAGCATTGATGATGGCGTGCGCGGTAGCCCCCACCTAGATGATCCTCACTATCAAGGAGAATGCCCAGTAGACCCTACTATGCACCCCTCACCTTATCCAAATGGCAGCAGATCCCTCGAAGCCCTCGTCTTGAGGGGTCTTGGGTGCTGGCATCGTTACTGTTCGCTATGCCATGGAGTTTTCAACCAGCTCCCAGCGTCTGTGGAATATGTGCCATAACAGGAGTAGCCATGTAGTCGACTCCTGATCCAGTGCATCAAACCCTATTATCTAGTGTCTGTCGGCTGGGAGAGGCTGGAGGCCCATGGCGCGTATCATCACGCTAAGGACTTGGGTCGAGGGGCCAGGAGCACCAGGGATTCTGGGGGATATTGCCATGGTATTTGACGGGACTCATGAAGCGAAAAGAATATTTTCAGAGCTCTTATAATGAGAATTCACTCTCAGATGAATCATACAAGAAATATGCAAAAATAATGCAAAAGCAAAGCAGAGGGGGATTGTGTGGCTGAGGGCGAAATGCTCCACCGGCCACTCCGTCGTGTTCCACGGCCAATCAGCGCGCATCCACCTCACCCCAAGACTGAACGGTTCAAGTCTCTCGCTTTCTCTTTCCCCCCTGCTTATATTCTTCTTGACTTCCTCTCGCCATCTTTTTCTCCTTCATAGTCGAGTTTGCGAGATTCGTGTTGATCGCATCTCCACACTTGCCTCCCCCCTGGACCGATCAAGGTCCCCAGCCGCGTGTCAATTGAGTTTCCCTTCAGGACCCTCTTTTCTCTTCCTTCCAGTGGCTACGGTCAACTTTCCATCGATTCAACCACCCCTGGAAAACTTCAGACATACGTCGCCATCCTACGCTTCATAGTCCTTCCATCCAAAAGCCGATCCTGCGCCTGTGTACAGTAGGCGCTGAAATCGCAGATCCCTGGACCCCCCGTCAGCCGCGCGCATCGGATACCCAACCCACTCCTTTTCACGTTGAATCTGCCAGCAACAACCATCCAGCACCACATTTCCTAGAATCACCCACCTGGGTCCCATCGCGACCTGGCGAAGAGACCGAATTAGCTGTCGACGACCACGCCGAGGACTGCATGGGCTGGTGTCTAACCTCCGCCCAACATGACCGAATTTCGAGTGCCCCTCCACCAGGGCGCTCCTGCCCGAAAGCCACTGCCTGGATCGCAGTCCGGATATCCTTATCAAAATTATGACGCTTCTCGCCCTCAACTTGCCCCTCATTTAGCCGGCCCCCAAACCACACACAGTCGGACGCGCACGACTTCTTCGAGTGTGCTCCCCTACGTTTCGGGCCCTCCGCATTACGCCGGGGCTTCTGCTCCACCGCTCCCCCCTCAAGGAATGGCTCATCCGCCCACCTATGCGCCGTCGCGACGTATGTCTAGCACCACCACCTCCACCACCTCCACTGGCAACAACCACGTTCCGCAGCCCGGATCCGGGGTCCCTGATATTCGGCGAAGTGCCTCGTCTCGCTCTGCCAGCTCTCAGCTTGGATATGTCGCCTTGATGCGGCGGCAGAAAGGGACTGTATGGTGTGACCGGGCGCAGTCCGAAGATCCTCGTCTGCGAGAGCAGTCCATGCGGGACAAGAAGAGAGCGTACCTTGAGGTTCATGGCGCGGGCGCCGGGCGGGCAGGCACGGGTAGTAGCAAGATTCGACACGGTACCAAGGGCGGCCCCGCCGACTTTTCGCCCTCCAACCTGGTGGGTGCCAAGGTGCCGGTGCGATTGAGTGCCAACGAGGTGGGTGACGGGGAGGATGACGATGTCCCCAGCAATGAAGGCGGTATGGTCCACCGACGGACGGGCAGTGGCCGTAGCTCGCTTGGGAGCAATCGATACCCCAGTGGATATTCGCGCCCACCACAGGGCACCATGGGCAGCAACAGCACTCCCCCTAGTGAGAAGACCGACCTTCCGAATGTCTCGGAGAACACCCCTGCCGAGATCCAGGCCGAGGAAAAAAGCCGACTCTCGTCACTGGTCAAGGACGATGCTGCAACAACTCACAGCAGTGAGCAGGAAGATTTTGTGGGTGACATGGAGGCCCCGAGTGCCAGTGCAACGGTCACAGACAAAGCCAAGAAGGCCGATGAATTGCGCCGCCGAGGCAGTGTTGATGAACGAACTACTTCAATGACCAATGTGCGGTTGTTCGTCGCTAACCCGGATCTCAGCGACTGAATTTCTCTGATGCTCTAGCTCTCTCTACCTCGTGCAGCCCTTGTCTCTGTGCCTTCTTCCCGCCCTGCCTTTTTCCTTTTCTTTTTCTTTCCCCTTATTTCTCTTATGATTTCGACGGAAATTTGCTTTATTACGGTTACAGATCCTGCACATAATACCATGCCCGCTGCAATTTTATGCCCGGCTCTCCCCCGGCTGCTGTTGATGGTCATAAGCCATGTTATTCCTGTTATGTCTATATCGTTGTTTTGTATCCCCGGATCTTTTCCAGCGTTTTGTGTCTTCTTGCCCTTCCTGCGGCCCTTGTTATCTCGCTGTGGCGTGAATGGCTATTTGATTTTGTTGCTTTATCGTGTTCTGCCTCCGGGATCTCCCGGCGTTTTTGCCTACCTAGCGCGTTGATATCCTCGAGCTGAGATCCTTTCAGCAATTAAAATCTCCTATGCGTAAACACTTAGTATTCAAGCATTCCCACCCCACAGTCCGTCCGTGCACCTTGGTAGTTGCGCTATCGGGTTAGCTAAGCAGACACGTGCTTATCGGACGCGCGACGCCATTAACGCGTCGCCTCCTTCGATCGGACCTGGACGATCCTCACGCCCCTGTCAATCGTGGCCTGTGAATTCCAGATGATTTTATCGACCTGTATTCATCATTGCCACTCCATGATCCCCTTCCTTTGAAAATTTCCTTCCGAACTGCCTTCGGGCTGCCTAGAATCGATAGGCACGGCCGCGCATCACGCGACGAGACCCTCTCCATTCGTTTCCTACCTTTCCTTACCTTTTCCTGTCCTTTTCCTATCCGCCCAACCCAAAGATTCAAGGTGCTGTCTACATCCACAGTGCTCGATATCGCACAATTCCTGGAGCACAATTCCTGGACAGTAATATGACTCTGTCCCCTCTGCCTCATCCGCAAGCATTCCCCGCGTCCCCGTCAACAGGACCTCGCAAACGCTCTTTCCACGAAGTCGACGACGTAGCTATGGCTTCCCCGGGTGCCAAGCGTACCCTGACTGAGTTCAATGGTGAGAACCAGGAGAATCGAGACCCGTCTCTTTTGGCCAAGCCGGATGAGATCATGTCCCAATCAGATGAATCGAATGAGAAACTCCCCCCTCCTCCCACGGTGGAAATCACTGTGAAACCCTATGATGGCTCTGCCATCAACTTTGCCGATACACCCTCTGGTCAATTGGACACAGAGAAGAAATCCTCGGCCGTTGGCAATGTGCATCAGGCTGACTCTGCCGCTGCTCCTGCGGCTAAGAAGCGAAAACTGTCTCCATCTAGCAAGGAGTCAAAGCAACACGAGAAGGAAGAAAAGGAGCGCCAGAAGGCCGAGGAAAAGTTGAAGAGGGAAGAGGAGAAGGCCAGAAAGGAAGAAGAGAAACGCCTTAAGGCCGAGGAGAAGAAAAAACGCGACGCTGAACGTGAGGAGGAGAAGCGCGCCAAAGAAGAGGAGAAGCGGAAGCGTGAGACAGAACGTGAGGAGGAACGAAAGCAACGTGAAGAAAAGAAAAAGGCCAAGGAAGAAGAAAAGGCTGCCAGAGAGGAAGAGAAGCGCAAGCGAGAAGAAGAAAAGATGAAGAAGTCTAGGGTAAGTAGAATCATTCCTGCTGGTTCTATAAGCAAGGAAGCATACTGATTCGCCTAGTCGCAAATGAAATTGAACTCTTTCTTTGCGAAACCGCCAGGCTCCTCGGCACCTGCTTCGAATGGCAACCCTTTTACTTCACCGAGCAAGTCGTCAGTCATCAGTGAGACTGGCGCGGCAGATGCCCCTCACAGCGTACTATCAGACTACCGCCGAGAGTTCCCTGACTTTTTCGTCCAATCTCATACCACCTTGGCTCCTACACATCGATTCGAGCGCGACTCAGAGGCTCTTAAGCATGTCCGCCAGACCGTTGATGCGTTCCTGGCTCACCCACAAGAACCGCAACCTTTCCACCCCTCCGAAGTTTTTCATACTATCCCTTATCACCGTCGACGAGGTCTTCGAACCGCTACGGTGAAACAAATCCTCCTGCAAATGCAGGATGCCAGTGATGCCACGACCCAGCTGGGTGAGAATCACAAGTCAACGGCTGATTCCAAACCGCATGACCTTCTGCGCAGGATCCCCATGAAGTCTCTCAAGTTCAGCGAGGATGTCCGCCCGCCTTACCAGGGAACCTATACACGTGTTGTGTCTGAGGGTTCAGCCAAGAAGCTTTCTCGCAACCCTTACCATCGGGGGCTGCCGGACACCAACTACGAATATGACTCCGAGGCCGAATGGGAGGAACCTGAAGAGGGTGAGGACCTGGATTCGGAAGAAGAGGAAGAAGGGAGTGACGAGGGAGACGACGATCTTGATGGGTTCTTGGATGACGAAGACGATGCCTTCGCCGGAGGCAAGCGGCGCTTGATAGTAGGTGATCTGGAGCCGGTCTGCAGTGGAATTCAGTGGGCAGCCGACGGCGTGGATCCCGAGTTCAAGAACTACCAGATCGAGACCATCTCGGACGCGGTCAGATTCCCTATCGACCCATTCTCCACCGCATACTGGCAGAGGCCCCGAGCCACCGATCAAGGTCCGACCAAGGGGCGAGCCGTGCCGAGCCCTCTGAACATTTCTCAAACTCCCCCGTCTCTCGATGGACCGACCGTTGGCGGGGCATTGCCCCCAACTATGTCCAAGTTGAAGCGACCTTTCCCGCCCGATCAGCTGGAGGAGTTCAAGCAAGTGGTCGAAGGGAGTGACCTGAGCAAGATTGGTGTGGTTGAAATACTGAAGAAGCGGTACGTTTTGCCATGGCTCCTTTTACCCAAGCTGGAAAACCTCTGGGCTCTGCTAATCTCACCCGATGCTTTTAGATTCCCCAAGGTGTCGAAGGAGACGTTGAAGGCGACGCTTGACCAGGTCGCCGTCCGGGTTGGCAACAAAGAGGCCGACAAGAAATGGGTTTGTCGTTGATGGCTGGCAGCACACTTGCTGCATACTTGCATGGATCCAGGTGGCGTTCTCGGGGCTTGAATGATGCTTAACTATCATGTCTGTATGAGAAATTCATTGTCGGCGACTGTTCGAATAGTGTCGGGTCATGGCGTTTGAGCAATATGAGCAACATGAAGTAATCCCTCATTGTGCATACTGTATTTGCTTCGGAGTTGATCGGTCTGAATTCAATATTGAGCGGTCTTTGCGTGAGGTTGGGCGATCCACGTTTCAGGTGGGTGGAGTATATAGAGAGGGCAATTAATATCTATAGATCTCGACCTATTCCGCGTACGGGAATATCTCCCCTATTCTCCCCCGATCCCCCAACTGATGATATATTTGATATATATTATTATATGATATTCTTCTCCTTATTACACTGTAATAACCATGAATATCGCCCACCAACTCCTCCCGTCGATTGGCGCAGCCAGCAGAAGCTCCGCAGCGGCCAAGGAGGGCGACGGGCGAATCAGCGACAGATGAGCGTCGTCCACCTCACACTTGCATGCAACGATGCGCTGGCAGCATCCGAGAGGGTCTCCCTTGCGCTTCTTCTTCTTCTTCTCTCTCTTTCGCTCTCTCTGCTATCTCGTGATTGTCCCCCCATAAACACCCCCCTCGACCCACGTCTGCCATTTCGCATTTCACCCTTTCGCCTTTTTACTCTCCATCTCATCCACCCTGGACTCGATCCGTGTTTCCGACCGGGTGCTCTCCTATGAGGTCCCGATTGTCTCCCCCGCAATAGAGCCATGCGATAAGCATCCGCCCACGGCGGCCCCGGGCGATTTGCGACTGTCTACTCCGCCCGCCATGGGGGACTACGATCTGGATCGGTCGTCCTCTCTGGGGTCGGCTACTAGTATGTTTATGTTTATGTTTTTGTTTTTTGCTTTTCGCCTGCGCAAAACTCTCTCCCTGTCGATGTTTTTGATGGTTTTATGCGATCGCATTTCCTCGTCTGATCTTGCTCCTCAGCCATGCGGATCCCCGCGCTCCAGACGGATCCATGTGATCTGTCGCATCCGGCGTGCGATCCTGCCTCGGTGCCTTTACCTCCATCGCCACCGGAATCACCACCCGCGGAGCGAACCGTGGGACCAGGTGAGTTGGATGGCTCGGGCCGTTCCAGTCCCAGGTTAATGGCCACTGCATCTCCTATCTCGTCAAGCCCGACCAGAGCCTCTGCCATGTCCACGGCTCCCACGGAGGACGGTCCCCCAGTTTCTTTTGAGGATTTTGCCACTCAATATCGCCAGAACCAGCGCAAGCAGGCCCAACGAAAGCGCCTGGAGAAGCGTCTGCGTGCCACCAAAGTTTCCATCGGTGTATCGGCCCGTCTGATCCGCGTCGGGGCGACTGTGCAGCGCGGTCTCGTGGAAGCTTTGAAACATGATGACAAGGTCAATTTCGCTGCTCTCTATCACACACTCCATGATCTCCAGGAGTCCTGCGGTGCCGCCGTCCGGCGTGACGACCCACAGGACTGGGATGACGAGCGCAAACTATCCTCATCCTCGGAAGCCGAGCTGGACCGTTCCCCGGATTTCTTCCACCAGCTGAGTCCCCAGTCCCGGACGGACCTGCTGGAGATCCTACGGCTGGTCCGTTCTGATCCACAGTTCTTGGTCGATCGTTTGCGCAGCTTGTCCTCGGCCCAGTTGACCGCATTTACCTCACCCGCCACGGTTTTGGATTCGGGTGACCCTGCATTTTCTTCTTCGTCCCGGGCTCGGAACCAAGCTTTTTTAAGTCGAAACCAGGCCCAGTCTGCTTCATTTAAGGACCATGCTTATGCCTTGGAGAGAACCGATCCGCTGTCTATTCTGCTTTGTAACGTTTTCGCCGCACCTTTGGATCCCGAGACTCCGGAATCCCGCCTGCGCGTGGACGTGTGGTCCTCCGTGTGTGCTCAACTAATGTCCCACGGCAGCAGTAGATACTACCCACTCATCGGCCAAATCCTCTCCTCGTGGGCCACGGGCAGCACCTGGAAAGCCCGGCCCAAGTTTGAGCTTTACCTTATGGATATCCTGCAAACCGGTGCTTTTCTGTTGGAGCATATAGATACCCCCGCGGGTTTGGATTTTGCTTCCGATGCCTTGGATCCCTTGCGGACCGATGTTGCAGAGGAGTTCTTTGCTTCTGCCGTGGATGATCTGTTCCAGGTGCTCGACGATCCAGATGGTGGCTTTCCTCGTGCTGTCTTGCAGTTTGCTAAAGCTGTCCTGCGGAAATTGGACCAGCCAGAGGTCCGCAGCCGTTTCCTGGAGTTCTTGTTCGTTCAGTGGTTTTTCTCCAAGTTCCTCTACGGCGCCTTGACCTACCCTGAGGTATATGCCCCTTTTTCCTTTCGCTTTTGAGCTGACCGGCAAGGCTGACCATGTACTTACTGTTTTCTTTTCATGATAGACGCACGGTCTTCTACTAGACTTTCACATTCGGAAGGATGCTCGCGAGAAATTGCTCGGCCAAGTTGGGCTGCGCGCCTACTCCCAGGTCTTTGCTGTTTTGCGCTCGATGTATGTTTCGGTCCCTCGGTCTGGCTGTATCGCAAAGCGACCCAGTCCACATCGATTCTAGAATTGCTGATCATTTCCAGGCATCATTTCTCGATTCCCCGCCCGGCTATCAGGGAGCGTGTTGAAAACATGCTTTCTCAATTCCAGAGCATGACGCCTCCCGATTCATCCACTTTGGACTCTTCCCTCCCCATCCATAAACCGAGTCGGCGCAACTCTTCCTCAACTTTCCTGACATTGTCTGCTACGGACGTCCTTACCCTCCTAGACGCTCTTTTCCCACACTCTCATTCTCCTCAATTATCTCCAGCCTCGGCAGTTATCCCTACTTGGTCATCCAGCCAGGCGTCTTCCTTTAACCTCCGCTCAGAGCCGCACATTGAACCGGGTTTTCTCCGTCCCAGGCATGACACAGTCCCACGACCTGCCTCTCTCAATGGATCTTTATTCTCGATAGAAGCTCCCTCAATATCAGTCCCTGGGCAGGGACTCGGTCAAAATGCAGCTCGGATACGCTTCGAGCTGACGGACCTGGATGACCCCAACGAGCATCTGAGCTTAGAGCATCCCTCGGATGAACATTGGACAATCTTTTCTGTTGGCAAAGACGGCTATGGTCTAACCTGGAGCCTA
Source organism: Penicillium alfredii (assembly GCF_028826965.1). Classification (NCBI taxonomy): domain Eukaryota; kingdom Fungi; phylum Ascomycota; class Eurotiomycetes; order Eurotiales; family Aspergillaceae; genus Penicillium; species Penicillium alfredii. Next base: position 1,052,356 of record NW_026622701.1, on the reverse strand, counting down.
CTCCCTGACTGCAGACCGGAGATTTCCAAGTCCCTCATCGCTGAGACCGACGATGATGCTCTGTCCACGGCTCTAGGGTTGGAAGAAAACCACGAAGCTTTGCAAACAGCCATCGTGCGACTGATCAAGGAAAATCGCTTCCGTGACTCGGATGACTATGAATTCCTTCCAAATACTTCTCTGTCAACCCCTAAGTCACTGAAGCAGCGGTTCAACCAGGCCATGGCTTATTGCCATCATGATTCAGACTTTGTTGGCGCACACTACTGGTGGAATGCCTCTCGGCAGCTCCGACAGGGGATGAGTACTCATCCCTCGCGCGCTGCGGACGATTCATGGATTCTGGGCCGCATGCATGACTCTTGTGTTCGCTCATTGAGCCAGTCACGAGCTGTCATTGAGCAGTGCGAGGGTGATTTTGTGTCTCTTGACCAAAGTCTGCGTCGGCTGCAAATCCAAGTCAAGGAAATGGCGACCACCGCTGCCAAAGTCCGTGATAAGATGTGGTACATGACGGACGTCAAAAATTCCATGAAGTACGAGGAAGCCAAACACGTGGCCATGGCTCTGAAAACCATGATCTACTCTGCTCGGCTTTGCAGCCAATTTCCGGAAGAGCAGCGATCTCAAAGCAGCGCTCGATCTCTGGGGGCGTCTTTGTTCCAAAAGCCCGAACTGCAAGTCATGAATATGATCAAGGCGCCGAGCAGCCAGGGTGGACCGAACAAGCTATCCGATGAGCAGGTAGACCTGACTCGAAAGTGGCTGTCCCACAATGGAATCGAGAATTTCTGCAAAGGCGAAGAGCGAATCCACCGTTTTTGCTATGAAGTCCGCACAAGCATCAACCGACTCGTGGGTGAAACCATGGCGGAGACGCCGGTGCTGTGGGCAAGCGAACTATTCCAGAGGGAACGGGCAAGATACGAAGGTCACGGCACCCGTGGCTTTCCAGGACTCTCCATGCCTACGACCCCTCGCCCTTCAACGACCGCTAGCGAGGATCTTGTGCATTCGTCTCACATGTACGGCGCCAATCTGACTATGCCCGACCCGCTTTCTCGACTTTCTCAAGATAGTCCATCCTTGGGTCGGAAGTCTTCAATTCAGAGCCTACTCTCCGATAAATGGCGACCTCCGCGGGATCTCCCTTCCATAGATGTGTCTTCTGTCGGAGGATCCCCGGGTCGTGCTGATTCGACATCGACGGGTGATACCTGCAGCACTTTCTGGTCTGCGCCTCAACGCCATCCCATGTATGCAGGCAGTGTGTCGAGCGTTTACTCGCGACCTTCGTCAATGTTTAGCGAGACTGCTACACGCCAACCCCGTCGTACTGAACGCAAGACTCATGGCAAAACGGCATTCATGGACGGCTTGAGACAGACTCTGACTAGTCTCCTCTTGAGTGATTTGGGCTCCCCGGTCTGGAGCTGTGGCAGTGAAACAGACGCCTGGTTCACCGATGCTCTCAACCAGAGGCGAATCCGGACGCAAATGCAGAGACGCGCTGCTATCCAGAGATTCTATACCGACTATTATGAGCGGTCGAAACGTCTTGGAGAGCAGCGTGGACCTATAAGAGGTCGGCGAAGCAGGTCTCTCGATCCTCCCAGCGTGCAGGCACGCGGGTCAACGGGCACAAATGCTTCGTTCAGATCATCGCAGCCATCTTCCGATGTGGACGGCCAAGCAGCTTTCTCATACCAGGCGGTCTTCCATCGCCTGATTGAGGTGTTCTCGCGACACGGCAGCCCATTCGTCAAGTTAAATGCGTTGCGAGATCTGCGATCGCTGGTGATTGCATCGCTAAACTCGTCGCACGAGGCCGACTTCTCTGATACGGCCACGGTGATCTCAGCTGGCGAAAATGAACGAATGCGGGAAAGTCGGTCTCGACCGCGCGATCGATCTAGACAGCACAGCTTCTCAGAAACTCGTACGCCTGAGATGCCACAATTTGACGCCGGACTGCCTCCATCTTCTCCGCCGGAGTCTGTCACTTACGGCTCCAGACGATCCGACTACTCCACGCCGTCTGAAGATCAAATCGTCGGGAAATTGCGCGAGCTCATCCTCGAGGCCAATCCCAAGACCCTGTTCCGCGATCTGCAGTTCATTTCAGCCTTTGTGTCTGGGGACCAGCTGAACAAGACCGACCGCGGCACAGCCTTCCTCCAATTTGGGCTGGCCGCCCTGAGCCTCAAGGAGGAAATCTGTCACAGCATGGTCGAGATCGCCGACCGCATTGTTTCGGAAGAGCTCACGCGGCGCCACCCGCCCCCAGGATCCGAATTCTACCTGCGCCCGGCTCATGCCATTGAAGACGCCGCGGGCATGTGGATCATCACCGCAAAAGAGGGCAACGCCGTCGCCCAGCGCGAGCTGGCCATATTCTACCTGACCCATCCGGAGCTTCTTCCGCGCGTGACACTGCCTTTAACCCTCCCGCGCGATACTTTCAAGGCGGAGATGATGTACCGTCGTGGTAAGGACTCCAAATCCGACCCACAGAGCATGTGTCTGGCGCTGCACTGGATGCAGCTGTCGGCCAGTGGTGGTGACATGCTTGCGCGCAATCGACTACGTGAGCGGGAGGAGTTTGATTCCATTGCATAAGCTGGTCTTGGTTTTATTTTATTTTCCTTTCTTTTCGTTCATTTCCTTTTTCCCCCTTTCTCCCTTTTTCTTCCTTCGTTGCCTGATATATACCCTTGGGGGGCTTGCTCTGCGAATCATTTTCGCTGGCGTCAATTGAGATTTTTTTCTGTTGCATAAGTACCGGATTTTCTCTGCCATTTCCTGGCCTTCCTTTCCTCCCTACTGTTCCCGTGCTTAGTTCTTGGTGCATTCTTGCTGGATAGAATTGAGTACTTTAAGCACTTTCCCCCCGGCCTGGATGTGATAGTTATACAGAACGGTGGTCTGCTTTCTCCCCCAAGTCGCCCCCACCTTAGGGCACGGCTACCCAAGTAGTATTTATGGCCCCTTGGAGCTTGACTCGTGAGCTGCATTGCTCCTCTCTTGGTATGGGTATCACTGACTCTTCCAAGGTTACGTGTATACTTGTCTCTGTCCTGATTATGTACCGACTGCCACGATCTTGTCTAGTTATTCTGTATGTCTCTGGTCTCGGGGGTTTTGAATCTTGTATCATAGTTCTTACCAGCCCATTCTTTCCTTCTCTGGTGTATCACTTTTCCTGGGAAGGTCGCACAAGTTCAATAAAATGATGGCTTTCATCTTCTTACTCAGCCCGAGATCTCCATTCAAGACCATCCTACACACAAGGCTTCTCACAAGGCTCCTCTCTAATGCCCGATCCTGTTCTTTAAGTTTCATAACAAGGCTGTGCGTAGTAGCTACCCCTAGTAGTCGGATTCACACCAACATCTACGCACCTTTTGTCTGTATAGCTGGATGATGGTCTGACTCGATGTGGGGGGTGAGTTAGGCCACTATGATCTAACCCCTCCGCCTGAACCTTGATTCATTCATCTTCGCTCCTGGGGGCTCTATAGTAAGAGGATAATGATAATAATAATTTTCGATCCACTTCCCTTCTCTCTCGATGTGCCAAATCTTCCACATACCACGTTTGGGAACCATTGACACTATCCATAGTGTCTCCAAGCCCGATGCTTGCAAGTCCCAAAGCAAAGTATATTGTTACCTGTGGATAATGGCGTTCCCATCTCAGTTGGGTCTGCTTGCTGGCCATGTTTCTTGGATTCATTCAAGGGCACAGTCTTCTCAAACAGGACCAGAGCAAGTATGCCATGAACCAATGGGGCATTACATGGGACCCAAGCTGCCGAGATCTCAACCCGACGAACAAGAAGGAGACAAAACAAGATTTCGTCAAGCGAGCATGGGCTGGCGCGATGGAGCTGAGTAATTCGGGCTGAAAACGCTTTCAAAAGACATCTGCCAGGTTGGAGAAAGGGCCGCTGTCACCGAAGGCTCAGGAGGAAATCAACAAGGAGGACCCGGCGTATGTGAATCTCTCTTTCTCCCGGTTCTCCATACTTGTTCCCTCGAGGCTATCTCATTAATGACGACTCTTGCTGAGCAGGTATGTCCAATTCTTCGCACTTGACTGGTCCAAAGAAGGCGTGGGACGCATTCAATCTGTGTTGAAGCATTTAGCTCTCCGAGCCAATGCAGACCCAGGAACCAAGCGCCGCCCTTCAGAACTCAGAAGCACCATCGACATCAATTGCAAAGACAAGTGGATGGAAGATGACAAGGATGAATGTCACAAAACTTTGGCTTTCCTCGAGAACCAGACGGACCCGGACGATGATACGGAGTGGGCCAATTCAATCTTGAATTTCTGTCCCGACATTTGGTCGCTCCCTCGATACGATCGGCTCAAAACCGCGGCGCAAGTGAACGAAGCTTATGAACAGGGCGTGTCAGCAGCCGACTATATGCTCGTCCGGCGGAACATGTACCAGGATCCATCTTGGTATGGTACAGATGGTAGGTGCTCGCTTCGCTTCGCTTCACTCCCCCGGTTCTCCAGAACTAGATCAAAAGCACATTTCTTCTTCTTCTCCTTCTTCTTCTGCTTTTTTTCTGAATAATCTCAATAGCCACTACGGTTGCTCCTGAGTCGACTCATGTCTTCTGGATTGGTTCCACAAACGAAGAAAACGAACGAGATATCTGTTACGACGTCGATGAAATACGTGGACTGCAGAAATGTGCAGAAATGGCCTGGCGCAAAGGCCACCCGATTCCCGATAACCATCGGGTTACATGGAACGCCCCTTCCTATCAGAACTATCTGGAATATGGCCGCTTTGTGGAGCTGATGGAGAAAGATCTCTGGCCTAAGAAACTCAAGCCTGTGATGTTGCCGGTTCGTTACCGACAGCAAGGTTGTTGCGGATGAGATTTATGATGTATACCGTCTCTGAAGTGACAGGCTAATTCAATTTATGCTACTCAAAAAAAAAAAAAAAAAAAAATAAAGAATTGAGAGCATTCTGAATCCTAATACGCAGGGCATACTTCCACCATTGTGTTGATTGAGTATCATTCGATTCTCGTCTCGGTCGACGATATCAGCCTCATATTCGGTGTCATCAACCAATAAATCACACCTCACCCTCCCTCTCTAACACCTGATCCGATTCGAAGCGAAGCCCAGCATTCTTCCGCAGCACGCCATACATGGATGAGGAATCCGAAGCCCGGTGGTTGACTTCGCTATACTTGTGCGCTTCGTCGAGGTGCTTCGAGACCACCTCAGCAACTGGCAATGCTGTCCCCGCCGCCCTAGCGCAGCTGATTCCCATGTTCACATCTTTCTGTGCAAGTTGAAGGTCGGACCATGGCCGTTCCCCCCTCTTTGGGAGGTAGAATCCTCCCGTCATGCGCTTGGACATTGCCAAGGGCAGCGGGCCATACTGCTCCTTAAGCAAGGACTCCATGGACTCGCTGCCGATGCCGGTCTTTTCTGCAAAGACCTGTGCCTCGGCCACAAGCTCCATCATGCCGGCAGTCAAGAAGTTCCTAAAGATACGTCCGATCAGTGGGAATCATCTAAAGAGAATCAGAAGAAAAAGGAAGAAAAAGAAAGACAGGGAAAGATCCAAACAATACCCTGCAGTCTTCAGCATTGTCGCTTGTCCAACATCGTCTCTTAAGCGGAGCACTTTTCGGGCCATAACGCCCACCAAGAAGGGTTGGATAGTCTCTACATGCTCCTCCTCGCCCGCGACAACAAACAACAGCTCCCCCTTTTCCGCCACGGGACTGGCTCCGAACACGGGTGCAGCTACAAAGCTGACATCCTCTTCCTTGAGGGTTCGCTGTGCCCAACGAGACGTGTCCGGGTGGACAGTAGAGGTGTCGACAATGATTTTCTGGCCGAGGTTATTGGCCGTGACAGCACCCAGGATGGATGTGATAATGGCTGTGAGCGCCTCATCGTCGCTAACTGAGATAAAACAGATATCAGAGTGAGAGATCACATCTTCAACGCTGGTTTTCTGCTCGCCGCCAATCTTGCCCAGTGCCAGTCCGCGCGCCAGGGTGCGGTTGTAGAAGCGCAGAGATGGGGCGCCGCTGCGATGCAAATGCTTTTGGAGGTTCAGGGCCATGGCCTGCCCCATTGAGCCGAGTCCTATGAATGGTCAGCTGATGTCCACTTCTCAGTCGGGGTTATGATGATTGCGATGTTACCTATCCAGCCTACTCTTGAGTGGCTCTCACTCGCCTCGCCATGCGGTTGTTCCGGGCTCTGAGAGGCCATGATCAAGAGTTGGAATGATCGTGTTGAATATGCGGTGCTGGTTTGAGGATGGCAAGGTGAAAGTGAGGGAGATTTGAGGGGCAGGGCTAAATTGACTCATGTCAAATATGCTGCTAGCGTATACTTGCTAGCGCGCTGATTGGGTTGACTCGGAAATTTACCACTAGGCCACGAAAAGCTAGGGATCCTTCCCTCTGGTTCGTGTGATTTCTGGTTCATTAGATCTTACTTTCGGTCTTCCCGTTGTGTTCCTCTTTTTTGCGTGTATATTCAACCTTGTTGTGGAGAACTATACCCAAGTTCTTTGGTCGGTTTTAGTCGTTTAGCCTGACAGTCTTAACGTTATATTAAAATCCCCGTCGAAACCTCCATATTTATTTGTATATTCACTACATTTTCCAAATCACGGGCTTGGTGAGGTTGCTGTGGCTGTTGCTACCTGAAGGTCAACTGTGACGATCGGACCGACGTCATCGCGCTGCCCCACCAACGTCTCCCTCACTCGGCTGACTTGGCCGTGTGCTCTCTCCTTTCCGACTCTTCTGCGTTTCCTCTCTCTCTATTAGTCCAGTTCTCTGTCTCTTTCTCTGCCCATTTTCTCTGACCTTGCCATACTCATCCGGCGTGACCCAGCCTCTGCGTACCGACTGCAACGAACCAGTTCCGACCCTGATCAGAAATAAAGACCTCTTGATCTCCCCTCGAGACTGGAATTCTCGTGTCTCTGCGTCCATTTGAAAATTGGGCGGTACATTTTTCCTTTTAACCGATCTCATCCACGATGACGACCGCACCGCATATACCAGCCAAGGCGCACAGCACCGAGGATGTGCACCAGCGGCCAAAAGGTGAGTTGGCACCCTCGGGATGGCCTCCAGCAGGATGTGAAATTCAGGCTTTAACTCGGCGAGACTGTAGGCATCTTGAAGAACTCTTATTCTTTCCAGGCGACAGCCCCCGCCGTGCCAGCGACCACGCCACCCTCGGTGCCAACCAAAACGGAGCCTGAAGAAACCAAAGACCTAACGCTTCAAAACACTCTGCAGAATGCAGGTCGGCGTCGTTCCTCGTCCACCACACACCCTGGCTCCTCGTCTCGCAGACAGTCGCTCGTCAGCGCCCACGACGACAACTCACCCCGCCTCAAGTGGGACGAGGCCAATCTGTATCTGACGGAGCAGGAACGAACGGCCAAGATGAAGATCGACGAGCCCAAGACCCCGTACGCCCCGCACTACGACCCTGCCGAGGACGAGGAAGAGCTCCGGCTTGAAGAAGCCCAGGAGAGCCTGATCGATGCCCAGGACGTTGTGGTGGACGAGCTCGACAAGACCACCAAGGGTGGCCACCACAAGAAGGGCGTCTCAGAGGACGACATCCCTGATCTCGAGCTGGGCGAGGCTGAGGAGTCTTTGCCTGCTGGGTCTGATGCTGCGTCGGATCCTCGCATTTTCCGCGACCGCAGCTTGAGCACCGACTCGCACAGGGGCGAGAAGCATGTCCATGTTGGCACAGACGCAGCTAACGGTGATGCAGCGTCCAGTGGTGATCATCTGTTGACTACCGAGGAGGCCCAGGCAAAACACCGCCAGTTTGAGCAACAGCGGAAGAGGCACTACGAGATGAGAAACATCAAGGAGCTGCTTGCGTAAGTTGACACGTAGTCTCTGCTTATCGCACTTCTAATTTTTTTTTTAATATACTACAGCCACCCAGAGCAGTTGGATGAAATGGAAGAAGAAGAAGATGCCGAGCCTGGTCCTCCGCCTACGGTCCCTCAGATTCCTGAACGGTTCCGCAATGGTGGCCGATAGGTACCCAGCCTGAAATCTGGGATTGACGCCTGTCTGTACCATCTTGCTTTCCTGGTGTTCTTCTCCGTCTTTCCTTGAGATGCTCGAGACTGCTTCTCCTTCGCTGTTTTGGTTCGCATCATTTCCACTCCCTTTCATGTGTTCTGTGTATATTCCCCAGCGACTTGTCATTCCCAAGCTCTCCCTTCTGCCTCGTTTTGCTTCATCTGGGTTGTCTTTTGGTGGAGACCTGTGCTCCCCTCCAGATTGGGGTTTCTTTGCTGTCTTCACTTTGGAATTGCGCGAGATCAACGATATACATTATTGGGCCTTGGCCGAGGTTCCATCCTTTGTGCACATTTTGATTTCTTGTCCACCTCCCTTTCCCCGTGGGCCCAGAGGCTCTGTCCTGGTTTTTAGACTTGTCCAGTGGCAATCCAGTTGATATTTGTAAGACATTGAAGCATAAGTGACCCACATCTTCAATGATCTGCTTGCTATGCAATAAGGAATAAGGTAGACACGAATAGGCTCGGTGATCTCGGTGTCTCCCGAAGTGGAAGAAAAGCTAATAAACAGAATCCTCTCTCCTGCTTCACACACATCTGATGAAATATATAGTAGCGTGTACCTCTTGAAGCCTTTGTTCTAGAGAATCAAATAATCAGCGCAATATCTTCATTGCCTCGGATGCCCTAGAACCCTTCGACATCATATATACCTAGAATTTCCCCTTTCAGCAACGAAAGTCAGCCTGTAGAGTTGTTGACTCGAATATCATGTATCATTGTGTCGCTCCGTATTCCAGGGTTCCGATATCGGCCTGGATATCACGCCCCTCGACCATGCCCTAATTGATCTTACTTGTAGTCTTTCTAGGATTCCTATATACTATGAAACCGATATTTCTGCCACTTTCGAGTGCTATCAGACTAACATCGATTTCTCTCATCTAATAATCCCAATGCCCATGTCCCACTCGTAGATGATAATGCAAAAGATATGAGCTCGGGAGTACGGCAGCGATTGCGGTAGCGATCGCTGCAATAACCGCAGGAATGGCTATGCTAAGGATAGCAAGTGTTTCCCTAACCAATACGATGTCTATAGACATTCTGCGCCGCTACTAGCGATGGTAGGCCAAATATCATCTGCAGATTGATTTTCTCTTTTCTTTCCGAGCTGCAGGAAATGAAATCATTCCTTACAAACGTGTAGGTTAGAAAGAAAAGGAGAGACCAAAAAACAAATATCAATAACTCCAGTTCAGATCAATTCAAGGTGGTTGTTGCCGCAGTTTTGAAGGAGGAACATAGCAACTAGACCCAGAAATTAAAGATCGTTCGCTTGCTAGTGGCGGCCGATCAGAAGCATGGGCCACTTTCCCGCGCCGTCTGGCATTTCCATGGATCTGGAAGTATGGCCCGTGCCATTGAATAGATCATCTGTGGCCAGGCACCGCACCAAGACCCGGTCTCTGGGGCAGAGGAGGAGGGAGTTTCCAAGGCCGCGATAGGCCGCGATCATCTGGGTGGTTGCAATGAGTCGCGATGAGTCGCTTAGTCGTCGCTGTGAGTCGCCCTAGGCTCCGTATGACGGGTGGGGACCGATTGATAAGTGGGCCAACCCCTGCTTTCTTTCTTTCTTCAACCATCTCCTGATCTCTCCCACCTTTGCATTCGTTTCATTCGTTTCTCAATTTCTTCCCATCACAATTGTCTGTTGCATCTTCCAGCGCTATGGCTGATCAGAAGCCTGTTGAAGACCCTGCCCCCGTGTCTGCGCCGGAGAAGCGGGAGGAACCCGTGTCGGCTGCTGGAACTGACAATGCCGCCATCAAGGCCGCGTCCGCCACCGGTTCCGTCGTGAAGGAAGATGCGCTGGCCACTGAGACCGCAGCCAAGGATGCCGCCGCTCTGGAGTCCGCCCCCAAGCCGGATGAGTCCAAGTCTGATGAGCCATCCTACCTTGCCAACAACCCGGCTCTGAAGAAGTTCTTTGGAAGTCTCCCTGGCCTTGTTACCAGCACCGGTCATGCCGAAATGTGGGGTGTGCCCCTCAAGGACAGCAACGACATTCCCACTGTCAATGTGTTGATCAAGTTCCTGCGTGCCAATGAAGGCAATGTCCAGGCGGCCGAGGACCAGCTTTGCAAGGCTCTCGAGTGGCGCAAGGAAATCAACCCGCTGGCGCTCGTCGAGTCCGGTCAGTTCAGCGCTCGCAAGTTCGCCGGTCTGGGATACCTGACCACCTATGAGGACGAGGGTCGTCTGGAGGTGTTTACCTGGAACATCTATGGCGCCGTCAAGGATGTGAAGTTGACGTTCACCGACACGGACGAGTAAGCAGATCACCACCCCGCCTCTGAGCCCTAACCCCGATCATCGGAGCTGACAATTGCTTTTCACTGTGCAGATTCGTCAAGTGGCGTGCCACGCTGATGGAGTTGGCCGTCCAGGAGCTGAAGATGAAGGACACAACCGAGGTCATCCCCTACGACGGCGAGGACCCCTACCAGATGGTCCAAGTGCACGACTACCTCAACGTCAAGTTCTTCAGCGTCGATGCCGTCGTGCGCACCGCGACCCAGAAGACCATCGAGGTCTTCGCCACCGCCTACCCCGAGCTTCTTCGCGAGAAGTTCTTCGTCAACGTCCCCGCCGTCATGGGGTGGATGTATGCGGCCGTCAAGGTCTTCGTGTCCAAGAAGACCACCCGCAAGTTCCACCCCATCTCATATGGGACCAATCTGGCGCGTGAGTTCCCGGCGGCTGTGGCAGACAAGCTGCCCAAGGCGTATGGTGGAAAGGGACCTGAGCTGGACGTGGCCGGTCGGATCGTGCCCCTGGTGGAGGATGCTGGGAAAGAGGACTTGAAGTAGGAAGCTCATGTGGCTGGCGTGCTGATTCTCTCTACTGTGATACCCAAAGTGATCAAAGAAACTCTCTGCTCTACTTCTCTTTGTCTCCACGCTCTGGGAAGCTTCCCCAAACATGCGCCGGAGCATTAGCCTTAGGATACTAATTTTAGTCCATTTGAGAGTGGACCGATTTCCCGTAAACTTGAATTCTCTGGATTTCACGTCACTTCCTGTCATTCCCACGTTACTTTCCTCTTATTTTCCCATGGCCTATCTTGCTCAAGGATCTTGTGCAAGCAAAGAAGTGTCTCCCGAGGCCCGCGTGCTCCAGTGGTGTGGTGGGGTGGGCAGCTGCTACGGGGGACTACAGCACCAGCTACGCAACTCCAGCACTTTCTTATCGGCCAAGCTCTCTCTTCCTCGTCGCTTCGCCGACGTTGGATGAATTGGCCGTCAATTACCTATTCATTCTACCCCAGCTTGCTTTCGACTCAATCTGTCATCTTTTCTGAGTCGCTCCTCAGCATGCGACTCGCAATCCTCTAACTCGGCCCTTGAAAATCGCACGTTATTCATCCGACCCTACTCGATAGGCCTGGTCGTCTACTGGCATCCTCTTTGAATCGCCTGCCTTCCTTTCTACCATCACTCTCGCCATCATGTCCGTCTGGAACCCGGACAATATTCGCGATGTCGCCGAATCTGTCGGCATGGTCAACCTCAGCCACGATGTGACCGAGAATCTCGCTCGCGACGTTGAATACCGGGTGGCGCAGGTGCTGGAAGAAGCTCTCAAGTGCATGCGCCATGGAAAGCGCACGCTGCTCACCACCCAAGACATCAGCCTTGCTTTGCGGAACCTGGACGTGGAACCGCTGTATGGCTACGAGTCTGTCCGCCCGTTGAGATTCGGTGAAGCGTCCCTGGGACCCGGGCAGCCGTTGTTTTACGTTGAGGATGAGGAGGTGGATTTCGAGAAGCTCATCAACGCGCCTTTGCCCAAAGTCCCTCGAGAAGTTTCCTTTACCGGTGAGTGGATTAACATCATGGGGCTGGTATCGCGCTCTGCTAATACTCCCGCGCAGCCCACTGGTTGGCCGTCGAAGGCGTGCAACCGTCGATCCCTCAGAACCCTACCGCCGCAGACTCTCGCAACCTCGAATTGGTATCCAAGGGCCCGAACGCAAACTCCACTCTGGCCGCCATGAGCGGCACTGGCGACGTGGCTGTCAAGCCGTTGGTGAAACACGTGCTGTCGAAGGAGCTGCAATTATATTTCGAGAAAGTTTGCAGTGCATTCTTGGATGAAACCAGTGAGGATTATCGAACCTCTGGGTATTCCAGTCTGCGCGAGGACCCGGGCCTGCACCAGCTAGTGCCGTACTTTGTGCAATTCATCTCGGAGAAGGTCACCCACAGCCTCAAAAATATCTTCGTTCTCACCCAGGTCATGCACATGGCCGAAGCCTTGGTCCAAAATTCGACCCTTTACGTGGATCCTTACGTGAGTTAAGATCGTGCTCCTTTGCCTACCCGATATTGAAATCTGACCACCCCCAGGTTGCATCCCTTGTTCCCTCCATCTTGACGTGTCTGATCGGTCGACAACTTGGTGGAACTGCGGATTCGGCTGAACAATTTGCCCTGCGCGATTTGGCGGCCTCATTGCTGGGTATGATCGCGAAGAAATATTCTCATTCGTCCCACATGCTCAAGCCCCGTCTTGCGCGCTCGTGCCTGAAGAGCTTCCTGGACCCATCCAAGCCATTCGGTGCTCACTACGGGGCTGTCATCGGGTTGCAAGCCGTGGGTGGTGCCGAGGTGGTGCGTGTGCTTGTGCTTCCTAATTTGGGCGAGTACTCCAAGCTGCTCAGTGACGGTCTCGAGGATGCCGCTCGTCGTCCTGCTGCAGAGCGCGTGCTGAATGCCCTCGTGGCTGTACTTGCCTCCCTTCGTGATGGCCACCCATCTTTGACCAATGGCCACCCTGCCGTTGTGACAGATGATCTGCGTTCGCGCTTGAGCGAGAAAGTGGGTGATCTCATTGCGGCCCGAATTGCTGATACGAGTGAGGTGCAGCTGGCCCATGCTATCCTCGAGGGATAAGCCTATTTCTCCTCTTATACCTGGCTTGTGCATATGGTCAACTGGCCGAGGGTGTGGTCTCTCGTGTACTTTCGGTCGCCCAATGTGGCATGGCGTTCGGACTCGGGCGTTAGGACTGTCGGGGTTTCTTGAGCCTGGGTTGCTTTTTTTTCCCCTTTCTGTATTTTCTACTTCTATCAGCCATGCATCATTCTTCTATATCCATGGATCTGTCCATTGCCTCGAACATAGAAATGCTCACCTCAGCAACTGTCAAGTCGGAACCGTCGAAGGTTTGGAACATTCTTGGAACCATGTAGTTCTGCCATGTCTCACCGCTCATGTGCAAGATTTCGGTGGGTGCCATTCTTTTCCTTCCTCAGTCAATCTCGTCCCGAGACGATCTGCATAGTGCAGTGGTGATTGACTAAACAATTCGGGTGTGGCACCTCACAACTCTGTCTATAGCTTGTTATTTGCTGGTTGTTGACGCACAATTTGACGATCTTGTGCCCTTATGTCAATCAGATTTTGAACCATTGCGCCCCACGACACCGCGGGCCCACAGACAAAATCACTCATTACCAACCATCCTGCATCTGCCCCAGCCAACCTTGTGCAGCTGTTGTTCCCCCTCTGTTTCAAGGTCATAAAAAGGCCAGAAATTGTCCCACATTCCTCTTAGTCTTCTTTTTTTTTTTCTTCCTTCACAATCCATTGAGAGATCTCTTTTTTTGCTCTCTGCTGCCTGCCCGGAGCATTCAATTTGATCTCGGGCACCTATTGGGCTACTGGCAAGAACGTCTGACCGACATTCTTTTTGCTTGTTTCCCTCCCTGCTGATGTTCACGATTGTAGCCGTGCGCTACATTGTGCTGCTTTGAGCTCAATTCTTTTCCTGCCTTCCATGAACCCAAAGGATCTGCTGCGATTCCTGTCTAAGCCAGCAAAGTATGTGTGAAATTTTTTTCTCCTGTCAGAACTTTCCCATTTCTACCCCTCATTGCTTTCCCACTTTTGCTTATATGGGTTGTTTTTCCATTCTGGAACTATCGGCCCACAACGCTATTGTGGACACTTCAATTGCAATTGTGTGCTGCGATGTGTTGTCCCGCCATGTCACCCCCCCAGACTCCCTTGCTTACTTTTTTCTTGCCTTCAGGCCCCGATAACACGACTCGCCCCTGTCGTCACCATTCTCAATCCTCCACACTCTTGAAAAAAAAAAAAAAACTCTCGTCCGCTAGACCCGATACTTTGACCGGTATCGGTATCTTCCAGCACGAGGGTACCATACAGATAGCCACCATTCCTTCGAGCATCTTTTTCCTCTCCTTCGCCTTTCGCCCTCCCTAGCGACCCTTCAGGTCTCTCCAGTTTCTTTCCATCTGCCTGGCCTGCCAGCCAGTTTCTTCCTTGTCCAAGGGCCTTCTCTTCTCAGACGGACACCGCCCCCTTGTTCGTCTGGGTAAGTAGACAGTGCTTCTACAGCCTTTGTTTCTTTTCGTCGATCGGTCCCTAGGGCATTTCGACGTCACTGCTTCTCTTTGATTTTCCATTTCCAGCATCGCTGTACGCGCAGATACGTCAGCCCCGGCTGCATCAATCAGCAGATATGGTTCATGTCAACATTCCGAAAAACTACACTGCCTCGCCGTCCTCTTTGGCGGGCACGCCTTCTCTGACCATCAACCATGAAGCTGCTCAGGACCTTGACTCGACCAATGCCTTCGAAGGTTTGTCAATCCCTTCTAACAGAACAACTTGCACAATACTAACTGTTTGGGGCAGGTCCCGAGAAGCTTTTGGAAGTGTGGTTTGCACCCTCTTCTACCGAACTAGGCGCCGCCGGCCCCGAGGGCCTCAAGAAGGTGCCGTGCGAGATCTGGAAGGATATGCTGGATTTGGTCAACTGCCAGGTCCTGTCAATTGTCTCGTCGGAGGATGTGGATGCCTATCTCCTGTCGGAATCTAGCATGTTCGTCTGGCCGCACAAGCTGATCCTCAAGACTTGCGGAACTACAACCTTGCTGTCGGGTCTGCCACGTATCTTGGAAATTGCCACCTTGTTCGCAGGGTTCCCTCGGGCTACGGCCCCGCCCTCCCGTGGAATTGCGGTGGCTGCGGCTCCTTATCGGGTCTTCTACAGCCGCAAGAACTTCCTGTTCCCTGACCGCCAGCACGGTCCTCACCGCAGCTGGCGCGATGAGGTCCAGTCCATGGACCGACTGTTCGTCAACGGAAGCGCCTACATGATTGGCAAAATGAATGGCGAGCATTGGTATCTGTACCTCACCGAGCCTCACACGTTGCTTACGCCACCGGCCAGCCCCAAGGATGAAGTCAATTTCGCTGAGACCGAAACCAAGGTTCTCAACTTCCCAAAGGAGGTTCCGGGCGTGGACTGTGATGAGTATGACGAGACTCTTGAGGTCCTGATGACTGACCTGGAAGAGGAGAATGCGAAGCAGTTCTATCTGGAAAATGCCACCACCGTCGCCGAGAAACGCTATCTCAACTACGACAAGGATGAAGGTGTTGAGCACGTGGATGTGTTCAGTAACACGTCGGATCTTGAGGACTCGGACGGAGGACGCATCTTGCCACCAGAGCTGACCACCGAGGGTCACGCTCTCGGTACTGTGGTCTCTGAATCGTGTGGCCTCTCCGATGTGTACCCCAAGAGCAAGTTCCCGGATGCCCGCATTGACGCGTACCTTTTCACACCCTGCGGCTTCTCTGCCAACGGTGTTGTGCCTGCTCCGGACAGTAAGGCTCCGACTCATTACTTCACCGTGCACGTCACGCCGGAGCCACAGTGCTCGTACGCATCTTTCGAGACCAATGTTCCGCACTCGCAGAATGGCCAAACCACCGCCGACATTATCAAGCAGGCTGTTGAAATTTTCAAGCCCGGTCGCTTCAGCGTCACTCTGTTCGAGACTAAACCTGCGGTCGACGAGGTCGAAAATGAGGCGCATGCGCACAATCAGTCTCTCCGCCGCAGTCCCAAAATGGAGCATGTCGATGGCTACCGTCGCGTCGACCGCATCGTTCATGATTTGAATGGTTACGATCTTGTGTTCCGCTACTACGAGCGCAACGACTGGAAAGGGGGGCACCGCGGATCGGAGAGAAGTTCTAATGCGACTCAGAGTTCTCCGTCGACTTGGAGCTTCTTTCTCGTTCCCGACCTTTCCAGTTGCTCGGCTGCCGTATCTTTTTTCTTCTCTCAACCTATTATTTTTGCACATTGATATCATGTTTCTTTTTTCGGGCTTCTATGTCAATTGTTACTTCTGTTCCTGTTCCATAGTACACAGCATCGCATGCTTACGCTCTGAGCGCCTCGTTTCTTGTCTGTCAAAAATTCAGCTGAACAAGTTCAGCCATGTTCATTTCGGGATTTTATTTTTGTGAACTGTGGATTTTACACTTGTTTCTCTCCAATGGGTCCTTGATCTTTTTGGTCAAGTCAACACATTATGCGCTTTCGCGTATTTCGGGGAACGTAACCGAGAATTCCTTATTTCATGCTGTAGTTTGGCATTCATATTCATTTCATTTACTTTGGGCTTAGTGGCTGTCTGTCTAGAAGGCCATATTGATGTTTGCCGGGTGTGGTAGGCGGTCAGATCTGCCCTTATCGCGGTCTGGCAGCTCCGACTGAGCGAGTGCGCGCAGCGACTGCTTTTTCCATTCTCATACACGGGCGACATCGGGATCTATCATCTTCTGGCATCTGCCTCTATGGATTAATCTCATTTTGAACACCCTTTTGGTCTCACTGTCTAGCTTTGAGGTCGCAAAAGCCACAGTGGGTAAACCTCACCAAGATCTTCATTGCAAGTCATATCGCGACGAAACCGATCTGCTCTTCTTTCTTTCGACATCCCCCAGACCAACCTTGCATCGAGGTCTGGAGCAACCTCAAGGAACCAAGAATCTAAACCTCGAAGCTTCCGCAATCACCAACCCAAAATGTCATCACCACCGCCATACACCCCGACCAACCCTCTCAAACGGCCCTCCATCTCCTCTTCCGCCTCGCAACCACTCGGCAAGAAGCCGCGCATGCACCCTCTCCGCCAGACCTCATTCCCGACTTCTCTCGACACCGCCGACCGCAGTTTCGGGCCTACCAGCGATGCCGGAAGCGTGACGGGCAGCTTGACAGGCAGTCTGGGCGGAGCGAGCGCCGACGGAGTTTTTGCGGGAGCGGCGCGCGGGAAGAAGCGTGGACGGAAAAGCAAGGCCGAGAAGGAGCGCGAGCGGGAACGTGAGGATGCGCTCAGCTCTCGAGCAGGCGATGGCACACGGATGGGGTCGGCTGATGTCGATGGCTCGGTCAGAGGCGGTGCAGGCGGGGGCGGAGGTGCTGACGATGCGGATGACGACGAGGACGACGATGAAGGAGAGCTGCTCGGCAGGGAAGAAGGGACCACCGATACGGAGGCCGAGAAGAAGAATTTGGCGTATGTGAATGCTGATCTGCTGGATGTTACTTGGGTCGCTAATGTCTTTTTTTAGGATCCTGGTCGATGCTTTCAACCCCGTGCAGTCCGAGCGCTATGATCTGTTCAAGCGGGCTAAGCTGCGCAAGGAATCGCTGCGCCGCATTGTGAACCATGCCCTGTCGCAATCTGTGCCCGCTAGCGTGGTTACGACGGTCAACGGGTTTACGAAGGTCTTCGCTGGTGAGATGATCGAGAAGGCGCGTACCGTCCAAATTGAATGGGCCGATGCTCACGATCAAGCTGCGCGTACCGCCTTCGACGCCGAAGAGGCTGCGGCCGACTCCGCCCATGCCCGCGCTTGCGCTAATGCCCACACGCCTGCTCCGGCCGCCAACTCGACGACCTCGACACCGACGCCTGCGTCGACTCCCGGTCCAGGATCTCGACCGGGTTCACTCAGCAACGGTGTCAAGAAAGAGCCCGACACCGACCACACAGCCTCGTCCTCGATCCCACCCCACAAGGCGAACTCGACCACTGCCTCTCCTCACCTTTCTCCCGCCCCCGCGAACAACACCACTTCTTCTCCAACCTCGCAAAAAATAAACGGCTCATTTTCAGGGTCTATACCCCCGCGACCCAAGCGCCAGTTCCGTCCTCCACCCAATCCCCACCGCGGCCAGCTTCAGCCCGCGCACCTGCGTGAGGCGCTGCGACGATCGAAGCGGGATGGCGAAGGCGGTGGTGTCGGCTTCTCGGGCATGAGTATGGAGAATCTCGGGGTGAGGGGCTCTGTTACCTGGAACTCGGGGAGTGTTGGTGGGCGGAGAATATTTCGCTGATTCCAGGCTGTTTCTTGGGATAAATTGCATGGCGTCGTTTGGTTGGGTTTATTCTCGTTTTTATTCTCTTCCTTCTTATTAAGGGTTCTGTGATCATGTCGATTGAATCGGCTTTGGGTGGCTACATTTCTGGGCCTTTACTGTGGATAGTCTTCTTGGTGTACGTGTACAACATACATGGCGTTTTTTTTTTTTTTTTTACCCTACTTTGACTACTCCACAGCTCGCGATTCTGGTATACAAGGCTATTCCCCATATGCATTTTTATGAACCCATATTACTTACTCTAATAGCCCCCTCGAGAGCCACCCTCCACGGTCTGTCCACTGGCCGTCTTCAATTCACTCAGCATACCAGTCCTCAGCACGCCCACATCTGTGTTGACCGAGATCATATCGAAGCCCTGCTCAGCACGGGTACGAGCATCCACGCCATCGGTGCCTAATCGGCGGGGTCAGTGAAAACACTCGAATGGGAAAGTAATAAAAAGAGAAGAGAGGGAAAGAGAGAAAGAAAGAACATACAAAAAATAGCAGCCTTCTTCCCCGCCGCCCTCGCCGCAGCCAAAATCCGCTTAATGGCCGCCTCATGCTCGTCACCACCTCGCTGAACACCCATGGACTTGGACAGGTCGAACGGCCCGATAAAGAGCACGTCGATGCCGTCGACGGCGGCGATCTTCTCCACGTTGTCGACGCCGGCCCGCGACTCGATCTGCACGACCACGGCCACGCCCGTCTGCGCGCCTTCGTCGTAGTCGCTGCCCGGCGCGACGCCGGGGAAGGCGTGCGGGGCGAACATTGGGCCGTAGCCGCGGGTGCCGCGGGGTGGGTATTTGGTGTATTTGACGATGTTGGCGGCGTCGATCTAGATGTCCCATTGGTGAGTCAATAGTCCTGCTATGGTGTAGGATTCCTTTCTCTTCTCTTCTCCTTCTTCTTCTCTTCTCCTTACCTCTGAATGACACATGGGCGTCACGATCCCGTGAGCACCAGCATCGAGCGCCCGCTTGATCATCCACTCCTCTGCGCAGGGGACTCGGACAATGGGACTTGCGCCTTCGGAGGCAATGGCGTTGGAGAGCTATTCCCCAGTTAATGCAATGAGTATGTGATAGGAGGAAAAGTGAGGCTGGAAGACACACGTCATAGTAATCGCGATCCGTGATCAACCCATGCTCCGCATCCACCAGAACCCAGCTATACTTGGCCGGGGAGTCGGGGCTCCCGTGGAGAATGGTCTTGGCGACAGCGGTACTGGGGAGGCTGTACAGAGGAAAAACCATTGTTAATGATTGCAGGATTGCGAGATTGCTCGCGTGCGCCAAAGTATCCATGGAAGTAAGTGGTGCTGGACATACGTGAGCCAGAACCCGAATGCCGTTGAGGGACCCTGCAGACTGGCGTTGATGGGAGTGTTGAGGGGCATTTTGTGACCTTCCTGCAAATATTTGGATAATGCTGTAAATAATGAAATTGAAGAGATGCAGTGGGATGAAAAGAGGGGAATAAATATTGCTCGGGGTTCGATGCGGGAAGGGTTCGGCACTCGGGATAACTCCGCGCGTGGGGGTTTCACTACTTTGGTTATGCCTGAGGTGTGGTTATCAGGGCTTAGATGCCCGGGTATACAACGGGGTCCAAAAGTCACTATTTATATAATATTATATAATATTCTGCCAGGTGACAAATCTCTTCATTGATCACTATACTTGAGTACTATACATACTTGAGTACTATACTAATATTTAGTATACCAACCCTCTGCTTCGGTAACTGCTTTCACCCGATTTAGCATCGAATTTTATAGATTTTGCAGAACCCCCCATTCAATCTTATCCCATGCTTCTTACGCTGCATCAACTAAACGTTCTAGTGTAGTACTATTATTAGGCATATCTAGTAGCTCGGGGTGTAGCTCATAGATTTTTACTTTCAATAAAGCCCACACGTTCTCAATTAGATTGAGATCTAGCGAATAAGATGGCTATACCATAGTATTAACCCTCT
Source organism: Penicillium alfredii (assembly GCF_028826965.1). Classification (NCBI taxonomy): domain Eukaryota; kingdom Fungi; phylum Ascomycota; class Eurotiomycetes; order Eurotiales; family Aspergillaceae; genus Penicillium; species Penicillium alfredii. Next base: position 1,032,045 of record NW_026622701.1, on the reverse strand, counting down.
TTCGCTCCAAAAGCTCACGTACCATATACGCGCGATAAACTAGCGTATTAAGATACATAAAAATAGTATCTAGTCTATGTAAAATAGGCAAAATAGTATTATATAAATTATAGATAACCTCTACATCCACGCCACCGCGAGATACATTAGGATTGCTATATAATACCTATAGACTAGTGCGTCGAATCCTACTAGAGAAAACAGCCTAAAATATCTAATTACTTTCTATATAACCTCCTATAAATATCTCGCTCGATTCGCTGCTGCTAGGGTCAATTAAAGATATAAGGCTTTCGATAACCAGCACCTCACTCAACAATATATTCATCAGACCAATAAACGCGAGTCCAATCTTTAGGGGTAAAATATTAATATGTTCTTGCCTAATAAAGTCGTTTTGCTGCAGTTATATTATCTAAAGCAGGTCGATCAAGCTACCACTATTTTCGAAGCCCTATCTTTTTCAAAAGCCGTCGAATTGATATCATTTTAACTTTATAATCGACATCAGCGAGTAGGTCTTAGTGACGTACTTAAGGGTCGGTAGTAGCTCTCTTATATATTCGATCGCGATTATCTTTATCAAGTTTGCGAGGTGCTCCGGAGTGATCTTTTGAATGATTATTAACCCTCTCATTCTCTTTTTTGATAGTATATTGGATCGTTGATAGAGGTATCGAAGGGCATGCTTTATAAATTCTCTTATACCCCTATTAAGCAGTCGAATTAAGCTCGCAAATACGAGTGCGAGTATAGGGGTCGAGTTCTTTGCGAGGCATTGGTACAGCGAGGGTGCAGCGAACTGGCAAAGCAATATATACTATATTAATATTCTACTTATCTATAGCGCGTGTATACTAGCGTGTCGACTCGTGTGAGCTAGGCAGCTATATTAATAGGCGATGTGGGGGTGTGGGGTAGGGTCCAAAGACTTTTGATCGGCCACTGTACGTACCCCGTGGGCACCTAGGCATTCACTCCCAGTAACTTATCCGTCGACTCTCGGATAAAGGCCTCAGATAAGCACCCGAGATGCCGAACACTCAAGCTTTCCAAGCTCGAGTGGAGTTATATCAGGGTCGATCGCAAGTTCTACTTCAAGATGGTTAAAAATAAAAGAGAACCCAGAGCGCAAATATCTCAAAACTCAAAAAAAAACTCAAAAAAAAAACCCAAACCACTCAAATAGCGCGCATTCCCGGTGGATATCCCAAGGCTGTGTTACAACCGAGTCATTATTGGGACTGAATATGAACAGGCAGCCGTATATACCAAGATTACCAATATACGCTTTGTGAAGTGGCGCAGGAACAGTTTTTTAGGGTTAGGCCAAGCCCCTCGGGACCCCTTATTTGTGAGGCTGCGCAGCTCGAGTCGCTGGACCCACGTGCAGCGTAAATCCCTCTCGGCCCCAAAGCGTGGTGGGATCGACGCCAATGATAGGCCGACGGCAAACTATACCATTTAAAGGGCGCCCTCGTGCCTCTCTCTCTCTGACCCTCCAAACTCATCAGGGTCTTTCACTTTACCATGGCTGCCATCGTTACTTTCACAAAGCTTCTCCAGCTGGCTGTCAGCATAGGCTCATATCATCATCCTCCGATCCCAGAGGACAAGACTACGCCCTTTCAACAGCGTCTGTCCATCCACAGCCCCACTGGTAAGCCCAAAGAGAAAGAACCCCTCCAGCTGACCGACTGGGTAAAAACAGCTTTGCTAACAACTACTTTTCCTTCCACAGAGGTTTCCGTGGGCTGGAACACATACGGGTCAATAGACCACGCCTGTGTGGAATATGGGAAGTCCGAGCACGACCTGTCTTCCAAGGCCTGTGCCTCGTCCAAGTCCACCACATACCCGACGTCGCGAACGCACTCCAACACCGTGACATTAACCGATCTTCACCCGGCAACCACCTACTATTACAAGATCGTCTCGGACAACTCGAGCGTCGATCACTTCCTTAGCCCCCGGACCCCGGGCGACGACACACCCTTCAACATCAGCGTCGTCGTCGACCTGGGCGTCTACGGCGGGGATGGGTACACGCACTCGGAGAAAGATAAGGACAAGCGCGACACGCGACCAAACGTCAACCCAGCCCTCGACCACGCGACCATCGGGCGCCTTGCCGATACAGTCGACGACTACGAGCTCGTCATCCATCCGGGCGACTTCGCCTACGCCGACGACTGGGCGCGCAAATACCACAACAAGGGCCACGGCAAGGACGCGTACCAGGGGATCCTGGAGCAGTTCTACGGCCAGCTGGCGCCGATCGCGGGCCGCAAACCCTACATGACCAGCCCGGGCAACCACGAAGCCGCATGCAAGCAAGTCAAGCACGCGCCAAAGCTCTGCCCAGAGGGCCAGAGCAACTTCACCGACTTCATGCACCGGTTCAGCGAGACGATGCCGCGGGCCTTCGACTCCGCCTCGTCCAGCAAAACCGCACAAGAACACGCGCGTAAGGCGCGCGACCTCTCACAACCCCCGTTCTGGTACTCGTTCGAGTACGGCATGGCGCACATTGTCATGATCAACACAGAAACAGACTTCACCGACGCCCCGGACGGCACGGACGGCAACGCCAAGCTAGACGGCGGCCCGTTCGGGGCGCCGCACCAGCAGCTCGATTTCCTGGCCGCCGACCTGGCCAGCGTCGACCGCCGCGTCACGCCTTGGCTGATCGTCGCCGGCCACCGACCATGGTACACCACGGGCAAGGGCAAGTCGTGCAAGCCGTGCCAGAAGGCGTTTGAGAAGCTGTTCCACACGTACGGCGTCGATCTGGCTGTCTTTGGGCACGTCCATAACTCGCAGCGCTTCTTCCCTGTCTATGATGGCAAGGCGGATCCCAAGGGCATGCATAACCCTACCGACCCCATGTATATTATTTCAGGGGGTACGGGCAATATCGAGGGTCTGGATCCTGTTCACCCTCAACCATCCTATACGGCTTGGGCCTATGCCGATGACCAGAGCTACAGTACCCTCAACTTTCTCGATAAGCATCGCTTGGAGATTACGTTTGTTCAGTCGGCGACTGGCAAGGTTTTGGATTCGAGTGTTTTGCACAAGGATCATTCCACTTCCTTTGTCAAGAATTCATGACCTCCGGAGAACTGGAGAGCAAGTTGATGAAGCCGGGCGAAAGCCTTGATTTGGTTGCATTTTGTACATAGCCAGCGCAGGGGAGCGATCTCACGATACCAATAGTAATGACACATGACCGTGCATAATTGTCTACAAATGTGCCGTGTTATTGTATAGATCACCACTGAGAGGGTAACTTCTCATGAGCAAAAGAGTAGCCAGTAGAGATTGAAGTCGAAGACAAAAATTGGACTTTGAAATTCGCTTAAAATACTACATAATGCAAATATAGCGCCATATTTTTGTAAAGGGTCTACCAAGATAGTGAGGCATGAGGTTATTCCTAACTAACGGAAGGGGTGAATCAGGTGATATTATATGATCCTAAAGAAAGTCAGAACTTATTATTTAATCCACCCTACAGTAGAATGATCACGATACCCTATATAGAGTTGATCTATAGATAAAGTATTATTAGTAAGAAATTTTATTATACATAAAATATTTTAGGCCCCGGTCGACTCAGTAAGCTAGGGGGGCCCAAAAATTTCGGCGTAATATTCTCCCGACTATTGGACCCCTCTTAGTATTTTTGGGCCCCCCCCTGGCTGTAACCCGGAGTCTTTTATATTAGGAGCCACGGAGGGGAGAGGTGACAAGATGGCGTATTGGGGCGCTAAACCGGAAACGGCAAAGGTAACCAGAAAAGGAAATTCACAGGTCCCGTTGTTACAGTTTATACACATCCAAGCACTCCAACCCACTATCGTCGTCCGCCCTTGCGCCGAGCCTTGACGGACTTCGCCTCCTGCTGCTGTCGCTGCAGCCCCGCCTTGGCCTTCTCCCTCTCAGCGCGCAGAGTATTTTGGTAAGCTTCGCGACGGGCACGGTTGCGCTCCTCGCGCGCGAGCTCCTCCTCGCCCTTGTGCTTGAGCTCGTATTCCTCGGCGTATTTGCGGTTTGCCTCACTGAGACGCGGCGCCGGGGCGAACGAGCCGTCGGCATTCTTGACGGGGCCATTGCCAGAGAAATCACGGAGCTTGTCGCGGGTTTCGGTGCCGACTTTCCGACTGTAGCCCTTGGCACTGTCGACCCAGCGATCAATGAAGCTGGCGTTTTGGGCTCCGGGGGATTGCTGGGCTTTCTGGGCTTCTTGGGCGGCTCGGACCTTCTCGGCTTCGATGCGTGCATACAGGAGGCGGAGACCTTTACTTTCCGTGCTAGGGAGATTAGGCGTGTCCGGAGTGCTGGGGCGCATTTGAATAGCCATGTTGAGCTTCTTCCGGAACCCGGGCATGTTTATCACATAGGATTGGACCAGTGCCCAGGCGCCTGTGGTCACGAAGTAGAGCTGCAGGGCACTCGGCATGAATGCCATGAAGGCGAAGGACATCATAGGAAGACCTATCCCGACCATCTTTCCCGCGCTAGTGTTCAAAAAATCCATTCCGCCGACTTCGCCTCCTCTCTATAACAACCCGGGTCAGCAACTGGACGTGGGGGAGCTGTAAAACAAAACCAACGAACCTTGAATGTAAGATACATCATGAATGAGGTTGTCAACGGCAGGATATACATCGGGTCAGCCACAGTCAGGTCAGTCAACCAGGCTACGGACTCGTTCGCTAATGCCGGCACCGGCAAGGCGGTCATGCCCCGGACGACTCGAAAGCAGCCGTAACCGAGCGGCATCTGGATCATGGGGACGAAAGACTTCCACGGGGTGATGCCGTGCTCCTTATTGATTTCGGAAATCATCGCTCGTTTCCGCTGCACCTCGATTTGGTTATTGTCGCGCGCGGCGCGCATCATGTCATCCCGCATCGGGCTGATTATCCCCCTGATGTTCTGCGTCTTGACCGTGTTGTCGGACGCGTCCAGCGTGGGTTTCAACAACGCAAACCGGATGAGAAGACCCGTGCCGACAATGCTCGCCCACCATGGTAGTCCAGTCCACAAGTGGAGGTGCTCGATGGTATATTGAATGATCGCCGACGGTCCCCAACCATAATCCAGTCCCAATTCCTTGAGGTATCCAATCTTCTCGGGAATCTGAGAGATTTCGGTGGCAGAGAGGTCTGTAAAATCCGGTAGTTGATCATTCGTGACCGTCTCGGGAGCAGAGGCGGGAGTTGTGTCGGTCGAGGTAGAGTTGAATCGAATCGAAGCAGGGCCAACAACTGACGCAGCGCGCCAGGGAGTGCTCCCCGAGAATGCCGACTTCAATTGAGACCGCTGGCCAGGAATCCGCAAATGCGGTGACCGGAAGGTTGATATCTAGAGAGCCCAGTCAATTCCTCTGGACTTTCTGCGGTGGCTTCTCCGGGTTCACGGGACACAAACCGATCGAGTGGACCAGGGCATTGCGGTCACCCGTTGCCGTGCAATGGCGGCACTGGGCCCCTTCAACCCAGCAGGTCCTATCATAGTGAGTGGAATGAGTGATGGAGTGAGTGAGAGCGGAAGAGAACCTCCTGCAGTTGTTCCGGGAGACTTTTTCTGCCGGGCGGAGAACCGGCAGTAAACACCAAGCAGAAAGGCTACAAGCTCTCGAAGATGCCAAAGGATATGAAGATTCTAATATTCGAATGCAATCCCAAATTCGCCAAACGCCTCCTACAAAAAGGGTCCAAAAAAGAGGAGTCTATGTACAAAACACTACATTTGAATATGGCAACAGAAGCCAGATATCAAGCCCCCCAAGTGCACATTCCCATGTAAATGCAGTGATGTTATAACGGGCGACTAGAGGTCTCGTTTATTCCAGGGACGCGGTGTCATTCAACCCGGCGGGAGCGGTCCGCCTGCGCTGTGAAGGAAGCTCGCGAATCTCGACTCCAGGACCAACGGGATGTGACCGGCGGTGTGTCGGGAAGATCTGCAAGCACGGAGGCCACGGTCAGCCATCAAGATCAGGGTTACATGTAGGCATCGCAAAAAACCATACCTTGGTGTTGGACCATCCGAGTCGGAAGGCGGCCTCGTGGGCGAACAGCTCGCCAAATCCCAGCATCAGGCCGTTGACAAACGGCAAAAAGAGGTTGATGGCCGCTCCACGGAGAATGCTCCAGATGGTCGGAGGCTTATAGAGGATCAAGGGAGAACTTGAGCTTGACGGGGATGAGGCTGACATCTCATGGTTCGCTGAGTAGTTCTCCGAGTCAGAGGGGACGGTCATGGTTGAGTCGTAGAGCTCGACTCGCGAGTTGGAGGGGGCATCGGTGGCCATGAGGGATGGAGATGTGGGGAAGGTCGAATGTTGGAAGGGATAGAGACTGAAGATTTAAATAAACTCCTCTCAATCCAAACCCAAATAGAAGAAAGGCAGTGGGCCAAGAGAGAAACGATGCTGGGGAGGACTGGTCACTGCGAGGTGATGCTATCGAGAGTCGGTGGACGGGGAAAAGGGTTATGTCAGCAGATCTGCAACCCTAAAAAGTGCCCAGGTGAATTTACTACAGTATCCATGGCTGATATAAGGAAAGATACATTATTCAATGGGTGTTTTAATAGAATAGAGTAGACCACTATTCTTTTTATTACAGAAATGATCAATTTCAGGTGACTATAGAGCCAAACTGTGAATGCATCCGTTCCCTCATACCCTATATTGAGCCAAGATATAGTTTGAATATCAAGTATTTAGCTTGCCTAGTAGTAGTCAGTATATACAATAAATAACATTGACTATATACATTGAGAGGAATAGACCCAACAGTTTATATTGTACTCCTATACTTCTTGTCTTCCTGTCACAGCCGTAGAGCAAGATTGCGCAGCGAGAACGCTACTCTGAAGAAATCACTAATGGTTGATATCAGCCACACAATGATATATAGTCAGAGAGAAAATATTCCCGCTATATATGCAAAGAGAGCAAAGGACAAGAGCAAGGGAACAATCATGTGGGAGCTTCCGAGGTTAGGATGAGCTTGATCACACAACTAGGTTTAAGAAAAGGCCCACGCCAATGACTTTCTATAGAACATTGGCCAAATATAGAACGCTGTGAATCTTGGATTTTATTCTGCTAAAAAGAAGCATAGATCAAAGATGACAAGCAAATGGGCAGAAGAAATCGAAGATCGGAGAAGCGGGGCGGAAGATCCCCTGGTCCGGCTGACCAATTGTGAGTGACGTATCTCCGGTGTTCTGTAACTCAGCTCTGTTGACTCTCGCTATCAACAACTTCTTCAGTGCCATCTACCTTGAGATACCCTTTTAAATTACCTCCAGAACTGCTAGTTCTGTCTATCACATATACCCGCTCAGCCAAACCCCTCTGCCGAGCTCACAACATGGATCACAACCCCGCCGAGAACGACGAGGTCGTGTCTCAGTTCTGCGCCATGACCGGCACTCGGCCTGCAGAGGTAAGAACCTTTTCCTGTCACCTGTAGATGAAGCTTTTTGCTGATCCGGCATCGTTTTGTCCAGGCCCAAGAGTATCTTGCTGCCAATGGGTGGGATATGGAAGCAGCCGTGACCGAATTCTTTGCAGAGCAGGACGAAGCCCTGCAGGACATGAACACTGGCGGAGGACGCCCTTTGGGTGCTGAAGGAGCATCAGGAACCCCTGCAGGAGGCAGATCACTGGGTGGAGGCGCCGCACCTTCGGCGTCCGCCGCGCCGGAGTCATCGTCATCCGCCCGACGCGCAGCACCCAAGAAGAAGTTTGCGACATTGGGAGATTTTGCATCGGGAGATGGTGGGGATTCCTCAGATGATGATGGCTCAGTGGACCAGGATTTCTTTGCAGGCGGTGAGAAGTCAGGCCTGGCAGTGCAAAACCCCGATGACCTCAAGAAGAAGATCCTTGAGAAGGCTCGCCGGTAAGTCTTTGGCCACCTGCGAAGAAAGAGGCCCATTAATACTCATACTTCTGTGAATAGAGCACAGCCTCCGCCATCAGATGATTCGGAGCCGCGACCATCGCACTTCACGGGGACTGCCCGCACCTTGGGGGGCGACGATGCCCCGAGCCAGGTGATCCAAGACCCTACCATACCTGCACCGTCGCGCCCACAACGTGTCCAGCGGACCCTCCACTTCTGGGCCGATGGCTTCTCCGTGGATGACGGCAATCTGTACCGATCAGATGACCCCCGTAATGCCGAGATCTTGGAGGAATTCGCCAGGGCCGTGCTCCGCTCGCGATTATGAATGTTGAACCGGGACAGGAGGTTGATGTGGAGCTCAAGCAACACGAGGAAAAATACGTGAAGCCCAAGCCCAAGTACAAGCCATTTTCTGGTGCCGGACAACGCCTCGGCAGCCCGACGCCTGGCGTGCGAACCCCGACCGAGACACCGTCATCGGCCACACCCAGCGCGGCTGCAGCAGAGCCCCCCAAGCCTACTGTGGACGAGTCTCAACCAACCGTCACCCTACAAGTTCGCCTTGGCGATGGCACGCGGTTGACTTCCCGCTTCAACACCACGGCCACCATCGGCGATGTCTACGGATTTGTTGCCGCTGCCGCTCCTGGGAATGTCGGCCGGTCGTGGGTGCTGATGACGACCTTCCCCAGCAAAGAGCTTCACGACAAGGCGGCGGTCCTCGGCGATCTTGCTGAATTCAAGCGTGGAGGTGTCGTTGTGCAGAAATGGCAGTAGACAAATCTACATGCATTTCCGGGGTCTTTTTCCTTTCTCATCGGGCTTCCAAAAGTGACGGAGGGGTTAGATTTTCACTAGGCGCATGATAGGGCCGGACACCATCTTCATATTTGCAAGGTTAGACCGGGTATCTTTCTCATGAAAGCTCTGCGTGTGCCACAATTCCCGAATCTTCTGTAGTCTGCGGCATTCATCTGGGCCTGATGGTGGCACTGGATTGATAAGCATCCGACCATCGGCACTCCCCACTTTTTTCTTGACATTCGTCGTCAATTCCTTGTCTGTCTTTAACTGTTACAACCATGCCTCTAACCGGGGTCAAGAATATCGTGCTGGTGAGTACTTCCATAGACTTGGATTGCTTGCAGGAGAAGAAAAGCAAAGCGGACAGAAAAAAACGAGTCTCCAGTTGCCCCTCACGGCTTATCGATAACGAGGAAGACCAGCTTCATCAAGGACCGCGGCATTTCTACAAGCAATGGCTAACATGAGCTTGAACTATCGCAGGTCCTTTCCGGCAAAGGCGGCGTGGGTAAATCATCTGTCACATTGCAGCTGGCGCTCGCGCTCTCCCTCCAAGGCAAATCCGTCGGGATTCTCGACATCGACCTGACCGGCCCCTCAATTCCGCGACTTGTCGGCCTCGAAGATGCAAAGATCACCCAAGCACCGGGAGGCTGGCTGCCCGTCGTCGTACATGGGGCCGAATCTACGCAACAACCCACAATTGACCCCAATTTCTCGGCACCATCACCACCACAATCAACATCACCACCGCAACAGCAGCAACAGCAGCGAGGCTCTCTGCGCTGCATGTCCCTAGGCTTCCTCCTCCGCGACCGCGGTGACGCCGTCATCTGGCGCGGGCCCAAAAAACCGCCATGATCCGCCAGTTTCTCACAGACGTCTTCTGGGGCCCCACCGACTACCTGCTCATCGACACGCCACCGGGGACCAGCGACGAGCACATCGCGCTGGCCGAGCAGCTGCTGGCGCTGTCGACGACGGATGGCGCCGATGCCGTGCAGCGCAACTTGCCCCGCACTGTGGGCGCGGTGCTGGTTACCACGCCGCAGGCTGTGGCTACCTCGGACGTGCGCAAGGAGGCTAACTTCTGTGTCAAGACGAGTATCCCCGTGCTGGGCGTGATTGAGAATATGTCGGGGTATGCGTGTCCGTGCTGTGGCGAGGTGAGCAATTTGTTCTCGAGTGGTGGTGGCCAAGTTATGGCGCAGGAGCTGGGGATCCCGTTTTTGGGGAGGGTGCCGGTTGATGTCAAGTTTGGGGAGTTGGTTGAGGGGAAATTGTTGTCTGGTGATAGTGATGATGAAGACCAGGAGGAGGAGAAGGAGAAGGAGAAGAAGGAGGAAGATGCCCGAAATCACACCCCGCAGGATACCCCGGCCGAACCTGACGAGAGGCTGCTCGTGGAGCGGTACAAGGATTGCCTGTCGTACTCGCGCTTTGAGGGCTTTGCTCAGACGGTTATCACCGGCGTGGAGGGGAGTGCTCCATCTTAACTGTTCAGAAAACTAGATTCCTTCCATTAAATAGGTGGGTGCAATGATATCCAGATATACTGCTGTGTTTTCAATTGCATCTTAACAGCGTCTTAAGGAAATCATCATATTGTTATTAAACTGGGAGTTGCATTCAACATATCATTTGAGAACCACAATAACGCCGAGTATCATGGATATAAATCCCAAAACCCAATCCGAAGTTCATTAGGCATAACATCGTCATCATTACCATTGGACTCATGGTAGAATACATAGTCCATCAAGACTCAGTCATGCTGAATCAAGTCACGTTGTTGGAAGCGGGCTCCCACGAGCTGAATGCTCCAGCATCGCGCGCAGTCGACCCTCTGCAGACTGCAATTCAGGGTAGGAATCTGGCCCTGCAAACCGGGTTGTCCATCTGAGCCATCCGAGGAGAGAGCGAAGAACGTCTGGTATATTGTGTTCACTGGATGCTTCTGGACTTGTGGGAGAAACAGGGTCGTGCAAAGAGGGTGGAAGGGGATATTCAGTCCTTGCGTTGCGATCATCGGCTTGCGCATCGAGATGTACCTCGGACACCACGGCCGGGGTTATTATGTTTTGGGGTGGGTGGTCATCATCACTAGAAGCGGCGTTCTCAGCCAGCAGGTCACGACCACTTTGCTTTGGTCTCGACGTGAAGTCTCGCGTGACCGGTAGACTATCCGAAGATATCTCTATCTCGGTTTCAAGCTGGGTGTTCAGAGCAGCAGATCGTGCAAAGCCCGGTTGTGCTTGCACCGAGGTGCCGGGTAAAGTACTCCGTTCCATCAGAGGCGCAGTCTGCCCGAGGCACTCTAGATATCGGTAGAAAGGGAATGCATGTGGACTCTGTCCCGAGTCGACGAGGTTAGTCGCATCATCAAATATTGCCACTCCCTCATCGGCATGTCGTTCGTCGTTAGAACTAGCCTCCTCGACGGGTACCAGGCCACCGGGCGGAGCACGGATCTCTCCTAGAGGCGCGATGTGGCTTCCATATTCATTGGCGAGACTCAACTTGCTGCGTCCGCAGATCTCAGCGATAGAATCGAGCGTGCCGCGGATGTCGGGCTCAATAGCTTGCAGTATACTGTCGATGCTGAAGTCCTGATCAGATGGCAGCGGCGGGCCTGGTGGACGAGGCGGAGCCGAGTTCCTTGATGCCATAAATGGGAAAAATCGGCGCGGAGACATAGTGGATGGTTTCCTAGTTGTATCCTTGGCAGCGCCGGAGTACGCCCTCACCAGTACCGGCTTCGTGCCTGCGGTCGATGCTGGGCCGGAGATAGGATTGCCAGCTTGGCCTGCTCGCGACTGTAACCTGGGTTCTTCATCGGTTTGATGCAAGGCTGTTGCACGGTACACTCGATCTGACTCGTCTATTGCAAATTCAGAGTACCGGGCACTTGCAGGATGCGACGGGCCCGCGGTGCCCATGGGCGGTGCGTAAGACGGCGACAGTCGCGGCCATCCTTGTCGAGAAAATGAAGAAGACGACAGCCGATGGCCGTCCCACCGCGCGTCCAGCGTGTCCGGCTCCATTTCTGCGCCGGATCGGAGGCTGCCAGATGCAGGCGCAGGCAAAAGGGAAACCCCGCTCAGGTGTAAGCTCTCACGAGGAAAGATGCATCCACTTCGCATGCACCGTGCATATTCTCCGAGTGAGTTGGCAATGTCTGAGCGAACAGAGCGAATCTGAGAGGCCCATGGAGGAGAAACGGAGAGAGCGCGAAAGAAAGAGAGGCGGAGACGGGGAGCCGACTCGGAGCTGCTGTCGATGCGCCCCATGCCAAGATCCACGCCACGTTTCACTCTCTCCCAGTCTGCTGCTATTCACTCCCCTCCGTGTGAGACTTGTCACACCATGAATCGCTTGCGTGTATGATCTCTACCTCGATTTGGCTATGCGTCAACTGATCCCCCGCAGTTTGGCGACTCTGACGACTCCGGCTCCGACTTCGACGATGATCCGTCCGGCCTCCCATTCCCAAAACCTCTTTCGCGGGCCTCATTCCTCGTCCCCGACTTCGATCCGGCCAATTTCCTCTCATCCTTAACAAACCGTCACCAGAGCCTCGAGGATCTACGACAGGAGCTACGTGGACTGGAGCAATTGCTGAATAAGGAGCTATTGGACCTGGTCAACGAGAACTACCAGGACTTCCTTTCACTGGGTAGCTCGCTCCGTGGCGGCGAGGAAAAGGTCGAGGGAGTGAAAGTCGGCCTGTTGTCTTTCCAGCGAGATGTTCACTTAATCCGAGACAAGGTGGAAGCCCGGCGTAAGGAGGTGGAGGCGCTCTTGAATGAGAAACGACAGCTGCGAGCATACACCGATGTCGGCAAGGATCTTTTGGACTATGCAGATCGAGTGGAAGAGTTGGAGCACCGCTTGATGATTGGAAACCAGTCGTCTCCACGCAAAGGGACCGACTCGCCCGAGGAATCCGACACCGAATCGGACTTGTTCGGCGGCGAGAGCGATGACAGTGACGACGAGGAGCTCGCAGATGGCGCAGCCGCCGTGTCCTTGAAGCGATTAGAACGCCACGCCCAGAAATTCGTGTACCTAACTTCGCTGGCCGCGCGGGTGGGCGAAGGACACCCATTCTTGGTCGCTCAGCAACCGCGCGTCGCAAAGATCAAGTCCACAGTGCTCTTGGATCTGAAGACTGCCCTAGAACAGACCAGTCAAACCGGCCCCAAACGCGACACGAGGACGATGGCGGTACTACGCCTCTACGATCTCATGGGAGAGGATGTCAGTGCCATCACCGCACTGAAGAACCTCAAGGTATAGAAAAACTGCACTTTATCTCAACAGGATAGAAGTGGAGCTGCATAGCGTCGGCGTTCAGGTCCTCCGGACTCTCTATTCAGCAGAAATGATATCATGATGCACCAAGTCCTTTCCAAAGAAAAACAATATCTGTACACGCCAGAGGATATAAAAAAGCAATCGAATATTTTACAGGCCAGTCAGGGCAGAGGTTTCGGGGGAGGTTTCAGTTCGGAATTCCCCATTAAGAGAGAATCCGGGGCCATTTGTCGAGCTCAGGACCTGAAAAAAGTGCATTAGGAGCGGTTTCGTTGAAAGGCGAGAACCGAGTACAACTTACCACTTCATAAATTTCCTTGATAACCTGGTGGTTGAGTGCAGCAGCATCCTTCTTGATCTGGTCCATAGTCGTGCGCATGTTGTCACGCAGCTGCTCCGGAGAAAATGCCAATTGCCCGATCGGAAGCCGTATGACGGCGTCGCGCTCTCGATACACGGTACCGCCACGCAGCATGTCAACTCGCGCTCCCACGTCTTCCACCACAGTACCAGTCTTGACGCTTGGCATCAAGCCCCGAGGACCCAAAATGCGTCCCAATGCAGCCTTGTTCAGTGCTGGCAGACTGTCCGGGTGAGCAAGGCAACGGTCAAATTCAATCTTTCCCTCCTTGACCGCATCGAAAACTTCTTGCTCGCCCACAAGGACCGCTCCAGCAGCAAGAGAATCTTTTGCATGTTTCGATCCTGGGGGACAGATGACGCAGATGCGGGCTTCCGTCTGGACCGCGTTAGGGAATCGGATGAGGTTGCGGATGACCGGCCCGTCCTTCTTCGACCGCAGGCGAACGTGCAATTCGTACTTCACTCTGGAGGGATCGTGGCCGACTTCGGCTGCTCGAAGGTATCTGTGGGAAGAGAGCAGTCAGTAATGAACGAGCGAGCTCATGAGCCTGCAAGGTCACACATGATAGACATACCGCATCGCATCGCAGAGAGCAAATTGTTGCATATCCTTCAAATTCCTCTGAATAAAATCCTTTTGGCCTCTTCGATCTTGCTTGACCGGCTTGTCCTTTCCCTTACCCTTTGCACGCGAGTTGGTCTTGAGACCTCGAACTTGCTGGAAGGTCGAGACAAGCGGAGCAATTGAGCTCTCACGGATTGGAATGCGACATGGAGAAAGAATGCCGCGAGCCGCCGCAGGCAATCTCGAGCCGTAAGACGACATGGTAGAATGGATGTCGATCGAGTAGAGACACCGAGAGGAACAGCAATTGTTTTCTGCCGAGCTGTCGGAGATCCGGAGAAACATGCAGCCGAACTACGAACGAGCTGCGGGCTGCCCCTCAGCAAAATTTCCCTCCTCCATCGTCTGCCCACCGGAGCATCATGACTCAATTCGAACTGACCGTGGCCACGCGTGGCAGTCATGCTGCGCTGCTGCCCGTGGTGCTCATTGCAACCTCGATCAATGAGGCCCGTCCTACCCCAGTGATCAAGATCAACCACGAGGACACTGCCCTGCTCCACGAGGGCGAGAAGGCCATCGTCCAGCTTACCACTGGCTCCAATTCGGTGTTTGGTACTTCTAAAGCCATTCAAGAGCTCTGTGCACACTTCCCGTTTCTGTCGAGCAAGGACACGAAGTTGGTGAGTTACCCCACCAAATCATTGCTTGTGACTCAATGTCTAATACCTTAGTTTTCCTATAGGAGGGCGAATGGCTTGCACAGGTGGAATCCTTCAACACCTTGGACTTCAAGGCGCTTGATCCCCAGCTTCAGCGCCTTGATACCCACCTCTTACTGCGGTCTTTCGTGGTCGGATATTCGCTCTCCACCGCAGACATCGCTCTTTGGGGTGCCCTCCGTGGCAACCGGGTCGCTGTTGCAGCGCTGAAAAGGGGCTCTCTGGTTAATCTGACCCGCTGGTATCGATTCTTGGAGGAGCTCTGTCCATGGGCCTCCTCCGCTGTGGAGTCTCTGAACGCGGCTGCCAAGGAGAAGAAGGCTACCAAGTCCAAGGAGGGTGCCAGCTATGACATTGCACTCCGAAACACGGAGAACGGTGTTGTGACTCGGTTCCCACCTGAGCCCTCGTAAGTTTGAACGGTTGTGTTCTGCAGCGATCGAAGACTGATGATTATTTCTAGCGGCTATCTCCACATCGGCCACGCCAAGGCTGCCCTCCTCAATGACTACTTTGCGCATGAGAAGTACAACGGAACGCTCCTTCTTCGGTATGACTCTTAACTAAGATGATGGACTTGTGACAATACTGACTTGTCTTGAGGTTCGATGACACCAATCCCTCGAACGAGAAGGAGGAGTTCCAGGACTCGATTGTGGAAGACCTGGCTCTCATGGGCATCAAGCCCAACAAGATGACCTACACCAGTGATTACTTCGATGAGTTGTATGACTACTGTGTGCAGATGATCAAGGATGGAAACGCCTACGCCGATGACACAGACAAGGAGACCATGGCAGCCCAGAGAATGGACGGTTTGCCCAGCAAGCGTCGCGACCTCACGCCCGAGCAGTGCTTGGCGCACCTGGAGGAGATGAAGAACGGGTCTCCCGAGGGTCTGGGGTGGTGTATTCGTGCTAAGATCTCGGTCGACGACAAGAACAAGGCTCTTCGTGATCCGGTCATCTACCGCTGTAACCCGGCGCCCCATCACCGCACAGACACAAAGTGGAAGATCTATCCCACCTACGACTTTGCCTGCCCCCTTGTTGACTCGATGGAAGGTGTCACTCATGCGCTGCGAACCATTGAGTACCGGGACCGCAACCCGCAGTACCAGTGGATGCTTGATGCACTCAAGCTGCGTACGGTGCAGATCTGGGACTTTGCTCGCATGAACTTCATCCGGACCCTGCTGTCGAAGCGCAAATTGACCAAGCTGGTCGACCAAGGCGTCGTCTGGGGCTGGGATGACCCGCGCTTTCCCACCATCCGGGGCATTCGCCGCCGTGGTATGACGATCCCCGCGCTGCGCGAGTTTATCTTGAAGCAGGGCCCGTCCAAGGCTGTCACGCTCTTTGACTGGAGTCTCATCTGGGCCACCAACCGCAAGTACATTGACCCTGTTGCGCCCCGCCACACCGCGATTGTCAACAAGGGCATTGTCAAGGCGACGTTGACTGGCGCTCCGGCCACCCCGTACACCGAGGAGAAGCCCAAGCATAACAAGAACTCGGCGGTTGGTATGAAGAAGGTCGCTTTTAGCGGTTCGTTGGTACTGGAGCAGGAGGACGCCAAGCTCTTCAAGCAGGATGAGGAGATCACCCTCATGGGCTGGGGCAACGCCATCGTACGCAAGATTGCCACCGATGCTTCGGGCACCGTGACTGGCCTCGAGCTCGAGCTCCACTTGGAGGGCGACTTCAAGAAGACCGAGAAGAAGGTGACTTGGCTGTCCAACGAGGGCCAAGACCTTGTTCCCGTGGAGCTTGTTGACTTCGACTATCTGCTGAACAAAGACTCTCTGAGTGAGGAGGATGCTCTGGAAGACGTACTGAACCCCAAGACCGAGTTCCGTGAGAACGCCGTGGCGGACTGCAACGTCGCCGAGCTCAAGGACGGCGATATTATCCAGTTCGAGCGCAAGGGCTTCTACCGCCTTGACCGGGCCTATGCTCCCGGTGCGCCGGCGATCTTCTTCAACATCCCCACGGGCAAGACGAAATGAGCCGAGCCATGTGATTATGAATGATGTGTGAAATGGAGAAAATTCGATGAAGAGAGAAAATCAAAGTGCTATAGTTGCTTATGCTATATTGGTGTAGTATGAATTGGTCTCTGGAGATGTTGGCATATTTGTAGCAGTGTTAGGCCGACCCCAAACCCTAAGATGTGCCAGTCCGTGTTCGCAAAGATAGAACTAGAATAGAACTCTGGAATGATAGAGTGTCGGGTATCACCGGGAAAGGCCAAATGCAGATTTGTCAGGGGATCATTGGTGTGCTCTTGGGGGCTAAATCTATATGACCTGCACCAGCCCCAAACACCCCCCGGATCTGACTCGATTCCCCCAAGCACATGCCCTAACGCCGGGGATCGGTTGGTTAGCTCGCGCAGCCAAGGCCGCCAAGGTCACTAAGAATATGGCGCCAAAGGATCTACCCTCCCCCCACAACTATATTAATGGCAGTCGCGTGTACAATCCATGGATGTGAGGCAGTTATCTCGTTCTCTTTTTGCTGTGAAATATTCCATTATTTCGGGGGAGGCTCTGCAGATGCCATGGCTCTGCCCCGCCTCGAGGGCCCATCTTCCTTGTTATCTGCGCGGTGGATTTACTTCTTCATCACCGCATTCTTAGTCTCGTGGATTCTCTTCTATTTGAGTTTGGCTCGCACATCTCCCTCGCTCACTGCGACATCTTCGCAAAGCTCTCTTCTGAATAGTCTATTCTCTTCCTCTCGGCATCCGCTTACTGCTGAACAATTCGAGACTCCAACCGGGCAGGTGTTTACACTGAAGGAGGAGCCGCGATTCACCAAGCCATTAGGAAAAGATGTTTTGATCCTTGATGTAGAGACTCGTCCACTTGATGGCCCGGGGAAGATCCTCGATCGCCATTTGGGGGATCTGGATAGTATGTCCTACGACACGATGGCTCGACTCGGTCATTACATCTATGGTGAAAACTTTCTCAACCATTGACTCCCCGGGGTGAATCATTAAATGACCAACTAACCTATCTTGTCTACGAATCCATCAGCTCGCATCCATGGCTACGACTACAAAATCGCCCAGCCCACCACCAACGAATAGCCCAAAACCTGGAGCAAAGTCCCCGTGATCCGCGACGAGCTGCGCAACTACAAATACGTGGTCTTCATGGACGGCGACACCGTCTTCCCATACCCACACCTCCCCATCGAGTGGATGATGAACCTCTGGGGAATCCAACACAACACGTTCATCGCCATGGCACGAGAGATCGACGCCCCACGCAGCTACGACTCGCACGGCCAGCTCGTGCTGAACACCGGGTTCATTATTGCGCAGCAATCCCCGCGCACCGAAGAGATGTTCGAGGCATGGAAGGACTGCATCCATGATATCCGGTACCCGGGCTGCTCCAACTACACGGACCGGTTCTCGCACGAGCAATATGCGTTCGGCAACTGGGTCCGGTATGACTTCAATTCCACTGATGAGGTGGTGACCATTCCCTGCTCTGATGCGATGGGGTTCCCCGGTCGGGCGGGTGAGGGCGAGGAGTGTCAGGGTGATCTGTTGGGTCACTATACGCTTGATAAGGATATGGCCATTCAAGCGGTGCAGAGGTCGCTCATGCGGTATCTGATGCAGGATGTGCATCGGGAATTTTATCGCGAGTATGTACAGCTCGGTGGATCTCGATGAGCTAGACGAGTTGTGGAATCAGAGAAAGTAATGGGTGGAGAAGCGTGGTTCCGCATAGGGATCTGCATGGATATATAGTGGCGTTGATAGGGATATGGGGATGATTTAGAGCAATATATATATATTCGATGTCAGAACCAGAGGATAATCATTATTAATTGAATACTTGAGTACAAATGATATAGTATCAATGATATAAAATAGTATAAATGGTATAAATCGTTGAATACTATGAGATCATGCGAGGGGCCGACGGGCGAATTAGTCAAAAGCCGTTAGCCCCAAAAAAAAGTTACGGGAAACATCCCCCACGTTCACCTTCCCTTTGCTTCCCTTCTACCCTCCTTAGGAGATTTTGGAACCTCATTTCTGAAGCTCCGAAGCTCCGAAGATCTACAGCTCGGACGGGGGTTCTCTTCCACTGCCTCCGTGCCTATTCCACTATGTCTGGTTCCCCGCCCGCCCCGAAACCGTCGGCGATCCCCTCCCATATGCTGAACGGCAGCTCTCCGTTACATGCGCCCTTGGGGGCTCGCGATGCCCGTGAGCGCGAGAGTCTCAATTCATCAATTCGCTCCTCTTTTGCGCCCCGCATTCCCGTGGAGTTCGACGCCCCCGTGACGGAATCTGCCGGTGATTACACCAGCGAAACCCCCGCAGTTCGCAGCCCAGTGGCCGCGCGGTACGTGTCCCATCTGTCCAGAATCCAACATGCCCCGCAATTTCTTTTCTCTTGTATTATACCCGATGACCTGACATTTTTGTCGCAGTGGCCGGCCTACTTTGAATGATCCGCCCCGCGACCCCAGGGATGAAGGCGGCCCGTTGACCCCTCCCGCGACCGTGAGCCGCCCCGCCAGTCCCTACACGTTGAACCCTCCGATCGACTTTGACGGACTCAGTTGGCCTTGTAAGACTCCCAGCATGATTCCTCTTTCCTTCATTTTCTAAACCGAAGTTGCCACCCAGGCCCCGGAACCAGACAGCGGTTAGAATCGTCACCCGAGGAGACCGAGGAACGGGTCCAGAAGCTGGCAGGCGCCGTACGGACGATTCTGGAATGTGTCGGCGAGGATCCGGAACGAGAGGGTCTTCGCGAGACCCCCGAGAGATATGCCAAGGCCATGCTTTACTTCACCAAGGGCTACGAGGAGAACGTCCGGGACTTGGTGAATGGGGCAGTCTTCCACGAGGACCACGACGAATTGGTGATTGTCAAGGATATTGACGTTTTCTCCCTCTGTGAACATCACATGGTGCCCTTTAGCGGAAAGGTAAGGGTCGCTGCATCGTACATTTGTCATCAAATCATTCTGACCATGTGGGGCAGATGCATATCGGCTACATCCCGGATCGCCGAGTACTTGGTCTATCGAAATTGGCTCGTCTGGCCGAGATGTTCTCCCGCAGACTCCAGGTTCAGGAGCGTCTGACCAAGCAGGTTGCCCTGGCGATCTCCGAGGTCCTCAAGCCTCGCGGTGTTGGTGTTGTCATGGAGTCCGCGCATCTGTGCATGGTTATGCGAGGTGTGCAGAAGGTCAGCAGTACCACGACCACCAGCTGTATGCTGGGATGCATGCGCTCGAGTGCCAAAACCCGGGAAGAGTTCTTGACCCTTTTGAACCGGAGATGATCAGTGCACCTTGATTTCGACCCCATGAGTTTTCAGTTACGAGTTTGGAGTTCCGGCGATGACCTTTCAACAGGTTTCGGGTGGCTTATCTCTTGAGCCTCTCGAGCTCTAGCATGGATTTAGTGTCTTTCTTGTTGTGCCCACATCCTTTCGCTTCTCTTGCATATACTTGGACAATATCGGCCTGGGCACCACGCCATTTCTTAGCCGTGGCAGCCCAACGCTTTGCCATCTTATTTTCTGACCTGCTATCTTCAGAGCGGTTCATGACCCAGATATTCGCTTACACCGGCCTGATCTGTCACGATCTGTGGAAGATGATATCTTCTTCTTTTTTTTTTTCATGATGCTTTAGACTAACACCCCTCCCGGGGTCCTTTGCTTGCCAGTCTCATTTGGAGCCTCTGAAGACTCGAAATATCTTGGTGTTGGCAAGGTTGTTTCAACACTTGAACTCTTTTCATACTATACTCCTTTGCCATTTGGATATTGGGGTTTTCTATCCACACTCTGTATATGTTTCCTACGCTAAAAAAAAATGCCATGTACACTGCTGTCCCATTCTTTGTTCTTGACACCCTAGAAAGTTCGATGCAGCGTGCTGAACTCCATACAGACAATCATAGGCTGGATGATTGCACACCCCATGCTCACCTTTTATGGGCAGCTTCGACAACCCAACATGACTCCCGCTCATTTTCTTTTGGTCGTCTGGCGGTCAGTATTATTTAGAAGAGCCCATCACTCCCTGTTGCACCTTTTGCCTAACCGTTTAGGGATATTGTCGCCTACCATGGTTCCCGTCTCTTCCCCGTTACTTTCTATCACAGCCTTGTTCTTCAGGACCACTCCGCAACCCCGTAATTCGCCCATTACCCCGGCTTTTATGATGCGTCGACGTCTTAAACATACCCCGCCAGCCCCGTTCTCCCATGAGCCTATTTTATGCAGTCCGGTCCACCACTCTATATCTTTGCAGTATATCATTTCTAGACATTGGAGGGTGACTTGGACACCAATATAAATGAACGATGGCCATCACCCGTTACTTTCCCGTCACTTCCCCGTCAGTTGCCCTCCCATATCCCAAGTTAGCAATGCATGAACAACCCTAGAAACATCTAAGCGAGGCCACAATAGACCTCAATAAGAAAGACTCTATTGAATAGGCAACAGCACTCACTTATTGACGCCTGATCGATTCAGTTTTCCCCTCCCCCCGACCTCCTATTTATTCTTTCCCTCCCACAACCTCTTTCTTCTTTTCATCCATCCCACAATCTTCTTTTCTTCCATCAACCTCGTCATCTCGACGGCCTCTTTTTTCTGTTCTCAGTAAGTCTCTCGGCTTTGGTTGTGTCCCCCGTTTCTTGCACTGTTTGTGTCTGTTTTTGTTCTATCGAACGCCGTGGAGACGCGTCTATACTGATTCCAAAACCGACCCGGGGTATATCCTAGGGTTGTCTCTGCAACAACAAAGCTGATGGGATAATGTTTGTCTAGATCTCTTTCAACCTAACTGTGCTTCCACTTGTGCTCCCTAGCTTTGTCCCCCAACTGTGCTGGCCACGCTACCAGTTCTGAACCAGCACCATGGCCCGGCAGGGACATGATCCACCCGAGCTTGATCGCTTCATCCAGCAAGATGAAGTATTTAGCCTGGGCACCCCGTTCAGCTTGCAGGATCAGTTCAATCTGGACAGCGACTTCAACCTCGATGAAGAGTTGTCCAATCAGAACAATCAAGTGCTCGGCGTGAACAATGACGCTGAAGATCCTGAGCAAGGTGACTTTGATTACCCGACCGATGACTGGCCTGAGTCGGCCGATGAAGGGCTCAACCCATACCTTTATGGGTATCACCCGGATGATGAAGGGTACAATCCAGAAGATGCACTGTCCAACTTCGATGAAGAGTTCAACCTGAACGATCAAGTGTTCAACCAAGACATTGAAGCATTCAACCAAGAACTTGAAGTCTCCAACCCAGACAATGAAATCTCCAACCTAGACGATGAAAAGTCTGACCTCGATGAAGCATTTGCTGAAGAGCCATTTTCCATCCGTCAATCACTCCAAGCTGTTCTGACAGCCTACAATGCTCGAGTCAGCACTGAAATCCGGGCTAACCCGCCACCCTGGAGCAGCATGTATAATTTTGAGCCCCCATGGCGTCGCCTGCGGCCACCGTCCCCTGACCGAGTGGCCGAGTTCCTGGAAAATCTTGATCTGGATGATCCGAATCTGGCCAATCTGAAATTGCCTGGTGAAAATGATGTTGTTTACCCAGACCCGGCTGAAGAAGAAGATTCCGCTGAAGATGAGGATGAAGTCACTACTGAGTTGGTGACTCCCGACCAGGGACTTCAAGCATGGCTCGTCCGACAGCAGCTCATCGCCGGTGTCCAAATTAGCGACCTTCAGCCCATGAGAGGCCCTGGTTCCCAGCAGAAGCAGGTGACTCCCCAGGGCATTCTCACGCGGCAGCGCATCCCCTCTCTGATGTCGGTTTCTCGGTATGGAGTTTTCCCCTATGCCATTCAGCCGGCCAGCTTCAACGGCTACATTGCTCCTCTTCCTCGTCGACGCATCGACGATGAACTGCAGGACGAGTATAAAGCTCACCCACAACCGATTTTGAATAGCGACTGCATTGCTCCACCTATTCCCCTCAATGTCCAACGCCTTCTCCCCACCTGCGGCTGGCTTCCTCCTCCCAACACTCCCCATCCTGAGTATCTCCGTTCGCCGCGTCCGAGCCTGGAGGAATCTCATCAGGAGCTCTGCTCGCTGCTTGATGAATTGGAGCGCTTGCATGGGGCTCCTCTATTGCGTCCTTCCCCACCGACCTATCTGGAAACCTTGCTTTCAAGGCTGCGAAGCCCTGATGATCCCGACTCGGAGGAGGAGCAGGAGATGCAAGATCCCTCTGTTCAGGTTTCGAATGAGGACCCGCAAAACTTTTACACGCAAGTCTCGAATGAGTCGCCAAAAAGTCCCTACAATCACGTTTACGATGAATCGGGGGATATGCCTCTTCAGATGACTTATGTTGAGGATGCAGACGATTCTCCAGATTTCGATTTCGAGTACGAGATAGACAGTGATGATCAGGCGTTTGGTCTCGATGGATCCTGCGATTCGTCTCCTGTGACTCCTCGGGCGAAGGAAAACCTCACGGGGAATACCCAGCACTCTTCCATTCCCAATACCCCGAAATCTACTGTGCCGGCGCCTCATAAGAGTCATGGGTCACTTTTCATTCACAGTGGAAACAAAGGTTCTAAGAATGAAGACACCATTACGACCCAGGGTCATGAAACCCTTCCCATCTCCACCGCAGACAATGGATCTCAGAATGAGGCTATCGCCGCAAAGATGGCGCTTTCCACCTGTAGGAAACAGGATGACAATCAACAGGGCACATCGGTGATCTCGGAACCTCCCAATGATCCACAAGAAGGACAAATCCATCAAATGAGTGAAAACCCGGAACGGTCGCCATGCACTCGGGTTGGGGAATCTTCTGTGACACTGACCATCCATACCTTTTCGACGCCGGCGAATCATGCTCTGCAACCATCGAAAGGAGCTCCCATCAAACAGCCTCCAGCATCGGGTCTTCATGACCTATCAGCTTCTGATCAGATTGAAGCTAGACAGCTGCTAGTGGCTCTTCCCCCTACACCCGAGGTGACCGCTGTTCAGCAGGAAGTTTCAGCACTGGATCAAGGCTCGTCTGTTGGGTCTTCTGAACCAAGATCATGCAAATACTCCACATCGAAGCCTGAGAGATCTGATGTATTGGAACGGTTTCTTGCATCATTGCCCGAACCCCAGACAGTTCTACCTGTTGAAGATCTTCCTCGTCGGGACTCTCAGCCTGTCAAAAAGGAAATTGATCCATTTCTCACCCCTCAGCCAGAGTCTTTGACCACCGAGGAGATGGAGATTGAGAGGCTACGATTTTTGAGTCTTTCTCCCTGCTATCATCTTTCTCTGAGGGCGGCCGCGCGGAAGAACTCAAAAGCAAAGTTCAGCCTGGGCAAAGCTCTGGAAAGCCAGCCGGATCTGATGTTTGAGATCATTGATATTCTTTTAATTGATGTCAATGCGACCATCGAATCTCTTGCAAATGTCAACAAAGCATATCGCGTGTTGGTCTTCAAACACATGAGCACTGCAGCCAAGCGCACTGAGAGTGCATTTTCTCCGGTTACACGAGCGTTCCCCTACATGTGGAACCAGTGCATGAGCTGGACTTTGCTCACTGGCTTTGGGACAAGCTCAGATCTCCACGGTGTGAAGTTGCACACGTTCTACGTGCCAAGACCTGTGTGGATCAAGAGAATCCACAAGCACTCAAAGACGGCCATTGGCATTTTCAAGCTGATCAGCACACCGGATTTCCCGTGGCCCCAGAGGACAGTGCAGGTGATTCTGAAGATGGGGACTCTCATGCAGTACCCGGACAATCCTATGCGGCTGTGGATGGTCCGCCACAAAGACCTGTGGCCCGACAAGGACATCCGCCTGGCGTGCGACTTCATGGGATACGTCGCGGAGATCTTCGGGGACATGCACCCCAGCTACGATGAGGGGCTTCTGCTTCGGCTTGTGCTGGCCACCCGCAGCATGGCTTCACTGAAGAAGTTCCTGTGCGGTGAAGGGCCCAAGACCCACCAGGAAGTACTGTCGCTTATGGCATACTACCAGGGTGGTGAGGGTGATGACCAGTCGGATCAGTCCGCTCATGGGATTGATTCGAAGTGGGTGGGATATCTCCGGGAGGAGAAGCGGATCAGCTGCCGCCCGTGGCCATTCGAGGACCTCCGTGTTGCGCTGGCTGCGGCGATTGGTGACGGTGAGGTGAGCCGCTCTCACCCTGGTGTTATTCGGGAGTTGGTTCCCATTGAGAATTTGATATGGGACGAGTTCACCCGCCGCGGCCTCAGTGCCGATGACTTCCTTTGCTGGGAGGAAATTGAGGCCCCCGTGGCCGGAGATGAGATGGAGTGGGAGAAGGAAATCCCAAAGTTGATTGTTGGGAACCCTCCTAGCTTCCACGCGTGAGTCCAGGTGGTTCGTTTGTTCTTTCGGTCTGTTTCTGTTTCTGTTTTTTTTTTTTTTTTTTTTTTCTTTCTGTTTTTCTGTTTCAAGTTCCCCCGGTAAGAGGCGCGCGCATGAGATTTGAAGGGGACTTGAGTTATGTTTAAGTAAAATTTGAGTGAGATCTGAGGCACAATGTACGATAAAAGATTAAAACAAAAATGAAAGATTTGATGTCGACTGATCCCCCCAATGTATAAGAGTCGTCCGCGCTAACCCTAAGACGCAGCAGCATCACGTGGTAGTCAGACACGTGAGCCAGCCCCTTCCACCTCAAACCCGACATGACATCAATGCATCTTCCGAATTCCTCACCCCGATGCCCGTCTAAACATTCGCAGATGCCATACTCGTTTGTCAATCCTCTGGGTTCTAGACATTTATTTCGGTTTTTCATTCTGGACAAGCCATATTGGCCTGAAACAGCGATTCTCGGCCAAATCCCTTTGACCGACCCGAGTCCTTAGGGCCGGCGTGGGATCCCCGCTTCATCAATATGCAATGCATCATGAAGTGTTCCTTGTTTTCTAGTATATCATGTGGCCGTTATGCCCTGGGACCTGTGGCATTTATGTTGGGTTGAGACGATGAGGGGGAGATGAACGGTCGCAGGCTCTCCACCCTTGGCCGCTCTTCTTTGATCGCATGGTTGGCTTTATCAATCTCCGATCGGGCTTCGACTCTTTGATTCCTGGTTTTTATCCCCCGGTATGCTTCCCATGTCTTCGCATGATCTTCGGGATCTGGGATGGCTGTCTTCAGCCAGCTGGGGCATCCCCACCATCAACAACCCCCCTGATACCAGTCCTTTGTTGGTGGGAAAGAAAAACAAAGCATTGATGGGGATCTGGATATCCCGAGAATCGGTTTAGACCGATGTTGCATGCAGAAGGGAGTCTTTTTTGTCGGCGTTTCGGCCCAATCTCCCGGGTGCTGGTACTTGTCTCGAGATAGCCCTCGCTCTGTGTCTCCCTGCTGTAAAACTTTGGACACATCCAGCTTCAGCGTGCAGAATCTGCCCGCCCATGAGGGACACTCCTGAAGCTACACCATGCGAGACTAATCGCCGCTAGATGGACGGAGGCTCCCGTCAAGCAAAACAGATTACCACTGCGGGATCTACCCTCGGCCGGCTTTACACTCACCACCAGGCGCTCTCGACACACTATTGCAGTCGAGGTACGGCGACGTTCAACCCCACTGTCGCCCTTCGGGGTTGGGTATACTATTCTGCCCTGATCCTACTCTTATGGCGCATGATGGTGCCTTCCCACCGTCGATTTTGCTCTTTCGAGGCCTTTTGGCTCTATGCAATATGTAGATAGACCCATTTGCCGGACAAAGCATCATGGAGCCATGATGCGCTGGACAAGGGGCATACGCAAGCGACCAAGTTCCAATGAGGCAAACCAGAGCGGGAGAAGCACCAGGCTCATCACAGCAGCCTTTCCCGGATTACGTGACGCAGCCGGCTGTCTTTTTGGAGGGGAGCAAATATCAGCGAACCCACTCCAGAGACGCCCTGGCATCGAGCAAAGGCAAGCTAACCCATCGGATGCCAACGGCTGCAACAAAAGTAGAGCCACGGCCTTTGCACCGAGGTGATCAACTACATGGCTTCACCAGTAGTGGCCACAGGTAAATTATATCAATATCGAATAGGAGATGGTACGTATGTGGCTCCCCTTGCTGACTTGTATAGTTCATGCTTTTGCAGGCCTCGGAAAAACCACTATTCCGTCCAACCCGAAAGAGTTTCGTCTGGGAGAGAACGCGGATATGACCGACCCACTTCGCTTTCTTCGTTTCGCAGTTCTTGACTCGAGTGACTTCGTCACCTTTACTTCTCTTTTCCCTTGTTTCAACCAGATGCCGCTGGCGATTTTTCATGGCTGGATCTCGTAGGAGTCCGGTGTTGAGGGATCAGTGGAGCGCTGACCACGACCGCGAACCCCGTGACAGGGACAGGCGCAGAGGTCGAGGTTCTCATCGTGATCGTGGCAGGGGCCGGCATCGTGAGCGAGGCCGCCATTCTCGGCCCAGCGACCGCCATTCCAATCGTCCCCCACGCTCGCCACCCTCACGCGCATTCCGCTTAGGCCCTGATTCATCTCACCCGGATGATTTCCCTCTGGATCGATCTCCACGCGGCTCTCCCGGTCCTTCCTCAGGGTTTCGTGGCAATCGACGAAAAGAGTACAACCGACCCCCTTCGCCATCGGGTGATTGGAACGTGCCCCCATCTGGCTCTTTGGATAGAGAGGCTCACCCGCGGAGAGACGAGTCACCATTTGCACCTCCATCGAAACGCCAAAGAACCCGAAGTCCCTCACCACGTGGCCCCCGATCCCCTTTTTCCTATTCTCGCCCCAAGCACGGTCAGCACGGAGAGAGACGCGATAGAAGTCCTTCGTTCAAGAAACGTGGCCGCGGCCGTGGTGCTCCCCGACGAAGATCCCCTCGACGGGGGCGCGACCGCCGAGGCGGCCCACGCCCTGATATTGGACGTCGAGGAAGATCCAGATCACCCGTTCGAGGTAGGGGATTTCATCCATCGCCTGACCGACGATCTCGTACCCCAAGTGGCGACGGCTACAGCGACGTTGACTCCCGATACCGGTCTTTATCCCGACACTCTGCGCGATCTGCCAACTCGAGGCTATCTGCATCACCCCACGATCAAAGACGGGACTCAGCCTTGAACTCGACTCGACCCATCCAGTCCATCGTGGACGGGTCCACCCGATCTCCGTCTCCACTTCGTCGTATTCCAAGTTTTGATTCCGACCGTTTCGATGACGATCGAAACAGATCTGGCGCCTTGCGAGATGAATTTCCATCCCACGGCGTGCGATCTTTCGACTCCCATAGCAAGCCACATCGACGATCGTCTATTCCGTATCCTGACAACAGACCATACGCCATGTCGCCTCGGAACGGGACACCAAGCCCTTACCAGGGATCGCCTCAACCGCATTCTTCCTACCATTATCATTCCAACCAAGATGAACGGGATGATCCTTCAAATTACCCCCCGTCTCACTATGGCGGGCCTCCCCAACGAGGTGGCCATTCTGGATATCGAGGCAATCATCCAAAGCAAGGCCCTGGCCGTCGGTTCTCTGGATCTGGCCCCCCTCCTTATCACAATGGGCCCTCACATCGCGGAAGGGGTCATTTTAGCAACCTCCAGTGGACTGCGTCTGGGTCTCGCGGACGCGGCGGACAACACAGTCCCTATCATGGGCACAATCATGGTTCACATACTCCATCTCATCCTCCGACCGCAAGCGACGAACAGTCACCCTGGGGAGGCGAGAGTGAGAACTATTTCAGGGCAGCAAGCAGAGATCCCCAGAGAGAAGATGATCAGGCAAACCGCGGTTTGGAGGGTGCAGATTCCCAGACCATGCCACCCCCAGGTCGCGAATCTGATACCGCTACTCCTGCAAACAAAAGCGGGAAATTCAGCTTTACTCTCAAGTCCAAGGCCACGCCTTTGCCCTCTCCGAAGCCCGTTCCTGACCTTGCCCAACGAATGCAAATCCGCCAACCGCCTCCCCGTGCACCTGAACCACCGGCACCACGCAACCGGCTGACCAATGGGCCTCTGCCCCAATTCAAGCCCGATTCTCGGTCTGATCGTCGTGATCGGGACCGCGGACGGAATCGAGATCGAGGCGACCGCCGAGATTTCCGGGGTTCCCGCGACTTCCGCGAACCGCGAGGCCGAAGAGACGATCGTCGGTTCGACCAACGTCGTGATCGGCGCAAGGATGATCGACGCCCAGACTTCCGACGTGAACTCCCCCGGGAGCCCTCGCCAGAACGGCCGATAGAGCCGCCGCCGAAGCAGAAGAAGATCCTAAGCCGTCCCAAACAGCGCCCTATACTTTCAGAGGAGTTTGCCAAGGCCGATTCCGTTTACTATCGAAAACCGGGCAACGAGTCTGTGATTGGTGCTGGTACGTATGGCAAGGTGTTCAAGGCGATCCATGTCTACACTCAGCGCAAAGTGGCGTTGAAAAAGATTCGGATGGAAGGAGAGAAAGACGGGTACCCCGTGACGGCGGTGCGAGAAATCAAGTTGCTTCAACATCTTCGGCATCATAATGTGGTGAGCCTACTGGAAGTCATGGTCGAAGACAACGAGTGTTTCATGGTTTTTGAATACCTCTCTCATGATTTAACCGGCCTCATCAACCATCCCAGTTTCTCCCTCACCCTCGCCCACAAGAAGGACCTGGCCAAGCAGATGTTTGAGGGATTGTACTACCTCCACCATCGCGGCGTCCTTCATCGGGATATCAAGGCGGCCAACATTCTCGTCAGCAACCGAGGATTATTGAAATTCGCCGATTTTGGTCTCGCCCGGTTCTTTTCCAAAAGTCGTCAGCTCGACTACACCAACCGTGTGATTACCATCTGGTACCGACCACCTGAACTCCTCTTGGGGAGACCCGATATGGCCCCGCGGTCGATGTTTGGAGTGCCGCCTGCGTCTGCATGGAGATGTTCACCAAAAAGGCCGTCTTCCCCGGCGAAGGTGGCGAACTCAGCCAACTCGACAAGCTGTACAATAGCTTGGGTACCCCCACGCGCAGCGAGTGGCCGGACCTGGTGGAAATGCCGTGGTTCCATCTGATGCGGCCGACGGAACGAAAGAAACGCGTCTTCGAAGATCAGTACCGTGATCTCCTGACGCCCGCTGCATTGGACTTGATCTCGCAGGTTTTCCATTACGATCCCGCCAAGCGACCGAGTGCCGAGGATGTCCTCCAACATCCCTACTTTGTGTCGGAGGAACCAGCTCCTCAGGCGGCCACAGAGTATGTATCACCGTTTTTCTCTTCTGCTATCAAGTTCTACTTGCTGATATCTTTTCCCCGTCTAGACTGGAGAACATCCAAGGCGACTGGCATGAGTTCGAATCCAAGGCTCTCCGTAAGGAGGCCCGCCGCGTCGAATACCAGAATCAGAGGGATCGGGAGAAGCGAAAGGCTGAGGCACCGGCGCCGGCTGGTGACCGAGACTTGAAGCGAGCCAAGCAAGAGACCAGTGGACAGGCCTTGGGGGCGTGAGAGATGGAATGACATGACATGTTTTGGATATTCTGTTTGTGTACTGCATTGGGTATGGGATGGCTTGCATGGAGAGATGGGAATTCACTGTGAGTTTATTGTGGGATAGCTTTGTCACATATGCCATTGAGTGTACAAGTAAAAATTATGTTCCAAGTTGCTGAAGCCCAGCGTAGAATGGTCGCCCTCGGGGTCAAGGCAAGGAACTAAGTGGATTTGCGTCCAGGGGAGGGGGGGGGGCTCTCTCTACTAAAACGCCAATGTCAGTCCTGTTTGTGACTTGCCATTCAACGCACTGGTGATGTGTTGCCAGACACTCAGACTTTGCCAGTTAACCACACGCCCGACCAGCCCTGGTAGAGACGAAGGCGGTTGGGACCTCGGATTACCAGAGAGCTCATAGGAATTTTCTTCATTTGCATGCTTGGATTTGGATAGGACTATTCATGACGTACCCTACCATAAAGCAATTCAGAAGAAAGGGAAATGTCTCGTCAGTCAGGTCATCAACGCATCATGGGTTGCTCGCGAAGAGCCCTCGTGATGATGGTTTTAGATGCGAGCTGATTTAATCTCGACACACTCATCGGAGACGCCGGGGCAGTAGAAAACAAAAAACACCGACGTTGATTTGAGTTGGTGGTCTTGGGTTAAGGAAAGAAGAAGAAGAAGAAGAGAAAAAAAAAAAAAAGGCGGACAAAAGGGCGCCCGTGGAAAAAAGACGGTGCGGGCCAGGCGAGCATGATTGGACGTTCGAGTCTCCAATTCACCTCGACACTCTCCCACCTTTTTGGTCTTTGTCCCCCTCGTCTCTCTTCCTCTCTTAAAATATAATCATTGCTGCATATCTCTGGTCTCTCTATTCTCTGGCTTCTCTGGATTCTCGCCGCTTCCTCTACTTGCTTGTTCGACTCACCTCCGCTTTCCCTCTCCGCCCCGATTATATCCTTTCTGCATCTCGCATCCGGTCGCTCACCTACGTCACCGAGAATATCGAACTGTCGCTCACGGCGGACTCTGCTGTCTTCCTGGGTTGTCCCGTTAATTTCCCCCGGATGACCGCTCGTGTCTCCGGCCGTTTTACCCGTCGCGATGGATAATGCCAACCTGTGGACTCGTCGGGCAAAGTCAGTAAAAGACATAGAAAAAATCCCCAGTTTTTGTTCTTTTCATCTTCATTTTTTTTTTTATTTTTTATTTTTTTACAATAAGGTTACATATTAACATATCCTTCTTGTGTGCATTCAGCTCCTCCAAATTGTCGCTGTCCATGTCCGGGACAGATGGCAAAGAAGGTGCCCGCGTCGAACTGCCCCGCTCCTCCAAACGGTTCGGCCCTGACAGCTCCCAAGGGCGCTCGAATCCCTTCAACGCAATATCCCCCATGTCCGGCGGCGTCTCCTCGCCATCGACCAATGCCTCCTCCGCATTCGGGCTAGGCTCGGGCGCATTCGCCTCGTTTGGGGCCCCGAAGACGCCGGGTGGCTCGTCCGAGGTGAAAACCCCCGGAGAGAAACGTGACGGGTCGGAGCAGGATGATGTGGCGAGAGCCAAGGCTCTGTCGAGTTCCCCGGTCTCCACTCCCGGGGAGCACCCGTTGAAGTCGACGTGGATTGTCTGGTACCGTCCTCCTACGCCCAAGTACTCCGACTACGAGAAATCAACCGCCCCGCTTGCTTCGATATTTTCCGTGGAGAGCTTCTGGGCCGTCTATTCGCATCTCAAACGGCCGTCGCTTCTTCCGACGGTGTCCGACTATCATATCTTCAAAAAGGGTATTCGTCCCGTGTGGGAAGATGAGGCCAACAAGCGCGGTGGCAAGTGGATTGTCCGGCTAAAGAAGGGCGTGGCCGATCGGTACTGGGAAGACCTGCTGCTGGCGATGGTGGGCGATCAGTTTGCCGAGGCTGGTGATGAAGTGTGCGGCGCAGTCCTGAGCGTTCGAGGCGGCGAGGACGTCTTGAGTGTGTGGACAAGAATTGACGGTGGGCGGAACATCAAGATCCGGTATGTTGCAGATTTTCCCTTCTCCATTGCTTTCTCCATCTATTTCTGTATATCTTTTTCCTTTTCAACCCTTACTGACTTCATTGCAGAGAAACCATCAAGCGCCTGCTCGCATTTCCGCCAGATACCAACATTGTCTGGAAGAGCCACGACGACAGTATCGCTCAACGCTCAGCCATCGACCAGGCTCGTCAGGAGAAGGCTGCGGCTGCGGCTGCTGGTGGCCATCTGGCAACGGACCGACGACGTGGCCATGAAGACCCGGAGAAAGGAAAGGGGGCTGCTGCCTCGTGAATGGATCCCGTCGAGGATCCAAGCCTGGCCTTGGGCCCCTGTATAGTAAATCCAAAAAAAAAAAGAAAAAAAAAAACAATCATCCACGACTTTACTCATTGGGACGCGTTTGGGTCTTGGGGGACGGTGGGGCATCGAGGCGAACTCAGCGGTTTGATTTGATTCATGTGGCCTTTGATATTTCTTGTGTTTCTCGTGTTTTTTGCTGCCGTCGAGCTCATGCGTGATGTGTTCCCTTGTATTGTGTATCTGATGCTCTGTACTCTGCTCCTCTCAATTTAGCAGCGCTCAATGGTGCCGTCTCCCTTGCTGGGAGCGACTCGCCGATTCAGCTATTTATTTACTGATGCATTGATGCATTGTACAACTGTTTTATTTGATTCGATTCACCCTAATCACTTTTTATCTAGTCTTGCCAATATCCATTCAACCGCATACTTCCCATCGGGCGCGCGTATCAATTAAAAAAAGCCTGACCGCCCTATCCGCGATGACGAAGGAACATACTTGCTGCTGGCCAGACCCAAACACCTCCAAAATCCCCTCGCGCAGAGAATGAAAATGTTCTGACGGTGCTGGTCCCTTGATGCCTTTCTTCGGGAGCCTGTCCGATATCTTCGCTAGTTTATCACCGCGTCGCCGCCCCGAAGATCGCCCGTCTGCCCAGCGTCGTCCGCCCTCTCGAACCCCTCTCGCTTCTCCTCTCCGTCGCCCTGTCTCGGATCGCAATCCATTTTCGCTGGGATCGGACTCGCAGGCCGATCATCTGAGCCCGGCGCTCTCTACACAGACCCTGGGCACCTCTGCGTCTGCTTTCTCGGAGGTGTGTATCTACCCGTGTTGGAGCCAGCGCGTTTCCGCTCGGCACTGTGGGCTCTTTTTTATAAAAAAAAATTTCTTTCTTTCTTTTTTTTGATGTGTGCCATACTGTGGTTTTACCTGGGTTTTATTCATACTATCTTCTTGATCTATTTCTCTTTTGGTTTCTCAGTTGTCTACACTCGTTGTCTGACACTGACTGGATTTTCTAGGCCTATCGTTATGCCGACTATCCTTCTCCCACTGGACCCTCAATTGTACATGGACAATTGCGATCCCCAACCTCGCAGTACGTCTTAGAACCTACCTCCCGGTAGATGTGACCCTCCAGCCCATTCCCGCCGGGCAAGTGCTGACCCTCGGGTCATTCCCCAGTCAGGACAAGTCGGCGCAGATGAAGAGCAAGGGCCAGCCGCAGGACGACGCCCAAGCTCGCCAGGATGAGGCTCGATTGTTTGGCGCAAACTACAAGTATGTCCTGATTCGGGGATGTTCCCTGTGCCACTATCTGAAGAAACGCCTGCGCTAATGCCCCAGTCATTTGTTGCTTGACAGGGAAGTCGATGCAGTGAGGATCACACCAGGAGCCACGGTCCGGGCGACGACCAGAAAGACTCATCCTCCGGGGGTACGTTGACTTTATCCTGATTAGAAGTAACTGTTGGAAATGGGGTTTTTGGTCTGATTATCGAGAACTGCAGGCCTTGTTCGCGCCGAAACCAACCGATACGATCTCGCGTAATTCTCGAGAAAGCGGACCGGTCCGCGCACGGGGAAGGCCAACTCAATATTCGTCTTATCTAGCTAAGAACCCTCGCTTGAGTGATGTCCCCGATTTCGAAGAATCCGGCCGGCCCAACAAGCGTCGGCGCCGAGGAGACCTCGGCGCAGCGACTGATCTGGAGAACGATGACCCGGTAGTGATGCGGCGACGATCGGAGTCCCAGCTGTCTTCCCCGGAATCCACCCGGCAATCCGCCAAATCAAAGAATAAAGGCCACGCCGCGAAGATTTCAGAGTTCCGGGACGTGGAAAACCATATCAAGCCCGTTAGTCCCCGCCGCCGCACCCGTCGATCTTCCAGTACTTCGCTGGATCAGCGATTCACCGAATCTGCGGCGCAGCAAAGGCGCGGCCAAGCGCCCAATGTGGATTTGCCGCCGCCCAAAGTCAATGTCAAATCAGACAGGCATTCACGCGAAAATGTACTTGACAGTGTCGAGATCACCAAAGTGAACGAGACTGCTGGTGAGGCTATTCGTTCTCAACAATCAACTGGCGCAAATGAGACTCGCCGTGTTTCTGATAGGGAGAGTCCAGATGAACTACAAGGTGAAGCAACTACCCAACCACTCCCAAAGTCCCTGCGCGCGAAGCATAAAAACATCAACCGCAAGGTCAAGGGCGAAGTACAGCAGCTTTCTCCATCTCGGAAACGTTCGCCAGCCGATATTGAACCCACCGATTTTATGGGATCGCCGCGCCAAAGCCCGAAGCGGGCCAAGCGCAACCAGAAGAAAGCAGACGGACGATTGATGTCCGTATCATCTCTCCGACTTGGCTTCTGCAAAAAGGTCGCGCTGCCAGGCAAGAACGTGTCTTTTCGTCTGGGGAAAGATAGCATCGAAGTCGAGGACATTTCCGGTATTGGCAAGACCACGACAATTCTTGCTCGGCATATCCAGCACGCAATCCAAGGACGGGATCCGAGCTGTAAAGTGCGAATCCAACTGTCTCAAACTGCCGAATGGCGGGGTGATAAGCTCGACATTGGGTTTTTGTCCGTCCGAGACAAGAACCAGCTGATGCACATGTTGCAGGAGGCGCAAATCAAGATCCAGAGCAAGGAGATGTATGTCCCCCGAAACATTCGATCTAATTTGGCGCAGGCTGGCTGACTCTGGCGCAGGGCATACATGGACAAAGTTTTTACACTCCATGAGCGGCAGTGGGAAAAGCACGATAACCAACCCAAAAAACCACTTTTAAAGGACAATGCTGCGGAGCCTGTTGCGACGCCTCGCGTAGAGGCCCCGGCCACGTCTGCTTCTGCACGAAAGAAGGTTTCTGCCGCTTTGCAGGATGACAACAACACGAGCGAGCCGAAATCGCTTCCCAGAAAGAAGGACACGCAAGAGACTTCTGCACCCGCGGGTCCTGACGACACGTCCCGACAGGTATCTGATGACCGGGTTCCCCGTGATCCGCCAGAATCAAAACCAGAACCTGCCGTTGAGATTCCCGTAAAAACATCACTATCAAAACCTGTGCCGTCTGCCCGTGAGACACGATCGGCAGCTCGTCGTTCAACTCGACTTTCCGAACTGCCAGCCGATAGCGACATCCTCAATGACGATCCCCAACCATCACCCCTTGACCATGATGCCGGTCGAGAGAGATGGCGAAAGCCCCTGGTGTATCCCTGGACTGGGAAGAAGAAAGCCGAGGTCAATCTGGAGGATCGGGACCGGCTCCGCGAGGGCGAGTTCCTCAACGACAACCTGATAGCCTTTTACATCCGCTTCCTTCAAGACCACCTTGAACGTACGAACCCAGAGGCCGCGAGGCGGGTGTACTTTTTCAACTCATACTTTTTCGAGACACTGAAGAACACCCCGAAGGGCACCCGCGGCATCAATTATGCAGGTGTCGAGAAGTGGACTCGGAGCGTCGACTTGTTCAGCTACGATTACATTGTCGTGCCTATCAACGAGAACGCTCACTGGTACGTGGCTATTATTTGCAATTTGCCCAATCTGGACCTTGGGCCTGCAACTCCTGCCGAGCGGGCTCAAGTACCGCCAAGTGACAAGGAAGCTTCGAATCCTCTCGAGAGTGAAATCCAGGAAATCCTTGAGACGCCAGAACCCGAGCCAGTGCCAGTGCACGTTCCTCAGGGGCCTGCAGAAGCGACTGCACAGAAGATCTCTGAAATTTCGCTCAGCCAACCGCCAGGATCTCCACGGGATGGTAAGACTCACCCGTCGGTTGATTCGATGGTGCTTGTAGGAGATGGACAGACGGACCAGGCCGCGCAGGAGGCGCCATTGCAGGAGGATGAGTGGCCCGAGGCAGATGAGTGCCCGAAATCTTCTCCGATGAAGTTCCCCAACTTTCCCGCTTCAAAGCGGTCCGCGACTACGCCCCAGCCGGCGCGCAACTCCGCAAAGCCGCGAATCATCACCTTCGACTCCCTTGATCAGGCCCGTGCTCCCACCGTCAGGATGCTACGCGACTACATCACCAAAGAAGCAGCAACCAAGCGGGAAGTCGAAATCGATAGTTCTGGCATTAAGGGTATGCGCGCGCGCCAAATCCCACTGCAGCCGAATTACTCCGACTGTGGATTGTACTTGCTGGCATATGTGGAGAAGTTTGTCCAGCACCCCGATCCGTTCATCACCAAGACCCTCGATAAACAGATGAACGTGGAAACGGACTGGCCTCCGCTGGGTTCGGGGCTCTTACGACACCGGCTGCGCAGTTTCCTGGATGATTTGTATGAGGAGCAGGCTGGCGACAAGACGGACGATCAGTGGATCATGGCTGATCGACAGCCTGTGTCGTTTCTGCTTGGGCCCTCTCTACCTGCCCAAGATGAATCTGTTGATGACGCCCAAGCGGCAGCGTCCCCTCAACCTGAGGACTCGACTGCAGATGTTGCTCTGGGGGAGACCGCCAAAGATGACCGAGTCGAAGTGCAGATCAAGGGCACGCCGCCCCCCAAGTGAGTTGGGGTTGATGTGCAGAAGCTCATGGGGGGGTTCCGGAGGATTCGTCTGCTGTCTTTTATTTTATTTTATTTTTCTTCTCGAGTGTGGATTTCGAGGACGAGAATGTAGTCCTCGACCTAGGTGAGCATCTGTCATTGTGCCTTTGAGCACACCATGTTAAGCACAGCGTGGGTTTTGCGGCGTTGTTGAACCATTTCTGGCATAGATACCAGCATCTGTATGCATTGCAGGGTTGTTTTGACCTTGGGATTCGCTTCGGTCTATTCTAGTACCTCGGCTTGATGTAGTGTCTGTAGGGTCCCTGAAAAGGATCCAAAGAAAGAACACACATTCAGAGCAACCCTACCACTCGCTCTCATCCGCCCCAATCCACCGCTCTAATTTCTCTCTCTTAAACGTCTCGAAATCCCACTCCGCCTCCTCGAGCTGTTCCGTGCCCGCTACCCAGACATACGCAATAGCGGCAACCTCGTCGCCCTCCTCTGCGCTCTCGGCCCCAACCACATCCAGCACATCACGCAGATGGTCCCCAGAACCAGTAGATGCCGATGCTGATGACAATACCGGTGCCGACGAGGCATCATGATCCTGCAGCAACCGCACCGAGACCAGCTCTCGAACGTACTCGTCGCCCTCGAAGAGATCTAGCCGGTACATATCGCCGTCTGTGAGACCCGAGACTAGAGTTCCGCGCACAGAGGTGCGAGCCTGAGCCTGGTCGAGACTTGCTGAAAACATGGTGGAGCTTGGATTGGAATTGGAATTGGAAGTGTGGTCTCGCGCGGCTACGATCGCTGGGTAGTCGGCTCCCCGCACGCGATGGCGCCGGTAGCCGTGCAGCACGGCGGGCTGGATGCGGATCAGGGCTTTTTGCCAGGGTTCTGGGTTGGCACTGCCGTGGATGACGCGGTGGAGCATCTGCGGTGCCATCAGGGTTCCTGGGAGGGTATTATTATTATTGATGAGTTTATTGGAGGTGCCATAGTAAGGTAGAGAGGTAGAGAGAGGTATGAGAGGCAGAGTGGGCTTACCGTAGAAGAAGAGGACGTGGTCACCCATCGTGGAAAAATATTACTAAGGTGTGATTCAATAATGAAGGAGAAAGAGAAAGAAAAATAGAACAGTCCGTTAGTCGAATCTCCAAGTCTCGAAGTATGAAATGAGTGACAGCTCTATGCGGGCGCTTATCGATAAGCAACTGGCCCAGCTGGCTTCATCACCCTTGACATCTTTCGCTCTCCTTCCCCCCCCCCCCCCCCCTTCCCACTCTCCCAGCGCCATGCATTCCTGTCTGAACCGCGCGCAGTCCGTCTTTGGCTTCTTCACCACCGTCGCTCTGGTGGTCAGCGCGCTGGCCGCCTTGTCGGTGGTGCTGTTTCCCACCGACGAAGTCAAGACGGCCGTCGAGCTGAAGAACGTGCACGTGTATGTGGATTGATTCTGTTTATTTCTGTTCACCCATGTAAATGGAACCCCCAAACTAACCCCAATCTCTTCTACAGCGTCAAGGGCCGCCCGCACTACTACTCCTCCAAGCGCGAGGAGTACGCCCAACTCCGCTTCGACCTGGACGCCGACCTATCCCCGCTCTTCAACTGGAACACCAAGCAGCTCTTCGTCTACGTCTACGCCACGTACTCGTCCTCCGATCGCGCCGACTCGGCCGTGCCCGCCTCCGAGGCCGTGGTCTGGGACGCTATCATCCCGGCCACGCCGTCGCCGTATTCGTGGGACGCGCTCCTCGAGAAAGCAACTGAGCTTCTCCCAACATCCATCGCTTCCTCGATCTTTTCGTCCTCATCATCGTCGGCCAAGCGCGCCTCCAAACGAGCCAAAAAGCCCTTAACAAAGAAGACCGGCTCCAAGAAACCCGCCGCATCCTCGAAGGAAGAGGCTGCTGCTACATCGGCGCCTGGACTGCTGCGTCTGCGCGACCAGAAGTCCAAGTACCAGATTAGTGATATCACTGGCCGGCTGGTTGAGCGCAAGAATGTTACTTTGTCTGTTGGCTGGAACGTTCAGCCCTGGGTTGGTGCCCTGTGGTGGAGTCCCCGCTCCGGGGCCGTCCCGCATACCGCGGGTTCTGTGGGGACGGGGGCGCCGTTTGATTTCCCGGCCCTTAAGGGGAGTAAGAAGGCTGCTGAGGGGAAGAAGGAGAGCGTATAGTCTTTTGGGAGAGTCGCTGAGTGGGATGTGAGGAATGGGTAGACTCAATCGAGAGTCTATCCTGTTCATTTCTATGGTTTGGATTCACATTGGAAGATGAAAATATACGTCCGCCTTACCCCTTGGATGTTTGTGTGTAGAATAAGAGTCACACTGTAGACACAACCACCCGGCTTCAGTATGAGGAATATGGACCACGGGACGCCCTCGAATCCAAAAAAAAAACATTCATGAATCTTATCTACCTCGAACCTAGGAAACACAACCCAAAAGTGGGAATCACGCTGAAGAGGGACCCCTTCTGAGTATAACCACCCTCGCGAATTTCATCACATGGTACCGTAACTGCGGCCCGCATGACCCCTATTTTGGACCCGGTCCGAGTAGACCCCAGGCGCCGGCTGCTGATAGGCACGGGTCATGGGATCGCGGTTGCGGCGGTCATAGTAGACGTATTCGAGATAGAAAGCGTGGATGTGGCCCGGGAAATAGCTAGATCAGAGAATGTCAGCACTCTGAGTGTGCGTGTGCGGGGAGGTCCCAAAATGTTCCTGTGTAGATATTGGATTACCAAAGACAAGGTATTTGTACTTACCCGAGAATCGTGAGCAGGACGTTGATCCAGAAGTCAACGCCACAGCCGGAGATGAGAAAGACGCCGAGTGGAGGAACTGGGTGAGACATATGTTAGCATATGGGCTGGCAAAGAATCTCGACTTGGGCAGGTTGGCAATTCCTGTGCTGGGGATTGGATTTCATGATCGCGGACCAGCACCAGGAAATTGCGTCACCCGCGACTGGAGAAGAGCTCATGATACATCACTTACTGAATAGGGTGATTATAATCAAGCATATCATTGAGCAGGTGCCCGCCATGGTGAAAGAAAGAGCGAGGTTGCGATGTAGGGATACAGGGGTGGTTGTTGATCGAGTGTGTCGAGGCGTTTGTTGAACTCTGTCGTGGACACGAAGCTCAGATTTTCAAACAGCAGGACGACCTCAACTATAAATAAGGATGTTGGCCTTGTCAAGACGTTTCACGATCGGCACACACAAACGTCAGATGGCAAAGGCAAGCAGGGAACTCCCCACGCCCAGTAGGGCTGAGATGCTGGTGGGTGACGTCATTTACACACAGCCACTGTGGCTCACGCCACCACAAGTGAATGCCTGAGGGGTGAAGCCTTCCTAGATAGGCAAGGTCCAGGTAGTACCACCTGCAATGTACTTCCAAGTCTTCCAAGGTTCTGCCCCGGTACAAGATACTTGAGTATTTGCGAGGCTCACATCACACCGCGTCGATGGCTGCCCGTGTTGTGACTTGCTCGTTCTTGTTACCCAGCTTGGAGATTTGCAAGAAGGCATCCACGCCATAGCCTTCCAGACTGTGCAGCTCAAGACTGCCCGCCCAGTACTCCGCATACACCCGGCTCATTGGAAGTCCCATTCCCAGTCGGAGATTCGGTGGCCGTGATGTCAGTGTATCCAGGGAGCCCTCGTGAAACATCTCGCGGTCGGACTTACGCCCCTGGGACACCTGCAGCTCTTGCATCGTGGCCGCCATCGCTGGCACCTGACCTAGGTTCTCCAGCCGAGACTGCGTGCGAGGTCCCTTGCTGAACGACCACAGGTACGGGAGGATCTCCCGTGGGATGCCCCCGCCCTGGTCCGAGATACGCATGATTACATGCTGTGGGGTTTCGCAGATGAGCACGTCGATGGGCGGCGGCGGCTGGGAAGAATTGTGGTATTTCTCAATGACAGCCTGTACGGAGTTGCGGAGAAGCTCCCCAACGATGTACTCCAGGTGGCTGAGGATGTAGGGGAAGGTAGCCTCCAAGTGACCCTGCACGGTGATGGCGGGGATCTGCGTCGAATCTGAGGTCTGTCGCATCAGATCCTGGGCCACCTTCCCGCATCGCTCGACCACTTCCTTCGCCTTGCACTTCAGAAACACTTCGCCTACAAAGTCTGCATTCATGTCAGTTCGGTCATTGGCATCGGGGAAATGCCATGGCGAGTTGAAGGTGTCCGTCAAGGCCAAGTGTTGTTCTGCAATGACTCGGCGAGATATCCTCTAGCAGAGAAAAGAGGTTAGTCTTCTTGAGCTAACAGCAGGCCGTGCAGATCAATCCTGAAACATACCGCCCGCAAAAGTGTGTTCATGAAGCGATCCATCTCGTTGTGGGGAACAAGCTCCCGACACTCCAAGACTCCCATTGCCAAATTAGGAATCACCACCATGTGTTCCTTTAGCATCTCCCGCAGCACATCGCACAGTCGGTCATTGTCGTCCAAGCTCCGGATCTCAGGAATGACTCGAAACTTCTCAAACGCCTTGTAGTACAGTTCGTACACAAGCGACAGGTGGGGATTCGCAACCACCACGTAGGGCAGCTGCTGAATATCGCGGAGCCGATGAGCAATTCTATCCATGACGCATATCATATCAGTTTCCGAGACATGTGGGCGGGGTGGCACTGGGACTCACCGCGTGGGCAGCTCGGTCCGCACATAGTTAGCGGAGCTAATGAGGCGGGGTTCGGTCAAGGTACGGCCAAAGAACGTCAACTGGCGCAAACTGATGGGCCGAATTTCACGTTCCACCCATCTGGCAGAGCAACAGATCAGCTTTGAGATCACCACGCGACTTCCGGGGACGACCTACTGATCCAACGCAGAGACGGGCCGCCATGGTGGCGGGCTTTGAGCCCCCGAGTAAAATCGAGACTTTGGCACACATGGCAGCCCCCATCGTAAAGGACGACACGACCGCATGGTGCTCCAGGCACTCTCTCTCCGGTGCGGAAGCAAGTCTGCGCTCTCTCTGGGTTTCCTAAGTGGGCTGGGCGGTGAAGCATGTGACATCCGGTGAAAACGGTCGCAAGTTTTATGCGCGTGGCGACTCAACTTGCTCTATGAATTTGTTGGATTTGTCGAATTTCTCTATAGAAATATCGCAAGGCCCGTGGGATTCTTACGAGGGCCATTGGTTGGGTTGGCACCTTGGCAATGTCAAAGTGTCAGGCACAAAGTGAGCATTTCACCCCGGCAATCCTCCAGTAAGCAGTCGAATACATATTTCCAAGAAAATCGAATAAATCCAAGCCTCAAGCACTCGAGTCCGAGTCTGAAAATATCCGATAACTAGGGCATTTGGGGGTGGGGAGCTGTAGAGGGAGCTCAATATGGGAGTATACTCTCCCTCGGTATAGGCAGCATAATGTGTGGACAAACAAAGCCCTATGAATGGGAGAATAAAAAAAATAGTAGAAGAATAGAAGAATAGAAGAATAGAAGAATCTGTGAAGCTAATATCCAGCTATTGTCTATTCGTCTATTTATCTATTCATCTACTCATACATTCGTGCATTCCCCAGGCCCTGCCGAGCCTCCAGGCTCCGCCACCGCTAGCTCCGGCTTTCATGATTCGGCGGCAGAAGAAATTCCTCCCACCTTCTTCCTCTGCTTCTCTGCTTTTCCCTCCCAAAAAAAAATATCGTCTTTTCTCTTCCATCTCGTCAGGTACCTTCCGGCTGGACGGGAGGGTGCTTCTCATGGAAAACGTGCGTTCCCCGGACCGTACCCCTCCGTGTCGTCATTCCATGGCTAACCCGAGCAGCTCGCGGAGAACGAAATGCTCGTGGACGAGTATGAGCAGTACCCTAACGAGAAGACCGATGTCGTCGTCGTATCCCGGCCTGGCTCCGACGAGCCCAACTCAAAGCCGACCGCTGATGATCGTATGTGCTGTTTCTTACCTTCCCCTCCCCACGACCATGAACAAAGCGTGAGATACTGGGTTGTGTTCAAGGGCCCGGGAAACGATCCCTGTCGGTCGGCCGAGGCCGTTCCATAATCACAGAATGATGGCTGACGGGGGACTGGTATAGATGCTGCAATGATGGCTCGGGTCCTTCCTAAGAATCCCGATCTCGAGACCGAGGACGAGACACATCACACATGGCATATCCGCGACTGGCGGAAATTGGACCGCAAGCTGCATGGGCCGGCTTTCAAGTGCGGCGGGTTCCCTTGGTAGGTTTTTTTTTGGGGGGGGGTGATTGCTTTTTTTTTTTTTTTTCGCTCGGACTTTGCCAACCGGTGTGGGTGCTGACCGTGGGAATAGGCGCATTCTCTTTTTCCCGTACGGTAACCATGCCGAGCAAGCTTCGTTTTACCTGGAGCATGCGTGGGAGGGGGACTTACCCGAGAATTGGTATGCCTGCGTGCAATTTGCACTGGTGTTGTCAAACGTCAACGATCCCTCCGTCTATGTGCATCACGGTAAGAATTTGGACGATCTCGAATTTTGGAAGCGGTAAAGTATTAATTTGATCTCAGTTGCGACTCACCGGTTCAACGCTGAAGAAGGAGACTGGGGCTTTACACGATTTTATCCCCTTCGAAGTCTGTTCAATGAAGCCTGGGAGGGCCGAGACGTTCCGCTGGTACAGGACGACGAAGCAATCATTACGGCGTACGTTCGTGTGGTGAAGGACACCACTGGTGTCCTCTGGCACAGCTTTCAAAAGTAAGCTTTTCCCTCATCTCACCTGCGATACATGAAGCTCACGATGCCCAGCTACGACTCCAAGAAGGAGACAGGCATGGTGGGGTTGAGGAATCAGGGTGCCACATGTTATTTGAACTCGCTTTTGCAATCTCTCTATTTCACCAATGCTTTCCGCAAGGTATGAAATTATCATTTTCTATCTTTAAACCTATTCCAGTGCTGATTATTCCCTCCCAGGC
The DNA here is from genome assembly GCF_028826965.1 of Penicillium alfredii. Lineage (NCBI taxonomy): Eukaryota > Fungi > Ascomycota > Eurotiomycetes > Eurotiales > Aspergillaceae > Penicillium > Penicillium alfredii. The sequence continues at coordinate 988,049 of NW_026622701.1, read as the reverse complement.
TGTCTACCAAATCCCAACCGATCAGGAGGCTTCGCGCGAGAACAGCGCATGGACGCTTCAGAGACTATTCTTTAATCTTCAGACCAACGAATCAGCAGTCTCGACGACTGAACTCACAGAATCCTTCGGCTGGCAGTCCAATCAAATTTTTGAGCAGCAGGATGTCCAGGAGCTTTCGCGGAAGCTCATGGAGCGTTTAGAGCACAAGATGAAGGGCACAGTGGCTGAGAAGGTCTTGCCGGATCTATTTGTTGGCAAAACAAAGACTTACATCTCTTGCATCAATGTCGACTACGAGTCGTCCCGCGTGGAAGACTTCTGGGACATTCAACTGAACGTTCGCGGCAACAAGACCTTGGATGACAGCTTCAAGGACTACATCCAAGTTGAGACGCTGGAAGGTGAAAACAAATATGATGCTGGCCCGCCCTACGGTTTGCAGGACGCCAAGAAGGGCGTGATCTTCGAAAGCTTCCCGCCGGTTCTGCATCTTCACCTCAAACGATTCGAATACGACCTCAACCTTGATGCCATGATGAAAGTCAACGACCGACACGCCTTCCCGATGGAATTCGACGCCTCTCCTTATCTGTCTGCCGATGCGGACCGCTCCGAGTCTTGGGTCTATCAACTGCATGGCGTCCTCGTTCACAGCGGTGGCTTGGAAGCCGGTCACTACTATGCATTTTTGAAGCCTACCAAGGATGGTCACTGGTACCGCTTTGATGACGACCGCGTGAACCGGGCCACGGACAAAGAAGTTCTGGAGGAGAACTACGGAGGAGAATACGAGCTTGCGAACGGGGCAGCTGGTGTTCGACAGCCATACACCCGGACTCTCTCCACGAAGCGGTCGATGAACGCTTACATGCTGGTCTACGTTCGAAAGACAAGACAAGATGATGTTCTTCTTCCCATCACCGAGAACGACGTGCCTTCTCATATCGGTAAGCTAGGGTCCTCGATGATGGCTTTTCTAGGATGTGGCTGATTCGATTACAGAACAGCGTTTGGCCGAAGACCGGGCGGAAATGCTGCGCCGGAAGAAGGAAAGAGAGGAAGCTCACTTGTATATGAATGTCGGCGTCCTCACTGATGACTCATTCAAATCCCACCACGGCTTTGATTTGACCAGCATGGAGTTGCCAGCTGAAGACCCAGCGCTGCCGAAGCAGTACCGAATTCTTCGAACGAAGAAGGTCAGCGAATTTGCCCAGGAAATTGCGGAAGAGCGGGAACTCAGGCCAGAAGCAATTCGATTCTGGGTCATGGTGAACCGTCAAAACAAGACAACTCGGCCCGACCAGGTGATCCGAGACCCAGAAATAACCGTGGAAGAAGCCTACAACAAATTTGGCACGAAAGGAAACTATTTCCGTCTGTGGATGGAGGTAGCCTCGCTTGGCGCTGATGGACAGCCTTCGGCGTGGCCCGACAGCGACTCAGTGCTTATCTTCCTGAAGAACTTTGATGCCGTGGCTCAGACGTTGACCGGGGTTGGGTCTTTGTATGTCCACAAGATCCAGAAGGTCAGCGAACTGGCACCCACCATTCTCGCGAGAATGAACTGGCCCGCGGGGGCGGAATTTATACTTTATGAGGAAATCAAGCATAACATGATCGATGTCATGAAGCCCAAGCAGACATTCCAGCAATCTGAGATCCAAGACGGTGACATTATCACTTTTCAACGGACAGTGAAGGACTCGGAGCTACCTCCCACGGCTCTCTATACGGATGCGCGGCAGTTCTACGATTATCTTCTAAACCGCATGGATGTTACATTTGCTCCCATCAAAGCCAGTGAAGGTGACGAATTTACCTTGACACTCAGCCGCAAGATGACCTATGACCAGTTTTCCAAAAAGGTTGGCGAGCACCTGCAGGTGGACCCGACTCACCTGCGGTTTGCACCCGTGATGGCCAGCACTGGCAAGCCCAAGCCGTTCCTCAAGCGGACCATTGCCCAAACTCTGGCTCAGGTCCTCAATGGCCAGTATGGCGCTTATGGCTACACCATGCACCGGTCAGATGCTCTGTACTACGAAGTTCTGGACATGAGCTTGAGCGACTATGAGAGCAAGAAATGTTTCAGGTTGACCTGGCTGCCGGATGGAATCACGAAAGAGGTAAGTCTCCTCATTCAACCACTCTGGTCATTGACTCACCCCTTTATAGGAAGTTGTGGAGGTCCTTGTCTCTCGCAGCGGAACCGTTTCGGACCTTCTGGCTGAATTCCAGAAAAAGACAGATGTTAAAGATGAGGCGATCCACGAAATGCGGCTTTTCGAGGCACACAGTGGGAAGATCTACAAGGAACTGCGGGATGACTACAATGTGGCATCCATCAACGAATACTCAACGATCTACGCCGAGCAAATCCCGGCTGAAGAATTGAACCTGGAGGGCGATGACCGAGTGATCAACGCCTTCAACTTCGACCGGGAACCCAACCGGACCCACGGGATTCCGTTCAAATTTGTCGTGAAACAGGTCCGTTGTTCTTGCCTTGCACCTCTCTCTACGTTCGATTACTGATCTTTCACAGGGCGAGGTTTTCAAGGAAACCAAGCAGCGTCTCTCCAAGCGGACGAGCATCAAGGGCAAGCAATTCGAGAAGATCAAGTTCGCCATTGTGCCTCGCGGGTCCTTCTCCAGCCCTCGGTATCTGGAAGATGGTAAGTGTTTATTTACCCTTTGGAATCTCCACACATTGTCACAACATGCGTCTGACGCTTGCCTTTTCTTAGATGATATCCTGTCAGATGTGGCGACCAACACTGAGGACTTGCTGGGACTTGACCATGCAAATAAGAGCCGGAGCTTCTGGGGGAAGAGTGAAGGGTTCTTCATTCGATAAACGTTTTTCTTCTTTTCCTTCCTTGTTTTGCGTTTTCCCATATTCTTTACTGGCGCCGGGATTTTGCGAGTCGGGAGGGCTGGTGCTGCACCCTGAAATACGAGCAGCGACCGGCTGATGTGATGATCATGATGTGTTTCTTTCTTTTCTCTGCTTTGTTGATTGGGGAGTCGCAGAAGACGATACATGACAATGAACGGCGTAAGATTTCCGATGAGCGGTAGAAACCCTCGAAGCTTTCAGCCAGCAATCCCTGATATTGGTGTAGAGGTTGTGTGTAAATGGTACTGAGTACAAGCATTCATTGTTTGATTCTCACCGTAGTGTAAGTGCCTGGTACCTGAGCAGATACATCGAGTAGTATGTTTGGTTGCAAACAGGGCAAACACCCAAACACACAGCTGGCCCCAACCGCAACCTCCTGACGCGCATCACCACTTGTACATCCGAGTCTTTCGCGGGGCAATTTATCTTTCCGTCCAATTTTCTGATCGCTATGCGCCTCTCTCTCCTTGCCGGCCTGGCATCCCTGGCCTCCAGTGTCACGGCCACCGCCCTGACCTACCAGCTCCAAGCACACGAGACGGCATGCTTCCACGCCGATGTTGAAGAGGCCAACGCCAAGGTGGCCTTTTACTTTGCGGTACGTTGCTGTTGGCTTCTGAGGAGCCTCCGGCTGTGAATTCTACTCAGCGCCGGCATCATATATTGCCATTGAATGGCTGACATGGGAGTTCTGCTACAGGTGCAATCTGGCGGGTCTTTCGATCTTGATTACTCGGTCACCGCACCCGGCGGCAAGGTAGTTATGGATGGAACGAAAGAGCGACAGGGCGATTTTGTTTTCACGGCCCAGAGCTCGGGCGAGTATACGTTCTGCTTCAACAACGAGATGTCGACCTTTGCCGAGAAGCTGGTTGACTTTGAGATTTCGGTATGTTATGATGCTCGGGTGTCAATTATAGAGCCCGAGAGCCTGTTGCTCAAATCTCTCTCTCTCTCTCTCTCTTTTGCTGACTCCCCTCGTGTGATTTCCCAGGTTGAGAACGAGCAACGCACCCAGCTGCCCTCCCGCCAGGGCGCCACCCCCGAACAGACCACCAGCCTCGAGGAGTCCATCTACAAGCTGTCCGCTCAGCTCTCCACCATCTCTCGCACCCAGAAGTACTTCCGCACTCGTGAGAACCGCAACTTCAGCACCGTCCGGAGCACCGAGCGCCGCATCTTCAACTTCAGTGTCATCGAGGGTCTGATGATGGTGTCGATGGCCGGGCTGCAGGTCTTTGTCGTGCGCTTCTTCTTCCAGGGCGCCCGGAAAGGTACATTGACTCTCCTTGTGACTTTTGGATGTCGATCACGGCATTCATTTTTGTCTTCGCTTTCTATGATTCCATGGGTTTTTACTAACATTTGGGCTTAGGCTACGTGTGATGAGTTTTGAAGACAAAAATAATACGATGCATCTTCCACTGTGTATCTAGCCCTGTTATAGGTTACTAGATTTTGTTTGCGTTGGTTCTATCTAATTTGGAACGAAACCACGAATACTCCAATTTTTCATCGAATCCTTTTTTTTGCTTTTGGACGATCACGGGCGAAGGGTTCTTGTAGCGGGTTTCATACCTTTGGCAGGATAGGTGATGACAGCCTCGCATACTATACAGTCTCACATAAGAGTCGTTAGTCACTGACCGTTGCTAGTAGGTCCACAGGGAGTTCATGGGACAGAATCAAGAGAAACGAGACTGGTCTCATCCACCGCTCAGATGCAATGCAACCCAGCTGCTGTAGCTCCACAACTGCTCGGGATGGATCCGGCCTTAGTTCGCCACAGCAAGGCATGAAATCATCTTCGATAACTTGGCGAGGCGAAGCACGGTAAGAGGGTTGGACAGACGGCGTCGAGCTAGTTTCCCAGGTCGCAAGCCGGTGTGGTCATCGCCGGGGGCGAAAAGCAGAAACACAATGAAAAAAAAGCAGAGTGATGTCGAGCGAATGTCAATCGTCGACGGGCCGGGGGTCACTAGTCGCGTACAAAACAGGTTTCTGGTGTTCTGGGCCGAGTCTGGGGTTCTCTGTCTGATGCACGAGGTTTGCTGATTGTCTTCCTTGACAGCATCATTTTCCAAGCGATATAATCAGGACTGATAATGATGCAAGGTTCAGATACAAGGATGGACACGGTGCAGTTCTTATATGACGTGGAGCAGCGACCATGAGGGCTCGTTTCGTTCGGTATGGAGCGATGTCTGGTGTCTGATCAAGACCTGTGACTTCATAGTGGCTGGGTCATTACTGACGGTGCAGTGAATCTTCTGTTGTCAGGGACATCACCCTTTTTTTCGAGACCTGGATTTCGAGACCTGGAGAGTGATATCATTTGTGACTAGCAGGCTCGAGTCAGCCCAAGTCTCACTCAAAGTCTTTCATTTCCCCTCTCTCACCTCCTATGTATAGCATTGATAGTTGCACCATTTGCAACAGCATTGGCATTCATCCTTCTCCAAAGATGTGTCATGAATTCTGGCTTCAAAGATGGATATGCAAAATTCGACTTTCCATGAACTCACTTGTAGAGCCAACGGACAACCTCGCCCGAAGCCCGGGGGCTGAAAATTGAACCATCTTATGATGTAGCCTCCACAATAGGGTGTCACGAACAATGGAGTATCGTGCATATCTAATGGCTGTCCTCTTGGCGCTATGCTACCGGAAGGGCTCCGGTGTTGATAGCCGCCCCAAACGATGTCATATTGCCTCTGATGGATATGATCAGACCCCTGGGTCATAGTAGGACTTCCCAGGGCTAGTATTGTACAAGGGATAGGTCGAGCCCAATTATCGGCCCGCTCCACAGCCATTTTTTGAACTGACGCCATCGCACAGACTCCGAGCCAGCTCTGATATCACACCAGCATCATCGTTCCCTTTCCCCCTTCCTTTCTTACCTCCCCTGGCCCTTTTACCCGAACGAGGAAGTGTCTGCTCTCAGATGCGACGGTTCATCAGACGATGGTGGCCAGTGACATAGGATTTGATCATGAGTGGTGAGGGTTGATTACCATCCAACGCCAGACATGAGGTCAGGAGTTATCTGTACAGTACTTCTCTCGTTCCGACCTTGTCCGCTGGAAGCGCTTTGCAGTAAGTAAATAGCAAGAGAAATGCATGCCCCGACGGACACATTTCGCCCTAAGGCGCCTTAGTGGAACCGGGTGAATCACTTTTTACGTTTCACGGCACTCAGTGCTAATCGCTTGACCGACAATCAACTTCCACAGACATCGGGAAACAATGGTTCTTCCGGGGTGCTGGCCTCCGAACGGGAGTCCTTGTTGCTTTTCCCTTCCCCGCTCCAGTCGCCCTTTGAGAACTCGTCGATGGCGAATGATCGACTACCCGACCCTTGGGCTGACCGATCTCCAGTACCAACCAACCAACCAGGATGGCCTCACTTTACTGTAGACATGGCTATGGATCCCTTGGTAGACTTTGGGAAAATTGGTGACTTCACGCGGGTTCCTTTTCATCAAAGATTCTAGACATTCTCTGAGTAGATGCTGTTGGTGTCCCGAGAAACAATCGAGGGCTCCGTGACGTCAGGTGCCTCCCTGCCTCAGGCATAGTTTTACAGTAATATGGCACAGAATCGCATGGCGATCTCTTCGATCTCTGCATTCGTGTTGGCTATTTGATATTTTATCAATTTGGTCATTGTTATCTCCACATCTCCGACTCTATATCTACAGACTGTTATTCGTCCACTTGATTCATCAATCATCCAGCGTCTATTCGGGTCAGTGGTCGCCCAGCTCCACTATGACTCCTGCGCTCTCCACCGAGAATTTACTCGTGTGCATTCAATCCTTCTCGGATGCCCCCAATCTGCAGAAAGATCCACTCTGGAGAGGGCAAATAAGGAATCTTCTTAAAAGGACACGGCATTCCATCACAGTCGAGGGCTGACAGAAAAAAAAATAACCAATCGATGTTTGGATCGCCCGATTCCAGAGTTATGACGACATGGGAGATCGGCAGAGCCTCACGCCTTTATTTTTGTTTCGTTTATTTCTGGGCTGATATGCCAATACGCCGAGAGTGTCGTCGACATGTCTTTGATGGAGGACAAGGTCCAAGTGTACGACTAGACCGTATACCGCATGTGTCAAACGGATGATCTCAAATGAAGAGCCGTCGATCTCACCCGTAGGCTTTTGCCTCAAGGCTCCACTTGTCGCCTAGCGTGGGATTATTCCCACTCTCTTCCCTCCCCTGGGACTCCACCCGCGGGAATGTCCCTCGTTCCGTCGAGTCTTGGGCATGCCCCGATTTCTCACGATGCACTGCACAAACCACCGGGGGAATTCTGGCCGTTCAGCGGCCATGCCCATGGTGTCCTTGCGATATGATTCGTGTACAAAACGTCAGGCGGAGATCTGCAGGGGACCGGCGCTGCCGATCGCAGAACGCCATCGGCTCTTGACTGGTACAGTCTCGCATTCCCCAGTGACCTCATCGGGGAGTCTCTCGCCCCATCCGGGTGGGCCCTCTGATGCTATCAGCACCGTTCATCCAGTCCCCATGGGTTTGGGGGTGGGTTATTTCATACCATCCGCTGGATGATGAGATACCTCCACCTTCTGATGGAGGAAGCAGTAGTGCCTGCTGGTCTATGAGGCAGGATGAAGGCCGCGACGGTTCTTTATGATGTCGCCCTGGCGCCATCCAGAAAAAAAAGGGAAATTTTTTTAAAAAAAAAAAAGAAATTTCTTTTTTCTTTTCTTACCCCCTCCTTCAGCCAGTGATGTCACTATACCCGCTGCATTGGTCGGGTGTCCACTGGTACGCTGTATACCATGGGTCCCTCTCAGGAGAATAGAAGCCCTGTGCCAGAGCCTATCAGACCCAGTGAATGATCTTCTGGCCTTTTATCGAGGTGATTTCATACAATTGTGGGCCCGGCACCGTGTTATATATACCGTGGTCAGTGGAAACCATCCCATCTAAGCTCCCCATCTCCCTGCCTAACTCTGTCTGGATTGCCCCATAGCAATATATTTCACCCCTTTCCCTTGACCTCACCCGTGGCTCCCCAACCAAGCCTTGTACAGATCTTCGGCCAGATTTTCATCCTGCCTTAATTGTCGATCACATTTGAGGGAGCCCTCGCTTTCTTAGCGCATAGGTAAGAATTCCTCTAATAGGGTCTTGTGTGGAAGGTTTATCTTTTATCTTTATCTTTATTTTTTTGGTCTTGATTACTATTTTATCTCACCAGATATCTCAATCAACCAAACTAACACCCTGCTCCTACAAACTAGACGTCATGACTGCCAACCCCCAAACACAGTCATCTCAGAATTCTCAGGCCATATTCCCAACAGAGTCGGGAGGGTACTCGTTCGTGGACAATTCCCGCGCGTCCAACCCCCAGATCTCGCTTGAGGACTACAATCGCTCCATGCTGGAACATACACAGCGGCAAATGTCCACTTTCGTTGATCTGGATGGCGGGCGCAGCAGCGGTCGAAGCAGCCAAAGTAGCGGCAACAGCGGCTCCAGCGGTTCCAGCGGTTCCAGCGGCTCTTCCGGTACCAGCGGACTTGCTAATCAGGCCGCCGGCTGTCCTCCCACCTCAGCCGGTGCTGCTGCACGCTATGGCTCTGATCAGTCGGATCACAAGCCTGCTCGCACCCAACCTGGAGCCAAGTACTCTGGCTATTAGAGTCACGACTCGGTTCAAGGTACGTGTCATTCATGCTATATGTTGGGTTTGTGCGCACCAGACTAACGTTTTGACCTGTCCTGATCAGCGGTCCTTTCTTGTGAGACGACCGCGATATGGCCTCAATTTCGAACCTCTCTTCTGGAGTTCGCAGGCGCAGCACTGACGACAGCCTGTCTCTTTTTCTATTCTTCGTCAAGTGTTCACCTGAAGGCGGAGTTTCTGCGGAGTTTTCCGACATGAAAGAAGCGCGAGAGGCCGCGCTTTGGTGCTTTCCCAGCGATCAAGCGAGTCTTTCTAGCATGAACCGATTCTCCCGTGTCTCCCGACGTCGAGTTGGGGTCTCGGTGATGTTCCTTTTTTTGATATTGTTCGCATTTTCACCCACCCATGAACCACCCCCGTGTTGTGTTCATTCTATTGCACATCCTTTTTCCCCCGGGATCTGTCGTTGACTCCCATCGGCATCCTTCCGGCTTGAACGTTGGTCCGTCAGGACCAGATCACTCATAGTTGTTCTCGGATGTCCCCAGTGGTCAACTTCTGAACCCACCACAACCACCAACCCAGAAAAAAAAAGAAGCAAGATCCCGGTCTTGAGCTTGCCCCCTTACTACCCCTCGAAATTTTCTTTTCACTCCTTGAACATATTTGTGGTCGTTCTGTTGATAAGTGCACCCCCAGAACAGTCTACAAACCATTTATTCTCACTGTGCAAAAAATGACCACTCTTCCTGGTTCTGGGTGCCTGTACAAGTTCTCCCCCTCTTTGTGTTTTGCCCTCATGTGTTATCTCTGCTGGGAAGAGATTTCCATCTGTACAACACTACCTGTATCATTATTCCCATTCAGCGAGCGAGTTGGTTTTTTTTTTTTTTTTTTTTTTTTTTTTTTTGATTTCTGTGGTTTGACTTTGATGCTGTATCTTACGACTCAAACATGAACCCTGAGCGAGGCCCCTTATTACGACCTGATACATGCTTCTTCACAGACCTTGCAGTTGTAGTGCTCACGTTTCTGATAAGAATTGGTCTTGAGCTCTGTGCTAGATGATTTTTTTTTTTTTTTGTAGATGTTGTAGAGGTGGTAGTGGTTGGGTATGATAAGTTCAAAAAGAAGTTAACACATACTCAGTCTCCATACATACTAAAGCTTGGCCTACTAGGTAATTATATAGAGCATGACTCAAGATATAGATACATTTAGCTAGTGTGGGATGTGTATTTTGGTCTCTTTTAGTCTTGTATGAAGGTCTCCATGTATCTACTTTACTTTTATTTCACTTTGATGCTTATTTTTTTTAAAAAAGTTTTACGATATTAAACTATATCACTATACTGTAGCATAGCTGCCTATTGATTAGATTTGGTTATAATCATAATTTAATCCCTAATTAACTTAGGACCTAATATCTCTATGCCCGTGGGTCGCCCCACACGCTGCTGAATGTTGGGGCTACTACTTACGCCCACGTTTCATCTATACTCAAGACCAAAGATAGCATAGCAAGTCTGAGCGATAAATCGTGTAAAGATTTATTAAAACACAAGTAGTGTCATAATATCTTCGATCCTTCAGGATCTAGCAAAACCTTTGGTCTAGAGAGCACGAATACCCTCAAATAGAAAGCAACCACTGCATTCTGGCAGCTGCACAGTTCAATTCTTTTGAGAGATATCGGTATAAGAGAAAATGCAATTATCTATGGGATGGCCTTAGATACCTATTTCAAGTAGTAAAAGTTCGATAGAGGGGGGGAAAAAAAGCCCACCACTGATCGCACACCCATCTCCCTTTAATCGCATACCTAAATCCTTGTAAGGCCCCATTTGGAAATCATGTATATACTTGTGTTTAGGGGGCCGCCGCCGCCGCGCCGCGCCCCGACTGCTGTGGGATAAGTGACCTCGCTAAATGCGGGACCCCCATGTTGACTGAGTTGGGAACTCCCTAACCACTCTACTTCCTAGCCACTCTAATTCCCAACTACTCTACTACTCTCTCACTCCCTAATCAGACTCTGAATGACCGAATCTAGATCTTCCCATACTACAGTGGCTGATCAAAAGTCTTTGAACCCTACCCCATATCCCTACACCGCATTTTCTTGACCGTTTGCCTATTAATATAGCTGTTTACCTCACGCGAGTCGACACGCTAGTATATACACGCTATATCGACGCGTTTTACCCCTGAATATCATACTAATATAAGATATACTCGCTATACCAATGCCTCGCAAAGAACTCGACCCCTATACTCGCACTCGTATTTGCGAGCTTCATTCGACTGCTCAATGGGGGTATAAGAGAATTCATAAAGCCTACCCTTCGATACCTCTATCAACGATCCAATATACTATCAAAAAAGAGAATAAGAGGGTTAATAATTATTCAAAATATCGCTCCGGAGCACCTCGTAAACTTGATAAAGATAATCGCGATCGAATATATAAGAGAGCTACTACCGACCCTTATGTACGTTACTAAGACCTACTTGCTGATATCGATTACAAATTTAAAATGATATCAATTCGACGGCTTCTGAATAAGATAGGGCTTCAAAAATAGCGGTAGCTTAATCGATCTACCTTAGATAATGCAACTACAGCGAAGCGACTTTATTAGACAAGAATATATCAATACTTTACCCCTAAAGATTAGGCTCGCGTCTATTAGTCTAATAAATATACTATCGAGCGAGGTACTGGCTATCGAAAGCCTTATTTCTTTAATCGACCCTCGTAGCAGCGAATCGAGCGAGATATTTATAGTAGACTATATAGAAAATAAATAAAATAGATATTTTAGGCTACTTTCTTTAGCGAAATTCAACGTATTAGTCTATAGGTATTATAAGGTAACTCTAATATACCTCGCGGCGGCGTTTATATAAAGGTTATCTATAATTTATATAATACTATTTTATCTATTTTGCTTCGACTAGATACTATTTTTATATATAATAATACGCTAGTTTATCGCGTATATATCGTACGTAAGCTTTTGGAGCGAAAGAGGGTTAATACTATAGTATAGCCACCTTATTCGCTAGATCTTAATCTAATTAAGAACGTATAGGTTTTATTAAAGGCAAAAATCTATAAGCTACACCCCGAGCTACTAGATATACCTAATAATAGTACTACACTAGAACGTTTGGTTGACGCAGCGTAAGAAGTATGGGATAAGATTGAATGGGGGGTTCTGCAAAATCCATAAAATTCGATGCTAAATCGGGTGAAAGCAGTTATCGAAGCAGAGGGTTGGTATACTAAATATTAGTATAGTACTAAGTATAGGGATCAATGGTGCCCGGGATCAATGAAGAGAATTTTTACCTGGCAGAATATTATATAATATTATATAAATAGTATGTGGGTCAGGGGTAGTGTTCAAAGACTTTAGATCAGCCACTGTAGTAGCTCTCTGCCCGAATCCTCCGATACTAGCCTATGCGTGCTGACCCTCCTTGTTTTTCCCATTCTTCCACTCGCATACCGAACTCGCATACCGATATACGTAACTATAACAGAAGGTAATAGGATGGTCAATTGATGCCTTATTTATAAAGTAAATACGACAAATTTTTTTTAGTATAATATTACTGTATATAGTATAGTGGGTATAAATGAATTATTCTTGCTACATATCACTATCTCTCTTAGGTCTTTTTTTCTTTTTTTTTATATAACTTCTATATTATAGAAAGTAGTACTACGCTTAGTTAAACCGTCGAGTGTTATTTACGTGATCCGCGAAAATCAGGCGGGGTCCTAGGGGGTGGCAGCCCCCTAGTGTAAGTAAAATATATAGTGAAAAATATATATATCTATATATGTAAAGCTTATGTTATAGTACATATCTAGCTATAGGAATTGTATTATACTATGGCTACGCTCTGTATATCTTTAGCCTCTACTAGGCGCTATGCGATACGCATAATCGGTAATTTTTTAACGACATAGCGTACATCGGGGTTAGAGAAGACTAGCCTTTAGTATATAGTAGTAAACTGTAGGATGTACTTAGTGGGGCGTGCTAGTATACAATTTCACTATATATAGCTAGCTTCAATTATAATTTTCACAATAATGACTCAACCTATCTTTATTCCAACCGTCTTCCTGAAGGAATTCCGCTAAACCTACTATAGCTAAAATGATTTTAAGAAATAATAACAGAAACCCTCCAAAGCAAAGTAATGAAGGAATCAGGATTATTCTGTGGAATACCAATACCCAATAGCATAGAACAACTCCGGGCACAGCTAGAAGGAAGTCCAACCGGTCAAAATAATGCTATATATAATATACCCTGATTAATTATTCCCCTTACCTAACCCGCTGCCTCCCTCTATCTTTCTTGAATGCAGAATGCGGCTTTTGTCCTCTCTACTTCTGTTCCAGGCGGCAACATGCTATGCCGTCAACCCACGGCTGTATAATTACCTAGCTCCTTCAAAGTCGACAGACACGCCACGCGAAGCACGCACGTTTCTCTTTAATGAAACGGGCAATGAGAGGCGAATTTCGAATGAACCGGAAGATGACGAAGAGAACGTGAACCACAAGCAGAGACGCGGTAAGACTCCTGGGATAGATATTCCCCAACAGAATTTATTCTGACATCGAATGTTGTTTTCCTTTTCAGACAATGATACCTTGGAAGCCCCAAAAATTCCACCCGAAGAAGCAGACAACACGAAAAATTCTCTGGAGAAAAGATACCGCTGGGAAGACATATATGCAGTTCAAAAAAACGCGCCCCCTGAGCTGATTCAAATCAGCGAGCCAGCAACATCGCTCTCCAATCTGTACCTTTTCTATATCTATGAGAAACCCGCGGGTCAAAATATCTACATCTATATTATCGACCGGGTGAGTTTTGTCCGTCATCTGAGAGGAAATCATCACTAGTGGCTTATCATAACTTCTCTCATAGGGTGTTGCCAACCCCGACGAGCTACGGAGAAGAGGAGTCCCCGGATGGGTGCACATAGCCCATGTACGATATTTGCATCCAATCAATTTCCTGATCAGAAGGAAATGATTAAGTATACTAACCCTTCCATGGTAGGAGCTTCCAATGCACCGAAGAAGGTCCGCCATCCAGACACAACATTCCAAAGACCACGGTGAGCACCCTGAAGTTGACGACGACCCTCGTTCCCATGGAACGGCGGAAGCGATCAAGGCTGCGGGCACTGAGTACGGAGCATCCAAAAATACGATTATAATACCGGTGAAAATTGGCCCAAACAGCTTCAGGGATCTTTATTACGGCATATTAGCAGCGGGACAGGATATCGATGCAAATAAGCACCGCCGCGCGAGAAGGTCTATTGTCCTTGTCTCGACTGGTAGCGATGTTCCGCTCTCAGAAGACTCAAACGAAAGCAAAAATTTTGCTGCACTTATCTCTAGACTCCAAACTCTTGGAGTTCCCTTTGTGACTGCCGCTGGGAATTCGGCCTTAAAACCAGACAGTCAGGGCCGCCCACGGGTCAACATCGACACTTCCCCAGCCGTCGTCGCAGCTAGAGGGCTCCCTATGTCGGTCGTAGGAAATGTCAACATGGAAGGAAACTTTGCAGCGGATTCCCAACGTGGATCTCTTCTCACTGGTAGCGCTGGTGGCATCTTTTCTACGGTGCTAGACAAGAATGGTCAACTGCCACGACACCTTCCGAGCGGAACCTCGGTCTGTAAGTTCTTTTTTCCCTTCTTCTTTTTCTTCTTCTACTTCCAAAGACCTACTAAATAACTAATGCTATTTACAATGATAGCTGCTCCACTTTGGGCGGGAGAAATGGCTAATACGATGTCAACGCCGAGGTTTCAAGCTGCTACACAGCAATTGTCTCTCCCCAACTTCGTGAGCTATGTGTTTCAGTATATGATACACCGCAGGACGTGCGTCCGGAATGGGAACCGAGTTTTGTGCAATGGAGTCACCGAAGAAGTTCAGCAATACTTCCGTTCCCGCGTGATATGTTAAGGGGTGATGGAGACGTGAATGATGTCTATGTGTATTGATGGATTCCCATTGTTCTCTTTGTATTTTTAGAGGGGAAAAAAGCGCTTTTAGATTTAGTTTGACAGCATTGGACTTCGTGGCAATATCCTGGGTCACTATGGCAGACGTGGTTTCTATACTTGATCGTCGCAGGGTGAGCTGTTGTAGTGGTCGGTATACAAGGTTGACTGATGTTGCCGGTCATCTAGTCAATTAAATCAGACAATAAGAATATCCCTAGGTGGCGGGGACCTTCGTGGACTTGCATTCCCGAGGAATTAGGGTAAACTCTCCCTTGCATACCCCCGAATGGCAACGTGCCTGATTTGTTGCTGTCGAAGAGTGAGTTGCCTCACAATATCTTTTTTACGAAGGATTGAATATCGAGTCGTGGTTTAAATCACTCCGCGGCAATTCATTTCATCAGTTTTGGCTGCTGGGGCTCACTATATCTCCAGTAGTGTGGATTGCACCACCGCATACCAGAATACCGCCTTTCCCCTAGAAGCCAGGGGGAATCAATCCGGTTTGTGTACATTCCTATGATTCACCGCGTAGCTTCCACTCGCAGTGCTTGTGTTGTACCTGGACTAGACGAAACCTCTCTGGAATCTCGGGGTTTCGTGATTCAAGGGAGAGAGAGGGAGTATTGTCCTCCCCTTCCTTCACTCGGACCAGTTAGGGCTTGCACGCGCTCTCCCTCGATAGGCAGTCTATCAACGCTTTCTTTTCCATTTTATTGCTTGGTACTCTCTTTCGACTCTTTCGCTTCGTATTGACTTGTTTCAACTCGACCACCCACGCAGCCAGTCCGGCTCTTGTCATTCTTTTGATGTCCACACGCTCTTTTTGACCAGCTTCTCTCTCAACACTCCAACAACAACAATCCTTTATTTTTTGCCCTTGTGGATCCACCATATAGCTAGAATCACTCGCGTTAGAGTCACTTCTCTCACTCCTTGGAAGCCCGTTGTTCTCCATCACGAACTATACACACAATCTCCACTTGAGAAGAAAAATGCGCTTCACCACTCTGACCTACCTCGCAACCCTCCTCTCCCTCACCACCGCCATCCCAGTCGTACACGACAGCAGCTCAACAACACCATCCCCCACAGCCACCACCAAGCCCTCGGGAACGGCGTCTGCATCAGCTTCGGCCTCGGCATCCTCCTCTCTCGCGCCGTACTCCTGCCCCAAGCACACGTACAAGCAATGCTGTCAGAGTCTGGAACAGACGTCTCACGAAGTGATTAAGCCGCTGGGTTCGCTGGTCCCGATTCTGAGCGGAGTGCAGGTCGGCTCGGCACTATCTTTCCAATGTATTTTACACTTCTCCGATTATTTCCAGCTCCCCTCTCTCATATCTCTCTCGATGATCAATGCTGATTATGTTCGTTGCAGGTAAACCAATGGGCGAGAATGATGCGCCCGATTCTTGTGATGCTCATGACTATACCCCCATGTGTTGCAGCAACAAGGGCTCGGTATGTATCTCTATAGTTTTCCTTGTTCTCCAGGAGCAAGAGGGGGCGGAAAAGTTTGTGCTAATATATCCTCTGCTAGGGCACTATCAACTCCTGCAAGTCGTTCGCCAAATCCAAGGAGGAGTACTACAAGAAGATGATGCATAAGCAGAGCCAAGCCGATATGATCAATGAGGTTGCCTCATGAATATGACTGCTTGGATGCAATAGGATGATATGTTCGAGGAAAGGAGAAGAGTAATGTAAGGGTGGACGAAAGTGTCTTCATTTTTATTTTCTCTATTTGATATTATTACCACTCTTTACCATGAATATTCTTGACTTTCTTGTTGGTTCTTTTTTTGAATTATTCCATGGGCTTGGGTTCTGTATTTCTTCTCTCCCTTTGCTCTATGGCCGCTGTGTCGGGGCCTGGATGGGAATAGCACCCACTCTCTTTGGCACTGCAATGAGGCTTTTCGAGTCGAGAATAAAGACATTTACGGCAAGATAATAATTGAAAATCACCTTAGTTGGCACCGGTCTTAGTCTACTCAACCCATTAGACCATCATGGGATGTTTATATTAATCATAGGAAATAAATGTGGTGTTGCGACCCTTCATATATATCCATTTAGTACATCATAGCTCAACACCTACGCCTGATAGCCAACCAGGGTTGTAATAGTACACCATATTCCGGTCATGTTGATTATCATGATATTTGATTTTGTCAAGTACATGGCTTGCTCATCGTTGACTACTGCCACCTGGTGGGGGCCCTCCCCAGCCTCCATGCTGACCCCCAGAATAAGGGGGAGGGAAGTAGAATTGCCCTGGGGGCATATGCTGGCCTGCACCCATGGACATAGAAGAAGCTTGGTACGGAGGAAAAGCAGAGTGGCTCATTTCTGGGCCGGGGGGAGGGAAGGGCATGCCCGGCATTTGTGAGGGTGGGTACGGGGGACAGGCACCGTGATAGTTTGGTGGAGGTGGGGGTGGAAAGCCAGGGTTGGACTGCATGGGAGGCTGGCCATACGGTGCACCATATGGATAAGGCTGATGAGGAGGGTAGGATACATTAGGGGGTGGGGGCTGATGATGAGTGGGCGGGAATCGTGGGGGAGATGATTCCCGTGGTGAATACGAGCTCTCATGGGTGCGTGATCGTCGCGGGGAACGACTTCTCGATCGTGATGAAGCATCATAGTGCGGACGAGCTCCATGCCGACGGGACTGGTCTCGACTTGGGGGCCGTGATTCGGATCGTCTGCTGTCCTGGCTCATGGAGCTGTCACTGTAACGTCGCCTGGGACCGTCCCGCGTTCGACTGCCGCTCCGACTCCGACCGCGAGAATCATATGGCTTCCTCTTTCTCATCTGCTGGCAGAATGCACGAGACCACCCGTAGTAGGTCTCTCCATCGAGGATATCACCGGTGATCTCATCCCGGTTGATCGTCTGACCCAGCTCATCAATGTCCGTATGGCCATCGCCCTTGATGAGATCATCCGCGCCATATATCCGATCCACATCTTTCAAAAAGTCTTTCAGAGCATGCACCAGTGACGCGTCCGCGGGGCCGCGTAGGAACTGCAGCGGCTTGATGGTATCAGGTCGGAGGGGAATGGTTGAATTGGGAATGATATGAGGGACTAAATTGGCGGCTGGGAGGTCGTAGTATGGGGTGGATGGATCTCCATGCGAAGGTGGCATGATAAAAGGCACCTCTTTTCCGGGGAGCTTCTTGGCCGCATCTGCTTGACCGACCTCGGCATCAGTGGATGACGGCGGGGCGGTCCCCAGTATGGCCGCATTTTTCACCACTTCCCGGAGTTTATCAATAAAGTCGGAACTAAAGTATCCGTGCTCGGACCAGATGTCGAGTAGATCATCTAGCCGCCGATGGTGGCGGGGGTGCTTCTGCCGATCATAGGCTGCTGCGTGTCCAAGTAGATCTACCAGGTATGGCTGCAGGGACCCGCTCGTGGTAGAGAAGGTGGCCGTGGAGTCCAGGTGGTATTTGCTGTGGTGCAGCAGATCATTGAGTAGATAGAGGATGTGGAGCTGCCGGCGTTTTGCTGACGGCCTGGGCCGAGCGCTTTCCTGGGAGGGCTCAAAGGAGCCCGCCAACACCACCAGATATTTAGCCCACCCCCCTACTCGGTTCGATGAAAAAGCAACATAGCGGAGCAACCAGAGCTTGCATGTCTGTGTGGGTCGAGGGGGTTTAGTAACAAAGATACGCGAGGCGAAGGTTGCAAGGTCAGACCTGGAGGTTCGCTGGGGAGCAGTGCGAGAGTGCGCGGTCGAGCAAGGAATGAAAGGTTGAAATTTCCTCACGGGGGACTGATGTAGGATCAGGACGCAAGAGGCAAGCACAGAAAGAGGCCTTTGCAATAGCGATCTGATGGGACGCCATTGGGAAGGTGGTTGTCTTCACTGGTCGCGGATCGCGGATCGCGGCGATCGCCAGCGCGATAGCACGTGACTCCATGGTACTTGCTGCAAGTATGTCGAAGTCTATAGTATCCAAGATGGATTCTTTTTTCTCTTATTCTTTTGCTGATTTCTATTAATTAAATCTCTGTTTACGTGGATATTATGGACTGTCAAGGTTGTCAAGTCAGAAGCAATATAAGCACCAAGTAATATGTGCCTCTGAATGATCTGCCTACTATCCATGAATTCCACCATGAAGCTGAGGGGGCACATAATACCCCACACTCACTAGAAAGCTCCAGAAAGCCCCGCGATGGCGTGAGAGACGAAAAATGAGGGCATCCCTGAGAGTTGGCTGATCTGATCCGGGTACCAGCTCCCTCGATCAGGCCATCTGCCGGCAGTAGTACCCGCAGCTGCGAGTCTCTTCACATCGATGGTCTGATTGTTGTGGATATAAAGATACCCTGCCCTCGTTCACGTCATGAATCTCAGCGCTCAGCTACCTTGAAACACCTCTATACAACTTGCCTTCTCTACTTATTTCCACTTCCAAGAGTCTTCCCGACCATACTCAACACCCAAATCCACCTTACTCTTCATCATGACTGCTGTTGCACAACTCGCCCGCCCTTCCATCCGGCGCTTCTCCGCGCATCGTCCCCGCCCCGACACTCGTGCGGCCCGTGCTGTCACCATGTCTTGCCTCGTGTCTGGCGTCGTGCTGCCCTTTGTACCCCCCGCTCTGGAGAGCTCCCGGCAAAAGAACTCGGGGTTGACTAGCAGCAAGTAAGCTCAAAGGCTCTTTCGATGCTGTCGGAAACACCGCTAATCACAACTATACAGGCCGCATCCGCCCCTCTGCTTCCATGCTCGCTAGTGGCACACCCGACCATGACTCGGATCTTGTTTTGCCTCGGTGCGGGCGCTGATGCAAGAACTCGATGGTGATGTGATGAATTTTGCCGGGGGCGTTGGGATGGGGCGTTGTGATCCTTTTGATACGCGAAAGAGCACGGTTTGTGCCAGGGTTAATCTTTGATGAGCAGAGAATGAAACATATCCAGAATTCGTTTGATCCTCGCCACCGATGGCATGCACTCGAGCTGAATTGGCAGCTCAACTATGCGCCAACCTGACCATCGATATAACTCGCAAGCTGAAATAATATACATACCCATGCCATTGGGTGGGCGCCAATAACACCACCCAAGTAGCGTAGATTGTCACCAGCACTGCTTCTACTGAGATATCCGTTTCGACGGTAGCAGAGGGCCTGTAGACCCGTCATATTCTTTTTAAACACACATGATGTACAAATTCCTCCAAGCCTTTAACTGAACCGGTTCCCACGAGGAGGCCGGAATGGTTCGGCCGCCTCATATTTCCCCTTCTCCAGCACGCGCTCGTTCTCGTTCATAGGCTCGTGCCGAGTCGGGGCCGGGTCATGCGAGGCTTCTGCACTGGGGGAGGCGACGTCGTCGTTGGCATTCTGGAACCGTGCCATATTTGCTCGCTTCAAGCTGGCATCGTCGCTTGGGGTTGAGGTAGGTGTGGACAGCGTGGCTCGTCGCCGGTCCGCAGCTTCCATGGCCTTGAGATGGGCCTTGCGCTTGTTTTCTGCATCAAATCTGGCGGCCCGGTCTGCATTGATTGATCGCTTGGCAAAATAATAGGCACCGCCGCCGGCTGGAAGAGGGTTTGTTAGCTTTCACCCGGAGGATATCGCCGGACTGGCCACTTTTCCCCATAAGCTGCGCTTAAGCACTAGCAAAATACTCACCAATGCAGAGACTGCCCCAACCAATCCTATTCACGGGGGATAGAAGTGTTTCATCAGCATTTGGGTTCCAAGTCGAGTTGGTATGCAATAGGGTGGGAAAATCGCATGCTCACCAGGTAGATCTGATCTAGATGCCGAGTACAGTTAGCAAACAACGCAATTCAAACTGCAGAGGATAAACACATACTGTATTCATGGCGAACTGTAGCCCACTTAACCTTGAAGGAAGAGGAAAATGTGCGGAGCTCCCTACGTCAGTCGCCGGCCCGATCGGAGATCGCTGCCTCAGGCGCACAGGCCTTATCAACCAGACAGTTCCCCGAGGCTTCACCCACGTCTCTTCCCTTCAACCTTTCTTCTCTCAGCATCTTTGCCACTGTTCCGACGCCGCTTATTATCTGCGGATTTCTCTCACACAACTGACGGCATCTTCTTTCGCTATCTTCGAGTCGTGTTCGATCGCTATCAGTCGGCCGCGCCGCCTGATTTCTGCGGCCCAGACCTGTCCGTGGCATGCAGAACTGAAGCAACTTTCACAGGGCGTTGATCGCCTCACTGCCCGAATATCCTTTGCTTGCTTTCAATCAGGCTATCAGCTAAATTTCTTGGCTAAAACTTCGCCATGCCTGCCAAACGCAAAGCGACTGATAGTAGGTATTCTACTCGTCTGCCGGGTAACAGACAACTGACGATATTCAGGTGGTCGGTCCAGCGGATCCTCGAAGCGGCCCACGCCAGTTCCCGACGTGACGGAAATCTCCAGCAGCGATGAATACTCGGACCAGGAAGAAGCGCCAGAGGAACACAACTTGAAAGGTAGAGTCTAGTGCTCTGCTCACATGAAGTGATCCAGATGCTAAAAAGTGAGACTAAAGAGGTCGTCAACAAGTTCTCCTTGGAGTCGTTCAGCAAAAAGGGGCAGTTGGAAAAGACGGATCCCCGGTTTGGTTACAAAGATCTCTCGTCTCTTCCACTCAAGCGCGACCACTACAATCGGCCTCTATGGATCGAACCGGTGAAAGGCACCATCACCCTGGAGAGTTTCTCGCCACTGGCGCCTCAGGCACAGGATTTCTTGACAACTATTGCGGAGCCGCTCTCTCGTCCGACCCACCTGCACGAATACCGTTTGACCGGACATAGTTTGTATGCGGCCGTGTCGGTGGGTCTCAAGCCCCAGGATATTGTTGCGTTTTTGGATCGGTTGTCAAAGACCCCACTGCCTGAAAGCATCCGGTCTTTCATCATTGAGTTCACCAAGTCCTACGGGAAAATCAAGATGGTCTTGAGGCACAACCGCTACTATGTGGAAACAACCGACCCTCAAATGCTCCAGCGACTTCTGAAAGATGAGGTGATTGGACCTCAAAGATTGGACAACACTGAAGGCATTATCGAACGGGCCGCTCCCAAGATGGGAGGTCTTGTGATTCCTGGAACGAAAGATGCTGCCGGCGTTCGAGAGACCACTCAGCAAGAAGCATCGGCTAACCGGGATGATAATCAAGACGGCGTGGTCGACTATGGCATCGACGATGTTGGTGAGGATGAGAACGAGGAAGCAATCACGTATAGTTTCGAGATCCCCAATTCTGGGGTCGAAGTGGTCAAGGCCCGGTGTCAAGCGATTGGGTGCCCTGCCCTGGAGGAGTATGACTTTCAGGGAGACACAGTCAATCCTAATTTGGACATGGATCTCAAGCCTGCGGCGCGGATCCGTTCATACCAGGAGAAGAGTCTGAGTAAAATGTTTGGTAACGGGCGAGCAAAGAGTGGCATCATCGTTCTTCCTTGCGGCGCTGGTAAGACTTTGGTGGGAATTACCGCAGCGGCAACAATCAAGAAGGGCACCATTGTACTCTGCACCAGCTCCATGTCCGTGGTTCAGTGGCGGAACGAGTTTTTGCGATGGACGACTATCGATCCCAGCGACATCGCCATTTTCACGTCGGATCACAAGGAGAAATTCAAGCGATCCACCGGGATTATTGTCTCCACCTACTCCATGGTGTCCCAGACTCGAGCCCGGTCTTACGACGCCCAGAAGATGATGGACTGGCTTCAATCACGGGAATGGGGTATGATGATTCTTGACGAGGTGCACGTCGTGCCAGCCTCGATGTTTCGAAAAGTCACGTCTGCGATCGCTGCACAGAGCAAACTGGGTCTTACGGCAACCTTGCTTCGAGAAGACGATAAGATCAAGGATTTGAACTTTCTGATCGGGCCAAAGCTTTACGAAGCGAATTGGATGGAGCTTGCGGCACAGGGCCATATTGCCAAGGTCCAGTGTGCCGAAGTATGGTGTCCGATGACCACCGAGTTCTACTCGGAATACCTGCGAGAAAGCTCGAGGAAGCAGGCACTGCTCTACATTATGAACCCGCGCAAATTCCAAGCGTGCCAGTTCCTCATCGACTTCCACGAGAGGCGCGGGGACAAGATCATTGTGTTTTCAGACAACGTGTATGCCTTGGAGCGGTATGCACTCAAACTGAACAAGGCATATATCTACGGCGGCACCCCTCAAAATGAACGCATGCGCATTTTGGAGAACTTCCAGCATAATGAGCAGGTCAACACCATCTTCTTGTCCAAGATCGGGGATACCTCACTGGATCTGCCCGAGGCCACCTGTTTGATCCAGATTTCCTCCCACTATGGATCGCGTCGTCAGGAGGCCCAGCGACTGGGCCGAATTCTGCGGGCCAAGCGCCGCAATGACGAGGGTTTCAATGCATTTTTCTACTCCTTGGTATCCAAGGACACCCACGAAATGGTCTATTCGGCCAAACGCCAGGCATTCCTGATCGATCAGGGTTACGCATTCAAGGTCATCACCCATCTTCAGGGGATCGACAATTGCGAAGGAATCTCGTACTCGACCCCGGCAGAACGCCGCGAGCTTCTGCAGGAAGTCATGCTACAGAATGAATCCTCGGCCGATGTCGAGCAGGTCACCGATGATCTATTCTCCATGCGCTCGGGCAAGCGACCCCCGGCCAAGAAGCCCACTGCCAAACGGAGTGCCGCCACGCTCAGTGGCCTGGCGGGCGGCGACGACATGGCATATATTGAATATAACAAGAGCAAGAATAAGCAGCTCAAGGACAAGGCTGGTCACCATCCTCTGTTCAAGAAGATGGAGCGGGAGCGACAAAAGCGGAAGAAGGAGCGAGAGTCGATGAAATAGAGCGGGGGGTTGGGGGTCTGGTCTCCGGCACAGTTCTGATATTTATCTCTTGCATTCATCTAGAATGAAATCTATCCGATTTTCAGCTGTGATAGGTACCTAGTACTACCTAGTACTACCTAGTATTTGAAGTTTTCGTGCTTACACCTACATATATGTTCATCTTAACGCGGTTTCAATTAATATCTCCTGATAACTAGAAACAAAAAACAAAATATAGCATGACTCGATGGATATACGCTCAAGCGGACCCCAACCCGGTCAATCCTGATGTCATCGTGCGCCAAGTGAATAATCGGCCTCCGCTCATAGGCCTGACCCAGTGGTGTATTGTAGAAGTGCTCTCTCTGAAATCCCCGCAGAATCTCATTACGACATAAAATAGGGACCCATGCGCCCCGGGATTGTATTTCCAAACCCTGGACTACTGAGGACCAGACTGGGTTTATTATCTGTACCTGCGTTAGCGAGAGGCCGGGTTTCTTGGAAGATTGTCGACTGTCTTCGACGATCGAGCTTGTCTTCCTTGACGTGTGTCACACCTACCCTTCGTCCGTCACTGCCCGCAGTCTTGCGAGGTCGATCCCAGACCTTCTCGTTAAGCATCCGTTTCCTCTCCGCGGCTTCCCGCCCCGCAATGGCTTCTGCAACCACCATCCACTTGTCCCCCGCAACAGACTCGGGCGTTTTTAGCTCGGGAGTGAGGGAGGATGCAGCTCGCACGGCGAGTGAATTGCTGCAGGAGGATATGGAGCTGCATCATGTCTTCTTCAATAACCAAGGGTTCCACAGTAGGTGTTTTCTTCTCATTTTCTTCTCATTTTCATCTTATTTGTTGGTAAAACCATACAATATAGAATGAACTGCATCAGTCCATCATCAAACCCAATCTGACGATGCCCAGATCATATCGCGCACGAGGTCCTTACCCTATACGCCTTGGGCGCCACGCCAGAGCATATCCGGGCCGGCTACAACCGAAATAAGAGCTACCAGCGGCCAGTTTTCCCCACGGACAAGAGCGTTGTTTCCGCACTGCACGAGCCGACCAAGTTCTACGAGTATTGTGGGAAGGACGAGCACTACCCCAATTTCCTGGCGTTCTTCCAGCATGAGATCGATGCCAAGGGCGTCGGTCCGGTACTGAGGGAGTATCTGTTTGCCGGGGACGAGCGAGCAGAAGATATGCTGTCGCGGCTGTGGGGTGGTGAGTGCTACAAGTCATAGATATCCTTGCCGCCCTGTATTGTCGACAGACTAAAACCCGCCCAGGTCTCATTCACCCGCTGATCCATTTGGGGTTCGCACTGGAATTCAATCAGCCCGCCATTGTCGCTCAGGCTCTTGCGCAGACGGCCGTTCACAGAAGCTGGATCGGGAGCGCATTCTTCCTGCCTGCCGAGAAGTTGGCGGGCGGGATTGGAAAGCCAGGACCCAAGCCAGTTTCCCAGCTCTTGGCTGAGATCCGCCAGGATCAAACCCTTACCCACAGTGTGCAATGGTCGGACTCGGATAAATTCAGAGATGGAGTCCTGGGTCGAGCTCCGCAGCAGATGCTGGACTATGCGGCTCAGTTCACCGTGTCTGCGGACCAGATGGAAGCCCGATTGGCGGACATGATCAACACCGTTGGTGAGTTGAGACTCAGGGAAGATGACAAGACGACAGCTCCACTGACTCCAGATGAACCGCGCAAGTCTACTATACCAGTGCTGCGCAGCGGCCGACCAAAGAGATCAGATTCGACTTTTTCTTCATCCACGCCGTCAACTCGTCCATCTTCTTCTCCAAGATCATTCAGCTTCCGTTCCTGGACCAGGAGACTAGGATCCGTATGCTGGAGTGGAAAGGCCGCATGGATCTTCTGATGTATGTGTCTCGCGGTGCGCCAGACCTGCTGTTAGACGAAATCGCCAGGTATCCTGCCAAGGATGACTGGCCGACCCTCTTCGAACGCAGCATCGCACACCCCAGTGACGATGGGCATCTGGCCAAGTTGGTGCGAGCTGTCGCGCACGGACAGAAGGTGTGCCAGGCATTTGAGGGCCAGGACCTGCAGCCCATGCCACTTTCTGGGGATCTTTGGCTCAAGATCGGGAACATGGGTGAGTGGCGACATCTTTCCATATATTTCTAGACAGCTGTGATATGCTGTCCTTCTCAATCACTGTTGGCATCACTGCTAATTACTCAACAGCTGTTGACTCCACTGTTGAGGAGGGAGAGCAACCGATGTGGATCCGCTCTGCGGGCTTCGATGAGGCATGGGCACGGTTCAAACCTCGCGCTCATGCGTGACTGGGGTGGAATTAAATTGAGAATGGGATTTAAACCCACAGACTGCAGCTTTGTTTTCATCTATCGTGCTTTCTCGCATGGCCTGTTGCATTGGTCACATTCAAATTGATCCGAGGTTGAAGTATGGTTTCGCTCTTGCAGCTACAGTGGGTCTGCTTTGTTGATGACGCCAGCGGCTTTAACATTATTGTAGTTGGGAAGAGCAGTACTCGGAAGCCCAAATGGAGAAAGCCACAATTCAACCCAGTCAACAGAAAACGAAAGAAGTATTTTCCGACGAAAAGAAAGTAGGAGAAGACAGAACGGAACGACATAGTGATGGGGATCACGTGGAGTGGGGCTCCCCAACATTCGCCTTGCTCTTTTCACTCTTTTCTTTCGACTCGACTAAACATTTACCTTTCCAAGGTTGCTACTCTTTCATCATGGCCGGCGACGATCCCGAGAAGAATACCCCCCACTCCTGGGGGAGACCCCAGCAACAGGGCTGGCCCGAGGATGAGAGCAATCCATTTGTCACCTTCCGCCGTTTCGCCGATGAGCAGGTCTCGTCCGTACTACAATCCGTCACAGGCCTACCATCGAGCGTGACCCCACCTCCCCGTGATAGCTGGGCTATATTCACCGACGATAGTGGCCATAAGAGCATTCTCTCTCAGCAGAGAAACGGCGGAGAGCCGTCGAGGGAGCGGGACTATACACAAGACCGCGACGCGGGCGACAACCCTCCCGGAGATTCAAATGATCGAGTCCCAAGCAACCGCGATAAACCCCCATCTCAATCATCTCGATCGCATTGGCCTGAGCAGGAAGAAATGTGGCGATCGCAGCCAAGAAAGAAGACTTCAGATTTCTTCGGCCTCGACTCATTCTTCGACCGGTTCTGGCTCGAAGATCACCTCCTCCCATCCTCCTCGCGCCTCTTCCACCCACACCACCCTTTCTTCCTCCCCGAAATGTTCGAGGATACCGACTCGCCCACGTGGCCCATCGCATACATCATGTTCAGCCCATATTCGCCCCTGCATCTCGAACGCCAGGCCTACTACCGAGCGCATCGTGAGGGAGGTGTGTTTTCTTCCTTGATGTCGTCTCTGCGACTTGATTCAGACCGCGATCCTTCGGAACCCCAGTGGCGCGAGGCATTTGAGGATTTGCTCCGACTGGAAAATGGAAAGCCAATGCTCGATCACGAGCCCTCGGCGGTCAGCAAGACCGAGAACGGCAAGGATTGGCTTCACGGGCTGGTAAAGCGAGGTAGTTTGGGCGATCGATGGAAGTACGTGTCCGGCGCGGATGGCCAGCCTTGGTCGGGTATTACGTTTTCGGGTCGCGCGGACCATGACCGACCTCTGCCCGAGAAAGAATCGGCCAAACGGGATGAAAAGCGTCAGTTGGGAGCAGAGCAGGAAGACGCCGACGTCGAGCTGGACTTGTACGATCGATTTCTGCAAGATATTGAAGACCGAGAACGGGAGTTTTTCCGAGGTGCTTCCGAAAGTCCTCTGTTGCGTTTTCTTCTCGACGAGCGCCGACGACAGCAAGACGAACTCGACCAATATCAGCGGAGCTTCCCACGGGTTGAGAACGAGCACGGTAATGAAAATGCCGACAGCTGGTTGGATCTCGTGTCGGGCGGAAACAGGAAAACCGTCCCGGAGGATCCTCGAGACTCGACGCCCGCAGTGGAGGCGAAGCAGACTGAGCCGACACCCCCGCGTGTCATTTCCACCATGACTCGGAAAGAACGCGTGCAGCATGGCGATGGCTCAGTCCAGACCAAGATTGTCAAAACCAAGCGCTTCGCTGATGGTCGCGAAGAGAGCGACGAGTCTGTCGAGGTGTCTCATCCACACCCTCAACATGAGGATGGCTCCTCGTCTGAAACAGAAAAGCGGTCCAAAAATGGCTGGTTCTGGAAAGACTGAGCTTTGTTTGGATGGGCATATTCATGATATCACGAAATCTTTGCTTATTTTCTCTTTTTCTTCACTGATATGCCATGTATATAGGCTTGGTTGACTAGGACTGCTCATCAGCGGTTTCTTTTGTTTTCTTCTTTCAATAGCTCCTGCCATCCTCGAGTGTCTACTTCTGACTGCCCTGATCCTGTACCATACTTTTTGAACCTTGAGAATGTCGCCAACGCTGCCTAGTGTGGTCGGTACCTATAGGTGCTCACAAGCCCTTTTTTTTTTTTTCATGAGATGTGAATCCCATGCATTAAAACAGACTGTATTCGCAACTACCAAAAGTCGACAATCGATCCCAATACCCTATAAAAGCCAGACAGCTGATTTCTTCGATATTAATCCGCCTTGACGCTCTTCTTCTGCGCCTTTCCTGCCGTCCACCCCTTGGACTCCCAGAATTTGACATTCTCCTCCATTTTCTTGTATGCCCATGTGAAAGACGGGTCTGTGATGCGAGAAAGAAGGAAGTCACTGTTAGTCCCCAAGTCCCAGATTGAAATGACATATTGAGTGACTCTCAAAAGGATTTGTTGCAACTTACACAAGAACTGGCGCATATCAAAGCGGTTGTCTTCGGGAGAATACTGCTCGGCGTGATAGCTCGGAGTGAGCACAGTGAGTTTGTGCCGGTTGATGGCATACTAAGGTGGAAATATGATAATGTTAAAAAGAGAATTCCCAGGCCCAAGTCCAAGTTCAAACAAAAAAAAAAGAGAATGAGAACATACGTTGTAGAAAAAATGGCGCGTCTTCTCGTAGATCTCACGCGGGCTGTACTCGTTGCCCCACAGATGCAAGAGCTTCTCGTACATCGACCATGGACCCAGCTTGGACACCTTGCGCAGGTAGCCGAATGTGCTCAGTTCGGCGTACGTGACTCCCATGTCAGCTTCGTCGGATTGCACATAGGTGGCGGTGATGGGCTCGAGCTCGGCGGTGGGCGTGGCATGCAGGAATTCTTCGAGCATGGGAACGTTGAAGCTGTGGCCGGCCCAGGAAATGAATTTCTTGAGGTCTACTTTGCTCACAGAGCCGATGGGATTGAGCTAAATTGAAATGAGTTTTGGAACCAGAAGAAGAAGAACAAGGAAGAAAAAAAAAAGGACTCACATCAGCGGAGCTGGCATCGTATTTGGTAAGATAACCCCGTAGACTAGATGTTACCGGTGTATTAGCAAAATAATGGAATAGCGACAAGAATCATTCGTGGGGTAGCGACTACAGGGACTAAATCATACCATTCTGAAGGATTGGTTAGGATCATCTTCAGCACGAAGGCAAAGGTATTAGGAACTTACCATCGACATTGGACGACGCAAGGACCAGCAGTCCACCACCGCCAGGCCGCTGACGAACCGTTGGCAACAGCGAGGCAAAAAGATATGAAAGAACCATTCTGAGACGTGCTTGAACGTTCTGCAAAGCGGCGTTCTCGGTGGGACTTCCTCCGTGGACTTTGAACCGGGGCTGGAAATTGGTGATGACTGTGAAAAGATTCATGATGGCCGTGATCACGGTGTCGAAATTGAAGTCGACGTGATAGGAGCCAATCTCCGAGGCCAGCATCGTTGATCGATCTCTTGTCTCTTTGCTAGAGTTTGACGTGCCCATATAGCTGGTATGGAAGATGCACCTGTAAAATAATAAGCCAATTTGTCGTGAACATGGAGTCGAGAGCCGTAAGACTCACTTGCAAATCTCCTGACTGGAGCTGGGCAGCCAGTTCGAGTCTGCAGGTTTTGCACAAAGCCGGCGAACATCTTTGATCACCTGTTCGTTCCCTTCCTTGACAGCCTTCAAGACCTCGCGACACATCGAGTGCACAATGACAGCCGTGGCGCAACTGTCAATACCCCCGCTGAGGGGCAGGAAGAACCCGGCAGCGCCGCATCTTCGGAGATAATCCCACAGCCAGCAGGCCGGCCCAAGAGCGATTTCTTCCTCTGGGGGGTGGTATCGGGGTTTGATCGGCTCAGAAGGAGCAAGGCCAGGGTCTGCCTCTTCACTTTGGCGAGAGAGCCTCGTGTCAAGGTCAAGGCGGACATAAGGAGCTTGCTTGCTCGCTTGCATGCCTCGGCTTTTGCTAGAGCGATAGGCCCGGACCTATTCAGTATTAATACGATGCCAGTTTGCAAGAGTAGTATAAGGGAAACGCACATCTTCGATGTCCACAGTTGCGGTGACAACTTCAACATCATTCAACGAGAATTGCGACCCTTGAGCCACGATGTCCCCGTTGATGACGATCATCGCACAACCATCGTAGTAGAGCCGGTCACCGTCACACCCTTGCTGGTTGGCGTAGAGATAGATTCCGCCGCTCTGTCACCCGTAAGTTTAGTGGTATAGCAACAGCAGCAGCAATATTTCCTTACCACTTTGGTAGCTTGAGCAATGAGGTTGATTCGAGTGTCCAGCTTCTTCAGCTCATGGTGGCTGCCGGAGGAATTCGAGATAATCTCCACACCTAGGCCATGTCAGAAAACGGACCTGTAACTAACCTACAAAGATCTAAAACAGCTTACCAGCCAGCCCATAAGGAATATGAGGGCTGTTCATGTCCAATGTCAGCGGTCTTCACCCCACACAGATGCGCAAGAACCTACCCGTTCGGAGTGAAAAGTTCCTCGCACGTCTCCAGCCCCAAGCAAGTGTCTCTCGTGCTGATAACTGCGTCACCAAAAGGAATCTTGTACTGGCCGGTGATCTTTCCGACAATCTGCTCCAAGTAATAGTCCTCCACCTCTTGTGGACGCTGCCATGGGGTGAAGTGGCGGTGTTCTCTATAATTACCGTCTTGATGCAGATGATGCCGGCATAAGCGCTTGATTTAATATGACGTTGGGTAAAATAAAAAAAAAAAGGACAGACCATTGGCGAGCCACATTTTGGGCCGGATCAAGACAATCTTTCGATTGTAGAAAATCACTCTGAACAAGGATCTGTTAGACGAAGTCCGGAATATCCAGGATGGGTGTACTTACCGACAGTTGTAAGCCACGTTCCGGTGGCGGACTGGCATGCCCACATCGACAACAATATCCTGGCAGTCAGGATGATCGACAATGCGGGCGAACATTTCCCAGGAGTGCAGGAAGGTATCGCCCTCTAGGAACCCATCGAGAACTCCATATCCTATAAAGAGCTTGTCAACCTCCGTCTCGAGCTGCTAGAGTCCCGTATCCATTCTCTTACCGGTGATCTCGAGCTCTGGGCCCACGCGCAAGGTAGCACCAGCGGCCTTGGCTTTGCGAATGCTTTCAATAATGCGGGCTGTGTTCCCCTCAAAGTCCAGGGCCCATTGATTGAGCGAGCTAGAGGGTCAGCCAGGAGTTTTCAGGTTTCCGGAATGTCCCTACCATGTCGCCAGGGTCACCAGATGGCCCATGATGAAGTTTCTTCCCAAGAAAAGGCGTGTTGTGTGTTGCCGGAGAAGCAATGGACTTCCGCACGAAATCAGAATGATGCCGGCCACGTGTGTGGGGAGCGGCAGTTCCCCGCTCGGTGGGTAATTTGTGACGGAAATGTTACTATCACCTCTCTCTGAGGGCGCTATCTCGGCCCAAACCCGATGTCAATCTGGTAATACAGATACACTGGATTATCCCGAGGCTGATTAATGCAGTTCAGCAGGATCCGGGTGGCTTGGTCTCCCAAGACCTGAATATCTCGATCTATCTCTTGAAAATTACTCAGATCTATCTATCTCATTCGCTGTCTTCAATTGCGCGGGTGACGTTACCCTCCAAGAATGACCCCGGCCCCTCAGATTCCTGTCCCGGCCCATACGCTCGCGGAATCTATGTTGTCGCGACACTTTGGTCGAGAGACGGTCAACTATTTTTCCAGTAGATATGCGTGGAATCCTGGTCTGATCGCAGTACTCATATCTTGCCAGGCTCGCCTATAAACCGCTTATCGTTTCTGCGGTCCGACCATCCGTTCCTCTCTGCGGCCCTGAAACACCCGGCTACCCGGTTCGTCCTGCTGAACAACCTCGCACCCCTAACCCGGTCATCATCCGAGCTGTTCTATGCCAAATACGATGATGTGCGCAAGCTCGTTTCTCAAGACCTCTTTGACAAGCCCGAGGGAGACATGATCAAGAGCTATGACTCGCGCAAGACGTACCCAAATCTGATATTCCTCGGACTGGACGAGTCCCGCAAGGACGGCGGCCTGGCATGGAAGATCTATTCGGGTACTCCATACTTCGCTGTGGATGTTACTCCCAAGGGGTCTGAGGAGCAGCAGACCGCAGCAAAGGATATAATCAGCGCCATGGAGGCCAGGGGATTGTCATTCTTCCAAACCCGGGTGATGATGACATTTTCCGCCGACGAAGGTACAAGAGACAATCGTTGAAAACAAACCCAGCCAAAAAAAAAACGATCGTCTGAGCTTATCATTCCTCTCATGACAGCGGCCATATATGCGCAATCGCGCGCCTTGATCGACTGGAACAACCGGAATACCTTCTGCGGCACCTGCGGCCACCCCACAATGGCTGTGAACGCAGGAACCAAGCGTGCATGTCCGCCCACGGATGCGGCGCGCGCCGTCGATGGGAAGTCGGAGGAGCGACCCGCCTGCAACACCCGCACCACGCTCTCGAACCTATCATTCCCCCGCACCGACCCCACCATCATCGTGGCCGTGGTTTCTGCGGACGGGAAGCGGATCCTGCTTGGTCGTTCCAAGAGGTTTCCGCCGAACTGGTACTCCACTCTCGCGGGGTTCATCGAGCCGGCCGAGTCGGTTGAAGACGCCGTCCGGAGAGAGGTGTGGGAAGAAGCGGGCGTGACGCTGTCGCGGGTCGTCATCCATTCCTCGCAGCCCTGGCCGTACCCGGCGAATCTGATGATCGGGGCCATTGCCCAGGTCAGCGATCCTGCTCACGAGACTATTTCCTTGCAGCATGACCCGGAACTTGAGGATGCGCGGTGGTTTGAGGTTGAGGAGGTGGAAGAGGCCTTGAAGATTGGAACCAGCGATTTGAGCGCGGGCGCTGGTCCGGAGTACAAGGGAGGTCTGAGATTGCCGCCTCCGACGGCAATCGCGAACCAGCTGATCAAGGCGGCTGCGAGCGCAGAGTATTTTGCTGCTGGGACGAATGCGAAGATGTGAGTCAGGTTGGTCTTTGTTTATATCCCGCATTGGTATAGAATAGACAGTAGATACTATACTTGGACACGAGCACAGAGATACCAAAGAGAATCGATTCATGTCATGTGGGTTTCTGTTTCTAATAAATCACATCAAGGGAAATGGAGAAGACATGCCTCATAGATTAGCATACACCGTGCCATCCCGCAGCTCATGAATGCTATCTTTACTGCTGGGAGATCCCACCTCGGTATAGCGCGTCCCATCTCTCAGCTCATGGATTGTCACCCGCCGATGACTTCGCCGCAAGCGCCGAGAGCCTCGCGTTCCACGCCATACTGAATCTAGACTATCAGACTCGCTGGGCGCCACGCTGCTCGGAGTGGGCTCTCTGTCCACACTTTCCCTTTCAATGGATGCTTGAAGCTGGTTATCGGCGACCATGGCCGAGCCAACGTCGTCATACCATCGTCGCAGGCCCGATGCGTAGGCGCGTTCCTCTGACTTGTATTCAACGGGCGGACCGGTAATTTCGGCATCGGGGCTTGAGCCGTCGAACACAGCCCATGCGCTGGATTCGACGTTGACAAGCATGATTGCATGGTTGAAGCTGCGGACCTTGAAATCGCGCAGCAAAATGGCATTTCCTTCGGCCAGGTTCGGGATGACAGATTTATATCGTCGAAAGATTTGCGCAGAAAGCGTCGTTCCAGCCATAGACGGATCGGTGAGCTCGATTGTGACGAAGTAGTCTTTGGGCCCGGATGTGGCCCGTGCTATCGGGGATACTTCATGGACAATTGAAATCGTGTCCACCAGGGTGTTGAAATGATCAATGAGGGTAGCAAGAGGAGCGAAATATGAGAGTTTGCTGCGCAAGCCGGGGGCATGACGATCGGGGGCTGGAGGATGGGTGATGAGCACCGTGGGGGTTTGGGGAGCGTCATTGACGATCATATCTGAGATGTCTTGGCTAACTAGCTCTTCGTCAATCTGAGCAGATTCAGAAAGAGGCACAGCGTCATTTTTATCTTCCTGCTCCTTTTGAGTGAGTCTCGGGGTATCTGGCTGAGAGACGTTTTCTTTAACAAGATCGGTGGCACCAAGAGCAGAATGTGATGCAGTTTGGAGAGATATGTTCAGACCCGCAGAGGGTTCCTGTGTATGAGACATGGAAGATGGCTCGTTTTTCCCATGATCAGTCAGAGCTTGATTACCAAGAGCCACTTCCTGAGTAGGATCTGGAGTCAAAAGTTGTTGCTCGTAGGATGTAACCGAGGCCAAACGAGCCACTCGGTCGACGGGCGGAGATCCAGAACTGTCGAGCGAGAGGCCATAGTCAACTTGATGATCGGTTTCAACTTGCTGTTCAAGTCGTTCTGCCACGCTGTCGGAACCTGGTATTTTCTGCTCGCCACTCGTTTGGAAATTGGCTTCTGCATGAATAGAATGGGTCAGACTGTGATCAACCATTCCACCCAGCCCGAAGGTAGCATCTGCTACATCGCCAGGCTTTTCAGTGTGACTTTCTGGACTCCAGCGTTCCTGGTGTTGGCCTTGGTGCAACAATGAAGCTTCCCGGTGAGCTTCTTCCTCATTCCAGGTCGATTCTTCGCCGTCGGAGTGAGCATTGGTGACTGCTTCCATCCTTGGCCCAGTTTCAGCAACGAGGTCGAACCCCCCCACTGTTTGCCGCAATTTCCTCCGACTTCGCTTCCATAGATTGGTCGTCGTCTTGATCTTCAGCGGAGACTTCGCGACCTCGGAAATCATAATGATCTCGCGCCAACTCGTCCACTGATGACTCGTCTGTATCGGTTTCGTGAACTTGATCATCATCTTCCTCCTCACTTTTGGGTCCTTCATTATCTAACTCTTCTCCAATGACTGACCAGGCCTCATCATTTCCATCCATTGCAAATTCTGCAACTGCGGAAAGGGTAGACAGACCCTCGTGATATGATCTGTTTTGGGGGCGTGGCGGCTGGGATGGGGTAGCCACCGGTTGCTCAGAAGCGAGTTCATCGTCACTATCGCTGTCCAGCACAATGACCTCATGCTGGGTAGGCGGCGGTAGTGAGTCGTGTTCTTCCTCAGACTCATAACCCAATTCCTCGGGAACCTCCGCCTCAGTTTGAAAATCATTATCATAGTCATCTGGCGAAGCAGAATCAGATGCTTCTTCGTGTTGAAGTGCTTCGTCTGCTGCTTCTGGATCACGTTCGTCCTCGCTGTAGGTTAGACTGTGTGAACGATCGCGAACCATCACCTCCGGTGATACATCGGCTTTGTCTTCCGGAATTTCAATTGCTTCGGGTTCATAGTCCCTCGGTTCTTCTTCTGCCTCCGGTATATCACCATTTTCTTCATCCAGCTCCGGGGAAGATGTTGAGTGCGGGAGATCCTGCGGTTGTACTTCTGGTTGGAAACCGTCCTGTGCACCAAACTCCTCCTCTTCCATTGATACCATGTTGCTGCCTTGTGCCTCTTCAGCTTCTTCGTCCTCGTCTTCGTTCTTTTCGTTACCTCCCCAGTCTTCTTGGTCATTTTCTTCTACTGACCGACGGATAACTCCCTCTGCTGCACTTGGAAATTGCATTTGATCATCGGCATTCCCCATGTCAATATCTGCGGTGTGCATCTCGAGATTGCCTCTGGATTCAAAGGGATGGACCTCCTCTTCAAAGCTAGTCGGCACTTCGCCATTTATCTCAGCCGGCACATGGCCTGGAAATGATGTTGACGCTGAGGGATGTGTGAAAAGCTCAAATGAATCAATCGGCGGGTTCTGGTGTGCTGTTTCAGCATGCGCAGCAGAGATATCAGCCGCTTGAAGAGGGGAAGGTGGGGTGAGACGAGGTAAGACGGTCGAGTTTGTAGTGGTATTGGGTCTGATCTCTTCGGGAATAGACGGGATATCTTGCGCCTGGGTGGCAGCAGACATTGATGAAAAGTAGCCTTGGGGGTGGTTCTGATTCGGAACAAGTGGCGAGGGGATTGGGAGTCCTGGGGAAGGAATTGGTTGAAGATGTGGTGTATCTGTAGGAAGACGAAATGTCGCTCTCAAATCATCTTGTTCGGCAAGATTGACAGGCCCAGAAGACGCAGTATTAGCCGATTGCTCCGCGCGCCTCTCGAGAATGCTTCCGGTAAGTTCGAGGGAAGGCTTCGCGAAGACTGGCGCACTCTCATAAGATGTAAGCTCCGGGCTGTGATAATTCTCCACAGCATCGGGAATCGGAATATCGTTCTCGGGTTCAACATTCGTATCCGCCTGGTTGGCCTCTTTCTCCAACTTTTCCTCTTCGTCAAGTTCATGTTCCCAATCCACTGTGCCCTCTCGTTCCCGGGGACTCTCGGGCTCATCCACGATCCGCCATTCCTCTCTTCGCAAGCTGAATCGAGGGCGCTTTCTTCCCTTCCCAGGAACAGACCCATCTTCCTCCGCGAACGGGTCGAAAGCGGAATCGAGAGCTTCGCCGAATGATTTCCGGCTCGACTTTGAGAATGCGGGAGATCCCCATGAACCTATACCGGGAGCACCGTCGATTTCGGGATCCATCGAGATCCTACCCGGGGTTGTGGGCGGTGCGAATTCAGCAACACTCGGCACAGGCACATGTGACTCGATATGCACAGTCGATACATGTTTGGACAATCGGTATATCTACTCGGGCAGAAATATCAGGTCTCTGAAATAGGGTAATTGACGGAAGTTGCAATACCTCAATAGACACGCCACTTTCGAAATGAGCATCCCACGCGACATATTTCCCTGGCGTCTGTGTCGCCGTTTCATTGGCAACCCACTTTGAGCCCCTCAAAGCAAGACACACACTGTCACCAATCCCGACATGCGATTCCGCAACCCGTTCAGCGACGTGCCAATGGAACACGACCTTGACCTGGCCGTTGGAGCGACGCAGGCGGAAATCCGGCTCGGATAGTAGAAGGCTGATTGACCGGGTCGAGGACGAGTATGGCCATACAAGCGTCACATTCGCGAGGATACACTTCTCTTCGGGCTGCTCGAGAGTCGGAGATAGCGCGGCGATCGGGGCCTTGGTCAAATGCGCCAGGACATTTGGTGCGGGAGACGGGTCGGTCGCGTCCATGGCGCCTATTTCCTCATTCCAGTTTCAACCTTTGGCGACAGTAGACATACTCGGAAGGGAAGAGGTCCGGGGCAATGGTCCTTAGTGAAAGGGAGCCAGAGGGCTGAGAGTCGCGCGAGTTCGTGCGACAAAGAAATCCCGAGCTGCGTTTGCATCATGCGCGGATTGGTAATACAACTGTAATTACAAGGGGTCTTTACTCATAGCTTTCTATATACCGTACTAAAATTACCCCACCTGATAGCTCTCAATCAAGGTGATTGCACTGTTGACAAGACACACAGTGACTCCTTCATTCTGAAACAAAAAGGAATCGGCTTGAGATAACCCAACAAATGTTTGAGAAAATAAAAATAGAAAAGGAAAAGGAAAGGCATTCGTCTGCGGTCAGCAGACGCCAATAAGCCGAGACACAGACTCCACTTGCTTTCCCTCCTACATCGATCTGACCAACCCCCTCATCACAGACGTATTTCTACGCGAAGAATGGCCGTCGCAAACCCAGTTCGCCGAGTAGCTATCATTGGAGCCGGTCCATCTGGCCTTGCAGCAGGCAAGTATGTGGCATCGTAGGGGATATATATAATCTAGAGTTGTCCATTGACTACTGAGACAGATACCTGCTTGCCGAAAAATGCTTCGACAAGATCGAAGTGTTTGAGCAAAGGAGCTCTGTTGGCGGAGTTTGGAACCATACCCCCAGCTCTTCTAACACAAAAGGGGCAACGACTGTCCCCCAGACAAACCCTCACGAGCCAGTTGAGAAGCCGATATGGATCAACCAAACGGAGGCGACATTTGTGTCTCCGTTGTATGATCACCTCGAAACCAACATCCCCAAGGAATTGATGCGTTTCTCGGAGAACCCATTCCCATCGGATGTACAGCTCTTCCCCAAGCACCAAACGGTGAAACAATACCTGGAAGAATATGCCGAGGATGTCAAGCACCTCATACAGTTCGAGAGACAGGTCGTGGATGTGAAGCTCAAGGACCCCGATTTGAGTACCTGGGATCTGACCACGAAAGATCTTCATACGGGTGCTGAAATAACACATATATACGATGCCGTGGTCGTTGCAAGTGGCCATTACACCGTTCCTTATCTCCCTCACATTCCCGGAATTGAGGCGTGGGATGCATCCTATCCTGGTGTCATTTCTCATTCAAAATTCTACGACTCCTCTGAAATTTTTCGGGGGAAGAAGGTAGTTGTGGTCGGGAACTCCGCTTCTGGGCTCGACATCGGTTCCCAGATCAACGAAGTGAGCAAGGGCAATTTGTTGGTCTCCCAACGGTCAGAGTCTTATCTGGCGGCTTCTGCACCGGAGGATAAGATCATTTGCCCAGAAATAGTCGAATTCTTGCCCGCCACAAGCCATGACCGAGGTATTCGATTCGCAGACAATCACATCGAAGAACAAGTTGATGCGATTGTTTTTTGCACCGGTTACTTCTATTCCTACCCGTTTTTGTCGTCACTCCGCCCCCCTGTTGTGACCCATGGATTACGAACCATGAACGTCTATCAGCAAATGTTCTACATAGACCATCCGACCCTCGTGTTTCCTGTTCTTACGCAAAGAGTGATCCCGTTCCCGATGGCCGAGAACCAGGCTGCTGTTTTCTCTCGTGTTTGGTCCGGACGCCTTTCTCTTCCACCCTATACCGATATGAGAGCATGGGAAGAGTCGGAACTTGCCACCAAAGGTGATGAAAAAGCTTTTCACCTGCTCCAATTTCCTCTGGATGCCGACTACTTGAATTTCCTCTACGATTGGGCTGCCAAAGCTGCACCTCGCTCTGAGCTTGCCAGCAATGGAAACGGGAAGCATGGGGTTTACTGGGGTGAACATGAAAGATGGATGCGAGCCCTTTTCCCCAGCATCAGGAGAGCGTTTGTTCAGAAAGGCGACCAGCGACACTCGGTCAAGAATATCGGGGAGCTCGGCTTCAACTTCGAAGAATGGAAACGGGAGCAGCAGCAGCGTCGATGATATTTTTGGGATAGCGCGCGCAAATATAAATTAGATACAAAGACTATAGACGCGCTAGATCATAGAAAGAATTCAAGTTGACGCTCACCCAACCCGAGGCACGTAGGGCTAACTGATAAGCGCTTATCACGTGAAGGCGGTGCGCCATCCGAATCCCCGGCGCGCATCATCGTTCCTCTCTCGCATACCTTCACATTGCGCCGGGGATAGTGGGGTGTCTCCCAGAAGCGAAGCTGGATGTATGTCAGCTTAGAGCAGCTGATTTGATCACAATATCTTGAGTATCGCACCTACACTTCCATCCAGCCCCCCATCATGCCGCTTGGCGCCTCCCAAACACCTACCGCCCACGCATGATGAGCCGAGAATACACGCGATTTTACCTTCCAACACTCGATCAACTTTTCAGAAACCATACTGACTCTCCTCCAGCTGACACTGTATTTGCAACCGACAGCAGTGACAGCATTGGTCTGGATGACGTGGAGTGGCCCATCAAGTGTATCCTCCGCGAAACCGATACGGAATATCTGATTGATTGGGAGGGTCCCTATAGTCCAACCTGAGTGAGTCGTAAGAGTTATTAAATTATACCCTGCTACATAACAATCCCTCCAAAGAGCTCGGGCTAATGAGAGCACTTCGGCCATTAATTTAGGAGCCCAAAGAGAACGCCAGTGAGCTTGCTGTACATGTTTGGAAGGAGCAAAAAACACGGCAAACGAAGAAATATCCATCGCGAAACTTGACACGGCGCCTTATCCTAGGAACCAGACTAAACTCAGAGAACCACGAGTGCGAAACATTCGACTATACCACCGAGCAGAGCGAATCTCCGAGCTCACCTTCGCCAAACCCACCGAGTCTTGGACTGAGTAGCGCCACAAGCGAAATACCGGAGACACCTTCTCCTCAGCTCAGGGGCGCTGAACCATTAGAACCCTTTGAATTCATCGAAGTCCATTCCACGAACTCGATTTCGCTCCATCTCACGCCACTGGACTCCCAAATCACAAGTATTCTTACCCTCATCCAGCCTGAAGTATCAATTATTTATGTTTCTGCAGACGCCAACCTCAACTTTTTCTTGTCACAAACAACTGGCCCAATTTGCAGCTCGATTCCCGAGACGATTTTGCAGGGACTATCGCAATACGCGGCGAGTTCTGCTTCTCAGGCTACTTGGAACCAAACTTTTTTGTTGCAGAATCCCCTTGACTCAACCTTATCTTTCCCAAATATGGCAGACCAGGGAAGGAAGCCGACTTCGCCTACGTCCGAGAACCCCATGGATCGATACGGCCACCTCTCAGGATCTACACCCAGGGAGAAGGTTCAGAATATATGGGCTGAAGTCATAGCGAAGCCAGTATCAGAAGTTTCTCAGGCGGCCAGCGCTGCTGAAACTCCGTCTTCCGTGGGAGATATTGAAGCCTCAGCTCCTATTTCGATCCCTGAAACCACTGCGCCCCTCAGTGTCAGAGCCGACACAGATTCCGTTTCCCACTCTCACACTGCAATTCATCATGCACATGCAGAGCCTTTACTACCACCATCGGACCTGGCTCATGGCGGTCACACTGGCCAATCCACGATGCAAACCATCCAGCCCAGCGCATTGACCGTTATCAACGTTGAAGAGACTGCACCAGGGTCAGTCCGTCTTGGGCCATCCGAATTTGCCGTTACTCTTCCCATGGATTCTCGAGTGAAGGATTACTATGAGCGAGTCCTAGCAGATGCCGCCACTGATATCCGAGAATTTATTGAGAGCTTCAGCTCCACTGAGCAGATGCCAGATCGCGAGGTAAGTTGCCTTTTGCGTCATGTTATTTAGCTCAGACGTACCTGACACATATTCAGCGAGATCGTCTTCAATCCAGCATGAATGAACTTGTCGCACAGTTGAACAATGTCTCGACGCATCCAGACCTGAACATCTCCGACCACCTTAAAGGAGCGAAGCCCGATCTCCAGAGGGAGTCATCTTGGGCTGAATATTCGAGTGCAAAATTTCTCCTCCTTGGCCATCTGGTGGAGATTACAAGTACCCAGGACTTTCATTTGGTTTTGGCAGTACAAGACGAGAAAAGACAGAGAGTCTTGGAGCGCTATTTGCAAGGCAAGGGTTTTTCTTACACGAGGCCACGTGAAGAGATGGGTAGCACTCTGGAAGTCTCCCTGGCGAAGGGCTCGTTGAGCTTTGGCATCCACTCCAACGATAGTGTGCGTGAGCTTTTTAAGCCACCCTCTGCTATTTTTGCCCTGGACACATCGTTCAACCCGAAAAGCCCATCTGTGCAGCATATTCGAACTACCTATGCTCGAAATGGGGGCTTGCTGCCCGTTATTTGGCTCCTCATCGCCAACACCAGCGAGCATATCGAGCGCTGTCTTCCTGATATACCCGAGCCAGATCGACTGCGCTTACTTGTTCGATACACGGCCCGCCTTCATGAAGATGTTGGGGATCTCCAGGATGATGCCCTTGGCGTCCACGAGAATGCCGAGGAAATCCTTGGTTACTTGTCTGATAGCTTTGCTAGCTGGCCGCTGCCACCTATCGAGCCTCTGCCCTTTGTCTCTATCGAAGAAAGCGATTCATCTGGTTCTTC
This sequence comes from Penicillium alfredii, assembly GCF_028826965.1. Taxonomy (NCBI): domain Eukaryota; kingdom Fungi; phylum Ascomycota; class Eurotiomycetes; order Eurotiales; family Aspergillaceae; genus Penicillium; species Penicillium alfredii. The sequence goes on along the minus strand of NW_026622701.1, from coordinate 946,458 downwards.
ATCCGATGAATCAATGCCAACCAACCAGAAGCGCCCACTGGTAAGTTTATCTGTCACGTTCAAATCTACTGTCAATTGACATAATTCTAGCAGGAAGAGGAAGAGGGAGAGGGAGAGGAAGGGTCTGACGATTTCACATCGAAACGGGCTCGACTTGATACCCAGGGTACGAGCCAATTGACCCAGTCAACCAAGCTGCCAAGCCAGACCTTGGGCCGGGACTTGCATTCTTTGGAGAAAAGTCTTATTGAAATGCAGAGTGCTCACGCAGATGAGAAAGAACAACTGCAAAAAGACTTGACTGAAATGAGTGGCCGATGGCGAGAACTTGATCAGGAAATCGGAATCATCCAACATCGCTACGAGACTCGGACCAATGATTTCCACAAAACCCGCCAGGAGCGCGACCTTTTGCTGGAAAACAAGGCGACCCTCGAGCAGCGTGTCGAGAAGCAGAAAGAGGATAACTCTAAGATCAAGGAGGAACGGAGGCAACTCAAGGGCGAGCTCGAGGAAGCCAGACAAGCACTCAAAGATGGAGGCGGCAGCATGGCGGAACTAGAGACGGCACGCGAAGAAATCCGGCGTCTTACCAAGGAAAATGCTGGTCTGGAACGCAAATCCGATTATGAAAGGAAACAGGCTGAATATACTCGCGAGCAATACCAAAATGCGTCGACAGCGGCCGCTCAGTTGGGAACCGAGGCCCGACAACTCAGAGCAGAAAACGAGACATTGAATCGTAAGGTCGAGGCCAACGCCGTTCGACTTCGCGAGATGAATACGCAAAACGATGCGGCTATTCACCTCGCTCGAATTGGAGAGCTGGAGTTAATTGTGACTGGGCGCGACGATCTTCTGCGCAAGAAGGAAGATGAACTTCGAGAGATCCGCAAAAACCGCCCATCGACTCGCTCGACCAGCACTCAACCCCGAAGTCCCAAATGGGCTGCCAGCAGCCGTCCGACCAGTCCTGGGGTCAGCAACAACGGCAATGGTAACGGTAGCAACGGTCTTGCGGGCAGAGGGAGTGCACTGCGGTTTAGCTCAGAGATGCCTTTCTGAAAAACCTTGACTTAACGACTCTTCCCTTGGGTGTTTCATGCCTCTATGCTTCCCCGACGTTGCATGGATCTCCTGCCCTCGATCTATGACGCATACATTCAGAGACGGCTGCTCGGCCTCCGCGCATTCCCCCTTCTGACCAGCTGAGCCTGGACATGTGTCCATTTCCTCGCACACTTATGACATTATCGCATTTCCTCGGCGTTTTCTCTTTTTCGCCTTGTCTGGCTCGCCACGATCAGCGGGGCTTCTTTTGACACCTGTGAACCATGACTTCCATCAGTTGCACCTCAGCGTTGAACATCATCTTGCCGAAGTAGTTAGTTTCTTTGCCCTAGCTTGAATGCAAGGATTTTCCTTTTGAAGCTTTATGGAGCCAATTTCCTGATTTCCCACACGCATATAGAACGAGCAACTAGTAAATGTGCAATGTCAATCTGTATTTAGTGATTAAAGGTCGTAAAAATTATACAGCGTGATAGTAAAACAAGATCGAAGCCCAAGGGCGGAAGAAAATATACAAAAATCAACCAAACCCCTAAAAGCCACTGGTGAAAATAATAAAGAAAAGAAGAAAAGAAAAGAAAACGCCGTGCATCATGTTGAAGCCATTGCATTAGCCATGAACGCCGCCAACTCCTTTGCCTTTTCACCACGAGTCATGGTGAAATGATTAGCCCCCTCCATGACAGTGATGCCGCCGACGTTATTCGGACCGACAAGAGAATCCCAGCCATTCGGGCCGAGATCGGTACGGTTGTTCAGCAGCCAGAGCATCTCACGAGGATCGGGGCTGCCATCCTCGGCGGGGCCGGGGCGAGGATCATTCGGCTTGGAGCATACCCCATCCTTGGCCCAGACCATGTAAGTCTTGGGGAGCTTGGCGGCCAGCTTGCTGTCGGAGAAGGGGAAAGGGACCGCCTTGTAGGCGTCCAGAGAGTCGATGAAGGCCAGGAAGTGCGGGAGCAGCCATTTCGGCGGCGGCGCCTTGCCCTCGCCAAACAGGCCGATCGAGTCGAAGAAGCTGTAGAGCCGCGGGGGAAGCTTCTGGAGCCCGATGGGGAACGGCGAGTCGAGAAGGAGGAGGCGGTCTACTTGCTCGCCGTGGTCGAAGATCAGCTGGCGCGCGGCGTCGTACGCGCAGATCCCGCCTGCGGACCAGCCGCCGAAGTTGTAGGGCCCTGTGGGCTGGCGTCGCCGGATCTCGGCCACGTAGGGCGCTGTCAGCTCATCCAGGCTATACTTGAGATTCTCGGGCGTCCGCATGTATGGGCAGTTCAGTCCGTATACGCAGATGTCTGGAGACACTCCGGGGATGGTGGCATAGGAAGTGGCTGAACCGGAGCCGTCAGGGAACAGGAACAGTTTCTGGGTGGCTGTTTTCGGGTTTCCTTGCAGGAGGATGGAGGTTGCCGGGGGGTGCTGGGTCCCAGTGCTTGCTGCAGGCTTGGGTGCTTCGACCGGAAGTTTCTCGGGAAGCCGAATCGGCTCCGCGGCAGTAACTTTGGGCTTCAAGCCCAGAGCAACTTCAATGTCCGCGAGAGTCTGGTTTTCAATGAAGAACTCGCCGGAGAGATCGAGATCCAGAAGCTCGCGCATCTTCCCCAGGACAGTAAGCGACATCAAAGAATCCAAACCCATTTCGCCCAGGTTGGCGTCTGCTTGGATCTCATCTGGCTCAACTCCAATTTCCTCTGCCAGAATCGAGCAGATCTGTTTCATGCTGTCGTTCTGCTCGAGGGACATTGACTTCTCGTTAGCAGGCGTCGGGAGACCACTGGAGTTAGGAGACGAGACGTCTGTGGTCGACGCAGAGGAAGATAGATCGGCTTCGCTACTTGATTCATCGCTGCTGTGCTCGGCAGGGCCCATCTGCGCCAAGAGGCGTTTGAAGTCCTTGACAGTCGGCTGGTCGACAAAGACAGAGGATTCCAGGTCAATGCCCATTTCCTCACGATACCGCCCTGTGACGGTCAGCGAAAGGAGAGAGTCCACGCCGTAATCGGCGAAGTTGAGATCGTCGGTGATTTCAGATGTGGACAGGCCAACCTCCTCGGCCAAGATCCCAAGAGCACGCACAGCAATGCTCGGTCCCGCAGACTTGGGTGCTGCTGCAGGGCTGGCACGGGGCTTCTTCGCGGGGCCTGTCTTCGACTTTTGAACATCAATAGCTGGAGGTGCGGGCTTCGAACCAGGCTTGGGGGCTGATGCTCCAGCGGGAGGAAGAACAGCATCAAGGATCTTCCGTGCCAGTGCTTGGAACTGTTTTATTCGGTTAGTCGTGTTATGGAAAATCGTTCTTGAAGGATAGAACATACCTTGACGCCACCATACACAGCAACAATATCGTCCCCTTCAAAGAGGTAGACATCTCCAGCCCAGATCGAGTTCTGCCAGGGCTGCATCCTCACGTAGGTCCGGTAAGTGACGTTGGGATCGAACTTCTTCAAGCAACGCATCGAGTCCCAGCCATGGTTGACGAAGACCTGGTTCTTTGAATCAGTCGCATCACTGGCGTTCATGATAAAGCCAGACAGGTGGCCAATGCTGTCAATCCAGAATGGATTGCGATGGAAGTTGCCAGGAGGAGCCTGGAATTTCACGAGAGCAGTGGCCTCATGCTGGTCGCTGTCCAAAATGACTTCTTGGATGGACTTGTAGTTATCGTCGTAGTCGACCAGGGAGCTGAACAGCTTGTAGACCATCCCTCGCTTCATCCGGTGGGCCTGACCAGATTCAGTGCTCTCCTGGAGATGCTCGATGCTCCTCTTAATGAGGTAGGCATTTCGCTTCCATTCGAGCTCCGCAGCACTGGTGTCGAAGAACTTGATAAGACAGTAGGCGTGGTCGATGATCTTCTTCCCTTCAGGGGTGACAGACCAGACCTGCACCTGCGCACTTTCATCGGCCCAGTTCGTCTTCGCCGAGACTCGGAACAGCTGCTTGCCACCCTTTGCAATGAGTGGCTTGGAAACCGTCACATTGCAGACGTCAAAACCGCGTCCCTTCCACTCGGGCTTGTAGTTCTCGACGAGATATTCCCCGAGTGTCTGGGCAATGTCCGCGTACAAAGACTATTTTGAAGTTAGTATCTAGCTTTTCTAAATTAACCGCGAATATTGGCAGTATACATACCGATGGACAGAGAGAGGCTCCGTTGACCTTGTGGCCTTGGATGACACGACTCAACTCGGGATTAGAGATGTCGTTCTCAATAACAACAGTCGCTGACCCTTTGTCACTGCTTGTCTCCACCACCTTCTGGGCCGCCGTGGTCAGGAACGTGGAGACAGGCGTGGCCTCAGCCGCAGGGGTTGCGGGCGCACCCTTGAGCAGACAAAAGTTGTTGGTGTAGGGAATCCAGTAGTTCTTGAGATCCCACTTGTACGCAGGAAGTGGCAGGACTTGGCGAGCAGAGCTGAAGTCCTGATGGTACTCCTTCCAGCGAAGATCGATTCCAGCCAGGTAGAGGGTCGACAGGCTGTTCGACAAAACCTTCCACGTGTCTTCCTGGCGGCGCAGAGATGCCACCGTTGTGGTCTGAGGGCCGAAAGTCGATTTCACCATTCCAGAGCAGACCGTATGAGAACCGACCTCAACCCACAAAGTCTTGTCGTTCATCAGGTTGGCATGCCTAGTAGCCTCCAGAGCCCCCAGGAAGTTGACAGTCTCCCGGCAGTGTCGTGTCAGGTAGCTGGGACCAAGGACATCACTGCTGGCATCCTTGACAACATCTCCGAGAAGAGCAGACACAAACGGAATTGAAGGCTCATGGAAAGTGACACCCTTGGCAACATCTGCCAGGCTCTCGAGGATAGGCTCAACCTGGGCAGAGTGGAAAGCAAAAGGCACCTTCAGCTTGGTGGCCTTGAACCCTTCATTGGAAAGCTTCTCGGCCAGCTCGTCAATCTTAGGGCTAGCACCGCTGATCACAGTCTCTGCGGGAGCATTGATGCAAGCCACCTCAGCAGAATCTCCATCAAGGAATTGTTTCACTTGTGCCACTGAAGACCGCACGGCCAACATGGCGTGGGTGCCCATCTGGCATTGCTGAGTGAGAAGCTGAGCCCGTCGGCCGGCAAGGTAGATTGTATCGCTGGTAGTCAAGATACCAGCAGCATTCAGCGCAGCATATTCACCGAGACTGTGGCCAAGGACAAATTTCGGCACGACGCCTAAGGAAACCCAGAATTTGGTCAATGCCATTTGCACACAGGTGGTTCCAAGCTGGGTCACAATAGGGCTGAGCTCCTCAATAGGAACACTCCCATCGACCAAAGGCACAATGGAAGGGAGGCCCTGGCTTTGACCAATGCGGTCCAGGCGCTCGATGTGTGCTCGGAACTGCGAGCAGCTCTCAAAGAGTTCCCTTCCCATGCCCGTGTACTGGGCGCCTTGGCCAGTGAAGACAAAGCCAATGCCCGGTGCAGTCGAGGGAACCGGGGTAATGTTTTCACGGCTCACACTCGAGGTCAGTGCATCCCGTATTTCCTCCAAGGTTGATCCGGAGGCAGCAACTCGGAAAGGGTGATGGATGCGTCGCGCTGTGGTCGTGTATGATATATCGGCAAGGAGACTGGAGTCATTGACATTGAACAAGTTTTTGTTCGTGTCAATGTATTGCACGAGAGCACCGACGTTGTTTCTAAGTGCGGACTGGGATCTCGCTGAGACCATCACTGGATGCACCGACCGAGGGTCATTCACATCCTGCTCTCTAAGAGGGCCATCCTCCATCAGCAGAGCCGTGTTACCACCAGCAGCAGAGAAGTTATTCAGGAACATTCTTCGCTTGCCACCATTGGGGCGGTTCCAGGGCGTGGGCTCAAGAGCAATGTGAACGTTCCGCTGCGGCAGGTCCGTGGGGAAGTTATGGTTAATCTTCGTCTTGATACCACAGTGAGGTGGGATCATGTTCTTCCGCATCATCATCAGCACCTTCACCAAGGAAGTGACACCGGAAGCCGACTCGCCATGGCCGACATTGGACTTTGCCGAGCCAAGATGCAGAGATTGGGTTGGCCCGCGACGGTGATCGGGGGCGAAGACGTCCAGCACAGATTGCATTTCCACGGCATCACCGGCCTGGGTGCCAGTTCCATGCATTTCAATATAGCTGACCTCCTTGGGGTCAATGTCAGCCTCATTGAGCAGCTTGTCGAAGATAAATGCCTGTGCTCCAACATGAGGCCGAGTGATCGAAACAGCCTCGGCGGAGTGGTTGGTGTAGGCGCCAGCAATGACACCGTAGATCGGGTCGTTGTCTGCTTGAGCATCTTCCAGTCGCTTCAAAACAACAGATCCCACACCATCCGCTCTGCAGTACCCATCGGCACCGTCATCGAAGGTGTTGCAGTTTCCAGTCCGGGAAAGGAAGTGTCCACGGTCAAGACCAGCGTGATTGTCGGGGTTTGTGAGGATGTTAACACCGCCTGCCACAGCAGAGTCACAGTCGTTCCTCCAGAGGGAATTGCATGCCACGTGAATTGCCGCAAGACTGGACGAGCAAGCCGTGTCGACGCTCACACTGGGGCCACTGAACTTGAAGTAGTAGTTGATCCGACCGGGTGTGAAAGCGCGGTTACCGCCGGGGATAAAGTAGGTATCAATATCCTGACCACTGTTGATTTCACGGTAGTCATCACTGGTCATGCCATAGAAAACCCCCACTCGGTTCTTTTGTGTCGAAGGGGTGCTATCGGGAATGAAACCAGCCATTTCAAAGGCCTCATAAGCAGTCAAAAGTGCCAGTCGCTGGGCCGGATCGGCCTGAAGTGCTTCGCGAGGAGACATGTTGAAGAATCGCGGGTCAAAAAGACCGGGCTCGTTGATCCAGCAGCCGTATTGAACCTTGCTGGTGTTTCTGGTGTTTCCTTCCATGTCGACGTGGGCCTTCACATCCCACCGCTCTGGCGGGACCTCACGATGTACATCAAGACCCTTGTACAAGAGATCCCAGAATGCCTCTGTATCGGGTGCTTCAGGAAATCTTCCCGAAACACCAATGATGGCAATCTTAGACGCATCAGCACGGCCGGTACGGTTGGCACCCTCGGGGTCCTTTTGGACATCTCCGATGGCACTCTCAACTTCAAGATGGGAGATTCCAGCTTTCTTGAGGCCCGTGAACAAACTCTGAGTCGCAGTGGTGGAGATAGGAAGCAACGTGCACATTTTTGAGGCCGAATCCAATGTCGAAAAACACGAATCAATAACTTTGCCCCAGCAAAGTGGCCGAAGCAGAATTTCCTCGAGAGAAAATTTCAACAATTCTTCAAGATTTGAAACATCGACGATCTTCCCAGTTACACTGGACAGAACCTGAATTTGAGGGACGTAACTCGCGAATTCCTCCTTCGGCCACGACTCCAGGATTCGGTTGATATCCCGTTCATCATACAAGTGCGACGCATGGTAAGGACCGTGAATTGGAACTCGCACAGGCTTGTGCTCTTTTGAAAGAGAAGCCTCAACAAAGCGACCCAGAAAAGCGGGGGGTCCACTGATAGTCAGTCCATTTGGGCTTACAGCACTGATATAGGGCTGTGAAACATGCGGCAGGGCCTTCCGAGGTATTAGTTTCGGTGTCCTGACTCGTACAGCAGAAAACAAACAACTCACATTCGTCTTAGAAAAGTTCTGGATCAGGCTCTGGGCTTCTTGCTCTCGCATCCCTGAAACCAGAACAGACCAGCTTTGCGACGGAGATTGACTGGTTTCGACGAGTTCCCGAGCCTTCACAACGCAGACTCCAAGGCGCAGAGCAATAACAACGGTTTGAACTCCCACTGAGACAAGCTCGCCAACGGTCTTTGATGAACTGACCGCGGCAGCCGCAAGTTGACCGGTGCAAAGTCCAATAATACAGCTTTCAGAGCCGGACGGATAGGCATATCCACGGTCTCCATAGTAGCTGGTGCAGAGTCAGCACCCTAGAGTAATACAAGCATTCTCGGCGGACTTACTGAATAAAACATCCCAACTGATAGATGGTTGTCAATGCGCTCTCCAGAGCTGGGTTTGATCCTGACTCCCGATATCTGGCGAGGAGGTCGACAACGCTTGTAAAACGAGGGAACAGCTGCCGCTGAGATGGCGACAGCCTGGAGATCTCTTTGCGCAATGCATAGTAGCACTTCTGGAAAAAGGCCGACAGCAGCGAGTCGTTTTTGGCTTGCAGTAGGCGGCGAAGACCCGAGTCGAAATCAGCAGTCTGATCTCCGAAGAGATACACACGACTGGGGGCCTCCATTCTCAGGCCAGGTGCCAACGAAGGGGTGCAAAACTCTACGAAGAAAAGAAATAAAAAATAAAAAGAGTTCAGAGCGAGCGCGAACCACCGGGCTACACATACTTTATACACACGTCTACGGGAAATGATACCTTTGCGGTGGGGCGAAGGCAAATCCTAAACATCATTGAGTCGAAGTATCCTGGTATGAAGGACAGGCAAATCGTGAAAACTCTTTAACTGTTTTCCTTGAAAACCTGGAATTTGTGGGACGGACCCGGTGTGAACTGTCTCAGAAGTTGTGCGTTCGCGCATCTAGTTCCCTGGCACGCGGCATGCTTGTTGGTTCCGGTAGGCACCCCAGTCGATCAGTTTCTGAGGTTTGGTCAATCTTAACCAATGGCACCGTTACGGCGATTAAGCTTGTTTTGCCTATGAACCTGCTATGTTTTCTTCAGCCAAGTGAGCTGAAGTGGAGTTCGGCGTCCACTCGGTTCCCTTGGTTCCCGATCGTACACTGAATCTTGTCTATGGGTGAACAAAAGTACCGAGAAACCGATGATAGCTTCTCGGTGCGCGAGCACCGTTTGCGGACAGAGCAACCGCTGATGAGGCTGGCAACAAATATCCATGACATGTTCGCTCCATTTGAAAGCAAATTTGACCGGAAAGGTTGCACCTGATGGCGGATATCGCTGTTTTCGGCAGGGTTGCACCCGGTACTTCCACGGTCACGTGCTGGTCATGCCCTAGCTGCCTCGATCTACTTGTAGGCTTCTGGGGTAGCCAGGCACTGACAGCTACGAATGAATGGCAGAAGAAACTTCAAAAGCTAAAATGTTGTCACTGTTTTCATTGGGAGTAATTAGAGAGAGGGGGATATTGATAAACAATTCAAATCTTCCGCTCACAGAATATTCAAGTTTGCAGGTGAAGAGGCTGGGGATTCGATTGGAATGTAACAAACCACCAATTAAGAAAAGTAAAGCGCAGATCACATTCAATACAGGATCTTTCTGTAGATCACCTCAGGTACTCATCATGAGTTCATGTATCTCATACGTCATGACTCTGTAGACATCGAACCATTTCTACTGCAGGACGAGCCTCACTGGCGTAGTCACGACAACTCTTCTGCACGGTAACATCGCCTTCAAAAATTAGAATTATAGTTTGACATTTAACTTTTTTTCATTGCCCGTCAGTATTTAGTCTTGAAGGAAATGACTTCCATGACCCATATAGAGAACAGGCTAAATGGAAATGGAAAATGGTCAGAATCAGGATATAGACTGTTGAAGGGATCTGGCCAGGAGCCCAGTCAATACATCATAGGCCAGAAGGTTCCATAAGCACCGACAAAGCATTCGATCAGTTCATGAGATCGATCGATCGTCGATCGACGTGGGTCACCGGCAACGGACCGCGGCCCGCAGTAAGAGCAGCTGCAAACAGCATGTATGCTAAGAAAACATAAGAAGGAACTTGAGCGAGAAAAAAAAAAAGTGAAGAATTGATGATATCAAAAAATAATATAGCCTAGTAGCTCGATGCATTGCATCGCTAATGCAAAAAGAAACATCCGCAGTATTAGTGCAAAATCAAAATAGACCAAGAGATCCGTCTACCAGTTCCGAATCTGGTACTTCCCACCCGCAGTTTGTCGGCGGCTATAATCCTCGTCTGGGGGTATCTCGGGCCATGCTTCTTAAGTATCAACCCCAGTAATTTCTGGAACAGGCTTGTACTCCTGGTCAGCACCCTCGTTCTCTTGAGGGGGCATGGGGGGCCACATTTCATGCCACTAGGAATTGGGGCACCGGGATGCGGATGATGCCCCTGAAAATCGTGAAAATCCTAGTATCCCTGGTTACCACCCTGACCTTGAGTACCACTTGACCATAGCCCTAACCTTGACCTTGATCGTAACCCTGATCACTACTCTGGTCCTCGCCAGTGGGTACCTGAGGCCAGACATCAATACCACCAAGCAGAGCAACAGCCATCCCATTTGACAGATGTATTTCGATATGACAATGGAACAAGAATGGGCCCGGGTTAACCACTTGATACCACACAATCATCCAGGTCGGGCCAGTGGGTCCATTGGTAACAAAAGTGACCCTCTTCTGGGGATTCTCCATCTGGAAAAGATCCGGGCGAGCAGCTCAAGCCTTTTCAGTACTAGACCAGTTAAAGAAGCCCGGACCGACACCCAAGGACATAGGCCTTATTGAAGTGCTTGTGCATAACGTGCGGCGCTTGGATTGCAGGCGTGTTGGGCATTTCGCCCAGCTGCAGAAGCAGATCCACCCATGTACCGTTCTTGGTTTGGATTGTAACCTGCTCCGCCAAGTTGTTCTTCGCGTTGAGGTCGTAGAGGATCGGGTCACATCATATAAGGCGTTGCCGGCTGTTGTCCACATTGCCCCGCGACCGTTGATAAGGATACTGTCCATGCAGCTAGAAAACAGTGAGCAAACTTGCAATATAGATGCCTCAAAACCTGACTATAAAATATTCACACGGCTTTCCTCCTGTACTTTCTGGTACTCAGCAGAAGTCAGGTGATCCCAGTTAGACAACATGACAAGCTGAGGGTTCTGTTCTGCTTTTTGCATTGCTTGGATATCTTGCGGATTGCTCGAGATCAATGGAATGGTTGAGGAACTCGAACTTTCTTTGGTTAGAAGATCTGCTCAATCACCAATTGCCGGTTCTTCCTGGAGCTTACCTCTACATCATCCCCTTGGTCTAACCGCAAATCGGGCCCGGGGAATTGATCATTTATGAAGATCATTTCACGGACGTTGCCATCCGGTGCACCTTTCTGCCAGGTGAGGCTCAGATCGAATTGAACCTGCTTGGCCCACACCAAGGGCATAAGCCCCGAGGTAACCAACGCCAAAAGTGTCTTCAATGGCGCCATTGTATTGAAACCAGACGAGACAACGATGCTCTGAATGAATGCATAGAAGACTCGACTAGTATTCAGCAATGTTAACGAGAGACAGATCGAACTCGTCAAACTTGATCCGCAGCGTCTTGGCTTCTGGGAAATCGGGGAATCGTAATAGTCCACGTTGTCATCTGCTCAAGACATGCCACAGCCCTAATCTAGCACTTCTGCCCCACGGAGGGGAGCCGGCTTAGTGTCCGCAAACATGTTTGCGTATTTGACAAAACAGGGGAAGGTCTGGATCTGCCGCCTGTGCTGTTTGATTCTTTTGCAAAGGAGGAAAGATAAGCAGGGGCCTTCCTGGAGAAGGAATGCTGAGGTGGCTGGGGAAGTGCTGATCCAAACAATTTTCCGTTTCCGAGAAGCTATCGAGAAGACGGCACGAGGGAAGTCTTCTCCGAGGAATGAAGAGCCCTCATGATCTGGTGCCTGAGCATGTGTTGAACTTCATCAAAATCCAGTAGTGATATGCAGAGGGGATCGACGTTGACCCAGTGCGGTAAGTTGTTTGTGTGTGGCTGGAAATTCCTTGTATGTGGAATGTGGCTTTACCCGAATTGGAGTTTTCAGCATGAGAGGCCAAATCATGGCTTCCCCTCGTCTTGACTATTGTGGGAGCTAAGCGGTTTGACCCTGTAAACCGAAATGTGTTGATGTACTTGGGGAAGGGAGAGATATTGACATATAGCCTCGTAGCAAGGTGTGAGATTTTGAGCTAATATGAGCCACAGACCGTAATCCGCGCTTTTCTCGGTTGACAATTGTCCTCATGCCGAAACTGTGTGCTTTCAAATGGGAAAAGGGCTTGCGCAGTGTATACTCCTTTGAACAAGTGTAAATATTTGTTCGTCAGTTGTAGAATTCACTCTTTTACCTGATAATGCAATGCAAAAAAGGTCCAGCAAGCATGTCCGAGAGAAAATGTAGAACAAGCTTTGCAAGCAATAAATTCTTATTTTGCAGGAAAATAGCGAATGAGGCGGCTTTGAGTGGGGGGAGGCGGGTTGCCAGGGCGTGCGGCTCCAACCATGGGTCAAGCTCCTCAGACGAACTATTCTCCCCACAGCTTGGGGGGTTTGTTGTACAACAACAGTTGCAGATTAATATTTTTGAAAAGGACATCTAGGAGCAATTGGGTTGACACTCGTCTTCCAAGAGTGTTACTTTTGTTATAGCGAGTCATATAGTTCCAGGATGAAGCTGGTCCAAGCACAATAAGCTTATCGATAAGCCAGCTAGTGCCGCTAGTCCCAATTGGGCCACCACGTAAACAAGAGACTCCTCGGGCCTCACCGTCTCAAACCTGCTCTTCCTTTCTCCACCTCAACTCGCTCCGCTCTCCCCCCGGTCGCATTTGTCTCGAGTTTTTATCCTTAACATTCTTCTGGTCAATTTTTCCGTCCTTGCATCGCCTCATCATGCTGGTTATTTGAGCGACTGTTGCTATCCCTGCCACCGTGCGTATCTTGCTACCCATTCGCCCTCGAGCTACACGAAACTCGATTCCACCTCAACTTAAACGGCCATTGCAATCCTCCGGATAACGCCCAACTCGGTATTTTTCTACTATCCCAGAATTATTCAGAAAAGAAACAGGAGTAAAAAAAGGCCGGCTGTCAAACTGTTTGCTCGCGCGACCACTGTTCACCCTACTCAGTTGATCGGGATGGCTCCCGCTGCGCCTCAGCTGCCATTGCGTTTCCCATGTTGGTGTCGGGCAGTTTATTCCTGGGGAGGAGAGACCACGCGGGATTTGGGCTTCGTTGAGGGGGACTTGATCGAATGCTTGAATGCGGGGGACGGGCAATGGTGGATGGGGCGCCTGCGCCGTGATAGGCGCGCCGTCGGGCTCTTCCCATCCAACTTTGTTGAGCTTCTCGGCGAGGACTTTGTCCCTGTGAGCCGGGAGTCAAGCCCCATGGTTCAAGCGGGCTCTAATCCCATCAACAACCCTACATCCGCCCCCAAAAAACAGAAGACCGTCTTTCGGAAACCTTTCCAAGCACACAAGGAAGCCCTGTCGCCCTCGTCGGAACTGGCTCGAAGCGGAAGTAACCCTGCCCCGGTGACGAGCTCGATCCCGCAGACACCTCCACGAGCTGGCAGTACTCCTCGCAGTACGAAACCCCTTCGCACTCATGCGACCGCAGTCAAAAACCAGGGCTCTTTGTCTCGGCCTTCGTCAGTGTCCTCCCGGCCGTCTTCACGAGGTGTTTCTCCCCGCGCATCGCAAGAACCAGAAAGACCACCATCCGCAATGATGCCAAAGAACAGCATCTCATACTCGCGACCCACTTCTCGAGAACCGTCCCCACTGCAAGTACAAGAGCGTGAAGAATCCCCTCCACCGCCGCCACCACCACCCCACCGAGTTGCTATCAGTCGTCCACCATCGCGCTCTCCCCAGCCGCCGATGCATCATACGGAACGGCCGATGTACTCCCCGCAACCACCAATTCACTCGTCTCAGCGCCAATTGCATTCGCCGCAGCCGCCATCGCACTCTCCTCGTCCATCACGCTCTCCCACGCCATTGATGATGAATGATCGCTACGTGACATTCTCTCGTACCCCATCGCCAGGAGGACTTTCTGCCCACTCAGGCCAATCCGATGTCCATGGGAATACACCCTCTCCATTGCGAGACGCCATGGAGGATATCATGACCTCACTGGAAGATATGGGTCTACGTCGGGAAGCTCCTTCGCCCTCTCCGCCACCGACGTTTAACAACCCCTGGTCATCAGATGCCTACTATAACATGTCTGAAAGGAACCCACCGCAAGATCGGCGTCGACCGCTGACCTCGATGGGCTTTGACGGGAACAAGGTGCAGCCCCACGCTGTGCAGCCCCATAGGAATAGTGTTTATACGCATGACCACTATATGGATGGCCCACCTCAGCTCAATAATTATGTGCAACGGATGGAGAGCCGCCTTCGCCAGCTCGAGGACCAAAATCGTCCGGCCGATGACGAGGAAGGACCACCAGAGGACGACGATGGGCCTCCCCCTCCCCCTCCCAAACACGCGACTCAGCATCTGCGGCAAAATTCGATCCCAGCGCAATATCCCCACTTGAGAGGTCGCCGGTCCGGTCAGGATCTCAGAGGAGATATACTAAATCGATCCTTCACCAACAAGTCCAGTACCACCAATTCTTCTAGCGGTATTCAAAGCACCAGCACCAATGTGACTACCAGTACGGACAAAACCAGCCAGAGTCTGATGAGCGGTGCCTCTGCTGGGGGTTTTAGCGCGACCAGTGCGGGTAGTTTTGCAAGGCGAAATGGCGCCTACGAAAGACCGAATACCGCCATGGACACCATTCGTTCTCGAGGCTTTAGTGACGCAGGCAAAATAGATCGGCCAGAAACCCCTTTGACGGGCATTTCCTATCACTCAAGTCACAACACATCCCGCCAGGGTGCCTCCTCAGCTATCCCATGGACCTCTACTGGACAGGATGCGGCTGATTCTAGTGCCGTGTTTGGTGGGCTTTCCACCCCGAAGACCAAAAAGCAGGGTTTCTTCAAGAAGATCTTTGAGTCGGCGAAAACCGGTGCTGCGAGTGCAAGAAGCAGCATTTCGGTAGGCCACGGTAGTGGATCTCAGTCTCCAACAAAAGGCAGTAGAGTCGCCAATGCAGTCTCGCCGGTTCTTACGCCTCAGTCGACCCGCGACACTGCTCGCGATATGGGACTTGGAACTAGTGCCATTGACTGGGTTCAGGTTCGCCGTGATGTTAACCGGGCATCGTCTCCCAGTCGGAATGAGAGGATTGAGCGGGCGGAGCGGTGCCAAATGATGGATCACCCAGTCATTTACGCTGTTGAGGAGCTCTATGATACTGCGGAAGGTGATGAGAGCATTGATGGGTTGCCCATCAGCGAACCCACGAATTTCAGCTCTGGAAACCTAACCCTTGTCGATAAAAGTGCGCGCTTTATCAACAGTCTTCCACCAATGACCAACCCAATGAGCCTGGCACAGGGCTATATCTGCCGGCCTTATAAGAGCGACGTGCAACGACTGCGCGCGATTTTCACATGGGTTAGTGAAAAGATCGCCTGGGAAGAACCCGTCGATGGCCTCGAAGTCGACATGAAGAGACTCTTGCAGGCCAAACGGGGCACTCCCGAGGAGATTGCACTTTTGGTCAACGAAATGTGCGCGGCTGTGGGTTTGGATGCCGAAATGATCCATGGATATCTGAAGGGACCAGGAGACACCCTCGACTTGGATAGCCTCTCTCGCCCCAATCACTGGTGGAATGCGGTCTTGGTTGACGGCGAATGGCGCATCATGGATTGCGCGTTGGCCAACCCGACGAACCCCCAGAGGAACCGGTTTGTTACCAATAATTCGTCTGTGGCGGAGAGTTGGTACTTCCTCGCCCGGCCGCTCGACATCTGTTACACGCATGTGCCTTTGCATCCGGCGCAACAGCACATCTGTCCTCCGATTTCACCTGACGTTCTGTTATCTTTGCCCACCGTGGCACCTCAATTTTTCAAATTGAATGCCCAGTTCCCCGACTATGACACCAGTCTCGTCCGCATTGAAGGGCTGGAGGTGATGCAAATCTGCCTCGTGGTCCCCGCAGATGTCGAATGCGCTGCTGAGGTCGAGGCGCCAGCTTTCGCTTGTGACGCCGATGGCGATTTCTTTGAGAGCGGTGACATTGTACGCAAGCGAGCGTTGGTTCAGCCGGACTGGTTCCGCGGCCAAAAGCGAATTACCGTCAAAGCAGTCTTGCCGGGTGACGAGGGCCAGGGTATGTTGAAGGTGTATGGCGGGAAGAAGGGCCTCATGCATTCTAGTCGAGACATCCCTCATCCTCTGGCGCTGGCGCTTCCGATATTCCACACCGGCGAAAACCCCTCTTACGACTTTGTCCTGCGCCATCCCACACCGCACGCTCAACGCCATGATCTGTACATCATGCAGCCCCAATGCTCCCGGCTGGCAGTCAACAACACCTTTGTTTTCGCTGTCCGACAGCACCCCTCGGCCCCCGTTCCTGTCGGAAAGGAGGAGCCCAGTTCCAACGGGCGTTCCTCGCCGTCCGTCTTCAATCGTCCCTCCAGTGCCCTGAGTATGGTGTCGAGCTCTGCGGGCGTATCAACCGTTTTCAGCGCCTCAAACGAATTCTCGGCATCGACCTCGGCCATCTCATCTACGAAATCTGCCTCCGGCCGAGAGAAGCCTGCCAAACTGGCCATCCAGTCCCCGTCCGGCAAGATCCTCCGTCTCACTCGCAAGGGCGACCAGATGGTCAACTCAGATCATGGGAACGACTCCGTCACCGATGCCGCCGCCGAAGGCAGTGTCTGGGAAACCGTGATCAAAATCGGCGAACGTGGGACCTGGCGCGGACTGGTGTTGGCCGACCGGGTTGCACGCTGGTGTGTCTTCTGCGAGTGGGAGTGTGTCTGATATCATATAGTTTTGGAGTTGATGCCAGCATTTGCAACAGATCTCGTGGTGTGGATTTCTTTTGCCTGCTTGTTTTCTGTTGCCTTTTACTTTTAGCTTCCATTTTTCCCCTTCATGTTTGCCTGGGGTCTGCATCTCTTGCTCTCGTTCTTGTTTCCATTCTTCCATACTGGCATTTGCATCAGGTCGGCTGGGAGCATTGCACATATCGCATTCTACCTCGGTGCTTTTTTCTCGTTTTGCAGACTCGGGTGCTGGGGTGTTCGGACTAATAGTCATTTTTTTGAGAAAAATAAAAATCCATGCTTGACGTTCAACCTTTTTCTGCTATAAACTACGGATTCGCTCATGCAAGACTTTCAATATAGGACTCGTAGTTTATCAGGTAAAGTCCTCAAGTGGATTATAGCTTGGCCATAGCCGTCCGCAACAAAGGAGCCACCTGCTTTCGACTCGCCGACACATTGGTTTGTACCCAAAGCCGCCTCCAAACCGGCGAGTTCCCGTTTAATGTCGAGTGCAGATCAGGATCTGTTCGCTCGACAGCACCATCCAGAGGCGTCCAATCCACGAGACCAAGTTGCGACGCTGCCTGCGCAACAAAGGCCTCGGCGCCTGCAATGGCCGACCCAGCTTTGCGCGTCGCGCAGACGAACAGCTCTCGACAGAACGGGGCCTCGGCAGCTGACGTGAACGCCGTCATTACAATTACTACATCCAGCTGCTTGTCCTCGGCGGCAGCAAACGAATGCACCGCATCCAGGAACGACTGCGGTCCGCCCGCTTTCTGAACGATCCACTGCATGGGCTTGACGGAAGAGCAGAACCCAAGCTTGATGCTCTCCCCAGACGACCGCGCCGTCTCGGTCCAGTCTTTGAAGTCACGGCCCAGGACCTCATCCAGGGTCAGTAGATCGAGACTGTTTTGCTTTGTGTTGAGGATCTGTTCGTAAAAGGCGGTCAGGTCCCCTGTTGAGCCCGGGGAAGGGGTGGCCGTGTCTGGGGAGCGAGATTCGATCTGACGGCGCAGAAAATCAACGGCATGGACATCCGTCTCAGTGACTTTCCCTTCGGCAGTGAGGTTCGATGTGTCGATTAGCACGGCTGAAAGCGCCAGCTTGGCGACCTGCGCGATGTCCGCCGTTGACGCCGCGTCCCGTTTCCAGAGACCTCGTCGTTCCAGTTCGTTCGTGATCAGTGACGCGCACGATCCGGGGCCCGGCTTGACAATGAGCGGCTGGTCAGCTGGCAGCGCATCGGCGCGGGGCACAAAGTGCTCGTCGACGTGGTGGTCAATACACCCCAGGGTCCGAAACGCCACGTCCGACAGGCCGCTCAGCGACCCTTGCCCCGGTTCACTGTCCGCACGGTACGGCATCGCATTCCAGTCGACCATTGTCGCATCTGCGACGAGTTTGGACGAACCCTTCCGATCCTTCAGGCCCTGTGCAAAGTCCGCGACGGTGACCAGGTGCTCGCGCAGCAGCGTCCCCGCCGAGTCGGAGGTATTCTCAAAACACTCATCACTTCTCGTGGGAGGGCAATTGGTCGACAGCCATAATGCCGTCACGAATTCGGGTCGTAGCCGGAAGAGCTCCGGGCCTGCGGGCACATTGGGGAGGTTGAGGACGGGTACATGGGGCCGTGGGGTTGTGGTCGGGAGACGGTTGTCGGCGCAGTAGGAGTAGACGATGGCGGAGACGATCGAGTCGAGATCGGCTGAGGGATTGCCCACGACGTAGATGGGAGACTCGGTTCGTACACCGGAGAGAAATTGGAGGTGCACCTGGCGGGTGTGTCGAAGGAATTGGAGCAGGCTCATGATTGTTGGAGGAGAGGAGGGCGCCTCCTCGACAGAACCACCCCACTGCTTCAACTCCCATCTATATGTACCCCGCATACTGTTCCTACCAACTCTTTCCTGCTTTCAGTCCCAGGCCATGCTCGTTGGCAAGTGAGACACTGTGTGGAAGAACAGGAATAGCATTCCCTTCTGTTTAAGCGTCTGCATATTCGGTGATTCGTGACAGAGGGTATACCTCCAGTTAAGCACCGCCTCGTCGAGTCAAAATATTCCGGGTATCAGCAGTCAAGCAGCACCAGGATATCCTTGGATGACTTCAAAATGTCTCTTCCACTCCCCGAACCCTTCGCCCAGATCCCACGATACCCACTATTATACCCTCACCCCTCGCCCATCCACCCGCTCCCGACACTGAGAGATCTCACCGATCCAACCTATAGGCGCGTCTCCGTCTTCAGCAAGCGGGAAGACCATTCATCGCCACTAGCCTGCGCAGGCAACAAATACCGGAAACTTGAATACATTATCCCCGATATTCTATCCCAGACCCCGCAACACCACCACCATGAACACCACCCGACCAGCCAGCCCATGCGGGGCCCCGCAACCACACTGATAACAGAGGGTGCAATCCAAAGCAACCACACCGTGCAGGTAGCCACGCTGGCGCGAAAGCTACGCATGGAGGCCTTGGTGCTGCTACACCGCGGGACGGGGGCGGGCTGGGCGCCAGCTCGGACCCGGCGGCCTTTGAGCGCGTGGGCAACGTGCAGATCAACCAGCTGGTCGGCGCGCTCGTAGATATCCTCGACGCCGACGACCCGGTTGCTGAGGATGCCACCCCGGTTCTGGAGCACTTAGCCTCATGCGGCCGTAACCCGTATTGGATCCCCGGCGGCGCGAGCTTGCATCCGCTCGGTGGGCTGGGGTATGCGCGAGCGGCGGTAGAGATCGAGGCGCAGGAGGCGCAGTTGCAGCTGGGCGGGTCCGGGCGCTATGATTATATCTTTGTTGCATGCGGCAGTGGCAGCACTGTTGGGGGTTTGATTGCGGGCTTTACGATGCTAGAAAAGAACCGTCAAGCAGCCGTTTCTACTCCTACTTCTTCGGGAGACCAAGACAGCACTCGTGCCGAGGGGCGATTGCCGCCGCGCAATGTTATTGGCGTGCTCACCTCGCCTACCAAGCCGCGCCAGTATCATGAGGAGCGGGTGCTCACCTTTGCGCGGCGAGCGGGAGCGATGATCGGTCTCGACGCCGAGCGGGATATCAGCATGGAGGATGTACAGCTGGATGATCGATTCGTTGGAACCGCGTACGGGGTGCTGGATCCCGGCACCAAAGAAACGCTGCAAGTTATGGCGCGGGCAGAAGGCATGATGCTAGATCCAGTGTATACGGCCAAGGCAGCCAGAGGAATGATGTACTGGGTGGTGCACGGACAGGCTTTCGAGAACTATGCCCGGAAACATAATTTGGACGAGGTGAACGTATTGTTCATCCATACTGGTGGCCAGGCGGCCCTGAGCGCGTATGCAGAAGGGGTCAAAGACACCTGAATTCAACTAGTAGTATTACATGGGCAACGGCAAGAAACACGAAAACACAGGGCCCGGCCTCATTCATCACAAACATTGCCTCAATGGTATGGAACAAACAGAAATCAGATAAAGTGAACTGCGCTTCAGAACTCCCCCGCCGGGTCCAGCCTGCTGTAGTACACCTTTTTGCGACAATCAATTGGCAAGAAACACAAACATTTGAAGGGAAAAAAAAATCACACATCATCCTAGGAATAAACCATACACGAAAAGACACTTTAGAGCTCTTCCTCTAGGGGTTCGATTTTTGGGGCTGGGGGCGCTGCTGCATCTTGGACCTCGCCGCTTGGAGCAGGATCCTCATGAACAGACCCAGCGCGACTGCTGCCGTTGCTGACATCAAGGGCCTCAAGTGCCTCGTTTGCATGAGTGTTCTCGATAGGCTCTGCCTCGGGTTCTTGTTCAACGTCCTGATTTGTCAGATCCGCAAACACGTCATCCAAGTTTTGACGAGGACTACTGCTTGCGAATTGAGGGTCCGGGCCGAAGCGCGGTGGACTGAAGAGTGACGAATCCATACCCTGGTTGGGGGTTGGAGATCGAGGAAGGAATGACGGGGATTGAGAGGCGGCTGCATGGGGGAGGAATGCGGAGGAAGAGCCTGGTGGAAGGGCTGGTGTAGAATCGCTCACAGGCAAAGAGTAGTTGGCAGAAAACGGGTACGGTGTATTGTTGGGCTCTGTCATGGGTGTGAGCGTCGGCCCAGTGGTCGGAGGAGGCGGATTGCTGTTTGAAGTAGAGGAAGCCGGGGCCGGCTGCAGGGCTACAGGCTGGGTTGCTTGGGTATCGACCGATTTCCGCTTCGCTGGATTGGCAAGCTTCGCGCGAAGATGCTCCGGGAGATCCTCAGGACGGTCGACGCCGAATTGGGCCATGATCTTCTGCTGCTTGGTAGGCCGTGGCTTCCGAGTCGACAGAGACTGTTCCAAGATGGGCGGCGGCTCTGGTGCCACGGGCGCCCATTTATGGATCTCTTGTCGGAAGAAATTCGTCTCGTATGTCAAAAGAACCTCGGCGCCTTCGATTTTGCGCAGATAGAATATCAAAGTAGGCACTTCCTCAGTGGTTGTGCACGCGGCGTTTGTGAAGCCCTGCAAGAAATCGCGGAAGGCAGTTGCCTGGTTGACGATACTGTCCAAAACCTCTTCCTCGTCGGGCTGGAAAGGCAATCCGGGAATTTCGGCTTGCCAGTCCTGAAGATCCTCGAGCTTGGGACGAGCAGCGTCACGAGGGATCTTCTGTCGCCAATCGCAGATGGGACAGGTGTACTTGTCAAACTCCTTTACCTTACCCCGGGCGATCTTTAAGCATTTCCCATGGTACCTAGATGATGTCAGTGATTATGCCTTACGGAAATTCGAAGCGTGTCGCAATTAGACTTACCACTCATGACAGACTTCACATTCAATCATCATGCCCGCTTCCGAGTGTCGGCAAAGACAAAAGACATCCCGCTTGCGTGACTTCGGACCCCATACATTGGTGCTGGGGGGCTCGAGTAACCCATCTGGGGTATTGTCACGTGAGGAAGGTTCCACAGGAGGTCGGTAACTGTCCTCCAGGTCGAAACAATACGAGTTCCTCTTTTCAACATACTCCATGTGAGATTTCAGGATATGCAAGGGCGCGTTGGCCTTGCCAAATAGTTTCTTTCCCTTTCGCATCCAGTCCTCATGGCGTTTTTGTTCCCGCTCCAGATCGATTGCCCCGACAGGACGACTGTTCAATTGCTCCAGGGACTCGGTGAGCTCTCGGACATCCTTATATTTGGGTCGATTCCTCATTTCAGGATCCTTGGTCTGTTCACAGAGTGTCTGAATACGCTTCTGTGCCTCCCGTTGCTTGTTCAAGATGGCATCCACAGCGGTAAGCGTCTCGGGTGAGACAGGAAAGCGAGAGGCTTGAGCGGAAAGCGCCTCCAGTTGTTGGTAGTGAACCGCCTCGACCGACATCAACTCCTTGGCCTTGGCTTCCCATGATTCACCATGGCGACAGAGTTCTTTGAAATGAACAAAGTGCTCGTTGCTATCCGAAAGGCCCAGCCGCTCCGCGGTGGAAACAAATTCCTTGCAGTCCTGAAGGGCGA
Organism: Penicillium alfredii; assembly: GCF_028826965.1. Taxonomy (NCBI): domain Eukaryota; kingdom Fungi; phylum Ascomycota; class Eurotiomycetes; order Eurotiales; family Aspergillaceae; genus Penicillium; species Penicillium alfredii. The sequence continues at coordinate 924,272 of NW_026622701.1, read as the reverse complement.
GGTACTGATCCCGTTTGCGAGCAGCCTCCTCGTTCCATTTCAGTTGGCGCGTAATTTGTTCCAGGTGTTCCAGTTCTGGAATTTCCACGTTGAAATTTCGGCCGGACTCAATCAGTTCTTCAATCTCCTGGATCGATCGCACATGCGGGTTCATCAGGGCTCCGTTAATATCCTGGCGGAATTTCTCGATCTCGCGGGTTTTCTCTTCCAGAGCCGCCATCTGTGGACAGTCGAAGGAAAGTTTATCAGCCTCTGCCAGAAGGGCGTAGATGTTTTCAACTCTGCGGACTTCACGATCGCGATCGTCCAGCTGCGCCGCCGCCTTGGAACTGGCCTTGCGCCATGCCTTCTCGTTTTTTCTCCGGTTCTGCTGTTTCCGGGTAATGTAGTTGTTGGCTTCCTCAACCCATTTATCGCAACGCTGGACGAAGGCCGCAAGATCTTGGAGGCCAGGCAGGTGGTATGGGATTTTCTCACCTTCACTGAGCAAGTTATGAAGGGCCTTCAGCTGGGGCTTGGGCTCGTCTTCCAGGGTCTTGTCGAGCTTTTCCCCCCATGCTTCCGGGATCTTGGCTCGTTCCTGAACTTTCTGCACCAGCGCTTTCAACGCATCATCATCGACACGATACCGCAGGGTATGTCCCGATCCCAGCAACTTCTGTGGAAATGATTCACCGCAGCAGTCATAGTTCTCCACATGCCATAAGCAGACGGTCTTGGCCGACTGGTGGCAGCGGAACTGGGTGAGGTAAGTGTAAGTCTTGCAATGCTGGCACTGATAATCATCTTCGGGGAGGTCTTCCTCCTCGACTACGAATTTCAGCTGGTGATCGCCTGGCGCAGAATTAGGGGCGAGACTAGAGTTATGAGAGGAAAACTCTCGATGTCGGTTTAGGAACATTGCTCGATCGCTCAGCTCCCGGTTGCAGGTACGCTCGAGCGCTGGTGCTAACCACTTGGCAGTCGTGATTGAGGTATCGCGAGCGGCTGCCGTAAGAAGAAGCTCATCGTGGGAGAAGCATGGGTGCCGACGGAAGGCTTGCAGGCGTTCAACTCCCATTGCACCCCATGGTTCCCAGTCCGCCGGAGCAAAGTTGACAGCCTCGTTGAAATTGAAGCCATGGTTGAAGCCAGCATGATATGCTTGAGGGAACGTGAGGACAAATTGGCCAGCTCGCTGATCCACCGCGTAGACGTTCACACCGGCTTTTCTGAGCTTATCTGGAGGCATCAGAGTAACAAGTTGGAAAAGAAGATCTGGCTGCCCCTCGAAAAGTTCTGGAACTGCCTCCCGCATAGCTCTTTCAAATGCTTCTGCGTCAGCACCAGGAATGCCATACCAGGTTTTGGTGGCGCCGAAATGTTGGTAGTTGGCTGAGTAGGCGTAATGGTCCTCGTTGTGCCAGCAAAAGGTGGAGAAACACATTCCCACGTACACCCAGGGCACCGTCATCCCAGACACATCAGACTTAATGTGCCGGAATAACGAGTCGCCATAGAACGGAAGAACATTCAAGTTCCAGGGATCAGACGAGTAAGGGTCAAGCGGATTGCGCTCAATCGTGGGAAATCCACTGCCATGTGTGGTTGAATGGATGTCTGCACCATATTCCACCTCCACGGTCTCATGCAGGTCCACAACGAGTTTCCAGAACTCGGCCTCCACATCATCCTCGGTCTCACGTCGGTGCGTGTTGAGAACGGGATCGAACGGCATTTTGGAAGCAAAATACTTCTTCCTGAAATCATTGGCCTTCTCTTGGAATTGCTTCAGAGAGTAAACGCCGCCATCTTCGAACCCGAACTCCCCGGTGCCCACCAAACATTTAGGACAGTGCCAGTCGTGCTCGGTCGCTGTCGTCGTAGAAGGGTCCAGGCAAGTTTTATGATATCCAAGCTCGCAGCTGTCACACACCAGGATCGAAGAACGGTTGTCTGATTTGCCGCAAGACTCGCATTTCTGGGACTTGATCAGTATGATAGAATAAATGCACATGAACAATGATGGTCTACCTCTCCTGTGTTTTGGATCCCTTCTTTGCGCGCCTTAGGCGGCGCTGGACGAAGGAGGGACATGTGAGAACCTGCGACTGTCGGTAGAGAATCTAGAGATAGGAGTCAGACCAGACATATTTGGTCGGTTCCAGGGGGAAAAAAATCAATACCTTTCTTAAGACGCTTACTTCGTCGTCCACTGCCTCCATCATCGCCATTCTCGGTTTGGGAATTGCTATCGTGGCTGATGGCGCGCTTCACAGATGATCCCGACTGGCCATTCACGGGCGTTGAGTTGACAGGAGGATGCTCAGTAACACTCTTGGGGGTCGATACCCCATTCTCCCCCTCGTGCTTGATCGTCGGGCCATTGTTCACAGAAGCAAAGGAAGGCGAGTGATTCACTGCTGTAAACCCGCCGGCGGCAGCATTGACCGGGGTGAAACCGGACGCCGGACGGGGAGGAGGCGTTGACTCCACCGGTGGTGTTGGCTTCTCAGGTGACTTCTCCATCGGGGTTGCTGAGGCCATCGGGGCCAATGTGATCGGGGTTCCATCGCGTGTTTTGGAAGGCGTGCTGGTCTCATCTAATGCAGGCTTTTTGGCCATGGGGGATTGGCGAGGGGACGGAGTAAATGGGCCACCGTGCTCCAGCTCCAGCTGCTGCTGAACGCCGGGCTTTGCACGAGCCAGGTATTCTTCGTAGGGCTGCAGGTAGCGCTGGTAGGAGTTCTTGAGCGAGGTCGACAATGAAGACATGATCTTGCCGCTGTATCCGAGATCGCGACCGATTTCCGCCCATTTCTTGGTTTTGCAAACTTGCTCGAAGCCGCCGCGGGTCTCAACAGCCTTTTTGAGCTTGTAGAGGTCCAGAGGACGCTTGTCGACGCTCGGTAAACGGCTGTAGTTCGTCCCGTGCTGTTTGTGAAACATGGCGAGTTGATCGACATAGTTCATGTTTGCGCGGTTTCCTGGATTCAAGTTAGGGTCAGAACTGTGCTGCGGAGTGGTTCCACCGGCAGCAAGATCAGCTGAACACGGGGCCATACCTCCTTCGACTGAGTTGAGCTCCTGTCGACGGGTTTTAAAGTGAAATCGCTAGACGGAGAATGCGTGGTAAGCAAAGAATACGAGAAGAGCGAATGTCGAGATGAGGCAGACTCCAAAGCAGGTCATTCGGCGAGAAACATGCTTACCTCGGTGTCAATCGCAAAGGTTGGTTGCCAGTTTTCGGGCGGAACCACTCGACAGATCCCGTATTTCTTGCCCTCGGGGGCAATCTTTTGGATGTATGCTACCGGGTCCTTGAATTCCTCCTCGGTAGGACGGAACGTTGGGGCTTCGGGGATGCCATGAGGGCGGACGCGCTTCGATGGCTCTCGGGGAGCGCTAGGTTGTCCGCGGCGTTCGACGGTCGACAAGTCCAATGGCGCCGATCTGCGGGCACTCAAAGGTACGTTGTGGGAATGCGATGGGTGGGTGCTAGAAGATCGAGTCGGTTGCCCGGCCATCACGGCAGAGGCCGGGGCCACCATCTTCCAAGGGACTTCGGGATGAAGGGTAAGAGGAGAGCTTGGTGTGCGCGCGTCTTATCGAGTACCGAGGGGGAGGTTACAATGCGACGAGTGCATTGAGAGAGCGACGGAGTTGGGAAGGAGAGAGTGAGAGAAGGCGGCTCGTGGCGGTGCTGGAATCTGGCTCTGGAGAGCGCGCGGGAAGGATTCGGGAGGAAGAATAGAAACGGTAAATTGAGGATGGGGGAATTGAAGGGAAACGATTGATGAAAGACCAGACGGTGGGAATGGAGAGGAAAGAAGGGCCTCGGGGATTGATAGAAAGAGAGGAAAGACTGGGGGTACTCCGGAAGTACTACGAGGTCACTCTTGTGTGTCCACCAGTAGGAAAAGAACCAGCCAGTGACTCGATGGGACCTCCACTGGCGCAGCCATGGTAGCGAACAGTACAGAGTGTAATGTTACGGTCATCAAGGGTCTCCAACGGGGTGTTCCTGGCGGCGTGTCCGGTAATTTTGGTAATCATCCCGTTTCCGATCGCCGAGGCCGCAAACGGGCATCAGACGGCGCGCTCAGGGAGGCCCCCAAAAACACCAAGGGTGGGAGAATTACATTTATTGAGAGATATGCCTTTCTACAACTCTCAAAAACAGGTTGTGGTCTGAAATGTGTCGACGTATTCATTGTGACACATCAACTGCATGAATTGTATATGCATCCGTGGTTTGATAGACTCGCATTGTCGAGGAAGCACCTTTGAAACCGTGGACCTCTTCAGTTCTCTAGGGATATTTCGATGGTGTTAACTCTCAGACAAATGCTCGCCCATGGTAATCAATGGTCTTTTATCCCTTTGTGCTGTCGAGGACGCGTACATGATGCCACCCCCATCGAGTGAGATCGATGAGATCTCCCGGGGCTTACAAGCTGTACAATGACTGATTGTTGCTATAATCCAGCATCTATAGATGGATATTTTTCTATAGAAATCCCAAGTTGTTAAATGATGCCTTGAATAAGGAGATACATAGATATATCCTCTGGCAATTTCTAGCGACCATGCTCAACCAATGCTGGTATATCGCTGCTATCTCTCTATATCTTAGCTTATTATCAACTCCAATCCGCCGACTGCCGCAGTAAAAATAGCGTCATGCACGGTGGAGCCAGGCGCACGGCCCTACCTGGGGCGAAAGGAAGAAAGGCGTAATCACAACAGTTCGATAGCTAGCGAAAATGATATATAGAGCTCATGGGCCACCAGATAGATGATACAGCACATATGGTCATTTATCAAGTATCTCTCGCTAAATACGATACAAATAATGTTATCACTTCGGAGTATGTAAATTAGGCAAGAGGGCCCAATGTCCTGAGCGGCCCGATCGCATCTAAGCGCACCATACAGTTCGACACAGCGCCCAATATTTCCTGTGACACTTGGTCGAAAGAACCCCCTGCATCGACGATACACACGTCGTGTTGCCGCTCGAAGATTGTTCGGAAGAGCTCACGCACGCGGGTTTGCATCGTCTCGTTCTCATACCGCTCGGCACCGAACCCACCGCGCTTCGCAGCCTCCTGGGCCGATATACTGAGAAACAAGCAAATATCAGGACGCGGTAGTCCGATCTCCGGCTGCCACGCCCATTCGAGCGAGAGTGTGGGGTTCGCTTTGGCGGCTGAGTAGACCACCCCAGAATATGAGTAACGGTCCACGATCACGGTGATTCCGTGGGCGATATCGTCTTGAATGCTCTTTGCAAGTTCCCAGCGGTTTGCTGAGAACAGCAGGTGAATGGAATGGTCGTCCAGCTGCGACGAACCGCGTAGATAGCTATCGATCAGCTTCCCGATGGGCGTTGTTCTGTCTGCGCGACCATCAGACCAATACCCCCATTGACTCCATGTTTTATTGTTCAAGTACCTGGGAATCGAACATATTTCACAGCCTGTTTCTGGTTTGAAAGGTGGTCGCATAGCTTTTCGCACTGACTCGACTTGCCTGCGCGATCAAGTCCCTCGACGACAATAAGCGCCCCGCGTCGCGTCGGCTGGTCTGACAGGCCGGTCATGGTGGATTGAAGGTCAAAGGCGGGTATGAGATGGTGCAAGAACTGAAATCGATATTTCGTTTGAGCCCAATGCTTTCAATCAAAGGAGTATGTCTTTTGAAGACCAAGGGATGGGGAGAGTTGTTTATCGGGACGCTCTTTTCTCTTCCGCCTGATAAGACCCAACTCTCCCCGAACATGGTCCCTCCATGACCACAGCCGCCATGGACGATTCGTCCCACATGAGCTTCCACGTTCTGGACACTGTTGCTCCAGTGCTGGCGCCGCGAGTGGGCAAATTGGCGATCGCCGGCCGCCGGACGCTCTCGACGCCGCACTACATTTCCTTGACCTCGAGGGGCACAGTTCCGCATATTACTCACGATGTGATGCGGGACCACACTGGGATAAACGGCCTATATGCCGGGTTGGAAGATTGTAAGTGAAAAACGCCCTCTTCGTCGTTACCCTGGACCTATTGCTAACAGGCGGCGTGCCCTCTTGGGGATTAATTCAGTCATCGAAAAGAAGCCACCTGCGCCGTTATATAAGACCCCTGTCACAGAGCAGGAGTCACCCCTGAAAAAGTTCATCTGTGTCCCAGAAAACATGCCATTGATCCTCGGTCCCCGAAGGTTCCCTGCTATCCCATGTCCGCCGACGAACACCGAGACCTCGATCGCAGTGCTGACCTCAGTCGGGTTCCACCAGCTTTCCGCGCATCATTACGTGGAGGCCGTACAAAAGCTGCGACCGGATATTGCCATTGGACTGGCAGATATTGTCCTGGGAAAGCCGCCGGGTGTCAAACGGCGGGAGAAAATGGTGGACCGCACGCATGCCTTCACGCGCGACGCGCTGGATCGGCTGTACGAAGACCCCGAGGAAGGTCAGCCGAAGTCGAAAGCTGCGTACTTTGCGCCGGTGCTGCCGCTGGACAACACGCAGCAGTCGCTGTACCTGGATGATTTGGAGAGCGAGTTTCGCCACAATCTCTCCGGATTGGCGTTATATGAGTCTGCCTCGCTGACCTTCATCCCGGAGTCCCTGGGTAGCTTGCCTCGGTTGCTGTTGAGCAACCCATCTAGTCCCCATGAGATCTTGCGAGAGATCTCTCTGGGAGCAGACCTACTAACCGTCCCCTTGCTGGGTGCATCGTCAGATGCCGGGGTCGCGCTAGACTTCGATTTCCCGGTCCCGCCTGCGTTGCAGACAGCCAGATCAGAGCCAAAACCGCTTGGATTCGACCTGTGGTCGTCGGATAATGTTACAGATACATCCCCACTGCGCGAGGGATGTGAGTGCCACGCTTGTCAGCAGCACCATCGCGCGTACCTCCACCACCTCTTGTCCGCCAAAGAAATGACAGCTTGGGCTCTCATTCAAATCCACAACCACCATATAATGGAACTCTTCTTCGCAGGAATCGGAGAAAGCATCCAGCGTGGCTCCTTTGATGAAGATGTTCAGGTATTCAATCGCGTCTATGCTGCTTCGTTGCCAGAGCAGACTGGCCAAGGCCCGAGGTATGTGAAATTCATGCAATGTCTTAGCAGTATTTCTGTTTTTGAATCCAAATTATCAGAATCATCTATTCCTCAAAGACGCTTGTCCAGGATAGGAACACTGCCTGCTAACACCCACTAGACTACGCGGCCACCATCTACCCGCCGCGGGCCCCGGCCAACCCCGTCGAATGCCCCGTATATATGGCCGTCTTGATGAAGCTATACAGAAGTTTGCCGAGTCCCAGTCTTCCGTTGCTACGCCAGATACCGGCGCGGAGGGACTCGAAGAACATGGGTTTGCGGAGAAAGCATAATGGAAAATCCATTTACCCCCACAGGGAAGATCTTTGGGCTTTGGCTTATATCAATGAATGGGGCGATTAAAAAAATACATATATAGCATTGCTGTCAAGGGACTCACTTGATAAACAGTGTTGCCTTAGCAGTATCGGAGTCAAATATCCAGTGCATTGGGGCAGGCGTCAATTGAAGACTATTCCCAAAGACCATTGATATACCCAACACCCCAACAAGAATTACACGTTCATAAACATCATCTCAATTGCACGAGATCAAGAGTACTGTACATAATCCGATATCTCGCGAAAGTCATCAAGCTCTTTTTCTTCATATGTCCAACCGAACAACATTCATCAAATGGCCACCAGCTGAGACACCCTCTCATATCCAGGGTATATCCAGCACACCCCGACACGGGACAAGATTAATTCTGACCCGCGTCACCTGCAAGCACCCGCCACATCCACTTGACTTCATCGTCCTCCTCCCTGGAGCCGGGCTGGGTACCGGCGCCGAATTGTTGCCCAACAACGCAAACCAGCCAGGCATCGTTCTTGGTGTCATCCAGGAACCGCTCAGTCGGCGAGCCGCGCGGGTAGATGCGGCGCCACTCGTCCCAGATCCGGAAGGCCTCCTCGCCCCAGGCGCGGAAGCTCACTTCTTCAATGATGGTTGGGGTGACGATTTCCTTGCCGCGGAAGACACCCCAGGTCACGGCGTTGACACTCTCGGGGTTAGAGCCGAGCTCGTCGAGCTCGAAATCGGCGGGTTGAGCGGGGAGCGATGATTCAAAGGCACCTGTCGCGTTGGTGGCGAACCAGGTCAGCTGGTCGTGGCCGTGTTTCTCAAGCAGCGGCTTCAGAATCGTGTTGTAGTCCTTGCCAGGACAGAAGAACTCCACAAATGGCTTCTGGAAGACGAAGCCTTCGCGCTGCGGACCCCAGCCAAAGATGGAATGGTCACTGCGCACGCCGTTCACTCCCGGCTGCGAGGCCAGCGTCCACCAGCCGCGGCCATCGATCAGCTTGAGCAATTCTGGGCGGATCAACTCGGTCTCTGGATTCAAGCCCCCCGTATCCTCTTCGGCGCCGCCTTCTGACCATGGCACCATGTGCAACTCCCCCGAAACGTGGCGCCGGAACAAGGTGTTGATGTCAGAGGGCTCAACGGGGTGACCCCACAGACGACGAGCGACGGCTGAAGTGACGTGGAGCGAAGGACCATAACCGTCGATTTCACCAAATGCAGGCGAGCGTGCGTCACCCCATCGTCCGTTAGGGAAGTCATCCCATGTCGCCTCTCTGCCGAGGGAGCCAAGACCCTCGGAGATTTGAAGGGTGGTGCTGCGATTGGGAGGCAGCGCCGGCAGGCCTGCACTATCTGCGCGCGCCTCGTGCACAGAGTCTTGTGATGACTCCTGTGCTGAGAGCTTGTCCACAATCACACGGTTGTGTGGCTGAGAGTTGATGGACGAACCTCGACGTCTCGTCACCGAACGCGCCGGCACGTCGTTCGGCGTAATTGCAGCGTCGCCATCTTCAATGGCAGAGAAATCCTGCTTATCGGAATACGGTGGAATCAAACCACAGCGTTCAAGGATGAACGATACCGTCTTTTCCAAGTTCAACGTGTAAAAGTGGAATCCTCGCGGGCCCGGGCAACGAAGCTCTTTAATACCGCCCACAATATCACTAATAATTTCCACGCCCGCACGCTTGACAGCATCATCGTCATGTTTCAATTCCTCCATGCGCTTGGCAACCGGGTCCGGGATATTGACATGGCTGAGCTTCGTCACACGGGTCAGGATCTTGTAGCTGTGAATGGGCATCAAGCCTGGAATGATGGGGATTGTCTTGAACACGCCCGAATCATGGTTGCGAAGCATGTCTTCAAACTTCCGGTAGGCATCGAGGTCGTAGGTAAGCTGGGTCATAATAAAATCCGCTCCGGCAACCGTCTTCTCAATCAAGTAGGGGAGGTCCCGGGCAGGGTCCTGGACGTCCTGGAACGAGTCGGCAGGATGGCCCTCTGGGTATGCTGCCACGCCGACACAGAAGTAGTCCCCATGTTGCTTGCGGATATACCGCACCAAGTCCACGGCAAAGGTAAAGTCTTTGTTGCTGTCGTCTTCTCCTTCCATGTTGTATTCCTCGCTGCGGGGCGGGTCACCTCGCAGTGCTAGAATGTTGCGGATTCCAAGTACCTTAGCCTCCTCGAGCGCCATATCCACCAGAGCGCGGCTCATATTCGTACATGTCAGATGCAGGACCGTTGTCAACTGCAGCTGGCGCTGACAGACCTCCGCCAGCTCCAGCGAGCGAGCCGCCGTGCTTCCGCCTGCACCCCAAGTGACTGTTACGAACAGCGGACGAAGCGCCTGAGCCATCCGCTCCAGACGCGCGGACAGGTTCGCAAAACCCTAGAGCATCGCATGTGGTTAGCAGACGTACGGTTTTGCCATTGAGTCGTGTGCGCGGGGAAACCCCACCATCCGGGTCTTTGGAGGGAAGAACTCCAGCGAGAAGTAGTTGGCATCGGGCGGCAATGCCGCGATCTTCTCTGTGATCTTCTTCTCCATTGCGAGGGGCATCAAACTGGCACGGCAATGGGAGGGGTTGGGATGAGGAAGAAACGAAAGAAGAGGGTCGGGCAGAAGTGGATCTTCCATGGAATCAATGACAGTTGATCGCATCGGGAAAACATGATGTCTACGCCTGCCGATGGCCATCCCGTGCATTGAACGGGTATCTACAATTTACAATGGCCACCGCTGTGCTCTAATAGGTCTACAGCAAATCTAGCGACATTTGCGAGCTTGTTCTGACGCCGAAGAGCAAAAGCTCTGGAGGATCCGCGGGGAGTGACTCAGCATGGTCCATCCCGAGATCGGCTTCTGTTGGCCATGGAACTTCCCCCCCCGAACACACCTCAAGCATGCTGGAGAGTCTTCAACCTTGGGATTTATACATCTTCGCTCTCTTCTAAGTGAAATCTAGCTTTGTCGATCTATATGTTACCTCACCGCAGCAATGGCATCCCAGAATTCATCAGTCTTTTTGCGCTATCTGCGACTCCGTGCCCCCAAGTCGAAACTGTCGCAACGCTTCCATTCCACGTCTCCCTCACCTTCGCAGCCTCCACGCTCCTCTCAGCCAAACCCGCCAAACCCCAAGGACTCCCGTTCTCGTTTGCGCCAACTCAATGACCGCCTACCACGCTTTCTCCGCGCCTATACTACACCCCTCCTCGGGGCCCCAATCACCCATGTGACGTCGTTCCTGATCCTGCACGAAATGACCGCCATACTCCCGCTATTCGGGCTGGTCGGTGCTTTTCACTACGGGGTCTGGATGCCCGATTTTTCGTCGGTCAATGACCAGAACAATGCCTTTGATGAAGGGGCGGCGCGTTTTGGGCGATGGCTGAAAAAGAAAGGTTGGGTGGACGAGACCGACGTGAGTACCGTGGCAGAACACGAGGTTACTGGGGCAGGGAGTAGAGGTGAGATGGGCAAAGAGCGAGCCGGGGTACGGTTGGTGCTAGAGTTCGCAACGGCCTGGGCGATTACCAAGGCTTTGCTGCCACTCCGCTTAGCAGGGAGTGTTTGGGCCACCCCGTGGTTTGCGAGGACCATTCTCACGCCGACAGCCCACATGGCCAAGCGGTTGTTTCGCCAAGGCTGAGCTGCCTGGAGCATCTATCTGAATATACCAGTGTAAATTTTGTGATTTATAGATCATCTGAACTTGTATATTGTTGGAATTTTCGTAACCATCTGAGAACTTTGGTTCAACTCCTGCATTCTATATTGCGAGTAGCTGAGAGCTGGCTCTCATCAGGTCATGACACCAAAGGACGAGACATTTACTCGAAAACCCAGGGGGCCTGGCTGTGCTTCCACTTGAGGAGCTCGCTGGGGGAGAACCAGAGCGAGATCTCCTTCTTGGCGCTCTCGACACTGTCGGAGCCGTGGCAGACGTTGCGGCCGACATCGAGGGCATAGTCACCACGGATGGTGCCGGGGGCGGAGGCCAAGGGGTTGGTGGCACCCAGGATGGTGCGGCCGGTCTTGACGGCGTCCTTGCCCTCCCAGACCATGGCGCAGATGGGGCCGCTCAGCATGTCTAGAGTCATATTAGTTCAGCCATTTCGCAGGATCTGGTGAATTGTGGACAGGGTGAAACTGACAGGCAACGAGACCCTTGAAGAAGGGCTTGGTGGCCAGGTCGGCGTAGTGCTTCTCAAGGTGCTCCTGGGAAGGAGAAGTGAGCTTCATAGCGACGAGCTTGAAGCTGCGACTTGTTAGTCCAACATGTTATAACAGACACTGCATCAGTAACACTTACCCACGGTTCTCGAAGCGAGAGATGATGGGGCCAACGAGTCCACGCTGTTAATTAACACGGTCAGTGAATACGCTCCAATTGAAGAGCCAGCAATCCCTCATGGATCTGGTTTTGGCTGCAGGGTCCCCATACCTGGACACCGTCGGGCTTGATGGCAATGAAACTGCATTTGATTAGCTTGACCGCCAGGCATTGAGGGGTAATGAAGAGGGCAGCAAAGTGGGAGCCATGTAGAGAGGAATTGAGGGCTAAGAATGGGTCAATGACTTACGTCTGCTCGTCGGCCATTTTGATGGATGAAGATCGGGAGATCGGGAGATACGGAATGCAAGAGAGAAGAGACGGAGGGGAGGAAGGGGAGAATTAAATACTGTGAGCCTTTTTTTCATTGGTGGGGCAGGAGGGGTCGGATAGACTGGGCTGCCTGAGGACCAAATTCATGCCTCAGGTGTCTTACCCCGGCATCTGGCCAGCCTGGAGCTTGACGGCTATTGTTTCTCCACCTGCGAATGCAGCTTAACGCCTCATCGCATTAATCCATCAACCATCAGAGAGGTTGAGGGTCTCTGATTGTTTGCATTATCAGCTCTACCATGGCCAGGAGCCGGCCTGCGTCCCGTTGGACGCTATTGTTCTCCTTGGTGGTCCTGCTTGGGTGCATGGTCATTCCCGGATGTGAGACTTCCCTTGATTTAATGCAGTCGTGCGGTTCGCTAATATCTTTCTGGTTCTGACAGGGACGGTGAAACACGAAAACTTCAAGACATGCGCCCAGTCTGGGTTCTGTCGACGAAACCGAGACTTCGCCGACAATGCCTCCGCAAAGGGCGAGGCATGGAGCTCCCCCTATGAACTTGACCCAGCCACTGTGCACTTCAAGGACGGTCACCTCACAGGCGTACTCATCAAGACAACAGCGAACGAGAAAGTCCTGCTACCTCTCACTGTGTCCTTTCTGGAATCCGGGGCCGCTCGCGTGGTGGTCGATGAAGAGAAGCGGTTGAAGGGCGACATTGAACTGCGGCATGACAGCAAAGCCAATAAGAAGCGATATGACGAAGCCGAGAAATGGGTTATCGTGGGTGGCTTGGAAGTCAGCAAGTCCGCCACATTGAATGCTCAGGCTGAGACTGGCTTCACTCAAGTCCTGTACGGACCGGGTGACAAATTCCAGGCTGTCATCCGCCATGCCCCGTTTGGGGTCGACTTCCAAAGGGACGGCCAGACGCATGTTCAGTTGAACCACCAGGGTCTATTGAACCTCGAACACTGGCGACCCAAAGTCGATCGCCCAGAGGGAGAAGAAGCTGGCGAAGATGAAAGCACTTGGTGGGAGGAGACCTTCGGAGGAAACACTGACTCGAAACCCCGTGGCCCAGAAAGCGTTGGCCTTGATATCACTTTCCCTGGTTACGATCATGTTTTCGGGATCCCGGAGCATGCAGACTCGCTTTCCCTGAAAGAAACTCGGGGTGGGTCCGGCAACCACAAGGAGCCGTATCGGATGTACAACTCGGATGTCTTCGAATACGAACTCAACAGTCCTATGACCTTGTACGGAGCGATTCCGTTCATGCAGGCCCACCGCAAGAGCTCCACTGTCGGTGTGTTCTGGCTCAATGCAGCGGAAACTTGGGTCGATATTGTCAAGTCGACCACATCTCCCAACCCGCTGTCCCTGGGGGCCAGCTCGAAGACGAATACGCAAACCCACTGGTTTTCCGAAGCGGGCCGAATCGACCTCTTCGTCTTCCTTGGACCTTCACCCAAGGAGATCAGCAAAACGTACGGTGAACTCACGGGATACACCCAACTGCCCCAGCATTTCGCGATTGGATACCACCAATGCCGCTGGAACTATGTCACCGACGAGGATGTGAAAGAGGTGGACGCCAAGTTCGACAAATATCAGATTCCCTACGATGTGATCTGGCTCGATCTCGAGTATACAGACGACCGGAAGTACTTCACTTGGGAACCTCTCACCTTTCCCAACCCCACAGGCATGCAAGAAAAGCTGGACGAGTCCGAGCGAAAGCTCGTGGTCCTCATTGATCCGCACATCAAGAAAGAGGAGGGTTACTTCGTCCAAGAAGAGCTGAACAAGAAGAATTTCGCAGTCCGAAACAAAGACGGTGATGTCTACGAGGGATGGTGCTGGCCAGGTGCGTCAAATTGGGTCGACTGCTTTAACCCAGCTGTGATATCCTGGTGGAACAGCCTTCACAAATATGACCGTTTCAAGGGCTCGCTTTCGAACTTGTTCATTTGGAATGATATGAACGAGCCTTCCGTCTTCAACGGGCCGGAAACCACCATGCCCAAGGATAACATGCATTATGGTGATTGGGAGCACCGCGATATCCATAATGTGAACGGGATCACACTCGTGAATGCCACATACCAAGCCTTGTTGGAGCGCAAGAAGGGTGAAGTGCGTCGGCCATTCATTCTGACGCGCTCGTACTACGCCGGAGCCCAGCGGATGGCGGCTATGTGGACAGGAGACAACCAAGCTACCTGGGGGCACCTGGCAGCTTCTCTGCCCATGGTCCTGAACAATGGGATTTCAGGATTTCCTTTTGCTGGTGCTGACGTGGGCGGCTTCTTCCACAACCCAGATAAGGATCTCTTGACGCGGTGGTACCAGGCGGGTATCTGGTACCCCTTCTTCCGCGCCCACGCTCACATCGACACCCGGCGCCGCGAGCCATATCTGATCAGTGAGCCCCACCGCACCATCATTTCTCAGGCAATCCGCTTGAGATATCAGCTCTTGCCCGCGTGGTACACGGCTTTCCACGAGGCCTCGGTCAATGGCATACCAATCGTGCGCCCCCAGTACTATGTCTATCCGGATGACGAGGAAGGCTTTGCTATCGATGATCAGCTGTACCTCGGTGCTACTGGCCTTCTGGCGAAGCCTGTGGTGGCCGAGAATGCCAACACTGCCGACATCTACATTTCTGACGACGAAAAGTACTACGACTATTTCGATTTCACAGTCTACCAGGGAGCAGGCAAGCGACACACCGTCCCCGCCCCTCAAGAAAAGGTGCCTCTGTTGATCCAAGGTGGTCACATCATTCCTCGCAAAGACCGCCCTCGTCGCAGCAGCGGTCTCATGAGATGGGACCCCTACACCTTGGTGGTGACTCTGGACAAGAATGGCGAGGCAGACGGGAGCTTGTACGTGGATGATGGTGAGACCTTCAACTACGAGCGCGGTGGCTACATTCACCGTCGTTTCCACTTCCGTGAATCGGTGCTGTCCTCGGAAGACCTTGGAGCGAAGGGTCCCAAGACGGCCGAATACCTCAAGACCATGGACGGCGTGACGGTGGAGCGGGTTGTAATCGTGGATCCGCCCAAGGAATGGAGAGAGAAGAGCAGCGTGACGGTGGTCGAAGATGGGGCCAAGACAAGCTCCGCTGCTCCCCTGGAGTACTACAAGCAGCAGGGCAAGAAGGCATCTTACGCGGTGGTGAAGAAGCCGAATGTCGGGATTGGAAAGACGTGGCGGATAGAGTTCTGAATTATGGGTGCATAGTAGATTTTTGTATCTATCTGACTTGACTCGACTATATCCCGTCGTGTCTCCGAAGAGTTCATATGATCCTCAATAAATAGCAAACTGCTCTCGTACTTCCAAGAGCTTATTCCAGCTTCTGTGCCCGCACAGACACTTGGTATTCCTCGCCCTCTGCCTGGTGAGCCATCAACTTTAGCGCGCCATGAGCACTCACTCCCCACTCTATTGTATTGTAGGGGTCATCGCTCGTGCCGAGCTCATAAAAAGTCGACATGTCCTCTTCTTGATCAAAAACAATCCGAGTATTCGTCTCAGAAGAGGGCCAGGACGGCCGCGGTAGCCTTGGCAAAGGTGCTGTAAACCGCAGGGGCTTTTGATGAACGATCCTCAGAACAATCCTCAGGCATCAGGTCCGGCACCCGGTCGTGGAGGATCAGGGACACGTATGGGATAGGGTTTTGGGACGATCGTTCGCGCTCGGATGGCTTGTGTTCGGCTGCGTTCACTTTGTCTAGCAGCGAGCGCCTGGGGATAAGTTAGGAATGGGGGGGGGGGGGGCATAGTGGTCGAGGTGCTTTCGATTGGAGATTTGGGACACGAAGGAGGAGAATCATCTTTGGTGAATTGTGATTTTATGAATTGGACTTGGGATGAGGTCAACGGGAAACGGAGCGTGCCATCGCGTCGATCTATATAGATCTGTCCCGCACATACGTCGGGGCGAAAGTACAACCACCGAAGTACCACCCACGAAGATACTTGACTTCCAACGCAGCCCCTTAAATCTGTACACCTAAAGACTCGAAAAGAAAAGAAAACTACCTCATTAAATCGAGATATCTATTAAGTTTAGCAGGTATTTATATTCTCCCTACTCCCAGCTGTGCACATCCGCTGAGTAAGCGAAAGGGAACCTGGGAAAAAGCCGCTTGCGTCGCTTTCATCTTTCTCTCACTCCACCGGGCTCCCCTTCTCGATCGCCCCTGTTCCTGATTTCTGTGAGACCAGACTAGGTGTACAGAATTTCTCTTCACATCTCCTCGCAGCCTTTGCCTGGACACCTTGTCCCACAAAATCGTCGTCCTCCGGCCCGGTTTCTATCTCAAGGTTATGCTCCAAACTCCGGAAGTTTATCACCGGCACCATGAACTTGCTCTCGCTCATCATTGATTATGGCGCGCCCATTTTGTATGCACGCTATCCCGGACCCTCTTGGAAACCATCAATGCTAATGCTCGTCGGGTTCTCAGTCTCATCACCTCCCCCCTGACATCCTATGCCGACCAGATCATCAGCATCCATCGCTCGAGGACCTCTGCCGGATTCTCCCTGGACATTCCGCTGATCATGCTGGTCGCATCGATTTTGAAGTAAGCTCTCACGGTACGGCATCACGATGGAGCGGACATGGTTAACACCATTCAGGGTCTTCTACTGGTTCGGCGAATACTACTCGAAGGCATTGTTGGGACAGGCTCTGGTCATGATCCTGGTACAGATGGGTCTTCTCAAGGTCGCGCTGGATAACCGGCCTTCTCCCAGTGCGAGGAACGAGGTTGAACACACGCCCTTCAACGGCACCGGTGGCTCCGACAGTGGACCCACGAGGCCTTACGATTTCTGGCAGTGGAAGAACACCAAGCCGTACGTATTGGACGGGCTCTCCTTTTTTTGTTCACAACAAAACTGACCATGTCTTGCCCGCAGATATTGGCTGTTTCTGGCCTACTTCACCGTCTTTCTCGCTATAATCCACCTGACCCCGATCTCCGACTCAGACTTCTACATCAATCTCCTGGGTTATATCGGGCTTGCTGTGGAGGCCACCCTCCCTGTGCCGCAGATTTTGGCCAACCACCGGTCCGGCTCGTGCAAGGGCTTCCGGCTCTCTGTTCTTGGCGCCTGGGTCATTGGTGATACGATGAAAATCACCTACTTCTTCGCCAGCAAGGAGGCCATCCCTTGGGCGTTCAAACTGTGCGGTATTTTCCAGTGCGCGTGCGACTTCTACTTGGCGGTCCAGTTTTGGATGTACACCCGTGGCAGCCATCGCCCTGCGAGTCCCACCCCCAGCAGCTCGGACGAGCAAGAAGACCGATGGGGCCAGGAGGCTAAAGATATCCGGATGACTTGAGAGAGGAGGGGGCAATGTTCTCTGTAGATAACCGAGACTGGTGCAGAGGAGCGACTATAGATTTTGTGTAATTCATCATGGGAACTTGTTCATAATCATCGCGACGCACGTTGGCGGAGGATACCTCCGATTGCGTTCCGTTTTGGAGATGCCCCGCGCTTATCGGCCATCCCACTTGTGCTCTCCAACAACCCACATTCCAGTTCAATCAGTTCCTGTCAGAATGGCACCGACAATTCGGATCGGCTATGTGCCCGGTAAGATTCCGTAGGAGCTTGAGACAAAAAGAAAAAAGACCATGGGGGTCCGTTCACTGACGTGAGTTCTATCAGAGCACTACTTGACTCCCCTCCATCTCGCCCTCCGCTCCCCGGCCGTCTCCTCGCTCCCATTCGAGGTCTCCTTGACCCCGTTCCCGTCTGGCACGGGCCATATGATCACATCGCTCCGCAGCAATGAGATCGACATCGGCATCGGCTTGACCGAGGGCTGGGTGGCCGGCCTGGCCGGGAAACAGCAGTCGCAGCAAAACCCTGCCGACGGGGGATACAAGGTGGTCGGCCACTGGGTGGACAACCCTCTGCGATGGGCGATTGTGACCGGTCGCAATCGGGACGAGGTCAATGGCGTGTCGGATTTGCAGGGCCAGAGGGTTGGCGTGAGCCGATTGGGAAGGTGAGTGTGCTCTTTTGTAGCTCTGAAGCTCTCTTTCTCACTCACACACTCTCTCTATTACTATTAATGTTATCCGAGACAGCTAAAATGATGCTGACGCGATTGACCCAGCGGCTCCCATATCATGTCCTTTGTGCTTGCCCAGCAACAGGGCTGGAAACCCGACTCCCTAACAACCGTACCCCTAGGCCCCTTCGGGTCCCTGCGGAATGGAGTCACAGGCCACGACGAAGCACAGCCAGAGCAACCGGCCAACCCGACGGCCGAGTTCTTCATGTGGGAGCACTTCACCACCAAGCCATACTTCCACGCAACGTCCCAACAGCCAAGCCCGCCGCTCAAGAAAATTGGCGAGATCTTCACGCCGTGGCCGTCGTGGATGATCGTGGCCTCGACGCCGACTTTTCCGGACCCGGAGCACGACCAGCGACTCCAACACCTGTTCCAGGTCCTGGACCAGGGCATCAAGGACTTCGAGTTCGATCTGCCCCAGGTAGTGAAGCTCCTTGGAACCGGCGAGCTGGGCTGCACCTATATTGAGGAGGATGCCACCGAGTGGCTGAAAGACGTCAACTTCACCACCGGCACTCGCGGCGTGGACTGCAAGGTTATTGGGGGCGTCGTGGACGTGCTCAAGGTTGCGGGTGTGATTGACCCGGCCATGAGCAATGACGAGGCTATCCGTCGGGTCGTGGGAATTACACGGTAGGTCTGGCCTTACCTGGAACTGAGGAAAACATCAATCAAAGATTCAAAGAAGAGTTGCAGGTTCCGTGAGTTTGAGGCCACTCTGATAACTTCGATCTATAGATTCGACAAGATGCAAACCGTCATGACCCACTAGCTGCCAGTGTGTGGAATCGACTTGAGACAGCTACTCTCTCCCCCTCTTCCTCTCCCTGTGTCTTTTTATGCATACCAAAAACAGAGTTTAACGTCACTTTGAGATAACTATTTCTAAGCAACTACGTGTTTCCAGTTCCCAACCGGAAGTTGTGGGCAGCTATCTTCTTCGATCAATGAGACTATGTCAAGACTATCTGCATTGTGACTTTCCCATTCTCCCGGGGTGTTTCTCAAGAAAGGAAGTAACCCGGGAAGCCTCTTACTTGCATGCGAGTACTGGGTGGATCTCCTTGCATATCGGCCGAGGTGTGTAAGTAGCCTACATAACTGATATGCCAGCTACTTGGGCATCTGGGAATCTATATGTACTTTTTGTGATACAGCCCAGAAGGCCCTAGTTGGTCTCCTCCACCAGAGTAACTCTGCTGAGTAGGATGGCGACAAGTTTGTTCGAGCAAGCCCTGGCACACACGAGGGCTGCAGTGTGCAGTGGCCCGGGGGGGGGGGGGGGGGGGGGGGGGTTGAATACAAAAGGAATGCTCAAGCAATCGTGTCCCATCTCCGCAAGATCTGGGATCACGATCATGCACCCCAGACCAACGGAGATGTTAGTGGAAATTCTCAACGGTGCTCATAGTCCCAACCCCAAGATTAAAGGTGGACGCATCGGCTTTCTCAACGCTTCCCGGGCATCAGCACGTTCGCCATCTCCAAAATCCTCTTTGACAAACTATGAATGGGCTTGTGGATTTTTGAAAATAATGTTCGGGGTATCTGCGCATTTTCATACTTATATTCAAGTCAAAACACGCTGGGGGATTGGAGAAATGTATTTTGAGGTTAAGGGCCCAATACAGGTATATATTTGCCCAACAGTGTCCATAGCTCGAACCTTCCCAGCTGAAGAAAATAAAATAAAATAAAAACCCAAGCCCCAGCCATTCATCTAAGCAAATTGAACTGATTTTTTGAGTTGATAGAGTCCATTTTAGATAGGTAGCCGTGCTTAACCTATTTAGGGCTCACCCGTCCCAAAAAGGAATCAGCTCACGAGGACCTCAGCTTAGCCACATTGACGACAAAACGGGAGGGAAATTAAATAGCATGTCTCCTGCCTAAAAGATAGCAGCTATTCTAGATCAGGAGTAGCACAAGCAGTACTCATGATCGGCAGGTTTTCCTGGCATACCTAAGTAGTGTCAGTACCCCGACTCCCGGTATCAAACCGCCAAGGGATACAGCATGCTAGGCAATGTTAGATCCTCTTCCAACTAAATTTAGCAAAGAAATCCAGACTGACTAGAACACCAACGGCCAAGTCTTGTGTTCTCGACGATACATTCTCGGATCAGCCCTTGGGGCCCCTGACAACAGGGGGTGGAATGCACGCCAGACGGACGAAAAGAACCACACATACAATCCAATGAGTGGAACTCAAAGGCAACCAAAATTATGCTGAACAAGCTGGTCAATTCCACAGGGCCAGTGACCCAAGCTTTTGTCACTATGGCTACTGGCGTGGACAAAGTGGATCATACCATGCGCGCATGGAGCGCACGATGACGACTGACTGAGGACCAACCAGGGTCTTTGTTTTGCTCTGTAAATGCCATGCTTAAGATGAGACAAAATAACTCAGGGTCTATTTAGATTTTGGGTGCGCTCCATGGACATCCCCTTCGCGCTGCCACCTTGTTCGTGACTTTTTCGCTGTTGTGTGGGTCGGCATACCCTCATATAATTTTGCATATTAATCCATCCTTTTTTTTTTTAATACCTAATTAACCTAGTAATCTGGGTTTAATATCCCGTGCCGTTGTCACCATGCGTCGCTATCAAGGTCTTCTGCCCTGGACGGTGCTCCTGTCCACTTTGGGAGGAGCACAGGCGAAGCTCGACCTGAACTCGACATCTATTCTTTCGGTCTACTGGGGTAGGTGGTGTTGTGAAAAGAATTAACAGGAATTGACTAATACTTTCTGGACAACAGGACAGAACTCGTTGAATGGGAAGGGTGACCAACAACAGCAGCCCTTGGCGCACTACTGCGAGAGTGAGTGAACAAAACCGGGCCACAGGAAGAAGGGAGCACTAATGACTCAAACTTTTTAGATGATGACATTGATGTATGGAAAAGAAGTTAAAGACGTGGGAGCATTGTTGCTAACCCGTCTCAAACAGGTCATTCCCATGGCATTTGATATGATGATCAATGGCCCAGGAGGAGCACCAGAAATGGACTTTGCGGTGACTAGCCAAGACTGCGAACCTTTCGAAGGCACCCAATTGAAAAACTGCCCCAAGATTGGGTACGTATGCACGAAATTCCTGAAGCCAGGCCAGACTGACATCAGACAGGGAGGACATCAAGAAATGCCAGAAGAAGGGCAAGACAATCTTGCTATCGATTGGCGGCGCAACCTACACCGAAGGCGGCTTCAAGTCGGAATCCGACGCCAAAGAGGGCGCGAAGCTGATGTGGGAGACGTTTGGACCGGTGCAAGAGGGCTCCAAGGCGCACCGGCCGTTCGGCGACGTCAGCCTGGATGGATTCGACTTTGACTTCGAGACCAACGTCGAGCACATGGCGCCTTTTGCGCAGGAGCTGCGGTCGCTGCTTGACGCGGAGAAGAGCCGGAAATTCTACTTGACCGCGGCGCCGCAGTGCCCCTACCCGGACCAGTCGGACAAGGACATCCTCAACGGACCGGTGTACATCGACGCGATCTGGGTGCAGTTCTACAACAACTTCTGCGGAGTCAACAACTTCAACAAGGACAGCAAGAGCTCCAAGTACAACTTCGACGAGTGGGACAACTGGGCCAAGACGGTGTCGAAGAACAAGGATGTCAAGGTGCTGGTTGGCGTGCCGGCCGACACCACGGCTGCCAGCACCGGGTACGTGCCCGCGTCCAAGCTGCAAGACATCGTCGAGTACTCGAAGAAGTTCGACAGCTTTGGCGGGGTCATGCTGTGGGATGTAACGCAGGCGTACGCTAATGATGGGTTCATGGGAAGCGTGCGCAAGGCGCTGGGAGGGAAGAAGGATGATTTGAAGGGAGATTCCGGGCCCGCTTCCGGTTCGTCGTCGTCTAACTCGGCGTCGACCTCGGCGCCTGATCCTTCTTCGTCCGCTAACTCACCGAATACCTCGTCCTCTATCAATGGACCCGCTTCCTCACCCTCGTCTTCCTCATCCTCTGTCTCTGGGTCCTCTTCCAATGGCCCTGAGTCTACCACGTCCACCGCTACTACTACTACCGCCGCTCACCCCAAACACACCGGGCACCACGACGACAGCCCACCCAAGGGTCACGACTCGGGCGACTCGTCCAGCGACAACGACTCCGATGACGAGTCGAAGGATGACTCCAAGGACGACGATTCCAAGGACGGAGACCACCACATCCTCGGCTCGAACCTCTTCGGCTTGCTGGACGGTATTCGCCAGGCAAACGGATTGGCAAAGGGTCTCACCCACGGTCTTACGCACAACCTCCGACGTGGTGTGCGTACTCGTGTCTGAGTCGTCAAACTCAGACTTGAAGGAGTACCCTCTGGGGACTCTTGACCGACCATATAGTGTGATATAAGGACTCTCATAAGTGATTGGATCCTCATGGTTATTTCCCAGTCATAGCCTTCCAGTATCCCTTTTTGCGACTTGAATCTCCAAAGTTCTTGCCGTTTCTGATTCGTCTTCTCCTGTTCTACTACTTCTACTACTCTCTTGATACCCATAATTCCTAATCTTTCCATTCTTTCTACGTGGGTTTATATAGCTCTCAATTCAATACATTCCTTTATCTCTTTAACTCCCTTCTATTTAGTTTCAGGTTGTCACTGCAAATATCAATATGTCCCAGTCAAGCAGGAAACGAGGGCTCGGCAGTGTCACGTGGATCCATCAGTCGACATAGTTCGATATTATTCTTGTGTCAAGTGAGGAAAGCTTTCAAGTAGCGGACAAAGGGATATCTCAATACATTAGATTATCTGAAATCATATTGACCAATCGACAAAACATCAATAGACGAGGAATACCGTCTTTTTCACCAAAAACCCTTTTTCACTAGAAAACTCCATACCCAAAAAACACCGTAAATATTCAAAGTCATTAGCTTGGACGTGAATGCGAGAGCATCTGGCTCCCCATTATCTTCTCCCAGGTTCCTTCTTCCCCTGCTCCACATTAAGGCATACCTCACAGCCAGACCTCAACATACCAATTTACTCAACATCCTCTTCTTCCTTGCTGGCAGCCAAGAAGAACCGGCCCTTAGGCTTACCAGGCTCCTCATACTCAACAGTCAAGCGCGAAAGATGGCCGAGCAGGTTCTCGATCTTAATTTCGCCCTTGTCGCGTTTCGCCCGACCGAGGTCATCGAGCCATTTGATCTTGTTCAATGTAAAGTAGACCAGCGCAATCACAATCTCCACGCCAAGCGAGTAGCCCCAGATCCGCACGACAGTGACAATATCCGTCCAGCCGTTTTGAGTCTCAACGAACTGGTCTTTGGGGTTGGTGGGCATGTCCTGGTTGCTGAACCAGCCGAACAAACAGAAAATGGTGGCGAGGATGTCGACGCCCAGGATCGCCGTGACCAGGTGGATGGAGGGCCAGGTGGCGATACCACGCGTCACGAAGATCAGCCAGTTCTCTGTCAGGGCCACTTCCAGGAACAGCACTTCTTGGATGGACCCCCAGTTTTGGATGATGCCGCCCGACGGCAGGAACATTGTGCCTCGCACGACCCACGTCCCCAGCGCAAGTAGTACGCCTAGGAGTACAGAGATAAACCAGATCTTGGGGAGCTGCCATTCCACGGGCCGTAGTTCGAATGATGCGTGGTCGTAGGCCACTGCCACGGTTGCTAGATCGGCAAACAAAGCGAGGAAGACAATGAGCTCGACGCGAATGCTTTCATTGAGAATGATCATGGATGTCACCAGATAGATTTCGAGGTGCAAGCAAAGCGCAATACGATATTGAATATACGCTTTCATGCGGTGGAAAATCTGTCGTGCAACTTTGATCGAGTCGATGATAGTTGATAACCCCGGCTCGAGGAAGACAATGTCCGAGGCTGATTGCGCGGCTTCTGACGCTCCTTCCACAGCGATACCGCAGTCTGCTTTCTTGAGAGACGGCGCATCGTTCACACCATCGCCAGTCATAGCAGTGAGATGGCCTCGCTCTTGCAACATCTGGACGACTTGATATTTGTGTTCTGGGAACACTTCGGCAAATCCATCGGCTTTCTCGACTAGATCTCCGGCCATAGCCCCGCTCAGTCCACCATGAATAAGCTTGTCGGAGTTGTAAACTTTCGTACCCAATGCCAGCATCTTGCAAGTTTCTTTCGCGATAGCAATGGCATCACCCGTGAGCATTTTCACACTAATCCCAAGGTTCTGGGCTTCGCTGATTGTCTGAGCCGTATCTTCGCGGGGAGGATCAAACATAGGCAACACCCCCAGGAGAGTCCAGTCTTCGCCTTCTTTTTGAACGGCCACGCCAAGAGAGCGGAAGCCACGATGGGCAAATTCCTGCGCTTTGGACTTGTACATATCGGCAGTAGCTTTCGAACACTTGCTTAACTGGAGCACCGCCTTCGGGGCGCCTTTGGTGCAGGTATATCGAGTGCCATCGCAGTTGGCAACGGTCACGATTCGTTTTGAGACGGGGTCAAATGGTGTAAATTTCTCCGTCTTCCAGCCACGGCGTAGAATCTCTCTTGCTTTGGGATACTGTTTGAGTGACAAAACCGTAACCTTATCGATAGGGTCGAGCGAGTCGATATTGTGCGAGGATGCGAGCACAGCGACGGCAAACATCCAGTCGACATCCACGCCTTCTGCCACGTACGGGTCCCGAATACTGAGTTTGTTGGCAGTTAGAGTTCCAGTTTTATCAGAGCAGAGAATATCAACACCCTGTATGACTGTCAGCGTGAAACAAGTTAACCTTGGAGAATGGAAAAAGCGCGGGACATACAGCTAGGGATTCAATCGCAGTCAACTTCTGCACAATCGCTTTCTTCTTAGCCAAATATGCAGCACCCACAGCCATAGTGGTTGTAGTGACCACGGGAAGACCGACAGGGACACCGATGATCAGCAGAGAAAGAGTGTAGTGAAGAAGAGTCTGCTGCCCGGGAGAGGCAATGGGGATATGGCGGAAGAATCCACCAATCCATGCGGCAAGAATCCAGGCCATGACAAGAATCAAAAGGGACGTTCCAATGTTGTCCATGACAATTTCGAAGTGACCGGCACCTTTGGCGGATTGCACCATGCTCGCAGTGCGGCCGACAAAGGACGTTCGCGCCGTGGTTTGGACCACTGCATACGCTTTTCCACGCTTGCAGCCGGTGGTGTAGTAGATCACATCGCCCATATAGCGGTCTACAGCCAGAGATTCTCCGGTGATGGCAGAGTGATCGCAAGCAAGAATGGGATAGCCGCGCTTCCGGGGCCGCTTCTGGTGGTTTTCGTCTTCTCCTTTATGACCCTCTTTTTCATCCTTGCCCTTTTTCTCGTCCTTGCCCTCGCGTTCGCCTTCTTCTTCAGATTCAGATTCAGAGCCCCCGCCGAGCATGCCTTGCTCTTGGAGTTGATTGAACTCTTCCCAGCCATTGGGATCGTTGAATTCGCAGATAACCTTGGCATCGGCAGGAACCACTTGACCCTCACCCACAATGATCTATACCATTCGGTCAGTACCTGAAGAAATCCGCGAATGAATAAGACATGCCGACATACAACATCGCCAGGAACCAACTCTCGAGCTAGAATCTCTTGCTGGGAGGTATCACGCATGACCAGGGCCCGCATGGCAATATCGCCCTTGAGACTGGCAACCACGTCGGCGGCCTGCTTTTCCTGATACCAGCCAACAGCGGCGTTCAGACACAAGATACCAATGATGACACCAAAGTCAACCCAGTCGTCCAGACCGGCAGCGAGCAGCACCGCCAACTCCATGACTGCCACCGAGTTAGATATGGTTGTGCAGATGATGAAAAGCACTCACCATAAAGAATAGGGCCACGAAAATA
Source organism: Penicillium alfredii (assembly GCF_028826965.1). NCBI lineage: Eukaryota > Fungi > Ascomycota > Eurotiomycetes > Eurotiales > Aspergillaceae > Penicillium > Penicillium alfredii. Next base: position 898,304 of record NW_026622701.1, on the reverse strand, counting down.
CGACAGAATCTTGGCAATGGGGTTTTCCTTCTCAGAAACCAGTTCATTCCAGCCCGACCTCCGGCGCCGTTGGGGCACTTCCTCGCTCGACAGCCCTTCGCGGATATCGGTTATGAGCCAGTCATCGGGGAAAGTCCCAGCTCCTTGCTCGATTTTCTTCACGCGGACCTGGCGTTTCTTCCACGGCGCGTACCAGAGTCGCTTCTCCTCAAATTGCCCTTGCTCCTCCTCTGCGACCGTGTCACGGAATGTCGAGACATACTTGACCAGCTTGCCGTATTCATCCAGGTTGGACCAGTCTTCTTTCAACGACGCACGAGAGATGCGAGAGCTACGACGGCCATCACTGCGCTCGGCGTCGCCTTGACTCCCCATGTTGGAGCTTGGGGACAGACAGATCAACTGGCAAGCCCTAGATTGGGCTGGATAGGTCTTCGGTAACTGCTAGTTGGAGATGATAGCGGAAGAGAGCTTGGTTCTGGATGGCAGAGGAAAGCCTCTGCAGGATCGCAGATAGACAAGAGTGTGCAGAAACAATACAAAGAGAAGAACGGTTCTTTCAGTCTCAACCACCAACACACCAAGTAGAATGAAGCGGGAGAATCCCGGCTGATTGCTTTTCTTGCTTCGAGCCTTACGTGCCGGGTGGGGGGGGGGGGGGGGGGGGGGGTGAGGAGCTCTCTACACATTTTCTCCTCAGTCAATCATGCTGACGTCGAGACTAGGAAGTTGCCGGCATAACAATCAAGCTCTCAAAGATCCGAGGAGTTGTTGACAGGTCTTGACGTATGAGACATCCATGGATGGGTGGCTAGCCTATCCGGATGATCGGATGATCCTTCTCAGCAAGAGCCCGTGTTGTCCTGACAAGCAGTGGCTTGACGAGCCAGCGAGCAGCTCCATTGACTTTGGACCGAGCTCACCGACCCACAGGACCATAGGATCGCGTGAGGGATCCAACGGCAAGTCCCTGTGGAACACGCCCAGAGACGGACCATAAACTTTGGTTCAAGTGTGGTGAGCATCCAGAAGAGGAAGAGGTGTATGCCAGGAAAGTTACAACCTGGAGAGGTCAGCCTGCGGGACGAATCGCACCTTCAACGCTGTTGCTGTCGACTGTAGAGCATCAATGGTTGAGGGGGGGTTTCTTTTGAGCTCTGGCCGCAGTCAAGTGATGGGGATTAGCTTGAAATGGATATCCAGCTGTCAGCCAGATAAATGTCCTTTGTTTGGATCGACAAGCTCCCAAAGTGTCGGGGGACCAGCGGGAACCTCGGATCGGCTCAATTGGCGCAGTCTTGGACGTCATGCATCGTGCGGATTCCGCTGGCACCCGGGCATGCTAACTTGTCGCGAGACATGATCCATGCAGAATTCCCCATACCTAAGTGCTTGCACCTGAGGTATCTGAAAGCTCTGGAGAGGGATGAGTGGATGTCCAACCGGGCAGGTGCTGGAATGCAATCAGTCCACGTGACCTCGGAGTCGCAATGTTCCATGTCATGTACCTCGTCATGTATTTTAGGTGCGACGGTACTTGCATTGCACCGTGTTGTTTTCGGATCTCGGTTCTATGTAGATCCCGCGAGATTGGAGTTAATGAATATCAAGTCTCCTCAATTCGCCAAACCCACAAGGCGCGTCGGCCCCCATTCGGAATTCGCGGATGCTCAAACGGCATTCATCCTGGAGATACGCGTCCGCGTGCTGGTCGGTGATAGTCCGCCTTATGGCAAGAATGCTTACCTGTCAGGATGAGTACCCAAGGTGCCAACAGCCTAAAGGAAAAAAAAAAAGGGAAGTATCAGACTCCACGTGCTCCAAAGATAGGTATTGACCGATTCGTTGAGATCGCTTACAGTGCGCATCCTTCGCAGGGGGCCGATTTTATACATGGCACAAGTGATTTCGGCTCATGGGGACAACCTCAACAGGTCAATCAAAGACACATTCCGAAGGTTGCTCATTTGTGTGACTTGGTCTTCCCAGGCTTGATTCTTTTCTCTTTGATCTGCTTCTTTTTTGTGTTAGGCGCGTGGGGCGATCAAGCCCGGGCCGAATACAGCAAGGCAAGAAACGGCCCACATGGCCCAGGGGTATACATTAACATAATCAATATGCATCGTAATGTCCATGGATGGATGGCCATGATCTGCGCTGTAACCCCCGTCTTTCTGGGACCTGGAACTACTTAGGGTTACTCCTGGGTCGCGCTTGTTTGGTGGATTCCCCAGATTATACATGGAATGAAGCATCGAGACTGTGAGAGGATAGTAATCCGCTGCGTAAATTGGCCCTGGATACCTTTCATTCCCCATTATTCGACCCAACCAACAAGGCTCTCACGGATGACGCCTTTTTTTTCGCCCCCAGAGGAAGTGGGCGGGAGTGGGGCGGAAATCTGACTCTGCTGGAGAATGAATCATGTCAGAGTGATAAAAATAACAAAAGACATAGGGCCAATTCGGCTTGCCAGACTCTTTCCTTTCTCACCTCTCCCTCCTCTTCATTCTCCCATCGGCCCGCGCCGGATACACACCCCCATCCGGTATACAACACCCCCAGTGATCCGACTGCATTGCGAGAAACATGGGTCCACCGAGTCACGAACCCCAGCCGATGGAGATGAAGCCCACCGAGCCATCCCCTCGATCCTCCATATCGTCGACAACGGTCAGCGCTGAGGATCTGGAGGCCAACTATAAAGAAGGGCTGGGACAGAGCCCCCCGACGTGGAGCTGGAGTACCAGACCCCCGCGCATGTCAAATATGCCTGGCTGGGGTCCTACTTGGTGGTAGCGATGCTGTTGACGGTGCACAATAAGATGGTGTTGGTATCGGTAAGAATGGCCCATCGTCCCACATCTTGCCCTGCGAGAAAAGATCGCGCGCACTCACACATAACATCGCGAGTCTTATAGTTCAACTGCCCGTGGCTTCTGACCGGCCTGCACGGCGCATTTTCCGCCGTCGGCGGATTAATCATCTTGAAGCTGGGGTATTTCAAGCTATCAAAGCTCTCGCAGAGAGACCATTGGTATTTAATCGCATACTCGGTGCTTTTTAGCGTCAATATCTTCTTCTCCAACTGGTCTCTCTCCCTCGTGAGTCTGGCCTTCTTCCAGATCATCCGCAATACCTCGCCGATTTTCACCGTCGTCCTCTATCGCATCTACTATTCGCGCTCCTACTCGAAAGCTACGTATATTGCTCTCGCCCCGATTATTCTGGGTGCTGTTATGACTGCGACGGGAGATTTGAACTACTCCTCCCTCGGATTGATCGTGTCGGCTGTTGGGGTGGTCCTGGGAGTCGTCAAGGTATATACATTCGATTTCTCATTCTTCAAACTCTTTTTCCTTTGCTTGAGAATACCAATCTAACGTCCAACTCCCGCTATACAGATCATCGCCACGAACCGACTCATGACCGGCACCCTTGAGCTCGGATCGATGGAGCTAATCTATCGAATGTCCATCTACTCCACCATCCAAACGGTGATCATCGGAGCCATTGTAGGCGAATTCTCCGAGTTCTCCACATCCCTTGCGAAGAGCGCAGACGAGGGTTCGTTCGGTATGGCCGGCGCCGCCGCGTCGTTACTCGGCAACGGCTTCGTGGCATTTTTACTCAATATCGCGTCTTTCGAAACCAACAAGGTCGCGGGTGCTCTTGCCGTCACGGTTTCGGGAAACCTGCGACAGACTCTCACCCTTGTGTTGGGCATCTTCTTTATGGGCGATTTCGTGCTCAGCATCCAGACGGTGGCTGGCATTGTGCTCGTGCTGGTGGGATGCGGTCTTTATAGCAAGGCGGAGCTGGACTCCAACAAAGGTGCTACATCCCGTTGATGGGGATTGCGAGAATGGTGTGGGCCGTCCGATATACACCGGCTGTTATGTCGGCTGAGCCACCTTAATGTGTTAGAGCAATGTTTTATGTAGAAATGGGTTACCCGAAATCTGCGTTCCACTTGTATATGGAGTCCTGTAGTTCCTCCAGCTGTGGCATACCGCTGAGATCGAGATTTGGAGGCTGGCCGCATTGGCAGTCATGCAGAGAGTGTTTATGCTCGATGGCTTTCGCTACGTTAGTCCTGTAAGTACTGGGAATCATATTTTGAATTCTCATTACACCGGACAGTAAATGAACATGATAACAAGTTTGGGAGATCAGAAAAGCGCAAGAGCGTAGACCGGTCCGTGCCCATCATCACGACTCCAGCTCCTCCGTCGGCACATCCTCTAGATCCTTGCCCACGATGGCGTCCGCCACTTTCCATACCTGCATCAGGTTGTCCTCCGCAGCCGAGCACAGAACCCAGGGGTCGCTGAGGTTCCAGCTGAAATCGGAGATGCGGTTGGTGTGTCCACCGTGCATAAACAGACTAAAACATCTATTAGTTCACCTTGAACTCATCTTGAAGCAAATGATAAGGGCGGGTTTCACTTACAGCTCGGGAGGCCCGTCTTGAGCATCCTCCGGGGTCTGTTCCTCGCCCGCTCGGCTGAGGTCCCAGAACATGATCTTCCGGTCGTAGCTGGAGCTCGCCAGTACCGACTCCTCAAACGGATGCCACGAGATCGACTGCACGGAATCGGTGTGGCCTTCCAGAGAATGGAGTTTTGTCTTGAGGTTACGCAGATCCCACAACCCAATTGTCTTGTCTGCCGACCCTGTCGCCAGAATCGTCTCGGAGGCGGGGTTGAAGGCGATCGAGTTGATAGCGTCGCGGTGCTGGCCCTCGGCCGAGGCAGCTGCGCGATTTGTCTCGGCGGCACGGGTGTCCAGAATCTGGAGCGTGATGTCGTCGGAGACGGTTCCGATTAGAGAGGAGTGGAGGGGGTGGTGCTGGACATCATTGACGATAGACGAATGGTGGGTGTAAGTGCGGGTCGGTCGGACTGCCTTGTTGCCCTTGGTGTATGTGGTGAGGTCCCTGCCATCCAGTCTGGTTAGCTTGTTCATGTGAGAGTTGGCCTGGCGAGTACATACCAGAGTCGCACTGTCTTATCCTCACTACCCGTTGCAAGATGACCGGCCTCGTGCGGGTTCCAGCTGAGCCCAAACCCTTCAGCATCATGTCCCAGGAGCTCCATCTGGGGGTTGACGTTGCCCGTGGGCAAGCTCGGGTGCTTCGAGCGATCCCAGATCATGACCCGCCCATCTGTGCACATTGTCGCGATAATGTTAGGGTTTTGTGGCTGGTAACGCGCCTTGTTGACCTCGCCCTTGTGGTCAATTTTCTGGACAATGTTGAATTTGATCTCCATCTGAGGCTTCTTGGGACCCCCACCATAGCCTCCAATTTCACCTTTCTCCTCGTCGTAATCATCGGGATTAGGGGCATTAGAGTTGGGAAGCTGCACATGGGCAATTTGGAGGTAATTTGGCGCATCATTGGTGGTATGTGTGCCGATCAAGAGGCGATGAGTTGAGTAGGGCTTGTCGGGGACTCTGCCAAGACACCGTTAGATTGAATTTCAAGCCAGCAAATATTGGACACATACTCTTGCTTATCCGGAAGCCATTGGGTGGTGAGGGTTGGCCATTCTAAAGCCGTGCTGAGGATCATATCATAGAGAAATGGTGCGTTCTTCTTCCATGTCTTGTACTCTGTTCGAGAACAATTAGTGAGCAATAGTTGCGCATATACTGTAAGAAAAACAGTCTAGACCCATACCTTCATTGATGACCTTCTCGCTGTTGTGTTCCTGCTCCCTCTCTTGCTCATCCGCCGCTGGCCATACCTGATTAGATTGAGATTTCACGCAGCAAACAGAAAATCCAGGGCTCACCAGGGTCTTCCTCATAAGGTTCCATTTTCGATGTTTATAATCAAGAAGAACAGAAGAATCGCTGTTGAAACTGGGGGTGCGAATGCTCACGGGGGAGAGAGAAGGGTGAAGCCATCTCCAAGCGAAGGGAGCTCAACGCGCGACACCGCGTTAATGGGGGCGCTAGTCCCAGAATAGTAATCGAGCCTTGGCGATGACTCGAGCATCGCCGACGGTCTGCTCTTCTTCTCTTTGCTTCTCCCACCTTTCCCTCTTCCCTTGACACTTTCCCCTCTTTTTCCCTTGGGGATCTGCTGCGTGTGGAGGACTTTTCTCTTTTCACCTCGACCTTCTCCCTTTGATCTCGGATCTTTCACCTGCGGTCGCAAGTACCATTCTGCCTCAACTTGCGCACCTCTCCATTTCCTCCACACCTCCCACCATTCCTTCCTTGTACTAATATTCGTTTTGACGAGTCACGCTTCTTTCCATCATGGGTGTTCCGAAATTCTTCCGTTGGCTGAGTGAGCGGTATCCGGCGATCTCGATGTTGATCGCAGAAAGCCGGATCCCCGAGTTTGACAGCCTATACCTGGATATGAACGGCATTATTCATAACTGTACACATAAAGACAGTGATTCCCCAACGTTTCGCATGACTGAGGAACAGATGTTCATTGCCATTTTCAACTATATCGAGCATTTGTTTGGCAAGATCAAGCCGAAGCAGTTGTTCTTTATGGCAGTGGATGGAGTCGCACCTCGCGCAAAAATGAACCAGCAGCGCGCACGCCGATTCCGGACAGCCCTCGACGCTGAGAATGCGAAGGAGAAGGCTATCCAGCAGGGACTCGAGATGCCCAAGGAAGACGCCTTTGACAGCAACTGCATTACCCCGGGTACCGAGTTCATGGCCAAGTTGACGCAACAACTGAAATACTTCATCAACAAGAAGATTTCAGAGGACACCGATTGGCAGGGCGTAGAAATCGTTCTGTCGGGCCATGAGGTTCCCGGAGAAGGAGAGCACAAGATCATGGAATACATCCGGCGCGCAAAAGCGCAACCTGACTACCACCCAAATGTCCGCCACTGTCTCTACGGCTTGGACGCCGATCTCATCATGCTGGGTCTCCTCAGCCACGACCCCCACTTCTGTCTTCTCCGAGAGGAGGTGACGTTTGGTCGCCAAGTACAGAAAAAGCCCAAAGAGCTTGAACATCAGAACTTCTACCTCTTGCACCTGAGTATGGTTCGGGAGTATCTGGAATTGGAGTTCCAAGAATTGGAACAAGAAGGGGCCCTGGACTTCCAGTTCGATATGGAACGTGTGATTGACGATTTCATTCTTATGGCCTTTTTTGTTGGCAACGATTTCTTGCCCAACTTGCCCAACCTTCACATCAACGAGGGCGCCCTTGCGCTCATGTTCAAAATTTACAAGGAGACGCTGCCGAAAATGGGTGGCTACATCAATGAACAGGGCGTGATCAACCTGCAACGCCTGGGGATGCTCGTGGATGCCCTAAGCCACGTCGAATACCGGTTCTTTGAGGCGGAATATTCGGATGCCCAGTGGATCAAGTCCAAGAAAAATGGAAACGATGGCACTCTGGAGCTGCAGCAGAGGCCGAAAGAGCTGACGCTCACTCCTGCCCAGAAGGAAATCCTCAAGATGATCAAGAAGTACGTGTTGAACCGACCTGGGAAGGCATCTGAACCGAAGCCGTTGGACTTCCCTCCGACGCTTCCTGCTCGCGATCGCAGCTTCGTGGAGCAACTTGCCGATGAGCTTCGACTGCCTTGGTCTACTACGGAGAACGAGAATGGTGATCGATTCATGAGACTCGAACTGCCTCAGACACAGAGCAACGATGATGACGACGATGATGACGAGGACGAGGAAGCATCGATGGCTGTTCAGCGTATCATCCGAAAGTATGAGAAAGCGAAGGTCCAAGAGATGACTCCCGAGGAGGCCCAGCAGGCTGCGGAGCAAAAGTATGAAACCAAATTCCAAGAGTGGAAAGATAACTACTATCGATCCAAATTTGGATGGGGCCTTGACAACCAGGAGGAGATGAGGAAGTTGACCGAGAACTACGTGCAAGGCTTGCAGTGGGTTTTGTTCTATTACTACCGCGGCATCGCGTCGTGGCCTTGGTTCTTCAACTACCACTATGCTCCCATGATATCTGGTAAGTGGACGTCCACAGATTTTGTCGCCGGTAGATTTGGCAGCTAATACTAGAACTAGATGTGATAAAAGGACTTGGCGCAGACATGAATTTCCAGTTGGGTCAGCCTTTCCGGCCTTATGATCAATTGATGGGTGTTTTGCCGGATCGCAGCAAAAAGATCGTCCCTCCCGCGTATTGGGATTTAATGACCTCACCTGAATCCCCCATTATTGATTTCTATCCCCGCGATTTCGACCTTGACATGAACGGGAAGAAGATGGAATGGGAGGCCGTTGTGAAAATCCCGTTCATTGACGAAAAGCGGTTGCTGGATGCGCTCAAAACCAAAAATCAGCTGCTGAGTCCTGACGAGAAAGCTAGAAATGACTTTGGAGTCAGCTTGAAGTTCACCTATTCCCCCGATGTGCAGTTTGTCTACCCTTCCTCGATGCCGGGAGTGTTCCCCGACCTTCCAAACTGCCATTGCGTTGAAAATGTGTTCGACCTTCCCACGATGGATGGTTTGGAGCCTTATGCAGGGTTGATGGAGGGTGTGCATTTGGGTGACGCGGCGTTGGCCGGATTTCCAAGTGTGAAGTTCCTGCCGCATGTCGGCCAGTTGGGATTCCACGGCGTCTGTGTATTCCAGCAGGAAAGCCGAAACGAAAGCCAGGTCATCACGCTCCTTGACCCGGGAAGTCGTTCAAATATTGAATTGGCCAAGACCAAACTTGGACAGCGAGTCCATGTTGGATACCCGTTCCTGCAGGAAGCACTCGTGATCCGTGTCTCGGATGAACTTTTTGACTACATCCTTCCCCCTGGGGAGCAACATGTTGTCTCCATCCCCCATACTCCTCAACAGATCGAGCAGTGGAAAAAGAAAGCAACCAAGATTGAAAGTACTTACAGCAAGCGACTGGGAATGATTGTCGGGGAGGTTGAATCCATGGTCCACATCCAGCTGCTCAAGGGCATGATCAAGACCGACGATGGTTCCACTATCAAGGAATTTGCCGATATGCCTGGGCAGGAGACCGACTATGCTCTTCAGGTGGTGGTTGATGATGTGGTCAACCCGGATGAGCGTTTTATTGAGCGGGAAGCCCTGCCCATCGAGGAGGAGTTCCCGGAGGGCTCGCGTGGTTTCTTCCTGGGCGACTTCAACTATGGAAGACCGGTACATATTACTGGCCACGACGAAGGGAAGGTGAATGGATTGATCGCGGCCGTGAAAGGCCGAGAGCCAGACTTCGCCAAGGACCGCGTCCGGGAGACCGAAAGATATTGCCCTTACATGCCATCGTATGCAATCGCGCGCAGTCTTCGTTTGAATCCCCTGGTCCTGGCCAAGATTACGTCTTCGTTCACTGTTGACGTCGAAGGCCAACGCGTGAACTTGGGTCTCAACCTGAAGTTCGAAGCGCGCAAGCAAAAGGTCCTTGGATACTCTCGTCGTGGCGATTCTGGCTGGGAGTTCAGCCAGAAAGCCATGGATCTTATTCAACAGTACATGATTAACTTCCCCGAGTTCATCGCGGGCATCCAACGCAACCCCCAGGGAGACCGCTATCGCCCAACTGACTTTTACCCGGAAGAGGTCGCTCAGTTGAAGGTGAAGGAAATTCGGGATTGGCTCAAGTCTATCGAGGCTAAGAACTTCGAGAGAGTGCCCCTTGACGCTGAGCAACTTGATTCCGATGTTGTTAAAATGATCGAGCAAGATGCCGATCGCCTCAACTTGGCTCAGCCGCAGATGCAACCGAAGAAGGTGCGCGGCGTCCCGCGGAGTGCTCTGCTTCGCCCGGCCGATGTTGAACACCGTCTTGGCAATCAAACCTTCAAACTCGGAGATCGGGTGGTCTACGCCCAAGACTCGGGCAAGGTACCAATCGCCACTCGTGGGACTGTGGTTGGTCTCACACGTACCTCGCGGACAGTCCTACTCGATGTGGTGTTCGATGTGTCGTTCATGAGTGGCACCACACTGGGTGACCGCTGCTCGCCGTTCCGCGGACAGACCGTCCTTGTGTCATCCGTTCTGAACCTCTCTCACCGCCAGCTGCTTGCAAGCTCTCGGGCCGCAACCAGCCAGCAAACCCAGCAGTGCCCGACGCCGCTGACCGTTGCCGGGTATGGTGCCCCTCTGGGACCCAACGGACAGGGTCAGCTGAAAAACGCCCCAGCCCCTCCGCCCCTGCGCGGCCCCTTCCGAGGCGCCATTGCTGGACAAAACAACGGGCCTTCTCGTGGCGGTCGGGGTGGATTGAGCAACGGCCAATCGACTACTCTGCCCTTCAGAACCCAAGCCAACGGCGGTCCTCCGCGAGGTCCTCGTGGTCGTGATGGCACCAATGGCACCCGAGGCGGCCGAGGACAACCCTACACCCGAGGTGGCTATGTGGCAGTTGAGAATGGCGATCCGGCTGAGGGCGTTGTTCAGCACAACCCGAACTTCCGAGCGCAGAACTATTCTCAAGTTCCGCCTCCGCAAGGACTTGACCAACGGCGCGGTCGTGGCCGGGGCCGTGGAAACGGAAATGGATACCGTGGCAGGGGTCGCGGACGCGGCGTACCTGTGAATGGTCAGTGATTGGAAGATGTTCAGAAAGGATTGATTGGAGACGAACATTGAATTTTCATTATTGTATGTGTACGAAACTTTTTGGGGTATGCGGTGGCACAGTCTACTAGATAGCCGGCATTGTCATGGCGATGCTCCTATTCACTGAAGAGAAACGCGCAATGGATTGATACCACCAGTCGATTTAGTTCACCGAGTTAGCATAAATTCTTCAATCTTCCCGCCCTGTTAGCTATCCCTCGAGTTCAAAACAACTAAAAATCCATTCATATTCCACCCTCTCGTTGAATTGACAAGACACCTCCACCATTAGATAGCCCCTGGTGACATTCCCCGACCTAAGCGACCTAAGCCACCCCAATAGTCCGCTCAATCGACCTCTTCCGCAACAGCACCGACGCCGACATGTCCGGGATAATGTGCTCGCCGACAACCAGATTAGCGGGTCTTTTCCCAGCCTGGTCTTCCTCTAATTTGAAGTCGTACTCCGAGATAATCCGGCTCAGGATGGCTTTGAGGGTGTTCGACGCAAAGAACCGGCCGGGGCACGCCTGGCGCCCGAATCCAAAGTGCATGCTGACGGGACTGATCGAGACGAAGCTGGATGCTGTGGGTGTGGGGGTTGCTGGGGTTTTTGTTAGGTGTGGTCTTTCGTTTTCGCTGGTGCTATCGTGGATGGTTGCGCTGGGTGAAGTGAGGGCGTTTCGGTCTGAGGCGTCTGGGCACCATCGGAATCCGTCGAATTTGTCTGGGTTGCGAATGAAGGAGGCGTCTTTGCTCATGGGCCCTGCGGCGAAGCAGATATGTGTTCCCTTGGGCAGGACAAGGCCGTCGGAGAGGGCGAGAGGCTCTTTGATCATGCGGTGGAAGGATACTGTAAATATCGAGTTAGTGGACCTTGTTCCCTCTTCTCTCTATCTCTCTATCTCTCTTTTGCTGGACGAGACAGGAATGGGCTTGTCAAAGGTTTTCTTTAAGGGCCGCTTACATTCACCCGGAGGATTGAACCGCTGCGACTCGCGCAAGAAGCTATCCAGCCGACGCTGCGCAACGAGCGACGTCTGCGTAGCATTCTCCCATCCATCACTCAAAGTGCGCCGGATCTCTTCACGCAGTGGATCTAGATACTCGGGCATGAGAATCAGATCATAAAGCGCATGGCACAAAGCCATGGAGCTGGTATGCACGACAGCCAGACTCATGAGGAGCAGCATATGATGAGCAAGCAGCTCCGGGTCCTGGTCCTGTCCCTCCTCAGCCATATCCATCATCCACTGCAGGAAATCGTCCGGCTTCACGTACGCCGGGTCAGCGGCCTGCTCGGCGGCTCGGCGTTCGCGGATCATCGGGATGAACAGGCTCTTGACGAAACGCAGCTGCTGTTTCATTTGGCGCACTGATGGCAGGAAGGGCGCGACCAATGGCCGGAAGAATGTTGGGCATGGACGAAGTAGGAATATCGTGATTCCTACGTTCACGGAGTACTGGCTTGCGGTGTTTAGCCATTCTTCGTTGCGGCGGAGTGTATCGCCGGCGACGACGCGTGATGTGGCTCGGGCGATGAGCTGAACGAACATCTCGTGCGGCTTGACTTTGATCCAATCATCTATTCATTCATGGAAATCATAGCTTAGTCTATGTTTTCTTTCTTGGGGGTGTAATTTGCGGTGACTGACCTTCGCATTCTGGGATAGCCGAGTCGAAGGCATATCGGAGCTCATCAATGACCCAGGGAACAATTCGACCTGTTCGATTTCCAATGGTAGATCAATATCAAGATTCCCCCATATTATGTGATAAAAAAACTGTCTGATAAATACCTAGCCCAGGAGTCAAGCGCTTTCGAACCGTGGCTGAGGGTAAGCCACTATTAACGAGGATATTTGTATAGTCACCCAACGCATTCTGCTGATCTATGAGCAACGAGACACCAACCCACAAATAATACTCCGACCAGAAAGGGACTGACTTCATATTGGGCATCCAGGGAGCTAATAACTGATGGAGGCAGATTGCGAAGCTCATCCAAATACTTGACCGGCAAAACAGTGAGTGCTCCATCTGCCGTGAGCATGCGGAAGGGAGTATCTTTGTACTGTAGTACTTGTTCAACGCGGCCCACTAACACACACGAGCAACTGCAAATCCAAGGCAAAATGTGAGACAAACCTTTTCATAACCTCGATAGATCAGGCAAGCAGCTTTGGGATAATAGAGGAGCCGATTGAAAATGGCCGGCGTCCAGGCGTAGTACTTGAGGGTGGGGATTCGCTTGATATTGGTATCCCCTGACCGTTGTAGCAGAAGGAACGCCACAAAAAACGCCCCTACCAGGGACAAGGCAATTGAGTCAACCATCTGGTAGTTCATTGGGGGTGGATTCGGTCCTGCAGCAGAGAAAAGGTGTGGAGCAGAGGGAGGTAGAAAGACGGGTTTCCAGGTCCCTGGGATTCGGTGGACAGATGAAGGGAAGCTCACAAGAAGATGATGGAAGGTGGCACAGGATGGCATTGGATAGGATTTGGTGGTACTCAGAGAGTAGAAATGGGTTTTCAAGAGAAGAGGCGTGGGAAAACCCCTAAGCGACCAGACAAAGAAAAGCCGCTTTGTTCACAAACGTCAAACGCAAGACCCGGCGATCCCCCATTTTATTTTCGGTCCAGATTATATACAAAACGCCAAGCGCAGATGCAACTAGACATACAAGGAGATACAAGAAATCATGGAAATCATTCAAGCCCAATCCACTCGCCCTCTCCATCATCCGCTTCCTCCATCTGGTCATCGAGCCCGTCCATTTCCCCGGAATCGGTGGCCATCAGAGCGTTCGTAGGTTTTTTCTTTGCAAGCACAGGCTGCGAGAGCAGGTAATTCAAATCATAGAGGTTCTTTTCGGTCATCCACTTCAGGTTTTCTCGGATATCATCGATGGCTCGCTGGACGGCGCGCAGCTCAGGAGCAAACGTTCCTGAGTTATCTTTAAGGTAACGGCCGTGACTTCCGAAGAGTGATTCAATCCACATCAGGTTAAATTCGAGATGGGGGGTTTCTTCTGCAGCATGGGCAACGAAGCGGAGGAGACGAGGTAAATAGACCGTGGGCACCGTGCGAACCACAAGTGGAATATCCGATGGAGGAATGGCCTCATACACGGCGCGAATGAGCTTGGACTCGTTCAACCGGAAGGACATGATAAGGGCTTTCAGGAACGTATTGTCATCGTCAACGGTGTCGGATGCGGCAGCCTTCTTCGCCGCATCAAGGGTGGCAAGGATGGTCGACGGAGTGATCGTGATATCAAGATCGAAGGGGTCAAAAATGAAATCCGTATCCAAGCTGTAAATCAATAGTCCCTCCGTGGAGGCAGCGCAGAAGGCCCGACCAGTCGGCGCAAAATCGACCGACGTGACCCGCACCTCTGGGCGGGTCGTGCGAGCGCCGGCATCGCCGCGCTTCGCACCAGGAAGGGTGCGATCAACTCGGTCCTCCAAGTCAGATGCTTCACCCGTCTCATCAATGAGCGCGCGGGGTCCGGCTTCTGTCAGGTCACGGCTGTTCAGGATCTCCTGAGTGCCATCAATGGACGTGTTCACCGAGATTGTAAATTTCTTGACCAATGACCCTGTCCCCACATCATACAAGCAAATGTACTTGCTGTTCCCGCCAGCCAAAATGCAGCTGCCATCCGCGCTGTACGTGATTCGGTTGAACGATTTGGTTCCGGCGACGTTGGCTGCGGTCCGGCGATCCGACACTTTTCGTCCGCCAGAGACATCGCGGCGGCCATCGATCCCTCCTTCTTGCACAGCGTCATGGACAGACCAGAAGGAGAGCTGTCCGTCAAGAGTAGAGGCCGCGACCTGTTTCCCGTCGGGGCGGAAGGCGACGCTCAAAACATCCGATACCAGCTGCAGAGGCTCGCTGGTTTGCGTCCTGCCAAAAATACTCCAGATTCGGACCGTGTGATCCCAGCTTCCACTGACCAGATGATTACCATCTGAAGCAAATGCAAGAGTAGAAACCGGGCCCTCGTGACCGGAAAGCTGATCGAGCAATTGACCCGTCTGCACCGACCACACATGAATGTCAAATGAGTCCGGTGAGCCAGCACAAATCACTTCACCAGTTGGATCCACTGCTAGCGAGGAAAATGACAGCCGCGACGGCGCAGTAAAGGTTCGGAAATTGCGGTAGCGGATCAAATCCCAAGCTCGGATAGAGCCATCCAAGGATGCCGTGAACAAGACATTTCCTTTCTTGGCAAATTCGCACGCAGTCACTCCGCTGGTGTGTTCCGTAAAGGTCACAATGCAGAATCCCGACTTGACATCCCACACCTTGACCTTGCCGTCATCGGCAGTCGTGACGATCTTCTGACCATCTGGCGAATAGACGAGGGCATTCATGGATTCTAAATGCCCTTGCTGCTTCAAAATGTATGACTCGGATTGCCATTCCCAGACCAGCAGCTGGCCATGCTTGGATGAGCCGAACGCCAGCCACTCTCCGGTTTGGTTGATTGTTACGACATCAATGTTGCTCTGGGAGACACTATAGAACGAGGCCAGTCAGTAAATGAAATCGGGGAAGATATTTGGGTATGCATACCTCAGAAGATGGATCATGTTGAACTCAGGCAGGTCATATAGCCCAAATAGACCGTTTGAGAACCCCACCACCAAGAAGTTGGATGGGGCGTGGAATGCGGCGCAATTAACTTTGGCGTTATTCTGCATGAAAAAGTCCTTCTTCACAATTCTCCAGCGGGCATCTGCGATATCTTCCATCGTATCTGGATCCTTCTTCGCCACATATTCCCAACGAAACAGAGCGCCATCTTGGCTTACGGTATAGATCTGCAGGCGGAATTAGGACCAAGCTGTGACAATAGCGTTCCAGCAGCGACTTACCAGTTCTTGATTTCCAGAGAAGTATGCAGCCACCACGCCCTGCCGGTGACCTGCCAGAGTGGTCGGTTCAAATCCCTCCTCGGGATCCAAGCTCCATACTCGCGCTGTCAAATCCCGAGAAGCCGTGAGTAGGAACCGCGAATCGCTGGACCATTCAATGTTGAGCACGGAGTCGAAGTGGGCAGCGAGGTCTCGGTGGAGAACAAAGGGGGCGAATTCAATCTCGCCATTGGTTTCGGTACCGGGGGTGGAGGGGGTCTGCCAAATCTGCAAGCGCCGTCCCACGCCAACTGCGAAGTGTCGCCCAGACGGGGAGAACTTGAGCGCAGTCACACGCGATTTGAAAGAAAAGTGGTGTAGCGCAATGCGCCGATGGAAATTGGTCAGGATTGCCCGGCCATTCTCGTCGACGGTCAACAGCAAATTACCCCTCGGCGATAGATCGAGACGGTCGATGTTGGTGCGGTGCGCGAAGGGCAGGGTATACGAAGTATTGCTAGAGATATGATAAGCTTTTTACCCATAGTCATGAGTTGTCAATCCCGGGCAAAACGTACTGTACAAGATCAAAAACCGAGACTCGATTGCCCACAGGCGAGAGCAAGCAAGTGCCATCGGGAGTGAAGAGCAGGTTTCCCTTGCGGTAAACAGTCCCCAGCAAATTGGAGAACTAAAAGCAGTCAGCAATAATCCAGCTAGGCATTTCAATCCACACACACCTTGAAATCAGTCTTCATTTTCACACAAATTGGCACGCTCTGCCAGCTTCATCCAGCTTCGAAAAATTAAAGCGATAAGGACCTCGGATCAGCGATGTTCCGTTCCAGTCTCAATCAGGCCTAGTGCGGCGCTAACCCAGATAGGCAAGGCGAGCTATACTCCAGAAAACGAAAGGAGATTCAGGGGGAAGCAGCGATGCGGTGCACGTCTGCCCTTCTTCCTCCTTCCCATCCCGAGTTGTCCCATTCTCTCTCGGTGTTTTCCCGTTGAAGGGGCCATTTTCTCCTCTTTCTTTTCCCTCCCTTTTTTTCCATTCCTCGTCTCCCTATCACCCCACCACCATGTCGACAACGGAGACTGCCTCGCCCATTGGCATTGCCAATGTAAGTCTGGATAACTGCAGCGGATTGATTTGGGCTCAATGGCTAATCTCTATTCTTTTTCTACAGCTCCCAAACCAGCGGTGTGTATCTCCGGAGATTCGATGGCTGAGAATAGTGGGAAACGAAGATTCTAATGGGACTGGATAGGCACAAGATTGTTGCGAAGCGGGGTGCGGCGTTCACTATTATGGTGTGTTCCATCGTGGATGTCTTATTGGAAGTGTTTCGAGGTTAACCATGCTTTCTGCAGGTTGCGGGAGAGTCGGGACTGGGAAAAACGACCTTCATCAACACCCTGTTCTCCACCACCATTAAGAACTACGCCGACCACAAGCGCCGCCACCAGAAGCAGATTGACCGCACTGTCGAGATTGAGATCACCAAGGCTGAGCTCGAGGAGAAGTTCTTCAAAGGTTCGCTGGCACTGGTTTTGTTTGTGTCTATTATTTTTTCGCATATCTCCGCTGATCACTTTTCTTCCTTCCAGTCCGTCTGACTGTCATCGATACCCCCGGCTTTGGCGACTATGTCAACAACCGTGACTCGTGGCAACCTATCATCGAGTTCCTGGATGACCAGCACGAGTCGTACATGCTCCAGGAGCAGCAGCCCCGCCGGACGGACAAGATTGACATGCGCGTTCACGCTTGCCTGTACTTCATCCGACCCACCGGACACACCCTGAAGCCCCTGGATATTGAGGTCATGAAACGTCTGAGCTCTCGTGTCAACTTGATCCCCGTCGTTGCCAAGGCTGATACCCTGAGCCATGCCGACCTGGTCCGCTACAAGGAGCGAGTGAGTTGGAATCGGTGCCAAGGAATAATTGAAGCGAGTTCGAAGCTAACGAACGACTAGATTCGCGCTGTGATCGAGGCCCAGGGCATCAAGATTTACACTCCGCCCGTCGAGGAGGACGATGAGCACGCAGCCTCCCACGCCCGCAGTCTCATGGCCGCCATGCCTTTCTCGGTCATCGGTTCGGAGAAGGACGTCAAGGCTAACGATGGACGTGTCGTCAAGGGCCGTCAGTACGCCTGGGGTGTTGCCGAGGTGGAGAACGAGGACCACTGCGATTTCAAGAAGCTCCGTTCTATCCTGGTCCGCACCCACATGCTGGACCTTATCCACACGACCGAGGAATCGCACTACGAGGCCTACCGTGCCCAGCAGATGGAGACGCGCAAGTTCGGCGAGGCCCGGCCGCGCAAGCTCGACAACCCCAAATTCAAGGAAGAAGAGGAGACTCTGCGCAAACGCTTCACCGAGCAGGTCAAGGTCGAGGAGGGCCGCTTCCGCCAGTGGGAGCAGAAGCTCATCTCCGAGCGAGACCGACTCAACAAGGACCTCGAGGCCACCCACGCTGCGTATGTTTACTGGTTCTCATCTTATATTTGGGGTGTATGTTTACTGACCTGTTAATAGGATCAAATCACTGGAACAGGAGATCGAAAACCTGCAGGGCTCCAGCACCCGCAGCCACGGACGTCGCTAGGAAATTCGGCTGTCAAAAGGGGAGTAGGCGAACCATGCATGCTCTCGTTCTTTTCTTCTCTTGAGTACCCTATGTCTTGCTTCGCGCTTAGGAGGGCGCACCTTGGCCTCGATGGGCTGGTTCGTTTTTGTTCTGTTATATCCATTTACCGCTGGTAGCTAGCGATGGTGTCTACATCCTTTGATAATAACCTCTTCCTGTGTTCCGTAGCGCGCAAAAAAATGCAGGGTTAATCCTTTCAAGTCTGGTATAGTGTACTTAGGGCGCAACGAGTATATATAGTGCTCTGGGGGCACAGTCTTCAGGGATATATGTCTTGTTACATACTGTAGTTCTTGAAACTATTCTATGTCATTCATGTTTTTTTCTTTAATTTGCAATTTCTTGTTATAATTATCAACCCGTGCTCTTCAGATCCAGCCGCGCGAAGCATGGGCGCAGGCCATGTGTAACCCTTCGAAGGTAGCTGGGTGGAGCTGGAGCTCCGAGCGCATAACCAAGGCTGTTGATCCCGCCAATTCTTGATTTTACTCTCCAATGCAACGGCCATGCCGCCAAAACTTCCAACTCAGACCCTCCACACCCTAAAAACACATAACGGTAAGCCGATTCTATATGAGTACAGCTCGCAAGGAGGTCAGAGTCCCCCCTAACAAGCCGCTTTTCTGGTCCCGCAGGGCCCGTCAATGCCGTGACTTTCTCCAGCTCCCCCGGCACATACCTGCTGACGGGGTCTTCAGACCGCGCCGTTCATCTTTCGCGCGCGGTGCCTACCAATTCCGACAGCTTGACGGTCCCGGAAACGACCTCCCCGATCCAACGGTATGAAGCGCATGGGTATTCAGTTCTGGACGTAGCCGTCACCGCCGACAATGCGCGCTTCGCCAGCGTGGGAGGCGACCGCCAGGTATTTTTGTGGGATGTCGAGCAAGGAGCCACGACCAGGAGATGGGGTGGACATAATGCCCGGGTAGAAGCTGTTCAATTCGCGGGCGAAGGTGACGCGGTAGTCGTCACCGGTATGTTATGCGTTTCAAAAAACTTCTACTGCTTGCATTTATCCTGCTCGAATGGTACTGATCTTCCTCGTTCTTCAAAACAGGCAGCGCAGACACGACCATTAATCTCTGGGACGCCCGTTCCAATGCCCACAAGCCCATCCAGACACTCACGGAGGCGAGTGACACCGTCTCGAGTCTCCACGTGCACATGTCGACATACTCGATCGCCAGCGGGAGCTACGATGGCCATGTACGTGTATACGATGTTCGCATGGGGAAAACAACCGTCGACGTGCTTGCGCATCCGGTAACGAGCGTCCGTTGTTCGGCGGATGGAAATACAGTATTGGTTTCCACGCTGGATAACCACATTCGGTTGCTGGACCGAGCAGACGGAAATCTGCTTGCTGCCTTTGGTGAGCCAGCAAAGCGGGAAGAACGGCCTTCGCTTGGCCTCGGTGGCATGACAAGACCTCGTCACACCTATCGGAACACCGAGCTACGAGTTCGTTCGGTACTTGCCAAGGGCGACGCAGTGGTTCTGAGTGGAAGTGAAGGTGCACAGAGCAATGCGGTCGGCCTCGGAGCAGCCGTTTTTGCCTGGGATGTGCTGAGTGGAGAAATGATTGCCACGGTGCCGATGGGGGAGAAGGTCAAGGCCGTGAGTTGTGTGGCGTGGAATGAGAAAGGAGGCTGCTGGGCGGGTGCATGCTCTGATGGTAAGAAGGGAAGCATTCCCCAAAGGTTACTGGTTATATTAACAACCGTTCAAGGAACTGTCCGAGTTTATGGCTGAGGATGTGCCATCGCAAGACGCTCATCTGCAAGTATTTGACTTGCTTCGAAGCCAAAAACACCCTCCCTTTATCCCATGCTTCTATACGTAGGATCACTACCGCAGCATTCCCCATGAGATTGTCTTCTACGGCCTGCTCATGCTGAAACGGGGCCGCAATGCCACGACAAGGTCGTCCAAAGACTGTCCACAGGACTATAAGTCCTTGCCTGCCTTCATGCCTCCCCAGTTATCGGTGCCAGGCCCCTCGTTCCAGGTGGAAAACGAAGGCTGCAAGTTCCTGAGGTATTATGCACCACCTGGTCTTCGGAGGATTTGCTTCCACCGAGTCTTGTTTTCCACTCAAGCTGGGAGCCCTTGCTATCGTCGAGGTGCAGCCCATAATTGTGCTGCGGGACTCTTGGTTTTATCAGCGAGTCTGTCGCATCATTGACTTAGAACTCAGTTGACGATGCGATCGTTGGAGAACTGGGATTCTACTTTATCTCCAACGAGCACAACTCGACCTTGTATGTCCACAAAGCGATTCGGGTTGCATTCTCGCCCATAGCATCCGTGTATGTAAATGAATCTTCTATATTCTTCCAATCAACTCCCTGTGCAGGTTGTATCATATAATTGCATGATTGATAAGTATACCTATCTGGCAAAACATCATACCAGGACATTGAGAGACATGCTTAAAAACAGAAGACATGATCAAATCTCAACCGTGCAAGCGAAGCTTTTCCAATACCGGAACTCGAAAGCAATAAAAAGGCACAAGCAATGTACGTGTACAAGAATAAAATAATAAAATATAGCATAAAGACTTTTTCTCCTTCCAACACCAACATGCAGCATGCATAAAAGATCATGGGAACATCAATCCAGATTTTTCATGTAAATCAAACAAAGAGACTTCATGCACTCACAGAGGGAGCCTCATAATCCAGCGGTGCATCTTCAGGACGAGGCTCCTGCATCTTCTCTGCCTCCAACGCGTCAATGGCACGACGGAGTTCATCCTCGCCGACGATGATAGTTCCAGCACGGGCAGTGCTAAGGAAGCTAATCTCGACAGCATCGGAAGAGAAGTCCAGGTCTGGCTTGAGATGATGGGTGGATTGGGGCGCGGACGTTAGATTGTGAGCAGGGGACGGCGACTTCTTGTCTGCAGAAGTGAGAGCCAAGCGAGTCCCGAAAGTGTCGAAGAGTGCGGGCACAGATCCAATGACACTGCTCTCGTGGCTACCGACGAGGCTAGTGTCGCTGGTGTGGTTGCTCTCATGCGCGGTGTGCTTAGCAGCTTCTGCAAGTCTGCCAGCTACACCGCACACGATACCCGTGGCCTCGAGGGAGAGATCGCGCAGATCGAGCATGATGGGAATGAGGTAGTCTTCCTTGGAGCCTAGGAGCAGACCCGAGCCGTCTTCGTAGTCTTGATGAGAGGAAGTATGACGGGCAAAGCGGGGGAGAAGCCGCGCCTCAAGCAGCAATGATGCTGCAGGGTCCAGATCGGCAAGAGTCAGAGAAAGAAAGCGTGGTTCATCGATTAATAGAACAGTGGTGAGGGCATCGCGTAGAATAGACATGGAGCTTTCTTCGCGATGGTACTGGTGGTGCGCAGCGCATTGGACCAGACGGAGGCTGTCATCCACGTAGGGCGAGATCTGGCGTTTGCGAAGACTCTCAAAAGTGCGTGTTTGTAGCTCACTCAATGTGGATGGTGGTGGGGTGACCGGGGGGAAGAGACTACTCAGGCGTCGTTCCGTGGTCGGGCTGAGAGGGTTGTTGACAAAAGTGTCTGTGGCGTTATCAAATTGAAACCCACGGCTCTCCAGCGCGGTCATGACGCTGTTCTTGCTATGAAGGGGCACAAGAATATAGTCCGAGAAATAGGTGGAAATGAAAAAGATGGAGCTACAAGACCAGATTAGCACGAGCCCATCCAGTTTAAGTCTTGGTGACCACGTACATTCCGGCCAGTGCGAGCGGGCTGGTCAGTTCCAAAACACGCTTTCCAGCCTCGAGGCCTTGACCGAGGACTTGCATGGCAATATAATCATTCTCGCTCACGACTAGGCGATCCCGCAGGGAGCCGTCCAGGTGACCGAGTTGATCCATCAGAGGCACGAAGTATTTGTCGACTAGGCGTCGAGGACAAATGATAGAAACTTCCACTGGGGTGATAGAGACATTCAGGAATGCCGGCTGTCTGCTCAAATTCTTCTCAGAGTGATATTCAATATCGTCGAGGATATCATCATCATTCTCTTCCCTTTCGTCCAGCGGAGTGATTTCATCAAAGATCAATCGCAGCACCGGCTTTAGGAAGTACGGGTAAAGCTCCAGAGGAATGTGCACGAGCACCAGCCGTTCCTCCTGGGATTTTAATCAGTATTCCCTGTTTGAAGGTAGGAGAATTGTTGACTTGCTCACCAGGAAGTGCACCTGAGCATCAATCAGAGTTATCGATTGATCCATTTTAAACGTCGAAACCCGTCTTCCGGGTCAAATCAATGTTCCCAGTCACAGAAGTATCGATCGAGTCAAAGGAACTCCAATGCAGAAGCTCTTCGGTTTCGTTTCTTTTTGATCTTCAGGGACCCCCACGCAGACATGGTGTAGGGCAATTACGCCATTGCAGCCGAGGATACAATGATTGGGACTGAAGTGGACGCCAGCTCACGCAAGGGACATTGCGTCAGTCACAGATTCAAGCACGAGCGTAGTAGGAATGGAAATGTCGAAAGAGCACAAGAAATAAATGAGTCAATGTCTAATGAAAGAGAGGGGCGAAGGCGAAGAAAAAAAAAAAGGCTGAGAGTCACCGAGATAAAGAAAACGCAGACAACGTGACCACCTTCACCCTCGTCCATTTTTTTCCCTCACTCTTTTTTTTCTTCTTCACACTTCCTCATTTTTCGCCCTGCCACTTATCGCCAAGGCCCGAGTCCTTACCAAATGGGTTCGTGCAAATCCTCCTTTATCTCGAGACTCCACAGCTTATCAGCCCTGATCTGCCCCGCGCTAGACGCTACCGGTTACGCACGGATGTCGTGCATTGGGTACCTGAGAGCATATGCGGGGACGAAGGAGGACGAAGGTCGACAGCCGGTGCTTTTTCCGGTGCTTTCCGGAAGTCCTATCAATGCGGGGAATCATGGCTCGTGCAATAGAACGCGCTGACTTTATCTTTCTGCATATCCTGACGACTGATCCTTTCCACGTCATGCAGCCTCTTTCAACGTGGATATGCAACTGCCTGTGTTGAGACATACATACAACAATTTGAACGACTAGAGCGGCAATGAGATATTCTCTTTCCTTTATCCAATTCCTACCTTGTGGATTCGACAGCAGATCAGGAAGAATGGCCCACGAAAGAATCAAGTCCACGGTGGAGACATTACACAGATGAGTGTCCACTCATTTCTTTCAAGGTTCATTTTCAGTGATGAACAGTGAATCGAGAAAAAGGACCTAAGTGACCAGAACTTGGGCTAAATGCCCTGGAAATATATACACCCAAGCTGGTGGGTGGCAGGGATGTAATTTTCGAGATGGCAAGACTTGAGCCACATCCACCGGTGGTCGTTCTATATCTTTGCTGTGTCACTACTATCGCTCGACTCTAGCGATGACTGAAACAAATCCAACACATTGAGTCAGCCAGTCAATTCCATGGCTTCAAAGCACTGTTTACTTTATACTTGGGTTGGTGACCTGGCATGCTACCCCTTGCGGCACTGTTCAGGAACAAACGACCGGCTTTGGTGATCCCATCTGCATTCCAGTTCAGCGAGTCCGCATGCGGAATTCTTCAATGGAAAACAAAGGCTACCCGAGGCCAAGGAGGTGCCTGCTCTCCCTATGAGGTGCTGTGTTTTCGTGGCCCTTGAATGGTTGCGGAAATGACATTGCCCGGACACGGAAATAGGGTCAATTTCCAACAGCATACCAAAGCCCCTACTGCAGATCAAACAGAGAGGCATGGTTTCTTCTTAAAAGAAGCCCGACTCTTTTCGCTCGCATTTCTCGAGCATCCCAGCACAGCGGCCGACTTGCGCTGATTTTAGTCGACAACCTCGTTCGTTTATATTTTGTGGTGTTTTTGTTTTGAATTTGACGTTCGTTAATTGGCATCTAAGACGCTCTTTTGCAAGAAATCTGTTATTCCTCGACTTCTCGCTGTCGCTCTTCATTCGTTTGATGACCAGGTTCAATGTATAAATTGAGCTTGGTTTTTCTGGCCACTTGGATCGCCCAGCTTGTGGCGGCCAAGGATGTCCACCTCGACTGGAATGTCACTTGGGTCAACGCGGCTCCAGATGGCTTCGAGCGGCCAGTGATTGGCATCAACGGCCAGTGGCCATGTCCACAGGTCGACGTGGATGTCGGTGATCGTTTGATCGTGAATGTGTACAACGGCCTTGGAAATCAGTCCACGGGCGTCCACTGGCACGGATTCCACCAGTACCACAGCGGCGTGATGGACGGGGCAACCGGTGTCACGCAGTGTCCCATTGCCCCGGGCCAGCACATGCAGTACAACTTCGAGGTAAGTTTTCTGCTTCCTGGGAGATAGATGTAGATGCTAATGAAACCCCGAAGGCCAACCAAACCGGCACTTACTGGTACCACTCGCACAACATGGGCCAGTACCCCGATGGGTTCCGCGGTGCGTTGATCGTGCATGATCCGTCGCCGCCATTTCACTTCGACGATGAGTTCACCATCACCTTGAGTGACTGGAACCATCGCCAGATGCCGGATCTCCTGAACGAGTACGAGTCGCAGGAGAATGAGAAGGCGTTCCATGGCCGCGAGCCTCTTCCCGACTCTGCATTGATCAACGACTCAACCAACACCAAGATCAAGGTCGAGCCCAACAAGACCTACTTGGTCCATGTGATCTGCGTCGGAAACTTCCCTGGCCACACCTGGGTGTTCGATGGCCATGACATGACCGTGGTTGAAGTGGACGGAGTCTACGTCGAGCCGTACCAAGCCAAAGACAAGTTCCTGCGTATCGCAACTGGACAGCGCACCAGCGTTCTGATCCACACCAAGCCTGACACCAGCAAGAACTTTGCTATTTGGGACACGATGGACGTGAACATGATGTTTGTCTACGAGCATCGCGACATTCCCGCCAACTACAATCCCAATGTCACAGCCTGGCTTGTGTACGACGAAGCGCAGCCCCTACCTGCTCCGCCGCAGTTCCCAGGATTTGAATTTGTGGATGACCTCGCCTTCGTGCCGAAGGACCACGAGCCGCTGCTGCAGCCCGTCGACCACCAGATTGTGCTGGACACATTCAGTAAGGAAATCAACGGCGTTACGCGGTACACTATCAACAACGAGACCTACCT
This sequence comes from Penicillium alfredii, assembly GCF_028826965.1. NCBI lineage: Eukaryota > Fungi > Ascomycota > Eurotiomycetes > Eurotiales > Aspergillaceae > Penicillium > Penicillium alfredii. Next base: position 873,098 of record NW_026622701.1, on the reverse strand, counting down.
GCCCCCGGAGGTGCCAACCATCTATACTGCCAATACCATTAGACCCGACCTGGTCTCCAACCCGAAGGTGTATGGCCATGTCAACCCTATTGTGGTCAAATACGGTCAGGTGGTAGAGATTGTCATTAACAATCATCACCCCAACCTCCACCCGTGGCACTTGCACGGCCACCATTTCCAGGTTCTTCAGAGATCAGCCGTCGATGGTGGCTACTTCAGTGGTTACTACAAGAACGTCTCGTCGACCCCCGTCCGACGCGACACCATCATGGTCCAGAACAACGGCCATGTCGTTATTCGCTTCCGTGCTGACAATCCAGATAAGTGATCCTCTTCTGTATAAATACTTCTTTGATGCTGACTTTGCTTTTACGAGTCTGGATGCTCCACTGCCACATCGAGTGGCACGTCGAGGCTGGCCTGATGGCCACACTTATCGAGGCACCCGAGACGTTCCCCAACTCCCTCGAGGCACCTCCGAAGGACCACTACGATGTCTGCGCCGCGTACCCTCAGCCTATCAACGGTAATGCTGCCGGCAAACAGGGCCTGGACCTCGGCGGTGCCAACACAGTTGTTGGGGTCGGAAATCATGGGTATGTAGAAGCTCTCCATGCAAGGAATTGCTGTGCTAATCAATTCCAGTGCTATGTACCCGCCGCCGGACCAAAAGCCCGCCCCGGGTGAGCCCGAGCCTGAGTATGTGAACATTTCCAGCCTCAACATTCCACTATCTTGATCAAGTCACTGACTTCGCCTACAGGGACCCTCAGCCCTCATCGCAGCCACCGCCACCCGAACCAACAGCTACCAAGCCCAACCCGCCGCACACTCCTCATGCTAAGCCGCCGAAGCCTCAGTCGCCCGAGCCCCAGGAACCCAAACCACAGCCTCCTGCTCCCCAAGAGCCCGCTCCTCAGCAGGCCCCGGCCCCTCACCCCGAGCCTTACGCTCCTCAGTACTACCCATTCCCGGTTTCTCCGCCTCCTCCGCCGCCTCATGAGCAGGATGTCCATGTGCACTCGGGAGACGCCAAGTAAGTGACAGCATTGGAATCTTCATATGTACAGCTCTAATTCTTCCATCTTAGCCTACCATGGCCTCGGCCTAACACCGACGAGGGGCACGCCCAGGTCAATGATCACCCCATTGGCCCCCACAACCCCGCTGATGATAAGCCTATCGTTGCTCACAGCGAGGATCCGAAGTAAGTCCTTCTCCCTCCAGATGCCAGAAGTCTGTCTAACCGGCACCAGGGGCCCATGGCCACACCCATACAAGAACAAGGGGTATGTTCTGGATGGAGACCACCACATCAAGACCCACGATTCGGGGTAAGTCTAGCACGTTATTAGCGTCGACTGGCTTTTTGCTAACCGCGATATCTAGGGCCGATGATCTCCCCCACGGCTGGAAGTACTATGAGCAGTACGAGCATGGGCAGTAGACTGCTTCAATCTTCTGGAACTTCAAAAGAGCTTGTATATAAGCTTCTTTCCTTATGTCTGATTGGCAAGGGTAATGATAATTCTAATCTCAGTTGAATTGTTCCTAGCAGCAAAATGGCAGGGGTTCTAGTCAACACAGTTTAGATACTCTTCGAGTAGCAGAATTGATCTCAACAAGTTGACATCCCTCCACAACATACACTACCCGTCCAAAAGTCTGCCGACACTCACTATTATTCCCCGTAAAACTTGATGATTTTAATCATAAATATCTTAACAAATTTATATGATATACTATTTTTTAATTATTTTTCAACATTAAATAATTGGTAGGCAATTAACTTTTGTGTATAATACTTTTTGTTTAGACTTTTTCTTAAAGGGCTGTAGGTCGTCAAAGATAGGTAAAATTGAGAAAATCTATTTTTTGTATAGGAACACTAACAAAAATTTCGAAAAATTTTGCCCGATTTCAGACTTTCTATTTTAAACTACCGTTTTATAGATTTAGATATAATATATCAAGTAATATATAGTTCCTACTAATTAAATAATTCGCTTTTCAAAAATATAATTTATATATATATATATATTTATCTATAATTTTAGAGAGATATTATAGCTTAAAGTTAGTCGGTCGGATTTTAGCGATTTTGATTAAAAGCAAGATATTTTAGATATAATAAATTTTTATAATTAAAAAAAGTAGAGATATATATAATTTTTATATTAATATTATACATATATATATATATATATATATCATAGAAATATATTATCTATTTCCGTTGAGATATTCAAGTTTAAAATTTTGTAATTTATTGGAATTTGTAGCGTCGGCAGACTTTTGGCACCCGTTGTACCATATTACATTTCCCAGTGGTACTTTGATCTCAAGATCATTTCAGATTCAGAGAAGTCACAAGAGAAGCTCAATCCAACCCCCTAAAAACATCCTCAAACCGCAGCTCATTCCACCGCACATTCGGCTTCAGCCCCGCAAACTTCCACACCCCATCCACCTTGCGATAGTAATGCTCATTCGTCGCATGCGAGTGCCCCCGCAGCTTGACCTCCGTCAGTCCATCATCCGTGTACACCTGGTGCGCCGCGCGCAGCTGGTGGTGCCCGATCACCTCGGTGTCGGAGATCTTCTCCCACCACGTCTGGCCCAGCAGATGCTGCGTCTTGATGGTTGGGTCGCCCAGGAACCCCGGGTGCGTCACCATCGCCATGTACTCGTCGGCTTTCATGTCGTCCCATCTCTTGAGACCGATTTTGGTGTAGTCGACCTGTTAAAGAGAGAAAAAGGAAAGAATGTTAAGTTTGGGCTCGCGTATGCATTGCTTTGCTGTTGGACTTACTGTCATTGTTGGCGCGATGATGCTGCGCAGACGATCCCAGTCCTAGACAAACGCTGTTAGAACTACATCATCTGCACCTAGTGGTAGGTACGTACCTTGGCATCGTAGCTGTCGGCCCAGTCGAAGACGAGCTTCGAGAGGATCAAGTAGTCTGTCAAGGTCAGTTTACGTGCCTGGGTAAATGGCATGGATGATGGAAACTGACCTTGGAAGCTAATGTCCAAGTTGGGTTCAGTGTTGTCCTTCACGGCGGGAGACATGATTGCAGGGTCTTTCTCTTGTGATGTATGCGGGAGAATATACGGCCTGAATAGTGCAGTTCTGGGAGAGTTGTCGAATATATCTACGAGATACACTAATTGAGAAACAGCTACGAGATTGCCAAGCATCATGCCACCCCCCAAGCATTCGCTTCTTGCCCAGGAACAGCGGTATGTGGCCGCAATGAGCTCGGGTGCAACCCAAAACCAGCATCAGAGGAACTAGATCGACCTTCCGCATGCGGTAATAATTGAATCTCAGATGCTTTCAGGGCCTGTTCGCAAGCGGCTACTACCTTTGAGCCTTACCATGGCGTTCTAATACTAATGACCTAATACCATGATTCCAGATGGAATGCCTACCACATCCGGAATCCATGTTCCCCTTCCCTGGGCAGCCAAGAGAGATGGAACCAAGCTATCCAGCTGATTTCAGCCAGGTACATTTGCAGTTACCTTGTTTAAAAAGATAGAATACCCAGTACTGCAATTTTTGAACCCACCTGCTCTCTCATCCTACATTACTTCTGCTCTTGACCCCAAGCTTCATCCCCACTCAACCTCAACATCAAGATGGTCATGACATACCCCAACGGCACCCAATCCGAGCTTGCCGGCAAAGTCGCACTAGTGACAGGCGGTAGCCGCGGCATTGGAGCAGGAATCGCCCTGGAGCTTGCCAAGAAGGGTGCATCTGTGGCCGTGAACTACGCCAGCAACCCACAATCCGCAGAGAAAACCGTGCAGGAGATCCAAGCAGTGGGCTCGCACGGCGCCGCATTTCAAGCGGACCTGACAAAACTCGAGGCAATCGAGAATCTGTTCCAACAGGTGGTGGGCCACTTCGGGCAGTTGGACATCGTGGTGTCGAACTCGGGCACGGAGAAGTTCGTGTCACTGGGCGACACCACGGTGGCGGACTTCAACGCGGTATTCGACCTCAACACGCGGGCGCAGTTCTTCGTCGCCAAGAACGCCTACGACTACATCCAGCCCGGCGGGCGCGTCGTGCTGATGTCGTCTATTGCCGCGGGCGTCGGCGTTCCCGGCCATGCGCTGTACGCCGGCAGCAAGAGTGCTGTAGAGGGCTTCACGCGCTGCTTTGCCGCGGACTTTGGGAAAAAGCGTTGCACTGTCAATGCCATTGCCCCCGCTGGTGTTAAGAGCGATATGTGGCTCTCCAACTCGTGGCGCTATGCCCCCGGCTGCGACCAGAACTCTACTCTCGAGGAGATCGAGGCTGCCCTGGCCAATGGCAGTCCCCTCAAACGCTGTGGTGTCCCCGCGGATATTGGTCGTGTTGTGGCATTCCTGTCCAGCCCTGCTGGAGAATGGATCAACGGTGAGTTTTGGAATGCTGATCCTTTCGTCTCCCCCTTGATACTTGGGCACTCAGCTGATGGTTTGATGCAGGTCAAATTTTGCCTCTGAATGGAGGTGCTAACATTTGAAGTAATTGCATGCATTTGGATTCGAGAAAGTGAGTTGAAGGGGGGAGTTAATGGGTGCAGAACATTGAAGGAAATCGACATGTACAGGGACTGGTTGTGGCATGGCTCTCTGTTTAGATTCGAGACTGTACTTTACACGCAATAAGAGGCATTCAAGATAAATTCAATTTCTCTCTTTAATTGATTTCTGTGGACTTTATGAGACAGATAATTCAAACTCAGCAACCAGTGGTGTTCGATGTGTTCCCGAGTTAGGGCTAAGGCTATCATAAGACAGGCAAAACTAAGCGCGATGTGAAACAGCACATACTACGATCGACACGTGCCGAGCCCCGGGATCTGAGAAAATCCGCATTCAGCAATTCTATGATCCACCCGGCCCTCTCAGAAGTCTGCCTTGATCCGAAGTGCCGATCAGGTCTTGTCTTCGGACCCCCGGACCCCCGATAGCCCGAAGCCATGAGTCTCCAGCCTCTTGAAATATTTCGAGAGGCCCGGCCACTTACTGTTTGCGAACAAATTTGCCTCGCAGGATCCTGACATGGATCGCTTAGTTGCTGCTTCCAGCAGGTCTACGCAGTGTCCATGGATGCAAAAGGTGCAGGGCTCAGGCATGTAGTTTATATAGAACCCATCTAGCTAGTAGTCATACAAGTTCATTTACTGCCGTATTCTTTTTCGATATTTGACATTTGATATTCATCATGGCACCGTGGATTCTTGGAGATCGTTTTGACACCGTCTACCCGCACAAGGGGTCGATCAAGGCTCTGTGGGAGACCAAGTGGAAGTTCTGCGTATGTCTCTACGCTCTACTCAGGACTATAGCCAGATAAGCTAATATGATCCCTACTTGATAGTGTGAGAAATCCATCTATCCGTTCCACGATGGATCATTCGAGGACTTCGAGCCCATTTTCCAGCAGTTGATTGCGGTAGGACTAGCCCTAACCTATCATCCATCTCCACCAATGCCCCCCAGACAACTAACACCGAACCAGGAAAACATCAACGACGGCTGGACAGATGCGTACACCGAGAAGTTCCTGCCGACCGTGACGGCCCTGGAGAAGGAAGCAGCCGAAGCGCTGAGCAGCGGCCACCGAGACCGAGCCTCGGACCTATACCGGCGGGCAGCAGTCGTGCTGCGGATCTCGCGCTTCCCCTACGTGAGCCCAGCGACACAGGGTACTAGCTCCATGAAACGGGCCGCGCTCGAGCGCCAGAAACAAGTGTACATGAAAGCCGCGGCGCTGTGGAAGCCCCACATCAGCGAGGAGGTGATCGCGCACACGCACAGCGCCGGCCGCGACGACAGCCACATCCCGCTGTACGTGCGCATACCGGAGGAAGCCAGCGCGCAGCACCCCGTGCCGGTCGTGCTGCTGATGACGGGGCTCGACGGCTACCGGCCCGACAACAGCCAGCGCACCCATGAGATCGTCAACCGCGGATGGGCTACCGTCATCTGCGAGATCCCCGGCACGGCCGACTCGCCTGCCGACCCGGCGGACCCGCAATCGCCCGACCGGCTCTGGTCCAGCGTACTTGACTACATGGCGAGCCGGCCTGAATTCGACATGTCGCGTGTTGCGGCCTGGGGGCTGAGCGCGGGCGGCTTCTATGCCATCCGTGCTGCGTGTACGCACCGCGATCGTCTGGTGGGATCTGTTGCCCACGGGCCTGGCTCGCACCATTTTCTGAGTGCCGAGTGGTTGAGCCATGCCAATGACCATGAATATCCGTTTATGTGAGTCTTGTCTTATGGTCCACTACCTGTGGATTTTCAGAGATCTTAAAGGCGCACAAAGGCTAACATCATCATCTTAGGCTCACGCCCGCCCTCGCCGAGAAGTACGGCTACGCTGACACGGCAGACTTCGAGAAGAACGCCCAGAAGAAGTTCTCTCTCATCGAGACGGGCGTCATGGACCAGCCGAACTGCCGGCTCCTGCTCCTCAACGTATGTTCTTGTCCTGACACCTTGAAATGAAGACAAAGACCATGCTAACACTCAGTTCCAGGGCGTGGACGATGGGGTAGTCCCAATTGAAGACTGCCTGGTCCTCTTCAACCACGGCGGACACAAGGAAGGCCGCTTCTTCGAGAACCGCATGCACATGGGATACCCGGACAGCCTGCCGGTGGCCTACAAGTGGCTGGAGGATGTGCTGTCTCCCAACAAGACGGCGCTGAAGAACTGATGGGAATGAGGGAATATGCCGTAGGGACTACGTAGTATCGATGTTAGATCTTGTATTATATAGAGAATGGCTAACTTCTCAATTGAGATAATATCTTACCGAATCCAAAGCATAGCTGCACCCCAAGGCAAGGCCGTTTTGTGGGGGGAGTATAAGATTGGACAGTTGATTTATTTGCAGTCAAGAACAAACGAAGATTCAATTGTCGGTCAGTGCAAGTGACTGAACAGGCTGCGAATCCACTGAAGACCCGGAGAGAACATGAAGGTGAATAGATTGCACCGCCAGAACGCCCGCAATGCATCCAAGATAGCCGTTCCCCCAAAACATCATATATTTGCACAAGAGAAGTCGCAGGTAGTTTAATCGTCGTCGACCCGAGCACGCTTGGACCCTCGGTCGTCCCCTTCGGCTTCCTGGATTCCGTAGCGCTTTTGACCGGAAGTCACATCGGCAATCATGCTGTCGATGCCGAACGGATCGGCGGTGTCCTTTTCGAACTGAACAGGGCCCTGGCGTTCCTGTACATGAAACATGGGTTAGCGGTAGAATATTTGACACATTAACCAGAAATCACTTACCTCCGCATCGGCGGCACCTCGGAAGCCCTCCTTGGCCCGTCCCAGGACTTCAAACCGGTTGGTCTTTTCAATCTTGTTCATCTCACCTTCGCCCGCGTCGCCATCATCATCATCCGCCTGCGCACGAGGACGGTAAATGCTGTTGATGGCATCGTGTGCGGCGAACAACGGCTTGTCATAGGGGTTGTCTTCGTTGAAACCAGCATGCATGCCGCTAGTTTGATTGAACAGGCGCGAGTCCCACATAGACTCGGAACTCTGAGTCGGTTTGGCGAGTCCCAGCGCCACCTTCTCGGAGATATCACGGTTCTGCTCACGCGCCATGGCTTGGATGCGGCGTTCCGTGCCCATGCGCGACTGGCGCATCTGCCTTTGATTTTCTTGCATTCGTTCACGGCGCTGCTCCGCGCGGTCTCGGGCGGCCTCGTCCTCGCTAGGGCTGGCGGATCTCGAAGAGTATGGAGATGCACTGCGGCTGGCGCTACGAGAGCGAGACCGTGCCCGTGATTCGTCGCGACTGGGACGGGAGCGTTCCTCGCGCGCCTTTTGCGCCAACTGTCGTAGGTGCTCCTCCTTCTGTGCTTTTTCTTTCTCGGCCAGTTTCTGTTGCATTTGAGCACGGTGCTGCACCTCATCTCGGGCATGGCGGTCGGCCGTAAAGAGTGCTTCAGCAAACTGGGCAAATTTGTCGTTGATCGACACATCTTGCAGCCCTCGGCCATCCGCGGCCAGACGCTTGTCGAGGGGCACTGTGTAACCCTTCGGGTTCTTCCAGTTTGACACCGGCGGGGGGATCCTCCAAGCCTCTTGATCTTCTGCGGTAAGCTTTCTCGGCGGCGAGTGCATGATCGGGGGCGGTGGAGACGGCGGGCCGCGGGGAATCTTCTTGTGCTTGAACTTGGGCGGTTCCATCGGATCTTGCTGCTTCTCGACGATCTTCATAATACGGTCATTTTTGCGGTTGTTATCGCCCATCTGATTTGCTGGTGTGTATCGGACAAAAGTCGGCTCTGCCCTCTGTCCACCCCTGACGTTCTTCGGCTTTTGTGCTGCCACGGCACCCTCCACCAGGTTCGCCAGCGAATTCTTCGTCTTTTCCATTTGTGCTTGTACTTCCTCCTCTGAAGGGCGGTCCAAGGAGACTTCTCCCATGTCCACCCGTTGCCGAAGAGGGATCAAGTCCTTGAAGGATGCATGGACGATGCGGTTGTCCCCGTGTCCGCGGCGCGCAATAGCATCATATTTAACCTTTCCTTCAGCGTCGACCTGGACTGCAAGCGCATTTGACTCGGTGGATGTGCCCTTGCGGCCCATATCGAGGGGGTATTGTGCGACCAAAATCTCGGGGAACGCGCCGCCGTCGCCAAAATCTTCGGGAGCTCGCGGTCGCCATCCTGCACGGTTTCCGTAGGGTGGAGGGCCAGTCCTCTGAATTCGAAAAAAGAATGCATTAGTAATTTACCGGGTATGATCTGTGAGCGACAGAGAGCTCACCCTTAAGACAACCTGCGTTTCGTCGAGCTGGTCGGCGCCCACGACGCGAGGACCACGAGGTTGCGCATGCTGTGGTAATTCTTCCTCCTCGCCGGTGTATTTCGGTTTGGGGAGAGACTTGAAAAGCCCCGATGCGATGGAGGTCATTGTGAGACTTGGGTGGCAGACAAGAACCGTCAAGTCGGAGTCGATCGATATATGAGAGAAGGCGGAGCGATGCGCTTGGCTTTTGCAGCACTGCGTAAGTGGTGCGGGTGGCATCCCGTAATATGAGTAGGCAGCAGGGACAAGCGGTAGCAAGTGGCAGAATGCACCCATGCTGGAACTATGAAGGCTTGCGCTCATTCGATCTTCCCATCCACAACCATTCACCTTTTTCGCTTCTTCTAATAAAATCCAAAACAGCGGTCGTAATACCGTTTATTTTTACTTTTTACTTGTTTTTTTTTTTTTTTTTTTTTAAAAAAAAAAATTTTTTTGGTAGAACTGAAGATCACTCAATTCTTCCCCTGCTCCATCTTTCACTATCCAACTAAGGAGTGGAGCATTTACCATGGCAAGAAATGAGAAATGTAGAAGCAGACTTATTTTGTTCATATATTTGTTGGTATTTGGCAAGTTAGAATGTGTAGAGATGGTGTAATTATGCAATACAAATACAGACATAGCCCAAGATCCATGTACAATGACTAGAATACAATCAAGGGGATATCAAATGCGTTCGCATGGGGCACGCAATGCCCTCCTTATCGCCGGCTTCGACAAAATGCTCTCGGCCCTGGAAGCGATACCAGATCCTCAGGCGTTTGGGTAGCAGCGGCGCCGGGTCGTGGAAGCCCATGATTTGGAACTAGATGTGGGATTAGTATGTGAGGTCACCGGCGGAATGGTTGTTCAAGACGGAATTGAGCTTACCTTGAGTATGTCCTGAGGAATAACCAATTGACCCCGGTCAACCCGCGCCGCCACCGCAATGGTCACATCAATGAGCCTGGAATCCGTGAACCCAGGCTTGGGTTTCTTGCTTGTCGGAGGAACATAGCCGTATTCGGCCTTGGTAACCACCAGGCCATCTTGCGCCTCTTCGCGGGCCTGCCGGCGCTGGACTTGATCGGTCATGAGCTCGATGGCCTGCTGGCTCTCCTCTCGCTTTTGAGGGATGAGCTTTTTCAGTTCGTGGTGGCGCCGAGCCGCGGCTTGTCGACGTTTCTTGCGATTGCGGGGACGAATGTACCCAAATTCAACCGCGCAATATGCCAACCACGGGAAGATAGTAGCCAGCACTGCCGCGTCGTGGTTGGCCTCACCGGCAGGACACACGGTAACAGGAAGATTGATGCTCTGGCCAAGACGGCTCCACGAGACGGTCATGATGAGACCATTCTCCGCGATGCCGACGCCAAGCCCCAGCCGCGTGTGCTCGCCGACCCGTCGCACACCCTTGACACTCCAACTCAGGGACATGTTCAGCCCAATTATGCTGGAGACCTCCAATCGCACAGCGCGTGCCTGCTCCATTTTGGGTAATGGGAAATAGCCCTCGGAGCTCCACTCGGTCTTCACAGGGTCGTCGGCTGGCGTGCCCGAGAAAAGGTTTCGTGAATATGTGAGAACAAGGCCGCCTCCAGCAGGAGACAGTTGGAGGTGAGTCTGCCAGGATTCCGCTGCCTGATCAATCCTGCGCTGTCTTTCTAACATATAACGCAGGCCCTCGTCTTCGTCTTCTTCGTCAAGTTCAATCGCATTTGCTGGAACCTTGGGGACGGAGATCAAGCCGATTTGTAGGCTGCTGGTCTCGTTAGCAGAGGTAGCCGCGGTTTGAATTCCCATCCCGAGAGAAGAGAAGCGCTCCAGAAGTGCGCCGGGCCAGCCCAAAACACCACTAGACCAAGTGCAAACGGCAATTTTCCTCTCGGCAATTTGCTTGGAAACTTGGACCTCAAAAGAAGGCAATGTCTCCCACAGGGAGCGCGTGATGATGCTACTCGCATTGACCTGGAATGGCTTGATGCCGGGAACCGGCTGGAAAGCTCGAATAATATTCGTTTTCAGGGTGGGAGTGGGAAGGAGAAGAGTTTCCACCGTGACCGACGAGTCCTTGAGAAGCGAGAAAGGGGATTTGCTCCAAAGGCCCTTGGTGCCCACCAAGCTTGCCATGTTGGGTGTCACCGTGGCTCCCACAGTGATGTTTTGGGACGCCAGCATTTTCGGCAGCAATATCTAGGCATTCATTAGCGGGAGTGTCTCATGCGATGGCTCCTTTGTTCAACCTACTGATTCCTCGCCCTCTGCGCCATCTTCATACTCCACTGTGACGGTCTGCTTTGGCTGGACTAGCTTGCCTGCGATGCTTGCATTGAGCGTCACCTCAACAGGTTCGGGGTCCTCGTCGCGTTGTTCGGTTTCCGCATCCGCATCCTCTTTCTGGACATCCTCGTCTGCCCTTTCACTCCAGAATGGAGGCGTAAATATAGGAGCCTTGAAGTTATACGCGAGAGCATATGTCGCCAGTTTAGGAGACGGTATATGAAACGTGACATCGCTATCTTCTTCATTGACGGAGATCGCCGTGGACGCATCCACTCCCAAAGTAATTGCGCTCTAGAATTTCCCAAGCAGCACCCAGTCAGCACGAGATGCAGTGAGATTGAAGGGATCGAAAAGGAGAACATAAACCGAGCAAGAAAACATACCCGGCTAGAAACCAAGCTTTCAATGGCTTTCCGCTCTCGCTCCTTCATAGTCTTTAAGAACCAGCGACGAAACTGGTCCGGCGACATAGCCTTAACACCAACCTCCTGTCGTTGCGCCTCCCCACCACGACCCATCGCCCCAAGAGGGCCCCATTCTTGCTTCACGCCCTCCGCGCCCCGGATATCATACACAGTGCGCTTATTGGGGTCGATCAGCGTGTTGTACGCCTCCTGAATCCGGTTGAAATGATGCTCGGCGGCCTCGCGGAGGTGCGGCGGTTGTTTGTCCGGATGGAAGCTCAGAGTCAAGGTGCGATAGGCGGAACGGATCTCGGTGTCGGTCGGGGGAGGCTTTTGTGAGAGGCCCAACAAGGCGTAGTAGTCGACCTCCGCATAGTCCGCGATCATGCTGTAGTCGGCGTCGAGGCCGTCATCTTCCAGGGCCGCGCCGAACTCCCGCGCCCCGGCGGGCTGGTTGAAGGGAGAGGCCATGGAAGCTCACACACTCAGTCAAAGGGTGCTAGAGGTGCAAAAGTCCCATTTTCATGGCGGTTCGTGAGTGAAATGGAGGTGCGACGGAGAGGCAAAATTGCGCTGGAGTCGGAGAAACCTTCCGTGGGCTCCGGGGAATGCCCCGCAAAGTACGAGAGATGGGAGAAATAAATCAAAATATTCTGAATAATTGAGATAATTGAGAGCAAGGGATTAAGAGAGCAATATATGCGCAAATATAGCTTATATTAAGTAAAATGGAGTGACTTTGTCTTTGGAGAGTCTCGGAAGCTTCGAGGTGAAACCAGTAAACAAACACCTGGCTACTTTCAAAACCATTTCTATCTCTTCATTTACCCTTGATCAACTCTACCATGCATCCAATCCACGATTAAATTCCATTGGAAGTATCGTCATTGCAAGAGGAAGATCCTTCTAAACATGTTGACTGCTTGAGAGTGGAGATGATCTACGAACGGCGTTCTCCCCATTGTCAGACTCCACGCAAACACTTGAGAAGCGTGCGATGAAGACTGATATACAAAGCTGCGCCATTCGATAAAACTGCCATGAAAACAGAGCCTCATTTATCCTCGCTCTCACCAACACCAACTGACCTGGGACATGCACCCTAATCGCAGACCACAGTCAAGATGGACACCCCAGAGATGCTAACAACGGGCGACAAGCCGCCCATATTCAAAATCAACCTCTCACTACCACCAGCCGAGCGCTAGAAGAGCTGGCGCACCACTACCAGAGCCAAATGCGGTCCCTCGTGGGCATGTTCGACGAGCTGATCCAACCAATCTCCTGCTACATCCCAGTCTAAGTCGTCCACTGGCTCGCCTTGCTCTTCCTGCGCGGACTCTACTCGCGCGAGGAAACAGAGGAGATATGCGGGATCAGCCGCATCACCGGCATTCACCTCTACCTCCTCGTCTGTCTGAATGTGGTGCTCGATCTCCTGATGGGCTGCACCAGCGGCGGCGTGCGCGTGAAGGATGCCGACAACACGAAGATGATGCACTTTCGCACGCTGGACTGGGGCATGGATCCTCTACGGGACCTGATCGTTCAGCTGGACTTTGTGGGCGACTCAAATCCCGACAAAGTAATCGCCAGCAGCATTACGTATGTTGGGTTTGTGGGGATGCTTACCGGCGTGCGGCAGGATCTCAGCGCATCGCTGAATTTCCGGCCGGTACATGACTCCAGCCGGAACGTGGCGTTCTATTTTAACCACGTCTTGGTATTGCTCGGACTTCGTCAGTCCGTCCCCTCGCCCGTTGCGCCAGTGTACCATCCCCCCTACATCTGCCGAATTACAGCACCATCCTGGTTCGCAAACTTTGACGCTAGATCAGATCGTCGCCAACATCCCCTCCATACCCACCACAGTCGCGTATCTCATCTTCAGCGACGGCTCCTCCGCAGTAACAATGGAGAAAGACCACCGGAGAGCGGTAGTGCGCTCCTCAAAGTCATTCATAGTTGTCACAAACCATGACCAGCAACTAACCTCAACGCCAACCGAGATTGTCGTCGAAGAAAAGTGACGACACCACACAGGCCTAAGCTTCATGGCATTGGAGCAACAAAGCATGATCGACCTGATCGAGGACAGCAACGCACGCTGGAGCTGCATGCAGGCGAAATGGGACCATAAGATACGCGAGAATGTACAAGCCCGGTTCGATGCGGAAAAGGAAATAGAATTCGCGCAAAGAGATCATCCAGTTCCGCCGCAGGGGACTCGGTCATCGCTACGGTTGCGACAGAAGCAGAGGCAGAGCCAGGAGGAGGAGCGCGATAAAACCCGTGCAGAATCCCAAGCCTCGCTGCTTGCATCGTCCAAGCACCTTCGCCTGGCTATCACAAAGAAGGAGGCTATTCGGTGGCTCAAGACATATCCTACTGCGAACGAGTTCACGCATTATGCTGCTCTTTTGGATTCGGCTGCGGGGAATATCTTTTGGGTTGAACGGTACGACCCAGCTCTTGATGAAACAGATCTTGAAAATGAGGTAGTTTCTGGGGGTGAATGATGGACAGCTCCCAGCAACCTGGGTTTACATTTATGCTCGGTTGTTTTACTTGTATTTAGATATATGCTAAGCATGGCAGGTGTATTGATGTAAAAAAAGGCCCCGGCCAAACTTGCAACCAGCAATAAAAATGTCCAATGCAAGTTTTCGAGTCTGGTAGGTGTACAGTTCATGTGTACATGCAACATGCAATATGCAACAAGCGCTCAACGGGCTCGACTAGACCGAAAAGAGGATCAAGATATAGTACAGAAGATTTGTAAGGAAATAAATCATCACGAAGCGAAATCATGCTGGAAATGATATCAATCCGAGCAGATGTTATCAGCGACATAAAACCCACATTCATAGCGTGGTAAGACAATGAGGATGGAATAGAAGGCTCGAGGGAGATTGGGGGGGTATTGTATATTAGGGCTCGGTGAAAAGAGGGTAGGTCTATCTTTCCGAGGTTGTTTTCCAGCCAAAGGGCAACCACGAACAGGATGAGGTATCTTGATTCAGACGAGCAAAAAAAAAAAAAAAAAAGAAAAGAAAAGAAAAGAAAAGAAAAGGAAAACATGTAGCCACCAAAAGACCGTCGAGTATAGCCATGGATTCACGTGGCCTTGAACTGCTCGTAGTAGACCACCCAGGTAAAGGCCAGACAGATCTGGTTGTTTATGGAAAGATATGAGGCTAGGTCGAACATGAATGCCTTCTTAGCGCGCTTGATAGAATCTGGCGGTTCTTTTGACCCAATGAAGAGAGGGCTTTTGAAGAACTTCGTGATGCTGAAGTAACGGAAGAAGTGAGGGAAGAGAAAAAGGGAGATGTGAGGTGCGAGGGAAGACATTGAGATCCGAGAAGGCGCCTGTTGTTGGAAGTGCCCTTTTTTTTTTTGGAAGAAGGGGAAGAGGCAAAAAATGCCACCCTCAACGATCATAGATCCAGACAATACTGTTTTCCGAGAGAGCAACATCATCAACACACAAAGTATTAAGCAGAGCAGCCCGCGGCATAGCCCCCGCAAACAGATCCTCGCCTAGCGCAGCAGGAGGATAAGACGGCAACGCCATGGCATGGACCTTAGTCTCGAGCGTGGGCCCATGCAGCGCAAAGCCCGGCCGATCCTCGACGCGGGCGCGGTCATTAAGAACATCAACCAACAGCCCTAAGCGGCGCTGAAGCACCGCAACCACCTGCAGCGAGCTATCCCAGAACCGGGCAAGTTTCTGGACGGCAGCGAGGGCGCCGCGGATGAACGAGATGCACTCGGGCAGCTCGGCGACCCAGCCAGCTGCGCTGAGGACATCCACTGCCGAGAGAATGACATAGCCTGAGAACGGGTTCAGGAGTGTCGTCTTTCCGGAGGGGGTGTTGTTGTCTGGGCTAGGCCGCGACGGTGTGAGCTCAGTGGAGTATTGGTCGAAGGCTAGGGCGATTCGCAGGATCTCTACGGCATGGTATCGGGCTCGGTGGATGTATTGGGCCAGGACCTCAGGCCGCAGGGTTTGGTGTCGGGCGTGGCGGTAGAGTTTCATTAGCGTAGCGTGGTAGAACAGGTGGCTCGGGATGAAGGTGTCTGCGTCGCGGGCGCGGATATTTCGTTCCAGGTTGATTGCGGAGAAAGTCATGAATTCGGGTAGTCGGGCTCGCCAGCCGTCTGTCTGTCGGATGATCGTGGTGTGGAATTCTTCAACAAGTTGGGCATATGAGTCGGAGGGAATGTGCGGGAGCCGGAAGACGTGAAGGGATACATCGCCCCAGATAGCCATAATTTCGATCAAAAAGGCCATGGTGCTCAACGCAGACCGGTCATTCTCTGGCGACACTGGGTTCTGGTTGAGGAAGCGCTGGAAATATGGCGCCATCGCATACTGCTGAGCCTCGTAGACGTCGTCGCGGTACGGCAGCCGAAGCAGAGCTGCGTCAGAGGAGATAAAAGTGGACGACGTGGATAAGAAGCTGGAGAATCGCTGGAAGACTTGTTAGCATTTTAATGGGAAGACAGAGACCAGCGTTATGCTTACGTCCAGCACAAATGCGGCCCAAAACGTTCGACGCCGACACTCAATCAATGCCTGCGGATGCAATCCATAGTCACAGACCTGGGTTTGGTCCACAATCACTCCCCCAGACTCCACGTTATACCGCAGCCCACAAACTGCGCGTCCCGCGGCACCAATTGCGTCCCAGGCACCAACCAAGGAACCTGTCGCATAGTACCAAAAGCTCATGATGAGATAGCTCTGAGCGAGCTGTAGTGACAAAGTATGCTGGCTCTGGTGAATAGCAAAACGTGCGATGCGAGAAAAACGTCTTAGTACCACCACTCTATCAGGCTGGTCTGAAAACACAGCACCCAGGGCCATCATCGCATAGAGCAACATCTTGTCCTCAGCAGACTTGGTGTGACACGACTTCAACCACAGAACAAATCCTGCATGAGGGAAAATACGGTACAGGCCGATATTCACGTGCGAAAGGTAGCATTCGGCATAATGCATAGTCGTCTCGGGATCGGTTTCGTATGGATCAAGCCTCCAAGAGCTTACGAGGGGGTCGTCCGGGTTGGTTTCCTTCAGCTCGCCTAGGATCTCCGAGTATTCGGGTAGCCGAGTAGATTCGAAATGCTCGACTGGTCTTGTGAGAGCGCCCGCGGTGCCCGGGAAGGGCTGAGGAAACCTAGACATTTGGGGTCTACACACTCGGTCAGCGTCTGCTGTGCCCTCATAGTTGCTTTCCCCTGCAGACGGCGCGAGCATCGAGCCTTCAGACATTGGTGAGTGTCCATTGGTCCCTGGGAGAGAGGTCGCACTGTCCGAGGCTCGGACGATGTTGTATAGGGATGGAGAAGCGTCCGAAGCGGCGTAGCTCCCAAGAGGCAGGCCCTCTCTTGCATCATATCTGCCGGACTGCGGCCCTCGGATAGAAGCGCGGCTCCCACGGGGGCTTGAAGAAAGAGTCAGCGGCAGATCTAGAGCGAAAACATGCACACTAAAAACAGATCACCTACGCATTCTCGAACCGGCATTCCCGCCCTGATTTCTGGCACTGGTCGCATTTGGGGAGGTTCGGGTGACACTTGATCTTCTTCTCTCGGCAAGTCAGACAGGCCTGAGCCAGCCGCTTTCTCGGTTTCCCAGCCTTGGTGATGCCCCAGTTCGCATTTACGGGGATGCCATTGATGGATTTGGGGCAGTGCGACCCATCCGCATACACGTAGCAAATCCCTTCTCCCTCAACGTACCGCTCATCCACCACATGAGGCTGCACCGCGGGGACTGCTCGATTTGCAGCGTCCGGCGATGATAAACTCCCGCTGTGGGATTTTTCGTGGAAGGGTGTACCGTGCAAGGGCACCTGATCATGCTGGGAAGACGTGGCAGAAGGGTCGCTGCGTGTCGCTGCGTGGTGCCTGATATCCCCGGGGCTCTGCATGGCCACCTGCGACAATGGCGGCAGGCTCCCCGTCTGCGATCGCGGCAGGGATTCAGAGCGACCTTTGGCTCTATCGTGCACGGCAGTGGGCGAGAGTTGGGAGGGGAGGGGAGGCTCATGGTGGCGGAAAGGGTACGTTGAATCGCGGTGCTCAGCGGCTGAACTGGGAGTCCCGAATGGCTGAGAGTAGGAAGGAGGAGAGTTTGGTCCCGTCACTGGGGTCAGTAACTGGCGAACGGATGGAAGTGGCTCGGTTCTTTGGCGTTGAGATGTTGCATCTGCCGGTGGGCCTCTACCTGCCTCGACATGCTCTGCCTGCTGGCGCTGCCGCAGAAAAGGATCTGTCCCAAACTGTAGATTGGCGGGTGCTCGTGGAGGAGGAAGTTGATAAGGAACATGGGCGGGTTCTGGGAAATTAGCTGGTCGTTCCGGTTGCTGCTCCGAGGATGGACCGTCTGCGCCGGGTAACATACGACCGAAAGGTCCAACGTAATAGCCTGACATGGCGATTGGATTGGAAGGGCGATGAGGAAGTAGATTGTTTGACCATCTGGGTCGTTCCAAGCACCCTTTTGACAGGCCTCCTGGCTCAACGGCGCTCGTGCTCTTAAATGTGAATAGGCTGCGTGCTAGATTCTGAACTGTTTCGAGAGCACCTTGTCTTTCCTGGGGTATAGGTTGTTTGTTGATACTCTCGGGTCGAAGGAAAAACCGAACCCATAGAAAGACACTATTCAAAAAGAGCTGGGTAGTTTAGCAATAGAACCCTTTCTCCCCAGTGACTTTCGAGGGTCTGGCACACTTCTACGTACCAGTTTGGCTCCTAAGTTTCAGGACAAAGCAGTGACTGATCTCCCCTCACCCCGGTACCGTTGCCACGACTCATTCACAAGTCTGAAACTGAAGACTCGAGGTTCGACAGTCTCCAGTCATGCAGTTCTCGCACAGTCGAAATAATTAGCGCATCCAAAGGAAGCGAAGTAGAATTAGACGAGCAACATCACGCTAACAGCCCTGACAGTCACGGTTTTGAGTGGATAGACTCCATACGTAGCAGGGTGGCTGCAAGATCCCAGTCATTCACAGAAGCATCGAGGGAGGGTCGGGCCGGTGGCTCGCAGGCATCAGTCACCCTAAGAAATCGCAGACGCCAGGCCGCTGTATTGGAAAGGAAGAAAATCCCGATACAATGAGAATAAGCCCGGGTCTATTAATAGAAATCAATAGAAATCACTGGGAGAGATGGCAGTAGAATCTTCGAAACTGGGTATCGAAGAGTTGGCATGCAGCGATGGGTTCGACATGTGTAAACAGGCAATCAGAGAAAGAAAGACCACGCCAGGTCAATTGAAGAAGAGAAATTCAAATCAAAAAAGGAAAGGAACAGATCTCCCGGGATGATTGACCGGAACGATCGAGGCCAAGGCCGCGGTTGATTGATCCAGGGCTGAAGGAACCTTGGTCGGAAGCGTTGTCTGTCACTGGCTTATACCCTGGAACAATCCCGTAGCTAAAAGTGTAGTGGCTCCACGGCAAATGTTCGGAGATGCTAAGAAATTAGAAAGAGAAGAAAAGAGAAAGAAAAAAAAAATAGATGATAGTTCAATTAGGATCCGGGGGTTCCCCTCTCCGTAAGCACTGGAGAGTATCAGATGTCTTGGGGATTGGAGACAACCTGGATAGAAGACCAGGGACAACAAAAAGGGAAATGAAGAAAAAAGCAGAAAGAAAAAGAAGAAAAAAAAACAATCCACGTCAATCGAAAGGAGGGGAATCCAAGCCTCGAGAAGAATACTAAAGATACTAAAGGTACTAAAGGTACTAAAAGTACTACAGTACAAATGTATTACAGCGAGTACTCGGAATACCGTGGGGGAATGGCACAGCGTTCAACAATAAACGGGATTTAATTTAGCTATTTTTACGACTCATGACACGATCGACGGGATCGATCTATACTCTTCTCGGGGAAGGGAAAAAGTGGGATTTTCTCGAAACACGCGAAAGATTCAAAAATTCAGAACAGAAAGAGAGATTTCAATTGAGACAACGCCCTCGGATGATTTGCTCTGACGCCTTTTGTTGGTTGCATCTGCTGGCATCCACTGCGCCACTATGGAACCATCCAAAATTGAAGGCATCGTCGAAGTGGAGAACCCGTTCATGATATCGGCATTTGGATTCTCCAGTTCACATTACCCGATCACCAATCCTGAGGGATGTTGGCGGACTCTTGGTGTCGGCGCGGCAGTTGAGACCGTTTGATGCCAACAGGGAGAAAGGAATCCGAAATCCTGCCACAGGAGAAGAGAAAAAGAGAAAAAGAAAAAAAAAAGGCCCCCTGGTCCCTTGAAGCACTGTTGCAGCCATCTGCATCCTTATATGCATCAGGAATCCCAGGAATTGGAGAAGGGTACACAGCATATTGCAGTCCCTTTTCTTTTACATCTACATACATGGGCCTCAAAAAGGGGATTCGCCCATCTGTTTTGTGATTACCATCGATCTGCGTATTACAGAGCAGAGCCGTCGGGACCAAGCGCCAGCACTTGAAGAAAGCACTCTCGGGAATGATGGCCGCAAAATACCCCTGGTGGATCGCAACCAGTGAGCGGGCGACTAGATGCCTAGTCGGGCAAATCCTCCTGGTTTCCAGCGATGGGGCCGCAGGGCTTATCTCGCTTTTGGATAGCCTTTGGAGCGAAGATCTCTTTTCTTGTCTTTTTTTCTTTTTCTTTTTTTTTTTTTTTTTTTTTTTTCTGGCAGGACCCTCGGTTGAAATGCCTCGGGCGGCTCCATATTTTGGCTCCGAACTACTTTACTCGATGGAGAGCCACCCCCGAGACCTCCTCGGCTGAGGTGAACGTTGATTTTGCTGATTATCCTGAGTCCTCTACGGATCCGAGTGCCAAGGCAGGCATTGCAGATTCTTTTCTTTTCTTTTCTTTTCTGTGCCTTTTTTCACCACATCATCCCTACATGTTGATCAAGAAAGCAGACCCCTTTTTTTTTTGAATTAACAAAAAAAAAAAAAAAAAAAAAAAAGAGCATGGAGTCACTTCAGGGCACATTCAGTCATATCCTTGGAACATAGAAAACACCACTGCAGGGAAACCCTGGTCTTTCGGAGCGAACCCGTGTCCAATGGCCCACTCCACCAGCCCACTTGACTTCCTGCTCCAACGGCGATGCACTCCGGAGTTGACCACGTATGATGTCTCAAGTCATGGCGATCTGATCTGCAAGCCCGTCAGGATCATCCTCTGCCCCCTAGAAAGCCTTCGTTCTCGGGTTACATATGCGTATGGACAGATGAGATGTGGCAACGCCTTGTGATTCTGTTCTTTTCTGTTCTCTTCTATTCTTTGGTATTATTTTTCTCTGGTTTTCTAGTTTTCAAACCCCAGGAACAAGCAGAACAAGCATAATGATCCTATTCGGTATTTTGCAAACTCATCTGGCATCTCCGAGACTCGCAAGCCCACCTCAGCACGGTTTAGGGCACGATCACACCATTGGCCCATCCGGCCCCTTTGACCCAGTTTTCCCCGAGCAACTACCGATGGAATATGAATCCGATCAATGCGAGTTCATTATATTATGAAGATTTAATTGCCTTGGGTTTTGTTTGGGGATAAGAGAGAGAGAGAGAAAGTAATCCTGCCAGGGCAATACAACATCATTTGTTAACTTGCAGTGTCTGACGCCATGTGGAGGAGCCCGGCAAAGACAAGAAACGACAAAGACAAAAAAAAAATCCTCAAGTGGATAGCGCTTGCACTGCCATGTCGGTTCCTGGCCGGGCCATGCGCTACTGTACTCTACTGTACTGCGACTCTGCTACTGCATGTGCCGCGGACAACACGGATGTTTTGCATTTCTTACTCCACAAAGTCCTCTTTTTTTTCCATTTTTTCTGGAGTTAGCGTTGGATTGACTCCCGATTGTGCAATGCGCCAGGCTCCATGCCCCTGAACCAATTCGTGTTAGTGAGACATTTCCTCTATACATAGCACCATCGTGCTGATCGGCGCATGTTCAGAGGTTCTCGTTCTTTCCCCCTTATTCACTTAACGGGGGTATAATTGCCGTTTTTCGTATGCCCCCCAATCTATCTTCAGATCGGTTGATCCTGCCGAGGCCACATCCCCTGTGTCCTGTGTCGTATGTACGTGGTCGCCACAAGATAGATTAAATATTGGTTCAATTACGATACTACAGTAATATACCAATAACAATAGTAATAGTAATTGATAATAAGAAGAAGAAAGAAAGTATAGAAACAATCTCTCTTATCCTTTTGCTCGATCGGAGAATTCTTCTCCTCCGATGGCGACGACAGTCCGGCGCGTCATCCCAGCATGTGGCGTAGGAGGATCTCGGCTAGCTTTGTGTTCCTGACTCTCATGTTGCATCTCCTTTTCTTTTCTTTTCTTTTCTTTTTTTAATATAAATTAAACTCACAGTGGACTCACTAGTGAATTGCCCCGTTGCAACTGCCTATCCCGAAGGAATCCCGAGTACCAATAACACCTCCATATCCATATGTAACATTGTGAGTAAAGGACATACCATCAACCCATTTATTACCCGAGCTCGCTTCAACCATCGGTGGACAAATTGACCCAACAAAGCCAAGCCTATGCTGCATCTGTGCGGATCCCCGAATGCACTGACGCACATCATCCCCTACCCCGGTCCGAGTGCGTGCAACTATCAGCCGCGGACCCTGACGGTGTTCTTGGCAGCTGCACGGCCTGGGGGGTTTTCCATGACCCGATGGCCTTGTATCTGTATCTCGGGTTACAGTTGAGCTGTATCTTGAGAAGGAGGGGGCGGCCGTTGAGTTTGGGGTCGGAATTCTTGGAAATCTCAGGTCATTTTTAAATATATATTCTTCATAATTTATACCTCTGTGATAGGATTAAGTTCTCCTATTGGCATATTGGAAGCCCTTGGCTGGGACATTAGTTATTCTTGTTAAGAAAATGCAGGGCTTCGGTACTTGTATATATCTTATGGATATCCCCGGAAGAGGGTTGTATATACAGCTTTTATCGTGAGAGCTCACACAAGGTCTTTTGAAGATGAATAATTTAGCCTAGAGCCTGATACAGCTGGACTATCTTCATTATGTAGCAAAGTGACCATGTCACCTCAAGCTGAATATTATACACTTTAATCTGTCTATTCGCTTAGCCGGTACTGTCCTGGCCAGGTAAGAAGGCTCCATACCTTCTGGGTCTCCTTAATCCCGCTCTGTTTCATCTATAGTATGTGCTACTTTTGGCTTCAGCTTTGGCTTCAGCTTCAGCATTGTCTTCCTCTCCATTGATCTCTTTTGATCCTAATTGGTTTTTGCCCTTGACTGATCGCCGTGGCGTGATTAGGATCATCGATGCGAAATTGGTGACTGCCTGTCATGCGTCGCACTAGAAATTCAAGCATCCCTTGTGTGTTTCAACTTGGTCTGGCCAATTAGCTGCCATCGGAAATTTGAGCGACCTGTGTATAAAATATCATGACGGGTTAGTGTGTAGTGGAGAACACCTGCGGAGGATAATAACAGTACTCTGATATATGAAAGGTATATCGATGGGTATATTCGCATGTAAGGGGCATAACTACTAGACAAAAGCCAGGCTCTGTAACCCAGGTAAGCTGCTGACATAGATGTTCGCTGCTCAATGGTTGTCGAGGTGGCTGTTTCGACAGTGCAACAGTGGATGGCGCCTATGGCTAAGAGAACCAGAACACCCACGGACATAAAGCGGAAGCCATATCAAGCTTGTGGATGATGAAACATGCACATACTCAACTTCGTGCCTGACAAGAACCAAACCAATCTCGGCTTCATCTACTAGCGCCTACAGTCTAGACAGGAGTATAGTTAAGTCGTAGGCAAACCGATCACATTACTACTCCAAATAGAAATCCCGGGGTATTGCAAAAAAGGCATTGATTCATTTTTGCTCAAGACTAGCATTTTATTCCCCATCACAGAGCCAAGCACGCTTAGTTCTCGTACAGAGTGTTGAAGAAAGTCTCGGAAGCCTGGCCAGGCTTGCCGGACTCGACACCCTTCTGGCCGAGCTTCTGCTTGGAGTAGGCAGCGGCGTAGGGGTTGAGGCGGAGCATGACCTGCTTGTTGCGGAGCGGGTTCTTCTTCTGGACAACGCCACGCTTGGTGCGGGCCTCGCCCTTGGGGGCGCGCACGACGGACTGGATTTCGGACGAGTTGATCAGGCGGGCCAGGTCGGCGTTGGCAACCAGGTTCGAGGGCAGGAGGAAGTCCCGCTTGAGGGCCGAGGGGCTGGTGGTGGTGCCGTAAACCTTGTCCAGGGCCTCGAAGGCAGAGGAGGTCCAGACGACGAAGCGGCCGAGGTGGCCACCGGGGGCGAGCTGGAGGAGGTTGAGGGCGAAGACGGACGAGGTCTCAACACCGGGGACATTGCGGAAGGCGCGGACGAGCTCCTTGCCGTCGGTCTCGGGGTTGTGGATGACCAGAGGACCGCGGCGCTGGCGGAAGCGGCGGTTACGGAGCTTACCCTTACCAGCGCGGATCTTGCGCGACTTCTGGACCTTGACGAGCTCGTCACCGGCACCCAGAGCCTGGAGGAGGGCGATGGCGGCCTTGGTCTTGTTGAAAGCGCCACCCTGGAAGGTCTTCGAGTCCACAACGAGGGGAACCTCGGGGACGTTGGCGACGCGGTGGCCGCGGGCGAAGAGGAGGGCGGGCGAGGAAGAAGCAGCCAGAGCCGAAGCGGTAGCGAAGCGCCTTAAGTCACTGTTAGTTCCTCACATCCCAAGCGTTCCAGATTATTTTCAACATACTTCTGGTTCAGGTTGATCTTCTGGTGCCACTTGCGCCAGACCTTGGTGGGAGCGAACATACGACCCGAGCGGCACTGGTTACCGAAGGCAGCCTGACCGGCACGGTGAGTACCACCACCAGAGACACGGGGGATACGAGCGACAGCACGGCCTGTTCAATGTCAAGCGGATGTTAGAACCCAGAGAAAAAAGAAAGTTCCATCTCCGCCAGTGTCCGTGCACTGGTTCCAATCCTCGAAAATGTATCCCACGTACCGGTACCCCAGGACTCAGCAGAGGTCTGTTCACCAGCCTTCTCGCTCACGGCGTAGGGCTGTCTCTTGTTCTTGGCCATGCCGGTGTGCACCTGCCTGTAAATCGACCGTCAGCATCCATTGATCCCTCCAATATCCCTCGAAAAAATGTTGCAACACGTAGGCGAGCCATACTGGACAATATCCGGACGGATGGGAGCAGAGAACACAGAGGGCAGGGGATACGAAGCCCCAGTGGGCTTGCCCTCAGCCGAGGCGATAGAGACGGTCGGGCGGGACGCCATTGTGGTCGGCGATATGCTGGTCGGTGTCGTGGTGAGGTTGAAGATCGAATGGCACCAAGCCCTTCACCTGTGGATTTTTTCGCTTAGTGAGAGCTGCGGGTGGGTGTGGAAACCCTAAGCCCTGGTTACTGTATTGGGAAATGGTGGAGTGATTACGTACTCATGTGGGTCGGGAAAGAGCGATCCATCTGTTTGGCTTCAACAACTCCTATTTGGGAAACTACGCTTCTTGAGGAAACTACGACTGCGACCGTCGATGAAAGTCATATGACTGTGGGCAGACCTGGTGGTGGGCAATTCTATCTCCATCCATCTCCATCTGGTCCAACAGAGACAAAGCTCCCTACTCTACACTACCGACTCTACAGTTTACACAATGACACATACTCAGAAGGCATGATTCATCAAGATTCGTGAGATGCGATCTCCTAAATGTACAGGAAAAAGGCAAAGATGGTGCTGTGGAAAGGAAAGAGGGTCCGTCCGATGGCAATTTGTCAAGGAGCGGAAACGAAAGAAAGAGTGAAAGTGAAAAGAAGAGTCCGATGATGGACGAAAAGAAAGAAAAGTCAACGTCCGACGCCAGCGGATGTTGTGTCGAGCTTTACTCTCCAATGACAGTGCGCTTGCGGAAGCGCATGGCCGAGATCATGCGGGCCTGCTTGGTGGCCGAAATAGACATCTCTGCACTCTGCCCGGGGCTGCACTGTGTGCCCGAGGCCAACTGCTGAGAGGTGGACCACTGGCCGCCTGCGCAACGCTGGAACGAGCTGCCGGCGATACAGTTCCAGGTGCCTTCGGGGCTGCATGAACCGCTCAGGGTACCCTCGCTGGATCCACTGGACGCAGGGGCTGGGGCCTGCGATGCAGAAGGAACGGCTTGAGATTCCGTCGGAGCGCTTGACTGGGCAGCGGGAGACTGGGTGGTGGCGGCGGCTGGAGCCGCAGAAGCCGAAGAAGTTGCAGAAGGGGCGCTGTCTGCGGGAGCTGACGAAGCGCTGGAGCCCGAGTCAGAGCCACTGGAGGTAGCACCGGAGCCACCGAACTTCGCGGTACCAGTGCAGGCCTCCGAACCCTGGGGGGCGAGGTTGGATGGGTTACCAGCCTGGTCGACATCATCACCGGGTTGAGGGAAACGAATATCCACGCCCTCTTTGGTGGTACAGCCGTTGACGTTGGCGACGAACATGGGTGGGAACTTGGTGTCACGCTTCTCAACTTCCTCTTCCGAGCGCTTGGACGAGCCGCCCGTCACAGTGATGGGGGCGCAGTTCATGTACATCTCGCGGTTGCCGATGCGGTTGAACCAGGTCCAGGCGAGCGTGTACTTGCCGGCCTCGATACCGCTGGGGATGGTAAAGTTGAAAGTGGTAGGGTCCGTCGCAGTCTCGCCGCCACCCATGTTGCCCTCGACATTGGCCGGGCATCCGCCCTCATACGACTTGATGACCTTCCACTCGGACTTCTTGGTGGGCTCCTTGTCGGTGGTCAGGCTGACCTGGCACGAGCCTCCGCCGTGGGTGGCACTTCCCTCGAAGGTCAGCTTCTGGGATTCGCCGATCGCCATCTTGTTCTCCTGCGTGGGGGCCTGGAATGCATTGGAGCGCAGCTTGCAGGGGAAGTCACTGCCATCCGCCGCCAGCGGCGAATTGTTGAGGCTGTCGGCGCTGTAAGGCACGGGGTGGCTCATTTTCATGTGGGCGTTGACCAGCGAAGCGCCCAAGACGGCAGCCAGCATCGACTTGGTAAACATCATGGTGAAGACGTGACTTTCTTTTTTTTTTTCTCAGGGGTTCGACAGAGAAGTTTTCAAGTTGCAGATATCCGATTCGTACCAGACGAATGGGATCAAACAGCAGAAAGGATTGGGCCTTGGTGATCACAACGCAAAAAGATAGGAGGCTTCCTGCGTTGGAATATTAGCAACAGCAGGGACGACCATGGTCATAGAAATAGTTGAGAAATGGAGAGAAAATGGGGAGGGCTGGCGACTTCTCCTAGGCAGATATAGCCACTCCAGGCCTTGAATGGCATTCTATTCACCGTGGGGAGGCGGCGAGACATCCGACGTAATTCGCCAGCCTCCGTAAAGGAACAATGAATCAATGGCGACAATAGACAAAACACAAAGGGCCACAATACCTTTGTCACAAAAGAGGTTTCTTTCACAAACAAGCCTTGCTAAGCTTTGTGTCTGTTTCTAGAACATGGCAACAGTCGCCTATTGTCTTGCTCTTTGTCTTGAAAGGAAGCTATTCAGAAGGAGTGTCGTAGTCTGCCACAGGCAAAGACCACCAAGAAAGTCAATAAAAAGAGAAAGGAACACAGGACTGGCCTGTTAGGTTGTCGAAACCGTGGAATGAAAGAAAAATCAAGAATTGCACCTGCACGAGAAAGAAGAAAGAAGGGCATCAGCGAGGCGCCTACGCCAGAGTATTTTTATACTCCAGTCGACCCTCCCGGGCCCGTCGGCTACAGGTATACATCGCACATCGCACATCGCATAGCGTTTGGGACTCGCTGTATGTCAGCAGATGGCTTCATGCCGACTCCCAATCAAACAGACACCAGCAAAGTTTGATCTCATCCCCATCCAATCCAACCAGACATCACACCGCACCTCCAGTCCCACGATCGGCCATGATTCCAAGGAGAGAAAGAGAGAGGGGGATGTTTCACATTTGACCTGGCCACTCCACTGGCTGTACAGGTCGTGCCTTGGGAAGCAAAGAGAGAGTGAAGGCGAAAACCGATATTGGCCAGTGAGATTCTCGCATCCCGTCCCTTGAAGCCATCCGATCTGCCTGGGCGGCTGATGAGGGAGCCAACCATCAAACCATCAGAGACTTGGCGCAAGGCACTCTTGTCTCCACAACCCCCCTACTTTCTCGGTCGTCTCCCACCGTCGCACCATGCTGAAGCGAGACTGGAAAACCTGTGGTTCCTGGCTCGACATTGGCTGGGGGAAGAGAGAGAGGCCCGTTCGTTGGCGCCTAAGTGTGGTGACAGCTCCACTCCGGCATTTGCGACCTGTAGAACCTCTGAATCTCAGAAAACTCGGGATGACGCATCGTGCAACCAACAGAAACACTTGACGTTTTTCTTTTCTTTTCTTCCTATCCCTTCAAGTCCGTTCGTCATCCGATGTGTGTCTTGAACTGGTCCTTGCTGATTGCTGAGTACAACCAGGGGCCCTGGATTCGCTGCTCAGAATTGCCACCTTGGACACCCTCAATTCCCAGACATCTCCTACAATGGACTGTGCACTCGGTGTTTCTCCGCATCCAAGGGGGAGCCGGGTTGATGGTGCGGCTTAGCGCCTGGCAATCTTGACGATCGGGTATCCCGCATACGGTCGGGGAGAAAAGAAGAAAAGCAAAGCACAGGGTCTCTTCAGCAAGCAATGTGATTGTTTCAGCATTGTCGATCCACGAACCCCGATACCAAATCACAGAGCCCAATGCCGATTTCTTTCTTCCCAGGTGACGTGTTAGTGGCGCGTCTTTAAGCTGTGAATACTCCACTCGAATACTTCAATATCCCAAGCGAGTAACACCACCTCTCTCCGTCAATCTGGAATATATTGACCCCGTGGATCTCAATCCCGCGCATATCCGAAATATACGAAGAAAAATATATAGATCTTGAAGTTGCATCGGCCCGCCCATGTGTCCATGGTTCTGTCCCTCCACACCCGATCCAACTTCTTCCCCTCTTGGGCCGCATCTGTTTCAGATTTATAACAGCCCCCGACCCGAATCTCTCTCTCTCTCTATTTCAAGATGAAATATTCCTTGCAATCTTGTCGGCAGAGTTGACATCGAACAGGTCACAATTTTGGGGTTTCTTTTCTTTTCTTTCCCCTTTCGGCATGAGGTATACTATACCATCCCGCCCGCGGCCCTAACATGAAACAACCCCAGAGCCGTGATCATCGTCCGAGTCCAGGATGATTGTGAATTATCGAATTATCTGCCGAATCACCGAATCACCGGGGACCTTGATACTCGCGTGATCGTGACTCGACATCGAGATAGCCCCAACAAAAGGCATTGCCGCCCGCTATACTCCATACTTCATACCCCCAAAACACTTACCCCCTCGTCTAGGTAGTATCGGGGTCACCGATTATCCCGTGTTGATTGCTCATTGCAACCAACAGGTCTCAGGTTTTGAGTGGGAATTGCCAACGACTCCACTGTGTCTAGATATGGCTCTTGGACACACCAGTGTCTATGGTGGATAAGTCCTTGCAAGCAAGCTACCAGAAACTTTAAGCTGGGACTTCGGACATATCCTATGGGACAGAAGTGTTGCAAGATCCGGCGTGACCTAAGATGCCAATCTAATTTTTGCATGGCAGCTGAACTGTGAATAGCTCCTCGATTGCATCTCGTGATTTTATTTTGCCGAAGGGTATGCTTCCTCTAAGGATCTGGATATGGGGTTTCTCACTCAAGCCAGAGTCTATCACTCAAATAATATTCAATGTTGATCCATGTTACCACGGAATAAATGGCTGCGTCTCCACCAACTCACAGCCTTGACAACTCATGGATACTACGGTACCAAATGGGGCTGTCGCCCCTTCTCGGTGTAAGCGTAGAGGCAGTCTTGAGGGCCATCTTGGCATCGAAGACGATGATCGTGGTGTCTGCATATCATCGGGTAGAGCGAGAAGATAGAGCAGCCCGTGTTGGTGTTTTCACTAAGGCCAACGGGTTTCATGCTCTCCCCTTTTAAACCCAGACACGGCGCCTGCTCTATTGGCTCGGATATCCCGAATATTCCCAATAAACCGGTATTCCTCCCAAAGAGGATGGATCCTGATATTCGCAGGAGTGAGGGCGTAACCCAAGGTGTAGGTTGTAGAAATCTACAACACCCAGGGATATTGTTCATCCCTCATTTCTTGGCCTTCTTCTTGCCCTTTTCCGGACCAGCGGCCGAAGATTGCTCCCGAACAAAGCCGCCCTTAACCAAGGCATCACGACCAACATCATTGATGAGCCGGAACCGCGCAGGCCCGAGGTGAATCCCACCGTACCAGCGCGAGACCACCACCAGTACATCCCACACATCCATCAGCTGCATCACATGCAGCAGCCGGCCCCCGGCAGCGCTCTCCCCGTCATCGTCGTAGTCCTGAATGACCGTCTCGGCAGGATCGGAGCCCGCACCAGCTCCTGGGGCGTTGGCACCCGCGGTCTTTTTCTGTCGGATCCGCCACGCGCTGATATTATGCGTTGCCACTGCAACTTTCTTATCTGTGGCGGTCAGATGATCCAGAAAGGCCTGCGCCTCTGCTAGGCTGGCGACTCGCACCGCACGCGCCAGAAACACAGACTTCTTTTCTGTCACCACGTCGGACAGAACCCAGTCTGGGGGATTGTCGAGCCCGAATGAGTCCCGCAAAGACAGCGCGGCGAAATCACTCGAGGAAGCGGTTGTGGAATCACCGGCTGTCGGGACATGACCGGAAGACTTGGTAGCTGTTGTTGCATCGGCCGGCCCAGCATCCTGTCCGTCGTCCTTGCTCCCGCCGATATTCAGCTCGGGGAATACCTCGACAGCTTCGCTAATAAGATCGAACAAGCAGACAGCCCCGGGCTGCCAGGTCCGCTGCACGATCTCCTCCAGCACATCCACCGCAATCTTCCCTTCGCCGCGCGCAGCAGTCGAAGCCGTGCCCAGCACCGTAGGCCGTGTCTCCGGATAGCGGGCGCTGAACCCGATCCGAAAGGACAGGTGCGCCTGACCAGGAATATGGAGTGTTATTGTTGTGTGCGTGTTGTCATTGGACGAGGCGGAGCTGCCCAAGTCGAGGGTATTGTTGGCGGGGGCATGGTTGGGCGCGGTGTTGCCGTTCACCGTGACGGTGTCTGGGTCGTAGATGGCATTGATGGCTTCGATTTCTTCGGCGAGCTCGCGGTTCTGCAAGGAATCGAGCTGGGACATTTCTCTGGGGATTGAAGCCCAGCTTGGCGAAGAAGCCGGACGGACGGGCAACAAAAAAGTGGCGGAGAAATTGGGATCCCCCACGTCGATGGAGGTTCAGGCACCAAGGCAATCAATGAACTACAAATTGACGGAATCGTAGGTTGTGCTGTTCTCTATTTATTGTGTAAGAGGAAGGAAACTTCTAGTAAATAAATTTACATGATTTATTTGTTATAGACAATCAATTTTGTCAAAGAGCGCACTCACCAACGAAACTAGTTGAGATCCAATGCCGCCACGGGGAGTTGGGGATCTGAATTTGACCTGGAGGTATGAAGAACATCGTTTCTGTGACAAGGAAGCAGAAAACAGCCTGAAAGACAGAAGAAGAAACTGGGCCCTGAAATGATTCAGAGGGAAAACGAGATGTAGACTTGAGTCCATTGTTGAATCTAGGTATATATCATCAGATCAAAGCCACCAAGCTATACCAACCTACTCCTGTCAGCAACCCATCCCCAAGAAATTCGTGCCTGAAAGTTCCAGAGCCTGCATCGCCATGGCAGCATCATCGTCCAAACCATCGAGATTCTTCTGCTGCCAAAAGGATCGGAATCCTTCTACCAGTCTTCGAGTGAAGGGCGCCACCTCATCGGCATCCATCGGCACAAAGGCCACCCGGATATATTTGTGTGCCTTTTGAGCAGACTCTGGAGTCGCAGCAAACAGACTACCGGGGCCCACGAGACACAACTGCGGCTTTCGGGTCAGATGGACCCAAAGCGCCTTGGACAGCTTCTCGGAACTGTACTGAGATCGCAACGGGTGCGTGTCAAAGCATGCCTCGATCCAGGTAAACATGCCTCCCATCGGCCAGACAAAATCAAACATCTGCACCCGGTCCACCACTTCCCAGCCATCAAGCGCGTCACCCGGCATGGTGGGCTGCTCCGACATCTCTTGGAAGAGGTACTTGTTCTCCTCGAGAATATTACAAATGTCCTGCATGCGCTTCTCGTAGCCTTCGCGCAAGCCTTCCAGCCAGCGTACCCAGCCGTCCATGTGCCAACCCTGCACGTCTTTCTTGTCTGACACCCGGGTCTCTTTACTTGAGCGTTGTGGGCCCAGTATCATTTCAGCGACTAAAGACTGAACAAAACCAGACGGTTGCTGCGTTGTGACCTCTGTGATCCGAACTAACCGCTCGATAATGGCAGGCTGTGCTGTGATCCAGCCGAGGCGGCTGCCCGGTGCAATGGTCTTGGAGAAGGTATCCAGTCTTACGACTCGGCCCTCAATGTCGAGAGACAGATACGATGGGACTAGCGAGTCCAAGAATACGTAGCCCGATGACTTGCCCTCTGCGTTGTAATTGCGGGTATACATACTCGGCAGGTGAGATGAACCACGATAACGGGCAGTCAATTCGTAGGCAGATGGATACTGCAGGTTCCAGTATGGGTCATCTTCGATGATGATCACGTCGTACTTCTGGCAAAGCGCGTATATTTCCTTTCTGCGTTCGACCGAGAGTGATCCCCCGGTGGGGTTCTGACCAGTTCTGCCATTCGATATTAGCCATGCTTTTCGTCAGGTCAAAACCGGCATTGGAAATCATGCTTACGGTATGGTATACATCAAATGTGGTCGCCTTCCACGTCGAAAGTCCCAGTTCTCCAACATGTCGGCCAATCCACCCTTACCGGCTGCACGCATGCCCTGCGCATCCATGGCCACGCCGACCACATTCAACCCCCGAGGCTTTGCGGTTTGAACCGCATTCATGTAGGTAAACTCCTCACAGAAAATCCCTTCTCGCTGCTGAATCCAGTCTCGGTCGGGATTCCAGATGTTGCTAAAGGCCTCGATTGTTTTGGAAAACCCGTCAGTTGATCCGCATGTCAGGACGATCTCGGGCCCCCCTTCATAGGGGACATTGGGATGGAGATGGCCCCGGGTGAACTGGCGTAGAAATGAGTATAAGGGTGGATAGCCCTCGGCGGTGCCGTACTGCAGACTGGTGGCCAAGTCAATGCGTCGCTGGGGATTGCGTGTCTGGCTTTCCTTGGGCACGACTACCCTTTCTGACTCTTTTCGGCCCTCGGTCGTGATGAATCGCTCTGGTCGAGCGACAGTGGCCTCGAGCGTGTCATAGGGAAAGTAGGATGAGTGCGGAAGGCCTGATAAGCAGTGAAGGTGTCAGAAGAGCGGGAGGTATCATTCTCTCAAGTGCCATTTGATCATACCACCGGCAAAATTGGCAATGCCAGGAATCAGGAAGTATTTGTAGAATCCCTTGACGCTACTGGGGTTGCGGTTCCTAGTCGCATAACTGAAGTAGTGAGACAAGTCCACGGGTGGAGCTGTCACGGCTGTCATGGCGATCACTGCACTGGGTCCAACGGTTTTGCAGGTTGCCCACTCGGAGCTCTCAATGTCCCAGGAAGACTGACCAGGAAATCAAAGAGAGAGAAAAAAAAAGGCAAATAATAAAAAAATCCTTGAAAGTCCTGACTGACTGTTTATTTCTAATCCGTACCTCCCGGGCCCGCCCCCACACCTTTGTGCTTGATAAGCCATCTGATGCCAGTCACTGTGGAGGGACAGACTGGAAAAACGGACGAATAATGCCGGTTTCCGCGCTATCTCCAAAGCGAGAGAGGCGAGAGAGAGAGATCCACGAATTCCTGGCGTGGGCCCAGAAGCGAGACCCGAGTCTTTGTAGAAGTCTGCCTCAGGCCTATCTAGATCTATAGGTAGTCGACAAATCCACCTTCCAACAATACTAGGATGAGATACCCAGTAGTCTAAAAATGCTTCGAATACCCAGGACGCAATACTCATTTGTCCCCCAATTCTTGACTCCAATCTGCTCCTGAAATCCCTGAGAACGTTCGTATGGTACACTTGCCACCCTTTCGTGATTGGTTTGTGGGTGCCTGGCTTGGGTGGCACCGTCTCTTGTCTCTCTCTTCTTTCTCTTCCTCTTCCTTTCTCCATTCTCACTTTTCGCGTCGCCAGACCCATTCCTCTCGTTGGATTTTTTTTTCTGTCGGTCATTGTCTGCAGGATTCTCGCCCTGCACGGATCCCTCGCTCGGTTCGGCTGATTTTGGGGTTCCTGGTGATCCTTATCCGCACATTCTGGAGCCAACCTTGGCGATCCCCACAGCCTACCCGCAACCGCTAGTGCCGATAACCCCCGGCCGCCGTCATCTCGTTCATTTCGCTCCCTCCAAAGTCACTCTTTCCCCCCTCAATAACCCTCCGCCATGATTGGAGAGGGCCGAGAAGAAGCCGCCAGGCTCTATGTACCGCCTCTGCTCGAAGATGAGGCCCGTCTCGCCGATCCCGACGCTTCCGAAGACCTGCCGCCGCCCGATGTCGAGGCAGGCAGCGCACTTCCTGTCTGGCTACAGGAGTCATCCAAGTCTTTCCGCTGGGGATGGGTGCCCCTCCCGCTGAGGAAAATCGGCCGCGCGACCGCAAATTGGGTCAAAGGCCCCGATCCGTCGCATATGCTCCTCTTGAAACCACTGTTCCCGCGACTCCAGGAACTCCCCGTCCAGTATCTGGATCGCTTTTTCCCCAAACGCAAGCACAAGATCTCCCTCCTTATGCTCCTGTATCTCTCGTGGTTTTTACCATGGTTTATTGTATTGCTGCACGCACGCTCTTCCGGATACATCGAAGGATACGGTCAGCCGCAGACTCTCTCATGCTCGTCGAATTTCTGGTACGTACCGTCCAAGTGAGATGATGTCGAGTGATATTTTCGCTAATATTTCTGCCATTATCGCAGGGAATTCGGTAATGGATGTGGTATCAACGGGAACGACTGCCGTCCATTTTCCTCGTCGACCGTCGCCTTCCGGTGCCCTGCGAATTGCGGTGATACCAAATTGCTGGAACCCCATGTAGTGGGAAATCAAACGTATAACTATCAAGGGCTAGTCATTGGCGGTCCAGAACCAGACTCGTCGGACCCGGCGTTTTATCGTGCCGACAGCTTTGTCTGCCAGGCGGCGATTCATTCTGGGGCTATCTCCAACGCCGTCGGTGGCTGCGGTGTTGCGAAGCTGGAGGGTGCAGCGCACTCTTTCCCGTCCATTAAACAGAACGGAATTCTTTCAAATGCTTTTCCATCGACCTTCCCCAAAGCATTCAGTTTCGTTCAGCTGTCCTCGTCGCAAGCTACCTGCCCGGCAGACCCGCGCTGGCCGCTTCTCGGGGTCACCGCTGCGGCCGTTGGAGCCCTTTGGCTCTTCTGTACTTCGCCTCCTGTGCTATTCTTCAGCACCTTCTTCATGGTCTTTTGTCACACGGGATTGGTTGCGGATCCGCCTTCGTACCCCTTCCTAACCGACCTTGTCTCCAGTCTTCTGTCTCGGTTGCTACCTGCATCGTTCGTCATGTACGTTCTGTACAAATTTTGCGCTGCTCCGTTGTTGCAGCCCATTACTTCGCCCATCTACCAATTCTCGAAGCTCTTCCTGTACCTGCCTCCGCTCTTCATTGGTGCCTTGAACAACTACACCTTTGCGCGGTTGATCCCCCTTCAACGCTTGACGCCCATGGATATTCAACAACAACCGGGGGCAAAACTCGCATTGGCTCTAGTAATTCCAATCGTGTTGATGATTATTCTAAGCCAGGCATGGCAGATTCGTCAAGGAGGATTGCTGCCTCGCTACCTGAAAATTTACTGTACCATGGGACTGATCATCCTGATCCTCCTCCCGCTTCCTGGTCTTCGGCTTCGGATTCACCACTATATCTTGGCAATTTTGTTGATGCCTGGAACTGCTTTCCCCACACGCCCTTCGTTGATCTACCAGGGCTTGCTACTCGGTCTCTTTATCAACGGCGTTGCCCGCTGGGGGTTTGCCTCGATTATCGAGACTCCTGCGGCCCTGGGAGAATTAGCACCGAGTGGCGGAGATCAGGGCTGGTGGGGATCGACGTATCCTAATGTCACAAGCGAGTCCGTCAAGATTGCTCTGCCCGATATCGGATCGAACTTCACTTACCGGGGCAACGGGAATATTACCTTTGCTCTATGGGAGCATGAGCGGATGGCAAATCTCGCGGTGGACGGGATTTCGGTCCTGCTCAACGATGTGGAGCGCTGGCGGGGCTATCTGGACGAAGACAAGCGAGGAGAATTCACCTGGCACCGCTACGGCCATGATGGCCTGGAGCTGCAGCAGACTCCTCGTCTCGCAAGCCGAGATGCTGACGAGCCTAGCTTCGAGACACAATCCCTCCTACTGGCCGACGGTGACTCGGACGACGAGCCCGAGGATCTCTTCTTCCGATTCGCGTTCCTAAGGGGCGCTGAGGCTGGGCGGTACGGCCCTGCGGGAGTTTGGTTGAATGATGGGGAGTGGATCTCTCCCACGCCGCCAAAGGCATAGTTGGTTTTCGTTTTTTATTTCGTCGTTTCGTTGTTTCGTCGCTTTTGCTTTCTTTTTCGGTTTGAATATAGACACTTTACAGTTTTGGGATGTGTGTGCTGGACGCGCTCTGCCCATGCAAGAGGTAGACTACGGGCGTTTCTTGACTCTCGTTGACGACCTGGAATGCCGAATGAATATACGAGCGTTATACATTCTAGCTATTTGATTCTATTCTTTTTCTTCTTTTCTTCTGTCCTTTTGTAGGAGCAGTTAACCACGTGATCCGTATTCAGCCCCGGGACCCGCGGTATCCGGGCCAAATGCGTCGGGGCCAACTAATGTACTTCCAACCACTTCTGTGTGTGTTCGGCCCATTGAAAGACACACAGTAGCTCTGTTGCCGATGGAGGCCGAGGGATCCGATCGCGACGCGCCAAGCGCTCTGGTTCGACGTGCGGTGCGTACTCCGCGTCACCCCCGGACAAGGCCAATTCTTGGATCGTCGTCCAGAATAACGAGAAGGGAAACATAGCTCCAACTAACGTGTATTTTGTGATATTTTTAGTGTAACCAGTGTCGTCTTCGCAAGGTATGATTACAACCATCCCCTCTGTCAAAACATGACTCTCTTGGATCTGACTTGCTATAGATCCGATGTGATAAGCGTTCGCCATGCGCAAACTGTCGCAGCTCAGGCATCCTCTGTCGATCTACCGGCGAGGGCCAAAAGCCGCAGGAGCCCCGTCGGCGGGTCTTAATCTCAAGCCAGTAGTATGTGAATATGTCTCTTGTCTCTTTCTTCAGTAGAGTAGGCACACGCCTGGAAAAGCAAGATCAAGAGCCTGACACGAGTCCACAGCGAGAAAAAGATTGATCTGATTGACGAGCGTTTGGGGGGTATTGAGGAGACTCTTCGCGAATTGCTGAAAGCATCGTCGCAACAGCATGCTCCGCGAGCACCGAGGTCGCGAGAGCTCTACTTGTCTCCCTCGTCCCAACCAACCTCGCAGCCCCGTTCATCACCAGGGGGACAGAATCATTTCAAACCCAAGGGTCCCGGATACAAAACCAATCCCGCGATTGAGCAACATGACTCCAGCTCGGGGTTCGAAGGTGGCTCCTCCCTTGCTGCTCATTCGACCTATGCAAGCCAGTTCCTGGAGTCTGCCGTCTCCCAGGGTGGCCACCAGGTCTTGTCCAGTCCGAAAATTAATGCTGCACTCTCGTCGCTGAAACAGATTGTTGGATTACAATCTCAGCGACGTGGAATGGACGCCCAGGGACCACAGCTCTCTAGTCCTAAGAACAGGCCTGGTCCGAGGTGTGATCTCCGGGACTTGGAGATGCCACCTCTACCCGTTGTGTTGGAGGTGTTGAGGAAGGTTAAAGGTATGTTTTAATTCATAATGCAATGTTTCGTATCCTTCTTCTAACTCGTCCAGAAAATCCCCCGGCTAGTTTTGGTGGCTACATTCCCTTCTTCCCGGTAGAGTATTTCATTGAGAAATGCCGGGAGATCTACTTCTGCACAGATGACCACTACTCGGATGCGACATTTATTGTTGTCAACCTGGGCCTCTATAACACTTTTTTCGAGTTTGGGATTTCGGAGAAGGATGCTGCCACGCGGGAAGAATGCCAACACTATAACATGCTGTGCCGAGAGAATGTGGAGGCGGCACTGGCCAATTTGAATTTACTGATGCCAGCCACGCATGATTCGATCATTGCGCTAACAATGGGAGTGAGTTAACTCCACTTCTCTCTGTCCCCTTTCTCCGTTTTCTTCCTTGCTCCCCTAAGTCAGAAGTCGCAGACTCACCAGCATAGGCTATGCACGCTATCGAGATCTCCAAACCATCGGTCGGTTGGACACTGGCATCAACCGCTGTGCACATGTGTCAAACACTTGGATACCACCGTCTGGCATCTATGGAGCACGATGGCCTGCGAGTCCAGCGACAGAAGCAACAGCTCTTCTGGGCGGTTTATGTCATCATGAATAACATATCGCTGCGCCTGGGTCGTGCTTCGGCGGTTCAAATTCACGACATCTGCCTCCCGTCACCGATTGATAGTTTCGACAACCCTGAGCCATGGGCCACGGTCTGCGCTTTATGGACGCAGCAAGCCAAGATCCAGAGCAAAACATACGAGCTGCTGTACAGCCCATCTGCATTAAAACAACCCGAAAGCGAGCGAGTGTTGCATGCTCGGCGATTAGCTGTTGAGATGCAGTCGAGCGTGATAGAGCCCCACGAGGTATGTTAGATTATGATGTTTGCGGTGGATTGAAATATAAGACTAATATCAATACCGCAGAGAATCCTCTTCTCTGATTACGAGATCCCGGAATTCGATCGCATGTACCTCCGCTCGGACAAGGTCAGCCGGCTAGCCATCTTGACCCTGATCTACCGGGCCATTCCTGGTGCCAAGGGTTCGGGCTCCTCTGCCACATTTATCCCCGAGTGCATTGACACAGCCCGTGCCGCCCTCGAGTGCCATCAGGATTGTATAAATTCTCTTCAAGAGACAGACGACTCTGTCAAATGCTCATACATGCACTGGTGAGCATCATACAGAAACAGCCCTTGAGGAGACTTTGACAACCAAATGTCTCTTTTGCATATCCACAAGTCTCACCTGATAAATTAGGGCAATATTTCTCTCCCCCTTCGTCCCCTTCATCGTCATCTTCTGCCAAGTCATCACAGCCCCCCAACGAGAAGACCTCGCCCTCCTCGAAGACTTCATCGCCTCTCTCCGCCCGCTCTGCGCGTTCTCGCAATCCATCGACCGACTCCACAATCTCTGCTCAGTCCTCGGCACCGTCGCCCGTTTATATTTCGAAGCCAGCAATCTGACCCAGACGGACGAGGACCACGATACCCTAGCATCCGTCGGCCAGGAGTTCGACGTCTATCTAAGCGCATTGGGTCTGGCACCTAATAACGCCACGGCGGATACGCCCAACTATTTTCAAACCGATGTGCCGGCCATGACTGTCGGCGCACTAGAATCCCCCCGACATCCGGCTGGGATTCCACTCCCGCCAGATCCGCAGTTGGCCAGTTGGTTTTGGGGCAATCGGTACATGATGGGATTGTTGGAGGAGGACTTTTCTCGATTTAATCCGGATGGGTGGTCATGGGGGAAGGAAGGTTCGTAAGTACATAATTGTGGTACAGCAGATATATGTTAGGGATAAGGTTCCGGGTAGGTTATTGTCTAGATGGGTTTGAATATACCAGCTACTCTGTAAAGCAGCCATAGAACGCTTATGCTAGTGACCTCGGCGATAAGGGTTTAATTGAATAGCTGTATTTTAAGCAGACTTTGGCGTATAAATTCTCAAATAATTATTGACTTTTGCTCCTTGAAACCTTGAGCATATATAAAGTAAGCCAACCTGCCATATATTTGATCAATGCTGACATGCTTAGATATAAACCATGTCTCTGGTGTCTATGGTGTCGTTGGTTTTTGTTATCCTTGTGGATTGATTTGCGCGTGAACGGTGCTCCTTCAAGAATGAAGGTTGGGTCTCATTAGGAGGATTGCGTAGTTGCACTGCGAAAAGTATTGGCTAGAGTTGTATATATAATCTAGAGGGCACTATGGGTATATATGAAGAATAAATCATGACCAGTATTTTCTCATCAGCAGAAGTACCTATGCTACAGACTGCAGTATTTTGCAATCTACTCAGAATAATTCTCTCTCTAATAATTAAAGGGTCATAATAATGAAATAATAATGTTGATGGTGATGAGAGCAGTTGGAGTGGAGCCGCCGTACGTAATGCGCTTGGGGTCAAATTGGAGACATTCTCCCCGTCGGCCAAAACACTCAATCAGAGAGACGGCATGCTTGGAGCACTCGGGTTATCGTGAAAATTTCTCGTCCAACGTCATCTCCCCGCGCTCCACCGGGCGATCTCGATTTGTGGGAGATCAGCGCAATTGGCATCAACGCAAAAATACATCGAATTGATTGGGGGATTGATTGGGCGGCAATTGACATCTCGACTGTCGCGTCTCAATTGTCCGGGCAGCTGTGTCAATCCCAGCTAGCAACTCGCAAGATAACACTTCCGAAGAGAAACAGCCAAAATCAATATGGCTACCGAGGCAGCAATCCCGGAGCTGGGCGACCAGAAGCCCGAAGATACAGTCCAAGAGTCAAGGGTTCTGATCATCATGACCGGCGGCACCATTTGTATGCAACCGTCCCCGGCTGGGTTTGTGCCCGCGCGAGGGTTCCAAGAGAAATGCATGGCGCGAGTACCGACCTTCAACGATGGGACGTCATCGACGACGATGAACGTAGTGGCCAATGCGGCAGGCGACGTCCAGGGCCACTCCAGCCTGCGCACGCCGATGACAGCATATGGGCGACAGGTGCGGTACACGGTATTCGAGTTCGAGGAACTGCTGGACAGCAGCTCGATCAACGCCAAAGGCTGGGCCGAGATCGCCGAGACGGTGTTTCGCAACTACACGCAGTTCGACGGGTTCGTCATCCTGCACGGCACCGACAGCCTCGCCTACACATGCTCCGCGCTCAGCTTCATGCTCCAGAATCTCGGCAAGCCCGTCGTGCTCACGGGCTCGCAGGCGCCGATGCTCGAGCTGCAGAACGATGCCACCGACAACCTGCTCGGGTCACTGGTCGTTGCCGGCCACTTCATGATCCCTGAGGTGTGCTTGTACTTTAATAACCGTCTGTTCCGGGGGAACCGATCTACCAAGGTCGCTGCTAGCGACTTTGCCGCGTTCGATGCTCCAAACTGTACGCCGCTGGCTGTCACTACATCCATGCGCACCAATGTCAACTGGGACATGGTGCATCGCCCTACTAGTCTGGAGCATTTCAGCATCCGGACGAACCTCGACACTACCCACGTCGCGTGCCTGCGCATCTTCCCCGGTATCAAGCCGGAGATGGTCGATGCCGTGCTGAAGCTCGATGGACTCCGGGGGTTGATTCTGGAGACCTTTGGCGCGGGCAATGCTCCGTCGGGGCAGGACAACGCTATGATCAACGTGCTGGCCAGCGCTATCCAACGAGGAATTGTCATTGTGAATGTCACGCAATGTAGGTTTTCTTGTTTTTCTTATCATTACTCTTGAATCTCAAACCACCACTGACATCTATCAGGCTTCACGGGCAGCGTCAGCCCCGTCTATGCCACCGGCATGAGTCTCTCGCGCGCAGGCGTCGTGGCCGGCCTCGACATGACGACCGAGGCGGCACTGACCAAACTCGCCTATCTCCTCGCGCTACCGGGATCGACCCCGGAGTCCGTGGCCAAGAACATGTCCATCTCACTGCGCGGCGAGCTCACCGAGTCCTCGCTGCCGGTCTTCCGGCACCCGGACGGAGCCCTCCCGGGGCGCGTGCAGACGCTCACAGCGATGGGGTATGCGATTGCACACGCCGACCTCGAGCGGGTGCAAACAATCATGAAATCCGAGCACCACTGGCTGCTCAACGACGCCGATTACTCGGGCAACACACCAATCGTAAGTAATAACAAAAGTGATCTCTCTGCACGAGTGAAATGCGTTCCAGCCAGCTAATCATGTTGATTGTGTTTTTGTGCAGCACCTGGCCGCCACCTCTCCGGCCATCTCCATCTTACACTTCCTCCTCTCCCAGGGCGGTTCTGTGCATCTGCGCAATCGCAACGGCCACACGCCACTCTTCCTCGCTGCCAACGCCGGTCTCCCCGACCAGGTTCTCCTGCTGCGCAAATCCGGCGCTCATCTCCACTCGGACGAGCGGCCAGCCGCCGAGCTGCTAGCTCGTCGCCGGCCGGGAATCTGGGGACAGGCCGGGATTGGACCGACAGAATCCCATCAGCAGGGGAATGACGAGTGGGAAAGTGGCGGGCGCAGTCGGATGATGGCCGGGTCGGCGCCGTGACGCGCGTGAGGCCAGTATTAATATCTAAAATACTTTTATTCTTATTCTTATTCTTATTGATGAGTATTCATGAGTGTTATGTATGTGTGTGTGTTTTCCAAGCTTCTCGCTTGGTTTTGCAGGATCGAAATTCAGATATAGCATAGAGATAGAAAGAATATCAGGAATGATTCATGATCAATGATCAATGATTACCTAGGTATAGTCGCATCATCGACCCTACATCCCACATGATACGCCCGAAACGCATCGAGCCATCGGAGAGGCTTTCCGGCTGAGTCCGCGGAGATGGGCGTGCCGCCAAGGACAGAGATAAGGCGCAGGATCACAAGGGCACTTTGGTGTCCACCGGTTTACTTTCATCTACGTGTAGAGCCGCCGCTTTTAGGGCCAACTGTGTGGGCTGGGCTGGGTCGCTGCGTAATTTCTAGCACGGCTCAGATTTTTCTTAAAGTGCCTAGGTATCATGTGACTCTATCAGCCGCACACCCAAAACAGATAAAGTTGTGGCCTGATATTTGATTTGATGCCTCAGGATGTTGATCTTGGTGTAGATCACTCAGCTCTCACTTCTGCGCAATCACTGTTGATTTACTACTTTCTTTACTTTCTGATAATAGATCAATTGCTACTGTTCTACTTTCCAAAACCTTGGA
Organism: Penicillium alfredii; assembly: GCF_028826965.1. Classification (NCBI taxonomy): domain Eukaryota; kingdom Fungi; phylum Ascomycota; class Eurotiomycetes; order Eurotiales; family Aspergillaceae; genus Penicillium; species Penicillium alfredii. Next base: position 830,343 of record NW_026622701.1, on the reverse strand, counting down.
TCCATCCAAGGATTTGACCTTTTTCATCTAGATCTGAAATCAATCTTCTAGTATGTTTATTCTTTCCCATACAGGAGCTTTGTATCTAATTACCCCTCTAGGTCCCTAACAACTCTTACGTCCGTCTCACTCTACACCCGAGATGTCTCGGCAACCACAGAATCAAGACAAGCCACCTGAAGAAAAAGAAGAAATGCACCCCTTACGAAGTGATGCTCCGATCAGAGCCACCCGACTACCTCACCAATATCCAAGAACCTATCCGTGAACTTCCACCAAATTATCTTATTTCCTATTTCTTTTACGGGACACTGACAAACTCCGCAACCTTACAACGAATCTTAGATCTACACGGCGAGCCAAAACTGCGCAAGGCTGACATTATTGGGTACGCGCTGGCAAAATGGGGCGACTATCCGGCCTTAATTGACGGGCAGCAAGGCCAGGTCGTGTCAGGGTCTGTCTATGTTGTGCAGTCGGAGAAGACCCAGAAACTGGTGGATTATGAGACCAAGGCTTATATGGTTGCGGACTGTTGGTTTTTTTTTAGGGATGCTGGGGGTTCGGCGGAGGAAATTCCCGGTAAGACTTAGATGTATGCTGGCGATGCACAGGCTTTGGTGGAGGGGCGGTTTGATCGCAAGCTTTGGGTTCGACAGATGGAGGGCAAATTGGGATGACTTGACTCGCTGTATTTTTTTTTTCTCTTTGTTTCCCCCTTGAGCTCTTGAAAAATGATGAGAAAATAGTTCGGGTGCTACAAGATCAGTCTCAAAAACGAGAAGAAGCTGAGATCGTCAAAGTCTCGTTGAGCATTGGGGCTATCAACAGGTATTTCGTCGAGAGATGATCAACGAGATAGACCTGTCGGATAGATTCCATCGTGTGTCACTGGAGTATGCATCATGGAAGGGATTTGGGACAGCTAAATATGCTTTTTGACCGGGGGAAGATATCATAGCCAAAGTAATTGCTGATTGGTCAGATCTGGGCATACTCAAGTGTACCCGGCAAAAAGCGGCGAGTAGCGAGTACCAAAATGGAAGGCAGCGAAAAATCATAGAAATCCTTTAGTCAAGTATACTCAGCCAAATATGCCCTAATCGACTATATAGAACATGGACTACCAGGTCTAGTGTGCGATGAGATTCGAATCATTTGATGCAAACTGTTGCGTGCTCAGATCTGTGGGGATATTCCACGCCGATCGGTTGTTTGCTTTTTCTCTGGATATCGGAATGGCCTCATCCACGACTTCATGCCGACATCGCTACCCTTGACACCTTCAAGGTAGGATCCCCCAGCCCCACGGTTTTTTGTTAAATGCGCCCTAGAATCTTCCAGCCACTGACCCCAATAGCAAGGGACATCCCTGGCTTATAATGTACAAACAAAAGTCCCGGGATCCCAGATCAGCTGCGCGAATTTCGAGAAAAAATGAAACCCAAAGAAAACAACATGGCTTGGCATTAGCTTAACACATTCAGCATTTCGTGCTCTCACTGCGAAAATCCTTAGCCCGAACGTGTAAGGATCCCGTCCACTGGTGGATGCCGATTTACGTAAAGGAAAACCGCTGGACCTTTTTAGTGCTTTTTCTTTTTTCTTTTTTCTTTTTTTTTTGCATCACGCAAGATTTGAAAAAAGCCTCGATGGTGTCATCTGGTCTATCTGATATTGCCTATATACTGTTATACTCCCTACCTATACTACCCATACTACCCATACTACCCATACTACCTATACTATACCTGATATACCCTTATCTTATCCTCTCCACGTTTACCCTCGGAACCAAGGAATTGAATTTTTTTTTTCTTTTTTTTTCTCTCCTGCAGATCCATGACTGTTTCTATCGCATAATCCGTCTGGACTTTTTGGTGGAGCTGGATCGGCCGTCTGATCGCGATTCTTGTTACATACAACTTTTTGGCTCCCCTCCCAAGGTACCCCACTATCGCAAAGCCCTCACCTCCATTTTCTTCTCTCGCCAAGGATTACTCCGGATTTTCTTCTTTTATCTGCTGTTCGCCTTTCTCATCCCCCACATCGAACTTCGCTCTGGTCCTTTCTTGTTCCCGGGACTCTCCTTCTATCTCTCTCCCTCTCCCTCCCTCCTCTCCTCCCTCCGTCTTCCTCCGGCCTCGGCGCAAACCCTCTCCCCATGACACAACCACAGAAGACGATTGCCGTGGTCAACGCGACGGGCCGGCAAGCAGCATCGTTGATCCGCGTCGCGTCTGCCGTGGGTTATGCCGTGCGCGCGCAGATCCACTCGCTCAAGGGTCTCATCGCCGAGGAGCTCCAGACCCTGCCGAATGTCACGCTGCTGCAGGGCCCGCTGCTCGGCAATGTCGCGCTGATGGACGCTCTGTTCCAGGGCGCCCACCTGGCCTTCATCAACACCACATCGCAGTCCGGCGACGAGGTCGCTATCGGCCGCGCCTTGGCCGACGCCGCCAAGCGCGCCGGCACCATCCACCACTACCTCTACAGCAGCATGCCCGATCACTCGGTGCATGGCCCGTGGCCGGCCGTGCCGCAGTGGGCGCCCAAGTTCACCGTCGAGAACTACATCCGTCAGCTGGGCCTGCCCGCTACCTTTGTCTATGCCGGCATCTACAACAACAACTTCACCAGCCTCCCCTACCCACTCTTTCAAATGGAGGTCCTGGCTGATGGCAGCTTTGAATGGCGCGCCCCCTTTGATCCCGAGATCCCGCTGCCCTGGCTTGACGCCGAGCACGATATCGGGCCGACGCTGCTTCAGATCTTCAAGGACGGGCCCAAGAAGTGGAATGGACATCGGTGAGTACCGCTAGCATCTCCAATGGCACACAATACCCCCCCCATAATGTTGTCGCGAGTCATCAAACTAACCACCCAATGTGTTTTCCAGCATCGCCCTCACCTTCGAAACCCTTTCCCCACTTCAAGTCTGTGCTGCTTTCTCGCGTGCCCTAGACCGCCCCTGCCGCTATGTGCGTGTGCCCAAGATTGAGGTCAAGGTCAACATCCCTCCGGGGTACCGGGAACAGCTCGAGGCACTGGAGATCCTGTTCGGCACCTACGATGCCCCATACTTCCCACAACCCGAATTCTCGCAACCAGCAGCTGGCTCCCCCAAGGGTCTGGGCCCTGCCGGGGGCAAGGGTGCTGGTGCTGGAATGATGCAAGGACCCGGAGGTGTGATCTCACTGCGCGTGACAGACGAGGCCCGCCACCTGTGGCAGGGCTGGCGTGATATGGAGGAGTATGCGCGGGAAGTGTTTCCGGTGGAAGAAGAGGCCAATGGCTTAGATTGGATGCTGTGATGCATTCTTTTCTAAGGTGTTGGTGTCTTTCACTTGCTTACGATGATTGCTTTCGACTCGGGCAGCCGTGCATGGTGATGATATCTGTGCATGTTGACTTGTCTGTGCTTTTTCTCTTCTCTTCTTTTTATCCTTTTCTATTCTTTTCTTCTTTCCTCTTCTGTGGATGTTAATCTTTGCATTGTTGGCGAATGGGCATCGGATATATGGGCTGTCATGACTTAAACCCGCGGGAGCTTTTTTAATCGGAAAAAGATGTCTTGGGGTGAGACACTAGGATGTTCTCTGGCTTGTGGTTCTTTATGGATTTTTTCTTCCTCTTCTTTTTTCTTAAAAAATCAAAACAAAAATTTGTGTTTGACTAGGAATTTGTGTTTGACTAGGTCCTGATGGCCCTGAGAAGAAGACAACGAGAAATGAGATGGAGGTGTCATGATCTGCTCAATTCATTGTTGGACTCTTCTCTCTCTTCCTCTTCCCTTTTATATCAGTCCGAGTTACTGTCTCATTTCTTAATTACCTGCAGTAGTAACCTGCAAGTCTCCCCAGACCGCTCCTTTCGCCCTGTTATTCCAGCTCCATAGATGGAAGATGTGGATCAGGAAGGAATTGAGCGGTGAGCATTAGATATATCCAGGTCACTATGTTAGAGAAACATAGCAAGAAACAGCTATACTCCGAAGCCTACGAGAATTGACGATAGCCTGCCGTTGAAATAAAGTGTATTGTTTGCCTTTCTTCGGATAGGATAGTCGAAAAAGCAACGAGTGCCCACGGGCTGTGCTGATTGGGGATTACGTGCTGGGCAGCGATCGGGGTTTGTCCACGGGTATTCTAAGAGAAATTCGGTTGGTGAGATCGTGTCAGTTTGGGTATAGTCATTTTTTGTAGCATTGATTTTTGAGTCTGAGGCCATTGATGATGAGGGGAGTAGTACACAATTATACAGTTTTTTTTTTTTTTTTTTTTTTTTTTTTTTCTTCTTATTTATACTCTGAGTTCTCTAGTAAGGTCTTTTTACTCTTCTAACTTTGCTGCAATTTTACAACTCTTAGAATACTCAATTTAATTCCTAATATATGTGTCTGGCTAGGAAAATCTCTGCAGAATCCTCAATCCCACCAAGCCCATTGCGTCACTCTCCCAGCGTCGCACTCGACACCTCAGGCCGCGACTTAATATCCACCCCCCACTTTCTAACCCGTCATCCCCTCGTTGCCCGGTGCACCAGCGGTACATTACCTCTACATAACAGGTACTCTCCACCTGCTACAATCACCACGCTATCACTAGGTAGTCAGGAAGTACTTTTTAAGTACATCGGAGCTTCCCACCCCCATCGGACTAAAGTTTCTGATCGCATCGACAGCTTTTTTTTTCTTTCTCTTTTTGATGATCGGCTGAATTTTTTGCTTTTTTCTCTTTTCCCTCTTCAGTCGTGCCGTGTCTTCCTCCATTTCATTTTCTTTTCTCTTCCTTTTCCTTTTCTTTCTCTATCTCTTCGTCTTCTCTCCCATCTCACGTCTCGTGTATACCTTTTCAAGCTTAAGCTTTCCTCTATTTGCCCCCTCTCTTTCTTCTTACACCATGTCTGCCGGTGACGACCAGTCTCTCCTCGACCGCGTCGAGATCCCTAGCATCCCCAAGGACGCGGCCAGGAAGATCGCTTACTTGGAGGAGGAGTTTATCCGTGCTGAGGTTGACCAATGTAAGTTTGTATTTTGATCATGGTTGTTAGCTGGTTCATTGAGCCATTGCCTGCAATTGAAGTCTATTAAAGCAGAATTGGATGCTCCATCTATTATGCTTATTTGAAACACCATTGGAAAGAAATGCAATGCTGACCTCCACAGTGCGCAAGTCGGTCCCCGTCCTCAAGCCGCTGTTCCAGAAGCGCAATGAGATCATCAACATCCCCGACGTGCAGAGCGACTTCTGGATCCGCGTATTCTCCAGCGCGCCCGCCGAGGTCGACGAGTACGTCCTGCCGACCGACGCGGCGGCGCTGGGCTCGGCCCTGAAGAACCTGACGGTGGAGCGGTTCGAGGTCAACGACAAGGGCGAGGGCGAGCCGCGCAGCCTGCGGTTCACCTTCGACTTCCACACCGGCGAGAACAACCCGTTCTTCGAGAACTCGCAGCTGGTTAAGGAGTTTTCCTGGCGCAAGCAGATCACCAAGACCGCCAAGGGCAAGTCCCGCACCTGGGAGGGTCTGGTCTCCGAGCCCGTGCGCATCAACTGGAAGAAGGACATGGATCTGACCAAGGGTCTCCTGGACGCTGCCTGCGACTTGGCCGACGCCGAGAAGAAGCAGGGCGGTGACCGCAAGAAGCTGCCCCAGTACGAGGCCCTCGTTAAGAAGGTTGCCGAGGCCGAGGCCGAGGCTATGAACGCCGACGAGGACGACGACGAGGGTATGGAGAGCCCTGCCGGCCTGAGCTTCTTCGCCTGGTTCGGTTACCGCGGCCGCGATGTCTCTGCGGAGCAGTCCAAGCAGGCTACCAAGGAGGACGACGAGCGGTGGGCCAAGATCGTCAAGGGCGAGAATGTCGACGAGGACGAGGACGAGGACGATGAGGATGATGATGACGACGACGAGGAGGATGACCTCGAGGACGCCGAGATCTTCGCCGACGGCGAGGAGCTTGCTGTTGCCATTGCCGAGGACCTCTGGCCCGAGGCCCTCAAGTATTACGGTATGTACCAACCCAAACCCAAGACCAAGAACTTTACATTGACAGACACCAGTGCAATCGTTCGAGATCGGTGATGACCTTTCCGAGATCGACATCGACGAGATGGATGAGGATGAGGATGAAGCGGAAGGCGAGGACGCGCAGCCGCGCAAGAAGGCGCGCACCTAAATCATTCGCTATTTCGCCGATGAACGCCATGCATGGTAGCCCGATTCATGTAATATCACAGGACGATGACGAGAATTAATAATAAGACGAGGACAAAGATCAGCGTCGCGATGCAAAAGGAGGACATTGTATCTAGGTTCCCCACAAAAGTTAGCTCAAATTGATGATTCCCCTATTTTTCGATAGTTCAGTGAGATCACAGCGTAAACAACTCACCTTCGTTCTTGCGGACGATATGTTTAATGCGCGACATCCCATTGTTCAGCTTCCCGCCTACACGGTCGGCCAGCGTATCGACCTCATCGATCATAACCGCCTGGTCCTCCAACTCCCGGCCCATATCATTTGCTTGCTGCCGCAGATTCCCAACCGTTCGAAACACGCCATCCAGCTGCTCATCCTGGTCATGCATCAGCTCTACCTGGCGCTGCTGCTCCAGCGAAGCATAGTAATCATCGCCGCCGCGACGCTCTTCCTCGTCCAGGGCAGCATCAAACTCGGTCGGATTCGGCACCTCAGTTGATGCGGCGGCAGCCTCTGAACTTGACACGGCCTGCTTCAGCTCCTGGCGCATCTTCTCGACCTCAGCCCCGACATCGTCGACGAGTTTCCGGCGCCGATGCACCTCGTCCAGCTCCAGGCCAAAGCGGTAGGGATCTTGCTCGATGGCGCGCACGCTCTCGACCAGGTCGTCTAAGTCGGCGCTCAGCTCGGTTAATGTGGTCTCGAGCTCTGAGCGGGCTTGCTTCAGCTCGGGATTTGAGGGGCTTTTGGCGAGAGACCGGATGCGGAGGTATGATGAGAAGAGGGGACGGCTGGATTGCAGTGTTGACAAGACATCTCTGTGACGGACAGGTTGAGTTAGCTGGGGGTATGACACTTGTAAATGAACTAAAAATCATGGGCCTCACGCTTGGACTTGGAGGAAAGGGTCTGCGTTCTCCATGGCTGCGGTGTGGTTCTAGCGATGTTGGGGATGGACTCATCCAACTCTCGTGTCCGGAGAGTCGATCAGATGACTCAGCGCGAAAAATCCCGTGGCGATAAGGCCCAAGAAATCCCCACACTCGATAGCAGAAAACATCTTGGATGGCTTTGTGTGTGCGCCAAGTCGGCGATTTTTAGCATCCACGCCTTCCCGCATGGCTCGCACCCGCCCTCTCCCACTCTCCGATGAGTGGGCGGACCCCTCCGCATACGTCGATGCCCTCCTCTCCTTCGCAACCTCTTCCGTGTTGTTCATGAACCTGTGCGGCGGAGTCCATATCCTCGATTTCCTGACGCGCGAGCCTGATCTGTATACGACACTTTTACCAGAAGACTGGAGATTATTTTTTGAACAACATGGTATCCACGACATTCTGCACCTGCTGCTGCGAGAGGATATCGGCCCGCTACGAGAGACCGACAACACGGACAATGGCAGGACCTGGAACGGGGGCGCATTTCCTCCCCAGAGTCTCCTGGAATACATCCACAATGTCCGCCGACTGAGTCTCCGGCGCGAGTTCAACTCCCCGCATCCCAAGAAGAACGGTGGTTTGCCGCGACACATCGCTGTGGGCATGAACCGCAAGAAATCGCATGAGGTCGAGAACTTCTCGCGCTATGTCGCGTCGTTGTCGGAAACTATCAATGAACGCCGCGGCGAGCCAGTGTCACATATTGTGGATTTCGGGTCCGGGCAGAACTATCTGGGGCGCACGCTTGCCAGCTCGCCTTATCATAAACATATTATTGCCATTGAGCGAAAGCACCAGTACATCAGCGGTGCCAAGGGCATGGATGTGCAAGCCAGATTGGCAAAAATGGAGAAGAAGACGGTTTATGTGCACAACCGGAAAAAGTCGTGCGACGAGTGCAACGAGACCCCTGATGGGTCTTCTGCGAAGAGGGATGAGACAACCAAGTCAGAAGCGGAAGTACCAGAACCCTCAACGCATGATGTGCCACAAGAGTCTGCTGGGAACGAGGAGGATGTGACCATGTTCAAAATGCTGGGTGAAATCAGTCTCGAACCTGATGAGCTGCTCGGTTCGGTTACTAAATACCCGCCGAGACCGAAGGCCGAGAAGCCGGGTATTGACACCAGAGGCAAGATAAGCTACATTGAACACGAAATCGAAGATGGGTACTTGGAACCCATTATCGAGCATGTGGTGGATCCAAAATCTGCGGTGGTGCAGAATGGAACAACCGCAGAGGATGAAGCATCCTCAGTTACGGTTCAGGCCGACGAACAGAAGAAGGGCGACGCCCGCGTGATGGTGGTGTCCTTGCATTCATGCGGCAACCTCGTCCACCACGGAGTGCGATCTCTGGTGCTCAACCCGTCAGTGGTGGCCATTGCGATGATCGGCTGCTGCTACAACCTCTTAACCGAGCGTCTCGGCCCAGCCTCATACAAACTCCCTATCCTGCGATCCCTCCATCCGCGTCTGAGAACCACTGGCACTGCATACGATCCTCACGGGTTCCCCATGTCCAAGTTCTACGAGGAATACCAACACAACGGCACTATAGGTATGAAGCTCAACATCACCGCCCGTGCAATGGCCGTACAGGCGCCATATAACTGGGGCCGCGAAGACAGCGAAGCCTTTTTCACTCGGCATTATTACCGCGCTCTCCTTCAGCGCATCCTTGTTGACCGCCAGGTCATCCCCAAACCAGAGATTCCAAAGGATCTATACGCCGAGGAGTCTGACTCGTCCGAGAGGGGCACCACTGCGTTGATTGTCGGGTCCCTGCGCAAGTCGGCATTCGAGTCTTTCTCTGCGTACGTTCGCGCCGCGACGATCAAACTCAGCCGCGACGTGGAACGCGGCGCCAAGGTTCAGGAAGAAATCGGTGGCATGTCCGAGGAGGACATCCATCGCTATGAGTTCGAGTACCGGCACACGCAGAAGAATCTCAGCGTTGTATGGAGTTTGATGGCGTTTAGCGCCACGGTTGTCGAGGCGGTTATTGTTGTTGACCGCTGGCTGTTTCTGCGTGAGCATGACGCTGTCAAGGAGTGCTGGGTTGAGCCGGTCTTTGAATACGACGCGAGTCCGCGAAACCTGGCTGTTGTCGGGGTTAAGAAGTGATGACCCAAGGATGGTGTGAAGAACGAAAGACACAAGGCCGAGACTTGCATATTTGGGCTACCCTCACCGGCGATGATGATGAGTACATGATCTTATGACGGGTTGTATAGACTTGCAAGCTTGGGCTGGGATGAGCCATGGCATGCGAATGACTTGATAGATGTACAGCTATGAATAGGCCCAAAAGCGATACCATTCAACTTTGTACTGTGCTCTATCACCTCTCGGTGTTGAATGGCTTGCGTGATACGACCGAGTCAGCTGGTGGCAGTGGCAGGTCACTGAAGCGTCGTGGATATCGCAATACAAGCCCATCTGCTTTCCTGCGTAGCATCAAGACATAATATAAAGATTTCGAAGTCTTCTTCTCTTTTTTTTTTCATTTTGAGCATATATAGCGTCATGTAATTTCGACGCTGCCCTCCGGCACTCCCTGCCGACTGCGCAACCGCCGCGCAAAGAACTGCATGACAGGCAGCATCTCATCGCGGTTCGAGGGCATGCCATCGCCCTTGCGCGCATAGCGGCTCAGCTCAACAAACTCAAAGACCTCCTCCGTCCTCCGCACCGCAGCATCCGACACGGCCACCGAGTCCCGGCCCGCAACCAGCAGGACGGGCGAGCGGTTTTTCGCGCCAGCGCGGGACCCCGACAGTGGGTAGGGAGCACCAATGGAGATCACACCAGCCAGCGCACCAGTCTGTTGTTGTTGTTGTTGCTGTTGCAATTGATCCTGTTGTTCAGAGGAACCTCTCCCCAACCCCAACTCCCTCGCCGCCACCAACCCAGCCATCCCGCCCTGTCCGAACCCTAGCACAATAATCTCGCGCAGCGCATAACCGCACTTACCCAGCAAGCAGCCGCGTATGACGTCGTCGACCAGCGTCGCCGTGCTCCGCGTCAACCCCGCGTCCATGTCCAGCCCGCCCGTCCCCGTGTCGAAGGCGACATCGTCGCCCCAGTGGAAGCCGCCCAGGTCGAAGGGGAGCGGGGCCGGCGCTTGCACGGTGACGACGGTTGTTTCGGGGAGCTGCAGCGCGCGCGCGAAGGATGTGAAGGCGGCGGCTGTGTCGCCAAGGCCGTGGAGGAGGAGGAGAATATTGGGGGCTGGGGCGGTGGAGGGCGTCGGTGGGTGCGTGATGGTTACTTTGAGGTGGGAGGGGAAGTCGGTTGGGGTGGGGGTTTTGGTGGGCATGATGATGGCTTGTGGTGACTGCCCTCAATGGTGCCCAGGTGGTTTGCCCGAGTGATTTCGAAGGAGGGATTGAGTGTGCTGCACGTGTTTTTTTTTTCCCTTCTTACTTCTCGGAGTCACCGATGGGAGCTTCACGACGCTCAGGCGTGAGGGGGAAGGGCTGTGGCTGTGGACAGTGGCTTGTTTGAAGGGCCTTGAGAACCAATGCCGCAAGAATTATGATTGTCTTGGAGTGGGGCAGAGTATTTCCTCGGTATTGCTGGTGCCTGGCAATGGAAGTTAATTGCATGGCAAATGCACTGCACTGATCTTTGGGCATTTCCGGATGCAATTATGCAGGGGAATGCATATCTTGATGGGATCTTCGTTTCGGGTATATTGTGACATTCATGTCCGAGTATAGCATCTATAGGGACTGGTCCCCGTACAGACCCTCTCATGGGGATTTTAGAGATCAATTGATCCAATACTATCAGCCAAAAGCCTCTCATTAATCCATCCTCTCCATCAATATTTATTTAGATCACATTGTGGCGGGACTCCGCCACAGGAGCCGTACGTAACGGCATCTCCGACCAAAACTGCCTCACAATACACGTCCATACCAGGAGTCATTCACATATACATCCATCAAAAAAAAAGTCCTATACTCCAGCAAAATACAGCAAATACACAATTCCCATGGACACTTCGTTGGATGTTCACCGCCACTCAGGCGAAGTGAGGTGGCTGAGGCCGAGCTCGTAGGGCGAGGACAAGCCTCGGACAAGAGAAGCTTGGCTCGGCTGCGTTGGGCCGATGCATCCATACAGAGAGGTATTTCAAGGGTACAGTGGACTATACCACTAACTCTGAAGCAGTTAGACCACCTGTATACACCCTTTTATTTGTCGGTCGAGCGGAGTAGGGCTGACCCGACCCCATCAGGGGGCCCATCAGATCAGCGCAATTGGGGGGAGCCCGGTGGGACACACTCGTAACACTGAGGACCGGATGTTGAAACCCGCCTGGACAATACACAATCGAAAGCAATACACGTCAGTGTTCCGCATTTATGGCATTGCAGAGGGGAGAGGGGAACGTATGTCGAAGGAATGCGGTGCGCACCTCATCTCGCCCGTGCATTGGGGGGAGAAAGTCTGCTAGACCAGATTCCCCCCTGATGGCCGAGCTCTGGATCATCTCAGAGCGTGTCCACATGGGTTCGGCAAAGACATATCCCTCCATCGATTGGAGACCCTTTCCTCCTTCTCATCGCCTCTTTCTCTGCGTGTTTTCTGTTGGATCATCCCGTCTGCCAGATGATTCCACGAGATCAACAATACATATGCCCTCTCCTTCTTTCCCAATGCCCCGGATACCCAACAATGGCCGAGAAATGGCGGTGCGATCTGCTGTGCCCCACCGGCTGGAGGGGCGAAAGCCATCGGATGCACACTTGGACCCGTGGTCCAACCGTATAATGAAGGAGGGGACCCTGCTCCATCTGCCTACGACTCTCCTACCAGAGAGCCGAAAGGAAGAGGCATCAGCCACTCAGTCCTCAGATTGGACGGTGGGGCGCCAGCTGAGACAGAAGCTCCTGAGGAGCATACGTAGCACACTTCTGGAGGTTTCCGTCAGCGGTGGCATAGCTATAAGATCCACTCATCGCCCCTCCCCCTCCCTCTCCTTTCTTTCCATCATTCACATACTCTCTCTTCCTCTTCTCTTTTCATCCTTTTCTCTTTCCACATACTATATTCACAATGGCCTGGGGCTGGGGTAAGTCTTTTTTGTTCTTGATATGCATCTCTGCATCATCCTCGCCTTAGTACATGCAGAGCAACAGGTCTCTGCATTTGCATGCGTCTACATCAGCCGCAAGACATCCAGAACCAGACTGACCGGAAACTAGGTGACTCTGACAACGCGCACCAGCAGGTGTACGGCGAGAAGAAGCACGAGAGCCACTTCTCTCATGAGCTGATCGCCGGCGCCGCCTCATTCGAGGGCATGAAGGCCTGGGAGGACCACCAGCGCAAGCAGGGTATGCCTTCTCCACTCTCCCCTCCCCTCCCTTTTATCCTATCTTACCGCATTCATTGCTCCACGTTCTGACTGTGTTTGACTGGAACAGGCAAGACTGTCAGCCACTCCTTCGCCAAGGAGGCCATCGCCGGCCTCGTCGGCGCTGAGGTCGACAAGCTGGCCGAGACCAAGGGTCTGGACGAGGCCGACCGCCTCCGTGCTCACGAGCACGCCAAGAAGAACTCCCACCAGATGTACGACGAGCACTACGTCCAGGGCCACGGTGCCGACCAATACGAGCCTGAGCGCTACGGCCGCCACGACCGCTTCGATGCTCCCGGCCGCTGGTAATTGCGCTTAGTCTTGAGGTTCTATCTGCTGGATTGGAGGTTTCCTCGTGGATTTGAGAATAGCCTAGACTATAGAAATCTAGCATAATTCCTCGAAGTATTTCGGCGTGGAGAGTCACTATGTAGGTTACCCTTAAAGTAAAGGAATGGCATGTCAAAAGATTCTATAGCCGCCCCAAGATGTGGTGAAACACAAGGCCTCTTCCATCACGGATACTTATCCTTTGTCTACCAATGAAGTGGGGTATAGTATATAGTAATTCGAGAAATATGATATTATAATGCCAGCCACTCGTGTCGCAACAGCTCGGCAGCCGGCTTGCGCCGCAATGCTTCAACTGTCAACATCCCCTGGAAGGAGTCAAATAAAGTAGGCACCTCCACGCGTGGCATGTCTTCGGGTTTGATAAAAGGCTTCTCGGCGCCATTGACTAATCTCTCGAGCTGGGTTGATTGCATATTCGGGATGCGATGAAGACGACCTGTAATAGATGTATTAGCACGGCCAGTCGAGATATGCAGTGGAGAGCTCTGTATCCTGACCACCTTCGTTGAAGAACTCCGCAGTCCGACTCCCTTTCCGGAGAAGCTCCGGGGGGAATTTCCCCTAAGATTTCAATGGTTCTTGCAAGACGATCATCATCGACTGTTCATGTGCCTTTCTTAGATGCTGTCCCTGAAAAGGAGACTTTGCCCTGAACAAACTCGATAATCTGCAAATGGGGGTGAGAATTGGAAAGTGTGAAAAAACAATCATTACCCGTTCTGAAATCATGGTACTTCCGAGACATCCAAGACTCCAGATATCAACTGCAGTGTCCCAAGGTGCGCCAATTGTGACTTCTTGTGCCCGCAGAGCTGGTGATTGGATGAATTCTGACAGATGGTTGTCTGTCCAAGAAGCTATTGCCGTATTAGTATCGCTTAAAAATGTGGACAATAGAGAAGCACCTACCCACGCCGAATCGACAATTCTGACACGGGGTTCCCGCATCTCTGATATGAGAGGCGTCTTCATGACTTCTCGGAGAGGGACGGAATGCCCGTTCAGATCCTGGGCCCGAGCAGGGGTTTCTGATACATCTTTGGAGATAGTGGATAGTGTTCTGCGAATCCTCCAGTTCGAGTAGGATGTTGGTCGGTTTCAAATCTATTCCGTGACAATCCTTAGCATCATAATATAGCGATATGAAAGTTCCGAACACTATCGTTCTATACCTGTATGAATGATACTACACCCTCGATGGAAGAAATCCAGTTCCAATAAGAGCTGTCGCGCAATCGTCCTTCCTGCCTTGACGGGCGGTTACCCGTCTGGGTATTTCGTGGTTTGAAAATCCAAATGATGACCGAGTACATCAAACACGAAGCACACATGTTGGCCATCGGGGCCTTCGTGCTTAAATTGGTCCAGAAGCGGCAGGACGTGGTTGCGGCCTTGTACAATCAGAACGAATTTCCGAGGAGGTGACGCTATATATAGATATCAAATCGGAAGGCCTACGCGATATCCTACGTGTAATACTACACGATATCAAAGCCACTAGCCTAATAGAGGATAAGCTATCGGCAATTCAGATAGAGTATTATCTCTAAGAAGACTGCTGATATAGGTTAGATCGGGTAAAATATCCTTTTCTCCTAGAGCTCGAAATATATACTGAAAATATAGATATCCTAGACTATGGATTCCCACGTTAGCACCTCCGTTTACTTATCAACTACCTTAAGTAAGCAGATTTAGCTGTCTCGTAGCGTCTCTCGTTAATGTTGTAGCATGGTTATATTATTTATAACCTTCTTTGGGCACTTTTCAAGCCTGGTTGCTATATTTATACTATATATATTGGCACAAAAGAGCCGCGATGGGTTATATTCGACGTAGGGGAAGAGATAACACAAAATGACGAGAAGTGGTTTAATCTTGAATACCGATTCCTTGATTATAATAGAGTTAAGTTCGGCGAGGCCGAAATCTTTCTGCGTATGCCAAAGTTCTGGGGCTTAAAGCCGATCGAGACCCTTAAGACCTTCCCTCTCTGTCACTATCTAAGATAGTAGCAAGTTCGGAAAGACTTAGTCGAGAGAGGCCAAAAGATTCGGGATTTAGCCGGCTTATATATTTAGTAAAGTTCATATTAATAGTCGAGTAATAGTGGACGCTATATTTTTCTATAAAATATAGCTAAACTACTCCCGCCCGTTACTCCGCGATATTAGGGTTAAGGATAAGGATAGAATTATAGTTATTTATATAGATACGATACTTATAGAGGACCGTGAGCGAGAAAAGGAGAAAATATAAGGGGACGGCGTGGATACCTAAAAACTAAGCAAGGCCGATTTGTTAATCGCTTGTCTAATAGTTTATTGTTTTAGCTTTAAAGAGAAAATATTCCGTATATAATATGATTAATAATATTTTAGGGACTAGCTAATATAATTCTAGTGGAGTACGTAGTTAGTGCTCTTAGAGACGTGAACTAGTTACCTAAATCGTTTGACTACCTATAAATTCCACTAGAGAATAAGATACTCTTTTTATTAACAGTAGATACCCGCTTAGGTCTAATACTGATAGTGCCTTTTAACGATATAATTAATAGAAAAGGTCAAGGACTTAATATCCTTCTAGAGTATATCGGTAAATTATTTATATACTATACTAAGGTTCTGTCCTAACCTATACTAGTGGCCTACCTAGCGTTGGAAAGACTTTCACGGTTAAAGCAACCTCGGAATATTTTAAGCTGCCTCTCTTTTCGGTACGAGCTAGTTATAGCGCTAATTGTGGCTCCTACTGATTTTTCTAGATATCCGTAGGCGAGCTCGTTGTCGACCACGGAGATTCTAACACGTTTAAGTAATAACTTGAAAATATATTCAAGATCGCTAAATATTTTAAAGCCGTGCTTCTCTTGGATAAGATAGATACGTTTATAGAGCAACGTATATCTTACCACGATACTCACAATCGCCTTATGACCGTTTTCCTCCGAAAGCTAGAATATTAGCAAGGAATCCTATTCTTAACTTCGAATCGGGGTATTCAGTTTAATAATACAATCCTTAGTCGGATCTATTTAATTATTAAGTATAAAGACTTGAGCAGGGGATTTTGTAGGGGCCTCTAGTCAACTTTTCTGAACAAGGCACGTGTAGTCCAAGGACCTGCCATGATCGAGGAGCACGACCTCCGACGATTGGAGCCTTTAGATCTCAATAGACAAGAGGTAGGGTCCGGAGTCGCTTGCCAAAGACAGCCTGATCTAGCCAGAAAATGCTTTGCAACGCCACCTGGACTAAGTTATCAAGGACTTGGGACAGGTTGGATTAGTTCCCGTCCAATTTTTGCCAGCAGTATTCTCCCGGCCCCGTTCCCAGATATCTATCACCTTTGATGAAGAGGCAACACTACACGGAAGGTGGTAACGAAGCCGACCAGACCCACTGCCGTACCCACTTCCATTATGAATCTCAGATCAACCCTAGGCAGGTTTCCCCGATTACGTATTGATGCTCTGAGCGTCTATAAATACCTGCGAAATCCACGAGGATAATGCTTAGAAACGTATCACAAATTGACGTCTACTTCGTGGCGTGACCCTAGGAATTAGACTCAGATACGATCGTTCTCACCCAAACACCAAAGTCCATTCAATATGAGTCAGATCTTCATGTGAGCACTTCTCAGCAGGGAGCCGTTCAGTGGATTGGAACTCATTCGTCTACAGTACAGGTGTTACCGGCTTTATCGGTGGAGACGTCCTGTATGGCCTTACTCAGGCACTGGCAGCATCTAGCATTGTTGCTCTTGTACGAAACAAGAGCCAGGCGGCTGTCGTTGCAGGAAAGTTTCCAACGGTGACTCCGCTCATTGGAGACTTGGACTCCAGCGCAGAGATCCAACAAGCCGCTTCCAAAGCTGATGTAGTGCTTCGTATGTATCAAACTCCAGCCCAGACAATATAATTGCCTTGAGAATCGTTGCTAACAAAGGTTATGAATAATAGATCTGGCAAGCTCCAGTCACGTGCCCAGTGCTAAGGCTATCGCTGAAGGACTGGCGAAGAGCGAGCGTGAGAACCCAAGTATATTACCCCTCCATTAGAAAAAAGTCCTTTCGATGGAGTTTTTCAACTAACAAACTGCCAGCATGGATCCAGATCTCCGGCGCCAGTTTCCTGGCCGGCGCAGAAGTAAAGGCTAAGAACTTCGGCCAGCCCGGTACAAAGATCTACAACGATTTGCACGGAATTCAAGAAATTCACGACATTCTTGCTACTTCGCCCCAGCGTGCCGTGGACCACCTCATCCGCGGTATGCCTTCTACCAACCCTCGTGTGAGGACGGCCATGGTCTACGGACCCCTCATCTACGGCAAGGGCCGAGGGCCAGTGAATCAGCGGAGTATCCAAATCCCCGACCTCGCCAAGGCAACGCTGCAACACGGACACGGCCTTCATCTAGGCCGCGGCCTTAACACCTGGAATACTATTCATATCTCAGATCTGACGGCACTCTTTGTGAGATTGGTTGTGGAATCCTCGCGAACTTCGAAGCCAGAATTATGGAATGAGAATGGTGTTTTCTTCGCCGAGTCTGGGAAGATGGTGAGTTAAGCACCTCAAAAATGATATTTGGCACCTGACTGATGGCATGATAGTCTTTCGGAGATATCGGCAGAATGATCGCTACTTTCGCCCACTCTCGAGGTTTCATTAGGACGCCTGAGGCGGTTGAGATTGATGCGGCTACCGCTGACAGACTTACTCCTCACGGGTCGGTCATTTGGGGTACGAATGCTCAGTACCAGGCTATTCGGGCACGAGAGATTCTAGGGTGGCTGCCCCAAGGGCCCTCGGTTGAGGGGGAGATCGAGCGAGTCGTCCTCTCCGAGGCGTCACGGAGTTTCTCGCGACCCGCCGAGAAGCTTGCTTAATTGTGTCTCTGACTGTATTTATCATATCGGTAATATTTCGAAAGTAAGCATAGATGCAGAATTAAATAGGCATGGTGTATATACTCAGGAAATCGTACTTGCTTGAATTTGAACTACGCGCAGGCGCCAGATTCCTCTTGTGCTAACCTGGTGGCATGCCCTCGCCATGCCCAGCGAGCAAGAGTTTTCAACCATCAAAATCAATCTTTCTGGCTGGGCGATATTACTCTCCAACCCCCTGATCTTGCTAGAGCATGAGATTTACGACCCATGGCAACTTTTATTATTTGGTACCTCATTTCCAAACGCTGTACAGTATATATACACTCCATAACCTAATAGAAATACGCCCTCCTATACTACAATAATAGGGCCCCGATCATGCCCCATCACATCAAACCAGCTGAGTGTATAATCACTAGCCTCCTCCCGTGCCTTCCAAACCCTTTGCACAACATCCACAGCTGTAGCAAAAGTATTAACAGCTGTCCTGTGGAACATGTCACGCAACCAATCCAGCAGCCGCACTTGGAATGACTTGTCAACAGCTTCACACGCAGCAATGAAACAAGGCCATAGCAGAGACGATGTGTGCTCTTCTCTTTTGTTAGAGCTGCATGCCTGCTCGATGAAGCGTAATGCCTTTTGCACGGTCTCCTGTAAAATGAGAGCATTGATATTGTGGACGCGACGATAGTAGAAGAGTATCAGACTTTGGTGCATGGCAAATGCGTTGTAGCAGAATGCCTCTGGAGTTGCACTGTCGCTTTCACTGTCCGCGGAATAGGGTGAGATAGGGAGTGGTGGTTGTTTCTTGTCCCAGGACAAGATGTGGTGCTCCAAAATCTTTGTCCGTTTATTTAGACTCGTCACGACTTCCACGTCGACAAGGGTGTCGCGCGTCAGAAGTTCCTGCTCATTGGCTAGGCGAATAGCTTGTGATAAGAGGCCCATCAAGGACTCCGGTACACCGTACATGATGGGGAAAAGACTGTTGCTCCAAGTGCCCATCACTTCGAGGTGTATATCCTGATATCCGACGGAATCAGTCTTTTTAACTCCCATTTCCAGTTCGGTCAGCGTGGCCGCGCTTGGTAGCCGGAAACTTCGAAGGGTCTGCGTTAGTTCCCCATCGAATACGAGACTAGAATTCGGGCGTGCCGGGCAAACTCTGACAAGGGCACAACCGCAGGTGCTTTCTGCGAGGATGCGCAACCAGGTATAGACATGGTGCAAAGTTCGAACTTTGGAGGATTTTTGGGCTTTTGAAAATCCCCGCCGTCTTATCAAACACTCTGCTTCGACCAAGAGCATTTGGGCGTTGTTGTAATCTTCAGACAAAATCTGTCAATGAGATGAGCATGGTAATTATGGAATGAAATAAAGTTGACAAACCTCGAGATACACCATTGAAAGTATTGCCATGAGGAGTTCCTTATATTTCACTGGTTTTCTGCTCGTAATCTCTTCTTCCAGGGCAAGCTCAAGGTGTTGCTTAGCGAGACGTTGACTCGAAACACGCAACATTTCACAATCTATTGTGTCCCGCGAGCGGTTTGCACGGTAAAAGCAGCTAGCGGAAACAAGCGAATGGAATAGAGACTGCCTGTGGTGACTGGCCTTTTGGCTCACTAGTAACTCTGCGTACGTTGACATGGCAGCAGGGAGATGGATTGTCTGCCAAGGACATTCCGGGTTACCCCTCATTGGAAAAGAAAACGAAAGAATGTTAGCCTTGAAGTGACGGAGAAGCTCGAGAGCTCGTGGCAGAACGTCTTTGGAAGACAGTTCGGGCTCTCGTGTCGGAGAGCGCACGGACAAAAGACCCATGGGTGAGTAAAGATTGAGAGTGTCTTGGAAACTGTCATCACAGGCGGAAGCCACAGTTGACGGTGGTGCGGGTTCAAACATTTGATGATGGGCGCTCGTTTGTGGAAGCGTGGACTCGTCAGCGATGGAATTCATGTCGGCAGCGAAGCTCTCGTCTACATTTTCTCGATCACCAGAGTTATTCTGTCCTGCAGCTTCGCTTCGAGGCGTGTCATCGCCAGTATTGTGATTATGGGACGTGCGATGTTGCAGGAAATCTAAAACACCAAAGGGTCCCTGAAACAAACATGGACCAGAGCCGCTCTCCTGCCAACGTTCTATGTTGTTCAGTGCAGCATTGGTAGTAATCTGCCCGAGGCTATTGACGGTAGTTTTTGTCATGGACTCTTGTTCGACAACTACATATACGTCAATGAGGGCGGCTCTAATGCAAGAAAATGGTGATTTCTAACCTTGATACAGCGGCCGACGGAAAACACGATCCTCAGATCGCTCGCCGTCGGAGCCTCGAGCTTTGCTTACGTCGGCAGGCCATTTGACTTGAGCATTGTATCCTGGGCATGCGATTCCCGTTATATGACACATCTGGCATCCTGGCCGGCCTTCGTCGCACTTGAGGTGGCGGGTGCGACAGGCGCCACAACCCGTCAAAGAGCGGTGCCGTTGCACCATTTTCTGTGAAGCCGCCGACAAAGGTCGGAGCAATTCAGATAAAGTAGCTGCAGGTGGGCTTTAGGTAAAACTGGCGTTGGGAGGCATAGCCGCAATCGGAGGCGCAAAGAGAATGGGCGGGGTCGGGAGATGCTCGCGTGCAAACCTCCCCGGACCAGCCAATTTATTGCCAACGGCCAGGCCCTGGCCCACGATATGACTTAGTCAGCGCAAGGTGGACCTGTTCAACGAACAATAAGACTTGCAAGTTATGACAAAAGGTCCGTTGGCATATCCGTAAGCATGTGGGTTAGAACATTCACTATGAAATCCCGGAATACGGGCTGGTCAAGGCAGACAGATGTATAGTCGTATTGAAAAGAGATGTAGGAATGACTGGTGGGGTTCCTAATTAGGCAATTCTGAATCTGACCTCTTCGCCAATGGGACCCGAGGGAAAAGCACCGTCTCATTGCCCAATAATGGAAGCCCATCTGGATAGTGAGTAGACGCAGCAGACCTGATGGGCCAGCTTTG
The DNA here is from genome assembly GCF_028826965.1 of Penicillium alfredii. NCBI lineage: Eukaryota > Fungi > Ascomycota > Eurotiomycetes > Eurotiales > Aspergillaceae > Penicillium > Penicillium alfredii. The sequence continues at coordinate 809,561 of NW_026622701.1, read as the reverse complement.
GCAGCAATATGGAGGGCGCGCCAGACGTAGGGGATTCCTTGCCCGGGCGATTCTTCATTTTAGCGGAAGAGTTACGCAGCCACCAGATGGAGGCGATGATCCTCATGAGAGCCTACAAAGCCGGATAAGCGGCTCCCACTTTAGGGACTTCTGATAGTGTAATATCCACGTATAAGTTGCGGTGTTTTGGGGGCTCGTCGATAAATCATTTACTACATTAGCCTATTCTTACCTGAGAAGCTCGCCTTGAATCTACCCTAATCTACCCTAATATGAGACAAGATTCTCAGGAGTAGGGACTATCCAAGAGAACTCTCCTGAGATGCTTGACGTCTCAAGAAAGCAGACGGATCCTTCGTTTCAGTTCTTTGCGTTTGCGTGATGGTGTCATATCCCTCTCATAAATCGACTGCTTCAACGATCATGCTCTCGAAATCCTGATAACTGTAATCACGGCGAGGAGTCTTCCAAGGTCGTGAGCTACCTGGCTCGAGGGTTGGCAATTACTCGTCATCGGCTATAATAATCGTGCTGGAATGGCTTGCCATTATGATCTTAGTCGCCACGCCCAGGACAGAAAACCGATACAAGGGGGTCTGAGAAGAAGAAAAGAGAATATCAGAGCATGCAACCGACTGGGGGGAGAGATCTTTGATATACCTGAGAACCAACAGTGACGGAGTCAACCCCGGCGACTGCGCACATGATGCACATCAAAAGCATGGCGATGGAACGCCAATTGGTGCAGCAAGGCTACGTCACACCAGTTGCACTTTAGTTTGCTTTTATTTTAGATGAATAGCGTCAAAATAGCGCGTAACACACCCAGTGTTATGATATATTTGGAAGCGAACACGGTCAGGGAGCCCCTTATTAGCAAAGCATTAAAAGCAAGCCTCTGGCTTCTTAGAATTCTCGAGGTATTCCTTAGTAACACGCGACGGCTTGCTACCTACAGAATTAGATACTGTATCTAAGTTAGTAATATTTTAGGTCTAATTTATATCCTATAGCCGATTTCTAGGGCTAACGGACGTAGCGGATTTAGAGGCCTTCTGTTTGGGCCGGTCCCTTAACGGACCTCCTTCAAGGACGTCACAATACTATACGACGCCTACGGCACCCGTATCGCGCTAATTTCACTTATCACCCCCGAGTTAGAGATTGGGTAGGAAAGAAGACTACACTAGATATAACTAGAGGGGCTGTATAGTGTCCTCTAACGTCGATTCATCCTCGCTCTCTTCCTCCTCGCTCTCTTCCTTAACAACCCTACCCGATAGCTATACCTCAATATCCAGAAACGCTTGCTCTTCATCAAAATTCTCTCGGATCTGATGCCGCAAGCTCCTGTGCAGCCATATGGATATTTCCACAGATGGTGTTTCCCAGCCCTTGTCAAAGATTGGGATTGTTGTGGAACTCGCGAGCTTATTCTGCTTCCGCAAATAGCCGTCCTTTATTCTGCCTTTGATTTCTAGGAACACCGCTAGAAACCACCTTTTTAGCGCTGGGCTAGCGCGGCACTCCCGTATAGTAGTTTGTGTATAGAACTAGTAAATAGAATTATTATCGTTATTAATAATATCTATTATCTATAATAGAAGACTCTAATAAAAAGTACTTAAGCTATAGCAAAATATATAGAAAGGCTTATATTATAAAAGATATAGTTAGGGAACTAATAAATTTAGACGTACTAAAATTAACGGGCTAAGTCTAGTAGCTATATAATCCTACAAAATAAATACACAAACCCGAGGCTAAGTTATTTTAGTTAATAGAATAGCTATCTTTTTTAAAATCAAGTTCCTTAATAGAAGTATAAAGATACTAGATTCACGAGACTAAACTACTTTTCGGACCTATTTTGTTATCAGCTAAAATTATCCAAGGCTCAAAAACCCGTAAATTAGGTAAATTTAAGAAATAAGGATAGGATTAGGAAAGAGATATTATGTATAGTATAGATAGGCTATTCTATATAGACCGAGAAGCTAACTATCGGCTATAGGATAGTGATATGAGAGTCGCCGAAAAATATCAGAAGCTATAGAGAAGACGTGCGACGACCTAAATATATCGTCGAGTGCACAAATTGTCATCAGTTAAATTAGTACCTCCCTCTCCATTTGTTTACTATATGACGGCTTAAACCTCCATATCATAAATCATAAACGGGAACTAGAGCGTTTGTTTAGACCCCATTATGCTTTGACATGATGATTCCCAAGGTTAAAAACGAAACAATAGTGTTTCTCGACGAAGGAATTACTCACCAATTGCTAGAGGACTTCTTTATCTGGAGATAGCCGTAAAGCCAATTGCGCTACCTGAAAAAAATCTCTCAGGGAGACCCGACAAAGGAGGGCAGACTAGCTTTAGGGTTGTAAAAAGTGGCCATGAACTCAGAACAAAAAGCAATAGTGTATGTCTGCTTTATTGAGCCTTGAATAGAAAAGAAGTCATATATACTGCTGCAGGCGAGACCACGACTCTATAACTTCTGGTGCATCCGGGCCATCGAGTCAATGATCGTATCTCGCTTGACAGGGTCTGCATCGCGGAAGAGGTCACGCATCGCTATATGGGCCTTCATCTTCGAGGATAGCTCTGAAACTTCGCTCCCAGGACCGCGAGTGCTGTCGCCACCAGTGCTGTTGATGCCGCCTATATGTGAAGGAGACGGAAGGAGAGAGGAGATATTCTCGCTACTTCGAATGAGATTGTGAATTGAGTTTTTCAGCAGACTGGCGACGGGCACGTTGGCTGTCAGGGTCAATTGATTCAGCACTTCGGTGTAGTAGGGCACCCGCGTGCCGTTCCATGTTACAGATGTCGCCACCGTGTCGAGGGTCAGGTTACCCGTCTTGAGCAAATTGGCCTGCGAGGAAAGCACTTTGCCCAAGTTTGAGACAATTTTCCCCAGATCCAGGATTCCCGTCAGAGGGAATGTGTTGTTGCCAGGTACTAAGGTGACGTCCTTGAGTGTGGCATTTCCTATCACAAGGTCGCCGCTTTTCACATCGAGAACGATGGTGCCAACCTCGAGCGTCAGCACGGAAGGATTGGGGAGAGTCGCGTTGCCGATTAGGTTGGTGCCGTCAGGTCGTCGGGCGACGAGGCCGCTGTCAGAGATACTGAAGCCATTGAACTGGTTGAGAACTAGTAGTTGTTAGTGCCCACACTTCCAAATCGGGCTTCAGTTCCTAGCACAAATGGCTTACCTGGGGATCTGACATCTTTGTTCAAGGTGACCTTGGATTTAAGAACGCCCAGGTACGAATTGGTGGTACCCTTAACCGACAATGTGGATTCCTTCTGGAAGACCACACTATGCACATAGTTCACCCATGTGGTTAGGTTCTGAAGCGGAGTATGGGTGTTGGTCACACCGAGAGTAGTATTGCCCTTGATGGTCATGCCCGGTATAGTGGCCTCGCCCCATGCGTTGGAGGCACCACGGCCGCGCAGAAACAGATCCAACTTGACTGGCTCGATGCGCACCGGCAGAGCAATCTTCAGGTCTAAGGCCGACTGAAGAGTCAATTGAATTGAATTTGGTAGTGGCTGCATAACCGCTGCTTTGACCAGGACCAAGTCACTCTTGTCGACAACCAACTGAGAGATTGCTGGGATCGCAACTAGAAAGCTGATATGCAGTTAGCTTTGGATATCCGAGGCCATGGAACCTGAATTGGCATGCGACTCACAAGACAGGTAAGAAAATTGCCAGGAAAATAATGTTGGCAAGTAGATAAATGCACCAGAACCGCTTCCAGTGACGCGCCAACTTGTTCCTTCTCGTGCGTTCCCGCGTTTCTAGGGAGAGGCCACCGGCCGACTCGACCTGCTCGAGTGCGGCGCTCTCATCGAGACCTTTGGCCAGCAGAGGACCCCGGTTCACACCGAGCGAATATTTGGCTGCATCAGAGGTCAGGTATGCTGGTCGGTCGTCTGTAGTTTTGCCCATGGTAATGGTCTGCCCATAAAGCGCCCAGGAAAGCCGTCGATGAAAGCAGAGATAGATGAATATCTTGTAGATCGCGTATATGTAGTGAATTGGCGACGAGCTGGAGAATCAAAAATGAAGAGCTTAGAGCAATCAACAGGGAAATTATTTCATACAGTCATTTCCCCTCGACTTCACAACTCTAGGTCTAACCACTTCTATCCAGTCAGGACACAGACTAAGTTAGTTGGTGGGGAGCTCACGAAGGTGCGTTCATGCTAGCACGAGAGATGGAGAAAATCAAAAACAAGTGGGCAAAGACTAAACCTTTTCGCACGTATGTTGGGCCAAAGGTGTGACCTGAGCCGTCAGTGACACCTTTGGTCATCGGTAACGCAGAGTGGCGAAGATCAACCAACCAAAATGTTCATTTGCTACGAAATACCACTGATAGCCCCAGAGGGGAGAATCCTAGGACGGACTAAATTCATTATTGGCGCTATTCACCGAGGCCGATAGTTTCCTCCAGTTCTCTCGGTCGAGTATCGCCTGGCCGTAGCTTCATGGGCAGAAGCCACAGCCAGACTGGAGACTTGATCGGTTTATGGGGGAGTCTTTACTCCATTCTTCTTTTTACATCTTTGATCCTCTCAATTTCACTCTTCCCTGAAGGAAAAAACCTCCCGTCACTCAGAATACTGTTCCTATAGTTCGCATTTTAACCATGTCGTCAATCTCTCCTGTGTCTTCCCTAGACACGCGCGAGGCAGAGCAGAACGGCCTAAGTGAAACCGAGAAGAATTTTCCCAGCACCGAATTAGGTCGACTTCATGCGCTCGAGCAGCTAGAGATCTTACCCCAAATTCTCCAGGAGGGTATTATCTTCACCGGTTCCGGGGCAGCCCTTCTTCTTCAAGCGGCTTTGCCCAGCATTCGCGAAGCAGAGCCCCCTGGCAGCCATGAAAAGCTAGCAAGCGAGCTCCTAGACACCCTAGAAACACAAATCAGCTACATATCATGCTTGGTGTTTGGTACACGAACCGAGCGTCAGGCTCTAATCCAGCTATTACAAAATGGAAAGACACCATTGCTAGGCGGCCACGTCAACCGGTTCACCAACCACCCCGACCTACAGCTATGGATAGCAGCGACCCTATATTCCACCTCGACCGATGTCTACCAACGCGTCTATGGCCGCGTCGACTACAAGAGCGCGCAGCGCGCATATAGCGAATTCTCTCTGCTGATGAACTGCTTGGGTTTAAAACCCAACACTTGGCCTTCCTCGCGACAGGAGTTTTGGAACTATTGGGATGACCAGGTTAGCAAGTTGACGGTCTCTCATGACGCAATACACTTTGCCAAAGACCTTCGCGAAAGTACCGACATGCCGCAATGGGTGCAGACCCTAAAGCCTCTTCTACGCGCGGTGACTATCGAGCTGTTGCCTCCCCGCCTACGAGATGCCTACGAGCTTCAATCTACTGCGACGACGCGCGCACTTTATCGAACCTGGATAGGCTTTTCGGTGGCTTTATATCCGGCCATGCCCAGAAAGTGGCGCTCCTACCCGCTGAACTTCTACCAAGATCACCTCAAGGAAAAGCTGGCGGCTTAATCTAGTATTTGGCTGTTGGGTGAGATACGTGGTTTGCAATTTTCATATCCTTTTGTGGCCAACACGACTGCAATGAGACCAGTGTGGTATTAGATGGTGGGGATAGGGCTAGAGATAACACAACTTCGAGTAAGGCGCATTTTGAAAGGTGCCTCTTTCTGATGGGCCAAATCATGAATCCAAAATAAAAATTTTTAAAAAAATAAACCTAATGAGGTTTTTTCGGCTAATGGCAAAAATGCCCAGAGACCCCTGGAATTGGTCAATACCCGCGTATGAACGTTATGCAAGCAGCGGATGGGGTCAGCATGGGTTGACATAGATCGCAGATGATCTGCGTAGCACAATAAACGATGCCGACAGGCTGGATGGCCAATGGCAGGGATCGATCGCGAGTTCATTGCAGCGTATTGGAAATACAATGGCGAAGCATTCGCGGGAAATGATCCGAGATCCACATGACGATCATAGAACTTGAAAAATATATGTCGGTGAGTTTCTGCTACGAGAGACCCCGTGCGGGGATCATCCCCAAAGCGAATACTTCGTGAAGAGCTCAAAAGACACTAGATATGGCGTGAACATGGTGCTAAAATGAGCAAACCTCATCTTGTACTGGCTCGCAACGCATCTCCTATCCCCTCCACCCCCGCCTTTCGTTAGAACTAGCAAGTTTTGCCTCACGCCACTTTCAATTCCAAATCTTATTGGAGCCTGTCCCTTTTCACGCAATAAAAAAAAACCAACCTCTTGTATTCGGCCGAATGGGCCTTTGGTGGAAGCTTGGCTGTCTTTGCTTTGACTAGTGCTTTCGCAATCCAGGAGCTCTGCTAGAGAGCAGTCACATGAGCTTATTTATGGGAGCAACAAATATGGAAACATTCATTAAATCTTTCGACACCTCGCTTGTTGACGGTGAAAGGCGGAGATTAAGGTACAGGCTTTGTCCCTGCCTGGGCTATGGGGCCCCTAAGGGGCGTGACCGTGGAACCCTAACTTCAAATTCAATCTTTTAGGAAAAGTACAGCAATAGCAAAGTAACAACAACGTAAAGGAATTTTACAATCAGAAGCAACCAATTAGTATCGATGGACATTTTGAAAACATGTTATTCTATATACTCCACTTTTGAATGATATATCTAAATGCTGTAGAAGTAACATCGAAAATTTATTGCAAGTTCAATAGGCTCTCAGCCAATATTCAAAATTTTGTAATACCTGCGATAAGAGTAATGGTTACACCCACAATTTGACACTAAGGAAATTTCTAATATTGCAAAAAGATTTTGCTGATCTTAGCCGCTACTGAGAGTCGATTCGAAAGCCTCATAATTCGAGTCAGAACTGAAGAAAATACCAGAGCTTGTGCTCATCTTAATAGACGATGTGGCCGCCCGGACGATCTCTTCAGTGTCAGTCTCACCGGCAACATTGCCGGTACTAGACGTCCCAGCACTGGCAATATCGGCATTAGAGGTATTGACTTTAAGATCGACAGAGTCGGAATTCCCATAGAAATTCTTGATTGTGAGCTTGAGTCTATTGCCATTTTTGACAATCGATGATACGAGGTTGGGCAAAGAAATGTCCCCACAATTTCATTGGTGGGGCCACATCTAGTTCAGAGTTCGGGGCCCCACTTTATTTAGCTTGGCGCATGGGGTGACGCTGAGGCTGAAAATGCCACGAGCACATCATATCAAGCCTGATGGTGGCATGCAGCTTGCTTACTCGGCCGACAAGATAAGACACCTTTGAGCTTAATTTGCCATGTCGACATTTTGAGGTTCGCAGATCGAAACCAAACTAACCATTTCCGCCTAAATCCTTTCACCGCGCCAGGGAGCAATCTGCACCCTATCCCATACAGTCCACATAGTCAGGAAATGAGGGTTTTCGCTCGCCATCATAGCTTTTCCTTATGTGATATGGTGAGATTACCACTTGAAAAGAAATAAAAGAGGGGGTGGGGGAACGAGTTGCTCAGAGAAATTTAAGGGTCGCAGCATTCTCTCGCAGGCTCAGCTCCACTGGTTCGCCGTACATTGATCCACACCATTCATATTCGCCCTCTAGTGACAATGAGTTCTCCTTCCAGTCAAGAAACTGGCAATGGAGAACACAATGCCGAGAAGGTGTTTGATGTTGAGCAGCAAAGAGAGGGTGCCTTGGTAGCTGAGCTTCCAAAATCCCTTGGCGCAGGTGTAAGTCTAGTACTACTGCCTTTCACCTTACTTCCAAATCGCTGACTCAGTATCCAAGTCCGCTCTCGCTCTTGGGGCGTTCGGCACAACCCTCACAACTCTGTCCCTGAGTCTTATGGAATGGAGAGGAGTAACCACGGCAAATGTCTTCGTTGGAAACTTCTTCTTCATTGCAGCATTCGGTCTGGTTGTGACGGCCCAATGGGAGCTGTCTGTTGGTAATGGTTTTGCGTACACTGTTTTTAGTGCTTTCGGTATGTTTCGCCCAGCTTCAACTCCTCCCTGAGCTCGCTAATCATTTCTCATCAGGTCTTTTCTATGCTGGTTATGGTGCGATCTTGACACCGGCATTCGGCATTGCGCAGGCATATGGCGGCGATACCACTGTCGAGTATAACAATGCGGTTGGGTTCTTCATGATACTGTGGACTGTTTTCGTGTTCACATTCTTGGTGGCGTCCCTCCCGAGCAACATTGCTTATATTTTGGTGTTTCTGTTCGTGGATCTTGGATTTCTCACGGTCGCAGCGAGCTACTTTGCTATGGCCGATGGCCATGCCGCTTCAGCCGAAGCTCTGAAAAAGTCGGGCGGAGTGTTTTGTTTCTTGGCTGGGTTAGTGGGTTGGTATATTGTCTTCCATTTGCTGTTGAAGGACTCTCTTCTAGAGATTCCACTGGGTGATACTTCTCGGCTCTTTGGAAAGAAGAAGAAGGCAAACTAAATATCGTGCGGTAGTACATGGGAATGGGGTAGTGTGCGAGCACAGCTGGAATAGGTAATAGGTGGATTGGAACAGAGCGCCATATGCGAGTACATAATCTATTATCATTCAATTACAATATTTTGTATGAGTACCTTATCTGGAACTCGTTTGCTTTTCTAATGTTGGAGATGAATTTCCTATAGCGAGAGTAATCTTCTTACCTGACTCCGACGTAGCTCATATCTCTTACGAGATCTTTCAGCAATGTACGGTCATTCATATCAAATTCAATGCAGATTTGCAGGTGTACTATAATCATCACGCCATCGTTCATGATTTTGACAAAAGTGCGTATTTGAGAATTCCACCTGGGAAAATTGACCTATGATGCAGGTGGTCGTTGCGGAGAATTGCATGTGCTTATTTAAGCTTCTCGCCCGAGAGAGTAATAAACAGAGGCGTCTTGACTAGATGAAACATAGGGAGTAGGCAATTAGCACGCTCTTTCTGCTGTGCGTGAAGGGATAGAGGCTAGACCACCATCTGAGTTGACTTCCGTAGAGTTGTCACATAGTCAAGTGACTTATGTCAACTTTCAAACTCATAGAAACAGGTAGTAAGGAAAGCGCAATAGCGAATAACATAGTATTTCAAAAGAGACATGGTGGCAACAGCATCAACATGTATCTGGATCCATGCCTCTAGCATCTTTGGCCCGAAGAGGAAACGGGAGAAGTTTTGTAAAAGATATAACATGTTTCTAGTAAGAAAGACTTAGATTAAACTGCTCAAAGTCCAGACTGAGCAAAGGTTGCTTCAATGATCCTTTCCTCCAGTATTCGCCCCCCTAACATGCTTTCGTCCTTTTTTTCTCCGACATTCTCCCATCCACGACATTCAAAGACTTGACATTCCTCCTTCGACTTAACACATCGTATATTCAGCAGAAATAACGAAAAAAAAAGAAGATTGCCGACTGTGTTTTCAATCCAAAGTGAAATGGGCCAGCCTGGCGTTTATCTCTGTTCTCGGGTCGTGATACGACTCTCAGAGATCATGCTTGACGTGGGGATGCTGAGATGCTGAATCAAATGCCGACTGAAACTTCTCTGTCAGACCTTCAGCTTGTTCGGGAGCAAGCTCTTTCATCTTGGCAACGAATGCGCCCAGTTTTTCATGATCAAGTTGGGGGACACCCTTCTCGCCAGGTTTGGCAAATTTGGCAAAGGGACAGTTGCCTGCGAGAGAGAGACTGGCGAGTGCCAGCAAGATAACTGTGTGCAGGAGGTTCATGTTGATAAGAGTGAGAATAATTCCAGGGTTTGACCTGATGGATGGAGTATTGAAAAGATACGAGTACCCCAGATGAGAGACCTTTGCTTGGAAAAGTTTTCAGGTTCAAATATTCACTTCTTGTTCAGTAGCGCATGAACAGACAATCATATTCTATATCAAATCATTTAGGGCATCGCATTGATGTTAGCATTCCACTCAATAGAATGAGGAAATCCATGGCTCAATGGCGTGATAGAAATGTATGTAAACCATCAACACTCGGTGACCATTATTATATCGACACGAGCCATGGTGTGGATACTTGAGTTAGCATGCAGGAGAAGAACCCAGAGCAAGGAAGAAAAAAGTGTCGATCGGACAATATCTCAAAATTCTGCCGGAGGAATATGGTTGAGTAAAGGAGCGCCTCCTACTCGTCCAACTAACGTGTGTTTCTCCACATTTCCCCACGCACCGCACGGTTCATCACGCGTAGGTCCGTGCACCTTCGTGAGATTTGTGGGAGGGAGTGACGTCTTAATTAACATTGGTGGCCAAGGCGATGATTCTTGAACTCCCCGATAGGGCGTGGGGCGGTTCGAAGGAACGGGCCATCGTAGATCCCTATCATATCTATGCAGATCAGGGTATTCGTCATATGTAGCTCTGATCCCATCAGCACTGAGTACACCATAGCGTCAATCTAGGCCTTGTGTGAAAGAACAGAGATGCTATGTGAAAATGATCATACAGAGTGGAATCAATCCCTACTAGGACAGTCATATAGCTCGAAAATAGCCTCAATATATCATCGTCATTATGGCCAATACTGAGGACTACGGGGAGGTATAGAGCAAGATAAGGGATCACTACTTACCTTCACACATCTTAACAAAAGATTCATCTTACTATAGGTTTGCAGGAAGTTGCGCACCTTTTAACGCAAATGATGTGAGAAGATCCCCCAAAGTTAACTTATAGGAGCAGAATAGCTCGTAGAGCCTGAGTGGGGTCATTATCCTCAAACTTGGGCTACAAAAATGACCTGACTAGTCGTATTGGGTAAACGGTGTGTCATTGCTGCTTAAATAGTCAAAGACACATCATACTCTATCCCTCATATCCCGTCCAAAACACGGCTGTCGAAAGTGGACCGACCCACCAAGACCCAGATCAAATTCCATGGATGAGGTGGATATACACATTGTTTATCCGCCAGTGTCATCAGACCCTGAGATAATGCAATATACCTAGGCCCCGCTAGCTGCAGTACTACATGTGGATAACCAAATTCTAGGCAAAAATTTGAACCATTCTATTTTGCAGAAGCTTGAGCTTTAGGTAGTACTATGAGATGACTTCTTTTTGAGTCACGCAGTGATGTGACATGGATATGATGTATTAATATAGCAAATACCTATTTCACCGAAAAGAAAAAGGCCAATTAGTATGAGAAGCCAAGATCATAAGACACGGGATGAATCAACAGAAACTTGAGCTTTGGAAATTAGATATCTTTGCGTACAGGATTGCAGCTACTTCGCGCCATACTTCCGATAAAACACGCGAATCAACATCCGAGCCCCAGCGCTTCTTTTTGCAATTTTTTTCATACAATAGCGAATATGCTGTCTCCGTTGGGACAGATCATACTCTGTGTCTGTTTTCTGAGTGTAAAGCTCCCACTCCACTTTTTCTTCGTCGTTCAGCGTACCAAAGAGATCGCCAGTTTTGTCATCGGAAAACTCGAAGGATGTCCCGAATAAGACCGTTGTGCGGCTGATGGGATGCAGCTCGGGCGATCGCCAGTCAATGGGTCTCCAGACAGGATTGACTTTCCATGGGAGCCGACGCTCCTTCATGCACTCCTGCCACCAGTTTTGGAAGATGCTGAGTGCATTCCTCCCACTGACGGCATGGACGGGCCCTGTGGTGCCATATGCCAAATGGGCGAGCAGTCGATCTGCGACCACGTCCACGGGGACCTCGTCGCTGGTTGCTTCAACCATAGGGTTGTTTGCCCGTGTTGCAAGCACCATAGAGCGGGATGGTGTCAACATGATGGCAGCAGAGAACAGTGTGGAAGGCGTTGACAATGGCATGCTGTACCCCCTGAATGGGTAACTCTGAGCCGGGCCGATGATGGAGGGCCGCACAATAAGAAGCCGATCCCCGAGCTTCTTCTGTAGCAGGCGTTCTGTCAGGTGCTTGGCGTAGGTATAGGCGTAGGGGAACTGTTCAACAAATTCATGGAACCGAATGGATTCGTCGGATTTGACAAGTTCCTCGAATTCATCGACGGTGGTATCATTGCCGTAGGTGTATATCTGTTCATCGACGGTTACGTTGGCTGTACCGCGGCTTTGGTATAGGTTTGCGTTCGCATAAGCAGTCGAGACATAGACGAACCGCTCCAGGTTCTCGCACTTTTCGCCAAGCTCGGCAAGCTTTAGGCTGGCATAGACAATCATATTCTTGATCTGTTTCAGCGGACGGGCAAGGTTGATCGTGGAAGCCACGTGAATGATAACGTTCAGCTCCAGTTTGAGCCCGTCCAAGGCTGTGTCCACGTCCATTGTTTCGATATCGCCTTGCAAAACAATCAGGTTATGAGCGCTCAACAGAGCATCCGCTTCGGTGCCCAACCACTCTCTCCATTTCTTTTCGAGGGAACTAACAGAGTGGGATCATTTTTAGTATGGATACGACAACAGAGGGAACATTGATCAGAGTCTTACTCGCGACCGCCTCTGCATAGAATATAGATTTTCCCAGGTGCCGCGGCCTTTGTGACAAGTCTGTGGACAATCGCAGTTCCCAGGAACCCCGAGCCTCCAGTGATAAGAATATTCTTATCCCGGAACTTTTCCCACAAGGATGTCATGTTGCAATTCAGGATGCCACAAACTTAGCAAAGAAGATGTCTTTAGAGTATCACCAAGAGCTTCAGGGAACTACATGTCTTTGCCTTGATATTTTATATCATGCATGTCGGCCGATATTCGGGATTCAGCCTTAAAATCGTGATCAAGATCCCAGATCACGGAAGTATTGCATGTTAAGCTATACCACCACATAATGACAGCTCATCGTATAATCCATAGATTCATTCCTCGGCAACGCTTCGCACAACCATACCATCCCCGACTATTGCTTTTAGGTCGGATGATCTTCTTGTACAATTCACAATATCAATTGGCTCATCTTGCGCAACCGGGGTAGTCTGTCATGGCAGGCAAACGCAACAACCGAAAAGATATCAAAGATATTCATACCACCTTCTGCACTTGGTTTACCTTATCATTGGCCGACAATCACCTCATTACTCTAAGCCATTGAGTCTTGCATGCTTTCCCTTCCTAAAAATTAGTACTGCAAGAGTCTCCCTCTTGACATCGGGATACAATGAACCGTTGGGGTACAGTCTCGGCCGAGATCTCACAGGGCCTCTTGAATAACATGTTGTATAGCATGGATAGCACATGTGAATTCATCTTGGTCTGTGTAAGGTCATATCGGCCGAGTTTTCATGCATCACTTTGAAGATCGTTGGCGAGTTAGGGCTGCCGTAGGACCCAGCGAAGAAGCCATGTTCAACAGTCGGGCTTTTGCACGTTCCAAACCTAGGGCCATTTGCTACATAATATTTGGGGATTACCAATGCTTGGGAGGGCCATATAATAGATTAAGTGATAGTGGTTCAACAGTTAACATCTTGCCCTAGTCCTCGTTCCACGAGAGGGCATTGGGACATTTATACTGATAATAAGGCAGAGGATAAAGATGTTCTAGCTATAGAGTGAGAAAAGCACCAATTTTGCAGCCAGTCTTGACACGGGCTGACCAAATGGGAATTATTGGTGTCCATTCAGGCCACAAACTAAGGGAGTGGGACTGATAGACAGGTTGTCAATACAGGGGGATCTTTGTTACCATTAACAGTAGTTAAAATCCTGTTTCAATAATACAACAGAGATTTGACTCGGCTTTTGCCGGTATCAAGCATATTTCCACTTCTTATGGCTATCCTACTCTCATCATTGCGGCGAGCATCACGCAATATTGTAAGACTCGGACGAACAATAAGCCAAATATAAATATATAGTATATAGATGAGGAACGAATAGCTGTAGAGTTGAAGGAAAAGTGGTTCATTTTGATTCTGCATTCTCAAGATGCAGTTGCTTAATCTCATTATCTTTCCGCTCCTCCTTCTGAGCCCAGTCAGCACTGCGGCAACTCATCTCGAATATGATTATATCGTCGTGGGTAGCGGGGCTGGAGGAGGACCCTTAGCGAGTCGACTCGCTAGGGGAGGCCACAAGACCCTTCTTATTGAAGCTGGCAGTGACCAGTCTGACAACCTCAACACCACCGTTCCCGGTTATCAAGCGTCTGTCACCGAAGATCCTGCACTTCGATGGGATATTTTCGTGAACCATTACAAAGACCAGAAGCGCGCACAGCGGGATCCCAAGTACACCTGGGAGACCGCGCCATACCAATATCACGTTGGACCCAATCCTCCCGAGGGCGCCACCCCGCGTGGCATCTTGTATCCCCGTGCACAAGCCTTAGGAGGATGCACACCTCACAATGCGCTCATCTGGATTACTCCACACAAGAGTGACTGGGACAACATTGCCAAGTTGACTGGAGACGAGTCATGGGCCCATGAAAACATGGACCAATACCTGAAGAAGGTTTACGAGTGGCTTTACACTGAACCGACTGACCCAACGATTCTGATCAACGATCTCCCTCTCGCTCAACATTATGTCGCTGGCGCTGCTGCCTCGGGGCAGGGCCCAGATCCTCTGAACGCAGTCGACGGGCTCGTGAATCTTCTTGCGAACGATCCAAACAGCCAGGTCAACCCAGCGCGCGATTCCACCCAAGGATTCTTCCAAGTCCCTCTGACGATGAATGCGGGCAACCGTACCGATGTCACCGATTTCATCAAGAGCACTGTCTCGGAGGGCTTCCCCTTGGATGTTCGCACAAATGCCTATGTGACCAAAATCAACTTCGATCAATCCGGTTCCACCCCCAAAGCTACCGGAGTCGAGTTCCAAGATGGCGAGTATCTTCACCGAGCCAGTCCCCGGAGTCTCCACAGCAAGCCTGGCACCCCTGGCTCGGCGAAGGCGAAAAAGGAGGTGATCATATCTGCCGGTGCATACAACACGCCTCAGTTGCTGAAGCTTAGCGGAATCGGTCCCAAGAAAGAGTTGGAGAAGTTCAAGATTCCCGTTGTGAAAGACCTTCGAGGGGTTGGTACAAACCTGATGGATCGCTATGAGATCCCCGTCAACGTCCAGCACAAGAAAGACTTCCCCATCCTCAAGGGCTGCACCTTTGACGAAAAGCCCCACGACGAATGTCTCAAGAAGTGGGAACAAAACCCTTACATTCTCGGCCAGCGTGGCGCATACGCCACCAACGGCCTTGCTGCCACCTTGGCTGTGAACTCGGATTATGCCTCGGATTCGAACATTGATCTTTACATCTTTGGCGGTCCTATCAACTTCCAGGGGTATTTCCCCGGCTGGGCGGAGCAAGCTGTTGCGGACCACTCGCACTTCTCGTGGTATACCTTGAAAGCGCACACACGGAACCACGCTGGGACCGTGGAGCTCCAATCGACCGATCCATTTGACCAGCCTCGGATCAACTTCTACTACTTTGACGAGGGTACCACCAAGGATGGCGCGGACGACAAAGATGTGGGTGCAATTGTTCAAGCAATCAAGATTTCACGAAAGGCATTGTCCGAGTACTATAACTATGCTATTCTGGGCGGCTCGTCTTTTGAAGAGGAGAACCCGGGCAAGGACGTGACAGCCGACGAGGATCTGGAGCAATATGCAAAGGACGTCGCTTGGGGCCATCATGCGTCTTGTACTGCTCCTATCGGGGCTAAGGACGATCCAAACGCTGTGCTGGATTCGGAGTTCCGCGTGCGAGGCGTAGACAACCTCCGTGTGGTCGATGCTAGTGTCTTCCCCGACATCCCGGGTGTCTTCATCACAGCCCCGATTTATATCATCAGCGAGAAGGCAGCAGATGTGATTTTGAATGGCTCAAAATGAGTATGGTATAGTTGGGCATGTTGTGGGACTCGATAAGGAGAAACCTCGTTTACTTCCGAGATTCTACTTGGGCGGTTTGGTCACTTCAACATTTTGTTTATAGTTGGCAGTTGGTAGCAGATACTTTGATATTCATAATTACTTTGATATTAAATACTCCTTCCTATTAAGATACTCTTCTTCTTGAAATTAGAAAATCCCAAGTTTCATGCGCCAATGTTCTCGATGTAGCCTGTCGGCCTTGGTTGTTTTGATATGCTATCAAAACAACTTTGCGGAGGGATTTCCTAACAGACCTTGAGAATTCACAGTTCGAGATTCAGGCAGTATTGAAGAATCAGGTGAATCCATCAAGACACAGCTCGTATTGTCGCAATTTTGAGTCTGAAGGACAATACAGTAGGATGTTCTCTACCGAGAGAACCTGCATTAGCGAATTGCATCACCGCCGCTATTGATGATGAAGCGATCATTTGTAGCATCGGTTCTCGCGACGATCAATACTGCTAATTTCTCTACCGACGGAGATATGTAGATGGGTATTGACTTGAATGTAACAGTGTACAGTGCAACAATCATGGTAATGACTTCTACATAGATTTCTCCCCGCGCTAGCTGCAGTATCAGCGCTAGTGGCGGGGATCTGCCTGGCAAATTTGGGAGGTTCGCAGATGCTCAATTGGGCACGAATTCTGCTTCCACTTTTACGCCATCAGACACTTGTCAATGGGGTACAGAGATTGTACACTAGGGCGATAGTCTGCAGCCCCTAAACCCTGGCGGCATGTAGTCCCCAGCTACTTCACTCGCCGAACTATCAAATGCCTATCTCTTCCTAAATAGTTTTAAGGTAGCGCCCCACGGAGCACGTCAATTCCAATGCTATGGAACAATCCCACTGAAGTCGGTCCTAAAGGTCAGCGGTGAACCTGATCATTTCTCGTCCGATAGAGCTTCCCCCGCTAGCCGTGGGTCTCTCTATATTCCTTTCGGCTTTTGTCTACGTCTAATCACAGCCGGTTTATTGTCAGCGATATCATTTCCTTTCGATCGGCATCTAGCAGTATCACGCAATAAAGCCCTTTATTGTGTTTATTGTTTTCTATGATATCGGCATAGCGACAGTTCATCTCGATCGGCCTTCCTTATTGGATATCTGTGATTTTTTCTTTCGCCAAGAGGACATGAACAGGAGGAGATGGTTTGAAAGCTATGAGATTTAGCTGTGATGCAATATTCTATAGTCAATGCTCATACGGCAAGAAATTGGGAGGTGTCTGCTCTTGTTCATTCAGGTGCTGTATATATAAATGAGTAGTTCTCCAAGGCTCTATCAATATTCTCTTCACCCCAATACACCTTCTACTTTCTTTGTGCCTTGACCATGAAGCTCTTACCTACCCTTGCTACCTTGGTGACGGTGGGCTCGGCCTTCCCAGTCATTGATCACCTCAATGCCGATGCCCACGTCCAAGCAGCTCGGCTGGCTACGCGGACTCTGAAGATTCTCGAGGAGGAGGGATATAAACCCGTGAAACGCGCATTCCTTCCTTCCCCTTCCGATGCGTTGGGCCTCAGCCGATCGGAAACCAACTGCGGCCCCACGATCCCCTGTCCTTACTTCAATGAGAAGGAGCAGTATGTGTCCGTGGAAGGCGAATATGCCTATGCTGCCCCTGGTCCGGACGAAATCCGTGGTCCCTGTCCTGGACTCAACGCCGCGGCGAATCACGGATATCTTCCTCGCTCCGGAGTCGCCTCTCTTGAAGAAACTGTTCGTGGTCTGAACAAATGTAAGAATAGAATCTCCCCTTTCTGACGCCTTTGACATGAGCTCACTCGTCTAGTGTACAACCTGGGAGTTGACCTGGGCGCTTTCCTTGCTGCGTACGCCATTGTGATTGACGGTGACCTGGCTGGTGGAACCTGGTCCATCGGTGGTCCCCAACAGTCCGACCCCCTCACGCCTGGCTTGGGCAATGGTCAGGGCCTTTCCTACTCTCACAACAGCTACGAGGGTGACGGCTCAATTGGACGTCTCGACGCTTTCACAAACCACGGTGACGCCCACTCACTTTCCGTCGAGAAGTTCGAGAAGGTCTATGCTGTGGGTGGCAATGACACTTCCGAAGACGGACTCGACCAGCGCTTTACCATCGACAAGTTTCGTGCCCGCTACCAAGAAGTCCAAGAGCACTCCATCGCTACCAACCCATACTACTTTACCGGCGCCTTTTCTACAATTGTTGTTGTACCAGCAGCGTATAACTTCGTAATCAACTTCATGTCCAACCATTCAAAGGAAGAGCCATCCGGATACTTGGTACGTTACTCTTTGTGTGCACTGCCTGGGAAGCACCCCTCTAACAACGTCTAGGACGGCTATAACTTCAAACAATTCTTCGGTATCACCGGCAAGCCTGGATCCTTCGTCTGGAATAAAGGACAGGAGCGCGTCCCTAAGAATTGGTACAAGCGCCCGACCATCTCGCCCTACGGCCTGGCTGACGTCGCCGCTGATGTTGGTATCGGATACCTCGCATATCCCAAGACCTTGAAAGTTGGCGGAAACACTGGAAAGGTCAACTCCTTCACTGGGGTCAGTGTTGAGGACCTTACCGGTGGTGTGCTGAACGCAAAGAGCCTGTTCGAAGGTGACAACTTTGCATGCTTCGCTTTCGTTCTCGCAGAGCAGGCCATTCCCCACTTCCTTAAGGGACCGCTGGAAAGTATCAACAACGCGACTTCGTTCTTGAAGCCCTTCCTGTCGCCGATCCTCGGCAAGCTTGAGTGTCCTGAGCTTGGAAATTTTGATCAGAGTCTGTTCAACGACTTCCCAGGGTACAAGTACAAGCCAAACGGACCAGACACGAATTACTAGATGTGGTTGACTTCTGACTTTAGAAGTTCCTGTGCCTAGTAATATCACACGATGCTCGGAGCGGAAGTGGTACAGGGAATAATATGTGGAATAAATGCACGGGGTAGTCGTTATATTACGAAAGGAATCGGTAAATATCACAAGGTTGTGTGCCTCCTTGGCAATTTTATGTCTATACATCTTTCTCTTTCTCTTATTACTTTTCTTTTTATACACAAACAACAGAGTCCAAATTTGGCCTATGATTTGAAAGCGTCATTTCCTTGCCCTTATATTTACACCCTCTCAGTAGTGGAATCTATGATATTTCTCATCTGATGGTAAAGGATGTCCTCGGCCAGTGAGAGATTCAAAGTTGTCCCTCGCCGAATTTGGGTGATTCGGGCAAAAACAACCATAAAGAATTGTGTAGCATACTTCTCCAGCATGGGCTCGGGGTTAGAGCCGTCTTTGTAATTTCTGGCTAGGTGGAACATTTTACGTGAGGAATGAGAAGAGTTTTTATGCGTCTTCAAATTCAAGGTTATCTGGCATAGCTTCCAACGCTTTCCTTATGTTTCCTAGAGCAGCTTGAATATTGGCCCGCCTCCTTCCCGCTTTCTGGACTTTGCTCGAGACAGATGACGACAGCGGGGCCATAGATGCTGAGTTTGACCGAGAGGATTCATCTGTACTTGCGGGGACTTTGTATAGTGGGCGGCATAGATAGCTTGAGTCTAAGAATATATCAGCAGAGTCCAATATCATATAGCATAGAACCATTTACCTGTCTTGATTTGGACCATGAACGCATAAGTCTTCTGGCAATTGCAAGTGCCCTTTGGATGGGGACATTTGGTGAGGGGACGTCCGGCCTTGCGCACTTTTCTCATAAGTCGGTCGAAGTGTTGGCATTTTGAAGCACGGTGGCCACGAATACAAGGCTCGCTAGTGATTAATGATAGTATTAGCCAGTGCACCGTGGCATTTCTAAGCGAAATTCCTTACCAAGACCACTTGGCTCCTTCTTCGTCAAGAGGCATGGTTGTAGGTTGAGAGTTGTAGGAAGGACTTCGATCTCAACAAACGACAGGCGCATAAGACAGTCGTGACTGCAGAGTAGATATGATTTGCTTTTCATTTCTAAAGCCTGCCAACGAGGATTCATCATCACGCCATTCAGGTTCCGCCATGAGTAATGAAAAGGAGTCCAACCAGGTCTCGTATCGATAGAATAGCCTGCACGGCGCAAATTCAAAGACGATATATTTCATTCATCATTCAGATCGGCTTCGTTGCTAGCCCATGTAATGATCGACTGTAACGATCGACTTGGCAAAAGTAAATAATAGGTCATGCAGTGCATAGATAACCAGTTGATCGAAGGGGTGGACATGGATGTATCGTCGTGATGGATTCGACGATATTTCGGCCGATAGGGTGTTCTGCTCCTGAATGCCTGACTTCTTAGCTACTCACTATCAACAGATCTTATTCCACAATTTACTGTTTATGCAACTTAATGTTTATTTCAGTCTTATATATCGTACATTTGAGACGAACCGCTTTGAGGGTATTTGTAAAAACTTCCCACACTTGATATATAGACTTTGTTGCTCTAGACTGTATGTGCGGTATATTCTTTGCTTCTAACATTCTTCTCATTCATCTCTTGCAGTAGACATAAATACATTAGTTCCAATCAAAATCTATGCATTAAGCCAAGGATCAGAGAGTAGTTCCTTTTCAGTCGCTCGATCCTCTGGCTGCCATCACAGTAGTTTCGAAATGAAGCGCAGAACACCTGCCTCTCTTCCCCTTCGATACCCTCAAGCTTATTCTCGAATCCTCGCCCTTTCGAAATGAGCTCTGGAAACCTAAATTGACCTGTTTGAGAATTAACAAGACAGACTCTCTGGTGATGGCATATTATAATAGAATATTACCATCGTCATAAAAATATCGCGAGCTGTGCCTTTCTCGCTTGAGCAAGTCAGCTGGCGGAGGACCAATCAAGGAGATAATAGAAGCCAAGCTCTTCTTGACGTTTTCTAAAACAAAAAAGTCATTGACAGAAATCCGAGATAAACAGTGCAGTGAATTGACAAGTTGCGACCTATATGACAGAGTTTATCGAGGCGCTTTACCTCCCCGTCACTTCCATTAAACTTAACACCATGGCATAATGAAGTGGCCAGCGCATGTGACATGATAGTGCGTCTGTAACTCGCGTGTGACCTTACATGCTCCAGGGTTGTCGAACAATCCTTGCGTACCCACGGCCCTGTACGAAGCATTACGAGATTGAAAACGAAATAAGAAACATAGCAAGGGAAGTGGTTTGGCAGGGAAGGATTTTGTGTGATAGCTCCATCTGGAAAAAGTGATCGTAGGACAGAAGAGACTGTTGTATTAAAAACGACATTCAATGCAACGAGCTCAATAGAGAGAAACTCGTGCTAGGTGTCTTCTATCATTCGCTATCACGAACTCGGTCTCCAGGGGATCTATGGGGAGAGAATAAGGTTTTCTTGCCCATATTCAAAGGAAATTGTAGAGCAGCTTCCATATTCACAAAGGAACTGTACAACGTAGCAGTCTGCTGTGAGTGGGGTGTGTTAATGTGGGCAAATATTAACTATCAAATGGGGCTATTCAAAGAGCAAGTTTGATTTCCTGAGGGGTCCGTCGAAGCTCGAGATCAACAAGCCATGATGGTTGTATCGGGAAATCTTCCGCGCCTTCGATGGCAGCGTTAATAAAAAGTGTTTGGGAGCCCCGTTGCATCGGATTTGGAGCAATGACTTGTAGATCCAAACTCCACGGAGCCGTCCCGCTTTCTCTTTGAATTTGGAGAGGCGGTCTATTAGGATGGAGTTTCCGTTGTCGATACCAGTCGGATGAGAAGGCTTTGGGCTGATTTTAGGGCGCCAGGTGACAAGATTTGCACCCCAGGACTCATGGATATGACCGAAGCAATGCATCCGGGGCCGAGCTCGAGCTACAGCTTTGAAAAGAAATGGACAACCTGCCCGCTCGCCAGAGTGGCCATAATCCATAATGCCTTTTGGTGGACCATGTGTTACCACGAATCCACGTCACCAATAGAAAAGTCATGGGCGTTGTTTGGACGATACTGAAAACCCCAATCACCAAGGGATGGTGTGTATGGACTGGCGTAAACCTTTAATGATGCACCATTCTCGAGGTGAAGAAGTGGGTGCCTTCATCCAGGAAAGTGATGCCAGTGTCCTCGCTGAGTAGCCGTTTTGTCTCTACGTAGGAACCGTAGGTTTGTTCAACCTCTCGAGGATCCAAGGGCGGCTGAACTTCTGCCACTTTTCTTTGGAATTCTGGAATATACATAGTGAAGTCATGATTCCCTGCTATGACCAGCTTGAGTGGCGCATTCATGGCCTGGAGTAAGCGGATCGAGGCTTTGTATTCATCTATAGTGGAGTTCGTGGTGACATCTCCGCAGTGAATCGCGGCGTCTGCATATTGATACGAGACCGAGCCTGGCAGACTGTCCAGTCCGTGTGTATCGGAAACCATCAGAAATCGGGTCTTGATGTTAGCTGACATGGTGGCTTCTTCCATTTCGATGAGCTCAGTTGCTAGAAGATCTGCAGGTGAATGTTTTGTGGAAAAGCGCAGCATCATTGACGAAAGTATCGAAGATAACGCAGATGACTGAATTCAGGCGTCAAGAATGTCTGTCGCCTCAGGTGGAAACAACTCCACATTTGGTTAGCGTTGGTGATCGACTGCAGGCATGGTGCCTTAGGCCCAGGTATGAGCCTTGGATGGATCCATGGATGCCTCATAGATGCTTGAAGCCAACAGAGTGAATTTTCGATAATTTTCCTTGTTCTGAAAGAGCTGGAATTACTACCCTTTCGAATATGCTTCTTAGAGCAGATGTACCGCGTTTCATCTGCGACAGTGTGGAAAATTCTCGCCTGACTAGTAATCACCATGAGAACCCGCCGACCAAACATTCCAGCTTGGCGCATTCCAGGACAGTTGTAGATGCAGACCCTGAACCTACCCGGATAGACTCCTGAAAATGCCCAATCCATGCGATGTAACAATCACAGGGCTGCAGATTCGGCGCAGCGTGTAACAAACCCGCTGTACGATGCAGGGAAAACGAAGGACAGTAGAAGTCCACGTCAGGGGAGATTCTGGTCATGTGGCCTGGAGTCACCGGAGATTTGGCTATTGGCCAATCAGCAATTGTGCTGACCACTGGTGCCTGAGGTTTGAAAACCGTGAGCTCATCCGGGCACGTGCTCCTATAGGGCTCGCTGATTGTTGCAATGGACGTACCGGGTACACGCCGTTCCTATGTTGCGTTCTGCTCCACTGGAGTACCGACTACGCAGAATCCGGGTTCCTTGCTTGGCTTCCCCCCCGTGGGATCGTCGGAATTTTATTTGACTTTAGTTCAATTTTTTTCTTTATCTTTATTCCTATGCTTCCGATCTTCCATTCGCTTTTTGCTTCTTTCACCTTCGCCAGTTCTTTCTCATTTCTCTTCTTCGGTGGCAGGTCCACCGATGCTGGGGTGGACTGCGACCATAGCCGGACCCCTCTCACCCAGCTTATTTAACAGTCTAGCAGCCGACCATAGCTATGCCCCGGTGATTTGTTCAGGATGAAATTCGCCAAGTGTGTTCCTCCCCATAGCGCAGCAATATGCGACATTCCTGTGGCTGACTCGATACAGAGAGCTGGAACAGGAGCTCGTTCCCGAATGGCGGGCGAAGTATCTCGACTATAAGGTACAGGCGGCGCCACATCCAGGTACCAAGTCATCGCTCCGCGTTAACTTTCGATGTATCTAGAACGGCAAAAAGAAGGTTAAGGCCATCACTCGCGCCCTCCATCGGACGCATCGCGGTCCTCATACTTCGGCCATCCGACCGCCTGTCGCCCACTCCCATGTCGCGCCAGCTGGAGTCAGTCCGTCCGTCTCGGATAAACACTTGGATGCGACAGAGCCAAACAATCAAGCGACCCCAAACCGGAGTAGCGCCAACCCGCCGTCGAACCCGCGTTCCACCCCCATCCCCAAAGCTGAACGGCAGCCGCTCCGAACCCCTGGGTCACGATTCTCGGATACAGTTGGGAGCTATGGGAGCATCCTAGCGACCCCTCCTCAACATGAGCTGGGGTCGGAGGATGCGGGATCCTTCGAGCTCCCAGACCCGGCCATCGACCCGGACGAGGAGTACCAGCCGCCTGATCAAGGATCTGGTCGTCGCGGAGACATTCAGACTCCGTCGCCGGTTATGGCCCGACGCGCCACGTTTGGTGCATCGCCTGCCAATCCCGTGGCGGAGAGCCCGACATACCAGAGCCACCAGAGTGGGACAGTCGTAAGGGCCAGTTCGACTCGGCGGACATCCCAGCTTCTCCGACGTGTTTTCTCAAATACCGATGGCGAGTCGCCTGGGAAGCGATCGCAGACTGAGGCGGTCTCCGAGGTTGACAAGCGCCAGGATGAGTTCTTCGCGTTCTTGGATGCCGAGCTGGCCAAGATTGATTCCTTTTACCAGATGAAGGAACAAGAGGCGACAGAGCGATTGCAGATTCTTCGCCAGCAGTTGCACATCATGCGAGACCAGCGCATCCAAGAGGTTTTAGCTGCCAGGCGGGCAGCCAAAGGGGGTGGCAGGCAAGCGCATCACCGACAAAATGGGTTGGGAAAACTCAACGGTGCTCGATTGAAGGACACTCTTACTGGCAAGACGCGGTTTGGGAAGAACTCAGAGGCGTTGGCAGAAATGGCTACTCCCGGACTGCACGCGAGAGATCGAGAGTTTATCGTCAATCGCAGGGATTTTATGCGGCGGCAGGACCCACCGAACAACGAGGTGTCCTATCGCTCGGCTAAGCGCAAACTAAAGCACGCCCTGCAGGAGTTTTATCGTGGGGTAGAATTGCTCAAGGGATATGCCTATCTCAACCGGACGGCGTTTCGCAAGATTAACAAGAAGTACGACAAGGCGGTCAATGCGCGACCTCCGCTGCGGTACATGTCCGAAAGGGTCAATAAGGCGTCCTTTGTGCAGAGTGAAGTGACCGAGAGCCTGATGGTGGCAGTCGAAGATTTGTACGCCCGCTATTTTGAGCGTGGGAATCGCAAGATTGCAGTCTCCAAGCTGCGCCACACCATCAAGAAGTCGGGTGACTTCTCGCCCAGTACGTTTCGGTCTGGTCTTTTGTTGATGGCCGGAACCCTGTTCTCTATCCAAGCCTTAGTGTACGCGACACAGCATCTGCGCTCGGCAGAGAAAGCCAACCAGGTCCGGACTAGCTATCTACTTCAGGTCAGTGGTCCCATATCTTCGCATGGCGAACCCTCTTACTAACCAAAAGTAGATTTATGGAGGATACTTCCTGATCACCTTTCATGTCTTGCTCTTTTGCTTGGATTGTATGATTTGGACCAAGTCGAAGATCAATCATGCATTTGTTTTTGAATATGATACCAGACACACCTTGGAGTGGCGTCAGTTGCTAGAGGTACGAACCCTTCTGATTCACCTGACCTGGGATATCCATGCTCATGCTGATGTAGATTCCCTCTTTTTTCTTCTTCCTAATGGGTCTTTTCATGTGGCTCAACTTCTCCTGGATTAATGCCATGTACACCTACTGGCCGGTCGTTCTTCTTGGCTTGACGGTTGTCCTCGTTTTCTTGCCGGCTCGAGTGCTCTTCCACCGGAGTCGCAAATGGTTTGCTTTCTCGAATGTGAGTGATGAGTTTGGTGATTATGGTCACTTTGATCCAACATTGCTAATCGGCGCAGTGGCGTCTGTTGCTCGCTGGCATATACCCAGTAGAGTTCCGTGACTTTTTCCTAGGAGACATGTACTGTTCTCAGACCTATGCCATGGGGGTAAGTTTGCCAAATTCTCTTGCCACTGGATTTTACTAATCTCTTCTCAGAATATTGAGCTATTTTTCTGTCTGTACGCCTCGTACTGGGGCTACCCACCCAAGTGCAACTCCTCCCACTCGAGGCTCTTGGGCTTTTTCCAGAGTCTTCCTTCAATCTGGCGAGCCTTCCAGTGTATACGTCGGTATACCGATACGAAGAACGCGTTCCCTCATCTTTTGAACTTGGGCAAGTACATTTTCGGTGTCCTTTACTATGCTACTCTTAGCATGTACCGTATCAACCGACACACCCGCTTCCAAGCCTCGTTCATCACATTTGCCCTGCTCAACGCCGTCTATACCTCTGTCTGGGATCTCATCATGGACTGGAGTTTGGGTAACCCCTACGCGAAGCATCCGCTCCTCCGAGATGTGCTAGCATTCCGCCGAGTCTGGGTCTACTACGCAGCCATGCTCCTCGATGTGGTGGTCCGATTCAACTGGATCTTTTACGCCATTTTCACCAAGGAACTTCAGCAGTCTGCCCTACTCAGCTTCATAGTTTCCTTCTCCGAGGTGTGCCGTCGCGGGGTATGGTCGATTTTCCGGGTCGAGAACGAGCACTGCACAAACGTGCTCCTGTTTCGGGCTTCGAGGGATGTTCCTTTGCCTTACGATGTTCCTATCTCTAACACAGCAGCCCCCACACTCGATGGCGCCCAGGCACCTGAGGACATGCAACTGCAAGACCACCAGCAGCAGTATGTGGGTACCCCGTTCATGTCGCCTGGCGATGTCGAGCATGGGACCCCGTCAACGTCCGGCCAACATATTCGGAATCGGCGCGCATCTTCTGCGCGTGGAGGCATTAGTCGGGTCGGGACTATCGTCGCTTCGGCGCACGCCCAGGACTTTGAGCGGCGCCGACTCCCATCCTATCTGTCCAACGCGGATGTGGGACGTGCTATGTCACCCGGTGCAGATGATACAAGCGACGAGGACGATGAGGTGGACTTCGTTACGGATGATGAATCTGGGTCTACTGGGCATGATGCCCGTGAAGACGGGCGGACGACTCCCGAGCGATCAATAGGTCGCATTCTTGAATAAATAATACTTGGGCGGCCTTTTACAGTAGAAGTATTTCTTCTTTCAAGCTATAGATAATTCAGAATACATATACCTTGCCTAAACTCACCCTTTCTGAATGCATCCTTAATCGCTTTTAATATAGATCGAATGCACGTGATCTACAAACGTCACATGGAAGTTGCGCCCCCCAGTCATCATGGCGTATCTCGCATCTGCCTTCCTTTCTTCCTCCTCCATCGCTGAACCAAGAGTGTCCATCGCATTTCTACTTTGACGGATCTTGCTTGTCTTTCGACGACATCATGGCTGCAAACGCCAGATACACCCCCGCCGCTCAGCGGGACTCATTCGAGGATCGACCATACACCCAGCCCCCGCCGTCGTACCAGGCCACCTCGGATTTTGCAGAGCCTCGAAGCGAAGGCGACAATGTACCAGACGACTTCAAGGTATGTCTGACAATCACTGGGTCGCTAGACGGTAAAACCTGTTGATGGACGATAAGCTGACCTTGAGCGTCTGCTAGTTCGGCGGTACTGTGGCGGAGGGGACGATTGATATTCGGATGCAGTTCGTGCGCAAGGTGTATTTCATCTTGTAAGTGACCAAGAAAGTGTGATGTTGTCTTTATCCATCAAGGACAATTCTAACGACTAAATACGTCTAGGACGGTCCAAATCCTCCTCACCACGATCCTCAGCTCCATCTCCTTCTTTAGCAACAGCTACCGCACCTGGATTCAGTCCAACTTCTGGATGGTCATAATCTCGGTCTTTGGCGCACTTGGTTTCATGCTGGCCACCTACTGGAAGCGCAAGTCCTACCCGGCAAACCTACTCTTCTTGTCTGGGTTCACACTACTGGAGGCGTACTCGATCAGCGTGGTAGTCTCGTTCTACGATGCGCGGCTAGTGATACAGGCGTTGGTTCTGACGCTGGGCATCTTCGTCGCCCTGACGCTGTTCGCCTGCCAGACCAAGTATGACTTCACCCAATGGGCGCCTTACCTGTTCGGCGCGCTGTGGTTCATGATCCTATTCGGGTTCGTTTCGGTTTTCATGCCGTTCTCCGGAACTCTGGAAACCGTGTACGGTGTGCTCGGCGCCCTCATCTTCTCTGGGTATGTCCTTGTCGACACCCAGCTCGTCATGCGCCACTACCATGTCGAAGAGGAGATTGCGGCCGCCATCTCGCTGTACCTTGATGTGCTTAACTTGTTCCTGTTCATTCTTCGCATCCTCAACGGCCAGAACAACGATTAAACGCTAGCAACTTTGAGAGGGAAAGCGTTTTCCAGGTTATCCCAATGTCGGGCGACGAACTGACCTCGCATATTGGACAAGCAAGCTTGGATGCTAGGATGCTCCGCGGAGCTGGTTTCTTGAATTCAGGTGTCTCTTTTCGCTTCTTATTGCCTCGCTTGAGAATCCTGTCTATGTGTCGTCTCTTTTCTTAACTCGTCTTCGATATCTTTCAGTGGCTTAGTCTTTTTCTCACGAATTTAATATTTCTTACTCAAAACTTTACAATCCGCCTTCTTTTCTAGCTGGAAGCTCGGTTCCAGAAATGTGCAGTTGTAGGAGTATTGTTCCATGGAATTATATTTCCCATGCGAGTGACGAGGGACTGGCAAGACAGACCATGTAGCATTCAAGATCAAATTGATCTATCCAAGAATGAGAGTAGAACAAAATCTCAACACAAGGAAATAGAGAAGCAGGAATGAAGACAAGACTCCCGACGCCTCGCACGAACGATTCCAAACCAAAAGCAATTATCAAAGCGCGGCTGTGCATGCAAAGAGTGGGATATGGTGAAAGACGAGGAACATCTAGGAATCACAAAGCAAGGGCACTCTCTCATCTTGCTGTGGTATACAAGAAAAGGAAAACATAGATAGTTTAAAGCATCAGTCATCCAACGGTATATTGTGCATGGAAGACCAGAACAGGGCAGACGGGGAAAAAGATAACAAGAGAGGAAGAAACATGTTAGTGGGAGGCGACAAAAAAGGTGTTCGTGATCAAGCAGACAACCATGACCAGAATCCCGTAGCCAACCAGCGCCAGACTCAAACGGCGCAGCAGGGTGCGGCGCCAGTGGCGGGTGCGGCGGAGGAGTAAGCCGCTGTCGGTCAGGGAGCGGGTGAGAGAGCCCTCGCTGTCATCATCAGTGCTGTCGTTTTCGTCGGAGAGATCATCGGCCGGCTCGTCATCCCCCTTCATTAGGCCGCGGTGGGTGGGGGAGTCTGGCGAGGAGATCTTGTAGTAAAACAGCCCCGGGAGAATGAAGCTAATACTGGTGCTGCCCGTGCTGCCGACATAGGCCAGTACGGCCTCGAGCGAGGACACGGTCATGGCGACAATGTAGCTTAGGATCAAGATTGTCGTGGTGATCACCGAGAAGCGGATGTCTGACATGGGTTCCGGGGTGCGGTTCCCTCGTGGGCCCAGCAGTGGGTGTCTGTGCGGCGAGTCCTCATTGCCGCTAGGCTTTTGCTGTGGTCGCCATTTCAGCACTGCGTCTACCGAGGCCCGGCATGGATGACATTGCAGCGGATAGGAAAAGACGACTAGCATCACAATTGCGGCGCGCCCAATGGTCGCATACACGCCGGGTGGATACATGCCGACGATGTTGCCACCGACACTGTTCCCAAACGAGAGGTAGCCTGTAATGGCGACTAGTATATAGGTGGCCGCGGCGCCGCCGATACTGGCGAAAACAACACTGGTGGTGCGGAAGTGGCTGTTGTTGCCAATTTCATTAAGAATGGAAAACATCTTTGGAAAAAGGGTTAGTTCATTTTGACCAATGCCACACAGGAATAGGAATCCTGAGCTTACATTCTGGTGGCATGTAAATGCAAAGACGATGACGGGGAGGCTGCTCAGCGTCGCGATGGGGCCTGCCCAATGGATTACACGGACCGGGCCCCGATCAGCTGTCGTATCTCCCTGGACAAAGTGATAGACGACCAAGACCACCAGATAGGCCATCGACACCAATGCCGCAATACTAGTATACTTCAACGAGTCGAGTCGACGCAGGTAGGAGAGAGGGATCACAATCAGCCTAGAGTCGCACAGAGTCAGCATATTGAAATCATTTCCTCTCTCTCGGCGTTGGCGTGTCTTGACACACATAAAAGCTGTTACCCAGAACTGGCGATCCCCCAGGAACTCGTGGGGTGGCTCGCCGCCAACAAAACCTTGTACGACGCCCGGCATGAGATCACCGATGATAATGAGGTAACTCACGCCGACACCAAAGCATTTGATCGCAATTGCGGCGTCAAACACCACTGCAGCATTTGGGTAGGTTAACTGCGACAGCGCAAAGAACGAGGCGCTGCCCCGGTCGAGATACTGAGCACATCGGGACTGCAGGTAGAGGCCGAATCCCGCAGTCAGCCCCGACCACAGGACCACGCAGACCCCGAGGACGATTCCCATGTGGGAAATAGCGAGTGGCATCGCCAGTACTCCGGCACCGATAACTGCAAGCATCCCATACTGTCAGATCTCCAGCATCTCTAAAAGCTCCATGTCGTATCCCATGCTGTATGCCATGGCCACACTCACTGGTATTGACGAGATTGATCACGCTGCTAGCCCAGCTGGCCTGCCCAGCGACACCCCCTCCTCGTCTCCCTCGACCTGCCCGTCTATTCCGACTGATCAGCCATAAACTTGAGACAACTCTCAGTCAGACGTACCGACGCAGACCACTCTGAGGACCCCCGGGCGGGCCGACCCCAACGGTCGCCTCTTCTTCCATGGTAACTGCGAACTGGTTCTTGGAATGTGGTTATCGGTGGAATAAGATGGGCGTGCAAAACATAATAGCGACAAGTAAGTGTCAGGGAGGAAGGCAAGAAGAAATGCGCGAAGGAAGAGGGCAGCTTTGGAGGAAATGACAAGTGGAGGTCTTATCGCCCACATGATCGATAGCCGCATTGCTCATCTGGCGCGCGGATGAGCATTTGCCTTGCTCGCTACCACTACTCGATACCTACCATTCAATTACTATTCTACCTGATAATTTTACATCGATCGGTTGACCTCAAGCATGTGCATTCCTAATGACCGCACTATGACTACGCCCCCCATCCCTCCTCCGACAACAGCTCAAAGGTCTCGTCTGCCAGAGTCTTGTGATCCGATACTGTGTTTCCAGCCCGAGTCCCAGGGCCGGGATCGTTGAATATATTGACCTTGCGGACCGTCTTAGAGACTTCCAAGATGGTCCCTCCCTTTCACAGGGAACTGCGGCCCCTGACCCGTCTGGTCCCCGATCGTCTCGCTCACCTGGTCCTGCTGCACCAGCGCCAGCATCACGGTCGCTACCTCTTCGGGTGTCACCCACTCATCACTGCCATCCACCATCTTCAGCTTCTCGGGGTGTTCGGTCCACAATGGGGTCTTGATCACACCTGGGGCCACCGCTGTGACACGAATCCCCAGGTCCTTGTCGAGGTTGGCCATTGACCACACAAAGCCGTTGAGGGCATGTTTGGAGGCAGCATAGATCGGAGTACTAAAGACCGGATTCTGGCCCGCAACACTGGTGATGTGCACGATGTGTTTCGGGCTGCCACTGGTGCGGTGTCGCAGGAAATGCGCTATCGCCAGCTGCGTCGTGCGGATCGGGTGTGTGATATTGATGTCTAGTGTTGCGTAGCGGCCACCACTGCGCGAGTCCTTGCTCACAGCGGACCCTGGCGGGCGCCAGAAGTTACTCCAGTGCTGTGGCATTACCCCATGCTCGGTCAGTATAGATAGTAGTCGGTGGGGACTAGTTTTGGCTGTCACGAACCGGCTCGAAGACTCCTGCTCCCGGGCATACAATGTCGATTTCTCCAAATTCCTTTTCAGCCACTTCGAACATTCGCTCCAGCTGTTGCCAGTCCGTCACGTCGGTTTGCTGGAAAATGGCTCGTGCCGGCGCAGCTGTGTGCTTGTCAACGAGCACCTGGGCCTCGGGGCGCAGGCCCAGGTCTGCGATTAGGACGTTGCACCCATTATCCAACAGCCGCTGGGCGAAGCTGAGGTTGATACCTAACGGGCAGTCAGCATACCAATCATCTACGCCATCTGCAGAAGTATACAACAGCATCTCGTCTAGACCTACCGGAGCCTGCTCCAGTCACAATAGCAGATTTTCCTTTCACTGAGAGAGCCATGTTGTACGAGTCATACCAGTGGGATCAAGTTGATCACCAGCGGGGGTCATCTACTCTTTTTATGCCCAGCGGTGGAACTTCCGGCTGCATTGCTCGGGTTGTCCCCATTCCCCAGAGGGGGATCTAGCCGATGCAGCAGACAGGTTGGCCGAGCCCGGCACAATCCCCGAGATCTACATTGCACTATCCAGCGATTGTGTTTGGATGTGCTTATATTTATATCTCAGCTGATTGCAAGGGCCCAGAATTGCTACAATTATTTTGACTCTTCTCTGCCCCCCGACGTTTTTAGAATCTATGCGCTGGCAGATAGCTGGCAGATATGCAAAGGAGGGGACGTAATAGTGTCCCACTTGACCGAGCGGACTAACACCGAGTGGATCGCTGGAGCACGAGGGGCTCGGCTTTCCTTTTCTGCGTGGCGTTATGGGGGTGGAGAACTGATCCAGCGGGGGGAAGATCTTTGCTGGCAAGGTGGTCTGTAACTACCCTTCATAGGCAATTATCACCACGCAAAGTTATCTGAAGTTGAATCGTTACCACCCGACCTGAGTGTCGGAATAAAATCGCAATGATCACGATGATTTTATGCCAAGGAAATACCATGGTCTCAAAATTCTGACTCGGATCAGCACGACTCTATGGATCACCCACTCGACACTTCTCCAGCTTTAGGCGGGTAAATTTCCCAATTCGGTAACAGTGCCCTAATCCCTGGGCCCTTCGGTCATAACATAGACATCATGGCCATGTGCCCATAGAGCCAGGTGTAACTTTAGATTTATTTCTTGGATCGCACTTGCTTGTCATCGAGCCTCTGCCCTATTTCCAAGAATCCATGGTCTGTGCCGCTAACTACCAATATTTGCCCAAGAACATTGCCAAAAGTTAATACGTTACCACGTTTCAAAAGGCCCCATACTTTCAAGGTCGTCTTATCTAATGTGACAAGCTTCAAATCGAGGATCTTCAGAGCAGTAAATAGACCTAAATCACGTATGTTTCCCAGAAAGCTCCTCTTGTTTCCATTGCGGGTCATTGTAGATCCAGTTGAGTACCCCCCCCCCTCCCTGTTGGGTTCTCATTTTCGATGCTAAGTTCTTCAGGTCAATATCTGTCCGGAAGAAATAAGTGCATTATACGTGAAGCCTAAGTAAGGTGAGTTGGAGTTGAAATATTCAGACGAGGTCTTTCCCAGCTTCCTGCCAAATATGCCTTGCAATCAGCCCTGGGTCCCCTATAATTCGCCCAGATCCAGTATCTTATTATGCGGTAGATTGCTCAAATGTGGATAGTTAGTTTTGGCGAGTCTTGGTGGAAAATGAAGAGGTTGAAATTTGTTCGAACAGCTGTTTATTTTAGCTTCCCCGGGGATCCATTCTGTTTGACTTCAGCACGCATCCTAGAGACTGGGCTTTGTCTTTAATAAAATGAAAAATGAAAATGAAAAAAAAATGAAATCGTAAAATAGGCACACTCACTTCCTATGGCCCATCATCTCAGGTAGTCCTTCCCGGGTAGTCTTGACCATTAGGGTCTTTAGTGCTCTTTCCTTTCTCTATAAGAACAGTGCTGTGATTTTGACAGTTCCTTTTTTGGCTATTTGTACTTTGTGCCTTGATAGAACTTGGGCATTTTTTTGGAGCCGCTGGTTTATGCTGGGATGGGTTGTTGTTTTGTGGGGATCAAGATCTTGAGGCTACATGGACAGCAATGATAGGAGGCTGAATCGAGGTAAGCCGAGGTAACAAATATCTGCATAGCCCAGTGGTCTGGGAGATCATTTACACTACCACCCTAGAAATCATCTTATCGGAGTAAACTATGGGCATCTCCATGCCCAGCCGTGGGTGAAACATCCAAGTCCCTGTGGCGTCGCCCGATCCCCCAAATCCTTAGCATTCCACCAATCAAGCCAAATTGCATTTTCAGTCTAGGAGACGCCTCGCACCGAAGCGAGTTTTGTATTTGCCAGTGGATGGTCAGGTTTCTACGGTCGGTTCAACTGGCTTTGTTTACATCCAGAGATTGGTTATTTGCCGATGGCCATCCTACCAACATTGACCAAGCAGTCACCCTCCGCTCCTAGGACTGGCGCCATGGCTTACCCCATGAAAGATAGTGCTAGGGGTTGGTATCCGAAGATAGTGCCGAGGCTTTATTAGAAGATTTGACTTCGCTCTTGTCTGGAATGACAGGACTGGAAGTTATTTATTCAGGCGAGTCTTGCATTATGGAGACCAGCAACTCTTTTCCGCTGGGATCAGTGTCAACAAATGAGGCACCACCCGATCGTGCTGAGAACCATCTGCTGTCAGACTCGACTCACGCGCCCAGGCAACACGATGAACTGCCGGCGTATTCGCGTGCCTCTCCGGAGAACCAGTCCCTGGGACGAGGCCACAGTACGAGACTCCATCGCTCTGGGTGGGTCCTCGGTCTTACTCTCCTCTATGTGGCCCTGGCAGTCTATTCCTGGGCTATCATTGCCTGTCTCTCATTCCGGCCCATGATCCACAAGTCCTGGAATGCGCAGATCGTGATCGCCCATGACTATCCAGAGGGGCTACACTATGCAACCAATGAGTCGCTATACCGTTCTGCTCGAGTGATCCAGACGTTTATCAGTGTGGTCACCGTGCCCTGGATTTCCACTGTGTGCGCTAGCGCTGCTGTCATTTTCGTGCAGAACCAAAAGGACGGGATTGCCTTGAGCATGCGCCAGGTCATGACGCTGGCAGATCGCAGGTGGATGGACTTTTCGCTGTACCAGAATCTTTTCAAGGGCGGGTGGAAGCGACACGGTAGCACACTGTTGGCCTTGGCTATCTTCATCCATGTCATTGGCGCCATCATCTACCCCATCCAATCCATTCTGCTCGTTCCCAAAACAATCAAAGTCCCTGTCTCGCTCCGGCAGGTGGCGACCATTGCTGATCTGGCCAACCTGTCTCAGCGTGGATCCACAGATGCCGGCGCAGAAGTGGTCAATACTCGCAATGCCTTTCGTCTGGCAGACCCGCAAGAATTTCAGTCGGGTTTGTGGCAAAATGGTACAGGGCTGTCATTCGCAACATTGGCGAACTTCTCGGCGCTCCACGAACCTTTCTACGCTCCGCTGCCCAGTGGATTCCATACGGGAGTACTCCGTCAGTATGCGCCGCGCATAAACTCGACAGCTGCGACTAAGAAAATCAAGGCAGACGAGTTCCCGTCAAACTGCAAGTCTATTTCTGGCGCCTTCTATGCCGATTACTCTTCCGATTCCCTTGAGTCTACTTCCATGGATGACGAGAAAAGCTGGCGGGTTGTCGCTTGCATGCCGGCCAGAGTCACCCAACCCCCCTGGACCGAGACGAATAAGCGTCAAGACTTCTCTGAAGTATTGTACCTGAATCTCTCAGTGCAGGACAGAAGTAATCATAGCACGCCAATCGGCGGTAGCTTGTATGAGATCACCGTCAACACGACTGCCGGATACTTCGAGCTGCCAAACTACATGAACGACGGAATTCCTGGGCCAGTCCTACCGACACTTTCCAGTGACATTTGTGGTTCCGGTACAGACTGTCCAGACCAGAGATATGCCGTCCAAACATATCCACAAAACCTCTACCGCCGCGCGAATACCACCGGATCGGCTCTTGATGCTGCCTCCTGGAGCGCGCTGACGACCCAGAACAAAGGCCCTCTCTTGACAACGGCATTGGCTCTATTTGGGCCGGGGTCATTCATCGAGACTTTTCCTGCCGAGCACGCAGTCACAGAGTCTGACTTGATCAACAGGTCCGGGTTCGAACATGAAAGTATCCGGGATATCTGCATTGATAGCGCGCCACTGCTCAACCTCTTCTACGGCGTCAGTGAGCTTCGCGGATCTAGCACCTCATGCATATATCTCACTCTGGTAGGTGGCCAATTGACATTCGGGCCACAGCTATCCATCCGAAAGTGGCTGTCCTTATTCTACCGCAAAGATCAAGCGTTATTGACCAACGCCTTCACCGCCGCAGCCTACCTAGCCAACAAACAATGGGCCGAATCCCTCTGGCCCACGCGCGGCGTCTACCAGGATCGTGGCTCCGATATCGATATCCCGGGTATGTCACTGGGCGCTGTGATCGTAGTCTCCATCCTGATGGCATTGTACATTATCCCGCTTCTCGCATTGGCCCTGTACACGAAATCCTATCCGCGATGGACGAACCGACTCGACTCGTTTGCTATGCTGCGGCTTGGCGCCGCGCTTGGTGACGGCTTGTTTCCGTTGCTGGTGGCGCGCAATATCGAGTCCATCAAAGAGCTCGATGACATCCCCGGCGTGGTTCGCGATACAGGTAGTCCCGGCGATGGCATGATCCAGATTGGAAAGCTGGGGCTTGGCGAGGGGAGCCGTTGCACCGGCTTCGACGGTACGAGTGCTTTGAGGAAGATAATGAGCCCTTGACTCGGGGGGAGTGGGCGAGACTGCAACGCGGCGTGGATAGCCACAATTGATTCTTCAAGTGATGATTTGTGGTTAGAGGAAGTAGCGAATATTAAGGATGTTCATATAGCCCAGCGGAGTAACTTATACTTTAAACGCGAATATATAAATTTAGGTATTAACAAAATATTGATAGGCGTCTTATAACGGGACCATAGGAGTCCCGTAGAGGAATCACAAGGACCGTAGGACTCCAATAGGACTATAGGACCTGGGACCTAGGACTGACATCGCGGTAGTCCTATAGGACCTGTCGAGGTCTAACCCATGCTAATATATAGAGTAAGGCGACCGGTTCTAATGAACAGAATGTCTAGGTCCCAAAACACTTAAGCCCTAGGAGGAAGTATACTAGAAAGGTTCCTAGTCGGCTTCTTACCCTAGAAACCTGTTACAAAGGGTTTATGAAGATGGTGGGATATAGACCTCGCCACGGCCCCCGGGTCTACCCAAACGGGGTACCTATTGCCCGTTTCTTGGCGGTAGCTTTGGGTACTTGCGGATAGTTAAATAATAAAAATAGGTAGAACTCTATAATTTTAAGTATTTTATGTATAACTACTATTCAAAATTTAAGAATCTCTAGTATTAAATAAGTTAAACTAGGATTGATTATTTCATATAGCTAATAATTAAGAAACTAATTATTATTCTGTCTTCGCTTCCGATTTCTATGTGAAATTCGCTATTAAATCTCTAAAAGAGGATTTATAGCTTTATTATCGGATAATAAAACTTAATAAAAAAAGCTCTAAATAGTATATTATTCTTACGTAGCCTCTATATCCTTCTTTTTATTATTATTAATAGGATTGATTTTCTATAGTAACTAAAGATTCTTCTCTTTACTCTCTACCTCGATTTCTTTATTTATAAGATACTCCTTTAGAGCTAGATTTTTAATTTTTACCTTCCTAGGCGGAGTAAGGGGTTTATACAAGTATACCAGAGCACGAAACTTAGGAAAAGGCGGTAATCTTTAGCCTTGGATTCTGATTAATATAATCAAGTTATGTTTAGTTGCTTTTTAGGTTGAAGTCGAACTGAAAGGTAACTCGATCTCGTCTATGACATCTTTCCTGTTGTTTTTATCGCCCTCCCAGTGAAGAATGCATTGGTTTGAGACTATAACTCTTCTTATACAGCACTATCGAGTCTTCCTCCGTAATTCCATGGAACTGCATATTAACCGTGCTAATGCCTGCGATATATAATTTGTATGCCTGGACATAAAATTATTTAAAGCGTCCATGCGGAAAAGAAAAGAATAAAGTGAAGAGTGCCGATCGTAAGTCAGCCTGACAAGCTTACTCTCCGCAGGAACTACGTATATTTTTCCGTTTGAGTC
Source organism: Penicillium alfredii (assembly GCF_028826965.1). Taxonomy (NCBI): domain Eukaryota; kingdom Fungi; phylum Ascomycota; class Eurotiomycetes; order Eurotiales; family Aspergillaceae; genus Penicillium; species Penicillium alfredii. Next base: position 771,851 of record NW_026622701.1, on the reverse strand, counting down.
CAGGCAGCCTGAGTAGAATAAATAAGAACCGGCACACCGAGCGCTGGTACAGAAAGTTGCAAACCTCCTTCCTCCTCCTTTATAACAAGACACCCCACGAAGGCCAACAGAATCTGTTGACAGATCCGTTTCGGAGTTGTCAAGGCAGTGAAATATGCCGCAAATCAACAATCAACTCAAAATGTACTCGGAGCTTGCTGACATCTTCCCTAGGGATTACTTTCATCGCCGTAGATCCAGATTATCAACGACGAGGTGTTGGATCCATGCTCATGGAAATGTTTTGTCTTGATGTTGATGAAAATGCACTAGATGTATTTGTCCTGTCCTCCCCCGCTGGTGTTCGACTATACTCGAAGTTTGGGTTCAGAGCTATCGGCGTTGTGGAAACAAAGGAGGGAAAATTTACCAGCATGTTAAGGACTCCGGGTTTTGGTCTCAGGGAACAAAAGAAATTGTCTTTATGAAGATTAAAAGAAAGCATAATTTCTGCTTGGTTGTGGGATTTCCATATTCATGCCATGACTATGAAAAGACTTAAATATAGCAAATGAGAATAGTGTATTCAGAAAAATCAATTGAGTAATGGATAACCAAAACTTTCGTCACATTCAGTGGTCCCTCAAGGTATATGAAGCTCCCAATCGCTTACAACCTCAGGAGCAACCATAATCTTCGATATGATTTCCCTCAGAGGCCTTCCAGCAGTATTCTCTGCAATGACACCTCTGAAGATTGTTAAGGCCAAAACCCCAGAAAGCTTCAATAAGCTCCGACTCCTTGACTGATCCACGCGGTATCATGATGTTTGTCTTGCCCTCGGTGATTTCCACAGATAACTCTTGGTCATACCTGTCCAGAGATCTCACGCCGAGTGTGTTCTCCAAACCATGCTGGGTGAAGAAGAGCCAAAGGCTCCTGCCAGAGCTCACGTTCTGCGTCTCTGCGAGACAGATAGGACGGGGGGAAATCAAACTCGAACGGTGTCAATTTTCCGTGGAAGAATCTGAATGTCCGAGGGATGATAAATCCTTTTAACATGAGATGCCAGAAGATTTCTAGGATGTATTTAACTTTGACCAAAAAAAAGAGCCACTAGTACATCCTCTGTCATATCGCCTAATATTCGGTGGAAAACGAGTAGATTTCCCCTGGTTTTTTTCATGCATAAACCCCACTATGGTCTGGGCCAACATTGACTCTAGCTGACGGCACTGAATAGCCCAATAATAGGGTCGGCTATGCCTCACCCTTCTACGAAGAATCAGAAGCATCCCTTCGATATGCTTGAAAAGATGCTATCCAATCGTACTGACCATGAAAACTATTAATTAAATATTTAATAATCTAATATTTTATAGAATATATTATATATTATATAGCTATTATTTAATCTATTAATAGGACCCTACCTACTACTTCTGAATATCTTTAATTACCTATATACAAAAATAGCTGTCTCGTCAGGTACTGGCTATTTTTCATTCTGACGTTGGTATACTATGGCCACCAAGAAATCATGATCATAACTCATAAGATGAGTTAGTTGATTTTGTTTTATTTCATCGTCGCAGAATCGCCACAATTCGCACCAACTGGCAACCGCGGTCCTTCCAAAACAGGCTGTCGGCCCGCTTTTCCCTTTCGGACGCTCCCGATCTATGCGGGCTGCCCCTCGATGTGCGACATATAAGAGCCATTGCAACCCCGCCTAAGAGGAATGGTGCAAACTCATTGATTGCAAGCATGGCGATGTCACGATTTCTTTCTAAGTCCGCCGCGCGTGCGGCGTCAACCTCCGCCACGGCGACGACCAAGGCCGCCGGCGATATCTCATCGGTGTTCCCCAGCTTGAGGCCCGACTACAAGCCAGAGCCTCTGCCGCCGCGGTTCCGCGATCTCAAAATGAGATTCTTTGAGAAAAATGAGGAAGCCCTCAGGAAAAGCTGGAAGAGACTGCTCCCTAGCTTGGAAGAGGAAGTTGAAAAGATCAAGTCAAAAGGTAGTGATGTAAGTAGGCTATTGAGATTATGATACGTTCAAAAGGCTAACATGCCACAGATCATTCCTTCAGTCGACTACTCCGATGTAGTGTCGGGGAAAGTGTCAGAGGCAGCGCTGAAAGAGATGCGTCACCGCGGCACCGTGGTGATCCGCAATGTCCTCCCCCGAGACCAAGCTCTGGACTACAAACAGCGAATCCGTGACTATGTGGCTGCGAACCAGGAGCGTGTCAAGGCGTTCCCATCTGACTCGCCGGCAGTCTACGAGCTCTACTGGACGCCATCGCAGACCGAAGCCCGGGCACACTCGAACGTGCTCGATGCCCAGCGCTTCCTGCAGCGCCTGTGGCACTCCTCCGACCCCCAAACAAAACTCTCAACCTCCAACCCACTTACCTATGCCGACCGGCTGCGGATCCGGAACCCGGGCGACGCCAAGTTCACCCTCGGTCCGCACATCGACGGAGGCTCACTCGAGCGCTGGGAGGACCCAGAGTACTCGCGAGTCTACACGCAGATCCTCGAGGGCAACTGGGAGCAGTATGATCCGTGGGACGCAAAGCACCGGCTGTACGCCAAAATGGACCTGTACAATGGGGCCGGTGCCTGTTCGATGCTTCGATTCTTCCAGGGCTGGCTGTCCATGTCGGACACGGCGCCTGGCGAGGGATCACTGCATGTATGTCCCATGCTCATCCACAGCACGGCCTATACCATCCTGCGGCCCTTCTTCGACGTCCTAAGCCAGCAGCCCGCTCTAGACGCCACCTTCCCCGGCTCTGTTCCCGGCGCTTGTCAAGAGTATAACCCCATCACTCACCCGCATCTCGACCTGGAGTCGACTATGGTGTCGGTGCCACGCGTTGAGCCCGGAGATTTCGTCGCGTGGCACTGCGACTCCCTGCACTCGGTCGATAAGGAGCACCGCGGGTCTAAAGATTCCAGTGTCCTCTATATCCCTGCTACTCCGCTGTGCGACATGAATGTCGACTACCTCCTCAAGCAGCGCCAGGCTGCGCTCGGCTACTCCCCACCGTGGGATTTCCCGGGCGCTGGTGGTTCTGGTGAGTTGGGTTTCCAGGGTGCTACGGACTGGTCGTCTCTCAGCCCTGAAGGCCAGCGTGCTATGGGTTTGGGTAACAAGCCCTGGGAGGTTACAGATGCCATGAGCGAGGGTGAGCAGGAGGCTGTGCGTTCGGCCAACAAGACTTGCTTCGGAGTGTAAAACACAGCTGAAGAGTCAATTCTTCGGTCCACGAATATTTTCTCGGCGTTCTTTAACTCCATATCGGGCAGGTTTTACAAAATTATTGGTTGGATGGACGGCGAATTCCAACATGTGTCATTGTATATCTTGAGCGTAGAGTCCTCATACAGTGACAAGACCAATATTTATAAATTGAATTGTTACTGACTTGGCCCATGGAATACAATTATGTATCGCTATCGCAGCAGAAACAAAATAACAAGAATCAATGCTCACAATTGACTATAAATGAACTGGCAATGGAGAGCTAGACGGAACTATGTGGCAGGCCCCAGAGCCATCACCGCCCGGGCCGACGCTAAGGCCAGTTAACAGCCCATCACTTCCCTCCACACTTTCCCACTCTTCAATGCCCGGTTTCTAAGAGTGACGGACACAATGCGGCTTCAGGCGGCGCTTTTCCTCGCATGCGTGTCACCAGTGGCGGCCATCTACAGCGACGAGATCGACCACGTTGACTTTCACCACGGCCTCGTTGGAGCACCCTCCCCCGATTCCACCTTCTTCCTCAAGCCGTCCTCCGCCTCCAATGCCTCGCTTCTGTACACCCTATCCGACAAACTAATCCTGGGTGCGGTCAACCCCCGCGATGGCACGCTGGTCTGGCGGCAGAACCTCTCGCGGTCGGCAGGCGCTCCTGCCCGCGAGGCGGGTCTCCTGCGCGGCTTGGATAGGAACAACGCTGTCGTTAGCGCGGTTGGCAATTACATTTCGTCGTGGTCCACCCATGATGGCAAACTTGTTTGGGAAGATAGCTTCGCCGATGGTGTGGTCGCGGATCTCAAGCTGTTGGGGCTGGAGGATGAGAGTTTGAGTGCTGGGACGAGAGATACGATTGCGCTGTTTCGCGGCGAGAAAGGTGGGGTTGTTCGACGACTCGATGGTGATTCAGGGAATACCATGTGGGCATTCAAAGATGACCTGTTAGTTTTTCCTCCCCTGGCTGGTCGAGATACGGCCTCATACTGATTTGTACTGCATCTTTAGTGGCGACATTCCCTTCCAAGTGTCGACGTCTGCGAATGAACTCTTCTATATCTCGCTTCAATCGGCGCTGTTGAAAGGCTACAGGATCAAGGTCAATACATTGAATCCGTCGACGGGTGAGCAGACTAGCCTGCAGGTCCTCAATTCGGAGAATGAGGTCACCAACCCCAATTCCATTCTTTTCGTCGGTACCAACACGGCCTCTCCGTTCATCATTTGGACCGACAAGTCGCACAAGTCATTGAAGTTCAATCTTCTTGGCACCGACAAGGTCAAGGATATCCCTATCTGGAACCCCTCCGGCGAGCGGATCCAGCAGCTCACAATCCATGCGCCTCAAAAGCTTGACTCTCCCTCGCATTTCCTAGTCAATTTTGTGACTGAGAAGTGGGGGTGGGCTGAGGTGTACCATGTGAACTTGAAGTCCAAAACTGTGAAAAAGGCGTTTCACCTGCCTTATGTGTCGGGTCAATCTATCGTCGCGACCAGTGAAATTGACAACAGAGCGTACTTCACTCGTTTCACAGATGAAGGTGTCTTTGTTATCTCGTCCGCCTCGGATAGAGTTCTGCGCAGCTGGCGCTTGCCGAGACCCTCACCAGATCGTGCATTTCACACAGTCTCGGAAGTCGTCAAGAAGGGAAAGGCTGTGGCTGTTCGGTCGGCGATCCTTCACCAGTCTGGGGATTGGGAATTCATTCGAAACGGCCAACCACAGTGGACTCGTCATGAAACGCTGATCGATGCTGTGGCAGCCGCCTGGGCTGAAACCGACGACCAGGAAGACTTGGCACATGAGCTGGAGGTTGAGGGCCATGAAAGCTTGCAAGGTGCCTATATCCATCGTGTCAAGCGTCATCTGCGGGATCTGCAGTATTTGCCCGACTGGTTGAGAGGACTTCCCCGGCGTGTTCTTGGTAGCATTTTGTCCGACGAGGTGACAAATTTGAACAGCTTTGGCCTTTCTAAACTGGTCATCGTTGCTACTAAGAATGGGCTTGTCCACGCCTTGGACACTGGCAACCACGGCGCAGTTTCGTGGAGCATCCAGGTGTCGAGGACACCTGATTTGGATGTCAAGGCCATTCTGACTCGCCCGGGCATCGCCGACATTCATCTTGGCGATGGAAGCTCCGCGAGCCTGAACGTGTCGACCGGACATATCATTAGGCGCTCTGTACCCATCGTTGGCGGAATTCGCGCGGTTGCAAGTTTTGAGGAGACCGGGTCCTCGCCAGCAACCAGGGGCACTGTGGGCGTCCGAGAAGATGGTTCCCCGGTCAGGCCATTTAAGGATAGCAACGGGTTCTTGGTGACTACCAGTGCGGATGGCCGGGTTCTCGGCTGGATGGTCCAAGACAACAAGTCTCCCGTGTGGGAGTTTGTGCCCCCTGCTGGTCAAAGAGTGATCAGTGCCACTGCCCGTCCCGTACACGACCCAGTTGCGTCGATCGGTAAAGTCCTTGGAGACCGGTCCGTCTTGTACAAATACCTCAACCCCAACCTGGCTCTGGTGACCGCTGTGAACGAGAAGGACCACACCGCCAGCTTTCATCTGCTGGACGGAGTTTCGGGCAAAGTGTTGCACGCCGTCACACATACAGGCGTGGACCCGTCGCAGCCGATCGCGTCCGCAATGTCGGAGAATTGGTTCGCCTACTCGTTTTGGGGCGATGTCACCAGCGAGACCTCCGCCAAGGGCTACCAGCTCGTGGTGTCCGAGCTCTTCGAATCGCCTCTGGCCAACGACCGCGGCCCTCTTGATTCTGCCGGTAACTACACCAGTCTCGCCAGCAGTGGCACCGAAAGCCTCCCGTTGCCACATGTCGTTTCCCAGGCCTTTATCATCCCCGAGCCCATCTCCCACATGGCCGTCACCCAAACCCGCCAGGGTATTACGGTCCGTCAGCTCCTCTGCACTCTGCCGGCCTCCAACTCTATTATCGGCATCCCCCGACACGTGCTCGATCCCCGCCGCCCCGTCGACCGAAGCGCCACTCCAGCCGAAACCGAAGAGGGCCTGTTCCAGTACACACCGTTCCTCTACTTCGATGGTAAATGGTACCTCTCGCACGCGCGCGACGTCGCCGGCATCAAGGACATCCTGTCCTCTCCAACTTTGCTCGAAAGTACCAGTCTGGTGTTCGCTTATGGCGGCGATATCTATGGCACCCGTGCCACGCCCAGTCAGGCGTTTGATATCCTGGGCAAGGGTTTCTCGAAGTTGCAGCTGGTGCTTACGGTGGTTGCGTTGGCGGTGGGCGTTGCCATTTTGGCTCCCATTGTAAGTTTCTTCCATTTTCCTTTCCTTTCTCTCTCCTGTGTTTTGGTCGGAATGTTGCTAATTATATCTTGTCTAGACTCGGAGGAAGCAAGTCAACACGCTGTGGAAGGCTATTTAGAAATCTCCCTTTCGTTTTCCCTGTAGTGTGTCTCAGGGTTGTAATCTATACTTGGATATCAAGTCATCTTGTTGTATTTTTGAAATTCTGTTGTGGCTGCTCGAGTGATTAGAGGCTATGTAACTCCCATTATCAAGAGTTAATCAAAATTTGAAGACGAATCTCAAGTTTTCACGATATGACTCTGATCCCAGCAATAATTCGTCTGTGCCCTATAAGGCTATAAGGGAAACGGGCTGGAGGGAGATTGGGAAGCTACAAAAGAGATAATCGAGTCCTTGAGGGGAATATGCAATACTCTGGATTGTGCTCCAGACATATGTACAAGGCTGCAAGTAGAGAGCAAGGAAAGAAATAAATATAAACAGAAAGATCGTTCAGTCATCGCCATCGACACTGGCATCAAATCTAGCATGGTATCACAAGAAACATCAAAATGTCCCACTCATATACAGAAACATTTTGTGATTAGAAAAACATCTATAGTGGATGTCAAGGAGAAGAACGAGGAAACAAAACCAACCGTACGCTGATATCCTCCCCCCCTAATGGGCTCTATATCAGATCAACGGCATTGGCGACTGATTCGCATAGTCGATGTTGGTTGGAACCGACTCAATGCGGTCATGACAGGTTCCAAAGATGCGGTCCCAAAGACGGGTCTGCTTGCCGTAGTTGTGACTCTTTTTCCAGCCCTTGCGGTGGTGCAGGTCGTGGTCCTCAATGACAAGCTCGGCGTCAAAGATGCGGAGGAACCAGCTGAGCGTGGAGGGTGGGGTAGCGTGAACGCGTAGACCGCTGTGGCCGGCCAGCTCGGCAAACATGACATACTGGTGGCAGATCCACCACTCGTAGAAACCCATCGGGAAGCCCATGAAGAGCATAGCAAAGTAGGTCATCAATGGGATACCGGCAATATCGAAGAATTCCTGTTCGGTGTCCGCATATAGCGTCAGGAGTGGGTTCGGGTGCTTCGTGAGGTGGTGTGTGCGATGGTACTTCCACAGGCCACCGACGTCGTGCATCAGTCGGTGGTACCAGTAGAACCAAAAGTCCAAGATAACCCCGTACAGCCCGATCTCTAGCGGCAGCCATGCGAAGCTCATGGACGAGGGTGCTTTGTTAACGTGGTAGCTCAAGAACACGGTGAACATGGGTCGGAAGGTCGATGTCGACATAAGGGAGCGCACAACCTTCGCCACGCCGACATCAGGCACGCCATCGCGCCCGTGCTTATCGCCATCGAGGAAGCCATGAATGTGGCCTAGTCGTCGGAGGACATGTAGTTCGTGGATAGCGATGAGCTTGAAGGCCACGCTGTAGAAAACGAAAGCGGCGAGTGCGTTTAGATTGTGGCCGGTAACTTGGACGTAGGCGTGGTGAATAAGGAGCGGGATCGCCGAGTGCACGAGCACCCAGCGGTGCATCGACCAGTCGGGGACGTAGGGCACGGCATCCTCCTTCAGGTGCACGGGGACTTCTTTGTCAAGTTCCTCCGGATGAATACCGAGTAATTCATAGAACCAGTGGAAAGGAGACCACTCGGTGCGATCGAGCCGGCGCCAGGTGGACTTCATAGAGTCCTTGGGGTTGCGCTCAAAACTCATGATGAGACTGGGCTATCGAAAGACTGGTAACAAATTCTGGGGCAGGATGAGGATCAGGGACCCATTTCCCCAGGGTGGCGTGTGGGTTTAAATCATTTGGCTCTGTCGATCGCAACTCCAGTTCGGCGTTTTGGCGCTCGGCACATGTGAATCTTTGACACGAGGCCGCTGGTGGGCTCGCTTCAGGCTCTCCGCAAAAATGAGCCTCGGACGACTCTGAACATTGTGAACTGTGAACATGACGTCGATCACATCTGATCCTGGACTCGCATCTTCCCAACAATTCTGGTAGTTTCATCGCGCTAGTGCGCGCTTGGACTCAACATGGTTGCCTGACTTGGCCAACCCTGACAAAGGTCGGGCACAGTCGGGGAGATGATGGTATCATGGTCAAATCATGTCAGTCTCGAAGACCGTTAGATGGAGAAGATGAAGTCGAAGGTGAACATGCTGTGCGACGCTACCTTGAATCATGTGATCACGCCTTCCAGATTGGGATATATAATACACTACACAGCCAAAAGTCTGCCGATAGTCTATAATTTCGATTTACCCCACTATATTAAAATTTGAATAACTCCTTAAAAAAAGGGGGCGTTTTATAATATTTAGATAGATTAGAACTAGGGTTTTAAGGCCTATCTTAAAACCCTAGTTTTAATAAAGATATTTAGAACCTTAGTTCTAATAGACCTATATAGAGAAGAAAATAAAAAATAATATATTTTATTTATTATTAAGGTCTAATTAATAATATTTAAAGATATTATTATTCTAACTCTTATATTTCTATCCTAAGACCTATATCTAGATATTATTCTTAGATAGTAATAGTTAGGGCTTATTTATTTTATTTATCTTATTTATCTTATCTAGCCCTCTCTTATTATTAATTATAGTATTCTATTTTTTAATATTATTAATTAAATTAATCTTCTCTTTTTTTATAGCTTCTATTTTATTATAAAAGAAGAATTTCTTAAAAAGCCTTACTGTTACGCACTGGTCACCTATGACTGTTAGCTGGAATGGAAGGTATACTTCTCTTAAGATACCAAGACACGTGGGTCTTTCTAGTTATACTAGAAGGCTAGGGGTCTTCTAGTATTAACGATATCCGGCCTCGTAACTATACTATTGCCTTGTCCGTTAGGCCTTATATAGGCTCGGGTCTATTAAGGTATCGAGGAACAATCAAGGGTAAAAAGCGCCTAATAGGTTAGTACCGAAGTAGCTCTTTTATTAGTAGGTAATTGTCTTAAAAGGAATCATAGTATAAATAAGACAATCTAAGTTATAAGTAATAAGTAAGTTTATAATATAAATTAAACGCGAAGGACTAAATATACGATAAATAAATATCCTTATATATCCTTCGTTATTATATCGCTGATATACTTAGGTTAGAGTATCTAATTTATTCCGAGCAGATCGCTGCTCTACTTTATTAGATTACTAATCTATTTATATCACGTGATTATAAGTAATCCTCCGACATAAGGTTATACTACGCCTTCTTATCGATTAGGTATTATCTTCCTACTATATCTACTAGCATATTGTCCCTGTTAGGTCTATAACACTTACCTCCTATTTTTTAATATTAAATCTTAAAATATAAAAAAATATTATTAACTCTTTAATTATCTATAATTTTATTCTTTTTTAATAATAATAATAGATATCCTAAATAGTATTAAAGAGCTATTTAACTCCTATATTTATTATAGAGAAAAAAAGTATATCTTATATAAAAATAGTGATTACTAGAAAATGTATTTATTACTTTCTTTAAAATATAAGAGATATAATATAAATAATATCTATTAACTAGTTAGTATAATTTAGTAAAGACTAAGTTTAAATATACTACTATTAAGATATTGGATTATTTTATTAATAATAGCCCTTAATTATATCTTATTTTTATCTAATATCTTATTAAGTTTTAAGCTTAGCCGAGCTATTAAATAAGATCTATCTGAAGACTAATTAAGAGTTAAAAGTTACTTTTAATATGAAATAAGAGCCTATTTAAAGAATTTATAATAGATATTATATTATTTCTAATTTTAATCTTTTATAAAAAAGAACTTGAATTTATTTATTAATATTAGTATTATACTAACTACGTAGATATATCTTTAAATATTATTAATTTAAGAGTAGTATTTATTAAGTTTTATCTAACTAGCTTCTAGTATATAAAGTATTTATTATTTCTAAAAAGTATATTTTTATTATAGTTACTTTATTAATTATTTAAGATACTAAAATATTATCTAAATAGGCTATTATAAATATATTAAGGTATTTTTTTAGCGAGTTAAAGATAAAGCGTTAGAATAAGATTAATATATTAGTAAATCTAAAAGATATAATTATATATTTGAAGTATCCGAATTTAGTTCGAAATACCATTTTTTATTTATAGTCTTTTTTAATCTATAGATAGTTATAGGTATTCGTAATATTATATTTTGTAAAGTAATTAACGTTTTAGATTTAGTCTTAGATCTCGCTATTTAATAGTAATAGATATTAGTCTTTAATATTTATCAAATTCAATTATTATTATTTCTTCTTCTATTATAATAGTATAAAGAGATTTTTATTTATATTTAATTATAATATAGTCTTCTAGTTTGTTATTAGTTATATCTAGTTATTATTTAATTATTATAACAATACTAATATTTATTATTTTATATTATATCTTATCTCTAGGCTAAGTATTTCTCGTGAGTCCTATCTCGTGAGAGTCTTGTAGATTATCTATCTCCTTTAGGCTAGATCACTTTCGCTACTATTATATAAGTCTAGTCTATATCTTATTTATCTACTATTATTTATATCTATCGAAAATAACTGTTCTCTTTATTTAACTAATTATTAGAGATTATATTATCGAAGCCATAAGATTCCTAATATAATATTATATTTTTTAAGGTTAGTAATATTAAAGTTTATAGTTTCGAAGTAGTTTCTAAAACTATAGGAAGTTAATCTAATTTATATATAATCTCTAGTTTTAACCTTTCTTTATCAAGGCTAATAATATAGGAGATATTTTTCTTTTTATTCTTCTAAATATATTTCTATTAGCAATATTATAGTTTTATAAAATTTCCTAAAGCCCCTAAATCGATTATTACTTATATATTTTTATATAGGCTCTCTACTAGATAGCTATAAATTATTATAGGTCTTTGAACTTTTTATTTCCTTATTAGGTATCTAAGAACTTAGGTTTCTATTATTATAGGTTTTCCTAATATAAAGATTATGATTAATTCTTGTAAAGAATATACTTGGTAGGGTATAAGGCCTATCGATCAGTTAAAGAAACAAAGGGAAGGAGTAAAGGAAAGTAGTATATCTTTATTGCTATTAAGACTAAATCTTGTCTTGCTAGCTAGATACAAGAGTATTAATTTATTATATAATATCTTTGTAACTTTATATATTATCGATAATATAAATAACTAGGTCTCTGTTATATATCGTGATTATTCCACTATAGGGTGGATCAAGTAACAAGTTTCAACTTCCTTTAGAATTATATAATATCACCTAATCCACCCCTTCTGTCAGTTAGGAATAACCTCATGCCTCACTATCTTTGTAGACCCTTTACATCTTTATATAATTAGTGCTATAATTTTACTATAATATAAGCTTTAATTTTTTTTTAGATAAAGACTAGAATAACCCTAATCATGACTAGACCTGGACAGACCCGCGGACAACCCATATAGGTCGATCTGTGGGTCAGCCCATGGGCGGGTCGTGGGTCAGACCTCTTGACCCGTGGGCGGGTCAAGATTTTTTTAACCTGTCCCGTGGGTCAATAGGTCAACCTATTTAACCTATTTAGGTAGATACTTTGTTAACTATATAACTTTTATAAATTATATTATTCTTGGCTATATTTTTAGGTATTATATTTGTTTTAGTTAAATAATTTTTTATAGTAATTAGGAGAATAATTCTTAAAAAGTAATTCTAGAGAATATTATTTTAAATATTAATCGATTTTAATTTTAAAGCTTATAATTATTAAGTACTTATAGGCGTTTACGAACCCTACTAGAAATCCGCGGGAGGCTATAATTATCTTTATAATTACTCTTTAACTTTTCTTGCTACGATTAGTAAGGTATATCGACTATAATTATTAGATCTATAGTATCCTCCTTCTTATTATCACTAATTAGTATAATCTCTTTATAAGTCTTTTAGGTCTCTTTTTCCTTCTATATAATTTCTAATTTATCTTACTCTTAAAGCTCTTAAATAAATATAAGCTGCTTCTTCTCGACTTTAAATTTAGTAATATATATAAATATTATTAGATCCTATATAGTAGATATATTTAACGCCTCTCGTCGATAATAATAAATATTATACGCGGAATTAAATAATTACTTAATATTAACGTTAATAGCTAAGATTAAGAGAAGATTATAGACGAGGCTTATAAATATAGGAAATTTATACTAATAATCCTTCTAGAACTAATAAAGTAGGATTAGGATAGTATCTAGATAGAGGGCGGATTATAATAATTAGTATAATATTTAGATAGATTAGAACCGATACCTCTATTAAAACTAGGGTTCTAAGATAGGCCTTAAAACCCTAGTTCTAATAGGGGTAAAAAGATAGAAACTTAATAGATTAGAATTAGGGTTTTAAGTAATTACTTAGAACCTTAGTTTTAATAAAGATATATATAGAAATTTACCTTTTTTAATATACTATATTATCTTAGACTAGGAGTTTAAGGTAAAAGAATTAGCTATTAAAAATATATTAAGCTCGTTAGTTTAATAGGACTATTTTATTTTAGATAGTAATTAAGAGTTTAGAATATTACTAGCTTAGTAGCTTAGAAGCCGACTTTTAAGACTTCGCTAGTATTAGGCGTTATAATCTATCTAAGAGTAGTCCTAGTCTTTAGTTTAAAAAAATTTAATCTTATATTAAAAGACTAAGATAGTACTAATTGTATAGATATTACTAAGCTTTTTATTATCTATTATAGAGTAATACTTATAGAGTTTATCCTTAGCTAATTTAAGGGCTTAATATATCTATTGTTTCTATCTAATCTTCTTTCTACTAAGCTATCTAATTAATCTCTTAAAATAATTAAATAGCTTATTATAGATAGTAAAGATAGTATAAATAGTAATATCCTTTATTTTTAAAAGGACTATAGTGAATTAGAAAAATAGCTAAATAATATTAAGAAGATAGTCGATCTAGCGTTATTTATCTATATCGATTTTGAGATAAAGATAATTATATTTAGAGTAAAATTAATTAAAGACTAATTATAACTATTTTATATATCGGAGTATTAAAAAGGTTAAATTCTATCTAGTTCGGATATCTTAAATTAGAACTAATTAAGGGTGGTTAGGCTAGAGACTAAGGAAAGACTCCCGACGTTAAGGGCTTATATTAATAAAGATTATAAGGTTTCTAATCTAAAATATAAAGTAGGTTAGTATTTTAACTAATAAATAAGGAGTATAGATATATATCTTTATAAGAGTTATTATAATATCTCGTTTTTGTACTTTTCGATAGGCGTATTAGATATATTCCTCGGACTAAATAGTCTTAGTTACCTTGTTCTAAGGGTTCGCTTTTATCTAGCTAAATAGTTGTTTTAAACTTAATTAAATTATATACATAATATATAGAACCTAAATAATTATTACCTTAGAGTTAATATCTAATAATTAAATAGAATCTTAGATACTTAAAATAAAGGTAGAGTTATTCGATATATTATTAGTTATTACTATAAGTATTTAGTCTTCGATCTAATATTTCTAGAGGATATTAAGAAAGGTTATATTAAGATTCTACTTAGAGTATATACTAGAAATAGGTTCGAAGCTAAGTAAAACCTCTTAATAATTCTAGTCTATATTAATAAAATAGCTAGAGATAGCTATAAATACTTATTAAAATAATAATATCTAATAGTTAAGACTAATAGAGAGTTTAGCCTTAGATAGAAGTTTCTAAAGTAAATCTTTCTATTAATCTTAGGTTATTCTTTAGATTTAACGCTATATAGTTTAATAGGAAGAGAAACTAAGGATAAATAATAATAATTAGATTATTTGAAAAAGGGCTTAGAATTCGGGATACTTAATAGTTTAAAAAGGAAGCTATAAAGTAGTTATTATAGTAATTAACTATTACTTCTATAACTCTTAGATAACTAGCTAGGCTATTTAAAGGGAGTTCTTGGCCTAAGAAAGATTAGTCTATAAATTAAATAATAGCTATATAATATACTATATATTCTATAAGATATTAGATTATTAAATATTTAGTAGTACTTTAGCTTTTCTAGTATATACTCTGATTCTAGTAGCGTTAGAGACCTATTATCCTATTTTTAGTATAGATTAGATAATTTATAATCTTACTATATCGCTTATATAGGAGTTTTAGCTCTCCTATCACTAAATATATAACTTGATCAAAATATAACTATATATTAGTCTATTATAGACCCTTCTAGTTTATCTTCTTTATAGTATTATAAGAACCACTAATTTAGGTATTAAGCTACTAGTTTAAAAACTCTGCTTTATTTATACTATTAAAAATCATCTAGGTCTTTTTCCGATTATCGGATCGTTTTAGTATTAGTGATATAATAGAAGGGAGGCTTTGCTTAGTTTACTGGCTTTTTAGTGGTTCTAAGAGAGTATCGAGAAATTGATTAGAATAGAAAATAGATGACTTAAACCCCTTACTCTTAATAAGAGAGGGAGGGTATAAGGTAGATAACTAAGATATAGAAGAGATATAGTAATAGTATATTAAAATAAAGGATTTAAGATATAGAAAAATAATCTAAGGTAAATCATCGTAGATTCAGGGGAATATATAGGTCTAATACTTATTTCTTATTAGTAGGTAGGATTCAGCACTATCCTAATACTAAATTTTATAACTAATTAAAAGATACTCTACTATAATATATATAAAGCTTATTAGATAGTAAGAAATAGATTAATAGATTAACCTATAGGTTGATCTATTAACCTAAATAATTAGGTAAGAGTAATACCCTAAGACTTTTATTTTTATCCCCTAAAAATTTCAATCTAACCAGCCAACCTTTTTACGTAGGTATATTAGAACCGGGGCTATAAATAAACGCGTAGATAGATTAAAACCGGGGTTTTAAGTAATCGCGTAGATAGATTAAAACCCCAGTTCTAATAAAGGTAGAAAGACTACTATAAAAAGGTATATATTTTATTATATCTAGTAAAAAAGGGACTATATAACCTTTTTATAGTGAGAGACTCGAGATATAGAAAAATAATCTAAGATAAATTATTATAGATTTAGGGGAATATATAGGTCTAATACTTATTTCTTATTAGTAGATAGAATTCAGCACTATCCTAGTACTAAATTTTATAACTAATCAGAATAGGCTCTATTAATATATACAAAGTTTATTAGATAGTAAGAAATAGGTTAATAGATCAACCTATAGGTTAACCCGTTGACCTAAATAATTAGGTAAGAGTAATACCCCAAGATTTTTCTTTTTATCCCTAAAAAATTTCAACCTAACCAGCCAATATTATTATTTTATATAAATTCAGAAAAAATATTTAAAATAATTCTTTTATATAAATAAGACTATAATATACTTATATATTAATAAAGAAATATTAGATATTAGATTTATATCTATTTTATTGTTTCTAATATATATAGTTTATTTATATAAAAAGTAGAAGTACTACTATAGACTTTAAATATATATTTTTAGGTTTAGTATAAGAAATAGTTAACTAATATCTTCTTTTGCCTATATCTACCTATTATAAAATATAATTCTTACCTTAAAGTATTAAATTAATAAATTAATATATTATATATTCTAAATATATTATTACTATATAATATTCTTTTTATAAAGAGTTAGAATTATAAGTTATATTAGAACAAAAACAGTATTTAACAATAGTGTATTATTAAAAAAAGTAAGTAAATTATCTATCCTAATTAAGAAATTTATGCTAAAATAGGTCAAAAATAGGTTGACCCGTTAACCTACGGGTCAACCCATAGGCGGGTCAGGATTTTATTGACCCGACCCATGGGTCGTGGGTTTGGGTCATGGGTCAAGATCTTTGACCCATGGGACGGGTCTGTCCATGTCTAATCATGACTAGTATAGTTAATATTACTAAAGACTCTAAGACTACCTTAAGTTATATAACTATTAGAGCTTAGATAGTTAGATATAATTAAAGATTTATTTATTAGTAGTATATTCCTCTAAGCTTAATACACTTCTTACACCAAAGAAATCTTGTCTATTAAGACCTAGCAAGAGCAATAAGTTTATATAATACTTAGAGAGTAGTAAATATAGATACTAATTTTCTAATTATCTAGAATTAATATAAATAATAGGTATACTTATAATTACTCTATATATATTATAGAAAGATTATTAGTATAAGTTTCCTACACTTATAAGCCTCATATATAATATTCTTTTTAACTTATAAATAGTACTAGTATAGAGTGTCTTTTTAACTTAGCTTATAATATCTATCACTATTGTCAAGGCTTACTAAATACTAAAATAATCTAAGATCTAATAATATTTATATATATTTTAAGATTTAAGTTTAAGAAAAAATAGCTTATATTTATTAATAAATATCTCTTGAACAAAAAGATACTAAGCTTCCCTTAAATAATCTTTATCTAATTAGCAACGATAAAGAAGATAATATAATACCTAACTAGGCCTAGTCTACTATATAGGCCCCTAGTAAATATACCCTAGGTAAGAGATAATAGAGTATTATCTCTAAACCAGAGAAGAATAATACTAGGGCTTTACCCTTACTAGATATCTAGCAATATATATCAGGAAGAGTTCGGAAGCGTTCTAGACTTTTTAGGTAGATATAAAGTTAGTTAGCAATAATTTTACAATCCATATTTATTTTAAATAAGCCTTTTATATGTTTAATTCAATATCATTCGATAAAACCTTGGTTTGGGTAGAGTATATAGGATTTGATATAAGCCAAAAACATAAAGATACAGCTAAAAACCGCATAAAATATGCAAGTCATGGGCTTCCCTATCTTTGTCTTGTTTGATAACCCGTGGGTTATGGCGAGGTCTAGCCATATCTCGGACATGAGACTGCCGGGGCGCTGCGCCACGCGAATCCATAGAAACCACCCATTTTAGAAGCGATTGCTCTTCTAAATTAGACAATTTATGGCTATTGGCGCGTATATTGGACCGATTTGTCGCGCCGGCGAGACGATCGCGGAGGGTAGAGCGAGAGACATTGAATTGGGTGTTTTGAATAGCTTCAATAGCTAAGAAGACCTTGCCCTCCTGCTCAGTGGATTTTCTGGCTGATTGGGAGCGAATTGGTGGCATGGTGGGTGATTAAAGAGAGTGGGTGTGCGTCGGCGACGCGATTTTGGATGGGGTGCTCGCTTGTGGGTTACGTTAGGGTCAGATTCAAAAGGGCTACTGAACCATTCGCAAAGTGTGCACGGGACTGTTTTCTGCTTACCTTTACCAGTAGTCTCTGCCGATAGCTTCCCTATGTTAGCCCCTAAGCCCTCCATCAGGTATCAGCTTCAACCGCATCATATTAAGGGCCAAGAAGTACAACATTGAACTCAGAAAACGTTCCACATCGATTCTCCTGCTTGCTTGTCGCAGGATCACATCACACACATCAGCTATACCAGGTGATGCTACGTAGGGAGTCAGACTGAACTTCTCCACTCGTGCACTGACCCCATCTCGACGCCTTGACCATGCGTTATTGTGGAACCATCCACTTCGGGGGAAGAAGTACCGACTCACGCGGACATGAAGAACTTCGAGAGCATGTGAGGTCGGTTCATGTTCAGTGAGAGGGTTTTCGATGCATTTGCCCTCGCTACAGGGGGTGACATAGCAGGCCATAGCACGACCACATGAGGGATAACTCTCCCCATGTGCCCCTGCACGAGGACATCCAGTCTTCATGCATGCAACTCACACTAAAAAGCACAAATGACGGCATGGCGGATTCCTATCTATGAGTCGTTGCAGTGATGAGCACAGACTGCCTGGCCATATCACTTTAACCATGGAATCTCCACACCTTTTTCCCTTGAACAGGATTAATCTACATCTCTATTAATTCTTGACCATACGATCATCGATAAAATTAGTCGACTGTCAAAGATCCGTCAAGGAAAAGTCACCTGGGCAGTATAGCAAGCCCGAATAATGGTCCATCCAAGCAGGCAGAGGTTGCACGGAACTAACTCGTGCATTTAAGGTACCGGGCCAGGGAAGGCCACCGGGGCCGTCAATAAATGTGGCTGAAACTAAGCTGCAACAGGTGCATCATGCATAGTGTCACAAGTGTACGTACCTCTATCATTGGATGATACTATACATCCAGCCTTCCAAGGTTGTATAGATCTTACCCCGCATCAATCCATGGATCTTCGAGTTAAAAGAGAATCTTAATTTTACACTAAAGATGCCTCTCCTATCTCATCAAAATCATAATCTGTATCTATCTCGCTAACAGATATTTACAACGGTCGTAACATAATCAATAACGTAAATCAGTCAGGTCGTTATCCAGTCTATCCCCGTTTCAAATGTTTGAGCCCCCACAAATCGACCGATGCAATTGATAACCCCCAACAAACCCACTTCCCTCACTTACCCATCTCCCCTCTCCACACATATAATGCGAATCTCCACCCATAATATGGAACTCCTTCACCCCGCCCCAAACCACCACTTCACCAAATACGTAGCCAGAAAGCCCCCATTCATACATCCGCCCACAAAGCAAAATCCCAGCTTGAAGAACCGCGCACAGCTAGCCGGCACTGTCAAATCAACGGTAACAAGCAGCACAGTCAACGCAACCGCCGAGCCCGCCACACCGATAACAAAATAAACTGGGTGCATCTCCGTCCAAACACCCACCTGCGCCAGCAGAACCACCTGCGCAACGCCCAAAACTGAGCACAGCGTCTTAGTGTAGTGGCGGAAGCGAACAGCCATGGACTTAACACCAGCACGGATATCATCCTGCAAGTCCTGGTGCGCATAGATAGTATCATAAATCATCGTCCAAAGGATCTCCACAACCGCCAGCGCCAGCGTCGCAGCCGTGCGCTTATCATCCAGGAACGGATCCGCGACAGCCACAGGGAGTGCATAGGCCGAGATCACGATGGCCAGGGACAGGGGCACACCCAGGATGGCCTGCGGGTAGTGGGTGAAGCGCTTGCAGAAGGGGTACAGACCGTACAGTGCGCCCATGGCGATGGCGTAGGAGCCGCAGGGAGAAGGTAGCGGGTAGAAGAGAGCGCCCAGGATTGCTAGCTGCAGAGCCAAGAAGATGTGCCCCTGCCGCGTGGAGACAGCCCCACGCGCAATGGGGCGCCCGCGGCAGCGATCGACCTGGCGGTCGTATTCTTGGTCGATGTTGTCGTTCCAGGTGCAGGCTGCGCCGCGGACGAAGATGTTCACGACGAAGTAGAAGACCGCCCAGCCGCCTAGCTGCGCTACGGACACTGCCTCCAGGCCTACCAGGCTGGCAGCGTATACCAGCCCCATAATAGAGGGCATGTAGTAGCCGGTGAACCCTGCGAGCCGGTCCAGGCGCATCAGCTGCATGTATGGTACCCAGCTAGCTGAGTTGAAGAGACTGAAGGGGCAATCATTGTGTGCAGGAGGACCATCTGCGGTAGGCTTGCCATTGGAGCTGCTATTGAGGGCCTGAGATGAGAGTGCCATTTTCAGTAGTCTTCGGGCACGGGTGGGAAACGAGGAAAAGAAGAGGAGAGGGCGAAGTGCGAGACTGAAATATTTGGATCGCCTGGGGTCAATTGACCCGCTCATCTCCGTACACATGTGCATATGTACAGCGCTTATTCTGGAAAAGAATACTAATTACACACTACCGGGCACCACTTGATCATATCAACAATGTGTTAATGGATAATATTATTCTGCATGCCGGAGGCAGTAAAGACTATCAGCAACTCGTAATATTGGATGAACGGACAACGTCAAGGTACGCGAGACTGGACAGAAAAGCGGCATGGATCGCTTATGCACATGACCAGAAGCGG
The DNA here is from genome assembly GCF_028826965.1 of Penicillium alfredii. Lineage (NCBI taxonomy): Eukaryota > Fungi > Ascomycota > Eurotiomycetes > Eurotiales > Aspergillaceae > Penicillium > Penicillium alfredii. Next base: position 751,391 of record NW_026622701.1, on the reverse strand, counting down.
GAATTACTATTGCATTCAACGTGATGGGATATCTGTCCGTGTAGACTCCACTCTTTCTCTCTCTTTCTCTCTGTTCTGTCTGTTTGCACTTTAACAGAGGGTAAACTGGGTGAAGTGTCAAGTCAAGTGGCTCACGTTTGATGTGAAGCTTCTCGTTCGACAAGATAAAGACGACCTGATGATTAATGACCTGCAGCCGGAAGCACGGATCCAGAACTGCTCTAAGAGTGGACTTGGACACAGTCAAGGGAGCCGATGAGCAAGACGTCGTAGTTACCGTACGCACCGATAAACGGTACCAATGAGTCAATTTTGCTATTAGACATAGCGGTCAGGCATAAAAACAGTGGGTACAAGGCAACACGGACACTTCAGAAAGGGTTCGGGGATAGTGCGTCCATGGATCGTTAATCTGCTACTATTGTGCACTTGGATTACGCATACTTATTCAAATCAAACTCTAACACCTCACTACCTCAAATTGTCATCGTCTCAACAGACACTTACATTAATACCAAGGATATTGGTTCCAACTACGTTTCCAATTCTGGAGGCTTGCTTATACTACGTATGCAACCTTCCAAGATATGACACAAACTTATACTGAAAATAGTCACCAACAGAAGAGATGGACAATACGAACCTGGGAAGGTTGATCATAGCTTACTATACGGTCAGGGCCACGCCTATCCCGTGCCATGTGTATTGGCAGATAAAGGTCTACGCATATACTCTCAGGGAGCATTAGGGGAAGCTGGGGAGAGCAGAACTGTTGAGGAAAGGGAGCATAAGAGAGAGAAAATCAATTAGCCTCTGATTCTTGTAGCTAATCAGAGCATTAGAATATATTAGTAATTACTTATATAATCTAGTAGGCTAATTTCGTTAATTAGTATTATCGTTTTTATCGTTTTTTATACTAATAGATCCTAATTTCGTTATTTAGTACTATTAGAGGTTTAATAGGGCTTAGAGATATTTAGAACTTATTAAATTTAGTAACAGCGAGGGGTTTAGTTAATTTATTAGTGATGTTATTATTGCTACTTATTAGAATTAGTTTTAATATAGATCTTCTTTTTATTTTATAGTTTTATCGATTTAGCTAATTTAGTAAGGAATATAGTTTCTTTCATTACTAAGTTAAATATATATAGTTCTATAATTGTTAAATTAAAGATAATAACTTTTTACTTTATTAATTACTAGGAGATAGATATTATCCTTTAATTAAATAGCTATCGATATAGTCTTAATATAAAGTATTAATATAACTATATAAATTATTCTTACTATTGTTACTAAAGCTATTTAGAGTAATCCTAAGCCTTATTATATCTTGTAGATAGCGAAATATACCCTTAATAACTATAAAGTCTTTATCGCGAGATACTATAGTCCATTGTTATAGTTTATTAACTACTAGGGCGAGGTTAAGACGAGTCTTTATTAATAACTAGCTTATTTTTCTAATATATATTAAATAGGCCTTATTCTCATTACTTTCGCCTAATATTATAAAGGCTTTATAACTACTTAATGTTAATAGCTTATTTACCTTTATATTAGCGAAGCTACTCTCTACTAATATCTTTTTTACATAGGCTTCCTAATTTACTTCGATAGTCCTAGTTCTATTTTAATAGAATAAATTATATCCAAGAAAGTAAGTTAGATTATCTAGTAGCTTAATATTAAAGGATTATATAAATTCAGCGGTAAATTTATTAATATTAGTTTCGATAGATACTTTAATAAGATCGTTAATATATATTAAAATGAAATAATTCTTATCTTTTTCAAATATACAGGCGCCTTTAACTAATAGTATAAAGCCTATAGGCTATTTTATAGAGATAATTCTCTTATTAATTACTATATTAAGGTATATCACTACTATATCAAATTAATAAACTATAAATCCTTTCGCTATAGCTAATAAAAAGAATAGCTTAAATATCTAGTCTAAAATAATAGGAGTATATAAGATATTAAAATTAATCCTATATCGCTATCGGTTACTATAGAAAATCTAATACACACAATATTTAGTAATATTAGTATTCCGATCCTTTTTAGTATTAAAAACCTATTTAGTAAGCAAAATTCTATTATACTTTAATATATTAATTAGGGTCTAGGTATTTATTACCCCTAGTTTCTATAATTAGTTCTATATTACCTAAAGCTATTTGTTACTTTTAGGACTACTTATTATTTTTAAATAGGTCTAAAGGATAATAATATTATAGAACTTTTTTGGGTATTGTTAATTATAATAAGGCCTATACTAAATTAATTATCTATATTAAATACATCTTTAACGGAAAATACACTAGTTATAACTAAGAGTCCTATCTCTTTCTATTTTATACCTTTTATTTCCTAATCCTCTTTTTTAGAATAAATTAACTAAATAAAATAACGGGGTATAATTATAGAAGGGTCTTCACGATCTCTTAATAACGATTTTACTTCTTATAAGGAAGTAGATTCTATTATTATTTACTAGTTTTAAGGTCCTAAATTTAGAAAATATAGCTATTATCTTTTTTATACTAATAAGATAGTTAATCTAAATATATAGTTCTATCTTCGCTAATTTAATTCGTTATTTAAAAAGGATATTAATATAAGCTTTTATATATTAGCTATATAGAAAGGTTAAATTAACCTCTATTAGTCTTAATAAATCTAAACTCTTTTCCTATATCTATATAAAGGCCTACTTTTCGCCTAGTTTTTATATCTTATTTAAGATATAGTATACTATAGTAACTACTTTGGTCTAGAGAGTAATTAGGGCCTTTATATTAATAATAACTAAATATATTAATAATCTAAGAAAGAGATAGGCTCAATGAATTAGATATCTATATATACTAAATTAAGTACCTTCTCTATTTACTAACGAATATGATAAGAAATAATCTTCTTTAATTTAGCTAGTCCTTAGACCTTATAATTAATATCTCGCTGTTAGCGATATTAATATTAATTAAATCCTTCTAATTAGTTCTCTTTTTTAAGATATTAATTTATTTTATATAGCTAATAACATTTAGTTATCTGATAGATTATATAATATTAAATCTATATTATTATAGTTCATATAGTCCTTCTAACTCGCTTTACTAGTAACCTATAAATTATATTTATATTCTAGATTATAGATATGAAGAAAAATAATATAATTAACTAATCTATTATTCTAAAACAGGCTAATATAAGTAGTTTTAGTCTCTATAGTAATCGCGTTATTCCTTTTTACTATTCGTTAGAAATAAAGGGTCTTATAACGTTAATAAGGTTTAAAATCGATAAGATATATAGTATCTCTATAGATATAGTAAGAAATACTAATATTAGCAATCTAATTAGTATCTTCTTTACTCATCGGTTTTATTTTACAAATTATTTTAATTAGCTTTATTTCAATAGCTATTCTATTATAATATAATATATTTATAATAATATCCTTTAGTTAAAAGTCTTTATTCTCCTTCTAAGATTATTAAACCTATCAATAAAAAATCTAAGAAGGCTTATAGCTAATCTAGATATTATCTCTAGGAATGTAATTAATAAATCGTTATTTAGGGTAAAGATACTAATATTGTTATAGGCTATAACCTTTTTATTTATAATAAAAATAGTAACCCTATTTATTTTATTACTTTTTAGTATTATTTAATTAATATATCTAGTCTATAATACTAATTTCTTTTAGTAGAAACCCCTTCTTATCTATTCTATTATTAATCGAATCCTAGTTAGATAGACTTATATTATAGTTAGATAGGTTCTAGTTATAGTTAATTCGATTCGCTTTTTAGTTACTATTTCTTACGAAATTAACCTCTTATTTTATATGTATACTAGCTAGTTGTTACGCACTGGTCACCTATGGATGTTAGCTGGAACCTGAAGGTATACTTCTCTCAAGATACTAAGACACGTGGGTCTTTCTAGTTATACTAGAAGGCCAAGGGTCTCTTAGTATCAACGATATCTAGCCTCGCAACCGTACTATTGTCTTATTAGTTAGGCCTTATATAGGCTTAGGTCTGTTGAGGTATCGAGGAACGGTTAAGGTGAGGGGTATTTAGTAATAGAAGTACCGAGGGTGTTTCACTATTAGAGGGGTTATCTTGAGAGGATCATAGTATAAACGAGACAATCTGAGTTGAACTTATAACTAAGGTTAATAATATGAGTTAAACGCGAAGAGCTAGATACGCGATAAACGAGTATCCTTATATATCCTTCGCCGAGTATTCTATACCCCCGTTTATAGTATACTATATACGGGTATATAGTAGTCCTATCGATATACTATCCGATATACTATTCCTTAGCAATAGATCGCGGTATATTATCACGTAACCTATACCCCTATTATCCTATATCATCACCGCGGGGTTAGTTAGCTCTGGTTTTCTCTTGTACCTCTACTAGTGTAAGTAAGGTGGCTTGGTTTGTAATATTATCTCCCTCTCTTCTAGATTTTTGTCCTCGAAAAGTCCTTTAAATTCTCGGTATCCCCTTTAGGTGCGTTCTCACGATATTGCCTCGTCGTGTCCCCCTATATTACCATTAAACCGAAACGTAATAAATACGCTGATAACGCTCGTTTAGGTAATAGGATTAAACGAACTAGTCGCCTTATAGATTTCCCGTGCGATTATTGTCTTGTTCGTGGGAAGTATTATATTATAAATCTCTTCGTGAAGAGTAAAAAGTGTTCGACTTATGCTTATCGTGGGTATACTTGTAAGAGGAGTTTCTATATAGATAAGGAGTGGGATGATCTATAATAAAATAAATAAAAGTTAGCGTCCGATCTCGAGGAGGCCTAAAAGCAATTTCTTTAGTATTCGCAAAAGATAAATAAAGCGATAGCGAAGGTCCTTCGCCTTCAAAAATATTAACAATTTCTTAAAGAACGTGGTGATCGGATATTAGATCACGATTAGTCGATATTAGATCGGTTAAATAAAGAGGATCCCCTTACCGCCGAGGAGTTTCGTGATTTTGATCGGCTAGCGGAGCAGTAGGAGATTTGTTAATTAGCTGCTACGTCGGGAGATACTAGTCTAATAAGGATAACCTAGTCTCTGGATTAGATACCTTCTAGCTTCTGGAGTATCGAGGCCGCGATTACCGAAGGGAATTTCGATCTGTCTACTAGTGGAACTATCGAACCAGCTAGGAGCAACCCGTTAGATACTTAATAGGTTCCTATATATTTTTAGTGGTATTATACCTCTTCTATTTAATAAGGTAATGAGGTTTACCGCTAATACGTTTATTATCCAGAACTTTTTTAACTTTATATTCGTTTTCGGTTTCTTCCTCGATCCCTATATTAGTAACGAGTTCGGCGTTTTCTGGTGCGGGTTCGAGTAACGAGATATAAAAGACTAGATAAATACGTCGTATACTATTAGGTAGATCTAAGAGATATATAACTAGTCCCTATTTTCCTTTAACAGCGAATAGTCTAATTCTTAAGTAGTCGAGTTTGTTGCTAGGTCGTTTAGTCTTAATGTTTTAACGTAGGAGATATACTTTCTCCCCCTTTTTTAGGTTAGGTCCCTTCTAGTGGCGTCGGTTGTAATATTTTTTTATACGGAGATTAACAAATTCGATATCTCTAGATAGCTATAAATATAGCTGCTTAAGTCCTATAGCTAAAAGGTTAGCTAATTCTACGATTATCTATTTACCGATTAGTTCGCTGATGATTATAGGATTATACCCGTAATTTGCGAAAAATAGCGTCTCGTTAGTCGTTGAGTTTATTACGTTATTGTACGCGAGTTGTGTTATTAGTAGTAATCCTATCTAGTTATTCTACTGATAGTTAACGTGGTATCTTAGGTATTACTCGAGGGTTTAGTTGACCCTTTCTATCTATCCGTTAGTCTACGGGTGGTATACGGTAGAGAGTCTATGCTTAATATCTATAAGGTCCGCGAATGATTACTATATATTCGATATAAATAGCTTATCTCTGTCGGACGTGATTTTACTTAGTATACTATGGTTCGCGAAGATATAGTGAAGTAGTATATTCGCTATTTAGGTCGCGTTGATCCGTTTAGTTATTAGGATTATATAAGCGTATTTAGTTAGTCTGTCGACTATAACCATAATTATATTATATCTATCCGAGTCTAGTAGCTTCGTGATAAAGTCTATAGTGATCTATTCCTAAGGTCTTATAGGGGTTTCTGCGGATTATAATCTTCTATATTACGTATATCTTGTTAGTTTATTTCGTTGATATATATTGTATTATCGAGTGTAATATATGATTTTTCGTCTTATATTCGGAAAGTAGAAATTACGTAAGATCTATTCTATAGTTTTTTCGGTTCCTATATACCCGTATATAGGTATATTGTGGTAACGTTTAATAACTTCTTCTCGTAGTAATATTAGAATATATATTAATCTATATATATATATAAGTCCGGTTTTATCTATTGTTAACTTGTCGTTTTCTGCTAAATCCTTAAGTAAATCTTATATTACTTAGTTATTAATAGTAGTTTCTCGGAGCTATTTTAATAGCTTATTGTCCTCGAGTTTAGTGGTTACTACAAGGATTTATCTATTATAGCCGATTAATCTATCCTTGTTCTATCTAAGGATCGCTAGGTCTACTACTTTAGTGTTAAGCTCGTAATCCGGTCGCCGGCTTAATACGTTGGTTTAGTTGTTCTTTATTTTTTTATAGTAAATAATTCTAAAATTATATTACGCGAGGATTTTAGTCTATTATGTTTGTCGTCGAGTAAATACTTTAGTTATTATAAAGAACGTGAGGTTTTTGTGATCTATTTTAATTATAACTATATATTTAGCTCCTTCCAGATATAGTCTCTAGACTTAGAATACTAACACTATAGCCAATAATTCCTTATCGTGAATATTGTAGTTAAGCTCTGTTACGATTATCTTCCTTAACTAAAATACGATTAGTCGAGGCTTGTCGTTATCGCCTAGTTAGGTTAATCGTGCGTCTAATACGTAGTCTAATATATCCGTTTTAATTATGACTAGCTTCTCGTAGTTAAATACTACGAGGATCGCGTCTTCCTTAAAGAGTTCTTTAAGGTCTTAGAACGATTTTTCTACTACGTCGTTCTATACGAAGTTTTCTTCTTTTTTTGTGAATCGATAGAGTCCTATTACGATATATATATAGCTTAGGATTATTCGTCGATAGTAGTTAGCGAGTCTAAGAAACTTCTAGACGTTCTTAATATTATGTGGCGTTAGCTATTCGTGAATACTTTTAATTTTCTCTTTTTCTATATTAAACCCTTTAGTACTAATAATATATTCTAGGAATCCTGTTTCCTGGATATAGAATTTGTATTTCTTGAGTTTAAGAAATACTTTAGCTTCTCTAAGCTTCTAAAGCACTTTCTTATTATATTTGACGTAGTCTTCGAGGGTCTTAGAGAATACTAAGATATTATCTAAATAGACTATAATAAAGATATCGAGGTATTCGTCTAATATAGTATAGATAAATCGCTAAAAAGATACTAGTACGTTAGTAAGGCTGAAGGGCATAACTATATATTTGAAGTATCCGAACTTAGTCCTAAATACCATTTTCTACTTGTGGCCTACACTAATCCTGATACGATAATACACGTCGGTAATATCGTATTTCGTGAAGTATTTTGCTCCCTAAATCCGATCTTAGATCTCGTGAATTAAAAGTAATAGATATCGGTCTTTGATAGTAATCGAATTTAAATATCGATAATCCACGTAAAGATATAGACTTCTATCCTTTTTTAGAATAAATAGGATCGGGTATCCTATTAGTGAAGTTGATTTATATATATAACCTTTCTTTAGGTTTTCGTTAATATATTCTCTTAGTACCTAAGACTCTTTCTCGGATAGCTAGTAAATTAGCTTAATAGTAGATTCCTTACCTTCTACTATATTAATTTCGTGGTTAAATAGACTGTGCTCTAGTAATACCCCGTCTACTAGTTTCGTAAAAATATCCTCGAAGTCTTGATATTCTTTCGGAATTCGTGGTTTCTCGTTAATAGCATAGATCTACTTCGTTTCGTGCCCGATTATAATATAGTCTCGTAGTTTATTGTCTGTTATATCTAGTGATTGTTCGGTTATCGTGATAACGCTAATATCGTATATCTATATTTTATTTTTCTAGTGTTATCCTATAATCTTACCTATAGGACTCTTTTTAAATTCTCCTTCGTAGGGACCCTATATATCGTGGTATACGTCGATTAGTAAAATAGCCTCGCCTTAGGGCCGAGAGCTTCCTTTAGGTTCTTCCTTATAGGAACTCTGTTAGATACTAGTCTCCCTATAACTCGGTTCCTTTAATCGTGTCGTTAGATTCTTCGTGGTCTAGGTTTTATATATCTCTTTGTATAGGTATCTATTGAATTCAATTTTTCCTATCTATTAATTAATTATCGGATTATACTTCCGTAACTAAGATACTCTAAGAACTATATTATATTCCCCTAGTTTAGTAATATCGAAGTTGATTAATTTAAAATACTCGTAGATTATTATCGGAATATTTCTGCTCTCGTACGTAATTCCTAGTCCTAGGCTTTCTCCGTTAAGTCCTTAAATCGGTATTAGTCGTGGCTTCGCGTAGCCCTAAATTTATATCTATTACTAGTATCGGGGGTTTATAAAATTGCCTATAGCTCCCAAATTAAGTATCGCTTTAGTCGCTTAAAAAAGGATACTAATATTAAGCTTTATATATCTTCCCTATATTATTACCGCTATCTATTGCCGCTCTTCCAACTGGTTATTAGCGCCTTACTCGTAGATCTTTTGTCCGTTAATCTATATTCCGGTGAACTCTGGTTTCTATCGAGGTTTCCTTATCTAATTTAAGGGTCGTGGCTCGATACTATAATCGAGTTTGCTTTAGTAGTGAATTAAGTAAGTATCATCGTAGTATATAAGTATCGATATATCCTAGTAATCTAGGTATTATACGTGTCTTTTATATACACACCGTGGGTTTAGATAAAGGCATCCGAATTTTTTGTCGAGTCGAGCTATTAGTCGTTGAAAGTCCTTATTATATTTATTAACGTTTCCTATCTATCGGAGTTACTATATCTCCTTAAGCGAGTCTTCGCTTTTCTAGGGGTCTTCTTAAGGCGATTCCGGAGTCTCCTAAGAAGTCTCCTAAGGTTTAGGCGTTACTAGAATTTCGACCGGTGTTTCCAAAATACTATATCCCTAGCTAAAGGATTCTTCTGATAGATCTAACGAGTTATCGTTCTCCTAGGGACTATTCTAGGTCTATCCTTAACTCTTAACTGTTTCCTAATTAATTTCTGGAAAACCTTCTAACTCTCTTTAGTTAGGTATACCGTCGTTAGTAAACTTTTTACGTATCACGAATACGTCTTCGCGTCTTAGAACCAGTGTTTACGTAGTACTTAGGTTCGAGTTATATCTAGTTATTTTAGGGTCTTCGCTAAGGGATTCTTTATCCTAACGGTCGTCGTTCGTTACGTAGAGTTACTAAGCTAGTACTCTGGTAGTATTATAAGCTCCTCTATCCTATATGGCTCGTAGTTACTATCGCCGATTACTATTATCTAATATTTTCTTGTGGTAATCCTTGATCTAGTGGCCTAGCTTACTATAATAGAAGTAAAGATTCTTTCTTTTGCGTTCTTCTTATTCTTTAGTCGGAAGTCTCGCTACGTCGAGCTCTATAGGTCTTAGTCTATAAAGGTTATTATTATATAATTCCCTTACTAGTTGCTACCTTTGCCCTCGCCTATCGTTGTAGCGGCGGAATCCTCGTAGGATATATCTAGTGCTATTCTATTATATTTCACGTCGTTATTATCTACGCTCGTAAAGCTAGTTATCGAATTTAACTGCTATCTCGATTATCTAAGATAGGTTAATTAGTCGATTAATTCTTATAAGTTCGTCTTTAATTTCTTCCTTAAGTCCTCGTTCGAATAGCTAAATATATATATCGTTATCGTAATTAAGATACGAGATAATCTACTAGAACTTAGCGGCGTAAATACTGGCTAAACTAGTTTATCGGATTTATTTAAATCGTCGCTCTACGGTCCGTTGCGTATTAATATCCCCGAATATCTATTCGAGTTTTCTTTTAAAGTTAGTATACGATTAGAAAATCGCCTAAATCACGTCTCCTTAATCTAGTTATCTTTTCTCGTTGAACTCTCTGATATAGGGCTCGAACCAATTAAAGGCTTATCCTCGAAGATAGGTTGAAACGTAGATAACCTTATCCGCTTCTTCTATATAGTTAATAATACGTAACTATATATCTATCTAGGTTAGGAATCCTCGAAGCTTAGATCGAGTTCTATCGAAGAAGTTAGGTTTCGGTAGTTTTATAGACGCTATAGGTCTAGTTCTCTCCTAGATAAATTGCTTTTAGAGCTAATTAATTATATCTATGAGTTACGCGTTGGTCGGAGTAGATTAGCTCGCGGAACCACGCGAAAGGTTACTAGCGTTATTGTTACCGGCTATAGTTGTCGAAGCGTTAATATCTCGTATATTATGATTTAAGATAGGCGTTTAAAGTATTACGTATTAGTTACCTATAGATATTAGCTAGAACCTGAAGGTATACTTCTCTTAAGATACTAAGATACGTGGGTCTTTCTAGTTATACTAGAAGGCCAAGGGTCTTTTAGTATCAACGATATCTGGCCTCGTAACTGTACTATTGCCTTGTTAGTTAAGCCTTATATAGGCTCGGGTCTATTGAGGTATCGAGGAACGGTCAAGGTAAGGGGTGCTTAGTGATAGAAGTACCGAGGGTGCTTTACCACTAGAGGGGTTATCTTGAGAGGATCACAGTATAAACGAGATAATCTAAGTTAAACTTATAACTAAGGTTGATAATATGAGTTGAACACGAAGAGCTAGATACGCGATGAATGAGTGTCCTTATATATCCTTCGCCGAGTATTCTATGCCCCCGTTTATAGTATACTATATACGGGCATGTAGTAGTCCCATCGATATACTATCCGATATACCATTCCTTAGCAATAGATCGCGGTATATTATCACGTGACCCATACCCCTGTTGTCCTGCATCATCACCGCGGGGTTGGTTGGCTCTGGTTTTCTCTTGTACCCCTGCTGGCGCAAGTGAGGTGGCTTGGTTTGTAACACTAGTCTTTTAAGAAAATTATTATAAAGATTATTAAAATCCTTCTTATTATTAAATTTATAAGACTTTTTACTAATAATACCTTATAGCTCTTATTTTATCTAAGCGATTATTAAAGAAATAATAATATAGGGGTATTGTAAAGAATATACTTGGTAGGGTATAAGGCCTATTGATCAGGTAAAGAAATAAGGGGAAGGGGTAGGGAAAGCAGTATATCTTTATTACTATTAAGACTAAATCTTGTCCTATTAGCTAGATACGAGAGTATCAATTTATTATATAATATCTTCGTAACTCCACGTATTATTAATAATATAAACGACTGGGTCTCTATTATGTATCGTGATCATTCTACTGTAGAGTGGATCAAGTAACGAGTTCTGACTTCCTTCAGGATCATATAATATCACCTGATTCACCCCCTTCCGTCAGTTAGGAATAACCTCATGCCTTACCATCTTGGTAGACCCTTTACAGGTATATAGATATTTTAGTTTTAGAATAATAGGCTATCCCTTACTCTATCGTTTTAATATATATTTTAGGCGATCTAAGTTAGAATAGATAGAGTAATAAATATTATATAAAATATATTAGATAGCGATCTTATCTATTTTTTATAAAGAGTCCTTTACTATCTTTATAAAGATATTAGTAAATTAAACTAGAAAACTGCGATTTTAAATTATTAATATAAATTATATAACTATATTATTAGGTAACTATATAGCTATTTAGATTAAGGTCTTTATCTATTTTTTGCTATAAAGATCTCCTATAAATAGATAAAGGATTCCGGAGTCGATTAGTTTCTCTAATCTAACATTAATTAATATAATAGTGATTTATTTTAACTACTCGTTAAAATTATCTATATTCTATAAGGGTTTATAGAGTTAGGGGAGAGTAATTAAATCTTTAATAAATATCCTTATTAATTAGATATATATTTTTTAATACTTCTTTTACTCTATTAGTCCTAGTCGTTAAAATTAGTATCAAAATTAATAAAAAATATCGAACCTATATTATATATAATAGTTTAAAAAAGATATTAAAATGCGTTAATTAGAGAAGAAAGAGAGATTAGATATAATTAAAATATTACTCTCTAATTTGTTAAATTAAATCGGGTATTAAATCCTTAGATAATTCTACTACTTAGCTATATTAACGAAATAGGCCTTTCGCCTAGATTTAGTATATAGCCGGGCTTATAACCTCTTAGGGAGTATTAGAGGAAGCTAGGGAGAGTAGAAGTACTAAAGAAAGGGAGTAGAAGAGAGTGCGAGAATCAAATTATCTATCTATAGGGTCTATAGGAGAAAAGAAGAGAATCGAAACTATCTGCGACCTACAGCTCCGCTACAGGCGGCGGTCAGGTAGGCAATGGAGAAAGACTGGCAGAACCCCAGTCCCAACATATACAAACTTCGAAGGGCTCACATCAAAAGGGAAACTCTATGTAGTGTAACACACCTTCTAAAGATGCACTGTAGGATGATGTAGCTTGAATGCATATGTCACGTTGACTGACATACCCAATCCATCATGAATAAAAGCTTAGGCGCGATTGCCGGGACAATAATCCCCCAGGTTCCCATAAAGAAATCCTGTTGTGGGGTGTGCGCTGGGGGGTGCGCCCCATACCCGGCCACTGCCTGTTTATCCTCAATCAAGAACCACATTAAAAAAAAATCACTTAAGTGACTTGCATCATGCCTTTCGTTACACCCTAGGCTAGCTCGCACCCAATCACGCTTTCCACTCCCATGCCAGAGCTCCAGATTTTAACAACCGTGAGACCCGCTCTCTTAACAAAATCGTACTATGCCTTACTGGTCCGCTTTTCGGAGGAGAATAGGGTCAGCATCATCATATCAAGTCCAGTAGTCTCCCAGTGAGCTCCAATCTGCGGCACAATATTCTCATTGGGTAGTAGTCTGCTATACCTAGGCTTCATGGCCTTCTTTAGTCGCGTGAGTATGGTTTTATAGATATCATCCGACTAGTTGTATAGAGTTAAGTGTATATAATAGGCTCGGGCACCTGTAGATATAGTAAATAAAACTAGTTGGAAATAAAAAAGGGAGTTGAAATCTACGGAAAGAAAAAGGAGGAGGGAAGAACAACTCTTATCTTTAATAGGCTGTTTATTGTGGAAGTCATATTCCATACGGACGATAGCCGAATCAAGATCCTTGATTTGGCGAATCACCATAGGCAAATCTTGAAGGATCAATTTCCCAAGAGCATCGGGATAACGGCTGTGAAATCTCGCTAAATCAAAACTTGGAGGGGTTATCGGAAGAAAATGAAGAAAGCCTTGGACAGCTGTGCTTATGTGGCTCGTGCATGGATTAGTGCATCAGAAAACGGATGTATGGATGAGGGAGTCGAATGTCTATTTAACCTCTTGGGGCCTTAAGCGAACATATGAGCAATACTTGATCAAGTCCCTTCCACCTTACCTATTGCAGTATCTTGTGTCACCTTAAATTTTTGTTTGCGATATCTATGTCCTTGTAGCTACTTAGCTCTTCGAGAATATCACTGTTGATGAGTTTGGGATTCTGGACGGCGAAGTATTTGGAGAAGCATGTTCGAAAGAAAAGTAAAATGTGATACCCGGAGGAACACGGTTAAAACCGAAGAAATAGGAATAAACTTTAGTAGTCTCTTTGTCTTCAAATGATACTTTGCTAGGTACATCGATTGCAATGTCAGAGGCTCTGCTCACGAACCCTGACATGCCACCTATGGTTTGGTTCAATTACTATGTGCTTGATGGCTACGTTCTCGTTGTGCGTTATCTGTGAGGCGGGGTGGGTCTAAGTGTGTCGATCAGCATCACAGTGATTGTGAAATGCAGATATATCTTTTCCAGGAAATAATCGACATATATAAAACGAGTACTCATGGTAATATGCGGACATATCTTTTCTAGGAATAATGGATATATAAATGTCAGAAGGTATTAGCAAACCTTCCTATTCAAGGTGGATGATGATCATTCGTATACCTAGTCCAGCCTGCCTTGCATGATTGCTGCTATGCAGATACTTCCATCAGACCTTCTGGAGCCTAGAATGCATATCGCATTATTTGACATGGGATTCAGGCCCAAGCGTATCCGCACCTCAACTCCCATGTAGGAAGTGACCATTGACGTACACGTACTCCATAAATTCCAAAGTTGAATAGATTTTCTATCTAGTGTCCCATTTCAAGGTGGAGTCACATACAAAGATGCCTCCAAGTGTCTCGATAATCATCGTCGGCGCTGGCTTAGGCGGCCTCGCAACTGCCATTGGACTGCGACGCGCTGACCACCAGGTCACTGTCCTGGAGAAAGCGCCTGCTCTTGGAGAAGTCTGCTCTACCCTCCCTCCTCTGTAAGACAGACCAGTCTAACATTGAACCATTCAACTGCAGATCGGAGCCGGCATCAAAGTCCCGCCGAATTCAGGCCGTGTCTTCAGAGAATGGGGTCTTCTGGATGAAGTGCACAAGATCGGCATCTGCCCCCAGGAGAACAAGATGCGTTCCTACCGCGACGGTGAGGTATTGTCAACCATGCCTCTGGACGGCACTTGTCGGGATAAATTCGGCCTTCCCTACTTTGTCGTCCACCGCGTCGATCTTCAACATATGCTGGCCGCTGCCGCGGAGCGTGAAGGCGCGGTAATCGAGTTCAAGAGGGAGGTCACCGGTGTGCGCGGCATCCCGGGCGAGGCTTTCGTCCAGCTCGCCAGTGGAGAGGAACTAGTCGCAGACGTGGTTCTGGGCGCGGATGGCGAGCGCTCTCGCGTGCGCACCTCGCTGCTAGGCCAAGAATTTCGCTGGAGAGATAGCGGCGACCACGTCTTTCGCGCGACGGTGCCCCTTCAAACCCTGCAGGGAGACGAGGAACTGAAAGAACTGGAGAAGGGAATCAATTGGTGGATCGGCCCGCAGGGCAACGCGCTGACTTACCCGCTCAAGCGAGGCGGGCTCCTGAACATTGTCATCACCCATGTCCACCCCCTAGATGCGATAGTCGAGTTTGCACCCAGGCCCATTCCCCAGGCCGACGTCGCCAACGAGTTCGAGGGATGGGACCCCCTGTATCATCGTCTGCTAAGCTTGACCACGACGTGTGCCCGCTGGACCCTGCTCCACACCGATATGGCGACCCAGTGGACAGGGGAATCAGGTAACATCGCGCTAATGGGAGATGCCGCGCACGCAATCCTACCTTATCTCGCCCAGGGCGCAGCTCTGGCCGTCGAAGATGCGGCGACGCTGAGTGTCCTCTTCGGTTCCATGAAGGACAAGTCGCAGATTCCTGATATCCTGACCGTCTTCGAGACCATCCGCAAGCCTCGAGCGGTGGAGATGAATTGCCGTGTTGGCATGGCACGCGACATCTGGTCCATGCCGGATGGTGCCCTGCAGCGCGAACGGGACCGCCAGCTACGTGAGTACGAGCCCTACGATGGGTACCCCAACGTCTTGGCGGATCCGGCCCTCACGGAGTGGGCGTTTGGCTACGATGCCTTTGAGGAGGCACGCAAGGCGTGGGATAAGTTTCAGAGGGGGCAATTTCCACATACCAGGGGAACCTGGAAATTGAACAGCGACTGATTTTAGAGTAATTTGTATATATCGTTAGCATTTGAATAAGAACGAACTAGTAAGGCTCACAAAAACTATAGATATACTGGCCCGACAAATCCATATAAACACGTAAATTGCAAAAGAACCATCCGGGACTTTAAATGTTTCTACTGGATCCTAGGATGGATACAGGACAACCTGAGTTCACGGATGAATTACCTGCCAGTGTATATGTGCCACACGCCTAATCGTGCTAGTGACGGTCTTGTTCTCTCGACTTGGTAAGTTTCTTTCAGTAATAAGAAGTCAGCCAGTGTGCAATGCACGCACGTGTGAACCTTGGAAACTATTGCGTCAAGTCGGTCTGTAGGAATGTCCCGAACCATTGGTTATTGGTCGATCCTCGCTACTCTCCTAGGCTGACATGGTCAGATAACTTGCTTGAAATATATCCAATTGAGAGCGCAGCTTGTTATCAAGCCTTGATCCTGATATATGTAGGTTTAAACTCCAAGTCAGCTTAATGGAGAAAAGAAGTGCGATTTTAGCAGACAATTAGCTTTCCAAGCTTGAATGGGTTAGAACGTTGAATATTTTTGTTTCACAGGATAGTCTTGAAATCAAGGATGAATATTACATAACTGTAAAACATTTCAATATTACCTATGCATTTCCATGCAAAAGCCTATCATGAATTACTTAGCTCGAGCACATTATTGTATAGCCCAAGAAAAGATCTAAAGATTCTGGAAATACAGACAGCTATTCTAGAACATAGAAACTCCTTCTAATTAAGGTAAGAAATATACTACGTTAAATTTCTTTTGAATTCACGCGAGACAGAAAATCTCCAGCTTTACCGGAATTTAGGGTTTCCTTCCTCATATTTTGACTCGCAACATGCAGTGTACATGCCAGTTTATCCACTTAGGTCTCCCTAGGTACTTCCTTTGGGCGGTTTTAAGACAGCGTGCGTTTCCCTACAGATCTCCTTATATCACCACAAAAAGTTCTTGCCCTCTCTAGCGATATTGCAAACCATGTCTACAGCCAAAATACAGAGCCTCCTCGCCAGCCTCAGAGAGCTGACCCAACAGCCACCTGAGGATGACAAACTTCGCACCCAGCTGTCCGAGGCGCTTTCCTCTGCCCAGGTTGCCGTGGAACGCCCTCTGGACACCGTTCACCGGATCTCCTTCATAGTAGGTGCCATATTTCAGATTGGCCTAATATTTCTAACATGACGCTATAGCCATTGCAATTGTTCATGACCAAAATCGCCGTTGACCTGAAGCTCTTTGAGACTCTCGTCTCGCAAGGGCGGTCCATGAGCGTCCAAGAGCTGGCCCAGAAAACTGGGGCACAGGATGTGCTGTTGGGTCGTATCCTTCGCTATCTTGCCGCCTTTAACCTCGTTTCCGAAACGGGCGTCGACCAGTTCGAGGCCACCCCAGTCACGCAGACGCTCACTGTGCCCGGGTTTGCAGCAGGAATCAAGCACCAGTCAGTGAACTTCATGGGAGGTCCGTGGGCCAATGTATCGCACGACTAACCCCCGTCTAGCTTCGACATCCAGCTGCCCGCTTGGGTAGATCTTCCGGATTTCCTTGCAGCCGGCAAGTATCAGAACCCCTCAGACCATAAGCACACGGCATTCCAACGGGTCCACCACACGGACCAGACCGTCTTTACCTGGTTCACGACTCAACCAGGCTACTTTGCAGACTTTAGCGCGTGGATGGCGGCGCAGCGCAAGGGCCAGCGCACCTGGCTGGATACTTTCCCCCTAGAGCGGCTGGTCAAAGCGGCCCACACCGAGGCACCCCTCTTTGTGGATGTTGGGGGCAGTGTAGGCCACCAGTGTGTGGCACTCGTGAAACGACTTCCCCAGCTTGTTGGGCGTGTAGTGCTCGAAGATCTCGCTCCCGTTATCGCTAACGCTCTGCTGCACCCCCGGGTTGAGCGTCTCGCGCACGACTTCTGGACCCCGCAACCTGTCACGGGTGCCTCCTTTTACTATCTTCGGAACGTGCTGCATGACTACCCCGACGATCAGTGTATCAAGTTGCTGCAACTCCAACGCGTGGCCATGGGCGCTGATTCAGTTCTCCTGGTTGACGAGTTGGTTCGTCCGGCCACCGGGGCGCCCCGGAGCTTCGTGGATCTGGACATTGCAATGATGGCGTGCTTGGCAGCACAGGAACGTACACGAGAGCAATTCGAACATCTGTTCCGATCCGCGGGGCTGTATCTGGAGGAAGTATTACCTTACGAGACAGAGCTAGGGCATAGCGTGATGGTGGCTATACCGGCGGCTGATTCCGATTAACATTTGAATTTTAAGGTTGCTAATAAGACTGCCAAGTACGTACTTTAGCAGATAATCCACCTCTTTCATAAATTACCATTTATTACGGACCCTCGCTCTGGAAAGAGGCCGGTTAACGTACAGTGACACAGCAAAAGTTTCGACCCCCAAAAATTGACCCACTTCTAACACCGCCACACCGCTTTACCTTATACATCTATCAAATATCTTATGTTTACCCCGAATTTTCATTATCTTCTCTATAGATAATGGGACCTCGATAAGAATTAATAGATACGTTTCGCGAATCGAGAGTTACAGTTAGTATACATTATATGAATTAAACTCGTACTTTATTTTGATTGATTTTTTATTTTTCTACCCGCAGGATACTATATAATAATAGGTGTGGGGCGAGGGTGTCGAAACTTTTTCTGTGTCACTGTATGTACCCCTCCTGAACTATGACAGCGGACGAGAGGAGAAAGACGTGTGAACCAGGATACAGATCAGGATGAGTTGACAATATAAATGTGTTGACATTGTCCATCATCTTCTGAATCCTTCCTTGCTTCTCCTCTTCATTCTTCAACCTCTCTATACACAATGGCCCGGACCGTCGCTGAACTGACAGCTGCTGTCAACGCAGCCCTATCCAAGCTCTCTCTCGCTGATGACATTCCGGACCCAGCGCGCTTCCAGCTCCTTGATGTATTGGACAAGCTGCGCGGGGTCGTCGAGCCCCCTATTCAGTCGCTTCTGAACATCTGCTGGGCGGTAGGATATCACCGAACTGATCGTGAGAATTGTATACCAAGGAATCTTTTTGCTGATTCAACGCCCCCCGCGATCATCGCAGGCCCACCCCCTGGTCTCGATCCGAACTGCAATTGGAATGGGAATTTTTGATGCATTTGCCGCTGCCGGTGGTGCTGCATTGACTATCGATGAGTTAAACGACAACGAAAAGGTCAAGGGCGACAAGGACCTGTTAAGTAAGAGCCTCTCCGGCTAATAACCGACCACTACCTCGGACTCCTGGACTAACCAGTTGGTCTCTCTGCTACAGTTCGGGTCATGCGACTCCTGAGCGCCAATCGCCTCTTCACCGAAACCGAGGTGTACAAATATCAGCCCCAGCCCCTGGCGCTGGGATTCGCAACCGGCGCCCCCCCAGCGATGTGATCAAGAACTTGTAGGTGGTCCTAGCTCTCGCCTTTGTCGCCGATAGGGAAAATGGCGGGCTTGCTAACTATCCTGATTACGACAAGCCACATGATTTTGCGCGCCACTGCGCATACTCAGGAATTCCTGGAATCTAGAGACTACAAGAGCCCCGATGACGCCTATGACACTCCCTTCCAGCAGGCATACGGCACCAAGCTGCACCACTTCGAGTGGCTGGCTCAGAACCCCGACGAGCAACATGCCTTCAACACTGTGATGGAAACAGCTAACCGGGCTGTGGAAGGCGAGCAGTGGTATGACTTCTACCCCTGGGATGAGCGACTAGGCAAGGATGCAGACCGCGTGCTGGTAGTCGACATTGGTGGTGGCAAGGGCCATGACATCGCCCGATTCAAGGAGAAGAAGAACCCCGCCGGTCGTCTGATCGTACAGGACCTTCCCGAGGTTATCCAGGATATCCAGCCCCCACTCGCTCAAGGCATCGAGGCTCAGGGCTACAGCATGTTCGATGCACAGCCCGTCAAGGGTGCCAAGGCTTACTACATGCGCACTGTGCTGCATGACTGGCCTGATAAGCAGGCTCTGCAGGCCTTGCAGCAAATCCGAGAGGCGATGGCGGAGGATTCGGTGCTGCTCATTAACGAGAATACCCTGTCGGAGACTAATGTGCCCCGCTTCAATACTAGCGTCGACCTCATCATGATGACCATGTTCTCGTCGCTGGAGCGTACGGATAAGCAGTGGTTGAGTCTTTTGGAGCGCGCCCAGTTCAAAGTTCTTAAGGTTTGGCGGCCGGGTGAACAGGGCGTGGGATCTAATGCTTTGTTTGAGGCTGTCCCTGTCTAAATTAATTTTCGCCCGTAAAGTCTAGATTCCTTATATTTATAATATAAGGAAATATCAAGTTACGCTCACGTGATGCAAAAAAAAGTAGTCATGACAACATTGATCACTTCATTGCCTAATCGGGTAAATAGCTACTATACACTAGACCTGGACATTTCCCATGGGAGTTTTTAGTTATCTAAAACTGTTAACTTGTTCATCTGCATATTTAATAAAGGAATTACTCATATTTTAAGGTATTATATCTATAGACAGACAAAAGAGTAACTCTTCTATACTACAATTCTCTCCTAATTATAGGAACTTTATTTTAGCTTAAGATATATACGCTTCTTAGAGTTTATCAGTCTACACTCAATATTATTTCTCCTACTTATTAAGCTAGGTGATCATTGCAAACTACCTCCCCACAAGCTATCATATATCTTCTCTATCCTATAGCCCCTGTGGATATGTCATGAGGTCCTATTTAAAGATATTATTATCTTAACTCTTATATTTTTATTCTAAAACCTATATCTAGATATTATTCTTAGATAGTAATAACTAAAAATTATTTACTTTATCTATCTTATCTATCTTATTTATCTTACTTAGCCCTTTTTTATTATTAATTATAATATCCTATTTTTTTAGTATTATTAATTAGGTTTATCTTAATCTTATTAAGTTTTTTATTCTTCTTTTTTTATAGCTTCTATTTTATTATAAAAAAGAATCTCTTAAGAAGCTCTATCTTTTATTTTTTAATATTAAATCTTAAAATATAAAAAAATATTATTAACTCTTTAATTATCTATAATTTTATTCTTTTTTAATAATAATAGAAAATATCTTAAATAGTATTAAAGAGCTATTTAACTCCTATATCTATTATAGATAAAAAGAATATATTCTATATAACAATAGCGATTATTAAAAATTATATTTAGTACTCTCTCTAGAATATAAGAGATATAATATAAATAGTATCTATTAATTAGTTAATATGATTTAGCGAAGACTAAATTTAAATATACTACTATTAATATATATAAAGTTTATTAGATAGTAAAAAATAGATTAATAAAGTAGCCTATAGATTAATCTGTTAATCTAAAAAATTTTAACCTAACTAGCTAACCTTTTTATTTTATATAAATCTAGAAAAATATTTAAAATAATTCTTTTATATAATTAAGGCTATAATATACTTATTTATTAATAAATAAATTTTAGATATTAGATTTATATCTATTTTATTATTTGTAATATATATAGTTTATTTATATAAAAAGTAATAATACTACTATAGACTTTAAATATATATTTTTAGGTTTAGTATAAAAAAAGGTTAGCTAATATCTTCTTTCACCTATATATACCTACTATATAATATAATTTTTACCTTAAAGTCTTAAATTCATAAATTCATAAATTATTTATTCTAAATATATTATTACTATATAATATTTTTTTTATAAAGTATAAGAGTTATAATTATAATTTATATTAGAACAAAAATAGTATTTAATAATAATATATTATCCTAATAACTAAGCAGCTTTATAATCAGAATTATATAAAAGTTGGGTCGAATTAGTTTATATTAGGTTTTATTGGGGCCCTAGTACTGGGTCCGGGTTGGGTTTTGGGTCGAGATCTTCGACCCAAGTTGGGTTATGCGGAAGTCAAGTTATTCAGGGTAAAGATACTTGGTGATCTCACCGAAGTAGGCAGCTGGGTATAGACCCATAACTTGGGGACCGCCCTTAGTTGGCTGGAAAGAGCAAGGAGAATGGGTAGAGCCGCATAGAAGCCACCTATCGAGTTGCGCTGGATGCAACCCAGAGGAGGCTGACTTCAAAGCACCCACTTTACCAGATGATCGTGGATCGTATATCGTCACTGACCGATGGTTGCAGTACATGAAGATCATGTCATTAACGAGGGGTTAAGAATATACCAATATCAACCATGAATACACAGAATTCTAGACGGGCTCGGGTTCTCCTGTCTCAGCCTGCGATGGGAATATAACCAAGGATGGAAAAAACGCAAAACACACAGAAAAGAAAGACAACAATTCCGAAAACAAATTGGGCATACACACTCGGCCCCTCTATGTACGAGACACCCGCAATGCTCACAATCCTTCTTTTCTATAATGCTCTATGCGGCAACTGTGTTCGGGGTCTCATTGCATGGTACCTGGTTCACATTGACGGCGACATTCTCCCCGCCGGTTTTCTCGTTATCCTCCGCAGCAGTTGAGGGGATTTGATCTGCTGTGGCGGCGCCATTGGTCTCAGATTCCAACGTTTCCTGCTGAGGAACCGGGATAGTCGCCCTCCGCTCCTTTCCATTCTCCGTGCCCAGCACGTCGATCTGGTTGCCCTGGAACAGTAGCGGCCCCTTGAGAATCTCCTTCTTGGTCTGGCCCTCGGCGGCGGGCTGTTCCAAGCCCTGCAGCTTCTCACGAGCAGGCTCGTCCAGGTTGGGCATATCACCCCACTGCCAGTCGAGTTCGCCGCCGTACTGCTTCGGGAAGCTAGACGGGTCCATGAAGGAGCTGAGAGTAGGTTTCACTTCGGGAGCAGACAGAATGAAGATTTTCGATGTCGTCACCGGGTCGAACCAGCGCTTGATCCAGCCCCAGACAGTAGGGAAAAAGGCCGGGGCACCGATGATCTAAAAACAATGAGTTTCTGACACTGTGACCAAAGGCAATAAGAGCAAAATGCAACATACAAAAATCCGGTCCAGAGTCTCGGGGTAGTGAGCCGTCGCAAGTACACTGGCGTCTTGCATGTGGCTCTTCAGGTTCCAGAACTGCTTCAGCCCTACGCCGCTCACATCGACGATGTTGGTCGAGGTCACGATAGGTGTTTCGGGATTGGGCCTCGACAGCGACGAGCACAGAGGCATGACGAACCGGAGAAGGTTCTCGTACAGGGCGAACAAATTGAGCAAGCGCGCGGGGACGGTCGAAGACTTGTGCGTGTCGGGGGTGCCGGTGCTCATTGTAGAGTTGTATGCGGCCATCTCCTTAGAGTTCAGGTGGCGGATCTCAAAGACGTAGACAGGGATTCCGCGGCGATCGCGGCGGCCAGTCCATTGCGGGTACTATACGGAGGAAAAAGATATAAACGTCAGTAGATATTGGACCAATCTAGCAGAATCCATCACGCACCATCCGTCGCGCTGCTTCGTACGAGTCCACGCGGATATTCTCATACAGCGACTCGATGGAATTGTCGCGGCGCCAGTCTTCCGTGTCTTTGAATTGTCCCCATGCGCCTTCCACATCGAACTTGCGGGCTCGCAGGAATCGTCTAAAACAGTTAATCAGTACTGAATCTCACAGGAAAGAGAACATCAGTGCCAAAAGGCGGGAGATAACAACGTACAGCATAGTAGCATCATCATGGCTGGGCGGCTTCGCATCAGCGCCCTCCCCAGCCGGGGTGTAATATTTGCGCTCCGCACAAACATCCTTAAACTCTCGCAGTTTGTCTTCTTGCTCCGGCGTCAGGTGTTTCAGATGGCCCGCAAGCCATGCGGTGCCTGCAGCCTGCGAAGCCGAGGCCGAGGCGTCGTTCTTCGATGCGGAAGCCGTGCGCGCGAGCGAGGCATCCTGCTCGGTGGAAGCCTGGCTATGGTGAGATTTGGTGCGCCAGAGGAACATCGTGGCTTTTAGTAGTTACGAGCTGAAGATCCTCGCAACTTTCGCAATCTCCGGGGAGGACGTGGAGGAGGGGGGAAAGAAAGAGGCGGTGAAAATAAATCTGACATTGCGGAGAGTTGCGGGTTCCTGAGTTTGTCGGAGATCGGCACCGAGTCCTTACAGATGGAAGTTAATCGGCCTGGCGCCGATCTTCTTTTTTTCTTCTTTACATAGATCGGTAAAATACATCCGAGGTGCTAATCGTTTGTGATTCAAGCGACAAGCTACATAAAAACCGGGGAGCATCATGGTAATGACGCTCTTTTCGCGGAGCTAATTCCTCTGTACAGAACGCTCCGGATGACAGTCCATGATAGTCCATAAAAAGAAAAGAAAGGGGGAAAATGACATGGAACATGCATAGTTACATGGCTTAGTCTTCCGTCAGATCACCATACTCCCACATACCACCACGCTCGGACTTGGCCTCGTCCTCGAGCGCGCGCAGGTTTGCCAGAGTGTCCGCCGAGGCGCGCTCCCACGCCTTCAGCTTGCGAGGCACCATGGCCATACCCTCGCGGATAATGTCCGCATTGATACTCTGGTCAAGGCTCTTGGAGACGGCTGGGTCGAGCAGAGTAACGTGCAAGGTGCCATCGGTGTCGACGTGGTCGACATTGGCGACGAGCTGGCGGTCGAAAGTCTGCTCCTCAACAAAGGCGACGGCATCGGCAAGATAGTCCGGAGACGTAGGGAACTGCAGGAGCGAGAGTGCAGCATCGACGGCCTGCGGGCGCAGGGCTTGGCCCGAGAACTGTGACTGGGTGAGAGGACGCAGGCTGGACCACGGCAGGGACTCGGAGTTGCCGAAATCAATATAAACCACCTCGGCCTGCTGGTTGTCGCGGTCGTTGCGGCGCACCTTGGCGCGGTACCAGTTGCCGTCCTCGGTGAAGCGGGCCGCAACCCAGTCACCCGCCTTGGGCGGACCGGGCAGAGCCGTGTCGTTGGCCTTGTTCAGGTGGAAGGAACGGAATGCACTCATCAGCTCCGTCAGCGCGCTCGTGCCGGCTCCGATCTGTTGCAGCTTGAGTTTGCCCGTGCTCGGGTCGATGTGCGTCACCGTCACGTCCCGGTAGTCCTTGCGACGCTGTGTCGGGGCAGCCTCGCTTTCAGTGCCGGTGCCATTAGCAGTCTCCGACTCCTCCGCCTCAGCAGCCTCCTTGCTCGGGTCCCAGTCGTGCCACAGACCCTTGCGCGCATCTTTGGCACGCTGCTCCGCCGCAAAGTATTCCGTGGCGTGACCCGACTGCTCGGCCGAGTATGCGTGCACCGTTGCGAGACCCTCCTCCAGCAAGATTCTAGTGAAGTTCTCCTTGTTGACGTACAGAGAGCCAATGAAGCCGCCAACCTTGTCAATAGTCTCGACGTCGATCTCGACATCGCGCTGCATGCATCGGCGGTTGGCCAGATCATGAGCTTCCTGGCCGAAGGGCTCGCCGGCATCACTGGGTCCGCGAGCAGACCGAGGGGCACGGATTCCCGAGAGCACCAGAGTCATCTTGGCGTTCTCACGAGGCACCAGGACTGTAAAGCGAGAACCAGACTTGACAAAGTCCACAACAGCCGGAACGCGCCTTTGCCGTTGCAGGATACCCAGCTCCATCTTAGCCTTCTGTACACTCTCCGAGTAGTCCTGGTATTGGTTGGCCTTGGGCGGTTTGGGAGACCACATGCCGCGGCCTTCTTTTTGGGCATCCGCCTCGGCGGCAAGCAGCGCATCGTAGTCAGGAGATCGGTCGTCATCATCCATGCGGTGTCGGATCACGGAAGCATATCCAGTTTCAACCAGAGCAAGTCCAAGGTTAGTGTTGCCCTGCACCACAGTGGCCACCTCGCGCTCCTCGTAGCCTTCAGTAGCAGGCTTCTTGCCGTTCACGGTGACCCTGACATTCTTGGCAATAGCACGCTTGCGAAGGAACTCCTTGGCCTCGGCAGCAAATGGGGCCTGCTTGGGGTCGGAAGGCTTGGGTTGGCGGATACTGGTCAGACTGATCCGTTTCTCCTGGCCAGCCTTGTTGCGGATGAAGAGGGTATCGGCATTGAACACGCGGCTGACAATATAGTCTGCGGCAGCCGCACCAGTAGCCTTGGAGCCCACATGGCCGGTGAAAACCCCCTTCCGAGCATTCTTGGCGGTCTGCTCCGCCTGGCGGAGGAGGGCCATGTCGGGACCCAGAAGTGTCGAGTGGTGGTCCTGGCAGCGAGCGAGACCAGCCTCGAGGACAAATCGAGCGATGTTACCATTAGGATGCAGCAGAGTAGCAACCAGCTGGCCCTGCGGTGTGACTCCCAGCAAGGAAACCTTGACCTTGCGCTGCAGCAGCCGCGACTCAAAGAACTGCAGAGCCTCGTCTCCGAAGGGCTCAGCAGGCTGTTCCTTGCCATCGGTAGTTGTCCGTCGCGCAGCAGGTGCCCGAATACCAGCCACCGCAACAACCGTCTGGATGTGCTCTTTCGGCGAGAGAAGCAGACGCAGCACCACACGGTCACCATTCAGAACCTTCTCAATAATGCCATCCAGCTGCTGTCCCTGATTCTTGGCCACCAGGGCCTTGGGGGATGACGATTCATAGCTGGTATCTATCTGGCCCTCTTCCGAACCAGCCCATACACCCTTCTCTTCACTGCGGGCGAGGGACTCCAGGGCACGCAGCCGCTCCAGCAGCTTTAGAGTCTCCTCGGACTCATCTGACCGCTTGCCCGCTTCCTCACGGACACGACTCCACCCTTCCTGCACACTGATGTCGGGCAGCGAGGCATCGAACCCGGGCAGCTTGATGATGCCGTATTCGCGCTTGGCGCCCGTGGGGATAGTGTAGACGATCTGGAATTGAATCACTTTGCCAACCAGAAGCTCACGCAGGAATTCACGGGACTGGAAGCCATATGCCTAATGATAAAAAAAAATTCCATATTAGTTTTAGCTGGTCTGCTTTGCAAAGCAAATGAAATTCATCAGAGATCGGGAGCAAGCAAACGCCCTCTCCACTACTGGTGTGTTCCATTGCCCTAAGTTCACGCCAATCACCCACCTCATCTCCCTCTCGTCGTAATCTTGGTGCTGAGACATAGGCCAGACTGAGAATGCGCTCTTGTGTGGGATTGGCGACATGCGCCAGCACCACCGTGTCGCCCGACAGAACGGACTTGACACGAGCTTCGAAAGGCATGCTGGATGGGTATCACACACCCAGACAGTACTTTTGAGAAGAGAAGGAAGTTAAAAAAAGAACAAGAAAGGAACAGAACAACAGGCAAGAAGAGAGAGTTTGTTGATTGAGCTGTTACTGTTCAGGGAAACGTGGTATTTCGGCCCCCCGAGGGAGAGGCGGTCGGGAAGGCGGTGAGCTACGATATACGAGAGAAGCACAAGAGAAATGGCATTCATTTGATTCATGAAACTTGGACTATCCGCAATTTTTCATCTTCCTGCAATTTGGGGAGATAGGGAATATCAGGGTACCCAATTCAAAAAAACATCAAGGGCAGATTTATGCGGAGATACCAATGACACCTATGTTTCTCATTAGCATGGATCACCGAGCTCTCCAATGACGTGATCTGCTTACCGCAGGCAGGGCGAGCACCAGCGTTGCCAGTCTTCTTGGACTCCTCGTTGCCGCCACGGCCGAGGTCGTCAGTGCCGGCGTGAACGACCAGAGTACGCTGCGAATAAAAAAGAAACAGATAAGCATATAGCTATGCAGCTAACAACCCAGCATCATCTACTTACGCCCAGAACGCTCTCGGCACCGATCAGCTTGACCAACTTGTCCTGCACAGAGCCGGTAGCATTGCCCTCAGCATCGGTCTTGAAGTTGCCCAGGTCACCGACGTGACGCTCGGAGTCAGTGGGAGCACCGTGGGTCTTGCTGAAGGGGTTGACTGAGAGAGTGTGTGTCAGCTGGTTTTGCAACCACAAGATATATCCCCGACTAGGGTTGGCATACAGTGGGGACCGGCCGAGGTGCAGCCGTTGGTGTTGTCACCGAATTGGTGGACGTGGAAGGCACGCTCGGCGTTGGAGTCGTTGCCAGAGATGTTCCAAGAGATGGTGGTGGGACCGCTCTCTTCGGCCTGCTCGAAGGTGACGGTGCCGGCGACCTTGGCGTCACCACGGAGGACAGCAACTAGGATTTCATGTCAGTGTAAGTGTTCCAGAAGGTGGATCGAAGGCATAGGGCTGGGCTTTGATCCCTGGGATCACCCCGGACTCTAAGCTGATCTCAGCAACTCCAGCAAATGAGCAGTCTCAATCTCAGCCTCTCTTAGGAAGCATTGCAGATAAGACTGGAATACAGTGGAGAACTGAGGACAAGGAGCAAGCCGATAGGTCCAGGGGTGGCAGCTCAGGATCACAAGGTGCTCAAATCTGCTCACCCCAAGGTCCCCTTTGCCACGGCCGATCGTGGAGAACAAAACCCTAGGAGCAAAAAAAAAGCCCAAACAGGAAGGACTTACCAGCCTTAACCATTATGACGGTTGTGATAGGATTGGAATTGAGAGGTTAAAATAAAAAAAAGCTGCGATGGAAGGAAGCGAGTATCTGGGAAAAAGAAGGGAAAAAAAGAAAGGCAGGGAGAGGGAGGAGGAGGAATAATAAGCGGATGATGTTGACGTGACTACTGTCCACTTACAGTGGAAGTACCCGGTACTTTCACTGCCATAGACAAACACCGGTGTGTGTGGGTAGCAGATACCCAATACCACACCAAAACATTTCCCCCACCTTCCCAAGCGGGCGGCGAGCGGGACCGGCAGGAATGACATAATGCATCGTTTCCCGAGGTCGGCTTTAACAACCTCCAGCGTTTACTTACGCAGTAAAATCCAGTTCTGGTCTCAGGTCATATAATGAAGACCATTGAAAGTATATCTGGGAAATGCTATCCCGTTAGCGAAACGCGTGGCACAGGGTAAGACCACCCTTCCCTCTGAGACATCTCAAGGACATGCACCCTCACGAACTGCGGGGTCCCTGAATAAGCGACTCTACAATAGCCCGAAGTCCGGACTATTCGGATACCTCGGAGAACACGAGTAATTCATGAATTCGTATCTACCGATTGCAATTTTGGGGGGTCGCCAATTATATCACAGGATGAAACCCAGAAAATATCACAAAACATGAAATGAAAGATAAAAGGTATCACACACAATCTACGCCTGCACCTTTTGCTTCAGCAGCTCCTTCAGGGTAACAGCGTCAGCCGCGAACTTGGAGATACCCTCACGCAGCTTCTCAACAGCCATGGCCTCCTCGTTGAAGTCGAAGCGGAACGAAGCCTCCTCGTTGAGGTAGGCGCGCTTGGGGATATTCAGCTTGGCGGTATCGGCCGCGTCCAACTTCTTGGGGACCGGGGCGGTCGAGTTGTACAGGTCCTCCAGCAGGTTGGGCGAGATAGTCAGGTAGTCACATCCAGCCAGCTCGGTGATTTCACCCGTGTTGCGGAACGAGGCACCCATGACGATGGTGTTGTAGCCATGCTTCTTGTAGTAGTTGAAGATTTCCTGCACCGACTTGACACCGGGGTCCTCCTGGGCAGTGTAGTCGCGCTTGTGGGCGGCCTTGAACCAGTCCAGGATGCGGCCCACGAAGGGGGAGATCAAGAAGGCACCGGCCTCAGCGGCGGCGATGGCTTGCACCAGAGAGAACATCAGTGTCAGGTTGCAGTTGATGCCGTGCTTCGACTGGAGGATGTGGGCGGCCTTAATGCCCTCGTAGGTGGAGGCGATCTTGATCAGAACGCGGTCCTTGGAAATTCCGTTCTCCTCGTAGAGCTGTACACATTGCGCAATGGTCATGTTAGTGATCTGTATCCCCTAATCGCTCATCAACCTTCAGTTACATACCTTGATGATATGCAGAGCCTTGTCCACGGAGGCCTGGGTGTCGAAGGACAGCTTGGCGTCGACCTCAGTGGAAACCTTGCCGGGGATGATCTTGAGGATCTCCTTGCCGAACTCGACCAGGAGACGGTCCAGGGTGGCCTCGACCTGCTCGTCGACGGTGCTGCCCTTCTGCTTACCGTAGGCAACGGCCGAGTCGATCAGGGCGGCGTACTCGGACTTCTTGGAGGCGGCCAAGATTAAGGAGGGGTTGGTGGTGGCATCCTGGGGCTTGTACTTGCCGATAGCTGTGGAACGTTAGTCAAAACCTTCACCGTGGGAATGGACAGTCGACGAATCCAGAAAGAGAATCGAGAAAGACGGGATACATACTGGCAAAGTCACCTAGAATATCTCTGTCAGCGGGGGTTCCCATGCATGCATCCTGGATGATCGGTGGGACTTACCAGAGTCGCAGACCACGACAGTGCCGCTGGCCTTGAGCTGTTCAAGAGAGGAAGACATGATGCACGGATCTAGTGGATGAACCGAGATATGATTCCAAGAAGGAAACGAGGTGGATGAATTGAAGAAGTTTTGTGAGATGAAGAGGGAGGAGAGAAAAGAGAAGAGGGAGAAGAGTGGCGACGAGAGTAATAAGAGGGGACCCAAACCAGATTGAGGGTACCTCCAGCAGCAGTGGCCCCGCCATAACCAACGGAGGTACCTGCCAGCCGTGGGATGCGCCGGTGGGGCAAAAATGACGCTGTACTATGAAATCACTTGTACCTGGTACCCCTCCATGCCACTGACACACCACTGCCGGCAAAGTACCTTGGACTTGACCGTCGAAGCTTCGCGAATCAATGATTTCTTTCTTCTTTCGCTCTTTCTCCCCTGTAGTCGTTGATGATTCAATTCTTATTCAATTCAATATGACTTCATTCCCAGTTTGAGAACCAAAATAACCAAGTCCCAGGCCCGGCGCAGAGTACTCCGACAGCCCAACCGGAGCATGGTCGACCGGCCAACGGCCCACCACTGCAATCCCTCTGCGTCCTGCTCACCGGAACCCGGTTAAATATCGCGATCTACTCCGGAGTATACGGAACTAGTAACAATAGCCGCCCGGGGGTTGAGGCAAGTCATCCATGGATATATACATACTGGCCATAATATGGATTCGCTATTGATGCAGACCGGCTTCTTGAAAACTAAACGAATGGATATACCGAACAAAGAAAGAAAATGCGCATCTCTATTCTGAATTTTGTTGCCAAATCTCCATGCTGGGAAAGTCTGCACATCGAAAACATTGACCTAGCGACGTTGAATGCAATTCCACTCATACTGCAATGTTCAATTAGCACAAATTACTCCTTCCGGGAGAGAAAAAAAAAAAAAAAAAAAACTCACCACTCGACCTGCTTCATCCCCTGTGTACACCACATGTGACAGAGCCAAGATACAGCTGATTCCCGAACTGACGTTGGCGCCGGTGTCGCGACTGCTGTCGGTATGATGCAGTTGTCGAATCAGCTCTAGTTCAAATCGGCCGGCGCAGATGGTCTTGCTCCAAATGTTGACGACGCCTCGAGTGTGACCCGTCAGGACCAAGTCCCGCTCGAGCCATTCGTTCTGCACCCCCTCATAGAAGACGCAGGACAGGACATGGTCATCGCCAGACTCGCACACCGGCTGGTCTACCAGGACGGCCCCATTCAGGGTGTAAAGCGTCAGACGATTGCCACGGCAGACCATGATATCTCCCGTAACATCGTTGATTCGAGCACACTAGAAAAAAAGGAAGGTTAAGACTCATGTAATGGCACGAAGCTCGGGCAGGTAGGTACTTACATTCACCACCCCAGTGCTGGGAAGTTCTCGCAAGAAGGTCCGCCGGTTCAAATCCCATAGCATGATCCGACCATCATTTGATGCGGAGAGTAAGGCGCTAAAAGAACGCGAGACGGCCAGGACTGTGACTGGCGCCCGATGGCCAAACAACGATCCGATTGGCTGCAGGTCCACCGACCTAGAGGTAAGGGTGATCGTCCATAAGGAGATTGTACAGTCTGTGCCACAGGTGATGAGTGTGCGCGAATCCGCAAAGCTGGCATGAGAGAGTTGGCCGATGTGGAGGTGTTCAAAGTGTCCCAACAGCTGGATGGATGGTCAGCAGCTTCACCCTATCAATGTAGTAAAGCACCCATACCTTGCGACTGTCTGTGGAGTAGAAACGGACGCTGCCATCGAAGAATCCCCTTTCCATATAGTTGTCATAGTTAGGTGGGACATTGAGCCTGAGAGCCGCGGTGCACAGAAGTCGGTCTTGTCTCATGGACATGGTGGCCACTCGCTCTTCGATGTCTGGAATGACAGTTGTCAGCCTTAAAGTTATCTTTAAAGGACCGGGGTGGAAAGAGTATACTAACCCAGAAGCGATAACGGCATTTGGGTCAAAGATTCGGCCAGCGTATCCAGTCGTGGTACGCGGTATCGTCGGTCCTCCCTTGGCGGGTGAGCCCGTTGGAAGATCTGATGAGGAGTTTGCCCAAAGTTGTGAATGATCCCAATCGTCGCCATTCGTTCCATCGGATCATCAATGGCATCAAGATCCTTGGCTCCTTTATAGGACAGGTGGTGGAAAACATTGACAGCCTCAACCGCGGCCTCGCCTTTCTGCTTTTTGCCGAACACCAGATCAATCCAGTGGGGCAAGTTCTCTGACACATACGGACTCTCAAGTGCCTCTCGATTTTTCGCAATGAAAATCTTGGGATCCCCCTTGGCCCACGGCGGGAGTTCCACCGAGTCAATGGCAGTGGTCATGTTCTGCAAAAGCCCAAAATCGTATTTGTTCGAGTTGACGAGAAATTCTGGGAGATAAAAGAATTCTGGGATCAATTCACGGACATCTGACATGTTCCCCCGCGAGGCGGACTCCCAGGCTTTGCGAATTGAGTAGAAAAGCCGGTCTGCATGGTCAAAGGTACCTCCTTGTAGGAGAAGATAGGACTTGACGAACGGCTGAAGGCGAATGAGGTACGAAGACACAATCATGGCGGAGGAGTAATGGGTACCGTAATGGAACGGTGGGGAATTGTCGTCTCCCATCTCTGCAAAAGCATTGTATCGCTCGCGGAAACCCGCTTCCCGGTCAGGAGTTTGACAACCCATCGGTTTTGACAGGTCGCGGAAAGTACTAGGGTTGGTCAGGTCAAGCTCCTCGCTCGTGTAGTCTGCCAGGACCCATGGGAAAACAGGGTACTGAGTCAAGTCGTTGAACGTTCGTCCGGCGAGAGTATTGATCAACATGAGATAATGGAAATTGGAGATTTCGCCTTTGATCCATTTGCGCGTTGCTGGGTTTTCTGGGAGATGGCCGAAGACACTAGCAAATTTGGAACCAAGGGATTGAGGCGCGTCTTCTTGACTGCGAAGGGTTTCAAATCGCCATATATCCTCCGGCCTTGAATGCCCCGTGCTTCCGGTGACTTGGGGTGCTTTGATTCCGAGCTGACTACACAGTTCATCTCGTGCTCGGGCAGAGAAAAGTGTTAACAAATAGCTGGTGCCGTCGGTGAAGAAAATTTCCAAAGCGACATCACGGAACAAAAAGCGGCGCTTGGACACGCTGACCAAGTCTGACCACTTCCAGCTTCTCATCTCACGATCTTGCAATCGGCGATCATTCGATTCTCGACCTGAAATCATGCGCACATAAGGGTCTCGTTCTTCGGCAGGGGCTTGCCAGACGTTAACGATTTCGCCGTCCGCTCGCTGGAAGAAGTTGTCCAGAATGTAAATGCAATCTTTGCCAAGAATCAAGAGACCTTCCACTGCTTCGAGACCAATGATTCGGGACATGTTGCACACGTTCTGAACCTGGTCACCGCGGTGAAGAGAGCGCATCACTTTGCGATTTTTGTCCTCGTATTCTTCCAGCTCGACCTTTGGATCATCGATCATCTCAAAGTTGTCTTCGAGCATACTCCGGTTGTCAGCCTCGCCGTCCTGGGCTTCAGTTTCCATAGACTCTGGCTCCTCTGTTAGTGCTGTGGGGGTGGACAAAGTGTCGCCATGTGAGATAGCACGGATGCGCGTATCAACCTTCACGGCAGGGGGCTCAGAGGCCTTTCTCTTGGGTTGATAATCCTGTCGCTCGCCCGACTCGACCGGTACAACCCTCAACCGCATGCGACTCCGACCCTCGGTCTGATCCAACCTCCATTTGCGCTCCTTCTCCTCAGCAAAAAGACCACCCGGACGTCGGAGATCCAGCAGTAGACTAGAGAAGGCTGACCACATGAAAGCGGAGCTATCCTGTAAATCTTGCATGAATCGTTGAGACTTGAGAAATTCCGAGGCAGATATGTTCGAAATCCAGTGCGGCAAGGTGGCATGATGCTTTCGAGTCACCTCTTCATCCAGAGACTCGAGCTGGAGCCATTGTTTCAATCGATCCTTGCGCTTTAAGATTCGACTCCTGGCCGAATCTTCGCTGTTTGTATTCTCTTCCTGGACAAAGGCATCCCAAGAACGAGACAAAACCCCAAAGAACAAGGCGTCAAGATCCTCACGTTGATCATCAATCCATTGTAAAAAAGCCTCGTCGTCCATTCCGGCGAGGGCGTCAAAGCCATCTGAAAGCCGGCGCTGAATGGTGACAGGCCCGTGGGTGAGCAAGTTTGCCATCTCATCGGGTTTCTGTACAAGGATGATCCGCCAGAGACTGGCAGCAGCCAGGCGGACATCTTGCTCAATGCTAATAAGCTTGGTATAAAGCAAATAGCACAACAGCTGCAGATACTTCGTCTGGGGTTCAGTTGCCGACAGTAGCACCACCTGCCAGTAATTCAACCGCTTCAAAAGAGGCAATGTCTCAGCCTCCTCTGCTTCTGACAGTTGGAATAAAACAATTCTGTATAAAGTCGAGTGGATAGTGGCCACCGCTTGGCTACACAATCGAATACTCTTCAACTGACAGATGTCGGGGCGCTGAAGATACTCCAGGACTGTACCTAGGCATTCGAAGCTGGAGGATGCCCCATTGATGAACCAGCCCTCATACACTGCTTCCCCCAGGTGTGTAGCAAAACGTGCAAGGTTTGTGAGAGTTCGTGGTTCCCGAAGAAGATTGGGCTGAGAGACTGGCAAATCTTGGACAGTTGCCAGAACGCAGTCGAGAATCCAAGAATTAAAATATGCCTGTTGTTCCAAGAATCCAGGGGGTGTCTTGAGGAAGAGTCCTAGACCAGAGAAATCTTTTCGTACCAGGAGCTGCTCCTTGAAAACTGCAAGGACAAGTTCGAAAATGGCCTTGACAAGTGGGTGGTCGGTAGCAGTCCCTTCTGCGTCGAAGTTGGGGTTAAAAACACGACGTATCCGAGCAGCAGATGGCTGGTGTTTCGCTTTATCGGAGGAAACAAGAATAAACGATGAGCCACGCCGCAATGAGTTGATGCTTTCATCGGGGCTGTCTG
Source organism: Penicillium alfredii (assembly GCF_028826965.1). Taxonomy (NCBI): domain Eukaryota; kingdom Fungi; phylum Ascomycota; class Eurotiomycetes; order Eurotiales; family Aspergillaceae; genus Penicillium; species Penicillium alfredii. The sequence continues at coordinate 716,205 of NW_026622701.1, read as the reverse complement.
CAGCCTCGACAGTGGTGGTCTGGAAGACAGTTGATGTATTTGCGGCTCTCGAGCGTGGCCGTAAAACTAGATTGCTATCATCAAAACTAAGCCCACTGTGCCGCAAATCCAGCTCTGCGTTTGGGCTCACGGTGTCTGCACCGACGACGACGGGAAAGAGAACGGAAAGAAGCTCCTGGACATAGTTGGATTGGGTCGTGAAGTCCTGGAAGCCTCGTGATCTCAAACGTGCCTCCGTCAGAAATTGGACTACCGCGGCTATGAGAGAAAATCCATGGGTGGCGAGGCTCAGTGAAGCAATTCCTATGAACGGGCGATGTGAGCGACGGAACTCTGCTAGCCTCGAGTAAAAACTTCTTGTTTGAACTCACCAGTCAAGTTCGAAGAGGCCATTTTCGGCTTGTCACACTTGGATAACCAATCATCCAAAGATCCTTGGCCCCTCGCGCTTATTTCCGTGACGTCGCCCGCGAGAATGGCACTCCTCAAGCCACTTTTGACCATCTCTATGATTACGGGAAGCATTTCGGGGAAGATAACATCTTCTTTGCCGTGGGGCAAGAAGAGGTCAAGGAGTCCAAATTTGTCGAAAGGTCGGTCAAGGTCCAACGAAGCGACGTCGTACCCAAAGAAGATGGAAAAGCAGATAGGCCATAATACAGGTATGTTCCACCATCTCTTCAGGCGTTGTTGCAAAATTGTGTAGCCACCAGTCTTCTCCGAAAACTTCTTGCTGTAGCTGCTGCCATGAACGACTATGAGTCGAGCCAGGATTTTGCATGCGAGTACCACCACTTCGGGTTCATCCTCACATAGGAGATACAAGAGCCACTGCAGCTGTGTAAGAAAAAAAGCCTTGAAAAAATAACTGAATAGGATTCCGCAAACCTTGTTCGTAACCGCTTTGGCAAACTTTTTCAATGGCGCAGAGTCATGTGGATTGCAAAGCACTTCAGAGTACAGCCGTAGCATTTCAATGCCCACTGTGATGCTTGATACATACTTGCTCGAATCCGATTTTGACGAGGCTGGTCGCGATGATGTTGATCGTGATCGGGCCGCGGTAAACCGAAGGCTCTTTTTCTTCTGAAGGCCAGCGGAGGGGCTAGGCTTGTGCAAAGCGTAGGTGATGGACAGGGCCAGAGATCGAAGGAGATCAGGAGACATACTGGTTTCCATCAAAGACTTGAAAGCAGAGAGGCACGGTTGTAAAGCTTCCTGTGTCAGTTCCCCTCCCTTCAGAGTCTCTAGCAGTTTCTTGCTGACGCCTGATTTAGTTAGCCATGAATGTTTTGAGTTATGAGAAAGGGGTGTTCCGGTGAACTTACGCATACGCCCCAGTCGCTTTGCGTTGAATCGACGGTAGTTGCTTTCAGAGGCAAATGTGCGAAACTGCGAATAATACAGTTCAAGAGCCGGTGGCTCCGCAAACCGCCAGGTGTCCAGGTCCACAAGTAACACTCGATAAGCAAGTGGGTTCGTGATTATAGAACGAGGCGGGTACTCTAGGTCATATCCCACAAATGCAAGCGTCAGGCGAAGCAGCTCAAGAGTTAATACGCGCTGCTCCTCTACATTGGACCCGACCACGGTGCTCTTATTTGCTGCGACCAAGGTGCCGAGCTGGAATCCCAACTTGTCACGCAATAGGGCTGCAAGGATACCGTAGCCATTCTCTTTCTCCATGGCCTCACTGTTTCTCCAGTTGTCCTGAACAGCTTCGTAGAGCGCCTCAACAGCCAAACGAGTGCTTTCCGCGGTGTCGGCCGCCTGGACTAGGGTCAAGTGCACTGCGGCGCATCCCCCTAAGCACCAACTAGCATCATCCAGCGATCTGGGTACTGCAACGACTGGGTTACCCGTCAGAACGCCAACTCCCTGAGGTTGTGTCAGGCCATCATTGATGGCGGGAGTTGCACCGTTGATTGCAACCGCGTTCCCACCTGCCTTGGTTAACTGTTGGAGACTTTTGGCCGCCTGTCGGGTCAGAGATTTTATGAGCTGTGATTCGTCCACGTTATTGCTGTCGTCGTCATCCAGAACAGCGACAGGCGAAACATTGATCAAGATTGTGCTTTCCCGAACCAAGATGCTCGCCCGTCGTCGAATGGCGGTGACGATGTCAGAAGAGTCCTCTTTTCCGGGATGAAGATGCTCGTTGCGCAGATTCAGAGTTGCTGAGGCCTTGTACGTTTGGAAAGAACCGAGACAATCTTGGAAATTTCCATAGTACCGGGGTCCCAAGTTGTAAAACACGGCGACCATGTCATCGCTATAGGCTTCATCGAAAAGGATTCCATTTGCAAGAGACCACCGGGAGCTTGACACTCCTCTCCCGAGACGCATTGCCAAATCTTGGGGGTTCCAAAAAAGGCCTGGACGCGAGGTGCTCTATTGGAATTGTCACCCCCTGGAACAGAAGGGTATTCAATTTTCAACTGCTCAACGAATTCACCATTGATGAACAGAGACGCTCGTGAGGAGGATGTAGGCCTTGGCCTCTTGTGCACAACACAGATATGGTACCAGCGATTTGGCTCGAATCGTGCTGACTTGAACCTAACGCTGGGCCGCGAACCACGTATGGAAGTCTGGAGGATGAAATTCCGCGTGTCCTTTTCCAGATAAGCAAGAACAAAACAGGTCTGGGTTGGATCAAATGCCCCGAATATTGTAGTATGGGTCTTTTGGTCAAACTCATCAAATCGAGCCCACACGGCCAGTGTGTAGCCGGCAGACGCAGCTGGTGGGAACGGACGGCCGAGAGTTGCAAATTCGACCGAACAAAATCCATGAAGAGACATATCAAACTGGATCGAGGGAGGCTCTCTGGAGTTTTTCAGGGCCGACAGAAGAAATTTCAAGACCTCCGGACTCTCATGCGCCCGGCGGTACAAGGCAACAGCATCTTCCAAACTACTCGTTCCTTGAGCGCTGAGCGATTGAGCAAGATCTCGATAAAGTGCTCTCTCAGTGTCGGACCGGCCATTATCGAACAAGAGGGGCAGTATGGGGGTCAGCATTCCGGTGGAATGTAAGGCTACGACATTTCTCGAGGATTGAGAGGCCAATTGGCAAAGACAAGCAGGTAGCGCCAGACGCAATATGTCGAAACCCGATGAAGCGGACGAGTGCATCAACCAGATGCGGAGGAAAGGCCCCAACAGCTCGGGGACTTCGACAGTCTCGGCAGATCCCATGCATTGATCCACAGCCTGCTGGAATTCTTGCGGAGATCTTGAAGTATTACTCTGCAAAAACTTTGTGTTCAGTGTTACAAAAACACCCGCCACGGCCTCCTGGCAGAGCGCAGCAGCCAGAATAGCGCCATAGAGTTGTTGTGCATCGTCCTCGGCGGTGTCTATCTTTTTCACCAGGGCGGTTAGAATCCGCTCCAGCGCAGCAGTCCCTCCGCTAGGGATCCTCCGGACAAAGTATCGCTTGTTGCCAGAATGATCTTTCAGGCCTTCGGCTAGGACACCCAGCACGTCTTTGTGGATACCCAGCAGGCGTTTCCTTTCCTCCTGAGTCAAGACATTGATGTCATACAGCTCGACGAGCCGATCCGTTAACCCCAGCAGCGTTTGGAAGCCCTGAAGATGTCGAAAGGTATCCTTGGCTGCTCCCGGTCGGGCATCATCGATAAAGGTATGACGGAGGCGTAGAAGAGGTTCAGTCGCCGCCAAAGCCTCGGGGAGGGTGATCGGGTTCCTGGCAGCGAGATTTTTGAGCTGGTCGAGGGTGGGAGCGAGCTCTTCCGCCAGTCGATCGGACCCGGAGGGAGAGGGAGGGTGGAGGGACGATGGAGGCATGGCCAATCTTATCCACGATCGCTCCGATGGTGGATGGCCACCCAAGACCGTGAATGTGCACTTGGCGGGACGGTTGAGGCGGTCTGCATTGGTACGTGTTGTGTGAGCGGGTCCGGATGGGAGACAGCGGGGTGAGCTGACCAGCCGATCAGACCAACATTGGCATGATAAGCAATGATGCCTTGAACAAAAAATGAGAAGCGCATTCCTGTCAACGGCGGGGAGGAGCTATCAGGTGACTTGGGGGCATATTACCAGGTGCCAAAATACCCGTGGACCCTTGGGAAGGCCCCAGTATCATTACGGGGGGAGGCTGATAAACCAGATAAAAGGTGATAAACGGTGATAAGAAGGTATGAGGCAGCTAGGCAATTTGTTGAGTCACAATTGTGGAGTCTTCCAGGTATGGTCCGATGAGGTCCTCACAAGGTCACCTTGCGTAAGTACTCCGAGGTACTTCCCTCGCGTAGGTCGGCTGGAAGGGTACCCCGTGAGACTCATCAGCTGAGCCCAAGCACGCGACTCGACATGGATCGCCCGTGCGACCGGTGCGTGGCACTGCCAGGTACCCGGAGAAGCCGTGGTCAAGCAAGCTAATGGTAGATGCAAGTCATTTGTCCATATTATCTTCAATCGGCTGGTTCTTTTTCTGGGAGTATATACTATGTAGGTAGGAGGTAGGAAGGTAGGAGGGAGCTTGTAGAACCCAGCTATCTCCCTTAAGACAGAAGACCGTCTTTCTCCAATCCACCGTGACCATACCATACCGTATGGATCTTCTCCCCAGCCAGCAGCTCCACTATGATCGACGGCCAGCACCAATCGCCGGGGTCATCCGGCGCCGTAACCATACCGTAATCGCCCGCTTGCATCATCGCTCTCCGCCTGCCGTTTCGTCCCTAGATAAGGTCACTGACGCCTACCTCCTCATCTTCCCTCTCTCCTCTCTCCTCTCTCCATCTCCCTCCTTTCCCTCCTGTATCGCCCTTTATACTTCCCCATCTCACTCTCCCTCTCCCTACAATCTTATTGTTTATCACTCATTCTTCCTTCGTTTGTCACCCTAGTCTACCCATCATGAAAGGCTTCTTCGGCCTTGCCCTGCTCCCGCTGCTGGCGGCTGCGTCTCCCGTGGACGTAGAATCTATCCACAAGGGAGCTGCCCCGATCCTATCGGCGATGAACTCTGAAGAAATCCCCGACTCCTATATTGTCGTTTTTAAGACCCATGTCGATAAGTCGTCGGCTGCCGCTCATCACACCTGGGTGCAGGACATCCATAGCTCTTCAAGCGGCCGCATGGAGCTGAAGCGCCGTGGGCTCTTCGGCTTTGACAGCGAGGCCTTCCTGGGCATGAAGCACACCTTCCACGTGGCCGACACCTTGATGGGATATGCCGGCCACTTCCACGAGGATGTCATCGAGCAAGTCCGCCGTCATCCGGATGTGAGTCATGACCCTTCCTGTCGTTGGCGGCAGCGATGTCCATCAAGCTCCCTTAGCTGATCAAGCTTTTTCTTTCTCTCTTAATAGGTCGCCTACATTGAGAGAGACTCCGAGGTTCGCGCAATTGAGAACCCAGCCGTTGAGAAGAGCGCCCCTTGGGGTCTTGCCCGTATCTCCCACCGGGACAGTCTCACATTCGGGACCTTCAACAAGTATCTGTACGCCGAGGAAGGCGGTGAGGGTGTTGATGCCTACGTGATTGACACCGGCACCAATACTGAGCACGTTGACTTTGAGGGTCGTGCCCAGTGGGGCAAGACCATCCCGGCTGGCGACGACGATGTGGACGGCAACGGCCACGGCACTCACTGCTCTGGTACCGTTGCCGGTAAAAAGTATGGTGTTGCCAAGAAGGCCAATGTCTATGCCGTCAAGGTCCTGCGATCCAACGGCTCGGGCTCCATGTCTGATGTCGTCAAGGGCGTTGAGTGGGCAGCCGAGGCTCACGTCAAGAAGGCTAAGGCCGCCAAGGACGGCAAGGCCAAGGGCTTCAAGGGTAGTGTTGCCAACATGAGTCTGGGCGGTGGTAGCTCCAAGACACTCGACCTGGCTGTGAATGCGGCCGTCGAGGCCGGCATCCATTTTGCCGTCGCTGCTGGAAACGACAACGCCGATGCCTGTAACTACTCTCCTGCTGCTGCGGAGAACGCTGTAACCGTTGGCGCCTCCACGCTGGCGGACGAGCGGGCATACTTCTCCAACTACGGCAAGTGCACTGACATCTTCGCTCCTGGTCTGAACATTCACTCCACCTGGATCGGCAGCAAGTACGCCACCAACACCATCTCCGGAACCTCCATGGCTTCCCCGCACATTGCTGGTCTGTTGGCCTACTACGTGTCGCTTCAGCCCTCCAAGGACTCGGCCTACGCTGTTGCCGAGATCACCCCCAAGAAGCTCAAGGATGCTCTCATCACCGTCGCCACCCAGGGCGTTCTTACTGACATTCCTTCCGACACCCCCAACGTAAGTATTTCTCGTGTTTTGTGGTTTCAACAGCTCGCAGATCAGCGCTGACTACAATCTAGCTCCTGGCCTGGAACGGCGGTGGCTCCTCGAACTACTCCCAGATCGTTGCCAACGGCGGCTACAAGGCTGGCACCCAGGCTGGTACCGTTGAGGACCGCATCGGTGAGATCGTCGATAAGGCCGAGGAGGTTCTGCACAAAGAGCTCGGCGCGATCTACAGCGAGATAAAGGATGCTGTCGCATAGACTAGACACTTGGGTCCTCTCTGTGACGGACCCCGCAACATGGGCATTTGGATGGATGGATTAACACACTGGCGCAGATCACATTTCATATGGCTTTTATCTTTCCGTTTTTTTTTTTTTTTCTTTTTCCTTGGCTTGTCGAACACCGGACCAACACTACACTCCTACACCGAGACTGTCGCTTTGCTATGCCGCTATCGTTACCGTAGTATACTTGTCCACAACTATACATTTGAGAATTGATCTAGAATGTGCTTAGTGGTTGATCACAGCTATGAATTGCTTTCCAATATGCCCCAGTAGCAGGTTCTATAGAATCTAAAGTATATCCTTGATCCGACGCATGTCAAACTGCTTCTCCAGATCCCAGCACCATTGACTCGCTCGATGGGTCCGCTCCTAGCCCAGAACCGGGATACACTGGTCGACAAATTTGTCTGTCAACTGAACATCCGCCATCGGTCGTTCCACGCTGCCCATAGCATGATCCACATGCTTCTCGATAACAGTGGTAGATCCATCGGAGCGCTGCACAGAAACAGCAAGATGGCACTCCTCCGGCCGTAAGTTCTCGCCTGCTGTAGCATGAATCCGCTCTCTCAGCCGTACCACCCGCTCATCCACCACTACCGCATCCTCATACTGCGCCGGCGCAGCCCTCCCGAGTAACAACCCAACAGCGCCACCATGATATACACTAAACTTCGCCTCCAACCCATTCCTCGGTGCCGTCTTCCCCGTCAACTCCAGCACCAGTGGATGCACCGTCACGCGGACCTCCTGGATCTCGTACTCCCCCTCCGACAACAACAACCCCTGTCGCCGCAGCTCCCCATGCAACCACACGCACCCGTCGATGACCGGGTGCACGACAATCCCACACGGAAACGGCTTGAACGCATTCTGCGCGATCTCCCACCGCCCCGCCGGCGCCAGACTCGCTACCTCGGCATCCAGCCGCTGTGCCGAGCTCACCACGTTCGCCCACCCGCGCTTGGCTTCCAGTACCTGCGCCGAGCTGGTGTAGCCCTCGCCGCTTAGAATTGCGGCTAGGAGCCCGTTCTGCGCGGCGCGGCCTGGGTGGAAGGATTTTGTGTGCGAGCCGAACATCTCTCGCAGTCCGGTTACCTGCGTCGCGGCGAGTCCGATGGAGTGTGCTGTTTGGGGGGCGGATGAGCCGAGCAGTTTGGAGACGGCTACGGCTGCGCCGATTGAGCCTGTTGTGCTAGTGATGTGCCTGACAAGTATATACATTAGCAATTAGCGTACAGCATTCTGGTCTGCACGCAATAAACTCCTTCAATGCTTGTAATAAGAAGAAGAAGAAGAAGAATGGACTCAACGTATAACATACCACCCCACATCATAATGCTCCGGCCAAACCGCCCGGCCCACCTTACACTCCACCTCGACTCCAGCAACCAACGCCGTGATGAACTCCTCCCCAGAAACAGGCCGGTCCAATGACTCGGCCATGACCAGGAGCGCTGAGGCGATGGGCCCCGTCGGTCGGGTGGATGATGGTGTCGAGGTGCGTGTCGTCGTAGTCGTGCACGTGGGAGGCGATCCCGTTGAATAGCGCCGCGTGAATGGCATCTGCGTCGATGCTACCCTCTGACCCCAGCAGTCTGGATGTTGGCGGTCCTGAGAATCTTGCAAGTGCGCTGCGCGCGATCGTTATTGCGGGGTGAGCGCTACCGCCTACGACGCAGCCGGTCCAGTTGTAGAAGCTGCGCACGGCGACGTGGATTATTTCTGCGGAGAGGGCATTGTATTCGAGGGATGAACTCCAGTTTGCGAGGGCTTGTGTGGCCATTTTTGGGTATTCTTTTTTCTTTGGCGCTTTTTGAAGTGAGTATGGTGGTGTAGAGTAGATATTGGGGTTGAGAGTTCCTCCGATCTCGGAAATTATATACTTCTCTGCATCAGGTGTTAGATTGACAACTTCCCTTTAATAATAATTAGAACTTGATGGGTTTTTCTTCAATTTGTCGATACATCGCGTTTGGTCTTTTTTTCCCCCCCGAAGTAAAGAAGGAGACTTAATCTATATTATTCGAAGAGAAGGGGGAACAGACACTTTCCTAGCAGTACCTACCCATAGGAAAATATTCTGGAGGAACAACACAACCATATTCCCACTGCTGGTTGCACAAGGGCTTTTCATTATGAGATGCTGAGCATTCCCGCATTTCACACCAAGACCGTGAGAGTGTATCTCGAACAGCAGGTGGATGGATGCCTTCTAAATTGAATACCACCAGTTATACTTATTCTCGAGACTGGTCTCGGGCCAACGATGGTTTACATTAACAGAGTTTCGGGAGCCCACTTTTAAGGCTGAGATTTTATGGAGTCGCCGCGACCTATTTGAAGGTATACCAATGTATTCGGCAAGGAACCCTGGGATTTGAACTGCAACATATAGGGATCCGCAGGCTACAGAAATGACCATCAACGCGAAGATTCAAGTAATGCATTGAACGCCTGTTCCTAGAATGTAGAGACATGCAGCTCCCATAAAATCAATCGAAAAGAAGAAGTAAAGACAAGGCGCCAGCGCTTGTATACGCCGATGATGCAAATGGATGCCGAACGATAAATGAAAAGAAAAAAAAAAAAAATGAAGATAAAAATGAAAGCAACGACTTCCGACATGGAGTCATGGATGTCCAGCACCCATTTAGAACTCCATCCGATCGTCGTCCTGCGCATCCTCCTCGTCTTCGTCGTCGCTACCACTTTGGTCCAGGTTCAGCTCTTCATCGGAGTCGCTGCCACCGAACACGTCGCTATCGACATCGCTGTCCGCCCAGAAGTCCGGATCTTCTTTCTCGACCGGCAGGGGTACCGTCGATTCGTGGGTGGGCATCACAAAACCGGGTGGGATGTTTCGCTTGGACTCCTCGACGTCACGTTTCACCTTGGTGCGATATTCTTCGAGGTTATTGCGAAACATCACGGCGGCGTCGACGTTGGCAGGCGAAGAGACCTCGGCGTCGTCGAGCAGGGAGAGGATGGACATGAGCACGGATTCTACGCGCTGTGCGGGCGACCAGCGCTCGGATGCCAGTTCGCCCGACATCTCATCGTCGCCTGGGGGGTGCAGGATAGAGATGCATAGTCGGCCGTCGGGGTAGATGTTCGGGTGGAGGATGGATTGTAGGAAACGGAACTCTGTTGGGGAAAGAAAAAAGCATCCGGTCGCACTGGTTAGTGTCATGCCAACCATAGAATACATCGTAATAGGAAATCCGACAGGGGAGTTCATACGTGGGGGGGGAATATGGGTAGTTGGAGGGGAAGGCCATGGACGCCTTCAAATAGCCACCGTAGTACATCGAGTCCGGGTTGAGCACGATCAGAGCCACATCCCACTTGAAGATGTCATCGTCGTGGAGCTGAGCGAGTGGTTAGTTACCGATATTTCTTGATTTTCCTTTCTCCTTTCCTTGCCGGCGATACCACCGCACTGACCTCGATATTCACCCATTTCTCCTGCGACAGAGACCGAAATTCGTTCATCAAGATACGTTCCGCCATGACTCAGAGAATCGACTGAGACACAAAATCAAAATCGGGAGAAGCGCTGTGCTCCGTGGTCGAGGGTCGAAATGCAGGGGGGAGGGGGTCAGAAGATGACCGGGGGAGTGGGCCGGTGATGTCGGAGCGTTTAACGGCTAAAGCCCGACCCAGTGGCGATCCGTGGCACGTCTCGAAAGATTTCCTGGTCAGTTTGGGGGCCTGGAGGGAAATATATCCAGAGGCATATTCATAGTGAAAACAACAGACATCTCCCTTCACTTCCAGGCAGAGGCAGCCTCTTGGGGAGACACGCGATAAGAATCGGTGGGGAACAGCTCTGCGATAAGAAGCGATCAGCGCTGCGTCTTGAATCCTCTGCAGACGCCGTGGTGGTATAGTCAGTCAACTAGTTATTTCCTTCAATAAATAATAGCTTGGATTATCCCTCGATAATCCATAATCAACCGAAGTATATCGGGTTCGGGGAATTCCGTCGGGGTCCCGAAGGATAACATTGTTCTGGATCCGGAAATCCTGAGGTCACAGGTACCTTGACGCACCGTGTGAACTTGGTGGCGGACCATGTCACCCTACCGAGACTCCGTCCACCGCCGGTTTAGGATGCTTTAACGCCTCGCAATCCTTGCCGTCTTTTTTTTCTCCTTTCTCTCCCCGCCCCACGCTATATCTTGCTGCATCTCACTCCCTTCGACCCCCCATTTTTTACCGGGAATTTTTTTTAATCCGTTTTCTCCTCGCTCTCGCTTTTCTCCTGCAGTCCCGCCTGATCACCAAGGCCAAAACGGCCCCTCCCCGATTTCGTTTCGACTTTCCTTTGCTTTCGGTCTCTGTCGTCCGACTTTGCAATGCCCGTCTTGTGCATGCGAGTCATGGAAGATTGTTGCTAACGGAGGGGAAAAAATCCTATCCCGGCCGCGCCTATTCTTACTGCGGTGACCAGCTCCAAAGCTGCGTGATCCCCCCGGCGATCTTTTGAGGTCCGAGAGCTCTTCCTTGCTCCCCTCGCGCCCCGCCCAACTATGTTGCCGCAATGCGAGGGCCCGGTTTGGGGCATCGATGATTTGTCACCGTGTTTTCAACGCAAGTGAGTCGTGGCAACCAGTGCGATCGTTGGGAGAAGTTGCTGACCCGTGGCGAAAATTATCAATAGTGTACTACAGACCATCCTGCCACTCGTGGCCTGCGGCCTGTCCCTGCTGTTGATCTTCCTTCGTCTAGCCCATCGCTACACAGTCGCCCGCAAATGTGTCGCCTATAAGGTTGTCCCGAATGATGGATCGGAAGATGAGACTCCCAATGATCCCCAAGAAAATGAGTCCGATGCAATGCTGTTTCAGGCCATGCAGAGAGAGCAATCCCAGGTCGAGGTTGATCGCCCGCGCGGCGAGGTTGCGATAGTGTCGTTAGAAGTTGCAGCTTTGGTGGGGCAAGTCGCTCTACATATCTTTATCGTGTCCAGTCATAGCTGGGGACGTCATGGCACCCTCCCCGCGGTGGCCGGTTTGATTTCGTGGGGCTACATTCTCTTCTTGGTGCTGGTCCGCTTTCTCCTGTCCACCATGGACCTCTTCTCGGCCCCGAGACTGTGGACCCATACGGCTATCTTGTATGGCCTCCAATGGCTCTTCAACGTCATGGTTTTCCGCTCCGCCGTCATTCACCCGCTTTCGCGGCGCGCTCTGGTTTTCAGCAGCGCGCAGTTTGCGCTGAGTACGTTATTGCTCATCATTGCCCTCACCACTCGCCGAGGTAACAAGCCGGTCTTTGTCGAGCGTGAAGATGGATTGGAACCCCCGAGGCACCCCATGGCCAGCTTGCTGTCACTCGCGACATTTGCCTGGTTGGACCCACTCGTCATGAAAGGATACCGACAGCCCTTGGAGCTAGAAGATGTCTGGAATTTGACTGCGTCTCAGAAGGCTGCCACCGTTATTGCAGACTTCCGGAGAAGGCAAATGAAGGGATCCCTGGCGTGGAAGCTACTTCGATACTTTGCGGGAACTATTTTGTTGCAGGGAGCTTGGACGATCTTTGCCAATCTTTTTGTTTTCATGCCCAGTCTACTCCTCAAAGCTATTCTCGAGTATGTCGAAGATCCGCGGTCAACCACTCCCAGTGCGGCCTGGCTGTATGCCATTCTCCTTTTCTGTTGCGCCACGGTCCAAGGCGTGGCAGATGGACAATCCCTTTTCATTGGCCGTAAAATGGGCGTGAAGATCCGTGCAATCATTATCGGCGAGATCTATGCCAAGGCCCTTCGCCGCAAAGCAGGTGCATCGGTCGAATTTGCTCGAAAGGCAGTCCAGGAGCCAGCCATCGCCAAGGACCCGAAGAAAAAAAGAACAAGCTGCTCTCCCTTGGCCGCAAGAAGAAGAAGGCCGCCACTCAAAACGATGCCGAGTCTGGACACAAACCCGAGTCCGACTTGGACGACGCGGCCATGCAGGCGAATGTTGGAACAATCATCAACCTGATGGCCATCGACTCTTTCAAAGTCAGCGAGGTCGGCGCATATCTTCACTTCCTGTGGGCCAGTGTACCTGTGCAGGTGATCATGGCCGTCACTCTTCTCTACCACATCATGGGCTTCAGCTCATTTGCTGGTATCGCCCTGATGGTTCTGATGCTGCCGGTCAACCTTTTTATTGCTCGCCAGTTCAACAAGGTGCAAAACGCAATCCTCAAGGGCACTGACGCCCGTATTCACGCGACGAACGAAGTTCTCCAGAACATTCGCATCATCAAGTATTTCGCATGGGAGCAGCGATTTCATAATATCGTGAGCGAAAAGCGCCAGGCCGAATTGAAGTCGCTGCGAAACCGCTATATCCTCTGGTCCAGCGCCGCGACGGTCTGGTACGGCACCCCCATCTTGATCACGTTTTTGTCTTTCTTCTTGTACACTGTCGTTGAGAAGAAGCAATTGACCCCGTCGATCGCTTTCCCTGCGCTATCTATGTTTTCGTTGCTGCGTGTCCCCTTGGATCAGCTGGCCGATATGGTCGCGCACGTTCAGGAATCGAAGGTTTCTCTGGATCGTGTGGACAAGTATCTCAATGAAGAAGAGACCGGGAAGTACGACCAGCTGCGCGACAGCAACGTCTCGGGTGGTCCTCCTCAGATCGGACTTGAAAAAGCCACTCTGACTTGGGGCGCTTCAAAGCCTGCATTCAAGGACACCCCCTCCGATGACGACTCTGACGCTTTCCGCCTGATCAACGTTGATGTCGACTTTCCCATTGGGCGCCTCAGTATCATTGCTGGGCCTACAGGCTCTGGCAAGACATCCTTGCTCATGGCCTTGCTGGGAGAAATGAGGCTTCTTGAAGGTCGCGTCCACCTTCCCGGTGGAATGACCAGCCGAGCAGACCTTCCAGTGGACCCTGAAACTGGTCTCATCGACAGCATCGCTTATTGCGCGCAGGAGGCATGGTTGGTCAACGACACCGTTAAGGAAAACATCATCTTCGCGTGTCCGTATGATGAGCGGCGCTACCGCGCGGTGTTGAAGGCCTGTGCCCTGGAGCGTGATCTTGAAATTCTCGATGCCGGTGACCAGACCCTGGTCGGAGAAAAGGGTATTAGTCTTTCTGGTGGCCAGAAACAAAGAATTTCCCTTGCCCGAGCCATCTACAGCAGTGCCCGGCATCTCCTGCTCGATGATTGTCTTTCTGCCGTGGACTCGCACACGGCGAAGCATATTTTCCGACAAGCACTTACAGGACCGCTGATGCTGAACCGTACTTGCATCCTCGTGACCCACAATGTTGCTCTGGCTGTGCCCCAGGCTGATCATGTGGTGGCTATCGAAAATGGAAAGATTACTGCGCAAGGTCGCCCGGATGACGTTGCAGCGACCGGTGCTCTCGGCGAGGAGTTCCTCAAGTCTCGGCCAGGATCTCGAGCCAGTTCACGTGGCTTGTCTCGTGTGCCTTCGGATCTGGAAGATGAAACCACCGCCACGAATGGGACCACGAACGGAGCTATCGGCAAATCGCAAAAAGAAGATCAACCCAAGCTGTCCGAGTCCAAAGCAATTGGCAGCATCAAGTGGACAACAGTCCGAATGTATCTCCAATCGATGGGTCCATGGTATTATTGGATTTTGGCCGCCTTGGTGTTCTGCTTGCAGCAGCTGGGCTCGGTGTCAACCAACATCTGGATCCGACAGTGGGCCAACTCTTACCATACCGCCAAGGTCGGGGCGGAAGATGGTGCTGGCCGCTACGCCGCCGCGGCTCACCTGAGGCCTCCAACATTTAATGTTGGGAGCGTTGCCCGGGTCAGTAGTTGGAGCCCACCCCAGCTCGGTTCGCGTTCGACAGACAGTGCGGACGGTCAGGTCAATGTGCCCTACTACTTGGGGGTTTACGCACTCCTTGGTTTTCTCTACATCGCGATCTCACTGTCCCGAGAAGCCGTGCTTTTCTGGGGCTCGCTTCACGCATCGTGGAAAATCCATGATCGCCTTCTCAAGGCTGTCATGCATGCCAAGTTCCGATTCTTCGACTCGACGCCTCTGGGCCAACTCATGAACCGATTCTCCAAGGACGTCGAATCCGTTGACCAAGAAGTGGCGCCTGTGGCGATCGGCATGCTTCACAGTCTGGCCTCGGTAATTATGATTGTCATTCTGATTTCCGTCATTACTCCGGGCTTCTTGATTGCGGGAGTGTTCATCACTTTGGTGTACACTGCCCTCGGTGCAATTTACTTGAATTCTTCTCGAGACCTCAAGCGACTGGAGTCTGTGCAGCGAAGCCCGCTGTATCAGCAGTTTGGCGAGACGTTGAATGGCATTGTCACCATCCGTGCGTATGGCGACGGACCGCGATTCATCGTGGACAACCACCGTCGCATAAACGCCTACAACCGGCCTCATATCTACCTCTGGGCCAGTAACCGTTGGCTCGCGCTTCGCGTGGACTGGACAGGTGCTTTGGTCTCCTTCTTCTCTGCCACTTTCGTGTTGATCAACGTCGGAAAAATTGATGCGGGTGCCGCCGGGTTGTCGCTGACCTACGCGGTCACGTTCACAGAAAATGTTTTGTGGCTTGTCCGGCTCTACTCCGAGGTTCAGCAGAATATGAACTCAGTCGAGCGAGTGAGGGAGTACCTGGAAGTGGATCAGGAGGCGGCGCCCATCATCCCTGAATCCCGACCGGCGGCGGATTGGCCTAGCCAAGGCGCGGTCGAGTTTAATGGCTACACCACGCGCTATCGACCTGATCTGGATGCGGTCCTCAAGGAAGTGTCTTTCGCTGTACAGCCGGGTGAGAAGGTCGGTATTGTGGGTCGCACGGGTGCAGGCAAGAGTTCTCTGGCACTGGCCCTCTTCCGTGGATTGGAAGCCGAGAAGGGACAAATTCGGATCGACGGCATCGACATTGGATCTATCGGCCTGCGGGATCTGCGTGAGGCAATCACCATCGTGCCCCAGGACCCGACACTATTCACCGGAACCATTCGCAGTAACCTTGATCCGTTTGGGCTGTTCAGCGATGAGGAGATCTTCACGGCCCTGCGCCGTGTGCACTTGATTGGCTCCGATACCTCTGGCACAGCGACTCCCATGACGTCGAGCACCTTTACTGCCACCGACAACAACGCCCTCAACGGCAGCACGGTGACCATCGCCGAGAACAAAAACATCTTCCACAACCTCGACAGTCTAGTCTCGGAGTCTGGCTCGAATCTTTCCCAGGGCCAACGCCAGCTCCTCTGCCTTGCGCGTGCGCTGCTTAAGAACCCGCGCGTTCTCATGATGGACGAGGCCACCGCTTCCATTGATTATGCCACCGACGCCAAGATCCAGGAGACGTTGCGCGAGCTGCGCAACAGCACCATCATCACCATCGCCCACCGTCTGCAGACCATCATCGATTATGACAAGGTCCTGGTCCTTGACCATGGCCGCGTCGTCGAATTCGACCACCCCTGGACTCTCATCAACCGCGAGGACGGTCTGTTCCGCAGCATGTGCGACAACAGCGGGAATATGGATGTTCTTCTGGATGGTGCCAAGCGGGCCTGGAGACAAAATCGTCTGGTCGATGACTCTTAAGCTCTCCTTCATGTTTCTTTCTTTTCCACTTCTGTGTTCCTCCCCTATTACAGTGAAATCCGTACATATTCTTTGTCCTCATGTTCTGGAAACAGGCCGAGAACTGCAAAAACGCGCAAAGGAACTTGATGTAATTCTCATGTTTATCTTTATCTTTATCTTCTTCTTCTCTATCTTCTTCTGGGTGGTTATCGTCAGCTGTATTGTTTCCACCCATTCTCATTGTTCGCCGTGTACTCCAGTTGCATTGTTGGACCCTCATGGGCATTTCCTCTGCTGTCCATGTCTAAAAAAATGAACCCACTTTTTTATTCAATCTTGCCTTGTATCCTAGAAGAATCGTAAGCCATAAGATAAGTCCCACGCAGCCGAGCAAGTCCAAACCCCGAGGCGCGGAATCGGATCTTGAGGCTCAAATCGCACCCGGGAAATTGCATCGCAGATCGTGATCCCTTGGGGATCATCGCGCCGGTGGGGGCCAGTGGACCCCCTATAAATAGTGACTACATACACATACAACGGCACAGCCCCTGAGAGGGGTTTAAAAAAAAGAAAGAGGAAGAAAAAGAGGCCTGAATGCTATCATTGGCGTATTTGCTCTAGCTGGGTGGGGCGACTCGAGAAGCCATGGCTTTAGTAGATTCAAGGGGTCGATATTAAGTCTCCTACCATGTTGGGACATCTTCATGTCTGCCCTACATACCCATGTAGTTGGTAGCTATCTGGCCCCCACACCCTATTTGTTTGGTGCCCTGGCCAGTTGTTACTTCTTAGTTTGATGTCAACATGGGTATTATTTGTATGGGGTGTTCATGTGTTCATATAAAAGGTAAACCCGGTATTTTTTTTGGGAGGTGGATTTCTATTAAAACACACGATTAATGCAGCAAGCATGTCTCTAACCCTAAACCGACAAGTATAAGAAATGTGAACATCTCAAGCCATAGCCATTCCTGCGCCTTTGCTATTTACATAGAATGAATATCCTTATTATATATACAAATCCATCCAACCCTTATTAATAACCATATTATTTCTTCTAGTCAGATCCCACGATCTGCCGATATTCCGGTGTAGCCTGAAACCTCGATAAAAACACTCTGGCCGACAAACGACTTCTCGCGTCTTTGCAGAGCACCTGGGACAGAAGCTTGATCATTTCCTCACTCGTATTCCAAAACCCCTCCAAGCACCCCAGTACGTCCGCGACCTCTTGCCGCGTGTTGCAATTCTGCGTGTTCTCCCAGACATCCAGTGTAGCGGACTCGTTTTGGAGAATCAGTGTGTAGACGAGCATCATTCCCATGGAGAAGATGTCGGCTTTGTGGGGGGAGTATGGGGTTTTGAGGGGCGGTGCGTCGATATAGTCTAATTCTTGGTGGTATGGGAGGCCGTTCATTACTTCTGTGGATTTGTTAATATTCGACCAACAAAGTTAGGGTGGTAGTAAAATGAAACCGACCTTGGGCTGCGAACCCCATGCAGTTGTGACGGTTGGAAGACTTCTGAATCTTAGTGGCGTGATCGAAATCAATCCATTTCGCTTCTTCGTTCTGGACCATGGCGTTCCTGGGATTGATATCATGGTGTGCAATGCCGTGCGAATGCATGGCGACGATGGCGTCAAGTAACTGTTCAAATACTAGATATAGACTCTTTATATCACCTGCACAGTACATGTATTCATCCAGAGTTTGATCAAGGTACGGCATGATCAAGAAGTACTCGTCTTGGCCGGAGCGAGTCTTGGATGCAGAGACTTTGAAGTAGCCGATGCTTTTGACAACATAAGGAGAATGGACGTTCTCAAGAAGCTTGAAGCCTTCGATCATCTCCTTGTACGGCGAATGCTTGACTACCACTGGGTGTGTGGTCTTTTTATTCGTTTTGTTGTAAACACTCCCAGTATAGAGCGTGTTTGATGCCGACGCTGTGAGCGGATTGTCGATTGAGAGGATGTTTTGGCCCTTCTCGCCGTAGATGAATTTGGAGGGACCCGTTGACGGCTCAGGCTGTTCGTCATGGCTGAACCATCCATCAGCGCTATGCTGAGGCGTGGTATTGTGCTTGTTGTCCGAAGAAAGAAAGGGAGTTGAATTGAAGTTGAATAATGGCGCAGTAAAGGAGAAGGGCTGCGCAAAAGCTGAACAAGAACGAGGGAAGCACTCGCTAAGGATGAACATTGTGAGGGTATTAAGGTATAAATTGGAATTTACTAAAGACAAAAAACATAGAGGGAGAGAGGGAGGATATCGGCATATATAAATATCCGACCTTGGAGGCCATTCTTTTTCCCCCCGATGATTTCCTCTGTGGACCTGGCGTACAAGGGTTCAACCCACCAGGAGTGCTTTATTCAGGGCCCAGCATCAGATCCCTGCATCTGGCTTGCTATACCACTTAAAACTAAACATAGAACATTGCAAGGTGGGATAAAGGTCAACGCCTCCTTTCGATATCCCACTGTGCGGCCATCGATTGGCCCGAGAACTATGATCTGCGACTGTCACATCATCGTGAAACTCCCTGGAAGAAGCTTGCATTGCCTCTTCTCTTCAATCTCCGTACTGGAAAGCTCCGTCTATACGCCCAGATGGCCCCCATTGGCGTATAACCCTGTTTTCTGACGGATGGGGTATAGTCGACATGACGATCACGACCCACCCACCCACTTGGCCTCAGCTGGCAGCCAGTGCGAAGCTCTACCCAGGGGTGTCCTACCCGGTGATCCGATGGGTTTTTGCCCTACACCTCATGTGTCCTGAAGAAAATATAGTTGCCTCCACGTGCCATAAGAACTTAGAACAATCAATGCCTCCCGTAGAAACAGAGAAGCGAAGGGGAGAAAAAGAAGCAGAAAAAAGAGCGATAAGGACAACATACTCATTCAGTTTTCCCGCTTCTAGCATCAGCGTCAAAGTCATTTCAAGAATCGCATGGGCACGCGAGGGAGGCGGAGCATCCGATGGAGGCTTGGGTGGAAGGCGATGCCGATGCTAAACTGCCGCCCCCTCCCCCACCCCTTTGCTTGGCGATAAGAGGTGGATGTAGGTACCAAGTGATTACATAGCTTGTGAAATACCTTATATTCTTTTCAATATTGGTTTGTTCTTGGTTTGTAGAGAGAAAAAAAAAATTAGGGTTCTCTCTACATCTTCAAGTGCGCGATGTAGTTCATTTCTATTCTAGCAACAACACCCTCACTTGCAGAAAAACCTGTCGACTGGGAACATTTTGATCGTCCACTTGGCACACAGACGAGAGACCCCTTTTCAAGGTTATTGCTAGCTTTGACCCTGGCCAGCATAATCCCCTGCCAGCCCTAGCGCACGGCGGCCCCTCAAAACACTGCCGAAACTCCTGATCATCGAACCCTTCTAATGAACCCCCACTTGGCCCCCTTCATGTACAAACTCCACAGGTTGAACATGGGGGCTATCGACTAGTCGCGTAACGACTCTTGCCCTTTCTAATCCGTGCTTGTCCGTGCATGGATATGATTCAATAGCGTGGCACGTCCCCACATCTTCCGATCCTTCCACCCGTTATCGTGTCTGATCTTGGTGTCCAAAACTCGAGCACTGGACAGGCAGCTTGTTGCAATAATTTCGAGGATACTCACCGCCGCTGGGGTAGCGAATATTCTCCGGGGAAACTATTTACTGACTGTCTACGGGGTTCCCACCATTGTTGACGTGGGTATCTCTCTACTTCCCTGTGACTGGATGGACATACGATCGCTGATATTATACCTACATAGGGTGTGGCATTGGTTGTGCCCCGATGAGGTTGTGGAGACTGCTTCGCTATCCATTCAAAGCGGGCGGTTTACTTCTTGCACGCAGGATCTATCACAAGAGTGCCCATTCTTCAGTGGATATCCATACCAACGCCCTGTCCAGCATTTACACATCACTGAAGAACATTTAATATCGATATTCCGGAAGTCCGATGTGCTATGGGAAGTATCTTTCTCTAAAGAAAGCCTCGATCTTCTGAATGCCTCCGACGAACGACTTGCATCTGCAGTCCCCGGCCGTGGTCGAGGCCGCTTCCCACCGGACCTCGACTCCGTGCGAATTCCTCACCCTGTGACATTTTGCGGGGCTGTGATTATGTTGCTTTGCCGGGATTATGACACCAGGTCTGCCAGCTACTGGATGGCGATTCTGACTTATATTTTGGAATATGTGGACGAAACGGATCTTTTTGATGAAAACAGGATGCACGGGATGCCGTTCTATCGTGCATTTAAAGGGAAAGGGTTCTCACGGATGTATCTGCTTCTAGATGAACTCTGCTGTGACCTGACCTGGGGGCGTCGTCTTCCCGCGAGACAAGACTCTATTACTGGGAACGATGGTTTATGACTCTTCTGGGATCTGGCTACCTTGAAAGGTATTACCTACATTTGATTGACCCATATTAACGTAGTAGAAATTCAAGTATAATTTGTGAATTCCTGTGCTCGAAGGAAGGAGGAGGGGTAATATATCACATATAAGTCCAGGAAAAGTTAGTCGGAGTGACTGGACAACAAGGACTGATAGTTACTGAGCATTGTGCTCTAGTATACATCTTCCTGGAGATATGCCAAAGGGTTCACCTCCCCTGGCAAAATGAAGGGTATTTCTTTTCTCTGATATTCGTTTGACATAACAGCGTCTGTCATCCATTTTTCCGCAATAGGGCGATTCTCGCCTTCGCTAGGCCCATGGCTGGACTGGGTTGGTCACAAAGGTATATTATACCAGCATCTCGATTCTAGTAACATTAAGATATAGGGACCGCTCAATCACACTCGAAGAACTTGAGCAGTCCCTTTATATGCGACATTGTATGTCGACAAATCCGCGGGCAATGGCAACGCGATAGTAATACGGGGCTAATCCAGCAGCCCCGAGACAAAAGTGTCGGACAAGTAATCAAAGGAGGTATCCGAAGATTCGGAAGTCGGAAGGAAGTGAGAATAGGAAGAGAGAGAAAAAAAGAAAAAGAAAAAAGAAATCGTCGTAGTTGGCTCGGTATTTCGAATTCAAAAAGCAGGCTCTTCCCTGCGTCGTGCCGTCAGACTGCGAATAATAGTCAAGACGCAGAGAACAGCAGCAGACAGAACAAAAAAGCTCGGCGGGAGAGGCATGATGGGCGAAGCGAGGAATTCGTCGTCAGAACCGTCACCATGCTCTTCTTCACCCCCGAAAAAGGGTAGGTTGGGTGCCAGTTGCCGCATCCGCGTGCTGATCGCCGCCGGGCGATCCATGCCGGACATTGATCGCGACCCGGGGACGAGGCCCGCTTCTCGGAAGGCGGTTAGTTTCTCGGAGTCGTTGAGGATGCTTTCCAGGTAGTCTTTCCATGACTGGGACGGGCGTGGTGCGCGGCTCGGATGCATATCCCGGTGCAGGGAGGAGACGGGTGTGATCCATGACGCGGTGTTGTGGTCATCGGGTGACGATGTTGATGGTGTGTGAGCGAGCGCGTCATTTCCGCGGTTGGGAAGTGCGCCTGGCACTGGGATTGCGGCGGCGGTGACATTTAGTGTGAGCAAAAGAAAGAGACATATTGTTGAGAGAGGCGACATAGTGTGTGGTGATAACGAGGGATCGACAAGGTTCACAATCCTGGAGAGAAGGGAGGTGGAATACATATATATCCATGGATATACGTATTATTATATTGCTGGGAAGGAGAAGGGGAGAGAGAAAGAGGGAAAGAACCGAACGTTGCAACCATCAAATGGAAAAGGGCAAAACTGAAGAAGACGAACAGAAGACGCACGTGGTGAAGCTGAAGCGTCGGATTCGGAGCCACTTTAGGGTTTTGCTTGGCGCAATTTATGCAACGCTCAACTTGGTGGATTGCATGGATATCAGCCAGTCATTCTGACACGAGAGTACGCTACTGCAAACACTAGGGGAATAGGGAAGATAAAACTCGGTACGATATTTCAATGGTCAAGCCCTAAGCTGCGAGCTATACTTCATAGCTGAGGCTGACCCTGGACCCACTCGCGCAAAAAATGAGACGCAAAGAGTTCTGCAAGGAAATGAATTGGAGGGGGAACCACTCAAGCTTTTACGGCCCGCTATTATCGGCACATGCACCGCATACAGGACCATCCGGAGGGAATGAATTCCCGGTGCGGTAGGGGCCGTGGGGGAGGAGCCACAACCAGCCCAGCAGGCTAGTAGCCAGCGGGGCACAGCACAGGCTTCCGACGAGAGCTAAGACATAATTGAAGATGGGGATAGCGCACGCTAAAATGAATGAGATCGCAGCCATCCCGACCGTACATCCGAGCCACGTGCCCTAGTGCACGACCGTGTGGGCTTGCAAGTGTCGCGAGTTGCAGAGGATCCGCACGAGGAGGTATTTTGCTGCAACGTGCACGTACAGACCATCCGCTGATCACCAGCCCCGGGAGTGCGATCCCGTACGTGACTCGCTTGACTGTTGTGCCGGCACTGCCGATCGCGCGGTATCCAAGGTCAAAGTCGTCCGTCTGGGGTGCAGCAGCTGGACGGTCTCTCGTAATGACGCCGATATGCGAGAAACTTACGCACCTATCTCTCCCCGGTTTCTTCCACTCGAACTGGCAGATCTTTGTCCGGGCTAAGGCTCGAATCTGGGGTTTTCGGCGCGATGCCACTGGCAGCTGCCGCTCGGGTTCTCCACCGAATATTGAACTGATAACGCTAGACTGTCAACGCCGGGTGGAGAAGGGGTGATTGCGATGCGAGAGTTGGGGTAGCACCCTCCAAGGGGAAGTTGGAGTTGATGTTGATACTTGAAAGTACGTTTGTGGTGAATCCGAGAGCTCTTATCATCCATGACAAACATTTCAGTGATCGAAATATCAAAATTGTGAAACCCGAGCTGATATGCGGCTCGTCAGTGTGCAAACTTGGTATACTACTAAGATTAGCCAACGTTTCAGACATGATAGAACCTCTTCGCACTCCAAAAAAGTCAAGAATCGATACAGCTGGTCCGAATCGAACGGGATGTACCTGATCTCCGGCGCGTCGGCCGGCGCTGCAATAGTGTTACTGGAAACATATTACAGTCTGTCCCTACTAGTCTCAAAACGCGTCCACTCGCCCCAGACCTTTTCCTACAGGAACGGCATAAGACGCATCAAGATGATCCGCGTTCTTAGGATCGTGCAGGCGTCGCACCCAGTCCCAATACGGAATCATGGTAACAATATACCCGGCGCCGTTAATGACTCCCACCGTATCCTCCAGATTCACGGAATCCCTAACCGCTCGCGCTGTGCCTCCTCAGAGTCCACGAGCTGCATAGTCGAGAACGTAGTTGCTTCAGTTGGGCCGTACGTATTCCAAAGACGCTTAGGCGGGCCCCCGGACTCTAACACGGTCCTGGAATGAGAATGCAGAAACGATGAATGTATCCAAAGAGCGCGGAGCTCACATAATCAGATATATGAGGGCGAATAGATCGAGCAGGATATTCAGTCATGTTATCTCCTCTGGGACAGTGAGTTTGGCATATATTCTAGCCACTGACCATCGTGCAGTTTATGAAGAAGGCTCCTGCGTTTTGCGGTGACTAGAATGTTTAGACACCACACTGTGTTTCCCCATCGAGAGAAGCTCAGGTGGATGAGTCTGGCAAGTGTAGACAAAGATCGGGGCCTGGGTGAAGATAATATGGACTTTAACCAATAAGTAGTATTTCTGGTGCGGATTCTAGCGCACTATAACGGAAGCGAACGTTGCACAACATATCCTACGTGAGGTTGACAAGAAGCTAGGGCTCCCAAGACAACTTTGCGATCCTCCATTGGGCACATACTCTTCCCTTTCTGGGTTATGACAGTAGAAAGACAAAACTTTATGAAAGTCTCCGTCATAGATTTGCGCTGTCAAAAACCTTGAAAAATAGAATAAAAAGAGACAGGGAGAAGAAATAAATTCCACGAAAGAAGAAAAGAAGGAGAATATAAAGAAACAAACAGACTAGTACTTCTCGGGATTGGTATATTAAGTGAATAATAAAGCCTTTTGATTGAATAAGAAGATCAAAGATAGATAGATCGTAGGCCTATAAAATCTAGCTGTGAGGTTCTGACTCGATAGTAGGCCTCCTAAAGCCGCCTGAGCGAAGCGTGGCCAAGCGGCTTGTGTTATATCATTTTTACCGACACCAGCTGACAAGGGAAATGAGTATGTCTGCCGACAACAGCCAACTTGGGAAGTGATTTGCCTTAAAGTGGTTGCCTTCAAGGGGCGTGATAGCGCGATTTGGATCCCTCACTGGGCGGGCCGACCCGAGACCGTTGCTGAGTGAGTTGGCCCTCGAGACGTAGAATGTCCGTGTGGATAGTTTGGTGTGTAGCTAAGTTTCTGGGAAGAGAGAAAGGGGGAGAGATAGTATCTAGTCGCCAGGGAAGACAAAGGAAGAGATGGTTGCTTTGTCCAAACCGGATCATGTTGAAGCAGACCCCGAGTCAGGTCAAGATTAAGATCACAGGATTACATGGATCTCATCCTTCGCAAATCCCGAATACTAGCGTGACCAGTAATCTTACTGTTCAGGAATAATCGGCATGGAGAAGCGGCAAGGCGAGGCCTATGTTGGGGTAACTGTAGGAATTTGGAGTAGATGGCCATGGGGTAAACAGCTATACATAGAGCTACGCAAGATAAAACAAGGCTGATAAGATATATGCAATACCTAAACAATGTAATTGGACTACTGTAATGTGACAGTGCTTCGGCACTTTCATTTGTGCAGCATTGCCCCGGCCTTGGCCGGCATCAGAGCCCCAGCCGGCGGGGCATTCTTCTTCTTGAACTCATCACATACTTGCTCCATCGTCACGAACTCGACTCCGTCATATTTCAGGAAATGTTCAATGAGTCTGTTTGGAGTCAGCTCGGTGAGGAAATATCAAGATATTCATCACTTAAAAACATACCGCTCGTGCATCAGCAGCACATGAGGTCTGCCAGAGACATCTGGATGAATGGTAATCGGAAAAACAAACTCGTCATACTCGCGGTAAAAGTAGTCAAAGTGGTCGCGCCAGATATCCTCGACGTCGCGCGCATTGACGAAGCCGTGGCTGTTCGCTGCCTTCTTGATGAACATCATGGGCGGCAGGTCATCAATATACCAGTTGGACGGGATCTCAACCAACCCCGTTTGCGGGCCGTGCTGAAGCGGCTTCATCCATTCTTCTGCCTTCTTGCTGTAGTCTATCTTGGTCCAGCTGTCACCGGTGCGCAGGTAGTATGCCTGGCAATCTTCGTGGCTCATGCTGTGGTCATACTCGATGCCATAGTCCAGGAGGAGCTGGGCACCTTCCTGGCTGGTTTCCCACCTGAATACTTCCATCAGAATATAGCTCAAAAATACGAGAAACCTTGACGCAACAATCGAAATGTAATCTCACCAAGGCGCAACACTGCCGCGCGGTGGCTTTCCAGCAAACTCGGTCAGCATCCGATAGGTCTTGTCGAGCACATCCCGCTGCTGCTCGATGCTCATATCTGTTGGGTTCTCGTGCGAGTACCCGTGCAAACCGATTTCGTGCCCTGCATCGCGCACCGCCGCCATGTCCTCAGGGAAGGACTCGAGCGAGTGACCAGGGATGAACCATGTCGTCTTGATCTTGTACTTGTCAAAGAGCTTAAGCAGACGTCTCGTTCCCAGCGTTCCCGCCCAGACTCCTGAATACCGATCAGAATCGAAAGCACACCAATGCATCGTGCAACTTACCGCGGCTAATATCGTTCGTGGAATCTTCGCCGCCGTACGAACCGAGCCAGCCGGCCACGGCATCGACGTCGACCCCGTAGGTGATGAGAACTCGCTTCGGGGCCATGTTGTATGTTGTGTGGGGTCAATGGAGAGGAGAACTGCAGAGCGCGATTTTTGTAACCTGCGGGGGAGAGCCGATAACTGATAAGCCCCGCCCATGCTTGTCGGAGCCGACGGGGTCGCTGCACCTTTTGACTCCGAAACACAACACCCTGGGGGATTTCCACTGCTTCGTTGCACAGCAGAAGCTCCTTCTCCATGATTCAAGCCCTGAATCAGGGCATCTCCAAGTGAGCTCGCGCCATACGGCCCGTTTATCTCCAATTTCGGTGGGGGCCCGTTTGGGGTCAGTCGGCAATTTCTCATGGCGCTCGCCAACGACTTTAGGTAACGCGCCCCAGTCGCATCGCTTGTCGGAGACGCCGACGATGGCGGGCACTCATAAACGGCTGTGCCCCGGCAGACCACAACATCCACTGCCATCCCACCATGTCGGTCCTCTTCACGAGCATTTCGGAGTGCGTCTGCCCAACCCTGAAATTTGTATAGACGAGCCAGCTGATCTTGATTTCCTTGATAGTGACAATCCTGTCAAGCTGGATGATGCCCAGTCACTGCTGAAGCCGCTCGGCCTCACGATTGACCCGGCCGAAACCGAGGATTTTCACACTCTTCTAGCAGCCGTACATGACTGTGCAGAGACCGTGTCTGCGCTCCCAGACTATCAGCCTAAGTCTGATCATATCCGATATCCGCGTGAGAATGTGCGACGACCAGGCGCAGATGAACAGGTGCTTGGACAAGCCTGGGCTCATCGGTTTCTGGTTCGCGGGAACCCTAATGGAGGGCCGCTGGCTGGCAAGTCGGTTAGCCTCAAAGACGTGATTGCGGTCGCAGGCGTGCCACAGCTACAGGGGAGCGATATCATCCCATCATGGACTCCTACTGCCGACGCTACGGTGGTGACTCGGCTGTTGGAAGCCGGGGCGAATATTGAGGGCACGTCGACGTGTGAGAATCTCTGTCATTCCACTTCATCATACACCAGTGCCCAGGGGACAATAGAGAATCCGCATGCTCCCGGATATTCTGCTGGTGGAAGTACATCGGGAGGTGCTGCCTTGGTGGCAGCGGGAATGGTGGATATCACGATTGGTGGTGATCAAGGGGGTAGCATCCGAGTGCCGGCTGCCCTGTGTGGATGTGAGAATTCCCTTGTTGTTGTGCATTGGTGTTTCGGTTCAGCCCTAACAAATATGCAGGTGTTGGACTCAAGCCTACATATGGACGAGTTCCATTCACAGGTATCTCTAGCGGAGATGCCATCAATGATCACACCGGTCCGCTGACCAGAACAACACTGGATGCTGCAACATGTCTGGATGTTGTTAGTGGCTACGACGGGATCGATGACCGGTCTGTGGGCAGCCCGAAGCCTGGATCAACGAGCTTTGCAGCCACGCTGAAGCAAAGTCCAGAAAGACTCGATGGGGTAAAGATTGGGATCCTAACTGAGGGGTTTGAACACAACGCAGTGGATGAAGCTGTGAAACAAGTGGTTCTGACCGCCGTGAAGAAATTTAAAGACCTCGGCGCCACCATCGAAGAAGTATCTCTTCCAGATCACTTGCATGGACCTGCCATTTGGACCATCCAGCAGCGAATCGCGGGTGCACAGACTCTGCTGGGTCAGAACACCGGGAGGAGAGGACTTTACATGACTGAGATGGAGCATGCACGCCTCCCCTGGACGGACGCGGGCTTCCAGCAAGCCTTCCCATCGACGAAGAACGTCATTATCAATGGGTTGTACTTGGCATCACGCTTCCCAGGCCTTTATGGCAAGACTGCGAATATTGGGCGCCAATTGAGCGACAAGTATGAGATTCTTTTTGAAAAATACGACGTGCTGGTTATGCCGACCACTCCAGTCGTTGCCCCGAAACATGGCCAACGAGGCCTTCCCTTGGAGTCGCTCAGGCCCAGTATGGGCCTTACGATCAACACTGCTATCTTCAATGTGACCGGCCATCCGGCCATATCGATTCCGGTGGGGTTTGCTCCGGCCAAGGAAGATGGTCAGGTGGAACTCCCTGTGGGTATGCAGATCGTTGGAGGATTGTGGCAGGAGGCAAAGATATTACGTGCTAGTCATGCGTGGGAAACACATGTTGACTGGAGGAAGTTGCATTAATTGAAATGACGAGTTTTGAGCGAGAATTAGTTTGCATGGAGAGTCAGGATTTTCTGCATAAATATTTTACTTGGTTCGTTTCTTCTCGTTATACTTCATAAAAAGATCATCGCTGTCATACCTACTTCAACTATATATTGCTATACCGTGACATACCCCCCGTCCACCACCATCACATGGCCCTGGACAAAAGATGCTTGGGTTGAACACAGGAACAGTGCCGCATCTGCCACTTCGGCAGGCTGGCCCATCCTCTTCATGGGTGCTATCTCCGCTGCGGGGGTAATGGTCTCCCGGACAGCAGGGTTCTCCATGATCATCGGGGTTTCGATAACACCCGGGCAGACACAGTTCACCCGAATGCCATCCTTGGAGTAGTCAACTGCATCGGCACGGGTCATCCCAATGACAGCGGCCTTGGATGCACAATAGGACGCTGTTCCGCGTTATTAGTATCTGCCACTGTATAGTGAAAAGAGACATAGGAAGCTCACGAGCAGTTGGTCGGCTCACAATGCCCAGCTGACTGGCGATATTTACCACTGCGCCCCGCTGAGCGGGGCGTTTGGGATCATGGCTGCAAAGCGCATCCTGCTTGACCATCTGTTTCAGCTCAGCTCGCGAAGAGAGCCAGCAGCCCCGATAGTTGACGCCATTCACACGGTCGAATTCCTCGATACCAGTCTCGGCCGAACGTAAAGATTGACCGAGTATGCCGGCGCAGTTAACTGCGTAGTCCACCCGACCGAATTTCTTGACGACTGCGCCAATAAATGACTCGGCGAAGTGGTCGTCGGCCACATTACCGGCCTGGGCAAATATCTGTACGCCCGGGTGAGCCGCATTAATGGCTTCCTGGGTCCGCTGCAGGGTTGAACCATTTAGATCTGTGATTGCGATCCTTTGGCATCCTGCGGCCGCAAATGCCCTAGCAACTGCTGCTCCGATTCCTGCGGAGAACGTCAATCATCATGAGCTGGCTCAACACCATATCCTAACTTACCAGTCCCGCCAGCACCAGTGACAACAGCTACCCCAGGAAAAAGAGTCACTGACATGGTAACGGATGTGGACGTCAACAAGCAGAGGCACGGTAGATAAAAGATAAGCGATAAGCACTCGGGCCGACGTTTCCGGCGTTGGAGAAAAGAAATTGGAGTTAGCCGGATGAAGTGAGAACCCACTTCCCTTTTGCCTCGACTTTCTCCAAGCTACTTTCTCCATCAAGCTATCCCCCAAATGCCTTGATGCCGTCCCCATCACCCCAGATGCAGCGGGGCGCCCGTGGAGGAAAGGCGCGCGTCTGCATCCATTGCGGCCGCAATTTTCGCCGCACAGAACACCTCGAGCGCCACGTGCGAACCCGTAAGGCGCCTTCCCGCCTGGACTTCGGCTTCGGTCGCAACGGCCAAGAAATACTGACCTGATGATGTGCAGACACCAAGGAAAAGCCGTTTATTTGTTTCTGTGGGGCGTCGTTTACTCGACGGGATCTGCTGAAGCGCCACACACGCTTGGCTCATCAGGATGGTCTCACGTCGCCCAATTCTCAGCCCGAGTCGACGCAAGGAGAACTCTCGGCCACGCATCCGCCTGCGCCGCCCGCAGCCATCCCGCAGTACGCTGCACCACCCCAGCCTGCTGGGTCAATCCCAGGACCTGTGTCCCAGTGGGCTGGGACATCGCATGCACCGTATTTAGAACAAAGCCACCCTGCTAGCATGCTCCCTGCCGATGCCCCGAATCCAGCATTGGAGGCCCACCCGGGCGTGGTGCATGATCCGGACATGCTCCAAGCGGCGCAACTGCTTCTTCCTGGTGATTATCGCGCAAACCTTCCGTCCTCCCTATTGTATTCGATTTTGTGGACCTCAGCTAACCCTTAACTTAGCTCAACCATTGCCTTATCTGCCGGAGGAACTCAACCTCAACCATTTCCAGGAATTCACGCATTTCCTGGACTCGATTGGCCTGCAGGCTGAATGGCTTCCTGGCGAAGCCGACATCACACAAACCCAAGACCTCGGGCTTGACGATGTTCGCGGGCGACGTCAATCGATTCAGGAGCCGGCAAGGTCTCGACAGACCCCCGGTGAGGGATCGCGCGGAGACTCGCCATTCAGATCTTGGCTACCGTCCGTGCCACGGCGCGATCAGAGCTTAGGAACCATTTCTGATAGCGGTAGGATTTTGATCGGACCGTCCTGGCTATTTATGCTTGCTCATACTGACTTGTCCCAGAGCCACCCCAGATGGCCAAAAGACCTTCTAGGTTCAATGTCACCGAAGACCAACGGTTCCGGCTTGCGGCATCTCTCGAGGAATTCCGCAATGTGATTCCTGATTTCGTACTGCCGACCCGTCATACTCTGACACGGTATCTCACTTCATACTTTGAAGGGTTTCATCCGCATCTTCCTTTTCTACACATTCCTACTTTTCGTATCAACGAGCACACTCCGGAATTAATTCTGGGAATCATGACAATTGGGGCCCAGTACAGGTTCGAGCACCGCAATGCCGAACGGATCTTTTATGTGTCCAAGGCAATTCTGTTCGAGCGGATGTCGAGGGAATCGCGCTCCCCGGTCAAACCGACCTACGCTCAAACACCCTTGGGAGTGCCTCCCTACCATAATTTCGATTCACAGTCCCAGGGTGCAAGTGAGGCTACTATCCTTTGGAGACAGGTGGAAGTCATCCGTTGCCTCCTCGTCCTCATGGGCTATGCCACCTGGGAGCGAGCCGGGCTGGTCCAGGAGGCATTCCATCTGCAAGGCTTGTTGGTCCGGCATCTCCGTGAGTCTGGGCTGACAGAAGATGCGCGAGGCTCTGATCCGGCCTCGCTTGATTGGCATGAATGGGCGGACCAGGAGTGTGTGCGGCGTACCAAGCTGATCTCGTTCTGCTTCATCCATATCCACAGCATTGCGTACAATGCCTACCCCTCTCTTCGCAGTAGCGAGATCCATCTACGGCTCCCCTGCTCTACTAAAGAGTGGACGGCCGGTAGTGCTGTCGAGTGGGAGGCTGCTCAGCGTGACCGGGGTCCCCAGCAGCTGTTCTTCCAAGATGCTTTGACTCTTCTCTTGCAGAAGTCCCGGTCGGCCGTGCCGTTGGACCCTATTCCTGCGCCACTAGGAAACTATATCCTTCTTCATGGCCTTCTCCAACGAATCCACATGGTGAGTGAACTGTCACTGCCAAACGGAAATCACTCCACTACCCTGCCCACGGAGGAGCTGAACAAACTCGAGTAAGTAGCCTCTGATATTTTGCATCTTTTTGAAATTTTCTAACCATGATGTTCACCAGACGAGCACTGCGTTCCTGGACCTCCGTCTGGCAACAAGCCCCAGAATCAAGTCTCGACCCACACAACGCCAACGGCCCCATTCCATTCACATCTAGTTCGCTTTTGGGTCTTGCATACGTGCGGCTATCCTTGAATCTGGGCCCATACAGGCGTCTCGAGACCCGCGATCCAAATTGTATAGCGACCGCCCTGCGCCGCTCTCCGCGCCCAGAAAGAAGCTACCGCCTCATCCCGGCGCTCATCTACTCCGCCCATGCGCTAAGTATCCCAGTGCGTTTGGGGATTGACCACATCGCGCGCAGCCAGGCCTTCTTCTGGAGCGTGCGCCACTCGATCGCCAGTCTGGAGTGTGCGGTGCTGCTCAGCAAATGGCTGTTCACGCTAGCTGAGGCCGGTGCCGACCAGGCCTTGAGTGGTATGTTTCCTTTAGCCTGCATTTGGAGGATTTTCAGCACATTCCCACCCTTTCATAGAAGGAAGATAAACTGTCCCCGATGAATTGGAAAATAATGGGAAAAAAGAGAAAATCGCTAACATTCGATCTTCCTTCACAGAAAACGAAAGCCGCATTCTGCGCTGGACACACTGCATCGTCGAAGAGGCTTACTCATCCATCGATCTCGACGACGATGCCGAGGCTCCCTCGCCCCAACAGCCGGGCGCGCTGGGCATGGCCGTGCTGAAGTTGTGGGCTCGACTCTTCCGCAAGAACACGCAGTGGCCGTTTATCAATGTTCTCGGGCAGAGCCTGGAGCAGTATATGGCGATGATGTGATTTTTTGTATATCAGTGGATCTGGGATCTGTGCTTCCTGTAATTATGGACTGGGATGGATTAGATTTGTTTCAGCGCAGGGCGTGGCTATAGTCATAGTTATTTATTTTTCTAGTTGGGGAGACCTTTTAATGTATCATTTTACGTTCACTCGTATCTGGGACGTTATTCCAATAATTATGTGTCTAATTGAGACTTACTATTTCTACGCCTTACATCTCTGGCTTGTTAGAACCACTAGGGATTTTAAAGATTGAAAGTGTTATGTCGCACTTGCATTGGATACATCAAAGTATGTGAGCGGCTATGGGAAGACATTAAACAAAATACAGCGAGAGAAAAGTCGATAAACTCAAGAGGTCAGGCTCTGCCAGCATTCACAGTCGAGCCCGGCCCGCAGCCGGTGAACGCGGGAGATCAAAGCGATCAAGGTTCATAACCTTATCCCAAGCCGCGACAAAGTCCCTCACGAACTTGTCCTGGCCATCCGAGCTACCATACAACTCGGCGAGAGCGCGCAGCTCAGCCTGGGAGCCGAAGACCAGATCGGCACGGGTGCCCGTCCACTTCCGGGCCCCGGTCTTGCGATCAACGCCCTCGAAAAGCTCCTGGTCAGCAGTGCTGGGCTTCCAGACGATGTTCATGTCAAGCAGGTTGACAAAGAAGTCGTTGGAGAGCACGCCGGGACGCTGAGTGAAGACGCCGAGCGCGGAGCCATCGAAGTTGGTGTTGAGGACGCGCAGGCCGCCCAGCAGGACGGTCAGCTCGGGCGCCGAGAGCGTGAGCTGGTGGGCGCGGTCGACAAGGAACTGCTCGGTGCGCACGCGCCAGGTCGACTTGCCGTAGTTGCGGAAGCCGTCGACGGCGGGCTTCAGGTAGCTGAAGGAGTCGACGTCCGTCTGCTCTTGCGAGGCGTCGGTGCGACCTGGCGTGAAGGGGACCGGCACGCCGGCGGCTTTCTCCAGGGCGGCGCTGCCGGCGAGCACGATCAGGTCGGCCAGTGAGACCTTCTTTCCGCTCTTTTGGGAGCTGTTGAAGCGCTGCTGGATGCCCTCCAGTGTACTCAGCACCTCGCGCAGCTGCGCGGGGTTGTTCACCTCCCAGTCCTTCTGGGGAGCGAGGCGGATGCGCGCGCCGTTGGCGCCGCCGCGCTTGTCGCCGCCGCGGAATGTGGATGCAGATGCCCAGGCAGTCGAGACGAACTTGGTCGGGTCGACGCCAGAGGCCAGGATCTCTTTCTTCAGGGCGGCGATGTCGTCGTTGTCGATCAGCGGGTAGTTGCGAGCCGGGACCGGGTCCTCCCAAAGCAGTTCCTCGCTCGGGACCTCAGGGCCCAGCCAGCGTGAGCGCGGGCCCATGTCACGGTGCAGCAGCTTGAACCAAGCGCGCGAGAACGCATCGGCAAACTGGTTGGGGTTAGCCAGGAAACGGCGCGAGATCTTCTCGTAGGTCGGGTCGAAGCGCAGAGCCAGATCGGTAGTCAGCATCTGCGGACGGTGTGTCTTGTTGGCGTCGTACGCATCGGGGATAATCTTGTCGGCGTTCTTGGCCACCCACTGGTTGGCACCGGCCGGACTCTTGGTCAACTCCCAGTCGAACTTGAACAGGTATTCGAGGAAGTCCAAGCTCCACTTGGTAGGCGTCTTGGTCCAGGTCACTTCCAGTCCACTGGTGATAGTATCAGGACCCTTGCCAGAGTTGTACCCGTTGGACCATCCCAGACCCTGGTGCTCGAGGCCGGCGGCTTCGGGTTCGCTGCCGACCTTGTCACCGGGTCCAGCTCCGTGCGTCTTCCCGAAGCTGTGACCACCAGCAATCAGTGCAACCGTCTCTTCGTCGTTCATTGCCATGCGGCCGAACGTAATGCGGATATCTCGAGCCGCGGCGACGGGGTCGGGGTTGCCGTCGGGACCCTCGGGATTCACATAGATGAGACCCATGTGGGAGGCACCGAGCGGCTCCTCGGGGTCGCGAGTGCGGATGTCACTCTGTTGCTGCTTCTGGTTCTCGAACTCGGCAGCGTAGCGAACATCGTTCCCACTTGGGAACCAACTGGTCTCGCCACCCCAGTACACGGACTCATCGGCCTCCCAGGTGTCAGGCCGGCCACCAGCAAAACCAAACGTCTTGAAACCCATGGACTCCAGAGCGACATTACCCGTGAGCAAGAACAGGTCAGCCCACGATATCTGGTTGCCATACTTCTGCTTGATGGGCCACAACAGGCGGCGAGCCTTGTCAAGACTAGCGTTGTCAGGCCAGCTGTTCAGCGGCGCGAAGCGCTGCTGACCCTGACCACCGCCGCCGCGGCCATCAAACACCCGGTAGGTACCTGCACTGTGCCAGGCCATACGGATGAACAGACCGCCATAGTGCCCGAAGTCGGCAGGCCACCAGTCCTGCGAGTCGGTCATCAGGGCATGGAGGTCCTTCTTGAGGCCATAATAATCTAGGGACTTGAATGCCGCCGCATAGTCAAAATCGGCGCTCTGGGGGTTGGTTGCGTCACTATGCTGGCGCAGGATATTCAACCGCAGCTGGTTGGGCCACCAGTCTGGGTTTCTTGTGCCGGCGCCAGCAACATTGGCGGGCTTGCGATGGACGGGACATTCACTCATGGTTGCCGTGGAGTGGCGAAATTAAAGAGAAAAAAGAATTTAGACGGTTGCAGGCAGCTTGGGGGGTTATTGGGCCCTTTAAATAAGGCCATGGCGGCACTGGCGAATAACACGGCGAGTATTATTCTTCGGCACGATGTCAGTGGAGCGAAAAGGCCGAACGGCCAAGAGAAAAAAGCGGGGTGCGGGGAAGCTTCAATTACGCAGCTGCTTAGTCGGCAGACTCCGGCCAGACTGCTGACTCGTTTCCCTCGGAAAACCCCGGTGACTAAGAAAACTCGTGTCCATGTCGATTTAGATCTGCTTAGAAATTGCTTCAATTCGCCCTCAGTCCAGGTCAATCAAGTCCCCAATCACCAACATCTTTTTCTCCTCGACCTTCTCTTCCTCGACTTTCAGGAGCCTCCGAGGGATCAGCCTCTGGTCCACCTGCTGCATCGCCTGTTGAACGCCTTCCTCATCCGCAGTGCTGGCATTGGCCAGGAGATTCAGCGCCCGGTCAATCTTTCGAACCCCTCCTCTGGCAAATGCATTCCATCTGTTCTGGGCCTCCAATTCACGCGGCTGTCTCTGTAGTTGACGAGGCTGTCCCTCCAATCGACGAGGCGTTCGGATGGGGGGATCGGTGTTCAATTCCAACAGACGAGGAGATTCAGGAAGAATAGGCTTAGGAGTAGTAGATTCAGCCGCCGCGAGATCTGCTGCACTTGCAGGGCAGTGGCATCGGTGGTCATGAGCGGGATGGCATTTCTGCATGCAATTGGCGCCGCAGCAAGGATACCTGTAGGCGCCGACTCTCTTGCACACCACCCAGTCATGGTGGAATCTGTGGGGTTCCACCAGGTCAGAATACACCCTCGACATTCAAAAATTGAGGTATTTGGTCCTTACCCGTGACCCTGGATCGAGCAATTATGTCCACACGGAAGCTCCTGTCGGCATGGAAGGGTGCAGCCTCCCTTAATATCCTTCCAGTAGGCCACATCTAGCGGTGTGGACAAGCCCAATTAGCATCCAGTCTTCACACAAAGAACAATGTATCTCCGTATACATACCTTCGATCATCGTCCGTTTCTGATGTGTCTGGCAAGTGATGGGCAACGCCTTCCCGAGCCGGGGGCTGTTAGATGGCGCAGACATAATGTTCACCACTTTTTCCCACAGAGGACTAGCCAAGCTGACACTGTTTGCACAGACTCGACTGTCCACGGTAAGGAAACCAATCCCCTCGGTCTCCTATGCATGACTTCGGACAAGGGAAAGAAGAATAATGCCATTCTCATCGCCCTGATAGGAATCAACGGTGGCCACGTTCACAAAGCTACGGGTCAAATGCTGATGGGTCTTGACCATCTTGAGAATCTTCTTTTTTTGACCTTGATAGAATGTCAAAATGGTGATTTTGCGGTCCGAGATGCCGTTCATCACGAGATAGGCGTAAAACTCCGTCACCATGGATGCTTCGAACTCATTAAACTTGGAGGCGAGGTTTTCATTGTCCTCGAGAAAGTTGTGGGTCATGAAAAACAGTCGAACATCTCCCATTCCAGAAACTGGAGGCCGCTTGTGAACCGAGCGGTGGTCAAGCAAATTTCCATAAATGGGTGTCAGGAGTGCTCTAATCTCGGGCGCCATTCGTCGCTGTTCTTGCAGCTTGGTAAATGTCATGTTGTTCGTAATAAGACGCTCGAACATGGAGATGTCAAGGTGGAACGGCGGGCCTGCCAGCTCATGCACAGCACACTGGCCCTTTAGCTGTTGGTGGTCCCCGATGAATATCAACTA
Source organism: Penicillium alfredii (assembly GCF_028826965.1). Classification (NCBI taxonomy): domain Eukaryota; kingdom Fungi; phylum Ascomycota; class Eurotiomycetes; order Eurotiales; family Aspergillaceae; genus Penicillium; species Penicillium alfredii. The sequence goes on along the minus strand of NW_026622701.1, from coordinate 679,587 downwards.
CTGCAGAGATTCAAAGCAGGCGACGGTGACAGGTGTTTCGATGGCTTGAGCCGTCTCTTCAATCACCACGACTTGAGGGTTCAGGCTGGCGACAAGACCTCGGTACTTGCTCAGACCCGTCGTGGTCATTCCGACGACTTTGGCACCTTGCAGGATGGTGGAATCCCTGCTCCAGTTTCCCATCTTAAACATTTTGCAGCAATCCTGATACAGCTGCGCGGTCTGGCGGGTTTATAGTCAGAATCTCCACCAACCGGTGACGCAAGAAGCTGTAGACAAGTCCGCGAGGTTTCGGTGGAATCACGCACAAGTCGGCATTCTGGAGGTACATCTGAGCCGTAGCCTCCAACTCTGGACTGATGGCCTGGGCATGCAGACTCTCTGCAGGGGCAAGCCACTTGCCTCAGAGACCCTCCCAAGTATCCTCATCCAGTCCTTGCTGGGCCTCGGGTTGCCTCAGCTGCTCGTACTCCAGATCGATTTCGTCCTCTACGAAGTTGGGACTGGAAAAGTCCGCTTCGAATTGCCTCAGTCGGCCTCCCAACCACAGGGACATTGGACTCTCATACTTTCCTGACTTCAGACCCAGCCAGCCTTTGTCTTCGGCTTGCAGAGAGTCGCATTGTTCCTGAGTTAGGAGACCAGATCTGAGGAAGGACGAGCTCTCGATCGGGCCCTTATCCTCCATCCCACTGAAGGCATCAAGAATGCCAACGATCCAATTGACCAGATCCTGATGTTGCTGCTTGTTGGCCAGCGGGACTCCACCTTTCACCCACCTTCCCTGTTCGTTTCTCACAGAGAAGAGCCTGCGCTGGCGAATGTCCACATCGGTGCTTCGCCTACCCAACCGGATGTAGTTGGGCTCAAACTGCGCGACGTGGTTGAGGAATTGGTCCAATGCATGGTTCGTCTGCGCAGCGACGATGATTGGAGGGTCACCTGGCCTCATGTTTGAGAGAGCAGGACCTTGAGGGCAGCAACCGACACGAAGGTCTTGCCTGTCCCCGGCAGGCCTTGAACAATAGCCAGTCTCTTTGTCAACATTTGTCTCAGAGCGGCCCACTGGAAACTGTCCATGCCTTCCATTGGGGCCTCAGGCCATGCCCCAAAATATCGACGAAGGCGTTGCCAAATGGTCGGAGGTCCCTGATAGTATCGGCAGCGACAGACTCCGGGAAATCTATCGCTTAATCCAAGCGGCAAATGTTGTTTCTCAGAGGGAAACTAAAACGATGTCAATGATTATACTAGCAGATGAATGGGCTGTGCAAGTGCTGACCTTTCAGTAGACAGCTTCTGCAGCGCCGTCATCGTATGTCTGTGGGCCTCGTAATATTCCGACCGTGCCTCGACCATAATCCATTCTTTCTGTGGATCGAAGCAGATGTCCTCTAAGTTGGCAAAAAAGATGTCGATTTCGGGAGGGTCTCTGTTGACCTTGTCCAGCGGCCTTGCAGCCACGACAGCGACCACGCATTTGGTTGAAAAGGTATCCTCGGCAGGCGACAACGCCACAACCGAGCCTTCAAGAAGCCGATTGGATTACTTCCAGATAATTTTCTTGCCGGCACGTCTGGTTGAAAACCGAAGGGTGAAGGCCTGGCCTCGAGTTGCCAAAGTAGCCCCCACAATGTATACCTGTTCCCACCATGTCAATATCAAGGTCAAATAGAAAGTAGTGTTTAATTATGGTTCATTTACCTTCTCATAGACAGACAAGTCTTTCGTGTCCTTCCTCTGAGGGACATTTCGAACATGGGCCACGGCATCTCTCAGCGGCGCCACGCTATCCTCTCTCACCAGCGTGTAGTGAGTCCGCAGGTAGGTTTGGACTGATGGCCATGGGGTGGATATGTGGTTTGGGGCAAGGTGTACTTCATCACTCGGGGGATCATCCCCCAGGATCTCATCGGCTGAAGGAAGTTCGGGTTTCAAGGTCCAGTCCTCTTTCGTGTCCGGAGTTTCCGGGTCACGAAAGAATTGTTGGATGGCATGATTGACCTGGGCCCTTCTGCTGCGTGAGCCCGACATGACGACGAGACACTTGCAGTTCATGCGAGAGGGGAGGGGAATAGATCTGGTACGATGTTCTTAACAATGTTAAGATGGGAGCACGCTCGGGAGATAAAGCAATGCGAGAAAAAATCCCAAAAGATGCAACAGAGATATGAGTACAGAAGAGGAAGAGTCGGCAAATGAAAACAAATTCACGTCCACGATTTTCTTCCGTGGGGAGCTTTCTGTTTCTCTATAGAACGGGGCCCGTACTGTCGTATTGTGCCTACTGCATATTTAATACGCCCCGTCAAACAAAACCAGAGGGCCCTATCCTCCATAGTCAGTAGATTGCCTAAATTCATTCTCCTGTTGCTTCAAGGGAACCAGGCAACGCCCCCGAAGAACTTGTCGAAGTAGACCGAGAAGCCCCCAGGGCACCGAAGGGGCAAGTGGGCCGCCAAGCCGCGGGAATCTCTCCAGGTCCGCAACGTCGGCCCTTGCGCCTTCGCGAACAATTTTCATCTCGGTGCTGGACTCGTTGTTCATGCTGGACTGAGACAATTGCGCCGGCCGAATACCATTTGCGCAGGATTGATATCCCCCCAGGATTGAGCGCTGGCTGTCAATTGCCCCCGGATGATACCCTAGATTCGCGCGGATTAAGTGTGACAGGCTTCCGACTGCCACCATGGCCTCGCTTGCGGGGGACGACGACGACCGCGATCTGGCAGGTGGGTTTAATGCAGGTCTGTTCTGCTCGTGGCAAAGCTGATAGTTGGGCAATCTACTAGGCTCTCAGGATGGAAGCTCCGACAACGAGATCGATGATCCGATGCGCGATGTCGACGACGGCGACGGCGATAACGAGCCCGATGGCGATGGCGACGGCGACCAAGACGGTGACCAAGATGCCGACAGCCCCTCGAATGCGAGTCAAGCGTCCGAGGGCGCAGGGGGTGCTTCACAACAAAACCCCGATGCCGCAGCGGCGGGAACCCCAGGAAATGCGGACACGGTCATGACCGACCCCTTCTCCATATATCATCCCAGTGTGCGCGCCGAATGCCTGACAGCCAACACATATGATATCGCTCCTACCACCGCGGCGCCTCACAGCACGTCGATCAATGCGATCACGGCAACGGCTGATATGCGCTGGGTCTTTAGTGGTGGATCGGATGGATTTGTTCGGAAATTCAATTGGGCAGATTCCATCAACAGCAAGCTTATGCTGACAGTGGCTCAACGGCATCCATTCGTGGATAGCGTGGTTAAGGCCGGCGTGTTGATGACATATTGGGAAAACATGGATGGCAATAGTCTCTCGCCAGTTTATTCCCTAGCCAGTCAAAGCGAGGGGCTCTGGGTGCTGTCTGGGTTAGAATCTGGTGCCATTCGACTGCAAGCAGCGCGCCATGAAGAGGGCAAAGAAATTGCGGTGCTGCAGCAGCATACCTCAGCGGTGTCGACGTTACAGCTGACGTCGGATGAAAAGTCTCTGTTATCTGGTAGCTGGGACAAGCGGGTCCTTGACTGGGATATGAATACGGGGCAAGCCAGACGTTCATTCGGAGGCTGCGCTAGTCAAATCTCAACCGTGCAGCTCCGGCCTGAGTCCAGTCTTCCGGTTCCCCAAGATACGATTGACCCTCCGCTGCCTAATGGCATACATCAAACAAATTATCAAGTCAACGGTGTGGGCTATGCCAACATGATGGATACTTCCCAGGAATCCGGAGATTCGGGGGCTGCTGAGAACCCGCAGGCGGGCTCACCGGCAGACTCGCTCTTCGGTGGCGCCGACTCTTTATTCGGCGACGCAGATGGCGGGGCTGCCGATGGAGGGGAGCCCTCGAATGGTGTGTTTGGGGTCGACGAGGACGATGAGTTTGGTCGCGCTCTCGCCAATGGTGTCCTCGCAGACGCTGATGCAGATGCCCCCGGCGAGGAAGATACAGAACTACCAACTCAACCCAATGGGGCGCCACCACCAAACACCTCTGTTGGTGACTCCTATAATACTGCAGGAGACAATCCAAACACTGAGGGACTTGACACCGACTACCCCACCGGAGCAGTCCAACCGGTCAATGGTCTCCCAAAGGCCGAGGACCTCGAGAGACCTGCGTTCAGTCAAGGATTCTCTCAGGACACATCTCTCGAACACAACGTTGGGAACGATACCACGTTCCTGGCAGCATCGATCGACGGGACGATTCGAGTCTGGGACCGACGACAACCTGATCCCGTCGCCCGAATCACTCCTCGGAATGTCCCGCCTTGGTGTATGAACGCCTGCTGGTCCCCCGATGGCAACTATATCTACGCGGGCCGTCGCAACGGCACCGTTGAAGAATTCAGTCTTCACAAAGGACTGCGAAGTCCCGAGCGGACCTTCAAGTTCCCACAAGGGAGTGGGCCGGTGACAGCCCTCAAAGCCATGCCAAACGGGCGACATCTTGTGTGGTAAGTAGACTCAAGCCTCCTTCTTTGAAAGTCTTCTGTATGTGTCCTTTTTCTAATTTCTTTTCCAGCGCCTCTCATGATATTCTCCGCCTGTACGATTTGAAACATGAGCAGGCATCCCGCCACTCGACTGTTCCCTTCCTCATTATCCCTGGTCATCGCACCGGGACCATTTCCCAGCTATATGTTGATAATGCTTGTCGATTTATGATCTCAACTAGTGGGAACCGGGGCTGGGAGGGCAACACTACGGAGGTATTGCTGGGATATGAGATCAGTGTTCCTCAGTAGGGGGTATTTGTGAGGGATATGTAGACGCTCCATAATGATGAGATAGACATAATCGATGAAATTTATGACTGGTAGGGATATAGGCAAGGGATTTCGAGCAAAGATATGGAAACTGAAGAGAAGAAATTGGATAACTATTCAATATAGCACTTGGACAGCTGTTGGTGTGCTCTTGATATATTTGAGTATTTGTTGTGTCTCGAACTCACCACAAAGTAACAAAGACAAAGAGAAGCAGGAAGACAAAGAAAGAACTACATTCTCTCGATCCAACTCAATGGCCCATTCACAAAATCCACGAATATATCCATCACCACGGTGTATCTAAAACCGGAGTCTGCTGATGCGAAACCATCTCCCACCCTCCCAAACCCCGATCACCCGCTCTCTGACGCCAGATACTCGAGCAAAGTGCACGAAAGGCAACCGTATCTCCGCCATTTACATCGTCCCGTTCTGCAGTGACTTTGTACACGACCAGGGCAACTCGTCCATTGGCGTCGAGGGGCACCACGCGATCCTCACAAATGGTGTATGACTCCCACGGCTGGAACATATCGCCAGTGAGAGTAGAGCGAAGAGTTTTGTCAGAGAGCATCATGCCGCCGGGGAAGAGCATGATGCAGTCTTTGGCGAGGAGTGGGAGAAGGGAAGGCCCGGAGTGGCAGAGGGCGTTCCATGCTTTGGTTTCGTATGTGCGGATCTCGGAGGGGTCCATGGTAAAATTGCTATACAATAAGAGATTGGATTTAGTTGTGGAAGAAGTAGATTGCAGTTTAATGTTATTTTTAAGGGTAAGTTCAAGACATGATTCATCATCGCCTGAAATACGAGGCACTGCCCCGGTTGCCGAATATCAAAGAACCCTAGTTCTGCTTGGCTTCGGTCTTATAATACCAACATAATTGGGCTAACTAGTAATCTTTCTGGATAACCAGTCATTTCCCAGCTGACTATATTGACCGGACTTGCGTGGTACTTGGCCATTGTAAGGCTATCTACTACATCGCCAAAAGCATGTGCCGTGGAATAGAAAAACTGCAGAACTCATAAATTGCATCTCGGGTATAATTTGGCAACATCCTGGCTTCTTGCATCGCTTGTTGATCATGGGAATCCAGGCCAATCCAACGCCGCGTCTCTACCCAAATATGCCAGCATGTACAATCCACCATATCGCATAATATACAAATAAAAATAAACGCCATGTATCTCATCATGAAGTATCATCGTCAAAATCCAAGCCTTCACAAACCTCAGATTGTTGTGAGCGCCAGGTCCCAAACAGTGAATTTTCAGCCCACTTCACCCGGCCATCGCGGTCATGTTCAAAGTAGACATAGGCCGGTTTTGGCCCATGCTCTTTCTTCAGCTTCTTCACCCCAGATGGGCCCGTCACTATTCTTCCGAATCCCGGGAGAGCAACGTTAGGGATGTGTGTGCGCGCTTCGACGCGCCTGTTTTCGAGGCTGTTGACCGTGATCAAATAGACAGGTGGCAGATCGGGATCGCGCTCGGAACGCAGTGGCATGGGGATCCACGCTTCGTTGTTATATGATTCGACCCGGTCTTTGTTATGTCGTAGCGGCAGAGGCCGTGATAAGAGTACGTCGTCGAGCTTTGTTGGATCCAACAGTAGCCCCGGAGTCTGGACGTAGAGCACGCTGTCATATTGCATGAACTGGACCTGGCCCTGGCGCAGTAGTCTAGAGTCGGTCGGGGTGCGGCCGGTGCCGCTCATGTCAATGGGAAGCAGCCATATCCCGTACTTGATACTCGCGGTGCGCAGAATCGACAATGCGGTAGAGGTAGTTTTGCCCAGCTTGCTGGACGGCATACGGTCCCACTCCTCTGGGTACATGAACAGCCGGTCCTGGACCACCGTCTCGCTGGCGGCGAGCTGCTTGAAGAAGAGGATTGCCGAGCAGATGTTGGACGGGTCCGGATCTGACAGGAGCTGGAGGTATGCATAGTTTCCTTCGTGACCTGAGTGACGATCTTCATCCTCTTGAGCGATCCCTGGATCAGCCGCTAGGCCGAGATCTGAATCTGATGGCCCTCGTTTGCGGCCGGGCCTCTGGAATGTCGATCCGCCGCCTGCGCCCGGCCGTTGATCGGGTGGCCGCAGGGCATACTGGATATTTTTCACCGACTGCTGCTGCAGGACATATCCAGATAGAAAGAGGAGCAGGGTAAAAATGCAGATCACTCCCACCGATACGACGGCGGAGACCGTCGACGACGTTACAAGCACCATGATCGAAAGGCAGGCTGCATGGATGGATGAAAAGAAGGGAACAAAAAAGAATAGGCAGAATTGAAATGACAGCCCCGCTCAATGCCCTCTCTTGGGGCCGTGGTCGTGTGCTTACGGGCCTCTTTGGAGGTTGTTTCATGACATCAGGTTGTGTTGACGGGGTTGGCCGTGCGACTATCGATAAGAGCTGCGACGGCTTGGCGTCGACCTCGTTTTTCGCTCGGCTTCGTCTCCACATCGTCTTCGACATCCCTCACCATGGCTGCCCATCGCGCTGACGCCAGCTCGTTCCTTGACAATCGCGGATACACGGGCACCCTCGTCCGTGGCGTCAACCCTGTGACGCTGTTTGAGAAAGCCGTGCGCGACCGCATCACCGACTCATATTACTGGAAGGAACAGTGTTTCGGGTTAAACGCGGCGACTCTGTGCGATCGCGCTGTCGAATTGTCCTGCCTAGGCGGTATCTACGGTGTCTCTGAAAAACCCACGCCTTTCCTCTGCCTCGCCTTCAAAATGCTCCAGCTCACCCCCGACCGAGACGTCATCCTCGAGTACCTGAACTTCTCAGACCCCGGCAGTGACGAAGAGGGAGAGGACCCGGAAAATGGAGTGGCCAAGGAACGAGGCGATTTCAAGTACCTGCGGGCCTTGGCTGCATTCTATGTGCGGCTGACCTTTGAAGCGGTTGATGTCTACAAGACGCTCGAGCCGCTCCTGGCCGACTACCGGAAGCTCAAACGCAGAGTACGCGACACCTTCGTGCTTACGTACATGGATCAATTCGTCGATGATCTTCTCACCAAGGATCGTGTCTGCGGAACAAGTTTATGGAAGCTGCCACCGCGGCAACAGCTGGAGGACCTGGATCTACTGGACGAACGGGTTAGTCCACTGGCGGACGAGTTGGAGGATCTCGATCGCGACAGCAACGAAGGGGAATCCGAAGGCGGTCGGGAACACAGTGGTGGAGAGTCTCCGCACAGTCGAGTCGAGGGTGGCGATTGAACCTGTTCTTTGGCAATTGCCTTCGATCCCAAACCACTCAGGTGGCTCTCGCCAACATAGCGCCTATTCTCGTCTTCGAAGATATTGTCGGTGCTAATGGCCGTGCATCGACTCCAAAATGCCCCAAGTGCTGTACTAGGGGTCATGGAGCCTCCCTGGCCTGCGGAATATCTTGCGAGAAACTCGTCAAATTTCTCCTTGCCAACAATCTATGGGGAAATAATCAAGACGCAGAATGCACCCAACATCCGTTCCATCTCGTGGCAATTATAAGACGCAATATCTGGCCATATTGACAAAGAATTCGCTCTTCCAACTCTGCCATTCTCCACCCGAGCGCTTTACTTCAGGTGCCCAGCTATGTTGTGATTCGACATACCTTGCTCACAAGGGTGACATGGAAAACAAGCAATGGAAATTTACATAGCGAAATATACGAAATATCATCTAAAATCCCTGCTGCCGGTGCCACTTCACCTCCCAATCCCTAAACCACGGGCTCTCACTCAAGGTAGCAACCTGCCAGTCCTTGGCCACGACCCCGTTCTCCTCTTGCTCCTTCGCCCACTCTTCTAGCTTAGGCAGCACAACATGCTGAACATGCCAGACTCCCTTGTACACCATGAAACTGTGCTTTGCTTCTTTCAGGATCTTTGCCACCAGCGCCGGCACCGCAGGCTCGTCCTGGAACTCCGTAATAGGCGTAAACAGCGCCTTGAAGTTGAAGACCATTGCCCCGGACAAGGGAAGCCGCCTGAGAGTCTGCCAGTCCACGCGCAAGGAGCAATCCTTGATACTAAGATCTGGATCTTGAGACAGTCGGTGCTGCTCCTGCGGATCACCGGGGGCCATATACAGCGGCTCTCCCATTTCCAGGCCCCAGGACGCTCGCTGGATTGGCTTTTCGGTTGGCATTTTGGTGAAGAAGCTGTACGCGAAATATGAGATTCGTCCACAAAAAAAAGAACAAAAAACCAAAAAAGAAGATGAAATGAACAGGCACAGCTTACCGCTCCATTGAAAACTGCATCTTCTCCTTGTAATCTGGGATCGGCGCATGAATCTCATGCAGCGGACGACCAATCTTCGTCGCCACGTTCCACCCCATGGCCGAGCAGATCACCGCCGCGCGCAGGAAATAGGATCCCGTCACATCGTCCCGCATCATTACTGCGAAATCTTCCGGCACATTATCCAGAAGCACCCCCAGCGGATGTTTGGCGCGGATATCCTGTTCCGTACCCAGGATGCGGTTGTGCAGCATGCGGTTGTCTTCCAGTGTGAAATACTGTGGATACCTGGCACAGATGAACTGCAGCGCCATCTCCATCATCTCTTTGCAGGCCAGTTCTGAACCGGGGAGGGCGTCGAGGACGGCCTTGCCGTTCGTGGCGAAGAGATCTTTGCGTTGCGCGATGCGGCTCTTGTATGTGTTTTCGAGCTCAATCCACCAGTCCGTTTCGAGTTTTGTAAGTGCTGTTTCATTCGGCATACAAGTGAGCTTTTTTTTTTTTTTTTTGTTCTTTTTTCTCCTCAATATTGGGTATTTGTGTCAAAACATACACATGGTCTGGTGGTACGCCCATCGGAATGGACGATAGGGCCGAGGCAGCGCCTTGTCGATATCGAAGTCATGATAAGGACTGGGTAGTGGGACACCACTGAGAGTTGCGTAATCTGGGAAGTCGCCTAAGACTTTCACTTCCTGCACTGAAAACCCCGTCGGTGTGTACTTGCTTCCCGGGCTGGTCTGGTAGTCGGCAGTCATGGGCAGGATATTCCTGCGCACTTCTTTCTCTCTCGCGTCGCGCGGGGGTGCAGCATTGCTGTTGTTCTCGGTCAAGACTTGCCTGCACTGGGGCGGTAGTGTGTGGCTGTAGCTGGAGGATGAAGCAGAATCGCCAGCTGACTTTTGCTCTGGAGAGAAAGACCGCGGTGGGATTCTGGAGGTACGATCTCTGCGGTTGAGGGTGACTTGAGCTAAAAGGGATTTTCCAAGCCCCCGGGAGAGGAGATAGTATACGGCGGTGGCGGACACAAGTATTAATCCGATACGCCAGAGACCATCTGAGTACTTCAAGGGATCCATGACGGCTTGCGTCATAGAAGTTAGGGCTGCGAGGAAATGGTAGTAGATCGGTAGCAGTTGTTTACAGGTCGATATATTGTCGCTGTGGCTTTTGACTATGGGATTTACGAAACCCCACGACTATAGGAAAGGAAGATACGGCTAATAAGTAATTTCCAAAGACAAAGGTTGCGCATATTGCGACACTCGGTTGCACTAAAGCGAAGATATCTAAAGCGGGGATTCTCGCGGCCAATCTACCGTGATAGCACAGGCGCATCGGATATCCTGTTTGGTTGGTATCGAATGTTTTTGCCGAGTTGGGGGAGGAAATGCAGATGCTATGACGGCATACCAGGCTTATTCAGATGTTCTACAGTTGTCATATCGAATTATCTAGATCAAGTGTCTATCCACGGATGTATCCTGTCCGCTATCGCAAGTTAGGGCTTGCCAAACTACATCATCTACTTCACGGTCTATAATGATTTCAAGTTAAAAGAAACAACCGAATATCTGAATTGTGGCAAAAAGGAAAAGATAAGAACCGCACCGAGTCAACGCAATGCACATCTCGCCATCCTCTAAAAGGAAAAAATGTCCTGGTTCTTGGCATCAGCGATTAAATACCCGTGAAGTCACACATCGACGATGAAATGCAGAAGGAAAAGAATCAGGGACCTTGAATGAGCATTTGCGCCAGGGGAGAATTCCATTCCATTTGAGGCTTGTTGGGCCACTCGAGAGCAGTCTTAGAGAGTGGAATAATCGAGGTCACTCATCGTCATCCCGACAACTCCCTTTTTTGCAGTCGCACAGAGCCCAGTGCAGATGAGTCGGTGGCGATATTTCATCTACGACCGTCATGACAAACTGCAAAGCCTAAAAGTTTTATTGTTAGACGTTGACGCTCGATTGATCAAGGCTAGTCACCTTTATTCGTTCTAGCAAACCCCTGCACATCGCCCCGGGCTAGCATCAAGAGATCCGGTCTATTTCAGGATTGAGTGCTATCTAGGGCATAATTTTGATTACAGACCTGTTTTGCTGGTCTGATAGCGCTGGTATGTAAATCACTAAGAGTGGTGCGCCTATTCGTGAGACAGGGTGCTGTGAGTGCAAGTATCAAACCTTTCCGGAAAGAAGAGGGTGAGGGTTGTCTCCAAAGAAGGAATCAATTAAACTCTTATCGAAGACTAGTATACATCCATCCAATAAAGATGTCTTTATTATAATAGCAGAGGTATTGAATCACTTGTCTGGTAAAGATCTAGTTCTATACCCTACCTAGGTAGGCTCTCTCACATTAATAATATAAAAACAGTATAGGTCAAAGTGACAGGCGAAGCATAAATACAAATATAGGCAAGGATATATTACTGGAGCAATAGACACAGATACAATCGAGATTCTAGTTGGTGAGTCGCAAGACTCAGCGCATGTCAAATAGTCAACTGGAGCCCAAGTGGCGACAAGTTCCACCAGGCGGGTAGATGCCACGCCCTAATAGCTCTCATTGGCGTCGATCAATTTGCCGCGAAACCCCCGCTTTCTCGAAACCAAAGAAATAGTTTAAATGTCATCTGCGACCCAAAGGTTCTTCAGGCACCTTCCACCATGTCTCAAGAAAATGATCCACTCTACGAGTCGCCAGATATACCCCTAGACCAGGCCGATGTTCGAGGTATCGTTTGACCCGACTCCTTCAGGAAGGTGAACAGGCTGGTAACTTCTTCCAGATGACGGTCGCATTGAGCTCGATCTGGACTCAAAGGCCTGTGGTGCCTTGAGTAAACTCATTCCCTGGCCCAGTGAAAAAGAGCCAGAAAGCCCGCCCCCGGCCTATACAGAGTCTGCCGCTCATGAAATCCACCTGAAGCTGAACGTCGTCATTCAGGTAGTGGGGAGCCGCGGTGACGTGCAGCCATTCATTGCACTGGGCAACGAGCTACAAAAACACGGTCACCGTGTGCGACTAGCCACCCACGATGTCTTTGGGTCATTTGTGCGCGACTCGGGGCTCGAATTCTACCCCATTGGCGGGGACCCCGCAGAGCTGATGGCCTACATGGTCAAGAACCCCGGATTAATCCCACAGATCAAAAGCATCCGTGAAGGAGATATCAAGCGAAAACGCGCAATGATCTCTGAGATGCTGCATGGTTGTTGGCGGTCGTGTGTTGAGAACGATCCTCTGACAAACACACCTTTCGTCGCGGATGCTATTATCGCCAACCCCTCCAGTTTTGCTCCTATCCACTGCGCTCAGGCCCTCGGGGTCCCGGTGCATATGATGTTCACTATGCCCTGGACGAGCACCCGCGCATTCCCCCATCCCCTGGCGAACTTGAAATACTCTGATATGAACCCCAATCTGGCCAACTTTCTTTCTTACGGAATTGTGGAGTGGATGACCTGGCAGGGGTAAACATCAAAACCTCAGCGAAAAGGGTCTTTGTTCTGACTAGAACCAGGCTAGGCGATGTGATTAATGACTGGCGCAAAACAATGGATTTGGAGCCCATCCCGGCTACCGAAGGCCCCAACTTGGCTTCGACACTCAAAGTGCCCTTTACCTACTGCTGGTCAACCGCGCTGATGCCGAGACCAACAGACTGGGCATCACATATCGGTTAGTTATGTCTCTACCAACCCCCCCCGGGGATTATTTTCTGACTGTACTAGACGTGTGTGGGTTTTTCTTCCGTGAAACACCACGCTATTCACCTCCGCCCGAGCTCGAGGCTTTCCTGCAGGCTGGCCCTGCACCTATCTACGTAGGGTTCGGAAGCATTGTGATCGATGACCCTGAGCAGTTCACCAAAACCATTCTGGAAGCTATCGATGTCGTCGGGGTGCGGGCAATCATCTCCCGAGGTTGGAGTAAGCTCGGGGGAGAGCCCTCCGACAAGATCTTCTACATCGATGACTGTCCTCACGAGTGGCTGTTTCAGCACGTTTCTGCGGTGATGCACCATGGGGGCGCAGGGACAACAGCCTGTGGACTACGCTATGGGCGACCAACGGCAATCGTGCCGTTCTTTGGCGAGTGAGTACTGCATCTCTGTCCGTGGAGCTTACTTGCCCAATCCGATTAACTGTTGTACTAGTCAACCTTTCTGGGGCAAGGTAGTTGCCGCAGCTGGAGCCGGTCCACAGCCTGTTCCTTACCGCGAGGCCGACAGCAACAGCCTCGCCGATGCAATTTTGACCAGTTTACAACCGGAAACATTGACTGCAGCCAGAGACATTTCCATCAAAATGCAATCAGACGCCGGTGTTCGAGCAGCAGTTGATTCATTCCATAAAAACCTCCCCGTCGACAAAATGCGTTGCGAATTCTTCTCTGATCAGCCCGCCGTCTGGGTCTACAAAAAGACCCTGCCCAAGCCGATTCGCTTATCCAAAGCAGCAGCACAGATCTTGGGAGGCCATATGTGCCTAGATCCAAAACATCTCCAATGGTGAGTACTTCCACCTTCTTTCAAAGAAATACTATAATCAGTTCTAACAGCAATAGCTATGATGCCAAGCCAATAATCATCGAGAATCGACGATGGGACCCCGTCACTGGGACCACCTCTGCCTTTGGTGGGGTCCTAACAGACGTCGCCAAAGACACGAGCAATCTAGTGCGCAAGCCATACAAAGAGTACCAGCGAGGTCGACAGGGTAGCACTCCAAGTCCCGGAATCTCCCGCGCAGCCAGCACTTCAACCGCATCTTCTTCTACCGGAGGGGCGGGACAGTCACCTGGAGATCAGCAAGCCGACATACCATTCCTCACACCAACGCGGTCTCAGACGCTAGTGACCACCGGCGCAATGACTGCCGAAACAGCCAAGGGCGTGGGCAAGTTCATTGCCCATTGGTACAAAGGCACAATCGTCGACATCCCTCTCGCTACGACACAGGGTCTGCGAAACATACCCCGCTTATATGGCGAGGAGGTGCCCGATCACGGCCCCGTTACGGACTGGAGGTCTGGTGCTATGGTCGGGGGCAAGAACTTTGTGCATGGGATGGTTGATGGATTCACGGGGCTTGTTAATCAACCGTATGAAGGTGCCAAGAATGGTCCCCTTGGTGTGATCAAGGGGTTCGCCAAGGGGACTATTGGGTTGGGGGCGAAGGCTGGGTCTGGTGAGTTTTTTTTTTTTTTTTTTTTTTTTTGCCTGAGTAGTCTTATCCGCATTTTACATATAGCTGATTATACTGGCAGCTGCTTTGGGCCTTGTGGCATATCCTGGACAAGGAATCACCAAAAGTATCCATGCTGTGTTGAGGTCTCGAACGGGGAGACAGATTGCACAGGCTCGCCTTCAGGAAGGGGAGTATCTGGTTGGGTTGGATGTCTTTCAAGATCGTCATGGCCCTGTGCTTCAGTCCTTTGATGATTTGAAACGAAGGGGTCCTGGGATGAAAACTATTCATTAAACACGAAATAGCTACCTGAGAAATCAATAGATGACCACAAATCGTGAAAAATGACCTTAAACCCAAGACTGCGAGATATGGAGCTTGATGTTGAAAAGGAAAACATTACCCAGCGTCCAGCAAATTCTCATAAATATCATCATATATGAACATCAATAATGGGGCATTATGCGGTTTTGAAGTTCGGCAATGGCCAGACACAAGAACATGCAAGTCTATTGCACCTGGTTCCCCGTTGGTAATAGTTTATACGCAATGCTATATACCGTTTTAGGGGAAGAGGAGAAGTATTATATGTGTTCAACGCACGCAGGCGTTGCTTTTGCCAGATGGGGAAGCTCGGGGTTTTGCAATCCTGGGCCCTAAGTGATCTAGCCGACTATTTAACTGCATGCCATCCCATGTTCTCGGGTCGTTATTCCTCGTTATCCTCGAGCCTCAATCTCGAAGATATTCCTTTTTTTTTTTTTTTTTGTCTATCAACATGATGCTATCCCTCAAGACTCTCCTAACTCTTACTGCCACAGCAGCAGCCATCGCCCATACAACCCAAACCATCTGCAACAAAGCCAGCTTCAACACGACAACAACCACATACACAACAAATTCAAACCACACAATCTTTAGCATAGCTCGCAAATTCCACAGCGGCGCCTGCGACATCGCCCGCACAAACCGCATAATCGACGTCGAGCACCTCTACGCAGGCTTCACATTGCAGATCCCAAGAGAAGTCTGCATCCCGGACCACAGCAACAGTTGCCTGCTCATCAAGCAAAACGCCACGGCAACTTGCCTCAAAGGCGGCCCACACGACTACAGGACGATTGCCGGCGACACGGTCGAGAGAATGGCACTGTACAAGTTGAATGTCACGCTCGACACGGTGTGGGCACAGGTCCAAAAGATGGATGGTGGTGTTGACTCGCCGACGCAGATTCTGCCTGGGGGGACCTGAATTAAGATCTCTCGGTGCGTGCCCAGTGTTTGTTCAATTTCTCCGTTTCACTTTACATATGGGGCCTATAAGGATTTCGCGGAGAGGCTTGGGACTACCGTGGGTCAGATTATGGTGTTTAATGGGGAGTATAACTATAGTTCGCACTCTGAGCCTGAGGCAGCGTGGATTACTGTTCCTATGGGGTGTACGGATCTGACTTTGAATGTGACGATAGAGGTTTGATGGGTTTTATTTGGAGTATTCCGGCGAATCTTTCTCTTGCAGGCATTCGACATCTATAGGGGTAAGGTCTTTGTTGGGCTATGCCGAAGAATTTGGTCGTGTAGGGTTTCACCCTCAATCAAGTCTAGTTTTGGACTCCCGACAATCCTTTCGTCTATGTTTTTTCCTTTGTTTTCTTTGTCTCGTTCTCGATGTTTCCTTCAGACATCCAATGACAAAGAACTTGGAAGAGACAATGTCTCTGTGTCATCTTCGAACAGCGTCCTGGACAAAAAACGAGGATACATCTTCAACAAAGAAAAGAATAGAAAAACGTCGGGAGAGCCCGACATACAGAGAATGGCATGGTCTCTGTATTCTTTGTCAGTTCTCGCCCTCAAAAGACTCTTTAGAGGAAGATTTCGAAAGGCATGTCTTGGACTGGTCTATATAAACAGGCTCGATGCCCGCCAAACCTTTCTCGTCATCACTCAGTCTTCCAGCGACAATTCAATTGACAGCTAATTGTGACAGGATTATACAGGTTTTCACTGATTTCATCTTACTGATCACCAGTTTTTTTCCAGTTTCTTGCCAGTTTTCATTATTTGCTGCCGGGGGACACCGTGCCCTAACCCACCACAGCACAACACACTCCAATCAACAGGAGAAGGGCTTCAAAGGAATAACCCCTCAAACTATCAAAATGTCTGACCCACACAGATCCCTCTCACCCTCTCACCCAAACCCTCCAAACCAACAAACCAGTAGCAACAGCCAAGGCCCAATAAGTCGTTTTGGTGACATGCCGCGAGAACTGATGCTAATAACAGCAGAACACCTGGACACACAGTCCCTGATTAACCTCACTCAGGCCAACTCAGAGCTCTACAGTCTCTTGAGCCCGCGCCTCCAAGCCCGCGCCATGGCCATCGCTCTCGGCCCCCGCGAGCTCTACGAGCGCCGCTTCACCTACCTGCCAGAGCAAACCCCTGGAATCGACGAACCAGACACAATCGAGGACCCGCCTCTGCTAACACCCCCAGAAGACATGCAGGGCCCACAGAAGGAAGAGGTGTTAGGGCAAATAACGCTGCAAGGTAAAGTCGACGCGGTGCGCTTCTTGTTGCGAGCAGGCGCTAACCCTAACTCGTATACCAGTGACGGAATGCGGATGCTGAGTCTGGCCGTGTACTCGGACAACCCAGATGTTTCGATTGAGTTGCTGAAGCATGGTGCCGATGTAGGGGCCAGCAATGTGGTGTCGGGGATGACGGCGCTGGTACACGCAGCGCAGACCTGGCGCTGCGATATGGTGCGGATCCTGATCGAGGTCGGCGCCAACGCCAACGAGTTCAACGTCCTGCCGTCGATCGCCTATGCGTGCGACCTCGACGTGATGCAGATGGTGCTGCGCCGCGGCGGCGCAGACTTGTCCCAGCCAGGAGCGTACGGGATGACAGCACTGCACCAGGCGGTACGCCGCAACGAGCTGGAGATGCTCTCACTAATCCTGCAACACCTACCCCCAGCGGGGAAGAAGCAGCAACTCAACGCCGTCGACGCGCTGGGCCGCACGGCGCTGCATCTCGCGCTGCAGAATAACAACCCGCACCTGGCGTTCCCGTTGGTCCACGCGGGCATCGACATCAACATCCCCGACGGCACAGGCAACACGGCGCTGCATATTGCGCTGAAGAAGCGTCATTTCGAGCTAACGCGGCTGTTCGTCGATCGCGGTATCGATTTGTCTGTTGTTAATGAGCTCGGCGAGTCGGAGCTGCATGTCGCTATCGATGCCCATGCCCCGGCTCTCATTCGGGCCTTGGTGGATCGCGGCTCTGATGTGAATGCTAGTGTTCCGACGCCGATGCACTGTGCGGTGCGTACGGGTAATTTGGGTCTGGTCCAATTGTTGTTTCAGAATCCGGCGAATCGGCCGGATTTGACGATTCTCGATGAGAATGATCGGACGCCGGTGGAGAATGCCCTGGCGCTGGGGTATTCGGATATTGCTGGGTTTCTGACGACTGGAGTTTAGGCATTTGGATTTGAGCTGTTTTCCTTTTTTTTTTTTTTTTTATACCCTTCTTCAATTCTCTCTTTTCTTGTATCTGGTGATATGATAGAGTTCAGCTGTTAATGTAAATTGAGTGGGTAGGATTAGGTAGAATGATATTCAACTTGCCTGGAATCTCTTGACCTTGAATAGCAAAACCTTGAATAGACCCTACAACATAAAACGACGGGTATATCACGTAGATGACAAGACAAATTGTATTGTAGAGTAGCGCTGACAGAAAATGCTGGATTAAAATGGCACTTTGGTACAAACTGACCTAACACACGAAGGAGACAAGGAAAAAAAGAGAGAGCAAAGTTGAGACAAGACGGGGCGGATCGGATGGGGGGAGTATGTACTGGCGGAGGACGGCGGGCATCACACCCGGCCGTCCGTATGTATGCAAGGTTATGTATGATATTTGCTCATGAACTCGTCTCTCAACGGCAGGCCATCAACCGAACGGTAATAAGATTGAAAGCTCGGGCTCTTCTTTCTTTTTGTGGGTTTTCTCTTCGTCTTTCTTCATCGTCGCATCCTCTTTTTTTTTTTTTTTTTTTTTCTTTTTTGGCTCTTGTACGCCCGGCCACAGAGATGCACACATAGATCCTGTTGAGAAGAACCTGAGCAGAATCGACGGCCCAGTTGCGATATGCCTTGCGCCTCCGAATCATCTTCTCCTCAGCTGTCCCATTGTACAGAAGGAAAGGGTTCAAGTGTCAAGTGGGTATCATAACAGGAAGGGTGTTGCGAGTTCGCGCAAGCAATGAAACGGGCGGCAGGAGTGGGAAGCGAAGGCGAAGAGAGAATGAGTCGGCTTGGATTAATTTCATTAATCGGGGTTGGTGAGCTAAACCCAATGTTAGCAGGGGGTTGGCGATACATTATGACGGTATGTGTGGTGAACGTACCCGGAGGACAGGTCGAGAGTAATCTTCGTTGTCCTGAAGCGAAACACTGCTGTCGCGGGGACCATTCGGGTAAACAGTCCTCATGCGGTTGTCGGTGTAATTCCGACCCGCGACACCCCCGACGGCGCTCATATCTTGGCTCGGCGTGGGGCTGCCCGAGCGAGCACGCTTCCGGTAAAAGAAGATCAAAAAGATCAGGCCCGCGAGGAGGGCAAGACCGCCTACCACACCGATCACAACACCAGCAATAGAGCCTCCGCTCAGACCAGAGCTCTTTTCCTCGGCGGGCTTTGCGTTGGCACTGCCGGTAGCGCTCGCTGCAGAATTGCCAATGGTGACGGTCTTGACATCGCCGCCAGAATTCGTTTCGACTGCGACACTTGGCGAAGTGGTGGTATCCGAGGACTAGAGTTGAGATATTAGCTGAGTTCACGGGTCGATTGGGTGATGTTGGGAAATACGGTGGTTGGCGAGGAACTCGATGCATCAGTTGACGATGTGCTCCCCTATCCAAGCGTGATTAAAAGAGGTCCACGACAGAGTCAAACTCAAATCATGACATGCAAAAAAACCAAGAAACCCAGGAGCAACAAAAGTCACAATGCGCAACGAGAGGGGGAAGCAGTAACCAGGGGTAGCTTACCGTTGTGGTCGTGGATCCCGAGTCACCAGCGGTGCTGGTCACCTTGTCGCTCGAAATCTCGACGTACGCAAACACCCCCGAGCCTGCATCTCCGCAGTATTCTTTGGGATAGCCAGGGCATGTACTGCCACATTTCGCGGTATCATTGTTCCTCGACTTCTTCGATGGTGCCACGTTGGAGCACCAGCACTTCTTGCCCTGCAAAACGGCAAACCCGTAATCCGATCCGCAGTGTTTCGTGCATGCGCCACTAGATTGATATGTATCCGAGGCTGGGAATTGTCAGCCACCATCACATTGAGCCAGTTCCCATGGGGCTTCACTTACATGCATCACTTGAGGATGCCGTGTTTTCTTCGGCACAGTAATCAGCATCGGCCATGGCCATGAAAGGCTGACCCAGAAGGACCAGAGCCGACACCCACAATGGGAGCTGCATGGTGACTAGTTGGGACTGATTGTCCTCTTTTCGAGTCTTAGCACCTCGATTTGTGGATTTCCAAGTCGAGCCAGCTCGAACTCCCTATCGAAGAGGCGAACAAGTGTAAATGAGTGAGATGTCCCGCGAGTTTGGATGGAATCGAAATTCGTGCTCCGTGGTGTGCCGACCGTTCTTGAATGCCGATCACTTATCAACCCTGGTCAGGGGGGGAAACAAAACAAGAAAGGGATATGCCGTACCAACTCCAGGTCTTTAGTCGACGGTTGAGGTGTTGACCTAGTGGTCTCTCCTCGCCGTGTATTCCAAGTCCTCGCAAGACGTTGCAGTCTCAGAAAATTCGCATCGTCTCCCTCCTAAGGACGGATAGGGGGGATGCTGTTGATTTCGAGGGTCTCGTCCCGAGGAAAGAAAAAAAGGGAGCGAGTGACAGCGAGACGAGAACGAGTTGGACAAAGAGTCGACGGACACAGGTGTTGGATACACGGAGAGAGGAAGGAAGAAAGAGAGAAGAAGGGGAGAAATGACGATAGGCCAAACAGTCACGGGGGGGCCAATGGCGCACGTCCAGGGCCCGACATACCCGCTTGTGTGGATACCTGGCGATGTGTTCATATTGGATTTCATATTTCCACCAGACCGGTGTTCAGGGGCTGTCAGCCTGGTTATTATACCAGTTGGGAAAGGTGTGCTTTTTCTATTATTTTTCTTTCTTGACTATTCTCTCTACAGCACATAGTCTATCGTCTTCTCATACAATTCACATAGAAGCTCTAAAGTAGAAGAATAGAAAGAATCATATTTTTTGCACTCCTGACGCGCTGTAAACCAAATACCCATTCCGTGTGTCTCCACTCACCGCGCTGACAATGGCCCGCCGGGAGCTCTCGACCGTGGCTCGGATTCTTAGGAGAACAGCATTCCGGCCCTTCATACTTGATATTTATAGTAGGGTTATATGGGATGTGGCTTGTTTTTTGTAGGTGGAAATACAGAGTTTTCTTGATTCTGATCACGCTTAGAAGCAGTATCTTGTAGGATTGTGCGCCCCCTATTCCTATGGGGCGAGGGACGCGAAACACGATCGGCAGTGTGACAGGGGGGGGAAGAAAAAGACCCGCCAGATGGATGTAATTCGTGGATATCCCAGGAGAAAGCCACACTCGCTTGCAAGCCACACTTTTTGTTTTCTTCCTTTTTCTTCTTGCGTCTGCCTGGCTCCAGGGTGTCGATCCAGGGGCAATTACTACAAGTTGGGTATGAATATAGTCCTAGAGCAGTACGTACACTAGGAGATCATATAGCTAATAGCTATGATATAGATAGCACCTAGGGTTAATACCAATAATTATCCAGAGCTTCCCATGCTTGAAGTCGATGATTCTTTCACATCAATCCCCTACTTTTGCCACTCTGGGTCTGGGCGCAAAATAAACATACGCCAAGTTGTGAGATCATCTAGCCCGTCGCCTGTCAAGCCACTGAAGTCGCGACACCCACCCCACTCATAATAAGAATTAATCACAGTCCAGGGCTTGTTTCTGTTTGGTGTGTTCTCTGTGTACGCGCCAGATCCGACGATCACTCGAGCAGTCAAGGCGCATCGCATGAATTAATTCCCTTATGCTTCACATTCTCAGCTGGTCAAGCTGGATCGTTCTGTGAGAATTATATATACTGATAATAAGTTGACCTAATTTTTTTTTTTTTTTTTTTTTTTTCTGGCAATTAATTCTTTTACCCTTCCCTGGCAAGAATCGCCCGCAAGTGGATATTGTCTCCACATAATAAATTGGCAGGACGACCGAATCCGCCTGTTCCATGGTTGGCCCATCCATCACTTCGATCGATCGATTGCCGACTCTCATGTAGCTATGATGAAATGATCAATACACATTTTAAGCACCATAACATGCATATGGAAAATGCAATGGGGAACCCAGAAAAAAAATTGATCTAATCAAATTCTTTCTAATTAAAGTAGCAACGCGCTGCTACCGCAGCACCCTATGATCTAAAAAGACACCCTAGAGGGTTGCGTAGAAAGAAAGGAAAGTTTCAATAAGGATATAACGTCAGGTAATACCTATGTAAACTCGAGGACGCATTATTTCGATTTCTCAATCTAAAGGGGGTTTTGCAGCCAGAGTCATAATATACATATATATATATCCATCTCTCTCTCTCTCTCTCTCTCTCTCTGTCTAAGAGAACAGCAATCCAGTAACATACTCTATAAATAACCACGTGTCATTCGACTGCGCATACATTCATTGAATTGACCCCGTCGTTTGTCCAATCTAGCAAAACCACGGGTCTAACAATATCTCCGTCGGAGAAAGTCTCTTCGCAGGATCATATTGTAAAGTCCGGCGAACGAACGCTTTCACTCTGCGGGCTTCTTCGCCAAGATCCGGGCCAGCCTGATCGAACAACTCCTCCATAGACGCATCATCTACCATAAGATCATCACTTTCCATCGATTGATGTCTGACTCTGCCTACAATACTCGTCTTGAAAACCAAAATTGAAAACATAACATAAAATAAAAATAAACAAATCCTGTGGGGCCATCATTGGCTCATTTGATGTCGGACACTGCCATACCACAGCTGATGCTGTATCCCCTCACATCCGGCAAGGCTATTCTCGATCTGCTGGGTGATGTACCGGCTCAGCGAGAGGGAGAATCCCTAGGGATCACGATCATTCCAAGATATTATTAGTATAATATCACTGAGACACCCACAATAATGCGCCATGTTACCAGCAAAGAGGCCCGGGGTCGATCTAGAGTGCCGTCAGCTTCCGCCAGGGGGGTCCATTGCGTCGGAAGAGTCGGGCAATCATCAAGTCTAGATGCGACAATGCCATGAGCAGGGCGTTGGGTGGCTTGCATTGGCGTCTGTGGCTTTCCAGCCGGGCTATCGTGGCTATTTCCCCCAATATCTATGGGCATACCCTTGGGAAACAGCAAAATCATATTGTTTTGACTTGTTGAGATGTTCAATTCTATAAATAATGGGCAGATCAGCATGGTAAAAACATGCATTAAGGTTCCCGAAGGTCATCGTTCACCGTCCTTCTCATGACTCGACTGTGATCAGTCAATGGACGTGCGACCAAGCCCACAGAGCCCGTTCGAGTTGCAAAGCTGCAATCCAGATCTTCCATCCACTCCGCCAGAGTCCCAACACACCCTCCAGTCACAGTAGATACCACGGGGTACAGGTTGTTGTTGTCAATACTGCCATCGCAGCTACTAGACGACGATGAAGGGTATTGAATCCAATCCAGCACGTCCGAAGGAGGTTGCCGATAGAGTGGCTTGGCTGTGCAGCTGTCATCCTCGTCATCCTCTTCATCTTCATCGTCGTCCTCGTTGAATATCTCAGGGGCAGCCGACATGGCCACAATCCGGTTGAGATGCCACTGCATATCCAGCAAGTCATAGCTTGGAAGTGGCCGGCTCTTCGGGTCGTCCGTGCGAAGCATAAACCGGTCGCCCGATTCGATTGGAAGAAAGCCATTCTCTTTTGTAGATCGAACCACGAGCAGGCCTTCCACGCTACTCACGCCCTCGGAAGAGATGGGCACTTTCAGCACGTCGACATGATCGTATGGTTCGTGAAATTGCTTCGGTTGCCAATGGAATTCCACCTCCATCTCGGTGCTATCCGGCGAGACAAAAACGGGACGCAATGCAAACAGGCCATTAGCCCATGCCGCACGGAGATCATTTCGCAAGCAAATCAGATTGGTGCAACCATTAGCCGACTCGAAATCGTCGAGAGCATTGAACGCGGCCTTGTGCCAGCGCTCGGCGGTGGCTCGGTTCCAAAACACATCCACAAATTTCCAGATGGTAGGCGCAGATGAATCGTCGCTGACAGCCTCACTGCCACCATGGCTGGGGAAGATCGGAGCAACCTGATAAACCTTGCGAGTTCCCGTGATAACACACTTGTGTCCATCGCGCTCCCGCGCCCCGTTCCGCGCACTGCGAGAGGAAGTCTGTTGAGAACCAGAAGCCGATGCCGTCGAGATGGTGCGGAGGTCATCGAAAGGGGAGGGCCGTTGGATCCATTTGTATGGCAGAGTGCAACAGAGATCAGTAATGATGTCCATCGCCTTGGGCGACAGGCCTGCTAACTCGACCAAGAACTCAAGCTTGCTGAGATCGCAGACCTGCACACACGCCCAGAACTGCACCGACACATCTCGTCCTTGTAGGGCCTTTTTGAGCTGCCGAAGCAGGGCTGTCCGCTCCGCAGACCTGTTGTTGAATCGCTCATCAATAATGTGAATCATCGTCGAAGATCGAGTCCTTCTAATCGTGTGGTTGCCGTTCGGAACAGGAGAAGTGTTGGCTACCTCACTCGAGGGCGGTTTGTCTGCCAGCTGTGACATTTGAGTAGTGAGGCGGAAGAACCCTCAGTAAGAAAACGCGGTGGGGGGTTTACTCTGGCGTGCAAAAGGAAATTCAAAAAAATCTTCGTCTTGAGCAAAGGCGCTGAAGAGATAACCCCGGAAGGTGCGATGGCTGGTCAAGCCTTGCTGAGGATGGAAGGTACTGCTCCATTGATACCGCATCTTTTATCTCATGAGCGTCTTAAACATTTAAGCATGCACTCTGGTTTTCCAATGTGATGTTAAACGCGAGTCAAATGTCGAGAGACAAGATATCTGTCGTTCCTCGGATGTCAAATATCTCGAGTTGTCACATTCAATGGCCTGGTCAATTATACATTTTCATTGTGGAAGAACATCCTCACTGTATCTTTTATTTCGGTCTATGATTGAAATAATATCTTTTCTCTCTCTACGATGCCGTAGAGCCGATATGCTAGCTATGCTAGCTATGCTGGATATTCATATCAACATTGCCTGAGAAGATAAACATCCATACTAGAATTATGAGACGAGGGGAGAGGCTCCCAACTTGATGTTAACATACCCCCCCCATAGAAAAGTATCAAGGTTTTCTCGTGGATGAGGCTTTATTTATTGTTTTATAAGGACTAGGTTTCTCCTTGCTTCTCTCTGGCTTGGCTGCCTTTTTGAAAGCATTCTCTCGTGATTAATGAAAAGGGTTTTCGTTAAAACTTCTATCTGAATGATACACCCTTGGTATATATTCCCGATCCGTGACCATGCTCCTCGCTGTGTCCTGAAATTGGCGAGTGTACTTGATTGTGTAAATTTACGAACAGAAAGGAAATATGACCATATTCAATATTTATGTAATTGGTAGAATCTTAGAAGAGATCTAATTATACATATTTAGTCTCTCTTAGCAGAGGGGCAATGAATAGACGGGTGGACAAGTTCAAGCTGTCGGAGGCGTATGACCCTAGGCCATTATTGTTGTATCTATAGATCCAAGCTGCTATATCCTCTTCCTTGTCCTATTTCTTATGCTCTTTTAACACTTTTCAATATTTTGGATAGGGACCACTAACTTAGCTTTCTATCACTAATAAGTTTGAACTAATTATTAGGAGGGTACACAGCCCTCTCTCTCTCTCTCTCTCTCTCTTCCCCCTTCTTTTCTATTTCATATTTAAATGATCTCTACAACTAACTAACTTATAGCATTAATTAAAATCCGTTCATTTAGGGGTAACACAGTCCGATTCACCACCGGGAAGACCATAGGCTTTGATACTATATACTACTGATGAATTCATCTAATGACTCAGGATAAACCTCAAGCCATAGGATTCAGATTCAGGCTACAGTCCTTAATATGGCGCCATAGCTAGTTATTAGTAGAGCCACACATATTGAACTAAATAACCCCTACAAATCTTTAAAACTATGTGAGACACATCTATACTAATGATCACGATCCCTGCAAGACATATCCCTCAATTTAGGCGTACTGTTGAATATGCATTTGTTTGATTATAAATTAAATAAGGCCAAAGATATCCATTTCTATCAATATACGAGCTGATTGGATTGATAGTTTCTGTGTCCCACTCTTAAAGCTTTTAGGGTCGAGGATCCGTAGGGACCAGATTCTCGAAATAAATGATGTGGCACCTTTATGATTTAAAGAAACAAACGCATTCTGGTAGGCTTATTTCAAATAGCATCTACTAGGGTTGAGCCTCATGATATTAGTTTGGGGCCAATTGGAGTTTAATGTTTTGATCTCTTCAAGCCCTATAACGATCATTGGAAATTCTGGAAATCCCCCCGGTTTCAGTTGTATTTAGGGCTGCCATCATCTAACTTTGATAATTGTTGTTAAATCCGGTTATGAAGCTTGGGAGTCCATAATTTGTCGCTTGTTACGTGCGAGCAGAGAAACAGTCTACATTCCGAGTTTCCACATCACAAGTCATTGCTCCCATGCGAATGATATTATATTAATAGTTCACATGATACCTCCTCTCTCCCCGTGGTATCTAGATTCTTTAAACGTCCCAGTGAATCACCTCGTGCCTCGTGACAAAAATGCAATACCCGGAGTCTGGAATTAACGCACTAATCTTCAACAAATAATGCGACAGACCCCAGATCACAAAGGTTCAATTAATCAAGGACATGCCCATGTCCCGGTTCTCTTGTGTATCTACCAACCCGTACCTAGTAACATCTTCGCGGAATATCCCAGCCTTAATCGCCCTTCAGCTTGCAGTACATCGTCGACCAGTCGCATTGGCGGATGTACATGGCCGTCGCGAACCAGCGGTAACTATCGGCGTTCTTGATGGCCATGTACGGGTATTTCCTGGCTAGCAGACCACAGAACCGCGGGGTGTATGCCACGAATTTTTGTTTGTCGCATTGGTCTTTCTCCGAGTCATCATCGTCGTCTTCGCTGTCACTCATGTCATCGTCCGAGGATTCGTCAATTGGCGCGTTGTCCCAGTCGTAGTTCGACCACCAGGTGACTTGTTCGTCGATGACGTGGTCGTCGCCTTGATAAATGTAAGAATTGATTGGTTAGTCGGTTTGGTTTCTAGTCAAGTATCCCCAATAGCGAGAGCCAGGGAGGGGGAAGAGAGAGAGAGAATTTGGGGACTAACCATGTGTTAAAAGATGCGTTAATTCGTGTAGGAATGTACCCGGCGTGGACAGAGCCCCCAACAACGAAGCCCTCTTGGTGATCGTAGTCTCGCCTGTATGCCATGCCGAGAGGGAGTCTTTTCGCTTGGGCATATTCCGGCTGTAAGGACAAATTGTAATAGAAGAGGCGTCACCTTGGAACGCAAAGGCCAATTTCTTATCTTTGCAGCCTTCTTTAGTTCCTGTATAGGTCTTGAAGAAGGGTGCCCAGTACAAGACATGGGGTTCTATTAGATGTTAGCAACAAAACCCAGGGGTGAAGAAGAAACTAGCACCTACTTCCGTCTTCTCTCAGTGTTTTGTCGGTTTTCTTTCCTGTGTCGGTGTCGTATAGCCAGGATGTGGAGAACCGCCAGTCACTATCACAGAATAGCGATGGCGTTGTGTCATCGTGTTTCTTCTTGGAGTCGCTAACGATAATCTCGAACACACCTTACAAGTTATAAGATTCTTTGATCAGCCTTGTTTTCCCCTTATAAGACCAAGTAGATTGCTGGTAAAGAAAAGCAAAACATACTCTTGACAAAATCGAACCGGTCCTGACCATCTTTGACTTTATGAGTGCTTTTGTCCTCGGTGATGCCAAAGAAGTTCTTGAGCATTTTCCGAACTTGGTCATCCTTGGAGTAGTTGTCCATGGCATCCTTAGCCACCTGAGCCATATCAATAGCCTCCTGGTAGATGGCGTTCAGGTCCATGTCCACATCCTTGCAGCTGCCGCCGTAGTAGCCATCTTGTCCCTTCTCGCCCTCCTCCACGCGGAAACGGGTAGAGACATCGACGTCTGGGAGAGAGGTCACCAGCTGCAGCAAAGCTGTTAACCAAATCAGAACTATCGCGAGCCCTGGGGGGCCACTAAGATACATAGTGGTTGGTGTATGGTGTATAGTTTCTAAGCTATGAGCGTGTCCCTGGCTATTAAATCAAAACAACTAAAAATAAACCAAAATTCAAAAAGTGCCTCGCTGCCCAATACTAGATCCACCCGCAAGGCTCTCAGCCCCGACAGACAAATGTGGATGGGGTGGGCCCCAGAGGTCTGTGGATATTCATGGTTTTCTGCTAGGCAGAGTCTTCACATACAGCAGGTGTACTGAGCAAGTATGTTATGAACAGGTATGGAAAATCCAGGCCCATAGGTAGTTAGATCAATTTCTTCCCACTATGTGGTGTGTATGATTGTGTATTCGAAAACTAGTCACCCTCCGTAGAGGATGTGAAAACACCGGATTCAGAGGATGGTGGATACTGACTCGTCTTTCTATTATGTATTGGGGGCCTGAGTATTGACGCGAAGACATGAAGTGGATAGTGATTCGTCGAAATAAGCCGCCACCAGGTAGTTCGGAGTTGAGTAGAACGGAGTGGGTCAATGGTGGACATTTATTCAGACAATTCGACCCACCGTACCTTTTTGTTCCCTTTTGTCTTTGAACTCGAAGCGGTTTACTTCCAGCCCCCAAGACATGCAAAGTATCCCTCACCATTTCCTTGGTGAGTATGGATCGCTTTGGCCCCCTATTTAGCCTCTCCACGCCCCGACTACTCATGAGGCTAAACCAGGATATACCGATTTCAAGCGACTTTAAGATCCGCGACACTACTTGGCCCCCAAACTCTCTATATTTTGATTTTTATCTTTGAGTCCACCCAGAAACCAGCAAAAATGACTCTCGAGTCATTCCCACCAGAGCTTCTCGAAGCCATCCTCCTCCAAGTGGACCTCCAGACGCTGCTCTTGGCCCAGCGAACCAGCCGGTATTGGGCGAGATGTATCCGAGAGTCGTCCGCACTCCAGCAGGCCTTATTCTTCCATCCCGTCACCCCTCAGCCGCCCTCCGAGCCGCAACTCAACCCGCTTCTAGCCGACCGGTTTCCCTGGTGGTTCCCGCGCAAGGGCCAAGCCTCGAGTCAGGCTTTTGGGCCGTCGGCTGTGCACGGGTTCCTGGTGGGCTATAAGAAAGATGCATATTTCCGATGCAACTCGAGCTGGCGCCGAATGCTCGTGCAGCAGCCCCCGGTGGAGTCGTGTGGATGGGTGGAGCGCACCGAGTCAGTGGCAGGACTAGTTACGTTACGCCGGTGGACAATCCCGCTCACCATCATCGGAGATGGAGATGGAGATGGGGGCGGACTGCGTATGAATGGTTTGTACGACCTGGCTGTGGGTGCGTCGCCATTGGCTTCGGGCGAGGAGAAGAAGAACCGCCATTTTCGAGTCTTTTGGCGCGGTCCTGACTCGCACGATGCTGGTTTGTCGGTCTCGCGTCCCTGGCCTCCGCTTCCGTCGCCGAACTTGCAGCCCAGTGGCGACACTAGGTATCTTCGGTCCTTGAAGAAGGCTCGTGCTGCGTGCGAGGTGGTGCTCGATACGTGGGACACAGCTGTCGATCGTCGGCTGCCGGATTCTCCTGAGCATGGCGATGGTTCAATG
The DNA here is from genome assembly GCF_028826965.1 of Penicillium alfredii. Taxonomy (NCBI): domain Eukaryota; kingdom Fungi; phylum Ascomycota; class Eurotiomycetes; order Eurotiales; family Aspergillaceae; genus Penicillium; species Penicillium alfredii. The sequence continues at coordinate 650,328 of NW_026622701.1, read as the reverse complement.
CGCCCGTTCCAGTTTCCATTCCCGGACTGGGATAGAGACTCCTTGCTTGCGCGGAGAGTCATGCACGAATCTGCGTCCATAGACACAGCCCCCATGAGTTGTACGGCCCCGTGGAGGACTCTACCGGATGAGGAAGATGTGGATTTGTAAGATGGTATATCATATTTTAATAATACATGATGTTTATGCCTTTCTGGTGATTTCAAGATATAGCATCTGTATAGTTCTTTCCCGACGTTGAAACAGCCTAATATGGTATGCACATCTGATATTCTGATATTTTCTTCGATAGATCCAACAGCGGGTGAATTGAAACAATTGAGGCATGGCGTTCTACAATAACGAGGCTGTTGAGAAAAGAGCGTTCATTGATCTTGGGCACTACCTAGGTACGCATTAATTATTGACCTCCCACTCATATCACATCGTATAACTCATTGACTACATCTGCCTTGTATTGACCTTCTACTACATGAAAGAAGAATCAAGTGTAATCAATCCGCACCCGCTCCCTCACTCGTTTATTCCCCGGGCGAGGCGGAATCCTGCTCGGGAGAGGAACAGGCGGAGACATGGCAGCACGCTCACGGTTGATCTCACGGATTCGTCGGCGGCGAGCGTGCCGGATCTCGTCGGACAAATCTACAAGCTCGTCGATATCACCCTGTTCCATCAAGAGAATGTCAGAAACCACATCCAATATCGAGCTCTCCACCCAAGTTTGAGGGCCCAGGAAGGAAACCATACTCGTTCAAGGTACGAAAAAATGTAGTAGAACATCCTCGTCTCGTCATACTCGTACCCCATCCTCTCAATGGCCTCTTTCACCACCAGATCCTTGGCAATCTCGGTCCAGCGTTCGTCGCGGCGGTCTTTGACTACTTTCTGTCCCATGCGCGGGTGTACCTCTACCTCGTCGTCGTCGTCATCGTCTTCGGAGGGATCCCGCGGCGCAATCTCGACGACGTTCAAGGCCCCGCTCATTTCGACGGGATCACTGTTTCTCGGCGCAGAGATCATCGACCAGTCGTCGGCGGCGTTGCTAGAGCGATCCCGAGTGTGGCGTTTATGGAATTCAATCTTTTCTTCTATGTCTGACACGCTGGGGCTCATGTGTCGATCACGGCTGCGAGGTCGCTCGACGCGCATAGATTCTGGCTCGCGCCGAAGCTGGCGGCGTGGTACGGCGTGCTCTTCCTCCCATGGATTATGAAAGTCGAAGGTTGAATGGCTCCGTGGAGAGAGAGATCCATTGCTGTCTTTGTGTTCGAGGACGATGTCTTCCTCTGACTCTCTTCCTGTTCTTTTCCCGCTGTAGATATATACTTAGCCTTTATAACAACAAATGGGGTTGGCTCCTCAGGAACAGGAAACACACTGATGATGTAGGTCCACTTCATCGAGGCTAGTCCTCACGGACGGCAACTCGGGGCTAGGTGCGCGAGGTAGACGGTTTGCCTCGTATCCTAAATACATCTTAGCAGTGATCGTGTGCCACATTATGGACAGGGATTGTTACTATTCTCGACAGGACGACGGCGCACAAACGAATCCTGGGGAACCGGGGGCGCCCGGATTGGTGACACTTCACGAGATGACGGCCGGCGCCTCCTCTTGTGAATGTAGATTTCTTCGCTGTCTGCGCTGCCCTGTCGTCCGTCTCGGTCTCGGTCTCGCTGCTCTCGCGGAACGACAATATGGTCGTCTTCACCAGGGTATCGGTGTCGTGGCTTGGGACGGAAACGTGCACAGACTCTGATTGCTTCGTTGGGACTGTCGTCCCTGTTTTTGATTGACGGGTCTCGTAGCCCGGGCTCATACTCTGAATAGGAGAGAGGGGGTTGTGCCCGTCTGTCTCTTTCGTGAAATGGCAAATCCTCATCTTCGGCCCCAGAAGAGATTGGCTCAGACTCTTTCCATCGCGCCGGCATCTCATGGTTGTCATCTGCCATTCTGCGTTCTCTGTGATGCCGTCTGCTCCGGCGATCTTGTTCCTCGTCTATCTCGTCAACAATCTCCTCCTCCACCTCCACTTCTGGAAGACGGGGTCTTCTTCGCGAGGCAGATGACCGATAGTGGACCTCGTCCCGATCATCGTTTGGTGATCTCTCTTGTAGCAGACATTCTTCCTCGCTATCGTACTGGCGGCTTGCTCCTGGATGGCTTGATCGGATAGCTAGGTCCTCTTTCTCCAGCTCACGCTCTGCACGACGCCGTCTACCCCTTTGTCTATCACTTTCTTCCATAATGAGATCTTCCTCATCGACCGTGCGAGGGCAATGTCTCCTCCGCGACCCTGGCGGCGGAATATACGCCTCTTCCCGTTCGCGTCGCGGGACATACTCTCTGTCTGGCGAGAACTCGTGCACTTCCTCCCTAGACCGCCGTGGGATCACAGGGACCCGCTCTCTGGATCGGGGCTCATAGTTCTCGCGCACAAAGTCTCGCGGCGGGCGCTCGCGAATGTACAGACGCTCAAGGTCCTCGACGGGCGGCTCAGGCCCGCGACGGCGATATCGCAATTCGTCGTCGAAATCGCGCTCCCGCCGTCTTGGTTTATGGTAGCGCTCGCGCTCGCTCTCGAAGACCTCCTCTTCATCCTCTTCGTAGTAGTCGCGGGGCGGCGGTCGGCGAGGCATGGCACGCAGCGGGGAAGTGGAGAAGGGCTTTACAGGCCTATGACATGGGACGTTGGCAGCGGGGGGCAGACGAGATCGCAGTCCTGATAAACTACCTTGCAGTACCAGTGAACGGTGGAATTGGGAGAACTAGACGCGAATTGGCTGTAGACGATCGAGCGGGTGGGACGTTTCAAGAGGTGGTTGATCCTCTTGGCTGGTGGGGTTCGTCAGGGAAGTGACGGCGAGCCGGACTCATTTAGCGAGATGTCAACTGGAGGTTCACGGCAGAAGGAAGCGGGTTATGGTCGAGGAATACAGAACTGTGCAGATGACGAGGGAGGCACAGCTGAAGGCCCCCAACAAGCCCCCGAGGTCAATCGACCCCGCGGCTCGCTGATGTCACACTTGGATCGTGCGGCAGTGTTGGTAGCTGAGTGTCTGAGCGAGTGAGGATGTGCATTTTTTTACCACCGAGGAAATATAAGATTGTTTACGATGAAGCGTTGAGATACCGATTTCTTGGTGGGAGATGAGTGATCCATGGCTCAGCCAAACCCCAAGACTGACAGATCACCCACGGGTGGATGGGCATAGTCTGAATACCACGATTCTATATTTGGAACAACTTGATATTTGTATAATTCATGGCATTTTGATCCCTTCGCTTCGTCTAATCTGAACTACTTTTCAATCGAATTGATGGTATATCCGATTGCCGAACTGCTTCACTATAGATTGAGTAGCTAGAATGACATCCATATCCGTAGATAAATTGGCAATCGTGCTGCTTTTGCATATTCAGACTCCTATCCAACTAGATAGAATAACAGGGGTATATAAAAACATCCAAGCAAAAAGTCAAGTCCATCTTACAATCTTTCCTGATCACCTCCACTTAGACCCCCATATCCACCTAGTCCCTCGTCCATAGCTTCTGGGGTTCACGCCATAAATCATATATAAATATACCAATATCCAAGACCGAGGGGATCGTCCCTCTGCATAGAGTAGATGATGAATATAAATCTGCTCTTCCTAGGCAGGAAAATCTATTCCTTGGGACCGAGGGTAGGCTCCCCCGTCACCCCCTCGCGATACCGAGCATATTTGGCGTCGACCTCGTTGTTAAACTGGAAGCGCACGACTTCCGACTTGGAATTGGAGAACACAAGCTCCCCGCTTTTCCATTGGAGGGTTGCGATGCCATCGCCGCAGACAGTTCGTCTGGTGAATTCTGTTTCTGGGGCCACTCCCTCGTGGACTATTGTATTGGCGGGACTTGTTAGCATGTATGGAGAAGAGAAGAGAAGAAAAAAAAATGTGAGCTTACATTCGCCCCAGCAAGCATGGGGCCAAGGATAGCCATAGTCGAGTAATTGATCCGTCTTGTCCACGCAGTTTAGGGCTGGCATATCGAAGTCAATATAGCACCCTTTCTTATCATCGGAAGGTTTCATCGTGGCCCGGAGGTTCTGAACTTGATCTGGAGAAACGGAAGGTGCATGGCTATTATTGGCAACGGGAGAGGAAGAAGACGGGGCCGGGTCAGGATTTGAAGACGTTGGGCTTGCATAGACTGCGACGCCTCCTAGAAGGGCTAAACACTTGAGGATATACATAGTTGGGGAAAGGATCACAGTGAAGATAAAAGGATCTGTAGAACAGCTCGGGGAAAGAAAAAGAAAAAAAGGAAAAAAGAGAATTCGCTTGTCAGTAGAGGGAAATGGCTCCATTATTATAACTTTGATCCGTAGACTCCAAGGCTATGTCCAAGCCAGTCAGCAATGAAGGGGGCCGTTTTCTTCCATGGCGGGGGGCTAGTGAAGCCACGGCGCGGGCCTAGCGATTTGCGATCGGGGGCCTTTTCAGCCTTACAAGGGGATCACGCGGTACGGGCATTCAATTGTGTAAAAACTAAAGCGACTAGGGAACTGGTTGGAATTTAGTAGTGAGGGGTGCTGTACAAGTGAACGTATTTGATGAGATACTAGATTTGCATACATAGCAAGGGCTATAGCACATTGCAAATTTTGATTCTCCTAGTTTGCCGAGATTCCGACAAGAACTGATCGCTGTGCTTTCTCCATTCTGAACTAAAATTAGCAGGACCCTTTGGATGAATGCCAACGCTAGTGGACCTCTGCATCGTTCTTAGACCTTTAGGAGTCCAAGTACAGTGTATGCCGAGATTAACGAGGGTGTTTAGAATAGAAGAAAATATTGTCTACGTAGAAATGACAGCATTAAAGCTTTGGCCTTGGAGGGGGCCTGGCTAGCAGACTCGACGTTCCCCCAAGGATGTCGACAAAACCCCTTGTTTGGTTAAACCAGGCGATGAGAGAGTGAAAATAGGAGAAAAAAAAGAGAGAACGAGGCTGTATCCAGCAGAGACAGCAGAGTAGTCTGGTTTTCTTTTATTTCGCTAACTTACGCATAGTCAGCTTATTCTGATAGATGGCAGCTTCGCATGGGGTATATAGCAGGATGCTCGCAAAGTGCAGAACATAAAACAAACATCTCAATAAATCAACCGCAATTTGCTCATTAGAATGCTAGTCGTCTTTGTCCTTTCTCGGGTTTGCCCCGACCACCTCTGCCACCCCTGCCACGGACACTCGAGGCCCGAGGACTACTGGTGCGTGGCAGCGGCTGGTTATTCTGCGTATTCCTCGCGTCTTGGCGATCTTGGATTGCCAAGTCTTTGGCAAAGTGCCAATCGTCATGCTCGGCCTTGTCATGTTCAGGAAACGACTTGGAGCACCGGCTGCATATGAATTGTGGCACGGTGGACTCGAACTGACCATCACTGGAGGCTTCCCCAGTCAGAATCTTTGTAGGAGAGGCTGGCTCTGGTTCTGGCTGAAGTGTTCTACTTTCCGGTTCGTCCGGGGTGGAACTATCAGCATGAGACGGCATAGCAAAGAATCGCTTGATGTCGCCGTCATCAACCTTCCTTTTCTTCTCAGCAGGGGGTGGTTCTATGGTCTCTCGAGGTGTTGTCAACTGGTCGAGAGACTTTGCTTGGTCTCCTCGAACCAGAAACCCCTCGATTGCCTTGTTTTTGCCCACGCCGTCTTCGAAGCTGCCCACGCTCAAGGATAAATTCGAACAGGGCCATGTCTGACCCTCCGCGACAACCTGCCGAAGCAGATTCCTGGCGAGATCGAACAACATATTCTCGTCAATCGCATTCGACGCGGGGATTGGGATCTGGCGAGATCGAGACTGCGCCGTTCGATGGTGCAGTGTGATGACCCGGGGACGACGTCTATTTTCAAGCACGCCATCCTCCACAAGACGACCGTAAATGTCCGCCGCAAAGATATGGAGCCACTTCTCGGCTTGGTCCATCGACTCAATGCTGGGCCGGAAGGACTTGGCAGACAGCATGGACTTGATCTGTGTCCGGGGATTGACCTCACTGCGGTCGTCTCCACGGATAATCGCATACAGCCAAGTTGCTGTGTGGTCGTCCAGCCTAGTCCGCAACTGCTCCAGGGGCACGTTGAGCAGTTCGCTTACTTGCTCTGTTCCGAAAAACGCAGTGATCTGATCCCCCAACTTGCCGCCAAGCATTCGGATCTGGGTAAATTTGTAACCCCCGAGAAAATGCTGCACGGCCCGGTTTCGCACCACGGTTTGCTTGTTGGGTTTGTTGCACGAGCTTCCCAGCTTTGCCAGCATCTTGTTGCGCGCAATGCCCGCAGAGCAAGTATAGTTCAATTTCTCCCACACGGCATTCCGAACCGACCGCACAATTTCTGCCCCCAGCAGCATGACAATATCATCCCAGTCTGGATCGTCCTCCTCCGACTCCTGCAGATCCAAGTCAACCAGACAATCCTCATGGTTCCACGGCAGTGCAGTAGTGGGTGGTCGGGGCAGTTCTGCGTCTCGGTTCTCATCTTGCAGACCGGCTCGGAGCTCGGGGTATCTCTGTAGCAAGGCGCCGAAGACCAGAGGGGACAGATCGATGAAGACCTCGTCGATGCTGGCCTTTTCCAAGCCCGCTGAAAGCCCCTGCATCTGACGTTGAAGCTCGACTTCTGTCGCATCTGCCCCCCACTGGTCGAGGCTCTCCTTCATCGTCTTGAGGATCTTGCGTGACTCTGCCCGATATGGATCCAGGGATACTTTGTCCGTCTTGATATTCTTAAACGCGTCATCCCGATACGCCCAGCGACCCCCCCTCGCCTTCCCGGAAAGTTGCCACATGCTGCAGGACGATATTGGGGCAGAGCTTCCGGGCCTCGGCGGCGGTGACCATTCGATTGATCCCCGATGGCCGCGCGGCATAATTGACAGCGATCAGGGAATCCCACTGGCGCACCGCGAGAGGCGTGTCCCGCGGGGTACCCAAGCGCACCATCTCGCATTGGGCGTAGAAGGCATCGAGGTCGATGTGCGCAATCGCGCGTAATGGCGTCGCTGTCGAGCCCTGCCGTAGTAGTTGCAACTGGCGATAAGTGTAGCGGGAGAGTTTCACGTCGGGCGACGTGGGCGGATCTGGCGGCATGCTCGACGTTGCGTCATGGCGGGAGACTTGGCTCGCTGGGGAAATGATGGCATGGCAGAGATCACTGACGTCCACGGGTGGGTTTCGCGACCCTTGGAAAGATGTCCCAAAAAGGGATAGCGTCAGGCACGTGTTGACATTGTCGAACGGCTACAAAATACCCCATAGATCAATATAAAAGAATCGAGTACGTTTATAGATAAATATCTTACTAAAGTAAGTCAGAGTGTAAATACTCAACCCAGGATATTAGGGTATTGGGGAAGCAGAGTTTGTAAGTCCCCAACTTCCAGCCCTACAACAAATCCGACCAAATCCGACCAAATACCTAGGTCCAGTAGAAAGAAACTAAATAGAAAAGCCTTCTTGGGATTTCTTTTATGTACACCCACACAATGTCTCGGCCAGTGATCTCCGATCGGAGTCCCAGTGGCGTGCGTGCCCAAACGCATTTCTGCCCAACGGGCAAGGTGGCGACTGTCCACCGCCAAATCATCCGATGGCCTGGTCGAAGGATCCGGAAAAAGTTGCAAGGGAATATGAATATTGCTCAGAGGCAATACTCCCTGGGAAAATCATGAGGGGAGAAGTTGACGGGTTCAGGTGTAGATCCACCAGATCGAGGTGGGGTGGTTTCTCGATATCCAAGAAGCTGGCACAGACTGAGGAGAGGAGCAATCCAAGAGATGAATAGGGCATCGATCCATTTCTATATCTCTTTTCATGGACTGGCAGTGCAGTTGTTGTTTTGTTTTGTATGCTTTTCTGGCGTGTACCTGACCGGGGTCAACCTGTAATTCTATCAGAATTCCAGGATTTTCTTTTCTTTTTCTTCTCAACGGCTACAAGCAGAACAACAGAGTACATAGACTCTAAGCCGAATTCGACCGTGCATGCTTGGGCTGGCTTTGATTTGCTTGGACTTGATGGCCTGGAGAGTGGGGAGAGTCGTGGCACCAGCCCAAGACGGCCCAACCGCCCAATTCACCTGAAGCCCACTTTAGCCCCTCTTCGCCTCTTCTCTCTTCTTTCTTTCCTCCCAGGCCTCTCTTCTCTTCTTCCATCTCTCATCTCTCATCTCTCATCCTCCCTTTGACTCTTCCCCCTCTGGGTCCTTTTTTTGCCCGTTCTAGGAGAGTGTCATAATCTGGTATACCCCAGAAGCAGACAAATCCAGCCCAGGAGCCAGCCCCAGGTTTCCCCCGTGTTTCTCTCTCTCTCTCTCCTTGATCGCTTCTTTCTCCGACCACCTCTGTCGACGCTGTTCTTGGTGTCTGGTTGTTCTCTCCAAGTGAACCTGTCGATATTCCCAGGATAATTGCCCAACTGGACAACCAGCGCGGATCTCCCCCAAGGATTGACCGGATTTTTCCCCTTTGGCCATCCCCGACCAGGATCATCTTTGCCGTGGATATTCTTTTCTATTTATTTCCCTGGACTCACGGATCTCATCGAAGTCTTTGATTTGTCGGCCTTGGACTGTTGCCCGACACCTAATAGAAAACTATACCATTTGACAATATAACGGAAACACACACCACCGAAAGTCATCTCCTGTCATCTCCATCTCTTTGGGATTCTTCCCCCCCCCTCCCCCGGATTGTCTGCCATCTGGCCAGTTGGACCCAAGGAAACATAGTTTCTTTTTTTTAATAATCCGGGACATTTCCTACCTGGGGGCACATTATGACTGGCCGTCAAAATGAGTACTTTATTCCCGGTGATGGAATCAGCCGGGAAGTCATTCAAGCAGATATTTGTCGCTATCTTGGAAATGATGCGCTTGTGAGACCTGGCAGCCATGGGGTCCGTTATTCTTCTTATGATTCGAAGCGCGCTGGACTGACCATGTCCACAGGGCCGTCCGGGGTTTTTCATCCGTGCCTATCGGAATCTCACATCGGTAAGTGGGCTATAATCTGAGAAGAGAGTATGTCTCAAAATGAAAACAACTGACGAGATTAAACCAATATCCAGGAGATGATTGCTGATCTCAAGGCTGACTCCGCCCGCTGGGAAGCGGATGTCTCGCGTCGGGCTGACCTAGGGTATCCGCGAGGTAGTTACATTCAAGATGTCAACATATCGCATGCCCCTAACACCATATCAGCGAACTATGCCACATCGGATATCCATGAGGTTCGCCAGCAACAGGGGCCCTCCCCTACCACATTCAGTGCTGCTCCTGCGCAGCCCTACATGGACCCTTACTCCCAGAGTCCATACAGCGGATCCCAGAATGCTCCCTACACCAACCCTTCTTCCTACACATCCAGTCACTCGCCATACAACGCAGGCCAAGCCCCATACCCTCCGCCTCAAGTCTCTTACTCTGGTCCCAGCCAGCCCGTTGTGACCGCCGCGGATATCCACCAGTCATATACCTACGCTCCCACGGGCTATGGCTACGAGGGTGGCCGAGGCAATGCTCCCAGATACCCGGGACCTGGTTATGATTCCCAGCCGGAGTACTCAGCCGTGACTTCCGGAATGGCCTACCCTCCCACTACTGCCCCGGATCCCCGGATAGGAATGGAGCCCAGATACACTCCGGAATACGAGCGCAGTAGGCCGCCGCAGGCTACCAGGGACAGAGACCCACATCGTCGACGATGAACACAGCAAACAAAAACAGATTGAAAAAGAAAAAGATCAACAAAACCACAAAAACATTATGGCGTCACTTTCTCATTGTCTTATGCCTCGATGGTTCCTCTTCTCTCTCTCTCTCTCCTCAATCGTGGTCCACTCTTAATCCTCACTGTGAGCCTGCCTTGTTTCTTCCCTCGGGACTATACTACAGAGAGCCCCGGGAATAATGATGATGTCGACGAATTTCTTCTGGATCTTGCTGCACTTTTTTCCGAATTGGCTCTGCTTCCGTTTCCAATCTAAATTCTGTTCCGTCTTGGGATCTTGAGCTCCTGAGTTGGACATGGCAAAGCAAATCACCCTCCCGTCAGGACATCAGGATAACCCTCCAGGTTTCCAGAATCTCATTTGCCATTTTCCTTGCCATGGATGGGAATCTCTCCACTGGAATCATGCCACCGTTTCTTCCTAATGGAGGGTCTTCGTCCCGCACTTTTATCCTGCCACACCATGGCAGCTGGCCAGTTAGGAGTAGGAGTGTTGTCTCTGTGTGTGCATGTTTACTGGACTTTTTTTTCTCTCTTCTTCCTCTTTTTTTCTTTTTCGAAAAGGGTGGCTTCCTGCGCATCAGCTTTTTTTTGTCTCTGATTTAATGAACTCCGGATATTGAGCTCCCCCTCCTCTCTTCATCGATGGGGGTACTTTGGGTTCTCTGCTTGGGCTGTTCGACGGTGTTTAGGATTTTTCTTCGCTTAGCAAGTCTCTTTTTTTTCTTTTTTTGTGTTTGGACTCCCTTGGAATAACTGGCCTTGGCTTTTGTTTCGATTTGGACTTGTTGGGGAAGCGTGTCTCGCTTGGATAAAGTGATTGCTGATGACCTACATGTAGATATGAAAGCATTTGCGGCGTTTGTCTGCTTTGCTATGATTGTTCATTGTTTTTGACGAGGATCGGTTTTATGATCTTAATTGAATCTGTTCCTTGCAAATTCATCTCCACTCCCCTACCGCAATATATTTCTATGAGCTTGCAGTGCTGAGATTGATTTCAGAATAACTGACTCAATTTCTACTGCTCTACGAGTGAGGCTCCTCGCTTTGTGCCTAACTGTATTCCGATATTTAGGTGTCAATCGAGCCTGCAAAATGCTGGCCTCTTGGACATTATAAATGGTAACAACTACTTCAAACCTTGAGTGATTGCAATGGATAGACATGTTTACCAAAAAACACAAATACCCAGCTCATTCCTTCTTCCTACTAAGCGTCCACTACAAAGTAGAATCCCACTAAGTACCAGAATTGAGACATAGGAAAGCGACAGGGGTCGGTTATATGATCACTCTCAAAACATAGTACATACACTGCTGCGCGACAGCCTCGACACCCGACTATCCCGAGGCCACATGCGCCAACAATATTGGTATCAAAGCACAAGCAAGAGTCGATCCCGGTCATTATATGAAGGATCATATTCATGAGCGGGGTTTTTGGCACAGAAATCCATCCTGCGGGCGAACATGGCCGAATTGCTCCTTCTTGCCTCTCCCACGTCCATTGAACTCAATTCCTTGCAAAAGACCACTCCCATCGAATCAAAAGGTAATCCCATATTCCTTGCAATGTAGGCGCGGCTTTTTTACTCGTCATCAAAGCCCTTAGGGATCACTCGTGGACCCGGCGGAACTGTGCGTATTGAACACTGGCGTTAGCAATATGCCCGGAGAAATATAATTGTCACGAAGATATTGGCAAACTAAGACAGCCTTACTGGGATATGTCATGGGGATAGGTGCCGGGTCAACGTCACCGAGCGCGTGGCGGAGCGGGGGTAAGCCGACGAGCGCGACGGGGCCCAGGCTTGCAATAAAGATGGAGAAGAAGATGGCGGGCTTCTCGTGCGAGGCCCAGCGCATGTAGCGGAAGGGAGTCGACCAGAACTGGGGGGCAGACATGGCTGCGGTCGGAGTCGGATGTCGACGAGTGGTTCGGGGAGGAGATTTTTGGCGTAGAGAGTGTCAATTGCCCGGTGAATTGTTCACCGACGATACAAAGCAATCGAGCGAGAAGTAACCGGTGGTTGGACTGCAAAAGGCGAGGCCGGGTGGAAAGTGAAGGCCGTGGGGAAAAGAGGTGAAGTCGAAGTTCGGATGCGCAGGACCCAGCGAGTCTTGGCGGACTGCCCCCATTAACACGTCGCCCTTTCTGACTGTATCTATACCTCTCTCCCACGCAAGTCACGTCCCTTCCATCTTCTTGTCTTGTCTTTTTCTTTCTTGTTCTTCTCCTCGGCCTGGCTTCTCCGCTGTGCGGATTTCTCCCAAAATGCGCTGGTGCCTTGCCTTGCTTCTCTGCTGCTTGCTGGCTGCGGTCAATGCACTGAGTAGCTCCGGCAGCCGCCTGCTGGTGGTCCAGGAAGATTCAACAGAGAAGAGCCTCTACTCGAAGCTGTGGGCAGACTTGGAATGTGAGTGGTTTGATTATTGACCATCGAAATTGAAGCTCCACTTGCTGACGATGCCAATTCCAGCGCGAGGATACGATTTGACCTTCGAATCGCCCAAGAGCGACAAGCTCGCCCTGTTCGAGCATGGCGAGCGAGTTTACGACCACCTCCTGATCCTGCCTCCCAAGGCCAAAGGTGAGGTTTCTCGAAGGAATTGGTTTGGAGTGATAGCCTATTGACACTTCAATGGCACAGGACTTGGCCCCTCGTTGACCCCAAAGCACATTCTGGACTTCCTGCAAAAGGACGGCAATATTCTCCTTGCGCTGTCTGGCAAGTCCGCCACCTCCAGTGCCATCAGCTCTCTCCTCATCGAGCTCGATATCCATCTCTCGACGGATCGCTCGGCTGTTGCCGTCGACCACTTCAACTACGACACGATCTCTGCCGCCGAAAAGCACGATGTTCTCCTTCTCCAACGCCCGGGATCACTGCGCCCCGACGTCAAGGCTTTCTTTGATGGCGAGGGAGTCCTGGCTGTCCCTCGAGCTGCACCCCAGACGTTGGGTAGCGACACCCCCCCTCCTCGCCCCGATTCTCCGTGCTCCGGTCACCGCCTACGGGTACAACCCCAAGGAGGAGATCCCCTCAGCAGAGGATATCCAGGCGACGGGATCGCAGCTGAGCCTCGTGTCGGCTTTGCAAGCTCGCAACTCCGCTCGCTTTACCGTTCTCGGTTCCGCCGAGGCCCTGGAGGACCAGTGGTTCTCGGCCTCTGTCAAGGCCCCCGGTGGAAAGAAGACTTCGACTGTCAACCAGGAGTTTGCGAAGCAGTTGACTGCGTGGACCTTTAAGGAAACCGGTGTTTTGAAGGTTGGAAAGATCCAGCACCACCTGGCTACCGAGCATGCGGAGCGGAACCCGAAGATTTACCGGGTCAAGAATGAAACGGTATGTCCATCCCGAGACAATTGCTTCGCCTATATCCAGAGAGGCTTGTGTTCTTACTAAATACGCTATCTGACTGCAGGTTTTCGAAATCGAAGTGTCTGAGTACGCCTACGACAAGTATGTGCCCTTCGAGGTTCCCGCCGGAGACGAATTGCAGCTCGAATTCACCATGCTCTCGCCCTTCCACCGCTTGGCTCTCCAGCCGGTCCGCCGCACGGAGACCAGCACCGTGTACGGTGCCCAGTTTGTGACTCCGGACCAGCATGGCATTTTCTCGTTCCGTGTCAACTACAAGCGTCCCTTCCTTACCAACATCGAGGAGAAGCACGAGGTCACTGTGCGTCACTTTGCGCACGACGAGTATACTCGCAGCTGGGCTATCAGTGGCGGTTGGGTCTGGATTGCCGGGCTGTGGTCCGTCATCGGAGGGTTCCTGGCCTTTGTCGTTGTGTGGCTATACTCCGCGCCCTCGTCCGCGGCCAACGCTATCAAGAAGACGCAGTAGATCTATATCAAATTGTACTTGTTCATGCTAATGTGGATCTCTTACCTCTTGGAATCCCAATGAACAATCACTTACGGTGCCCAAGTCCATAAGTCCAATATCGTACAAATTCATAGATGCCCAATGTGCCTCCCGAGGTGCAGGGTGGCGCCCAGGTACTAGAACACAAATCAACGCGAAATATAACGCCAGCCCATGCCATATTTCACAATATTTTTTCGTGCAGAACCAGCTGACCCCCTCACAGCCCTCTCGTCTTCTCCGGATCCATCTGCACCTCATCGCCATTCAGCTCCTTGACCGTCTGATACGCCGGCTTCCCAGCATACAGCTGCTCCGAGGGACCTGACTTCTCCAGCTCCTTCGACACCGCGAGGGGCTGGTTCCCGCGGAACCGTTTGCGCATATCGACCATGCCGCGTCTGCAGATCCAGCGAATATCCCCGTCGTTAGTGAGTTGTTCTCGGCCTGTGCTCTTTCTCATAACTCATCATCGTCGGGACCCGACTCACTTGCACTCGCTAAATCCTTTGCGCAGCTGCTGACATTTCGTGGGCAATTGCTCGGCAAGCGGCGAGCTGAGACATTCTCGCGGCGTGTGACGCTGGACCATGATACAGTCCGATTCCTGGAGACATTGGGCCAGTGCCTCTCCTAAATTTTGGGGAATAGCGTGTGGTTAGCTCACGTGGAGAGAGAGGTACGGTCTTCTCGGTCCCCGAGTAGGGTGTCACCACGATGCAGGTGGCATGGGCAAAACCCCTCACTCCCCTGGCATCTGTGAGACTTTCGGTGCGACTTACGGATATCATTGCACGAGCTGGGCATATTGGCTGTAACGGCGATGAGAGTCCGGGGGAGAATGCGACGGACACGGCAAATTCGAGCTGCCAGCTGATTGGGTGGATGAGCTAAGCCTCTCACATGCGCATGACGTCGCTTCTTCTTTTCTTTTTGCTGCGCTTCGTCGTCTTTCTTTTTGCTCATATATTCTCCTTGCTCAAGGCTCTATATTTCCTTGATTTCAGCGTGTGGCTTATGCATCGCCGCTGTCGATCTTCATCATGGCGCGGGTTCCACTAATCGGGAGGCTTTTCTGGTATGGGCCCCCCAGATTCCCCAGAGAGAGACCGTGGTACCTGACCCTCTTCTTAGGTTCGAGTACCTGGCGCTTTTTGGGTCGCTCATTCTCGTTTTACTCGAGACCATCATCCATCTGATTACCTTCTGTCTACGTGAGTTGGCTACTGCCGCAAAGTGGTCTGTCGTGTTGAAACTAACCCCCAACAGCGAGCCCGATCATCCAATTCTGCTATGATCAGTCCAAGGCCTTGTTCAACATCTTCATTTCTACTGAAGCGCGCGACAAGCGCACGAAAGAGGAGATTTTTGCTGCGTCCATCGCGGAAGCGTCCGACTTCACCGAGATCTGCGCTCTGTTTGGATATGAAGCCGAGGAGCACATCGTGCAAACGGGCGACGGGTATCTTCTCGGCCTGCACCGGCTAGCGTACCGGAAGGGCGAAGAGAGGATGCGTGTCAACCAGGGTGCAGGCGGTATCAGCAAGAAAGTCGTCTATTTGCACCACGGCCTGCTCATGTCCAGTGAAGTGTGGGTGGCTCTTACCAATGAGCAGCGCTGCTTGCCCTTCCAGCTCGTCGAAAAGGGGTATGATGTCTGGTTGGGTAACAACCGAGGCAACAAATACGCGAAGAAATCTGTGCGATGCTCCCCAGGATCAAACAAGTTTTGGGATTTCTCTATCGACCAGTTCGCCTTCCACGATATCCCTAACAGTATCGAGTATATTCTCGAAGTGACCGGTCAACCGTCACTGTCCTATATTGGATTCTCTCAGGGAACCGCGCAAGCATTCGCGACTCTCTCCATTCACCCGTTGCTGAACCAAAAAATTGACGTGTTCGTGGCGCTGGCGCCCGCAATGGCTCCTTCCGGTCTGCGCAACCGCATTGTCGATTCCCTTATGAAGGCATCCCCAGATTTTCTGTTTCTGCTGTTCGGGCGACGCAGCATTCTTTCCTCCACCACAATGTGGCAGACCATTCTCTACCCGCCGATCTATGTGCGCATTATCGACACCGCGCTGTCGATCCTCTTTAATTGGAAGTGTCGCAATATCAGTCGCACGCAGAAGCTGGCCGCATACCTGCACCTCTATTCATTCACGAGCACCAAGTCCGTGGTCCATTGGTTCCAAATCATCCGCAACAAGAACTTCCAGTTCTACGATGACGAAATCCACGCGCCCTTCAGCATCGTCGCCAGCGAGCGCTTCTACAAGCCCGTCAAGTATCCCACGCGCAACATCAAAACACCCGTTGTTCTCCTGTACGGTGGCAGCGACAGTCTTGTCGACATCGGGGTTATGCTTCGCGGCTTGCCGCACGACACCGTCGCCAAGGCCATCCCGAACTACGAGCATCTTGATTTTCTATGGGCTGCCGATGTCGACCGCCAGGTTTTTGGTCATGTTTTTGAGGCCCTCGAGGCTCATAGCCAGGAGCCGAATGCTCCTGCCAAAACTAGCCCGTCGTATCAACGTTCGGAGACTCGTGTTTTCGCTGATGGCCGACTGTCGAATACGTCGGCTCTTCGGAAGCACCATAATATTCCCAGCAGCCCGCCTGATGGGTCACCATAGGCGGATGTACAACAGGTCCGATTGTAAAGTGTTGTTTGTTTAGCTAGCTCTTTTGTACTCGAGATGAATCTGTCTTTATTTCATGCTATATTATACACACATTGCAATACCCACCGTTGAAACCAAAGACAAGTTTACACTTCCTTCGAAGAAGACATGCTCATCCACGGGAATTCCCCCTCTGGCCAAAACTACTAGTCATCTATATCAAAGGATAGCATGGCAACGGTTTCTGACAGCCAGGTACCATAACATTCAGTAAATTAATGAGCTGGTATAGCCGTCCCAGAGACCTCCTGACAAATCCTCAATAATTCCTCCTGCTTGTTAACATTTCCAGCCCCCGGATCCGCCGACTCCTCCCCTCTCGTCGTGAAGAAAGCTCCGCTTTTCAGACTCGCCAACTTGCCCTGTCCAACAGCCCATTCCGCCAGCGCCTTAGCTGGCTTCTCCATACCCCCCGGAGCCATCGACCCACCCATCTTCGTCCGTACCCAGCCCGGGTGCATACTCACAACCTGGATATCATCGCCCCACCGCCGAGAAAACGCATTAGCAAGCATAACGTCCTGCATCTTGCTATCTCCATACGAATGCGACTGCGTGACATTCCGCAGAGTCCCATCGCCGCCGTAGTGGCTATCCGAACTCATATACAGCAGCCGCGACGTGGGCTTGTCCATGAGACAGGTCAAGATATACGGCGCGAGCGTGTTGACCGAGAACACGGCAGAAATGTTGTCGGCAGTGATTTCGCGGCTAGAGGTCGACCCGAACCCGATGCCTGCGTTGTGGATGATTGCGTCGAAGGGCGCCTGTGTCCCCAGGCTATGATTGTTGGCTTCTTTGGCGAGTTGCTTGGTCTCGGTGATCGAGCGCAGGTCGCCTACTAGTACTGCTTCAGCTTTCGGGACTGCTTGTTGTGTTGAGGCGGCGCGGTCCGCGTTGCGCGCGTGCAGTACTACTGAGTGGCCCTGCTCGCTTAGGATTTTGGCTGCTGCTTGGCCTATGCCGTCGCTGGAGCCGGTGATGAAAATGCGTGCCATCATGGGTAAGGAGTATGGGACAATTGATTACAATGTGGTATAGATTGGTTGAGGTTTTTCAAATTGTTTCTGGGGATCTCTGGATCTAAATACCATCGGGATGGCTGCATGATATCATAAGGAATTGGATCCTGCTGCACCTTCTACCGTATGACGTCAAGTATCTACAGAAATTCACTGACAAGGAATATTCCCACATCTCTCATTTCAACGATAGTAATCTTTTTTTTTCCTGAAATTTTGGGCTCTCTAAGGAGGACAAAACTACTTTTCATAATAAAGCATCCACTCTCCTATGCGTATGGGCTTAAGTCTCCATATGTGTCGATCCCTGTCAAAACACCCCCAGATGGGTCGCTGTATAGCTTAACCGAGTCGGCTCTATACCTCTAGCCAAGTGAGGAGATATGTGATATAAAATGAATGAATCTGTTTCCTCGTGAATTGCAGTGGTCTCTCACACCCACAATGAAGCAATCTCTAGACTCAACACCTCGCATGACCTATCCCAAACGGTAGGGAGGGTCTGCCTCTTGTATGGCGGTGGTCGTCTCCCACCCGCTGGACCTGAGTTAATATCCCCGCTTCTTGGCATAATGAAGATAGCTGACAGGGACATAGTTAAGGTTGGAATGCAAATGAAGCCTATGGACCGATAAAAAAAAAGGTTAATGTCAACCATATTTTTCGCCTCTAATAGTCTTTCGGGGCCGCAGGCGGTAAGAGCTTCGACTCGGCCCGACTCCGTCACGTTCCATCTCCCGCCGTGTTATGCCCGACCTGCTTCACGCAACCGCAGCAGCCATGGCCACCGAAATGCGAAACAGAAGTTTACGAATCCAGCCGCGTCCATCGAATTTAGATCATCCCCCTCCACGATCTACCACCGCATGTCAGCGATGTCGGGATCAGAAGGTGACTCCATGTCTATCTATTTCGGCCAAATGAAATCACTTTACTAAAGCAAGGTCTAGCTCAAATGCAGTCGAGAGCAGCCTATATGCTCTCGCTGCCAGAGATTCCGGGTTGCCTGTGTCTACCCTCGCCCTCCAAATCGGCGGGGCCGGAAGATACAGCGCACTCCTCGGCTTGCGCGTAGAGCATTTGATGGAAGTCGTGAACGACCTCTATCTGAACGTTCTGTGGATGAGTCTATGTCTCTTGTTTACGAAGCACAGGAGCCCGGTCCACCTTCATCTTTGCCGTCGAACAACCTGATCCCCAGTCAGAACAATCATAATAACCCCGCCTCCTCTCCAAATAACGCCAGAACAGGCAATGGGACTACCAGCCTACACAGAGCGACTTCTGCTCCAGCCGAAGAAGCCACTAGGTCCCTAACCTCCTGTCTGGTGGATGGTGTCGAGTCAATGAATGACGCGTTTCAAACATACCCGAGTCAATTACGAAATATAAGCTCGATCACAAAAGGATGGACCTCCGATGCCGACCAACTACCTCTGCCACCACGTGCGTTGGGGCTATCGCTTCTGGAGGTGTACTTTTCACGCATCTATAACGCCTCTCTGCTGTTCTGCAAGCCTGTTCTTTTTCAACAGTATCTCGACGGAAAGCTTCCGCGAGTTTTACTGAAGGGCATTTTTGCTCTGGCTACACTGTATGTCATCCCCCCTGTTTTTGGGCCAGTCAGCTGAGGCATTATTGAAGTTTTCTTCATCCTCCGAATGGAGATGGAAATGAAGATGCAACAGACGAGTCAGAATTGAAAGTTTTGGGTGGTTATCACTCTTGTGGCCTCCCGTGGGCAAGGTCTGCCATGCAGGAGGCTATGTCATTGGCCGTGGAAAGTCCGTCTCTTATGGTCTTCCAAGCACTTGGATGCATATCACTGTATTGGTTCGGTATTGGAGAGCCACATTCAGGGAACCTTGGCCTTGGTAAGCTCATTCTATCTCAATTCTGAAATAATAGGAAACTTCTTCGTGTGAAACCCCTTGTATTGACATCGCTCCAGCCCTGGCCTACCGGGCCTGTCATCTCCTTGGATACAACAAAAAGATCAGGAATGGCTACGAAAAATCAGACCTATCACTTGAATCGGAGCTCGGCCGCCGATGCTTCTGGGCTTGCTGGGTATCAACCTGCATAATAATGGAACCAGAGGCATACATCAGGTCCGCGTGGCAAGAGGCTGCCATGTTGCCACTCCCGGCTTTGATATCATATACCCCAGGAGGCTGTGAGATCGTTCTCAATGAGAAGATGGATCAAAACTGGTGTTCAAGCTTTGTCGAGCCTCGGATTGGGACGAACCACCCTCCCGTTGCTGCAGCGTTCGTGAAGATGATTGGCGTCTGGTAAGAATAGGCACTAGCTTCAATGGTACCTTCAGCGCTGACTATTGACTCTTTTTTTTCTCTAGGGCCAAGGTCCAGCTTTTGGTCAACGATTGCTCTGCTTCCTCGACGGCTCAAAATCTCGATTCTGTGCAAAAACTCTCAAATCTCGCAACCTCGATCTTTGAAACTACAGTGTCCAGTCGACAGCAAACCGGTGACGCTGATCCGGCCTCAGAAGACAAGATTTTGATTTTATTTTTTGAAGCCCTGTACCACCAGTGCCTCATTACTTTGCACTCAATAATTGTCCCTTTATTTTCAAGCACGTCGACAGAGCCGACAACAGACCTTGATGTCGTGAAAAACAGCGCGGATAAGATAACATACCATGCAGATATGTTTGAGCGACTTTTGGCTCCTTATCTGTATGGCAAAGACGACGTCACAATCCTGCCACCTCTTGTCAGTTATGGTGCTTTCATAACCGGGATTGTGTTCTTGGCTATTGAGATCTCCCATCGCGAGGAGGCATCGCATGTGAGGCCTGCGGGGGCATACACAGCAGGGAACAGATTATCTGCGGTCAAGGCTATATTGCGTTTACTGGATACACTTCGAGTTTACTGGAGAGCTTTGCAACGTCCGGTGGGTTAATTCGGTTTTCACGCTGGTTAATACGAATCGGTCTAACTTTTGATGACCACAGTGGGAAAGACTTAATGCTGCCTTACAGGTAGATCTCTCAACCTACCGAAGACGATGCAAGACAGCTACCCAGCAAAGCAATCTGTCAGCAACACATGTTCCCAGAAACTACGAACGCAATTCCCCGGATTCCATCGTTCCACCTCGTTCTACACCGACAAATCCTATCGATGCGCAACAGCCTGGCACACTGGAAACTGCCAATCTAGCAACACGCCCCTCGAGCGAACAGGCACGTCCCTGGCTTGACCAAAACACAATAGATCCATACGCATTCCCACAAACCCCGCTCACGATCAGAGATGATGGGTATGACTTTGAGCGGCCAGGTGAAACTGGGACCAGAGTCTCGTTCCCAGCACAAAACAGCATGCCACTCGATGACCCTTGGTACAATTTGTCTTTTGCAGAAGCCGGGATCGAGGAGTTTGCTGGGACTGATCCTTCTACGCTTTTCCAGCAAGGATGGAGGATTTTCAGCTGATTATTTAGACTATGTAGCATAAAATGAACATAAATCCTGTGAATTCCCCCTTTTTCATATTCGTTTGATTAAAAAATAGCATTTCTCAACAAATAGCACCGTTGTCTAGTGAATATTTGCAAGGTCCATTCCTCGGTGAGTTGACAAGTCGGTCCGACTTGGGGAAGCGCCTCGGGTCGAACTTCACCAGTCGGTCCGACTTCATGGAGCTATTTATCTTCAAAGCAATCTTCAGATTCCCCCCCTCAGGGTTTATGCTATATTTCGTATCTACTTAATCACTTGCCTCCAATGCTGATCAATCATTTTTTTAAATCCAACGAGTGCTTCAGCTATGAAGCCCTTCGAGCTGCGGGGTACAGCAACTATGGGGGAGCAGACTTCGGTGAAGTCATAGCCATCTGCTCCCGCATTCGAGCAGGCAATGAGGACGACTGGCTACAAGAATGGAAAAGGGCAGCCGACCGAGCTGTTACGCATGCCAAGCACTCGGCCTCGGTGAAGAACAACACAAGTGCCTACGAGGGATATCTGCGCGCGTCCAACTACTACCGCACCGCTGAGTTCTTCCGCCGCGACAACGTCGACAACGACGAGATCGCACGGGATTTGTATAAAAGATCTGAGAATGCATTCACTGAGGCTATGGAGCTGTCCACGCTTGCCTACGAATCGATCAGCATTCCCTACGATGGCACTACACTTCCTGGGTATTTCGTCAGTCCTGACAAATCGAACAAGCCACGACGTACGATCATCTTCAATGGTGGATATGACTCCACTATGAGCGAGGGATGGTTTGCAATTGGAGGTGCAGCGCTTGCGAGAGGTTACAATTTCCTCGCCTTCGATGGTCCCGGACAGGGCGCAGCTGTGCGGCGACAACACCTGTACTTCCGCCCGGACTGGGAGAATGTCTTAATCCCTGTTGTCGACTACGCGTTAATCCGCGCGGATGTCGACCCCAATGCTCTGGCACTCTTTGGATGGAGCATGGGTGGCTATCTTGCAGCACGCGGGGCAACTCAAGAACATCGACTGCAGGCTCTGATTCTGGATGACGGAGTCTACGATTTCGGGTCCGCGTTTCGAGTTAACCAGCCGTGGTTTGTGCAAAGGCTCATCGAGCTCAAGTATGACTCGACCTGCGATTTTATTTTTCGCGGTGTTCAATCTCTGTCGACGGGCGTTCGCTGGGCTTTGCGGAATGGAAAATGGACCTTTGGCGTGGCATCTGAGGCGGATCTCATGCGTGCTGTCAACAGCTATACTCTGGAGGGTCTATGTGACAAGATCACGACGCCTTGTCTGATCCTTGACGCAGAAAACGATCATTTTCTCAAAGGTCAGCCCGAACTGTTGAGCCGCCATCTTGAGCATTGTGAGCATGAACTTGTTAGTCTGCGGGCAGACGAAGGCGGGGACACGCATTGTCATCAAGGGAATTTCTTTCGATTACATCAAGTTGTCTTTGACTTTTTGAAAAAGCGCCTGGCTTCTGGGGAAGACTCTTGATTGTGTGCCATGAATTCTTGGTTATTTAGGGCTTTTAGATCAATGTTTCGAACAGCCCTTGGAATATCAATGAGACTATATATAGCGACAGGCATGAGTATATGCAAGTGACTATGAACTGAACCCAGTCAAAAGAGAAAGACTAATACCCCGAATTTGTAACCATCATCACCATACTAAATCCTGCGGAAACTAAACATTTCACCAAACAGCCATAATCCCAAATACCGCGCACCAAAATACCAGTCCTCCCTTCATAACGGGACTGTTCATGAGCGCCAAATTCTGAGTGGGCGTGGGCTGAGTGGGACTTGTTTTAGTGCTAGTGCTGAGACTCGTTTTGACTTGCTTCGCCTCGTATATGACTTTGACATCGTCGTCCATCGTAGTTCCCACCAGACTCACCGCAAACTCATCTTCCGGTAATGTAAACAGCATCTCTCCATGAGGTCCTTGGGTCGTCTCGTAGGATTCGCCATCGTATGTACGGATACTGGCGTTGACTGTTCCCGACACGGTAGTAAGGTTGATGGAGTATCTGCGTTCAAATTAGCATAGCGTTCTTGGCCGAGTAAGACTGTGACAAGAAAAAAACCCACGATCCTGCATCAAGATCTCCCAGTGGCATGATCAGTGCCTTCAGCTTTGGGTTCTCTGGATCGAAGCCTCGGTAGGCATCCGCTAAAGATTGTCAATCCCAAATTCTGTTAAGCCGTTGGATCCAGGATAGGAATTTACTCACATCCTGTCACAGTCGCATTCAAGTTAAATTCGCGTCGGGAGCTTGCCTTTGGAGCTTGTTTCTCACAGTCCCAACCTACCAACTCAATTGTGAAGCGCTCGTTCGACTTGATTTTGTTCGCACCGCGGAAAAACGGGCTCATGGTGGTGCCTTGCCATCCATTATCGGTACTGGGGACGCAGATCGTCGTGCCAGATTCAAGACTTCCTCCTTCCTTTGTCCGTGCTTTTCGGTGTTAGGTTTCTTGTCTATTGGAACTTGGACCGAATTCGACAATCATACCAAATGGGAACTTGTCCAAACAATTAGCATCAAGTACCTTCCTACCTAGGTAGCAGAATTCCCAGAGCCACACATACCTCGTCACATTGAAGGTCCGTTGCCGAAGCAATGGCCTCCCTGGCTTTTTCGGGGATTTTGCCATTGGGATAGAACTTTTCTATGTATTTATTGACGGCATTCGTGCCTAAACGGTTTGAAATAAGCTCAGCAACGATAAAGTCCTCCCAGTTTAGGGGTAGTCATACAAACGCTCTTCCCATTCTTCGTACACATTTTGCGTCGATTTCTGCGTCGCTGTTTATTTGATGCTTTGGTTAATGTTGCCTTGTCGCTGTAGCTCCCAGTCAATTTCTTGATTCCTAAACAGCCCTGTCAATATCAGTTTCCCCATTGAGTGCATCAGCGGTCCTACCTTCACACATATTTTGCATAACCTAAACAAACTGTCAGCATCTTGTCTTTGAAAATAAGAGCCATATAGTATCAAGTAACATACCGCTTTAGGCGGAGCCTTATACTTCTCGCCCGTGTACTTCCCCTCCTTGACGGTTTCCATTCTCTCCCCGTCATAAACAAAGCGAATGGTCTGTGTGGTAGCCTGTGCCGGTAGGTCCTCTGTCGCGGGGTTTGGTTTTGGTGCTGCTGTGATCTTGGGAGCACAATAGCCATTCGAACCACATGTGGCAATGGATGAGCAACACTCGTTCTCGCAGCAGCTCATTTCCTTCTCACAGGACCCGTTGTCACAGCACCGCTCGGACTTGGGATCGTAGCAGTATCCAGTGCTACAGCACTTCTGTCCCCGTGGGCACGCCCAGGCCTGGCCGTTGCGCTGGCAGCACTGTTGTGTTTCGGGGTTGTAGCAGTTCCTGCTACCGCAGTCTTGGTAGTCCGCCGGACAACATTGGTTCGGCGTGCAATCCGAGCCACTGGGACAACAGCCGTTCTGGTCGGGGCATGGAACTAGAGAATAGGTCGTGTTAAATAAATAATAGCATTTTGGTGGGGGTATTGATGTGTCTGGGGACTTACTATAACCGGCATCCTGGCAGCGTGTTTGCTGACGGGAAAATAATCGAAGGCCCTCCACCGGCTCAATCGAACGAATTGTGAGATTTGAGCTGCCGAGTGATGCTGAGTCGCCCAGCTGGACTTCGTCCACCCTCGAAAAGGGTTGGCTGAGCTCGTCGCCAGCGAGTCCGTGGGAAGTTGGGATGCCAAATAAAATTGCAGTATAAATATATGCAAACCACATGTTGAGAGTTACTTTCTTGGAAGTGATTGATCCTTGCGTCGGTTTTATACACAAGGTTGCGGGGGGCGGCTCTGAGGCTGAGCATCTATGAACCGCAGCAAAGCCCGCCTCTCACACAGCTCTGCCACCTCGTATTTGATGCAGGGCCTTTTACCTCCTTCGGGCAATGATCTGTTCAATCCAAGGGTTTTTTAAGGGTGTTTTCCCCTCTGCCTCCCGCCGATCACCTTGGCTTCCCATCCACCTGCAGACCTGTCAGACACAATAAGCCAATGGTAACAACAAGAGGGATCTTGGAAGTAACCGCTCAACCTCCTTTGCGTCCATGGTAAACTCATCCACACGGTCTTGCCCAAGATGTTGTTTGGATTGTCTCTGCGAAATAGGAAGAAGTGTATAGACACATTCTATCACAAGAAACCCCACCGAATACTAGTCAAGGACTTTTGAAAGAGCCCCATCCAGTCATCCTCGAACCTGTCACGGACAGTTGCATTACAAACCCCACCCCTAAACTCAAGGTACCTCCCGAGGAGATTCTAGTCAATTAAATTGACCCTGGGGAAGTCCAGGTGGTGCTAGGAAAACCGGAAGTGGGACAGATGTACAGAACGCCCAATCAATAATAGACGTGATTTTATAATCATCGTCAACAAAGATGTTGTTGGCACTCAGATCGGCATGATAGGGAGGGAAAGGTTTTGAGAGAGTAGTTCTCGTGGATATAGTCTTCTGGCTGATGAGGTCGCGTATAGCATCACCGGTGATGATATAGTCAACCCTGTTTTCGGCAGAATAAATTTTATCCCCAACAGTGACAAAGTCATTCCAAAGGTCACACGCAGTCCGGTAATCACCATCAGTTTCATAGTCGCAGCGTGATGGAATAGGCGCAATCAGGCAACGATGTGTCAGTGGCAAAATTGCCGCATGTTGTGTAAAGGCAGATATAAGGCTATCGCAAAACTCGTCATCTTTAGTGAAAGGCCCTCGAGGTACTTCCTCTAGAGAGTCTCTTTGGTAGAGGATATGGGCTCGCGATAGGCATTCCCCAACCACAAGAGAACCATTTTCCTCGAATAAGGACCCAATTCGATCGAATCGAAATTGAGCAAGCTTCCACATAATAAGTCCCAGCTCAAACAGCACTTTAGCTTGGTTTGTTGGAGACATGTTTTTGGTGGAACTGTTTGACCGCCAGGCCTTCTCAAGAGGCCAACCCTTCGCCTTGCTCATCAAGATGTAGGGAATGCCGATTTTATTGCTTGGTGTAGAGCTTCATGAGGAATCAGCATAGCTAAAATAGGAGGGAAGGGGGAAGGAAAGATCTTCATACCAATATGACTATACCTCAGGGACGGGTATATCAGTGTGAGCCCTTATATACTTGAGCGTTACGGTTTCACTTGTCAGCAGTTTAGCACCCAGTTCACTGGGTATTTGGGTGCTGTCATCTCTTGGTGAGCGTAAAATCCACTCCACACCATCTTCAAACACGATGGAAACCGCCCAGTTGAAGCTGCCATTGTCCGGATCCTGATCCAGACTACATGAACAAGGAATATTTTCCCGGTTCTTGTTTGACAATTCACATAGGGCTTCCACATCAAAACTAGCATATCTGAAAATTGAATGGCATTTGCCGCCTAGTGCCATATTGATCTGCATCCGAGGATCCTTGAATAAAACCATCAGTCTTACTTCATATAGCGCCAGATCAAATCAGAACGGCAACTTGTCTCACCACTAGAGAATCAAAGAAGACCACGGGATAGAGAATGAATACTTACAGGCATGAAAGTGAAAAAGGGAAAAGGCCTAACCAGGATGTTTCAAGGCCCTTGCTGGGAAGAAGGCCAAGAAGTGAACGTACCGGCAAAAAACACGAGTACCATAACAGGTTTAAGGTCCGGAATATTGAAAAAGGGAATGTGAATAGATCATTTATCTGATAGCTCTTCTTTTGGGGGCCTTGACATTGAGCAGAAATTTTACACAACCCACGGGTTCCTAAAGGGAAGGATTTAGTATTAGTGTATCTGCAATCCTATTAGATTCTCATATACAACGGCTATTGTATACAATGGGCACTAGTGCACCACCATGATCGTCTGTCTGATGCTGTGACTCCTATTTGCCCCCAACCCTCCCCTTTGGTAGTTGCACAGGGAAACCCTGGTTTGTCCTTAATTGGCCCCCTTCCTGTGGAAACGAGTTCCACATGGATCTGAGAAGTGTGGCGGGCTACCGAGATCCGCGAGACTTGGCAAATCAACGCCCGACCATGGTTACTGTGAAACCACGAAAATCGAGGTTTCCTGGAGTTTAAATAGCTGCTGTTTACTCTTTCTCTATCACTCTTTTTTCTCCCAGCTTCAATTACAGATCCTTTTATATCCGCCACTCGAATCACTATCTCTCTCCAAGGTCGACAAGGTCTCCACTCTTACCCGCCACCATGAAGTCGATCTTTTCTCTTGTAGCCCTTTTCGGCATCGCTCTGGCTCAAAACGCTCATATCGGACTCCCTACGACTGGCCAGAAGCTCAGTCGAGGTGACGATGTCACGGTTCAGGTCCAGCGACCTGTATGCTTTCCCACTTCTTTGTTTTAAGGGGAATCCCCCAACGTTCTAATTGAATCACTAGAACACCTTAAGTCCCTCCCAAGAAATGGCTGTCGCAATTGGAATTGCCTCGTGCGGTAAAAAGGGCTGCAATGTCGCCAGCGATGTCCTGGGCACTGTTGTCTACAACGGCAAATTCAAGCCCGAGTACCATGAGAGTGGCTTGCCTCCCTACCAGAACTTCACTGTAAAGGTCCCGGACTCGTTGGCCCAGGGACGGGCGCAGGTTAATGTGGCGCATGCGACCCTAGTCGGGGTAAGCCATTTGTCGATTATTTTTCCAAATCGCATTGCATTTATTGACTGTCTCACTCACAGGCTGGGCCGCAACCCTACCTCGAATCCCTGAACCGGACCGTGGTCATTGTCTAGCAATGTCTGTTCTGGTTTTATTTTTCTTCGATTGTTGATTTGACTGGTAGATGTTTTAGTTTCCTGCAAGGAGCTTGTATTTTATTTTTTTGTTTTGTCTTTGGTTTGGACCTGAAGTTTCGTGGAAATAGCCCTCAAATACCAAAACTGCAAGATCATAGCAGCTCACATTTGGAACCTCTCTCTAAATAAGTCGAGCACTAGAAGATATCAGGATCAATATTCACCTGTCGGTGAATCGGCATTACTCGAAATGATTCATAATGAGTGGGCTGGATCGAAAATCAGATGCACCGCATGTCTCCACTTGCCCTGTACTTAAAAGAAAGCAACGTTGCATTGGCGAACGCCCCATTTGATTGTATTGATTGCACTTAATTCTCCAATAAAACATGGCCGGGAAATCGCACGCCATTGTCTACGGCGCCTCTGGTATCATCGGCTGGGCCTTGGTTGACCAACTCCTCAGCCCTTACCCTCATGCTGGCGCCTTTTCCAAAGTCACTGCGGTCACAAACCGCCCGCTTGATCTTTCCCAGTCCCATTGGCCTGAAATCAACGCGCACAGGCCTGAACTAGACCTGATCTCGAATATCAATCTTCGCCACGGCGATGGGGCGACATTGGCAAATTCCTTGAAGCAGGCAAATGCCGACATCGAAAGTGTGACCCACGTTTACTACTTGGGTATGTGACAATGGCGGAGTCAATTCCAAATATTTCTAGTCTAATTTTTCAAGTTTTCTCTGCTATCGACGATGATCTCGAGGAGGTCGCAGTCAATCGACATATGTTTGAAAATGTAATCGACGCCCACAACTTGATCAGCCCGAATCTCAAGTTTGTCGCATTTCCGGGTGGTACACGAGTATGCACATTACATAAAACCAGTTAATCGACTGAGTGCTAACAATAAGCACCAGGGATATGGCATCTATGCCCCTGGCGGCACTTTCACCCCTCCTTTGCAAGAGGACATGGTCAATGACCTACCCTCTGACTACGCAAAAACCGTCGTCTATCCTGTATACCGGGAGATTCTAAGCACAGCGAGTCAAGGGAAGAAATGGACTTGGTGTGAGGTCTGCCCGGATGCAATCGTGAGTCTTTTCCCAACATCACACAAGCCTTGGTGAGTAGGTATAGCTGACGTTCCATCGAAGATTGGGTTCACGCCCAACGGCTCTCAATTTAGCCTGGCACTGCATTGGGCCCAATACCTGTCCTTGTACGCCTATAACAACGGTGTTGGGCCCGAGAGCAAGGATTCCAACGCAGTCGCTGTCGAAGTCCCCTTCCCGGGTAACGCCACCGCTGCTAATGCGCTGTTCAGTCCAGTCTCTAGCAAGACTCTCGCGCGTTTCATGATCTATGCCTCACTGCATCCTGAGAAATGTGGCGGTGGACGCTTGTTCAACGTCGCTGATCGCGATGAGCCATGCACGTATGGCGAGATCTGGCCCCAGCTAGCAAAATGGTTTGGTCTCGTGGGTGTAGGACCTGTTGAGACCTCATCCGCATCAGATAATACTTTGAAGGTCGGCGAGCTTCCTGGCGATACTTTGGACTTGCCGCCTGGAAGGTATATCACCAAGTACCGGGATATCTTTGCACAGTGTGGGCGTGCAAACGCTGTTAGTGGAGGTGTTGGCGCGGGGAATCAGCAGTTGGATAGCGTGGGCTACTGGCTGACTTTTGACCGGCAATTGAGTCTGAAGAAGCTGAGACAGGCAGGGTTTGATGAGGACCACAATCCGGTCGAGGGATGGTTGGAAAGTTTTGGGATGTTTAGAGAAGCTGGCCTGATCCTCTAACCAAACCCTAAGTACTTTTTTTTGGAAGTGGTCACATAAATCTCACACTTCAACTTCAAACACCCAACCTAAGACTATACCGCCAATTAGAAGTATACCACCCACAATATCCAAACCAAGCCGCTCTGCAAAGTGGAATGGGACCGAGGCATTGGGCTCTGGTAACTGCGTGTGCGGGTGGAGGAACCATGTCGAAGTAATTCCCAGCCACGCCATTACCCAAAGTAGACCAACAATCCTCTTCCATCGTGGGGGAACTTGGCTTTCACTTGTTTGAATCTTTCCAGAAGTCTGCAGTCGTCTCCACAGCGCTTGCACGCCATCCTCGATCATGATTCCCAGGACAAACGACAGGAAGAATGGCATGGAGCCAGAGAGCTGCACAGCGATCGTCTGCACATAATCTATCATGACGTGCATGGTAGCAGAGCAAAAGAAGACGAGGAAAATATTGGTATATCTCTCCAAAAGAGATGGTCGCGGGAGGCCGAGTATATTCCGCGTAATAAAGCTACTGGCCGAGGTAAATGGTTTCCGAAGGAATTGATGCCAGAATACGCTGTTGAAAATAGTTAGAGTCAATCGTATTGGTGGTCTGAGAGATACTAGATCTCAGGGCAACTCACCCCCAGTAGTTCCGTATTGTGTATGCATCAGCCATACTTCCAAACGCCGGAGGACAGTTGGCCGGAGAATCCAGCCCAAGTCCCACGCAAAGAATCGACCTGAATCGATATTGATAGTCGAGGATAAGTCGAGCCACGATAAACCAAGTAATAATATTCGTGATGGCTCGCTCGACCCATTTTTCAGCGCTCACGCTCCACTCGAGAGGCGAGAATTCTCCGCTAGACCTCCCTTTCTTTTCCACTTGTTGACGACCAACGGTGCCAAACATATCAACAGCGAGGTACTGCCACGCAAAAGTAAGGGTTTGTCGAAGCAAAAAGCGCCCGCGAGAGGGTGTGGGCATTCCCCGACGCCGATAGTACTCGGGATGAGATGGGACATTTCGGGTTTGCCAGGGCGTGTTGATATGCCGATGCTGAAGAAACAGCTTAAATGCCTGATACACACGAGCCCCGAATCCCTCTGCATCTTCTCCCCGTACGCGGGAGACATCTGAAATGTCAAGTGGCTCGATCAGCAAGAACTGTATAGCCTGGAACACCATCATCACCAAGATGGAAACCCCACAGGCCCAAAAGACACGTCGGTCTGAAACCGGGTGCATGCAATGCTTGGTGATCCAGATCATTCCCGCGATGGGCACATAGCGCCAACGCGACCCTTTTGGGGTTGCAGCCAGGAAAACCGCTGGGATAAGGCACTGCAAGGAAAAGAGACCAAGATATTCGAGCCAATTGGCCTTGATCTCGTTGGATTCGGCCATTTTCCGCTGTTGTGTAAGAGCGAAATCCTGATTCGCTTGAAGAATTTAGACACAAACAAGCTCGTTAAATAGGTTCCCCCGGAAGGATGCACGCGAAGGTTCCGACTGGCGCTAGAATAGGGGCGGTTCAAGATGTGGGCCCGGATCCCTTCAACCCGAGCCTCCAGGTCGATCAGGTCACCCATTCCATAGATCTATGGATGCGTAGCCTGCTTATTTCTTAGCCTATGCTCAGAACTAGATTCTGGTTGTAAATATTTTTAGGAGTTACGATATGCCTTCAGAGTTGCCCATAGCTTCCCATGTCTTGTACACTTCTAGCTAGAGAACCGCTGAGTAGCACTAAGAGCTGTCGAGGATTAACTGTGATCTATGATAACTGTACATTGGTATTTCATACCCTTTTCGTCTTATTATTTCCAAACTTGGGCTATGAAACTAAATTTCCCGTTTCGGCGATAGCTGCTGGCTGTATACAATTCTGGCATCACAAAGTACAGCGACTCATATCATTCGATTCCTCGATGATTATTTCACACCACAAAGCAAAAAACACATGAATCTCTAATTTCTTTTTAACGCTGGGAATATTCAGGTGAGAGCCTGAGGCGAACAAATATGCTGAGTCATCTCGGCGTTTTCCCCAACGGCACACCAGGTCTTCTCCAAAAGATTCCTGGACTGGACTATCCATTAGCCGCATTTGATATCTGCAGCCTCATATTACAACCCGTATTGATGCCGACGCCTCAAGCATCTGCCTCTGATACCAGGAAAGAATTCTCTTGCACGTATTGTCGGAGAGCATTCCGGAGGCTAGAGCATCTCCAACGCCACACAAGACGACGTTCGTTCATCTCACCTGTAGTTACGGTTGCATCAATTCTAACTTCTTATAGACACCAACGAGAAGCCTTTTCCTTGTCGCTGTGGTGCATCATTCTCTCGACGTGACCTTTTGCGTCGGCATGAGCGTATTGCTGATCACTCGGACTCCAGCGACTTGCCTGTGCAGAATTTGGATGGCAATGAACAATTAACACCGGGCCAAGACCACTCACCATATATAACTCTGGATCATAGATCCACAGGACAATGTCATGCTCGATCAGAGCTCAGTTCTGGTCCCTACCAATCGCCCCATTCTTTGGGCTTTCTCACTAATCCTGACCGACCTCTTGGGTAAACCATATACCCTTCCTTTTTTTTTATTGCGATAACTCATAAGGAGGTTTGAGTGGTCTAACATACCTAACTTTATTTAGAAACGCGTTCTCTCCGTCAGAGAATCATTTATTTTCACCTATACCGGAGCAAGGGCTTCAAAACATCGGTCAGTCGCCTCTACTTTCAACATTCCTACAGCTTTAAAGTTAATCAAATTAAGAGGGTAAAACAGGCCATGGTGGATATCCATTGTTCGGAAATAACCAAGCTGGGCCTTCTGCTTATGAATTTCCGACCATCTTCCCTTCGCCCCAATTGTCTCTAGGTGAGCTTAATTAGCCTCATTTATGGTCTGATTATAGAAACATCTGACAACTTTCACACAGCAACCCAGATTGTTCCGCATTTTGCGAGTCCTACTGTTGCACCATCAGATCGAACCAGGCTACTCCTCTCGCTAGGACGAGTAGAAAAATACTTTCCTCATCCCAGACTACCTTCAAGCAATGCGTTGACTCGCTATCTCGCTGGGTACTTTACTGGGTTTTATCCCCATTTTCCCTTTACGCATGCCCCAACATTCAAGCTCGAGTCATGCTCGCCAGAGCTGTGCTTGGCTATGATGGCCATTGGGGCATTAGACAGGTTCGAGAGCACTTCGGCAGCAGAACTGTTCTACTATTCAAAGTCCCTTCTATTTGCTAGTCGACGGAATAGTGCACAGTTTGAAACCAAGCAGTCTATGGCTTCATCTGGTGAAGACGCTACGTCCAGACGACAATTTATCGACGAAGTGCGCTGTCTACTTTGCCTTGCACAGTTTGCTACTTGGCAAAGCGATCCGAGCCTCAGAAATGAAGCCTGTGTCTTACAGAGCCTACTTGGACAATCTCTAAGATTGAGTGGATTGGAAGAAAGCCCGCAAGCTCGGGAAGATATAGATTGGAAGCAGTGGGCCCGGCGGGAATCAGAAAGACGCACTAAACTGTTCGCTTTCTGCTTCCTCGGAATCCATAGTATTGCGTTTGATGTGCCCCCTATCATTTGGTGCGATGAAGTCAACTTGAAGCTACCATGCTCTTGTCCAGAGTGGACAGCACCAGACGCAACTACTTGGAGTCTGCTGCGACAAGATACTCCCCATGAACAGCGGCGATTCCAGGATACTCTGGATGCCCTGTTGTCTTCGGACCATTCAGTCGAACCCAAATCCCTGGCTCCCTCGCCAATTGCAAATTACGTGTTGATTCATGGATTGTTGCAAAAGATTCTCTGGACTCGAAGATCCCTTGCTGGCAGCTTGTCACTAGCCTCTTCCAATGACTCCCAGACTATTTTCGAGTAAAGGCTCCATTTGCTCCCCACCTCAGGTTCGAGCTTGAATTCAAGGATCTATCGCTGACCCTACACTAATTCAAGGTCTGCTCTGCGAAAGTGGACTTCCTCGTGGCAAAAGACCCCCGAGTCCAACTTAGAACCTTTGGATCCCAACGGACCTTTGCCTTTCACATCAAGTGCACTGCTGAGCCTTGCATATATTCGTAACTGCTTTGATGTGTTTCGAACGAGGAAAATCTTCACATGGGAACCGGCCGAGATTGCTCAGTCAATTCGAGCAAGCCCGCCCGTGGACCGCGAATGGAGCTCGTTTCTGGCAGCATCCCATGCAACCAATTTCCTTGCTACATTGGTCAAACTTGGTATTCAATATCTCAAACACAACCAGTCTGTGCTTTGGAGTATCGAGGCTACCTTGTGTGGTCTGGATTGCTCGATATTTCTTGAAAAATGGCTGGTTTGCATCCAAGATACGATGCATGATGTGCCCTTGACAGGTTCGTGTTTTTACTTCCCCGGGCTTTATTATCCTTCTTTTATTATTCAGAACAGTCATTAATGTACTGAATGCTTAAGACCGTGAAATCCACCTCGTTGAATGGATCCAAGAAGTTGTTTACGAGGGACTCTCATCCGTTAACGAACACTCTATTGAAAGGACTGTCCAACCTGCCATCCTTCCAGACCGGATCATTACGGTGTGGTCGCATATAATGCACGGCAATTCGCCCTTTTCGTTCATACAAATGATAGGCGAGGTGCTTGTGGAGTATAGACGGCTATCAGCCAGAAATCAATGAAAACTCTCAAGCAGGACAATCATGGACCGGCCCAAAAGTGACCGAAGCGTATGAAATGATTGAAATATTCGTGCCAAGTAAATATATGGTCAAATCACGAAATTCCAGACTCATATCATTGTAGTCCAATTCTCCAAATGAGATTCGATCCACTTCTCCGAATTTGGAGATCGCTCGACCATCATCTATGTGCTTTGGTTTCGCAATGAAATGTTGCTGTTAATGACCAATGCCGATGATTGTCTTATGCTCAATTGGTCAATTTAGGGGGTTGATAGAAGTGAAATAATCCCATTTCCTCTGACTGAAGGTATAGAAAGGGCCGGGAAGATTGACAGACAGCGCGATGGAGCATGGTCGATTGAATTCACCCGAGTATCCCAAGCTCATGTTCTCTTGCTGCAGAGATCTGAAATTTTCCGAGCGATGTCAATTTAATCATGGTGCTTGCTAATACCAGGCAATAGCAGGCTATCTTCAGGCGTGTAGTCTTTGGAGAGGTGAGTTTAGTGCGGGTATGGCGCTCTCCAATTTTGGGGATTTGGATCCACCCGCGTAGAAAGTCTATACATCGTCACTTCATGGGTTTCAAAAGGTGATCAAGATTCTAGTAATCAGAATTTATCAGCAAATAGAGACTTCAAACGACGTGGAACTCAGACCAGGGGTATATAAAGGTAGATCTCGACTCCGGACTGAAGTTCAACCCCATTCATCTCTCATCACTCTAATCCAGATCACATCGAATTCAGACCATCATGTCCCAGACAGCCATCCGCATCAATGGCCCCCGGAGCTCAGTCCGCAATTTGAAAGCCTTCCAAGAAGAAATCCCCGTCCCCACCAAACACGAAGTCTTGATCAAAGTCCACTCGGTCTCTTTGAACTACCGTGACATCGGCGTCGCCACTTCGGGCTACCCCTTCCCGGTCAAGGACAACGTTGTTCCTTGCTCCGATGCTGCCGGGGTCGTCGTCGGTGTTGGCGAGGGCGTCAAGAATCTCGCCAAGGGTGACCGTGTGATCGGTACCTTCGACCCGACCAACATCTTCGGCCAGCAGATGGACTGGCTGAATGGCCAAGGCGGTCCTGTTGATGGGGTCCTCTGTGAATATATCACTCTCCCCGCTATTGCGGCTGTCAAACTGCCAGAGAATTCACCTCAGAGCTTCTCGGAGTGGTCCACCTTGGTTTGCACCGGCGTGACGGCATGGAACGCCCTCTACGCCTTGACTCCCTTGAAGCCTGGTCAAATCGTTCTGTTACAAGGTATGAAAAGGCTTGCCTTTAAGGTAATTATTTAAGGTATCTTGTCGCTCATCCATCAACTATCAGGAACCGGGGGTGTGTCGATCACAGGATTGATCCTAGCCAAAGCCGCCGGAGCCACCACCATCATCACCTCCTCAAGTGACAAGAAACTCGAGTTTGTCAAGGCCAAGTTCGGCGCCAACTACTGCGTCAACTACAAGACGCACCCAGAATGGTCCAAGGAGGTTCTGCGCCTAACCAACGGCGAGGGTGTGGACTACGTGTTCGAGAACGGTGGCTCCGGTACCATCGCCGAGAGTATCAACTCTGTCAAAATGGGAGGCAACGTTTCCGTGATTGGCTTCCTCTCTCAGGCCAAGGAAATGCCCGATGTTGCTACCCTTGCGCTGTCCAAGGGTGCAGTGGTCCGTGGCATCACCGTGGGGTCTACCCAGCTGCTGCAGGAGGTTGTGCGGTTCGTTGGGCGCAAGGGACTTCGTCTGCCTGTTGAGAAGGAGTTCGGCTTCTCTGCTGAAGAAGCTGTCAAAGCCTTTGAGTACCTCCAGTCTGGGACTCATGTTGGAAAGGTCTGCATCAAGGTTGCTGAGTAGACGTTTTTGCTTTGAAGTCATTTTGTACTGGTCTCATTATACTCTCGAGGATGTTGGGAAACGCAGCAGGTGGTTCAACAACCTAAGATTAGAAAAGAAACTCTAGGACCAAGATGTGGACATAAACTCGAAAATATTATCAATAGTACTTCTTCCCAACAAAAGTAGCCCCAGGCAATCAATTAAACCCGAAACCCAGGGGAAATAAAAAGCCCTAAGCCATAGCCGCTCCCCCCGATACCTGGAACGTCTGCCCCGTCAACCACTGCGACT
This sequence comes from Penicillium alfredii, assembly GCF_028826965.1. Classification (NCBI taxonomy): domain Eukaryota; kingdom Fungi; phylum Ascomycota; class Eurotiomycetes; order Eurotiales; family Aspergillaceae; genus Penicillium; species Penicillium alfredii. The sequence goes on along the minus strand of NW_026622701.1, from coordinate 614,061 downwards.
CAGGACTGGCAATCAACGCTGCCACGCCCGAGATATCATCCACCTCGCCGGGCCGGCCGAGCGGAGACCACTTGGACAGGGCGGCGTCGATCTGCTGCGGCGACATGTTCTCGCCGCCGGGGATGTACTTGGCCGCCATCTCGGTGTACATGTCAGTCTTGACGCCGCCGGCGGCAATGCAGTTGACGGTAATGTTGCGCGAGCCGAAGTCGACGGCTAGGCACTTGGTCATGCCCTGAACGGCGGCTTTGGAGGCGGCGTAGACGGCGTGGCGGGGGACGCCCTGGGTAGTGTAAGTAGTTGTACAATTCGTCTCTCTCTCTCTTCCTCTTTGTGTGTGTGTGTCTCACCTTAGTAGCCGAAATAGACGAAGTCAACATAACCCGTCCAAAATCCTCCATATAGCGAAACGCCTCCTGCGCCACAAAAAACTGCCCCTTAACATTAACCGCAAAGACACGGTCAATCTCTTCGCCAGCGACCTCGCCCAGCGTCCCGAAATGCTCGATGCCCGAGTTGCTGACGGCGATATCCAGGCGCCCGAACTCGCGGTGCACGGCCTCGAACATCGCCTTCACTTCGGCCTCCTGCGCGACATCGGCTTTTAACGTGATGGCGCGCACGCCGTAGTTGGTACGGATCTGCTCGGCGATGGATTCGGCGGCGGCTGTTGAGGAGAGGTAGTTTATCGCGATGTGGGCGCCGCGTTGGGCTAGTTTTTGGGCGATGCCGGCGCCGATGCCGCGGCTTGCTCCGGTTACTGGTCAATATTATTAGTTTCTTCTTCTTCAATTCTCTTCTCTTCTTTTCTTTCTTTTGGTCTTTCCAGGACTGGAGTAATTAAAGTACTTAAAGTACTCAAGTCGAAAATAGAGCTTACCGATGGCAACTTTGCCGGCGAGATCTTGATTCACAGACATGACCAGGGAGACACAAGAAAGATGCAGAGGAACCGCGGGGAAACAGCAAGAACCATTCTTTTATACCACATGCCGCAAAGGATCGGTGAGCGAGAGATCGGCAGCCGTTCTCGTCGATGTTCTGCACGAACAGGGCAGACCCACTCGATCCGGTAAACGTCGACTACGGAATGCAAGACAAGAACAAGATAATTGCACTGATTCGAAGAATCAATTCGAATGGCCCTAACTAGCAGGTACATATTTCAGAAAAACACATGCACGGGGACGAACCACACTGTCCCCGGGAAAGTAGATCGCTTATTGAACGAAACAGAATACAGCGCCATCATCTTTCCCCCCAGTTCACCCAGTTGAAACAGTCACAGAAAAACGCCCTCCTCAAAGTACAGAGAAGAAAAGAAACAGGAGACTTTCAGATTACACATGTTGGGGTGGGTATTGCCCCGGCAGGCACACTTCAAGCGTGCTACTCCTCATCGCCGAATTCAGCGCCGTTTCCAGTGCTAACGCTGTCCCGATTAGGGTTGCTGAACGTCAGCTTGAGCTTGGGCTGTCCAGCGGTACTGCCAGTCATAGGCGTCTCAGCACCAGTCGACTGGCCATCCCCGACACCGGGGTCATCGAAATTGGCGAACTCTGGGTGACCCTCGGTGTGCTTCTTCAATTCCGCCACGCATTTGGCCTATTGCAAAATTAGTATCTTCCTGGATTGGAAGCAGCTCAGAAACCAAAACTTACCTCAATGTCGTTGGCATCCTGGAACAACACACTGCCATCCTCGTTGTACGTCCGAGCATTCTGGCAGAGCAGGTGGATGTCGTCGCGGAAATCCTTCAGGTTTTGGTAGTCGTCTCGCTTGACCTTCTTCTGAATAGCTTCCATGGCAATGGGCTTCTGAATGATCATGTAGTAGTCGGGATAGTACGAGCGCGGCGGAGGTTTCATAAACGGCTCCATGATCGCACGGACAACGGGTCCTTCCTCGCTGTCAGAGCCCTCGCCGGGGATCTCCTGCTCCATCTCCATCAAGGACTGGATTGTGCTCTCGAGAATCCGGTTCAACGTGGCGCGGTCAGCGCTGCTCAGAGTATCCGGGACCTTAGGCTGGCGGCCTCTCTTGCGCTTGGGTTGTGGGGTTTCCTCGACAACCTCTTCAGCCTTGCGCTTGGGAGGAGGGCCACGGCGGCGCTTCTTCTGCTGGGGAGTCTCAGAGCCGTCCAGAGAAGGCTCAGGCGAAGATTCGACGTCCTGGCCCTTCTTCCCACGCTTTTCCTTGTTGACTCGGCGACGTTCAACACGGGCGTCTTTACGGGCAATAGCATCCTCGATAGTATCGTCATCGGCGTCAACCGCCATCAGCCACTGCTCTTCTGTCAAACCGTCGTCGTACTTGGTCACCTTGCGCTCACGAGCCCCACGGCCGGACACCTCGACCTCGACCTCTTCCGTGACAGGGTTGTCCTCTTGCATGTAGATATCCGGCAGTTCGGCCTCACACATGAGCCGGGGATAACGGTGGCCAGGGCCGTAATCGCCATTCTGCGCTCGCTCCCGATCGATCTGCTGAAAGGTAGCCAGTTCCCCTTCCGACCGAGCCATGATATCGTTGAGATCGTCATCGTCCATCTCATCCTGGTCGCCGATTTGATCCGCCGCTTCCGCGGTCTCCAGAAGGGTACGCAAAAGAGCATCTCGCTCTTCATTGGTAGACTTGTTGTCGAACTTTCCGGCCTGAATGACCTTGCCATCCATGTCAAGTTTGAACTGCGCACGCTCCAGAATTTTCTCCTCAACCGAGTTGGAACTGATCAGTCGCAAGATGCGAACTTCGTTCTTCTGTCCGATACGATGAGCACGATCCTGGGCTTGCAGATCCTGGTGAGGGTTCCAGTCGGAATCGTAGATAATGACGGTGTCCGCACTTTGCAAGTTCAGACCAAGACCACCAGCGCGGGTCGAAAGCAAGAAACAGAAGTAATCGGAGTTGGGGTCGTTGAACAACTTCAACAGATCCGAACGGTCATCCGACTTGGTCGAACCATCAAGGCGTAGATATTTCAAGCCACGTAAGCGAAGAAAATCCTCCATGATATTCATGATCTGCGTCATCTGGAAGAACATCAAGACCCGATGGCCAGTAGCACGGAACTTGGGCAATATCCGGTCAAGAAGCTCGAACTTTCCAGCGGTTCGCCACAAAAGGTCGTTGGACATGCGACTGGGATTCATCTGGTCCTCCACAGGCTCGAAGACAAAAGGGTGGTTGCACAGCTTTCGCAGCTGCATGAGCATGTTGCTCAAACCACGCATGCCAGTCTTGCCACCCTTCCCATCGCTGACAGCCATCTTGTTGTGGGTCACAAGTTGCTTGTACAGCTTTGTCTGCAAGGCGGAGAAGCGACACTTGATAACCCGCTCCTGCTTGTCCGGCAGGTCCTTTTCGACATCCTTCTTCAGACGTCGGAGCAGGAAAGGTCGAAGAACCTTATGAAGACGGCGGATAACGAGCAGCTGTTCTTCCTCGCTGAGGTCCATGCGGTCCTGGCCACCAGTGTTCGCGAATGGAGTGTTGAACCACTCATCAAATGACTTGACGGACTTGAAGATATTGGGAAGGACGAAGTTGAGCAGAGCCCACAGTTCGGGAAGGTTGTTTTGCAGAGGGGTACCCGTCAAAATCAAACGGTATCGGCTGTGGTAGTACTGCGACAGAGTGCTGCTCAGCTTGGACTGGGAGTTCTTCATGCGGTGACCCTCATCAACAATCATGTGAGTCCACTTGACTTTGCTGAGAATTGGCCGGTCTTTGATGATGTATTCGTAGGTTGTCAAAAGAACCTGGAAATTGCCCCAACGGATCTGCTGCTGTTGCTGCTTGCGCGCATTGGGAGGGCCCTTGTAGACGACTTTGCTGACTGAGGGCGCCCATTTCTCGAACTCGATATTCCAGTTGGTCAGCGTACTGAGAGGGACAATGACCAGAAAAGGCCCGTTATTCCTCTTCTTTTGGATGATGTAGGTGATCAAACTGATGGTCTGAATCGTCTTTCCAAGACCCATCTCGTCGGCCAGGATACCGTTTAGGTTGTTGTTGTAAAGCGAAATCATCCACTGCAAACCCTTCATCTGGTACTCCTTCAGAGTACCACCCACAAGGATAGTGGGTTGCTCCGTGACCTGCTCCTGGATGCGATGAGCCACAGCGTAGTAGTCGATCTTCTTCTTTCCAGAAGTGTCTTCCTCGTCGCTATCAGCCAACTCTTCGTCCTCATCTTCGAGGTCCTCTTCATCGTCGCCATATCTGTCAGCCTGGCTGCGCTGTTGTGCCCTGACCGAGGCAGCAAGCTGCTTCAAGAAGGTGTCGGTCTGCTTGAGCAGGTGAGAAATACGCGAATCCTTGGCCTGTCCCAAGAGCTTCATGTAAGTCTCTTCATCGTTAGCCTTCAAGGCCTGGAGACGTTGCTTCGCTGTGCGTTCCACACGCCTCTGCTCCTCACGCTCCATGTGCTGGTGGTGCTGGAGCATCATTCGGCCCAGTTTCTGAGAGCGAGTGCGTTGCTGGATCGTGGCGTTGGCCAGCTCGGCGCCATGGTTGAGGATGGCCTGCAGCTGGTCGTATTGTTTCTTCTTTTCCCTAGTCTCACGAGCATCTCGCTGTTGCTTCTCGAGTTTCTCGGTGACCCGTGCCTCGCGGAGCGATTGCTTCTTCATGCGGCGATGGTTCGAGCGGTTGGCAGTGATTCCCAGGTTTTCGAATTGGAACATCTCGTTTTGGACCTGCTTGCGCAGTTGCTTTTGCTTGCCCAACAAATTGAGCTTCTTGTATTCGAGTAGAGCCTTCAATTTCAGCGAATCGTCACCGGTAGGTGCATCACTTTTGCTGGTGTCCCACACGCCGAGGTTCGCAGGAAGCTTAGCCAGCTCCGCTTTGCGAGCGGTGATCCGGTTGTACAAAATCAATTCGCGTTCCTCGCGAACCTGTTCCAGATCAATCCCTGGAGGCAAGATAGCTGGGATGCGCACGCGATTTGCGCGACTGGCGTGGTCGGTATAGCTGATAGTCTTTGACAGCGAGTCGTAGGGGGACTGAAAGCTATCGTACCACTCCTTGCCCGGTGTAGCTTCGGCACGGTCGGCAGCTTGTCCACCACTTTTATCCGCATTCTCAACAATACTCTCAGCTGAAGCAACATTCTCCGCAGGAGTGGGCGTCTGGGATTTCTTGGACGCGAAGAGCTGTTGTTGAACGGCATTCGGGATGGCGAGATTCTTCGACAGCATCTTAAAGGCAAGAATTTGATTCCGAAGGGTGGCCAATTGCTCTGGCGAAAAGCTACCACTACTGACCGAAGCTTTCTTCTGTCCTGCAGTCTGAGGCTGAGTGGCAGTAGCAAGAGCGTCCTGACCGGCGCCAGTTGCCGAGGAAGCTGAGCCAGTGCGAGCTATGAAGAAAGGTCAGTGGCTGCAAAAAGACTTGGGCGATTTGGCGCGAACACAAATCGCGACCGAGGGAGGTGACATACCGTGGGCACCATTGGCGGTGGGGTCCGGGGCAGCACCACCGTTCATCTGTTGTTGACGCTGCTGTGCCATTTGTCGCTGCTTTTGATAGACTTGCTGCCGTTGGATGGCAGAAAGAAGGTTATGGGCTTTCAGGTATTCAGGGTCATCGTGGCGAACGCCTTGTTCTTGCATCTGCTTGAATTTCTGTGGCGAGGTTAGACAACATACACACACGAGACAACTGACGAGCTAGGCTTGTAGGACTTGGGATGATGTGATTTTTGTAGAGGGGGACAAGCTCGACTCACATGCAGAACTTCTTGAACATGCTGCGGCGTCAGGTTAGGCGGCAAGCTCACGTTGCCGGGCGCCACATTTGGCGCCGACTGCAATGAAGCCATGTTTGGTGCACGTGGTTCTTCAATTCATGAAGCAACTCCAAAACCCGTTGTGGAATAGACAATGTGGTTTGAGGTCGAAGCGGAGTCGCGTTGGGGGGACGTCGCGGTCTCCACTCGGTTGCCAGGCCAGATCGCGCCCGTTGCGAGAGGGGGGAGGGAGGCGCGGTCGGGAGGGAGGGTAGGAACGCGATGGGATGGTGTGGTTGGGGTGTATGCGACTAGGAAAGGCCTGTATGGGATGCTTGGCGATGGAAAGCGTGATGTTTTGGGCCGGTGGTCGGAGCTTCGGCGATGCGATCGATGAATTATGGGGGTGGGTAAGAGTGACAAAGGGGGAGTGAGGGAAAGCGAGTAAAAGGGCGAATCCCTACGCGACTGGGTGACCCCAGGTGTTCAGGGCGCGTTGGGATGGCGCGTTGCGAAAGTTGGATGGAAAATGGAGATGGAGGGGACGGGCGTTTCGCGACTCGCTGGTCGGGGAAATCTCTCAGAGCAGGGCGACCTAACACCAGGAGGCGGCGAGGAGATTTCAGTGCGGTGATCACGTGTGGCTGACTCATTGGGGCCGAGGATTACAGGGGGTCTGCGTAGATTTGATACCGTTCTCCCAACCTTGTACCTGGTTACCTCTGAATAGTATGTGTTTAAACCGATTACAGAAGTATCTGGTACCTACTAAGATACCGACCTACTAGTCCGACACACATCTACAGTATATAACACACCTTTACCAAAAGAAATCGCTTGGAATTTGCTGGCTTTCTTCAAACCTGGCATGACCACTTATCTGACTATCCATGCAAACGCACATGAAACCCCTGAAGCCGACAAGGAACGATCGATCCCCAAAGATTCGGGGGATCAGCGATGGAAGAGATAACAATAAGAACCTGCGCCACGGCCGACTGAGACGGTCCCAACTCCCAAACCCCATGCTCAAAAACCAGATGACAGTAATGCGAATGCCCAGCCGATGCCTACGCATCCGTCGCTGCGAGAAGCGTACGTTTCATGGGCGGTGGAGGCGGCGGGGGTTTCTTCGCACGAGAAGGAGGTGGAGGTGGAGGAGCCTTCTTGTTCGATCCGTTCGAGTTCAAAGCCGTCGCACTGGCCTGGCGCGATATCACACTGCCGTGGGAGGTTGCAGGAGAAATAGATCGGCCATACATGCTGCGCTCGGGGCTCGAACGACCATAAGAGCTCACTTCCTCGGGATCCGCATAGGGATCACCAGAGCCTCGGCCGACGCCAAGTTGGGTACTGCTGGAGCGCCCAGTCAGATTTTCGCTGGTGGCACGCTGAATCCACTGAGATGCCGCGGGGGGCTGCTCCTGTCGCAGTTGAGTAGGGCCTTCAAACGTGGATGTGCGGCTCGGAGTAGGACGATGGTACCCATTGTTGGCTGCGTAGGGGTCTCGCGCCGGAGACCCTGTCGTATGCGCCGAGGTAGTTCTGCTGGCCCGCAGGGTAGGACGGCTGTCGGTAGCATTCAATAATTCCTCTTGCAGTGGCTCGTATCGTTCCTGATGCGACTGGGCTGTGTTGGAACGGGCACGCATTGGCCGACGGCTGGGAGCTTGCCCTTGACTGGTCCTAGTAAAAATTAGCATCGACGGCAAAGCTTCAAATCTTATGGGCAGGGCCAAGACTCACCCGCCAGGCCATTCATTCTTAAGCTGCATGAGTGCCTCCCGGCAGCGCTCGTGGTATTCCAGTTGGGCATCCAGGAAAGCCGACATGTCCATCACATTGTCGGCTTCTGCCAGCTTGATGTCTTGCATGCGGCGGAGCACGTCATCGCTAGCTTCTTCATACTTGACTTTCTGGCTACGCAGCTCTTCTTCGACACGGAAGTCCTCTCGTTTCGCTTTCTGCATCTTTGCGAGAGATGTATCGTAGGCCAACCGTCGGCTGTCAAGCTTCTTGCGCGCTTGCTGCGTGTTCTGTGAGCATGGGACCCGACGCGATTCCACAGACCACCCAGACTTACCTGGCAATCTTTCATCTGCGCCAGCGACCGCTCCAGGGACTCAAGCCAGCTCGAATTCGCCTGTGCAATGTAACTCTCTTGGACACGCGCGATGCGCTCCTCAGTCCTTCCAAACACTATTCAGAAATCAATCAGCCATAGGTCCCTCCCAGTAATCCAATGATGATTTGACTGACTGGTCAAGCACTGCCCATATTCGGAACTCGCGTCGAAATCCTCCCCGTGGCCCACCATGGTTGTTCCCAGGTGGGCAATTGGAAGGGTCCTCTCTTTGTCGTCTCCCTCGTTGCGCTTCGAGATGGCTTTGACGTATGCCGTCATGGCCTTGTGGATGTGTTCGACACCTAGAAAAAGGGAGGAATCAGAGTCCGCTCTTCAGAGACTGCGGGGCGAGTGTATTATTGCCTACCCTCGTGTCGCACGCCCATCTCGGTCTCCATCGCCTTGAAATCATCCGAAAGGTTTGTCTTCACCTCTCCACCCATGCGCTCTCCAGCCCACTGCTTGAGCCGACCGATCCTTTTGTTCACATTCATCGTGAATAATTTTGTAAGAAATGCAGGGAGGGAAGGATAAATGCAACGGAGAATTCGCAAGAGAGCGTGGGCAGGAACAATGCGATAGTATTCGAGTCAGAGCGATCGTGAGGGAACTCGAAAACAAAGCGATTCGATGCAATCCGAAAATCAAATCAAACGAAAGACGGGGGGGGGGGGGGGGGTATTTGGTGGGGGAAGACAGAGACAGAGAGACAGAGAGAGAGAGAGAGAGAGAGAGGGGGGGGGGGGGGTTGGGAAAGAACATGGGGCAAGGGTCTGGAATTATATCAGATTCTCTCCCCCCTGACACGGAAGACCATGCGAATAAGGCCCCAGTTTATTCACGCCACCAAAGTTTTTGGAATCTCTCGAGGGTAAAATGCAGCAAGATACAATGCGCATGTCGATCTGACAATCAGTGGAGCCGGGGAGTGTCAGTGTTTGGGCCACCTGTTCCAGGCGCCCAAATATACTATGGAAATCCAGCATGTTTCTTAGGGGATTTCCGTTCATGCTCGACTGCTGGCGCTCTTTTTTTTTCCTCTCTTTTCCTCGTTTCCTTGTTTCTATTTTCTTTCTTTTCTTCTGAGACCGTTTCAATTGCCTCAAAGCTGTGACACGCGTTGGTGGGCCGACGGTGGAGATGCCCGACATTCCCATTGGAAGACCAGCAGGATTGGGATCTGCTATAATTAACGGCCTATCTCCTCCGCCACAGCGCAGTACGTGGAAATTGCTGGGTTTCAACGCGGTTTCACTTGGGATTTCTGGTCCAATTGTGGTGTCCAGTCCCTCCACCCATGGGCGCATCTGCATGGAAATCATAGAAATGAAAAATGCAGCGTGGTGTCAACAAGATAGAAAGGTAAGAAATGTTTAAATTGGAAAAACTACTTGGTTACTTCCTTGCCCTGACTCAGCCGAAATCTTGGGGTCAATCAAGGAATCCAGCAACCATGGCGGATCCTGGTCTGCCGCCAACAGCACGTCGAAGTCATTCCAGGGCTCGTCTGGAATGACAGGAAAATCGCCAGATCCGGGAGTCAGCATACCCGCCAGGTCCCTGCTCTGGCCCTCACCCTGATCTAGATTCAGCAGATCCGATCGATCCCCATTCACCACTAGATCCTGTTGCAGCGTTTCAAGCTCGGGCGTCGAAGGTGTCCTCGATGCTGACGGCGCCATGTCCCTGTGAGCAACATCACTCGCATACTGCCCGGGCGTCAAGCCCATGTGCTTCTTAAACATGCGATGGAAATGACTGGGCGTCAAGCCAGCCTGCGTTGCCAGGTCTTGCAGCCTCGGTTTCAGCCCCGCGGCCACATGCTCTCGAATCATTGTGCATGCCCTGTCCACCATCGCTGCTTGGGGATTACTCTGAGCCGCGGTCTGCCCAGAGTGTGGCCGGCAACGCTTACAGGGCCGGAACCCGGCTTGCTCGGCTTGCGCTGGGGTATCGTAAAAACAGACGTTGGCGCGCCGGGCCAAGCGAGCTGAACACGACGGGCGACAGTAAATCTTGGTGGTGAGAACGCCGTAAACAAAAGAGTCGATGGTAGCGTCACGGTGGGCGATGGCTTGCCACCGTTCGGAGACGAGGGCACTGCGGGATGAGCGCAGGCGGGGAATCCTTTGTGGGGAGGTCGGGTTTGCCATGGCGAGTTGAGATTGATACCAGTATACCAGTATACCAGTATATTAGTATGGCTTGCCCTGGATTTCTAAGGGTTCAAAAGCACTTAGGAAGTTCACGAGGACGCAGGTGAAAAAGACGGGATTTCCTCGCTTTTCAACATCTCCTGCCGGATTGCTGATTGGTCAGTTTGAGATCAACGCTGTAGCCCTGGGAGATGCAGTAGACACTTCCTTTTCCATGACATTTTGTTGGTAATAACTTGTAGGGCAGGTATGGTTTTGTGGTCATTTGTGTATTGTGATCATTGATAATGTGTTGGCCAGGTAAGATTTTGGATTTTGGTTAGGACAGACCTGAATATATAACTCGGCCTTCAGCAGATAGATCAAGTCCATCGCGTAAATTCCCAATAAACCCTAAATATTATGCATTTCCAGATCAAATGTCATGGAGATAAAACTTTTGGCTTAGTCGCCTGATTTAAAATCTTGCGAAGCCATGTGTGATAATCGGATCCATGCCTCGAAGAGCACTGGGATACTCTATCCGGTAGCCAGTTGCAACCGAGATAAAATAGTCGACATGGCTGGTCTCTATAGGGAGATTGACAGTAATTGTTTACAAGAATTGAGGAAACATGGATGCTTGGGCATTTCGTAAATACCCAAGCCATCGTCTGTTGTATAAGCATGGATCTCTCAACACTCGAGCCAGAGAAATCCTGCAAAACACAATTGAAAGTGCAGTCTACAGGTAATGGCGTAAAAGAGATCAAAGGTATATCATTCAGAGCCCCAACGGCTTTTTTCGAAAATTTTCCGCTCTGCCTTGGACACTAGGCGTTGTCCCGGACCCCCCATTCCACCCTTGGGCTTGCTCGACAGGAAAAAGGATGATGGCCACAACCTTAATTCGCTAAGGGTGCATGGGATGCTTATCCGCAGTCGCCTAGGTACATATGTCTCATCGCAGAATTCCATTTTCAACCCATCACAAGAAAAACTCCATGTAATATCACCCTTAATCCTTCGTCTTCTGGGTACCACGGAGCAGACCGGTTCTCCGGGCAGCGATGAGACCGGCCTTCTGACCCTGGGCGGCGTAGCGGGAGATGGTCGAGGCCTTACCGATGTGCTGGTGGTTACCACCACCGTGAGGCTGTAGGAAGAAAGAGGGTTAGCGACTGCGAGATTGTTCGGCACGACTGGTGCGGATGAGGCGCAACTTACGTGATCGACGGGGTTCATGGCAACACCACGAGTCTTGGGCCACGAGTTGCGCTTGACAGCGAACTTGTGCTTGGCACGCGAAGCCTTGAGCAGGGGCTTGTCGGTACGGCCACCACCGGCGACGATGCCGACCATACCACGGGAGGTGTTCTTGACAACCTTCTTGGCGCCGGAGGGCAGCTTAACGCGGGTCTTGCCGTCGTCGGGGTTCTGGCCGATGACGGTCACGTAGTTGCCGGAGGTGCGGCCCAGAGCACCACGGTCACCGGACTTCTCCTCGACGTTGGTCACGACGGTACCCTCGGGCATAGAGGCGAGGGGCAGGACGTTGCCGACGGTCAGGGCGGCGCTCTTACCGGCGTAGATGAACTGGCCGGTGTACATGCCCTCGTTGGCGATGAAGGTCTCGGTGACCATCTTGAACTTGTAGGGGTGACGGAACTGGACCTGGGCAAGGGGAGCACCACGACCAGCGTCGTGGATGATCTCCTTCACGACACCGCGGGTGTATCCATGACGCTCGGCGTAGTCGAGCGTACGGAACTGAGCAGGCGCCTTGTTGAGACGGGTGTGAGCCGCTGTAAGTAGAGAAAAATTTGATATCAGCACTCCAATTTCCTAATTCCTGTTGTGTGTGCATGTTGTGTGTCGGGGCGGATTCTTCTCCTTGTGTCCCTTGACGCGCAGGTTTCAAAAAGTCGGGGCAAGAGATTGCGGTCGCACTCACTGAAAATGGAGCCACGGCCCTTCCTCTGGTTGCGGATCACACGACCCATGGCGACTGTCTACTGTTGGGTTAGTATTGAAGTCGGAGGGGAGTTGAGATGGGTGGGAAGACGGCGTACCTCGAATTGAAGATGGGCTTGTTGAGGAGAGAATTCGGACGCACAAAGTGGACTGTGGGCTTTAGGGTGCGGTCGCTAACCTAACTGAATTGGGACTAGCGCTCCATCGCTTACCTACTGCACCACGTGACATAGATGACCACATCATGCACGTGATGTCATCATTGATCCGCGCCAACCCTCGATTCTCGAGCTGTTCCTTCAGCGACATATCGACCTTCGAAAGTCTGCAGAGGAAGTGCTTGGGTAGTCTTGACACTGCCATAGCTTACCCCAGTTGCATATCCCACCGCCATAACGTCCATGAGGTGCTCACTCAATTAACATTAATTCCTACTCTTAAGGATTCAGCCTGATGGAAGAGTCGTACTGATCAGAGGAACGTCTTCAAATCAAATAATGAATTGCGCCTGTGACCTTCATCTTTCAAGGCGATTATAACTGCCCAATATATGGCACTCAGGCGGATCCCCGAGCTTCATGTCCTAGCGAATTGATCTCTTTAGCAACCCAGTCCATTGCTTTTTTTCTTTTTTCTTTTTTCTTTCTGGACCCAGTAGTCAGTCTCTTTGTATTTTCTCGATATAATCGGTGATAAATAGCAAAACTCATGCTCGAGAATGGCTCGGTGGTGTAAAGAATCTCTTGAATGAGCGCCCTTCGGGCGCAGATGTCAGTGCAGCTGGTGACGCTCGTCGCGCCGAACTCACTTTCTCCTTCATCCCATCTCCCCACCACATCCATCATGGCACCTTCAGATTCGGACCTTTCTTCGCTATCATCTGCACCGCCCACAGATGACGAAGCCACCATGGCAGTCGACAAGCCACTCGGGATTGCTAAGTATTTCAAGAAGGAGTCCGAGACGCCGCCGCCGAAACGGGCACCCTCACCACCACATGAATACGTTTTGGCAGACAACCCAGACATTGCCGTGAGTTTTTCATCGTCGCAGGAATTTCTGCTTGGTTTCTCGTCCGTGGACACGTCCATGACGCGTTCGCTCTACGTTGGAACACGCCCGCTGAGTTGTCGCATTGCTTAGTTCATCGTCATGTTCCGCGCGCGTTTCCACGACGTGTTCCCCCGGGGATTACCACATTACGGCCCCCAGGATATTGAGATAGGCGTGGCCGAGTCCCCGCCTGGAGAATATATCGAGCGACTTCTGTGCGCATTGCTTGGGCTTGTTTTGAACCGCAAGAAGGATGTTGAGTATGGTCGCCACTTGTTGCCCCAGCGCATGCGGAGACCTTGATGTCCCGCTTTTGTCCGCAATCGCCAATTAGTTTTGGAATTAATGGCTAATTCGATATTTGGAAATTACAGACGAAATCACTACACTCGTCCTCTCGAAGAAGCGATCCACACGCATCAATCGCAGTGGCCCAAGGCGTGGGAGGACAAAAACCCCCTGCGTGGGGGGCGTAACTTTGCAGCCATGTCACCCGAAGAACGCGTATGTCAACACGAACTTGTTCTGGATGCACCGACAGCCAATTCTGACATACTTCTTTATAGCTGCAATTACTCAGGGCTTTGGTCCTCTGGTCTTTGGGATCATCGGAAGCAATTCAGGCGAAGATCAAGGAATCCTTCAAGCAGGCGCGCCATGATGACGACCTCAACCAGCCGCTTTCCGTCCAGCCCTGGGGTCGCGATAGTTTGAAACGGCGATATTGGCTCATCGAAGGACAGGACGATACGCACTTTCGCCTTTACCGGGAAAGCAACCCAGCTTTGAAGCACGTCACTTGGTTTAGTGTTGCAGGAAGCATTCCAGAGATCCAAGCCATCGCTGATAAGCTCGAGGAAGAGAAAGGCACCAACAACAAGAAGCTCAGCGAAAGAATTCGGCATGCTATTCCCCGCTTCGAAGCTTCAGAGGAGGTAAGTCGTTCCGTTGTGAAAAATGAATTGACGATGCTAACGAGAATCTCAGAAACGCAAGCGCCGCGATTATCGCCTCGCGCGAAAGGCTGCATTCTCTCGACCGGAGCCTGGGTTTTCAATGTATGAGGGTCGTACGCGCGGAAAGAAGTTGAAGTATACCTACTCCGATGACGAAGAGATATTCTCGGACGACTTGTCAAGCCGACGCTCGAATCGCGATGCGCCTTCCACCGTCACTCCAGCTGAGTTTACACGGCCTCGGTTTACGGCAAGTGGGCGGCAGATTCGATCCCGTGCTGGGGGTCTCTATGGCGAAGCCCTGCTCGCAGGCCAGCGTGGCGATTCTGAAGAAGAGGAAGAAGATATTGCCAGACCCCAAAGGACACGAAACTCTACTCATCCAAATGGGTACTCGGGATACAGTGTCGAGGACCTCGAGGATGAATCGGAAGCCCATTCAAGCGGCAGCGATAGCGGCAACGAGTGGCAGGGCGGCGATGATGGCGACGGAAATGATTTTGAGGGCGATGATGAGGACGAAGCGAGCGGCGATGAGTCGAACTTAGACGGGGAGCCAGCTAGCCTCGTCGTGCAGCTTCGATACGGCAAGCGCAATACACCAGGCGGTCCCCCGGCTCCAGTGGAGGAGCCACCTCCTGCAAAAGACATTCAGATGAAAGATGCCGGCGGACCAGGCGATTCGTCTACTCGTTTACCACCTACACCGTTGTCCGCCGGCCTCGTGCCAGAGACAACCCAGCCGTTTCCGACAATGGCTGCAACTTCTTCTATCCCCTCTGTCCCAGCACCTCAGACAGCCTCGCAGCCTGCACCAGTCATGGCTGCGCCATTTATTCCACCCACACAACACCCCCAAGCAACCGCACAGCAGGGATCGATTGCTCCCAGCGGGTTTTCAGGCCCAGCTTTCCCCCTGATTGCCAACGCCGAGGTTGCGAAAGCCAACCAGCCAGCTGAGGCAAATGGTACAGCTCGGCACGATCCCACTGTTGTCCAAGTTGAATCTGTCCTGACGCAACCAGCTCAGGCCCCTTTCAAACAAGGGTGAGACTTGTATTTATTCAATAGATGGGTATTCTTGGACCACCTGGGTTTTTCTCGTGGTCCATAGGCATTGATTTATGTGGAGTTTGCTGTATTACCCATATTTTGTTGCTTCAGGTGTCTTTTGAGTCTCTCGAGGCCTAAACGTGGCGAGGCGCGTATTCTTGTGATAGGAACCATCCCTGGCTCTGAAGTCAAATTCAGTGTAGAGACACTTTAATTGAACCCTGCGCATCTGTACAATAATCTTATTGCCATGCAAGGCAGTATTCGACATTAGGATCACAGTCCACAGAAACCGTAGGAAGTAATAAACCAAGTCTTGCAAAAAATGGGGATATAGAAATGCAAAGATAGAAAAAGAAGAGAACCAGCAAGTTGAGACGCCCTTCCAAAAGCATGAACGCCAATGATGCAAGCGAAAATACAACGGCCTTCACACATACACACCCCCTGAGTCTATCCAGATTCCCTGTCTAGCGCTTGATGGCAACCTCAGTCCGCACCCGCGTTGGAAAACTGGGCCTCATAGAACTGCAAGAACTCCGGTACCGTCAGCCACTTTAGTTCTACTAGAATAATCATTGGCTTGCGGTTTGAGATCGGATGCGGGGGACAACGGGTTATGTACTCACATCCTCGACCTGCGAGGCCAGCTGCGGGCTCTTCGTCCAGCCCAGCGGAGGGAGTCGCCAATCGTTCACTTCGTACCACCATCGGCGGATTCTGCTGCCGAGGGTTTGGCCGCTAAGCGAGGCATTGCGGTTCCAGAACCGCCACCCCGAGAGCGCGAGGGTCCAAACTGTGCCCTGGATGAGCGGGAGCATGACCTGCAGTTCAAGGTTAGCCATGCATTGCTTCTGGATTTTTCCGTCTGCTTCTGAGATCCCTTTCTCTATGTCGGAGGTCCGTCATACCTGGTCGCGAATGGTAATCCACGCGACTCGTCCCCACGTGTCGGCATCTTTCAAACTGGCCAGGTAGCTCTGTTCAAAGCGCAGGTCTGGGAGTGGAGGAAGAGTCTGGCGCCGGCGGACGGGCCGAATCACTCGGCTGGGGTCGACGAGGTCGGAGGAGATGCTGCCTGCCTCGGTGGACGAGACGGGCTCGACGGGTTGTTTCTCCGATGCGGCCGAGGCCGGGTTGATGTCATGGCTTGGGGATGGATTAGATCTGATAGTGGTAGATTGGATGATTTCAGGGACCTCCAAAATTGGGTCGGTCATTTTGTAGGGGGAAGGAATTGGAGTAAACGTTGTTGATGGCCGTCAATACTAACTGGAGTGGAGATGGGATGGATGTGAAGAGTTAAGGCGGAGCGGGTTATCCACCCGGCTTTCTGCCGCAGACCCCTCCATCCTCCCACTTTTTTTCGTCTGTTTTTGCCCTTCGATTGACTTATTCTTATTATCTTTACTCATCAAAATGGCTGCTCCTCAAGGATACCCTCTGCTGTGCTTGGAGAACCCTCTCCTTGGTGTGTGATACCCATTTCCTAGTGATTGTCCAACGGTTTACTGACGGAATCCTGCAAATAGACATTCAGGCTCGCGGGTATGAACAACTAGCGATTGCAAACGACCAAGTTCCACGGGCTGATATGGTTACGCAGTGATGCCGCTCTTCTCGAGAAGTATGGTCTGAAAGACAATGACGCTATTCTCGCCGAGGAGAACCACATGGGCCTCTACGAGGAGCTGCTCCAGCGTGACGCCAAGCTGATCCCCGGTGGTGCTGCTCAGAACACCGCTCGTGGTGCCCAGGTATGTTGCGATGCCTGAAGAAACCTTGAACTGGACAAGAGCGTTGAAGGTGTTGACAATCATCCTCAGTACATGCTCCCCGAGAACTCGGTTTTGTATATCGGCTGTGTTGGCAAGGACAAGTACGGCGAAACCCTCAAGAAGACCTGTGAGGAGGCTGGTGTCCACACCGAATACCGTGTCGACGATGTCCAGCCCACTGGCAAGTGCGGTGTTGTCATCACCGGCCACAACCGCAGCATGTGCACCCACCTCGCCGCCGCCAACGAGTACAAGATCGAGCACCTGAAGCAGCCCCAGATCTGGTCGCTTGTGGAGAAGGCCCAGGTCTTCTACGTCGGTGGCTACCACCTGACAGTCTCTGTCCCGGCCATCCTGGCCCTCGCGGAGGAGGCTGCCGCCAAGAACAAGGTACGGTAATATTTTGCAGGCAAAAAGAAAGGACATATACCTGACCAATCCACTGCATTCAGGTCTTCATGCTCTCGCTGTCTGCTCCCTTCATCCCGCAGTTCTTCAAGGAACAGCTGGACAGCGTCCTGCCTTACACCGACTACACCTTCTGCAACGAGACCGAGGCTCGTTCCTACGCCACGAGCCACGAGTGGGGCATTGAGGACGTCGTTGAGATCGCCAAGAAGCTCGCGCAGCTACCCAAGAAGAACACCCAGCGCCCCAGAATCGCTATCGTCACCCAGGGCACTTTGCCCACTGTGGTCGGCATTGCCTCGCCCAACGGTGATGTGCAGGTGAAGGAGTTCAATGTGCACGAGATCGCCAAGGAGGCCATTAACGACACCAACGGTGCCGGGTAAGCCATGCCATGACTGAAATACCCACCAATCTCATTTAATCCATGCTGACATACCCCCTAGTGACGCTTTCGCCGGTGGTTTCGTCGCTGGTATCCTCCAAGGCAAGTCTCTCGAAGACAGCATCGACATGGGCCAGTGGCTGGCCAGCAAGAGCATCCAGGAGCTGGGTCCCTCGTACGTTTTTTTTTTCTTTCTCTTTCCCCCTTTGTGTTTATCTTCCCGCTTTCGTTTTTGAGACAAACTCATCTGATACATTTGTGACAGGTACCCCTCCCCCAAGGTGACCTACACCCGCTCATAAACAAATCCTTCCTTGTACAGGGGAAAAGATAAGAGAAAAAACGATAACGAAAAGACTCGACGCACCTATTTCAACACCATAAATCTTCCTTCTGTGGAAGATCCTGTGCAATCTTTCAGTCCTAGGGACGGGATTTGCACTACTCGACTCTGGATGATTCAACCCTCTATACCCGATTTTCTTTTTTCCTATTTTCTTTTCTTTCGATGTCAACTTAACGTCTGAAATATTGAATTGAAGGCATTTTTCTTTTCTTTGGGAGCCTCGAAACTATCTACCCGTACTTGCCTTGGTTCCCTGGCCTGGTGCGACGAAAAGCAAGGGCTCCAAAACTTATAAGACAGGGAAGAAAAGAGTGTCTTGTTATCGACAACGATATCACGAATGGACGTGTTCGGATCTATCTTTTATTGAAATTGATCGTACAACATAAGTCTGGATTCGGATCGGCATAAGCCATTGATAGACACTGAATGCGGAATTAACTATTCAACTGACGTTGCGGTCAAGTCAAGACACATGATGCGCTCGCTCCTGATGTCGAGGCGAATAGCAGAAAAAGATATAAAGATAAGAGAGGGCATAAAAATCAAAACACTGCAACGTATCCGCAAATGAACATTGCGGGACCTTTTTCTTTTTTTCGGTATGAATATAAATCTCATTCCTATCATTCTTTCCTTCCTGTATCGCGTGTTGAACGCGCAGTTCCCATCGAAAATAAAAAGTGTTGTCACGAAGGGAAGGGAAACCGAGTGGTTTGCCGAGTTGCATAGGGGATGGATTTTCCCTCGAAGCATAGCAACAGGTCCACACATGTTTCCTGCGATGGTGTTAATAGAGAGCACAGAACCTGCGGCCCAAGAACTTCCTCTGTTACTAGGATCCCAGATGACTAGCAGACGAGCACGCAGTAATGCCCAGCTTGGGATGGGTGGGATGCCATGCAAAAGAGCGTATCAGCTTCCGCGACTGCGTAGATAGTCTCTCCCTGTGATGAAACAAGGGTACAGGCCAACCCGGTTGCGCACTTGATGGAAAACTCAAACCCAGCCGGGAAAGGGATGTGATAGTTATGGTTTTGCACAAAAGAATATACTGCCATGAAAGCGCCTTTCCTGGATGTCAGATCAACCTCCCTGGCCACAAGGAGGGGTCTGTCCGACGGCCCCAAGCTGGGCCGTTGACTTGCGATGTCCGACGATGCCTGAGCCGTAGTGGCCCGCTCCAGACGAAAGGGTGTTGGCGAGAAACGCATCGTTGGCCCATGATGGATTCACAAAACTGCTGGGAGGCTGCTGGCTGGAAATATCAAAAGCCCCGAACATCATTCGACCAGGATCCCGGTCCCAGCCGCTGCCAGCAGGATAGGATGGCGTGGCCGACATATTGGACGATGGCATAAATGTCGAGGGGACCGAGCCACTTGCACCCAGCGAGCTTGGAAATTGGGACTGGCCCATCAAACTGTGCCGGAGCATGAGCTCATTCGCAAGTTGGTCCTGGGATGAGGGACGTTCCGCAGAGTTGACATTTCCGGCCACCATGGGATGCATTGAGGGTTGCGGGCCTAGACCTGGTGGGGTTCGCGGAGAGGCTGTTTCTCGGAGAGGAGTAGAGGACGTGTTGTTCCAGATACTGGGGAAACTAGGCAGAGTGGGCAGCGGTGCATAGGACTGGGCTGATGGTACTCGAAGAGGGTCTGCCGCGCTGGCGCCAGGTGGACCGAGCCCAGGTGGTGGAGCAATAGGCGTGCCCAGCGATTGCAAGGCTTCTTCGCCGAATGGGAATGAACTAGCATTCGAGGGGATATTCGTGGGAGGTGTCGGCGTCGGGAGGTCCCCAGCTCCGTTCAGGAAAGCAAGTTGGTCTGGGACGGTGGGGGCATTCTCATATGTATCGGACTCGACCAGGCGTTCGACACCTTCAACAATACGGTGCATATTGGCGGACATGGAAGCAGACGCGGACTGAGAGCCATCAAACACGCTGCGAGCCTCTGCAGCAGAGTTCGAATCCTGAGTTGCTTGTGGGATATCCTCGCGTTCGACGCTAGCAGTCGAGAGTGCGTGCTGGTGACCATGGGGGCTGGAAAAGAATTGGGATGGCAATCCTTCTTCCTGATAGATAAATGTCTTTTTGTCTTGGTCATCTACGAGAACCACGGGGATTTTCTAGGATATGGTCAGCAATGTGGCGTGTAATTTTCGTGCAAATCCTTTCACATACATTTCTCACGACCAGGTCGAGACCATCGATCACGAATTCACGAACTCGATAAAGCATTTCGATGTTTGGGTGGTGTCTTTCCACTCCAGGGTCGTTCATTCGAGGTTTTGGCTGGTTGCCCGCACCGGCATATCGGCGAGAAGTGGCTTCTTGGTCCAGAGGCGCAAAACCCAGGCTCTCTTCATCTTCTTCCAAAAGGTAGTCGATTTCAGGAAGATGCACGACATCAAATGTAGATGCCAGGAGGGTCAAAGTGCCCGCGTAAATCTTCCAGAACTCCTTGATTTGGATCGAGAGAGACGAGTCCCTTTCCTCGCGCTGAGCAACTAGGAAGTCACTAATCGTGAGAAGCCAGGAGCTGTAATTCCGCAGTGCCGGCAGAATTCGGCGTGCCACGACAGTGACTTTATCCGGACCATTGATGGCATCTTTGATGTCTGAGTCCTCACCGGCAAAGCGTTCCAATTCTACCAACAAGATCTGCAGAAGGGTGAAGAAGGTTTTCACATTGATCCGCTGGAAGAAGACGCGCGCATTGGAGACCGATTCCTCTGGTTTTCGGGTTAGAATTGGCCTGGTAATATCATCCATGTTACCAGCACTTACCGATAGACCGAGTACGAGCAAAATCCTCCGCAGCAACATTGACCAAGCAGAATTTCTGAAGCGTTCCTTCAAGCGAGCGCTCTCGGATGTCAACTGCGAGTTGGCTTAAAACTTCACTCTCCAACTCGTCATGCTCCGGGAAATCGGTGCCTTTGTAGCACTTGGCATGCAGATAAACGAACCAGGGAGCCAGGGCTCTGCCTGGAATACCAGAATCTTCAGGACGGATCAGTTCCCGTTTTGCCCATGCATTCATAATTTTTCTGAACTCGATTTCCAAATTGCCCTTGGCAGATGGATGAGGCTCTTGAGCGGACAAGGCGCGATAGAGATGGTAGGTGGCGCGCAGATGGTTGCTATCAGCAAGCGCAATCACCGCCAACTGGTTGTGTGATACACCCGACGCGGGGTATATCACCGACGCCAAATCATAGTATCCAATCGCGGGTCCCCAGTTACGCTCATTGATCACAAGCTCGGTTTCCCGATAGCGGGAGAGGTCTCCGAGTCGAATGAGCGTCGCGTGACAGGATTGGAGGATACGCTTGCGCAGGTCATGGGGGACACTGGGAGTTGACTGCGTCGACAAATCTAAGAAACAACACGTGAGAAACCATGACATTTGGAGCGCAAGAACCAAGGTATTCACTTACTCTCAAAGTTGAACTTTTGCGCCACTTTCTCCAACTCCACTATTCCCCCGAAGTGCGACGACAGATGCTGGATGTAACCGCGGTAGAATCGCTGGCTCGACTTGATGAAATCCAGATAGTGTTTCTCAAGTTTGCGTTTTTCAACCGGCCTTTTCTTGGTATTCTCGTCGCGATAGCGAGACAGCAGCTTGCGAAACCGGTTGTTAAGTTTCAGATGCGCATCCCACAGACGACCCTCCACATCGGTGTCGCGGGCGGTGTCAAAGTCCAGAAGAATGGCATTTTGGCAAGCGGTGCGAAACCTGTACAATGAAGAGAGGACTGTGTTAGACTGGATATGCGCATAGTCGAAAGACACTCGTGGAGTCGTGGTACTAACTCAGACAGAAAGTGCGAGATCTCCGCGAAGGTGGGCTCTTTCTCGGCGAGGCATTTGAACAGCTCGCTTTCGGCTTCAAGCGCAATTCTGTATGATACAGTAGAGTCAGATCATGCCCACAATTGAACTCTCCAAGGACCGAGAATGAGAGAACACTGACTGCCACGAATCGTGGAACGAGGGCGCCATGCTCAGGTAGTGATGTTGGCCCGTTGACCCCCACCGTTGACCTCGCCTGTCAGATGGCTATGGCTGGCTGGAAGTCGGGCGACAGCAGTGGACAAGCCATCAGTAGGACCGATGGGGCGCACGAGGGAAGAAGCAAGTAGAAGAGGTCGCAGTCGTGCAAAACGAAGTGTGAGCGCGGAACGTCAACGGGGAAAATGCGAGTGGAATTCCCCTGTGGCGCAGCTGATTGGGTGGCTGGGTTCAAGCCATCTCCCGCTTCTACACCCGCGATCTCTCCACTTTTCGACGGAACATCGGCCATTGAATTTGAGGATTTCTCTCTCTAGAGGGGTCGGAGAAGATGACTGTGTGTCTGGATGGTCTGGATAGCCTGCCATGAATAACTCTCGGCGACCATCCTCCGCCAAGTCGACCTGTCACATCCTCAACAAACTGATCGGCAAACACCATGCTGAAGCGTTCTCGAAGCCCCTCGAGGTCTCCATCCCTCGAGCCCGAGTCCCGCTCAACGTCCTCGATATCCTTGGGTACTGTCACATCACCGGAGCGTGCTAAGATCCTCCACCGTGACCCGGATCCCGTCTCCGAAGTAATGCATTGTTCCTTACCGCCTCACCGAGAAACGCTCTCGTTTGGGTCCTACGAGGACTACGAAGTCCATTACTTGCAGGCGCATGCCAATCGCTGTTCTGAGTGTAGCAGGAACTTTCCAACAGGCCACTTGCTTAGCCTGCACATCGAAGAGACCCACGATGCGCTCATGATGGCTCGGAGGGCACGTGGGGAGAAGACGGTGAGTTGAAGCGATACCCCCCACAAAACTGAGAAGACACAAAAAGTGCTCATAGAGTTACCGGTATAGTATGGATGCTTCATTGAGACATGCGAGCGGAAATGCTCTACGCCCCAGAAACGGAAGCTCCATCTAATTGACAAGCATATGTTTCCTCGAGTGAGTTTCTTCCTAGGTTGGTATGTCTGGACCTTGCTGACCGGGGCTAGACATATAATTTCTGGATTGTCAATGATGGTATCGATCGACAGACCTCATTATTGAGACCGTTGAATAGCCACCGCCGCCGCCTTTCAACTACATCCTCTGCCCAAGAAGGCAGACTGCGGCGCCGAAGCTCGGCAGCCCAATCGAATCCTCCGGCAACGGCGTCCCAGCCATCAGAGCCTCCGTCGGAGGCATCAAATGAAATGGACATTGATCAATTGGAACAGTCCATGTCGGCTCTACGGTTTGTGCCCGCAAGCGTGACAAGGAATCAAACGAGGGTGCCTCGCAGTCAGACCTGAATGCTGGCTACTTATGCTTTACCATTTCTTTCTGAAAGCTTCCAAGCTTTATGACCACACGAAGCATAATCAATTCAACCCTAATATCAAAGAGTATTTGAGCACGGGAAATGTGTTGAAAATGGTACCTTTAGTCCTTTGGACCATGCTTGTAACCACCACAATGAATGTAGTGAGGGTCTGATTTCTAGAGGGAGAGATACCGACAAAGGATGTTTCTATCCTTCCCTTTAAGGCAGCTGCCTGCCCTCTTAGGTCGCTCTCTCTCACCTCTCACCTCTTTCTTGCTCTCCCCTCACCCACACCACGATCCTCATTCATCCTCTCTCCTTTTAGCGGACAGAGCGTTTCAACCATGTCCAGCAGAGAAATGGATTCGGCCCAAACCAAGAAACGTCTGGCTCTCGAAGAGGCCGGCGGGATCTCGAAAAGGGTGTGGAAAACAGGGCTTCCCGTTCGCTCAGCCGTACTTACGCCATATATTGCCATACGCCGGCTAGTTAGTAGTTGGCTAGATGACCACCAGCGAATCCTGGCTGTTGTATATCGGTGCTCACCATTTTTTTGTGATTCGTTGGGGCAGCGAGCATCCAATGTCCCATCCTGTTGCAGACCGAGTAGACACCGCTGCGTGCAGAAATTATTGTCATCCGGGCGCGATTGGCCACCTCGTGTGCTCTTGGGGGTCGTTTGCCGAGTGGGCATCGATCGTTGAGTTGGTGGGGAAGCACCCTTGGCGCTCTAACGGGCCACATTGATCTGATGTTGTGACAGTGTGTTCTGTTCATCCGAATGGATGATTGGACACAATAAGCATTATTTTTGTATTGGACATACGATTTATAAGGATGCAACATACCACATATGCAGGACTTACTGCATTGTTAAATTTTGGGTCTTCTTGGAGAGGACATTTTCCTCCCGTAGCCTCGAATAGATGTCTTAATCAAGGGAAATTTGCATTTTTGGAAGGCCTGTATGTTTCACTATACTTAAGGACACCCCTGCCAGTGTATCCTGCATAAAGTATGAGGAATACTGACCTAAGTCTTCTGAAAATATTAACTAACAGAACAATTTCAAGCCATATAGATACCATGTGTGAGGATTGTCTAGACCTCACCTGCAATAGTATCCCAACAGAGTATTGAATCGGCGTCTGGTAGGGTTCCTTGATTAAGGATACTAGATCAACTGCTACTTACTTCTCGCCTTCTAATCAGCTGTGGGAGGTGAAATCTGTCAGAGTTATATCTCACATGTCCTGCTCGGCTTAGAACAGAAACGTGCATAATATTAAACGTTCTATACGGGTTTTTGATTACCTAAATAGTGTACCCGCAGGTCCTCCTCACGCAAGGACTTGATTTTCAAGCGAGTCATCTTCTATCCAATATCATTAAGCACTACACCTCTCCTCCGAGGCTATGCACGGTACTCCTCTCGTCATGCTAATGAAAGACCTTCAAGAGAAAAACTATTACGCAATTTCCCCCTTCTTTCCTCCCAGGAAACCAGATTTGTTATGCGACCCGAAGGAATAAGCAGGCAGTCTTGAATTCTATACCTTGTATTTTCTGGCCACTGTTTCAAGGAACCTGAGACGTATTAGGGTGGAGAAGAGGTTAACTCAAGTAGATATTCAGCGAACTAGAGAGTCATCACACTTGAAAGACCGGGAATCTGTGTTCTGTCTGTGACTATTCTGCCGTCCCGGCTTCATCCCACAGCTGTAGCTAGCTGAACTGAGAAAGTGCTATCCCTCTCAAAGCATGAGCAGCACTAGGTTTGCCAATTATAGAAGATATAGGTATCACGGTCACTGTCAATCCGGGATAGATCGTCCTGTCGGGCCAGGCATCTCCTATATTATGCTTTGGACTAGCATTATAATGACGTTTGGTGAATGACAATGGTGCCCGATGGATGTGATGTGAAGGTGGAGACACTGTTAGAACTGATGTTAAATAGGGCAGCTTCTCCCTGTATGATAGAATCTCATCTTCATCTTTGTGTGACCGTTATTTTTGCGATATTGGTTTTATTTATCACAAGATGGATGCTTCATCTTATTTTCTAGATGAATTTTCTTTTCCTCCACAAGTTATTTCCTTTTTCCAACGTTATAATGATATTGAAGATGAAGATGCGTTGATAGGCTTTTTGCTTCGTTTTAGGAAGGAGGCATTTAAAGAGTAAGTCTTTATTTATACTTTCTTCTTCTAGGATATTAATGAATACCATTAGGCATCCCTATCCTTGTATAGGAATGTTCTTGTTTCTTGAATTTCGGATGTCCAAATGCCCAGTGTACCACGAAGTGGTCCACCGAGTGAGCATGGGCCAGAAAATCCTTGATATCGGTTGTTGTTTTGGTCAGGACTTGAGACGACTTGCCCTCGACGCTGGGCGTTCGGATGTGTTGTTCGGTCTCGAGTACCGCAGCCGCTTTGTCGAACTTGGTCTTGACCTCTTCAAAGATCGGGATACTTTTCAGTCGTCCATCTTTTCTGGTGATGTTTTCGATGAAAGCTTCATTGAATCGATAATCAGTTCGGTTGGTCGATTCGATGTTCTATATGTTGGCAGCTTGTTTCATCTTTTTGGTGTGGAGCAGCAGCGCCAATTGGTACGGATTCTGTTTCGCCTGTTGAAGTCGGACTTTCTTATTTTTGGAAGGGCTTACAGCGGAGACTCTGTTGATTTGGGCGGAGCTGGGTTTCTGAATGGTGTTCCCAGTGATCAGCTCCAGCAGATGTTTGAGTCGGCTAGCCCTGGCCCTGTTTCATGTGAGATGGCTCTTGATTCTTACGAGTATAAGGGTGGTGGAGATGCTTTCAAGCGTTTCCTACCGCAGGGCTCGAAAGAATTGGTATTCAGTGTTCGATCGTTTTGATTCTGTTGTGATCTTGAATTCTGCTGAGTCTGCAGTGGGTGCCCAGTAACAGCTGGAGGAGCGAAGCCTGCGAGCAACGCGAGCATAACACGAGAAAGATTGATATATGGGGTTTGCTTGTCGTTTATCAATTAAGTCCATAATCGCGTCAGAAATAAGTTTTACTTTCTGCAGGCAGCTGCGATTCCGTACCCTGCTGTCTGATGTCGGTACTGACAGCGCTGGTGCTCTAACTTGGGTGACCAAGGCCCAGATCTCTATTCGTATCTAATAACACGGAACTAGACCCGGCCGCAGACTCTTCGGTAGGTAGCGGACGCCATCCCGGAACGCGGTGGTTAGCCGCAGGGTGTCATGGAGCATCTCCAATCGCTGTCGCATGGTCTCTGGGAGACGATGATTATGTTCAATTACTAGGAAAAACTGTCAACTTCTGTTGCTTTGCACGCCATTTCGTCGCATGCGCAATATACCGGAGGCGGTTTACTGATTCCATTCTTCCACTTCTGCTATTGTTGATATAACCGTGGCTATCTCTGTCAGCACATCCTTTTGATGCGGCCATGGAGAAGCTTCTGGAGAACGCCAGCTTGGATTATTGTATGATCAGATTCAGAAAGTTGCACTGGCACCCCATGTACGTAATAGCAGATACTGCTATGCTCCCGGCGCTCTATGCCTGCGGATTTCAACTCGTGAACCACGTCAATCCAACTTGGCGATATAGCTCTGCAATCAGCAGATCCAGCCAGACATAGCTGACGCCAGCCAAAGGATTCGCTAATAATCTCCTTGACGACATCGCTAACTAAATGAATATTGAGATATCGCGAGAGACTCTCCTTTCACTGAACGACAGTCGCGTACATGGATAACAGGTCCTGAATGGATGATAATGTTTCCTCTCTGGCTGAAAAGCCGCAGGTGAATATTACTGTAACAACTCATAAAGTTAAGGTCGCAGTGATCGAGTTCAGAGGCTGAGGAAAGCCTGGTTTAGGAGTCAGAGATCATTTTGGAACAATTATGTCCGGGAAATCGCGTATTCAACTCCCTGATATGGCAGGGTGTGCGAGTCTTTTAACCTGTAGGGGTGTTTCCTATCGTCCGTGGTATAATGATCGCGGAGTCGTATCAAAGCCATGCCAGTAAAACTCCACCCGAGATATAATGGAAGAGGCCGAGTAGCCGGCCATCATTCTGTTCCAAGACCGGTGGTGGCCTCCGCGAAAGGCTCAAAAGATGCGAAGTCCCATTTTCGGGGGTTTTGTAGTCGCGCCGTAAGACAAGTCCGGCCTCAAAGTCACGACGGAAGCCCTCAATAGTCCCCACGGTGGGAGTTTTACCTATTCGACCCTTCATACCCCTCGCCACAAACTCCATGAAGCCTTTGTATGACGGGATGTTCGGTGGTGAGCAGGCCTTTGGGTGTAACATGATGAATCTGGAGGGCTAGATTAATAGAATGACGTTTGGAATATTGATATTTTAAGATTATTTAGAGAGAATATTTTGAAGTTAAATAAATAGACTACCGAAAAGGGTATAAAAAGGGTTTAGAAGAGGGTCAAGCAATGGTAGAGAGGTGCAAGTGCTATAATGGAAGTAGTGGAGAGGTGGAAGAGAAAGAGTCTAGGGGGATGACAGATATTTTAAAACCCTCACCCTACTCAGACACAAACAAGACAAAGAACAAATTTTAAACAAACGCCAGACTCAGAGGGGCCAACATCCATAAGATGACCCAGAGGGGAGGGCGCATAAGCATCGGGGTATAGAGAGCAACGAAAACCATAGTACACATACAAAAGAACACGCGCAAAAGAAATAACCATCCCAGGTGCCTCCCAACCACCAGTATATACAAAACTCCCAAATCATATCCATCAGAAAATCATGCCGTCAATAGCGTCATTATATGACCATGTCGGCCATTAGTTCAGCAGGCGTGTTTACCGAGTCAGCCTTCCAGTAGATCGGCATAAGCATCCAAGCTTGATCCGACCAGATCCACAATAGCCCAGCTAGTATTGCCCTTGAACGTCCGGGCCCAGACACGGACAATAGCAACACTGAGCTGCCGTACCTTGAACGAATCGGCCATGAACTCCAAGTCAGGAGCTCCCGGCGGATCAACAGCCATTTCGGTTTCATCCATCATGCTCTTAATCCACAAGAGCAGCTTCCGCTCATGCTCTGACAACCTCTGCTCGGGCTGTGTCGCGGGGATGGCAAGTAGCCACCGGCTGAGCAGAAACGCGCATTCTAGACTGCAAAGAGAGTGCTGGATGCTCCAAAAGAACGAATGGGTCCGAGCGACGAAGTCGATTCCTAGTCGCACTGGAATTGAAAGCGCATGGGCCGAGTGCAGCAACGCCATTATCAGCCGTGGGCTGCGCGCAATGGGCGGTGATTCACTCAGGGCCCCTGCGATTTGCACCGGGTCTTGAGTGATAAGGTGACGACACGGACCCAGATCGACGTGCAATCGAATATACGCGAGTCCCAAAAGAGCCGTTGATGTGAATGCAATGGGGCCCGCAGGATTCTGGGGGTCGATGCTGGATTCTGGCGTGCGTTTCCACAGCGCCTTCCACGCATTCAACGAATTGTCCAGCACGTTCAGGTCATCCTGTCTCAAACTCGTGCCCTGCATATTGGGGGCAGACAGACAAAGCTGTCGCGCAAAGAATATCTGCTGGATAATTGCATGGATAAGGATATAATTTCCAAGGGGTGATATCGGTGTCGATGGAAGCGACGTGGCTGATTTCAGAAAGAGTCGAGCAAATGCTTCCTGAAAAGGGACCTCTGACCCTTGTCGGATCCGGTGAAGTCGTCGCCATTGGGTCGCATTGTTCGCCTTCCACAAGTCATGGGAAGAGGGCATGTTCAACCTCAGCTCCCCGTTCAGGACCAGGGGAGGGATGTTGTACATGATCGAATGAAGATTGAAAAAACAGTACACAATGAGCTTCGTTCTCCGGTTACCTTCCCGTCGAACCCATTCTTCCCAGCCGATGGGCTCTGAGGTAGGTGCCGGTTCTGACAAGCCATGTTCCCGAACGAGTCTGGCCAGGGTGCTTTGAAGCGAGAGAATTTCCCGCAATAGTTCCGGATGCCGCTCCCAGGATGCGAATACTGTCAGCAGCAAAAATGTCCGGATTACTTCCATATGAGCGTCTGAGTCATCAGGCGTATATATCGATGCGTTGATGGGGGGATTGGGCATATGTTGATGCTGCTGGAACGGGCTGCTCGCTGCGTTGGAAATCGAAGACCCGCGAGAGTTATGGAATCCCGAAGGGGGAGAGATATAATTCCACGTGGGATAGGGCACTTGCTTGCTATCTCTGCGGCGGAGCCGTTCCAAGAGGATAGCTTTGGCAGCATGGAAAAGTTCAATACCTCGGTTATTTTCGAACCGATAGTGTGAACCAGCCGCTGCCAGTGCCAGTGTCAGCTCAGGCGAGCACTTGGCAACTGACAGTGTGGGGACATGAACAAACGGAAGATGTTCATTCAATCCGTTGATGTATCCCGCAAAGAAACGAGAGAGCGCGTGTCGGGAGGGCGGGACAAACCCCTTCGGCAGAACAAAGGAGAAATCTTCAAGCTTCGATACGAATACTTGACGCTCCGTATTCGATATGTCCCATGCCGGCCGGGTGGATTCGTCTGAAAGGCCGATTCGATCGTCAATTTCGTGAGATTCGGGTTGCAAGGACGGTAGCCGTGACCCAAAATTGGAGAAAGAAGGCTGTTCATCGACTCGCGGGTCATTGATGAGATCTCCACCGAGTCTCGCAGATATGGTTGGTTCCCGAGGAGTGGGTTTCGAGTCAATGGACATGTTTTGCGGCAACATGGGTTCCTCGACCGACGAGAACACCCCCGAGTCCCAATCAGATGATAGACCCACACTCTCCAAGAACACCGTGAAGTCTTGAACGGGATCTCCGAGATCAGTGAGGTCAAGAATTGACGGCTCTACTCCATAGCTGTCGGTAATTGTCCTATCCTGGGACTGAGGAATCGATTGAGAGGAAGGACCAACGGAGTGCGAAGGTTTTCGGATTGATTCCAAGCTCTCCTGCTCTCCTTCCAGCGCGACATGACTTGCTGCATGCGATAAAAGATTCAAATCGTAGCCCCAAGATGGATTGAAGTGCGTGGTTTCAACTATGGGTGGGGGCTGGACTTGTACTTCGGGCGGGTGCGGCACTTGAGTATGGACGGGGATAGCGTCGGCAAGCTCTAGCATGCGCGATTCCTGGTGGGCAGGCGGGATAATGGTGGATTGGATGGGAATGTCATGGTTATTATCGATATTTTTGTACGAACGATGCTCACGATTTGCTGCACTCTCGGCGGGATGGACTAATCGCTCATGTCGCACCAAGAGGTCACTGCGCCAGATGAGATTGATCAGCGATTGGCGCACTCGTCCCTGGGGCAATGGGCCAGCCTACCTTCGCGCGAAGGACTTGGAGCATATGTCACATGAGAAGGGCTTCTCTTTGGTATCTGTTGTCCGACATAAGAAACAGAATTCCCAAGGACATTATAGGGTTACTCAACGGGTGCGGAGATGGCGTTGGAGATGTTCCAGGCGCGCAAACGATCGACTGCAATACTCGCAAGATAAGGACTTTCGGTGAGCGGCTCCTTTCTTTTTGATCTTGGCTGACTTGTCGTCCTCCATCGTTGGGGGGTTTGGGGGGGATGGGGAAGAAAGAGAGGGGAAAGATTTTGACCGAGCGGGGAAGACTGTGGGGATGAGGGGAGTCACGTGGTTCCGGGACGAGACGCAACGAACGAGGAGTTTATGCTGGCCGAGGCAGAGGACTAGAGGAAGACAAGTTCCTGAGAGAAAGGGAATTGAATGGCCTTTGGAGATGGGGACTGGGAGGGGGTGTCGACCCCCCAGGTTCGATAATGCAAACGTCTCCACTGCGGAGAGGAACACAGAGATCGAGATCACTGTGGGTATAGATTCATAATTATAAATATAGTACTTAAAATCCATTTCTGGGGGAATTTACTAGCTACTATCGCAGTAGTAAATTTGGTGATGTGAAGAATTCTATGTCGACTCGTATGGCTTCCAGGTAGAGTAGGGCAGAGTAGGGCACAGTAGGGCAAAAAGTGGATGGAACATGGCCGAAACCAATTCTCCGGGAAAAGAACGCAGATTGCGTCCATGAGGGTTGATCATTTATCCAGTCTGTAATTTGGAGACTAGCTAGGTATGGAATTAGCATGGTGACCATAGAGAGGCTTATAGACTGGAACCGTCGAAGCATCCTGCCCGATGCTGTGGTTGGATACTTCTGGATACTTATGTAAACACACTCAAAGACAATGGCCTGTAGCCATTGACAGGGAAATGATGGATTCTCATACATTGTAGTTGGCGAGATACCCAGATACGAGACCTGTTGAAAGGGGTGTCAAACAGCCGAGCCCAGTTTCAGTGTTGTTTCATCGCCGAGTGGGGCTTGCGATAGGCCTCAACGAACCAGTGGACGCGGAACGGTCAGGAGAAGACATGCGAAGGGAATGGACAGGGGGAGAAAGAAAGAGCGATGTTCAAGGGATGAGACAGTCTCCGATGAAATGAAAAGGAAAACGCGTGGGAGCTTGTCCCCCTTGATGGCCCAAGGTAGCACACTCTTAGTCAGAGGCCCCGCGATGTCACGGGTGTTTCAAGTCTCTCCAAAGTTCCCAACTTCTACTTCTTCTCCCTCTTCATCTTCGTCTGTCAAGTTCGTCTTTTCTGCCTGTCAGTTTGAGTGGGGGGAAGTGTGTATCGATCACGGCACTAAGTGGCCCCTCGATCTCGCCCCCAAAAAAAGCTCAGACCTGCTGCAATCAGTTGCGGTTACAATCCAGCCCTTTTGGCAAGGTCCCTTGTCCATTGTCCGGTGAGCCTACAATTGAGCTGCATGCTACGCAGTCGTGTGGCCCCTCTCTCATCACCCCTGCCCCGGAGGCCCCGGAGCCTCATCGCATCCTCTCAGGTCTACCACTGCGACCACAATCCAACCCAGCACACAAAGCTAACTCCATACCTAGACTCTCCATAGTATGCGTTGATCTACGTCGCGTCTTCCTACGGCTTTCCGTTATCGGCGCGACTACTGTTTTTTTGGTTGAGAAGGTGGGGGAAAAGGGCGCGACGATCGAAAGTCATCGACCAGTCGGCCATCAACAACACCAGTCGCGGGCAAAGAAATCGCTTTCGATCTAGCTATGTTGGCTCCGAAACAGTACTCCGCGCCCTTGGGTGCGCCCCCATCCCAGACGCCTGCGAATGGCTACATCGCGAACACATCACAAAGACCTGCGACGGCCACGAAAATTCAAGATGGAGGCGCGTTCACCAGCCCAACGAAATCAGAGTTTTCTGAAGGCCAGGATGATTTCTCATCTGTTCGGTAGGACACCGAAGGACCACGGACAAGAGTTGCGATCATGCTGACCATCAGTAGGACGTGGGATGAGAAGCGGGTGGTGGCATGGCTTCACAGCATCAAATGTGGCCAGTACGAAGCGATCTTCAAAGGTACCGTTTCTTCGGATAGGGTTCTCGCAGTGATATTAACATGTTTTAGCCAACAACTTCAATGGAGACAATTTAATCGACTGCGATCAAAAGATCCTGCAGGAAATGGGCATCAAGAAGGTTGGCGATCGAGTGCGCATCTTTGTGGCGATCAAACAGCTCCGGAACAAGTCTGGGTCCAATCCGAGGCAAAAGAACCTGGTGAGTTATGCGTGACACCTCAATAGTTGCCCCAATCATCTTGCTCACCTCGTGTCTAGAATACATTAGCAACGCTTGAAGCTGCAACGCTTTCTAACGATCACCCTCGTTCCCGTATGCCTATCCTGAGCAGGCGCCTGTCCCAGCTGGTTGATGATAGCTCGGGCTACCTGGGTGGTCGATCACCTCAACCCACGTCCCCTCCCGGAGACGGCCCATGGCGCAAAGATGGTTATCTGAATCATCCCTCGTCAGGTGGCTCCAGCTCTGGCCGGAATCCAAGCACCCCTAGTGATGTTGGCCAGGCTGGTCGCGGCAGCTCTCACCCTCGGAATCCGAGTCTGGATGGCCTCACCATGGGCCCCCTTCCGCCCAACTCCCCGGTCATCCGCGTCATCTACACGGGGGGCCAAACCAAGGTCTTGAACATTCGGAGCTGCAGAACGCCAGATGAGGTCGTCCTCCATGTGTTGAAGAAGCTGCAACTCCCCGAGCATCAATACCGAAATTATTGTTTCTATGTTCTGGACGGATTGGATGCGGATCAGTCAAATTGCAGGAGGCTCAACGACTCCGAACTCATGGATATCTGTGAAGGCACCCACAGGCCTGAGCGTGGCCGTTTGATTCTCCGCAAAATTCATGCCGGGGAACCAGATCTCGACGAGCTTCGCCGTGCATCCCAGCTGGCATACGATGAAAGTCAGGTGGTGCATCAAATGGCCCTCAACAATTCCAACGCGCGACAGAAACAAAAGATTGAGCAGCTTACGGGTGAAACATTGAATAATATCAAGCAACCCCAATCTCCATTGGGTCCTCGGCAACGTCCGGCCAATTCGGGTGACCAAGATCCCCAGTCGGCCACCAGCGATCGCAATCCTGTGGCCAAGCTTCGGTCATTCTTCGGACAGAGACCGCCGAGCGAAATGATTATTCACGAGCTACAGTCCTTTTTCCCGAGCCACGATCGAGAGAACATCGAGAAGACGATGCGGAGGTCTCAACGTCTGAGCCGTGCAACGAGTCGTCTGAGTGTCATGAGCAACTACAGCGTTGCTTCAAGCCTCAAGGATGCGCCGCCGCTGCCGCCATTGCCGCCGATCCCTCCAATTCCTAACATTGCCGACTCCTGGTTCCAGGCCCCCGGGGGAGCCCAGGTGGCGCGTGCCCCCCGGCCCGTATCGGGTTCTAAGTTCAGCCTTCCCCAGACGTCTTACCGAGATTCCGTCGCCTCGAGTTCTCTCCAGCCACTTCAGGAGGAGTCGCCCGTCGAGCCCAATCGCAAGTCGTATGTCTCGTTTGATAGTGGCTCGGACGAACCGATCACATCGCACCAGAGCCCGGTTGATGAGAGTAATAGTGCCGCCGCCACAGACGGTGGCTCGTTCAATGATCGATTGAGTGTTCTTGTGGGTGAGGAGGATGAAGAAGAGGACGACACAGGCCTGACCGACTTCCTGGCCGGAAATAATTTTGCGCCCAAGAACTGGATGAAGGGCTCTCTGATTGGCGAGGGTTCCTTTGGAAGCGTGTTCTTGGCCCTTCACGCCATTACCGGTGAACTCATGGCTGTTAAGCAGGTGGAGATTCCTTCGGCTACCAAGGGGACCGAATTTGATCAACGAAAGAGCAGCATGGTCACTGCTCTGAAGCATGAGATTGAACTCCTGCAAGGGATGCACCATCCGAACATTGTGCAATACCTTGGCACCTCTACCGATGACCAGTACCTGAACATTTTCCTGGAATATGTGCCAGGTGGCTCGATCGCGACCATGCTGAAGCAATACAACACTTTCCAGGAACCCCTGGTCAAGAACTTCGTCCGCCAGATCCTAAAAGGTCTCTCCTACCTCCACAGCCAGGACATTATCCACCGAGACATCAAGGGCGCCAACATCCTTGTCGACAACAAGGGAGGCGTCAAGATCTCCGATTTCGGTATCTCGAAACGTGTCGAGGCATCCACCGTCCTTGGTTCCCGAGCCAGTCACGGTGGCGGCGGTCATCTCCACCGACCGTCTCTCCAGGGCAGTGTGTACTGGATGGCACCTGAAGTTGTACGGCAGACCGCTCACACCAAGAAGGCCGATATCTGGAGTTTGGGCTGTCTTGTCGTCGAGATGTTCATCGGCGCTCACCCCTTCCCGGACTGCAGCCAGCTCCAGGCCATTTTCGCTATTGGCAGCAACCAGGCCCGGCCTCCGGCCCCAGAGCATGTGAGTCGGGAGGCGGTCGAGTTCCTCGACATGACCTTCCAGTTGGACTTCGAGCTGCGGCCCAGTGCCAACGAGTTGCTGAAGTGCGAGTTCTTAGCTCCACCCATCGCATGAGGAGCTGTGCTCTCTCTCTATGGCTGTAAAACGATTTTTATGCATCATGGGTTCTAGGTTCATGGGTTATTTTCTCGGTAGTAATGCAATGGAGCATGAGCTTTCAGCGTCTTTCCAACTTTCGAGTCTAATAGAATATCAAAAAATCAACATAAAACATAAACTTATTTACGAGTTCAAGGAGCAAGAGCACTAACACAAGTAATTGAACATGAAAACATTCATGAAATCAGTGCCACAGGCCCTGCTCAAGGGCATTTACGTCTGGTGTTATTGGGTTTACTGGATGCTTCAGGTGGTTTTAGGAGGGAAATTATCTCAAATGAAGATAGTACATAATTCCGACAAATCACAGTGGCCACTATGCAGACCGTCTCTAAAGTTACAGATTGGACAAGAGAAAACAACAGAACACCCAGGTGAAAAGGATGGTAGAAAGTCAATCAAGACACGACGGGAAAAGCTACCCGTTGAGGCTCTTAGTTGATCATCTTTCCATAGAAGGGCAGTCCCAGGGCACTCAAAAGGAGCTGTGCATCCTTGTCTGCCTTGGCGGTAGTATGGAGGGTAATGTGGCAACCGGGGATCATCTTGGGCGGATACCTATTGAAAGGAAAGAAGTCAGGTTTGTGGGGGATTGACAAAAAGAAAAAAAATCAGCGCTGAGGAATCACTCACATGTCGTAGTTGACCTCAATCTCGGGGAACATGGCAACGCTCTCCGGTGCCAGACCGAAGGTGATGTTCCCACTGCTGTCACCGCTGCTGCCCTTGATACCAGGCCAGTCCTTGATGCGAGGCAGGACCACGTCGATGAGTTTGCCCAAGAAGTGATACATGTTTTCACCCTGCAGCTCTGCCTTGACAGCACAAGTGTCCCGGCCCGGCACAACACCCCAAGAGGGCACGCTGGTCTTGGACTTGTAGGTCGTGACTTTCACATTGGAGATGGTCTGAATGGCCATTCCCGCCACATGCAGCCACGACGAGTTCTCCTTGATGGCCCCCTTCACATGGCTGTGGATCGTGATGCGCTCCACCTGAGGAATGTTGTTGAACCGGATTGGCTTGCGCAGAAGACGCAGGACATCCCCACCACGCGGTCCACGGAGGGGCCGGTTCTTATGGTAGGGGGGCTGTCGTCCCATTCACGAAGACGAGGTGCTTTGGGAGGTGGCTTGAAGCCCGGTGGGTTGTGCACATAGCACAGAGCAAGAATGTCTTGTGCAATGGTCGAGGTGTACGTTTGCTGGGCCCGGGGGGAAGAGAAGGGGCCGGGAACGAACACTCGGGAGGACGGGTCTGATGGCGGCGGTGGTTGGTGAGGGTGAAGAGGACCACGATAGTATTTCGGGGATCGGAATTGGTATCTGACAGATAGGTGACATGCGTTAGCTGTACCCTATACAGCATTGCCGGAGTGTTTGCAAACAATCCGATCTTCTCCCCCAGCACACTAGGGAGAACCGGCCAAAGTGATCACATACCGACTCCGTGGAAGTTGGGTCTTCCGAGAGTTTGCTTGTGCAACTGGATCAAATGATTTTGCAACATCCTCCGACACCGTCCCTTCCAAAGATGACGCGGTTTCGAGCTCGTCCATCTGGCTCGATAGTCGTCTAGCCGGAGCCTCATCGGAGGCAAAGCGCCGGCAGGCAATGCCCTGTGGGCGGGCCGTTGAGCCCAATGCCCTGGGCAGGGCCCTTGCCATATACCTAGATGGCTCCCGGGCAGCCATTCTTAATGGAAAGTGGAGGGTGGTGAAATGAGGAGGTCGCATCCCCGACCAAAAATTGTTTGCGCCCTCGGATGCTCATCACGTGCATCTACGCCTGATATTTCGGGCGGCCAGTTCAGGCGCTGACCAGTGATCTCATGCCCCGCCAAAGTGATCAACATAGATCATCCCGCGATATCTTCCATGGACGCGTCTGCCTGTTTCGTTTCAGTCATTCGCTTCGTCTGGCATCTAAAGACCTCGTGGACAGACGATGTGTCCTGTTATGTTTTCCATGCAAACCACGCCTCGACTAAGCTCTGTGCTGGTCTTCCACTCTCTTTCTTCTATGCCTCTTTTGACCTCAAGATCTTGTCCTTCCCTCTAGAACTCCTGTTCTTCAAGAGGATCTCGGGTCCTACTTGCTAAAATGAGTGGGATCCATCGATTCCTAACCCGGCGTGATCGGCAAAACCGGTCGGCCAAGCAGAGCAAAGATGAGGTATGGCGCAATTTCCACACGACACAACCTTATAACACTAAACCTATGCTTTGGATGGTGTGGCTTAACTCATATATATCTTACAGGGATCACAAGTTCTCTCGCGGCCATCATTTCGAGGGTTCTTCTCATCAGAGACACCCCCAGAAGTCAGCCAAGACAGTGAGAAAAAGGTACTGCCTGATCACCTGATAGTCAGCTTGCACTGATGTCTAACATTTTGTCTGTGTCTAGCTCGAAAGTCTCAAAAGTCGCATCAGACAAATTGGGATTTCGAATTTAGAAGAACACCATTTCCGTTATGCATTGTCCTCTGCTCAAGGGGATGTGGACATGGCATTTGGCCTGCTGCTGTTGTTGCAGGACTCTATTGAGGGCATCATCCGAAGCTATACGCCCAGCACCAAGCTCCTCGGCGCAGTGAATCGCCAGGGTGTCACCTGCTACTTAGACGCACTACTGTTCGCTATGTTTGCGCGTCTTGACAGCTTCGAAGGCATTTTGTACAAAACATTCAGCGACGAACCTCGTCGGAAGCTCATCATTGTCTTGAGATTATGGGTTAACATGCTGCGATCGGGGAGACTTATTAGCACCGACTTTGTATGTACCACCCTAGTTCTTTTGTGTGCGCCGATGCTAACCAAGACACAAACAGACAGAGTATCTGCAAGGTGCGCTTGCTGAATGTGGCTGGGAGGATGCAGCCAAATTGCAACAGCAAGATGCCTCTGAAGCTTTTACCTTTATCACGGGGAAGCTCGAACTGCCTCTTCTGACCTTAAAGATGGATATCTATCACACAGGGAAGGAAGATGAGAGCGGCGATCACAAATTCGTCAATGAGAGACTCCTCGAGGTTGCTATACCACCTGAGCCTACTGGTGGCCGGAATCTCACTCTGGAGGATTGCCTGGAGGCTTACTTCAACAACAAGATTGAAGTAAAACGGTACTTGGAGCGGCGTAACACTCTCAGCTCCACCAAATCCATGGATTCTCTCTCCATTTCGAAAGGCTTCACGGCCCATGTGGAGGTTGTTGAGGCTGATGCTACTCCTACGCTGTCGCCAGTTCCTTCCAATTCTCCACAGGTCGAAAATGTGACTCCATGGTCCTCATTCGCCGAGTTCAGCGAAACCCTACGATCATCCACAAGCCTTCCCCGGCGTAATAGTATTGTTCGAGAGCGCTTTATTCCTGACTCAAGTGGGGAAAGCTCTGTTGAAAATGATGCTGCCACCTCAGAGGCTGAAGGACGGAAGGGTATCTACCGGAAAGAGGTTATGATGCCTGCATGGCAATTTTTCAGCCTTATTCGTACGTTCCAACATAATGTGTTTGGTTTAAAAACGAGCTGACACTATTTTCTTCCCAGCATGGTACACCGATAACACGCCAACTAATGATGCCCAGGTTGCGGCGCACTTCACCTCGAAAAGGCCGGTTCTGGGATTGTGTCTGAAACGCTACAGCGTCCTCCCCAATGGAAAGGCTGTGAGACTCAACACCTACGTCGACATCCCGACGGAGATTGGGCTGCCTCACTTTATCCAGGATGATAACCTGGATGCCAATGCTTCCATCTATGGGAATTTCAAGCTCTCTCTGCAGTCTCTGGTCTGTCACCGGGGGAACTCAGTTGACTCTGGGCACTATATTGCCATTGTTCGAGGCACGAGTGCCAACCCTGCCCCGCCTAGCTCTAGTGGCTCAGATCGCCAGACGCCGGAGCCATCGCGCTACTGGATGCGCTTTGACGACTTGGCCGCTGAGCGAGTGACCCTGGTGGACATCGACCAGGCCCTCAAGACAGAGTCACCCTACCTTCTTTTCTACCAGATCCTCCCCATCGATCAAGATGCAGCGGTCGCCAACCTCCCAGCCACCGCGCCGTCCTCCCGAGCCTCAGATATGGCTCTGGAACTTGACCTGGCTGGCCTCTCCCATCAGTTGGGTGCGCTTTCGACAAACCAGGCAGATGACAGCAATGCTGAGGATCCAGCTTCTGGCCGGCCCAGCCTTGAAGTCACCGGGCCCGACGATCCAGGTGCCCATATGACGAACAATCCAGGGAGACGGCCCAGTGTGACATTTTCCGAAACCGGTCACACCGGTGGACTTCAGCCGCGTTCCGTCCCGTCCTTCTCGCCCCAACTGATGCCCCTGGAAGTGGAAGGCGCTCGAGGGCCATTTCCATTCTCTCGGCGCGGGTCCAGAGCCACGAAGAGTAACTCTGGCAGCCGTACCAACAGCCAGTCTGGCGAGAATCGAATTAGTGCCACTTTCTCTCGCTTTGCTGGGCGGCTCAGCAAAGACCGCATCGCCACCGACGGGTTCACTACTGAAGGTGAAGGTGATGAGTCCGCCCTGGAAGATGACGGCTCGTCTGATGACATGAAGCTCGGGCTCAGTGCAATTGAGGGCAAAGGAAGGGGAGGTGGGAAGACCAAGGACTACGAGCGCTTCAAAGGCAAGCCCAAGGAGAAGTCCAAGGACAAGAACCGGAGACTGGAGCGGGAGTGCATTGTGATGTAATGCACGATTCGAGATACTGATGTTTCTGAGTGATTTGTTTGAGTGATACCCCATGCATTTGAGCGAGGAGACATAGTGCAAATCAAACCATATTTTTATTGATCTACGAGAGCTTCTGTAAAATGTCCATAAATGACTTGCTGTCAGAGAACTCCCGGGCATGTAAATTGTTGCCTCAGGCAGTGACTCCGCATCCCTCGGACAGCTGCCTCTCCACTCTTCCTCAGCTTGCGACTCTGCTATGATATAGCTGCGCGCGCACCATGGCGCTGGATGGATCCAGCAGTTATGTTGCTCCCAGCAACTTAGCTGAGCCCGACTCTCTTCCCATGTTTGATGTCCAGCGAGTACAGCTGCAGTTTCCGATCGCAGCGGACTTCGTGGCGGCGCAGGTTGCCAACAACGTGCTTGTGCTGGCCTTGTCTACCGGCCGAATTCTTCGCATTGACTTGGATACCCCTGAGGATATTGATGGTAAGCTCCTGGGCTATTTTCTGCAGCGAAATTTGTGGTGTCCCGCTAAGCTCCATTCCGCCCATCTGCAACAGACATCGACCTCCCCAAGAAGTCCTCAGAAATCGGATTGATTCGGCGAATGTTCCTGGACCCGTCGGCGTCTCATTTGATCATCAGTACTACACTCGGCGAAAACTACTACCTCCATACCCAGTCCCGACAGCCTAAGGCCTTGTCTCGGTTAAAGGGTGTATCCATCGAAAGCATCGCCTGGAATCCCTCGCTGCCCACTGCATCCACTCGCGAGATTCTGCTGGGAACAACTGATGGCAACATCTACGAAACCTACATTGAACCGTCCACGGAGTTCTACCGGCGCGAGGAGAAATATGTCACCGCGGTCTACAAGGTGCCGAACGCCTCACCGGTGATTGGAATCAGTGCGGAACCAGGGCCCGCGAAGCCTGAGCAACGCCGGGTGCTTGTTGCCACTTATGGAAAATTGTTTCATTTCCTTGGTCGAACAGGGGCCACGCGGCACGGAAGAGAAGGTGGCGGTTCGATATATGCGGAGCTTTTCCAACGCGAAACACCTTTGACACATGAAGCCCAAAATCCATCCGGGTCTGCGCCATCATCTCTAGTAGTCTCTTCGTCTCTGTCGGAGGGTCATCAGGGGGATGGGCATACTGAGAAGGAATTCGCCTGGCTCAGTGCGCAAGGAATCTTCCATGGACAGCTTGCGTCGGAGTCACCATTTGACCATGCGAAAATGCTTGCGCGCTCGGTTTTCCCCGCTTCTGAATCCGCACGAGGAGGGAAAAGA
Source organism: Penicillium alfredii (assembly GCF_028826965.1). Lineage (NCBI taxonomy): Eukaryota > Fungi > Ascomycota > Eurotiomycetes > Eurotiales > Aspergillaceae > Penicillium > Penicillium alfredii. The sequence continues at coordinate 572,761 of NW_026622701.1, read as the reverse complement.
TTGATCCAGAACCCGATTACCGCAACGACCCTGTCGCGGTGGCATGTTCTGGCACTCGTTGAAGGCAGGGTGGTTGCGGTCAACCGTCTCAATGAGGAAGTCGTCTACGATCAGGCTGTTCTGGAGCCCGGGCAAAGTGCGCTGGGTCTTCTGACTGATCTCACCCAAAACACCTACTGGCTCTTCACTAGCCAGGAGATTTTTGAAGTCGTGGCCAATGACGAGGATAGGGATGTATGGAAAGTGTTTCTGCGGGAGCAGAAATATGATGAAGCACTCCAATACGCCCGCGGTCCTGCACATCGGGATGCTGTTTTGACTGCCTCAGGTGACTCTCTCGCCGACCGAGGTCGCTTTGTTGAAGCGGCCAAGGTCTGGGGCAAGAGCAGCAAAGGATTCGAGGAGGTTTGTCTGACAATGATCGACCACAAGGAACACGATGCGCTGCGTAAATATCTTCTCTCGCAGCTGTCCACGTACAGGAAAGCATCTGTCACGCAGAGGATCATGGTCGCAAGTTGGCTTGTGGAGCTGTTCATGTCCAAATTGAATTCCCTTGATGACAATATCGCGACCAAGGCCGAACTCACAGAAGCCGCGAGCACCGGGGAAGTTCAGGATCAACTGGGCAGCGTCCGATCCGAATTCCAAGATTTCGTGAACAAGCACAAGACTGATTTGAATAAGAAAACCGTTTATGGGATCATCAGCAGCCACGGCCGCGAAGAAGAGCTACTGTTTTTTGCAACCGTCACTAACGACCACAATTATGTCCTGTCATATTGGATCCAACGGGAGAAGTGGGCAGAGGCCTTGAACGTTCTGCAGCGACAGAGTGACCCCGATGTGTTCTACAAGTACAGCAGCGTGCTCATGACACATGCGGCCACCGGGCTGGTGGAGATCTTGATGCGGCAGACAAACCTGGATCCGGAGAGACTGATCCCGGCGCTGCTGAACTACAACAAGTCCGCCAATGTCTCTCTCAACCAGAACCAGGCCGTGCGCTATCTGAACTTCATAATCGTCAACCACCCAAAGCCATCCGCAGCTGTGCACAACACCCTCATCTCCATCCATGCCTCCAGCCCATCCAACTCTGAAGCCGGGCTGCTCACTTATCTCCAATCGCAACCATCCTCACCACCCCCCTATGACGCAGACTTCGCCCTCCGGCTCTGCATCCAACACCAACGAGTGCAATCATGCATCCATATTTACAGCGCAATGGGCCAGTACCTGCAAGCCGTGGAGCTCGCCTTGGAGCACGATGACATCGAACTCGCGGCAATAGTGGCAGATCGCCCAGAAGGCAACGATAAGCTCCGCAAGAAACTGTGGCTCCTCGTTGCCGAGAAGAAGATCCGGCAGCCCGGCACGGGCATCAAAGACGCCATCGAATTTTTGCGCCGCTGCGAGCTCCTCCGTATCGAGGATTTGATCCCCTTCTTCCCGGACTTCGTCGTCATCGACGACTTCAAGGATGAGATCTGCACCGCCTTGGAGGATTACTCGCGGCATATCGACGCCCTGCGCCAGGAAATGGATAACTCGGCACAGACAGCCCGCCAGATTCGGTCGGAGATTGCCGGTCTGGATACGCGCTACGCCATCGTCGAGCCCGGCGAGAAATGCTGGATCTGCTCGCTGCCCCTGTTGAGCCGCCAGTTCTTTGTCTTCCCGTGCCAGCATGCTTTTCATAGCGACTGTCTTGGTAAGGAGGTACTGGGCGGCGCGGGGGGTAAGAAGAAGTATATTCGGGATCTGCAGGCTCATCTGAGCAAGGGTGATCTGTCTTCGACTAGGAGGGAGGAGATTGTCAAAGAATTGGATGGGCTGGTTGCTGAAGCATGGTATGTTACTTTCTAAATTTTTGTTCTGAGTTTTGTTTCCCCGGTGTCAAGTACTAATATTTCTTTTTCTATTAGTATTCTCTGCGGCGACCACGCTATCAAGCAGATTGACAAGCCGTTCATCGCAGACTTGGAAACCGCCGATGAGTGGGCTCTGTGATGCTGGTGGTTCTTCATGATATTGGAGGGGCATCATTGACATTATATGATATTGCTTTTGATGTTGATGATCATGTTCTTTTTCCATTTCTCTCTCTTTTCGATGCAATACCCTTTCTACCCTTGCCCCACGATTCCTCGAGCAACGATACCGGATCTGGCGATCGTACATAGTCATCCATATACCTAATGCGATTCGATCCGGATGTCTATTTCCATTTCAATGATTACTTTATTCCGTAGATGCTGAGGCAAGACCTGCCCTGTCCTGCCGTATTCAACTCCCAACCAACACCGTGCTGCAATGCCGTATAACCCCGACAAGAAATCAAGGGGAAAGAAAGAAAGAAAGAAAGAAAGAAAGAAAGAAGCAGAAATGGTGATATACAAACGAAAGAACAATGAAAGACAGATAGCAAAGATAGAATCACTCGGGCTCGGACTCGGACTCAGGCCACAGCGAACGCAAAAGCCCCAGATCTTGCGTCACAGCCGGACTATGCGGCGCGCACTCCTCCAGAAAGCGAAGCATCTCTTCGTTCCAGCGCTCCCAGCCCGAGGGGAGGGTTTCACGGAGACGGAGGGTGGGGGAATGAGCGATGCAATAGAAGAGAAGGATTTGGCCGAAGAATCTATTTAAGACAAAGCATATACAGTGTTAGTTGGGTGAACCCATTCAAGGCAAAAAAAAACAATGACGGAGAAGAAGAAGAAGAAGAAGAAGAAGAAAAAGTAGGGCAAACTCACTGCGAACAAAACGCAAACTTAATCGGAATACAACTCTTCATCTTCCGAAAGATGCCCTGCGTCACGGGCCAGTCCATGGCATTCAGCAGCCCGCTCTTGATCTGCTCAAAGTCCTCGTCTGTCAAGGAGCCGGGGATGCGTAGCGCCTTGTACAGGTACGGACGCCCGATGTGGAATCGGGCGATCTGGTACCGGCCGCGGAGCATGGCGTCGGTGATGGCTGTTGCGGGGGAGAGGGGTCGATTTGTGGAGTCGGTTGGTCGGGGGGAGATCGGGTTGTTGGGGAGTGTTGTTGTTGCTGCAGGGGAGGGTGAGGGGTGGATTGAGGAGCCCGACTGCTCGGCGGGCGTCGTGTGTGAATTGGACGGTAGAGGTGAAGAGCTGATGCTGAATTGAATGGTTGGGGGGAGGTTGGTGCGCCATTGCTCTAGTTGGTGATGGAGCTCAGCGTTGACGGCGGGAAGAGGGAAGGTTCCTGAGTCGGCTAGATTTTCATAGTGTTAAAGAGCTGAAGTAGATATGGAGAGGTGGGGAAGAAGAGAGAGAGATGGTATGCTGAACTCACAGTAGAAGTAGAGAGAATGGCGGATCCGCGTCAGGATGATTCGGTGTGCCACTTGCGCCAGGAAATGATACTGGAAATACGAGTCGTCGACCACGCTTGACGAGGCAAACGGGGTCGACACATAGCCGGTAGTTTCGAAGCTAATGAACTTGGGGATCGGGACCCGTTCTTCGAGCCGCGAGAGCCCGCTCGGCGGCAGATGCAGCTCTTGGACGAGGATGGTTTCATTCATCAGGCAGTTCCAGTACACCCGGGACTTCATGTCGCCTTCCCATTCGTCAAAGTTGACATCGTGACTGGAATGGTCAGCTATACGGAAGCGAGAAGACAGCCTGTCGGTCTAAGACAACAATAACTTACTTGGTTAGCATTGAGAGGCAGCAGGTGGCCGCGCGGTGGATCATAGCCCATGAGTCCATGGGTCGGAGAATCTGGTTGTAGTATACACTGGCCCAGAGTCAGAATATAAGCATCACTTTATGGAGCTCGGCACGTACGAAGACAGCAGATAAAACTGGCAGCTCTGGATGTCGTTGTCACACATCAGGAACCCGATACGCCGGCGGGCCTCATTGAAAAAACGCAGTCCGGGCTGCTCCCCAAAGACCACGTTCATCCACTCTGGAGGCTCAAAACGGTGGCTCTGCGTCCCCGGTAAAGGATAGTTACCTTCCTGGTGAGCGAGGACAGCGAGACAGCCCAGCGCCAGGACATTGAGGACCAGGCAGCTCTCCACGGTATATCCAAAGCCACTTTCAATGGCCGAGCCAAGCGTAAAGGAAAAGAAAAAGGCCTTGTCCATAATAGGAGTAAATGGATTGAAAACGCTGAAGAAGGCATCCGCGAGACCCTTGATCATGGCCAGAGGCAGCGCCTCCAGCCAGTGGTCGCCCGCCTGCAGTGGAAATGAGCCGGTGAACATGGGCAGTGGAGGTCGCGTCGACTCCAGTTCAATCACATAGTTCTTGCCCAGCATCTCATGGGTGGCGAGGAGCTGCTCGGGAAGAATCCGCCGTGCGCCGGGCCAGAGAATGACTCCGTGCTGGCTGAATGAGATGGAGACCCGGTCGGCAGAATCGGTGGCCGTTTGGTTTTCTTCAAAGTCAAAGTCATCGTGATCGTGAACCTGTGCCCCCGGGGTCAGGGTCTCCCCCGCTGAGGTGGGCATGGAGGTGAGCGCGCTACCACCCACGCCGACGGCCGGCGACGGCTGTGTCTGCGGCTGCTGCGGCCCATCGACAGCCCGACGAAGGGACTGCAGGTCCTTGACAATAGAAGTGGGCATACTCTCCAGCTTGGTCTCCAGTCGATGAAGAGTGCTCATGATCATCGTGAGAGACTGATCTCGTCTGCGAGTTGGGTCAGCATGGGCAACCATGGACATCCACGGCCACATATAAAAGGCTTACTTGGATGATTTGCGCTCATTGTAGACACACTCGAGACCGAGGGACTTGCACAGCCCACACCTGGGCCGTGACTCGTCGCATCTGGTCTTCTTCACGCGACAGTTCTCGCAGGCCTATTGATCTCATCAGTATGGATGACAGTGGCATTTGTGGCATTGTGCAGATTCCTATCTGGATAGTATCAAGGTCCAGCTTACCACCGTGGCAATGAAGTTCCTGGGCTTTTTGGATGGGCCCGACGGCTGGCCCGGCTGCTCCTCGCCGGGCGAGAGCAGGTCGTGGATGGGCACCAGGCCATTGTTATCGGGCTCCTGGGCACCCCGCGACTCCTCGAGCGACCGCTTGCTCATGGTGCATCATTGAACTGCTGGCATTTCCCAGCATTGTTCGGGTTTGATGTTTTTTTTTTTTTTTGATCGGTGGAGCGGTGCCCGTCTTGGCCAATCAGCGGCGGTCGTGGTGTGAATCATCGCTTCTGCGAGAACAGTTGCAGCATAAAACAATTGAAGCTAGGGATTCAATATGGAAGAGAAGCTGGGTTTTTGCTGGACAAGTAGCTGGAATTGAATTGCGTCGTCGTTGGCATGGTTTTTACATTGTGTAGGGGCCTTCATGCGGGAAATATATCCATCGTCACTGTCTACTTGAACGGTTATAGAGAACAGCAAAATATCCAAGCAAGCCCGGAATAGCGATCAATCAATACTAATTGGCCATGCAATATCATCACTTCTACCAAAATATAACATTCTAGCAATTTCAGCACTCGGCCAACTGCTTTCTCGCCAGCTTGAATTTCTACATGTATTGTTGCAGGTGGAGCACCGAAATAATACCCAGGTAATTACCATGCGATATTTTTAGATAACGGGTCTCAACATAAATTACCATTGATTATGGGCCCACCGTCATGAAGACCCGTAACCTCCACGTAACTCATTCTGGTCGTTGCCTGGCAATCCCCCTGGACGCTTTCAGCATTTTTATTGATTTTGGGGCAGAATTGAGGGATGAGAGGTACGAGGACATGCTATCTGATTGAAATAACCATGGACTTGAAATTAATATTTGTTATAGACATTTGATTCAGTTGCATTCATGGAGTCTTGCATCGAATATCTGAAGATACAAACCGTGTATGAGCGCTAAAAACATGCATAGCAAAGTTCTGGCAAGGTTGCCCTGCTAAACACAGATGCAAATCTGTCGGAGTCTGCAAATCAAGGACCAGGTCGGGAGGATACTGTTTCGTCAGTTGTGGGCATTGATGGTGTGCAAACCGAGAAATGATGACATTGGATATGGAGAATTAATTGGGTTCTTCGACATAGCTAAACCGTTTTCCTCGAGTCGAATGTCCTATTCCTTCCGACCTTGTCGCAGCACAGTGGAGATAGTGACGAAGCATTTCAGTGTTGTGGTCCTAGACCGGGGGATGATGTCTAGATTGCCACTGAGCAACTCATCGGTTTTCTCTTTAGAGTATATGCCATTGCAACATCCGTAACGGAGCATTACGACAGTCAAGACCCCAGCGACACCAAGCATTGCCAATCAGACCACTACCCATGACACTCGAATCCACCGCCGGAACCAAACACATACTCGAAATAGGTCGCATCGCCCATTCATCCACAACCGTGGGAAGTCTGCGGATGCGAACGGTACATCCATTGACTTGGTCCTTTGAGAGTGACTTGATTCTTGGTCAGAGAGAGAGAGAGAGAGAAAGAGTGCTGGAAATAGAACCGTTGACGCCAGTCTCCACATGGGTCTCGACTTGTCGTTTCAAAACATTATGTCTCAACAATCGGCCACATACATTTCCGACACAATGTCGACCCCGCCGCTGATCCACTCGAGCCCGGATTCGAGCATGAAAATCCACTTGCAGAGTCATGAAGAATGAGTTTGGTGGTTGTCATACTCGGAAGAAATGACGTTGACTGGGTGGACATGGAATGCTGATTTTTGGTCGCATGGGTGGCAAATCATGCCGAGGACGGGGTAGACCACAGACCCCGATCGTACGCAAGTGCCGAACGGGGTGCATCTGTAAGTCGCAGGTACACAAGAAGTACCAGCCACGGTACTTCTGAGTACTTCGGTTGTACATGGTGTATCATGTTGATGGGACATGCTCGAGTGGGTTGACTTGGCAACCGTTTCACTCGACCTGTCACCGCATGAATGGGGACTCCCTTGCTGCCATTGCCGGCCAAGCTGCAGGAGGGTCGTACACGGAGAAAAAGAGAAAAAGGTGGCTGGGTTTGATTCAAATCCCTCGGTGCCACTTGCCATGCAGCTCGAGTCTCACATCCAACTCCCCCATTTTCTTTTTGTTTTCCCTAGAGAAAAGAGGGGAGAGGGAGGAGGGACAGACCATGGGATTGGGTTTGCCTGGCCTGGAATGGTGGTGTGTGGTCATTCGCATGTTTCTTTTTCTTTTTCATGGAGGGTTTGGGGAAGAGTGTCCAATGGAGGGCACAGACGATGCCCCATTTTTCATCCTTTTGGCTGCCCCCAAAATCCGGGGAAAATGGGTGCCCCAGGCTGTCGGGCTAAAGGGCTTGGCTCCAGCGAGAAAAGGACACGAGACACCATCGCCTCTAGTCCTTCATCCTTAGTCCTGGTACTTAGTGCTTAGTACTATACCAAGTACCAAGTACATCCATGAACGATCTCATCAGGAATACCCAGTCGAATCATACGTAGACCCTAAAACTCCTTCGGCTCCATCGTCATTTCGGTACATTCTTCCTTTTGGATTCGGAATTCACCCAGCGATATGACGATCGTGCGGGGTAGAATCAGAGATACCCAAAAAAAGGGGAAGATGACGATGGCCGCATTCGGTCAGTTGTATATCGAATCTGGGGGATAACCATGGAGGATCCTGACGATCGGTTATTGGGTTGAAGACAAACCTTCCCAAGTGTGAGAGATAAGGGTTTATCTGCTATCACGCTATCACTGATACCTGAGAACTCAGGATGTCCTATCCTCTAATCATGAGGATGAAAATAAAATACCAAAGATAAGGGGGCAACCATGGTTCACCCGATCCATGTTTATCTCCCTATTCGGAGAGTTTAGGATGGCAAACGATATCCTCGATCATAATATCAGAATATCATATTATCTTCTTGTATACCATGGATTTATTTCCTGATGGAGGGGCGGATAAGAGGCTGAGCCGTGCACTGCAGATTCCCCTGCAATATATTGCGTACGATGATGCGAGGACGGAAAGGGGGGGGGGGGGGGGGGGAAGGCAAAGCAGAGCGATGGCGTAAAGATTCCTACTCACACCTTCTTGGGGGCCGATCATACGATGTCACTGGTGATTTACTAGAGCATCATTTGATAAAAAGATCAGAAAAATAAAAACTAAGGAAGAAAAAGAAGAAACTAAATAAAAAGGAAAGTTCAGATAGATCTAAACACCCAAACACGCAAGGACATACACGTTGCAGGCAGCAGGTGGTCAGGGCAAAGAGACCGTAGGGCCAGACCTTGGGCCCGTTCACCGCCAGGGGTCCTGCGTGGGTGTCTAACGGAGACAAGTACGCGTAGAGATGAATCTTTAATTATAATGCTTATTATAGTGTGTTTATTATATTCTTATAATATCTTATAATAATAATAATAATACTAAAAGAATAAATAATATCCACTCACCCCGCAAAGATGTGTCTCATAATCCCGCGCGGCAATCCCTAAGAATACCTAGTCCTGGAGGTATCCCTTAGGCATACGCCGAAGCATACCCAGAGACTGTCGGGGCCAAAGGCATGGCCCCAGCGCTGTTCCTGCGGAAGATCCCCTATCGGCCAATCAGCGAGCATCACGCCATCCATCGCGTCATGCAGCCTGGAAAATAGCGCTGGAACATGTTGGCTGCTGATTGGCCCACAATCTGCGCAAGCCGACGCATCCGGTATAGCGCGCCACCTTGATCCGCGCGCAGAAAATGTGCCATTTTTCTGGGAAAATGGCTCCCCCTGTTGACTTCGATACAGCCTTGGGAGTTGACCATCTCCAGTGCCAGACACTATAGTAGTATGGTAGTAACTGAATCTCTCTTCTTACTTCTCCAGAATTAACCCATGGATCCATATCGATGTGGAAGTCAGGAAATATCCAGGCAGACACCGGAATGGAAGCTTCAAGAACCGGTAATCTGATTACCCATTCTATACGTGACGGCCAGAAACGGGCTCCAAGGACCTCGGGTGACCCCGAGGATTGGCCCATTTGGCCCGGGGGCGCCGATCGCACGCAATGGACGCCCACGAGGGAAACCCGTTTGTGACCGTAACGCCCCATGCCCATGCTGATTGGCCCTGGGTCCTCTCCAGGTCCCCTCACCTGGGAGTCATCGCTCGCTCTCTCCTTATCCTCTCTCCATCCTTCCCTTCGTTCGACCATCTTCTTTATCTCCCTTTCTTTCTTTCTCTCTCTCTATCCCATCCCCCCCCTGCTCACCTTCATCTTCTCTCGCCTCTCTCCACCCTCGACTTCTTCCTGCTCATCTCTTCCTCCCCTTCCTCCACTTCCACTTTCAGAACAACAGCACTTCCATCGCAACCAGTCCAATACTTCGAAGACTTGTCTTCCCTGTCTCCGCTCTGCACCGGAGTGCTTTTGTCTTGATCATCTTTGATCATCCATTGGAAAACATCCCGGACATCCCGTGACTGTATCTCGCAAGTCAAGTCAGTCTCTGCCCGTTACCGACCAGAATCACCGACTCGGGTGCCCTCCTGATCCATTGAACCTTCGTCCTTGCCATCTTTACGAAGGTTGCTCTCCGTCTCTTTGATACCTACGTGAGGACAAGTGTCACGTGAAGCATTTGGGAGTCTTGCCATCTGGGCGGGAATCTGCTATCGAGTATCCTTGGTTCACACTGGATTGAAGGTGCTCGACCGCATCCCCCCAACTCCCGCCAATTCTTGTTATATTTATCCCTTCAACCTTCAACCTTCTGCCAACCGGTCGTCTTATGACTCACTAATATCAACGCCTCCCGCTCTGAGTCCCGACCGACTTTCGAACCTTGAACCTGGTGTTCACAGGTTTATTTACGTGCCTTCTGTTATACATTTTTGCCCATCCTCATTACGATATCACGCAGCGCTTCTCTCTCGACTCCTTCCAATTCTTCCGGTATCAGGCCGCTTCACACCATTCTGTGTCCACTCCTTGACACTTTTTCTTTTTTGACACCCTCGTCAACTTCGCAAACGACATACAAATGAGCACATAACGGTCTTTACACATTTCCTTAGCGTCAACAACCCCATCTTGGGTTCATTCAACCGCGCCTAGCGCCGACTTCGTTCCAATTTCCAATTTCCTTTCGCCTGTTGACTTGTTTTTCGGTACATTTTTTTTCGACAACATCGACAATCAGGAACCCAACCTGATCCCGTCCTTCGCTCAAATCGTCTCAACTCTTCTTTCCGGCGGTCCCTGTCTACGTTGGGATCCCAGGCCTGATCCGTTTCTTAAATATTAATCACCCATTAGCCTGGTTGCTGTTTGTGTTAGCACGTCTTTTTCTTTCTTCCACGTGCAAGTGTCTCTTTTGAGCGGTTCATAGATTGTGTTTTACTTTTTTTTTTTCATCCTTGTGTCGACGTCTTTTTTTCATCGTCGGCTTTCCCCATCATCTCATCTCATCTTTGCATCTGTTTCTTGGGATCATCTGGCCTCAATGTCGACCATGGAATGTTTGAAGAACGAGTTTGTCGAGGGCCGCTTGCTGGATGGTCGGTTCCGAACTGTGGCCCCCCTAAACCATGGGTCCTTCGGCATGGTGTTTCTGGCCACAGATATCACCACTGGCCAAGATGTTGCGATCAAATGTCTGACCAAGCCGTCCTCTCCGGACTCATGGGCTCCTCAGCCCGTTGACGATCGCTTTGAAGAACTGGAATGCCACCGCCGCCTGGGCTACCACCCGAACCTGGTCAACTTGATTCACTCCTTCGAGACCGATGCCCACATCTACCTGGTCTTGGAGTACTGTGCCAATGGTGATCTCTATGAGGCTATCCGGCTCAATCGGGGTCCTCTGGAGACTGAACATGTTCGGGATTTCATGATGCAGCTCCTCAGCGCAGTTGAGTTCATGCACTCCAACGGCCTGTACCATCGCGACATCAAGCCGGAGAATATCTTCCTCACGCAAGATAGCTCCATGAAGCTTGGCGACTTGGGCCTTGTGGCTCAGGAACCCTGGTGCTACGAGGCCTCGGTTGGCAGCGATCGTTACATGGCCCCGGAGCAGTACGAACCGACTGCCACGGGCTACTCACCTGCCCAGGCGGACGTGTGGTCGGTGGGCATCTGCCTGCTGAACATTCTGTTTGCTCGGAATCCGTTCGTCACGCCTACTGAGTCCGATGTACTTTTCTCGGACTTTGTCCGTGATCGTCAGTCACTCTTCGACATTTTCCCCAACATGTCTCAGGATACCTATGAGATCCTGACTCATGCGTTGGCCATTGATCCTGAGAAACGATCGCTCTCCGGGGTGCGCGAGGGCATTCTGCGCGCTGTCTCGTTTACCACCGACGACGAGTCGCTGGATGAGTTCTGCACCGAAGATCGTGAGGTGGTTCCTGCCAGTGCCAACCGCGAACCGCTTCGCACGCCGTCTATCCAGAGCCCGCACATCAACCAGGGCGACTCGTTCCCGTGGGCCAAGGCGCTGCTGTCGAGTCCGCCTCAGCCTATTCGACAACTGTCTGCCATTCCGGATACCGAGAGCTACACCGAGGATCTCTTCCCGCCATCCGAAGTGGCGGGCACCTCGTGGTTCTCTGCCCAGCCTGACACCCCGTCAATGGCCTCGGTTCTTGATTCGGCCCTCAGCGACTCGTTGCGCTCGTTCAACCTGCGCAAGCCCGAGCCTCGTTTCCCTCCTCGGTCCGACCCAGTCCCGATCACCGGCTCTCTGCCCAGTCATGCCTCCAAGCCCTTGCCCTCACTGTCGATGGTGTTCGGCAAGGGCTCCGCCGAGCAGATTTCCAAGAGCTGGAGCGATCTCTGGGAGGAAGAGGAGTCCGAGAACGAGGACCTGACACTGCACCAACGCCGTGAGCAGAACTCTCGCACCTGGAGCCAAGAGAGCCAGGGAGCTCGTCCCAAGACAGGATTGCGCGAGCCGGACTCCGCTTCCCTTCTCAATGAGCGCTCTCAGGCTCCTGACCCTCTCAAGACTGCACCTCTTGAGATCCCGGCCAAGTCGCTGGATGGTGACAGCGATGCTGGCACCTCCAGCAGCACCCCCCGTCCTTGCCACCCGTCCTCGCCTCGCAAGGCGCCTAATGCGGACAAGTGGGCAGAACTGGGCGACAAGCGTCGCAACTATAAACCTCGCGAGTTCTTCGATCCCAAGAGAGCCGCGGCCAGCACCTGGCGCCGCGACTGGGGCCTTGGCTCTTCCGGGTTCGACCATGCACCCCGGGCCAAGCGAGATTCGCCTCAGTCCGATCGTCGCCGCCGCCTGTTCTTAGAGAAGGACTGGCGTCGCGATGCTGCGGAAGTATCGAAGCTGTCGCCCGTCAAGCCCTGCTCCTACGACGGCAGTGTGGACGAAGACCTCGACCTCGTCGGCGGGTGGCATGATCTCCACCTTTAACGTGTTTCGCCACCGAGTATCCATTTTATCCAACTCGTCCTGTTTTGTTTACCGTGCCCGTCTGTTGACATCGCGTTCCGCCGTTTGATTCAAGTTGGGGGGAAAAGTTCAAAAAAAAATCTTTTGCCCACGATAAACTAATCTTCTTGTTTTTGTCTGATTTCCATTTCTTTATGGCCTCGATTTGACTTCTTCGCCTGCTCTTTACTTTCGACGCAGCGCCTGCTCTCGTGTGCTGCGCTGTCATCCTCGGCCATTTCTTCTTTTCTTGCTGTACTATACGAGGTCGAGGGTGGCACGGGTGGGAGTCACAAAAGAACAAAAAAAGACTAGAAGGATTGGAGGACATTGGAGGAGCTTGGATTCGGCAGTGTTTGATTTCGCATGCAAACAACATGACGGCTCGACCATCAGGATGGACGGAGTGAATGGTACGATCTCCTGCTGGCGATGTTGAGTTAGAAAGAAACGCGGCCGTTTTCTCTTTGACGTTATACGGGACCCTGTTTGTGTACTCTTATATCCATGGGACCATCAAAGGGAAAACTGATTCCATCCGTGAAAATGCTCTGGTGATTGTAGTAAATGTAGAGACCAAAAACTTAGGATTAAATATTCGATTCGTACTGTTCCCATACTCGGACGTTGTAGGGGGATGTGCCATTGACTGGCATTTCTCCGCACTCTGGGCGGTGAGGAGGGCGGTGACCCTCAACGGTTAAGATACCACTATTCCATTTTCGCCTATGCGATCACGCACATATCTGCCTCTGGACAGCGCAGGTGCAAGACCCGGGTTTAAACCATCTTTTGACCTTTCACCTTTACTCTCAACTTGAACCTTTGTGCTACCCCCTCGAGATCACCGATCGACTTCGTTCTATCCCAGAGGATGCACAGTAGGATGCATATTGGACCGACTGGCTGAAATCATTGGAGTGGCGAGCTGTCGACGGCCTGCAGTCACTTCTCGCTATTTCTGGCGCATTGCCTGTGGCTGTCAGAGGCCAGGGAGCCGTTCCGGGCGCGACCATAGAATCGCCGCTCAATTCCCCACGAAAGCTTCACGATGTTGGCCGCGGGTCGGTCATTGTGTTCTTGGATATACCATGTTTCGATAATGCTTGCACTCGCGGGCAGTGCCCTTGGGGATGGGGCTGTCTCATCCCCGCAACCCTCTACCGAGGACTCTGCCCAGCTGGCTGGCCACACAGCGACGGTGACAACATGCCCGTCGAGGAATCTGTGGGAGGTTGAGGCGGAGCTGTTCCAGCTCCCCGTCTGTCTGGAGACACGATGGGGGCGAGGACATGTCCTGTCTTCAGTCTCGGGGTCATCGGGCACAAGCGGCGCTGAGAACAGCACTGGGGCGGTGTCCAGTGGATCCACCCCAGAGGGCACTGCCTCTGCGACGACACAAGAGAATGCAGAGCAGGAGCAGGAGCAGGAGCAGGACACAGATTCTTTGCTGGACAGCGCCAGCTTTCTGTCGTTTGAGGAATGGAAGAAGCAGAACCTGGCCAAGGTGGGTCAATCTGCTGAGAATGTCGGAGGGAGTCGGCGCTCTGGAGCGGTCGGCAAGGAAGACCGACGGCAGCCGACAGGCATCAATAACGCTCTGGACTCGCTGGGCGATGACGCGGAAATCGAGCTGGACTTTGGTGGGTTTGGCGCCGAATCCCCCGAGGCGAGTCCGACTGCATGGAGCACCCCGATTCCTTCACGAGAGGGAGGGCATGCGACGCACGCGGGTGGTGAAACCGATCTGGATGTTCACGCCAATACTGTCCCACAGACCGAGGCCTCGCGCCGCAGAGATGCTGGGACTACTTGCAAGGAGCGGTTTAACTATGCGTCCTTTGACTGCGCGGCCACCGTGCTCAAGACTAATCCCGAGTGCAAGGGCTCGTCGTCAGTTCTGATTGAAAACAAGGACAGCTACATGCTGAATGAGTGTCGCGCCCAAAATAAGTTCCTTATTCTGGAGCTGTGCGATGATATCCTCGTGGACACGGTTGTCCTTGCCAACTACGAGTTTTTCAGTTCGATTTTCCACACTTTTCGGGTCAGCGTCTCGGACCGGTACCCGGCTAAACCAGACCAGTGGAAAGAACTGGGTGTTTATGAAGCGCGCAACACCCGTGAGGTGCAGGCCTTTGCGGTGGAAAACTCACTTATTTGGGCGCGGTATCTAAAGATCGAGTTCCTGACGCACTATGGTCATGAATTCTACTGTCCCGTCAGCTTAATCCGGGTTCATGGGACGACCATGATGGAGGAATACAAACATGATGAGAGCGCTGGCCGAACGGACGATGAACTGCCGGGGCCGATTGAAACTGGCGAGCTTCCTGGTGAAGTGAAAGCAGAATATGTCGAGGCACCAGATGTCCATGACGAGATCAAAGCACCTGCTCCACAGGCCCGGGAAGTTTGCGCGTTTCCCTTTTCGCAGCTTGAACCGCCATACAACTCTTCTCAGATCTGTGATATCAACGATGGGCCACCGAAACCTACTATTTACAACAGCTCAACGTCTACTGTCCAAACCCACCCTTCTTCGGATATCAACTCTACAACACCAACGGGGGACAGCATCTCCGCCACCCAGTCTGTGTCATCTCTTCCACCCAAGGCCGCTGAAGATACGCGGAAGACGGGCGAATCCGCCAAAGCTGTCGTAACGGCACCGGATTCTTCGATCGTGGCGTCGGAGCCAGTACAGCAGAATGTGACTTCTGAGACATCAGGCAAATTGACAGTCAGCCCCAAAGAGGAGCAGCATAGCGCCCCTCCTGAGTCCACGCGGCCTACTACTACGCAACTACCGTCTCCAAACCCCACTACCCAAGAGTCTTTCTTCAAGTCGGTTCATAAACGACTCCAGATGCTGGAGTCCAACTCGACGCTATCCCTTTTGTACATCGAAGAGCAGTCTCGGATTCTGCGTGATGCATTTAACAAGGTTGAGAAGCGGCAGCTCTCCAAGACGTCCAATTTCCTGGAGAATCTCAATGTCACCGTCCTCACCGAGCTGAAAGAGTTCCGCGAACAGTACGACCATGTGTGGCGATCGGTCGCTCTCGAATTCGAGCACCAGCGCATCCAGTACCATCGGGAAGTGCATTCTCTTAGCGGACAGCTGGGCGTGCTGGCCGACGAGCTGGTCTTCCAGAAGCGCGTGATGGTGATCCAGAGCATGATGGTGCTGGGCTGTTTCGCGCTGGTTCTGTTCTCGCGCGGCTCCGTCAGCAATTACATGGAATTCCCTGCTGTCCAGAGAATGGTCGCCCGGTCACACAGCCTGCGATCGTCGTCTCCCTTCTTCGCGTCACCCTCCGCCAGCCCCGGCTCCACGCGTCCAGCTTCTTACCGCGACCCTGCGGGCCATCGACGTAATCTCTCCGATACCTCCACCTCGTCGTCCCCGGATAGCGCCGCCGCCAGCCCCACGGTTCCCTACGTTCCACCGACCCCGACGTCCGACAGCTCGCCGGACCTGACGGAGGTTGAAAAGGGCGACTGTCGGGCCACGCCGGACTCGGACTCCGTGCCTACGCTTGAGGGCCTCCCCCTTTCGTTCCCACAGTACGCCGCCGGTTCTGAATGGGCATACTACGGATTTGGACTCAGACGAAGACGACAACAACCCCACGTCGCCGAAACTGCCTCAGTCGGCTGGTGGGCTTCCTGCCTGAATGACGGATACGCGTGGGCATTGGCCTTGGAATAGAAAGGCTTGGAGGAGGGTAGCTGGCTCCATCGCGGGTATTGGTGGTAGATTTGATGCAACATAACCATATCCATCTACGGCGTTTGTTTCTGGTTTTCTATACGGAGAGTGTATGCATGGATGACCGGTACGATTTCCTTGTTTTTATAGTAGCATGGACCTAGCTTGAGACAATTTATGTATTAAATCACTGCCCTGTTTATTCTATTATTATATTCGCCTGTAATTTTAATTTAATAAACAAATAAACAAGTCCAGACCATCAAGTATGTCGTGCGTCATGCCTTGACGTTGACGTTGCCCGGCCAACAATCAGCCCGAATTTTCCCACTTTTTTCCTCTGATGCAATCCACGAGATCTTCGATGTTTTTCTTTCATGACACTTGATCCTCTTCCATTGCTTCCATCTTTTCATACTGTTCTACAATTTTCTTCTTTACACTGTGCTCCAGCTCTCCAAGTCCATATCCACATCCACAATGGACTCATCACAAACCCAACCGCTCGCCGATCGCCCGACCAACACGCACTTGGCCGGCGGCGACAAGACCGATGTCAAGGGTTCTGATCTGTCGTCGATGGAGTACCACCGCCAGGTGCTGCAGGGGAAGATTGAGAGCGGCGAGAAGTGAGTTTTTCCTTTTTTTTCCCCTTTTGCTTTTGCTTTTGCTTTTGATTATCTTGATTCTATGGCTCGCATTTTATTGTTTTCTCGGGCTCTCTGTTTTTGATACACAATTAACTCCCGATCTTCTTCTACAACAGACAACCAACTGCCTACGTCTCTCCCTCCGACGATATCATGAGTCCCTGCTCGAAAAAGCTGAGCGACATCAAGGGCAAGCGGTTTAAGAAGTATGTCCAGCGGACTCGTTCCCAACCACTACTTTGTTTATATACAACTCGGCACATACATATAGACTTGCCTCTTCTCTTCTTTTGCTTACCCTTCTTCTTTGTTTAGTGCCGGCAAGCCCCAGTCGCTGTTCGCAAAGCTCGGCAAGAAGAGCTACGAGCAATCCACATCGGCCGAGCAGGGGCGCAGCATTGAATAAAACCCTGTGCTCTCGGCATGGCTGAAGCTTTCTCTGGAGGCACACTTCATCTCATATCCTAGGTACCTGAGTCTTTCATTGGGGGATCTAGAAGATAGCCCCCGGGTATGGGTCTGTTTCTCTCGCTGGCGCGGGTCGCCGTGCGGGAACTTTAGAGAGTGTTTACCGGGCTTGACCGAGGCTGTGTCGTTCTGTCTGTTGTTTGGTTGCTTTTTTTTCTTCTCTCTCTTTCTCTCTCTTGTCATGACCCGCAATGTCTTTCTCTGTCTCCTTTCCTTTCTTTTGTGTTTTGATAATCCTGGTTTGTGAGAGGGTTTTTTTTTGGTAATGGGTTGGAGCATCGGACTGTAATGGCAATGAATGAATTCATCCAGCTCATCACTTTGCTTTTTGTATAGTAGTTGCTTCCGGTTGTTGTGTTGTCTATCCCAATTGCTTTATAGTCGTAGTAATTCCCTGGGACTGATTGTACCTCGGGGTTCTAGCCGAGAGGTGTTGGATGCGCGCCGAGAATGTCAGATTATTCTAAGATCTTTCATATCTGATTTCAAAATATAAGCAGAATTATTATCTCCCTGTTTATTGATTAGTATACTATTTCTCCCCAGTAGAACAATACATACAATCAAAGTGGACGACCAGTCGGCCCAAGCCACAGCTGGGCCGAGGCAAACCCGCTTCTCCACACTCGACTCTCCGCAAACCCTCGGCCATACCTCGATTTTATAACCTCACGCCTCCCTCCCTGACCTCCCCTACTTGTCCCCTTTGGAGCCTCTAGCAACAAACAGATTTATCCTGCCCTGATTTCTAATATATAACCATGTCTGCCTCCTCGCGCATCCCCCCAATCGCCCAACCGTTCGTGAGCGATCGGGCTAAGAAGACTCTCGACCTGGTATGCTGACCGTAACCATCCATGGATGATTCCTTCTCGGATGAACCTTTTTGGTTCATATCCCACTGACTATCTTGACAGGTAGAGGAATTCGTCGAGAAAGACTGCATCCCCGCCGACGCCGTCTACCAAGCTCAGCTGGGCGAGGGCGACCAGCGATGGCAGACTACTCCTGCCGTGATCGAGGGTCTGAAGGACAAAGCCAAGAAGCTGGGTCTGTGGAACATGTTCCTGCCCAAGAACCACTTTAAGCAGGGTGCTGGATTTACGAATTTGGAGTATGGGTTGATGGCGGAGTTGTTAGGGAAGAGTAAGGTTGCTTCGGAAGTGGGTGTTTTCCTTCATTCTTGTTCCCACGAAATGATACTGTTGCTTCTATATCCCAGTACTGAGCCTCGCGAACCAGTGCTAATAATTGATTTTCAGGCAACAAACAATGCCGCCCCCGATACTGGGAATATGGAGGTGCTGGCCAAGTACGGCAATGACGCGCAGAAGCAGCAGTGGCTTGTTCCGCTGCTGGAGGGCAAGATCCGGTCGGCTTTTCTGATGACGGAGCCGGATGTGGCGTCGAGCGATGCTACGAATATCGAATTGAATATTCAGCGCGAGGGCAATGAATATGTGTTGAATGGCTCGGTATGGCTCCCATTTTGTCTCATCAATTACAATTACAAGTACAATGCTAATATGATTCCCAGAAATGGTGGTCTTCCGGCGCAGGCGACCCGCGCTGCCAGGTCTACCTCGTCATGGGCAAATCAGACCCCAACCACCGCGACACATACCAGCAGCAGTCCGTCGTGCTGGTCCCAGCCAACGCACCGGGCATCACCGTGCACCGCATGCTGACAGTCTACGGGTACGACGACGCGCCACACGGACACGGCCACATCAGCTTCTCGAACGTGCGGGTGCCCGTCTCCAACATGGTCCTGGGCGAGGGGCGCGGCTTCGAAATCATCCAGGGCCGCCTGGGCCCAGGCCGAATCCACCACGCGATGCGCACGATCGGCGCCGCCGAGCGCGCGCTAGAGTGGCTAATCGCGCGCGTCAACGATGAGCGCAAGCAAACCTTCGGCCGCCCGCTGTCGTCGCACGGCGTCATCCTCGAGTGGATCGCGCGCTCGCGCATCGAGGTCGACGCCGCGCGTCTCGTCGTGCTCAATGCCGCTATCAAGATCGATCAGGGCGACGCCAAGGCTGCTCTCAAGGAGATCGCCCAGGCCAAGGTCCTCGTGCCTCAGACTGCTCTTACTATCATCGACCGCGCTGTTCAGGCGTACGGCGCCGCTGGTGTCTGCCAGGATACGCCCCTTGCGTACCTCTGGGCGGGTATCCGGACCCTGCGCATTGCGGATGGGCCGGATGAGGTCCATCTGCAGCAGCTTGGTCGCCGTGAGAACCGTGCCCGGAAGGATGCTGTTGCTGCGAAGCTGAATTGGCAGCGCGGCGAGGCTGATCGCCTGCTTGCTGCTTCGGGGTTTAAGCCCAAGAGTCATCTGTGAGGGTGACTCTGATTTACGTGTATGTTTCTTTATTTCTTTTTGTTTCTTGGAAATAAGTCTATTCTATGCAGAAAAACACAATAAACTGTGAATGCAATTACATTTATTGGCTGTGCAGTAGACAATCGAGTATGTTCAATTCGTCAAAGTAGCCTAAACGCCATGAAAATGATCCCGGGAAAATCTCTTTCCCAACAGAAAATGCAAATCCCAGATATAGGACCGTTAGAACCAGAGTCATTCAGTCATCCCCCTCATCTTCTCATCTTCCCATCAAGTCAATGCCTCTCGGTAAAATAGAGGGACGAAAGAGTATAAAAGTGAACAATGCCAGAGAAAATCCAATGACTCGCCCGCGAGTGAACCCCCCCCCCCCCCACTCCAAAGGAACAACCAAAAAAAAAGCACTTTTCTAGTAGTCATCATCTTCGCCCTTCTTGCGCTGGGCCTTGGCTCGGCGCTTGTTCCCCTTAAAATGCTTCTTGGAGCCGGCCCCACGCACCTCCGAGACGTCGACGCCGCGCTCCAGGGCAACCATCATGCGCTCCTTCCGGCCGGTCAGTTGCTTGCGCATTTCCTGGCCTTGCGCCGTGTATTGGGCCTGGAAAGGCAGGGTGAGACGGCCGGCCGAGGGACCGGTCTCGGACCCAAAGAAGCCGGTGTCGATGTTGCGCGAGCGCTGGCCCTCGGGCTGGGCGCCGGTGTTCTTGGACGAAACGAAGGAGGCGATGTCGGAGTCCAGGTCATCCTCAGCCGTGGTTTTTGCGAGAATGGCCTGGCGCTTCGCGGGAAGGTGGGAGACGTCGTACAGTTCTTGGTTGAATTCGAATGGGTCGATTGGCTCCTCGCCTTCGGGGACGGGTGGCGGGCTGCAGTACAGAAGCTTGCCGTTCACGTAGTCTTTCAGGACGTACCGTGCGGCACGCGACTCATCGGGCTGGCCCTGGCCCTGGGTGGAAAAGCCACGGGCACGAGCGTAGGCCCGCAGGACTTCGCTCGCGGTGGGGTTTCCGGTGCCGCCCTCCTCGAGCGGTCGAGTGTTGATCTTCACACCGTACACATTTTCCAAGAAGTGCTTGGGGATCCGCTGTGCGACCAGGCCGGTGGGGCCGGTGAACTCGCGCTGCTGGTCAATCGGGAGAACACCGTTAACGACCAACTCGGCCTTGGTGGTAGCGAAGTTGGGAAACACTAGACCAGGGCAATCGCATAGCAGAATCTCCGGGGAGAGGTACATAGTCTGGAAGTGCTTGGTCTTTCCGGGAGTCGCCGAGACGGACACCTTCTTCGCACCCAGGAGAGCGTTGATTGTGCTGGATTTACCCACGTTGGGGTAACCGACCAGACCAATAGTGGTTTTCTGCTTTGGCCGCTCGCCAGGCTGGTTGTTCTGCGGGAGTGTGTCGGGCGAGTTGGCCAGGAAGAGCTCTTCCAATTCATCGACGTTCAAGATATGCGGTCCGAGTGACTGATCAGGGTCCGCAAGCTTGGCAATGGTTTCATTGTCATCAGATGACTCGTTTTCACTTTCACCTTCTTCTTCTTCGTCGTCGTGAACGCTCATTTTTTGAGCCGACTTGGCGAGACCTGCATCATCGTCGCCGCGGGACTGAGACTCCTCCAACAATTGAGCTTCGTTCTTCTCCTTGGCGAGGTGGGCAGAGAAGAACCGGAAGTTGATACCATTCTTCTCGAAGTAGGCGGCCCAGGCCTCCCGTTGCTTAAGGGTCAACATATCCGCCTTGTTGATCAGCAACAGGTTCTTCTTCCGCGAATCAATCTCCTTCACGTAGTTCTCCAGATCCTCCGAGCGGAACTGTAGCGGGTTGCGCGCATCGACAATCTGCACCACGAGATCCGACCGCTCGATAACACGCCACAGCTGGCGCCAGACCTCCAGGTTACGCTCGAACGGTGTCATGAGAAGATCATTGTTTTCCTGCAACTCCGCCAGTCCTCGCCGCCAGTCTAACAGGCTCTCTCTCTCCATCTTATCCAGCTGCTGCGGGGTGGTCGACTTATCCCACTTAGGCCGGCGGGGAACCGTCAACCGGGCCTTGTTCTTCTGGTGCTTCTTCATGGTCGACTTCTCCTCGGAGGCGGAGAGGAGGTATGGGTTTTTCTGGTCGGTGTGAATGATCTTGACGTTGTTGATTTTTTCCGCGGTGAAATCAGTGCCGGCCAGCTCGGCAGTACTCAAAAACTCGTCGAGGGCACCCTGCTCGGTAATACTGCGCATCTTCACCCATGCCGCTTCTTGGTGGGCATTGGTGATGTAGGTCTCTCCATCCACGCCTTTGCGCGCAATGGCGTTGTTGTGCGAAGCCTTCTTCTGCTGGGAGGCTTTGCCCTTTCCAAACCGGTCGTTCATGAGGCTGTTACCCAGCCCCACGCTGTTTTTGGACTTGGCCAGAACCATGATGGCGGTTTGAATAGGGAATGTTCGGTATGGAAAATACTCAGAAAAGAAGAACCCCTCCACCTGAAAAAGGGAATTTTGAATTATTCAGCCGGATAAGATAACGCTGAGTCATTGACACGCTTACTAAGATATTCAAATCTACATCCAAAAAATACCCTTGAAAGACACACGAAGAAATTGATGTAGATCATTGAATACTGAAAGAAATATTAACTACCATACTCGCAGCCCAACCCTAAGATCTACGCACACATCCAACGTGGGTCGCAAGAACTCGCCAGCGCTGAGGACCCGCGGGGTTCGATAAGCCCCACGTGATCCTATCAATCCCACTTTTCTCACTTTTTTCTTGACTGATCAACTAAATCAGCACCCAACATGCCTCCCCGAAAGCAGTGGATGTACGTGTTTACCTTCCATATTGTGTATCCAATACTTATACTAATCTCCCTGTAGTGACAAGAAGACCGCGAGCACCTTCCAGCTCTTCCACCGGTCCCAACATGACCCGTTGATCCACGAGGCCAATGCGGACGATCGCGTCCTGCATCAGGTCTCCGGCCCTGCACCATCCTCGGCCTCAACAACCTCGAATAAGCCGTCGCGGAACCTGTCCGATCTCCAGTCCGAGTTCCGGGCAGAGGCTGTCCGCCAAAACGAGGGCGAAGCTGCCAACCATGGCGTTTACTTTGACGACTCCAAGTATGACTACATGCAACATTTGCGCGAGCTCGGCACGGGAGGCGGAGACTCGCATTTTGTCGAGGCAAACATAAAGGGAAAGGGCAAAGCCAATAAAGGCCTGAAGCTAGAGGATGCGCTGCGTCAGGTCTCGTTGGACGAGGGCGCCGATGCCCAGAGTGCCTTGGGCGGCCGCAGTCTGTACGGATCCGAATATGGCGATATGCGGTCAACCACAACCTCATACTCGCGAAAGCCAACGTACCAAGACCAGCAGAATGTCCCTGATGCAATTGCCGGGTTTCAGCCGGATATGGACCCACGGTTGCGCGAGGCGCTGGAGGCGCTTGAGGATGATGAGTTTGTGGATGATGAGGACGACGATCTTTTCGGCGAGTTGACAGCAAATGCCGAGGAGATGGAGACGGGCGATTGGGAGGATACTATTTTCGACCACGATGAAGAAGACGACGGATGGGAGTCGGATGCTACCGAAAAAGCACCTGCGCAGACAGACAGTACGAAAACCCGACCACACTTCACAGACAAAGATAGCTCCGAGCCAGGTGCGGACCCGGATCTTGCGCCTGGAGAAATGCCGGAGCATGACCAGCCGGCACCCGACATGCACCCAGAAGACCAAGAATGGATGCAGGAATTTGCAAGGTTCAAGAAGCATGCAAAAACCGGGAAATTAGCCGCACCAGCTGCGCCCACCATTGCACCCTCGCAGACCATGGCTTCCACCGTTTTTACCGCCGGAGGAACGCCTATTCGCCGAAAGAAGCGCAAGGGTGCCATGACCAATCCGTCTGCATACTCCATGAGCTCGTCGGCGCTGGCGCGCACCGAAGGCCACCGCCTCTTGGACGACCGGTTTGACAAGGTAGAAGCGCTCTATGCGGTCGACGAGGATGAAGAGTACGACGACAGCATGTCCATGGTCAGCGGCATGACCGGCGCCACCGGCATGACGGGTATGTCCGCTGTGTCGTCACAGGCCCCGAGTCTTGTCTCGGCGGGTGGAGACGCCACGCCCACGCGCAGTGATTTCAACAATGTCATGGACGACTTCCTGTCGAGCTGGGATGACAACACCAGTGCGCAGGTGAAAAGGAAAGGCGCCAAGGCGAAGCGCGGTAAGAACGGCAACGAGGCCATTGGCATTCGCATGCTCGACGAGGTCCGACAGGGCCTCGGGTCTGCTCGCCTTTCGAACACTTCGCGCAACGTCCCTGGAAGAGCTTAGATGGGCCCTGCGAGGCATATGATATGACGCTGAATGGAGATTCCCCAACATGACCTGGCGTTCTGGCTGTTATTTTCAATGATTTTCTGCATGTTTGTGCATTAGGGCTGGCATGCATGGATGGTTAGACCAAAAGTGATTCCAATGGATGCTATCTCTTATTGATATTTCACTCTCGAACGAGTATATTTTGCACCGTCACCCAAGAATCGACTCGTAGAGACTCGAGATCATCCAGCTGACTTTCTTGTGTCTCATCATACAGCACTGCCAGGATGCCTTCTGCGGCAGCAGCTTGTACATCGCGCAGCGCATGGTCCCCAAAATAGACCATCTCATTAGCCTTGATGTGATATTTGTCCAACACAACCCCAAACAATCCATCCACCTTGGCCTTCCCGACCTCATTAGTAGTAACCAACACATCAATCCAGGGCCACAGCCCGAGCTCGCGAACTGTCCACTCCTGCGCATCGGCAGGACCCTCGGTAACCACAATAACCTTCTTGTCAAGGCCGCGCAGCACGCGTAGGAGATCGAGTGCACCCGGCTTGAGTGTCAGGTGTGCCTGCAAGGAAACACGATAGATGTCGAGTAGATGCTCCATCTGGGCATCGTCAAAAGCGATTTGGTGTGTCTGTAGAAGCTGCGCAAAACGTTCACGCCGGTACTCAGCCGAGCTGCGGCCGTCGGTGAAGGCGTGCGCAGTGCCGCTCCGCAGGATTTCCTTGTAGCTGGCTCGGAGGCTCGCTATCTTGACTCGAGACCCCATCTCGGCGCGGATTGCTTCGAATACGCTTGTCGAAGCTCGTGCCGAGGCGTGCCGGAAGGTGTGGAGGGTGTTGTCGAGGTCGAAGCCGAACCATTTTTTGGTGGACCATCTTGATTGTAGAGAGCTATTGTCTGCCATGGCTATATATTTTTTTCGACTAGTGTTATTTGCGAGTGGAGATATTTAGAGAGATACACTCGTAGACGAGAGTCTGCTGGTCTCTGACTCATGGATGGTGTGATCCGCCAGAGCTTGGTTCGACTGTATGAGAATATGGGATCCGACGTCGACAAGCGACCATAGCTCATGTATATAGGAAATTGCCCTGTAAACACATTTGATATTCTTTAATCCTACCGTGACATTGATGGCAGTTTGTATGAGACATAGATGCTTCATATCATTACAGGACCCCCAAGGGATATTGACTATATCAACACATCTTCTATATATACATTCACGAAAGAAAAGTTACAGCGCACCGCCCACCTTCTCCACAATCCACATAGCAAGCCGCACATTCCACCCGACTCTCCTTTCTGTTCGGCGCAGGTCATCCCGGGACACGGGTGAGGCGTCCTTCTGAAGCCACTCGGTCTCTTCGCCAAGCTTGCGCTTGAGGTCCTGGTCATTCGTAACAACCAACGCACCGACCTCGATGTCCAGACTGTAGCTACGCTTAGTGTAGTTGCTGCTGCCGACGAACGTGAGACTGGGGTGTTCCTCACGCGGCAGAGTGATCCATAGCCCTTTGGCATGGTAGGTCCACCCACCGGGAGTATCGACGGTGCCGCGCCGCCATTCCTTGAGTTGGATGGAGTTCGTACACTGTGCGTCCGCGACGCGATCGAGGAAGCGGGCCGAGAGGTGAGTGTAGGCGGCCGGCAGCATGCCAGACACACCGGGGGAGCCATAGAAGCCATTTGCCCAAGGTGAAGCTGTCAGAACGGTGCCTTGAGTGGTGGATGCGGTTTCGGTGGAGGTAGAGGTGCTGGAGACTAAAAGGGACGAGAGGACTGGATGGATATTGAAATATCCTGCTGTAAAGAGCCAGCGCGCACCCGCGAACGCGGACGACCCAGATAACAAACTCAGGATGCTAGTGACAGCAGGATACTCGGTGGAGGTATCAGGCTTCAAAAGTGGAGTGAACTGCGACACTGGGTAGACAAAGGTCTGGCTCGATGAGGAGGGAAGAGCGGGCTTATTGCCGGATGCCTGGATGAGAGGGTTCAGGACAGTTGATGCATAGGCGATATAATCTTGAGGGTTTTCTAGGGGTGAGGGGCCACCATTGGACGTGGGCCAGTCCAAGTGATAGCCGGATGGACTCTGAGGATCTGGCAGAACCTGGAAGCTCAGGTTGCAGATTGCATGGTGGATTCGGGCATAGTAGTTTGTCAATTCCTTCGAGTTGAACACATGATACCGATCTAAGCGGTTGGTAAAATAGTCTTGGGACAAGTTTGCCCTGCAGGGGAGATATTAGCACTGAAAGAGCGTACTATCACGCAAAACATCTTACCCTGAGAGAATAATCTCATCATCAATCCCGTATAGCTTCATATGTTGCAAGCCCCAGCCCTCGTTGATACGTCGAGGAATCCATTTCTTTCTTAGCCCTGTCAAGTTGGGCGTATGGAACATGCGAATCTCAACTCGTTCCGGCCCATGCTCTGCTACCAAGGAACAGAGCAGTGACGCGCATGAAGGATTAGGGGTCTCCCGGGTGCCGCGCAAAGCATCGGTGAGAATCGATACTTTGAGATTTGGGTTGTCACGAAGAGCCTGGCCCACGGTTTCGATAAGCTCATATTCGGTCTTGCCAATGTAGAGGGTCGAGAGATAAATACGGCGACGGGCATTGCGGATTTTGCTCTATACAGCCGCAGCGAGTTAGTCCCGGATCTCATGTTGGCTCAAACTCAAGAATAACCTTAAGAGTAGAATAGAAATTGGCCGGAGAGTCGAGAATGGTAATTTTGGACGCTGGAACCTCGAATCGGGGCGCAATGCGGTCCAGCTCCACGGTGATGCCGCCCAGCGGAGATGAGGCAGCCGCGACTTTCGCCCTGGCACCGGTGTGGGCAGAGAACCTGCGACTGCATAGTCTCCGTCGTGCGACAGGGCGACACCCTGCACACCCTAGCGTCTGGCCTCCAATGCGGCCGAACATGATTGCGATGCTGGTACTGGCAACTTGCTGCTTTGGGGAGAAAACCTGGATGCAAACAAGCCAAACACGTCAGACTTGCAACTCCCCTTCCGCACGTCGTTCCATCCTCCCCTCCAGCATTGAACCGTCACCATGTCGACTCTCTCGAGGACGCTCGGCTACCTTCGCCGGATTGGCTTCAAGGTTTGTGCTGCGCTCATGGATTTCCCAAGAGGACCGCAATTGCTAACTCTGCTGTACAGGAATATGGCCACCAGATGCAGGTACGATCGCGCATTATCCGGGAAATAAGATTGATTACAGGGGTTGGAGACTAACGGAGTCCTTTGTTTGGTTATTCTCTAGTACATTGGTAGGTTTCCTAGTCCGCCATCGGGCGCTCGGTCGACTGACGTGTGATTATAGGTGATACCAAAGCCGGAACCCTGATCGGAACCGACCGCTACGGAAACAAATACTACGAGAACATGGAAGAGGAACTGCCTCGTGAGTGACACCGAAGCTCGAATCCCGCAAGAATATTTCGCGAAGCATGATCGGGGTGTTAACGACTTCTTACCCGTGTAGTGCGAACACGATGGGTCGACTACAAGCAGGCCGAATACGACCCGTCTCAGATCGAGCCCGGCTGGTAAGTTTTCCTTTTTTCTCCCGGCCAGAAAACTCCAGTTTGGGCAGACAGGACATTCCACTGACAGGGCCCAGGCATGGCTGGATCTCCTACCTGGTCGATTCGCCCCCGACGGCCGACAAGGTTATGCAGACTGGTGTGCGCTCCTGGGAGTTGCCGGAGCACCGCCCCAACTTGACGCTCAGCCGTGGTGCTTTCAAGACCTACTCGACGTACGTGTTTTCTCTTGTTGGCGGATAGCCACCGCATCTTGGCTTCTAGTGCACGAACTAATCATATACTACAGCACACGGCCCAAGTACTCCGCCTGGACCCCCGTTGCTGCTCCTCGGTAGATCAATTTGCATATGGAGTAGGAAAATCCAGCTTTTGTCTCTTCCTTTCGATCTCGTTTTCTTTTGACTCTCTGCGCACCTCGGTGGTGCCAATTCGAGAGATGTATAAAGATCTGCTACCAGTAGTTTGTCCTTTGATGACAATCGTCCACGCATTTCCTGCTTTCATCCTTGTCCTTCTATTCATTAAAAGTTAATGACCGTAATACTAAGCTAACAATGGACAAGAAGCATGAAAAAGGTATCTCATTTGTTATAAATCCAAAGAGACAAAACGTTAAAAACAGGGGGAAATCAATCAACTACATACATGAAGATATAAATTTGAAAGATTTTGTCCTTATTTGCCAGTCACCAACTAGAGAACATAGAGGCCGGAGCCGATATTAGACCAGTGGCGGATAGGTCGTCGATCCTCGAGCTCAATGCACCACCACAGAACCTCTTTCAGTTTCTCAATCTGCTCACCCGCCTCATACGCCCGTGACAGCGCGTACCATGCTTCAGAATTATCCCAGGAGCTGCCAAGCTTGGTCAACGCTGAAAGCAGCCCATAGGCACGATCCCGGGCCGCGAGACGGTGAAGGTGCTTGGGGTCCACATCGTGTGGGGAGGTGAAGGCCTCAGTCGGTTGCGGGATTGGCGCTGCATCGGGTCCTTTCAGCTCGTCGGTTGAGATGGCCTTGGCCGACTTAGGTCTTGGAGTCTCCGACAGTAATGCCAGACGTGAGACGTTAAGATCCACATCGGCATTGGGCGGTTCCGGAGGCAGCGTCCGGTCCCAGATGTCCAGGAGCAGATTGGCGAGACCAATTGTTGCTGTTGGGTGGTCGTGGAAGCGAAGGAGTGCATCCTCGAAATGTCTAATGGCTTGATGGGGCTGCGAGCGCGCCTGGGATAAAAGCCCTTGTTCCGCATAAACATCAGCCCAGAGCTCCTCCGAGCTCTTGGCAGCGCTCCAGCCGCGGTTGCTGAAGGACCGTGCTGAAGAATCCTGGGATGCAACAAGCGTCTCAACTCGTGCAGCTTGTTTGGAGGCTTCCTCGCAAGCTTCCTGCGCATCGTCAAATAATGATGCCCGGCGGTAGAGGCCAGCGATGATTAGCCAGGTCTTGACGAGAAGGCCAAGTGCATGTTTCTGGGACTGAATGCTGGAGAACTTGGTGACAGCATTTGTGGGAGAATCGAAACGATGACAGGTCGGAAGTCGGACGTCTTGCTCTGGGGGTTGCTTCTCGTGACCGGTAGGAGGCGGTTGTTGCGTGTGGTTCATATTATGCGGGATCGGCCGCAAGGGCTGCTTACCACTTGCTTGTTGAATCCCCGAGACTGGTGATGAGTTTCCAGACACTGCAATGCCAACCATATCCGGAGACTCCTCCCTGCCATTGGGAAGTGGAGGCTCTTGGATTCGAGGTTTCTCATGTCGATGGAAGCTACTGCTGCGTTTCCGTAGTTTCTTTGAATCCGATCTTCCAAGTGTAGACGAGCGTTCATTATGACTGCGTTGGTCCTCGTCCGTAACCTGGATGGCGGGTGCATCTGTATGGCCGTTTGGAATTGGGGGAACTGGTGGGCTTGCGGTACTATGACTCGAGTTGACTCGGCGCTCAGGTAACTGGGACGAGCGGTTGCGGCTGAATATACTACCGCGGAAGCTTTTCGTGGTGCCTGCGGAGCTCTTGGGTGGAACCAAATGTTCTGTCTTCTTGGTCTTCGTCTCCTCGGGTCCAAGGTCCAATTCGCGAAATAGAGTCCCGATGAGAATTAGGAGTTGGTCGCTGTGATTAACAGCGGCCTCGGGGCCTTCGAGAGTCTCAATGAAGGCCAGTTGCGTGACGCGAATTTGAATGATGCGCTCCTTCTCTCTGCCTTGCAAGCGGCTGATCAACGAACGCTCAGAACTGCCTGATCCATCTTTGGAATTCTGTGAATGCCTGGATGATGACCGTCTTTCGCGATGGCCCTTGTCGCGATGACCCTTGTCGCGATGACCCTTGGAGAAAACTTCTCGGGGAAACCGTTCAAACGCGGCTTCACACGAACGCTCCGCAATTTCAAATTCTTGCTGTGCACTGAGCAGCAGCGCGAGCAAATGCCACAGGGGAACAAGATCCCGTTCCTTGGACAGGTCGTCGAATACTGCGGTGGATGAACCGTCTGAAGTCAAGGCAGACTTGACATATTGAATAGCCGTATCCAGGTCTCTGTTTTCAGCCAGAACGAGGGAAAGCGTATAGAGAGAGGAGTAGCTCAACTCGCCGCCCAGCTCGGGGGCTATGCTCTTCTCCAGATATTCAATTGCCTCTGCTCGAATCTCACCCCTAGCCTCATTCAGAGGAGTCCAGCTGGCCCAATTGGCGAGACCGACACCAACAGCCCTATAGGCCGTGGCAAGCACACTAAGGGAGATCTCGGGCGAATTAGAAGAGTTGGGGCCTTGGGACAGCAACAACTTGCCATTGACCTCACCATCTGCATGGTCGGTCACTTGCTTGTTGATATATTCCCGGATGAGTTCAGTCAAGTCTTTGGCCTTCTCTGCCTCTTCAAAAGCACCGAGACAGCTCAACAAAGTAACGCCTTCGGAGAGTGTTTGCAGTAAAGTCTCATCACTCTCCAGCTCGCCATACTCAGCCGACTTTTCAGCTCTGTCCTTGGCCGCAGTAACGATTTCAATATACGAATCGAGAGCCTGGATGGCAAGATCGAAATCGGCCAAGGAAGAATGGACATGGAATAGACGTCGGAGTATTAAGTGGGAATGATAGGTCTTGGTCGCTGCACGATATAGAATCTGTAATCGCAGGTCAGTATACCAAAAAAAGAAAGGAATTTGCGGCTCACTCACGTCAAGAACATTGCGACCAACGGCATTTTGGCCTCCTTGGCCGAGATCCTGGTCTTGCCATTGGGGTCCACACAGAACCTCCCAGTTGCGGATGACTTGTTCCACCCACACCTCAACTTGCGAATTCTGGGAGTTGGCTGTCGGAAACTTGACCTCACGGAGCAGATTTCCCTCACAAATACTTTCAATGCGACGCAATTCACTGGCAAGTTGGGGTCGCTCTGCGCCTTCGTAGGTCGGAGGGTTGTACGGCAGTCCATCCTGCAAGACGATAGTGAGGAAACCATAGTAAGCCTTCCATATTGACGTTCGGGAAGGACCAGAAGTATCCGCGCCTGATGCCTTGTAGGAGGATAGTCCTTGCTTCACCGAAGGATGAGAGGCCCACAGCCGAAACAATCGCAAAGCAATTTCCACGTGTCTGCGATTCGAGTATGGGGTGTTTCGACTCGCCTCTTCACTGGCTAGAAGAGCGCCATTCCCGAGAAGGGTCTCGGACCAAGTCAAGAACTGAGGCGTGCCGACAGACGCTAGCTTCCCACCACTCAGCCATGGTATCAAAGATCCAAAGGTCTCCAGGGTCTCGCTGATCCCCGCAACGCTTGACTGCGCAGTACCTATATCCCTTCAGTCAGAGATCAAACTCCCGCGCCTGTCATGGGCATAACATACCCTTTAAATAGCATCCCTTCACCAAACACGCCTCGGTCCAAGGAGAAAGCTCCTGGTCATCGTTACTCAGGCGCTCCACCGTCACCGCGAAATCTTTGGGGAGGCGTCCGGCTGCCAGCCCGCGTTCGTTTAGTGTTGAATGGATCCATCCCAGACAAACTTGCGCTTGCAAGATTTCTTGCGGTGTTCCATCCGTGTTCTCAATAGTTGTGAGTAGCGCAGGAATAAGTTCGGGGAGATTGGGCGATGCAGGTGCTTCATCGGAGGGCTTTTGAAGGTGCGCAACGACTTGAGACTCGGCGGTTGCGGTTTGTATCACACCTACGAGGCCTTCGTTAGCACAAGAGATGGGATTGAAAACAAGCCTGACATACATGTCCGTTGCGGTGCGTGTTTTGTCACCTTGCGAATCAATTCTGGGACCTCGTCCCATCTGCCCTGGCTTCGCGCCTGGTCCAAGGCCGCGATGTAGCGTTGGCCTTTCTCTGCATTGCCTCCCTAGTCGCACGTGTCAATTTACTGAGCCATTGTCCTTGCGTAGATTGTGATGTATCAGAATTATAAACCAGGGAAAACACACGAGACACTCACCATGGCTCAGAATTTGAGGAATGTGACTGAGGACGAAGAACAACATCCCCAAGGAGATCATCCCCAGGGGTGGAGAAAAGATTACGCAGTGCCGGGACCGTAATTTACCCACACCGAGGCTTCATGTGGAGCCGCGACAACTACTTTTTTTTTCTTTCTTTTTCTACTTTTTTACTTGTGAAAACAACATTGACAGCTGTCGATCAAGCCACTCTTGGTTCTCTTCAAAGCCATGGCCACTCTACGTGCGGTCACGCACCGCCTGACAACCACGCCGGTCGATCAATTGCCCTCGATCGCCTCGTTCCTGGCGACGTCCCTCAGTGATTGCGCCGAGCTGCTTGCCGCCCCGTCAGCCCAGAAAGGCAAATCTGAGTCCGACAATGCCGTGCAAGTCCACAAGCTTAAAACGCGCCTGGCTAGTCTGTTACAGGACCGCAGTGTTGAGGGCCGATGGGCCGCCGTGGTGCTAGTGAAGGCGACGGTGGAGGCAGGTCAATGGGAGATTGTTCGAGGATATGAACCCATTGTGCGCAGCTTGATTGGTATTCTGGCAAAGCCTGATCCGATATCTACACGGAAGATGTGTATCATCACTCTGACTCGGATCTTCCACCTCACCTACCAGTATCCGACTTTGGTTCGCGAAATCACGACTCCGCATCTGCCGGGATTTATCACTGCGGCCCTGAATCTGGTTTCAGTCCCGGTAAAGCTTCCTTCAGGCTCGAGCAGGAAGCCGAAGCCGAACACGCCTTTTCTGGAAACAGTGCTGCACGCGTTGCTGGAGTTGATTGCTAGACACCCTACGATCTTCCGACCATTTGGCTCTCAGCTCCGCGCTCTGCTTGCCGAGGTAATCGGGTGTTCTTCGCCCGTGTATTTCCCAGCCCCGGTGGTAGATGCAGCGGAGCAACTGCTTGTCTCTCTTCATAAATGCGCGCCCAAGGATAAGTCGGGCTCTGGCTGGAGCGATGATTGCAAGTCAACAATACTTTCCATTCACAGAGCAACGGACCGCGTTTTCCGGGCTGCCGTAGAGCAATGGGAGTCGGTGGACCCTACATTGACCCCAACTCGGCAAGACTATAGCCAAGAATTGCGCGAGCAGGGACCAGACAACTTGGGGCTTCCGGGCTGGAGAGGGATTCATTCCGGGGCAGACAGACTGGTTGCTCTTCTCCAGATTCTCTCCGGTTTCGTTTCGATGCCATCGGCATCGGCGGTGGCCCTTCCATTGGGCTCGATTCTCGATGTGACCTCGCGACTCACTTCTGTGACTGTTCCGCCAGAAGGAACAGATGTATCCCAAAGCAGCGTTCAGTTCAATTTGCAAATTGGCCGGGAGGAGCGAGAAATGCTTTGGACCGAGTTGCCTCGCATCCATATCGCCTGTCTTAACCTGCTTGCCAAGCTCGCGAATATGTTGGAGACCAGCGGGACCTCTATAATACAGACGATGTTGGATCAAGCTGTTTGGGTCTTTCGGAACGAGAAATTCAACCGAAACCTGCGCTCTGCTGTATACGACTTGCTCCGCTCATTGGTGTCGTTGAATGGAGCTGCGATGACGAAACAGAGTGTGGCTTCGATAGCCAACACCATTCGCTTTTGCTGCCATGACCTTGCATCTTCTGAAGATTCCAGTCTGTCAGCCCGTTCACAGTCGGATTTGAAGTCGAAGTCGAAAGCAGGTCAAGCAACATCAAACGCGGACTCCTTCTTAAACCCGGAGCTTCAGAAGAACCGTTCACCCCAAAGCATTTCACGCTTTCCGGAACTTCAACAGAACGCATCGGCTCTACTACATATTACACTCGCATCTATCCCCATGGAGCTTCTTGCACCGTCCGTTCGAGCTGAAATCGATCGCACTATTATCTTGACAGCCAATAAGGACGCGATGCTTGCCAGTGTTCTCAATCCAGTTCCAGTGGTCAAAGGTCGTGCGGGCTCGAGTATCATGCCCTTCTTGGTTCGGAGCCACGCTGATCAACTGGAAGTGGAGGCTCTGGTCCGGCCTAGAATGCCCGTTCTAATGACTGCCCCGGAAGTCGACGATCATGCTGATATTGATGAGGCTGATGAGGCTGATGAACTGGCTGAAGAGGCATACAACACCGCACCCAAAACCGCGGAGTTCCTGAAACAGCCGGCTTCTACGCTCACGCAAACACAAAACACCCAACCTTCTATGACCCCAAACCCCGTTGCATCCTTGCATAAGCGTTCCTACGCCGAGGAGCCACCTCTTGCATCTTCCGGTGTTTCCTTCACGGCACTAGAGAAAGACGTGCAGGCCAAAAAAGCGCGATTCGAAGATAGCCCGTCAAGCAATCAGCACCAGCAATCATCAGGATCGCAGCCGTCGGTTGCTGCCACCACTGTGCATGTCAGTGCACCTCAGCCAACTTCGAACCCCCAGACCAAACCCCTGAGTGCGCCGGCACAAAACCCTATCCCTGCTCATGTGCCCTCTGTTTCAGCGGCACATCGGGAGCAGAAGGCCCCCTCCCAACCCACAGCAGCGCCTGCGGCTGTTGATGACAGTGATGATGAGCTACCCACTTTGAACATGGAGCCTGACACCGACGATGAGGAAGATGACGACGATGTCACCATGGAAGGGTGATCTGTAATTATAGTTACCACACCCATAAAAACCATGTATAAATTTATACCAAAAGTCATTTGTCTATTGATGTATTGAGTGTTGGGCCATATAATCATAAGCCGAACCCCTACCTAGTCTGCCAAGAAATCGAACCCCTACGTACACAGCGAAGCGATGCTTATAAGCGTTTCAAGAACCAATCTTATCGTCATGCGAGCAGGTAATATCCGTGCCTTTCAGCACCCACTGGGTGAAGGCCAGTGGGTGCGCCACACCGTAATCTCCAATTTCATACAACCCATCTTTTTGATGCTATTCATTTCCCCCCAAAACATGCCTAAAAGCGTCGATAAAGCCGAATCTCGAATGCTCGAGGCCTACACAGCGGCCAAACGCGAACAAAAGCCCAATGTCTCCAAAATTGCGCGTGAAAACGGCGTATCTCGACGAACCTTCCATAACCGCGTCGAGAACGGCATGCAGGCTCACACATGCAGAAAACCGGTCTACAAGGCCCTCAAAGGATACCAGGAGGAGGCTTTGAAGCAGTGGGCTGCTCGTATGCGTAATCTGAATATGCCAGTCCCTCCTCAAGTCAGACAGGCGTGGGCAGATCGGGCACTATCGCGCGCTGGCAAGATTGAACACGTCAGTAAGATGTAGCTATTCCATTGCCTCGATCACTATATTATACAAAGCCTCGCATACGATAACTGTAGTGTAGATAGAAGCATTATTATACTAAAAAATGCTATCCTCATTCGATATCAAAATTAGTAGGACTCGACGATATAAATCCTCAGTAACGAATCGATTCACATCTCCTCTTTTTAAATTTGGATCTCTAAATAGTAGGATTAATTCAGTACGTTCTGAAGCACTAGAAAATGCACCCTAAAATATCTATTTAACCTATTTTCCGCGATATAGTAGTCCTTAGTATTAGCCTTCTTTTAGCTAATCTTTTAGGCGAATAAAGGTCTATTCTCTTCGAATACTAATCCCTCGCTCGACTATACACTTATTAGACTAATATACACGAGCCCAATCTATAAGCTAAAAGTGTCAATATTAAAAGGCTTATCTCAGTCGTTTTAGAGTATATTTATCGATTAAGGTTGCCAGCTATATCGTCATTTTTGAAGGGTTTTGGTATTTAAAAGGCGTCGAATCGAGTCATATTTCACCTAAAAAATAATAATAATAAAATATTAGTATAGATATATAAAAAATAGATATAAAAAGATAAATTACAAACTTTATACGAAATCTCAGTTAGCAAATCCTCGCGAGTAACCTTAGGGTCACCATGAATTACATTAAGAATTCACTCTCGATCAGTATCATCAAGCTTCTTCGGACGGCCAGAACGAGGCTTCGATACACCATTGATTCGCTCTCGATCTTTTTTGATAGTATATCGAATACCAGAGAGCGAAACCCAAGGGTATCGCTTATGTATACGCTTATATCCCCAGCCAGCAACTTGGGAGAGTTCGCATATACGCTCGCGAAGCGCAGGGGTCAATTCTGATCGAGGGGCCATGATATAGAGAGAATATAATGAATATGATGAATATAATAAAACTTCAGGGGTAAATATCAAATATTCGATAGATGCATATAGTAGGCGGTGTGGCGGTATGGATGTGGGTCAATTTTGAGGTGTTGAAAGTTTTGCTGTGTCACTGTACTACTGAGAGGTCAGGCGGATCCCCCTGACCTGTAATCACCACCCCTTGATCAGGTTCTGCTCAGCAGAGGACCATTTGATGCCCAGTGAGCGAAAAGCGGCAAGGTCCGAGCACTCAAACGGAAATGGAAAGCCAAGAAGTGGCAGAGGAAATCCGCTACGTAGGTAACTCTTCGGTTTTATGTACTTCATATCACCCGCACGCCGCTCCCCCAGTATGTCCCATCGCTCCAATAGCGAAACCAGGGGCCCTTCCAACACCACCACCCTTCACCCTGTAACCCAATCCCCAGGCCTCGGAGGGGGCTTATGGGAATTGGTTCCATCAACCACAGCCCGCCCCGAGCGAAATCATCTGCAATGAAAGCCCCCGAGAAGAAGAGCCAAAAGAACACAAACACAATATTTGCAGTGCGTCTCAGCCCCCGCGGCGTACTGGCAAGAGGTATATTGGGAAACACCGAGGTCTTGAAAAATCCTTCGGCCATGATTGCAGCAATCTGCATAGAGAAAAAAAGGAATGAGCCCGAGAGGGGATGTGTGTTAGTGAACTGCGTGTGGCTACCACAGGCATGGACGAACCCACTCAGCGAGAAAGCCGTCACGACATAGATGGTCCGTTTTACTGGGGGACGAGCGGCCCAGGTCGCAGGAAGGCACGACAAAACCCAACGCGCTGTGGCGGTGAAGCCATACCGAAAGAGCTGGTGCCACCAGCGGCCCCAGCAGCCGGCCAGTCCGTGGTCCAGAATCGGGGAGAGAAAGGGACCGAATGTATCAGCGTACAGCCATGGGACATCGAGTGACGTAGCCGTCAACTTCCGGGATGCGTTGGGAAAGGCGAGGGACAGACCGAGGAAGATAATCGGACTGAAGGATGTCACGAAGTTGAGTGCGACAAAGACCCCCACGCAGCTGAGGAAGCAATGGTAGAATCGGACTAGCAGATGGTGGTACGCAAGCCAAGCGAAGGGGAATGGCAGCGCCGACTCGGGGGTAGCCACGCCCTGGAAGTAAGGATCTCGCATCATCACAACCTTCAGGATATCTAGGAGTAGGTATGATTTGAAGCATGTTGTGAAGGCACATTGAAGACGCCTTTTAGCAGTCATGAAGCTAGTGTCATCATGTGTATGCATTTTATTCGAGACGAATCCGGGATGCAATTGAGCGTGGACTGGCCGAGGAAGAGGGCCCAAATGAGGTGCTCGCCAGTTCCATTCTGGCCCCCGCAGGTTAAACAACAGTCCTGCGCACCAGTCGAGACGATGTGAGAGCTTCTTAGGATAAGACTGCCAATGAAAGCTTTCATGTTCGGCATCCGTTGCAGTGGCGATCTTCCCAGCTGCAATTCGGGGATTGTCCTCTTCGACAACCTGCTGGTCCACCAACGCATACTTACCACGGGAAAAGCAATTTTCTTGCTCGTCTTTTGAGTCCGAAGTATCTTCAACGTTGGTCAATAGAGCACACTTGGAGCCATTCCGAGGCCCAGCCTTAGAAGCAGTCTCTCGCTCGATCCGCCGAAAGTCCTGTTCGAGATCGCTGAATATGAACAGCGTAGCACTCCATACAAGCCACCAGGCCGTCATTAACCCGATCATGTACCCATTCCCCCCGAGCAGAGTTCTTCGATTTTGCAGCACCTCGATGGCAATACCAAGGCTCAGGGCCAAAATCACTGGTCGAACATATCGGGTGCTTCTGGAGCGAGGGACAACCAGGCCTACCAGCGGGAGAGTGTTGAATATAAGGACATGATACATAAAGACTGGCTTGAAAATGCCTTGTGCCAACAAAATCTCTAGTTCTGTTTCATGTTTCTGGACCAGATCCCTGTAGGAACCAGAGCGGAGATCGGCCATGCGGATGAGGTGACACCAGTGACTGCACTAAGGACGGCTGGACATTTCAACTTCCACGCAGTTTGGTCACCAAAAAAGAGGAACACTTCGAATACTCTTTAGTTGTTTTGAGTGTAAATGGAAACCCACCACAGCACGGTTGTCTTGCATCAAGTCATGTGATTTACACGTGGAGTCATGTGACCGATAGTGGCGTAATATGGCTACACAAGGTTTTGGCGCTTGGGTCTTGATCACGCTAGCCGCTTTAAGAGCAGAGGTTACACGCGATTTTGGCAGCTATATCTTAAGTACGCTAGCCGTTTTAAGAACGCAGGTTACACAAGATGATCGCACCCAGGTCCCAAGCACGCTAACTAGATTAGGATCACTTAGGTTAAGTCATGTGATATGGAATGACACAACCCCATGGATGGTGACACGAGTTTGGCGCGTCCGCGTCCTGATTGTGCTAACTCTATTAGAATCATCGGGGGGTCATTTTGGCGATGCGATTGCTTTCTTTTGGCCCATTACCCCGTCGCTGATTGAATTTGTCCAGTAAAGTGGCCACAGAGGTGTGAGAACTTCCTCTCTGTGCCATTGTCTTCACCGTTCCTTTACAACTGTTCCCACTTCTACATCACACAATTTCCTTGGTTCACTCTTGATCTTTGAATGAAAGCGCACAAAAATGACTCAGTATCCTAAAAAGCGGAAATCAGATTTGGTTGACTTGACCGAGGATGGATCAGACAACGCGTCAACTCGAGTTTCGAAAATAAGTCGAACCTCGCCATCTTCATTGAATCTCCACGGCACCAGCACGGGCCAGCGATTCGGAGAGAGTGCTGATTACATTCCCTTGTATCAATTTGAACAGGCTTCTGGTGCCGATGATGACGCTGAAGCGGTTGGCCTCATTCAGGGGAGCCAGGACATGGATGAGTCCTCTTTGGCGAATTTCATCCTCTACAGTAAGTCATCTCAGATTAAGTATAACTAGTATGTCTTATTGCCTGAACCTAGGGTTGACTTGTCTTTCATAGGTGTTTTACCCACGAAGATTGTGGGCGTTCGTTTCTACAATGGCCTCGCTGGCAATGGTGAAACTGTCTTGCCCCGACGAGACCCCCAAAACGACTATGACCGCAACGCAATCCGCGTTGACAACGTCATGGGCGTCCAGATCGGCCACATTCCACGTTTTGTGGCCGCCAGGCTGGCGGCGTATATGGTTTGTGTTTCCCCTCTGCTACGGTACTATCCACATTGCTAATCCTCAAGTCCCTGTAGGACAACAAGGATCTTCTGATTGAAGGCACACTGACGGGAAATATTGGTGCATATGATTGCCCAATAGAACTCAGGCTCTACGGCTCTAGCGACCCAGCCAAGAGTGCGGACCTCAAGCAGCGGATGCAGCAGGACAAGCTCCCAGTGCACAAGCTGGACGAGCTCGAGCGAGAAGAGAGCAAGCAACAGAAAAAACGCGAGCATGAACAAAAACAGGCTGCGAAACAGGCTCGTGCCATGGCCCTGGGCAAAGCGGCAGCACAGTGGCAGGGCGGAGATAATCCAATGTTCGCCAACCTCTCGACTCCAATTGGGGAAGGTGGTGAAACCGAAAGCATGGAGGAACTTCTCAGCCAAAGCAGCTCCTTCAATCCTCGCGAGATTGGCCAGGTCGTGGAGACCTTTGGACAAAAGGAGTCTGATATGGCTAAGATGCCCCTGGCGGATGCTCCCGCTGGTCTTTCTACAGAGCTACTTCCTTACCAGCGTCAGGGGCTGGCTTGGATGATCAATAGGGAGCTGCCAAAACTTCCATCCCCTGGCTCCGACGATATTGTGCAGTTGTGGAAGCGAAATGGGAACAAATTCACCAACGTCGCTACCAACTTCTCGACTTCCATCGAGCCACCGCTTGCAAGTGGCGGTATATTGGCCGATGACATGGGGCTGGGCAAAACTATCCAGGTGATTTCTTTGGTTCTTGCCAATGCCAAACCGCGGACTTCAGCCTCCAGCAAAACCACCTTGATCATCGCGCCTGTTGGTGTAATGACTTATTGGGCAAAGCAAATCCAGGATCACACCCACAGTGAGAATCGCCCGCGGGTCTGGATTTACCACGGTTCTGGGAAGAAA
Source organism: Penicillium alfredii (assembly GCF_028826965.1). Lineage (NCBI taxonomy): Eukaryota > Fungi > Ascomycota > Eurotiomycetes > Eurotiales > Aspergillaceae > Penicillium > Penicillium alfredii. Next base: position 532,497 of record NW_026622701.1, on the reverse strand, counting down.
GAGGCTTCTAACCTTGCCCAGTATGATGTGGTGATTACCAGCTACGGAGCGCTTGCAATGGAGTACAACCCGGACTCAAAGAAGCTACCCGCCAAGGGGATCTTCTCGGTTCACTGGCGTCGTGTTGTCCTTGATGAGGGCCATACTATCCGTAACCCGCGTTCCAAAGGTTCCATTGCGGCCAGTGGTTTGCGAGCAGACTCACGCTGGACTCTGACTGGCACTCCCATTATCAACTCACTCAAGGATCTCTACTCCCAGGTCCGTTTCCTGAAACTCTCTGGCGGGTTAGAGGATTTGAAGGTGTTCAACAGTGTCTTGATTCGCCCTTTGATGACCGAAGTGCCCGAGGCACGGCTGCTCTTGGAAGCCCTGATGGGTACCATTTGTCTGCGGCGAAGGAAGGACATGGAATTTATCAACCTGCGCCTGCCAGAAATGACCTCGCGGGTTCTCAGGATCAAGTTTCAGCCGCACGAGCAGGAAAAGTACAATGCGTTCCAGTATGTCCCGGGCCATCAAATGTGTTTCATGAGCAACGCACTAACTCACAATCTAGGTCTGAGGCGAAAGGAGCACTTCTGGACTTCAAGGACAAGGAGCAAGGGAGCACGACCTACTCCCACCTCCTGGAGGTCATTCTTCGTCTCCGTCAGGTGTGCAACCACTGGGCACTTTGCAAGAAACGCGTCGACAAGCTCATGAGCGTTCTGGAAGAACACAAGGTCGTGCCTCTGACACCAGAAAACACCAAAGCTCTACAAGACATGCTCCAGCTCCAGATCGAGAGTCAGGAAATGTGCGCCATCTGTCTGGACAACCTCGAGCAGCCCGTCATCACCGCCTGTGCGCACTCGTTCTGCAGAAACTGCATCGAACAAGTAATCGAGCGACAGCACAAATGCCCGCTCTGCCGAGCCGACATCAACGACACCAACACACTGGTTTCCCCCGCCGTCGACATGGGCGAGGACACAAACACCGTGGCCGACACCCCCGACATCCCCAGCAGCAAGATCGAAGCCCTCATCAAGATCCTGACCGCGCAGGGCCAGGCCCCCGGCACAAAGACCGTGATCTTCAGCCAGTGGACCTCTTTCCTCAACCTGATCCAGCCGCATCTCGAACAGCGTGGGATTAAATTCGCGCGCGTCGACGGCAAAATGTCCTCCATGTACCGCGACACTTCCATCGACCTATTTTCCACCAACCCCAAATACACCGTCCTTCTCGCCAGCTTGAGTGTCTGTAGCGTGGGCCTCAACCTCGTCGCGGCAAACCAAGTCATCCTCGCCGACAGCTGGTGGGCCCCGGCTATTGAAGACCAGGCCGTGGACCGAGTTTACCGACTTGGGCAGCAACGCGAGACAACGGTTTGGCGGCTCGTGATGGAAGACAGTATCGAGGAGCGGGTTCTGGGTATTCAGGAACGGAAGCGTAAGCTGATGCTTGCTGCTTTCCGTGAAACCTCCAAGAAGAAGGCCGAGGATAGGGCCACTCGGATCGCTGATCTTGAGTCTCTTCTGGAGTAGTGGTTTGCGCGTCCTTGGGGTTGAATTCGGTTTTTGCTCTTATTGACTGGGCTCTCCTGACTACTATCATTTTCTTTTTCTATGTACCAATTTTTCAAGGCTGTGTGGCCCTCCTTTTCTTGTGTGATACTAGTATCTCCTCAATTTATGAACCCTTTTAGGGTACTTTCTGTTCTCATAGACCTAGTTGCTTTCTGCCAACTAATTACTCCCGGGTCTATAAGACTACGGTAATAACTCTGGAAGAGCGAATGTAATCATACATCTTCATATTCATATTCATACAGGGCTGTCGTTCTGGACCCATCCGGCACCAGGGTCCAGGGAATTGATCAACATCGAAAGAGCAAAGAAGAAAGCAACGAAAACGAAAACTAACAAAACCAGGAGAGTATGGGGTATCATTCGTACATCATAATAACAACAGGCTAAAGACAATTGTGTGGTGGGACTGGACTGGTGTGAAGTGCAGGCCAAAGAGAAGGGGACGAGAAAGCGAGGGTGACGAGGGAGATCAGATCAACCCCAGATTAGTGGTCATTATAGTCGCTGATGTCCATTGGGGCATCACCGGAGCTCGCGCGACGATCGCGCATCGGCAATGCTTCATTCTCAGGGCGCTTCGGAGACATTCGATCAATGAGACTCGTATTGGGAGCCATTTGGGAGGTTTCTCCTTCCTTGGACACAGTGTCAGATAGGCTGGTGTCTGGAGCTGTCGTTGGCTGGGTGGGAGGCCGGTAAGGAGATCGCTTTGCCTTTGGAGGTCCCAGGGTTCTGCGTTCGAACAAGGGGGCAGTTATGGGGCCCTGGTCCTGGCATGGAGCTTGGCCGGACATGCGCCCCCGCTGTTGTTCAATCCTACCCGGGCTTTGCATGTGCTGTGCTCTTTCCAGACTCCGTTGCTGGCTCGACCTCGCGGGAGACTCGCTCTGCGATCTTGCAGATTGCCATGGCGACACTGACGGCCGCGGAGGTGTGTGGGATTGCCCAGGCCCCATCCACATCCCGAGAGGCTTTCTTGGCTGGTGCACAGGGTACTGGGACCGTGCAGGTTGCACATGCGACCCGGATAAATGCGATGGCCACGATGGGTGGAGGGGGACGCCCGTGCTGAACTGCCCAGAGTTTGGGGGTGCTTGCCGTCTCTGTGTCAGCTGTTCAGGTCGGTCAAATTCAACCGGTGGATTCGCCGGAGGCAGTCCTGGTCCAGAGATTTTTAGTAGCAGCGGTGACATTATCGGCCCCTGAGGTCGGTCAGAACTAGGTGGCGGAGTCGCCGGGGAGCGGCTTGGTGGTTTCGAGGCAAAAGAAACTGGTCTAGGGTATACCTCATGGCTCTCTCCCGTATCTTGTGGAATATGGCATTGCTCCTGCGAATCAGGATATTGCACACTTGTAGGGACCCCCGGTTGCACTTCGCGCTGCGCTAGCATGCGGTTAATAGACTGAAGGCGGAGCTTCTCTTGCTCCTTCTCGGCAGACCATGCCTGAGGATTGTCGCGCTTGAGACGTTCCAGTCGGAGTTGATTCTCGACATGCATGCGTTCCTCTTCGGTCAACCGATCATTTTCGTCGGCCGTGGTGTTAACGGTGGTGACCTTGAGGATTGCTTTGGAATCCTCGCTGTTTATAATCTTGTCTAAGACATTTACGTCTTTCCCTAGCATATCAGATGCGTCTTCGCGCTCCAGCTCCTTTGCCAGGAAAAGGTATTCGGAGGACACGTTTGAGCCGCCACGAATGACATTTTTCTTGTCGACTACGCGCACAGCCAGCTGGGTTTTGTAAACTGCCTTGCTGAAGATGAGTTCTTCGAAAGTGCCTCCGGCTAGGAAGCGATAGACAAAGACTGGCTTCACCTGGCCAATCCGGTATGCACGTCCGATCGCCTGCTGTTCCCAGGTAGGGTTGAATGAGAAGTCGAAGATCACCACTCGGTTTGCACCAAAGATGTTCAAGCCGAGGCCACCTGCGCGGGTCGAGATCAGGAAGACATGGGCATCCCCCTTGGTGTTGAAATTCTTCGCAGCACTCTGGCGGTACTGTGTAGGGGTGCTCCCATCCAGGCGGAGATACTTTCGATTGGTTTTGCCCATCATGCTTTCCAGGTAATCCATAGTGGGAATGCTTTGTGAAAAGACTAGAATCTTATCATTGACCGCAAGCGACTCATCGAGGATCCTATTGAGCAGCAGGACACGGTTAGACAGATTTGGGTCAGAAGTGTCCGGAACAGTAGCAAAGTGGTTTTCGAGCTGAGGGAACATAAGATCTGGGAGCCCGGAGTCTTTAATGGACACGTCTGTGCCGGGCACAGGTGGCAGGTTCGCATGCTCGCGTGCTCGATTCGCCAATTTCTCTCGGAAGGGGGACGGATGGTTACAGCAAAGCTGGAGAATAGTCAACCATGACCAGAGCTTTGCATCTACCACTTTCGCTGTCCCGTCTCGCACGCATGACACAAAAATATCATAGACCGTCCTTTGGAAGGGCGTTAAAGGAACCATGATCACAAACTCGGTCCTGGGAGGAAGGTCGGCTGCGACGTTGGCGATATCGACTCGGTCCACCTTGGGGGCCAAGATCCCATTCAGAAGCCCCAGTGCAACTAGGCCCCGTCTTCTTGCCGCTCTGGTGCTGTCAATGGAAATCCCGGCTTCAATAGGCTCCACGAACTTGTATTTGAAAGTGCCTAGGTCCTCAAGGTAGCCCGGCGCAATCCAGTCGACCATGTAATAATAGTCGAGCAAATTGTTGGAGAGCGGCGATCCCGTCATGGCGATGCGACTCATGGTTTTGAATCCAGAGGCCGCTTGAGTGACCCCGGCGTCTCGGTTCTTTATCTTGTGGGCCTCGTCTGCGACAACAATGTTTGGTCCATGGAGGAGACATTTGCTGGCCATTTCGTGCTCCTCATCGGACAGGGGCTTTCCTCGGCCCTTGCTCTCTTTGTTCTGGATAATCGTGCGGAAGATCTCGTAGCTCATGATGAGAATGCCACCCTCTTCATTCCAGGCCGCAATATCTTCAACCCGGTCACCGTCATTGGGTTTGACTTTGGCCGTGATCAACTTGATCTGGCCAAGGGTACTCTTCTCGGGAACCCAAAACGTGAACTCCTCGTACCAGTTTTGAAGTAACGAGGAAGGTGACAAGATCAGAGTTTGGGAGCGGCGAAGTCTCTCAGGGACCTGACTTCGAATATCCGGATCATGCGAGGCAGCCGCAGCTGCGATGGTGACTAGAAGAGAGATCCTATGGAGGGAAAAGCTTTTCTTAGCGAGCAATCTCATGATATAGCTTCAACAAAAAGACTTACACTTGCATCGTTTTGCCCAGCCCCATAGTGTGGGCAAGTAAACACCCTTGCGGTCTCTGATCTACTATCAATTCTCGCCACATAAACTGAATACCAGTCAACTGATGCGGTTTGACCAGTCGTCCAATATGCGGGTCAAGGAAGATGATGGGCTCCTCGAATGTCACAGCATGACTGGCTGGATCATCATCGCTAAGTCCCATTCTCATCCTGTGTTGTTCCCGCAGTGCTCTGGCTTTGGCTTGCTCTTCTTGCCGTTTCTGGGCTTCCTTTTGCGTTGTGGTGCTCACTCCCTTCTTGTGCTGTGATCTCTTTCGCTTGTTGGGCCTTTTCTCAGCTTGCAACGGCAGATCATCATCGCTGGCTTCTGGACTCGTGGCTGACGGCCCAGCATGGATCTCGCTTTTCTGCCAGATGACAAAAGCAGGAATGATCTCTTTCAGGATGCGAAAGAATTCGGTGAAGGCGATGCCATTTTCATTTTCAATGGCTTCCATGCCATTCTCGATCTCATGTTTGGAAATTCCAGTCGAGGTCAGCCGGGTGAGATTGATCCAAGACAGGAAGAAAGCCCCCGTACGCATCGCAAGCTTGTTTTCAAGGTAGTCTTTGCCCTTCAATTCGGGTTCGTTCCTAAGCATTGCCTGCATCACATCGTGCAAAAGCTCTTGGTACACAGAATCAAAGTAGTTGGAAAGAAAAGATGGGAATTCCTCAAGTTCCTCCGAAGGCAAGTTGGCTATGCCTTTTGCCAAGAGCTCAAGGGGCTTTTTGCGTTCTGCGATGGTGGCCCAGTCCAAACGCGAGACTTTTTTGAAAAGTTTCCTGTAGTCGACAGTGTCTTTGGAAGCCGATTTATTTGATTTCCTTGAGATGCCCTTTCCAGTATCACCACGGTGCTTTCGTGTGCCCGTGGAGATCTTTGAGGCCAAGTCTGGGCTGGGCGAAATGGAAGAGGATTTATGCGACACACCTCGCGTCAGGCGAATGGAAGGAGTCGTGAGCTCATCTTCTTCCTCCCTGTCCTTGCGATGACGCCGGCTTGAAAGAACAGGATTGAGGGGAGGTGTTTCTACTGGCATATCTTCCAAGGAGATCGAGGACCGAGGCGAATGAGGTGATCCGGGTGCTTCATCAAGCTCAATATCTGACTCCACTTTATCACCAGTAAGATCAAGGAATTCAATGTCTTCGATGAGGGGACCCTTTTTCTTCTGGGTAACCTTGGTCTTTCCCACTCGCGCCTTTTTGCCAACGTGCGCATCGGACCCAGAGCCATCAGAGGGAGATGAGGATAAAGTAAAAGGAAGACCGTGTCCCCGGCGAGGTACATGTGACGAGTCCACCGATCCCGAATCGCTTTCAGCGTCTCTTTCGCCACTATCGGAGTTTGAGATAACAAAGTCGGATGAATACTCTCCTGGACTTGGATCCGATTCAGAGCTCAAAGTCTCCTCCCCGTCAGAGTCTTGCTTGGCTTTTGGAGCCCGTGGAGCTCGTGGAGCCCGTGCAGGGGGCTCCATCTCCGGTGGGCAGCGCTCTTGCCCGAGAACTGACAATAGCCATTTCTGGAGACAAATTTGAGAGATGGTCGTATCCATAACCCTACAGGCCTTGCGGAGGCTGGACTCTGATTCATGGGGAACCTCACATAGTGCCCGCTGGAACTTCTGGAGACGAGTGTGGAGGGAGTTGAGAAGGTGCTGGTGTTCACGCTTGTCGATCTCGAACGACTTGTCGTGGAGGACCTTTAGCCACAGGATTCGTGCATTAGGTTGCTCTCTTGGCAACCGCTCCACTTCCCAGTCTTTTTCTTTCTTGGAAATGTATTGAGACACCACAGTCGCACATTGCTCTGGAGAAAGGCGGAGTTTTTCAGGAGAATATTCCGGATTTTCATCGACAATTTCCTGCCATGTTTTGTCGTCATACTCTCCTTCAGACCCTGAGTCTCCATATTGGGGAAGAACATCTTCGACATCTTCTTCCTCGACAGGGTATTTTTCGAGGAGAGCGGCGTAAGGGCCTAGGTTACTAGGAATCACAGGTGTGGTAGGCTTTGGATCATTGCTGGGTAATGAGGGAGAGGTCTGAACAGATTGATTCAGTACAGAGTCCGAGCTGGAAGGACGCTCTTGTACGGTCGGGATGACATGTGAGGGTGACTGGCCTGTGTGATGTGTTGTACCCGTGGCAGGCACTCGAGTCACTTGAGGCCTAGGCAGCAAGGTAGGTGCAATTCTTCGTATGGGTTTATCGCTGCCTGGAGGCTGGGAGGGCACATTGATTGCCCCTGAAGAGGTAGGTTGTGAAGCTGGAGGGACTGGAGTAGAGGCAGAGGAATGGAGAGAAGGAGCTGATTCAGGAATATGAGAGTCTCCAAACACAGAGACATTAGCCTTGGAGCGCTGATATTTGGGCGAATGTTGCCGAAGCCACTCAATAGCCTGTAGGATGCTGCTGCGGTGACCAAGTGCTTTAACGGCCAAATCATCCCGAAGGGTGTCTTTATCAACATCGTTAAGAAGCACCCCTCCAGTGATGAATTGGTCTCGAATGATAGACTCCAGAGTGGCAGGATCTGGAAATGGGGTGTTGATAGATCGCGCCCATGGAGCCGAGTCCCTCTTGCAGAGAAAGTTCACAACTTCATCGACTGACCAGTCGGTTGGATCAGGGTCCCCATCAGCCATCCTGAGATATGGGCCTGCAACAGAATTAAAATCGTTGATCTTTCACAGAGAAAAGACAAAACTCACCATGAAGGTCTAGCTCAGGTGTACGAGTACGAATGTAAATGAATGATGAAATTTTGGAAGTAAGTATCAAATACAGGCATAGTAAACAGGGGGAAAACAAAAGAGAGAGAGAGAGAGAAATACACGTAGAGAGAAGGAGAAAAAGTGAATAAGACGCGACTTGAAGAAGGAAGCAATCAAGGCGAGTAGGAGGAAGCCTTTGATTCCAAAAACAGCAAAACTGAAGCAATTTACTGCCGTTTCTATAAGGCGGTCCCCCTGACGGTACCTTGGGCGATGGAGATTTGTGGCAGTATCTAATGCACTAAGGCACTAAGGCATCGGATAAGGCCGTATCAAGAATAGTATTAAAAAAGGTATCAACAGCAGAATCCATGGCAGTATTTATAGCAGTACCCTAAAAGTTGTACACAGTATTATCAGAAGAAGTATCCAAGGCGACATCTACAGTATTTACAGTATCCAAGCGTGGGCGGTGTCTGATGTAGTAAGCGGTAAGAAGGGGAAGGTCCGGGTTCGCGTGCCCCGCGGATGACAAACGGCGATATCCTTCCCGGGCCAGCACTGGAGGTCTCCCGAGGTCGAGCTCTTCGTCATTGCCATCTCACAATGGAGGAGTCGGTTTATTCAAGCTATCCACCAGAGCTGTCATCAGCACAGCAGAACTACCTGGTGACGGCTGTCAAAGACTGGGCCATCCAGAATGGCCTTGCAGTGCGACCAGGACCGGCGATCCTGCCAGAAGGCATAGACCCTAATGGGGTTCTGGCAACCAATGCCCCGGTTACTCTGTTTCCGAGTCCGTTTCCAAGGGCTTGCTTTGAGGATGCAACAGCATTACAGACTGTGTACAATGAGCTATATGCTGCAATCACCTGCAATGAACAATGGCTGGGGAAGATCGTGGAAGAGTAAGAACCTTACCGAGTCTATTTGTGCTGCCTCAACTAAGTCTCAGTGTTGTTGCAGTCTAATTGATGTCGATGACTTTGTCGCAAATTTGTGGAAAGTGCATTTAGCCGTCCAGAAGGAGGGCTATGTGCAGAATTTATCCTTGGGTCTTTTCCGATCTGATTATATGGCTCATAACTCTTCTGATCATGCACCCGCCTTGAAGCAGGTGGAATTCAATACAATTTCCTCCTCTTTTGGTGGATTGTCGTCCCTCGTCAGAGCGCTGCATACAGAGCTCTTGACATCACCGCCTGGGTCTCCGATCAGCTACCCATCTCACCCGCTGCTGGAATCCAGTACTCCCCCTGAAAATACCGCCGTGGAGACACTTTCAGCAGGATTGGCAGCAGCACACAAAGCCTATGGACCATCAAAGTCTTCTCCGGCTCTTCCTCTTGGCGTCCTCTTTGTAGTCCAAGAAGGAGAGCGGAATGTTTTTGATCAGCTTGCACTCTTGAAACAGCTCACCGGATTCCACAAGATCCCTGTTTTCCGTGTTCTCAGCACAGAAGTCTTGAATCAGACATCGATTCCCAGCTCCAACCCTGCCCGTCCATTAATCTATCACCCTCCTCATTCCCCTGCCTCGATCTTCGAGGTTACAACAGTCTATCTTCGGGCCTATTATGCGCCAGATGAGTACAAATCTAGCCGGGATTGGGATGCCCGGACCCACCTCGAGCGCTCAGCTGCTATCAAGTGCCCCACGGTTCTCAACCAACTGTCTGGCTGTAAAAAGGTCCAACAGGTTCTGGCAGAGCCCACGGGGCCCGATCATCTGTCCAGTTTCCTGAGTGGAACGGACTCGACGGTCATTGCGAAACTGCGCGAGACCTTTGCCCCACAATATGACCTCTCCTCGGTTGGCCAGGGTCGAGATCTGGCCCTCAATTCTGACACGGCCTTGAAGCATGTTCTCAAGCCTCAGCGAGAGGGGGAGGCAACAACATCTACAAATCAGAGATTCCTGGATTCTTGCGGTCTATTCCAGAAAGCGATTGGAAGGGATGGGTTCTTATGGAATTGATCAATCCCTCTGCCAGTGCCAAGAACGTAGCCCTACGAAATGATGGGGAAGTTCTCCAGGGTCACGTCATTTCGGAGCTGGGGGTGTATGGCACTATCTTGTGGGACAACACGGGCAAGATCCACCATAATGAACAAGGGGGGTGGTTGTTGAGAACCAAAGGCAAGGAGGTAAACGAGGGTGGAGTGGCCGCTGGGTTTTCCAGCTTGGACAGCATCCTTCTTTTTTAATGCATTAGAGCCGATTTGAATAAATTTTGTGTCTTGACGGTTAATGTGAAAGTACTGCGTGCCTGGCCATTTCCAGGTCTCGCTTTTTTTAAAGAAAAAGAAAAAGAAAAAGAATATGCGATAACAGGGAAATTTGATTTAATGTAATTTATTTAATTCTTTGATATTTATTCTTCGCTGTTGCTTTTATTATTTTATTTTTGCCTCCCAAATAAGTAAGTAGTTGCTTGATGTTGAAAAATGGACCATCATCTCGATGCCAGAATCCCAGATCCCGGCTCAAACTAAGCCGGCGTGGTGTAGTGGAATCACGTTTCTCTCCTAAAGAAAGGGTCCTCGGTTCGAATCCGGGCGTCGGTGTTTTTTTTTTTTTTGCTCTTGCCAAGACTTCTTTCTGTCCGAGCAGCATTTTTTGTACCACTCGATCTACTCTACTCGACGTATATTATACGTATTCCTCAATATCGTTCTAGAATTAGTGGAATTAATTGTACGACAAAATAAATCCTTGTCATTGTGTTACAGTTGATGATGATCCCAGATATGACTCAGGTAATTAATGTGCCTGAGGGGTGATTTATTTATGTTGTGGACCCTCTATTTTTAAATATACAGCAATCCGACGACCAAGGGGTCTTTGCCTGCACAAAAAACATTGAAAACCCATAGAATTGGGAAAACAACCGTCGTTATGGCGATAGGAACCTAAAACTTGAATGTAGGAGACCATCACCACTTTGTGTCGCACTTTACACTCGCTACGTCACCCTCTATGACCCATGCTGACACCTTGGCTCTGATTACGAACAGCCAAATTTCAAGATATTTATTTTTTCCCCTCTACTAACTCGCCATTTATCCCAGGTCCAGTGAATTAACATTCCGATCAGTCATTGCCGAAACCCAATCTTCCCGACCCCGGCTTGGCGAACGGTAGACCCACAATTTAAACCACGCGCTAAATGAGCCAAGGCGATCTATAGACGTTCGGCCTCGAGTCGACACACGGAAGAAAGAATTCGCACAACACACCCTGGCTGAAATTCATTTCTTTTTAAATGAAGTGTGTTGATAAATACCTTTCACAAAAAAAAATTACGGTGGTTTTATTTCCTCTCCAGGAGTTGAACAATGAGAACCCGGTATCCCCTCCCCGAATCCCAGTGCCTGTTGAGCTTCTCTGAGATCGAGATTTTGGCTAGATTTGGCCCTAGTGTATTGTATTAGAAGCACTCTGTTGGCTCTTTATTTTTAAATCTTTGTTCCTGGGTCTCTGAATCGCCAAAACTGCACCATCACAGTATCCTTCGATTGAATCAAGGTCATGAATTGTGATCTTGCAGTGGATGTCCAAAAGCATTCAACATTTTGATTTTATGTCCAATTTTTCTTTCGATCGAATTGTTGCAGTGCCTCTTAAATAGAGGAGGATGGGAGTATGAGGCATCCGAAACCACGTAGAAAAACATCAACACAAACATCCGATCCTGCATCCTATAATCATTTGCTCTACTCATAAATTGCCATCTAAACAAAGAATACTCGAAAATAAAAAGAAATTGCTAATTACATCTTTTCTAACTACAGAATGGCCGTAGCCTTGACGGGAATCAGCAAATATCATGGTCCCTCAACACCAAACCAGTGTTTATTCAAGGTGTCATCTCAGTTCCAAGGAATATTGCTTTTCCTCGTATAATAATAACATAGATAATTTTTCATAGATTATGGTCTTATGATTAATTCTAAAGATCACTGCTTATGAGTGAGTCAACAATGTCGCGCCTTAATGGGGAGTGAGAGCTTCGCGGCCTGAAATCCCCCAGCCGCTGGACACTTCGCTGCCTGGTGTCGCTGGCGCCTTTAATACTGCCGCAAATTTGCGTATCTTCAACTCTTCCTCGCGCCCTTTTGCCAACTCGGACCGCCTTCGAGTACCCTTTTTGGAAAACACCTTTGGATATTCTCATCTTTCCTTTCTCTTCTTCATTCCACTCTACCATCCTCCCCTTCTTCACCACGTTTCGTTCCATCACAAAAATCATCATTTCCTATCAAAATATCTATCAATTGAACAATCCCACCTTCTTTCGTTCCAATTCCCATCTTGACCAGATCAAAGATGGCTCATGTGGCCACTGATGAGATGGTCTGGGGGTAAGTACATCTTCTGTCTCTGACATTGCTTGATCTCATTGGACTGGAGTGATAAACAGGATGACTGAAAACGTGGCAGGGGAGTAAGTTAAATTTACTGACCCACTTCTTTTCCCTGCAGCACAACTAATTAGGGATACAGAATCAAGAATCCTCTGGCTTGGGTCCCTCGTGACCAGCTCATGGCAGACGTGGAAGCGTATGCCACTGAGTATGGTCTCGAGGAGATTACGGTCATCCTCAAGAAGGGTGCTCTGGTTGGCCAGGCCCCAGTTGACTTTGAAAGAATTTCTGAGCTTGATGAAAATGATCGGCTCGTCCTTCGTCAGGAGATCACCAACCGGTGGAAGCACCCCTGGGCACTCTACTACACGATCTTCCTGAATTCCATCTCTGCGGCCATTCAAGGATGGAACCAGATTGGTATGAACCCAAGAATTCAAATGTCTTGTTGTGTTTTGTTTCATTGACATTTGTTGTGATAGGCTCGAATGGAGCCAAACTTACTTTCGATGTCTTCTTTGGGATTCCCCAGTCATCGCCTCTCTGCCCGGATGCTTCCACCTGCCAGCGCAACCAGTGGATTGTTGGCTTGATTAATGCAACTCCCTATATCACCATTTGCCTTCTGTGAGTCTAGGTATTTCTTCATGCTGTGTAATATTTCTGACGGATTTCCTCCCGAACAGTGCTGGATGGCTTTCGGATCCCATCAACCACATCATTGGTCGAAAGGGAACAATTTTCATCACTGCCATATTCAGTCTGCTTGCTCCCATTGGTTCGGGTTTTATCCAACGCTGGGGTGAACTGGTAGCATGCCGAGTGCTTCTTGGGATCGGAATGGGTCTCAAAGAAGTGACGGTTCCAGTATTCTCTGCAGAAACGGCGCCAACCTTCATCCGAGGAGGTCTGGTCATGTCGTGGCAGCTTTGGACCGATTTCGGAATTCTCCTCGGCTACTCGGCCAACCTGGTTGCCACCAACACTGGAGATATCTCCTGGAGACTCCAGCTTTATTGGAATCTGGTTCTGCCCCGAGTCCCCTCGCTGGCTGATGACCAAAAAGAACCACAAAAAGGCATATCGGTCCCTTCCTCGACTCCGGAACAGCTCTCTCCAGGCTGCCCGTGACCTCTACATGATCCATGCGCAGTTGGAAATGGAAAAGCGGATGTTGGAGGTCTCTGGATTTGCGAATACTGAAAGCATGGTTGTCCGCTTTGTCGAACTGTTTACTGTGTCTCGTTTGCGACGTGCAGTCCAGGCATCGGGAGTGGTGAATATTGCTCAGCAGATGTGCGGCAGGAAGTGAAATAGTCTTGAAGAAACCTGGCTAGTATAATACTAACATTCTTCTTCTTATCTAGTCAACATCATTTCCTTTTGTTCTTCGACAATTTTCCAGCGGGCAGGTGCTAGCAACATCAGGGCACTCTTTGGCATCATGGGGAGCTGGCCTCGTGAATTTCGTCTTTGCATGGCCCGCAGTATTTACCATCGACACATTTGGTCGACGTGGTCTGCTCCTTTTCACGTTTCCCCATATGTTCTGGACTCTTCTTGCAGCTGGGATGTCTTTCTGGATTCCGGAAGGTAGCAAGACGCATCTGGGCCTGATTGCCATGTTTATCTACCTTTTCGAAGCCGTGTACTCACCTGGAGCTGGCCCTATGCCCTTCACCTACTCCGCTGAGGCCTTCCCAATGTCGCACCGTGAGGTTGGAATGGCGTGGGCCGTTCGCAGTCTTGAGTCTGACCTTCCCCTGGATCTTGCAGGCCTTCACCCCACAGGGTGCGTTTGGGTTCTACGCTGGATTGAACTTGATTGCGTTAGCCATGATCTTCCTGTTCCTGCCCGAGACAAAGCAGCGATCCCTGGAGGAACTGGACTATGTGTTTGCGGTCCCAACCCGCACCCACGTCAAGTACCAGATCACCCAAGTTCTCCCGTGGTGGGTCAAGAGATACATCTTCCGACGCAAGGATGCGGTTTGTCCCGAGCTGTACAAGTTTAATGACAACCAGGCTCCTCCTGCCTACGGACTTGTCTCGATTGTGCCCAAGACCCAGACCCGACAGGTCTGAAGGGACTGATGGGAAGACATGATTCTCAGGAGTTCGGAATAGGGTAGTTTTTTTTGATCTTTAACTTTGTTGATCGTGAGCCAGCAGTAGTTGTTTCATGAGACAAATGCCCAATCATGATTAATTTCCATTGAATCTTGTAAAATACCTCTACTTCTGCCCCTTTCCGTCACAGACAAGTCCCCAGCCGCCCGTAAGATATCCATTGAAACCTATACATCTCCTGCTTCTTAAAACCCACCGCTTTTCTCAACTCTCCAGTGTCACTACTGTGGACACCAACAGAGTTGACGTGAGTGTTTCCGCTATTCCATGCGACGGAGCGGGGAACCTTGCCGTGTCAAACGTGGTGCAGAGGTAGTTCTTACGGAGGTACTTGACCCACTCCCAATTCAGCTTTATCTTTGTTTCCTGGTTCATTCCATCATCTCTGACTTTGGATTGTTCATCTACAGATTTCAACATTCCTGAGCCGAACGTCGAGGTCATTCAAAGGTTGAAAGTACAATTCAAAAACCTGTGCGTCGACGACTTGGAGGTCAACGACACCGAGGAGGCTGCATTGCAACAATTCACACACAGAGTGACCGACGCCGTAGACAGCTCGCCAAAATAAGGAAGATCTGTGTCGTCCAAAAAAGGAAGGTGGAACCGTTGATTGGCGGCTCCAGATCCCGTGACGTAAACGGCTGCTGTTTTTCTGTCTCGCTTTTCAACCTTTCGCTCAAGTCTCCTGGATTCCACACTATGACAATTCCCAAGAAGAACACTGTGAAGGGAGCCAGTGCCTCTGCGTCAGCTGCTGGGAAGGGAAAAGCAACCATGGCGAAGCCGGATTTCCATTTCATCTCGCGCAATCCGCCCTGGACCTATCTCAAGCTCCGCCTGTAAGCTTTGTCTTTGGCCTGATTTCCTCCCAGGTCTTTGTTTGCTTCTGAATTCAATATTTTGACATGGCGATAACTGACTGAAAATTGTCTCAGGATCCCCCAGCCAGGCAGCACGCCTCCCCCGCCCGTCGACGCCCTCTCTGCCCGCACATACCTCACCTCAGCGCTTTTACAATTCCTTGGGCTCACGGGCACCTCCATCTCAGTCGACATCCTGAAAATCCAACATGGATCGCCAATGCCTGCTGCAAATATCCATTCCGTCGCGGCAGGCCAGCCTCTTGGCCCACGCAGATGGGATACCGTCTGGATCCGTGTTCCCCGCGAAGACGCCGCGGCGGTCATCGCTGCGCTCAGCTCTTGGATTGGAAGCGGCGGCAATGGGGCCTCGACTAGTATTGCTTGGATGGTCTGCGGCAAAGCGAACTTCCTGGGTGCGCTGGTGTCCAGTTCCGGAGCGGGCTTGTTTGCTCGATAGATTGACTGGCCGGGAGAATCTGCTGGGATGATATTGAAATTCGACTGCTTGTGGGGTGTTTCTACTTGCAAGCAGCTATTATGGGCTCTGTGTCTACATGATCATGGATGTTTTTTCGAGCTCGACGCTGCCAGGATCAACGCATCGCCCGTCCGCCTCACGAAACTGAATGGGTTGACTTCTTTTGATCGGTTTCCGGAATATGGTATGGGGTTGAGAGTGATCGCGTTTGCACGACAAAGAGGAAGCTTTGAAATCGCCGACCGCAAAACCATAGGCCGCGATACCCGGCTGTACTTGAAGCAACAGCTCTGTGCTCGATAGCAGGGGTCGAGGAATTTTGTCTACATCAAACATGGAGTTTTCGGAACAGCTTCAAATGTATTATCGGGGGTTTCTCATGGTCAAGGCTATTCGAGAGTTCGAGAGTCCACGTCTGCTCTCCCAATATGGAAAACTTGCCATTTCTTGAGACCGGGATAAGAGTGGGCTATTCATCTAACAAATAAACCTGCAAAGGCTGTGTTTTCTCATGTATGTAGCCAGTACATACAAGAAGAGAAGGGCAATTTCAAGACATCAAGGAACGACCATATTGCTAAATCTTCAAAGAATTCAAATCCAACGCCATAACTCACACGCTGCTAGATTTTCCCTCTGCCCCGCAATGCCCATGCTACTCTGCTCAGGTCCTCCACTCATCCATCAATCTCTTGTGCCTCTTATGTCTGTTGTATCTTCAAATCAAACAGACTGTTTAGTCACCGCACACGAATTCCCCACAACAGTCGACGCCTCCGACGACGTCTTCATCGCCGCTGCCACCCCCGGCGACGGACTCGCAACCATCTTCGTGCGCAGCGCGCCCCGGATATCAGCAACACTGCGATCCTTCCAGACAGGGAACCCGTCCTGGCTCAGCGGGAACAGAACAAAGTTATCCGGGCGGCACATGAAGTCGTTGACGTCGGGCGGCGGCGTCGCGGTGATGATGTCGAGCTCCAGCGCGATCTGGCGGCAGTATGTGTCCAGTGGGAGGTCGTTGACGTCTTGGCCGAAGGGGTTTTCGATTTCGCTGCCGATTGTGGCTAGGCCGAGGATTATGTATGCTGCCACTGTACAAACATCTCAGATCAGAAACCAGATCAGAAACCAGAAGATCGGAGGTTCAGAGGGTTGTGATTAGGTGGAGATTCATGGTCTTCTGTGTCTTACCTAGTGAGGCGGGGATGGTGATCCAGTTCAGGGCGCTGTACAGCTGGAATGGGAGAACGAGCACGTACACCCAGGCGATCTGGGCGATTGCGATGCTGTATGCTGTTGGGAGGGGCGTGTCGAGGACACGTTCGGTGCCAGTCAGGACCTCGTTAAGCGTGGACATTGCCGTGACTACATACACCAGTTGTGGTTCATTAGTGTTCTTCAGTTCTACCCGGGTAGAGATACAGCAAGCAACAATTAACTCAAAACTCACCCGCCTGCCCCTGATGCGAAGTCGACACCAGAGTGCCATTAGCCACGCACGAATCCACATACACAGACAAATGGTTAAGGATCTCCAATGGAAGATGGCCGAGTGGCTTCTTCGACCGCTTGATCAGTTTGCGTGGATTGGACTCGGCGAACGACACGCCCAGGTACTCGCCCGTGGCCTTCCAGATGGATTTCGCCGGCGGGTTGACGACATGGCGGTCGTGGGCGTCCCGGGCAAAAGTGTCGAGGTGGCCGACCAGGCCGGCGAGGTCTTCGTATGCGATGTCTGGCTCGAAGCGGAGCTTGTGTTTGAGGGCGACGGCGAAGGCTAGGATGAGATTCATGGCGGTGCTATTCCAGCCCGTTAGAATTATCATGCTGGACCCTTTCGCTTCTATTCGGGAGGAGAAATGCGTACAGCTTTCTCAAAAGGTCTACCTTGCCTTCTTCTCCGTCTCGCTCGCCGGTGTTGACCCAAATTGTCCGGGCGAGGTTTCGGGATGTTTGGATGAGTTGGGACCAGTACTTGCGTCCATCGGCCCATCTTTGGATTGAGTCAGTGAACGGCTGCAAATGAAAAAAAAAAAAAAAAAGCCAATATACAGTGAGACCGGACCTCTCGTATGCTGTGGAACTTCGAAACGACAATGCCAGGCCCACCACGAAACCCAGTACGGTGAGAAGGATGTTATTAATACCCACTAACAGGATAATATGTCAGATATCACGACAATACATCTCGATGCTCTCTTCAAGCCGAGAATACTCACAGTCATGGACATATTTGGAAATACACGTAATGAGCGTCGACCACGCCGCCACCGACAACAGCGGGAGAATCATCTTGGGCATGACGCTGCCATGCATGCGCATGAAGATCGGCCATTTGGAATGCTTGTCCATATCACGGGGGCCATGCTATACAATATCGTCAGTTAGCCACGGGCATTTACTAGCTTTTGGTTTATTTTGTTTCCCCAGAGATAGACTGTAGACATACAAAATACCGCTCCAGCTCGCTCGAGTCCCGCCGATCAAGCTGGAACTGCGAGTCGCGCAAGTTGGCTAGATGTTCGAGGAAAGTTGGTCGCGGGGTGAGTCGTCCCGTGGAGTCCTGCTCGTGTTCGTGTGACGACAGGCCCTGGTCATAGTGGACGGCGTGTGGGCGTACATCGGCTGGGACCGGGGCGGCGCTGTTGTCGGTGGGTGCGGCCGGAGGATCTTGGGATGGAGGAGCGCTGTGTCCTTCTGTCATGGTGAATTGATAAAAAGAGACAGAAAAAAAAAGGAGGACAGAAAGCAAAGGAGTGTCAAGGCTAGATCAAGTGGGTTTAGAATTGAACGAGTGTGGGTTAATTCAATCAACACGAAAGAACAAAGAGAAGAAATTGGAGAAAAAGAAAAGAAAAGAAACTCGAAGAGAATAGAGTCGCATCAGAAAAGCAAAAAACGAAAAGGAGAAAAAGGCGCAGGCTGAAACTGCAGATGCATCGATGGCGTCCAGGGGGATTTTCACCGTTGGGATCTAGATTGCAGTGGGGTCTCACAGCCACTTTACTATAGAAATATAGAAAAGGGGGGGGGGGGGGGGGTCAATTGATGATAGTAGTCTATTGTATAATCCTCCGAGTTCTTGTATATTCTAGGAACTAAACTATACAGGTCTATACTACAGCTGCACCGAGTACCGTTCCCGAATAACTCGGCCCCATCGCGAAAAGAACACCGGCACGGGCACAAACGCCAAGGCAATAAAGCCCAACAGCGAATTGCCCCAGCCAAGCCCGAGACTCTCAAACATCTTCGGCCCAGCCAGCGGAAGCAACGCTCCCACAAGCGACCGCGATGCAGTCAGCGTGGCATTGGCCGACGCCGCATACCCCGGGTAGCAGTCAATGATATAGGTCTGGATGGGGAGATAGACACCCATCATGCCAAAACTGAACGGCAGCATCCCAATAATAGGGACGATCCAGTGGACATGCTTATCAGTGGTCCAGCCATACCAGAAGAAACTAATGGGCAGGAAACACGCATAGAAGATCATGGCGGGCAGACGCATCTCGGGCTCGAATTTGCCACCATTGCGCCGGGCCAATTTCAGCATGATGCGGTCGTTCGTGAGGGCAATTGACAGCAGCCCGAGAAAGAACCCAAGTCCGATCCCGAGATACGCTAGTCCTGACAAGCCGGTCGAGAACCCGTACTGGTTTCTGAAGACGGTCGGGATGGTCGTGAAGAAGAGGTACAACAGACCATACACGAGGGCCATGTAGGTGGACAGCAACAGAACAATCGGCGATTTCACAAAGAGCACAATCGGCCGCTTGAGACCCGTCGCCAGAGTCCGGGGGATCGACGCGGCTTCTCCGTGCGGGTCGTACGCACTGCGGAGATCGGGTCGGCCCATCTCCACGCGCAGACGGGCCGTCTTGCGCCGAATCAGCACCGAGGCGTAGGTCTCGCGGTTCAGGAACTCGATCCCCAGCGACACCGCGCCTGACACGATCAGGATCACCCAGAACACCCAGCGCCAGCCAATGGTCCCGCCGATGAATCCTCCGGCAATGGGGCCGGCGACGGGTCCGATCAGTGGACCAAAACTCCAGACCGAAGTGGCTAGTCCTCGCTGCTCGACGGGGAAGAGGTCGGCGATGACTCCGGCGCCGAGGGTGAGGCAGCCTGATCCGCCGACGCCAGCGAACAGCCGAAAGATGATCAGGCAGGTCAAGGTCGGGGCGAGGGCGCATCCGATCTGCCACACGACGAAGAACCAGTTGGCGCAGCTGAGCACGATGCGCCGGCCGTAGATCTCGCTCATGGGAGCCAGCAGCAGCGGGCCGAACTATTACACGAAAAATTGTCAGAATTGATTCAAAACGAAGACAAACCATGACAAGAAAACTCACTGCATATCCCAATAGATAGATGCTGATGCTGAAAGACAGCAAGGTCTCATTGGTAACACCCAAGTCAGTGGCAACAAAACTCGCCGAAGGAGAGAACATGCTCGAGGCCAGGGGCGACACAAAAGTGATGGCACTCATCAGACCAAGTAAGCCCCATTTTCGAACGGGAGCAAAGTTCTGCGGATTGTCGGGGTCATCTTGACCGTCCCAGCCTACGATGCCGCAGCTGAGGTCGGTCTCGGGGAAGCGGTGGTCTGAAGATGGTGTTTCGAGGTCATTGTCGACAGAGTGGGAGGGAGGCGTGGGTTCTGTGTATTGACAAGTTTCTGGTGAGGTGTCACTCTTCTCTAGTGCTGGAGAATGGGTGGTTTCCATGTTCTGGTCGGGCACTGTAGACGATTACTGTGGGACGGCTGAGGATAGCAATGCCACATAAACAGTTCGTTACTTTCAAGGGAGCGAGTTTTCTAAACAGGAATGAATAATTGGAATCAGACGTGGGAATTAACAACGTAGCCATAATGATTGAGACGAGAATATTCGCATCTGCTATGCACACTGCATAAATACTGAGCATAAATGACATGGAGACAACTTGGAAGGCTGATCGTCAAAGCTGATTATCCCCTGGGCATAATTGCATTATGATCATTCCAAGGGATTCTTATGCAGTTTATGTCTTAGGAATATCTATGAGAATTATGCGGTCAACATTCCCCCTTGATGGCTTACTTGCGCCAGAGCCAGTACGGGAGAGGACTAAAAAAGATCTCGCGAAGCATCACATCGCTCAAATTTATGTCCTTGCCTGCATTAGTTTTTGACTTCACTAAATCCTTCTGCTTTTCTATAGTTCCCAGTCTTTATTTTTATTTATTTATCATGTGATTAATTTTTGGGGTTAAATTACATTGGTTTTTCCAAATGATTAGGGCATTCTTCTTAGGAACAGAGTCTGCAAAATCCAAGTGAGTAAACAATGCACTGGATAAAATCATAAGCAAGTAATAGGTTTAGGTCAATCTCATCTTCAGATCCTGCAAGGAACACTTACTCCATGGTTTAGTCGTCTAAATTATTGAATTCTTTGGGGCACTCTTCATGGCACCGTATCCCAGAAGCAAAGGTAGAAATTTCCTCGGATCTTTATAACTAAGCTTGGACGAGTGAGATATCGCTCGGGGATCAACACAAGTCACTTCGGTTATTGCTGGTTCGGTGTGGGCCAGGCGTTAGGTTTATAGAGATGATCGTGGCAATGGGACAAAATACCAACCTAGTATAAAGCTTCCTTGTTTAATAAACCTTGCTGTTAGTACCTCGCTGTATAGGCTTCTTCACGGAGCCCGAGGTTTATCAAGAACGACGCTGTGAGTACTTCGAGCATGTGCAACATGGTCAAAATCCCTCAAGGACTCAAGAGATCCATATTGAAGGCATAGAGTTTGCTTGCTTCAACCCCATTATTATTGTGCCATCGTATGCAATACGACCACATAATTGCCTATCGGTGGTTAGAAAATACCAAGTAGTAGGTGTAGATATGCGGTCAATTCTCGGCCTGGCTGTACCAAAAGATCAACAACCTTCGAGATCGAGATCTCAGTTTTAGTCTAAAACATAGATCCCGGCATTTAACCTGGCTAGAAAGTTACAGAACAATAAGCTCACGCTCACGCTTATCTTCTGCATTGTTGACTCGACTCCAACGTCATATGCCTCA
Organism: Penicillium alfredii; assembly: GCF_028826965.1. Lineage (NCBI taxonomy): Eukaryota > Fungi > Ascomycota > Eurotiomycetes > Eurotiales > Aspergillaceae > Penicillium > Penicillium alfredii. The sequence goes on along the minus strand of NW_026622701.1, from coordinate 510,955 downwards.
GCCCAGGGCCCACCCGAGTTCCAACCGTGGGAGCTCTAAGATCCATCCATCCGGCGGCTTTCTAAATTTTATGAAAACTGCACTACCTTTTGCCTCATTCTTCTCTGGTATGTTTATTTTGCTTTTTCAACCATGGTTGAGTGTCAGAATGGCATTCTTCGGGGTCTATTGAAAACGGTCATAGAAAATGACTTGTGAATCTCACAGGCCTCATAAGCCTCTAGAGTTAAGTAGAAGACTTATTATACAACTATGTTCTCATTTAATATTTGAATAGAACAGAGAGATCATCTGGCGGCAGGAAAGTCCGCAGAAGTTTACGGATATTACCTCTGCTAGAGATAGTATCCAACGATCTGACAAAGAGCATTTCGTTCCAGATTCTTGATTTATTCAATGTGACTGAGATTGACATCTACTTCAATGACTCTGATTGATTGTTTAGTCTAAAAGTCAGGTCCCTCAGGTCTCTCACGGCGATGACGAATCGATCAACTAATCTAGAAATAGAGATACGATAGTGCGTGTAGATCATCCAGTCGCTTAGTTCGCTCCAGTCTTTGTTTCGTGGTGTGCTGGGCAGTCTAGCCTTGTCATGCCATGGAGCAACTCGGCCGGGCACCGTCGTGGTGACTCGTAATGTCCACTTTCGTGGGACTGGAGCTCTATGATCGACCCGCCCTGGGATTCGCGTCTGGATCAGAAGGGTTATTTATTATTTAGTTGTGAGCGTCAGAGAGTAACCTGCATGCACTCAAATGGCCAGTCAGGCATGTTCAGCATAAGATGGATGATGTCCAGGCAAATGATCATAGATGAAAAACGAGATCTGATCCATTGCAGACAGAGCTTAGTGCCATGCACGGTAAAATCATGATATTCCAAAGAAAAATAAAATAAAATAAAATAAAAACCACAGTGGAGTCGAAGGGAAGGCCGAGTAAATGGCTAAATGGACGAAGGAATTGACAGCCGACCGCCGAATTCTATTGATCCTCCCGAGCTAAACTGTGAATTGGTTCAGTTACATTTGAACTAATCTCGGGCTAGAAAATAAATCAAAATAAATAATCTGCATGGTGTGGCTTCCTGTTGACCAGTAATTCCTGCAGATTCCCCGGTCCTCACTAACAATTCTTCCATCCGGGTGTACCCTCCCTGGAGAACCTCGGCTCCACTGATCCGCGCTTGGAATTCTCCGCGCGACCGTGCCTGGAGAGGGCTCGGGGATGTGCAGAAACCCTGCGAGTTTCTGGGTATCTTGCGACATGCCAGTCCGTGGAACGAGCCTGGGGGTTTGGAGAGGGTTCGCTTTCCCACAGCGAACAGTCTTTGAGAATCTTCAAATCAGATCCGTCTCGCTTCGTGGTGGACCCGGGAGGGAACCATGGGGCTTTGGATCTGCCTATCGCCATCCATCGCTCGGCTGGGGTTCTCCGTTCGCCCTCGGTCTTTCTACTTTTTGGGACCTCGTGCCAATCACAGGTGGACTGCTATAGACGTCGCGTCCAGGGTTCACGGCCTGCAGAATTATGGAGCACTCTATACGATCCAAAGAGATTTGTCCGATCAACTGGCCCTGGGAAAGTCTAATTCCTCAAATGGTTCTGGTGTTTGGAGAACCCGCAGTTTCATCTACTTCCTGGTCGCGATGGAGCCCGGGTCTCGTCTTGTCGTTGTCTGCTTTTTGAATATATCTGTCTCCAATGTCCCTGGAGAATTGGGTTTTGATCGTCTTCTTCAAAATGAGCGCATGAGCCGCGACTCAGTCTACGCTCCTTTTATATACTCCAGTCCCATACCAATCACTCTGGTCGGATCATGACTGTGTCATTTCTCACACATCCAACGACTTCGATGCGCCGTTGATATACCTCTTTCCGTTCATTTTTGCCCTCTTATCTTCCCCTTCGAGTTACTCGCTAGTATACAAAACAACCGCTATGAAACTCCCTCCAAAAGCCGTGATGGCAACATGGCCTACTCCAAACTATGTCGACCCTCCCACCCGGGGTGGTGGCGTTCTCATCGTCAACCTCATCTGCATTTCCCTGGCCTTTGTAGTGGTTAGCCTCCGTCTCTACACTCGGCTGCGGATTACCTGTAGCGCCGGCGTCGACGATATCCTGATTACCATCGGGCTGGTGTTCGCCATTGGAATGGTGGCCGTGACATCGCTCGCCACCGAGCAATGGGCATGGAACCGACATATCTGGGACATTCCACTGCCATGGCTCTCGACTGTGCAAAAGTTCAACCTCGCCTTCCAGATCTTGTTCTCTCTCTCATCATCCTTCACCAAAATCTCGCTGCTGTGGTTCTGTCGACGACTCCTGGGCGCCGGGAAGGGCAAGTATGTGTTGTTCAATTGGGCGTTTATCGGGTCGATGGTTTTCGTTGGCCTGTCCTGCACGCTGTTTACGATTATTAGCATTTTCCAGTGCTCGTAAGTGCTGCTGCTGTCGACTCTTTTCTGCTCTATCTAGCTAATCTTTTCTTTTCTTTTCTTTTGCAGCCCAATCAAAGCATACTGGGAAATGAACCCCCAAGAGCCGCACCACTGCATGAACGACGGCTCCATCGTCTTCTCGGCCAGTGTGATCAACATCTTCACCGACTTCCTCGTCACAGCCCTCCCAATGCCCCTGATCTGGAGCCTGAATCTACCCGCGCGTCAACGACTTGCCGTGATGTCCATATTTGGACTCGGCATCGTCGTCAACGTGGCAGGCTCAGCCCGAACCGTGTACGTGTGGAAGAGCATGGTCGCCGGGTATGACACGACATGGCTGGGGTGGCCAGTATTGATCGCAGCAGCATTAGAGATCAACCTAGGCCTGGTATGTTCCACCGCATTTACAATTTATCCATGGGATATATTGTCCCGAAAACTAACTCTCTATCCTCCACCAGATCTGTTCTTCTGCTCCCGCTCTACGCCCCCTAATCGCTGCCTTCCTGCCCCGCCTCCTCCAATCCACCCGCAACATCAGCTACCGCTACGCGCAGCGAAGCCCCTCCCAGAAGCTCTGGTCTTCAACAGGCCGCTCGCGGGGCTCGCATATGGTCTCGAACGAGCGCCAGCCAGGCTACGACAGTGATCGTTTCGAGATCATGCGCACTGTCGAGATGGAAAGCTGGACTGAATCGCGCGCTTTCAACCATAACCAGATGGGCCATGCCTATGATATTTCGTCGGAGGATCCGCGCGGTCTTACTCCTGACGGTGGGGGCGAGATGAAGAATGGCGGTATGATGTATACATCGGCTGCTAGTGATAAGTCGTCTGGGTCCGGGAGTCGAGACACGGACTGGCCGTTTGCGGATCATCAGGCACAGTGATAAATTATAGTCTCTACCTCCGCCATGGTTGCTGAATCCGATATAACCGGTTCTGTGGACACGATCAAATGTTGCACCTGCGGACAGAAGAAGAGCTTTGTCCATGGAGACCGTGGCACTTGTTATTCCTGTTGCAATTGCTCTAAGAAAAAAAGGAGTGAAATGAATTGGATACAGGTGGCAAATAGCTACAAGGGTATTTTTGAACTGTCACTAAAGCTGCTTGACCGGCATCCAGTCATACGGATCCTCCTGAATATTGACTCCACGGGCTCTTCTGGAACAGCTCACGAAACCCACCTCAGTGTATAAAGGATAGGGCAGACTAGACTAAGTACCTAAATAGGATCGAATTCAAATGACCTTTCGAATCTAATTTACTTACTATCAAAGCCGCCTGAGCAGCGACGGTCAGCGTCGTTTGCTATAATCCAATAAGACATGCCACATGGTTAAAAATTGATCTATTGCCCACTCTACCTATAATTCCAGGCCAAATAAGAGCAAAAAAAAAAAAAAAAAAAGGGACTCGCGGGGAATCGAACCCCGGACCACCCCCATGCTAAGGGGGTATTATACCACTAAACCACAAGCCCGATTGAGGATAAATTTCTCCAGGCAAGAAATTGTATAGAGGAAGGTTGAGATATAGAAAGGGTAATGCCGATGTTAAGCATACAAAGTCAATTCTTCGGAAATCAGTAGAGGAATTATATCAAACCCAGAAATATAAAAATAGAGAAAAGAGGTCTAGCAAGGTAATCTTGTCTTAGAAGGCTTATATTGTAGTTATCATCCAGCAGTCAGGTGGGTGTTGTATAGTTGGAAGTCTTCCACTATTCTAACGTATACTACCTATTGCTCTTCCGGTTTTTATTGTTGCCTTGATTATTGATTATTGCCATCTTTGGTTTGAATGCAAACACAACTGATGTCAAGGGTCAAAATAAGTTACAGCTCAGGACTATTGCGGTGACCCTCGAGATATATCAAGTCCAATTTGTTGGGAGGTTATTAAGATGGCCAACAACGACAAGATATTTATCTCGGATCAAACACATATCCTAGGCAAAATCCTCAAGGAGATAAAGCAAAAGGAAATAAATAAATATATACCGAGCCCACCATTACAAGACAATATGACCTTCCCACTTCTATGTGTAAGTAGCCCCGGGATAAGAGTGCCAAGACCAGAGTAGCTTATCGCAGATAGAGGATGTTTGATCGGCACTATAGAAGGTGCCTGAAGTAGCGAATTCCCCTCCTTTCTCCCCCACCATGACCCTCGTGGCCAATTTCCATGAGTCAACAAAGGCGCGAGCGAGGGCTGCAGCGGAATCTCTTACCACATCAAAAGGGCACCAGCGTAGACTTTCTCGATTCGTCAAATACCCGCTCTCCGTTCGGCGTTTCACGGGCCCGTTCTGCCCGCTGATTGGCTGAAATCGCCGATTGCCAGGCTTGTATCGCGGGGAGGAGCTCCAGAAGCTGCCAGGATAAGCCGATAACAGCTGCGTTGGCTGTGATATAAATTCATCCCCCCTCGTGTTACTCTGCTTCTCATCTCTCTTCTCCCGCATTCTTTGGTGCTACGTTTTCTCTTGTCAACCTGGGTTCTCAATTGTATTGAAGTGTTGAAGAGCCCTCGAGTCTATACTTGTCTTCCACATTCTTCCCGACAATAACTCCTTGATTGCTCAACGCACAGGATTCAACCATGACTTCTGTCTTCCGCTGCAGCCCCAAGCTGCGGTCTGCAGCTCGGATCCCCGCTGCCCGGGCCCTGTCCACCACGGCCCACCTGCGGGCGACGGAGAAGCCATACTTCCCCAATGAGCCGACGGGTCCCTCAGTCTCGACGGCGATCCCGGGCCCCAAGAACACAAAGGCGGCTACGGAGCTGAACGAGGTCTTCGATGCACGCAGCTTGAACATGCTGACTGACTATTCCCAGTCAGTTGGAAACTAGTATGACCAGGCCCGGCTCTTCCGCTCGGACCACAGCTAACCCCATCTTCTTTGATAGCATTGCGGATCTGGATGGCAACAAGCTACTGGATGTGTAAGTTGTCGATGATGGCGTGCAAACACAAGAAAAGACTAATCTCAACAGGTACGCTCAAATTGCCTCCATCCCGGTGGGCTACAACAACCCGCACCTCCAGCAGGTGGCAACCTCGCCGGAGATGGTCACATCCTTGATCAATCGCCCGGCCCTGGGTAACTTCCCGTCTGCGGACTGGGCGAACATCCTCAAAACAGGTATTCTCAAGGCGGCGCCCAAGGGCCTGGACCAGGTGTTCACCGCCATGGCCGGCTCGGATGCCAACGAGTGTGCGTACAAGGCCGCTTTCATGTACTACCGCCAGCTCCAGCGGGGTGGCCCGCACGTCGAGTTCACTGAGGAGGAGCTGCAGTCCACCATGGAGAACCACTTGCCCGGCTCTCCGCACCTGTCAATCCTCTCGTTCAAGTCGGCCTTCCACGGCCGTCTGTTCGGCTCTCTGTCCACGACCCGCAGCAAGCCTATCCACAAGCTGGACATCCCGGCTTTTGACTGGCCCCAGGCCACCTTCCCACTTCTCAAGTACCCGCTGGAGGAGCATGCGCAGGAGAACGCACAAGAAGAGCAGCGCTGCCTGCAAGAAGTCGAGCGCCTGATCCAAGAATTCCACAACCCCGTCGCGGCGGTGATGGTCGAGCCTATCCAGTCCGAAGGCGGCGACAACCACGCCTCGCCCGCCTTTTTCCGCGGGCTCCGCGAGATCACCAAGCGCCACAATGTTCTCTTCATCGTCGATGAGGTGCAGACCGGCGTCGGCGCCACCGGTAAGTTCTGGGCCCACGACCACTGGAACCTCGACTCGCCGCCCGACATGGTCACCTTCTCCAAGAAGGCTCAGACCGCCGGCTACTACTACGGCAACCCGGCCCTGCGCCCCAACAAGCCCTACCGCCAATTCAATACCTGGATGGGCGATCCTTCCCGCGCCCTGATCTTCCGCGGTATCATCGACGAGATCGAGCGTCTCAACCTCGTTGAGAACACTAAGTCTACCGGTGATTACCTTTACGCCGGCCTCGCCGGTCTGGCGACCAAGTACCCTGAGCACTTCCAGAACCTGCGCGGCAAGAACCGGGGTACCTTCATTGCCTGGGATACTCCCAAGCGCGACCAGTTCGTCGCCAAGGCCAAGTCCCAGGGGGTGAATATCGGCGGCAGTGGCCAAAACGCTGTGCGCTTGAGGCCCATGCTGGTCTTCCAAAAGCACCATGGTATGTTGTGATGAAACTCTATTTCTTTTGAGTTTATGTGGAAGTGATTGCTAATTCTTTATTCTTTTTTTTTTTACAGCTGATATCCTCCTGGAGAGAATCGAGCAGATCATCAAGCTTCTCTAAGCCGCGTCCGAGCTGTTTGATGTCGTTTCTGAGTTATGGTTTTGTGGGTTGTTGCCCGGGCGTTTCTAATTGGAATTAATGAGGGAGTTGATTTGAAAATCTGGCTGGGGGTTGGCTTTATATCTGCCTGGGTATGGGTTTCGTTGCTCAAAAAGGACTGTGTGCATCCATAGACATGTTCAATGTCACTTTCGACTATCAACTACATTGAGAAATTGTAGTGATGATTCGTAAGTTACCGGTGTATATGATTGAAGATGAAAAATGGGTTATGTAGCCTGTCAACTCCGACTAGAAAGTCCAATCCATCCATATGTCCCAGAAACCCGATGCTAAGCAATACAAAAATAATAGCGTGCTAGTTCCAACCCGAAACTCCGTTTTTTTAAGACAGTAAATCAAAAGACGCTGCTCCACTCCCACACATTTCAGTTGGCCACGTGTACTTGGAATGGGTATTCGCTATCAAGGACAAGCTCATGGAGAGAGGTCTGGTGGATATTGTTAAGTTGTTACGACTCTTCCTCGCCGGTACTCCCGTCACGCCTGGAGAGGAGGTGTTAGCATAGAAATCAAAAAAGATGTAGTCGGCACCATTTGAAACGTACGGGACATATTTGATGCCGGAGTCCTCCAGACTGTTGATGATATATTCCGGGAGCTGTAGAAGTAGCGCAAGACGTCAGCCGTGTTGCGCTTGACACCCGAGGAAATACAGGGAGGATCTCTATTCCCTATTTTTTTTTTGATCATCAGGCAAGGTACTCACCGTCCCCGTCACCTTGGTCGCATATGTCCCCGCCACGTAATTATCCAACCGCTGCCAGCGTGCGACCCAGCTGGCCGCCGGATCCCGCACCGAGATCAGGCCCTCGAAGACCTGCGACGTGCATTCTTGGATGGCGTCGTTGTTGCCGCGGAGTTGGAGGACGTTTTCGCAGTTCGGACAGCCTTCGCGCGTGAATTTCTAGAGTTCGGCGAGTCAGAGTGTAGTTCCTGAGGAAGGATCGGGGACGCGGGAATATGCTTACGTTGTGTAGTTGGACGACAGAGCAGACCATGCAGGCGCGGAGAGTCCGCTGCTGGTTCGGAGGCGCGTAGAAAGACATTTTTGGGGCTGAGTGGTGGCGGAATGGGGCAATTAGAAGAAAAAGAGAGGCAACGTCTGGCAGAGAGCGAAGTGGAAGTGGTTTTGCCAAGAAGCCCGTTGCGATCGGCGGGAAATGAGTTTGTATGGCAAAAACCAGGAACGGCCTCAGGTTTCTTTTTTTTTCTCTTCGCTTTCTTTTGCTCCAAGTCTGTTTTCGCTTTCTCTCTCTTTTTTTTTTCAGTTCTTTCTGATTTCTTTGCACTAGAGGAGTTTTTTTTTAGACTCTGTCTCTTCTGCGTTATTTACTTGGATTTCTATTGCCCTTGACATTCCCCGATCGTCGCTGTCTCGTGCCCCTCTCACTTTTGCCCGCCTCATGGCCTCCGACCAAGAAGCAGCCACCGTGCTGAAGACGCAGGGCAATAAGGCCTTTGCGAACCACGAGTGGCCCGCCGCAGTCGACTTTTATACCCAGGCGATCTCGAAATATGACCAGGAACCGTCCTTCTTTTGCAACCGGGCCCAGGTGCGTCCCCCGAGCCGGATGCGATGGAACACAGCTTTGGAGTGGTTACTGATGGAATGTGTTTTCTTTCTCTTGGCAGGCTCAAATCAAACTCGAGGCATTCGGATTTGCGGTCGCAGACGCCACCAAGGCTTTGGAATTGGACTCGAACTACGTCAAGGTTAGTCGCGAGGAAACACGACGGACAAGTGTGGCGGGGAAAAGATGCTGATTCTTTTGACGGTACTTTAGGCATACTGGAGACGTGCCCTCGCCAATACCGCCATTTTGAACTACAAGGCTGCCCTGAAGGATTTCAAGGCCGTCGTTAAGCGAGAACCGAACAACCAAAATGCGAAACTAAAGCTGGCCGAGTGTGAGAAACTGGTGCGCCGATTGGAATTCGAGAAGGCGATTGAGGTCTCCGATCCTCCGTCTGCGTTCGAGGACTTGGATATCGATGCTATCAAGGTTGATGGCAGCTACGATGGAGTGCAGCTCGGGGACCAAATGACCCAGGAGTTTATCGACGATATGATCCAGCGGTTCAAGGATGGCAAGAAGATCCACCGCAAGTATGTCTTTCAGATCATCAAGGCTGTCAAGGACCTGGTCTATGCTGAGCCCACTATGGTGGAAATTGGGGTGGATGCGGGCAAGAAGCTGACAGTTTGCGGTGACACGCACGGTATGCATGGTTCTTTTCTTTTTTTTTTTTTCCGTATTAGAAATTGGTTGAGCTGCTGCTAACAAATCAGGCCAATTCTTCGACCTCTTGGAGATCTTCCGACGCAACGGCCTTCCCTCCGACACTCATGCTTACCTGTTCAATGGTGACTTTGTGGATCGTGGATCGTGGTCTACTGAAATCGCCCTGCTTCTTTATGCTTACAAATGGCTGCGACCAAACGGCATCTTCCTCAACCGTGGCAACCATGAGACAGACGATATGAACAAGGTTTATGGGTTCGAGGGCGAATGCCGAGCTAAATATAATGAGCGAGTATTCAAGGTGTTCTCCGAGTCTTTCTCGGCCTTGCCGCTGGCTACGTTGATTGGCGACAAGTACCTTGTCCTGCACGGCGGTCTTTTCTCCGACGACAAAACCACGCTGGATGACATTCGGAAACTTAACCGCCACAACCAACGCCAACCGGGCCAGCAGGGTCTGATGATGGAGATGCTCTGGACCGACCCCCAGACCGAACCTGGCCGCGGGCCCAGCAAGCGTGGTGTCGGTCTTCAGTTCGGACCGGACGTGACCAAGCGCTTCTGCGAGAATAACGGTCTCGAAGCCATTATTCGCTCGCACGAGGTGCGCATGGACGGCTACGAAGTTGAGCACGATGGCCGGTGTATCACCGTCTTCTCTGCACCCAAGTACTGTGATTCGACCGAGAACAAGGGCGCTTATATCAACCTCGGACCCGAGCTGAAGCTCGAGTATCAGGTGTTCGAGGCGGTGCCGCACCCCGACATCAAGCCGATGGTAAGTCGACCAACTCCACGGGATGGTGATCAAACTAACATCCTCCAGGCGTACGCGCAGAACTCGATCTTATCGAATATGTGATATCCTGATTATGCCAGCGTGGGCGTCGCAGAGAAATTTAGAAAGAATGTAATTGCTCGTATGTGATCTTGGCACCGTAGACACCGCTCGTGCCCCGCAAAAACGGGCCCCCTCCTTTCTGCCGCTTCTTCTTCCATCCCAAAAATCGCCCATCATGGAGTTCGACCCCAAGACCCGTGAGTGTCTCGCTGGATCCATTGCTGACAGAGAGCTGACTCGTCCCAGCCCAATTCCTCACCTCGGATAACTCGAGCTTTGCCTCGGTCTCGGCTAATGAACGCTGGCCGATCATCATCGTGAGTTTCGTGCCGGATCACCGAGGGCCGATCTGTCGTTGACGGTATATGGTGGGTGTAGACCAGTGCCATCGATGATCTTCATCGAACGGTTGGCAGTGCCAGCGGCGAGGAGAAGCAGAAGGAAGGCAAGAGCATCATCGAAAGCCTAGCCAAGTTAAAGTATGAGCTGCAGCATGACCGGCAAATTACGTGAGTAGCCATCCCTGGAAGATGCTGGGGATATTACTGAATCTGACCCGTGGGACTTACTAGACCTCTTGCCGACGATGGAAACCCTGATATCGCCCAATATAACCAGGAGCTAGAGCAGCGTGGAAACCCCAACTGGCACAATGTACCCTGGCTCTACTCCGAGTGCTACCTCTGTAGGCCCAACGCCACCAGCCATTCGGCCACACAACAAGAACCATCGATGCTGACCCGACGCCAATTCCACAGATCGGCGCATCGAGACTCTGTTCTCGCTATCTACACACTGGAAGGGCTATGACGTGTTCGCGCGCCAGAAGATGTCGACTTTCAAGTCGTCGCGCCCTGCTGTCCTGGAGCTCGCCTCGAGGTATCGCGAACTGGCTCTTGAGGCTGAGTCCGGCAAGGGAGTCGACCACAAGTCGCCCGAGGAGGTTGAGCAGGCCGAGAAGCTACTCTTCTCGGAGATGTGCGAGATCTGCCTGTGGGGCAATGCCACCGACCTGTCGCTCCTGACGTCGCTCACCTACGAGGACATCCAGAAGCTGCAGGGCTCGGAGGCGCGCAAGGCGTCGCAGAAGAACATCATCGTCAATGACCTTGATGCCGCCTTCGAGGTGATGCAGAAGGCGCGCAGAGAGAAAAAAGACGGCGAGCGCCGAGTCGATATTGTCTTGGACAACTCCGGCTTCGAGCTGTTTGTCGACCTCATCCTGGCCGGATACCTTCTGTCTGCGGGTCTGGCGACTTCCATCGTCCTCCACCCCAAGCGTCTGCCCTGGTTCGTGTCCGACGTCACGCCGAAGGACTTCTCCGATCTTCTCAACAGTATGGTCGACCCGCAAGCCTTTTACACGGCCGCCGACGACTCGGGTACTACCTTCCCCCCTCTGTCCGAGAAAGAGGTCGGAGATGTCCGCTTCCTGTTTGAGCAGTGGAGCCAATTCCACCAGGATGGCAAGCTCATCGTGCGCCCGCACGCGTTCTGGACTACCCCGGGCTGCTACTGGCGTTTGCCGCACGTGGCACCGGAACTGTTCGAGGACCTGAAGGAGAGCGAGCTGGTCTTGTTCAAAGGTGATCTGAACTACCGCAAGTTGACCAACGACGTAAGTTCCCCCATGGCCTTTCCTTGTGCACTAGTTGTTGCCCGTTGCTTACCACATCTAGGCTCAATGGGACACTACTATCCCCTTCACGACCGCCATCGGCCCCATGGGCCCCAAGTCTGGCATCCGTGTCCTCGCGTTCCGTACCTGCAAGGCCGATACTGTCGTTGGTCTCCCCGCCGGTGAGGATGAGAAGCTGCGCCAGCAGCCCGGCGGAGGCGGGGCCGAGGCTCGCAAGTGGGCGTGGAGTGGCAAGTGGGCTGTTGTGTCGTTTTCTGATGGCAAGGCCTAAGGTGATGGTTAGCAGATAAAAACGCGAGATCCTTGATACATTGATACATGAGGTTATAGATGTTGGGCATTGTTTCTAGCACTGCGGATGCTTCAAGTATATATGCGCCATAAATCTCGATTTGTCCGGGGTATATTTATAAAGTAAGCGTCCTTAAATTCAATGAATATGTATATAAAGTAAGAAACAAGAAGTAAGAAGTAAGGCGTGATTTTGCAGCATGATTTAAGAGGATGCAAGAGATACGACCGAGACCCTGCATGCGTGGTGTGAAGGTCCGACAAATATCCCACTATCGCAACCTCCACCCCTACTACAGTTTGACACCTACTACTTAGCCCCAGATGGTCAAGTTCGATGATGGTCAGATTTACGTCTACGCCGGCCACCACCATCCCAGAAAGCATCGTTCTCCCCTACATTTCTCCAGAGAATGAGACGAAGTTACGCATCACCATTGCCCCCCTAGATCTTCTATCTTACGCCGAGGTTCCAGACGATGGTCCTCGTTTTGTTTAGCCAGTCCCCTGGGAGGAAATGAGTGAGTTCCTTGAGTGCACCCGGCCTTGGGAGACGCACACCGGCCTCAAACCGCAGATTCCAGATGCATTTTGGGATCGAAGCCATCGATGGCACGAGGGGGACCATATGTTTCAGAGTTTGGACCATATTGTGCAGGCATTTCTAGATGACGAGACACCAATTTCCTACGTTGATAAGTAAGTCACAAAGCTTCTGTTTGTGTCTTCTGTGACGGCTTTCTTTTTCAATTTTATTTTTTAAATCTCTGTCCTACCTTCTATAGTTATGCGCTCAGACCTTTCCATCATTCCAAGTACGAATGGGTAATTCGACCCTACACAAAGTCGGAGGATGTGTTCAAGCCGCATGTCAATGCCTTCGTCACAGATTCGGAGGCCCTACTCCCAGATCGCCTCGGTACAGGCGAGGTATCCACTGCCTTTGGCCTTATTACCCAGAGTCAATTTCAAGATGGATACAACTCATACCGGTACATCCCCGTCACTATCTTCTCGGCTTCAGACCGCCAGATGCGTGTTCTTCAGTGCTGGCATGACAAGCAGAATCCGAAGACTCGTCATGTCCGCCGGTCACCGATCATGGAATTTCGGCATGGCATGAGAGCGAATTGGAGGGACTGGGTTACTGTTCTCTGCTGGATTGCCGGTAGGCTGGTGGGAGATACAGATACAGAGAATGGGAGCGAGGCTGTTGGCCGATTGGGTACTGTTGATGTTTTGCATTGAACATGATCCCTATTTTCTTTTAGTATTGATCTATGGATAGCGATCAGATGTGGTATGTCGACGATATCGCCGGAAGGCTTGATAACTAGGTAGGCCCAGCAACAACCTAACTATGGTGTGCCCATGCTTAATTTGGCTTTAATTCTTAGATAGCTTCCCTCTCAATTATCACACCCCAGGATACTAGCTAAATCAGCTACAATGGCAGGCCACCATACCTTCATGACTATATTCGAGATGGACTCCCCCATACAACCCACCAATACAAATATGAGGGGAGGCAGCAGTTCTTCAATATCCTCCGTCCGAATATAAGCTACTACTGGCAAATAACTCCACCGGAAGAGCCCGAGCCAGTGAATACACCATCTTCACCAATATCAGCCCGCAGACATTCGACCGCGATTTCATGCGAGATGACGGAAACCTCTTGAGCAAGGCCTGGAAAGCATATAACCCATACACCTCCACAGCTCTGGTGAGATCTATTTCCAGAGGAGCACACGAGGCAGCTCATGCTCACCTCATGGACCTGATTTCCCACAAAGCAACTGCGGTGAACCTACGCTCTCAACTGATTTTCACGGGAAGCAGTGCCGTTCAAGCGGAATCAGATCTTGTCAAAAGATCTAGCCAAAGCTTAAGGCATGTAGTTTTACCCAGCGGAAGATCAAAGAAATGGCCGTCTCTTGTGATGGAAACCGCATCTGCTGAAGTACATGGGGTGTTGGTTTCAGATGTGGCGTTTTGACTCAATGAGTCCAAAGAGGGAGGAGAAGGAGGAGGAAGAGGAAGAGGAGAAGCTCAGGTCAAGTCCGTTCTCACGATTGCTATAACGAAGAAATCCGGCAAGATTACCCTGGGGAATTGGCAGTTGGTTGACCGACCGACTAGAAAAGACCCCAGTAAGGAGGTAGCCGAGGCCACGCAGGCTATCTCAATCCAGAAAGGAGAGGGGGGGGAGAAGGGCTTGGGCAGGCGAAGGTGCAAGGGGGCCCGGTGGTGATTCCGTTTGAGAATCTGTTTCTAAGACCTGCTACGCAGCCGGCAGAAGGAGATATCATAGTCACTGACAACGATCCTAGAGAGATAGCGAAATGTATCTGGGCAGTGATGTTTTAGATATAGCCCTACTGAGGTAATAAGGTCACAAATAGATCTACCGCCCTCATGTATTCTATCCTTCTACTGTTTAGCCTGTTTGTCATATGTTTTTATCATGGTTTTTACTATAGCTTTGGTCATAGTTTTTGTGATATCTTTCGTACTAGTTTTGATACTGTTTCCCCAAATATCTTTTATCTACTTTGTGCCCTCTAGAGCATGTAAGGGGAGACAGAGGCCATAAGAAGGGTGTTCGTAGGTTATGTCTAGTGAAATAAAGAGGCTGAATTCCGCATTCGCTGCGAATAACAAGACACAGACATGAAAAGAAAAGTAGGGACCAGGAGAATCAGCCCGTATCCACCGTCGACGTAGCTACAGCCATCCCACTTGCCCTGTCCAGTGCCCTGCTTTTGCGCTTGTTCTGCTTCTGCTTGAGCCGATACTTGGCGGCGGCAACTCTCTCTGGGGAAAGGAGGGTGCTTTGTACACCAGATAGGCCCTGCCGTTGACCAGTTCGATCGCCCGCTGCGATTGTGTTGCCAGAATAATTTTCCGTGTACGCGACAGGCAGGCCGGATATCGAGTCCAAAGTCGATTTGATATGGGGCCGAGGTCGATGGACCCGGCCAGAGGTGTCGGCCTCGCGCAAACCGAGAGTCCGGTGCGACCGCTGTCCCTGTCCGCTGGGCTGATTTCTGGTGTTGAGGTATCCCAAGGTCTTGAGTGCCAAAACATCTGGAGGCGATGAGGGCGGGAGTGGGTGCAATGCGATAGGATGAGATGCGTGCTGTGGCTTTGGAAGAATTTCGTTCAGGTAGTGCGTGACTTCGTCTTCGTCGGCGGCAATGTCTCGCGTGCCATGTCTTCCATCCATCACGCTTGTTGTGGTGTTCTGGCTGTGCCGCGTCTCTCGTGCCTTGGAGCGTGGGCTAGGGCTTGGAGGGCCGTCCAAATCCTCGGTGGCGTCTTCGCCCAGTTCGTGTGCATCTTGTTCAGCAAAGTCGCATGTCTCCACATCTGCGTACTCTTTGCGCGGACTCAGAGACCGTCGATTATGAGATCGGAGAGGGAAGCGCTCGGCTGCGTTGCCGCCCAGCCTCATAAGATTGAGTTGATTTTGCAGGCGGCGGTGCTCCTCCTCGAAGTTGTTTCTCAACATCTCTTCCGATTCGCGATGCTCCTTGGAAGCCGTCTTGAGCCGTTCTCTATACTCCTGAATCCGAGCCTCCAGCTTTACTTCTCTTTGCTTCAGTTTCGTTTCCTTGTCCTTGCGCCGACCCTCGTATCTCGACATCTCTTGTTTGACTCGTGCCAGTGTCTGCTTGAGAGTATTATTCTCGTTCTCCAGCGCCTGTGCCTTTTTCTCTGAGCTCTGCGCCAGGTCCTGAAGCGTGCTGAGGTCCGACTGTTGGCGCTTCATCTCTTCAATCTTGGCGTTTGCCTGCCTGAGCTCTTGCTGTGCTTTGAGTAGCTCGTCCGAGGAATTTTCTGAATGTGATTTCCCTTTCGGTTGGGCGGTAATATCTGCCACTTCGCCGCCCAGGACATCATGACGCTCCAGGACTTTGCGCAGAGAAGTGACCTGTTGCTTGTATTGCAAAGCAAGGGCAGTCTGCTTGGAGAGATCCTGGACCAATTCCTCCTTGTTTGCTTTCGACTCTTCTCCCACCATAGTAGAGGCAAGGCGCGAGACCTGCCGCTCCATCTCAGTCACCTTCTCCTCTTCCTCTCTCAACTTGTCTGCCAGTCGTAGCGCTTCGGTATCTTTCTTGCGGGCATAAGACTTGGCGATTGACCGGTATTGGATCAGCTTCTTGATTTCTTGGTTGGTCCTGACTCGGTAGTTATCGAATTCAGTCTTCCAGTACTTGCCCGACTCCGAGCGCGGATCCTCCAGGTTGAGTGTGATGTCTTCATTTGCCGGCTCTTCCTTCGATCGGGACGGGGACCGTGTAGCTGGTTTTGCATCTGACGAGCTCTCTTCCTCCGAGTCCGACTCGGCATTCTTCGACGCGTTGTCGCGTGCATCCAGCAGGGTTTGGGTCAGCTTGCTTCGCGGCTTTTTGCCGTCCGACGACCCAGACATCCATTGCGCAGTGATATTTCCTGCCGGATTCGGTGGAGTTTTTACCACTTTGCTCGATAGGCTATCGCGTTTTCCTTCGTTGTCGACGACGCTTTCGCCAAAGGAGACTGTTTTGCGCCGGTTCGATATTGTGCCAGGAGTGACCAAAATACTTTTCGTGGGAGATCCCGGGGCATTGTTTGCGGCATCGTCGTCCGCAGGTCTCATATCCTCTGTTTTCTCTGCAAGTGGTTGGACCGAGTCGCTTTTGCTGTGTTGGTGGTTGGCTTGTTTGGGCTGTGACGCGCGACTCTCATCCGCCTCATCGCCACCGGGTGTTCCAAACAGCGCGCTCTTAAAGGCGCGGATTGCAAACACGGGAGCTGGGGTCTCGGGGGGTTCGGCCATCTTGGAGTCTGTAGAGAAAGATCGGGTGGTTAGTACCTAACGAGCTTCGCCGAGTCTTGACGTGGCAATTCCAGGAACACCAACCTGCAGCACGTGTATTCTGGTCACTTCCCATCCAATCCAACATTATGTCCAAGTCTTGAAGGCAGAACACGAACACCAAAAGGGGAAAGGAGGATTTGTTTACGCGAAGGCGGAACGGCGCGCCGATCGCTGCTTATCGATAGCTCATGGCCTCCTCGGCTCAGCCTCTGCAAATCCGTCGACTCACTTTCAAGGTATACTAGCTCCATTGGCGTTCCTAGGTCACTGAACCAACACCGTTCGCTGTTGGTCTAATTCTAGAGACGGCAATCTCCGGCCTCTCTAGGCAGCACACCCGCAATGACTCGAATCTGCCAAGGAATCCGGTGATATTTAAGGACTGACCGCGCTTCTTGCTGGCCATTCTGAACTTCATTCTCAATCTACTGCTTTGACTCTGCTGCTTTCTCTTCTCCAACCATGTCTATCCTGAAATCACCCTTGTGCCTGGCTGCCAGCGCCGTGGGAACAATCTTCGTGGCATTTGGTGTCAACGCCGTTCTGCGACCCGATAATGCCCTGACATTTTTCGAATTCGAACCACCTGCTGCAGCGACAGATAAGAACATGGTAGACAGCCTCATGGCTGTCTACGGTGTCCGCGACATCTTTATGGGCCTCGCAATCTATGCGGCGGCCTTCGTGGGGACTCGTCGGTCCCTGGGATGGACCCTGCTTGCCGCCAGTGCGGTAGCCTCTGCCGACGGGTTCGTGTGCTGGACTCATGGTCAGGGCGAGTGGAACCACTGGGGATATGCGCCGATGGTCGCGGTGCTCGGAGGTCTGTTGCTCGGCTTGAGCGACAAAGCATGAGGCCGGTTCTCTTTGCATACCCTGGCAACCGCGGATGCAGCAGCCTGACAGAACTGACTACTGCAAGGACAATTTGCATTGAAGCTGGTGGCTTCGACAACTCATGGCTATACGCACATACCCACTGTTGGGCATAAAAGAATGGGCGTATGGTGGATTCGACCTTGATTTTTTTGTTGTATGAATAGTAAAACCTTTCTCATTGGCAAGCCCAGTCGTCCTTTTGTAGCCATAGCATATGAACCCAATAGTGGACCCATAGTGTTGGGGTCCACGCCTGTTTTGGCCGATGATACTAAGCACCGCGCTATCGATAACTGTCAATCTGACCGCCTGTTTCCACTTGGAAAAAAACACCCCTCTTGCCCATGGGCTTCTTATTCTCCATGCTGTGCGACACTCTGGGACAGATGTAGGGCGATTTCGCTCCATGCGCCATGTCTCCCAAGCAGAGAAGAAAGCGCGAGAAGAAGCAAACCTCGTCCGACTCGTCCTCGTTGACATCCCCCGTGGTCGCAACCACCAATTACCGTGAAATCCACCAGACCGAGGCGGAAGCCTTACGATCCATCTATGGCGATGACTTTGAAGATGTTGAGAATCGGCGGTCGGCGTGGCAGGTACGTGCAGACGTGTGGGGGCAAGCTGTCAGCCCCAGCAGATAGCTAACTCGGGGTTGTGGCTCGTGCTCTATGTAGCAATCCTCCGACGTGACCTTCAAGCTACACCTACGCGCCTCCTCCAATCCCGATGTTCGTCTAGTGTTGTTGGTCGAGTTGCCCGCGACATACCCCAAAACCGTTCCCAATCTCTTGCTCGAAAACCTGGACGATCTTCGTGATGGTGCCCGCTCCCGCATACAAGAAATTTTGCGCAATAAGCCCAAGACCCTCCTGGGCAGTGAAATGATCTATGAGCTGGCGGTGTCAATCCAGGATGTGCTGGAAGATGTCGCTCAGGCTCAAGCGCAGGACAAGGACCTACCCAGTCTGGAGGAGGAGCGAATAAAGCAGGAAGCCGCTGCCATTCAACGAGCCGAGCTGGAAAGAAAGGAGGAACTTCGGAAGCAGGAGGCTGCGACAGCTGAGGAAGAACGCGCTTTGCATGAAATGCTCCAAGATAAGCTCCGACAGCGGACCCAGGCCCGCATGCTGAGACGAAAGAGTCGAACGAGCGGAGTCGAACCAGGCGATCTAGTCGATCTCGCAGACAACCCCCCCGGAGCAATCTCTTTCGATCCACCCCTGGTGGTGAACGACACCGACGAGCAACCGCTGGTCTTCCGGGCCATCCATGGCAAAACCCTATTGCAAAGCAAGCAGGGCAAGAAGACTTTCACTGTGAGACCTGTCGTCGCCGAGAGTCGCTGCCATGTTCCACTTCTCGTTCTCAAGGAGATTTGTTTGGACGAGAAGGGGTCGGATAGTCTAGCATTTCGGGAGCAGATGCGGTCCAGCGAAGACAAGTTGGAGGGTCTGAAGCGACTCCGACACCCAAATCTTGTTGAATTTGTGGGATTCAAAATCGATCGCCCGCCCAGCCACTATGACAAGTCCTGGACCGTCTTTGCTCTATTAGGGCATGCGAATAAGGGCTCACTCTCCGAGCTGCTTGATATCGTGGGAACTATCGCCGCTGAGACAGTCCGTGGCTGGATGATCCAGCTCCTAGAGGCACTGGAGTTTTACCACCGCAGCGGGCTTGTCCATGGAAACATTCACTGTGGTCGGGTGATGCTGTTCCGAAATTCTTCAGGAGGGACTATTGTCAAGTTGCAATCCAGTGTGGAAGAGGCCTTGCCGGATCCGCCTGGGGGAAGCGTTCCTTGACCACGTCCAAGTCGCCACTATGGTTGCCCCCAGAAATGACGCAGGAGAGTACTCCCTCTACGATGAAGACAGATGTCTGGGATCTGGGCATTGTCTTGCTTCAGATGGGCTTTGGAAAGGATGTTTTACTGCGATATACTTCAGCTAATCAGTTGATGGTGTCGATGAGACTTTCGCCGCCGCTTCAAGAATTACTTCGTGAATTCTTTCGCCCAGATCCAAAGAAACGCCCGACAGCCTTCCAGCTCCAACCATCCGAATTCTTTCGCGTGGACGCCCCCTTGACAATGCGTGACCGGTCCTCGAATTCGGTCTCTTTACAAAGACGGCCCCGCCTTGATTCTTTCGGGGCAATGCCGGCTTTCTCGCGATATCACCAAGACTTTGACGAGGCGGGTCGCCTGGGCCGTGGCGGTTTCGGGCAGGTCGTGAAAGCTAGGAACAAGCTCGATGGTCGTTTCTATGCCGTCAAGAAGATCTCGCAAACTTCCGCTGCCGCGCTGAATGACACGCTCTCGGAAATCATGCTGCTATCGCGATTGAACCACCCTTATGTCGTCCGGTATTATACCGCTTGGCTTGAAGAGGAGCTCGACAATGACTTGAATCAAATCGAGGAGGAGGCTATCTCATCCACTGAAGGTGACCCATTTGCCGGTCATGACCACGGATTCAGCACCGGTGGCCTTGATTTCATCAGCTCCAGCGGATACCCGAAAATCGAATTTGCTGCCTCTGACAGTGACGACGAGAACGAAGGAACGATATCAGACCAGGGCCATGGAACCGCGTCCGACACGCACGAAACGGGTAGCGTAGAAGACGCCGAGTTCAGTCGAGCGAGATCCGGGTCGTATGGCCGGCCTGTCTTGACTACACTCTACATTCAGATGGAGTATTGTGAGAAACATGTGAGTAGGTTCCAGATTCCATACGTAATCACTTATCTAACGGCAATTTCTAGACGTTGCGTGACTTGATCAAAAATGGCCTTTACGACGACATTGATCGTTCCTGGCGCTTGTTCCGTCAGATTCTGGATGGCCTGAGCCACATTCACAGCCATGGCATCATACACCGCGACTTAAAGCCAGACAACATTTTCATTGACGTTGCGAACAACCCTCGCATCGGTGACTTTGGTCTTGCTACCAGCGGACAGTTCACGACAGCCGTGCGTTCATCCGCAGCGGCTGACTTTGAAGAGAACTTTACTCGCAGTCTTGGAACGACATATTATGTCGCTCCGGAGATGAAGTCTGGAATCTCGGGACAATATAATGACAAGGTCGATGTGAGTGTCTCCCTCTTTCCACTGCACCTTGTCGGAATATTCACAAATGTTAGATGTACTCCCTCGGCGTCATATTCTTCGAAATGTGCCATCCATTGCCGACAAGCATGGAGCGCGATCAAACCCTTCGAGCGATTAGAGAAAAGAACCATTTTCTCCCACCTACTTTTCACCAGTCCGACAAAGTCGTCCAAGGTCAGATTATCGAGTCGCTGTTGAGCCATACCCCAAGCGAGCGCCCTTCATCCTCCGAGCTTCTATCCAGTGGGAGAATTCCTCTTCAGGTTGAAGAAGAGACCTTCAGACGGGCAATCGTGCATTTGCTATCAGACCCAAACTCTCCCGACTATAAGAAAATTCTGTCTGCCATCTTTTCTCAATCCCCTCAGAAATTCGAAGATATTGCCTGGGATATGGACTCACACGAGTCTCCTGCGGCAAGCGAGTTGCTCATTCAGGGATTGGTAAACAACAAGTTAACCTCAATCTTCCGGAGACACGGCGCTGTGGAATCAGCAAGGCAAATGCTCTTCCCACGCTCCCAGCATTATCCTGCCGGAGCTGTGCGCCTACTTGATGTGTCTGGTAATCTTCTTCAGTTACCATTTGACCTTACGGTCCCGAATGCGCGCGCAATTCCTCGCCAAGACCCCTCGCTAGAGAAAACGTTTGCCTTTGGCACGGTTTATCGAGAGTCCACCCACGGCAGTGAACCTCGGACTCACCGTGAAGTGGATTTTGATGTGGTGTCTTACAACACTCTGGATCTAGCACTGAAGGAGGCAGAAGTGATCAAGGTCCTGGACGAGATCATTGAAGAATTCCCACCCCTGCGCTCTACTCCAATGTGTTTCCTTGTTAATCACTCTGATCTACTTCAACTTATCATGGAGTTCTGTCGCATTACTCCTTCACAGATCCCGTTGGTGAAGGATGTCATCAGCAAGCTGAATGTAGGGAAATGGACGATGCAGAAGATCGGAAGTGAGTTGCGTTCCCCGGCCATTGGGGTTGCCTCGACTTCATTAGACGACCTAGCTCGGTTCGATTTCAGAGGTATGTGATTTGTATCCTTTTCGTCCCATCTCTGCTAATTCCGAACTTCCCAAGACTCTTTGAAAGGGACACAGCGCAAGTTGCAGATTATCATGGAAGGGACTGAATACGCGGAGCGCATTGCCCCTATATTTGCGCGCCTGAACGTGCTCATGACCTATCTCCAAAGCTTTGGCGTGAAACGCAAGGTCTATGTCAATCCGCTCAGTAGCCTTCATGACAGGTTCTACCGAGGCAGCGTGCTGTTTCAATGTATCTTTGACAGCAAGCGGCGAGATGTGTTTGCGGCCGGGGGTCGATATGACCGATTGCTCCACGACTTCGCGCCTAAGGTCTTGTCCAGTCGACCCCTGGGACATGCGGTTGGGTTTAATCTGAGTTCGGACCGACTTGGCTCCGCCATGGTCGACTACTTAAAGGCCAAGGCTGCATCGAGAGACTTTGAAACGAGCACCGAGCTCTACTGGACCACCCGCAGGGTATGTTGCTCCCTTCTGCTCTATGTCACCTTTCGATGCTAATGATTCACCCCGAATAATAGTGCGATGTCCTCGTCGCTAGCTTTGATGCAACAGTTCTCCGCACCACTGGTGTCAAGCTTATCGAAGATCTCTGGGCGAACGACATCAGTGCCGAACTCGCAGTGGATGCATCGTCACTTGAGGAGCTCCTGTCCAAATACCGAGAACACAACCATCGCTGGATTGTCATCGCAAAGCAAGACAGCAAAGAGCGTGGGTTCAAAGTGCGGAATCTCGTTCGCAAAGAGGAACTCGACCTTCGCAGTTCGGAGCTTGTCTCTTGGCTTCGAACGGAAGTGCATGCGCGCCATCACCGCGAGGGGACGGCTGATCCGCGCCAGTCTCGTCTGCCGGGCCAACAAGATACATTCATGTCTCAGGACAGGGCGAATGATGTGCGCATTCTGATTCCGCACCACCGAAGCAAGAAGACCAACCGTAGGAACATTGTGGAGTCAGGTCAGTTTTCAGTTTTCTCCCGTTTGCTGCCAATCCATACTATCCATTTTACTGAAACCCATCTTTTAGCTCTTGTCCGTTCCAGAGAAGTCGCCGAGGATGCCCGCAACGGCCCCGTCGCAGCCATCGACACCCGCGACGATGTCCTCGACTCTATCCGAGACACGCGGCTGTCTGATCCAGACAGCTGGCGCACTGTCATTCAGAACGCGCCGCTTACGGAACGCAAATACCTCAACCAGGTGTACGAGCTGCTCAGCGATCTGGCTATCGAAAGCCGCACCGGCGAGACCTCGGAGTCTTATACCAATGCGTTCATCTATAACTACCGCACGGGCTCTTGCGTGTATTATGACCTCGGACGCAGCGACCGATGATTCTTTGATTTATTTACAGAGGGGAAATTGGGGGGGGGGGGGGGGTTTCTGTCAGGAATATTGTTCGTTTTTGTGCATATGGGAGTGGGTTCGTGTGCATTTCTTGCGGCTGGGCGGTTGTGCTTTTTTCTTCTTTCCTGCTTTCTTTCTCTTGTCTTTTTTCTGTACATGTCTGATTTACCTCCATCTCCTCTCATGTGTTGGCGAGTGCTCGGGATGATACCCCTTGTCATGAATGATGTATTGAAGATTTACGAATAGCGAATAGCGAGCATGGTGCATGTGGAGGAATGGGATCATCTTTTGAGAGAATAAGAAAGGAAAGGTATCGCTAGTATTGTACATGACAAAGATCACCAACATCACCAAAGAGAAAAAGGGTAGGCGCAGAATTCAGTCGCTGTCGTCACTCCCGTAGCCTACTAACGGCCCTCCAGCTGGTTTAGGTGCCGCTTGCGTCGAAACTGTTCCACCAGCGAGCCCCTGCAGTGCTGCAACAGCGGAGCTGGAGAAGATGCCACCGTACTGCGCGGGTGCTTCGGGCACAGGGGCCGGGACAGCTTGCGCCGAAGCAGCAGCTTCAAGAAGAAGGGGCTGGTCGGGGGCCTCGATTTCAGCGGGAGCAGCAGCAGCACCGGACCCGGTATCTTCCAACTGGCGGGTACGGGCATGCCACACGTCGTCGGGAACATCGTAGCCCTGCAGACCAAAGCTGCCCTCGATCTTCTTCCGTTTCTTGGCCTCCGGGTCACGGCCCTCGATCTCGGCGACGAAGGCGGCGGGCAGGGCGCGGCGCACGGCCTCGGCAGCCTGTTCTTCCAGGCGGCGGGCCTCGCGCTTCTGCGCGAGCGGGTTGGGGTCGACGGTAGCCCAGCGCACGTTGAGGATCTCCTCGTGATCGAGGCTCTGGTGGGACATGGCCTCCTTGGCGAATTGGGCGTTGGCCTCGTTGGTGTAGGTGACGAAGGCGACGCCGCGGCCGGTCAAAACTCGCGTGCGCTCGATCTGACCCCATTCGGCGAAGTGGCGCGCAACAACCTCCTCGATGTCGTCGGTGACGTGGATGCGGCCGACGTAGAGCGTGCGATTCTGGCGCATGAACGATCCCACACCGCCCATGTCGTCGCGGTAGTCACTAAACCGCTCCCGCCCGAAGCAGTCCACGTTGGGATTGAACAGGTCGTGCAGCCCCGGCAGCCGGTGCAGATACTCGCACTCGGGGCCCTTGTGACATGTGCCCATTGCGAAAAACAAACAGAAATATGATCCCGGCACCCGGTCTGCCCGTGTGTATCCGCTGTCCTGCGCGACATTGCACCGCCCCGGCGCCGGCTGGTTCGACTGATATTTGTCTTCGCGGTCGCCGCCCGACCATTTGTTAAACCAGATGTTGAAGATTGTGCCCGTCTGTGGCGGCGGTTCTGACTTCACGACTGACGGGTCCACCTG
Organism: Penicillium alfredii; assembly: GCF_028826965.1. Taxonomy (NCBI): domain Eukaryota; kingdom Fungi; phylum Ascomycota; class Eurotiomycetes; order Eurotiales; family Aspergillaceae; genus Penicillium; species Penicillium alfredii. The sequence goes on along the minus strand of NW_026622701.1, from coordinate 486,424 downwards.
TACTCGGGCTGGTCGCTTCTTGCGCCGGATGATCTTCTTCGTCTTTTTTGCTGGCTGCAGCTGTTGCTGCTCGCCTTCCTGCGCTCTATCTTCGGTCTCGACCACGGCTATCTCGTCGTTGTTGGGCTCGGTCGCACCTGGTGTTGGACTGGGAATTTCTGCCGGTGATGGCTCGGCGACTGGGGACTTTGCCATGGCTGTAGGGGTTTATGTGAAGAGAAGAAACGAGCGAGAGCTGAGAGAGCGCGGCAAAAGTCGACGTCGACGCGATTATGTAAGGCTTGGCAGGTGCGGGATTTCGTTTTGCGGCGCAAATTGATCGTCTGTTTGATATTCGCCTGCGAGTGTCGGATTCGGCCAGTTCTTGCGCTTTGGAGATATTCCTGCACTCAAGAAAATCTGCAGCAGTTACACGAAATCAATTACTCGGTAATCCTCCAGGCGGAACGCCTCAAACACCGACAAGATGGTGAACATCACCGAGAAGATCAAGGAGTATGTACCTCGACCATGCTTTCAAATCGCTTGGCTTGCTCACTGGAAATTGTATAGGATCGAAGATGAGATGCGCCGGACGCAGAGTAAGTGCCCGTAAAATCTCGTCCATGCCGGTGCTAACAACTGCCCCGCAGAGAACAAGGCGACAGGTACGATGATCTTTTGAATGTGCAGCACTCTGACCACAATTGATCTAATGATGTAATTCAGAATATCACTTGGGTCTATTGAAAGGGTAAGTCCCCCTAATATTCTTGTCCCTGAAACCAAAATATCTACCAAAAGACTCCAGCTAATTCCCCTCCAGAAAGCTCGCCCGCTTAAGAGCCCAGCTCCTTGAGCCCACAGGTGGTAGTGGCGGCGGTGGTGCCGGATTTGATGTTAGCAAGAGCGGCGATGCGCGTGTGGCCCTCGTCGGGTTTCCGTCCGTCGGAAAGTCCACGTTTTTGTCGAAGATCACCAAAACTAAGAGTGAGACCGCGGCATACTCATTCACCACGTTGACAGCCATCCCGGGTGTTCTTGAGTATGGCGGTGCTGAGATCCAGATTCTCGATTTGCCTGGTATCATTGAAGGTGCCTCAGAGGGCAAGGGACGTGGCCGGCAGGTGATCTCTGCTGCAAAGGTGAGTATTTGAACTATCAAACCGCCCAAAAAAGAATACAGGTGACGTGCTGACAAATTTCTAGACGAGTGATTTGATTCTGATGGTTCTGGACGCCACCAAGCGTGCTGAACAGCGAGCACTGCTCGAGGCTGAATTGGATGCCGTGGGCATTCGGTTGAATAAGGACCCACCGTGCGTGACAACTTCCATTTCGCGAGACATTCAGTGACTGACCGGTGTCTTCAGCAACATCTACATGAAACCAAAGAAGGCCGGCGGTATGAAGATTACTTTCCAGACACCACCCAAGAACCTGGACGAGAAGATGATCTACAACGTGCTCCGCGACTACAAAATCCTCAACTGTGAAGTGCTGGTGCGAGACGAAAACGGTATGTTGGAACCATTGATCTTTTTTTAAGCCCGAGATGCCTAATACTGACTTTGATACCTGTACAGCTACGATCGACGACTTTATCGATGTGATCATGAAAGACCACCGCAAATATGTTCGCTGGTAAGCCGACCCAAACTACTATTCGATATTGTGCTTTCACTCTCCAATGACTATCTATCGTATTCACTCACACTTTACTCCCAGTCTGTATGTCTACAACAAGATCGACAGTGTCAGCCTCGAGTTCCTCGACCAGCTCGCCCGCGAGCCGTACACAGCCGTCATGAGTTGCGAGCTCGATCTCGGGGTCCATGAGGTCGTCGACCGCATATGGAAGGAGTTGCGGCTCATGCGACTGTACACGAAACGGTAAGATCTCCAGGCTCTTGTTCCTCCCATTTTGTATCCCCTCGACGCTTGGACGGATCTGTCTCTACTTTACACCTTATTACGGACATGTCCTAACAAACACCTCTCTCTACAGGAAAGGAGAAGATCCCGATTTCAGTGAAGCCCTGATCGTGCGCAGGGACTCCAGCATCGAGGACGTGTGCGACCAGATCCACCGCACGCTCAAAGAGACCTTCAAATATGCGCTGGTGTGGGGTGCGAGCGCGCGCCATGTGCCGCAGCGCGTGGGACTGGGCCATATGGTTTCGGACGAGGATGTGGTGTCGATCGTGGCGAAATAAGAATGTGCCGGCAGATGAAGATGCAAAGATGGGTATGATGATGAAAACCTTAAGGTGTCGAACTACGACTACGACAGAACTTGACAAAAAAAAGAAGAAATATAACAAAACTCTCTAAATGTTTGATGACTGGCATGTTTTCTATACCCGAATTTATAGACAAAAAATAGAACAATTTACCCCAACTTCAACACACCAGAGTTTGGACAAGGTCCTAAAATGATAATCATGATAATAAGCAAAAAACCGAATGAACTCCTTTCAGCACATCAACAATATATTTACGCCGAAGCGGCAGCGGCGGCGGCAGCGGCCACATTCTGCATGCCGACGGTCGGCTGGACGCCCACACGCTCCTTGGCCAGCAGGTCAACCAACAGAGGGCTGGGGCGGCTGTCCCGCTGGGGGTACAGACCGGCCTGGCTGTTCTTGTACTTGAGCACACTGTCCAGGTAGATGTCGAACAGGTAAGACGAGTCCAAGGGGCCACCCTTAGCCTCGGGGTGGAACTGGGTGCTGAAGATCGGGCGAGACTTGTGGATCATGCCTGCAAGGGAAATGTTAGTGATCATGTTATACATTAGATATTCTCCAGACGAGACTAACCTTCGTTGCTCGAGTCGTTCAGGTTGGTGAAGTACGGCTTCCAGTCCTCGGGCAGGGTCGCGGCATCGACAGCGTAACCGTGGTTCTGGCTGGTGATGTGGCAGCGGCCGGTGCTGAGGTCCAGAGCGGGGATGTTGTGAGCCCGGTTACCGTACTTGAGCTTGATGGTGCGGCCGCCGGCCGCCAGAGCCAGCAGCTGGTGACCCAGGCAGATACCGAAGATGGGCACTTGGGAGGTCTCCATCAGGCGCTTGAGGTGGTAGACAGTATCCTGGCAGTGGGTGGGGTCACCGGGGCCGTTGGAGATGAACACGCCGTCAAAGTGGTGGGCCACCTTGTGGATCGGGTAGTCGAAGGGGAACACGGTAACGCTAGAGCCCCGGTTGACCAGGCTGCGCAGAATGTTCTCCTTGACACCGCAGTCAATGACAGCGACGTGCGACTGGGGATCGGCGGCACTGATGTGAAAGGGCTGTTTGGTGCTGACCTGGCGCACCAGGTGGATCTGCTCGGGGTCGGTGAAGGCCTCGTCCTCGTTGGCGTCGTACTCCTCGCCGACAGTGATACGGGCCAGCGACGAACCCTGCTCACGCAAATAGGTGACAATGGCACGGGTGTCGACACCAGAGATGGCGGGAACGCCCTCCCGAGAACACCATTCGCCCAGACTTTCGACGGCCGTCCAGTGGCTGTATTGTTCGGCGACGTCAGCGACGACTACACCGGCCGCCTGCAGGTTGGGCGATTCAAAGTACTTCAGAAGACCGCTGCGGTCTTTCTCGGCGGACGGCACACCATAGTTGCCGATCAGGGGTTGGGTAAAGACCAGGATCTGGCCACGGTAGGAAGGGTCGGTGAGGGACTCGGGATATCCGACCAGCGAGGTGGTGAACACTGCCTCGCCAGAGATGTTGGAGCGGGCACCGAACGACTTGCCGGTGAAAATCGGGCCATCACGGATAGTGAAGGTAGCGGGCTCCAAGGCGGTGCGCTGGCGGACCGTGGCCATGAAACGGGTTTGCAAAGGCTGCTTCATGGTGGTGAAGGCCGAGGCCCGAGCAGGCATCGCCTTGACGAGGTTGACGAACATGATGATTTTTTTTTGTATAGAAATTGACCAAAGAGAAGAAAAACGTAATTCGGAAGTCAATTCAGTTAATGGAGGCTTTCCAGAGGTGATCTATACCAGAGGGGGTCAGTTCATGCTAAATCACCACGGTGGAGATGAAATCATACCCGAGATGTAGTCCTGGGAGGTGAAGATTGAAGGTGCCAAACACATAAGCGCGACTGAGGGGATGCCAGTCAGCAGTTGGAAAGGGGTGAATCAATTGTTAGAAGTACATGGAGAGAAATTGGTAGACTTGAAGATGAAGGCGAAGAAGAGAAAGGAAGGGAAGGACAATCGAGACGAAGAGGTTTTCCGCCCCGACTCAGTGGGCACGTGCCGCCTCACCGACTTTGTTTGGATCGACCAATCAGGGACCACGGAATGCCACTATCGGCCTAGTTTGATGCGATCGACTGATAGCGATTATACGACCGTACAACGAACGAGATGCACTAAAATATCTGACGGGCAAAGCAACAGGCAGCTTTATAGCCGTCCTAAATCCTACGAGGTCAAACTAGAGAGATATTAATATCAGAAGAAAGCGGATTAGCTACTAAGGACCTTCTATTTTTTTTTTTTTTTTGATTTAATTAGCGAAATTGTTGAATAAATAATAAATAAAGAGAGAAATTTTCGTATCGGTGTGGAGGACCAATCGAGGGGACGGCCATCTCCTTATTGCCTTGTCTACCTTGTTACCCACGAGAACAAAATTTTCACCTTCAGTATCTTATAGCTCTCCTCGTGTCCGCTTTCTTTTGTTCCAGTCTAAGTACCTGTTCCGCTCGGTATATCCCCCCTACTCTTTGAACACTATACGATACAAACTCCCGCCCCAGGTGAACTAAAGGCGCCACGTCGAATAAATGCCCTAGGGTAATTAAAGGATCTTGAGGTGGCGTCAACGCCCCCTCAAATCCTTATTCCATTCCGCATCATGCATCTTTTGAAAACAATCTTTCGGTACTTTTTGCCGTCTCTGCAGCCGCAGTACCTATACCCGAGATTTCGCGCGATGCTGCTGCAAATGAGACCTTCAGCCTTAAGTCCCTTGCGGGCCGCGTTGAGAGAGACATTCAATTGATTGGCCCAAAAGAGCCTCAAACAGGCCATGCAAGATGCTAGTGAGACCATGGCAGTGAGAGGAGTGGAACTTGAGCTTATTGTCCAGGGCGGCGCCGTGAAAGTTCTACTAGGAGACCGACAACGCACGTCAGATATGGATTTCATCGCCACGAGCTATGTCAGCGGTCCCGGGTATTCTGAAACGCTTGACAACCTCAAGCGCGGGTGGAAATTTGCGTACACTCAATCACTAGACAGAAGTGAAGCGATCGATTCGAAGTGGGTCGACAATTCGATCCAATTCTTCTTCCACGGCAAGCCCAAGCTTTGGCAAAAGTACAAGTCGGAGACTCTCAAGCAAAACTACGTGCTTTCAGATGCGGGAATAGATGAAGATGATGGCACTGGTATCCGGTTTATATTGTGACGGACCGCCGAGAGTAACAGTGAAACTTGATTTAGAAACGACGAGTTGAATGACTGTCCTGCGCGCCCCGTTGACGCTGGACTGTTGGGGAATGTAAGAGGTGGATGTCCGAGGATAACGTTCGCACCAAATGATGTCATGCCAGGTACCAGCGAGGGAGCTTAAATGCCCAAGTTTGCCAAGACCAGACTTTCTATACTTCCTCGGCTGATGTCGCCCATGCCCCCCCTTATAGTGTATTGTATATCACAAAGGAGCCGTTACAGTTTTACTCTCAACCCACTCATCCTTGGACCCACAGATTTTCAAAATAGATATGGCCGACACACTAAAGATTAGGATGTTTAAGTCTTGGACTGGTCCCTCACTCAGCTCCCCTACACCTCTATCTGCACATCTATAAATGTCATGAGAGAGATAAAACAAGAGTGCCTATGAATTGGCTCATTCTTTTAATTTCCTTTTATGCTCCTTTTCCAGTCCGTCATACATCTAAGTAATATTATCTGCTAACCTATCATACCAGGATGACAAGTCAGAGCCAAATCAGAAAGAGAAAGCCAGGCCAGGTCCATCTATGTGAAATTGGAAAAGAATTGTCCCACGTCGGTACTTTCCATGCGCTCAAATCGACCCAAGACATCCCTCGGCTTATTTCTCTGTGCTACCCGCCACGCGGATGAGCTATTAAAAAAAAAAAACAGATTAGTCTAGCAGGACGGAACATTTCAGTAAAGGAAGACAAGGTGTACATATAAGAGCCCAAGCCTGAACAAAGTAGACACCCAAAGAGTCTGACTCCATACGAAAAAAAATAGTAGCCCAATGTTCGCCTCTCGATGCCTCCTCATCGCCCTGGTGGCAATCCTCCTCCCCTCCACCAGCCTCAGCGGGGCCATTTTCTCGACATGGCCAAGTAGCAACCCACAAACGCCTCTCGAGGGGCCCGGGTGTGACGGATCGGGGGTGGTTGACCCAGACGGACGCTGCAATGGCAACGGACTCATCGACAACCCGGCACCGCGGGACCGCGAGGGATTCAAGTTCGAGAACCCGTCGACGGACTGCGAGTACGTGTCGCAGATGCATATCTGGGATTCGTTCAAGGATCTGGAGAAGGACATGACCAAGCTGTTTACGTTGATCCACAAGAACGTGAGCTTCACGGTGGTTGGTCACCACCCGATTGCCGGGCATTACTTCGACCTGATGCATTTTTATGTGAATGCGCTGCGTCGCGTGAGCGTGCTATTCTTTGACCATGCCGACAAGTTCGAGATTCACCCTCAGGCTATTCATGGTGGGTGTAATAGTCGGTGGTCAGTGCAGGAGGTCCAGTTCAAGGGTGTGATGAATTCTGGTAGGTACTGCCCATTCAGGTACCTTGTCTGCAGGGTTTGACCCAACAAACAGGTGATGATTTCGATATTGTCAACGTGTGGGTGACGCGATGGTACCGGGGCCAAATGGTCGAGATCCGCACGTATATCGACGCCGCGCGAATCATGGAGGCCCTGCATAAGAATGAGATCTGGTGGAATAGCACTACCTTTCGTGATAACCACCAGTTCATGCCTGGACCAGCAGGCATGCCAGACATTAAAGCGTTGGAGGGTCTAATGGGATATCCTGATGGGAGCAAATACGACGACTGAGATGCGATGAGATGGCGTGCTACCTGGAATATTCCGCACGGGAATTTCGATGCGTCAAAGCTCTTCAGAGTTGGATGATGAAGTGGACTGAGACATAATTAGCGCAGTGATCAGACCAAGTATAAATCCAAAGTGGCCATCATTTAGCCTCGATGTACATCTCCCTACAGTTGGCGCCTTGGCAGCCAGGAGACTTCTTGCCAAGTTGTTGCTCGAGAACTACTTCCACCTGGGGAAGTTGTCATCACCACGGCTGTCATTCATGAGTCGGGATGAACACCCCGCTGTTGCTTGGCAGCCGATAAACCTGCAATTCACCGAGCCTGCCCATAGAATCCCCGACAATGTCCGACTCCACACCTCGCAAGCGCTCACGCCTCGCCTGCACCTCGTGCCAGGCCCGCAAGCGTAAATGCTCGGGAGAGCAACCGTGCAGCACTTGCGCGCAGTCCGGGGTCGACTGTCAATACAATGCGGCTCGCAAGAAGCGCGCGCGGTCCGACGGCCTGTACTGGGCGAGTCTTCCAGCGCTCGACGATCAACCACTTACCACAGACAGCTCGGCAAACATTGTCCCTCACACGGCTGGCACCAGTATTGCAGGTAGCACAACAACCCCGACTCATCATACCCGTTTCAATGACTCAGGCCGTGCTGGTCAGTCTCTCGAGGCCAATTCCGGGGCGGCGTTCGTGCGCAAGCTCGGGCTGCGCATCGACCCGGCCCATGCACCGCGATTGCAACTGTTTGCGTGGAATGTTGGCGAGCGGCGGTTCTCACCAGCGCTGTCCTCGCTGCCTGCTTCGGCACCGACTGCGTCGGCCATCACGAAGATCATCTCGCAGGAAGAGATGCGGCGTCTAGTGGCGATCTACTTCGAAAAAGTCGACCCGTGCTACGCCTTCCTAGACCGCAAGACTGTGCTAGCGCACATCGCTACGCGCTGGCCGGGTTCGTCGGCGTTACCGGCTGCAGAGTCGACGGAGCAATCCTACGACGCGGTGCTCTGCGGCGTTGCTGCCTTTGGGTACCTATTCTCGCGGCGCGAGATTATGGCGACCGAGCTGCGGCTCATCGAGGCCGCTCGCCTTCTCCTGGAAAAATGTGTTCTGTCGGCGGAACCGCCTTCGATTGATATGGTGACTGGCTGGGTGCTGCGCGTTGCGTACTTGCGCATGACGGCCTCGCCTCACGCCGCATGGATGGCCAGCTGCACGTTGATGCACCTCGTCGAGGCAGCAGGCCTGCACCGTGAATCACCACACCCTGATGCAGCCATTCTGCTACCCAGCTCATCTACTGAGACGCATACCAGTGCCGGGAGCAACGCCCACGCAGATAACGACACGGCTAGCACCACCAGCGACCCCGATACCCGCCGCCGAATCTTCGGGATGGCCCGCCACCTCAACACATGGATCTCATTCGATCTCGGCCGATCACGAGTCGTCTTGCACGACGCAACCGCGCAACCACCAACAGCACGAGTCCGCGGCCCACCACTGTCCGCACCTCACGGCCCACGCGCAGACCTCTTTCACCTCCTCCCTCTCTCCGAAAGCCTAGACCCGACAGGACCAACACCGCAGGATCTACCCGAACTCGAGACAGCACTCAGCGCAGCACTGGACCTCGCATATTCGGAGCTCTCACTGATCCTAGTGCAATGCAATCTAATGCTCTGCATCTACCGCCGATTACGGGCCCTGAACGCCCATGCCCCACTGTCCACCCACCTCCTTGACCGCGTCCTCACACTAGCAGGTCGCGGACTGCGCGCCGCCAGAGGCATGGTGGCGTCGACGTGCCCTTGGCACCAGGTCGCCAACGTGCCCTTCCAGGTCGTCTGCACGCTGCTGGCCATCGACAACCGCGCCGCGCTGGCGCTACTGCCCGATGCTATGCGCACACTGCGCGAGGTCCACGCCGCATACGACACGCCCGTCATGCGCGAGGCGTATTCCACAGCCTATCTGCTCGTCGCGCTGCACCAGCGCCGTAAGGAAGATGATACGCGAGCGCTGGCGGAGATCCTGCGGGCCAATTCTGGTGCTGCGGCGGCGCCGGACCATGATCCGTCACGTTCGCCGTCGGCATTCCGGCGCGAGACGTCGTTGCAGCAGCAGCAGCAGCATCATCATCATCGTTCGTTGGAAGAGTCTGAGGCACCCGTCTCGGATGCGGAGCTTTCGTGGCTGGGCGATCTGATGATTGATATGCCCAGTCTGCAGAATTTCGATCTCGATCAGTTTCTCATGACGGATGTGCCGTGGCCGTTGCCCGAGATGGGGATTTAACCATTTTGGAAATAGTAGATAGAATGTGTATATTGGTGGATGCAACTTAGAGATACTTCTATGGGTTGTGTTGTTGATATGATGAATCCCACGTCAAAACGCCATGTCCCAACAATGCCTGTGATATAACCAGTGATACCCAAATAGCCAGATGAACCAAGAATCAATGCGTGTCAATGTAAAAGAAGTTCATTGCTTCTTTTCATGCACGGCCTTAGCCCGTCTCGGGGCAGCACCTGATCCCACACCCGAAGACCAAGCAACACGAACCAGCCGCCACAGTACCCACAAAAACCCAAGCACGATGACAGCACAAGTGCCCAGCTCGATATTCCGAGCCTGGAACAGGCCATCGCTCTGGAGGCGCAGCACAGGCACATCCAGATCCTCGACGAGACGATCGGACGAGGGATGCAGCTGGTAAAACAAGGTACGCGGGCCAAACAGCCCGTCCCAGCCCAGATTCGCGCGTTCAAACGGGTTGACGCCCATCTTGGTGTCGTCGTCAGAAGTGCACGCCCAGAAGACGACCGGCCAGGGCACATGGGTGGATCGATAGCCGGATTCGGAGGGCTGTAGGTACCGGAGATGGAGCGGGATGGTGACGGTCCAGTTAGACGAAGTGGATGTAACAGCAACCGAGTCCTCGGAAGGAGTCGCGAGCTCGAAGAGCCAGTTTGAGCCCCAGCGTTGCACGACCCAGTCCGGGGCTTCGAGGTCTGTTTCACCTGCGAAAGCGCGTAGGCCGACTAGGTTGTGCGATTCGAGGAAGAGCGGGTCGGTTGTCGCGAGCTGGTACTGGTCTCCGAATACGGTGGAGGGGAGCGTGAGGTATGTGTGCAATGCGCAGGTTGTGTCTTGGGGCGCGGGGGGTCGCTTGAGAGAAGACCGGGGCATTGAGATCGACATGGTCGGATGAAGACCAGTTGGGGGAGGGAACGAGACTGTATAGCTCCCAGGTTCGGACAGGGGGTGATTGCGGGAGGGGAATGAGAACATGGTTGGCTCTTTCATGAGATTAGCATGCTCTTCAAAAAGCATACAATGAGGGTTTCAAGCACATACTGAATTTCTTGTCCTTTCCAACGACTGCCAATATCCCGCCCATCTTGATCTCCTCGGGCTCAATGCCCTTCTCCGCGCCCAAGAGACCAAATTCGATTTGGTCTGCTTTAGAGGCAGGCTTCTTAATCTCTTCCGTCCAGCCACCCTCCGGCGAGCTGGCCCACAGGCCCGATACAGTCAAGGTGTGCGATGTGTTATCATAGTCGATGTCGACGGAGTCTGCCGAGAGCAAGGAATCGGCATGGTCGTGGCACTCGGCGCTACCGCCTTCAGTCTGATGGCAAGCCGTGCGCCGGATGAACCCGACGAGGGATTGTAGGGAGGGGAGACGAGTGTAGAATTGGAGGGAGGTGGAAGCACCGAATTTCGTCGAGAGGGGCGGGGGCGTGATGAACGAGTCCTGGAGTCGGGATCAGCACAATGAAAAGGCAGCAAGAAAGTCATTGCGCTCAATATCGCATAGAATGACATGGATGTGGTCAAGTACCTCTGGTTTCGAGCAGTCCACCCCGTATTGATCCCCTTCACTTGTCCCAAACACCGTGCGGAGCACCTCGCATAATGCCTCCCTGTCACATAGCCGGGTCAGTTGAACAGCGGCCAGATGCCTCCACGGGACATTTCCGACTCACGTAGGTTGATCTGGTGTGGCAGGTGTAAAATGCACGTGGAGACCAGGCGACACTCGACTTGCGAACGGCGCGACAGCGTCGTAAGGCCGTTCCGTCGCCCATCGGAGGTGGAGCCCGCGAGATTGTTGAAGGACGGTCCGAAGCTGATTTTCCCAAGCAGTCAGTGTCTACAGTCCCATTCAAGTAAATTCATAAGCTAGTTTCCTTCTCACCTCCTCCGGAAGGTCGTCGAGTTCGATTGTGATGCGGTCCTCGCGTGCGGCATCCAGGTCGCGGATAGAGAGACCGGTTGAGGCGAGGTTGGCTTGGTGTGGCTCGAACGGCGCGTCCGGGCGCTGGACATAGGTGATTCTCCTCTTCATGATTCTCGCGGGCGGGCAAAAGTAGAGTAGAGAGCTACAGCGGAAGAGGTGGTTTCTCCAAGTCGAGGTTCTCCGCATTCCCCAAAGCGGTTTAGGCTAAGTACATTACGTGCCTCGCAACTCTCACCTGGTGACCTCTTGCATTGCACCGTGCAAAATCAACCAAAAAAAAACTATTTGAATGTCGTTGCTGTCATGAAATACCACCCAAGAAACCGCTCACACCAACGCCGCATGTATGCTAAATAACAAAATAAACGGAAATCACGGCAGAATGTCTTTGAGAACGTCCTTCTGGGTCGCGGTCAGGCTGCTGGGGAACTTGACATTGGTGCGCACGACAAGGTCACCGCGCTCGTTGGGCGACTTGGAGATCACCATGCCCAGTCCTGGGTAGTGTTCTTCGTGGCCAGGCTGGGTCGGGCCAGGCTTTTGGACGCGGATGGATTTGCCGTCGATGGTGCGCACGATGCGTTCCCACCCTGTCAGTGCTTCTTTGAGGGTGAGTTCGACGGTGGTCACGAGATTGTCTCCCGAGCGCTTGAAGACAGAGTGTGGAACCTGCCGAGAGGGGTCAAGTTAGCAAGTATTCCATGGTAAAGAAAACAGAAGGGAAACATACCTCTCGAACAATCAGATGCACATCTTGCCGGCCGCCTTCTTCTTGGTCGCCAATGTTCTTGTACTTGATCTTGGAGCCGGCGCGGAGACCGGGCTTGATGTTGGCTTCAAGCGTCACCTCGTCGACCTTGCGTTTGCCGCTCGGATCGAAAGTCTTGCTCTTTGTCTTAACCTTCTTGGAGGTACCCGTGAAGATCTCCTCGAGGGTTAGCGGCAGGTCCTTCTCCACAACGGTCGGTTCGGGCGTCGGAGCGCGGTTCGATTTCTGCGAGAATCCAGCTCCCGGGCGGCTGCGAGGGAATCCGCCGCCACCCATTCCACCACCCATTCCACCGCCGAGCATGGAGAAGATGTCGTCATCTAGACCACCCATGCCTCCTCCACCGCCACCGCCTTTGGCGAAATCTCGGAAGATATCGTCGGCGTTGCTAAACCGGAATCCGCTGGCACCGCCGGGGCCGGTAGAGAAATGGAACGAGCGACCTCCGCCACCAGGCATGCCGCCGAATGAGAATCCACCCGGCATGCCTCCTTCAAACCCGCCGGCACCTGTGGGACCGCCGCCGCCCGGCGAGGGCGGAGGACCGCCTCGGAGAAGGTATTCGAGGCCGAATTGGTCGTAGACCTTGCGTTTCTCGGGATCAGAGAGCACCTCGTATGCTTGGGAGACATCTGTGTAACGAGCGTCAGTCGACTGGAACTGGAACGGGTAGAGACATTGTGGGTAATTTAGACAATGCACTAACCTTTGAATTTCTCAGATGCCTGAGGATTGTCCTTGTTCTTGTCTGGGTGGTACTTCAATGCTGCCTTCCGGTAGGCCTTTTTGATCTCCTCCTGCGAGGCATTGGGCTTGATACTCAAGGCATCGTAGAGCTTGGTTTCGGCAACCATTTTGTGCGGGGTAGAATTGGGCTGCACCAAGGATGGGTTGAATTGGATCCAGAATGGAGAAGAGTAAGCGTGAGAGCTTAAGAACCAGAGCTCTTCTCTCAGCAGAAGAGGCTGTTCTGAGAGAAAAGAGGGGGTTCTCGAATGGTGTAGAAGCTTTGGTGAGGAGACGGAGAGAGGATGTGAGGAATATAGAGGGAGGGCGGGAATGAATTGTGCAGATTGCAATTTTATGCACGCACACACGCAGGTTTCAAAGAGGATGAAGAAGAAACCAGGATCTCCGAGACTTGGAACAGAAACTTGAAATGTCCACACGCTGGAGTTGCCCGTCTCCAGGTGAGTGACGTGTGACGTCGACCGAAGCTTCGAGAAGCTTCGACGATGCCACGATCACCGCCCAACTCACAGAGTGCGTCGAGCAGTTTCACAACCAGGAGAGGATCTCTCTCTTACTCCTTCCCTGCTTCAGCTGGACCTCTGAGTGGTGATTTTCGGGAGGGTGTCGGCGTGCTGGTGGTGTGGTCCATAACATCATCGGGTGGAGAATGCTCCACCGGCGTTTGGCTGACCGACTTGGTCCGTGCTCTCCAGGTCTATGATTTACATCGACAACGCGCTATCTGAAGCTACCTAAAGAGGATCTCTTTTTTGTCCTTAGATATGTTGTTCAATGGTGTTTTCACTGGTATTCAAATGCTTGAAGGCCCTTAGATTTCTTCAATCAGGGACATACTTAGGACCAAGTATACACAGGCTTACACAATTCAGTTCCTCAGTTTCTTTGAGATGCATTCTGCCAGATAAATAGCATATTGAAGGAAAATAGATTTGTATTAACGACGTACGCTTGACGCAAGAATCAAGAAAGGATTGAAGTAGTCTTACTCTAAGCTCTGCATGGCGGTTGGCCATATCCACGAAAGCAACTACCAGATGGCCAAAATCGAGGACTCCAAGTCATGCTAGCTACATTCAGCGAGAAATTCTTACTTATAATCTACCTATTCATAAAAGGTGTGATAGATTAGATTAGATCAACCGAGACACTCTAAATAGTCTATCTAGGTGGACAACTGTCTACCGATGGGAAGACTCCTTCCCCATGACAACATAATCATGAACCCGCGCAGTGCCATTGACAACACTGGCAATCTGCTCTTTAGTGCACGAGGACTGCAGCGAAAGGATGTAGCAGAGAGGGTCCGGGCTCTCGGGGACCTTGTTCTTGATATGCCAGGTGGACGCAGGGCCACGAGTAGAATAGGAGGTATTAACAACAGTATTAATCTTCCCCGTGGCAATATCACGGTTGAACAACGCCCGGTGGAAGATCTCGTACGCCGTCTGCGGCTGGTAAGCCGGCACCTCGTGGCCGGCCTCGTAGATACGTGCAAACGAGAAGTTGCCATGCTGCCGGACCTGGCCCCCAACATACGAGGAATTCGTGCGCAGCGGCGCATACCCAGCATCACGGAATGCCGCTGCCTCAGCATGCTTGACGCCCAGACTAACCTCCTCGCCGCCGATCCAGTTACAGGCGTAGTCGCGGTCCCCGTACACCAGGGCGACCTTGATGCCCGCGTCCAGCACATACGCCAGGTCCTCGAGGTACCCTCGGACGTCAGAGCGCGGGTAGTCACCCGTAGACGAGAACGCATAGTAAACGCTCTCAGCAGACTCGGTAAAGTTGATCGGCACGCCCAGTGCACCCTGCACCCAGTGCTGGTTCAGATAGCCCAGGAAGTACGGCGGCGGGAACGGGTCCGGGTCCTTGTGCGTGATGTCGTAGTAGCCGCGGCCCGCATACTCGACGTACGCGCCCTCGACGTTGTTGCTGCAGAACTGGTCCGCCTTGTGGCAGGCCTTGTTAACGGTTTCGTTGCGCCCGTACATCCGTGGATCGCCGTCCGCGGCCAGCGCGCGGCAGTGCTTGATCTGGTCCTTGCAACCACCGGGGCGGCTCCACGCGTGCATGGCCTGGTCGTAGACGGTCTTGTTGATGGTCTCGACGCCGTAGGTGTTGTTGTATGCCATCTGCGGGTATGAGGGCTGTTGCACGAGAAGGTCGATGCAGCCGTTGATGATCCCCAGCGTGTCGAGATGGATGTAGTGCAACTCGCCCGGCTTGCTGAGCTTGCCGCTGGCGATCTTCTCGTTCTGCTCTTGGAAGAAGGCCGTGAAAGACGGGCCGTACCGGCCGCCGTACGACTCTGTCCAAATGCTGACTCGATCGTCACGCGGCTTGTATGCCGGGAACTCGGCGAACCAGGTCTGCGCAAAGTGCCACAGAGACCGAGCGGCATTTTGGGTGCCGTTGGCTGCCGCCTTCTGGTTTTGACTGGTGGACGTGCCCACATAGAAAGTGTTGTTCTGCTTCGGCACGCCGTGCTTATACTCGGACACGTCCCAGGCCGCGTTGATCTGATCGTAGGTGCCGTTGGTGGGCACATCGTAGCTAAAACCCACCTGGTTGGGCTGGTCAATGTACAGCATATTGACATAGTTGTTCCAGGACCAGGGGTTCAACTCGCTGGAGTTGGAGTCTTTGTTGACCCGACAGGGCCCATTCTCCTGCATCAACCCGATCATTGACGAGCTGCCCGGTCCACCATTCATCCAGATGGAGAGGGGTGCATTTTCCGGGTCATGGCGGGCTTCAAAAAACCAAAAGAAGGTGTTGATGGGGTAGTCTTGGTCAACATGCACGTCGGTCAGGGACCCGGGGGGCAGATGAACATATCCCGAGTACGACTTGACCCCGGGGGTGGTTTCGCAAATACCAGGCTATTGTGATGTTGATTAGCATTATGCAACGAAAGGCAAACAAGACCGGGTTAAAAAAAAGAACAAGAAAGAAAGAGCCAAAACTCACCTCTTTGTACGAGATCTTTACACCTTTCTGATGCTTCGACTCAACCACCTTGACTCCCTCGGGCGTGGGCGGGAAATATTGCGCCACTGCAGCACCGGCCAAAAAGGCGGCGGTGACCCAGGGCGTATAGACCATGGTGACCGAGAATCCGAGGAAATGACGAGTTCACGGACATAGGCGGAAGAGAAAGAGAAGATAGGCAACACCCATGATGTGCAAAGAGGGGGGCTGTGATTATATAGGGGGCACGCGCCAGGCACCCGAGTGGAGCAGGAATAATCGTCAAAACTAGCTGATTGTTGCGGAGAGACACTGGATTCGGAGGGATCAGCAATTGCAACAATTGGAGACGATAGGTAGGGTCCACGGGTGGGGCTGTGATGCTAATGCCTGGGTATTATTCGCATGCCCTTAGTCCTTTCCCACAAGCCCGAGTGTCTCGGTAAGACCACCCTGGAAACACACATCAGGCTATGCAAGTCACCTCTCAGTCACTATCCAGTCACTACCCTTATCGCACCCTGAGACTCGTTCCCGATTCCGGACAGCCATCGGATGTCCGCAAAAAGTGGAGCCGACGATCGCGATCGACAGCTGGTTGCGGAGCAGAATGCCCAGTTGTCACTACGCGTCGTGATAAGAGGCAATATCGAGGAATCCATTCTATTATTTAAGACAGTTTCTACGATGGCCATGAAATACAACAATCTGATCCCTTTGCAGTTCAATCTATGACCAACCGTACCCCCAAGTTCGTTCTTCGTTTCCAGTAGGGCATCTCTGCGACATTAAGAACGAGAGAGAGAGAGAGAGAGAGAGAGAGAGAGAGAAAGAGAAAGAGATCTGCTCACAACACGTGGAATAGTCTCACAAATCACCCCAAACGCCACAAGATGGAGAAAAGTCACATGGTGAAATGAAACAGATATCGTAGACGAATCTGGGCTGCATCATAGACGATATACTCCCTGTGGTAATACGCCGCAGTCTTGTCTTGCGAGGCTGTCCCGCTCTCCACGTCCGGCATCCTGATTCCCTCCAAGCCCGAGGAAACAAGTTTGGCATCGCACCATTTTTTGTGGGTTGTTTTTCCGGAAACCAGCACCGAAACAGGATTACTGGCCGATGCGGGGGTTTGGATGGCAGGGCTGCTGCTTTGATTGTTTCCCAGCTCAACTTCGCAAAGCAGCATCATAAAGCTGGCTTCTTCAGGGGTGGTTTTGCAACAGTACCTGGCTCCTGCGCCCATAACTCGCGCTTGGCAAGCGAAGGCCTTTTCTCAGAATCCTGGCAAAGTTTTCGCGGTCCGAGCCGTGCCAAAGAAGTCGGCGGATACCAACCTTTGATTTGTTGGCTGCTCTCCATTTTGCAAAACGCTTGGCCTCGCCCATGCGCTTGATGCGAAACACATTGGTGATCTGGAGGACGGGGGGAGAGAGTATGTTGATATGAATTGAAACCCACCCAAGAGTTGTGCTGCGATGTCGAAGACCGTTTGGATGGAAGTCCCCTGAAGCCACAAATTTTGGCCATAAGGCTTCCCAGAAAACTTCCAAGGTTTTGGGACAGAAATGAGCTTCAATACATACTTCACGCTTCGTGGTAGCATGCATTCCACTGGATGCAGGAGCGGTCCCTCCGAACTGCTCTGGTAGTGCCGGGTAAGAGACATGTACATGCCCTTCAAGGGAGGCCTCTCTCTATTTGTCCAGGAAAGACCAGTCGCGCGCAAGAACGCGTTTTCAAACTGTTCTTGGGCTGATTTCAAGTCTCCGGTGCCCAGTGTAACGCCTTTTGGCGTGGTTGGGCATGGTAACTGACAATACCATGTGTAGTAGGTCTTTCCCTCCCGATTAAAAAGCAGCTGGATGTAGTGAATGCCGACATCTTGTTTGGTTGGGTCCCACTTGGTCATAATAGCATCCCATATCCGGCCCCGGCTATCAGCCCACACCCGGAGGTTTGTCTCTGGATCCACATAGAAGAGGTCAGCAGTTGAAAGACCTCAGTGTTTGTTGGAGGGGAAAAAAGGTCCTAACTGTCTCCGCTGTACGATCGGTCCACAATTGCAGTCCGCACCTTGAGACTAACGGTCTGGACGAAGCGTGGTTTCTTTGTGGATCTAGATTCATCACCACCACCCTCAGCATCCGAATCCAAACCGCGTTTCTTGCTTTGCTTCACTGCTGAAGGCTCAGGTGCCTTCTTCAAACTAGTCCGGATGGGATGAAGTTGGAACTTCCCAGCTTTCTGGGACTGGTTGTTTTTCATGGCTTTATGCAACCAGCCCACGGAGACAATCTGGCAGCCGCTGACTGAGCCAGCTTCGATCACTAATGATAGGAACCTAGTAAGTATATATATATAACACCAGATGGACCCTTGGGTAAGACCAGCTCACCTTTCTTGGCCCCTCTGTCCACATCGTGCTGGGTTGTCACGAGATGCGTGCAGTCACTGATGTCCATTGCCGCGAACTTGGCTCCGCATTCTTCGACCATCCGTTCGATATCATCTACAATATTGATCAGCCTCCACGACTACCAGAAATGTGAAGGACCATGTTGATGAAGATGCTTGCGATGAAACAGACCATGGGTACTGCCGGGGATGTTGCCACAGGCGGCGATGACAAGGCCTGACAGCCAATTTTGTGCCATGGTGAGGGCGACCCAGGAAGGCCTGGGCCATGGAGGCCTGCAGAACTGCAATGGAAGGCATCTTGGGCTTGGGAATGGGCCGGCTTTTATCATAGTGATGGGCAATCATGGAGTTTTCCAAGAGACAATTTTGTCGGGGGTTTCCTTGCTCTTCTTTGTTGAGGGATAATCCTGCAGGGTTATGCCGTGGATGAAGGGTTGGGTGATGCCGTTGAGGTGGAGGAAAGTGGTAAGTTCTAGGGAGTCCATTGAGTAAAGGTCGCGTTGAAGCAAGGCAGTAGCCTCAGGATAACACCCCTGGACAGCTCCATAGGTCTCAGTCAATATTCAACCTAGTTCTTTGAAATGTAACAATGCAGAGCGGAATCAACACACAACAATTACCATTAATTGCGAGATAAAATCAAGTAAATTGAAAACGCTGAAGTAATTATTTTCCCAAGGGAAGACAAGCTACCGTTTCTTCACAGCAATAGCCCCATTTCCCTAGCACAGCAAGAGAGAAATCCAGAGAGACGCTTAGTTACTAGTGAAGTAGTTGAAAGCCACCACAGGACCAAGATTAATCTCCTTAGCCCAGGCATCAAGGTCATAGCGCATGCGGTTCCAGTTGCTCAACTTCTGGCCATTAGGCGGAGCATATTTGGCGAGATCAAAGCCCTCGGGCTCCTCATACACGAAGAACATGTACCGGTGGGGCGAGCTACCGGGCGGCGGGGCGGGTCCGATATAATTCGCGACAAAGGGCGCGGTGGGGTTGAGCACACCCGCCTCCGTGGCTTTGACACCCGGCTGGATCCAGTGCAGAATGGGTCCCAGCGCTGTAAAGGATGGGAATGGAGCGTCGACGTCCAGGGCGACGATCAGATAGGTGGTTGAGGTCGATGCGCCTGGGAGGGTGAGCTCTGGAGGTGACTGAGCGTCTGGATATTTATAAGTTAGCTGACTTGATACGATGTTTATTTTATTTTATTTCTTTTTTTTTTTGGAGGATCTTTTTGATGATGCTTACCACTGCGAGCGATGTACTGTCCTGGCTCGACGTTCTGGTGGGTCCCCACGGTCAGGCCCAAGACCTTGGACTTGTCATTCTCAATGAGAGAAAGGGCTGCCTGGACGCTAGTATCGGAAGGCATCTTGGGTGATTTTTGGGATGAAAAGAGACGGTGCCAAGAGCTGAGGATGCGAGAAGGATGAATTCCAAGAGGACGGGGGGCGGTCAAGTTTTCTGGCGGCGTTTAGCGGAGATAAGAATTCAGCGGATACAGACAGCCCTGTGTATCCCCACCTCACTGCTCAGTTGTCAACCCAGAACTCGCACTACTGGAAGCTACGAAGTAGTCTTGCCTTTATGTGGCCTAGTGGTAACTTTATGAGTCGACATCGGTGAACTACAAAGAGATAAGGCTTATCTGCTAAGGCATGCTTGTATTCACTCTCGCTTCGAGTCTTTGCATCTCTTACTCCTGGAGAGGAGAATATTGGTCACTATAGCCCACACGCTAAGATTCCTCTTGTCCGGAAACGGAGTGCCAAAGCCGCGACTAAATTTAACATTTTCCCCCGTCGTCTCGTACAATTCCAGATCGTAACGTCGGACGAGTGTCGCAAAGACCAGAAAGAGCTCCGCGTAGGCCAAACTACACAGCTCTGTCAGTAAGGCCACCTTGGACAAAATAAAATGGAAATGGAAATAGAAAAGTGAGGGCATTGGACATACTTCATGCCGAGACAGATTCGGCTGCCTTTGGAGAAATTCACAAGATAGCGATCCAGTCGCTGGCCCGTAGCTGCAGCGCGCATCCAGCGGTCTGGGTCGAAGGTGTGTGTCGGGGAAGATGGCTGGGCCCATCAGGGTGAAATAGTTTGTCTAGCTGACCATAGTCTGGATTTTTCTTAGCAAAATTGCGTTGGTAGAGAGCGAGAGAAATACAAAGACTCACTTCGGGTGGAATAAAATAGTCCTTACAGACCAGCGCCTCGATGGGTGCAATCCGAGGCGATCGACTCGCAATGCCCGTGGAAAGACGGAGCGTTTCCAAGATAACGCCAGACTAGACATTCAGTGAGAGAAATAAAATTATTTATAGATCCATGGATAGTTCCAGCATATCAAAAAATGGCAAAAGAACACCCACCAGATACGGGAATTGTTCCAACTGATTCCAGTTGGGCTGCGAGTCCGGCGCCGGCATCACCGACCGCAATTCCCCTCACAGCCTCGCCTTGATTGTGTCATTGCTGAATATATAATAAGCACCCACAGCCAGAGATCTAGCCGTCATCTCCGTGCCTCCAATCACCAGAGCGAATCCTTCATCAGAAAGACGAGTAGGAGTTCGCATGTGCGCAGGAATCTCCGGACGAGCCATAATCTCCATGATAGAGCCGCTCTCCAATTCGCAAGGCTTGCCATGGCTAATGTCCATGATGGCCTGTTTTCAAAAGATCTTGTCCAGGAGAACACGGCGTTGGCGATGGGTTCTGGAGAAATACTTGAGAAGGCAGACTCGTTGATCCCGAACTGGCCTACTACTGCAGGGTCTTTTTCACGTCTTCGGGCAATGGAGGTGTAGATCTCGTCGTAGTATTCGGCATCCTTGATGTGGATTTCTCGAGGACTGACGCGGAGGATTGGACCTGGAGATTTCTTTTAGCGGGTGCTTTTTGCGGTCTGTCAAAGGAAACGGTCTATCAAAGGAAATGATGGAGCCACGAACCATCAACCTGATGAAATCGCTCCAACTCCCAAACAAAGGTTCCTCGTTTGATGACATTGCAAGAGACCTCATAGCCGCTAGTTACTGCCGCGATTGTAGGACCACAGAACTTGCTGAGTGGGTGGAAATATACTCAGTACTGGCTTCTTAGGGCAAGGTAGACCACGAGACTACCGACACCCCAGATCAACAGTCCAGCCATGTTGATTGGAAAGAAGTCCAGTAGCAAGAAAAAAAGTATGAAAGACTCAAGATAAATACAGCAACCAGAGAAAAGAAAAAGCGGGGGATGCTCTAACTTGACCACAAGGACATCCTCGCACTGCGTACTGCACTGCAAACTGCATGCAGTAGTCCACCCACGAAGAGTAATCGAGTGCACTACTAATGCAACTAATTACAATTCCTGCCAGAATAACTGGTCAAGATGGACTCTTCACCAGCTGCAGCAAAGAGCGGCATTTATTTCTCGTTTCCTCGACGAATACCAGACAAAGATATGTATGCCGAGCAGAATCAGCAGAATAGTCATTTGCTGGCTTGCACAGGTAGCCAAGCATGGCGTTGCTCTAGTCATCTCTTGGCTGGCTTGAGCTAGGAAAGTATTACTTAATCTGTAGAATAGTTCAGAGTCTATGGTTGTGTGAAATTACCCGATACCTTCTCAAACCACCAACGGTTTCTTGCCGCTCACGCAGGATACTAATATCTAGCTTGTACTTGGCCTACATGTTTAGTGTGTGACACCCAAAGCCCCCCTCTTACTCTGCAGAACAATTTCTAGGGAAAAGATCATGATTTCTTGGGCCCTAGATGAAAACATAGTGACCAGTCTTAAGATCAAGTATCTGTCTTTGTGTTCTTAATCTCTGGAATAAAGTGACGGTAAATACGACTACAGGCCTACTAAAAAGAGAAGTAGGTTCACGTCATTTGTAAGAGAACAAAAAAAAAAAAAAAAAAAAAAACAGTGATAGCAAATAGAATTGAATATGTGCACCAGACTGTTACTTTATAGCTGAGAGCAATGTTCAATTCATCAAGTGTAGTATCGCCCAAACCTCTGGTTAAAATGCAGAGAACGCTAGAAATTCACTAATGAGACAGATGAAGAGCAGGCTGCTCCATTGAAAAAAAAAATTCACAGATTCATCACAGATTGGGAGCAAGAACAGCGGTTGATAAATAAACAACAAAGAAAACCATGGTATCGGGACTCCGGAACACCAAATCAGCCAGGATGGACAGGTATCATAAAGCAACGCGTATATGAAAGAAGAAAGACGGGAAAGAGAGAGAAAGTCAATATGTGGATGAGAGGGAGAGGTCGTAATATCAATAGAGATTCATAGCTCAATGCTTACTGAGCTACATTCACGCAGCATAGCCATAGGAGGAGCCGGTGTTGGTGGTGTCGAGTTTCAGCTCAGGCCGCGGGTCATCGATGGTGATCTCTCCGAGTTTCTTGTCGAGAAATTGCCCTTCCGAGTCTTGCGTCTTTGCTTGCTCTTCGGCCTCTGGCTGCTCATTCTCATTGGTCTTGGTTTCTGGCTTTGAGTCTGACACTGTTGTGACAGACTCTTTCCGCTCGGTTTCTGGCACAACATGATTTTCCATGAAAGTGACATCCTCGCCATCCGACTCGTGGTCTCCGTTCATGGAATGGAACTCGTCCTTGTCCGTCGGCAACTCAGAAGCAGAGTCGACATCCTCATTCTCATCAACGGCAGGCACGGCAGTAGTAGTCTGGAGCTGCTTCACGGTCACAGACTCAGTGATGGGCTCAACCGGCTCAATCGGCTCAGTGTTTTCGGTCGGTTCGGTGCTGTGGCTGGAATGCGAGAGGGCAGTGGGCGAAGTGGAGGCACGGCTGGATCCCGAGCCCCAGATGTGCTGTGGGTGGCGAGGAGGCAGGGCGGGCGGCCCGGAACGTTTGGGGATGGTGACCAGACGAGCGCGAGTGAAGTTCGGGGAGAAGCGCTTGGGGTCGCCGGGGAAAGGGTGCTCGTCGACGGTAATAGGAGACGGGGCGACGCTCTCCTGCTTGGTCACGGTTGCGTTGCTCACCTCGTGCACCTCCAGGTCGTCATCGTCGTACTCAATTGCATGGTCTTCGTGATGGTAATCAACGCCATTTCCGTTGACTTTCTCGTCTTTCTCGCCACCGTGGATCGGCACCGTGTCCCAGTGAGCGTCGTCCTCATCCCACGGAGCGAGCGAAGAAACGCCCGTTGACTCCTTGGCGCTGCGCGATGACGCTCGGCTTACTGAGGTTGTCGCAGTTAGCGGGGCGTCGTCGGTCTGAGTGCCGCGGTCCACGCTCGTGTAACTCTGCACGCTGGCGCGCCAGCTGGTCCGCGGGGAACTATCAAGGCTGCGGCGCGGGAACGTCGCATAGATGGGGCTGCTGGGGCTGGGCCGGAATTCAAATGCATCAGCAGTTGGCCTAATCTTGCTACCAGCCTCGCGGATGAACAGGCCCTCGGCCTCTAACGCTTTTACTCCGAATGGATCCGGATCATCCACAGCCGGCACGCCAAAGGCAGACATGTCGTGGTTCGCCAGCTCAACATCGCCGGGTGTTTCGCCAGGTGGCGGAACCAAGTTCTCGTCCACATTCACATCGCCCTGTGCGGCCTTGACAGTCTCGAGCAAAGTGGAGATGTAATGCGGCGGGTGTCTCAGTTTCCCCGCGAGGATGTCGCTAACCGAGATGCGCTCACCGTAGAAACGCTCATTCTCGTCGGTACGTTCGATGATAACTGTGCCGTCGATGGAAACGCCAGCGTAGAGACCCTTGCTCTTCATATAGTTGTAGATCGGAGCCTGCCGTTTATGGACCTCAGACTCGAGTATCCCTCCCATTCCCACGGGACCGGCCGTGGCGCTGACCTCACCACCGAGGGTACAGCGCACTTTCTTGAAGGCGTCGAGCGCCTCATAAGTATTGATAATCACCACGCAGTCGTAGATATCGACACCGGCTAAGAAGCCAATACCTGCTGTGTGCAGCATAATCCCCGACGGGGGACTCCATTCACCTGTCTCGGGGATGCGCGCCAGCAGCACGCCACTCCCGCCAGACCCGCTGACCCAGAGCCCCGTGCGCATGGTGGTGAAGATAGCCAGCCCCTTTGCATTCTGGATAACTTGCGCGGGGATCTTTTGTAGGACGCGCTGTTTGCCCTTGGGGCGGTTAATCTTGCCGTTGGAGTCGGTGGAGTCGGTCGACTCGGGTGCGTAGAATCCATCTTTGCAGAAGCTGCGCAGGATGCGCGCTGCCTTGTCACTTTCCTTGTCGATGGTCATGGGCCAGAAGGCCTCGGTGCCCAGTTTGTAGGACAGGCGGTTGACGGGAGCGCCGAGTTTATCGACGGTGTCCCACGCTTTGTCGAAGCCCTTTTTCGAGTAGCGCTTTGTATTCTCCCAGCTGAATTGAGGCATGGTGTCGAAGAAGCTGGCGAAAGATCAAACAATAAAACACTCAAACAGCAATTATAAGAAGAAGAATAAGAAAGCCCTAGGCTTCTGGCCTGGTGCGCGGATCCAGGCACGCAAATCGATCAACCGAATACTGAAACGCGGATGTGCTGCGAACAGCACGCATGGACCGGAGGATTCTTCTCAATGCGATCCGGAATGTGGAGCGAGAGCGATCGGGTTCGGATACTGGAGGAATTCGGTAGGATCTGCAGTCGCCACAGCGGAATGCGTGCGGGGAGGAATGTCACGGCCTCAAGCGTTTCAGCGCTGGAACCTTCACTTGATCAAGACTGATGCGATGCAGCAGGACTGATGAGAAACCCCAGGGAATATATGAATATCTTTTTCGAATAATATCCAAAGGCCGGGGAGCCGAGTGGCGGCCGAGGGCATGCGATGGCAAAGCCGGAGTGTAGAAGCCGAGGTATGGGCCGAAGATGAAAGAAGTCGGGATGAGCGGAAAACCAGGCACCAGGGCCTTTTTGAAAGAGATGAACGAAAGGCAAGGAAAGAAAAGGCAGAAAAAAGAAAGAAAAAAATAGAAGATCGGGACGCACGGAAGAGACGTCTCCAAAGCCCAGAACACCCGCAGGTCCATGGAACGGCGGGCCCGGCGATGTCATCGACTCGACTCGTAACGTTTTTATAAGACAATTACTATAGCATTATTGACTATTGTATTTGAAATTGGGATTTGAAATTCAGTGACATATTCACATTAGTGCTATTCTATTTAATTTTCTTTCTTCTATTCGACTAGAAAAAAAAATTAAAAAATATAAGAGATTATTCAATCCTGGTATATTGCATGTCTGCGATAGATCACACCCCCACCCCCGGCAATCAAAGCAACCAGGCCTACGTGGACGTGGGTCCCCCCAAGTCGAGATGGGAATTTAGGCAGAGTCTATGAGTGAAACAAGTTCTCTGGATTTAATTGTGAAACAAAAAGACAACTTCAGTGGAAAAATATGAAAAAAAAAAATATAAAAAGAGAGTTGTTGCTTTAGTGGATCCGCTTGACAGGTCACTTTAGGGCTTGTATAGATCGACAATGCACTGGCACAGGGATCCCCCAAATATCAAATAGTATTCTTTAGGGGATGATTTCTTATATTCTGAGTATATTTGAGAAGAAGGATGCCGTGCGCATTTTTCAGTGGATCCATTACAACATATTTCGCATCCTCTTGGCTACAATAGACTTTCCGAGCGGCATTCTTCCTGAAACTCTGGGGAGCTCAGTGCATGTCCCTGCGTGGAGCTGGAGCTGGAGCTGGATGGAGTCCATCCAGTCCGTTGGGCTTTGGACTGGCATATCGGACCTCGGGAGACGGGCTCTGCTGACAGTGCAGTTGGGGACGGTCCCAAGAGATAGTCTGCGAACAAGGATTGACCTGATTATTTGTGCTCTGGGGTCCCCGAGGAGGTGGTTGAGAATTTACTCGGCCATTTTATGTGTTGTGGCCGGGCAGGAGTGGATGCCCTAAGTCATTTAGTGTCTTTGTGGTATGATGGAGATTGGAGCAGTCAACAAGCCCTATTGACACAATGCCATTCTACTGACTCGCAAACTTGACAATGCCTCAGCCACACATTCATGTCAGGATCTGTTCAATAACCAAGGATCTACTGGGTGGATTTCCCAGTAATGTTTTATTTCTTCAATACAACTGGATAACTGGCACATGCACATGCCCAACATGGTCATGAGAAACGTCAAGATGGAAACAAGGTCTAGCGACACAGGGGGTGTTTGAATTGATATAGAAACAGAGAAAACCACAAGCTCTCACAGCGCACCCAGCTCCTTCAGCTTGGAGACGAGGCCGTCGACGTCCTCCACCTTGCCACCACCCTTCCGGGGCGGGGGTTCTAGCGAGGTTAGTATGGGTTAAAGACAGGAGTCTAAGAAGAAGAGGGGAAGTACATACCGGTCACCTTGAGCGTCTTCAACCGGCGGGTATCCTCAACTCCGAAATCAGCCAGAGTCTTCTTGTCCAGCGGCTTCTTCTTAGCCTTCATGATATTGGGAAGAATAGCATAGCGCGGCTCATTCAAGCGCAGATCCGTCGTGACAACCAGTGGCAGCTTCGCACGCAGAGTCTCCACACCACCATCGACCTCATGAGTAATCTCGACAGTCCCGGACTCATCTTTGACATCCACCTTGCTAGCCTGGGTCGCCTGCGGCCAGCCCAGCAGACCCGCGAGCATCTGGCCGGTCTGGCCCTGGTCGCTGTCGATAGCCTGCTTGCCCAGCAGCACGAGATTGATGTTCTCTTTCTCGACGACGCCGCGCAGCATCTTGGCAATGGTCAGCGGCTCGGGCCCGCCGTCGCCCGCGCCCTCGGGAACATCGATGTGGAAGGCCCGGTCGGCGCCCATGGCCATGGCGGTGCGCAGCACGTCCGGGCACTTGGGGCCGCCGGCGGCCAGGGTGAGGATGTCGTCGACTTTGATCGGGCCCTTGCGCTCGCGGAGCTGCACGGCTTCTTCAATTGAGAGGGCGTCGAATGGGTTCATCGAGTGCTTGACGCCGGCGGTTTCGACGCCCGTCTGGGCTTTGTTGATGCGCGGTTTGACCTGTCATTCATTTCTATGTTAGCTTCTCGTTGAGATTTATATATACAACAGCATAAATGTATGATTCGCCGAGCTAGTGGGTGCTCGTGCTGAACAATGATTATGCTCAAATCGAGACAACTCGGTCTTCATCTGCATGCGCTCCGATCACCGGTCGCGGGTGGAAGAGGTAGAGGATTTTGCCAACTGACCGCATAGTCAATGACCCGTTTCACGGGCACCAATATCCGCAAACCACTAGCCATGGTGAGTGATTGAAACCAAAGAGGAGTGCAATTGATGGAGAGAGAGGGAGCGGAAGAGTCGACTGCGGTGACGGAGCGCCAAGAAATTGAAAACGCCGACGCGGCCCGAGTTTAGCCCTCGTCGAACCATCCCAGCCGAGGTTAACCATACAGCCTATGAGATGGTATTGTCCTTGGAGACCCTGGATGATCATGTGGGGTGAAGTACTATTAGTCTTACTAGTGATGCATTCCATCATCACAATCCAAACAAAAGTAGACTGGAAGCTGCCTGGGATAATCGAGAACGTGTCCTTCTAGAATATACTCAGTTAGAGATGTTAAGGTTAAGGGCATAAAGAGATATCTAAACTAATCAAGTTCGTGTATTAAACCACGAAAGGATAGTTGCTTATTCTGATATAGTGTGTGTGTACTGCTATACCCATCTGGGCGTATACTCTCCCAACTCCAGAAATTTCCTGCTCTTAGACCCGCAAAAATTTGATTGACTATGCGCCTAGCCTGTTGTACAGCGTCACCACGTCTCTTGTTTATAACGTCCACTCTTCTCCATACTAATCAAGTATTCCTCTGCTTGTGC
The DNA here is from genome assembly GCF_028826965.1 of Penicillium alfredii. Lineage (NCBI taxonomy): Eukaryota > Fungi > Ascomycota > Eurotiomycetes > Eurotiales > Aspergillaceae > Penicillium > Penicillium alfredii. Next base: position 458,342 of record NW_026622701.1, on the reverse strand, counting down.
CCGACTGAACGGACCGCCCGGTGCCGGCGTCCCACCATGTTGGAAGGTCTCAATAAGCGCCTCTCGCACAGCTTGAGGCATCCGCCCAGAGGATCCGCAAATATAAACAGAGCCCTGCATATCATGCAAAAGACGGGAAAAGAGCGCAAAGTTCTGTCGGATAGTGTTCTGCACATAGACCTTATGCTGCTGGTCTCGCGAGAACGCTGTCAGCACCTGCAGTGGAATGATCTTGCTCAAGTAGCTCCATTCTTCCTCGAAAAAGAAATCAGAGGCTCGGTTGCGCCCGCCGTACAAGAGAACGGTGGGACCAATGGGTGGTTCCACGCCAGGGTTTTGTTCGCGGAATTGCTGGACGAGTGCTGCCTTTTCCCACAGCATGGAGCGGAGAGGCGCAATACCTGTGCCGGGGCCGATAAGCACGGTGGCGGCGGTGAGCTGCTGTACCGAGGAATTGATGCCTCCGGATTGTAGCTGGACGCGGAGGGTACTTCCCGGTTGGAGCATCGAGAGATACTTGGTGCAGACGCCTTCTCGGATGCGTTTGATGACGGTCTGGTATTTAACGATAGCGATCAGCAGCTCGAACTGTGTCGTGCCATCTGCGGCCTGCTTGCGCTTCCCGCCGCTGGCGATGCTAAACTGTCGGGCTCGCATGATCGGAAGAACCGACAGCGCGTGCTGCCAGGGGATCTTAACCGAGTGGAACTCGTGCAACACCTCAAGAATACTGCGTCGTGGCCGTGTCGTATAGTCCCATAGTTCGTCGAGATAATCGGGATTGGTGAATTCTTGTAACCGTTCCTTGTGCCTGTCATCCTCCGTGTAGTGTGAAATTGCGGCAAAGAATGACCGGCGGGGGATCCCTCGAATATCCAGATAATCAATGAGGAGTGCACGTAATGTCAGGTTGGGATATGAGTCAAGACCCGGTATTGGGGGCGGAGAAGATATATCGCCTGTGGGAACTAAAGAAATTGGGCGATCTGCCTGTTCGCCCCATCCCATCAGGTCGATCAGAAGCTGGGCATCGGCTGCCGAACTCTTGGGTGTGATGGCGATCATGTCCCCCGGGACATAGGAGACCGAGTCGGGGACGGTCAGGGACACATATCGCACATCCTGCCAATGTTTCGGTGGAGTCACACGCCGATTCTCAACCAGGGTTGCATGCAAGGTATTTGGGAGAGGTCGAATGTCGTGCTCCAGATGTAATTCTGTTGGAGCAGCGGGTGTAGGCACTTTCGTTGACTCGCCATCTTCCCTCAATTGCAATATCCATTTGGGTGGTAGTTGCACATCATCGGGAATGACATGTTGTCCGGGAGGTAGAGGATGTCTGTCAAGCAGATGCTTCCGAAAATTGGTCATCCACGGTATGAATGTGCCCTCGAGTCTGGAATTGAAGAACATGAGCGCAAGCTCGGTACCGCAGACAAGTTATGAAGGAGCTACTCACTCTTCAGGATGTTGTTGGTCTGCTTCGCCCGTGGGGTAAATATCATTCGCGCCCAGCTGCAGTAATCGCTTGTAGAGCTTCCGGATTGCCCAATTGAACCTAGCATCCCATCAGCACCAGTCGACAACGATGACAGTTTCTCGTTCCAACATACTTGGGATATGAGCTATCCCCCAAGCCAAACGACGCAAAGTTGACCCCACTCAAATATGTCGGCGGGAGTTTCTTCACCAGAAGCGATTTCCAAAACGTCCTCGCATTCGCGGGGAGATCTCCCTGGCCGGTCGTTGAAACCACGAAGATTGTGAGAGTGTGCGAAGGCAGATGTTCCTTAAGCCATTTAACCAGTCAGTACCATTATATCCAATAGCAGAAACGCGTATAGTATTCGCACCGGCTTGGCCTGATTCAACTCGGATACGTGTGTCGCAAATCGGAGACGTTCGGCGAGGGCGCCCAATTCCTCGGCCACTTCCTGGGCATTGCCTGTCTCAGAGCCATACAGGATAAGCGCCGAGCGTTTTGTCGAATGAGGCTGGCTGTCGCCCATGCTGCGGCTCGATGCCCACGCCGGAAAGATGTTGTTTTGCTCGAAGCTTTGCCCCTCCAAAAATTCCAGGCGAGGCCGATCTCGCTGCGGGATGGCTGACGTCATCCATGGCCGACATCGCCCTATGATCTATAGAACTACAGAACATGGATTGGCGAGTGATAAGCGTGCTAGACTGTAGGAATATGCTCAAATGGTCAAAGTGAGCACAAATCCAGAGGACTATGTCTACGGCGAGAGCCATACCTGTACTTCATCCTATGAAAACAACCTGCGTAAAGACCAGGACCGTCCAGTCCACATGAGATTTGCTAAACAAAGCATAGAAGAATCGCTGAAAGGCATAGCAAGGAAAACAAATACAAGGGTATCTCGGTCAGCTTCTCAATATGTGTCCTCGTCACCGCCACCGCCGTCATCGTCCCCGAAATCGTCGTCTCCGCCATCAAAGTATTGCTCGGCATTGTAGTCGCCCCCCATCTCGTCGTCGTCATCCTCAAAGTCGTCGTCCACAATCTCTTCTTCTTGGTCCTCCTCTCCCTCCAGCAGCTCCCCTTCGTCGGCATCTACCTCGCCCTCGCCCTCGTCCTCCTCTCCCCCAGCTGCTCGTCGCTTCGCTGCGTCATCTTCGGCTTCATCTTCCTCGTCTTCAAACCCGCGCTTGACACCAGCTCGGGGCATTTGTGCTTCGTAGCCGTCCATCATACCGCCAGGCCGGAAGTTGGGTTGGAGGGTCTGCCAGAACTCGCGGGGAAAGAAATTCAAGTCTGCGTTCATTTGGTTGAGATTAGTTGGCGCACATTTGAAGAGGAAAGTCGAGTTTGCTTGCAGAGAGAAACGTACGGTATGACTGCCCTGAGATCTTGGGTAACGTCCGCCGCTTCTTTTGGTAGCGCCCCGAGTAGGTGGGCATGCCGTGGAATGGGTCGAAGTTGACGCGCGCGGCGCTGCCTTTCTTGGCAGTGGAGGAGGATGCATCGAGGACAGAGTAGTAGGGCCCTTCGTGGAACCGTTCACGGAGCCCCCGGTAGTAGTCGACCTGGGATTGTTCTCGAGGGTTTAACTTGCGAGCGAGAGGAACGACGTATTTCTATGGATTCCGAGGATCAGTACAAGCAGCCAAGAAAATATCTGAAGCAGCAGGTACGTTCGAGGTGTTTAACCTACCGGGTACAAAGGCGTGGGAGCTGTGTCGGGCTCGCCGCCCGGATCAGCATCCCAGCTGAACTCAGCACCGGGCATCCGTCGACCCTTCTTGGCACCAGCGCGTGACATGGTGGGCTGAGGGAAGATGTGCAGACCAAGTGAACCAAATTGACGAAGTGAAATGCCACTCGAGACTCTTCACGATGGCATCGTATGAAACTACAGCGGGAATTTTACGCGCGAGTGGGGCTGCGGGCATTCAAGGCGCTGACTCACCCATTGGTCATGTGACCCAGTGCTGTTCATTGATGCCTCAGGTCTCAACGGATATCTATAGAGTTTTCTTTTTTTGTTTTCGTTTTTGTTTTTTCCCCTCTCCTTTTTAATTTAAGTACAAGATTTTGTTCCACTAGAAGGATGAGCTAGGTCTTACTCCTCTCAAAATGAAGTTTCAGAATCTCGAGTTAAAAAAACACCCAAAAAGAAACAGCATCAAAGCAAAGGGCGGTTGGTTTGTTTCTCAATTACAGATAGTCCCATGCAGCTGCCCGTCAGTTCTTGTTGGATTCTATGCAGATTCTTCGATTTGACTCGGAAGATCTTAAATCAAATGGTCCGACTACCAAAGCAGAGACTACAAAATGAGATCATCGCGCAGGACAAAAATAGGAACCAGGGGAAAAGTGGAGATAACCTTGGAAGCAGGCTATCCTTATGGCGCACTTCATCAAACACCGTTGAAGTTGGAAATCGCTGTCTGAAACTTGGAGTTGAGATATAATTCCTGCCTCTATTATCGAATTCACTTCATACTATCCGAATGGATTTGGACCCTCTTGGTAATGAAGGAGCGTGCCCGGCCCCCACGCTGTGAGATGCGGGCCCTACAATGTCCAACATGAGACTCCACATGGCCAAACTCAGGGCATCTGAGAGGCCACTCCATCTCTGAACTGAATCCCTCCGGCACTTGGCATTGGCCCCCTGTTTAGTGTAAGAGGCGATGCAGCCGCACCCAAGCGGAGCCTATAAAGAGGCCGTGGGACCGCCCCCGGATGTTGATCGATCTGTGTGCGCGAACTTGCTCAGTTTCAGACTTGAGGATCAGCCATGAGATTCGGTCCGAGTGTGATCTTTTCTTGCTTGGCCGGTCTTTCGGTGGCAGCGCAATCATATGATGAGGATGCTTGCAGTCAAATCCACAGCCGGGTTGCGAACCCGGGCAATGACAGTGAGGATGGCACAGCTCGCTGGATATTTGTTCAATGCTAACCGAAATCCCAGACCCCTTAGTCACTTTTCCAGGCCAGTTGGCTCTCCGCTGTTTGCGGTCGATGCCTTTTGAGTCGAAGCTGGCTGTGTCCTTTGTGAAGGAGTATCGCAAATATTTGCAATTCCACTCGACCCTAGAGACCCTCAAGAACCCACCCTCAGGCTATCAGATGCCACCGACCGATTTGATGGGAGGATTGAACGCAATTCAAGAGAAGGCTGCGGCCAATCACTACAAGAACCAGTACGAATTCGACTCAGATCTGCAAACACTGGTCACCTCGGCGTACGACGGCCATCTGTCTGCGGATTTTTGCTCGCACTCCATCTTTACGTTCCGAAATGAGCCGCCTTTGGTGTCGATTTCCACCAACGGGATCGATCTCCCAAAAATCTACACAACTGGTGGGGTACCCTCGTGGGGTTTTATACTTGAGCTTGTTTCGATCTAAGGGGACTTTCTAACTGTTTTACCGTGAAATAGAGGATGCTCGGCTGTTGAGCTCTCACCCGCACAAAGTCTCTCCGGTCCAGTCCATCAACGGAGTCGACGTGGTCAAGCATATGAAAAGGATTTCAATATACCAGAAACCGCAGGACTTGGACGCTCTGTAAGTTGCATCTCCCTGTTTTGCTTTCCAACTTGATGGCTGATTGTATGATTTCAGCTACAACACCCTCTTTCACTCGAACGCAATGAGTATCGGCAGTACCGGCAACAGCAGTATGTTCGCTGGATATTACAGCTCGACCACCCGATGGCCCGGCGGATCCCAAATTCTGCGCTTTGCGAACGGCTCCAAGACCGACTCGGAAACTATCGTGCATTTAAGAGAGTTCCCATGGCAGAACACCACGGCCTTGTATGAGAATTTCTGTGTTGCAAACAAGGACTCGTCTTCCAGCCAGTCAGGCTCAGAAGCTCACCCGCTGCCGCTGCCAGATGGATATCCCGAACCATTCGTCCGAGACAACTTCAACCGGATCATGGGCTTCTTCCCCGAACATTCTGGCCTCAAGGATATCGCGGTGCTGAGCGTCCCGAGCTTCCAGGTTCAGGGTGCGACGTCAGACGGGAAATTGCCCGACACGGAGATCGTCGACTTCTCCAACACTGCCCGTGATTTTCTCGCGAATGCCACCGACAAGGGTAAGAAGAAGATGATCGTCGATTTGTCGGGCAATCCTGGTGGTAGTGTCCTGGCTGGCGATAATCTGTTCCGCATGTTCTTCCCAGACAAGGTACCCTACTCGGCTGGGCGGTTCCGGGCTCACGATGCCGTCAATTTGCTTGGAAAAGTTGCTTCTCCTATTGTTCAACGGCCCGACTCTATTCTGAAGGGGTTTCCTCCATTTGACTGGACATCGATGGTCCAACCGGACCAGAAGAAAGGATTCAAGTCGTGGAAAGATTTATACTCCCCGCGGAATATCTCGGGAGTCGAGTCCTCCAGTCTCTTTGCCACCAATTTCTCGCGCGTTTCCGAGCACGAAGTTCCCATCAATGGTTACGGCAATGTGATGCTCAACCCGTCTAAAGCGGCCTTTGAGCCCGAGGACATCATCATGGTATGGTCATAACAGTTGCGCTCACGATCTCGTCTGAACGGGGTTTACTAACTCCTATATAGATCACCGATGGCTACTGCGCATCTACCTGCACTGTCTTCGCCGAGCTCATGAAAGAGCAGGGTGTCCGGACCATCGCTTTTGGCGGCCGCCCGCAATTTGCTCCGATGCAGGGCCTGGGCGGGACCAAGGGCGCGCAGGTGCTTCAGTTCTCCCAGATTGCGTCAATCCTGCCCATGGCCAAATCCCTGGCCAAGCAGACGCTGAACAAAGAGGAATACAAGAAGTGGGAGCGCGTGGTGCCTATCCCTCTCAAGGACTTCCCTCTGACGCTGTACTCGGGCGGGGTGAACCTCCTGAGTGCGTTTAGCTCTAAGAACGACAAGGTTCCGCGCCAGTTTGTCTACGAAGCTGCCGAATGCCGCCGCTTCTTTACCGCTGAGAACATCGACAAGCCCGTGTCTATCTGGTCTGCTGCCGCCGACTCCATGTTCCATGGTGGTCCCTGTGTGCCGTTTTCAACTAATGGCACCGGCAGTCTTCATCCCGAGGAGAAATCGACTAATGAGAAGCTGATTTCGCTGTTTTTGGAGTTCCTGTCGGGCTTTAAAGCTCACATTGTTTAGAGACGCTCATGGGCTTATATAACTTCGTTGTAATTAGGAAGGGATGCCTTTTTTATGGACATACCCCAGAGAACGTTCGATGATAATGAATGCCATGAACGTTGTGATTATGTCAAGTGTTTTTTCTTTCAGCTCTGTTGTAGATGTTTAGAACCAGTTACATTCTGTCATCCAGGCTGCCTGCTGCCTGCTGACATCAAGCAGGCTATCCGAAGACAATGATTCCAGGCCAGGGCTAGCTCCGGCTTGCATCCGGGGACTGCAGCATCCGCATCACACCTTCGATCTTATCTGATCACGTTAATTGACTCGTTATCTGATCGTCCCCCACATTTATACCCCAGAATTTCGTTTCCTCCATTCATTGCCTCAGAATATAATGCCCGAGTAGCCTTCAATCAAGTTAGCCATGGCCTCTCATTCTCGCCATGACCCCAACTCAGATAACATCACCACCTTCACGCCAGAAACAGAGCTGGACCCAATGTAACCAACCACCAGCAAAGAGATAGATCCATACCTAGTAACATTCGCCCAGCCATGTGACAAGGAAAACTCCAAAGACTGGACCGCCAGCCGCAAATGAGCCGTGACCGACGTCCTATCCGCAACAGGATTCAACCGCATCATGGTCTCGACGATCATGGCACCAGCGCTGTCGACCATCGCGCAGGAGTTCAACATGAACTCGGGCCATGGCGCTATCAATTTATCTGCTGGTCACGGCATTCGGACCCCTGGTCATCGGGCCCTTGTCCGAAGTTTATGGGAGGAAGCCGATCCTGCATGGGTCTAATTTCTGGTTCTTGGTGTGGAATATCGTCTGCGGCTTTGCGAAAAGCAAGGAAATGCTGATCACGGCCCCGTTTCTGGCGGGATTTGGTGCTAGTGCGAACTATGCGCTGGCTAAAGGGGTGCTGGGGGATGTGTGTCGTCCAGAACAGCGTGGTCGCTTGCTCGGTGTTTACTTGCTGATTCCCTTGCTGTTTGCTGCTGTTGGTATGGACTATATTACCTTTGGGAACGCCTTTCGAGGAAAAGGAAATAATATATAGTTCCAAAACTAACTTTCCATAACAGGCCCCGTTATCGGCGGGTTCATGGTCGGCCGCACTACCTGGCGATAGATGTCCTGGGCGACTTCCGTGTTCCAAGCTGTCATGATCCTGGTGTCATTTTCCTTATTCCATGAAACATACACGCCTCTGATTCTTCGCAAACGAGCAGAGCGGCTCCGCCACGACACGGGAGACTTGCAGTATGAAACAGCCGACGAGCGTCTTCGCGCGAACAGGTTTTCTTCCATGGTGCTGGGCCGAGCTCTGATCCGACCACTCCGTCTACTTGTCTTCCATTCAATTATCCAAATCACCTCGGTCCTCTCGGCGTTTTACTACGGCATCCTATACATCGTACTCTCCACATTCTCAGATCTTTGGATAGACCAATACAAGCAGTCCATCGACTTAAGCGGCTTGCGCTACATTGCCTGTGCCCTAGGCGAAGTCATCGGCAGTCAAATCGAAGCGACATTCATGGTTTTGTCATATTGGCGCATGAGATCCAGATTAAACGGCGAACCTGCGCCCGAGTCCCGCATCCCGCTGGTCCTTCCCGGTTCCGTGCTAAGACTCAGCAGTCTGTTCCTGTACGAATGGGCGGCTGAGAAACGGCTGCATTGGGCTGTGGTTGATGTCGGAATCTTCCTCAATATGCTTGGCATGCAGATTAATGGCATGCCGCCACAGGCGTGCGTGATGGAGGCCTACTCGGATCATATCAGCAGTGCCATGGCGGCGACGCAGTTAATGTGCGGCTTGACTGCGTTTTTGTTTCCGTTATTCGGGCCTCGGATGTACCAGGTGTTTGGTTATGGATGGGGTAACCGTACTATCGCCTTTATTGGGCTGGCCTTTAGTATCCCGGCACCGTTGGTTATTATGGTCTTTGGGGTGAAATTGAGAGCCAAGGTACAATCGAGCTATTGAGTAAATGTTCATTTCAGGCTTGATACAGCCATGTTTTGAGCTGAGAGTAGAAGCAACCAAGAGTAGAAGCATCATAGGTTGTCATATCCCTGAATTAGCTATTTGAAGAAAGAATTTGGTAAATCAATACTGCCATGTAAACGTAGCTATCAAAGGACTTACCCACAATGATAGGACCCACAGTGACACTTTTTTTTTGTATGAATGGTTTCTCTCTTGTCTGCTCAGAAGTGAGCCCTCACAGCCCAGCCGTCTCCACCTGGGCCGCACTCGACGGAGCCGGTCCCCAGGGCCCCTCATTCACGCGCTGCCGCAAGGTCCGTAAGATATCCTCGGTCCCGTCTATCTGTGTACCAGATTCTTGAAGTCGGTCGTGCAGCGCAACAAGAACCTCGTACTTGGCTGTTGCCACTTTCCAGACCGCATTCTGAGAGTCGCCTGCACCACCGCCCACAAAGTCTGCGTAAGACCGCGGCGGCTTGAAGAGATAGGGTAAAACAGTGGTCAGGGCGGGCGGAGTGAGCACCGCCCATGCCCCCGAGGCAGGGAGCAGGCCACTTGCGGCCGGGGACAGCTGGCCTAGGCTTGCTTCGGAAGGTAGCTGGAATCGCGATGAGGCAGGAGATCTTTGAGGTGCTGGAGGCAAGGGCTCCCAATTGGCGATAGTGACGGTCTTCATTAAGTTGATTGCTGCGAGGGCAACATCCTTCATTACCAGGATGTCAGCGGCAGCCACGACATCGGTCCAGAAGCTGGGATGCTCGTTGAGGTAGAGGAAGTAGAGAATTCGTGCAGCGGCAGCTTCATGGTTCCAGTCAGTTGGGGTTTGGCCGGCTGCATTCAGATCCATCGAATTGGAGATCTCCGTCCGTGAGGGCCCTCGCAAGATCTTGCCCAGAACATCGAAAGCTTCACCATTGGGAGGATTGGTAGGTAGAGTCAATATGGGGTTTGCCCCATGTTTTCCCGCTTCTACGAGCAGCACGCGCGGAAGTGAGGCCAGGATGGCCAGGTGCCCTGTGGGCACTTCACCATTAGCCCATTGTGTGGAGGGAATTGCAAGGGATCTGTTTATGCGCGAGAGAATTCCATCAAGGAGGGTGATGGGGTTTTGCAAAAAGTGATTTGGATAGGACTCGGCGTATTGTGCCACATAGGCCATAACCGGCCCAGAGAGATAGTGGAGGTCAACCGCATCCAGCTGCGACTCGCCGAGATAGTACTCCAACACCTTTGCGTGCAGCTTTTGCGCAATGAGAAAATCGAGCGCAGGAGACGAGAAAGTCGAGGTGGACTGCACAGAGCTTCGAGCAACCAAACCGGGGGCATCGATCTCGAGTAGGTCCCGGAAGAAATTCAGCAGAGTCATATGCATCAACACATCGCTCAAGTTGACCATCTGACAGGCAGCAAAATGCAGGATATTGCTGCTTTGGTAGTGGGTTTCGACATCAGAAACCTGCGATGTCGAAATGATATCCCAACGGACGCGTCCAGCCTTGACTAAAAGTCCCATTAGCCTGCCCTGTGCGATAGTTCTCTCGCGTTTGGACAAATCGCCTGGAGCGCCTTGCTTGAGGCTGCACAGCCCAAATAAGAGTCCGTAGACATCCTTGTCGGTAAATACCCTCCTCCACATCAGCCCTTGTCCTGCGCGCGTTTCTTCGTCATGGTCATATTCTCCTTTCTCGAGAGGGCTCGCTAGGTCGACCTCGAGCAGGGCCCATAAGGCGTCAAGCGCCGCTTGCGCAACGGCCGTCGAGGAGGTTGAAAGCCACAACTCCACCAGTGCAGCAACCAATCCCGAGTCTCCCGCTACTATGGCAGCATCACTCGATGTCTGTCCGGCCTTGGCCAGCAGCGAGATAGCAAGAAGGTTGATCGGCGGCGATGGAGCCTTGAAGCCGGCAACGAGATTGATCGGCGGCTCGATGGAGAGGAGATCCGAAAAGCTAAAGTAGGAGGTGGCCTTAGTTGCAAGAGTAGTGACCGGGGTGGGATCTTCTTGTAGGACGGGCAGCAGGGCCGAGATCTGCGATAAGAGCGTGGCGGGGACGATGGGGTCGGTAGCTTCAACGAGCTGCAGCTTCAGCCGGTCGAATAGTTGGGTATCGAGGGGCACGTTCGGATTCTGCTGAATTTGAGCAAGGTGTGATTTCACCTCCTCGAAGGAGGATGGGATAGCCATCGTGCGAGTCGACAACGCGAATGAGTGCTGGAGGAGGCGCCTGTCCCTGTTGAGGTGGGGCCCCGGATCACTAAGCGCTGGAGAGCTCCCCTCCCGTAAGCTCTCGCGTTGATCAACAACACTTCCCAGAAGTATCGTGGAAATTGCTTCAATTCATGCTGATTATGGTGCAGCTATCTTCTCGGGCTTTGATCTATCAATAGCTGATATGTCCAGGTCTACGAGAGTGATTTCTAAAAGCCAGACAAGATGACATATCTGAATTATAAATCATTTCTCAGCCATGTACGCAGAGACCAACTGCCCCCTGACTGTTTGGAATAAGAATGGAGGATACCCAAGGCATATGTAGTTTGCTTCTTTCCATCTGTTGGGAATCGAATGCTCAAGACGCCACCTCCAAGCCTCTGCAACCACGGGGACCCTGAGTCGAGAACAGACCCTTTCGCCAGTCAATTTGAGAATCAACGCTGTCCATGGGTCTTTCATATCGAATTGCGCTTGCCGGTGCCACCGGGAATCTCGGCACTCCAATGCTCGAAGCCCTGCTCGGCGCTGGATACCTGGTCACCGTTCTCTCGCGCATTGGCGGCAATTCGTCGAGATTGAAACCGCATCCCAATATCACCAGCAAAGAAGTTGACTTTACCTCCGTAGAGTCGTTGACGACGGCGCTGTCTGGAGTGCAAGTCGTGGTCTCTTGTCTCGCCACGTTGGCAATCGGCAGCCAAAACCCTCTCATCGATGCATCTGTCGCCGCCAAAGTGAAGCGATTCATCCCCGCGGAATTTGGGATGGATTCGAAGAATGCTTTGAGCATGGAGCTCCCGGTTTGTGCGCCAAAGGTTGCGACGCAGAACTACCTCCTGGAGAAGTCCGTGTCGAATCCCGGATTTACGTACACAGGTATCGCCAATGGCTTGTTTCTGGACTGGTGCATCGCGGCCGGGATAATTGTGAACCCGAAAAATCGCTCCGCGACTCTGTACAATGGCGGGGATGTCCCTTTTACCGCGACAACTCTGCGGGATGTGGCCAAGGCCGTGCTCGGTGTCATTTCTCACCAAGAAGACACTGTTAACCGCATTGTCTACGTCCAATCTGCACTAGTGACCCAGAGGAAACTTATCCAGTACGCCCAAGAAGCCGATGGAAAGGAATGGGATGTTGTGGTTAAAAGCACGGAGGAGGTTAAGCAAGAGAGCTTCCGTGAGCTTGCCAAAGGCTCTGAAGGCGATATTGATGCCGCCATGTTGGGCTTCTGCATACTTGCTTCCTGGACCCCTGAGTACGGCTGTGACTTTTCCAGTCATCTTGACAACGAGCTCTTGGGAGTGAAGGAAATGAGTGAGACTGAGCTGAGCACTTTGATTGGCAGCTATCTGTGATTACCACTTAAGTATGGTATCGATTGCTTTAATAGATATATCCATATTTTTATTTAAGAGAGTCCCTTGTTAAAGAACTCTTCTGTATTCATCAGATCCTTGATTTGTATAGATTGAAATCACCACCTACCGCCTGAGAGGTAAGGCCACAATATGGGCCTTGCTGCCTGAGGCGGAGACATCCAAACAAGTCAAACATCACCACCACCTTATCGGCATCTCTCCACCGAGAGAGCTCGGTTCATCAGTCACCTCGGAGCTCCAATAATGATGGATCCGTTGCAGTCTCTCGTTTCCCAAAGGTCTTCGGACTCGGGCCTCCATATCCAGCTGCACCCGCTCGTGCTTCTCACCGTTTCCGACCATATCACACGGCACGCGGCTCGCCAGCAACAAGGACCGATTATTGGCGCTCTGTTGGGCCAGCAAAACGGACGAGAGATCACAGTGGAGCATGCATTCGAGTGCCATATTACTGGCGGACCCAATGGCGAAGTGCTTCTCCTGGCAGCATGGTTCGAGGAGCGCGTGAAGCAACGTTCGTAGACTCCCCGCCCCCGCACCCAAGCAACAATCCACCCAGACAGCTAGCTGACAGAGACCACAGTCAAGGATGTGCACAAAGACCCGCCCCTCGACCTTGTGGGATGGTGGTCGACTGCTCCGTCGACTGGACCTGACTCCTCCCACTTGCCTCTCCACCGGCAGCTTCTGCAGGATTACAATGAATCGTCCATCTTCCTTGCCTTCCACCCATCCCAGGTCCAATCTTCGAGCGGCGCGAAACTTCCATTAACTATATACGAGAGTGTCCACGAAGGTGAGAATGCTGCCGATACAGCCAAGGAGATGCAGGTTGACGGCGAGGAGACGAGGCTGAACATCCGGTTCCGCGAGCTTCCCTACTCCGTTGAGACCGGGGAGGCGGAGATGATTGGGCTCGATACCATCGCTAAGAGCTCTGGGAATGCTTCGGAAAGCCAGGTCCAAGAGTCTACGCGCCAAGCAGGCCAGAAGACAAGCACACAGGCTGAACTACCCCACCAAGAAGAAGAATGTAGGTGCCTTCATTCCTCCTTGTCTTTTTCTCCTCTGCATATCTAACTAATGACCCCATCGTCATAGTAATCGGCAATCTCAACACCCGCCTCAACGCTATCCGCACCCTCGAGTCCCGCATCTCCCTCATCAAGTCCTACCTCTCCAGCATTTCCTCCGACACCGAGTCCGAAAAAGACAGCACAACAAAAGACGTCCCCACCGCACTATCCCACCCAATCCTTCGCAACATCAACTCCCTCCTCTCGCACCTCTCGATCCTGTCTCCACCAGAACAAAGCGCCTTCGCTACCGAGGTCCTCTCCCAGAACAACGATGTCCTGATGGCCTCGCTCCTGGGCCAACTCGGTAAGAACGCTAAAGCTCTGCGTGACCTGGGCCGCAAGTCTGCCCTCGTCAGTTCTGCGCGCTCGAATGTTCCCTCGCGCAGGAACCCTGCTCTCGCGCAGAGTCGCTTTGAGGACCAGCTCTTGGCTCAGGGTATTGGCTCGGGCCGGGGTGGTGGCGCTATGTATTAGATGTCGTCTACGTAGTAGCCCACCATTTCCCTTGTGCCTGTTCTCTTTTTCATTAGAGCACGAAAACGTCCCTTGATACGGGGCCTCAGGTCTTTTTTTTGTTTTGTTTTTCTGATATTGCTCTTTTGGCGTTGCGGCTTTCCCATGCTTCAGGCTCTCCCTGATTGATGACAGATGCTTAAACGAGGTGACGAATACAAGACTTTCTCCAGTTCTCGAAGTGAATAAAAAGCATATCATGCACACCATTACAATGTCATCATAAAATTATTTAGGCATGAGAAGCGCACTTCAATCATCAACGCTGGACACGACGGCCCCAAGCTCAGACTCTATACAAGACAACGTGACAGAGCTGCGTGAGAAAAAGACAAGATGCAAAAAGGCGCTGCAAAGACGACATGACATCGGAGAAAGCCTTCAAAATAAACAGAGACAAGACATGCCATTAACAACAAACTGGCGGGTATTCATATCCAAAGAACGGGATAGAAGAGACAAAAAAAGGGAAAATAAACCACACTGGAAAATTCCAGATAATCGCTCATGGGATCATCACAGATGAAAATGAAACAGAGAAAGAAGAAGAAATAGAAGAAGAAAAAAGACCAATCCATATCAAGAGTTCGTGCAATTTTCGGGATATGCTGTGCAGAACTGGAATTTCCCAGCCGGGGCGCAGACCCGAGTCGTAGATATTTCATGGATCATGAACGATGGCTCTCGGGGTACGGCGGTGGAGGCTGATATGGGTCAGGTATAGGCATGGGCGCCTGTTCGCGCAAAGGGCCGTCGGCCGGGTAGGGCTGACTTGACTCGACGAGGGGCGGGTAGTGCGGGCCGCGGACATCCGGGTCCTGGTAAGGCGAAGGGCTGCGTCTATAGAAGCGGCCCGGCGGGCCGTGTATGGACTCGTCGAATTCCTCGGCGTACGGGGACGTGCCCAAGTACGCTGTTTCGGGAGTCGGCTGGGCATGGGCCAGAAGCACCTCGCCGTCTTCGTTCGGCGTGACTCCATAGCGACCGGTTCGGCCTACGGCCATGGGAGTGCCGGCGCCATTGTAGGCGGTTCCGTGCATTGACCCATCTGCCGGTTGCAGGTTGATGGACTCGTGGTGCGCCAGATAGCTGGAGTCTGCCATGCGCGTTTTGCGACCCACGAACAGCCAGCGGAAGCTGCGACCGATAGCTTTCAGGAGATCGAGTGGGTTCATGGCGTCGACCAGCGCTTTGAGTCCCAAGTGCCCGCCGTGGTAGGCGACTTTGCCGTTACCATAGAAGTCGGTCACATCGCCGACCTGGTTAGCGGTGGCGTAAGGCTTCCATGAGAAGGCCCAGAGATGCAGGATGGCGAAGATGGCCATTTCGATGTTAATCATCAACTCCGGCAGGCCTGTTTTGAGGTCTGGCAGCTGGATCTTCTTGGTGGGTTTGATGGCGCCCTTGGAGACTAGCAGGGAGATCAACGTCTAGAAGAACAGTTAGGATTCACTCCATGATCTGGTTGGAAACGCCAACTAGGCATACATACCGACTGCCAGAAAGACAAGAAAATAACCAGCTTGATGGAAAGAATTTTCAAGAATGGCCGGTGCTGCTTGATATCATCACCGACCTGATGGTAGAATTGGATTAAGCAGTACATGGCAATCGTGACAAAACACGACTCAATGACGATGACCTATCCATCGAGAGCAATATGTGTTAGTTGACAAATCTCAGCACAAAGAGGGAAAGGGACACATGCCCAGATATGAGCAAAAGCAGGGCTAAGGGATTCCTCGCAGTACACGCCGTTGGCCTGGCTAGCAACGGCGACGATAGTCATCAGCACGCGCATCACGCAGTACTGGAAGACACCGGCCCAAACAACCTGTACATCTCCATCAGCCATCCATCACGTTTTCGGTTCCCCAGATCCCTCTTACATTGAACCATGTCAATCCGCTGCGCGGGGTCCTCCATATCCCATGATCGCCGCCACAGCATTTCCTAAACCAATTCAACGGCCACAGCCATGGCTTGGGTTGGATCCCACGGAAATAATCCTTCTGACTATGCAGGTCCGGCGCGATGTAATGGCACATGAGAGAAAAAAAGGCGGAAATGGTGAAGGCCTCGTAGCAGTCGCCGAGGACTTCAAAGTAGACGGAGTCGTGGTAGAAGAGGATGCTGAGCCATGCGACAAGGGAATAGACGGGGACCATCCACAATATCCGGATAATGCTGCGACAGAAACCCAGGCCTTGTCAGTATGCTGCTGCCTTCGTGTGCTCGCATTGGAGGGGGAGGGGGGGAGATTTGACTCACTGCCGTTGCTCGATGGGTTTACTGTAATGGGTGGCATGGCCCATAATCAGGAAAATGGACACTGCGCATGCGACGATGGCGCAGGCGCCGCCCAGCAACAGACTCAGCTGGTGGAAGGTGATGCCGCCATCCCAGAGATCGACCTCGGTGACTGTCGCGGATCAGTTTGTTGCACGGGCTCAATCGATTCAGGGGGGACGCACTTTCTTGAGTCTCTTCAGTGACATCGCACTCAGTCCAGCCCATTCTAGCTGGAGGGTGGAAGGGTCAAAGGTGGGAGAGTTGAGGGAGGAAAGAAAAACAAAGAGGTTCTATTTTTCGACCTGATTATCTTATCCGGATCGACAGGGGAGAGAGGTCAACCTTGAGTTTTTCCAACTCCAAAATCTTGAAATCTTGAAATCTTAAAAATCGTTGCATTGCGAAATCAACGCCTTTGAGGTTTCTGCAAGAAACTCGGGCGGATTGTTAAGCGCGCATGTGTCGTGCCGATCGACGATCATCGCGGCGAGGCTTGTCTATTTTTGTCTGTTGCATGGCTCAGCCTTGCGACATCCATTTTTGCGCCTGAGATAGAATACACGAATGTGGCAAGAGGATCATATATGGTACATGTCTGCGAATGTGCAGAGTTCAGGCTTTTTTTTTTTTTTTTTTTTTTTTTTTTTTTAGAAAACACCCCATTCAAGGGCGGCGCGAAGCCCCAGGCCGCCCGCCTCGTCCTCGGCCTTGTCCCTGACGACGCTGAAGAGCCCGCGGTCCATACTCCGGTCCAACATCCACGAAGTAATCCTCATCCTCAAAAGTAATTCGGCGCGTATCGTCGCCACCGCGACGCGGAAACGTTCCCTTTCGCAGGAGCTCGTCGAATTGATCCAGCCGCTTGTCGGCGACACGACGCGGTACAGGGAGATAGTAGAGCTTCGGCTTGGTGGTCGTGGACTCGAACAGCTCATCAAGAGGCTTGAAGCCCTGTCCGGGGCGCGACGGAGGAGGAGCATTTGACGCGCGTCGGTCTGCTGGGTGAACACTGCCACGCGGGCCGGAGGGTGGAGTCCTATTGAAATCGGGCTCTCGTGGTCGGGAAGGGGCAGGACGAGAGTTCGACCCTGCTTCAACCAGACTGGCCGTTGTTCCATCTTCAGTGAAATCATACCGGACTTCCCAGCGCGGTGCCGGCCCGGGACGGTCTCGAGATGCCTCCTCTGTGCGAATCCATTCCCGCAGTTGCTGGTCAGGGATGAAATCAGCCCCGAGTTTCTTGCGGTTGCGTTCATTCGGCCACACGGTGCCATGAAGGGCCGACCGCGCCCGTGAGGCTGCCGCAATGTCGGCGAATCTGGCAAAACAGTGTGTTTTGATGGGATCAAGATAAAAGTCTTGAATGATGGTGGGGTTGGGTGAAGCGCCTGGAGCCGATGCGACACTGATCAAGTGGTTGCGGAGTGCAGCAGGCTGGAGTGGACGCATCAGTCCATCGATATAGAGAGCAGTCGTAGCAGCATGCAATGCCGGTTCAACGTCCACGTCTTGCATGGCCACGTCTTTGGGCGGCGAAGCAGGTCGGGGCGGCGCTGGCTCGGCAAAGAGTTCGCGGAAACGGGCATCTTGTTTGACGGGCACAGGGCGTGGTTCTTTTTGGGTGTCGGCTGGTTGTTCGTCCAGGTGACCCTCGGGTGGTTCCTCGTCCTTCAACACTACTTGCGGGCTTTCATCTTTCGCACGAGCTTTCTTGTTCGCAATCGCTTCGGGGGTCGGGACCGGGCTCTGGCTGCGGCGCTTCCGTTTACGCCGGTCCTCTAGAGCCTCTTCAGCGGGAAGGGGTGTTGACAGTTCGGTATTCGCCTCGGAGGTCTGAGGGGCCGAGGGAACCGGTATTTCTGTTGGTTGGATGGTATCTGCCTTTCCAGGCGCGCTGGTGTCTCCGGGAGCCGGCGCAACAGGTTCCGCGGAAGGGGCTGTAGTCTCAACTTGAGGTGCTGCATCCTGGGGTGCATGATCGGAAGGAGTGGGTTGTGCTGGCGGCTCTGTTGTAGGTTCCCCAGCACTTTCGGGCTGATCAGGAACTTGGGCTTTTTCAGGTGTCGCCACATCTTTCGGGACCTCTTTCTCTTCTTCTGGGGCGGCAGGTGTCTCCTTCTGTTCTTTTTCCTTGGGTTGTTGCTCGGGTTGCGGCTCTGACGCCGGGGGCAGGGTTTCTGAGGTGGGTTGCTGAGATGCCTCGACGGATTCGGGTTCCGGCACAGACGGCACAACTGCTACCGATTCCTCTGGTTGTTTTGTCGCGTCAATCTCGGTCAATTTGTCCACAAAGTGCTGTTTGAGACGGAGGCCGGTCTGAGGGATGCCGCGGGTTTTAAGCTCCGTCTTCAAGTCCGCCACCTTCCACGAGGAGTAATCAACCATTATGTATGGTTGCGCGCATGTGTGAATCGATCAAGTGAAAAGGAATGAGCAACTTTGGTGCGATCGCGGTGGGTTGAATATGCCAGACTGCGCAGGGATTGGAGTCTGCGACGCGATGGGCGCGCAGATGATGTAGCGCGCTAGCCGGATTGCGTTAGCGTGTTTTGGTGACATTCCACCTTTCGCGCTTTCCGAATTAGGAAGTCACTTTGCGCTTACTCTTCAAAGATGAGTATTCGGCGAATATCATTTCCTCGGCTCTTATGCACAGAAGTAAATGGCATTTCTTTCAAGAGCATTGAGTCCTAGCAAATGGGTTCTGACCCTTGATCCAGAGGGACTACAGTATCTACTATTTAGAATTTTGTTTGAACAGTAACTATCACCTTCACGTCTTCGAGGTATAGATATATGACCTGTCTTTATTTTCTGTGTCTTTAAAATCTTCAAAATGCCAATCTCCCGTGCTGAATCCTTCAAGTGAGAACAATCCTGGGCATCCACTGCTCGATATTTAAAATATCGGATTTAGCGGCGATACTAGCCAATCTCCGTTGATCATACGTTGGAATCAGCAGGATATTTGAGTTACTTCGTAAGCCGCAAGACCTCTCTGCACTTTTCGCTTTGCAACTTAACCCCATTTCAGATATCCCAACACAACTCGCCTGGCCAACCCATTACACACCCCAACCCGAGACAACGCATTCAGCCCCTTGTAAGAAACGAGATGGCATCATCCAAGACTTGGCTTGTTACCGGTGCATCATCCGGACTTGGCGCAGCGATCGCCGAGACAGCTCTGCAAGCAGGCCACAAAGTGATCGCTACAGCCCGCAACCCAACCAAAGCAGCCGAATCCAACCCGCAGATCACAAAGCTCGGCGGCACCTGGATCGAGTTGGACGTGACCAGCCCGGATACATCAAAAATTGTGGAAAACGCAATCAACGAGGCTGGTGGTGCTGTCGATGTGGTTGTCAACAATGCAGGGTACTCGCTGCTGGGGAGTATCGAGGACATGAGCGAAAAGGAAATCGAGACCCAGTTCTGCACAAATGTCTACGGGCCCGTCCGTGTGTTAAAGGGTGCTCTCCCGTTTCTGCGGGCGAGGAAATCCGGTACTGTGGTGAACATCAGCAGCAGTGCTGGGATTGATGGACTGCCCACTTGTGCGATCTATGCTGGAACAAAGTTTGCTATTGAGGGTAAGAAAATAGAGTATTCTATCATTTTCTAAGTACTTTTGGATTTTATGAGACTGACTTTCAATATGCAGGTATGTCCGAAAGTCTTGCAAGAGAGCTCGCACCGTTTGGTATCCGAGTACTCCTCGTCGAGCCAGGCTCGCTTCGAACCAATTTCTGGTCTGCTTATGTCGAGCCTGCCGCTGGCATGAATCCGGACTATGCCGGGACGCCTCTGGAAAATGTCCTCAAAGCATTCAAATCAAGCACGGGCACGCAGCCCGGCGACGCTGTGAAATGTGCCCTCCGGATTTTGGACGTCGTGGATGGTACCGGCATGGGTGCTGGGAAAGAAAATCTGTTTCGGTTGCCGCTGGGCCCGGATTGCTGGAAGCGCTTCCAGACGAAGGTCGATACCTTGCAGGAGAATTTGCAGCAGACGAAGGAGATTGCACACTCGACTGCCTATTGAGGACCATATCATGGGATGTGTTTACATCTAGAAAAGAAAATTATACAGAGAGTTTATAGACCCTTGCTGGGTATATTTCCAACTTATGATTTATATATAGAGGAGCCAGACATTTTCGAAGCAACCACTTGGAAAAAATCACTGGGTGCTGCAATGGACAGGAGGAAGAGAGCGAGGGAGGTGAGTAAGGCTCAGATTAAAACGAAGGCGCTGAAGACAAGTCTTAGGGCACACTTTTTCAACACTGTTCCTATATCTCCAAAACCTTAGAGTTCAATCCACAACTCCATGCGGGAGCAACGCAACATAGTCCAACGGAGCCGGCTCAACACCATCAGGTGTGCCATCGATCCTGAGAGTATCGCCCTTGGTCCCCTTGATCCGTCGAAATTTAATCCTCGTAGTCGAATGCCCATCCAGGTAAATTGAAGGCGTGTGGCTCAAGATATCCTCAGTATTTCCAAGCCACCTGCCAATCTGTCGGTCATTCAGATAGACTGCCCAACGAGATTGACCACCATAAAGATCGTAGTAATTAACAGCGAGATCATACATCCCGGAAGGAAAGTGAAGTTTCGTTGTAGCCGTGCCCGCGGTATCATTGGAACGGTGGCAATAGCCACAGAGCCAGAAGCAGTCGCGAAAGGGCTGACCGTGTACGCCTCATACCCATCCAGTGTCGATGCGCCATGGGTGGTTTCCGACGCGTTTGGCCTTGTCTGCGATGCCGGAGAGATTGTGATAGAAGTTGTTGATCGTGTCCCGCCAAACGATGGAATGGCCTGCTTGGTATTCGAGGCGCTGACGGATGTGCTCGTATCGCTCATGGTCAATTTTGCCTTGTAGTGACTCCCACTGGTCGAGGAAGCCCTGCGCAGTCTCTGCGCCCTGGTAGTGTGCATCGTAAAAATGCTGGATGACGGTCTTCCCGGAGTGCAGGCGATGGGTGTAGTCGACGTGGTGGAACCACAGGAGAAGATTTTCTGGGGTAGTCTCGTTGCTCTCGTACATGGCCGCAACCTCAGGTGGATATTGGCCAGAGAAATCCGTGCCGTTTTTCACTGTGCGATCCATGCCGATTGTCGTGCGGTCTGCCCGCGTCCATTGGCCCCAGCCGTTGTTGTCTTGCGAGGCGGGATTGGGTCCATAGTGAGTATACAGGATATCCGTCAACGTCTGGATACCTAGGTTCCCGCTATAGTTCTCGTATGCAGGCCGGGAATCCATGGACATTCGAGTGATGGTGTCGAGGAGGTTTCGGTCTAGGTCAAAGGTAAGTCGGATCCAGTCGCGAAGCATGTCTTCGGGGTCATCGGTTGGGTTCCATGCAAGCCGGCCGTAGGCGTACAGATTGGACATGGCCAGATGGCTTCCGAGCCAGGTGGTGTTGGTGCCCACGTTGACGACAGCTGCCGATCCGCCGAGTTTGCGATTGAAGCGCTTGGCTGTCACAATATCGCGAACCGATGATGGTTTGTGGTCAACACGCATATCAAAGTCGAGGATGTCCCTCCACAACGGGGCCAAGTATACTAGGTGAGACTGTTGTCCGAGGTATTCCTGCGTTACCTGCAGTTCAATCGCCATACTGGTATTGAGCAGATTCGCAAACAACGGAGATGCTGGCTCTCGGACCTGGAAATCGATGGGGCCGTACTTGATCTGCACGACTACGTTGTCGTTGAATTTGCCGTCCAGATGCTTGAAGAAGTCCACTGCGGCGTTGGCACGGTCTGCCTTCCAATTGGATTGGTTGAGATTATGGTCATAGACGAAGGAGCGGTACATGACGATGCCCCCATACGGTTTCACAGCTTTGGCGAAGAGGTTCGCTGCATCTGCCAAAGTCCGATTGTATGTCTGTGGGCCAGGCTGTCCTTCCGAGTCTGCCTTGATCAGATACCCAGCCATGTCGGGGACACGCTGGTAGATCTGGTTCGTGATGTTTGACCACCACTTGATGACAGTTGTATCAAGGGGATCGAATATGTTCAAGCCACCAAAGGTCTTAGGAGATGCAAAATTCAGCGAGATGCCAATCTGGACACCATACGGTCGAAAGACATCGGCAATTCTGCCCAGGCATTGGATATTCTCGGGAGCCAGGAGGGTGGCATTGGCATTGACATTGTTGACCACCACGGCGTTAATCCGGACTGAAGCCAACAGACGGGCATATTGAATCACCCGGGCCAGGTCATCCACGATCTTCTCGCCTCTGAAGAAGATAGAAGGACCACCGTAGCCGCGCTCAATGCTCCCGTCCATGTTGTCCCATTGATTCACCCAGCGGATCAGGGCCGAGGGATTTGTGGAGTAGGCAACGTCGGAGAAGTTTCCCTGGGCCAGCATCGACAGATACTCGTATGTCCCGTAGAGAGTGCCTTTCTCATTTTGGCCCAGGATGCGAACATGGCTACCCTTGGTATTGAGCCAGAACCCGTCTTCGTCCAGGTGTGGAACCTCATCTGCAGGGCCACAAGTCTTGCGATATTGGGCCACAGTTCCCACTATCACCGCCGAAAAGTCTTTGCATTGGCCATGTTGACCATGGTGGATTTGCACATGACTGGCATAGATCTCTTTCAGTCCTTTTTGGAGCTCGGATCCGGCGACATACACAGGACTCCTCGTGGTCTGATTGAGCGTGACAATGTTGGAGGGAAGCTTGGAATGACATTGATGAGAGCATGGCAGCGGTGCATAGCGCAACCAGCCGTCCAATCCATTCTTGGCCGCTGCAAAGCCCAAGGAAGCAAGCAAGAACAGTCGCATTCTGAATACCATCTACTAAGGAATTCCTAGTCTCCATTCCATCGGGCTCCCTTTATACCGATCCATTGCAAAATGACGAGCCCACGATAGCCGTGTTCAGGCAAAGTCACCAAGTCGTGAGGTTCAGGCTATATACTCGCGCATCAACCACTGCGCGGTGGAGACGCTTCCCCCCAAAGACGGCGTGGGGGTTGGGCTTGGCTTTCTATGGGAAGACAAGAGCAAGGGTTAATGCACTTTTCAGACCAAACACGAGAGATCCGAGGTTCCTCTGGTAAAAGTCTCGTAAGGTCATTAAATTTTTAGGCTATTCTTTTTTTACACGCCTGGATCCAGCACCCGAAAACATCCTTAAGATGGTCCTTTTGTGGTCGAAACAAGAAGTGTTTATGCCTCCTGGCTAAGGATGTCCGAGTCACCGGCATCCAGCACGGCCATGGCCGAGCAGCGGAACAGCTTACCGCAGGCGGTTCCGAGTTCAATCTATAATAGTATTAGTCGATGCGCTCTCCGGGATCCCTTGCCAGGGAAATGTCCCATCGTTAAGCAACTTCACTCTCCGAAGTGACATAAGCCGACTTCTTCGCTGAGTAGTGGAGCTGGCTCCTTGGGGGGGAAGCTTGTGGGGGAGAAACGTACGTTGTTGCCGTTGAAGTGGTGAACCGGGGTCTTGGCGAGCATAGCGTAGTACTCGAGCTCAGACTTGCGCAGGGGAGGGCAGTTGCCGGAGATGAGGACCAGCTTGGCCTTGCCAGAGCGGAGGGTCTTCATGGTGGACTTGGTACCCATGGTGACTGACCGAAAATGTTAGCGACTCAAGTCTTGTGTGGACGTCAATTTCACAATTGCAACTCACCCTTGCCCGACTTCATGACGAGCGCAAGGCGCGACGAGATGGTGTCACCGGTCTTCTTGTTCTTGGCCATTTTGTCGGTTGTGCGGAGGGATGGGGGTGGTGAGGAGTGAGAAGTGCGTACGGAAGAGACAAGGAATTGAATTGACCGAAAAATTACTCGAGAACTTGTGGTAATGACTAATGAGTGGATTAAACATGTGACTCTGTAGCCCTAGTCACGTGCCAAGTTAGGGCATCATCAGGTAACCTCAGGCAAAGATGTGGGGTTGCGCGATAACGAGATGTCGGCGCTTGGTATGATGAGCGCTTGCGGTATGGATCTTACTCTCATGTTCTACAATACATCTGCCTAGCTCTGCCTAGACAGCGTTCCTTTCAACTTCTTGCACCTTTCAGCCCCGCGTCTTATGTAACATTTCCTTTCCAGCCCAACACCACCTGGGCAATATATATCGTGCCAGTCACCAAATATCCTTCCTCTAAATATTGTCCATCTTTCCACTGGTTACATTTATTTCGAAGATGACCACCACAAGCTCCCCTACTCCAGTCACTCCGGCAGAAAACCCCACGTTGCCATTTTGGAGAACAGACCTGCATGAATTGGATGAGATTCGCACCACCCCAGAGTTACCAGAAACAAGTGATATTGTAATTATTGGGGGCGGCTACGCTGGAGTGAGTGTGGCATATCATTTAGTTAACTCACAGCCTCAAAATACCCCTGCGCCCTCTATCACTATTCTCGAGGCGCGTCAGATTTGTTCTGGGGCAACGGGTCGCAATGGTATGTATGAGGGATGTACGAGGGATTGCCTTGCATACAAACACCAAACTAATAGCGGCTGGGCTTTGGAATTAGGTGGGCATTTACGTCCCGATGTTTATCATGCCACTTTCCAGTGCATGGAACAACATGGGATCGAGGCTGCCACTGAACTGGCAAAGTTTGAAGTTTCACATATTCCGGCAGTACGAGATGTCATTGCCAAGGAATCCATCGACTGCGATTTTCACCTCTCTCGATGCATGAATGTGTATCTCAGCGACGAAAATGCCGAGAAAGCAAAGGAGATTTATGATGCTCTGCACGCAAACGGTTTTCCCTATGCCGATAACCTCCAGTATACGCCCCAGACGGAGGCAGAAAAGGTATGGGAGTTCCTCGTTTGAGACCAACCCACACTGACCATACTATGAGCTAGGTATCCGGTGTCAAATATGCCAAGGCATGCATTTCGTTTACTGCAGGGAAATTGTGGGCATACAAGCTCGTCCTAGGGCTCCTTGCCAGGATAATCAAGGAAGATTCCGTTAACGTGCAAACCCATACTCCTGTTATATCCGTCGAGGCTGATGGGGCCGATCATCTTGTCCACACCCCACGAGGCACGATCCGCACATCCAAAGTGGTTTACACGACCAATGCGTACACAGCGGGGTTGTTGCCTGAATATGCCACAACCATTGTTCCCTGTCGAGGCATCTGTTGCCACATTGCCATACCCGAGACCGAGACGGCCCCGTATCTAGAGCACTCCTATGCCCTATGGAACAAAGAGGGCAAGTTCGACAGCTACCTGATTTCGCGGCCAGATGGCAGTATCATCGTCGGTGGGGCTAGCACCACCTTTGCCCATGCAAAGGAGCAATGGTACAACATGACAGATGATAGTACTCTGATTGAGCCAACCAAAAACTACTGGGATGGCTATATGCAACGCACATTCAATGGCTGGGAAAAGAGCGAAGCAGCTGTCAAGGAGATTTGGACTGGCAGTGCGTGATCCTGACAGACCTGGGTTGATATATTGACACTAACAATTTGGCAGTCATGGGATATTCATACGACATCCATCCCCATATTGGCGAGGTTCCAGACAAGCCGGGCCAATATGTTTGCGCGGGATTCAACGGCCATGGCATGCCGGTAGTGTTCCTGTCTGGAAAAGGGATTGCGGAGATGATCCACACTGGCAAGAAATTCGAGGAGGTGGGCCTGCCACGGGTCTACCGAACCTCGGCAGAGAGATTGCAAGCTGCGCAAGAAGGACCGGAGGGAGGAAGCATCTTGGCGTAGCGAGAGCGAGGGTGGTTACTTCTCAACCGGCACTCTTTCCTTTTTCGAAATAGTCACGTGCTGGAGATGACTCATCAGACGGTGTGGCTTTGCATTCACCGCCCTCAATTCTGCCGCTCAAAGCCCACAGATGCTGATTGGTGCTCGGCCCGCGGGGTCTTTTTGACTCACTGCAGAATTATTCTTTTTTGCTTTTTCTCTACTCGATTCATCATTTCCTGCTTGCAGCTTGCAATGAGACCATCTCGGATATAAATTCTTTCTATTTTCATTTTCTCTTCTCTTCTCCTTCATCCCAGTCCACAATGGTCACTGAAACAAGTGGCGCTTCCGCTGCGCGACTCGGTCAGTTTCTGCCCCTCTCCCCTCCAAGTGAACGACTACTAAATCCCGTAGAGAGAGTCGATGCGCAGCCTGAGAACCCCTATGCTGGCCTGATTGAGGATCAATCGATTGCCATCATCCCATCCTTCACTCTCGAGTCCGGCGTTACTCTTTATAATGTGCCGATTGCGTACACCACGCGGGGAACCCTCGCTCCCAACGGTGACAATGTCCTGGTGATCTGCCACGCTTTGAGTGGCAGCGCCGACGTGGCAGACTGGTGGGGCCCTCTTTTGGGTGGTCCCGGTCAGGCATTTGATGTCTCGCGTTTTTTTGTGATTTGCTTGAACAGCCTGGGCAGCCCATACGGGAGCGCCAGTGCGGTCACCTATAAGGATGGCAAGCCTGAGAATGGCTACTATGGACCGGAGTTTCCGTTGACTACAGTCCGTGATGATGTGAAGTATGTTGATTTGTCTCTTTTTGGCATGATCGATCATTCTGATTAACTTTTGCCTAGCATCCATAAACTTGTGCTGGACGATCTAGGCGTGAAGCAGATCGCCGCAGTGGTTGGAGGATCGATGGGTGGAATGCTCACCCTGGAATACTCGTTCTTTGGCAAGGACTATGTCCGGGCTATCGTGCCTATCGCTACATCAGCACGTCATTCGGCGTGGTGCATCAGCTGGGGAGAGGCCCAGCGGCAGAGCATCTATAGTGACCCCAAATATGACGATGGGTACTATCCGTTCAATGACCCGCCATCCACTGGTCTGGGAGCAGCTCGCATGTCGGCTCTGCTCACCTACCGCAGCCGCAACTCATTTGAGTCGCGGTTTGGACGAAATGTCCCGGATCCGACCAAGCAGCAAAACATCAACGGGACCGAGAAACTGCCTACGCCCCCTAATGAGCACTGGGCCATTCACAATGACGGACATCGGGGTGGATTGTCTTCCCGATCTGAGAGCAGACAAAACTCCCCCGCACCGGTAACCGATGTTCAGTTCATGGATCCGCAATTCTCTGGCACCAAGACTTTCACGCCTGAAGCCCCGAAGCCTAGGAAGGACTCTGCCGGTCGCCCTCGGCCACCAACCTACTTCTCGGCGCAGTCGTACCTCCGCTACCAGGGAGAGAAGTTTGTCAAGCGGTTCGACGCCAATTGCTATATCGCCATGACCCGCAAGCTCGATACCCATGACGTTTCCCGCCACCGTGCCAGTCCAAACTCCTCGGACTTTGTCCACGAGGCCCTTTCTCATATTAAGCAACCGGCTCTGGTTCTGGGCATTGAATCTGACGGACTGTTTACATTTGCGGAGCAGCAAGAAATTGCCGCGGGCATCCCTGACTCCCGGCTCAAGCGCATTGATAGCCCCGAGGGCCACGATGCCTTCCTCCTGCAATTTGAGCAAGTCAACCGTTACATCGTCGATTTCTTCAACGAGGTTCTGCCCGACCTCATGGCGCGATCCAGCGCCGATGGCGCCGCGGCTGTGGCGAGCGTCAACAAGCTCACGAAGAGCAGCACATTCGGAGAGGCCGAAGTGGATGACATTACCGCGTGGTAGTCTGTTGGCTGCTCGCAATTCATGTCGTGCAGGTGCAGTTTTAGTTATCTGCAGTCACTCCATGCGCCATTTCTGGCACGGATCCCGGCTAGTGTCTTCTCAGTCCCGAGACAAAGACACCCGGCTTAGACTCCGCGCCTGAATGGATGGCATGGCGCACCAGGGGATGTAGAGGTTGCCGTTCTTTTTATCCGTTTCGCCAGTCAGGGAGATAAGCATCCAACAGCCTCTCCCGTTGCTCACCTGGCTTGTCCAGGTCCGAGAAGACTGTCAAAGAAGCATCCAACTGCTCTCCATCAGGCCCGCCCTCAGGGTCATTTCTCGGGTTCTTCATTCGTCGCGGGAGACTCCCTTCGGGGGCGATGGGCCCATTCTAAATCGATATTCAGATAAGGATATCGTGGCGACATGCGTGTCTTCTCTCGGTATTACATTAAGATAGACTAATTCACTACATGGTCTAGTCCACTGTGTTTCCTCTCAGTCGTAGCGTGCATCAATTTCTTTACTTCAACCTCTTTATCTTACCTTCTAGAATTCCTCGATTAGAATATTCTATTCCATTCCCCTAAGACACATTTGTCAGGGCGCCGTCCGAGGCCGAGCATTTCGACCGTGGAAGGTTGCATCACCGCTGAGTAATAGCGCCATGTCGCCTCGCCTCGGGCTCTAAATAACTCCCGAATTAATCAGTTCCAGATTTTGGAGGGTATAAGGAATGGTTCTCCTAATTCACCAGAGCTTCTATTATTACTACTCGAAAAGGCAGTGGTACATTCAACACCTAGTGCCTCCCCGTGCATCCCTTCACTGATCTACGAACCGACAGTCCATCTACAACCAATCTACGCGGACGGCCGACGCACTATGCCTGCAACCTTAATCACCGGCGCCACCGGCAAGCAGGGTGGAGCGGTGATCAATGCCCTCCTCCGCAACAACGCCGCCTTCGAGATCCTTGCGGTGACGCGCAACGCGCAGTCCAGCTCGGCGCAGCGCCTCGCCAACAAATCGCCCAAGATCCGGCTCGTTGAGGGCAACCTGGACGAGCCCGCAACGCTCTTTCAAAACGCACGCAAGACCACCTCGGCCCCGATCTGGGGCGTCTTCAGCGTCCAGTCGGCGTTCGGCAAGGGCGAGGAGCGCCAGGGCAAGGCGCTCGTCGACGAGGCACTGAAACACGGCGTGAAACACTTTGTGTACAGCTCGGTTGACCGCGGCGGCGCCGCATCCATCGATAACCCGACGGGGATCCCGCATTTCGTCACCAAGCACCGCATCGAGCAGCATCTGCTGGCGCGCTCCAGGGACTCGGACATGCGCTGGACTGTGCTCCGCCCTGTTGCTTTCATGGATAACCTGACCCCGGACTTTGGCGGCAAGGTATTTGCCACCATGTGGCGCATGGCTCTGAAGGGCAAGCCGCTGCAGCTCATCGCTACCTCCGACATCGGGCTCTATGCGGCCGATGCCTTCCTGCAGCCGGATCAATACCGCGATCGGTTTATTTCCCTGGCGGGCGATGATCTGACCTTCACCCAGATGGCGAATATCTTCCAGTCAAAGACTGGCACATCTGTACCCACCACATTCGAGCTGCCCTGTCGCTTGCTCATGGCCACCATGGCGGAGATGGGGACTATGTTCCGCTGGTTTCATGACGAAGGCTACCGGGCTGATATTGCTGCTCTGCGAAAAGACCATCCGGGACTCAAGGACTTTGCATCCTGGCTGGAAACCGAGAGTGGCTTTCTCCCGCATTGAGGGAGGGGCTGCCTGAACCATTATTGGAAAGGGTCTCGGCGAGCTGGGTCGGTGGCGTTGATCAGCTTGCCCTAAAGCACTCGGCTGTGTTCAGGGATTATTTCAAGTATCAAGTATACATGTAAATAGCTCATTCCAATGTTGATCCACTTAGTACACTAAACTTGTTTTCTGCATCTCCGACTGGCGTCACTCAGGGGTTCCCCGCGCGAGTTAGGGTTTGGTTCATCACAGTCCATGAGACTGTCTCTATACTGGAATCATGTCTGATGGCGCCACTCCACTTGCGCATGTTTGATGTGATAATTGGGTATGTTTGTGAGAGGGCAAAAAGAGGCGGGATTCCATTCAAGAAATAGTGCTAAGATTCTACGATTCTCTGAGACTCCTTGCCATGATTCCTTCCGAGATTCGATCGACTAGCTGGAAACATGAACGAGCCAAGATCTCGACGTATCAAAAGACAAAAAAAAAAAAAAAGACTCCAAAAGAGAAAGCCCCCCATCTGGCGCTAAAATTTGCAAGATCTCGAGCTGAACGACCCACCTGGGCCGCAGTGGAGGAAAAGAAATGGGTCGGGTATGCAGATCTACCGCGTTCACTGGCAAGGGTTGGTTGGATTGCAACAAAAACTGCAGGCAATTTCCAAGAACTGTGGAGGCAAATGACGATCGCTGGAGTCTGCACGCCCTAGCGAAGCATCCCATGAGAGGCTGCAATGCTCGGGCGTTCTGCAGGAGAAAAAAACAAGAAAGAAAAAAAAAAAAAAAAAAAAAACACATTCCTTACGTGGCTTGGTCTTGCTCTCCCCACTGTTACCCACTCAGCTATTTTTTCTTTTGTAACATTCAATGGCAGCTCTCGCTTTTGCTCTGTCTTTGGTGGATCACTCCCCCTGACAAGCTCATTACCTTCATTACCTGACATCTGAACAATACTGTAACCATGCCAAGCAGTTCTCAAAGGGTAAGCTCAGTGCCGATGCATGATTCATCATCCCTATAGTGACCCTAATGGTCTAATGCATCCAATGGACCCAATTAGCACGCCCCGCTGCTGCAGATGTGGATTGACTCTGTGCCGCCTAGGCTGCTTTGCTCTGTCGGGTCCTCGATTCTATTTCCTCGAGCCACTCGTCCCTCGCTCAAGTGCTCGCACCGCTCAGGACTCGTCTCCGACACTTGAGCAAAGGCTTCTCCAAGTCTGTAGCGAGTTGCAATTGTCGATTCCAGCATGGCTTGGACCAAGAAGATTTTCCAGTTGACCGACCGGCCGCCGTGGCTGTTGCCGCTGCGGTCGTCGCAGTTGTTCATTGTGACGACCATCTCGCTGTCGATGTTCACGGTATTTCCCCTGTTTTAGATCTGGGACTGCGGTGAGAATGTCTTTGTTGCTAACTTCTGATGGCAATCAGGACCTGTTCCTCTATGCCATGGTATGCGCGACTCGACCCGAATCGTTCGATTGCCCTCATATAATGATTTCTAGATTGTCCCCGTCATGCCGCGAGCGCTGATTACGCGGGCTGGTGTGCCATTCGAGGACCGTATGTGATATCCCGGCATGGCTATGGGAGATAACATCGCTGACACCGAACCTCTTTGCTTGCGTTCTTTCCATAGGCGAATATTGGAACAGCGTCCTGCTCGTCTCCGAGGCTGTCTCGGCGCTCGTGGCTAGTCCGATTTTTGGATATGTGCTTGACGTCTCGGGAACCCGCCAGGGTCCGTATTTGTTCGGTCTTCTCCTGTTGTTCGCTTCGATGGTGATCTTGACGGTCGCCCACTCCGTTGTGTGGTACGTGATGGCGCGAGTGTTGCAGGGTGCCGCCACGGCTATGGTATCGGTGGCGGGACTCGCCATTGTGACGGACACGGTCGACAAGAGGAACCTCGGCGAGATGCTTGGGTACATAGGCATGGCCATGACGCTCGGGTTTGTGTCTGGACCGCTTCTCGGCGGGCTGGTGTATCAGGTCGGCGGTTTCTATTGGGTGTTCGGCATGGCGTTTGCGGTTGTTGCTCTGGACTTCTTCTTGCGGCTGGCGGTCGTCGAGAAGAAGGTTGCTGAGCGCTGGTTGCCCCCGCCTGATAGTGAGCGACACTCTCAGGTGAATGAAAACGGCACGGAGCAGCCGGACTATGGGGCCATTACCAATGGCAATGGCCATCACCCGGTGAAGGAAGTGGCACCCACGACTGCGTTCGCCTTGTTCAAGCTCTTGCAGAAGCCGCGGATTCTGATTAGTCTCTGGGCGGTTATTGTTGGAGCTCTGGTGCTGTCGGCTTTCGATGCTGTATGTGATGACACCCTTGTTGTTTGAGGAAATGCTAACTCGACTCTTACTGTTCAGACATTGCCGACTTTCGTCGAAGATACATTTCATTGGAATTCCTTTGGAGCAGGCCTAATCTTCCTCCCAGGAACCGTGGCATGTGTTTTCCAGCCGCTCTTTGGTAAGCCATGCTATAGACGCAGACACGCACAACAGCCATTGCTAACAGCGGATGCCTCGTCTAGGTTATCTCTCTGATCGCCTCGGCGCGCGAGTCGTTGCCTTCACGGGCTTTGCCCTTCTAGCCCCATGCCTAGCATGTCTCCGCTTCGTCGAGTCAAACACCATGACCGACAAGGTCATCCTGTGCATTTTGCTTGCTCTAGCCGGTATGTGCAACGACCTCAGCGAGCCAGCCCAGCTCGTCGAGGTGCAGCGCGTGCTCGACGAGATGGAAGAAGAGAACCCCGGCGGCTTCGGAGAAAAGGGTGCCATTGCACAGGCGTTTAGTCTCGAGAACATGGCCCATTTTGGTGGACTGGCGCTGGGCCCCATGGCTGGGGGCTTTGTCAAGTTCCACTACGGCTGGAAGGTCATGACGCTCTCGCTTGGGGTTCTGTGTGCTGCCACCGCTGTTCCCATGCTCTGGCTCAGCGGGCCGATCGAAAAAGACTGCGGGACTGAGTCGGAAGATGCGGAGAGAGAACCATTGCTGGCGCAGTAGAACTGGGTGGGGTAATTGAAGCTGTACGAGTATCGGAGGTAATACAAAAAAGTGGCGTTCAATACTGAGTTGGGCTATATTATGTTCGCTTCAATATCTTTTAATTCCTGACTGCATACACCTGCCGGGCTGCAAGATCGTAAGCAGCTGCGTAACGCGGAGTATAGAGAGTGGAGATCGCCCCGGGCGATCGTGTCTTTACTGTCGATCTTCCGCGGGAGTTTGTGGCGTCAGCTCTCAGCTGGTGGCCCCTTTAATGGCTCAGTGGGTCCAGCGTCTCGATGTAAAAAAAAAAAAAAAATTTCGTTTCGTTTCGTTTCTTTTTTTTTTTTTTTTTGCTTTTTTTCCGTCTTTTCTTTAGTACAGCGGGAATGCATCAACCACATTCCTGTGCCGCGATCTCGGCTGCAGATGGCATGCTCGCCCCGTCGCTTTAATATGCCACAATCACTCCGAAATGCACCTTGCAGATCGGATCCCTCGCGCTATGAACTTGATCCGCCGTCAGTCGATTGGTGTTGAACTCAAGCTGGTTGTGCTGAGGTTTTGTTAGTTTTATTTCTTTTCTTTTCTTTTCTTTCCCCCCCCCTTCTCCATTCTTACGGGTCTGATCTGCAGGAAGTGGAGCAGCTGTTGCATGGCTGTTGGCTGTTGGTCTTAGAAATTGGGAGAAAGGAACTCAATTAATGTCAATACATGCAATAACCACAGGAGAAAGGAGGAATTAAACACAAATATTCCTAATCAAGACAAGGTAGATTCGTACTGGACTTGTCACATTTAGTTATTGAGTTGCAAGTTACACTGTAATCAACGGAGCAGAGCAGATCGCGCTATTTCCCCGAGGCTGCAGCTCTTGAGCTCTTGAGCTCTTGACCTTGTTTAAAAGGAGGGGCCGTTTCCCTTGGACTTGCGTGGTCAGACTCTTCTTTTTCTTCCCTCCCGTTAAAATGAAGATGAAGTTTTTCAGCAAACTCCGCCAGGGTCTATTGAAGCTCTTCTCGTCTACATCGGCGATACCCTCACACGCGCAGCCCACGGATGACAACTCCAATACCATCCAGAAAGGACAATTCCTGTTTCCTGCCGAGTGGGACCGTCATACTGCCACTATCCTGGGCTTCCCCTCACGCTGTTCCCTGCCTCCAGACCAATATGACGCCGTCTGTCGCGAGCTAGCCGGGCTCGCAGCGGCGATTGCCGAGTTCGAGCCCGTTCGTCTGTACGTCCGGCCCGAGGACAAGAACCTTGCCGAGTCCTTGATCCAATCCAGCGTGGACGCGAAGCATCTCTCCCAAGTCACCCTGATCCCATCGCCGGTCAACCACCCCTGGGTCCGCGATACGGGCCCGGTCTACGTGCGCGATACCACGGGAGCATTCCCCAACCGCCGCTTTGCAGTCAACTTCCGCTTCAACGAATGGGGCGGGAAGAAGCCCGAAGATGACGGAGTCTGTTGGGGCCAACAGTGGCCCCTGATGGATGACAAGACGCTCGAAGAAAACACGGATTGGGCGCGCTGGGTCATTGAGAATGATCGCCTTCCTTCCCCCGTTACCCGGATCGACGCCCCAATCCGCGCCGAGGGTGGGGGGCTCGTGTCAGACGGCGACGGTACGCTGCTGATTACTGAAAGCAGTATTGTCTGCGACGTGCGCAACCCGGGCATGTCGCGCGCGGATATCGAGGCAGAGCTGAAGCGGCTCCTCGGGATCGAGAAAGTGATCTGGTTCCCCGGCCGTCGCAACGTCGACATCACCGACGTGCACATGGATGCCGAAGCCCGGTTCGTGCGGCCGGGAGTCATTGTGTACTCGAAGCCCCATGCCATGGGGCCGGAGCTGTGGAGGGAACTCTCGGTGGAGATCCGTGAGATTCTAGGCCGCGAAACCGATGCCAAGGGCCGGCCCCTGGAGATCCATACCATTGAGGAACCCGATCCTCGCGGGTTGGTCAAGTCGGCTGACGATGAGTTGGCTGCCAGCTATGTGAATTTCTATTTTGTCAACGGCGGCCTTGTTATCCCCAAATTCGGGGATGACGAGAGAGACCAGAACGCCCTGCAGATCTTGCAGGATTTGCTTCCGGGGCGGACCATTCGCCAGGTGTATACCAATTCCATTCCCCTTACCGGTGGGGTGCTGCACTGTGTCACTCAGCAGGTTCCTGCCGTCGAGTGATGGATGCTTAATAGAGTGCATGTGGCGATACAAAATGTATGGTAGATCGTGGCTTTAGCCTGTTTGCAAATGTATTGTATTTGAAGTCTATTGTTGGATTGTATCTTCGTGGCCTAGGGTCTATAGGATCTATAGTATTCGGAACTATAGCTCCGTTCCTTCATATTCAAGCCCAGTAAGGGCAATGCTACTTCCTCCCCGCAAACATCCTCCCTCGCACTGCATTTGTGAGAGGCTGGGAATAGAATTACCCGGGGCTCTTTCGAACTGAACCGAAGCTCGTGAAAAATGCAAAATGGAAAAAATGGAAAAAAAAAAAAAAAAAAAAAAGAATAAATAAAAATAAAATTTTACATTCCTCGGGCCATTTTCTTTTGTGTGGCCACCTGAATCCTGTCGGAGACAATTCTTTAGGTGCAGTGTCCAGCATCGTGCAAGACCTGTCAGCCAGCCACCAACCACCCCGTGCGAACCCAAAGAGAACAGAACCAGGTTTGCCACGCGTCTGTAAGGAACGCGTCTGTAAGGACGAAATACCGCAAGGGGTCTTTGTAAAGAGCACTGTAAGTACCATTAGGCGTAATAGGAAATCATTGGCGCCCGATCATCGCGTACCTTGACAGGCCGGGCGGGCCGTGATTACGGCTCAGGGGGATCCGCCTGGCTCTGTAGTATGTGGGGTATATAGTTGCCTAAGGCCAAAATAGATTTCATCCCTCCCCTATTTGATTTACCTTACCTTCCTTCTTCCCTCTATCTACACCTCTAAGACTACTTTTTTTTTTACCGATTTTTTTATTACCCGATATTAGACCGTCCTACACTCTTAAGTATAAATATTATACCCAGAACCTCCCTTCAACCCTGCGAGAATAATAGAAAAGGATAATTTAAATTAGAAAGCCAATGATTTTGGGTAAAATTCGCCTTTTGGTAGTACTGAGTATCGATTAGATCCTCGATTTTGGTGTAGGTAGCGATATCGCCACTAAACAGAAGTGTACTCTGCTGGAGTATAGTCAAAGCTCGAGAACTAGCAAATCAACAGCGAATACTCGTATTATCGATTAGCTATTGTAAAGAAAAATATAATATTTCAAGAATGTACATGTAGCAGCCCTAGATACCACATATTTCATACTATGACAGATATTATATAAGCCAATTACAGCACATACTACTGAGAGGTCAAGCGGAGCCCCTTGACCTGTTTCCCGGAGCGGGCCCTCTGGCCCCCAGTGGAGCCTGGTGCAGTACGAACTCGATCACCCAAAATGCAAGTTTGGAAGAAAAGAACGGTGGGGTACAGAAATTATTGAGTTTTTCGTTTTTTCTTCTCTCTCTTTTTTTTT
Organism: Penicillium alfredii; assembly: GCF_028826965.1. NCBI lineage: Eukaryota > Fungi > Ascomycota > Eurotiomycetes > Eurotiales > Aspergillaceae > Penicillium > Penicillium alfredii. Next base: position 422,297 of record NW_026622701.1, on the reverse strand, counting down.
TTTTTTTAAAAAAAAAAACAAAAAAAAAACAAAAAAAAAACCAAAAAAAACCCCTTAGGGAAGTCCGTATACTTTTCTCCTAAAGTATATCCTACTAAGTGGTTCCTGCATTTCCTGTGGTCTGTCTTGTTCCCTGCTCACGCCGATCTAGTTTACGCCATGCATCCTGTGGATGGCGAGGCCATAGTAAGTATAGCAAGTACTGAAAGTCCACCAGAAGTGAAGTATATGCAGTACTTTGTTCCGCACAACTATCGCCCGTCAACCCCGGACCATCCGGGTCCTATTGATCCAGATTGTTTAGACTAGTGACATGAGAAAAGGAACCACAATGTGTGACAAGGATTCTTCAGCCGGGTCCTCTCTTCAAACCCCACTGCTGCGTATTATTTCCATACCAAGTGCACCCAATCGGCTGGGGGCTCCACAAGACGCAATAAATCAATAAAAATAAATCAATCTTCGCCAATGCATTTGCTCATACCCGCCATGCTGAGCCTTGCTTGCCCTAGCTGAACCCCCCACTTGTCTCTTTTTCTCTTTCTGGCCCTTCTCCGATCTACCGATTCGGTGCAACAATGCAAGCCAATATTTCCTGTCGGGACGGGGTGGGTCTCGGGACGGAGAGGGTAAAGAAAGTACCATGTATGTACAGTCAAGCTGTCTCGACTCAGATACACTCATGATTAGCTCATGGGTTATGCATTTTCTCTGGTGTGACTAGGCTATGTGATCGCCATTGCAGGTAAGCTTGCTCCTTTGAGTGCTTCATGCTCGTTATTATTATTATTTATTACATGATTATTATTTATTTTTTTATTGTGAGGGAATAATATGTAAAAGAATTGAAAATATTATATCTAGAATTCACAAGAAAGTGAGTCCTTCGACTCTCCGCATCTCTTATATTCTCTTTTATATCATCTCGCCAGCCCAAGCCAATTGCCCCGGAGTAACCATATCTTCTTACCTCTCTACCTTCCATATTCAATTCCATTCTCTCCTCTAAGCACCTTGGGATTCTCCTGGGCCGACCTTCCCGAGTACCCTGTATTATAGGCCTACCTACCATTGCCCGTCTTCTACATTGATCTATCTATTTTGGATTGGTTTTATTTGTGGCGTCGACTCTGCCCTCTTAATGCATTTCCACATCGAACCCCCCCAGATCTCCCCATTCCTGCTGAGCCGCTTCGTGTCGGCAATCATGGGTTTGCTACCTGCTTCGCGCGAGCTTGTCTTTCCCGGGACAACCAGCAAAGCTCCTCTTCTCCTCCGCGGCGTCCCTGAATACCACAAACCCTCGCCCGAAGAGCTGGTCGATCTGGCCATTGAGAGCCACATTGCCCGCGTAAATAAACACTCGCTCGCCGGCGGCGACGAGTCGTTCTTTGTCGCGGATCTGGGCCAGGTTACGAGGCAGCATCGGCGCTGGACGCAGAGTCTGCCGGGGGTGCGGCCGTACTATGGTGAGTTTCAATCGTCATATACAGAACAGACACTACATATCCGTGGGATATCCATGGATGTCAAGTACATGGCATAAAAGCTAAGGATTGAGAACAGCGGTTAAATGCAACTCAGACCCAACCCTCCTCAAACTCCTCGCCGACCTCGGCACGGGCTTCGACTGCGCTTCGATAGAGGAGATACGCGCCGTCCTCAACCAAGGCGTCGACCCGGCCCGCATTCTCTTCGCCAATCCCTGCAAGTCCCCCGCGGCGCTGGTGTACGCACGCCAGGCCGGCGTCATCCGCACGACCTTCGACAATCTCGACGAGCTCGACAATATCAAGGCGCATATGCCCGAGGCGCAGCTGCTCCTGCGTATATATGCCAACGACGATGGCGCGTTGATCTGTCTCGGCGAGAAATTCGGCGCGCACTTGGATACCGTGCAGCCGCTTCTATCGCGGGCGTGGGAGTTGGAGTTGGATGTGATTGGGGTGAGCTTTCATGTTGGTGAGTGCAGCACCATAACCACAACTACAACCATAACCATAGGAGTCAATTACACACATTGGAGGCATACATATGATACAGATCCAGGTATAAACATAGACTAACAATATTGGGGGAAAAAAACAGGAACAGGAGCAACAAACCCCACCAGCTTCGCCAAAGCAATCAACCACGCCCGTCTCGTCTTCACCCAAGCCCAACGCCTCGGTTTCACCCCCACAATCCTCGATATCGGCGGCGGCTTCGTCGACAGCCACTTCGAGCCAACCGCCAGCTTGCTCCGCGAAACCATCCGCGCCGAGTTCCCCGCAGGCGTCACGGTCATCGCGGAGCCGGGCCGGTTCTACGCGCGTAGCGCGTACACGCTGGCGTGCCGGGTGATTTCGCGGCGGCGGCAGTTGGGGAGTGCGGCGGCGGCGGGTGTGCCGGATATGCTGTATCAGAATGATGGGGTTTATGGGAATTTCATGAATGTTATTATGGAGAAGGAGGTTATGGGTCCTTCTGTTGTGGAGGGGACGAGGGGGAAGGATATCTCTGGAGGGAAGTGTGAAAAGGACTCTGAAGATCTTTCTTCTAGAGGTATTAGTGGTGCTGGTGAGCAGCGGTACTCGATTTGGGGTCCTACGTGCGATAGTATTGATTGTGTCGTGCGCGAGACGACGCTGGAGAGGGAGGTTGCTGTGGGGGATTGGTTGAAGTATAGGAATATGGGTGGTGAGTTCCTCATTTCCCTTTCTTTTATTGTCTATACCGTTCCTAACCCCAACAGCATATACAAGTACCACCGCCACCCAGTTCAACGGCTTCAGCAGCTCCCACGACATCCTCTACGTGAACAGCGAGAGTCTCCCCGAGTACTAGCGGATCCCCCCATCTTTCACCTCTCTCCCCCTTGCATTTTCATTCGGGATTCGCGTATAGAGCATGCTGTGCGTTTGACATCCTGGCATATCTGCAATTTCAATTTCGCTCATACTGGCATGGAACCTGGGACGTTTTTTGTTCTGTTTTTTTATTCTGTTTTTTTATTCTGGTTTTAATTCTGTTTTGTGTTGCACATCATCTTGATTTGGGTGATAAAAGTTACGCATTTAGGGTTGGCATTAATTTATTATATCCTCGTTTTTTCTCATTTCTTACCTTATTGGTGCTATGCTATACACCTAGAGCAGACATCCATGCTCTAAATACTATAAAAGAAAAGCCATAAATAGCCGGATGCATTCAGCACAGCTAGAATCTCATCTATCCAGAATCCATCTACATTACAACCGAGGATCAATTCCATTCCATTCAATCAGAGTCCAAAACATGGAATTAACACCGTAAGTTCGTCTCAAATTTTGCAACCCAATCATACCAATCAAATCAGAATGAGTGAAGACAACAACGGGTGGATATCAAGCATGAATATAACATCAAACATAGCCAAAAAGAGACAGGGGGGATAAAGAGAGAAAGAAAGGGACGTAAAAACGAAGAAGTGGGAAGAAGTAAATAATGAGAATATCATGCCTTCTCAAGCCCCGTCATTTGTACATCTTGAGATGTTTCCGGGACAAAAGGCTGCTTAATATCCATGCCATAAGACTGAGTGTCCGTAGGCGAGACGTCCGGAGAATCAGCCCGCTTCTCCGGCACATCAGAAGCGATACGTTCAGGACGCTTCCGGCCAAGTCGCTCGCACCAGTGCTCAGCGCTGACCAAAGTGTCGTTAACAACGCCACTGACCTGCGCCATCATGTCCAGGCCCTCTTGGGCAAGGACCAAAATGCGGTGTGCATTGACGGTGGCATCGGAAGAGGCCGCTGCCGACTCGGGTGGCGGCTGCGAGGTGGATGCGACCTGGAACCGGTGCGGCAGAGACGTCAGGTGTCGACGCACCAAGAGGCGCGCGTTCTCGGGTAGCGCGCCTCCTGCATACTTGGACACGACGTCCACCACCTGTTTCAGCGTCGACACCACGTCCGCCTTGACGGCCTGAATGCGCTGCGTTAGCAGAGACGCACTCTCCTGGCCCGTGGAAGACGGGTTTCCGTTCTCGACATCGTGCGCCAGCTGCTGCCCCTGTCGCGCTTTATGGTTTTCCCATTCGGTCACGGCGTTCTGGAGAGCGACAATGGATTTCCCGAGCCGCCCGTTCGCCCATCGCAGCCAGGTCAGACAGTACTGCAGACTGCGAAGCGATTCCTCGCTCATGGCAACACCCAACCCCGAGGTCGAGATCACGAGCCGACTCTGCCATGTCGACGGGTTCTGACGGCCGGGCTTCTCTTCATAGCGGGGGGACCGCATATCATCGTATGGAGGAAGTGTCTCGGCCATGGACAGATCAGACGGGCTCCGGACATGCGAGTGCAGCGGGTGGTCGGGTTCGTGCTCAATATCCATAGCAGGCGGGGAGACTTCGCCGGCAACCTTGCGCCGTTTCTTAGTGCGGTTAGAGTCTGTAGTGGAATCCCGTCGCTGCAGCGCCCAGCGGAGACCGCTCTCAACACCGGTCTTGCGGCCGACGGTGCCGACAGTGCTGGCGACGGGTGAGCCGATGTTTCGCTCGAGAAACTCAGCACTGGACTTGAAGCGCGGAGAATAGGACTTAGAGGTGGTGTAAGCGGAGACGGAGCCGTTGATTGCGGAGGATATCAGCGGGTGTGAGGAAGTAAGCAGAGACAAGAATGGTTCTTGGTGGGAGGGGCCCGGCGAAGTTGGAAGGGCCTGCCGCGATGCCCGAGGCGATTGTCCGTGGTCTGCAATGTGCGGTCAGTTGTCTGTGGTTGCAAATTGCCAAGCTGGAGGAGCCGCCGGTTTGGGGGGGTCAAAAAAAGGGAGAGAAAAACTTGGGGCGAGAAGAATCTCGGCCCAATCTATCCACATACCGGAACGTAGTCCTTCGAGGGCTTGCGCAGCCTCGAGGTCGTCCATAGAAAGTACACTGGTAGCTCGACGGGGACGGTCTTCGGTATGGCTATCGACGTCCATCACGGAGGCAGGAGCATGGTGGAGGGATGGAGGCGTCGGCGTCGCAGGAGCATTGGTATAACAGAGGGAGGGGCGCTTGTCCGCAGCGGATTCGGATTCGGGGGCGAAGGCAGGGTCCGAGCTATCGATTGTTTGGGCAGTTGTTTCTGAGTCAGGAGGATCCATGGCGGGTCTCTCTCAACCCTCTTCGCCATTCAAAATTGTTGAGCCGAGAAGCAAAGAGAGAAAGATGGTTTCACGTGAACAAGGCTGTCATGAAGTCACTAACCCAAATCGGGACTCTTCTTAGTAAGGCTATCACATGGCATCCTGTGGATTATAGTGTGGGGCGCCCGGGGTACATCGCCCGCCATACTTGGTCTGCTGGTGAGAGAGGTGCCTCACATGCATGGCCCCAAGTGTTCCATCTGACTCGATATGCCGATGGAAGTCCCGATTATATGATTATGAGGGCTGCTATTTTAATGATTATGTGTATCTTATGCATAATGGGGAGCATCCAGCATGGAGATAGATTTCTTATTAGCATATTGGATACTCCATTAGGACGTCGGTGGAACTTGGAGCATTCTCATAATTTGTAAAAGTATTTATACGACACGTCCAATGCAAGCAATGCATGTGGGACAGTTTTTATGACGGGGTTCCCCACGGGTGAAGCGTGAATTGGGGTTGGGGGGCCCAAGTATGAGATGAGAAGACGAAAAGTATGAGATATACTACCTAGTATTGCCTTGTCTATGATTCAACCATTATCTCGCCACAATATTAACTATGATGCCACCTATAGTCAAGACCTGAACCGGCTATTACTCCTGTTCTACTCTTATTCTACGAATTACCGATGAATATTCGGCAAACACCAAGCTCGGACATGTGAAGTTTAAGCATTTAGCCAAAACGGGCGCATGTGATGATCCTGAACAATGCTAGATATATCGCGCAAATGGTATCGAACTATGCCGGCTTCATATGCAATCAACCAAAAAAAGACCGCAAATCAGTCGGTGAATCGATCTGTACATCACAGTACCACAAGAAAGTATGTACTATCGGACAGACAGCCCGTCATCGAAATCATAGTACTCGGCCGGCCCCGAACCACCGAGCACCAAAGCCTTAATGGCTTTCTCGCCCTCGTACTGGTCGGCATCAGCATCCGACTCATCATACGGCAACTGGCGCGAGCCTGCAGCCGGGGCAGGGAGGGCACTAGCGTCGGCGGCGGCTTGGCGCGCCAGCGGGGAGAAGGAGTCGGACTCGTTGGCTTGCGAGCAGGACCGTGTCCACTGTTTGTAGAGGGACTCGACGGATTGTTTGATTGTGGTGAGGGTCGCGCGCAGGTCGCCGCCGTGTAGCTGGCCGAGGTCGGCGGCGTGGTTGGCCTCGTTCCATGGCCGCGCCAGGCCCTCATCGATGTGTAGGAAGTATTCTTTCTCGGGATAGGATTCGTCGAGCTGGGAGAGCATGGTGTGTCGCTCGGCCTTGGCGACCGTGAACTTGAGGTAGTCGACGATGTTTACGGGCTTCGGCTGCCGTTCTGCGTTCCGGTATGCCGGCAGCACGCGCTGGCGCGGACTGATCCTTTTGCGGTATTATTGCCAGGCTTGCTCTGATAAATGGACTCCGCCCTTGCGGCCATCGACCAGGTGGCTGAGCAGACAGCCTAGGTCCTTGGCTCGAGAAGAGTCGATCGACTCGTCGTACGAGATCTTCTCGTGCTCGACCGTGCAGCGGCCTAGATTCGACAGCGTAAGGTTAAACGCAAAGGTAGTCTGCAAGAAGCCCTCAGACGAATGGATCTTGCCCATGGGCACGGAATGCTTCGTGAGCCCAAAGTGCTCAGCCGAGTACTCCGAGGGAAGACTCGAGGTTCGAAAGTTCTGTACTATCTTCGGATCCCAGCAGATCCACGGAGTGTCGCCGTCATAGTCTCCACCAGAGAGTATATGAGCCAGCGGAATGTCGCTCGTCGTAGAAAAAAACAATCACATCCTTGAAAAATGGCGCAGCTCGGGCCTCCACACCGCGCGCCGGCAATGGATATCTGAGGGGACATGGGCCGGCAGCCGGCCAACCAAGACATCTACATTGTCCAAGAGATTATCCTCGAGCTGGCCCTGCGGATCGCGCCAGTTCTGCGAGAAACCAAAATGCACCTCGTGCGGTGCGAGGATACCATACGGGTCCGCAATGCAGTATGCATACGTCGACAACGGCACCTGGATATGAAGCTCCTCGACATGGCGGTCCAACAGGCTGGTGAAGTACTTGCGCAGACGCACTCGCAGCGGGTAGAAGCTCTGCGCCCCGAACCCTGCCTCGACCAAGCGGGCGATACACTCGGCCTCGTTGGCCATCCACTGTTCCAGGCGACGGGCCTTTCCAGCGCCATCTTCCCCTATGAGCCGGAGTTTCTGAATCAGAGCACGACAGAGCACACTGCTATTTGATTCTAGCACTTCCGCAAAATCAGTATACAATGTATTCCTTGATATGCTGCGCCGTACTCCAAAATGGCCAGGAGCTGGATGTTCAGGTCGACCGGATGTAACGGCTTGGCCCAGTTCACCACCTCGAACGTGAGTTGCTCTTCATCAAACCCGTCTTTCCACTCCTGCGGATGAGGTTTGATCTTCGACTGCGAACCCGAAATTTGTCTCCAGACTTCATAAACTCTATTCGCACAACCGGCCCCAGATTGATGGCGATTCACCATCCAAAGACCCTTGGCGCCTGCAATGCGACCCTGGAAGCAACTGGGGGTGGCAGAGGTGATACCCAGCTCATCGCAAATCTCATTTGCAATTGCCCTGGACATGACTGCACAGCCGTCATTCATCACGGGGCGCGTAGAGTCATCTTGAAGACGAACGACTTGAGTAGGCTTCAATCTAGAAGTCACAAATCTTTTGGAGAGACCAATGGACAGGCGCTGAAAGAGCTTGCAGTTACTCCGATTGGCATTAGCAGCATTGGGCATGTGCCAATCCAGCAAGGCCTCCAGACTCATCGGAGTATGTCCGTCACTCAATTGTCCTGGAGCAGCTACCATCGGTGGGCACAAGCTATGGTGGGAAAAGTCTGCGCCATCGACGGCGAAGAGCTCGACGCGGAAGCGAGACTCGGCCTTGGGTTTACGCTTGGACTTTACTTCCTCCACATAGAACGGGCGTCACGTTCGACCCAGACACCGGTGCTCGTGGTGCAAGAGCCACGTCGCGATACTCTCGCGCAGAGCTGACGGGTGGGAGGTATACCGGGAATTTTGCAAGTGGCGCGGCGGCCGAGATGGCGCGGGGATAGTCAGGGTGAGGAATCGATCCGAGCCGAACCGACGATGAAAACGACTTAGCATAAAAATCCCCGGCTCGGATTCATCGCACCACTCCAGGTCTCCGGTCAGTACCACCACCTCCGAGGGCTTGCCAGTCGTGAAAGCATTCATCGCAGCATCCCAAGCCTTGCGCGAGGACCGTTCGGGAAGAAGACGACCACCGCGCTGAGTATGACGCTCGATCCAAGACCAGTAGTCGTCCTGAGTCTTGAAAGAGACATTATCGCCAACAAGCATGCGGTTGAGGGGGATGTTCCAAGCGCAATCAATGCGTTCCAGCTCATACCGATAGCGCAGGGGAGTTTTCCCCGAGAAGGGCTGCTCGATGGTAAAGGGGCCATAGCGCAGCAGCTCATCCCCAATCTCCTGTTCAATGGCCGCTTGCGCGTCCCCATCGGAGTAGGCATTCGCCATAGATTGGGCGGCATCCATGCTCCTGCTCATTTCCTCGCCCATCATGTACCCGACGACGGAGTCGGCATAGGTAGATTGCGTGTCAATGGCCTCGGTAATGTCTGTATCGAATGAGTTGCCCAGGTGCATATTATGAGTCGTAAACACAGACGGAGCCGTGGTACTGGTGAAGGTGGTATTCGACACATCCATAGCTGATGGCACAGCCCCATAATTTCTTGCTTTATTGGGTGCAAGCGGCACATGGTCTTGCGCCATGAGTCCCTGCACAAACGGCGACGAGGGCGTCTTCCTGGCCGAGAAGATTTCCTTCTGCGGAGCAACACCCCCACAAGTCGGGGTCCGGGACAGCACCAAACGCAAGATCCAGTCGGCCCAAGTCAAGAGCAGGCGAGCATGCAGCGCCAGGAACCTTCTTAGTCGGCGAATTAGGCGCAGTATGAAACTTGTCCTCGTCGTCCTCTTCCGACGACAGCCGCTGTTTCTTAGAAGACAAGAGATGCGGCGCGTCTTTCAGGGGGTGTTCAGGGATGCGCTTCGCCGCGACCGAGGTATCACCAAACAAATAGATCCAACTTGAATAGGTACTGCATGTGCTCGTCTCTTCGATAGTCAGTCAGGACGGGGGGCTCTTTGCTGCGCTGTCGCACGCCCCTCCGTCGCAGAATCTTGCTGTCCTTCTTTTCCATGACGCGCTGGTTGCTGGCCCGCCGCTGTCCATTCCTCGAAGCTATTCAGCAGATTGTCCAGGTTCGCTCTGCGATCAAAGTACAGCCGGCGCAGTCGCTTGTACAGACACCAGCGCAGCGAGGTCTTGTTGCGGATTGCTGACGGCGGCTAATCGTGTGGAAATGGGATGTTCAGGCTGAATTGACTGTTCAGCGCTTCGACTAGGCCGCGGAGGTTGTCCCGGCGATGTTGTGGGGTGGTCGGGATCATATTGGCAGTCGCAGCGAGGGATCGTTCAAAAAGAGAGATTGAAGAGGTGGGGGTGGGATGCTTCCCATTCCAGGGCGGATGCACTCAATACCCCTCTCAGCACTTTACCAGGCACTGTTCGACTCACTGTGTGGCTCCATGTCAGTCATGTCGCCCATTGACGGGATTGCGGGCGATGTAAACAAACCGCAGATAAGATGCACCCGGTTGCGCAAATCCCACTTTCGAGTGGCATTCAATGGAGAAGACAGTCGCAAAGGAGAACTAAATTGCCGGAGGAAAAAAAGAAGCACCAACAAACCTCCCCCCTCAAAATCCCCGGGCAGGGCGAGTGTTCGCAAGAAGCAGTTTCGCCTTCACTTCGAGTCGCCAGGATCAGCCCCACTCCATTCATGCTACGGCAACGCAGGCAAACAAAGAACAGTCGAAAACTGGCAGGGATATAAACGAGACCAAGTCATGCCGTGCATAGTGGTGAATGTCTGGCTTTGAGACTGATACAATAAAAAAAAACAATTTTGAGTTACCGTGGGGTTTCGCGCCGTTCCATATACCATCCAAGGGATCACCGAGTACATTGACAGCGAACTTCGCCCATACTAATTATTTTCAGTTACTAGTGAGAATTCTGTTTCTCTAGACCCAGACTCCTGCTTATCCGTCCAGAGATCGGCATCCTTGGGGTGGACATGTCGACATTTGACCGTCATCTTATGCCCGACAATCAAGATTACATACAGAGGAATGCCGATATAGGAGGCGATGAAAAATTTGTAGTTGAAGTGGCGAGCGCCAGACTGAAAGGAAAAGGCGTCAAATGCCATGGTCAGTGAAATGAAGAGGCAAAGAACAAGGCCAAACCATGTCCCGGGCAGGCCAAAGCGAGCCTTGAACGCCAGAGCTTTGTCGGGAATGCCTTGAGCTTTGCGGGCACGCACAAAAGATATATGGGTGATGAGAATAGACATCCAAGTCAAGAGTCCGAGCATAGTAACGGTGTCCACGAAATATCCAAAAACCAGGGTGGAGTCGTGGGAGACGTTGAGATACGCAAGGGTTGCCAGCGAAGAGCACACGCCCAAAGCATAGACAGGAACGCCTTTCTGGTTGGTGCGCGACAGAAAGGCCGGTGCTCGGTGCTTCAGCGAGAGATCGCACATGGCCTTGGTAGCCAGGTAGAGATCGTAATTGGCGATGGACAATACGAACAGCAGGATGCAGCCATTCAGTATATCAGGCAGAACCGAGATCCCAGCCAAACACAATGCTGCCACGAACGGCGAGGCGGCAGCACCGCGAGAAGCCCTGCTGTAGAACGTGAGGGAGACCGAGCTGTGCGGGACGATCATGCCGATTAAGGTGATCCCCAGAATGTGAAAGACCAGAATGCGATAAAAGATGTTCCTGATAGCGCGCGACGTCGCCTTTCGCACGCTCGGGGACTGGGCCAGGATCCCGAACCGTTCACTGCCCATATACGCGAAGGTGGCCGATGACATTGTCCTCCAAACCATGTAGAAATTGACCATGACTCGACTATTATCGTAGTTGCCAAATGCCCCCGAATGTTTCCAGTATCGAAACCCTCTGCGTTCCCGGTCTGGTCCACCTCCCATGGCGATCACCAGGGACACAATCATGAGCGCCAGCATTACGACGACTTTGAACGATGACACATATAGTTCGATGCGGCTGGGAAGCCAATGGGCGAGAAAGTTGAGGGTGGTGATGATCAATAAAAAGGTGGTAATACAGATGCTTGGGTTGATTCGCTCTGCGTCCAACCAGTACGAAATCACCAGGGCTGCGGCTGTCAACTGGTTGGGTGTCAGGACGGCATATTTGAGCCAGAATCTGGAGATATTTAGTGAGCGGCAATATTCTACACCTGCAGAATAGTAGGAGTACTCGGATGACTCCTGAAACTTACATCCAGCCCAAGCTAAAGCCCAGCGCAGGATCACAGAAGCGGACAGCCTGGTCTGCGACAGTGTATGGTCTCGGCAACCATGCAGCGACCTCGCCCAGAGCAGAGAGGACCAGGTAAACCGCCAGACCTACGACGGTGTAGGAGATGATGATGGCGACAGGCTAGAGCAAATCAATAACCCTCGCCCGCAAATCGTGGGGGATACACTCAACTCACACCACTCCTGCGTCACTCAGGTTAATGAGATACCCCACTGCTATCTGGGGATGATGCCTTGGGATCTTGGGAGATGGAGGTGGGCTTACATGGATAGTGCCCTTCCCGTCCCGATCATCAAGCCTGTTCCGATGGCTGATCCGATGGCTAGTTGTGCAACAGTTAGCAACTTGAATGACTTGGACCAGTGAAAAGACATACTGATGATGCTGATCTGTCGGGGGGTCAGAGAATCGTAGATATCGACAAAACCCGTGGCATGATCGGTCGGGCGAGATGTCGAGGTATTCGTCGGAGTGGACGGCGCGGTGCTGCCATTCTGCACGGAACCAGGACTGGAGGCGGTTGATCGTCGGCGACAATGTTCAGACATATCCCATTCGACGGTAGTTTTGTGGATAGTGAGTTGCCCCTATCGAGGTTTAGCAGATGGGAGACAGGCAGAAGCACAAAGGTAAAGAGGCGAAAAAAAAAACACCCCTGTTGAAGGTATTGGGGTCTCTACAGGGTAGTCACCAGGGCAATGGCAGGCAAGGCACACGGCAATCCCAAATGGAACAGAATGGAAGGAACAATGAAACAGCTCATAGGGATATATTTCTATATGCAAACATTCCCGTCCTGGGAGAATTGAATCTCGAGAGGTGCACAATGGAGCAACGGAGCAGAAAGGGAATAAAAGCCCCCAGGTCGTATGCAACTCTATGATTGCCACCGAGCCCATCGAGGAGGCACCAAGTGGCCAGCGTCTATATTCCCCCGCATCGAAATCGCAAGCGTCACAAACGCCTCCAAAGAAAACACAAAGCTGGTCAAGGCACACCCAAGCAGAACGCAGCCCCACGTCCCCCAGTCCATGGGAGAGGGGAAGAGATATCATCAAAAGAAGAAACCAAATCCGAAGTGGTTCAAGAGAGACCCCCCCCTCCTTGGGGGTTTATGTTAAGTGAGAAAAAGGATAACGTGAATGGGTCATGAATCTCATCTCGACATGAGAGAGTCGCTCGACTCGGTCCGCGGGAATATGCGCGTGTACAGCGAATCGCTGGACTCAGTCCGCGGGAAGTGTCGTTGGTGCTTGCGCGAAATCACGCGGTCCTGGTACACACCCTTGGCCGTGCCGCGAATGACCGACTCCAGATACTCGCGGAAGTCGGTGGGTTGGAAGTCGGGATAAAGGTCATGCGTGGTGTGGTAGCCCAGGTACTTGGCATACTCCGGGTTATTGTCGCCTCGGATTCCCCACGAGAGTTGATATTCGGCCAGATACCGCGGGATGAACTTAATCGGGTCGAACGGATATGTCTCACTGGCCTGTCGGGCCGCCACTACTCGGCTGCAAATCGTCTCTTCGGGGACCTGTGCTCCGAGAAAAACAAAAGCAAAAATTCGTTAGTCTTGCGGCAAGCGAGTCAGAATGGCTGGTGTACCTACGTAGTTTCGGAAGATCTTTTCCTCGCTCAGCTCCTCCATGAGATCGTAGATCTTGTTCTGGGTTGACACCAGGTTGTAGGCCAACACCTTCTTGTTCAGGGTCCGGGGGTCGGAGATGATTCGGGCCATGTAGCGACCGATATCCCGCAGGTCAGTCAGGGCCGTGGGCATGTTTCCATCGCCGATGATCTCGTCGTTTCCAGATGTCATGGCGTAGTCCACTCGACCAGAGGGAAGACGCGGGTATGACAGCTGGAACCACCAGCCGACATCGACGAGAGTGTAGGGAAGCCACAGCTGGCGAATTTGGTTGTAGACGACCTCTTTCTGTGCACAGCCAACATGGGTCAGTTCCGAGACGCGCACACACAAAAAAGCAACCCCCATATTACTTGAATTGTCTTCTTACCTCGTCGCGCAGCCACATGATGCCGCCCGGGGGCGTCACGGTGATGAAACCACATGGAACAAATCGCTTGACCCCGGTCTTTTTGGCAGCTTTGGCCAGCGGGATCTGGTCTTGCTGCTCGGCGGGGCCAACACAACTAATGACCACGTCAATCTCCGACAGGGCTTCGATCAGATGCTCCTCAGGAGCCTTCAGGTCGCATTTCCGGATCTGGATGCCACGTTCCTGCAATCGTGTGATGGCGGGTTTCTGGGCCGAGCTGGGACGGACAAGAGCAACCACCTCCTATTCAGAGAAGTCGAGATGATTAGCGATCAAAGAAAAAAAAAAATTCCAATGAAAGAGAATCAAATTAACATCGAGATGGAGGGGCATACAAATCGGCCATCGTCCAAGAGGCCATTCGCGATGGAACCTCCGGTTTCACCCGCTGCGCCGACCAGCAAAACGTGAGTCTTCGACATGGCGGGCAAGAGTTAACGGAGAGATAATGTTGGGTAGAGAGCGATGATCCAAGGGGTTGAAGAACGTGGGGGGAGAGGGGAGTAGATTGAAGAGGAAAGCAAGAGAGAAGAAGAAAACCGGGATTGAGGGGCGGAGAGGGAAATCAGGGCCCGACGACGTTATAAATTCCCACACCCATACCCACTTTCTCATCCGGAGTGGATGGTGGGTCGAAGGTTGTCCCCCCTCGTGTGAGGGGATCTTGGGGGGATTTTTTTGATTCGTGTCAAGACGCCAATCTAGAAGACTATCATATGTATATTGCTGTATCTTCATCTCGGCATGCGGGATTCTTTCTTTCTTTCTTTCTTTCTTTTTTTTGCCTTGAAAACCTGGCGGGCCGGTGACTCGGCACCCTCCCGGCCCTTACGTCATGTCCCAGACGGCTTCCCGGGTCAAGATGCCAGGAATTGTGATCTTTGCAGTCTTTTTCTTTCTTTCTTTTCGCTTCCCTTGAAGAGATAAAATCTATAAAAAATAAAATAAAATAAGATAAAATAAAAGGGAAGAGGCATGGATACAGCGCATGATGCCGTCATGCCCCTCCATAGAACGGGTTACCAGATCAGTCCGATACACAAAACCCCTCCAAATAGCACGGCTGTCTCGAGGTCCCGAAAGTGATCAATGAATCTTTCTAGGCATTGAACCCCTGCAGAGTCTTTTGGACAGTGCCATCCCCCACGTCAGCGATCTTCCGATCTGCGCAGTTGGGACAAGGGCAGACCGTCGAACGGAATGCAAGTAACGAAACGCAGGGAACCCTAGACGATTAGTCACTCCCATACTTACTCCTGATTGGCCCAATGAAAAAAAAACCGAACATGTCCGCCTCGGTTGATCGCCAATCAACAACCACAAGTCACATGGCCAATGCTTGAGCCTGAGGCTCGGGGGCTTTTCGCTTGATACCATCTGTTACAGGGGGAAGTCCGAGTGGTAAAGCCACACCCGCGGGTACTCCCTTGTTGGTGGCCGGATCGCCAATCATTCACCGATCGTCACATGGATCAATCGAATTATCCTGGGTCTGTGTCCCCCTTGTCTCCTGATCATCCTGGGACTTCTCACAAGGCTTCTAACAAGAGAGAGAGAAACAGAAAATGAGAGGGGAAATAGTGGGGATGCGTTACTCGCAATCATGGGGTATGCCCCAGTGACGATCCCCGAGTCAGCCCCCTTTCCACCCTCTCAATCGCGGGGAATGTACCCTCTGCGTCATGAAATCGCATTGCAGAATGCGCGATTCGCGCATATATTAGTCTCTCCCCCCCCGCCAATCATTGGCCATGTCTACTTTTTGTGGCCGTTAGCGGCGATGTGTTCTTCGCTCCCCAGAAAAATGGATTTCCGGGGACCCCAGATCGACCCCCATCCGAGGGTTATATTTTTGACCCCCTCGAACGAGACAAAAGATGAGATCTCCTTGCCAGTCACTGGTTGGAAGTCACTGGTTGGAAGAGATATCCATGGAATGGTCGAAGACACCTTGGCTGGTACATCCCCACCCACCCTCCCACATGAAGATAACATGGGCCATGCGAGAATCCCAGTGGTCTGGAAAACTCCCCCGTCTGCCATGAGAGAGGCTGTCCAGTGTGGTCAAGGCACCTCTAGTCCTGGACTCCACATCGATGACCTCTTGTCGCCACTGACCAAAGTCGGGGCCAGAATGATGTGAAGTTCCGGATCTGGTGGTTGAACCACCTTTGTTGGAGTTTTCCTCATACCCCTTTGCAATGGGAAGCTGTTCCTTTACTAATGAACCGCGAAGAGATATTTGAAAGCATTCTCAGTCCTACAGGACAGGTTTATTGGAATTGCCAAGGTACGGGTTTAACAGAACAAAAAGACAATATGGAGACTATGTTCGAATTCGGACCATCAATGTCCAGTACAAAAATTGAAAGTCCAACATAAACCATTGCCTCCAATATTACTGGAACATCACAGTCCTGCCTTCGCTTTGAAATTGTCAGGACAGCACTATCTGGAATACACCCACAGGTTGTTGAAAAGTGCAGGCATACAGTAACCACAAGCCATTCCGCTAACGGCACCAGGCATTGTAGCAGCGCTAACATCAGTCAGTACCAAAGAAAAACAAATAAATCAACAAAAAGAACAACTTACCCGTCTGCACTGTTCACCATGTCGTCGGGGGCATCTCTAGAAATAAAAGTCAGCATCTCCCCAATTCAAAGATGCCACACTCCACTAGCGACAGAGTAGTTTGATACAACAGATAGATATAGTAGGGATCCATACAGCTATGCAATCATAGTAGCGTCTGCTGCACCGCGCCTCGGAGTCAAGGCCATCGGCAACCAACTCAGCATCGGGGATATTGGCATTGGCCTCGACGACAGCTTCGTTATCGGCGTTGTCGGCATTTTCAACAGCAGGTGCTGCGATGGCCATGGCGGCGAAGAGGAGGGTTAAGATGGCGATGGGACGCATGATGACTTGGTGTCGCTTTTGGATCGAAAATGGAAGATTGAGTGCAGGTAGTAAGTGGTCTGTGAATATAGTCAATTGAACCTTCGATTCGATGGAAGATTCAATGGCTTTTATAGATATCGGGCTGTTTGGTTTCCATGAGAATATGCTTTTCGTATGACGGATGAAGTCCCGGGTTGTACATTTCGAATCTGTATGTATACTTGATTCTGTCTAGAAGTATGCATGACCGGGGATTATGGCTGTGGGTAACGCCTCTTGCTATTGCTGACACCCAAGCAAATCTATACAGCTCGGGAGCTTGCATGTAGATGATCTTGCCACTCGGAACACTCCTCTTCTAGATACTACCCTTGAGAATCAAAGAAGAGAAATTTTAAAAGTAAAACTGAGACACTATGTAGTCAGAGAGAGATAGTTGTAGATTCTTCGTAATGGATTGCTTCAATATGGCAACCCACAATACTACCAAGATCTACCACATGTAAGCCTCGGAGCCGTGCATTGGTGACCATGCAGAGTCTAGTAAAAGGTAAGCACAGGATGTTATTGCAATGCGAAGTCTATCAACCACCAGATGTATTACTGCAGCACGTAAAGTAGTGACATTCGGCCGAAGGGGTATGATATCCTCCGAGCAACGGCGAGTAAATTAGCGTACTGTTGATCTAAGCTTTGCGAGGGCTATCCACGAGGAATGATCTCGACCATGTGTTTGAACCTACTGCTGTCGTACTAGCATTCTATGGCCCTCTAGATTCTGGGGTATAGTCTGTGCAACGAATTCCTCGCAAGCTGTGGAACCTATAAGCCAAGCACTGGTTGATTTTATTGTTGACTGCTTGTTTATGTATGCCAGAGCAGCAGTCAAGTCGCATGACATCTACTTGAGATGGCCGCGAAAAGAACATCTGAAGGAAAAAGGAGACAGTAACAATGATAGTAATGCAGATAGTCGACAGGCCTGCCTGTGATCATGAATGATAGAAACGTTAGAGGGCGAACCAGCCTTCTCCCTCTCTCCCCTCTCTCCTTTCCCTCAAAATCGAATAAACTTCTGTCAAAACCCTGTACTGCGCGTCATCCGCCCAGTCCACGACACAACCTCCAGATCCGGGGACCGCTCCAGCTCCCGCACATCCCAGAGCTCGCCCCGACAATACAGCCGAACAGTCAGCGTGGACGCCTGCTTAAGCTGGAGCATCTCTCTTTGCCGCCACCGTTCTTCCATGATCAGCGCCCAGCGAACCCGGACCTCCTCCACGCGCCGCTGCCGGCGTCGCCACCGACGCCGCCACAGCGCGCTTTGGTGCATCATGAGCAGGTTGGCGTCGTGCGGCCACTGCCACCGCTCGCAATCCACAACCCACGGCACCTCATCCTCCTCCATCACCTTGTCCCCGGTATCGGCAGACAGAGTCCCATCCGCGTGGGCCATCTCCCACTGCCACCGTCGCAGCTGGTGCACGTCGTCGCTGCTACGGCACAACACCAGCACCCCGCCGCGAGCGAGGTAGTGTTGCCGGATGTGGTAGGCGACCTGGTAGTGGGCGAAGAGTGCCACCAGCTCCGGGTTGAATTTGTCGAGCTTTGCCAGGGCCTTGTCGAGGTGCTCCTCGACCCGGTCATGATACTGCTGTTGGGTTGCTCGCGAGAGGTGCTTCCAGTAGGTGAAGTCCTCCTGGTCATCGACCGTGTCCAGCGGCGAGATGTGCTCGTCTCGCTTGTTGGTGTTGGCGAAGCAGGGTGGGTATTGGGTGAGGATGAAGTTGCCGCTCTCGATTTCAAGGGCCATTGTTTCTTCGGTGACTGCCAGCCGGCACTTGCTGCAGTTCAGGGCTTCTTTGGCGGCTTCCACCTACAAGCCAGTGGGCTTGGATTAGTGAATGATGTTTTTTTTTGAGATGTTCTTCAATGTGGCATACCCTCTCTCTCTTTTCAATCTCTCTCCACTCTCTTTCCTGCTTCAGGAGGTCTGGATTCGTCATGTTGGGTTGTGGGTAACGCTGGCAGGATATTGGTCACAGATGAAGAAGATAGAATACTTGATAATCGAGACTCGTAGGTGAAACAAGGTTAAGATGCTGGCCATATATTTATATCACATTGGATCATTCAGTGTAGATGAATGCCATGAATAGCACGAAGAAAAAATAGCACTCCATTGATGGCTATTCGGGGGGTAAGGGTCGAGATGAATGAAAGGGTGGTATTCATCCAGTCAATCAAGAGACTAGAGGTGAATGGTCGCTGAGAGACAATGAAACTGAGAATAATCAAAGGGCTTTTGAACAGGCAGACACTGAGTGAGGGCTACAACCCTTGGATGATGAATAGGGCTGTGAATAGCAGGTAGAAGACAGTCCCCCGCGACAGTGGTCCAGAGGTGCATTATAAGTATTCTTAGGCGATATTCTTACGTCGCAGATCAACTGACATTTGCGAGGCATCAAGAGATTCTTAGGGTTGTCATCTGCATTGTTAGGGAGCGTGACTCGATCAGTAGACGCTCAACGTGGTTTGGGTTGGCGATCATCGGGGAACATTCGTGTCCATCTGTCGTCACCTCTTTCCTACTGGTTTTCGCCTATTCAAAATAATATTCTCAAGTCCTGTATAGATTCTACGAAGTACTAATCCAGTACAGCTGCCTAGATGAGCTAAATGCTAAAATACAACGGTTCTTCGATTCAGACTTCTAAAGACAAAGTTCAATAGAAGAAACAAGACATCTCTAATATCAATACCGGTCTCGATTGGTGGTATCTCATCGAATGGCACTAAACGAAGAGAGCGACCGAGCATCACTGGAAAAACCCCCACTTCGTCTTCTCGCAAAGTGTCGATTCAAGTCCAGCTTCGCCCGAGAACACTGTACCTGCTGACCACCTGACCACCTCGGCTTTTGCTCGCGTCTGTGCTTGCATCTTGAGTTATCCAGTCAGCTTAGTTACTATCTCTCAGCCCTGCCAGAGCTAATCGCCAGCTCCATGGCACAGGCCTCGCTCCTCTTCCCGATGATTTGCCTACTGGTCTCATTTGCCTTCATCGTCTGTCTCTATCACCAATCATTCTGGAAATACCTCCAAAAATGCCTCCGCTCCACTCTCCGTCTCTGGCGTCGAGGAAGATTCATGATCCTTAGACGGCACAGACGCAACCAACACCCAGGCGACGCTAGACAGAAAGTCGCAGGCCCATCCAATATCGTGGGTGCCTTCGAGGTCCATGACGACGAGTTAGAAATGCCCGAATTCCATTGCTCGAGCAGTGATACTTCAACGACAGAATCGTCCTCAACGGACCCAAGCTCGGAGGTGTCTCTCTTTTGGTCAATGTCGGATCCTGCAGAAGAGCCGGGGACGGATGTTGAAGATGATATGCACACCGACCGGGGCACGCATCATGGATACACAGCTCTCCAGTACAGCGAGGACCTCCAGAACCACCAAACGGCATCACCGGCCTCTGATCCATCATCGGCATCGCAACTGTCCACAAATTCACCAGAACACCAATACTCAGCACTGAGTTCTCAATCGCTGCTGCTACCGGCGTGGGAGCAAGAGCTACAGCACCGCATCCAAGAGGGACGCGGGCCCAGCGCATGGCTCGATTGTATGGTTGAGTGGGCGGTGCAGCGCTGGCAGGGAGGGATGGAGCCCGACATGTAGAATACATGCAGCCTGATGTATGCCTTTACCCGGACAGGGCTGATTATCTTTCCTTGGCTGTACTTCTACTGACGGGACGACAGAACAATATTGTACTTGAGTGAGAATACCACTTCGAATAAAATAATCCTTGGATTCGAAAATTCACCGCATGTGCCTGTTTCATTTTGGAATGGCTGCTAGTTGGGAGATTTGATTACTTTAGTCCGCTCTTTGTAATGACTGAAATTCAATGACCTTGACTCTGAGTACCCTCATCAAATCGTTGCCGGCACGTAGAGAAAGGCCAGAAAGATATAACGACTGAACTAATATGGCGACATGTACAGAAATCATTGCACCGAGCATAAGAAGCTCCCACCAAACAACAAATATTGTTGCTGGATGCTCATCATGAACCCTTCAACACAAAATGCCCTAGCTAGTATAAACCACCATGATCACCATGTGTTAACTTGCAGCCCCCCCCTTCAGACCCTAATGTCCCAAAATCAATTCGATAGCATAGCAATCGCCCTTCCATACGCTTTCTCCTTCGCCCACCACCACAGCGTACCCCACAGGGAATACTTATCCCATCCATGACCACAGAACCAGCCCATGCGCTGAGACTCGGCGCTGCGTCTACGATTAGGATCTTGATTAATGCGCTTTACCATCTTCTCGCCCTCCCAAGCCAGAGTATCACACGAGGCAGTGACAACCAGAACACGATCAGGGAAGTTGTCCACAGGCGCAAACACCGGCGAGATGCGCGGGTCCTTCCGGCTCACGTTAGCGGGCACATAGACGATCCGACACAAGTCAAGAAGGAAGGCCGGCAGAGGCACTGAGAGCGGATTCGGGGCGATCTTCAGCCAGGGGTTCTTGTCCAGATCCAGCCACGGGTAGAAAGCCAGGATGGCGTGGAAGGTCTCGCGTGGGAACCGCGGCGCAGCCCCCAGCGCGAGATTGCCGCCTGCGCTGAACCCAGAGAGCGCGATACGCCCATCACCGAATTGCAGGCCCTCGCGCTGCTGCTGTTGCACCCACAGCACGACGTCTTCGGCGTCATCAGGTGCTGCAGGATAGGGGTGGTCGGGCGTGAGGCGGTATTGCACGTCCAGCACGGTGTAGTTGGTCTTGCGGCTGACTTTGCGACACCAGTCGCCGTCGCTGCCATGCAGGGGAATTAAAAACCCGCTGCCGTGGAAGTTGATGAGGACCGGGGAGGACTTGGATGGTGTGGAGGAGCGGTAGATGTGGACTTTGATGGTGCGTCCGGGGTCTCGCGAGGGAACTTGCTCGGTGTCATCGTGGCAGGCGCGCAGACCTGGCAACACAAAGAGATAGGTTACTCCAGCGACAGCTTTGGCGAGGATGGCGCCGATGAAGGACATGGTGGGTGGATGGGTACTGAAACACAGAAGGTATAAAGTGCTGGATCACACTGGATCACACTGGAGGAAGGGCCCAACTTATATCTCGTGCTTGTGAATATCCTTTCCATATCTATCTGGGTCTATCTGGGATGTGAAAAGTATAAAAAGTGGGATATCGTGAATACCTATAGGCTATTGACGTGCTGCTTCTTGGACCGAAAATGCCGCGCCCGACGAGATATACAACTAAACATGGGTCTCTCATGGTGCTTAGCCTTCCTACCAATTAAGTGACGAAGGCTCATTGCACATACCGTGCTTCCTGAAATTTTCATTGCGGATAAGAGTTAACGTACAATAGTTACACTCTGAAGTATAGCGAAGATGGCTACAGTTGGTGACTTGCCTGTAGTGCATTAGGCAAAAGCACCGTCTTAATTCAATTTAGTGACAATCCATATAACCATCAATCTCTCTTCTGCTCTTTTACAGCTCATCACGGCCACCCGTACCCTGAGGAGCACCCTGAACACCTTGGGGCGCACCCTGGGGAGCCTTCTCAAGGTTGCCATCGCCCTGAAGGCAGGGAACCTTCTCAATAATCATCGGGATACAGTAGCGGGGATTCTCCTTGAACCCAATGCCGGGGTTGTCACCAGGGCAGACGGGTCCGAGACCACGGCCCTCACCCATCAAGCACACACCACAGGTGTCGCCAACCCAAGGGCGGGCAGTGAACTTGATAGCCTGGCTAGCAACCTCCAGAGTACCAAAGTGCCATAACGGAAGCTCGATGATCCAGAAGAGGGTGTCGGGGCTGCTCTTGCTAGTGCGGCCCATCTGGTCGTTGATGACGAACGGAGTGTTGATGGAGATCTCCTCGCCCTTGGAGCAGTCGTCAGTCGTGCGGCAGATACGGAACTGGTAGATGTCCGCGTAGTAGCCGCCCCAGACGTAGTCCTGCATGCCGTGGTCGCGCTTGTTGAGGGCCTTGCCCTGCGGGTTCTTGAGTCGGTAGCAGGAGCCGAACTCGAGACCGATCTTGTCGCCGTTGGGGTCAGGGCAGATGCGCTCCGTGCAGCCGTTGGACAGCTGGCTGGGGTCGCAGGCGCCGCCGGTGCCGTTACCCTTGGATCCGTTGCACAGGTTGACGCAATTGCCAGTGCCGGGGGCACCAGGGGCACCAGGGGCACCACCAGGAGGACCACCAGGACCTTGGTTCCAGTTCTGGTTGGTGTTGGTGTTCTGGTTGTTGTTCGTGTTGCCATTAGGGTAGTTGGGGTACTGGCCCTGGCCAGTGCCAGGAGGACCACCGGGGTTAAGAACACCAGGGCCTCCAGGTCCTTGATTCCAGTTCTGGTTGGTGTTGGTGTTGGTGTTGGTGTTGCCGTTAGGGTAGTTAGGGTACTGTCCTTGGCCAGCGCCAGGAGGACCACCAGGAGCACCGCCGGGAGGACCGCCAGGGGGATCACCGGGGGGACCACCAGGACCTTGGTTCCAATTCTGGTTTGTGTTGGTGTTGGTGTTTGTGTTGTAGTTGGGGGGGTATTGCCCTTGACCAGGGCTAGGACCACCAGGGCTAGGAGGGCCGCCGGGAGCACCGGGGGTACCGCCAGGGGGAGCACCGGGGGCACCGCCAGGGGGACCACCAGGAGGGCCGCCTGGGGGACTGCCGGGGCCTTGGTTCCAGTTCTGGTTTGTGTTGGTGTTTGTGTTCGTGTTGACATTGTTGTAGTTAGGGTTCGGCCCTTGGCCACCGCAGCCGCCACAGTCCTGCTGAGGCGGGTACTGAGGGTTCTGGCACATATAGCCATCGAATCCAACAGTAGTGTCCGGGCAGCAGCTGCCAGTCTGGGACTTGTCATCCCAGAAGTACTTGTGGCCGGCAGGCGGGCAGCATCCACCACGGTTGACCCGAGGATCGATCAGGTACGCGGCATTGGGAGGACAGCCACTTCCCTGGCCCTGGCCCTGGCCCTGACCCTGGCATGGCTGCTGGGATCCGCAGTCACCGAGCGTCCCGGTTGCCAGGAGTGAGACTCCGAGAGCAAGAAGGGAGAATCGAGTCATTGTCTAGCCAGTGAGGGACTGGGGTGCAGACAAGAGGGAGAAAAACAGTAACCAGATGGTTTGAAGGAAATGGCTTTCCCCGAGAAAGAAGCAGATCTTTTTAAACCATCCCAAGTGGTAGTGGGATATGGGGTGGGCCAAAAACTTGGGACTTTTCATCATGCTTGGGTTGGCACGAGCCCTTTCCTGAGGTGGGTATCGAGAACTAGCATCTCCCGAGCTCCGGGATCAGACTGCTCCGAGTGCTGATCTTATTGCTATTACAGGACTGATGTATTTGGATCCCCAGAGCAGAATCTTCACGCCAATCACAAAGGACGAGAGAACAAGTGGCGAACTGGGTTCGTGGGAGACATCAGCGCCGCAATCCATCTGCAGCTGAGAAAACCGCCGATGACGCTTGAGTGTGGAGCGAGCGGCAGCTCCGACGGATTATTGCTTCAGCTATCTGAATCAGTGGACCGGTAGTGGTTCCTTGTCTGGAGATACCGAGATTTTCCTGGACAAGAGTACTTTGACTTGCTACGCATCTTAGTTGGTTCATACAAGAGTAGAAAAGAAAGAAGTTGCACGCTTCTTATGAATTGAATGCTAATTAAACACCATATTAAGCATAAAGCTCTTGGAGCAAAGAGTATCTTTCATCGTTGTAGGAACGCGGTGTTCCTGGACGATCCTAACCCTAAACAACCCCGGTAAACCGGCTGCCACGCTAAAAGACATGCCGAGGGAACTCCTGTAAGGAACTGCCCCATTCCTCTTACGCGAGTAAAACCAGTGGAGTTGACATCTCCGCCAGGCCGATCCACCGGACTAGCAAAGAAGAACCTCATGGGAAGATGCACTTCATTGTTTACCGACTGCGACGATATACTGTGGAGACGGGTGGGTTGGCACCAGCCGTCCCCGTTCCATAAATCCCAATATTTGGCATCTCCACATCCCCGCGAACTAGTATTTCTGCTTGGAAGAAGATTTCAAGGCCACGATGCCAAGAGATCATCTGTTCGGCTCTGTGGATCGACATAAGATGAGGCCCAACATGGGTGGGTTGCAGGATCCCACGAGGCCCCAATGTTGCTAGCTTTCTAGTCAATTGGCTCAATGATGAAAATGGCCCAGAGGCCACTCGGCAAGATCGGCTATCGGGCGCAAATCCTGACGTCGAACAGGTGCCTGGAGATCGTCGGCGAAGACTGGCACAGACCAGATCGTCGGGACATGAGGAGACGATGAGGCATTTCCTTCTCATCTCCACATCCAGGATTTTCCCAAGAGCTGAGCCGGCATGATCCTGGAGCTGTGGTTCCACCGCTACCTTTCGTGGTTCGAGTGGGTTCGAGTTATGTCGGTCGTTCGTCACTATGCCCCGAAGGGGAGGTGGTTGGGATCGGGGGAAAATGAGAAGCAGATGCAAGACTATCAGGTGCATATAAGGCAGATTCAAATTAAGGAGCAACCCATCTTCCCATCCGCCCTGTGCACTCCCTTCCCCAATATTGTTCATTTCTCCTCATTCACAGCGCCAGAAACCCCACCATGAAGAGCTTCCATCTTTACTACTTGGCCCTCCTTGTCCAGACAGCCCTGGCTCAAGACCCCGGAGTACCTACCCGGGAGATCCCCCCAGGAGCTAGGATTTCCAACAATGAGATCCGCTGGACAGACCCCGGCTGCGACCACTCACAGAACTATCCCTGTGATGAGGTGATCCGCAGATGCTACGATGGCCAAAGGCCCGCTCTGACCCCCAACCAGCGGCATTTCGCCTGCTGCGGTGTATACCAGCAGCTCCGTGGCAGCGTTGACACCGAGTTCCACTGCTGTCCCGAGGGCCACGATGTTGTCGGCTCCCGCGGCGTGGGATACAAGTGCTGCCCGGCTGGACAGACCTTCAACGGCAGCTTCTGTGAGAAGGTCTGCCAAAATGGGAAGAAATTGGTCAACGGCGAATGCGCCTGCCCGCCCAACACGGTCGAGGCATACGATGGGTCTTGTCAAGTGAAGAAGGCCCCGGCTCCGGTGGATTGTGCTTCTGGTCTCCAGACCGGTGAGTGGTGAACCTTCTGATTGCTTTTCTTTTTCTCTTTGTTCCTTCAGTTCTTGCTAACAGAAATTCGCTCAATCAGGCAAGTGCTACACCTTCAAGTCCGACAATGCCAACCACCTCAGCCACCACGGTGACGGCAAATACCATGCGGATAGTGCGTCAGAGATGCATGGCAAGTTCCAGCTGTGCCGGGATGGCCACTGCACCCCCGGACTGCCGGTCAACCCGTCCGACCAAGTTTTCATCCGGGACCTCCACACGGGCCCTAGGAAATGGGGCGGCTACTATCCCGCCACCAAGTGGCTGTCGTTCTGCAGCACAAGTGGCCATGTGTATCGCCAGGATGACTTCACCACCGCAGGCCAGTTCTCGCTGAGCAAGTGGCCGTGCGGTAAGTACTGTCTGGCTGGATTCCAGTGGGGACTTGGCCCTGCTGTGCCCACCCTCCAGTCACCTCTGTCATTCTATGATGGCGATGACCAGATGTGTGTTCCGTTTGAGCTGAAGGAAGTCCCCTGTGATATCCACTCGGACCAGAACAACTGCGTGTGGAGGAATGGCGAGAAGCAGTGCTGTGGCAACTATGGTTGCATAGACAAGGAGCTGTGATTTAGGGTTTGATTGGGGAAGGTCTTGACTGGCCAACTAGCCTGGAGAACTACCAGTGTTATGCTTACTATGTAGCTATTGTACATGTACAACTTTTTCCCACAGGGTATATTATCGGTTTTGCGAGTAAGCCCAAATTAAGCCCGGTCAATTTGTGTCCATCAAAGTCGCTGCCTATTCCCACGGCTTGCAAAAACCCCCGTCCAGGAATGGTATCGCCCAAGAAAAAAAGTGGATTCATTGAATAGCAATGACCCAGACTCTGATTCCTAGCTCAGTCTGTCTTCGGCGTCAATTTCCATCAAAAATCAAAACCAAAGTAAAATGGCGCAGGAAGAACCAGAACCCGACTCGATCTACTGTATGAAAAATGCCCACTTTTCAGCGATTTCCCGAACTGACAAGCTGCATGTAGTGGAGCGCTTCCTTGAACCACCAGGATTACTAGCTGCATAATAGTGGGTATTGGCAATCTCCGCCATCGACATGGATCGTATTGTGGATCCGATCCACTGTTCATCCAGCAACTTTTGGCGCCATTTTCTTCAGCTCGGTGCGGTTCTGTCATATCGCTAAGTGTCGTCGCCCGGGGGATTGAATCCGAATTTTATACTTAAGAATTCGGCAAATAGAGAGGGCGAAGCCCGCCTATTCCTTCCTATGCCATATACACTACTGTTTCTCTCGCTCGATACGCTCCGCAACTTGACGCATTGCATCCTTAAATCCGAAAGGGTTCCTAAGGCCTAATATGGCATAGATGATACATGCTACATATGCTGGTTTGGTTTGGAATTGAGCTCACGAGCTCGGCTTTGGCCCCGGTCTCCACTATCGTACAGACACACGTTCAAGACTCTGCCATTGCTCGTTTAAGTCGAATTTCCAGTCCCTCCGCTCCTGGTGGCAGGTCGGCTCCATTGTCCCGCCGGTCGAAATACAGCCGCCAAATCTCACTGCCGCCATTCTCCACCTGGTCCGCTTGAACATCCGGCAGTCGTACAGCTAACCACCCTTCCCACCCCTCGAGCGTGACGTACTGCATATCTCGCGTCCAGTCAAAGGGCCCACATATGTGGCCCTGAGTGTCTGGGCGGCCTCCCCATCGCATTTGGTGGGTGTGGGCGTCTAGAAATACCCACCGCAGTGTGGGCGTCTGCTCACCACTGACTGTTACCAGACCCGAGGTATTGTTCGGGGGGAAGTCAGGATGTGTATAGAAGCCGCCGTTCAAGGGGGCCATGGTAGACGTCGGGTATTTGGTGATATAAAGCTAGAAGAGAGAAAACTCACGAGTTAGGTGCTTTGTTTCTTCCCCAACCTCGTCATTTTCACTGTATAACAAGAAAACAAAAAACTTACATTCCCATCCTGCCCCACATATACCCGAGCATTGTGAACCTGTTCGCGTTGGTCCGAGGTACCTTGGTTTAACGAACAGGTGGCTAGCAAGTGGCAGCGCTGCTTGCGCGCCGAATCCCGACGATCTTCCTCCTGGTTGCGCGCGCCCTGAGTGGCCTCGTTCAGGCCAATCATGGTGGGCAGCATGGCTGACATCATGACGACTCCGAGGACCATTGTGAACACCCGTGGATATAGGTGGAATTCCTACCTAGGTGGGTAGATTGGCGGGTGTTTGGGTGCTGGGGGAAAGAGTGAAGAACTATTACGCTAGGTATAACACCAGCTCCATAAATAATAATACAACAAAAACACATCAAAACCAACTAATCCTCTCGGTGGAGAAGAGCCATCGTAAGGACCACGCAGTCCCCATAAAATTACATCATGCTATCTACAGTTCAGCTCAAGCCAAGCATGGTAGACCGGGGCACAGGCTGAATGGATACGGCTGGAGTGCAGATCCTCGGACGAGCTGGCAGTGGAATTGAAACATAATGGCTCTCCTATTGTCGAATAAACCAGGTATTCCCTTCTGCTGTGTTCAATCTTTTCTACTATCCTTCCTTTGAATTCTATTATACTACACTCCCCCCTCGACTTAGTCGTAAAAACGATGGCCGACCCAGCTACTGTGTATCTACTACAACCATTTCTTCAATTGGCCCTCCCACTCCTCCACCTCTTTCAATTCTCCTTCCCACTCCCCCAACTGGCCATAGTCTCGTGGTTCCTGGGCCTGACCTGCCAAAAAACTTTCCTGGCTCAGAAGAAACCCAAGCTCAAGCCGAGGCTACCTCCCCCAGCCCCAAAACCAAAACCACACCGCATCACCACCACCCCACCCCAAATGGGCCTTACTAACACTCCCTCCGCACCACCTAGTCAACCTGCGACGGAGACCCGGCCCCAGGGAGGCCGAAAGGGCAACCGCCCCGAGGAGGAGCTGCCCGCTCTCGACAAGAATACCGGCGGTGCCAGCGCTCCCAACGGTGTCAGCGGCTTGGTTCCGACCAGCGATATGAAGATGCCGGGTGTCACGCCGGGCACCGACGAGAAGGAGAGCCTGAAGATCAAGATCCATCTTAACCTGCATGCCCGCGTGCGTCTCGATCTGGATGCCCAGATCTATGGCGATGTGGTTATCGGTCTGCTGTAATGATCGTCCCCTAAAACGTGGTTTTTGTAAGTTGAGCCCTATATGTACCCCAGATCTACGCTGCATATATGCTGTGTTACCTCAACCCCTGCACTGGAGTGGGACGGATGGAACTGACAGCTGTCAGATGAATTGCCGGCATATGCAACTTGGATGAAGTCTCGATGTATATATATATACGCATGAATAAGTTTCGGGAATTTGCCATGTTGCTTAATCTCAGTGGCCTTGGTTATGTGTTTTAGTTTCTTGATTAACTGTCGATTGTTCCCACACCCTAGTAGTTTGGGACGTAGTAGGGTATCTACCACATGTGCCTATTTATATCAGGAGGGTAGTTCGATGTTAGCCTGATAAATATCCTCTTAATAAACAGACTGAGTTATTTTAGATTATTTCGTGGATATCTGCAGTAGATGACCTAGTTCCTACCCCCTTCTTCTAGGTTCTTTTCTGTCTTAATTTATTGTTTCTTAATTTATTGTTTACTTCTAGCTACGTAGCTACTACCTTTGATTGCCAGTACCCCAAACAGTGTCCCGACTTAAGAAGCACGGATAGTTCATAGATAAGTTCAAGCAATCCCCAATAATTATATGCCACCATTCAGCCATATAATGGGCTACCCTCGCGGGCTCGGAGTAGCATTAGGGTAAGAAGTATATGCACAAACAAGTCCGTTGGCCGTACGTACGTTTTTGACATCTCCCACAGTCTCATGTGCTCTTTTACCCAAGTATGCTCGTTAAAATGAGGGTTTTAATTGGGGATTTCATTCTTCTCGGTCCACTTTCAGTGTTTTTAGTGTCTTCAGACAACCCTCCCCCCGTATAATTCAAGCCTATCGTATATTAGGAAGCTTAAAAATAGAATTACCTGGCCTTTCCCTCTCGATCAGTCTCTCCTCACTATTAAAGGACGCCTTCGTTTCAAAGATCAGTTGATCTATTGAATCTTGAGCACAGTCGGCTATATTGACCCAAACAGAGGCGGTCTGGAAATTGGCACGAACAACCCTATTGAAGATGAGACAGCTCACCACAGCTATTGCACAGGGTCGAATGACCAGGGTTCCCTGCCGGTGGCTGCGTACGGCGCTCTTAGCTCGACATCCTCGCACACTCCTCTTATTCTGACTTGACGGTTTCGAAGAATTTTACAGCCAGATACTTTGTGCTCTTGTGTATGATCATTCTATTTCTATGTCATGAAGCTCATTAGTAGGCTGCTGAGGTCGTCCACCGACTTTTGGTCATCCATTCGTTCATCGTCTCGTATAGAATCATATGAAACCCCAAAATCAAGCCCGGCCTCTTGTGAGTTTCGCTTTCGCTTATTTTTGCAACAAAATCAAATCTCTTCAATATGATCTACGGCGCACAGTAGCCACCGTCAACAACGATATCGGCACCGGTGGTGTAGGTGGAGGCATCTGAGGCGAGGTAGAGGTAAGCACCCTTCAACTCCTGAGGAAGACCCTCACGACCCATGGGGATCTTGTCGCGCCAAATGTTCTTGGTCTCCTCGGGGACAAAGTTGGAAATCTCCGTGGCAATGTACCCCGGGGAAACGGTGTTGGCACGGGCGAAGCGGACCCATTCGACAGAGAGGGATTTACCTAAGAAAATGTTAGCGAAAGACTCTAATCCCATATGGAAAGCAACCTACAGAGGTGGATGACAGCAGACTTGGAGGCGTTGTACGCGGCCTGCATCTGAGGGAAGTTGACAATGTGACCACTCATCGAGGCCGTGGCCACAAAGCTGCCATGGTTAAAGTTGGCCAGCTTGTTGCCGTTAGCATCGGTGCCCTCCTCTTTCTGGCGGCGCCAGTGTGCGGCAGCCGCCCTGGCGCAATAGAAAGTGCCGTCGAGATCGATACCAATAACCTTGCGGTAGTGGTCCAGAGAGCCATCAACCATGGGGCCCTGAGTCCAGGGGACACCAGCGTTGGCAATGAAGACATCCAGACGACCGTTGAAGTCCTTGACAACGGCATTGACGGCATCCTCAACAGTCCTGGCGTTGGTGATCTCAACCTGGTACGCCTTGGCTGAGACAGGATAATAGCATGTCAGTCTGAAGCTACTCAAATCATGGTTGACTGAAACGCAGCGTACCCTGCACACCGTACTGGGAGGCAATTTCGGCGGCCCGCTCGATACAACTGGAGTTGGAGCCCCACCACAGCGCTACGTTGGCACCGGCCTCCGCCAGACCCTGGGCGACATGGAGACCGATACCAGCAGCGGCACCCGACACGATGGCTGTCTTCCCCTTGAGGGAGAACATGCTCATCAGGCTGGGATGCTCGGGGGCAGTAGTGTTATCGTGGACGAACAGTCCATTCTGAACCGGGTTGGCGGCCATGCTGGTAGATATCAAAAGAAGGCGAGGATAAGGAGAATTGAAGGTTGGGGGAGAGACACGATAAAAAGAGCCCAGAATATCGCTTAAATATATCTCGGGAGGGGCCCAGGTGGTACTCAGAACCGGAGGACAGTGATGCGCTGGCGGGGAACCAAGACGAAGACTATCCGAGCCATAGTGGGGGGGGGGGGCTGTCTCATTGTCCGAGCTGTGGATATCACGCTATGTGCCCCAGGATATCCCTGGCGGGGGGTGGAATGGGTGTGTCATATCGGCCATTGCATTGTGATTCGTTGCCATATTTGACTGTCGATTGCATAGTCTCATTTGCCAAGAGTTCTCTCAGTCTTGTGTCTTGTCTGAGTCTTGAGATGGGAGGACTCAAGTGGAAGTGGGGCTTCTGTCACTCGGGTCACCTGATCCCGGAGCTTCATTTGAGACGGACTGTTGTCGTCCGGGCCCAAGAACACTCGTCCTTCAAATTTAGCCGTGTGAAGTCAGATAACCCAGAAATTTGCAAAGAATCATAACTGCTAACACCCGGGTAATACCCGACTTATCATCAACTCCGATGGGGAGGCTATCCCCAGATCCCCAGCTTAACACCGAGAAACGGTCTGCCGCAACCCGAGATTCGGGCGAGCAAGTAGCCCCGAGCGCATTGGCTTCGGCGACTGGCTCTCTTGGAGACTCCAATATCCACCGCTATCGGGGTCCAATCGGACATCCCTGACGCATGTGGCTTATTTGCCCGAAGCCGACATGGCTTGGTCCCCCGCGATTATCTTGGGACCTCTGGCATTAACCAGCTAACATCACATCATACTCAGGATGGGGACTTTCCTGCGCCATTATGGGCGACTTATCAAGTCTGGGAGGTTGGGAGAGAAGGCTGCTCACTCTCCACAGCCAGCTCTGACCAGGGCGACAGGGTCATAGCTGTATCAGATAATGTGATACCAATCAGAACATTCGACTCTCATTCCAACCAGCTAAAAAATCTCCCACGGACCTCTCACAAACCACCTTTCTTTGCCCAATATGACATGGGCCATCAAGGAAGGGGGTGGGGGTCAGTGTGGCCGCCAGCATTCTTCACCCTCCGATGGTGATGAGTTTACATTCTTGAGTGCCGAGCAATTCCCCCATAACAACAAAGGGCCCCAGGAAGAGAATTCCAGCATGGTCCAGCTGGTGCAATCTCGCTCCATCGCGAGACTTTGTTGTCTTTTTGGTGGATGAGCCATCCCCATCTTGTCAGACTCCTTTGGCTGAGCTGAACAAATAGCTCTGCGAAGTCACGATATCGATCAGACAAGTCACCATTCACGATTTTGCTACGGATGAGAGTTTGAAGGGTCCTGTCTGCGAACGACGCGCGCTCGGAGTCGAAACCAACCCCCCAGTCGCACGCCAGCAAGGCGACCATGCTGGGGTTGAGCGGCGTCGTCGCCATTGCCGCCTCTGGTGCGGCCATCTTCATAGCTTTTTCAGTGGTTGGAATTGTCGTCTGGGTTAGAGTGCGCAAGGAGCGCCATGCACTGGCGTTGCTCAACATCCGACAGGGCAACTTTGGCCGCAGTCTACAAACCCTACCGGCGGATACCCTCACGGAGTTATCCAAGGAGGAAGGGGCAGCACTAAGGGCCCATGGCCAGCTACCCTTTGGCAAACCAGGCGAATGGGGCCAGCTAACATCCCGCGAAAGCCTGCTGCGACCGAAACACTCATCGGACTCGTTTACTATCACCGAGAAAGCTCGATCTCTGCGCCATTCCCTTTCCCGGTCTCGATCAAAGCGGCTGTCCAAGTCTTCACATAAGCACCGCCGGCTGAGCTCACTGGTCACCGTTAGCGAGGCAGACCCCCACCACCACTCCAGTCCTCCGCCCAAGTCATCAATGTCGAGAGACGACATCCCCCTGTCCGCAGTGGAAGGGGTTCTGGAACTACCAGCAGAGCGGACTCCCAGCCAGACACCGGAAATGAACCGAGAGGACTCTGGGTTCCATGTGGGCATGCGTCCAGTTTCACCGGCATGGCCCTTGCCAACCCAAAAGGACCGGGGCAGTATGTTCCCGGTGGTGGAAGACCACAATTCCCCAAATGCATTCGACCCGCCTCCAAGGATCTTTGATGAATCGTCGCAGCGCGTGCGCGGTACCAGTATCACAAGCCAGACAGCAGGGTCGGTGCCTGAGCATTCAATCCCGCCGCCACCTCCTTCTGCATGGCCCCCGGATCGATTCAGCTACGCGCGAGATGCTTCGACCTTCCGGCTGTCCTCGATGAGTCTGGACACCACCAACAGCTCAATCCTGGATGATGGTCGAAATGGCCCGCGGTCTGCCGATACCGAGATCACTTCCCCGATTTTCCCGTCTTTTGGGACATTCGTTCCAT
This sequence comes from Penicillium alfredii, assembly GCF_028826965.1. NCBI lineage: Eukaryota > Fungi > Ascomycota > Eurotiomycetes > Eurotiales > Aspergillaceae > Penicillium > Penicillium alfredii. The sequence continues at coordinate 388,614 of NW_026622701.1, read as the reverse complement.
ACAGCGCCAACGATGTCGGGTTCAAGGATGGCCGCAGGAGCTTTATCGCCACCAACACGTCCATGCCGCCCATGCATAACTTCCCCATTCGCTCATCTTCGACTGCTGAAGGCCGCAGGAAGACCTCAGACCACATGTCGCCTCGTCGCAGCATGACGGTCCGGCATTCAAGTAACTCCAGTGATCGCTTCAGCGCTCCGCCGCGGCGCAGCGAGTCTCTGTCCTCCAACCCACCCTCGAGACACGCGTCTCTGCGAAGCGGGACTCCAGTGTCTATGAATGGATACCAGAACTCCAATCCACCCAACTGGCGGGTGTCCAACTCACAGATGGCCTTTGTACCGCACTTCAGCCAATTCCAGCGATCCTCAGCCTGCGCCAATGAGCCCCGAGAGAATGACCCGTTCTACGGCGGGTCTCCTCGCTCAAGCGGGTCGATGATGCCAATTGGATCACCAGGAAGCACGGGTAGCTATATGCCACCGAGTCCAATGCAGCGCTCCAGCCTGTCCCTTAAGGGACCATTGCCTTCAGCACTCAAGGGAGGAAACTCGCAACGCAAAGGACACCGGCGCCAGAATTGCGTGCGCATCTCTATCCACCCGCCCATGACGTTCGGAGGCCCCCCGTTCTCTCCCACGGTCGAAGAGGAGCCGGAGGACTTTGACAAGATGGAAGAGCTGGACCTACGCGAAAGCGCCATTAATGATCTATCCAAGTCCCAGCCTGCCATCCCGCTCAATACCACTTCTCCTCTTCCTCCTTCCAAGCGCAACAAGTACGATTCGCGGCGGTCCAAGGCAACACCCGGATCGCTGGGTCCTCTGGCCGAAGAGCCCCAGACCGCGTGCAACAAGAGCCCGGCCAAGAAGAGGAAAAATGCGCCTATCAACTCGACCGACGAGCACTCCAGCATGGACAAGAGCCATGCCTTGCCGGATATCTTCACTTCCCTTCCCCCTACCATCACCGACGTGAGCCTGTCGCACACGCCCTCCCCCGAACGCGCACCGGCCGTGTGGTCTCTCCACGAAAACGCGCCGTCTCCGACACCAACGATGCAGGAGAACCCCCGGCAAGCACCAGCCCACGCCGAACAGGCATCAAGGGCCCGCGCACGCAGCCGCCACGAGCCACGCGCAGCAACTCGACGCGCACGTCTTCCAAGCCAATGGACGAGCTGGTCACCAGCCCCGTGGCCGGGTCACCAAGCCGTCTTCCGTTGATCACAGGCACACAGGGCAGCGACTGGCGCAAATCCACCGACTCGCTGTACCGCACCCGCACCGACGCCGCCGGCTCGCCCCGTCGCACCCACGACCCCCGCTACTCTCCAGAGACCGGGCTTGGATCCTCGTCGCTGTACGGGCGCGCCCGCATGTCTACTGTCCGCGACCGCGTCACGATCTGGGAAGATGCTAACCGCGGCGGCTCCCCGCCCAAACCCCCCGCCGCACAGCTGGCTGGCGTCCCACCTTTTGGCGTCGATATCTCGCCCACGCGCTCCAAGAACGCCGCATTCCGGTCTCTGCCCCCGACAGACCCCTTTCCTTCGCGCGTGCCCAGCCATCGCGCCCCGCCTACCCCGGTCTCTGCTCGCTTCGGCATGACCACGCCGACTAGCAAGAGTCTCGGGCTGGGAATCGGGTGTACCACGCCGGTTAGCTTGTACGATGGTGATGGGTTCTTAAAAGAATAGTGCTGTCTATCTTTGTTTTCTATCTTTCTTCCCTGTCGTTCTTTTCTACTTTCTACTTTCTTTTCTTCTTGGAGCCCTTCCTCTCCCCTTGACGTGTATCATGCGCTTTTCTCTTTGTGATATCCAGGGTGTAGGTAGTCGTAATTAGAAATGAATCTCTTATGGGAATTCCAAGCAATCCTGGGGTCCATATGTAGTCGATAAAGAAAAGAAATCTCCATGTCTTTTTTCATTTGGCTAGAAGATCAACTGGTTCTGATTCATATCCAGCCCAACTTTTATACCTCAACCACCATGATCATTCTCAGTCCGTCCGCCGCCACTTCGTCTCATCATCCTCGCCCTCCCCATTTTCTTCTGTCTGCCCATTCTCCTCTCGCGCCCGCACGGTACCCGCCCCAGGCCCAAGCGGCAGCGAAGGCGGCTCCCCACCAGCAATCCAGTTCCCTTCCTCATCAAAGAACTCATGCATATTGTCAGCGGTAATCCACCCAGAACTGCCCGCCACAGGCGGCGGCAAATCATTCCGCGAATCAAGCGCCTCACGCCCAAGCCGGTACAGCGCCTCTCCCTGCTCCTCGAGCGTCCGGTGTCTGGGCACCTTGTCCTCTCCGTCTGCCTCGCCCTCTACTTCATCGTCCTCATATTCTTCGTCGCCAGGCTCCACGGGGTCCGGGTGCAGATTCGAGCATGCCGACACCGCGTCGTACAGCAGCTGCGTGGGGGTTTCCTCGGGCGCGTCACTCAGGTCTTGCGTTGCGCGCTCGGCGACGGTTGCTGTGGTTGCTTCCACTGTTGCTGAGCTCCCGCCCACGGACCCAGGTTCGTGCGGCGGCACGACGGTCAATGTGATGCATTGCTCTTCGTCTTCGTCGGCGGACGGCGCTGTCGGTGTTGCGATCTGCATGTACAGGCCCTGGACTTCGGTGTCGGTGCCTGGCACGCGCAGTCGCTGGATGGCGTGCAGGCAGATCGAGGGGTAGGGGATTGAGATGCCGGCAGAGGTGGCGGGTGAGTATAGTAGGAATTTGCTGTGAGATTGCACATGAATGAGCAGGTGTTTACACAGAGGTCAAAACGGGCCATGGCATGATCCAGGCTCATTTGAGGAAAGAATGATAGCTGTAAGACTTACTCGGACGTCACCCACGTATCCACCGCTTCAATGGCGACCTCCTTCTCGTCCTCGTCCTGCGCTTCGCCAGACGATGCGCCATTGGCCCCGTTCGCTAAAGCGGCCTCGCCGCGCAGAGCATTCAGGGCGTGCGTGGCGACCAGATCGCGCTCGAGAATCACCACTTTGCAGCGCTGACTGTGATAGTACAGCACCGGGGGCCCGGTGTGGAACGAGCTCGGGGTCCGCGATTGGTGCTCTGCGAGGGGCACGAAAGAGGATTCTTCGGGCGCAGTACTGAGAACCTCCATCTTGGGATTCTAGTGTATTTGGGTAATTGTCTGGGGTTGGTAGCTCGATGAATTGGTTTTGTTGCTGGAGTGAGGTGGGATCGCGGTGGTTGAAAAGTAGAGCTTCGGTGTGGGGCTTTTCCGCGGGTCGGTTGAGCTCTGCCGATGGTTCTGGGCTCATGGGACTATTTGAATATCGCGATTTATTCTATAACTTTACTAGCATTGTTTTACTTCTTACTCTTGTCTTAGGCCTCTATAGTAGTTAAAGAATATGTTTCACCTCAGTTCCAGCTTAAGGTTGTGTAATATATATATTGGCCGTTGGGTAGCTACCACTCCAAGAGGAACATTATATGCAATCTAATGGGTGCGCAACCATGGCCTATTTTGGCTTTTGGTTTCGATTTTAAATTGCAGCAAGCTATCTAGACTGATAATTTTGACCGAGTGATCTCTTGCACCCTTACTAGGATCATGATGAGGGCATCCCCTCGACGTGCTCAGAGGGTTAGGAATCTCCCCGGAGACTTTGGTGAGTGATGCACAACAGAGCATCACTTCGACCTGATTTCGATAGGTTGAATGCTCGGCCAATCTCTCTAATTGGTTCTCCACGGGCGAAAAGCCTCGTGGGAACGCTGGACTTGTGCAGCACCAGGCAGGATGGGCTCAACCATTTGCTGAGATGCCGGTATATAGCCTAGTAAAGAGTCCAGGTGGTTTAAATCCCGATAGCGCAGAGACAAAGGATCAGAATAGGGCAAATTTGGTTGAAACCTGATGAGGCTCCAGCTCATTTCACACCCAGCCCACCAAATGCTCTATCAAGTTCTTCTCCCTCATTTCGAGGCACCATAGTCGGCAACGTCGAAGATCCCTGGTCGACTGAAGAGCTATCCAGCAGGCTCTGCTCAGCTTCGGCTTTCGAGCTCGGGGATGCAGATGTTCTGGTCGGCTGCAGCAGTTTCTCATCGCGGTCCAGCCACCCGGGCGCAACGCGTCTCTTCTCTGCCAGATCTCGCTGGCGAATCGATTCTTCCCAGGCCTTGATGGCATCGGCGGCATCGTTGCGGGTCTTCTTCAAGTGATGTCCCAGCGAGTCGCATGCGGTGAGGATCTCATCGGGGTGCGCGGCATGCTCGCCGCTCGGAGAGACCACATAACGCGCCTTGGCGTCGGGGTTGTTGGGATCGACTGTGACTGATGGGGGGAGTGCCGAGGAGACGGATTTGTAGGTGTAGGGGAGAGTGACGGAGGTGGGGAGATTGATGAAGGGGGAGACGGTCAATGGGACCTGGGCGAGGAGGGGATGCGGGCCTGGAGGGTTAGCGAAGGGCAGAGAGTTAGGTGATATGAGAGACTCACGATAGGATTCATACATGGTCTGGGGGGAGGGCGATGAAGGGCAACGTGTTCTCTGGAATCTGATATTCCTTTCGAAATCTCAGACACTTCCTGTCTGAGATCACTCTATTGTTGGGGGCGATGGATGTGATCGACTGAGAAAGAGAGACGAGGAGCGGCAGACAATCTTACGGCCAAATGACAAAATTACGCGGATCCTCCCGAGGCCGAACCGTATATGCCGTGGATGCCATGGAATGAGTGTACTTTTGTTGATGCATAGGATCGAATAGATCCACCATGTCCACTACATCGACTACTATATACGATGTTCAATCATATTCAATAGTTCGTACTTGAAACATATGAAGTACATCCAATATACACATGAGTCGAGTGTGCCGATTACGCCCGTATTAATCGCCATGAACTATCCCTTCGCCCCGCAGAACGTAACGACTATTGATCGGCTCGTCACGCTAGAATCGCCCTGGTTTTCTTTTCATCTTCTTTTCTCCCGTAAATCTCACAGCACATCCTTCTCAAACCATGGAGGATAAGCCGATTGCAGTCGTATGTACTCTGCGACTCTCCCAGATCCATTCGTTAACCTAACCAGGATCCCAATCCGCATCTATTAACCGATGACTACGATCTCGATGACTGGCAATCGTATGCGCTCGCCTTTTACAAGCATGAATGAATCTGACCCAAAGCAGGGAAACAACATCCATCCAATCTTCGATTTATAAAGGCTTGATTGAGAATGGCAGAAGGTAAAAGGGAAAAAAAGATCACTCTTATTCTCTACACTATCGGCCTTGTACTCACCAGTCGTCAGATACCAATCATTGCGCTCGAGCGAATACCAGTAGGTGGTGATCATTTCTTCTGCCCAGTGATACATTGATACTCATGCGAACATCCCAGTGTACCCTCCGATGACCAACAATTCGAAGCCTACGAAGCAGGGTAAGATCGGCCTGGAAATGCCCACGAGTCTTGATACTGACCCATCCAGGCATATCGTGGCGATGATCATGGACGCCCACCAGCGCAACCCCCTCTTCCAAGCACCAATCGGACCCTCGCCCAAGGTGCGTGGCCTGCCGAGTTTCTAGTAACATCCACGTATTAATCGACGCAGCATATTCTTGATATCGGGACAGGGAAAGGAACGTGGGCCATGTATGTTGTCTGCGTGTCCCGCATCGACTGAGCAATCGCTAACCCCAACACAGTGACGTTGCAGACAGGTTCCCCGATGGTAAACTATCCCGAGTCTTTCTTTGTGCTACTTGATTCTAACTCCAACAGCAACCGTCCATGGTGTGGATCTGTTCCCCCCCTCCGGTCAACTGGATGCCACCCAACTGTATCCTCGAAGTGGATGATATCCTGCAAGAATGGACATGGCGCGAGCCATTTGACCTTGTCCATCTCCGCATACTGGATTCAGCGTTTACCCCCGAGGAGACCGACCGCCTATACAAGCAATGCTACGAGTGAGCGCACAACCCATCTCAACATGCTCGACATGAGATTGTGCTGGATCCACTAACACTCCTCCACCCAGCCACATCCGCCCCGGCGGCTGGATCGAACAGTTCGAACTAAGCCCTTACATCGAATGCGACGATGACAGCCTGCCCGCCGATAATATCGTGAGAGGCTGGGGCCCGCGGTTCGAGCGCGCAGCCGAGAAATCAGGCCGTCCACTGATGATCATGAACACTTTCCACGAGTCGATCCAGAAGGCCGGGTTCGTCGATGTGCATACCAAAGACTACAAGTGGCCTATTGGTCCCTGGCCCCGGGATCGGCAGTTGAAGGAGGCCGGCCTCGTCAACTTCCATCACTGGATGGGCGGCATGGAAGGGTATGGCCTGTGGCTGCTCACCAAGTTTGGAGATCCGGTGCCCTGGTCCAATGAGGAGGTGCAGGTTTATGTGGCCAAGGTGCGACGTGAGATAGCCAATCCTCGGTTTCATATCTATGAGCGAGCGTGAGTTTGTTTTTGCTCTTCTCTTCTTTCTCGTCTTCTGATCTATGATCGTCGGTATCTTGATATAACTGACAGCTCTATAGGAAGAGAATCTGGGCTCGGAAACCATTTCCGGACGAGACACGGATGAGTACTTGAGTCGAGTTGCTTGTGTCATTGTATAACCATCTATATGCAACCATAGCGCATACATCCTCTTCTATCTCATCTTACACCTTAGCGCCCCAAGGTTGAATTGAGCTTCCCCTTATGGCGAGATATACATAGCCTCCTGCCAAGTTCGCGCTGAAGCGCATGATTCCATGCGTGATACCACGCCTGCAGAATGCACTTTGGGTAACACCAATAGCACAGACATCAAATATACCGAGATTCGAACTAGTAGACTGGTATGCTACAATCAATGTATAGGCTTTTTCAATGCTCTTCTTATAATCTACTTAAGCTCAAAGAAACCTCCACTGGAGATGATAAGTTTTCTTGTATATTCCAATTAGACAAGAGAGAACCTCAACTCTAATCTACACTATTTCATCTATTCTATATAGCCATGGCTTTGGTTTCTCCCATCCAACCCCCGGCGCAGAGCAGCTCTGAACATCTCGTCTACCTCCCAGACCTGTTCTCCTCCATCATGGCCGTCAAACCGACCCTCAGCCCACATTACCACGATGCCAAAGCCGAGGCTGATTCCTGGATCCAACGGTATGGTATCCTTCCCGAAAAGAGAGCAATTTACATATCCCTCAACTCATGATCGTACATCACATAGGACCCTCCATGCAGACGACAACTGGGCGGCCAAGAACTCGAGGGTAAACTTCGCCTATATGTCTTCCATCTGGGCACCGACCTGCGACAAGGATGGTCTTCGGATGATAATTGACTAGAACATTTGGGGTTGCTCTCTTTGCTGATGCATATCCCTGGATTAGTACTCACTGCTGCATGTCAGGCCTTCTTGTTTGATGATCGTAGGCTGGCAGGTCGACGTGATATCCATGTTTATGGCCAGAAGTCATAAATATCCGGGTGTGCTCAATTACTGATATTCTTGTTTTATCTTCTACATTTGTTCCAGAATTCGACGAAGGCCACCTCAGCCATGACCCTGCTGCGCAGCAGCAGGAGCTTGATCGGACGATGGCGATCATGGAGGGCACGCGTTCTCGAGTTTCGAGGGATGAAGATGAGCTGGGATACGTGTTTCAGTCAGCATGGGATCGAGTAAAGGAGGTAAGCATCGAAATATGGCCATTGCTAGGACTTTGCAGTTTTAGTAAAGTATCGACTGATTGTTATATTCTAGCGCTCGTCGGAAGGTTATTATACCTATAACCACCCTACCTAGGGCATTCAATGTTAGTTCAGTCTAATGAGAATACAATAGTCACGCAACAGCGCTACAGAGACATGCACCGAGGCTTCTTCGATGGAATTCTCAAGCAGGTCGAGCACATCCATGAACAGCGCGTGTTCACCCGCAATGTGGACGAGTACATGGACATGCGCCGCCGCACTATTGGCGTGCACCCGGTGATTGTTCTCTGCGAGTAAGGACATTCCAGAATCACTAACCTGAGAACAACTCCCTCCAGAAGACAACTGAATGACTTGATCCGCTAGGTGTGTTCTTGGCATCCATATTCCATCGAATGTTGTTACACACCCGTCCCTCGAGGAGCTGGGTGAGCTCTCGGCTGATCTGGTGATGCTGTAAGGAACAAGCTCCATTGTGATATACCGAGCAATTGCTGCAATCTGACAGTCTGACAGGGTTAATGACCTTGTTTCATACAAGAAGGACCTGGTAAGGCGTTCACTAACATAGGAGCTATGGGGAGAGTGTAGACCATAACTCACTGGAAATCCAGGAGCAAGGGGTCGATCACAACTTGATCGTGCTCCTAACCGCGCGGGGACTGTCGCGCCAACAAGCCGTAGATGAAATCGGGAGCATGCTGGATGCGCGCTATAGGCGGTGGTATGCAGTGCTGGCGGACATGCCGATCTGGGGCGAGGAAATCGATCGCCAGGTGATTCGGTATAGTGAGATTTGTCGGAATATAGCATTGGGGAGCCTTTATTGGAGGTGAGCTGACGATGCTGATGAACTTTCTTCTGTCTGAGTATTCCTCACGATTACTGATAATCAGGAACCAGCTTCGAGGCAGGACGCTATTTCAAGACCGCAGGGGAGCATAACCGAATCCGTCAAGTTCGACTATCGCCACTTGACTCTGGATAATGTTGTGTGCTGCGTTGCGTTCGATATGCCTCACTACATTTGTTCGAAAGGGATTTGTGCCGACTATTTCAAACTCCAGATTGAGTGGAGTCTAGTCGGTGCTAGCAAAGATTGTGCTGACATGCTAGTATTTCAGCCTGAACTTCCTAATAAGCCATGATATTGATCGAAGTATGCTGAGCTATAATTCCTGTCGCATAGTAGACGGTTCGTCACGGTGGGTTTTTCAGCCTCACAAGGCACCGATATTGTTGCCTGAGGCAACAATTCTATTTCTGCGGCATGGACTAGCCATGTTGTGTGCTTCAATATAAAGGTTGGGCGACATCTAGCAGAAAGCCTCGATCTGCTCAGCGAATAGCAAAATTCAGTGCTTCTGCACGGCCGAGGTTGACGGGCGCTTCTCGAGTGTCCACTGGGGGGCGAACCACACCCGCTTGGCGTTGTTTCTCTTTTTCCCAACTTCACAATCCCGTCACACGCGACCCTCCACCATTCTCCGCCGTTGTGGGTTTCGGCGCTTGTTTTGAATTTTTCGTCGAAGCTCTTTGGATTCTATTCGATCGATTCGATCATCTCCCCCTGCCCTCTGTGGGAGATCCATCCCACCCGCGCTGAACCCTCACCCCGCCTCTCCGCGCGGTCTCCCTGCTCCTCCTCCCCCTTTACGACGTTCGAGATTCACTCTTTCAATCGCCCATCATGGATCGAAATCTTGCGCGCGCGGTGACCGACAAGAAGCCGGTCCCCGAGATCGATTTCTCTTTGCATACCATGGAAGATGGCTCGCAGGTGTCCACACTGGAAAGAGTGGTCAAAGGTAGGGGTGACGGCTCGGTCGCTTTCCCAAGAGGCTGAAATCTGATAACTGACGGTGGTCTGTGCTACCAGAGGTGCAAGCGCCGGCCTTGAACACGCCTCCGGATGAGATGTTCTGGTCGCCAGACGATCCCTCCAAGCCGAACCTCCAGTTCCTCAAGCAGCACCTGTACCGCGAAGGTCGCCTCACAGAAGAACAGGCACTGTGGATTATCCATGCCGGGACCCAGATTCTCAAGTCGGAGCCGAATCTCCTGGAGATGGATGCTCCGATCACGGTTTGTGGCGATGTTCACGGGCAGTACTACGATTTGATGAAACTGTTTGAGGTTGGCGGCGACCCCTCGGAGACTCGGTATCTCTTTCTGGGTGATTATGTCGACCGAGGGTATTTCAGCATAGAGGTGCGTGGTCTTATATATGGAGGGGTTTGAGCTGTTCTAATGGTCTCACGCAGTGTGTTCTGTACCTTTGGGCCTTGAAGATTTGGTACCCGGACTCGCTGTGGCTGCTGCGAGGCAACCATGAGTGTCGCCACCTCACGGACTACTTTACCTTTAAATTGGAGTGCAAACACAAGTACAGCGAACGAATCTACGAGGCGTGCATCGAATCCTTCTGTGCGCTGCCGCTGGCGGCGGTCATGAACAAGCAGTTCCTCTGTATCCACGGTGGTCTCAGCCCGGAGCTGCACACATTGGAAGATATCAAGGCGGTATGTCGCAATGGAGAAGGGCATGTCGAATGTTAGTCAACTAACAAATGGCAGATCGATCGCTTCCGGGAACCCCCCACTCATGGCCTGATGTGTGACATCCTTTGGGCTGATCCTCTGGAAGAATTCGGGCAAGAAAAGACGGGCGATTTCTTCATTCACAACAGCGTGCGCGGTTGCTCCTATTTCTTCTCCTATCCCGCCGCGTGTGCGTTTTTGGAGAAAAACAACCTTCTCTCCATCATTCGAGCCCACGAAGCCCAGGACGCCGGGTATCGCATGTACCGGAAGACACGAACTACTGGTTTCCCCAGTGTGATGACCATTTTCAGCGCGCCCAATTACCTCGATGTGTACAACAACAAGGCGGCCGTGCTCAAGTACGAAAACAACGTGATGAACATTCGGCAATTCAACTGCACCCCGCACCCGTACTGGCTACCGAACTTCATGGATGTCTTTACGTGGTCATTGCCATTCGTTGGTGAGAAAATTACCGACATGCTTATCGCCATTCTCAACACCTGCTCCAAGGAGGAATTGGAGGATGACACGCCTACATCGGTGTCGCCCAGCGGGCCATCCTCACCTCCCTTGCCGATGGACACCGAGTCCAGCGAGTTCAAGCGACGGGCCATCAAGAACAAGATTCTTGCCATCGGTCGTCTCTCCCGTGTTTTCCAGGTGCTCCGTGAGCAGTCGGAGAGTGTCACTGAACTGAAGACGGCGGCTGGCGGTCGTCTTCCGGCGGGCACCCTCATGCTGGGTGCAGAGGGCATCAAACAGGCAATTAACAACTTTGAGGATGCCCGGAAAGTAGATCTGCAGAACGAACGCCTGCCTCCGACACAGGAAGAGGTCTACCGCAAGAGCGAGGAGGACCGGCGCGCGGCCTTGGAGCGGGCTGAACACGAAGCGGCCAACGACGCCGGTCTCGCGACTGTCGCCCGAAGAATCAGCATGTGAGTTGATTGATATGAATTACCCTTGGTGCAAACACTCATTTTCATCGCAGGTCGGCTGGATCGAACCGGAGTCGTCGTCACCGCGACGCAGGTAGGGAGGCCTGAGAGGGCCGTGGCTGTGGTTGAATTGATATTATGACACGATCTATGCATTTCCTCTTCCTGTCCTCCAGCGCACACGCCATGACACGATCGATACGATACCCTCTCTATCTGCTTGATCGCACGCCTGGCTTTTGTCATGTGGATCTACAACTATAGCGGTCAACAGGATGGTTCAGTTCAACATGGCATTCGTAGGTTTGCAGGCTATTCTTGGCCGTTGCGCAATCGTAGCTAGAACAAAATTGCGAGTCTTTAGAATAATTTTTTTTTTTAAAAAAAGAGTCTGGTGTAGCGCATGTTCGTAGGCAACATTCATGCAGTATTAGAGAGAGCCCCATCAGTGCCAAGCCCGGCCCTCACCCTCTGACCTCAAGCCCTTCGTTTCACCATTAAATCGAATCGGCTCTGCACAAACTCTCCCACCACTCTCGTTCCGCCCCCAATGCCCTCCAGACTGCGCAGCGCGCTCTCAAGGAGCCTGTCGCGCCCGCTGGATACGAGCGGAGTGTTCTACTGCCCATCCTGCGCGACCTGGAGACGGGCGCTGTCGACGCGTGCCGGCAACAACGGCATTAAACAAAACGACGCGGTCCATCGAAGCGCTCGCCCTCTACACTCAGCTACGGTACCTACTTCGCGCCCTTTGACCACCTCGTCGGTCATTACTGCCGGCAAGAATGTTCCGCCGCGGTTTCAGGAGCTCTACAACGCCCTTAACGGGGTCAAGGATGCGGCGATCGAGCAGGTCAGTCTGAGCCGGCTGCAGCTTGCGCTGCGGGGCCTGGAATCTGAGGCGCCTCTGATACGAGTTGCCGGTGAGTTGCCGCTGTTTTCGCGCGTTGAATTCTGATGGTCAGGTGCTGATTGGTTTCCTATTGTGGTGGTTTAGTTCTTGGATTAAACGATGCGGCCTCTGCTCGCAAGCTCGTTCGACTCTTGCTCGCTGATCCATTGAACCTGCGCGAGGATTGGGAGGATGCTCTCGAGGCGTATGATGCCGACTCATCGCGGGGGTTGTTGATTCGGTATGGACGAGCGACTTGCCATGGTTTTCGAGCTATGTTACAAGAATGAGAACTGACAAGGAGGTCAAATTTGCTACAGTTACGGTGAAGTCTCGGAATCGATTCCTAATGACTTGCTCCCCACAATCTCGGTCCCGTCGTCTGTCTTGAAAAAGGGCAATATCGAGATCCTCGTCAGTACACTTGGATCGGAGGCGGACTTTGCCGGCGCTACCCTCACTGCCGATACATTTCTTGTGCCGACCGTGACCATCCAGACCTCGCATTCCGGCCGGCATAATGTGGTGCGGTACCCCGTGCACCGAAGTATCGTGTGCGGCACCGGTGTGGACGGTATGCTGGCGTACGGCACTCTGATGGGCCGATCTGACCTGAAGAACGAGATCGCCTCGGTGCGCGGGGCCATTGAGCTCTCTGTGACGGACCCGACGCGCAGCAATGACCGCCTTTCCCTAGTGGATATCAGCCGCGCGAGTACGGCTCTGGATAAGTTCCGCGAGTCCGTGCAGAATGCTTCTGAGTATGAGCGGGGATGGAACGCCAGTGGTGTGCAGTCGGTGATTGACTGGCTTGCATCGTCCTCGCAGGCGCCCAGTGACACCACACTCAACCCGGCCCTGGTGCCTCTTGTCGAATCTCTGCTAGACGCTGCCGACGAAGGCGTGCTCTCCCGCGAGGTTCAGGCACTCCAAAACCAGACGGTGGGCGCAGTCTCTGAAGCTACCCGTGCCCAGCTTGACCAAGGAGTCGCATCCTGGGCCGAGCACGCCCATTCCGAGCTCCGCAGTTCCCTCGAGGCTGGGTTTGCCAGTCCGCGGTGGCGGGGTCTCGCCTGGTGGAAACTCTTCTGGCGGGTCGATGACGTGAACATGGTCACGTCCGAAATCCTGGAGAAGCAGTTCCTCCGCCGCGCGGAGCGAGAAGTCATCTGGACCGCAGGCAAATACCAGCAGGCAGGCCTGCTGGACGAGCCGTCGTCTTTCGGATCCCAGTCCACTTCCGAGTCGACCCCTGCCGGATCCATCCCATCCCCCTGGCCCACCCAGATCCCCGATACCCGCTCCAAACTCCTTAGCACCACCGTGCCCTCCCTCCAAGCCCTCGCCCAGAGTCTAGTCCTCTTTAGCGTGTCCACTACCTCCCTGACCTCCGCCCTCTCGGCACTCACCTATGTCTCTGTGGAGTCAGCGTCCGTGTATGAATCCTGTACATTGGCTGCCGTGGGTTTGATCTACTCTCTGCGCCGCCAGCAGAAGAAATGGGATGTTGCGCGCCAGTTTTGGGAGGACGAGGTCCGCGAGGAAGGCAGGACATCCCTGCGTGAGACCGAAACCCTCCTGCACGAGATTGTGCGTGACGGGGGCAAGGCGACGGCGGATGCTTCAGATCCCCGGATCCGAGAGACGATTGCGCGGGCTCGCGAGGCTTTGGAGACTGTCAAGCCGTGACCTGGGTGATCTGAGCACGACCATCATATGGTGTACAGTATATGTATTTGTTTTGTAGAATAGACCTATCGAGGTGCACAATTTACTCTGCTATGTGATGTATGCTGATGATGTATGCTGGATGTTTTGTTGGGAGGGCCGGTTTCCATGATCTACGGAGTAGATCGGGAGGTTTAATAAGGATCTAAAGATCAGCCCAACCCCGGCTTATTGGTAGAATTAATTTCTGGGGCTCACGTTATTTCGACGCGAAGATCGTCGAAACTATTCAATTTTGGGTTCCTCGAGCATGATTCTTTGTCAACTTCATTTCCCAGGTTGCATATCGGATCGGTGATGAATGCGAAATGTCTATATCCTTGGATATTTCCACTGCAAGGACAGGGGTGTCAGACGGGGCTTGGGAGGAACTAGCTGGAGATCTCTGACAGAACTAAAGCAGGTCGGAAATGAAACCGAAGCTTGAGCGAGTCAGGTTTTTTTGTATTTTTGTTGTTTTTTATGGAGATTGATAGGGCCAGATCTATGGAACCCAGCGTATATAAATCCATGGATGTTGCGACCATCCACAAAACCCTGGACCCACGGCATCACCAATTTGTAAATTTTATATCAACTCTCTCTGAGTAATCCAAGCAATCCAAGCAATCCAAGCAAATAGTTCCAAATGCCCCCTCTCAAATTTCAGGCTGCGCCTATCACACACCACTTAATCTACGGCGGGTTTCATCATTTTTTGCTCGGGCCAATCCGCAGGCTCAGCGTGGGGCCCGAGACGGAGGGGCTAGTGTGGGCTTGGGGAACTGGTTTGTTTCCAACGTCTCACATATCTGCGATTCGGCACTCGAGAGGCACTTGGCCCGGATTGCCGAGAGATCAGTGAACTCGGACCCCCAAGGGCGAATGTGTTTGTTGCTTCTATGCACACACCTTAAGACTTGGGATGATCCACCAGAGGTTTTGTTCATCTTATGTCTAGATGAACACCTGGTCCCTTTCATTTCATGGTTGTACAGGGACATCCGAGTATCCGACCAAGACGAGGGATTGGTGAAATGATGGAAGTAAGAAAGGGCAAAAAATAAGCCACTAGGCCCCCTCCTCTTGGAGGGAGAGAGGGGGGGCATTTCACCTTAGCGTCTCCTTTCACTTGGACTATACCTGGTCCGTTGTTTGAGCCCTGATTCATACACTGGGGGGCTTCCTGCAGTGGCCTCAGCCCTTTTATTTGGCTGGACTCTCTGCCCTCGTTTTCTTTTTTGTTTCTTTATTCCGTTCTGTCGCCCCAAGATATACAGTTGACCGTGGACCACGTTCAGCTGGTATCATTCTTTTCTTCTTCATCCTTTCTTCTTTTGGTCTCTATTCTCTCCATTTTCTCTTTTACAACCAACTACTTTTGAACCCAGCCTCGGTGGGCAAGGTGAGTGTGTCATATCCCATCCCTAGGGCTGAGGTAGTATATACATCGTTGTTGATATCTGATCTCCCAGGGCAGTGATCAACTCGAGGCCACATCGGGGTTTGTTTACGGTTAAAAACGCGTTTCAAGGTGAAATTGTATGTTGCATTCCCTGGATTACCTTTGTTTCTTGTTTTCTCGCCGGTGCGTCTGCTGGGTGTGTCCCCCCAAGGGTGGCAGTCCAGATGCAAGGGACCATTCTTTACCCGGAAGGGAGAGAGCCACCCTCCATGATGATCTGCCGGTCCCTGGAAGGGGATCGTCTTCAATGACGAGGGGTTTCGAATCCCCTGGAATCCCGATCTGCAACATTATGAAGGACCCGCGACTTGCACGTCCTGAAAACACACGACGCGTGCGACTTTCCAACTAACGACTGACATATGGCTTAGCTATCGCCTGTTTCCACATCCTAAGACGCCCAGCTCTTTTTGGTTCCTCGTTTTTGGAAGTTGTTTGTTTCTCCCTTCGCCTCACGCCAACCCCGTTGATTCGGTTTACTCCTGGCGAGTCTGTCGTTGGCTTCCATTCCTTGAGCCCGTTGCTTTCTTCTTGCGAGAGTCCCATCGACGCCGGGCTCCATACGCGAAAATGCAGGACATCCGCTTGTCGACCCTCTTTCTAGCTGCTTTCGCTCTTTTCGCGCCTTTGGCTAATGCCTTTTGGCGTCTTCCGTGCCGCGGGCGAGCAGGCGTTGCTCGTCTGGACCCTATCATTGACCCGGGAAAGATCTCATCCCATGTTCACGCCGTTCATGGTGCTGGAAGTAAGCTTGCATGGTGCTTAACACGGTGATTGAGCAACATACTGATTTGGATGACTAGGTTTTGGTATGAACTCGGACCAGAAATTGCTGCTGGACTCCACCTGCACGTCGTGTGCCGTTACCCAGGACAGGTCGGCGTACTGGCATCCAGCTCTCTACTTCATGCACAAGAATGGCAGTGCACAGCTCGTCGATGAGGTCGGTGGCATGCTTGCGTAGGTCCTGACCTGTCCGAGACCCAGATAGACCTGACACTGACTTCACTTTCGATATTCTAGCTACTACTTCCTCAACGGAGAGAACATCAAAGCCTTCCCGAAAAACTTCCGCATGCTGGCCGGTGATCCCTTCCAGCGCAACTTCACCTGGCCTGTCCCCGACCCGCCCAAATCCGAGTGGTCTGGTGACCAAGTATCGCAGCGTGCTCTCCGCCAGAAGGCGCTGGGATTCAACTGCATGAACTACCAGAAAGAAGGAGAGCGCTCCCTTTCCCGCCACTTTCTACCCAACAAAACCTACCTCGACGAGAATTGTCCCGAAGGCGTTCGCTTCGAGCTGATGTTCCCGTCGTGCTGGAATGGCAAGGACCATGATTCTCATGACCACAAGTCCCATGTCGCCTATCCCTCGC
Organism: Penicillium alfredii; assembly: GCF_028826965.1. Classification (NCBI taxonomy): domain Eukaryota; kingdom Fungi; phylum Ascomycota; class Eurotiomycetes; order Eurotiales; family Aspergillaceae; genus Penicillium; species Penicillium alfredii. The sequence continues at coordinate 371,975 of NW_026622701.1, read as the reverse complement.
AAGTCATGACGGGGACGTGCCCTGAGGGCTTTGAGACAAGGCTCGTCTCGCTCTTTTACGAGACTATCTGGGACACCTATGCATTCAAGGACCAGGAGGGCTACTTTGCTCTCGCCAACGGCGACCCGACCGGCTTCGGGTACCACGGCGACTTTATGCAGGGCTGGGATGACGGCGTGCTGCAGCAGGCCGTTGACACTTGCACCAATCTGTCGGGCGAGGTTACCGACTGCAAGATCTTCGACCTCCAGTCTGACTCTAAGCAGCAGCAGTGCCAGTTCGACATCCCGGAGCAGATCCTCCATGAAGATATCCACATGCACCCCGACGGATTGCCCGGTGGCATGCACATCAACTGGGGTCCGGGATACGCCCTGCCAGCCGGCGGCATGAGCATGCCGCAGCCAACTCCCACCTCCACTAGTACCGGATTGATTCCCGGCCTCCCTACCTTGTCTTTGCCGGGTATCTCGATCGACCCGAACAATATGCTCGGCGACATCAATGGTGCCAACGCCGCCCAAGCCCCGACTACCACCTCTACCTCGACCCCAACGCCAAACCCCGCCACTTCGTTCATCCTGGACCCCATCACCCAGGAGACTATTTACTTGGAACGGGAGATTGCCGTGTTAGTCGACACCAAGGGTGTCCCATTCTCCACCAGCACTGGTAGTCTCCGCACGCTGTCCACGTCTGTGGCGACCAGCACGGAGACTGTGTCAACTGTCGTCCAGCGCGACACTATCCCCACGGAGGGTGTTTCGCCGGACCAGGCAGCTGATCATGCACGCCAACACGCCCACAACCACCGTCGTCGCTACGGCCACGCGCACTAGAGCCGATATCGCACACTGTCTGCTTTGACAGCCGTGCTGGATTGTATCTTCAGAACTTCTTTTTCGTGTATATTCTTTTCTGGATGGTGTTGGACACTGCTCTCCGGAGCGGTGGGATATATACTGTCATTATATACTGTCTCGCTGGTCAATTTTATGTCTCTCCTGGCTGGTGAAGCTGACTTCTGGCACTGCGTAGATCTCTCTGTATCTCTGGAACTATCTTCCTTTCATCTAGTTGGTTATTTTTAGTTGTTCATCCTGGCCCCCGCGAAATTAGCTTCGCCCCCACGCAAGTTCGCAGATGGCGAGTCTTCTTCCAAACCCGCACGGCCCCTTATACTTTAATCTCCCCTCGTGCATCAATCTGCTTCTCATCTGGAATTCCGGTTCCAATGGCGCTCATGTCACAACATGACAGACGCAGACAGCAAGGAGAGAAAAGAGCGAGTAGGGGCTCCTAAGGTGCGCACTGGCTGCGTGACATGCAAGTAAGTCCTCCCATGGATGCCATTGAACTCATTCATGGCCTAGCTCGAGTCTCGAGAATGGGAGGAAAGTGAACAGTACTAATGATATGAGCTTTAGAATCCGGCATAAGAAATGCGATGAAGGCCGCCCCTCGTGTGGGGAATGTATTCGTGCGCGCAAAGTATGCCAGGGATACATCCACCCGCCCGACCGCCGCACTCGCGCCGGGCGCATGGGTCAGCGGACTGTGGTGATCTGGGGCCCGAAGGAGGCCACGTCTGATGGCCGCTCGTCGGCCCGCTCGTCGAGACCGCTTACGCTGCTGGTCGAGGGCACCCAGGTGGACCTGTCGCCGACGGAGCGCTGGTATTTCAACCTGTTCCGGCAGTCGACATCGACGCAATGCGCCGGCTACAGCGAAGACCCGTTCTGGCAGCGGCTGGTGCACCAGGTTGCGGCGGCGCAGCCGGCGGTGCGCCACGCGACGGTCGCCATGAGCGCGCTGCACTGGCGTTTCGTGCAGGGCAAGGGCGTGCAGAACGATACCTTCGCACTGCGCCAGTGCAACAAGGCCATTTCCGAGCTGCGCAACCAGATTCTAGCCCGTGACCAGTCCAGTCCCCTGCACACCGAGGCCGTGCTGGTGACCTGCATTGTCTTGGTCGCGCTGGCACTGCTGCAGGGCGACGCCCACGCCGTTGACTGCCATTTGCGCGCGGGCTATGCGCTGCTGAACGAGTGGCTCAAGACGAGTCCCAAGAGCGCCGCCGTGCCTCTGCTCGTGCAGACCTTTGCCCAGCTCCACTTGCACTGGGCCAGCTTCACCAATCTCAAAGGGTACATGGGCGACAACTACGAGACGCTGCCGCGCATGCTGACTGACAGTTTCACGCGCTTCGCCGGTCCCGTCGACGACCGCCGCAAGGGCAGCATGTCGCTCGCGCTGCGCGGTTGGATGCTGATCCTGAAAAACTCCCACGTCCTCGCCTTCGACACTATCAGCCAGCTCGACGACGAGACCCGCTTCCCCACCGTCGACAATCTGCGGCGGTGGAAGAACGAACTTAGAGGGTTTACCATGCTGCACGGTCCCAGCATGTCCCAACGCGACTCGAGCGGGCTGCTCCTCCTCAATTTCTGGGCCGAGTTTATCCCCATCATGATCACTGTCGCCAGCAAGGCGCTGCCGTTGCACCGCCAGCAGATGGAGTATGATAAGTTTTTGCCGAATTTCCGGCGTGTGCTGCAGTTGGGCGAGCTCTTTATGAAATCTTTCACGAGCTCCCCTGCGCCGGTCTTCTCCATCAAGACTGGTATTATCTCGACCTTCTTTATGTGCGGGATCAAGTGTCGTGACCCAGCCGTGCGCCAGAATGTTCTGCGCGTCCTGCGCACGTATGAGCGCCGCGAGGGTATCTGGAAATCCTCGCAGGCGGCCCGTATCCTGCAGCGTGTGTTTGAGATCGAGTCTCAGGGCGTGCGGCCTGGGGATGTCATTCCTGCGTCTGCGCGTATCAATATGATGAAACTCGATTTGCTTCCTGACGAGTCTAAGATTCATCTCCAGTACCATCGTTTTCGCGACTCGGAATTGCCCAAGGATGCGAGCGATGGCACCTGGGACGAGGAGTGGTTGTCATTCTGATAGGGTTTGGTGGAGTTAGGCGTTGGGGTTGTACATCATGTTTCTCGATCTGTATATTGTGCCAGATACCAGTGACTATTCACTCATCTTCATGTCTATATTTTCTTTCATTCATTATATGATTCTACTTCTCTATAATAACTGCCAAGCAACTACCGGCCCCTCCCCCAATTCGGAGAAACGGGGAAGCCATGACATGTAGTGACAAGCAGCCGTACAACGATTATATTTGCAATTCGTATAATACTCACAAGAAGTAAAGGATTATGTATCTTAAAAGGGATTGAAGTGAGGACCTTGAGTTGCCCCTGAACCCCTTTCAACTAATCCCAGCGATCATGACACTGCGAGCCGTGCAGATCCAGCAATACAACGAGCCCTACCATGTCTCCGACGTGCCCGTCCCCCAGCCAAAACCACACCAGGTTCTGGTACAGATCAAGGCCGCGGGCCTCTGTCACACAGATCTGATGGCGTTGAACAATGAGTTCAACACGCCACTCCCCTTTATCGGGTCCCATGAGCTTGCGGGGCTTGTTGCGGAGGTTGGGGTTGATGTCACTGGGTTCCAGAAGGGAGATCGTGTGGGGTGTATTAATTTTGATAGTGTTTGTGGTGAGTACATTTATCATTGAAGATGAATGTCTAGCTTCGTGTGTTGGGGGGGGGTTGGTGGATTAACCTAGTTTTTGGATATAGGGAAATGCGCGGATCGTAAAGCAGGTCTGCTTATCTACTGCGAAGCTCCCTCTATGAAGGGGATTACTACTGATGGTTTCTGGGCTGAATATATGGTTGCGTAAGTGGCCAATCTGTCAGGTATAGATCTCGTGCTAATATTTGACTAGCGACGCCCGCTTCATTGTGAAATTGCCAGATAATATGGGATTCAAGGTTGCAGCTCCCTTGATGTGCGCCGGGATCAGCATCTACGGAAGCATTGTGCGCGCAGGCGTGCCGAAGGGAGGATCGATTGGGATTGTGGGAATTGGGGGGTTAGGGCATATAGGGACGCAAGTAGCAAAATGCATGGTAAGTATCAACAAGACAACATTCATTCTATCTTCCATGATTCCATAGTTTTGTCTTTCCACGATTCCCCTTTCCATTCTCTATTCTTCTATCCGACAATAACAATAAGCAGGAATACGCCGTCGCAGCAATCGACATCAAACCCTCAGCCCTCAACGCCGTCGCATCCTACCCCCACAGTCCCGACGCCCTAATCCTTGCCACGGACCCAGTCGAAGACTCGCGACAGAAGATCGATCAGATGGTCTCGTCTAATTATAGAGGCCTCGACGCAACGGTCCTGGCAACGGACCACCCAGCCGCGTTCGAGCTGGCGGCTGCGCTGACGCGGAAGCATGGGACGATGGTGTTGCTGGGTCAGCCGGAAAAGGGATTACCATGTCGTACCACACGGTTATCTACAAGGATATCAAGCTTGTTGGGTCTTTGGTGGCGGATACGGCTGCGGCTCAGGAGTTAACAGAGTTGTTTCATCGGAGCCGGCTTCGTGTTGAGGTGAAGGAGTGGAGGTTGGAGGAGGCGGAGGCAATGAGGCAAGAGTATCTTTCTGGGGTTGGGCTTGGGAAGAATGTTGTTGTTTTAGATTGAAGAGGGGGGATTTGTCATATCTAGAAGGAGGGCTGAGTGCTTAGGTCCATTCAAGATCTCTTTACTCATCTCTTATTAGGACCATTTTGCTTCCCTTTTGAAATCAATTTTGGGTCAGTCTTGAATCAGTTTTTGGCTCTTTCTGGAATGATATTGGGCGGTGGTGGTAGCTATAGAAAGCGTTTAGGGCACTGGCATTGTCTATCACCAAGCTGCCTGTCAATAGAATGAGATGCAACCACATAGTCGAGTAGAAAAGCTAAAAGGACGTGCTGGAAAGTATTTTGGGCACAGAAATCCTGTTCGCTAGTTCTTTATTTATCCATCCTGTTCTTGATTGTATTCCCGAGTAGTCGCTACATTTTGTGGATAACTGGGAAGGATGTCAGTAGCCAGAATACCCATAAAAGAGAATGTAAGAATAAGATAATAAACTTTTGCTTAACTTGAGACAAAGCTCTGCTTCCATGGTGTTTTACTTGATTTGTCTTCCGCAGTGCAGTAGCATACCCACCGGCCAATGCACAAAGATAGAACGATGCTATACATTATATACCACCAGTTCTCAAATCCAGTGGTACACTTCCAGCACAGCCATGTCTCAAGTCAAGTCACCCAGGCCTCGACATCTCCGAGGGCATGCAATGTACAACACAACAACAGCAGACGACACACAAACAAGCCCCCACCACAGCAAGAACCCGATAGTTGAAGAACAGCGGAACAAGATCTAAAGGCATGAACAAAACAATTTGAAATTCTCTTTGGGAACGCAGTCAAGACACCGTCGCAACGTTCCAAATGTCTCGCGTCGCTATCTCTGTCGAACCACCTTGTCTCTGCAGTGTAGCACACCCAGCCGAGTGCAACCTGCAACGAACTTATCTCGCCCCAATGCCATGTCCAAGGACTTGGTTGAACTTATCGATCGTAGGTGACATGAGCAATGGCAAGGATATATGCGGGAACTTCTCTCTGGACACACACACAGACACACACTATATGTTCTAATATGTCCCAGGAGTTTTTGAATTTCCCGATAAAGCAGTCTCTGTGCTGGCAATGGTTGTTTGAGTCTCGCCCAAGTTACCCAGGAAAGGGTTACATGTCTCCTTTGCCACGAGGTGGCATGCGCTGAATTAGGGCAGCGTGGGTGTTTCGGGGGCCACACTCGATGGCGCCATCTCGCAATTGAGCATCATTCTGCTTCTCTCTCTCTTCTCCCATCTCCCAACAAGGTTTCTGCTGGAATCTGAGAGAGAAAAAGTTTGAATCGGCTTGGCTTGGCCTGTTGCCTTTTGGCCGAGATGGGCTGATAGTTGAGGGCATATAAGACCCGGGACGACAGCAGACAACAGCGTGTTTTCAGCACGACAATTGATCAAGGCTCAACTCCTACCCTGAAATCCCAACATCCACATTGCTGCTTGGTCTTCGAAATCAGTCACAATGGGAACTTCTCTCTCTCACTTGTTCTCATTCTTGATATTCTTCGTTGTGGTCACGGCATTTCCACGCCAGACTGCTGTCAACGAAGTGGCTGTTCCGACTTCTATCGTGACAGAGATTGCTGCCATGCCTGATATCACTCCCGCCCCGAGACTGCGCTGCTCCCATGGCTCTACCATTCTCTATACCACCGACTGCACCATGGGCACGCCAGTCTCCTACTGCCATAGCCCCGAGGCTCCGATCCAGTGCCGAGCAGGCTTCTTCCCCTCGGTCTGGCACCCGGATCACTGTCTCGAGCGATCCACCTGTTTCCCGCTCAATGCAGCGTGGATCACGACCGAGTGCACCAATGGCGCTGTCCCGTATACGACCACGACTCTTTATGAGGGGACATTGGCCGGAGGATCGTCGACTGTGATCAGTGGTGAGTATCTGTCTAATACTGGGGGAAGTAAAATGAAGAAGTGAAGGAGTGAAAATCATTTTGCTAATTCAATGATCTTTTGGTAGCCGTCTCCTGCTCCTGCGCCATGGATCAGTGGTATAGCATGACACTTCTAGCGGGCTCGAAAAATGTTGACACTTTCTGCATGCCCTACCGCTCGTGTCCGCCAGGCATGACGACGTCAGTCCACACGAACGGGTACTGTGCCACTGCGCCCTCGGGCGTGTGCTCGGACGTTGCGGCCGAGACCGATTATTGTCAGTGTGCGAATCCAACGCAAATGCCTGTCTATCCCAATCAGCCTGGGGCACCTGCGATAGGATGTGAATGAGAGGGGGGTTGTTTGGTAGCTGTTCCCTTTCCTTGAAGGGAATTGGAAGTTATGGTAGATTTCAGGAAGATTGATAAACATGGTGGCAATGTACCGGCAGTTGATGGTAATGTTTAATCTGGAATGCAAGTAGTTCATCAATTTATTACTGTGGACAATATTGAATCGTTTCTCTTAGATACTGACACTGACACAACTAAATACTCTTGCAATCGAGAGATCACACCATCGATACGCCCGATGAGCTACCCCGAGGCATGTAGCACGTTGGTGATTCACCGGACAAATCAGTAGAAACAATAGATGTAATCAAAGAATTAACCATATATATTCAAGCCAATACCAAGTCAATTGCAGCCCACAATGCTCCATTTCCCTTCTTTTTATCTCTTCTATACCCGTCGTCGTCCGAATCGGGAAATTATGTGCCCCGCAGGCTCCCCGCACGTCGGCCCGTGTCTTGCATTTCCCCTGGCCATTTCAGCAGCTATTAAACAGGGATTGTCGCAATTCTAATTCTTGATCTATTCTACCATTCACTTGATATAAAATGTCTGACACTCTTCCGGAAATGCAGTACCGCTTCCTTGGTCGGACGGGGCTCAAGGTATCTGTGATCTCGCTGGGAGGGTGGCTCACATATGGAGGGCATGTTGGCAATGGTAAATTTTTTTTTTTACTCTTTCCATGCTTCTCATGCGCATTGCTGACTCCCGAAGAAACTGCTTTCGAGTGCATGAAAGCCGCCTACGATGCTGGCGTTAATTTCTTCGACACGGCCGAAGTATATGGCGGCGGACAATCAGAGATTGTACTCGGCCAGGCGATCAAAAAGTACGGATGGAAGCAAAATGACCTGGTGATCTCGACCAAGGTAAGTCAAGTACCTCCCCCCCCCCCCAAGTTGAATTGAAACAACCGTGAACAACCCACCAAAATGGAGAACAAGATCGCTGACATCTTCCCAGCTGTACTGGGGCGCCGCCAACAGCGCCAACCCCCAGAATCCCCTCAACAACAAGGGCCTCTCCCGCAAACACATCATCGAGGGTCTAACCCAGTCCCTGCAGCGCCTGGACCTACCCTACGTCGACATCGTCTACGCGCACCGCCCAGACCGCGACACCCCCACCGAAGAGATCGTCCGCGGCTTCAACCACCTCATTGACACCGGCAAGGCCTTCTACTGGGGCACGTCGGAGTGGAGCGCCAGCGAGATTGCCGACGCATGGCGCGTTGCTGATAGACTCGGCCTCGTCGGGCCCGTCGTCGAGCAGCCGCAGTACAACATGCTAGTGCGCGAGCGCGTCGAGCGCGAGTACCGCTGGCTGTACGAGGCGCCACACGGACTGGGACTTACCGTGTTTTCGCCGCTCAAGGGCGGCGTCTTGACCGGCAAGTATAATGATACGGCTGCGCCGCCGCCTGGCTCGCGCCTTGCCGAGTCGCAGGATGGGTATGTGCAGAATCTGCGCAAGACTGTGGGCAATGAGGTGTGGCTGCGTCAGCTCGAGCAGGTTGCTGCGCTGAAGCCTGTTGCGAAGGAGCTGGGGGTGTCGACGGCTCAGTTGGCCCTTGCGTGGATTTTGAAGAACCCAAATGTCTCGTCGCTGATTACGGGGGCGTCGAGGCCTGAGCAGGTGCTCGATAATGTGTGTGCGCTTGCGGTGGCGGAGAAGTTGACGCCGGAGGTTCTGGAGAAGATTGATGCTGTATTGGGAAATAAGCCGGTTGAAGATAGGAGGCGGCTTTAGACTTGATTGCTTGTGTGACTATCTTATTGCGGTCAATTTTACGGGAATTATAGATACAATTGGAGAAATGGATTCGAACTAGATTGCTTTTTTTTTTTTAGCATAATATTCCATTCACCCTTGATCAATACACAAATTCTCAGTATAGGAAGTCTGTGTCTTCACATATCCCCAACACAGCCTGTTTTATTTCCGGTTGGCTTTGATACTCCTGGCCCATCGCCATTAATTCGAAAGGGACGTCATGGCAATGGCAATCCCGATCTAAGACGCAGTTTGCTACCTCATTCTTGAAATTGTCCTCTTAACTCATACACAGAGACATTCGCATGAGCTTCCCTACACCAACGCGAGTTGACCAAGACAAGCAATATCCATGGATATTCTTTCGTATCGTCTACACTAAATGCACTTGCCGCCATCTACTACCATCTCAGTCCCGTTTATAAACCGACCCTCGTCACTGGCGAGGTAGAGGCAGATATTGGCGATATCGTCCGCTTCGGTCAATCGGCCCAGCGGCACATTTCCAATAAACTTCTCTCGATTCTCGGGGGTGTCTTCCATGCCTGTGAACATGGAAAAGAGCCCTGTTCCGGACAGCAGTGGGGCGACACTATTCACGCGGATGTTCTGCGGGCCATACTCCGCTGCGAGACCTTTGGTGGCCTACATTCACGACAGGATATCAGCGATGCTTTCACTGGACCTGGCTGTAGAAAATCTGCTACTCACGTTGCTCACGGCGCTCTTGGAGGCATTGTACCAGACCAATCCTGGCCGTGGTCGACTGGCTCCCGTAGAGGAGATGTTGATCATCGACCCGCCCTGGCCTTGTTCGATCAAGCGCGGCATCAGAGTCTTGCCGGCGAGATAGATGCTCTTGACGTTGACATTGAACACCCGTTCCCACTCGTCTTCTGTCACCTCTACTGTCGGCTGTTCCAAGAGTGTTAGCACCACGCTGGGAATGATCATGAGACAAGAAAGAAAGAAAGAAAGAAAGAGACCTTGTTCCTATACGTCGTCCCCGCATTATTTACCAGCACATCAAGCCTCCCAAACTTTGAAAAAGCCAATTCGAGTATGGCATTCCAGTCGTCTGGTTGGGTGACATCCATGCGCTGGAAGACGAGGTTGCCAGGGTTCTGTGCGGCAACTTTCTCGCCGCCCTCGACGTTGATATCTGTAATAATAACTTTGCCGCCTTCTTCGCCAAAGCGGCGGGCTATGGCAGCTCCAAAACCCGAGCCTCCTCCTATTGTTGGAGATTAGATTGTGCCGTGGATATCGAGGAGCTGATCTTACCGGTGACAATGGCAACCTTGCCTTGCAGTCGCGAGCCTTGAGCTGACATGACGCTGGGAATAAAACGGGGGATTTCACAGAAGCAAAGGAAGGGTTTCAGTCAAGTCATTATAAATAGCCCGTCAAAGAGGGGGCTCGGCAGGTCGGCGTAAACTCCGAGCTTCCCCGCATGCACGGCGGTTCTGCGATGGCGAGCAAGTGATATCTCGCTCATCGGGAGTATTGCGATACCAATATGCGCGTATCTCCTGCTCAAAATGCTGACCCTTTGACAGTTAGCCTTGGAAGGTGAGCTTGAGCCATACCAAGCCATAGGTCTCTCGGCGTTGTGTAGTTGGACATCGAAACACATCTATAATTTCAAGTCTGCTTCGAGTCAAATTGTTTTTCAGGCGATCTCCAAGCTGCCGGCTCTTCTTCCTCGAATGTGCCACAAAATTGAACCGGGGACTGGGTCGCCTAGTGATCATCCTGGCTTCATGCTTCAAGAGCCCATCTGTGGACCTGCCGATCGTCAAAGGCAGAACCAAGGCGCTTCGCAACTCAAATCGAATCCTCGATCTGCTCGATTCAAAGCTGATCTCACGATCATCAGAAAACTAATGCCAGCTGAAGATGTTAATGCAGGAAGTTCTGTCCCTTCTGCCCCTTCTGCCCCTTGTGGCCGCCCCAGTCATCAAACCCTCCAGCGTAGATTCTTGCTATGGCACAACTCTGCCATCTCTTGCTCCCTCCACTGATCACCGTTTGGTGCCATGGAGGTTTCCGAGTGTTCATTTCTCGGCGTTGAATGGTACACTGTCCACGTGTTGTGAATCCCTCAATGAAATTCGCACCGTGCTCGACCAGATCGATGATCAACTGTTGGATCTACTTAACCGACGGTATGCCCCCGTGCCCCTTTCCTTGGCAATACACCGAAGATAAGTTAACAAGCTATCAACGGGTTAATTCTTTTCCTCCTCCTGACACATTGACCATCCTTTCTGCTGTCCAGAGCTGCATATGTCCGCGAAGCCACTCGCTTCAAGTCCACTCGAGCGTCGGTGAATATGCCCTCCCGCAATCAGGCTGTGGTTCAGCAGGCGGAACAGCGGGCGATCCATATCGGCATGCCTGTAATAATTGCGCGAGCGGCCATGGGAGCTGTCCTGAATGGCAGCGTACTATTTGAGCAATGCATTTTACGTAATTTGACTGCCGTGGTTTATTTGTTTTGACTAACGGACTAACGGAGTCTTCGGTAGTTCGATACTCATCGGAAGCGTTTTCCAAGCTCCTCAGGGCCCACCTCAAAATAGAAACTATGCGCTGGAAGGATTTAACGGCCCCCGTGCAGAGTGGGGTCCAAACGCCCAAGTGCTTAAGAGTACCAACTTCGGCTATAAACTCATCCAACACCGGGCACACACCCCCCATGGCCATTTTGGCTTCAGTTGCTGCATGCACTAGCAAACACCCTTCACCCCAGTCTTCGCCAATCAATTGAAATCCACTTGAACTCGCAGATCATCGCAATCTCAGTAATTGGCCCCATTCTTCAGGGCGTTTAACCGGAACTCGTCCGAAAGGCGCACCGCCTACTCCATCAAGAGTGAGGAAACTGAGCCGCGTGGGGGACAAAAACTCGAGTGGATCGATGAACCTGCCAAACGATGCCCTTTTCATGTGAGAAAGAGTGGAGTTTCGCCATGATCACCCACTAGAGCCGATCAGAATTCCCCTGATCCCAGTTCTTGCTCTTTTTTAGTGTCCCCGACGTTCCTCAGCCTCGTTTCTTCATCCTTCAGGATTTTCATCCCAATCTTGATGGCCTGGTGAGAGTCTTGATGTCTTCCCGCCCGCCATTCGATTGTCTCTCCCGATGGAGATTCGCACCGTGGACACTCCAGTGACGGCGGATTCCTCGCCAGACTCTCATCCGCAATCTACCGAGCCTCGCAAACGCGTCCGCCGCTGGCACCATCGAGGGTTTACTGGCTGCTCGACCTGTCGTCGACGTCATGTTCGCTGTGATGAGGCGTCTCCCGCCTGCAACAATTGCACGCGACTGGGGCTCGAGTGCGATGGGACCCAGGGCCGCATGACTTTTAAAGTCTACGGCCCGTCCCAGTCCCAACCGGAATCTTCCAAGGCGCCCAAAGCCCCGAGGAAGCAAAAGAAGCCCGCCAGTTCGGAGTCCGGAGAGTCTGCTGCAAGCAGCCCTATCGTCAAAAAAGAAGAACCCGATGAGGCCCGCGAGGCTGTCGTGGTGTCGCCAACAACCGTGGCCCAACCCCCCACACAGTTTCAATTCCAAGAACCCATCTCCCCGGCGAGTCTAGTATCTACTTCCCTACAAAATGCCGATGAGCGCTACTTCACCCACTTCATCGACCGCGTGTCAACACTCCTCATCATCTACGACAATTCCATTAACATTAACCCTTACCGCCGGTACTTTCCGGATTTCGCTCGATCGTCTCCCTCCATGGCGAATGCCATGCAGGCCTTGGGCGCGCTGCACCTGGCCAACACCTCGGACGGGCACCAGCGAAATAGACATTTTCAGCAGGCCATGGGCAAGTACGGCGAAGTCGTCAAGACATTCCGCGGCCGCTATGCCGACCGGAGCCAGCAGCTCGGCATGACGGATTTTGCCACGTGCCTCTTGTTATGTTTATTCGAGGTTCGTTCTTTTTCTTTGGTGGATCCTTATTTATTGTTGTGATTTACTCACTGCGTCTAGATGATGGACTCCCAACACCAGAATTGGGCAGTACATCTGCAAGGCGCGCGTGAGATCTACAATCGCATATTTTACCCGCATACCGGGGATTCGGCCCGCGAAGCCCAGCGCGTCGCCGAGTCTAACCACCCGCTACGCTCATTCCTCGTCTCTCTCCTTTCTTACCTGGATGTAGCCGGCGCGTGTGCAACGCCCGGCGGTACTGTGGTGGAAGGCAACTACTGGAAGACCCTCGGTGGCGGATGGGAATACAATCTGGGCACGCCGAGCCTGTCCTCGTCCTCGATCCCCGATAACCCGCGCCTGGTGGAGCTCCGGCACGCGTGGTCCGGCATGATGGAAGTCCAGGCGGCAATCAGCACCTTCGCCCGCGACAAGCAGTGGATGTCCCCCGACCAGCAGGATGGGGTGTACAAGGAGATTTTCAACCGCTTGGTTGTTTGGCGTGCCAGCGCCCCGGCGAGTCTCCAACTACTCGGCGATCTGGACGACGAGAGCTTACGTCAGTACCCCTTCTCCGATGTCGTTGAGTATGTCGGCTGTATCGAGGCCTACGAGAAGGCGACGTTCGTCCATCTGCATCAAGTCGCCGGAGCTGGTCGCCCTAACTGGATTTCGGATCACACTTACTTGGACATACTCATCAGTCGCATTCTCACGTTGATCTACAAATTGTCCAGTGATGTTGGCCAATTGGCTGTTCTGTGGCCTCTTTTCATTGCTGGCCAGGAAACCAGCAAGGAAGAGGAGCAGAAGTACGTCCGCAAAACTATGCTCGAGCTCCGGCGGTTTGGTTTCAAGGTATGTTTCACAGGTGGATGTTGGACGTAACCAGTTGTTAACCCTTTGATAGAACGTCGACAGAAGCCTCGAGCTCCTGGAAGGGGTATGGTTCAAGCGCCGCGCCTTTCCAGAAGGATGGACACAGACCCTGGACGAGATCCAGACGAATATCCTCCTTCCATAACACAACATACTCGCACACCCAAACTTTCACGCAGTCCGACGCCGTTGCATATCCGTCCACCTTCCTCGACAGCCATACTATCACTACATGGCTGCTTTCGCTGGTTTGCTTTGCATTCCCTAAAATTTTTTTGGTCATCTAACACCTCCCAACCCGGCAGGCTGTTGGCTCTCACGGTCGCATCCGTCGCATATCCCTTGTATTTTTTTTTTTTCTCATAGACCGGCGGAGTTTGGTCTTGATTACGACCTCAACGCTTACATTTTTGGCATGTCTATATAGCATCACTGAAGATATCCTGGACATATTACAATTAGAAGTCATGCACATACCCACCTATCTGATCGCACGGACTTTGTTCAGGGTGCGGGGCCCAGCTGTAATGAGTGGATCTGGCTCAACCGGTTTTGATCAGCTACGATCAGGTTGGGTTTGAACTGACAAACACCTACTGTACATGTACAGTGTGAATGGGGATGTCCTAAGTTAACTAAGTTAAATACAAAATTGTCTCCAAACCATGTGCCCACCACTCTCATTATTCTCCCGGGTCCTTCGAGAAAATCTCTCAAGCCAAAGACCCACTCGATCAGATCATTTAGTCAGAGCCTTTGGTTAAAAATTCCTCCCAAGCGGACCAGACAGCTCCGTCTTTTTATGTTCACTTTTACCCACGCGAGCTCCTCTTTTTTTTTTGCTTCCGTTGTCCCCGGTTTCCCGGCTTGCTTTTCCCGCGTGGCTCGTCGGCCCGCGATCGTCTATCTGATCGGATCTGAGAACTGCAATTTGATTGCAATCTAAGGATCCCTCTGTAGACCAGATGTTTATCTGATTTTTCTTTGTCTTTTATTTGCATACCTCAGATCTCGTACAGAAGGAATCCTAATTTCCGTGGTGGGGGTTGGGCGCGAAGGGCCAAAGTCAATCGCGAAAATTTCTCCCGTAGAACTTGACTCTTGTGCTTTTTCCTTTTCCAGCCATATAGAGAGACGGACTCTTACATTGTTTGACATTGTTAGAAGTGTCTGGTCTTGCGTTCTCTTGGTCTCTTTGTCTCTTTTCTCTGTTTTCTTTCTTTCTTCGCCTTAGCGTGTCGATCCCCCCGTTCGACCCGCGCCATGGCTCACGAGGATCTCGTCGTCGGCCGCGATGACCTCGTCGCAGGGGAGGGAGACCGCAGCGAAGTTGAAGCCAAGGACGATGCTGCTCTATTGGTGAGTACCTGTCACTAAACTATCCTGTGACCCCGTTCGGCGAGACTTGTACTGACGTCGATATAGCGGACAATGGGCTACAAGCCGGTATGCTATCCATTCATTATACCTCATACCTTTACTTCATGATCGGAAACTGATCTAGTCTGCCCGGCCAGGTCCTGCATCGGACATACAGCTTGTTCGAGAACTTCGCCACGACCTTTGGTATGTATCGGGCCGGACTGCCACTCATCCGTTGAACTCCTGAACTCCTGCTGATTATATCAACAGCCGCGCTCTACTTCGTCGGCGGCGTGCGCGTCACGTTCAGTACTGGTATCGCTGCTGGTGGTAACTTGGCCTACTGGACGAGTTATCTTGTCACCATGGTCTTCACGTTCATCACCGCCGCTGTCATCGCCGAGGTCTGCTCGGCGTCCCCGTCTGCGGGGTCTATTTACCTCTGGGCGGCTGAGGCCGGTGGACCGCGCTTTGGTCGGCTGTTGGGGTTCATTGTTGCGTGGTGGAGCACGACGGCGTGGACGACATTCTGTGCCAGTATGCCCCTTACCCTGCAATATACAACATGCAACATAGAAAGCTAATAATGGATAGGCAACACCCAATCTGCCGCAAACTATATGCTTTCGGTATGTTTATTCAACCGTTTTTTCCTACTCAACCGCTCTCCTAATACCTTCTAGGAATTGACCGTCTTCAACGTCGACTTCCCCAAAGACACCGACAGCGTCAAGTTCCGCGCCGTCCAGTGGATCTGCACCGAGATCCTGCTCGCCCTGGCCGCACTACTGAACTTCATGCCGCCGCGCTTCTTCAAATGGGTGTTCTGGTTCTCCGCCGCCGTCGTCATGCTCGACTTCGTCCTCAACCTCATCTGGCTCCCCATCGGCACCCTCCACACCTGGGGCTTCCGCACCACCCACGAGGCCTTTATGACCACGTACAACGGCACCGGTGCCCCGCCCGGCTGGAATTGGTGTCTGTCGTACTTGGCTACTGCGGGTATTCTGATTGGCTTTGATGCGTCGGGCCATGTTGCCGAAGAGACTAAGAATGCCTCGGTTACTGCTGCGCGTGGTATCTTCTGGAGTACCGTTGCCAGTGGGTTTGGTGGGCTTGCTACTATCATTTTGTTCTTGTTCTGTGCTGTGAGTAGTGCTGTTCATTATCTGGTCCGATGGTATGGCATCCGTTTTGAAATACTGACTGTCTTTTTAGCCTACTACGGACAAGCTGATGAGTTTCGGGTCTCCCCAACCCTTTGTCCCTCTCTATGCCGCTGTGCTGGGCAGAGGAGGGCACATTTTCATGAACATCATCTGCGTGCTTGCTCTGTGGCTGGTAAGACATCTCTCTTCCCCCCCCCCTCCTAAGCGCCATCCACCATCCACCTACTCCTTGTTCTCTTACTAACTATCTAGAACACCGCCATCGCCATCATCGCCGCCTCTCGTCTTGTCTTCGCCGTCGCCCGTGACGGCGTTCTCCCCTTCTCAGGCTGGGTCTCGCGCGTCAAATCCGGCCAGCCCCGCAACGCCGTGATCGTCGTGTGGGCCGTCGCCGCCATCGTCACCTGCACCATCCTGCCGTCCAACGTGGCCTTCACGTCGCTGGTGTCGGCCGCCGGCGTGCCCAGTGCCGCTGCGTACGGCCTGATCTGTCTGGGGCGGCTGCTGTGCACCCCGAAGCGATTCCCCACGCCGCAGTGGAGTCTGGGGCGCTGGAGCAAGCCGTTCCAGCTGATTGGCGTTTTTTGGAACGGGTGGGTTGTGGCCATTTTGTTTTCGCCGTATGAATGGCCTGTTACGGGGGAGAGCTTGAACTGTGAGTTTTTTTTTTTTTTTTTTTCTTTGTTTTTCCTCCTGTTCCCATTTTCTATTATACTTTCACGCTCCTGTTCATGGATTTTGTGGCCCACTGACATCTACAGATGCCCCTATCATTATGGCTGGTGTCACCATCTTCGCTTTGATCTCCTACTTTGTCATGCCCGAAAGTGCCTGGCTACCCAGGAACCGGATCACGGAGTTTATCGACAGCAAGGGCGCTGTCGAGACTGTCGAGGAAGTCAGTGGCTCGGAGCGCGGCGAGCCAAGTCACCGATGATGTCCGAAGGTGTGTTGGTCGCTTACGAGGATGATTGCTAAAAGATATAGCCATGGGTGAGGCACGTTTCGATGGTTTGGCGAGGTTATAGAACACTCGAGTAATTGTATATTGCTACCCCAACTAGTTTGGCGCTTGTTTGATCAATGAGAAACCAACTCTATCTCCTAAAAATTAGTCAAAGCAGGAATATGGTCAAGGAGGGTAGGGGGCTCTTTTACAGAACACACTCGTCGGCAATTTCTGGCTTGGTCGGCTCGAGCGACAATCCAACCCCTGCTCAGTCTACCGAGCAGTCCATATCATTCCTTCATTCCTCATCGGATATTTCTCATTGGCCCAGATTTAAAATAGCAAGCCGAAGCTTTCGCCACTTCCGTCTAATGCCTCCACAATGGGGCGAGATGGCTTACGATGGCGGGCGGGCCCACCATGGTCAACCACCATCCTGCCTCGTCTTGGAAATGTTGGGAGATATGTGTATGTATAAATTGGCCCCCTGGTGAAGATCGCACCCACTAACCTCCTCTTGGTCTGTCTTTTGCAGAGGAAATTGCAAAGGATGGTGTGCACTGAGCTTGTTGGGGCCAAGATCAGCGCATCCCGCCCCCATGGCCGATCTTTGTTGCTGCCGCTATACTTAGTATCGCAGGTTTGCATGTCGCATCATTGGGTCATGGCTGAGGCAGTGCAATGCTTAACTTGTGGGGTGGGAGAATAAGCAGATTCTGGGGGTGGGAAGAAAGACCCTTCGTCTACGTATATAAGGGTCTTGGTCCATCTTTCTGAGATCTTGGGTATCTCCATCAACTCACAGCAGATATACTCACCCGCCATGAATCTCTTCCTGGCAGTTCTGCTCCTGGCCAGCCTGGCGCTGGCCAAACAGCCCAATATCTTGTTTATCCTGACCGATGACCAGGGCAAGCTGGTTGGCGGGCTGGACACGATGAAGAACCTGACGGTGCGTTTCTTCTTGACTGTTCCCCCATCTTATCATGGCCTCCCCTCTAATTATGCCCAATATAGAACCTCGTGGCCAAGAAGGGTGCCACCTACAACAAGCACTACTGCTCCGTCGCGCTCTGCTGCCCCTCGCGCGCCAACATGTGGTCCGGCCGCATGCCGCACAACACCAACGTCACCAATGTCGAGCCTCCCTACGGCGGATACCCGCAAGTGGTGAAGACCGGCATGAACGACGACTACCTGCCGATCTGGATGCAAAAGGCCGGCTACAAGACCTACTACGTCGGCAAGCTGTGGAACGCCCACACCGAGGAGAACTACGACGCCCCCTTCGCCAAGGGCTTCGACCAGTCCGACTTCCTGCTGGACCCATGGACCTACCGCTACAACAACGCCCGCATGACCCGCAACAACAAGAAGCCCGTCCACTACGACGGCAGCTACTCCACTGATGTTCTGTCTGATAAGGCTGCCGGTTTCCTCGACGATGCCCTCAAGGACCCTAGCAAGCCCTGGATGCTCACTGTTGCCCCCAATGCACCACACTCCAACGGCTCGCACGACCCCTCGAAGGGTACTACTTGGTTCGGCGAGCCTGTCTCGGCACCCCGTCACAAGGGTCTCTTCGAGAATGAGCAGGTGCCCCGTGATGCTAGCTTCAACAAGCTGATTGAGAACGGCGTCGGGTGGACCAAGGACCTGCCTGCCTTGACCGAGAAGGAGATCAAGTACATTGACTACTTCCATCAGCAGCGTCTGCGTGCTCTGCAGGCTGTCGATGAGATGGTTGGCCGCCTGGTGCAGAAGCTCGAGAAGAAGGGCGAGCTGGACAACACCTACATTATCTACTCGACCGACAACGGATACCACCTGGGCCAGCACCGCATGCAGCCGGGCAAGAACTGTGGTTATGGTAAGACTGTTCCCTTCTCCCTGTAGGTTATAAATAATTTGCATTGGCTCACACTCCCCAGAAACCGATATCAGCGTCCCCCTCATCATCCGTGGCCCCGGCGTCCCCGAGGGCGCGTCCATGGACGTCGTCACCAGCCACACGGACATTGCCCCGACCTTCCTGTCTATTGCTGGCGTGGCCGACAAGGATATGCCCAAGGATCTGGATGGCAAGAAGATTCCCACGACCAAGGATGAGAGCGATAAGCATGACCGCACGGAGCATGTGGCTGTCGAGTACTGGGGTGGAGTGAGTTGAATCCCTTATATGCTTTACCTTAAGATCACGCCGACTAATCTCTGGTGTTTATTAAGGCCGTCGCTGAGGGTATCTACGGACTCATCAGTCCGAAGAGCAAGCACGGGTTCCACGAGGAGAACACGTACAAGGCCGTCCGACTGGTCTCGGACGACTACAGCCTGTACTACTCGGTGTGGTGCACTAACGTCAGGGAGCTGTTCGACATGAAGGTAAACACCACCCTGGAAACAAAAAGAAAATACCAACGACAAGATCGGGTTTCTAATGTTACCATCTAAACAGGAGGACCCCCACCAAACCACCAACTTGGCCAAGAACCCCAAGCAAGCGAACCGCCAAATCGCCAAGCACGGCATCCCCAAAGTGATGAACCGGCTCAACGCCCTCATCCTCGTCCTCAAGTCCTGCACTGGCGACGCCTGCCGCGAGCCCTGGAAGCAGCTGCACCCCGGCGGCAACGTCAAGAACCTGGCCGACGCCCTGAACCCGAGCTTCGATCAGTTCTACGCGCGCCAGCCCAAGGTCTCGTTCTCGTCGTGCAAGACTGGGTACCTGATTAGCGAGGAGGGTCCCCAGCACTTCAATGTCTTTGGCGGTGCTGAGAAGCGGGAGTTGAATGGGCAGTGGGAGGACTCTGACGCTGTTGGGGAGGATTATGATCATGAGGACGAGGAGGGTGGTGATGATAACTAGGCGTGCAGTAGGGACTTACTGCTGGTCTTTTTGTAAATAAATAAGAAAAAAAATACTTTTTTCTTGGGGAATTCTATTTTATATAGGTTTTCTGGGATTCCTTGCTGTTGCTGTTTTGAACGGGCAATTGTCAATCTGGATAAGATATATATCAGAATGGATTCATGTAGATAATTCCTGCAAAGGTATCCAGGTAAATCACAATGTCAGTGTCTACGTGATATCGAGTTAACCAATGAGAATGGGGTTTGTTTGGTCCCCTTAACGACCAAGCAAATATTCCCTTCTCCAAGCTACCATTTATCAACCAACACTTCCAAGACTTGTGTTTATTCTTCCTCAACCCCCTGGGTGAACACGACAGTAATGCACCCGCCTTGCATTCACTCAACGGACTCAATAGGCATGGATCCCTCCAGAATCAATATTATTAGAGAGATAAAGAGCTCAGACGCCTCCTCAATTTCGAGGTAGATCTAGACGGACAAAAATGCGCATTCAAGCTTTTCCATGACAACGGCGACCCTGGATATACAGAGAAAGACGGCGATTTAAACCGATTCCGCTGCGAATCCACCGCATATCAGAAAATGCTTACCTCCGGTGTCTGCGAGCGCGGGGTCATTACAAAATTCCACGGCTATATCGGTCGCCTGGATCCGGCTGCATTTTATCCTATTTTGCAACATTTCGCGCAAGACATCTTTCATCCGAGAACTATATTGCTGGAATACCTCCCCAATGCAGAGAGTTTGCACACTGCGTGAATTACTCGGAGACGCTCTATCTATCCTCAGGCAATTGAGGGTATCAAGGAGATACACAAAAGAGTTGAGAGCCTCGGCGCACTGTCGGCCGACATACTGAACCCATCGTCGTGTTGGTGCAGTTCGAGCCTGGGACGGCGAATTATATGACGAAATTCCACTCAATGTGTGTAGCAGATAGTTCCATTTCTATGAAAATTGAGATTCTCAGTAAAAGTCACGCATAGACTTGATGCCACTGGATATCGACACCATCTACTTGCCCTTGTCAAGCCTATGGACCCAACAAGTGTAGATACTGGTTGTGTCACTCGATTGACCACATTGAAAAGATTTATTTTGACGATCACAATTTTCTTGTCAGCGAGTTCGTGCTGGGTTAACATCGGCTGCAGTCGTCCTATGCTTTGGAAGGCGATAACTAGGGCTCACTTGAGGTTAGGAAAAGCCCTAAGTTCAGGAAAGTGGTAGGCTTTTCATTGCTCAGGGGACTTTGAAAGATATAGTAGAGAATAAGAATTAGATTGAAATGGCTTATTAACTACATTGTATCCTAATTAAGAGGTTTTGTTCTTTATTGAATATATAGATAGCTATTTTACTACTACTAGCATTATTTTATCAATATATGTTTCTCTCTTAAATTTATTAATTAACTCTCTTTATTTTTTATATCTATTTTCTATCTATTTTCTAATCCTTTTTCCAATCTTTTGCTTAACCTATTTTTATAAATCCCTCTTTTCTCTCTTTTTTTCGGACAAAGATTTACGACTTTAGGCGTATTGAAGGTCGGGGGGTCACGTAGGGGGTAGCAAAGTTGAATCCTCCCACTTTTCAACGACCCACTTCACATCTTATATTATTATATTGCTTTTCTACATTGAAGAAAATCGAAACAACTTATCAAGTAATCAAGAAAGTTTGTTCAAAACACAATTGCACCACCGTCAACAACAATATCCGTGCCATTCATATAGGTACCCGCGGTGCTCGAGAGTAGCACAATAGCCCCCGTCAACTCAGACGGGCTCCCCATCCGACCCGAAGGATTGCGCTCCGCCCAGATCTTCCGGTGGGTTGCAATTCCATCGCCTTCGTTCAATATTGTATCCATATACCCGGGGCTCACGCTGTTGGTCCTGATCCCGAAGCGAGCCCACTCGGCCGCGAGACAGCTCTTAAGCATCAGAAGAGCAGACTTGCTCACATTGTAAGCCACCTGTGGCTGGGGGTAATTGACACGATGTGCGGAAATCGATGCAACGAACGTAATCGAGCCTCCATTCCCATGTTTCACCATCTCGCGGGCAGCCGCCTGGGCGCAGATAAAGGATCCCGTGGTGTTGATGTCCAGGATCTTCCGCCACTGCGAAACGGGCATCTCGAGGGTTTCAATGCAGCCGACCATGCCAACAAAACAGACAAGCGTATCGATGGATCCGAGTACGCTGACGGTCTCTTCCATTGCCTCCTTGACGGCTTCTTCGGCTGTCACGTCGACCTTGCGGGTGTGGATCTGGGCCGCAGGGAATTTGGTTTGCATGCCGGCGATCTCTTGTTTGCTATTGTCCGGGTTGACGTCGAAGATCATGAGGCCCTGGAGGCCGTGCTCAAGGAGAGCATCGCAAGCATGAAGCCCAAGTACACCGGCACCTCCAGTGACAACGGCGTTTCCTGTGACGGAGAAGCGTTTCTGAGCTCCAACAGTGGCGTCGGACTCGATCTGCGTGGCTGGTGCCGGGGTCTTTGAAGAAGGGCTGCCGTCGCTGAGGACCATCGATGGGACTGCCCGTTTGATGAGGGCATCGCGATCTGGAAGCTCGCTTAAAGAACCCATGATTTCTGCCGTGTGGGTTTCTCAGAAGAGTGGGGTGAAGGGTAAATCGACTATAGTGGAACAAGTGTCAGACGGGGGAGACCTATAGATACAACCCCGATTTTTCGAAGCTCCAGCACATCAAAAGGTCAGCTTCATTCAGTTCCGAACTTTCTCTTTTAAAATCAAGATAAAGTCGGGCAGTTGTCGTCCGGCAGATTCAAAATCGAATCTTGGAAACAACATCATCTGGAGATCAGCCAAGGTGGGGAAGAGTCTCCGCAAGCATCGGCACACAACGCGCCGAGAAGTGGATGAGGTGGGTATACCAAATGACGTGGGCTATCAGTAGACATCAACAACGGTGGACCCAACCCTCCTCGGACGACAGATCACCGAACATGCGTGGGCCGGTTGTCGCCTCTTCGACTTCAACGTTCTTACAAAGGGGGACTCTGCAAATGCGACTGTGTGCATCACCCAAGTCATCCTTCTGTCTTGGCTCAACTCACCCACGCACTCCTCAAGATGTCTGTTTCAATTCAGGACTGCGCACAGGCTCGGGCTGGGTTCCCACGCCCGGTCCCAGACACTCCCTCCAATGCCCTTGAGCAGCTCCGTATGACCGGAAAGGTCGTGGTTGTCACCGGTGCTGCCGATGGGATTGGGTTGGCTGTGACAGAGGCCATGGCCGAGGCGGGCGCTCACGTCGTTCTGTGGTACAACTCGTAAGTGATGATGATCGAACGGATAAAAGACAAGAATCTGACCATTTTGATAGGAACAAAGCTGCCATTGAGAAGTCTCAAGACCTGGCGAAGAAGCACAACGTGAAGAGCGCTGCTCATCAAGTCGATGGTAAGAAAGGCTGATTTGAATCAATTGGCACGCTGCTCATTCTTAATTCCTAGTTTCCGATTCTACCCAAGTGTCTGGCACAATCGCCAAGGTTGTCCAGGAATTCGGCAAAATTGATGCTTTTGTTGCCAATGCAGGTGAGTGCTTTCCCTTGTTCTCGGGTTTTTCGTCGACATTCTAATCGATCATAAGGCATGGCTATTTCAAGACCCATTCTGGAACAAACCTTGCCCGAGTATCAGAAGCAAATGTCCGTGAACGGTACGCATCCAGTCCTGGTCGAAAATAAAACCACCAATCTCTAGCTAATCAACCGCAGTTGACGGTATCGTATATTGCGCCAAGTATGTCGGCGAGGTCTTCCAGCGCCAGGGCTTCGGCAACCTGATCATCACTTCAAGCATGAGCGGCCATGTGGTCAATGTTCCCGTTGACCAGCCAGTGTACAACGCGACCAAGGCATATGTCACTCATTTCGGCAAGTCGCTGGCTCGCGAGTGGCGTGAATTTGCACGAGTGAACATTGTCTCGCCCGGCTTCTTTGACACGAAGATGGGAGCCAGTCCCCTGTGCATCAACGAGGCATACCGCATGTCGTCGCTGGGAAGACAGGGTCATGTCAAGGAGATCAAGGGGTTGTATCTCTACCTCGCCAGTGATGCTTCTACCTACATGACTGGAAGTGATGTGATCATTGACGGAGGATATACTTTGCCTTGAGGGGGGTTTTAGAGTACAATAGACTATAGATCCAAATAAAGGTGCCCGATCTAGATATATTTCGTGCTGAATGATCTCGTTAGTATGCAAATTGAGCAAAAGAATGACTGAATATATTGGAGAGGCTCTGATAATCCTTTAAACCAGTCAATAACAGTAATTGCGAAGAATAGAGGCACCTACTTAGTGGGGAATGTTGACTCCGCTTCTCCACATCTCGCGAGTCTGGGGAAAGCTGCCAGCTTCCTCTGGGGTTATATTGCTAGTAGAATAAAAAGTAATAGGGTTGGTATTAGTAGAAATGATAAGAACAAGAAGAAAATAGCCATAAGAATCATTATTCCAGACCATCATACTCGAGGGATCCCCAGTGCAGAGCGTCGCATCGCACCATGTCGGCTCGAGCGTAACCGCCCCTCTCCTCTTCTCTCCGCTCTTCCTTCTCTTCTCTTGTCTTTTCTGTTTTCCTCTCACGTCTTTCTCTTTCTCTTTCTCTTTTTCTGTTTCCTGTCTTCTCCTTACGCGTTTCTCTCTCTTTTTCTGACTCACTGGCTTCGTGGTCTCGTCCACACGCGACATTTGGCCGTCCTAGCTGGATGTGGTACCCCGGCTCATTTCCTCCATTTTGCGCCCAATAGACCTCTCATACATGCGGCAAACTCCTACATGATCAGTTGTTTCCCTCCTGATTCCAGTCATGAGTGCCCCGGTATCCCTGCGGTCGGCACTGGGGCCGTGCCTTGTCTCCAATGCTCGCGCGGGGAAATTCCTTCCAGCGCCCTCGGGTAAGTTTCTCTAATTTGTGTGCATAAGCTGCATTCTCACTGTGGGTCTTGGATTAGTCTTGCAGGTCCGCCAATTTGTCTCTCTCGCGTCTTCGCATAAGAAACAGCTACCTGTCTCGCTGCCACGATGGCCCTTCATCTCGAAGCGAACGGCCACAACCACGTCCGCTCCGGAGCCCGTGCCTGCCACTCCCTACGCCGAGCTGACTGTTGGAGTTCCCCTCGAGACTTACCCCAATGAACGCCGTGTTGCCATCACTCCACCGAACGTGGCTCTGCTCCTGAAGAAGGGATTTTCACGCGTCTTAATAGAACGTGGTGCCGGCGAGGGAGCGCAGCTGTTCGACCATGTCTACTCAAAAGCCGGCGCGACGCTGGTCGACCGAGACACGATCTACTCTCAGAGCGATATTGTACTGAAGGTCCGCAATCCGCAGACAGAGGGGCCATTCAACGAAGTGCAGGCTCTACGTAAAGGCTCGACGATCATCTCTTTCCTGTATCCCGCTCAGAACAAGCCCCTTGTTGAAGCGCTGGCCACCCGCGGGGTGACCTCATTTGCCATAGACCGCATTCCGCGCATCTCTCGCGCGCAGACATTTGATGCGCTCAGCTCTATGGCTAACATCGCTGGCTACAAGGCAGTCCTGGAAGCTTCAAACCACTTTGGTCGCTTCTTAACGGGTCAAGTGACGGCCGCCGGAAAGATCCCGCCGAGCAAAGTTCTTGTGATCGGAGCCGGTGTTGCTGGTTTGAGTGCAATCGCTTCGGCCCGCCGGATGGGTGCCATTGTCCGAGGCTTCGACACCCGTCCTGCGGTTCGTGAGCAAGTCCAGTCCCTTGGTGCCGAGTTCATCGAGGTGGAGTTGCAGGAAGATGGAGCCGGCCAGGGTGGATATGCGAAAGAGATGTCCAAAGAGTTTATCGAAGCTGAGATGAAACTGTTCATGGAGCAAGCTCGTGACGTTGATATCATTATCACCACGGCGCTGATTCCCGGAAAACCCGCACCGAAGCTCATTACTAAGGAAATGATCGCTGCCATGAAACCCGGCTCAGTCATTGTCGATCTTGCCGCTGAGGCAGGGGGAAATTGCGAAGCAACTCTTCCTGGAGAATTGTCCAGCTACAAAGATGTCACCATCATCGGCTACACAGATCTCCCTTCACGTTTGCCAACCCAAGCATCCACGCTGTATTCGAACAACATCACGAAATATCTTCTGTCTATGGCCCCCAAGGACAAGTCCTTTGGCATTGACTTTAAGGACGAGGTTGTTCGAGGATCCATTGTTACTCTCGATGGCGAAATCGTGCCCCCGGCTGCTCCTCCCGCTCCCCCTCCTGCGCCCAAAGCAGAGGCTCAAATAGTTGGGGCAAAGAAGGAGGAAGAAGTCGCGCTGACGCCCTGGCAAAAAGCCACTCGCGATGTCACAGCAGTCACGGGAGCAATGGGCACTACGCTTGCCCTGGGCAAGGCTACTGGTCCAATCTTCATGAGCAACATGATGACCTTTGGGCTTGCAGGCTTAGTTGGCTATCGTGCAGTATGGGGTGTGGCTCCTGCTCTCCATTCGCCTCTCATGAGCGTCACCAATGCAATTTCGGGTATGGTTGGTATCGGTGGACTGTTCATCATGGGTGGTGGCTATGTGCCGACCACGCTCCCCGAGTACCTGGGTGCTGCGTCCGTGCTTTTGGCGTTCGTGAATGTTTCCGGAGGATTCGTGGTCACAAAGCGCATGTTGGACATGTTCAAGCGGCCGACTGATCCCCCGGAATACCCATGGTTGTATGCTGTCCCAGCGGTCTTGTTCGGTGGGGGCTTTGTGGCAGCTGCTAGCACCGGAATGGGTGGTCTAGTTCAGGCTGGCTATCTAGTCAGCACAATCTTGTGCATGAGTTCAATCTCAGGTTTAGCCTCGCAGCAAACTGCCCGACGCGGAAACATCTTCGGCATTCTTGGTGTGGCATCTGGAATTCTCGCTTCCTTGGCCGCGGTGGGCTTCTCGACCGAAACCCTGACGCAGTTCATTGCTGTTGCTGGTACTGGTGCTGTGGTTGGAGGTCTGATCGGTCGTCGCATCACACCAACTGGACTTCCTCAGACGGTTGCTGCCCTCCATTCAGTGGTTGGCCTGGCAGCTGTTCTGACCAGCATCGGAAGCGTTATGGTTGAAGTTGCGGACATTTCGACTTTGCACATGGTAACAGCTTATATGGGCGTTCTCATCGGCGGTGTGACCTTTACTGGTTCGATCGTGGCTTTCCTCAAACTTGCAGGACGCATGTCTTCTAGTCCAAACATTCTACCTGCACGACACCTGGTGAATTCAACATTACTTACCAGTAACGCCGCAACGATGGGGGCA
Source organism: Penicillium alfredii (assembly GCF_028826965.1). Taxonomy (NCBI): domain Eukaryota; kingdom Fungi; phylum Ascomycota; class Eurotiomycetes; order Eurotiales; family Aspergillaceae; genus Penicillium; species Penicillium alfredii. Next base: position 344,893 of record NW_026622701.1, on the reverse strand, counting down.
TTTTTGACGATGGCGCCGGCAAATCCCGCGATTGCAGCAACCTGCTTAGGAGCAAATACCCTCCTAAGTTTCCTGAAGGGGTATACCACTACTGCGGCCATCGGCGGTGCCGACATGCCCGTGGTGATTACCGTGTTGAATGCATACTCCGGCTTTGCTCTTGTCGCCGAAGGCTTGATGCTCGACAATCCGCTTCTGACCAGTGTCGGGTCTCTCATCGGTGTCAGCGGTTCCATCCTGTCCTACATCATGTGTGTAGCCATGAACCGATCGCTCACGAATGTCCTCTTTGGGGGTCTTTCGGCACCAACGCAGACCCAAAAGAAGATCGAAGGTGAGGTCAAAGCGGCCAGCGTCGAGGATACCGTTGAGGCACTGTCCAGTGCCGAGAACGTGATCATTATCGTCGGCTACGGCATGGCCGTCGCCAAGGCTCAATACGCCCTCGCTGAGATCGTCGGTCTCCTGCGTGCTCGAGGTGTGAACGTCCGCTTTGCTATCCACCCCGTCGCCGGCCGCATGCCTGGTCAGTGCAATGTGCTACTCGCCGAGGCGTCTGTGCCGTACGATAGTAAGTTTTGCCATTTGCCTTTACCTACCTGCAAATGTTAATCCCCTGTAGTTGTCCTCGAGATGGACGAGATCAACGACGACTTTGCCGACACCGATGTCACGCTTGTCATCGGCGCCAACGACACTGTCAACCCCATCGCCATGGAGCCGGACTCCTCTATCTCCGGCATGCCTGTCCTCCATGCATGGAAGAGCAAGGAGGTGATTGTCATGAAACGGGGCATGTCGAGCGGATACGGTGAGCTTTTCTCCAGTTGTGATTCACTGACCACACTAAGCTAATTCTGTGGGTACAGCCGATGTCCAGAACCCGATGTTCTTCATGCCGGGTACGAAGATGCTATTCGGAGACGCCAAGACCTCCTGCGATGGTACGTTCAAGCACAATGATTGATCAGAATTTGATATATACTGACTTCTTTTCTTCAACAGCCATCAAAGCTGCCCTGGAGGCACACAAATAAGGCTAGCAGGGGTCCCTTCTTGTCCTCGTCTGCTATTATGGTGATTGTTCTTGTTTTTATCACTTCTGGTCCAATATATCCGCTTGCCGATATGCTTCTGTGTTGTTGCTTTGACTTGTGTCTCTCGTTCAAGGAAGCAATATACCACCGATTTCCAATGTTGTAGTAGCCTTCTGTCTGGATCGGGGATGCCCGTCGTAGACAAGTGCTAAACATTTATACAGCAGATGTAGCCTCTTCAGAGGGAACCCTATCCGGACAATCCAACTCCTCTGGACCAAGGCAGGTTTATCCCAACTCTAGATAATAAATGGAATGAACACATCATCTTCGTTGCCATCTCGGCCATTAGATCACATCAAGACCAGGGGCGAGGACTACCCCCTGTCTGTTCTAATTCCCAATCACATAGCAAAGAACAAAGGAAAATGAAACAAAAGACAAAAGAAACCACCCAAAGAATCAAAGACCACAACGCAAACCCCATCCCATCCAGTCCATAGAGCCATTAGGAATGAAGCCCGCCATTTTCAATCGGCCCCGTCAAAATAGCATAATACATTACTCTCATAACCGAGAGCCAGAAATCAGACGCAAGAAGGAAAAGAGAAAAGAACAGACATCGACGCCGAAGACAGAACAGAAAAGAAAAGAAAAGAAACAGCGCAGCCCAAACAAAACAAGACCCAGCATCGAGCTACCAAATCGGTAGCTAAGCATAGCTCAGAGAACCCGACTCCTAAAGCCAAACAAAAGGAAAAGTTCCGCCCATAAAAACATTAACAGATTAATACATGAGACCATAGCATAAAATTATCAAAATTCATACTCCCAGAAAAGGGGGAAGTAGGTGGAAGAGGGAAGGGGATGGGGAGAAGAGACCTAAATCCTCGCAGGCGACTTCTTGCCGAGCCTCAAACCCATGAAGCCCCTCCCGGTAGGCGTAGTACTATTATGGCGCGCATGGCGGCGCTGGCTAGAACTAGAAGAATTATTCAATGTCGCATGATGGGGATCAAGCATCAGCGGCTGCACGGCGGGCTGATGGTGGACTGCAGAGACAGGCGCCGATGCAACAGATCCGTTGGCATCGCACTCGGAGCGTAGACTGCTCATCGAGTGGATACTCGATGCGGCCGAGTGTTTTCTTGTCATGCGGCGCATCATCAGCGGGGAACGGTGGGCTAGCATGTTCGAGACGCTGTATCCTGACGACGTGGATGAGGATGAGATGGATGGGGCACCACTGCTGCTTCCATTGCCACTTGCGGTTGCGGGGCCGCGTTTAGAAAAGGCGAGGGAGGGCGGAGGAGATGTAGCTGAAGGGACGGGGCTGCGGGTTCGAGAGAGCAGCGAGCTGGCGTCGCTGTGCTGGTCGGGCATGTAGCCGAGCCGGGTCTCGTCGCCGAGGAAGGGCGAGACGGGCCGCGGCGAGTATGGCGGCACGCTGGTGCTGCTGTTGCTGCGTGTCGTCGGTGGTCGTCGCCCTGCCTCGGCTCGTCGTGCCCATCCTGCGGCCGGGGGCGGAAGTGGTTTATCGGTGCCTGATGGCCGCAGACGAGATCGGTTCCCTGGCGGGGCTCCGGTGCTCGGAGGTTGCGGGAAACAAGGCATCAATGGGACTTCGGACACACGGCTGATGGTAGCACTCGGCACTGTTTGTGTGTTGTCGTCCTGCGTCTTCGGCGATGCAGTGGTGCTGGCGGGTTGAGGCTCTGATCCTGTATCATCCTGAGAAATCCGACGTGATTTGAACTGAGGCCCGGGCTCGTGGTGGGCTGCGTCTTCGCCATCTCGCCTGCCACGCGCACGCTGATCACGGCTGTAGCTACTTTCCCGGGATCGGGGCGCGCTGGGCCGCGACTTAGAGCCCTTGGATCGTGACCCGAGCGAGTTGATGAAGACCAAGGTGGGCCGGGTCTGCGGCTCCATGAGCGTGACCTGCTTGGCAACCTGGATATCTGCCTCTTCAACAGAAAAGATTGACGAGGGGGAAGGAGATCTGGACTGGGTATGAGTCGCCGGCGGCGTGTTGGGCGAGACATAGATGGCGGGCTGCAGAAATAAGTTGGGGGCCATTGGAGGAGAGTCTGGCGAGGGCAGCTCGAGCACGACCGGCTCCTCTGGGTGAAAGACATAGGCATCTTCTACGAAGGAAGCATCGCTGGTCTGCTTGACTGTGTCCACTGAGACCGGCCGGGGGCGTTTGGAGGTTGCGAAGGGCGCCAGCAATTGCTCCTCATGGTCCGATTCCGGATCCAAATGTGAAGAATCATCGGCACTGAGGTCGGAATCAAAGGTCCCGGCGCGATGAGAGCCCACAGGCGAGGGCACAAAGTCTTGCCCGCCGGCATCGGATTCCGATACATCTTCCTCATCGGACTCGTACCGTTTCTGAAGACTCTGCCGGCTCAGACGGTGCAGGTCCAGCGAGGTGGTGGTTTCATACATCGTGGCTCAACTAGCATGAACCAACAGAGAGAAGCAGTCAAAAGGTCAACGTCGAACTGTTCCGGACAGGTAATAGCAAGACGAATCGAAGAGAAGAAAGAGAGAACCCAGCCCCAGGAATGCAAGAAGAGAAAGGGAGAAGAAAAGAAAAGAACAGGAACGACAACCCAAGGCGTGTCAACCCCAGCGACGTCAAATATGCCAGTGAGACTGCGAAGGAGAGCCCAAATTCTCGCCTGCACAGGACAAGGGAAGAACCTTTTAAGGGGAGTGGAACCGACAAGGGAGATCATGAACAGGAGAGCAAGCCCTCGATGCCATCCAAGAACATCAAGAAAGGAAAAGAAAAAAGAAAAAAGAGAGTCCCACCCGTCAAAAGGGATCCACCGGGCCTTTTTTAGCAGACAAGATCCATCGGGGGGACCAGGCGCCAAAAAGGAGGGGTAATCCCAATGGGTCTACACGTGTAGGAGGGAATTCCCCTAGCCCCCAATCCACCAAGGAGAGAGAGAGAGAGAGAGAGAACTAGTAAGCTGCAACTTCTTGTTCTCCTGCAGGAAGTGTAGCGCGCCATAGGATTGGCCTCACGCGCCCGGCCAAGGCGTCCCTGGGAGAGGGCGCATTGTGATTGGGAACGCCCTGGACAACCCTTGCGTAGGGAACAGAGCAGGGTCGAGCATGGACAGTTTCATCATGCGAGACGCGTTGCGCCAGAGGCTGGCGGAGAAAAAAAAAAGAAAAAGAAAAAAGAAAATTCTGATGTGTCGACTGTGAGCTATCGTTGGCTTGTCGATTCACCCTAACGCTCGTCAGTCGCACCATTGGCCACGTCGCATGCTAGTAACAACCGGCGGTGGCAGCTAGATTGTATGCACGGTCCAAGGGGAAACCGAATCCTTTCAGATGGGGGAGACGGTGTTCTCCTGGGGCATTCCCGCGTATCAGGTCTCCTTGTGGATCAGGAACCAGGAGAGAAAAAGGCACCGCCTGTGGTTCAAATTCTCAGATCTATATCGGGCCAGCGAAGCGCCCGCTGTGGAACCCTTCCCTCCGTCGCCCTAGGGAAACGCCAAGGTGGCCGCTGCTCCAGAAAGGTGGGGCGGCTCTAACTCAAACACGCTATGAACTGGGATGTTCTGTGCCGGATCGGCGTGGAGAGAATTCGTGATTCCGATGCACTGGACGCGGTCCTTACTCCTGGAACATGCTGGGAGATGCCAGGGGTGGGAAGAGGCATCAATGAAGGCATCAACCACCAGCGTTGGCATCTTCCATGGGGGAAGGCTGGCTCAACAGGGGCCAAAGGGGCCAATGCCTTTGCCTTGACTGGGGCGTAGTCAGATCTTACCAGGGCAATTAGGGGCTAAGGAGATGAGATGAGGAGATGAGGAGATTAGGGGTGGCAATTCTTACAGTGCAATGTATTCTCCATGGCATAATTCATGGCATAACGATGGAATAACCATGGGATTGTGATGATGTGTTGGGGGCAAAGAGAAAAAGCGGCCTCCTTGCATCCACCTCGACTTTCTGTCACTCGGCGATTTCTGCTCCACAAACGGCCTGAGCTTCAATTGTTCTCTTCTCAAATGAACATTAACATTATCAACATTATTTTTAGCATGTCATCTATCAACTGCTCTATCAATTGTTCTGCAGCCACCTAGGCAAGGGCTCTCTTCCATTAACCGCCCGGTGGATCTATAGCCGCCCATCGTCAAGTCTCCATCTCCAAGTCCCTGACATTGTGGACTTGCCCAAGTATGGGCGATCACCCGGCGCCACTATTGACATCGGCATGGTAATGAGTCGATTATTGCTTCTCTGCGTCTCGTGTGTGCCCCAGGGAAGCACAGAACTCGAAAGCCCTGCACCAGCGCATGGCGAACAAGCAAGGTGTGCGTTGTCCACAACCTCTTCCAGCATGATGGACCACAGACCCAGAGGCAATGGTGAACTCTCGGCGGTGTCATGCCTCGGTCTATTGATTCATTATCCAGCCACGTTACGTCGATGGCTGGTCGGCGATGAAATAGATCGACGTGGTCACCGCTGTTTGCGATGGCTGGAAGACATATTCCCAGCCCTCTTTACCATTCCTCGATACCTGCTGTGAGGGCTTTTCTTTTTTTTTCTCCGGCTCCGACTCCGGCTGCAGTTGCATCAGATCGAGTCCGAAGATATCAATGCTAATGGGTTATGATGATGGCCCGGGAACAACCCCGGATGACGTTGGAATACCTCCTAGCTCCATGAATGACGACTTTCTCATGGCATATTCGACCTGTCACCTTGTTTGTGTCCTCGTTGCACAAAACCAAGTTCGTATGCACAGATCTACGCACTCGCCACGGTTCCTGCATTGGATTCCGGCCCAATGCCTTGTGATGCGGCACATGGATACGTCAGGTACAAAATTCAGGTTTCCCCCTCAACACATCTCGAGGGTTTGTTTATTTTGTGTTTGGGGCTCTGACCAGACTGGACTGACATTTGTGGAACCTCGGAATCTTGGATGGCAAATGGTTTTCTTTTTTTCTTTGTCAGTCGACTTGAACTCGACTACGTCTTGGTCCAGACTGGCAGCCACTAATTTCCACCAGTTGCAAAACATGATTACATTTATCTTGATATGATGACTTGATATCTATCGATACGTCCTTAACTAACAATAACGGCAGAGGGGTACAATCGAGAAGCCTGCAACCAGCAGACCAAGGGGGGAGCAAGTGATAACGACAAACATGAACAGAAGAAGAAAGTGACATTATAGAATACAACCAGGACCAGGCTGTCAGCACAGCCAGCGGTCCCTGGGGAAAGAAACCCGGATGCTCTCCAGGATTTTGTGGCCCGATCCCCGACATGTGAGGCGCGTTCTCACGGAATCCCAGGCACATACCGCATGGACCACCAGACAGAACAACCTGGCCTCATGAAGTGGTCATTCATTAAACGATTATAGGAGGGAATCAACCCCAGAGCAGCCCCTGTCCCATTCTGCTCTACACCGTGCCGCACTACGTCCTTAGGGACCTTCACGGACTCCGGGGATGGTTTGTCACACTGACAAACCTCTTGGACAATGCCGATCTCCAAATTTAGGTATGGTTTTCAACGGGCACGTCAAGCATCCGCCAGGCCTATTTACGCCTTGCGGGAGCGAGTGACGGGGCCGTTCGACCGACCCGTAGAGGCGGCGTTGCCGTTGGAAGCCTTGGCACCACCGGGGGTTTGAGCACCAGCGACAGAAGGAACCTCGTAGTTCTTCATGTCGATCAAGGAGTCCTTGCCAGTGTTGCGGCGGGGGCGTCCAACCTTGGCGGTCTTCTTGTAGGTGGCAATGTAGAACGAGATGAACAGGAGCAGATACGAGGTGATGATTCCAATACCAGCCAGAGCGGCAAACTCCTCACCCGCGCACTTGCCCATGTTCGGGGCCCACGGGAAGTAGACCGAAGAGAAGTAGGTGTACGAAGCGAAGTAGATGAAGCCTGTGGTTTATCAGCCGGCTGTTTATGGCTCCAAACCCAAGTTTAAACTTACCAAGGTCAATGACGAATTGCACAATCTGCAGCATAGTAATGTACTTCTTCCACCAGATACGGATGCCACGGGCACTCTGGAAGTAGTACCAGTACATCACAACATGAACCAGCAGGTTGATAGTGATAGGCACCCACGACACCGCGGTCAGGCCAATCAGTTGGGTGTAGCAAAGGAGAGCGGTGGCGCCATGGTGGTAGGTGTGGAGGAATGTCAATGGTTTCTTCTTGAGGAACAGGAAGACGGTGTCGAGGAACTCGATGTACTTGTTGACGTAGTTGAGCTGTGCAGAATGGTAAGCTATCCCATTCCCTCCCGAGACTAAACACGTTTGCAACTTACGTAGTACAGAACAATGAGGGGCTGGGTCCATCCACCACGGTGGTCACAGATGGAGTAGAAGACGCCATGTCTCCAGAGGGTTGGCAGAAGCTGCTCGACGAACAGGGCCAACAGAATGCCACTGAAGACAGTCAGGAGAAAGTTGTGGATCATGAACAACGTGTTTAGCTTGAGCGCAGGGAAGTTCTTCATAACCTCCCGGCCACCGAAAACAATGGTATAGTAGGCGACAAGAAGCGTGGCGGTCTCCTTGAAGGTGGAAAGAGGGGTCACCCCCCCGACGAACTCGAATTGGCTGGCGGGATAGCCCATCACCAGCTCATACGTCTTGTCGAAGATGGGCCACAGGTGAACGCCAAAGGGCCGATCGAGGGTCGGAAGGGGCACGTTTTGGAGAAATTCGGACGCCATGGCGAATGTTGACCAACGGTTTCGATGTGCGACAACAAGTCCAAAACTCCGATCAACAAGTGATTTTTTTCCGGGGTAAGGAAGGTATCGGTAAGTCGCGACAAGACGCGTTAGCTAAAAGAAAGGAAAAGGAAAAGGAAAAAGAAGACAAGAAAGAGAAGGAATGGAAGGGGTCGAAACACAGGGGAAACCGAAAAGAAGAGAGAGAGAGAGAGAGAGAGATGAACAGGAGGTTTTGCGTTCGGAGTGTCGAGTGCCCAAAGGGGAATAGCGTCGCAGGGAAAGGGGGAGCCGTGGCTTCCGGGGATTTTGGAATAGTTTTGTTTCTTCGATCAGTTTATATAAGATAAAATAGATAGAAGAGAAAATCTCAATTGGTTTATTCATTTCTATTTATTTAAGTCTTTTTTTTTCCTATATTTTATCTATTTGGATATCATGAGTTCGTCCAAAGATCCCCAATGTGCCGGCACCCGCTTTCACATGTCTGGCCGAGTATCCATAAGAATAGTGTGGATAGTACGGGGGCTCCCGTGGACACAACTACAATTGTCATTGTTGGCAACCTGGCTATAAATGCTTCACTTTATCCCGGCTATTCGGAACCATCAACACAAATTCAAAATCCACCGGCCTAGTAGAATAGGGTTACAACTGCCATGGTGTATGCAAGTGTGCCATGAACGCCAGAGAGAGGTTCCTCAAAAGTGCCGGCATTGTACCACCCGGTTGCGACGTGCATTGACAATAGAGCATAAGTGGGGTTAAGTCCTATAGGATACTACCTAATTCGAGGGTATATGTAAAATCATCTATGGATAGGCATCTGGGATTGGGTCCCTAGCCATTGGATAAATGTTTCAAATGTGTTCAGGTCAATATTGAACCATAGTATTAGATATATACTAAAAGGGACATTGAAAGATTATGTAGCGACGAAGAGGTAGTTCTAATTATTTTAATACATTAATGCACCTCTGCCATTGTTAGTATCTAGTATTACTAAATCTCTTCTATAAATTGACCATCACCATGATACTTGCTTCAATATCATCTCTCTCCCATCTATATCCCCTAAGCCAATCATGGTGGCAGCAAAAATCAGCGGGCGCTGTCGGGTGCTGACTCACCACCCGGATTGGTGGCCTCAGGCAGCAAGAACCACACCACCGGCAAAATCCAACGGACAACTTCCTTGTCACCTCCCCTTCCCGTCCCCATCCACCTCTCCCCTCACCCTCATTGACCCGCTCAGGTCCAACAACGCGGCCCCCCTCCTTTCGCCATGTCGTCCCTGTCCATCTTCCGTGTTGCGACGCGCGCCGTGCGCCCGACCAGCTTCTTCCGAGCTCCCCAATTGGCCCGATCCCGGGTGCAGACCCCGGTGACTCTGGCTGCTGCTCGCGCCCACAACTTTGGTACCACCTCCAAGCTCCTCTCGGGCCACGAGGACGAGACATATGAGGAGTTCTCTGCGAGGTATGCGGTCAATGGTGACCCATTGCGTACGGCGGAATCCGGAGGAGGGGGCGGTGTTTCAGCTGCTCACCGGAACAGTCGACGCATGTTGGGGTCTTTTGGGAGTGTCTTGCGCTGACTGTGTTTCTTCATTGTAGATTCGAGAAGGAATTCGAGGGTGTGCAGGACGTCTTTGAGCTCCAGGTAAGACCTGACACGATCGACACATGCGATCCATATCATCTGTCACGTTTCCGACATTCAACCATCCACTTCACCCCTCAATTCAATACCCAACCAATTGACACCTAGCTAATACTTCTATTTGTAAATAGCGCAACCTGAACAACTGCTTCGCCTACGATCTCGTCCCCTCGGTCGAGGTCCTCACCGCGGCCCTGAAGGCTGCCCGTCGTGTCAACGACTTCCCCACCGCTGTCCGGGTGTTCGAGGGTATGTACAGCATAAATACTTTGCTGGCCTCTGCCAGAAGATGTTGTGCCATTGAAACGAACTGACGTCTTTCTGTCCCATAGGCATCAAAGCCAAGGTCGAGAACCAGGACCAGTACAAGCAATATGTTGAGCAGCTCGATGGTCTGCGCCAGGAGCTGGGTGTCGCTCTCCGGGAAGAGCTGTACCCCAACGAGGAGTAAATCCATCTCATTTCTTTCCCCATTTTTTCTCGCACGCCGATTTTCTCTTGCAACAAGCAGAACCACCCCACGCCGCCACTGCCGATCCCCCATTGTATGACTGGTTGAGGAGCAGGTCGGGTCGCAGAGAAAGCTGTATACATACTTTAGAGATCTCTTTGTGTTGTTAGTGCTGCCGCTGTTGTCTGGAACAAGGTCTTGTGTGCCTTGATTGGTGCTTAATCTATCTGGATTCCATCTTGTTCAGCTCTCGCGCTCTGCTGTATCCCAACTAGCATTACTTAAAATCTCCTCACAATTCCCCTTGCAATATATTGAGCATTTACGATGGAAGTTTCTCTTTAAATGTGCGAAGTCTTAGAAGTATGTCTGATGTCTGACTGTTGCTTTGCTCTAAACCACAACTAATGTCTAGTTGACCATCCCGCCATGCACTACACCATCAAGAGGGCAAAAAAGGACAAAAGGGGGGAAAAAAAGAGAAGATAAAAGACAATCCACAGAATTGGTCATATGCAAACCATATAAGTACAATGAAACCTTGGAAGCGAGGCCCGCTAAGCTCCCTACAAGGTAGCAACCAACGGCCAAGAACGTATTTTGTGAATACTGGAAGCAGCAGCAGAAAGGAAACAGCACTCAAACATCAGGAAACAAAAAAAACAAAAGTGTCCGCTCAAACGCCAGGTGCCAAACCACGGATTTCAGGGATATATGTGTGGGGTATGCGAGGGAAAGACAATGCAAGGAAATCGGGGAGTGGTTCTGGCACTCAGTGCGTTCCGACATACTTGAAATATGTGGGGCGACAGTCCTCTTTGCCAAGGAAGGACTCGCCTGCGTACATCTGGCCTGCCTGGCAGCCGGAGCACTTGGGCGAGTTAGGGCAATTGAGGAAGGGGATATGGTTATATCCGATATCGCGGAACCTATTAAGACAATAATCATCAATAATCAGCGAGAGAAACTGGCAAAGAAAAGACATGGTTACGCACCAGTGCACGTTGGCAGCGTCTGCAAACAGTCCCACACCAATGGAATGGACTGGCGCATCACCCCAGCGCTCGTAGAAGAAACCACCAGCACGATCCAAATACTGGAAGTATGCATCGTACTTCTCGCCCCGGAAGAAATCCAGGTCACCAATCTCAAAGTTGGACCAGAAGTGGCAGGTCGAGTACCCGTTGGCGATCTTGTTGTGTTCGGGTCGGGCCACATCATCGGTCAGCCACTGCCACATGTTGTTCTCGCTCAGGTAGTCTGGGTTCGCCGCAAGGAACTCGCGCGTCCTCGGCCATAGGGATGGGATACTCTGAGGTGCGTCATAAAGGTTGATGGTGAACCCGTACGTCTTGTTGTTGTCCTGCATGTATCGGAAAACATCGTAGTCGACATCGCAGAAGAACTTGACGTTGGGCTCAATGCGCCAGTAGTAGCGATACTTCTCAAGGGCCGGGTGCTTGTAGAACAGGCCACTGTTCCAGCGACACATCTGGTGGTAGGAGATCTTTGAGCTATACTGGATGTCCTGTTCTTCCAGCATCTGTGCGGACTCCCGGAAAAGGTCCATGTTGATCCAACTAGGAACCTCCCAGTGTTCCTTGGGCACCAGCTCTATACACATGTCAGCCAGATTCCTTATCGCGCTCACGGTTTGTGAGGGTGGCGTTACCATATTGGCACTTGGCCTTGGTCGCCGCCTGGGTCTTCTTCTTGAACTCCTCAGTGAAGGGCTTATCGTTAAAGAAGATGTATGGATAGTTGAATTTGTGGTTCCAAGTGCGCTCGAGGTCTCCCATAGTGGAGACCAGATCGTCGAGTTCCTCGTTTCGGACCAGGGAGATCAGCGCCGCGTTGGTGCGGGCTGAGTTCGGGCTATCGGGGGCATAATCCTTGTCATCGGCTCGCCATAAGGGTCCTGCTGGTTCACCGGTTGCTATAAACCTAGGTTAGCATGCTTCCTAGGGGGCTGTCATGATGCGACAGTGGCAAGGTGACGGACGATCTAAAAGAGGATCCCTTTTCATTCCATGGATCAATTTGGAGCCAACCGTAGAGGGGGCCTGGCGTAATTGGAAAACCAAGAAGAGACAGAGCAGAATACATGCTGCTCCCAGCATGCGAATTGGGCGTGCGATAGCCATGACGGATGGTGAAAGGGGCGACTATGCAAAAGTCGGAGAAGGAGATCGGTGGCCGATACGCCCGCACGCCCGCACGGACCAAGTATCTCCGACCATCAACAACACCAATTCTTTCTTAGTCACCTTCTCGAGTATCTTCACGTCAGTTGAGAGAATGTGCTTCTCCCAATTTATGAGTGTGCCACTTGAATCTCTCCAAAATGGCTCTTGCTGCCAACATTAATGCACTGGCTGACGAGTTGATCACGGCCACTGCAAAGATCTCGTCGGATGAAAAGGTAGCTATGACCTCACTCTTTTTCTGTCTCTTTTGCTTTTTTTTTCTTTTCCTTCTGGTAAAAAGATCATTTCATGCTGATTATCTGGCAGGAATATTCGCAATTCAAGAAACTCAAGTGTCGTGTTGAAGATGCTCTTCGGACAGGCTCTCATGCACGAACCAACCAGTTCACCGTCTCTAAGCAGCTTGAGGGTCTGCAGGAAAAGTTCCAAGTCCTCAATCGTGATGATCTGGCAAGCGCTCTTCGGGTTCGCCTCAATGAACTGGAAGACTCTCGCAACGACTGGATCCCGGAGATTCTGAGCTTGATCCTGCAACTCTCAGATCGTCCTGCACTATTGTCCAAAGTCGAGCAGCTGGGGACGCTGGCAACTGCACCTGAGGAGGCTGAGTCTCTTTCATGGGCTCACTTGGATGCTAAGGAGGCCGCGTTCAGTGACCAGGACATATGGGAAGAAGTTAACTTCGCCGCTGACTCGGCGGATGATGACCTCTCACCCGCCTCTAGCATCACGGCCCCCCCACGGCCCCGCTCCCCAACATCCAACGACCTGGGAGAAGAATACGTGATCCCAGAGGAAGCTTTTGTCTCGGATGATGAGGAGAACCTGATTTGTGCCATAGAAAAGTCTCAATTCTGGAATGATGAGAATCATCCCGAAGTTCCTCAGAATGAGGAGGCATCGCGCACTGTGACCGAACTTCAGATCGCCAAAGAAGCGATCTTCATGTTGCAAGGCCTCCCAACTTCTATCTTCTGGCGGTTGGATGAGGAAGTGGAAATTGACCGCCGTTACACCATCACATATTCCTCGATTGAAACCCTGACTTCGTGGTTGCGCTGCTTCTGCAAGATGGCTGCTAAAATTGATGTTGTTCGGCAGTTCACCAAACGCCGTCATGACCTCCCTTACATGGAGACACTTTGCAGAGATATCGAGAATAAGCTCCAGGAGTTTGACACCTTCCTCTCTCAAACCCAAAGCTACTACGTCTCTGCCGGGTCGACTGTTAGCTTGATTAAATTGCTTTTCGATGCCCGCCGACAGTCGCGCTCGCTGGTTTTGTTTGCCGAACTGGTCACTAAACTAGGTCAGGACACGGAGAACGAACCTATGCTCTGCCTCGATTTACTCTATGATTTGGTCGGCATGGTTGAAGCCTTGGGCGAAACTAGGGCATGTCGATCTCTCGCGGAACTTTTCATGTCATGCTTTATGACATACACTCGATCATTCCGTCCCTGGATGGAGGGTGGACAGCTGGATCCACGTAACCCCCCTCTTTTCATTCGAGTAAACCAGACAAATGGCAACCTGCGAACCCTGTGGCACGACTGGTATGTGTTCGACGAAGGCCCTCGGGAACAGAATGTTCCCCGGTTCCTGGAGAACAGCATCCACAAAGTCTTTGCCACAGGGAAGAACATGGTCTTTCTGGGCCATTTCAAGCCATTCCCAGACTACCTGATAAATTTCAGACATTTTTACCAGGCTCTGGAACGCTATAATCCTGAGGGTCCACCCCGTTACCCATTCCCCGTCACGGTGCAAAATGCTTTTGCGAGGCTGGTGGAGAGCATCCATTCGAGCAGCGCCGGCCTTTTGCGAGCGGCGCTAGACGAACACTGTGAGCTGGATATCAGCATTGATGCCTTGCATCATATCTATCTTGGCAAAGATCTCAGTGTGCTGGACTCATTCGATGCCAAGGTCTTTGATCTGATGGACCGTGGTCGTTCCTGGGATGACCGGTTCCTGCTGACCGAGCTCGCGAGGACTGTTTTCAAGGAAGTGTCCTTCATTAACTCGTCGAATATCACCGTGCGATCTACCGGCTTGCCTTCATTTCACCAACCACCGGACAATGACCGAACCGTGAAAAGCCTGGAGGCGCTCTTGATCGAATTTGTCCTTCCTTGGCACATTGCGAACATCATTACCGACAGAGACATTTCTTACTACCAGCGAATTGCTATCTTCTTGATGCAGATCCGACGCGCCAAATACGCGCTCGTCAAGCAACGTCTACGCGATGCTCGCAAGGCTATACCGGATGGCACCGGGGACACGTTGACCCATATTCTCCACCACAGCCTGCTTTCGTTCCTGGATTCCCTCTACGGCTATCTCACCCAATGCGTGATTGAAACTGCAACGCAATCCGTTAAGTCAAACCTGTCCAAGACCAGAGATGTAGATGCCATGACCTCCACCCACCGGTTCTTCATTGTCTCCCTCGAAAAGCAGTGCCTGCTCTCCGAGAACCTCTCGCCAATTTACGAGGCCATTCTCAATCTCTTGGATCTCTGCATCCATTTCGCAGATCTACAAACTGCGCAGTCTCCCGAGGATGAGATCGACTCTGACATCGACTCTAGCGACGAGGAAGACCCGGACCGCGAGCAGACACTTACCGTCTCGCTTCGCGATTCGCCTTATGGCCACCAGATGAGAGGGGTCAAGCATCAGTTTGACCACCTGACCAGCTTTGTGGTTGACGGGTTGAAGAGTTTAGACCGCGTGGAAAAGAGGTCGAGCTGGGGGTTTCTGGCGTCCAAGCTGGAATGGGGGAAGAACTCAGGGAACATCTGATTGCTTTTCTTTTCTTTCTTCTCTGACATTTAGCTATGGCGTTGGGGTTAACGCCATAATGATAATGAGGATATCCAATGACTGTACGATTGAATTTCAATGCAATAGCCTTTTTTTCTCTCTCTTTTCTTCACACTTTCCTTTGAGCTAAGAAAACAAGCGTAACAAGTCATATATGTGGTAAATTTTATTTAATTCACTTCGCAATTTTGGTATATCGTAGTGAGCAGCTATCTATCCCGAGATACCCTAGGTAGGAGTCTGCCACAATCTTTCAAGTTCGTAAATGCTCTTCAACATAACGGCAACCAGGGCCACTCCAAAACAAACATCAATCAAAAAATATAGACAAGAAATTTGAACAGACCAAGGCGTTAGGAAAGAAAAAAAAAGAAGAAAAATTTCCTCCACAAACCCACCCTATTTTAGCCAACCCAGCGTCTAGCACTGAAGAAGATTCGGCCCCAAGGCCCGATTTCACCCCAAGACTCAGCGTACGGAGGCAACCAGCTTGCAATGCCGTTCATGACGGTGCGCTCGGGGTGAGGCATGATAGCCAGGACACGACCATCGGGGCTGCGCACACCGGCAATACCCTCGGGACTGCCGTTGGGGTTGAAGGGGTACCTCATGGTGGGCTTGAAGGTACCGTTGTCAACGAACCTGACCGGGGCAAGACCCTCGCGAACAAAGTCGTGTGCAGTGACAGTCGAAGAGGCGGCGAATGAGGCACGACCCTCGCCGTGCGCCACGGCAATCGGGAACGACGAGCCGTCCATGCCGTGGAAGAACACACTGGGGCGCGAGGGGTCTGGGTCGGAGATGCGGACCATGCTGACTCGGCCTTCATACTGCTCGCTGGCGTTGCGCTCGAAGCTGGGCCAGTCGCGTGCGCCAGGGATCAGCTCCTTGACGCGGGACAGGAACTGGCAGCCGTTGCACACACCCAGGGCGAAGGTGTCGGGGCGCTCGAAGAACGATTGGAACTCCTTGCGCGTGTTCTCATGCAGCAGAACGGACTTGGCCCAGCCCTGGCCGGCGCCCAGGACGTCACCGTATGAGAATCCACCGCAGGCAGCAAGACCCGCAAAGCTGGCAAGCGAGACCCGGCCGGAGATGATGTCGGTCATGTGGACATCCACGGCGGAGAAACCGGCGGTGTTGAAGGCAAACGCCATCTCGGCTTGGCTGTTAACACCTTGCTCACGCAGGATGGCAACGCGGGGCTTGTTGGTGAAGGGAGAGAACTGGGAGAGACTGGTCATGAAAGGCAAGCCTCTGTCCTTAGGGTCAAAGGTGGGATTCCAGGACAGACCCGGGTTAGCGTCGTCAAGGATGTTGGCGTATTCTTGATCCGCACACTCGGCGTTGTCACGGATCTTCTGCATGTGGTAAGAGGTCCTGGACCAGGTCTGCTGGAGGTTAGACCGGCTGTTGCGGTACACCAGGGAGGCCTTGTGGTAGATGGTGAGGTTCTGCTTCTGCTTCTCCGAGACACGTCCAATCTTGTGAATCAGGCCCGGAGGAGGACCACAGGTGGCGAAGCATGAGCGGAACTGAATCTCATGCTCCTTGCGAACCTGGAAGACAGCACCCAGTTCCTCGTTGAAAAGTGACTCGACAACGTCGTTGGTGTGGAAAGACGAGCAGATGTTGTCGAGCATAATCTCGACACCGCAGCGACCGGCAAACATCATTTCGGCGAGGGTAGTGAGCAGACCACCGTCGGAGCGGTCGTGGTAGGCCAGGACAATTCCGGCCTCCTGCAGCTGCTGTGTGGCATCGAAGAAGTCTCTGAAGATGTCGACATCGCGAACATCGGGGCACTCGGTGCCCACCTCATTAAAGACCTGAGCCAGAGCAGAGCCACCAAGCGTCTTGCGGCCGAACGAGAGATCGACAAACATAAGAACAGTCTCGCCCACATCTTCGAGACGACGAAGAGCTGGAGTCCAGGTCTTGCGGATGTCGTCCACTGGTGCGAAGGAAGAAATGACAAGCGACATTGGCGCAGTAACTTCCTTGGCCTCGTTGGAAGCTTCACCCTTCCACTTCATCTTCATGGACATGGAATCTTTTCCGACCGGAATGCTGATACCAAGCTTGGGGCACAGGTCGAGACCAATAGCCTCGGCGGCCTCATAAATCGCAGCACCCTCACCGGGGTGGCTGCTGGCAGACATCCAGTTTGCTGACAGCTTCACATGGCTAAGGCGGTCCACCAAATTAGAGGCAGCGATGTTCATAAGTGACTCTGCAACGGCCATGCGTGCGGAAGCAGCCGGCGAGATCAGAGCCAAAGTAGGCTTTTCACCCATAGCCATAGCTTCACCCGTCTTCATGCCCTGCAGCAACGACGTGGCAGTGACCGAAACATCGGACACGGGCGTCTGCCACTTGCCGACCATCTGGTCACGAGCGGTAAGACCGCCAACGGTCCGGTCTCCAATCGTAATCAAGAAAGACTTGGAACCCACTGCAGGAAGAGACAGAACTCGGTTGACGGCTTCACCCACAAGTTCCACCTTTGACGTAAGCGAGGGCAGATACTTGGTGAGACCGGAGTCCACAGCCGGCAGCTTCAGCTTGCGCGAATCGACGGTTCTGGTCATTCGCGGGGGCTTTCCGAACAGTACAGACAGGGGAAGGTCAATAGGGGCCGGGTATTCCTTGGACTCTCGGTCAAGAAGGATGAGTCTCTTTTCCTCCTCAGAAGTGCCACCGCCGCGACCAACGACAGAGAAGCCACAGCGCTCGCGCTGTGCGATTGCTGTGAACTTGTTCATGGCCTCTTCACCGACAGCCAACACGTAACGCTCTTGGGCTTCACAGCACCAGATTTGCATGGGGCTCATGCTCCTATCGGCACTGTCAACTTCGCGAAGTTCAAACTTCGCTCCCAAGCCCGAGTCATGAATCAACTCGGGAAGTGCGTTGGACAAACCACCGGCACCAACGTCGTGGATGAACTTGATAGGGTTGTTATTTCCCATGGCCACACACGCGTTGATAACCTCTTGGGCTCTCCGCTGGACTTCAGCGTTACCTCTCTGAACACTGGCAAAGTCGAGATCCGCAGACCCTTCACCAGAGGCGATACTTGATGCAGCACCTCCCCCCAGACCAATAAGCATGGCTGGGCCACCCAGAACAACAAGGTAGGAGCCGGGCTTAACCGTGTCTGGGTTCTTCAGGGCGTGCTGGGGCCGAACGGTTCCAACACCACCGGCGATCATAATGGGTTTGTGGTATCCTCTCAGCTCTTTTTGGCCATCACCAACATCGATTTCTGTGAGTAGTGTGCGGAAGTATCCAGCGGTGCAAGGGCGACCAAATTCGTTGTTGTAAGCAGCACTACCGATTGGTGCTTCCAGCATGATATCCAAGCTGCTCGCAATGTGGATCGGGCGACCCACATCAAGTTCCCAAGGCTGTCTCAGCTCTGGGATCAGGAGGTCAGACACGCAGTAGCCAGCGAGACCGGCTTTAGGACGCGAGCCGCGACCGACAGCTCCCTCGTCACGGATCTCTCCACCGGAACCCGTAGCGGCACCTGGGTAGGGTGACACTGCGGTAGGGTGGTTATGAGTTTCAACCTTTGCCAAGAAGTGCACGACTTCCTTTGTGTGCAACCACTCGCCGGTGGTCGGGTCGGGAGCCCAGAACGCAGCGTTGCCACCCTCCAGGACGGCAGCGTTGTCACTGTAGGCACTGACGGTGTGCTCAGGACTTTTCTTGTGTGTGTTGCGAATCATAGCAAAGAGACTGTTGGGCATTGGCTTGCCGTCGATCACCCATGTGGCGTTGAATTGCTTGTGTCGGCAGTGCTCCGAGTTTACCTGAGCGAACATGAAGAGCTCCACGTCGGTCGGGTCGCGGGAAATTGCGCCATTCGGACCATATGCCTCTGCCAAATAATCAATTTCTGATTCATCCAAAGCCAAACCCAATTCCTTGTTCGCCTCTTGGAGGATCTCCTTGGGAGACTTAGCGCCACCCTGCAGGGAAATCGTTCGGAGGGGCTGAGGAGCGTGCTCAGAGAACATAAGTTGAAGATCAGGCTCTTCCTTGCTGATGATTTGCGTCATCCGGTCATGCAAGATATCCATGTATCCGGACTTGTATTCCTGGGCATCGCTGCGAAGGCATGAGATCTTCATGCCCCGCTCAATGCGCTTCACATGTTGGCGCAGGCCACAGACATGCGAAATGCCCGTTGCCTGGGAGCTCCACGGCGAAATAGTTCCGGTGCGGGGGAAGATATAAAAGGTCTCGAATTGTCCGTCATCAGAAGTGAAAGAGGGAGTGACGTCGGTGATATCGCCGTATCGAAGCAGCTGTTCGAGCACAGCTCGCTGCGGTTGGTCCAAAGGTTGAGAGGCGTGCACATAGTGAATCCACTGAGCTCGGACATCCTGGGCCCCAATGCTAGCTGCAATAGCTTGGCCACGGGAGCGGGAGAATGCTACCGAACCCGGGATAGCCAGGTAAGTGGGATTGGTTGAGGTCATTTTGTGAGGAGCTCTCCCGACAAGTCAGGAGGAAATAATCAGGAGATTACCAAATCTCCGTCGGGTCAGAGCAGTAGCTCAAGTGCCTCTGGAGTCGACTTGATAGCACTCTCCCACCTCGAGTCAACTTGACTTTTGGAAGAAAAAATGAGTGGCCCCGCCCTAAGCCTTTTGCGGGTATCCTTATCTTGGGTCACGTGGTGATTACAATGACACCTGAATACTTAGGCCACAAATGTCATCAACAACCATTTTGAAGGGTAGAAAACATCAACATGCGAAGGACATGCACTCTCGTGATTTTTCGACTCCAGCCAATGTGCCAAATTTCAAATGTGACAACTTTGTAGTGGCATCGATGTATGTTCATGGATGGGTTGACGTGGACTTAAGGGGCGCAAGGAATGTGAAGAGATCGAATCACAGCCTTGTCGACGATCACCCACATCCATGATCCATGCCATGTTCCTGTGCAGAACCACATCTGCCATGATTCAACTTGACCCCCAATGCCCCAGATAACAGATGATGAGTCTCTCAATTATTTCTTTGGACCACTCATTGCCAGAACTCACGCGGAGAGAAACGTGTCGGATATGATTGATTCTCAGCGCCGTGATTATGAAGCTACATCACCTACCAAGTGAGTTGCTATTGAGCATAGCAGAATATCTTGGGCAATCCGACTTGAACAACCTGGTCCAAACCAACCTCCATCTCCGGGATCTTCTGGAAAGCCACCTTTATCGACACAATGTCCGATATGTCCACAGCAGTGCTTTGATATTTGCCGCGATTTCGGGACAAGAAAATGTTGCCCGGAAAGCTCTCAGAGAGAATGCCAACGTCAAGGGAATTGATTCAATCACGCCTCTATTTGAGGCCGTGAGCAATCGCCACTTGGGAATGGTTAAGCTTTTGGTTGAATCCGGAGCTCCCATCGACCGGTTGGTGGATGTAGAGACATTTCATACTGGGACTTGGCCTGCGTATTTGGGTTATGGATTGCGTGGATATGCCGATACTGCACTCACCAAGGCTACTTCGCTAAGCCACCTGGGTATAATGAAGCTCTTACTCAACCATGGGGCTAATGTCGATGGCACGAACGACTTTGGTTGGACGCCACTGCCCTGGGCGGCATTTGGATGTGAGAGAATATTCAAGCTCCTCCTTGAGAGTGGAGCGGAAATCAACATTGGAGGTCATCGACAGTATAACCCGCTATCACAATCGATTTGTGGCAGCAGCAGAGCAATCTTCAATCTACTGCTAGATCGAAATCCTGATCTTGATCGTTATGGTGGATCGTATTTCACTAAAGGACAAACACCTCTGTGGACAGCTCTCAGCCAACGATACTATGAGACTATCGGAATACTTCTAGATGAAGGCGCCAATCCGAACCTCCCAGATATTGACCGTGGAAGGACAGTTCTTTGGATGGCCGTGGTGCGAGGACATGAGGAAGTTACCAGGGCTTTACTTGCTCGAGGTGCGGATCCCAATATCGCCCCAGGTGGCCAGACACCACTTTTGCAGCGGTTCAGCTGGGAAATGAGTCCGCTGCAAAGAGTCTACTAGAACATCGAGCCAACCCGAACACGCCTTTTCTGCCTTGGCGCTCCCATCCCAGTCGTATTTACCAGGCACCGCTGGCACGAGCGCTGATGAATGCCGATTACAGCATGGCAAAGCTGCTGATCGACCATGGTGCCAATCCTAACGTTCGAGGGTGAAAGAACCGGACAATGTTGGCCCGAGCGATACTCAAGATGGGTCACGCATACATTGAAAAAATGCTTGCACTGGGAGCTGATCCGAATGCTCCATGCAGAGACAAACAAACTCCATTGTTCTTGGCTGTGGTAAAGGGGGATGAGGGCTTGGTGAGGATGTTGCTGGGATATGGAGCCGATCCTAATACCGAGAAGCAATGCTCTTCAATGTTTTCCTGGGCAGCCAAAAAGGGACACACTGGAGTAATAGACATTCTTCTCGAATACGACGCAATCGGAGTTAGCAGTAAATAAGGAATGTCTATACATAGATACTATGTTGCTGAGACAGACTCAGTCAGAGCGTTGTACAACTGCCCTCAACAATTCTCACTACACACACGGGACACAAAAACGGTCAGCTCCACTTGATAGAGGAAAGCCAGCCCCATTGCGACCCGTCTAATGCACCTAATGACCACATGGCTTGATTGTCGGGGCGAAACATAACCCAATAGACGGGAAAGACCATGCAAGCTACTGCAGAGAACACGCTAAAATTTCAATGATGCATCTTGTAATCCCTGGCAAATTAGTGATTTAAAATCTAGTACATCGAGTACAACCAAGCGTCTTCAGTAAATACCCAGAGACGTAGGCACTTCAATCATTGAGCCAACCCCAGACTCCACATTCTTCAACAAAAAGGCACAATTTACCCTCTAAATGGAGCACACAACAGTGGAAACGACATTGAATGTCAGAACTCGGCATTGGGGGCGAATTGATGTGATTTGACACCAATATGGACCCGCCAGCGCCTGGTCTCCACCGTACTATGACGGCCGCAACAACCAACGAGCACGCGGGAGACAGTAATCAGGAGGGGTTTGGCAAGCCAAGATGAATGGGTGACACCAAAGCAGAAGAGTATTGCAATCACGAAATGAAGTTGGCATCAATTGTCGGCTCTGCATTATCCTCGAGATTTCCAATGCACGCGGCCATATTCACGTAGTTCAGGGGGTCCTCAGTAAGGCGATTGCTGATTCAGGTCTGATTCATGGCCAACGTGGTCAACATGGCCAATGTGGGATCTTCTGGTTCCGAAGCCCTTAGTGCCATCGCATCCCTGTTCGCCCATGAAGACAGAGACGGTCTCTTTGGCTTAAACCGGGACCCGCTCAGGATTCCTGGCCCCATCGTCGGGGCTGATTGAGGGGAACCATTGCCTGATTCATGCAAAACAGCCTATTGTGCGTAGAAGAGATAGCTGACTTCGCGTAAAACGGTATCTCTCTGGGGAGGATTCCCGAGTGTGGAGCCAAGGGATCGGCCCCAGCAGCTCGACACTTATATTCCCCTCACAGCACCATGCAACTCTCCAACCTGTGTCTTTGACCTTTTCTCAGTCCGAGTCCAGGGCCAACAATACCACAGCATTATGTTCGCGGTGAAAGATCTCCTGCTCAACCTCGTGTTGAGCGGAGTCATTCTGGTTTTCTCTCGCTTCATCTGGAATTACCTGCGCTCCCCGCTGAAATCGTTCCCCGGGCCCTCGGTAGCGGCCTTCACCAATATCTGGCGGTTCCAGGATGTCTTCAAGGGTCGATGTGATCTCACGCACCTGAAGCTTCACCGGAAGCTTGGACCTGCCGTTCGCATGGGGCCGAATGTTCTCAGTCTGTCCGACCCGAAATTGATCAGCCAAGTGTACGCAACCAAGAACCCCTGGGTCAAGAGTGATATGTACCATGTGAACGATTCAGTGGTGGACGGGGTACGGCTCAAGAACTTGTTCTCACACCAGGATGAAAAGTGGCACACGACATATATCCGCCCCGTCAAGGGCCTGTACTCCATGACCAAAGTCCAGGATATGGAGCCCGGTGTTGATGTAACCATCAATCTGTTTATGGAAACAATCAAGGAAAGATTTATCAGCACAGGGAAGCCGTGTGACTTGTCTGAATACATCAACTTTTTCGCATGGGATGTCATGAGCCAGGTCACCTTCTCCGAGGACTTGGGGGTTTTGAAGGCAGGAAGCGATCATCAGGGTCTGTTGGAGACGTCCAGCAAAGTCCTGGACTACTTTGCCTCAGTAAGAGCATTGAAAATACTCGTGCTGGCGCTCTATTGACATATTGTTTCTAGGTCTGCCAAATCCCCAAGTTGGATATGCTTCTGGATAAAAACCCGATCTGTCGCGTTGGTCCTCCTAGCTTTGGATGGGGCATTGGATTCACTCTCCAGCAGTACCAGAAACGACTGGCCCAAGGACGCCCCTCGCCTAACCCCGACTTCATGGATAAGTTCCTGGAAGCCAAGGACAAGAACCCGGACGTTGTCAACGACAACGTTGTTATTATGTACCTGCTTTCCAACGTGATTGCCGGTAGCGACACAACTGCCAGCACGATGTGCTCCGCTGCATACCATGTTCTGAAGAACCCGCGAGTCCATCAAAAGCTGTGCCACGAGCTCCGCTCAGCCAATCTGTCCGTGCCCGCCAAGTGGAAGGAAATCCAGGGCATTTCGTATCTGGACGCGGTCATGCGCGAGGCCATGCGCATTAACCCGGGTGTTGGACTCTTGGTTGAACGCCTTGTTCCAAAGGGGGGATTCAACCTCCCCGATGGTCGCTTTGTGGCCGAGGGAACAATTGTCGGTATGAATCCGTGGGTTGTCAACCGCGACAGCGCGGTGTTCGGTGCCGACCCCGACTCATTTATCCCGGAGCGCTGGCTTCAGGCCGAGGGCGAGGCCGACGAAGAATACAAGGTCCGACTGTCGAAGATGAAGGGCTCTGACCTGACTTTTGGAGCTGGTTCCCGCGCCTGCCTGGGTCGATATCTCTCCGAACTGGAGGCCTATAAGTTTATTGCCACCATTTTCGCCAACTTTGACGTGAGTCGTGTTCCTATCAAGAGATGTTTTTATGACATTGTGACTAATACTTTTGGGAAATATAGATGGAGCTACCTAGCGCCGATCACGAATGGAAAATCATTAACTCATGGTTTGTGAGACAGGAGAATATCCCGGCCACGATCAAGGCTAGGGCGTGATCAGCTCAAGGGTGGCATCTGTACAATGAACTGTATCTGGATAGAAAACGACACGGCGGAGATCTGTACCATGGGGATATTAGCTATTGATGTAATGAAATGGATAGGTTGGAATGTTGGTCCATGCTGGAACACAGAGAGTCTAGATCTTGATACGCCTAAGTAGATCTATATTCTGTCACTCTGGGCTCTACATTCTCGCGAAATGCATTTGCCATCGGGGTTTCCGTAAAAGGAAATATGCTACGTTAACTAAAAGCAGTAATACTCTCCGAAGTATAGAAGAAAAAATCAAAAGATCGACACACCGCAACCCAGGGATTTCCAGGATCAATAATAAAATTTTCTAAAGATATTTTTCTTTCTTCGCTTGGCGTATCGGGTAATGGATTGGTTTACTCACTGCGAAGTCCATTTTTGAATGCGGCATTGCCAATATCTTTGTCTTACGTAGCTTGCCCTGTTCTTTCGATCTGTCTTTATTATTGATTCGAATCTCCAGGAAAGGGAGGCCATGGACATCACCTATCTTGCTGATTCTTATGCACCCCTCTCTTGATTTGGCAGCGATGGCCATAAGTTGACCTGCATGGCGAGGCTCCAAGCTGGAAGTCGGAACTGCCTCTAGGCTAGACAAATTCATATAATCCCCGGTTGCATTTGTTGGGGAAAAAAAAAAACTACATGTTCTTGACAAAAAGAAAGACAGAGGATTTACATGAGTCTTCAACGATATACTTTCTTATTTGTTGACTATAAATCGCCACCCTGTTTTATAAGACAGCACAGACAAAGCACGGATGTTTTGAAGTATATAAACCTTGAAAAGTCTCAAGCTTGGACTTAGAACCTCCTAAATAAGATACAAATAAAGGATGCTTTCATGAATTGTATGGTCCAAGACGGCCCGCCATGATGGATGGGAGCAGATCGGAGCATATTACCACATTAGGTTAGCGCCATCGGTCCCAATAAGGAAACCAAGGATATCGTGGAGTCCCGGCATGCCGATATCAAAACACCAGAGCGAGTGACTGGTTCAACATGCCGCATTTCCTTCTGCGGGTGGCCCACTCGCTCGAAACTCGGAACAAGATCTGTCGCAATGTAGTACATATAAAAACCATGCCACACCCTCGCCAGGGGAGTGACACTCCTGGAACGAAGGTTGACGCCACTACCACACTCCCTCTTGTTTTGGGTATACAAACACCTCAAAGCAACACAACAATATGGAGACCCCCACTTCAGACCAAACACACACCAATGCTACAAGTCGCACAGCCTCTCTGGGCTCTGGCCCTGGCCAGACCGATTATCTCGACCTTCCAGTTCGCGAAGTCAATGACGGCGCCGATCTGCGGGAGTATACAACCGAGACGAGAACGGGCGAGATCGTCCGGCCCGTCAAGTCTAATGTGACCGGCCAAATCGAGGATTGGAAACTGGTGACCTTCACCATTGACGACCCCGAAAACCCAAAGAACTGGTCGAAGCTCTACAAGTGGTACTGTACCATGGTCGTCGCTTTTACCTGCTTCGTCGTCGCGTTTGCCAGTAGTGTGATCACAGCCGGCCTGGAAGGACCTATGGAGAGCTTTGGCGTCGCACGCGAAGTCAGCCTAGTCGTCGTCACTGTTTTTGTTATTGGGTTCGGTGTTGGTAAGTCAGCTGGATATTTGATACTCCCTACAGTCTGTTAATGATAGTCTTAGGTCCGATGGTCTTTGCTCCCATGTCCGAAATGGTCGGACGTCGCCCGGTATATGCGGTCACCTTACTACTCGCTGTTATTTTTGTCATCCCCTGTGCTGTGGCGCAGAACATTGGAACTCTGATTGTGTGTCGACTGATCGACGGCATTGCATTCAGTGCACCCATGACACTGGTTGGCGGCACCTTGGCCGATCTTTGGAAAAGTGAGGAACGAGGCGTCCCCATGGCCGCGTTCAGTGCTGCCCCATTCATTGGTCCTGCAATTGGCCCTCTTGCAGGCGGTTTCCTCGGTGACAACTGCGGCTGGAGATGGCTCTACTGGATTCAGTTGATCTTGTCCTTTGTCGCTTGGGTCCTAATTACATTCACTGTCCCCGAGACCTACGCACCAATTCTGTTGAAGAAGCGCGCCCAAAAACTGCGGAAGGCCGAAAACGACCCGAAGTACACCACTGAAGCCGAACTCGACCCTCGACCTATGGGAGAAAAGCTGCGCATCTTCCTCTTCCGTCCTTTCCAACTCCTCTTTCTGGAGCCCATCGTGCTCTTCATTGCCATTTACATGTCGGTCTTGTACGGCTTGCTGTACATGTTCTTCGTGGCCTATCCTATTGTCTACCAGGCCGGCAAAGGCTGGAGTGCCTCAACAACCGGACTAATGTTCATTCCTCTGGCTATCGGCGTGCTGATGAGTGCCGCCTGTGCTCCTTTTGTGAACAAGCACTATCTCAAAGTCTCCAAGCAATACGGTGGCAAGCCCCCGGCGGAAAAGCGCCTGATCCCCATGATGTGGTCTTGCTGGCTTATCCCTGTTGGCCTCTTTATCTTTGCCTGGACCTCGTACCCGAGGCTTCACTGGTTTGGTCCAGCCATCGGGGGCTGGCCGGTGGGATTCGGCTTCATCTTTTTATACAACTCGGCCAACAACTATCTCGGTATGTGCAGAATGCTTCTGTAATTTTATATTAGCTGGATACTGACACAATTTCCAGTTGATACCTATCAGCATCAAGCAGCATCGGCCCTTGCAGCCAAGACCTTCCTCCGGTCGATGTGGGGTGCTTCTACAGTCTTGTTCACGGAGCAGATGTACGAGCGACTGGGCTACCAGTGGGCAAGCTCGCTCCTTGCTTTTATTGCATTGGCCTGCTGTGCCATTCCATATGTCTTCTACTTTAAGGGCGAATCCATTCGCCGCTTCTCGAAGTACGCCTTCAGTGACGACGAGGAGAAGGGTATTAAGGCATAGAGGGGTGCAGAGTGCAGTTCCACAAATTTTACCATGGTGACATAGTTCAAATCGTGTTTTGCAAATAATATTCCAGACCCCCTCACTCAATTGTGGAGGCACAGGGCTGAAATTTTCGGTGATGGTTGATGTCATTCTGCAGGATTCGGAGAGAAAGGCATGGGACTCCCTTGTCGTTAATGATGTGTCTATAAAGATATCCCTAGAGAGAAAATATCCATAATTACATTTTCAATACCAAAATTAGTCATACATTTCCCCTATTCACCTATTCCCCTATTCTCCAATTCTCAAAAATGCGACTGACGTAGGGCAAAAATCCGCATTTGGCAGCCCCACGTCACGTGAATTCTCCGCGATTAGATGGAGTGACGCTTCCCCCGGCATCCTTCGAGCAAATCGCGTTCAATTTCCATTCGAGCTTCAATTGTTCACCATGCTGCCGCAACTCCGGTAGTGGATGGAAGAGAAAAAGCTGTCTGCTCACTAGCGCACTGATCATCACCTTTTTTTTTTTCTCTCTTTTCCGGGTTGCCTCCCGATTTCCCGTCTCCATGGTACCATTGATCGCATAAGGCGCTTGTCTGAGCCTGAAGAACTAGATCTCGACACGGGCAAACATAATTTTGCGAAGAAAAACAAAGAAAAGTACCATAAAATCAATGGCTTCACCATACCAGCCATCCAACTCATTTTCGCCCTCGGTAGGCTCCGAAATGGCTGCCGCACCAAATCGAGCTGTTTCCGATTTGCCGCAGGCCCAAGTGGACGCGATTATTCGCACGAAGCGAAAAGCGCGTGAGCCCAAGGCTTGCTATCCATGTCATGCGCGCAAGGTCAAATGCGACCGCAATCTCCCCTGCGACGGGTGTGTCAAGCGTGACCACGCTGATCTTTGCTCCTACGAACGACCCTCCAAAAAACGATCGCAAGCTTTCCATGAGAGCCCCGTTAGTGGTGCCTCGGCGGTGCCGGTGGCACCTGCGCCCGCAGAATACTCGACGGCATACGAATACGACGATCTCCCAGCACACGTCAAACCCGAGCCGGTATCGAGTCGGGCAAACGGCACTAGTGCTGGTGGGCGGGTGTCAATCGCCCGCGAGGAGTGGGATAATGTGCGCAACAGACTGCGGGAAATGGAAAACACTATCTCGTCTCTTCGAGTTGGATTGGAGCGGGCTGAAGAAGGTCCCACCGTGACGCTAGAGACCGGTAGCTCGCAGAGCGGTGATGCGAGTTCCCGCTCCAAGGCCGCCTCGCCGGAGCGGGAGGGCATCCATGCTGACAATACTCTCGGAAAAGGCACTGTTCATCTAGGGTCGCGCTCTGTTCTGGCTTATATCCTGAACAACAAATCTGGGTCGGATCAGCTTCAGGCGCTTTTGGAAGGAGGGATATTGCCCAAGCTGGGCCTTGACAATGAATCAGCGACGTACCCATTCGTCGACCTGTGGTCGTCAGACATGTCAACCTTTGATATCAGTGCAGTTTGCAGTGCGCTGCCGACTGATGAACAATGCAGAGAGTGAGTTGATCTTTGTTGCTGTTTCGATGGCTGGGGCTTAATTCTCTATCCTTGAGCAGGTTCTTTTACGACTATAAAGACATCGCAGGTGCTATATATCCAGTTCTAGAGGACGTTCGTGATTTTGAAAACAGCCTCGAGCTTCTGTTGCAGAGTCGAGTCTCTGCCGGGGGTGTGTACCGGGAAGATGCAGACGAGGCGCAAAAGCCATTTGGGGTGAGCATCGCCTACTTGGGCTTGTTGTTTGCCGTGCTTGCGTCTGGTTGCCAATCATCCGATCTGGGTAGCAAAGAAAGAGAATTGACTTCTCAAGTCTATGGTATGTCCTGGCAATCGAAGCTCTGTTGAGTGGCATTTGATTAACTGTCTGTTCAGTGTGCTGCTCGTACCAATGTCTTCGGATGACCAATTTCCTGTCTCAGCCCACGATTGAGGCAATTCAGACGCTTTTGGTTATCGGTAATGTCTTGTCTTATAACATGAACCCTGGTATTTCTTATGTGCTACTGGGCATGACTCTCCGCATGGGCTTGGCACTCGGTCTGCATGTCGATTCAAGTCGATTTTCCCCGCTGGAGCGATATCGTCGGCGACATGTCTGGTAAGATTCCTAACTATTATCCTCCTCAGCCATCTCTTGGATAAGCTAATCTGACCCCCGCAGGTGGTCAATGGCGTGGCAAGACAGTCACTTCTCGCTCTCCTACGATCGACCCTCCACCACTGCAGTCAGCCAGCCAGATATTGCATATCAAGAGGACTCGAAACCTGGTGAACTCTTGTACTTTGAAACTTTGTGTCGGGTCATTTCCTTGGTTCTGGAGGTGGTGCGCATTCGAATGCTCAGCCCGCACGCTCAAATGAGCGTTGAAAGTATCCAAGGCTACAAGGAAAGAATCCAGCAGATCATGGTCGAAGCAAAGCCCCGCCTGCGTGACGCACAATATTGCACCACACCCACACAGCATCTGGAACGGGTCGTGCTTAAACTGCACTCTTCCTATTTCTCCTCTGAGCTCTGCCGGCCAGCGCTCAAATCGACGGCCGATGTCAATGACTCCGGTACCGCCAGCATGCGCGTGGACTGCGTGTCGAATCTGATGACGACCGTCGAGGCATATATTGAAATGCACAACATTAGCTCTCATGCGGCACGGTCTTGGATTGCCCTGCAACGGGCAATTAGCTCTGCTTTTCTCCTTGCCGTGATCGAAGAAGCCAAGTCGGAGCCGAGCGTATGGAATCTGTTGCGACAGCTCGAGGGCATTATCGCTCAACGAGCCAGCACCGAACGAGCCTACGATACTGGCGACATCGCGGCTAATCCTACCAGCCTTACCTCGCCTGCTCAAGGCTTAGGCGCCTATGACCCTATCACAGGTGCTACCAATCCACCTGGCTCCATTGCACCCGCCCTGGATCCCACCTCTCCTGTCGCTGCATTCCCCGACACGCAAACCCAGTGGGCCAAGTCGTTAGCGAAGACCCATCGCGCCCTCCAGAAGCTCCTCAGTGCATTCGGAAACTCACAAACGCGACCCACGGGTGGACTTGGCGTCGCCCCCGCATGCGGTTTTCAACCCAACACCGGTGTCGCCTCGATAAACACCCTGGTTCCTCCCGCTTCCTCGGGCATGACTCCGAGCGTCAGCTCCTTGCCACCCCCTACGCCAGAAAGCTCGGGCAGTGGGGAGTGGACGATACCCAACATCCTTGACCGAGCTTCCGAGTACATCCACCCACCTCTGTGGAGTTAGGAATGAGGCAGCTCGGCATGTGTGGCTTAGAAACTGTTTATATCTAATTTCTTCTAATTTCAGCGTGGCGCTGGAGTATCTTGCTGGCGTCGTTTGTCGTATCGTTCTTATGGTGTCCATGAAAACTCGTGGATGTTTTCTTGGACTGGCTTCATAGATCGAGACACTTGGATGATCTCAATTCTTCTATGCCATTTTTGATTATTTTACCTGTGTATAGTCTTTTGCAAAATTAACATAACGTTCCTTAGACCGAGGCTTTTTTTTCCCCAATGACCTAAGCGTAAAATGCAGAATTTGGCAAAAATGCGGCCTGCGGCCCACATGCATTCCCCAATGTCAACTCTCGATGCTGCGTCTCCTGCAACACCCGTCATGCGAACCACATCATGGTCGTGCAAATAATACTTTTTTGACCCATCAGGGCGACCTCTTAAATACTTCCCAGACTCTGGGCTTTAACAGCCGCCTGAAGCTGCCGTGATGCGGTCTGCTGTCCGTGTTAGTTCTTAAGATATCGCCCGGCTGGAGATCGAGATTCGTTATTGACAATCGTTCGGTCTGCGTTGCTCAAGTGACGCAGGCTGCATGAGAAATCAGCCAACCCATTTACAATCATAACAAGTTGCAACTTCGCGGCGCCGATGGGTTTATTTCTATCCGAGGAAAGCGTCATGGTCAAGACTCTCTGCGGCACGCGCTCGAGCAACGACTTGTCGAAAATCCCCATACGCAGACTGGGGACTTGGTCAACTATCCCCACTGCAGCTTCCCGAGCAGAATAACGGTGTTTTAGAGTTGAGTTACACACTGCTAATTGAGATGATGCGGTGAAGATACCATCCTGGCCGGGATATTGGCGAGGGAGAAAGGGCTGCCGTCGCCCTGGGATGTTATTCTTGAACACTAAGGGGCTGGAGAGGATCGATTTCAAACTGCTCTTATGTTTCTTTTCCAGCTGGAAACAACGTGTACTTGCTTCTGCATCTACATGCTCCCACCCCAATCCGAGGGCCTGGATTTGTTCACTTCCTGCCAGCTGACCAAGCCCTAACTGAATGACAGTGGATTTACACAAAGCAGGCAATTTCCTTTCCGCGAGAAATGAATCATCGTCTTGAGAAATTCTCATGCTGGGACCATAGGCCTCGCAATGCCCGGAGCACAAGACCAGGGACCCCGGTCTAATGTGGACACCGAGCACTGTTGACGCTATGCGGCACTCTCAAATTCCAGATTCCTCAAATCGGCGCATGCGGAGATCTAACTCACACAGCGTCAGGCTGATTCGTACTAGAGTCAGCAGAGTCAGATTTCTACGGTAGCTTTTCTCCGCCCTTCTTCTCTGTCCCTTCCCATTTCTTCCTCCTGACAGTTCCCGGTCACTCAAAAGAGATCAGCATCACAGCCCTTGCGCGACACCGCTATTTCAAGTTACATATGAAAAGAATAAAACAAAAGACCAGAGCGAGAAATCGAAAAAGACAAAATAATGTCTATCGCATCATCGAACCAACACTACAAGGTCGGCGTCCTTGTCTTTCCGGGCGCCGACATCCTCGACTTTGCGGGCCCTATGGAAGTGTTGTCCCATGTCTCGCACAACCGCAACCCAGATCGGCCTGACCGGATGTTCGATATCTGCACTATTGCTCGCAGGTCGAGCATCCTTTCTGCGGGGTCTCTAACCGTCGCTGCGGATTTGCTTCTCGACGAAGCCCTGGCCCAGATTGCCGACTTCGATATACTCGTCGTCCCGGGTGGATTTCCTGCAGTTCTGCAACCATTGACTGACAACAATGCTCCAGAACTGGAGATTATCCGCCAATTTGCAGCCCTTCCTCCGCAAACCTCACAGAAACAGAGGGTCTTGTTCTCGGTCTGTACCGGTGCATTCCTCGTCGGCGCTACGGGTATTCTGTCTGGAATCACCGTCACTACCCACCACCAAGGCCTCGATGCGCTCGGGAAGATATGTGCCCAGGCTCAGGGTCCGGAGGTTCCACCCGTGAATATAGTGCATAAGCGCTGTGTGGATGGGGGATATCTGAAGGGAGGAGGTGTGAGGATTATCACCGCTGGGGGGATTAGCTCTGGCTTAGATGCCACTTTTCACCTTGTGCGCCTATTGGCAAACAACGAAACAGCTTTGTTTGTTGCTCGACTGATGGAGTATGATTGGAGTGAGTCAAAGGTTTGACACGGTGCCAAACAGGCGTTTCCATAGTATCATTGTCTTGATACATGCTCTAGAAACAGCTACTTCTCTGAGATCTTGGCTTCAGTGCAGTGATGCAAGCTTCCCTCATTTTACTTCTGGTATTTCTTATCTTCCCCCCCCCCTGATAAAGGTCCGCTTTTCCCAATAGTCATAGTCTGTGCCTCTCTTGTCGACCGTCCCAAGACTACCTCTCCTTTCCATTTGACACTCGCACTCATGCCTGCTATTTCAATCATATAGGAAAATACTTGTGGCATCAATCAAGTTCTGTACCACCTGGGCGTTCTTGTTTTGCCTCTTCTCCAAGAGTGACAAGACACTGATTTGTCGAGCCGCACCTAGAGAGACTCCCTGACGTATCCCACAACCTGGGCTCTGGCTCTTCCCATAGCAGATGCGGCATGTAGTGCAATGCATATCTAGTCATCAACAACCGGTATTCGTCAGCAGCGCTCTGATCTCTTTTCCATGAAGCTCTTGTGGGGTGCTGACCGGATCTCGACCCTACAGCTCTACCCGTGCTGTCCGCCGCCGTTGACTTGGTAGCTTGTTTTGGCCGACCGCTCTTTGACAGGGTACTTCTATAGCATTATCTCTCTCCAGACCTAGAATTACTTCCTCCAAGACCGGTGTGGGAAAGCTCCCACACAGGACGTGTTGAGTGGTACAGAGTCGGCGACATCCCATTCTGGGGTCTCCCAAATTCAGCCTCTTCTCTCAGGTCTGAGTCCGCAAAGAGGGATTACAGTCATCTGCGCGAGGTCTTTTGCAGTGCTTTGTTCTCAGGGATCCGTGGTGGCGGTTGTTTCTCCGGGTATATAGCGACCTGGCCTTCTGAAGGACGATCACCTCCCTAGGTCCTCAACCTCCCAAACAAAAAGAAAACAAACCTATCTTGTCTGTTCTGTTGATCTTTTCTTTTTCCTTTTTTGAACCACTTTCAACTTAGAATACATACCTGTTGTAGCACCAAATCTCTTGTTTTCCCCCTTGTCGGTTTCTATCACGATGGTTGCCCTAACTCCCGTTTCGGACACCACCCCGGCCTCATATCCACGCAAGGCCACCCCGGATGGACTTGTGCCCTTGGAGACCATCAAACCGACCGACCAGATTCCAGTCACCACCAAGACTGCCGAGGTCGCCTCGACGGAATCTGCCTGCGCCGATCCCTCGACCATCACCGCAAACGGCAATGCCTCCACGCCACGCGCACAAAAGGGTCGCAACGACACCGTTGCCCACGCTACTACCTCTGACCCATTATCTGACGATCAAGCAATGACATTAAATATCTTGAAGATTATCGAAAGTTACGGGGTAGATTACGAGAAAAATGGCGCCTCGTGGAAGGGCTTCGACTCGTTCGTGCCTATGGTCCGCGAGCGCGTCAAGAGACAGGAGCCTATTCGCATGATTTTACCTGCGTTCCCGTTTAAGTCTCCTAATGCGCGCGACAAGGTGCTGGGCACTATGCCCGACTTTGGAGAGGAGTTGGCCCTGTTCCATCTGAATGGCCTGTGTGAGAACATCGCCCAGGTGTATACGCCAGGTGCGGATGTCTATTTAAGTTCGGATGGACTGGTATACAATGGTAAGTAGAGTATCTTATTTTGAACTTTAAGAGGTACGGAGGTTATGCTAACATCTTCCCACAGATATACTGGGGGTGCCCGACGAAACCGTCTGGGACTATGGCGAGACGCTGCGTAAGATGGCCGTCGAGAAGGGACTGCATCATATCAAATTCATTCGTCTCTTCGAGCTACTTGAGCACCCGTGGTTCCAGTCGTCCAATCCAGAGTCAGCTAAAGCATTTTATCTGGCCCATGCCAACTGCCTCCGCCGGGAACTGATGTATCTGTTTGGTGATCCGACATTTGACGCAAACGAGGCCATCAAGACGGACAACGACACCTGTCTGACGTACCGCGGATATATCAAGTTTCTCACCAAGGACCTGGCCCATCAAGAAGACACACAGGCCATGTCGAAACGAGCACGACAGACGCAGATCGCGCAGACGGCGCGGCAAATGATCATCCGTGGGAAAATGTTCGCGGCGGCCATCAAAGCTAGGCGGAAAGACTATGTGCGGCTGTCAATCCACGAGTCCGCAGGCGAGCGCAAATTGTCCGTGTCGCTTATCCCGCAGGTGCGAGGGTCCCTCGGGTATACGCCGTGGCATTCGTGCGTGGCCGTGGGACTGGACGGCTCGTTCCGCACCGTCCACGCCGAAGACGTCCGCGACACGCACGACTTGATTTATAAGAACGGCCAGCCATACTACTTCCGCGAGCGATCCAAGCTCTTCGACTGGGCGGAGGATGGCCTGTCCGTTAAGTTCGAGCATCTCTATCCATGTGGGCTCATCATCTGCCCCGCCGATATCGACAACGTCAAGCCGCGGCCGTCCATCCGCGCGCTCCCCATGCACAAAGTGCGCCACCTCTCGCACAGCATGTCGCCCGTGGTGTTGCGCGGCTTCGCCGAGAGCCTCCAGGAAGACCTGTACCTGCAAAAGGCCGAGGAATTCGGCACGATTCTGCCCTGGAACTTCGGCGTCATCCAAAAAGTGCGCGATGAAGGCCACACCGACCGCATGGGCAACAACGTGACATCCAACGAGCCTCTGCCCATGCACTTTGATGGCCTATTCAAGTTCGAGGACAGGACTGACCCTGAAACCGGCGAGACTAAAAAAGTTCCCTGCCCGCCGGGCTACCAGTTCTTTACATGTCCTGTGACAGCACCCAAGGGCAGCGGATATACCCTGCTGGCTAACTCACGGCTCTTCTTCCGCTACCTGCCCCTGCCCTGGACTACCGAGCGTCTGGCCAAGGTAACCTGGGCTCTGAGCAACGACGGCTACTGGGAATCCGAGCTCACACAGCAAAAGCTGGTCGAGGATCACCCTGTCTTAGGCGTGCCGTGTCTGCGCTGGCATCAGCCGTGGGACTCTTCCAGAACCAAGTTCTCGGCGTGTGAAGTGCGCATCGAGAACGATGAACAGGGCTTAGTGGACGTTGTCAATTGTCTCGTCTATGATTACCGGGTTTGTCTCCGTTTCGAATGGGAGAAGGGCGACCTGATGATCAATGATAATACGGCCATGTTGCATACTCGCACCAGTTATACCAGCGATTGTGACCGGGAACTGTGGCGAATCCACCTTGATTAGAAATATCTTGTTTGTGGCTTGAATTTATTTGTGATCTTGTGATTCTCATGTTTTTATTTTTTATTTTCCCCATCTCTGTTTCTCTTCTGATTGTCCTTCCTTTGGGCACTCCAGTTCTGGTGCTGGACTTGATGTGCAACTTTGGCCCGACAGGACCTGTCTAGTCCAAATTGAAAAGCACTTGCCTCTCGTTTCGGTATACAGGATGACCGATGAGACTTGAATTCTAGTATATCATTTTGGAATAAACGTTGTTGCATAACTTCCATCCTGTTCGGGTTTATCTGCCTACGCACCACCCACGACAACTAGATTTACAGTTTCGCTCGTCTAAAAGTATTTTATAGTAATAGTTGAATTCCCGGGAACTGCAACTCTACAGCCTCGAGATATCTCCTGTATCTTGGCTGTTTAGGTCTTCTCCCAAGACCGCACGATGGAGTCAACCCTCTTTCGACTCTATGTAGCAGGTATGTATTTTAACACTCCGAGTTCGTCCAAAGATATTAATTATATACACCTATTTTCCATTGAATGGTTTACAGCTATATCTCACATATGCCACCAAGGGAACCTTCCTTTCCAAGGATACTTCCTATACTTCTATCATAATACACAAATTTAAGCATTCACAGCATCATAACGGAGCAATTCCCCATCGCCGACTCCTGCATCTTATGCAAGGGACACACAGGTACAAAAGACCCAGGAACCGACCATGTCCTAGAGATGGCAGGGTGGGTGGAGCCAGACAGGATATTATAGGACTGGCACTGGCATGCAACACTTTGAGAGTTTACCTGTGTTGGTGAAAAAGGGTTCTCAAAGCCATTTTCTCCATTTAACGAAGATGTTTGGGCATTATGCCCCACTGAGGATGATGAGTCTTGCGGGACTAGAACGATGATTTGAGATTGTGGGGACATGGTGTTGATAGCCTGGAGAATTTGGGGTAGTGTTGCTTCTATGCCCTATGATGTTAGAATAAACGAGCGATAATTCTTATAGGTGCTTCTTACCTGTCGCAAGGTAGTATAGAGGCTGGTTTGGGGGAAAGGAAGCAGATTCTGGGGTCATTGGTCCGCTGGTTGCCATGTCTTGGAAAGCATGTCCACCCATATGGTTTGTGGGGGACTGTGTGATAGTGGTACTGCTCGAAAACATTGGGGCAGGTAGTGGAGATGTTATGGAATCCATTGCAGGAGTCGCGTCGAACGATGATATAATCCCAGTGAATACACTGGGAGACAGGAAAGATGGGAAGTCGCTGGGCCAGGAAGGAGGCGAAAGTGCAGAGGGAGGTATATATGGGGTGGATGGCTCGGAGTCCAAGGGGGAAGTATTCTGAGAGTTGAAAGTACATTCAGAATCGTGAAGTGTGTGGCGGGTTGAGGTCGTATATGCCTGATCCCAGCCGTTGAGGGCGGCCGCTGCTCGCAGTTCGTTGGCGATGACACGCTCTTGGAGTTTGGCGATGCGGTCTCTAATCTTACGGCCTGGCAGATATTAGCTGGGATGCTCTCTTTCTACTCCTTCATAACGGTTCTCTCACGGTGGTTTCTTTGCGACAGGCGGTTTTGCAGCCGTCGCCGCTCCAAAGGATCCTGCTTCTGGGGCAGCTCATCGCCACTGGAAGCCTCTTGTTTGCGTTCAGCCTTCATGGTAATAGATTTATTTTGGTACTCGGTATTGCAGCTGGGGTTGAAAGAGCAGGAGCCGGGCTTCGGGGTGTGTATGTCTGATATAGGATCAGAATTCCCTGCCTCTCGTCGACTAGTCCGAGGCTCGGCGTTAACGGGGTCCCAGTGACCTCACTGCTCTTATACACGCCATGTCCACGAGGCCGAACCCGCGACCGATCTCACTGTGACACGCTATTGTGCAACCGATCGTTGGCGGTCAGTGGCTCGGTCTGAAAACGACTGGCGATGGGATCTCTAGCGCCCCTTCAGCCGCGTGATGCCCTGGCTCGATGCTTCCCACTTGACTTTCTTGGCTGGCTGGCTTTTCCAGCGGTGAGCCATGCTGTGTGGATGATGAGGCATGGGTTGCCTTTTCTTCTGCCCCTCAAAGAGAAAAGGTCTTGGTTCTGTTTCACGAGGCGGTGTTGCTCGAGGTTATCCCCGGTGGTACTGCCCTGGATTCATAAATACCAGCGGTCTGGGGTTTTGGCTTTGCTCAGAGGATCTGGTGAAGTCTCATTTGAGATGGTCTCTTTGTTAGAAGCACGAGTCGGTGAGCTGGGTCTTGGAGTCAATTTGACGCGTGGCAAAGACTGTACGACCTCTGTGATGGGAGCCCAATTTCTTGCGTGTTAGCTTGGCATTGAGAGGACTTCTGCTCAACAGAAAGTTGGTATCGAGGTACTTCGAGGGCGATTCCCGGCTTTTTCAATCCATCCTAGACGGCCCAGCTCCACGTGAGAGCTGAAGCTGTCGCAGGCCTGACTTGCCCCATCCGTGTCAGTCTGATGCCAAATCCAAAAGGCTTACGTTGCGTACTAAATCCGTCAAAAAAGCAGTAGACCCATGGGTGGTCAGCCAGAACCATGCGGTGCTTCCCAGAATAGGAATTGCTGTTGTCCATGGATCCCAGGGTGGTTCTAACGCCGAGGCCGAGATGCAGCTCGGGCTTTAAAAGAACCTATGACCGTTACCACACACCCCCAGGTACACATCGGGTGCAGACCAGAGACATCTCTGGCTACTCTTAGCTTTGTATGAGAGAATGAAGGTGAGAGACGGTGAGCCAAAGGTTACATGGCTTCTTGCCATGCGCTCAGCCGAGCACAGATACTGAACCCTGGAAAGAATCCATGAAATCAGCGGCGCCGGGGTTGAGAAACATTTGTATCCAGTCCAACCTATGCCAGATCCCAGTATTCACCATCCTTTATAAGCTCCACGTCACTGAGAACTTTGAAGCCATGGCCATGTGGCTCTTCATCGGGCTCCCTCCATTTGTCCGGGAATATCTGCATGTGAAATTCCAACCCCAGCAAGGGACCGCGGAGTGGCCGGTTTCACCTCCTGTGGCTATGGGACTTGGAAGCAGGTTGCTGTGTGACGGGAAAAGGCGGGTGGCACCATAGAGAGGTATGTTGAAGCTCCAACTTGGGAGACAGGCTCGGCTTGCGACGGATACTGAAGGAATTAATGAGTCACAGATCTATTCCATTTTGATTTGTTCATGCCGATTTTAATGGTCATCAATTGGTTTATTGTTCGTTCTGATGCAGACCCGAACTATATAATCGGAGGCGAGCCTTGCCCTGATTAAACCCGCTTCCGCTTACGCAGAGAACCAGCACCGAGCGGGTGGTCTTATTGGTTTATGCGCACGATTATGATCGTCATTGCCGGTATTATTGCTGCGAGAGTCACCGCAAAAATCATAGAATAACCCTGTCAACGTTCAAGACACCCGTCAGCCTAAGCCGTGCAACCAGGCAGCCGTATTTAGCCCGCCTCAAAAGCTGCCAGTACAACGTCTGTGTACTTGCTTCCTCTCTTCCAGGTAACGGGCCATTCATAATCAACCACCGAGAAAAGAAAAATGGAAAGTTTTTCCCATACCGTGGGAAATCTCCTGCCCTATCATCTCCTCTCTTTCGGCACTCTACTCGGGACAGAGCTTTACCAGGTACGACAGACCTCTTTTCCCCGTGTTTCATTAATATAGAGGAGCTTTGGCTGAAATTTGCTTTCGCTTGATTTGTCTAGAGCTTTGTCAACACCAAGATCTGCTTCCAGGCACTTCCTATGCGCGAGTTCATCGCGCTGCAGAAACGCCTGTTCCCCGCATACTTCGGGTGTCAGGTAGGCCTGACTGCCCTAACGGCTGCAACGCACCCACCATACAGCATTGTATCTCTGGTTAAGGACCCATGGAGTGCAGCGCCGCTGGCAGTGATTCTAATAACGGGATCTCTGAATTGGTGGGTGTTTGGGCCGCGCACGACGACGGCGTCGCTTGTGAGGAGGGCACTGAAAGGTATATTTTTACTCTTCTCTTCTTATTTAATGTCTTTTCATCTACCATAAAAAAAAAAAAAAAGACTAACTCCCCCACAGAAAGTATCAATGCCAGAACAAAAGATGATGGGAAGATCCACCAGGCCAACCGCACCTTCTCCCGGAACCATGCTATGTCCATCCATCTCAATGCCATTGCTTTGGTCGCATCCATCTGGTATGCATTTTCGCTATCCTCTGGTCTTACGGTGGGCTCGTAGAGACGGCACTTGCGTTTCCGGGCGGAATATAAACCCTAGAAGTGTTGGTAGATGAGGGTGGCGCTATCATATTTCCTCGATATAGAAAAGTCGGGTTGATGATTTGCCTCTTCGCCCTCAATCTCTTAGAGTATCAGCTGGGTTGGAATAGGGAAGAAATGTGCCGTGGGTGGGGATTAGCTGTAATTCCAGGCTACTTGAATAAAAATCTTCTCTCTAGCTTACGAACTCGATTGTATACAGCAACAGCACCCATTAGAAAGGGTGAAAGGACCTATATATCTGACTAAATATAGCTGCTGAGGCATCAATGGATGACAGACAAATAGGTGAGCTCAGTCCGAGTGTCGCTGACTCTGGGTACATCAATGAAGACTGAATCGTCCATCAAGCAAAACTACTATCTGTGTCCAAGAACCCTGGATGAAAAGCTATACCGACCAAGAAGAAACCATGAAGCTCAAAAAGGTTACAAACAGCAGATTCATGCACAACTGGGCAACTGCATAGATCAGTCCAGATAAAAGTCAGACCGGACTCGAGATGCGAATACAACAAAACCAAGTATAGAGCCAGATAGGCCAATCTGTTCCATATGTTCTCAAGGATCTAGGTCCATGGCATCAGAAATACCAAAAGGTTTGGTTGGAGATAGCCCCCTCACCCTTCCAAAACGCCTTCAAATACCCCGGGCCGCCGTGCAAGTATAAACACATTATGCTGACTGGATCTATTACTCCAGTCTCTTTCCGATTCATGCGGTCCCCTGTGGGGCAGTGGTGGCATCGAATTCAAACATCTTCGGGCTCTCCAGCAGCACGAAGGATTCATAGCGCAGTCCGCGTTCTGTTTGCTTGCTTTCCGACCATGAATCAACGGTGCTGTTCCAAACCCCCGAATACCCGTCAAATAGTGACCGCCAGTAGCATGCCTCAGCTGCAGGGGTCAAATAGCGCTCGCGGAACGTTTTAACGCTGTTGTTGGCGATACGCCTAGCCGCCTCGGTGTCGCTGATCAGCGGCTCGATTTTCTCGCCAAGATCACTAAAGTCTCGCTCCACCTCCAGGTAGTTCTGGTTGGGACCGCTCGCCACCAACAGGTAGTGGTGATGCTGAATAAACTGGAGCTTGTGCGCGACAATCACCGAATTACAAGCCTGTCGGTACTTAAGGGAAGCGGAGTAAGACCGTCCTAGGAAGAGTCAGCAATATTCCAGATTTACCCGGCCGGGGAGAAAGCAAACCTTCGACATGCGCAATGAACATGTAATGACAATGGTCTTCCATCTTCAGCACGTTTGCCCCGGTCGACCAATCTACCTGTTTGACATCGGCCCACGGCTTATCGCGGGCCGCCTCAATCAACGCGCGGCGCAGCTTGGGTGCGAAGCTGGGCTTGCCTCGCCAGACAAGTTGGGGTTTCTTCTCTGACCAGGGAATATCCAGGCGCTTGACGCGGTCCACCACCTGATCATAGGGACCAAGTTGGTTATTGGGGTTGTCCCAAGCCCAGAAGCTGAAGTCCGGAATGAGCCAAACGCCTTCCTCGCTGGGAATGCGTGAAAATACCCAGACGGGGTTGTGCGGGTTCGTGACGTCGTCCACCTTATCCTCCACCGAGAAAACAAATTCAATATCGCGTCGCGACGCCCGACCCGGGTCAGCGGCCAGCGCGCGGTGTATTGATCCCAACACTCCCAAGATTTTCCGTCGATGATCTTCGCCCTTAGAGCGGGCAGTCACCACATGAAGGTCTCCATGGGTAATGAAGGCACGGGCCATGCCCTGTTCGATTTTGATTGCGTCGAGGTCCTCGGTCGCTATTCCGCCGTGCGACCGCCAGTGCTTCGCACCCCGCTGCACGTCTTCAAACAGGCCAGGGAAGGAGGCCTGGCACTTCGCATGGCTGAGAGCCTCGTCGCGCGCATCACGAGGGTACTCGAACTTCCAGGCGGGGTCGGTGGACTGGTCGGGTGCAGCATCTTTGGCGCACGTGAGGCAGGAGGAACATTGGAAGGTCGTAGAGGTCTGGCAGGCACAGTGGCCGGCGGGAATTAAATGCGTAAGGACAGGGTGAA
Organism: Penicillium alfredii; assembly: GCF_028826965.1. Taxonomy (NCBI): domain Eukaryota; kingdom Fungi; phylum Ascomycota; class Eurotiomycetes; order Eurotiales; family Aspergillaceae; genus Penicillium; species Penicillium alfredii. The sequence goes on along the minus strand of NW_026622701.1, from coordinate 302,712 downwards.
TATAGTCGCGATCCGAGTTCATGCCATACCAGATGGCGAACACGGCACCGCCGCAGAGCGCGGTGATGAGACCCACCAGCGAGATGCCTCGACGCAGGCGCAGTAAGGATAACGGCCCAGCCATCACGGTGCAGGCGTTGTTGATTTATCCACAAAGCATGATCCGTGGGGGGGGGGGGGAGGGGATAAGGTGAGGTGGAACGAGGTCGGAAGAAACACAGACACCGTGAGAGGGCTGGCCCCTAAGGGGGAACGATAGTCGGGTTCCGCCCCATTTGGGGAAGAGTGGTGGGTCGAGTTAGCGTCATCTTAGGTGTATCCTTGGGAAGGGGGAGAATCAAATGCATGGAGCAGCCGTATGCACTGCGGGTGTAACCATGCAATATCACAATCAACGGTGCAGGAGAAAGAGCCTTCGGTATGGATGTTGATGAAAACAAACGAAGGAACAGAGAGACCTGAAAGAAGAACTTGGAAAATGGGAACCTGCCAGATCCTGAAGATCAAGACAGCATTTAAGATCTGATTCACGGTGTTAAAATCTGGCCAGGACAGCACATCCTCAGGCAAGATGGCCGAGTTGGTCCAAGGCGTCAGGTTAAGGTCTACCTTAATACCAAATCTTCCAGATTTCCTGATCTCCGCAAGGGGACCTGGGTTCGAATCCCAGTCTTGTCAGATTTCTTTTTTGGTTTCTTTTTCTAAGGCTTCATCACTATCTGTCTGTTCTTGTTAATGACTATTCTTTATTGGATCATTATTTTCCTTCTACCACTAGGTAAACTCTGCCTACTTCTGATCGAGAAATAGACTGGCTGCGTCAAGAGTATGTTCCATCGTCTATGAGCGACACAATGGTAAGTTTACGCTAACAATGCCATTCCAGAATGCACCTCTCCTCCCGAATCTCCCGAAAACGCCCGCTGCCATGCATCCAAAAGAAAATAAAGCGAATTGGGCAATAAGCCCCCTTCTCCGATCATCACTGGCGAGACTGATTCCGACCAGACCTCATACCGCGACTGCGACCCGTTGCCGGGCTCTCGCTGGCATTCATCTCCGGAGTAGTCGGTAATGCCGGGCGACGAGAACGACCAGGGCGGACCCTTCCCAGGGCACGTCGGAGCAGTCCATCGGCCTCTTCATCGAGCTCCATCTCCACGCGTTCTCCGAGAGTCTCCGTCTCCGCCGTATCGGGGGTTGCAACGTGAGCGACCTCGTCCGTCCATTCCTCCTGATATGGTTCATGGCGGACGGCTCTTCGTCGCGAAGTGTCATCTGCCAGTCGATCTTTGCCTTTGAGATCGTGGGAGCGGGTGGAGCTGCGGCTGTTGGATGAGCGGATGCCCCCGTCAAATCCCTGGTGATCTCGCTCACGGCCCTCTAGAGCCCAGATCTCTAGAGCCCGGGACAACAGCGTGCCTGCCGCTCCGGCGCCTCCTGCTGCGTCACCGCCACCACTAGCTCCGAGCACACGGACCGCTTCGTGTAGGGCGGTCACGGCATCAGTGGTGCGACCCAACTCCAGTAATACAAGTCCACGAGAGGTGTGGAGAGACCCAACAAGCCCCCGGTCATCATAGCCGCCGACACCGGAGGCCGTGGGGACCGTCGCAGAGCCACCAGCACCGCCGCCGAGGAATGGCGAGAATCCGAGACTGTTGCCTCCGGCCCCCACACGAAGACACTCGTCGAATTCGCGGAGGGATTCAGGCAAACGACCCATCCGCCGGAGCGCATGGCCTAGATTGGCACGTGTCGCAATCCAGGCGCTTGGTTCGCAACGCAGCGAAGCGGCCAATGTAAGGGCCTGTCTGAATAATTCGACGGCCGCGGTCAGGTGGTTTTGGTGGTAGAAAACAACTCCAAGTTCATTGAGAACCAATGGGTCACCACCCTGAGGTGGCATCCCCGACGAGGAGTTAGCCGGAAGTGAAGGAACAGAGCCAGGCGCAGACCCTGTTGACATCGTATACGCCGCGTTCAGATACTCGTGAGCCAAGGACATATTGTTCAGGGCAAGATGCTGCATCCCCAGGAAAAGTTGTGGGAGGTGACTACCCTGAAACAGCCGAGCAGCGGTACTGTAAGCAGCAATAGCCTGGTCATGCTCGCCCTCGGCGGCAAAGGTGTGAGCAAAACCAATCCATGCCGGCGCTGAATGGGGGTCGAGCAAGGAGGCCTTGGAGAAGAAGCGGCGAGCCTCGGCAATCTTCGATACCGACAGATAGTAGACACCAATCGCCAAGTACGTGTATGGTTCTTCTGGGGCATGGTCGGCGAGCATGTGAGCCAGCAGAAACAGTGAATTGGTGGCTCCAGTTTCATATAGACACGCGAGATGCAGGGGATAGACACCCGGAGCATGGCCGAGGTGATTGTGGGCGGGTATGCTGGGACTGGTGGTGGTGAGATCGGTTGACGGCGAGGTCGATAAGATGGAAGAGGTCAACTCCAATGCTTCTGCGAAACGACATTGAGTGTACAAGGCTTCAGCGCGCGACAGGAGAATGTCCGGGTTCTGTGCAAGATTGTAATGGGTCGAAAGAGTTTCTGTTGCATCGGACAAAATACTGGGGGAGGAGTATTTCGATAAGCGGGTAGTGTAGAGCATTTTAGTCAAGTGGGCGGCTTCTTGGGCTATCGACGGGTCAGGCGAGGAAACCGAGTCAAAGTCCAGCGATTCCAAGAACTCGAGCTCCTCTGTGGGTGACATGAGAGAGTTCTTCATAAGCTGGTCAAACGCTTCAAAGCACTGTACATCAATGCGCACAGCGTCCTTGTAGCAGTCGCGAGCGCGATCAAACGCATTCTGTTTGGCAAAGCAGAGACCCCGCAGATAGCACATGGCTGCCTCAAATCGGACGTTATTCGCCTCTTCCTTCTCTTCGGCTCGGTCGCGTGACGTCGGTGTTTTTCCATTGCGGAGGGTCACATGGGTCTGGCCGTTGAGGTGCTGGATCTTACGGCGGCTGTTGTTGCTGCGGATCAGGTCGGTGGGATTGTGTTCGCCGAGGATGGTTAGGGCTTGGTCAAACTGGTTTTGTTTTATGTAGCAGTGGGCAGCGAGGTAGCGACAGGCGGTGCTTCGCGAAACGAGATCTTTGCGGGAGAGTAGAGCTAGGGCGCGCGTGAAGTTGTTGTTGGAGAAATGTACCTGTGCCAGCCAAAAGGCATCCGAGTCACTGTCTGTGGCAAGGGATTAGTGCTGTTTCCAGGCTCAGGGATACGGCCAAACCATACTACTAAGTGCCAGGACTTTGTCGCCAATATAGATGGCCGAATCATGCTGGCCGCGATTCAAGGCGTCCTGCCGCCAGGAGCGCAGGTACTTTTCCATTGCGGACCTCTCCATTGCGGATCAGACGCGTGAAAGAACAGGGGTTCAGCAGAGATATCAGGCATGGGGAGACATGCGATGGCCCTCGGGGATTTAGGAAGCTTGGAATCTCGCGCGGGTTTATTTGGGACAACAGTGGGTCCGTGCACGGTGCAGCGGTGGCCGCGGAGGCACCAATTCGATGTTCATTGCTATTCAGTGATGTCCATAGTGTGAAATTTTGAGTCATCCATCTAAATAAGCGATGTTTAAAATAGGGTTATCAGTATCCTTTTTTACTAGAGAGAAATACATGCATAGGTAGTATATTAGAGCAATATCGCCCACTTGCATACTAGGCACGTGACCCGCGATAACCACTCTGACGCCACTCTCTGATCTTCTTCCTCTCTATCTCTTCTTGACTGACCTCCTTGTCTCCTTGAAACTCACCCACCATGTCTGAGCGAAAGGTTCTTACCAAGTACTACCCACCCGACTTCGACCCGTCGGCGATTGGGCGTACTCCCAAACACCTCCGCAAGACCGGCCCGAAGGTCATCACCGTGCGCCTGATGGCGCCTTTCTCGATGAAATGCACCAACTGTGGTAAGTCCTCCCAGGCCCATTCAAGTAGATCAATCCAAATCTCATGTATCATGTCACCTCACACAGGAGAATATATCTACCGCGGTCGCAAATTCAATGCTCGCAAGGAGTCCCTCGAAGAAAGATATCTCTCGATCCCAATCTACCGATTCTACATCCGATGCACCCGATGCAGCGGCGAGATTACATTCCGTACAGACCCAAAGAGTAAGTATTTTTTTTCCTCCGTGGCAAGCTCTCTCCTAGTCAAGAAATACTAAAAAGCGGCACATAGATATGGATTACGAATGTGAGCGCGGCGCAAAACGTAACTTCGAACCCTGGCGCGACCCCAAATCCGAAAAATACAATGAAACCCAAGACGAAACCCTCGATCGACTCGAACGTGAAGAGAACGAGGAGCAGGAGCAGCTCGAGCGCGATAAGATGGCCGAGCTGGAGGAGAAGATGCAAGACTCCAAGCGCGAGATGGCGATCGCGGATGCCCTGGACGAGATCCGCACACGGAATGCCCGCATTGAGCGCAATGAGGCATTAGGCGATGAGGCAGCTTTGAACCAGGCCCGGGACGATGTAGATGAGGCGCAGCTGCGGGCTGAGCGAGAAGACGAAGAGGCCGCGCGCAAGGCGTTCATGACGACGTCGGGTGAGCGCGTGAAGAGAATCGTGGAAGACGAGGAGCCGGCTGCGTCTGCTCCGGCTCCTGTCCCAGAGTCCAAGAGTGCAGCGCAGTTGCAAATGCCCCCGCCGTCGGCCTCCTTCGCTAGAGTGAAGCGGCCCAAGAAGCCCGCGGTCTCTAGCTTGGGGATCAAGAAGAAGCCATCTCTGATATGAGCTCTGACATTCTATGATGACTTCTGCTTTTTGATACCATGGCCATTGGCGTTTTGGATAATAGGTATGGATATAAACCAGGCGTTACAAGGAAGACTACTCGGAAGACACATTGAAGCATAATCAATGCATTACAAAACGTACTCGTTCACAGGTAGAAGAAACACATAATAGAAAAAAGATGCCAAGTGGAGAAAAAATAGTATCACAATCATCGCATCCCACGCGAAGAGGAATGAATCCGTGATCCTCGCCGAAGCGCCACGCTAGTCACAAATGCATAAAAGCAGCAGCCCAATCCCAAAGCACCCGCTAGAAACCGCACGAAGCAGCGCAGAAAAGGCCCGTTCCCAAGACCAAAAGGCTAATATCAACAAGCATAAACACTCGAGCTCACCAGTAAAAGACCCCTCAGAGATACGGCATCCACAACGCATCACACGAGGCCAGGTGTTGGGGGTTGACTGCACGCGAGACCAAATCAATGGTGGTTTGGTTGGCGGGCAGGTTGCCCTCCGGCGGGCTGGCGAGGCTGACGGCACGATTGACAATTATCTCGCTGTTGTTGTAGACCAGGTCGCGCAACTGCGGGACCGGCAAGACCCCACGATGCTGCGCAGTCGCCCAGAACATCATCTCGTCACGAACAAAGACGCTGAGCTGCTGCTCCAGCTCGTGGCGTGGCTCCGTCAGGCAGCGGGCGATTGCCATCATGGCACAGGCGAACACACCCTCGGTGGCTATGGGCCCCAGCAGAGTCTGGATATTGGGAGTAAACCGGAAGGGAACCTGTTCGGGGTTGTAGAAGAATGCCTTGGCCGGGTTGATTGTCGGGATCAGCTCCGCGCCCCAGATGTCGCCAGTTGAGCGAGAGACCAGGATCTTGTTCGGGTAGCGGTTGCCAATGTGCATAACGTAAGTCATGAAGGCCACAGCCGCGTACTGGTAGGCAAACTGGCGACGGAAAAGCCAGAAGTCCGCGAAGTTGGGGTACGTCTGCTGGAAGTATTCCAAAACCACAGTACTGGGGATCCATTTGTCTTGAATAGCCGTTAGGATCTCGGTGCGAAGAACTTGCTGCTGGTCGGGCGTGCGCTGCGAGAGATTAGCTATCGTTCGAATATGGAGGTAACATCCAAAACCTACATTCTGCTTCGTTTCGGCAAGCGAACGCATGCGGTCCATCGTGAAAAGCACCGGCTCATCCTTGTTGACACCCACCCGTCGGCAGTAGTCCTCGTAAATGCCTTGCATCGAGATATACGACGAATCGTCCCGCACCAAGCGGATGTGCGGCGCCAATGGCACCATCAAAGGCAGATGGAAGTACAAGTTCCGGCGTCGGCTCTCCTTGCGTTTCGCCAACAGTCCATTGAAGATCCGGAACAGCTGAAGGATGCGCTCCTCGCGCCGGCAGTGTCGTGCAGCGGGATGTTGAACAGCGAAAGCATGAATACTACCATCGTGTCCACGAATCTTAAGGCGGCGGTGGCAGACACCAATGCCCCGTACCAGGTCCACATCAGGAAGGAAACGGTCGATGCGGACAAAGTCCTGGTTCTTGTCCTTGTGCAGAAGGTATTGCCCAGGCACCTCAACCTCATCGAACTTGAGGAAACGGAATTCACTGAGGTGCGGCGAGTAGCTCTCGAGGAATCCAGACTGTGGTCGCCGGTCGAGCTTCTCCTCAAACCGGTCTCGCCACCGGCGCAACTTCTGGATGTATTCGTACATCGTCGGCTTCTTGGTGACAAAGTCTGCCTCGAAGGACTTGCGGATATGCGCTGGAAGGATAGTCTCTGCGAAGCGGGTGATATTGGCTTCAGTTGCAGCAGGCAGCTTAAAATCCTGCGCGTACGACCCAGGCATGCGTCCAACGTAGGCCAGTCCGTCGTTCAACAGAGCGACAATAAGACGGTAGGCATCCTCGTCGGGCGGGCACTTGAAATTCTTGTGGATCTGGTCGACCATCGTTTCCATAGACAAAGCGAGCAACGGGAAAGCTGTCTTGAGTCCAGACATGATTTCGTCTGAGTATTCCCATGGTTTCTTGAGAGGCTCCTTCTCGGGCTCGGTGGATGCGGCCTGGTTTGGCTGCTGGGCCCCGTTCTGACCGGGCACTTTCAAGTGCCCTTGCTGCTGTTGTCCTTGGGCTTGGTTGGGACTTTGACCTTGTCCTTGTCGTGGAGATGCTTGCACTTGACCTTGAGGCTGGGCGGGAGACTGGCTTTGCGATTGTTGCGCCTGGCCGGGTGTCTGCGTAGCCGGTGAAGTGGCAGGCTGGCCGGCCGGGGAAGCGCTGGGAGCTGGAACACCAGCCTGCCCCTTCTGGGCAGGAGACCCATCGCCAGTCGCAGGAGTCTTCATATTGGGCGAAGAGCCCTGCTGTTGTTGTCTGGCACGGTTCAACTTCTCCTGCTTTTGGTCATGCTGTTTCTTAATGCTCAACATGTCCTCTCGGTTGGTGCGGAGCAAGAAGAAGAGCGCCTGTGGGTACAATTTGGCGATCTTCACGAGCACAGCCTTGCACAGGCGAGCCTCGCGATGTGACAGGCTGGTCAGGAGCTGCGGGATGAAAGTTATCCAGTACCAAACGGGCGTATCTCCCTTGAAGCTCTCGAAGGCACTTGCGATGCGCCCTTCATCATTGTCCAGGCTAAGAAGCCAGAGGATACGGCTGAGCAGCTTCCGGGATTTAGCACTCTTGTAGAGGCCGGCAGCTTCCAAATAGCAGCTGACGGCATTGCTAGCCAACTCATAGTCGGTCGAATCCGCCTTGAACCGCTGGTCGCTGTACTGTCCCCACTCGGACCACGCCTTGGCGAGCCGGAGGTCGTAGTAGAGAGCGACGCCAAACGCCTCATTGGCCTCATTGACATAGTCAAGCTTGGCAAGGAACATGCCCTTCAGGGTATAGAACTCAGCTTTCTGCTGGGGTCCGAAATAGTTGAGGTTGGTGTTGTTGATCACATCCAACCCGCTGTTGAGCTCCTTCGGGTTCTGATAGTGGCATTTGGCCTGCTCCCGCAGTTTCAAGAACGCCTCTTGGATTTCGATGTTGGGCAGAGTGTAGATCCGGCTGAGCTGGTTGATGCAAACCTCCGGCATTTGGTGCTTTCGGGCCACATGGGCAAAGCGATTGATGATCCATGCCGTCTCATGATATCCGCGGTAGGCATATGAATTGCTAGCCACATTGTTCGTCTGGGGAGGGAGGAGATTGAGGTAGGTAGCGTTGATGAGCTGGAAGATGTGCTGCCGCCAAGTAACTAGATCTTGCCAGGTATTGATGTCATCCCAGAGATTGGGCAGCCGGTCCCGCCAGGTTCCAAGGAGAAGCTTCAGCTCCGCAGACTTGGTGTCCAGGTTCCTTTCATTTGTTTGAGACAGGCTGCCGCAAATGTGGCTCGCGTCATGCAACTCAACCAGAAGCTGAAAATGCTGCAGGATCGGAATGTGGGCATTCGTGATTCGCTTGGGCAACTGCAGCCACTTGCGGATAGAAAGCTGGATGGACTCGTCGCAAACACTATTGAAGTCCTGGATGTTCTCCTTCATATGATATTGAAGGAGAGCCATGAAAGCCTGGAAAAAGGTGCGTCGCGGCGTAGGAGCGTCGGAGACGGATTTTATCAATGACTCAAGCTGCTCACGATTACCCTCGCTCTGCCAGTTCTCGATGTTCCTCCAAGCGGCCTCCAGCAAGAGGTCATTCAGGTTCTCGTGCTTGGCGAAATCACTGAGAATCTCCCACTGTTGAAGCTTTTGCGCGCAAATCAACCAGTGGTCCTCCCAGACGAAGTACTCGCCTTGCGAGAACGGCATGGCTCCCGAACGAGCCTTGATCTGCGCATTCTCGTAGAGCTGCTGAGACTTGTCCCACATACCCTGTTGCTCATATGAGAGCGCTGCATTGGTTTCAACAAACTTGCAGCGGCGTCGCCAGGTACCGTAGAAGAAATCGTCTTCCTGTAGTCCCGCGTACACCTCAACCAAGGCATCAAGATTGCTTTCACGGACGGTAGGCGTGTCAATGATGGGGTTTATGGCGGTCTCTTCCAAGTACGTGGCAGCAGTGTACCAAGCATCGTAGGTGCGACTGAGGTATTTCATGACATGGGGAGGAATCTTGAACCGCGGGCTGGCGCGCACAGTGCCCTCGAGAAGGGCCTGCACTACGTTGGGCCGCTTGTCCACTTGTCTCTGATGGTATTCCCGCGTAATCAAGGTCACCATGCCCTTCTCCAAATCAATGCGATCCTCCTTTGTCAATGTCGACCAGTAAATGGGGAAGAGGGTGGTCCACAGCTTATAGGCGACGTTGGAATCGGTATGTTGGAGTTGACACAAGGGTTCAATCAAGTCGCGAACCCTGACATCCCCAATGTCTGACATGAACCGCTTGCATTCTGCAACCAAGGTCTCCAGCTGATTGTCAACCATGACATCCGACTTTCTCGAATCCTTCTCGCCTGCAGCAAAGAGAAACGACAAAGGATACAAGGTGAAATCGTCCGGATGAAGGCGAGCAGTGGTGTTCATGTCGACACATCCAAGCACAAGATGAGACGCCTGGGCAAGCCAGAACGAATCAGCAAGTGTGTCCCAATTCTGGCAGGTGAGCACATAGCTGAGCCGCGAACTAGCCAGACGTGTCAAACTGCGGTCGAAGATTTGCATGAAGCGATTACGCATCTCGACATCTTGAGCTCTTGCACCAATCAAGAATGCGTGTTCTAGCCGGACAGTCAACTCGGTGCGAGTGATCTTGGAGTCCTCGTAGATTCGAATCACAAGGTCAAGGAATTTCTTCAGCATTGTCGGGTCCGGCCGTGATTCAAAGAGCAACATCTTGTGGAGGACTGCGGTCTTCTCCTTCAACGTGGGCCATGACTCGGTGGAATGGAAAATCCAGGACTCAGCCATGCCCAACACTTTGCTGCACAGCTTGATATTGTGTGACCGTTCAACAATAGACGCCAAAACACTGAGGAACGGACGACGTTGATCCCCGAGATGAGACATGCGCACGGAGATCAGCTCAATCGTCTTGAAAATAAGGTCAACGCCCAGTTCGAACTCCTGCTGGTCCGGAACAGCTTCGGTAGGCTTTGCACCCTGTTGGTATTGCGCGCCACTCTGGTTGGCCGAGGCCGCGACGTGTTCCTTGGCAAGTTTCTGGGAGAACGCCTTCATCACTGTGGGAATGTGTGCATCGATCTCAGCAGGCTTGATCTTGGACAGTGTCCACAAGGTGTTCAGACTGGACACATGGTTGCTGGCGGAAAGCGTTTCTGTGGCGATTGCAGACAGATACGTAGCAAACTCGGAGGGCGAACCTTCGGTGTCCATCGCATCCTCATCATCGGGCTGGTCATCTGGGATGGCCTCAAGAACCCGACGAACTGGGGCCGGCAACTTGGCAGAGACATCCATCTCATCCTCCAAGCCATGCAAGCAATCTTGGATCTCGGGACTATCGGATTTCAAAGGCTTCTCCAATAGCTTCTGGATAGTCGAAAGACGATTTGTGATCCACTCATCCGGCTTGGTAGCCAGGAGCACCCGCAAGACCTGGAGGGCATTGATCATCGACGTGATCTGCTTCTCATCGGGCTTGTCTGCTTTGTCGCCTGTCAGGATGGGCTCCGTCACCTTCTGGTAGAGGTCTATATCAAGATCACCCCAGTATTCAGGCGAAAGGAGACTTCGGAGCAGGTGCATGGCTTTGTTGATCATCTCGCCGGTAGGCACAGGTGGCTGCTGCTTGGACAAAGGTGGTGGGCGAAGCTGGGCAGCTGGGACCAAGAAGCGTTCTGGGATTGTGGTAATGAAAGTGATGAGATATTTGATCAAGGCCGCGCGGAGATCAGGAGGCACCGTGTAATCAGACCGCTCTCTGCTGCTTGGGGGTGCAAGAGCAGGAGATGGAGAAGCTGACGTCGCTTGGGCCTCGTCCAGCTTGCGCTTCTTTGCATTTGGCGACTCAATGGCTCCATTGGACACAGGAACATTAGAATCCGTAGCCTTGGCCCGCTTTTCTTCCCAATGCCAAATCAGTCCAATAAGGTTGAGTGCAAGCTTCTTGCTGTCGTTGGTTGTGTTTGGCGGTCCGGCGATCTTGATAAGGGATGGGACAATGAGAGGCACGAAATGCTCTCTGGACTCGTAGAATAGATCTGGCTGTCGTACCAAAAACTGGAAAATGCTCATTACCTGCTGTAGGTTGGCGGTTTCCTCAGCCAAGATACGGCGGGGCCATTTGGCCCACAAGGGATACCGTGCTTCTGCTCCTTGGCTGCCGCCTGTTCTTGTGGGCAGAACAGGGGCTAAGACATCAAGAGCCTGCGTGACAAGGGCTCTGCCTTCGTTCTGATGGGCCCTGAGAAGTGCAACATAGACCTGGATGACAATCTTGAAGGGTGTCTCGTAGTGAGCGATGAAGTAACTGATCAGGACGTAGGCGCCGTATTTATTGATGATGTCTTCGAGGCGAATGTAGTTCCAAGCAAATTTGATGATGTCCTTGCGGGAGTCTTGCACGGTTTGATGGTGGTATTTGATCAACAGGGCGGACAACTGGAGCAACTCCATGCGGGAATGGTCGACGCCGGCTTGGTTGGATTCCTCACTCAGGTCGGCTAATTGAGGCTTCCACAAGCGGCTTTGGATAGACTCGGTCATACTCTTGTCCATAAGCTTGGGAGTTTGAGATGGGTTGTGCCATGTGGACTGGACATCCATTGCGAAAATAGGATTGACCAAATTTCGGAACGCATAGGTCTTGGTTCTCTGCGAGCAGGCTCGTTGGCCGTAAAGATCGAGGCAGCGCATGATGACTGAACGTCGGTAGTCAATCGACTCATTCGTGATGATATGTCGATAGATGAATTTGGGAAGCGCCAGCGTGCGCTTCAGCTCATCCGCAGACAGCCCATCAATGACCTCAAAAAGAAAGTCCAGATCGTGTGCCGCCTCGCCCAGGTAAGTGGTGAAGACATCCATAAGCTGGTCTTCAGCCTGTTCTACCCTCAATCGCTCATCGGTCGGCAACGTATCGCCGCGAAGCTTGCGCACCAAATCTCTACCAGAGGTCAAAAGTTTGGTCCGCAAATCCGCATGTGACACCAGCCAACGCTTCGTGGATTTGTAGGAGCAGAGTGAGTGTGCGACGTAGATTCCATTGATAGCGGTTGTATTTTTGCCATCGGTGGAATCCTGGCCGAAGGCAGTTGACGAGAATCCTTCGGTGTCTGCCACCACAGCATTCCGCAGTGCTTCACTCTCAGGATCAGCCAAAATTTGACCAAAAAAACGGCCATAGCGCACATCCTTGAAGCGTGCGTAAAAGAATATCAAAGCCTCCTTGGGATAGCGATTGAGATACTTGACGAGAGGCTTTCGGAAGGGGCTGTGGGAGGTTCTCCGCAACTTCATTTCGAGTTCGAGGACCTTGTTGATAAGGTGCTCCATGAAGGATGTTGCAGCGGGGGGGAGGAGGTGGAAAATATTGAAAATCGCAGCCACGATTTTCATGGGCGGGTTCTGTTCCACGAGGCTGAACGATACTTTCTGCAAGTGGCTATCATCCGCGATGACCTTCATATGATCGAGTAAACGCGCGCCAATTTCAACCTTGAAGTAGTTCGTGAGAAGCGTCAAAAGCCGAGCAAGCCCATCAAGGCCTGCGACGCTCAGGCGTTTGGGATCTTGCAGGTTCATCAGGATTGGCCGCAACCCGTTCTGCAGCAAGTCCTTGGGGAGCTTGTTGGTCTGTGTGAGGACATCCTTTAAACCGGCATTCGCAGCCTCAATCACCTCGGGGGCTCGGGAGTACAGCGTCTTAAAGAAGACGGAAATAATCCGGGCACGACTCGTGTTCTGCGGGTTGTTGGCGAACTCGGCGAAGTTCATTGCCATGGACAAAAGTCGCAAGCAAGCGACGCGCAGGTTCACGATCATGTCGGCGTTCTTGAACTCATTTGGCTTGGATGCAAGCGATTCATCATCCGCATCGGCAAGAGCAAGAGATTCCAACATGAGTCGATTGAGGGGCTCGTTGAACGTGACAATGTCATTGTGCAGGCTCAGGCAGTATGTGATGGCATCGATGAAGCCAATCTGCGTCGGGAATGGCAAGGCACGCAAGGGTTTGTTGAAAATCGACTGTAGAAGGCGATCTCTGACAGGATAAATGAGCTCATGTACCTCGCAACCCAATTCCTCCTTGAGTGTGGTGAAGCAACGACGAGAGGTTTCCCGGACATGCTTGTTCATATGACCAAGTTCATAAACGAAGAAGCCACACAAGGCGAACAGGCGGCTCTTCTCGTTCTTGAGGTCATCCTTTGGTATAAGCTTGCCGCATCGCCGTAGGATTAGTGCCATCGTGTCCTGCGATTGGATTCGTGTAGAAGCAGGCAGATCCGAAGGCGTATCCTTAATTACATACATCAAGGCTCGAGAAAACTCAACATGTCGCTCATAAAGCCAAGACTCTCCCAAACCCAGCTTTGTAGCAAGGAGGTTGATCCCCAAGCTGCCACCCGCTTTAGTAAACCACTCCTCGCTATGGCAGCTGTGGCAGAAGACACGGCCCAGGTGCTGGAAAAATGGAAGCTTGGAAGCCTTCTCTGGACTGCCAAAGATGACACTCGCCGCGTCCCTAACAACCAACATGGCTTGCTCGGCAGCTTCCCGAACATGGATATTATCAGAGGAAAGGCTCTCAACGATAGCTTCGGCAAGAATGCGAGAATCAAGATGGACAGGTCCTTCTCCATTTGCCACATCAAAAGGCTTGCGATTGTGCCGGGCCTGGGCAAGCGCACGACCAACTTCCATGATGGTAAAGTGTTTGCAAACATCCGCCATGAAAGCTTTCGCGGCGGACTCGAGGTCAGGAATGGCGGTTGCAAAGATGCAAGCTTTGAGGAGCTTCTTGACAGTGGCTTCCTGTGCCACCTTTTTCGGAATAGACGCTGACCGCTCTGACTTATCGAGAATATCGGTCATGGCGCCGGCCTTACTCTCAAAAAGATCATTTGCGTGGAGCCGGATCAAAGAGGCTAGGTCATCTGGAAGATTGTCGTAGCCAATCTGAAGCTTGAGATGGGAGCTGAGCATGCGATATGCCTGCTGCTTGTAGTAAACATCTGAATCCTTTGCCGCAGAAGATTTTGGTACTTCCATAAGCTTGCCAAAAGCAAGATCAATGCCAATGTCCGCGGGGAAAGGGCACTTCTCACTCGGCCCAATTAGCCGAATGTCAAAACTGGCGTTGTCATCGGCGAACTGCTGAAATGACAGCTCAGGCGGATGGTTGAGGAACTTCCGATTGCGTCCGCCCAACTTGCCGAGAATGCGCATTGTGGTATGTGCGTGGAAGTGGTTATAGGGATGAGGGCGCAGATGGTCCCAGAGTGCAGTCATCAGCTCATCCATGATCGGGGCCATGATAGGATCAAGGTAGTCTGCTGTCAAGTTGTCCACGCAAAGCTCAAGAGTGCGTAGCCCCTGGCCAACAAGGTCCGAGTCGGCACGCAAGGCCACCACAATCGGACGCATCAAGTAACTCAGATGGGGCAGGAGATGGCTGAGCCGTGCCGGTACAGTGAGAGTAAGCTCGACATAGAGATCCCGCTCCTGCGGCTTCTGAGCTGCCATCAACAAGTTGTTGAATGTTTCGAGGAGCATCTCCAAGAGGGGAAGAATCTCCTTGTACAACAACTCAAACCGACCACCACCGATGCTGCGGAAAAGGGATCGCAGGAGCAGGAAGTAGTTCATGGGCTCCTCAGCGGTGACCGATAACTCTATGCACTTGGTAACGATCTTGGTGACATGCGGGTGGAGTACTTGTTCATTTTGTACGGAGAATAGTGTCACAGCCATGAACGAGAGCTTGAACATCCGCAATAAAATCTTTGCCTTCGTCATGTCCGAGGTACCAACCTCGTGGATCCGCTCCATGAGGTACTGCAGCACCATACCTGAAAATGCCGGGGAAGTCGCCTCGCTGGCCAGAAAAAACTGTGGCAGGTGAAGAAGAGAGCCATGTTCAAACATGAGCTCGTGTAGGTACGGGATCTCCGAGTGGAACACCTCATGGAACGTCGCCGTATCAATGCAATGGAAGACGGTGCCGAAGCTTTCCAAAAGCTCCTTTTCTTCTCGAGACATTGGTGCCGTATACTGACTCGCAAGAAAGTCAAATGGGGAAGAATAGTTCATTTCGGGAGGAGATTGGTCCACGCCATAGTAACGGAACACGCGGGCGCCTTCGTGAAACAGCTTCTTGATCACTCGAACCTCTTCGGCATCGTATCCATAGGAAACTTCAGACCAGTTGATGGGGACGTTGCTGGGATCGATTTGAATGTCATCTGGATTGCAATTCTTCAGTTGATGGAAGATATTCTTCAACCCATTGATGAGGTTTCGGAAGAGGAAGATGTTGTCCGAAACGGGGTCTCCACCACGATCTCGAGGACTGGAGGTCTTGATTGGAGAAGCAGAGAAGATGTCGATTTCATCCCAGTCCGGCGGGTGATCCTTCTCGGCCAAGTATGACTCTGCATGTGGCTCGATGTCCTTCCGAGACGCTTTGTAGGTCATGGATACCTTCACGGCGTTGTTGAACTGGTGGTTCATGGATGCAAATTTATCGCCGATTGCATCCAGGATCATGATCAGGAAATAACGGGCCTCTTGCTTGTCCTCCAGTTTGGCAATCCGCTCCGCCATGTTCAAGAGCAATTTGGCGCTCATTGTCTGGAAGCTTGTACCAGGGAAGTCGTCGTGCAGGTTCTTGGTGTAGACCTCAACCGTTCGCCGGATCTGATCACGACTGAGGTAATCGCGCACATGATGGATGAGATCGGCAAGCATGCTATAAGCCAGTGGTCTCATGGTCTCATAGACAGTCAGCCCATCGCCAATGAGGGTCCGCTCATCCAGGAGCTCGTCAATCTTCTCTAGAAAAATCTTGCGGTAGTTGAAATTGATGATGTGACGAATGGCGACCAGCAACTCCTTCCTCGCGCCCGACTTCTCCCGGGGGCAGTCCTGGAGCAGCCGCACGACAACGGACGGGAGTGTGGGAAGAAAATCCTGAAGTTGATGAGCATACAGACGCAATAAATACGCCAAAAAGCTCATAGTCTTCACTTGGGCAGTGATAAACTCCCCGAAAGCGGCCCGGTTCTTGATTTCCTTGCACACGCCCGTGAATATCGTGCCTTGCGCAGCTGCCTCGGTGTGGGCTTTCTCCTGCGGCTTCGCTTGCAGAAGCAAAATGGTCTTGATAAGCGGCACAAAGAGCTTCACGTTGGTTTGGACCGAGGCTCGGTGTGTCTGAAAGATCGAAACAACGATAATGGGGCACTCTGCCAACACCTTGAATGACTGCATGCCTTTGAGAATGACATTACTCGCTTGCTGATCGGGTCCCAGGTCTGACACCGATGTAGCCGGCGAGCTTGGCCGGGGCGACTGAAAGTTCTGGGCGGTAGCGTTTGGTGTCGACGGCATTCCAGAAGGTGTCGACTGATTGGGAGTGTCGAAGGTGTCGCGAACCACCTGTTCCATGGTTTGAAACATCTCTTGGATCAGGTCGAGGAATGGTTGCACTCGTGTCGCCGTTGCCTTGGCTTGGTTTCGTTCCAAATCCATGATGGTCTTCATGCACAGAACAGCATTATCTTCGTTCTCGATGCGCGCCAAATCCATCAGCAGGTCGACCATGTCTGCAGCGTACGGCTCCACGTCGGGAGAAGCCATTGGTAGGCGGTGGAGAGTCTCAAGGATACAATTTCGGAGTTTCTGGGTCGAGACAGGTATCATTAGCTCCAGGGTCTTCTGTGAGTGACGGAAGCAAGGGCAGCCTCGACTTGGACCATCGGTGTTCTTACTTGGTCATATGAAAGATTTAAAAAGACCGGATCTCCCTTCAAGATGGACTTGAATACCGGCCACAGCTTGGCCAGGAAGATGGGGTAGCTTGCGCCCGAGCACAATGGCTCAATATTGTCTCGCAGCTCAGTTGCGACATTGGCTCTGACTTTCACGTCTACTTCGAGAGTGAAGAGGTTAGTATCGCACGATGGGATGTATTCCAATGGCCAGTTCAAATCTCAGACTTACCCAGCTTCTCATCCCCCAGCTTGCTGGCGTATATGTCAATGTTTCGCTCCATAGCTGCGATTAGGCCCCTCCGAAGGGCTCCTCAGTAAAGGGACAACAAATGCAATCACGGCCAGGCCCTGTGGCCGGCTGACAATTTCCGAGCCAGCGCAATCTTATGAACCTAAAATTGGTGTTTCGCATGCGGGAGGGTGGCGTGGTGGAAGCTGTGTGGATTCGGGATGCGAAAGATCGATCGGAGACGGGTAGGAAGCAAGAAAAGGATGAGTATCGTCAAGTCATTGATTTTGGGGAGGAAAGTGCCTAGTCCATATGAAACAAATACTGGACAGCAAAGGAATGGAAGAAGTCACCCCACCGGGGAAGACGCGAGAAGGTCCAGGGAAGGGAGAGATGGAGATTGAATGCGCGCAAGACTCACGCCGAGAGCACAGCGAGCAGAGAACGCGGGTTATCGCAGAGACCCCGACAGAAACACTAGTCCGCTTTAGGTAGGTCGGAGTTTGTTGATCCGTTCCGGTGACGCGCGCCTAATAAACGACTAAGCGCCTGGATCTCTACACGTGACTCTGGCAGCTGATACAAGGGTTACTCTATGAGGCTTGCTCTTGAGCTTGCCCTCCATTCTCCAAATCACCATGAACACATCGACATGACTTTTCTGATATATCATTTACATCTACTATAGCATATAGCCTTGTCATAAGTAAACACATCAAACGGAGCATCAGGGGGGGGTTCCAAGGCAATGTCATATCTCGGATACTTGTCTAAAACAAACAAGAAAGTTCTCAACAGATAGAAAGCCACCAACATCAAGGTCAGTGGATGAAAACGCCATTCGCACCCATTTTCCATACCCGAACACGGTTCTAAGACTGGGTCCAACTCAGGAATCCGCTCAATGGGCCTCGGGGGGGGGGGGGGGGGACCCAGTCGCGGAAAGGAAAATATCAAAAAGCCATGTACACAAAAGAAACGAAGGCAGAAAGGGGAGAAAAAAGGCACATGTGGTAGGGAAAGCATCAATTCGGGCGAGTGCCATCGAAATCAAGACACAGAAGAAACATCAGAGCCCGTAATCGCTATGCCATCGCTGCAGGAGAAAATCAACGAAAGTCACATGTCCATCAGCAGCTCCGTCCCCTCGCGAGGCATTATTTGGTAGAGTTGCTGCGATGCAAGATTTGTACATTGGTCGCACTGGTACCACTACCGACCGAACGTCGTCGCGGGCGGATCTCGCTGCCGCTACCGCTGCGTCGTCTCCGGGTACCGCGAATGGAGCCACGGCGTCGTGTCTGGAGCAAAACGGACGTTTCCACGTTAGAATCATTCTGACTGTATACGGGCGGACGTGGTCTCTTAGCAAAAGACAGATACGAGGGCAATGCAGCCTGAACAAAAATAGAACCGCATGGGGATGCACGTATCTGAGGAGCAAGAGCCAGAAATGCATGAAACTTACCGAATTGGGGGTGCCCTCCCGAGAAGGTCGCTCCTTGGGCGTATCAGGCTCCTCCTGCAGCTTCAAGGTGTTCAACCGCTTCTGGCTTTCATGGGTCATGGCCTCAACCTCGTCGATTGGATCCGGCACGTCGAGAGCCGGCGCCGGTGGGGGTGGAATGCCATTCCTCCGGTCCTTGGCTTGTTGTTCAATCGAGTCCCATCGGCTCAAGCGAGTCCTCTCGCGTTGATCTGCGCTGTTTTGGTGCTCCGTGTACTCATGAGAGCACTCGTCAAAGAGCTGTGGATTTATCTCCATGAACATTTTCATAGCATTATACACCATGCTGTGGATCGTTCTGTGAAGCAGGGCCCTGGGTCAGCACATTTCTCAGGGAAGAACAGTCTACCCAAATGGCAACTCACCGGTTCCAGTGACCCTTGGAATTCTCGTAGAGAGGAGCGAACATAATGGGGAGAATTGTTTCCACATTGTCACTGACGAGATTGCAAAAGTACTCGTTGTTCCAGAAGTAAAGGGCCCGTTCTGCTACCTTCAGGTCGGGACAAAAAAAGGTCAGCGAACCCGGGAAAAGAAGAGCAAATACAAAAGAAAGATCAAAAGCGATGTTCAAAGAGACGAACCTGGAAATGCGGGCTGGCGACAGACTTGGCCAGCTGGTGGAAGAGAGGCTCCTGGACCTTGGCAAACTCGGCCGGGTCCATAACTTCGAAGATGTCCTCCACCTCGTTCAAATACATGACCTCCTTGGTGCTGTTTGTCTTGGGCCAGAAGCGCAGCAAGCCAAGAACAACCTAATAGAGATGAAAGCATTAGCACGATACAACTGCTGGTGCAGATGGAAAACGGGCATGAATTACATCTTCGGTCAATGTTGAGTCCTTCTCCAGGAATTGGACAATACAATAGGCCAGCTGCGGGTGATACATGCTCAGGCTTTTCACCTTGTGCATGGGAAGCAAAACTCGGGTCAGGAAGAGTTTATGCTCTTCCTTAAGCGGCAGAGCGAATCCATTGATGATGGACCCCAGAATCTCCAACAGTTCTGCGATTCCATTGTGTCGTTCAGTTTCATACATGAACTGGAAGAAAACGTTGTTGATAGATCGTCGAATATATGAGCGCAGATTCAAGAATTTGCCGTAGATTCGATGCAAAGTTGTCTTGAGAAAGTCCCGCTCACGTGGGTCTTCCGAATCGAAGAGATCCAACAACTATAGCGGGTGTTAGCCATCATGAACGGTGGCATACACTCATAGCCGGGTGGGTGGGAAATACCTGAAGCACAAATCCATGGTCAATGTATGCCTTGGCGATGTTCGTGTTGAAGTCCTGGCTCTCGATGAATCTCAGGAAGAATTCATAAACGACCTGGATATGAGGCCAGGCGACTTCTAACACGGGCTCGTCCTCCTCTGGGTCGAACGCTTCACCCTGCGGCGTCATGGGTGGAGGGATGGGTCGAAACAGGTTCTTGGCGAACATTTCGACCACGCGGGGGTACATGGGCTCCGTAATAACCGACCGGTTGTTCGCGACATAATCTAGAAGCTCGTGGAGTGCCAGCCTCTTGATCTCTTTGGACTTCATATCTGCCGACGGGTCATTGAAGTCAAAGATGATATTGCATTGGTCAATCTTCTGCATGAACAGATCTTGGCGTCGGTTAGGAGGAACTTCGTGGAAACCAGGCAGCTTCTCTAACTCTCTCTGGCGCTGGTCGGAGATATCGAATCGCGACGAGTGCTGGCGTTTAGGGGTCCGGATTCCTTCCGATATGTCCTTCGGGGTGGTCTGGAGACGATCAAAAACGTGAGATTTCCGCGGAGGCGCTAGGTCCCCCGGCATGGTCTCGGCGGCGCCAGGAGGAGGGGCATGCTGTAGACCCGACGGCCGTTAGTACTCTGCGAATCGCATCAACGATACCAGGATGGGCTTACAGGAGCACTGGGACTGATGATCACACTGGGGGCCACTGACTGGCCCTGTCGTGTCGGCGTGGCCGGGCCATTATTCGCGGGCTGGCCTGCTCCTTGGGGTATATAATGCTGGACGGGGGTGCCGGGGTGGGGTGCGCCCCCGGAAGGGGTGCCAGCTGGCGAACCATTGTCGGGGGCATTGCCTCGAGCATCGTTCAAGGAAGTTGTGGAAGACGTCGGGGTGCCTTGGTTCGGGGATGCCGACTGCTGTGTTTGCTGCGCCCCGGGGGACGCTTGGTTCTGAGAGGAATTGGAATCCTTCTTCTTCGAAGACTTGTTGGCATCCTTTGCCCGCGACAACTGCTCGTGCTAGCATGATAAGGAAACATCAGCTCGGGTCCGAGTTGAGCAAGGGGTGGTTACCTCTTGCATGGTGGGGAAGGGGGTGGGCGGAAATGGTCGTGTGGTGAGAAGCACATCCGGCGGACAACTCACCACTCTCTGTCTGAAACCCTTCATGTTCACAACTGTGTAGATAACCTCATATACTCGGCTGTATTTGGTGGTTCCAGTGCAGGAAGATACCGCACTCTATCCAGGGTGAATCGAAAGGCCTCAGGGTAGCCACGAGGGGAGGGAAATTGTTTGAATCGGCCTAGGGGAATCTCAAATGAGCATTTCCGAACCAAATACGTAACCCGACAGATCTCCAAAAACACCAGTTCCATGCCATTGAAGTCAAGTCCATCGAAGCGCTGTGGTGTTGAAAGGCGACGTCGAGTCTCAATGGCAGTGCTCCGATGGGGGTGTTGTTGTAGTACGCGCACGGGGCAAGACGGTTCGATGTTGGAGGAAAAGGGCTGTGGGAGGCGATAGGACGTGGAGAGTAAACAAGACATACCTCAGTAGCTCCGGTTGAGACAATTGATGTGCAGTGCGCAGAAGAGAACTGTCCGAGTGATCGGTATGGGACGAGCTTGCGTCGGCTCAGAAGGATCTCGGTGTCGCTTAGTGGCAGGCTGGGAGCGGGGGGGGTTCAACACCAGGGAATCAAGCGCCCAGGTTGCAGCCTGACAGCACTTGTGGAAGCCGATTCCGAAGCAAAGGGCAGCGAGCAGGAAATGTACAACAAAACAAAATAAAGATGCTTGAGTTGTTGTGGGAGGGAGAAGGGGGCAAGGGAAAGCGGGTTGTTTGAGGTGAGGGAAAGGCGGGCTGTGGTTCTCCTGGGATGGTGATGGGACCGATGACCATGTCAACACACGCCTCTCTGGTTATATTTTGCTACGATCTTGAGAATAGTTACTAAAGCATATCTATTGTCTAAATCCACTGGGTTGACTGGCTTATTTCCAATATATCCCTAGCCATCTACGTCTTCTTCTTGTATGCGGTGCTTTTTGCTCAGCCGTGCTTATGTCAAGTCAGGTGACCTGGCCAGGGGCAATGAGGTCTTTCCAAGGTTACAATAGGCGAGGTTAAATTAAGGATAGAATAATAATTAGAACAATGATTTCATCGTCAGGGGTATATTCGTAAAATTAATGGTTTCAATGGCCATCAAAAACTATATGTGGCATGGATGGACTTGGTCTGAGCAAATATATATATTCATGTAGCATGTAACGAGTCATGAAGAGAATGAGGTGGTGTTCATTGCCCAATTCCCCAGAATGGATAGTATTCTAAGTAGATACCACGCAACTTAACCATAAAAACTTGGCTAAAGAGAGATAGTTGATTTTTTCAACACTTAAGAGAACACTTGCATGGATATGGCTCCTTGTTGACCTTGAAAATCAGGAACCCAACGCCCGATTAGTCATCATACCGGTTCCAAAGTGGAACCTTGAGAATGTAGATTCAAGTCCTCTTCCTTGCCTCGCATTATATCTGAGAGTTTCAAATCCAAGGAAAGCACCAGTGGAAGACAAAAGTTAAAGATTGACCAGACCCTGTGTTGCACAGACACGGCAATGGATCTCTGAATTCTGCCTGATTGATCCGAGCAGATATCCATCCGACAGTGTAAGAGCCGAGTCCTTGAACTCGAAGCTGTTCCATCTGTCGAGTCTTTCTTTAACCCATCGTGTTTGACAGTGACATAATTACTATGGAAACACAACGGGAATCCAGAACGGCCCCGTTTTACTCGGTTCCCACTCGACGCCTCGTCAGTGTCGAGCATCCTGCCGTTGTCCGCAACTTCGACAAGGCAGTGAACACACTGCAGGGAAACAGAGGAATCAAGGCTGTGAGATATTCTCTTGATTGCCGCCTTTCTCAAGAAGCTTCCCATAACTGACTCGTCCCAGATCTTGAACCCGGTCAAGGCTGATACGCCAGCCAACCTGATTCTGCGGCCGGAAGATGCCCTGGCAAGACCAGTTCAGTCGACGAGTAGCCCGTCCAACAATGTCTTGCTGAAAGTCACTGTCCCGAAACGAACAGGGCGAAAGCGCAAGCGGGGCTCGGATGAGCAGTTCACTGAGGCGCCAGACGCTGTATCAACGGAGCCGCCCCAGCGACGCAATGCTAAAGATCTATTGCGCAGTCTTCGTGACAATCCGTCTACGTATCAGATACAGCCGGTGGGAAGGATCGAGCGCACACATGTGTTCCGAGGTTGGTCTCATCTTGTCTTTGCATCGATCCTCTCAGAACCGAAGAAAACTGACTGTGTCAGGCATGCCGGATTTTGTCTATTCGACGACGGCAAGTTCCTTTACGAATCGATTCCGGGAAAATATCTTGCCATACGACTGTAAGACAGACCCTTTGAGTATAGAAGAAAAAAAAAAAAAACCGCTTGCTAAGACTCCAGCAGTGGAGAAGCTGAAGCAGTTCGACATCGACATGGGCAAAGGAGCCACCTCTAGCGTGGACATCATTCCACCACCATCATTTAGTCATGGGGATGTTCCATTCCATTACATGTGAGTCCTTCAGACCATCACTTTGGTTGTAATCCTTGCGCAAATGGACGCCGTATTGACTTGAGAGCAAAGGTACCGACAAAACCCCACAGTGAAACAAGCTATCAATCAATCCGGCGAGGTCCAGACCATCAACACACAACAACCGATCAAGGTTCTTACGCATCTCGTCTCATACGACATCCCAGTGGTACCCTCGCAGCCCCAAGAGAGTCTGCCACACATCGACACGCTCGACAGTAGCCTCCGCGCCACTATCGACGCCGTCAAAGCGCGATTCGAGGAGCGACCAGCATGGACACGGCGCGCTCTACGCAACACCATCACCAGCGACGAGCAGCGCACCCTGCTGCGGCACGCAATCCCCTATGTTGGATACATCTTCAAGTCCGGGCCCTGGCGCGACGCCATCCTCAAGCTTGGCGTCGACCCACGGTCCTCCCCCGACTACCGCCACTACCAGACCTTCATGTTCCGCCTATCAACGCGCGAACCAGACGTCGCCCGCGACGGCGGCGGGCGTCGTCACACCCTCCCTCGCACCGATGCCAGAACCAACGCAGATAGCAGCAGTACGGCCGCAGAGCCCGGCCGTGCCGCCGAAGACCACCTCTTCACAGGCCGGCTGCCGCTGTCAACGGAGGGCCGGATCTGGATGGCGCGCGAGATCACAGACCCACAGCTAGCCGCGGTGCTCTACCCACCGGGAGGCGACTCCCCACCATTCCTGCGCGCGACATGCGAAATCACGAGCGATGGCTGGTTCGGGAACGGCACCCTCGCCAAGATCAAGACTATCATGCGCGCCAAGATCCATTTGCTTCTGGAGGGTCGCCAGCCCCGCGAGGAGGACTACCGGCGTATTATTCAGATGCCGGACTATGCGCGCGACGAGTCGGAGTTTAATCGCTTTGTTATCGATCCGGATGTGGCGACGAGCAAGGAGACTCAGTTGGCTACGGATGTTCGTGCTGTGATTCGGAGTGCGCCGTTGTGGAGGCGGATGACTGCATCTGCTGCGGCGGAGGATAAGGGGAAGAGGAAGGGTGCGGATACGTTCCCTGGCCGTGCGCTCAAGTCTCGGAAAGGGAAGACTAAAGCGGAGGAGGAAGAAGAAGAAGAAGAAGAAGAAGAAGAAGAAGAAGAAGCTGAAGATGAAGGCCCTGTCTCGAACGAGCAGAGTGAGGGCGAGGAGGAAGAGAGAGAGCGCGCGGAGATGTTGGAGGCGGTTGTGGCTGCGGCCGAGGCGAGAGATGCCGATGCAGAGGCGGCGAGCGAGACGGACGACACTGGGGATGAGGAGCAGGAGTAATTCGGCATAGTTAGGGCTCCAAGGTGGTGTTATGTTGGCTGTCTCTGTACCGCGACTACGATCATGAAGCTTTGAAGTCATGGAATCATTGCATTCAACATTGGAACCGTGCACCGTAAATCCCATCGCGTTATGGACAATCGTTAAACGGACATCAGACATGACAACGACAGATAGACTCATTAATTAATCGGCGAGCGAGCACAAGGAAAATCCAAGGACATGGAACGAGGAAACCGAGAGAAGCCACAAAAGGAGCAGTACAAATAGCACAACAGAGGGTATTCACAAGCAAAAAAACCATATAGCAAAGCATCAAAATCAAACACCACCCAAACTGACCAATGCCCAAAAAGCAGACCATAAAAGTCAAACATAACGCCATGCAGACACACCATATCGAGGACGCCGAGACCAGATGCATGGAGAATTGAACACTCCAGAGAGATGTTCAAGGGTCAGAAGATGGCGTCTCGGTGTTGAGAGTTTCCTTTATCTCGGTGTCGGCATCGATTGACTCGGTAGCCTTGGTGTCCACAGCAGGTTTGGGAGCAGGGGTCGTGTCCAGCAAAGAAGCAATGGAGGTTGTGACGGGAGGAAGGGTGCGCGCATGCTGGGCCGGCGGGGCCGATGCAGGGGCCTTCTTCGACTCGGGGGTATCGTCCTCGCCGAAGACCACGGCGTACGAGAAGGCATTGCAGTCCTCGGGATAGTAATCGGCGGCGTTGAGCTCGCCCAGCGGTGCACGGTCCTCATCCATCTTGGAGTCTTTCCGGGCGGCGGCAGCGGTAGCAGTAGTAGAGGACGAGGGACGAGATTGAGGGAGCTCGATCCCCAGCTCAACAGGCGGCATGTTCTCCTTTCCACGGCCGTCGGTGAGTTGCGACTTGGTCTCATCGTCGCTGATGTCCAGCACGTTAGTCGAGTGCTGCATCAGGTTGGTCATCTCCTCCTGCTCGGAGTCGACGTGGATGTCGAAGAACCACGAGGCAGGTGCCTTGGGCTGGGGCTTGGGAGCCTTGTTCTGCGACAGGGCAGTAGCCAGAGAGAATGGACGGCTGACGCCGCGCTTGCTTGGGGGCTCCGGACGGGCCTTGGTGATGTTCGACCGGCGACCGGAGGATTTGCATGATTTCGACGGCGGGGAGCGGCCGGCGGGCTTAAGCACCGGGGCGGATTTCGGAGTGGAGGGAGAGATCTTGAGGGGAGTCGACGAGACATGGAGTGAGCGGTTGGTATCACGAGTGGTCAGGACCATGCGCGAGGTCTTGACGGGCTTGGAAGATCCCTTGTCATCCTCATCGAAGGTGCGTTTGCGCTTGGCCGACTGGCTCAGGGCTGGGTCAACATTCTCGGTGTCGACATCGACAAAGATGGAGCTTTTAGCAGACAGTGCTGCTCCTGGAGCTGAAGGTTAGATTGATCATCGCAGGCATCAACACACCCAAGGGGCATACCATTTTGCAGGTTTTGGCGGTTCAGCTTCGACCGCATCAGAGTGTGCATCCGTGGCGTGTCGAGGCTGCCCAAGGGCTGCCGAGTTGGAGTCATGGTGAGAGCAGCCATGACGAAGACAGGAAGAGTAAGGAGGGTCTTTGTTTTGGCGTCGCGACGCTAAGTGGGGTCAACACTAAACACAGGGCGATCGCAGGCCTTTCGAGACTCGATCGGAGAAATGATCAGAGAAGATCAGAGAAAATCCGAGACAGAAAGAAAAAAAAAGAGATCAAAATGGAGAATGAGAAATGCAAAGGACAGAAAATGGTCGGATAATGTTGAAAGGAAAGGAAGGGTCAGCTGGAGCGACCACCACACCGAAGACAGAGATCGGGGCAGAGATGAGATGGCAGAGATGGGATCGAAGGACTTCTAATAGCACGAACAGATTGCTGGCAAGCCTCGATGGTAGACGGAGCAAGGAGAGGGAGACAGGGGACTATTTCAAGGCGTGCAGCTCGCGTCGTGGGCGCGTTCAAGGCGGGGGATTGGATGCCAGCTTGAGAGTGGCACACTGCAATTCTCTTGAATTCTTTTTCTTCTTCTTGTGAGCTGATCGGGGGAATGAGCATGGAATGCCGATCGTTGCGATACGATGTGATGTCCACTGTCTACGAGTATACCTTGGGTCCTCCCAGAGACAGTGTTCGTGAACACTTTTCTAAATCCATAATCCATATAATTGAATCTCTTCGATGTAAAACACCATCAATTGATTTCATCTCAAGCTGCATCCGACAGATCACATTTGATGTGCGCGACATCCCTACGACGCGTCGGGTACTGGGTACTCGGCCGCCCCGCCACAGAATGCCATTGCCGGGGTACCCAGTACTTTTTCTTTTCCCACGCGACGCGCACCGCGTTCATGCCCCTCACCGATGCAGGTGCGATGACGAGAACCACTTTCGCGCACAAATGAAACCATGCTGGGCCAACGCATCGAGGACTCGATTGGTTCTCGTTTCACCCCGACCACGGCACAGGATGAAACCATCGCCTCTGGGTGCGGGAGAGGGGAGGAGAGAAATGCAGGCATACGAACGGGGTTGTTGAATGGCTGGAGAACACGCCCCCCCCTGGGTATCCAGGCCGTGCAAAAGGACTGGATGACCGTCTTGGTGTACCCTGGAGGTATTTGCCTCCTATCTATCCATGGATGGCAATGTGACCGGCAAGAATGAAGAGCTTTCCTCGTGAATGATTGATCCCTAAATTATTCAACACGAGGGATTGGCATTGAATTACCCCTAATAGTCTGCTAAAAGACCTAAACAGGCCTAACTCAGGATGAGGCACTAATATTAGATCGGCCCAAGAGGCTAGGGTTGGCGCTGAGTCGAACAGCATTTATCATTTATAGAAAATGACATCAAGCAATAAATCGAATCCATGAGACCCAAGCTGAGAACAGCACTTGGTATTTGCAACCCTGTACACAGAAGAATTGGATCCAGTCGTGGTCAAGATGTTCTAGCATGATCTACTTGTAATGTACATGACTTCGTTATCTCCGTCCTTAGACCTCATCCTCCCACGGAATACTGTCCATAGCGCCCTGGCGCTCCACCCCGCGAGCGGATGCGCGCGCTGCCTGTCGCATAGCGTCGTCCATGAAAGTCTGGTACCGATGGGGTTTCTCGGCATCTGTGACATCCTGACCGGCTTTACCCTCGACACGACGTTGTTCGCGCCACCGTGCCACCTTGACAGCATAGGCTCCCACGAACGTGTCCCCGGCGGCAGTGGTGTCCAACACTCGAGACACTGGTGCCGCGGGAATTTCGTTGGTGAAGCGCCGCACCCCGTCGCTGGGCCCTGACGACCCGCCATCAGTGGCACTGTACCAGACACCTTTGGCCCCCAGCGTGATGAGCACGTAGGTCACGCCCAGTTGGTGGAAATACCGAGCCACCTTCTCCTTGCCATCTAGGCTCGCTGCCTCGGGCAGCCGGCGGGAGAGTTGCTCGGCAGGCGGGGTCATCAGCTCGGCCTCGGTCTCATTCAGGATCAAATGATCGACGGCGGTATAGACATCCTCGGGGAGGCCGCCGGGAGGGGCGGGGGCTGGGTTGACCATGACGTCGGGCCCGCACTCGATGCCGCGTTTGCCAGCAGCCCGGTTCTCATTCCTATATTTCGCAATCGCCCGCAGCGTCCCGATCACTGTATCGACAGGGATCTCGCCTTGCATCACGATCACGTCCGGCACCGGGGCCGCCAGCGCCATGCCCAGGACCTCAGGCGTGGGCTGCATGCCCTGATAATTGGCGCCGGGCGAGAAGAGGATGCGGTTCTCGCCACCGGCCGACGAGTCGACGATAATAACTGCCACCCCCGTGTATGCGTTATCCACCACCTGTATGCGCGCCGGGTCGACACCGGATTTCTCGAGCGTTGGCTTCAACAGCGCCGCGAAGTGGCCATCCAATGCGCCGACCGCGCCGACCATCTCGACATGGACATCACTACTGGAGGGTGTGAATGAGGGCTGGCATCTCGACAGCCGTCCGCACGCGACAGCCTGGTTGGCGCCCTTGCCGCCAGCACTGGTGAAATAGGACGACGCGGTGATGGTCTCGCCAGCATCGGGGAACCGAGGAGTGACCGACACCATATCGGCATTGAGGGAGCCGACGACACGGATGAGAGGGGCCATGGTGAAGAGTCGATTCAATCCGAAGATTGGTTCTTTGAAGTGCAAGGTCAAGGTCAAGTCAAGATCCAGGCGAGAGAACCGATAAGCAAGGTGGGGTGACGTTGAGCGTGGGGTCGGATGTGGGCCGAACATGCCCTAGTTTGACATAGAGCGAATACTCTGCGTTCTCTCGTGACGTCCTGTGAGGATATTCTGGCTTATTCATGAATTTTAGTGAATGCAATTAGACGGCCTGGGGTAACTTCGATATGTTCGCCAAATGAACCAAATCCCAAGCCCGCGTTGTTGTACCACGCTCACGTCGATATCAAACCACACTATCTCCGCCAAAGTTCTCAAACCCGTGATTGACCATGAGGCAAGCAAAGATTGCGTAGAGCTGCCTTGCGTGAAGCAAAGGAAGAAGATCCCCGAGAGATTGATTTGACTCATTTTGGCAGGAGCGCCAGTCGCTGTTGCCTGAGGGTTCGGGACTGGATGCCACAGCGAAAGCAAACAGAACAGGCAGATCCCAAGTTTCCTTCTCAAGTTTCCTCATCTTTCATCCTCCAAATGGCTGAGCCGGACGACTCCCAGAAGGCAAATGAGCCCGCCTATCTTGACATAGGTACTGAGTTGTCCCAATATTTCGAAGCTCAATCTCAACCCCAAACTCGAAGTCGCAAGCGCAAGCGTGGACAGTCTCCATCAGAAGAAAGCCACACTCAGGTGGTTTCCCATGATGAGGAATTTGACGGTCTTGTTGTGCGCAGCCCCTAAGAGAGGCCATCCAGTTTGCAGAGAAGATGCAATCCATCCGTTTCGACCCGCCGACACGACGGTACATCTACTGGACGGATGCATCTGTTTATCGCCGATGCGCGGCTGGCGCAGTTGTGTGGCTTGCCTCCATCAGGCCGGAAAAGTGGACGGAAAAAGGCTATCCTTTCCCCATTATCACTGATTGCTCGGAGCTCGTGGAGGTTTTCGCTATTGCCACTGCCCTGGAAACTGCCGTGGCCCATGTCACGTACGTTCAGAAGCTGATCTTGACGGGAGACCAGGAGGAACGCCAATAATTCACAGGGTTTATTGCCCATGAGGTACTTGTGTTCTCCGATTGTGTCGGTGCGATGCAACGCATCAAGAGGAAGCCGAGTCGACTGTTTCATGATCGATATTTCATGCATGTGCAGTCCGCTATTGAGCATATCCAAAAGCTGCGTGAGATGGGTGCCCGTGTGGGGCTGCATTTGGTTCCTGGGCACAACGGCGTGGCAGGAAACGAGAGGGCCCATAACATGGCCAAGAAAACCGCCCGGAAGCTCGCATCCCGTCAAATCCCAAAATACATCTACATTCCAGTTCCTATACCCGGTCGTCCCACAGGGACCACACCCTCCGTGTCATGCTCCAAAGTGTCAGAGCCGGAACCCACTCAAGCCCCAGCTCCAAGCTCAACGTCTAGCTCATCCAGTGTGCCCCGGCAGTTCGAATTTGCTGGAGTCACCTGGACTGTGACTGGGTGATGCGAAAAAGATCAGGGTGAGCAGGCCACAGTTCTTACCCACAGTATGGCTACAGGAAATGTCCAGTGAATACGACCGCTTGTATGATGACAATGACACGACGACATGACCTCGGGAAGACAGAAGAACACGAAGGCCCGATGACATGAATGTTGGATACTGTGGAATAACGACAAAGACAGAAGAGAATTGTGCTATGTACCCATGGGTGGAGATTCGAGTCTGTATCAACGAACATGTTTTTCTCAATCACATTGCCTTGACCAGCAACATTCTCTAGCAAGCACTTGTCACGGTACCCTAGGGAGCTAATTGACTCAGTCTATTGAAAAACCAAATTCCCATTTTCGTTGGTGATCCGTTCCGCCAAGTTGATATCCGCCTCCACACCCTCGCCGTCGACATTGTTCAAGACTGCCCGGAGGATGGGGACCTCGTCGTCCCCTTCCCGGTTGAGGCTGATATCCTGTGCACTGTCCTTGAAGTTCTCGCCCCCCAGTAGAAGGATCCTAAACAGGGAAGTCTGTTAGACAAGTTGATTGGAACTCGTTTGGCGCGGTTGTGAAATAGCAATTGAAATCGTAGTTACCATCATTGTTCCCGAGGATATCGTTGAGATCCAGTGTAGACTCCTGTTCGTCGCCGTCCTCGTCTCGAAGAACAGCCTTGAGGACATAGTCATCTTCAAGTTCGATGCTCGTGGCTGACGCGTGGAAGCTCATGGTGACAGGATTTGAGATGAAGCTCTCAAATGTTGAGATTGGATGTGAATATCGAAGAAAAGGAGATGGCACGGGAATTGAATGTCATTTATAGAATTGTCCTCCCCTGGGAGTCAGCTCTGGATCCCCATCCCCCGCCCCAGACCTCAGACAGCGGATTCCTGCAGTCGGCCCTACCTCTTGTCCGACACTTGTCTGGGACTCATTTGCCCCTACCCATCGCAATGTGGACTCACCGGTTGCAGTACTGCAGGCAGGGGGGTGGCTGTATCACACGGATTGAACACCAAGTCAATTCCATTGGAACAATCTACCTGGACAGCGGGGGAGGAAGAGTATCAAACCCGACTTACACTGGCAGCAGCAACAGAAGCCGAAGACAGCACCGCTCGAAGCCCCGGTTATCGTGGCGCATGATCCAGCCCTGTGGTCTTCAGCCACGGGATCGAAGATATCATTTTCGACGTGGCAACGGAGATGCAGGCCAAGATTGTCCTGCGCCACTGGTCTGCGGTGCGAGGAGCCAGGCCTTGATAAGTCCCAGGCTATTCAAGGTCGTGGGAGAGAGAAACACTGGTGCCTAAACAGGACCGGAGTGGATGGGGCCAGTCTGGCGTTAAGTCTGGCGTGAGATGCAGCCTCAAGGTGGAGGTGCTTGGCAGTTGGCTTTGCAAAGGCAGAGATATTGTGCTCCACAGCCGGTGGCTTGATTGCCCCATGGCTGGCAGTCCTCGGGCTGCGTGGGAGCGAGGAGAATATAGAAGGGAATGGTTTGATGAACAGTTTGGAGGGATGCAATTGCTCTCCGTGGAGATATAGCTTCAAAGGTCTTGATATGGAGGGGAAAAAAAAGCCACGCCGGACACCGCTCGAACTCCCCTTTGCGAACCCAGCATATGCACAACAATGAAATCAATCAGCCGTCTCCCGTATACTCACGTACCCAGTAACCTTGGAAGACTACAGGGTAACCACACGTTACAGTCATCATCGCGGGCATCTTAAGCCCCATTCCGGTAGACCTGCGAGCCACCAGAGCGGATCTGCACCGTATCTCTGCGCTGCATGACCACCAAGGCCCGGTTGAGCGCTTGCTCGGTGTACCCCCGTCCCTCGACAAACTCGCGGCGCAAAGTGGCCAAGCTGGTGCTCCAGCCAATGGGTAGACGGCGCTTGAGTTCGTCTTCAATCTTGCTTGACTCCTCCATGAGCTCCTTACTTCCCTGGCCTTCGCCCTGGGTGACGGCATCCATTGTGGATGCAAGGAACAGCCGGATGGCCTCGTCTACGTGAGCTTCGGTGGCGATGGGCGAGAGCGAGAGTTTGGCGAGCGACTCCGTAATACGGACGATGGCCTCGAGCTGACGCACGGTGATGGGGATTGAAGATCTCACATTGGCTTCGAGTTCGGCGCGGTGCACCTGCTTTCGGATCGAGACGAAGTGGGATGAGAGCTTCTCAGCGGCTTCGGGGGAGAGACGAGGCGCGCAGCGACTAAAAACGTAGTGTTAGTAATTTTGCGAAGTGGCACGACTCAAGCTCTGTCATGGCAACATACCTTCGGCAGTAGCTGATATAGCGCTTCATCTGATCGACTGGGATCTCGGCCTCGACCTGTTCCTCCACACCTCGGCCGCCCATGTGGACGCCCATAACGTGGCGGGCAATATTTTCATCACGGCTGCGCTCGTGGTCGTCCCGAACAATGAAGATCATATCGAAACGGGACAGGATCGTGGTTTGGAAGTCGATGTTCTCACCCGGGGTCCGGAGGTCGTCGTAACGGCCAAAGATCGGGTTGGCCGCGGCCAGGACCGACGTGCGAGAGTTCAGAATTGTCGTGATACCGGCCTTGGCGATCGAAATGGTTTGTTGCTCCATGGCTTCGTGAATGGCCACCCGGTCCTCGTCTCTCATTTTGTCGAACTCATCGATACACACGACACCGCCGTCTGCAAGTACCATTGCACCACCTTCCAGGTAGAATTCGCGCGTGGCATGGTCACGCTGGACAGAGGCAGTTAAACCAGCTGCTGAAGATCCCTTTCCAGAAGTGTAGATTGCAATAGGTGCTGCCTTTTCAACAAACTTCAATAATTGAGACTTGGCTGTACCAGGGTCACCCAGCATGAGCACGTTGATATCGCCACGAAGCTTCATTCCATCAGGCAGGATCTTCTTTGAGCCGCCCATCAGCAGACATACAATGGCCTTCTTGATATCGATGTTGCCATAGATGGACGGGGCAATGCTTCTGGCGATGGCGTCGTACAAGTCGGGTCTGCGGCTAAGCTCCAAGAATTCCTGCTCTTCTTCTTCCGAAAAAATGGCGTTACCTTTGGCTGTTTGATCCAAGTCCGTGTTAAGCCCAACCGCCCGGAGATAGGGATTGCGGATGGCTACCGCGGCCTCCTTCTTGCCGCCCTTAGCTTGATAGATGGAGAAGATTCCCATGACAGTACAGTGCGAACCAGGAACAACTCGGTTGGCCAGATATCGGTCTGCCGAAATGAGAACATGTCGTGGCAGTTCACCGACGGGGACCTGATCGGGGGCCTCTTGCAGCTTGAGCACTTGCTGGTCCACAAATTGGCATTTTTCGTGGTGAACCTGATAAGGATCCAGGGGACATTGTTCGCCAGGTTGATCGCCAGGATCTTTCGGCCGGCCACAGCGTCTTGGCAGTGACAAACCAGAAAAGCCACCTTCGACGTGGATATTCTCGCTATGATCGCAGTTCTTGCAGCGGATGTGGACAGTGGTCGCCTTGGACGAGATCGTAGACGCTCCAATGACAATTCCGGGAATACGCACAAGGTGAGAGATATTGGTTGCATTCAGGTCGCGGATGGAGATGTGCGATGCCGAGGAGTGGAGAAGGAGCTGGTGGGAGGGAAGTGTGATGTCGCGCTGGCCTGGGTAGACAATTCGCTGCGTGCATTGCTGCAACGCTAGTTCGAACTACTCAATGTAAGCGAACACGAAAAGGCAATCTATCGAAGATAAAGTGCACTTACGAGAGGGATGATATCGGCAGGCTCCGTGGTCAGTTTGTGGGCCAACTCCTCGTTGTAGGAAATTAGATGGGCGATATCGATGTCGCAATAATATTGCTTCACCAGTACATTTTGTCGTAATTGGTCTCTATTGCCGCGATCAGGTCAGCATCTCATTAGCCCGTCATGATTATGAATGTGGGTTGCGTACCGGTAGATAAAAGCATTATCCAGTTGGAATTCCAGCACGAAGTCGCGCAGTCGGCTCTGGATAGTCGTGCGGGATTCCTCAGCACCATTGGTACTGGGCGCAAGAACGCTCAAAGTATAAGGAGTACGGCGATCCATGATGGGCTGGAGGGAGGGTGATGGGAGGACGACGAAGGGAGGGAACTTTTGGATTTGAGTGGAAACACCAACGCGTCGCGTGGTGCGTGGCTCACGCGTTAAGTGGTTTTGGCCTAAGGCATAAACACGGAATATTATTACTCCGTCATAGTTCCTTTGGGATTAGCGCATTACCCGATTGGGTGCAGCTGCCATGCCCAGCTCGAACCAAAAGCCACCTCGCATTTACTGCTGACTCGCCTTGGACTTGACCTTGAACCGGAATTGCGGCTGGTGCTGAAGTTGTTTGAGTTGGCAGCCCAGGAATTTGCCGGAGCTCTAAAGCCAGGGGTTTGTCGGGTGTCATGATCAGATAACACCGACCGTCTCCAACGATCGACTCCCGCGGCCGTCGCATCCGGCTTGTGGACATGAACGAGATGTCGTCAACCAGTCCGCGCAAGTCAATTGACAGTCTGGCGTCTGTGGCATCCTCGCCATCACTTTCACATTATCCAACAGGCCAGTTGGAGTCTCCGCGCGTGCCTTCTCAGCGGAACCCCCTGAGGAGGGGATCTACAGCGAGCTCGATTGTCAGCATCGGAGGGGTTTTGGACTCCTCCAACTACAATGGCTCCATTGTAGAGTCCGATCAAAATGGTTTGTCTCGCAGGGTGTGAATTGATCCATAGTGTACTGATTGCCTTATGTCTACGTAGCCATTTCAACCCTCCTCCAACCGCCGATCGTTCGCACCGGCTTGACGGCACATACGTCCGTCTCGTCTACTGGATACAAACCTCCGTCGACTCGCGATATCCCCCCGGTAACTTTGACGAACATCACCCACGTGGACTCGAAGGCTTTCCAACCATACCTCTCACAAGTGGGTTCGCTGTATGATGTGTTTCAACAGTCAAAAGAGAATGGCGTGGAAGATCCCCAGTTGGCGCAGGGCGCCAAATCGCCCAAGCCCGATGAAGTTGACACATTGATGCCATGGTCACCGGAGCGAAGATCATCCTTCATGTCGACTAGTTCGCGACCGACATCCCCCTATGGTCATCGAAGTCATCGCTCCTCCGGGGCCCGCCGCGGGCCAGGTGTAACACCTCTTTCCACAATCCCGCCAGTTTATTTCGAAGAGGACTTTCGCCTGGAGAATCCTCGCACCTTCGATGTGATATCGGAGAAATCGGAGGTGGTCCGACCACCAAGGCCGCCTGTAAAAGATGACAAGCACGCCGGTGGTATAACCGCCCTGCCTGCCCAAACGGGACGGAAAGCACTTGCGACCAATGCTATTCTTCAAGAGAAGCTCTCATGGTACATGGATACTGTGGAGATTCATCTCATCTCATCCATTTCCACTGCATCCAAATCGTTCTTTACTGCTCTTGGCTCACTGCGGGAGTTGCATGCCGAAGCGGCCGATTCAGTCGAACGGATACAGGTTCTGAGGAGAGATTTGCAGAAAATCGACAAGGAGATGGCACTGGGTGGCCTCAAAATCGTGAACTTGAGACGGCGAAGAGAAAATGTGAGAATGCTGGCAGCTGCTGTGGCGCAGCTCCGTGATGTGGTCGAGTCGGTGGCTCGATGCGAAGAGTTGGTGGAGCAGGGGGACATCGAGGAAGCCACAGATGGTCTCGAAGATGTGGAAAATTTGATGGCTGGGGAGAAAGTATCTGATCGTCGCACCGAAGAGGGCGACGGCGATATCCCACGACGAGCCATTGATCTCCGAAGGATCAAGGCACTTGAAGGGGCATCTGAAGACCTTGCACAGCTGCGGCACCGCATTGGAATAGGTTATGAGACTCGGTTCTTGAATGATCTTCTGGAAGACTTGCGACAGCATGTCCAAAACGTGCCATCTGACCTTACGTTGCAGCGTTGGGGATATTCATTTCAACGACAACGCGGTAGCCACCGTTCTGGGGTATCAGTGTCTCCAACTTATATGAACTTCGACAAGGAACTGCGATCCAGATTACACAACCAGCTTACGGGTCTCGCGCGTGCTCGCTACACCACACCCGCGGCAACTTCGTTCAAGACAGCTGTCTTGCGAGAAATGAAAGGACTGATTCGAAAACACCTACCCAGCTCTAGTGACGATGACAACGAATCGATGGTGTCGGTATCCACGCATGGCGAGCGCCAGCGTAGCCAACAAGACAAATCGTCTAGTCTTGCGCGTAACCTTCGTGCTCTTGACGCAGAGGACGCCTACAAGATGCTGGTAGACATATACAGTGGAATCAGCGAATCTTTGCGGCGACTTAGCGTACAAGTCAAGGTTCTTCTGGATATCGCCAGCGGTCTTGGAAGTTCCCCGGTTGCTGGTAGGAAATCACCGCGCAGCCCCAATCCTCAGAGTATTGATCAGGCAGCGAAATCACCAGAGACAGGGCCAACGGCTTCCGCGATGGCTCAGGATGAGATTCTACAGGTTTTGGATATGTCGAGTCTTTTGGGTCAAGCGGTTGATATCGCTCAGTCGCAAATCATAAAGGTCCTGAAAGTTCGGTCTGAACAGACGAATCAGCTTTCCAAGGAGGATTTCCTGAAATACTTCACGCTCAATCGCCTTTTCGCTGACGAATGCGAGGCAATTTCTGGGCGAAGCGGCACTGCGCTCAAGAATATCGTTGGTAACCAGATTCGCGATTTTATCACTCGGTTTGGCGATGGACAGAGGCACCGTATTGTCAAAGTCATGGATGCCGACCGTTGGGACGCACGAGACTTTGGAGATCCTGAAATCGATATCTTGTCCCGAATCCTCGATGCCAGCACCAAGGATATTGAGACTTGGGTGGAGGTTTCTAAGATCTGGACCTCAGATGGCGAGAACAAGCAAGTCAATGCCGCTGAAGCCGATACCACTGTGAATGGTGGGGCGAACAAGGACAAGGTGCGCGGTGCCGTGATCGATGAGCAGAAGTACATTCTGCCTGACTCGGCTGTGGCAATTATGCGCAGTATCGAGGAGTTCGAGTTTCTCATGACAAACATTCCCAGCATGATCCAAGATATCGCTCCGCATCTGCTGGAAATTCTTAAGCTGTTCAACTCGCGGTCATCCCAGCTGATTCTTGGTGCGGGCGCCACGCGCAGCGCGGGTCTAAAGAACATTACCACCAAGCATCTTGCTCTGTCTTCGCAGGCGCTGAGTTTCGTCGTTGCACTGGTCCCATATGTCCGGGAGTTTATCCGGCGCCACGGACAAGCCCACCAAATGATGGCAGAGTTTGACAAAGTCAAGCGACTTTGTCAGGAGCACCAAACCGGTATCCACGAAAAACTGGTTGACATTATGAGCTCACGCTCCTCGGTTCATGTCACTGCTATGAAGAAGATCGACTGGGATGCCGACACGTCCACGGGCGTTCATCCTTACATGGAAACACTGGCGAGGGAGACTGGTACTTTGCACCGAGTTTTAAGCAAGCATCTGCCAGACATGACCGTCAATATGATCATGGGACCTGTGTTCAACAATTACCGAGAGCAGTGGGCCAAGGCGTTTGATGAAGCAAGCGTGCAGTCAGAGACCGGGAAGAAGCGGTAAGGTACCACGTATTCCTCTTATAGGTTGTTAGTGCTGATGATGTCTATAGAATGGAAGATGATGTCGAACACTTCCGGACCAAGCTGGGCAAAATCGACGAAGGTGCCAGTGGTGTGGGCGACAAGCTGCGCGAGGTCGTCCAGGCCAAAACAATTATTTCCACTGCCAGCGAAACAGACAAACCGGAGTCCTCGAGTGAAAATCAGGAGCAGCCTAAGGGCGGCTCAGAATCGACCGAGTCATGAAACGCTCCTATCTCCCGGCCTGGCTCATTTGCACATGAACTCCCTGTCACACTATATGCATATAAACCTCCCCCCTGTACGTTGCAGCCTATGCAAATGCTCCCGAACCTGTACAGAACCCCCATGTTGTCATTGGACAACAGCCCCCCCCCCCCCCCAAGTCGCATTTATAGAGCCGGCGTTTTGTTTTCGATATATCAATGAACAGATTTGGACATCGAACCGGCCTTGCTTTCCTGTTTGACCCTGCCATCTATCCGCTGCTAGTAAAAATATCGTGACAATAATTTCTGCGGATATTTCTTGGATGTTTTCGAATTCACATGACGTCATTACTTCCGGCACTTCAGTAAAACTTGGATTGCAATTGTTTCTCCCATTGCACCTCAATTGCCGAGTTTATTCTCCCTTTCAGCTTTCTCTCGTCCTCTAAATAACCCAATATGTCCGAATCGTTCGCCGCGCTCCGCAGCCGCCGTACCGACGAGCTCGCCCGACTCGCCGACGAGCACCTGCAGCACGACCTCCAGCCCGAGGACCGCGAGACTCTCAAAGCCGCCGCCTCTAAAGTCTCTTTGTGGACGACAGTTGGGTCTGCGGTGGGTCTTGGGCTTGGGCTGTTCGCTGCGATCCGGCTCCGAAGTACACGCAAGGCATTTTTCGCAGCCGTGCGCGCGCAGGAGAAGCCTTCTAAGGTGATGTTTGCTGATGGACGGACCGGTATGCCATTTCAGAGCCTCTGTTTTGCTATCTTTTGCTTTGGATAATTTTGATTATCGTGTCCTAGAATCTATCCCCGATCTCACACCGCTGCTGAAGCCCACAGCCCTGGGCGATTTCGCGACATACTTCTTTGCCTCGGCTGGTGGTTTGTTTCTGGGCGGAGAACTTGGTATGAACCTTTCTTTCTCTGGACACTGAGGTCTTCGCTTTCTGGGATATAATGAGACTGATGAGTCTTTTATATAGGGTTTGCTGCGGGAACTGCGAGTGGCAGTCGCAGCATTACGGCTGATCCCGAGAAGCGGAAGAGAATCGAGAATGCCTTTCGAGGGTTCCGTGCCGATATGCTGCGCAGAGAAGCAGATGCGTTGGACAAGGGGGCTAATGTCACGGACAAGATGTTCTAAGATTTTTTCTTTGCTGGAATGTGGGTTGAGGTAATGAAAGGCAATTTATTGCTATCGAGAGACCCGGCTAAGAATATCAATGTACTGAATAGGAGGTCTGTGGAACTATTTCCCCAGAATCCTTATCTATGGGATTGGCTTTTACAAGGAGCCACGAATCACAGCTTCCTGAAGAAAGAAAGAATTGGGCATGCAGAATATTTAGATTAGGGTAGAAGGTAATTCAAAACCCATATCCACAAAACTCCACTAGAACAGTGTACATGAAACGAGATGCGTAGCTCGTGTCAATCCAGACAAGTCATCATCCGAATACCGTGTTCACGCTGAAGTTCTGACGAAAACAACACGTCGAGGTATCGACGCATGGGAGACGAGGGAGGAATATTTTCTTAGTTGACGCCCTGCGCACCAAGACCCTTGTTCTCGCCAAGCGACTTCGGCTCGTGGCCACCCTTGCCGCTACCAGATTTCGTGGGACCAGAGCTCCCTTGTCCGCTGAAGACTTCGCGCTGCGAGCCGGTTTCTTCGGGCAGAGGGGCGGTCTTGTGGGAGCGGCTCAGGTCGGCGTTCTGATATTCATGAGTTAGCAAGGCAATTGCAATTGGACCTCTTTATAGACCAATTCCACGTAATTTTGAGTGTGCGTACCGTTGGGCCAGTGCCGTGGGCCTTGGTTTCGCCTGCCGGAATGGCGTTGTCGCTCTGGGGGACTCCGTTGTCGTAGTCGGCGCCGCGGACCATTGTGACGATATTATAATGCGGGGAAGGTGTTAAGCAAATGTAGTGAGAGATTTTTAGGAATTAAGTGCACACAAAGCTTGCTAGAATAAGAGGAATTGTGCAATTGGGACAGTCAAATACTCGGAAGTATACCAGAACTGGGTTGGGGTGACCGCATCATGAAGTCATGCCGGTGCTCCACCATGATTTCACCCGACTAACTTCCAAGTTCTGCAGTCATAGAACCCATGGAATTTCCAGAGTGTCATTCTGGAGCATTCTTTTGTGATGGGACTTGGATCGTGGCTGGTGATAGGTCGATAAGTCGATCGATGAGATCTTCCGGTATGACTTACATTAGCCCTAACAACCACTGCGTTGTTGCTATGTTTTCATCTGGGTCAAATCGTAGGCAATTTTGGCCACATTATTGCACTGTAAACAAGTAAATACTGTAGATTATACCAGACAGAATAGCTTGTGGAAGTGAAGATGTTTATTGCTAGGACATCCGGCAGGCGTGCCAGCGTCGAATCTTACCAACCGGTAGGCAGCTTGGGAATATACAACTCATCCAGGTGCTTGGCATCTTCATCACTCAGAAAGCCCTCTTCAAACAGCGTTACAGCCTGCGCAGCCTCGTCCACTCTACCAGTGCTGGACAATCCAACAATAGGGTTGACGCCCTTCTTCAAGCACCACGCGATACCGATCTGGGCCATGCTGCAATCCTTAGATTTCGCCATCTCCTCCACTCGGTTGATAATGGCAATGTCCGTGTCTGTAGTCGGGCCGATCATGAATTGCGTATAGACATCGCTCGCCTGACGCACCGTCGGCTGTGCTTTGTACGGGCGCGTCAGAAGGCCACGCGCCAGCGGCGACCAAGGGATCAAGCCGATGCCCGCGTCACGGCAGTACGGGATCATCTCGCGTTCTTCTTCGCGATGCAGAAGCGAATAGTGGTCTTGCATGCTGATGAATTTGTGCCAGCCGTTTTTCTCGGCGATGTGATTCAGGGCTTGGAACTCCCAGGCATTCATCTAGTTCAGGATATCGTCAGCGATTATATGATTCGTGATACATACATAAATTGAAAAGGAAGATCTCCATACCGAGCTTGCGCCGAGATAGCGGACCTTCCCACTTTCCACCACGTCGTTGAGCGCCCGCATGATTTCTTCCCGGGGCGTGTCGCGATCGAGTCGGTGGATCTGGAGAACATCCAGATACGTGCCGAGTCGTTCGAGGCTGGCATCCACGGCGTCAAAGATGTGCTTGCGAGACAGCCCGATGCGGTTCACCATGATGCCGCCGTTGATCCCCATGTAAGCCACTCGCTCCTGCTCTGATAAACCATCCAGATCGCCCGGGTTCGGAATGCCGGCGTAGCATTTGGACAAGATGACCACCCGCTCGCGAGGGATGTTGTACGTCTTGAGAGCTTTGCCCACGATGCGCTCTGACTCGCCGAAGGAATAGACATCAGCCTAGAAGTAAATTTTTAGTTGGAGTTATGAGATGGAATAGGACGACAGGAGTTATTACGGTGTCCCATGTGTTGATGCCTCTGTCGAAAGCATGCTTGAGGACGGGCAGTGCCTGGTCTTCGGGAATTGTCCACTCGTCGGCTGTACCGAAGGACATGGCACCCAAGACCACCTTGGAAATTTTAAGACCTGATTTCCCGAGACTGGATATCAGGTTGTTAGAAGAAAAAAACTGTGTATAGACAAGAGCAGCTCTTACTGGGTGTACGTCATGGCGCCTTTTTGGGCAGGTCGAGTGAGACTGTCCATAATGTTCAGATAGCGAATTCGTTCAGCAGATACTATGAGATATTCTGGTAATAGACAGGCGACTCTCCAGCAGCTTTATATACCCCCGTGCTTCCCTTCTGGCTGAATGGAGCCTCGCAATTCTATAAGGACAGAGCCAGCATCTGATTGGTTAATCTGGAACATGCTCATCTCAGCCATGCATTCGACAGTTCTTATTGGTCAATACATACGCACTACGCCTGATATGGTATGTCAGCCACTGCTTGCTTGTCCATCGATGGCCTACTCAGCCATCGACATCGTTAACTAACTAGTTAACTAGTTACTCCAACCTTGGGAATATCCAGTGATTCTTTAGAAACGACACTTGGTTCTTATGTGTGCTACTGTTTCTACGAAGGCGTTGAGTGAGGAAATCTGATATATTTGAAGTTGCTAAGACTGTCAGAGGGCCTCACAGACATTGAATCGATAGATACAACTCGAGAACAGTCACTATTATGTACAAGCAATACAAAGATATAGCCGAGAGCAAGTGCAACAACAAAATGGCAGATCCTTAGCCCGATCTCAGTGTGCAGTACCAGCTGCACTTTCAAAGATATTGCCCAATAATAGCCGGCTGTACAGCTGACCACAACGATCCAAAAGACGTCTGTATGGAGATTGGAGATAAGCAACCATTTAAAGAAG
The DNA here is from genome assembly GCF_028826965.1 of Penicillium alfredii. Lineage (NCBI taxonomy): Eukaryota > Fungi > Ascomycota > Eurotiomycetes > Eurotiales > Aspergillaceae > Penicillium > Penicillium alfredii. The sequence goes on along the minus strand of NW_026622701.1, from coordinate 260,313 downwards.
CAGGTGACTGGATGTTTTGAAGGGCCATGGAGACGGCAGACGATAACGGCAACTCTGGGTGATCGACGAAGTAAAGATTCGGAAGATGAGGCGCAACAGCAGCAATCATTGTAGAAAATCGGGACTGCCCATCCTCAATGCTGCACTGGGATGATGGGTCGGGATTGAGAACTTTCAGCCTCTCCAAATCGAGATCCAATTCGTTCATATGCCCACTTCCTCGGAAGTAGTCCACATCCATCAACGAGGATATGTGGGTATATCGGACCCCATGGTAGTTGGGCGATGAGACACGGGTCTGCACGCATGGAGAATTTGGAGGCGGCGGGGTTGGAGGCTTCTCTCGAGGAGGCTGTATGCTATCCCATAGTTTCTGGAGCACCCGCCAGAGAACCCGTCCGAGATGTTGCGACTTGTTCCATAGCCTCCGTAGGGCTTTCTGTAAAGCGTACCCCAGAGGCGTAACCAGCTGGAGATCGACTCGTCGAGTGAAACTGGGTCGGTCAAATGTTCTTTTGTCTTTGCGTCGATTTGGCATGCCCGCAATGTAGTAGGAGTAGCGGAAGGCATGGCCTTTGGTCGATCGCCCGCTACGTATAAATATTGGGCGGCATCAATACCCCCAAAGCCGGTCGATTTTCTTTCATCATTCCACTGCCCTTGCACCTGAGAACTATGGCACTTGCCGAGTCTCGGGTATCGAGCGCCGACCATGCATGAGTGGAGTAGTTTCAATCACACTTGGACAAAGAGCGTGGATGCAGACAAAGCAATAGTCGGCGCAACCCATTGCCGTCAGGATTCGTGGCCGACCGCATGAAAGGATCTAGTCCAACTGTTTGCGTGTGTAGAGAGGAATGGATATGCTCTGCTGGAGTGGAACTCCCCAAGTGGAGAGCTCGCGGGTGGTGATGTCATCCAGCCAGCTTTCCCCAGACGAAGATCAGGGGCAGCGATGCAGTTTGAAGGCGGAGGTTTACGGTACCTTCCAGTCCTTATCAATCCCGATGATTGTATTTTAGAAAAACCTGCCTTGGTTGTCGTAGAGTAGCCGGGCGTCTGCAGACCAAATGAACCCGACAACCCCAGGCACTCAGGTACCTAGTCTCTAGTTCGCAATAGAGACATTTCACCTCCTTTTTCTTGCTTGAAGTCATTTGACCGGACGCTGGTTTGGGAATGGAAGAGCTTGAGGTCGGAGACGGAGGGTGGTACCGTGTTCCAAGCTGCAGGCCAAAGGCCAACTCGATGCGACACCGGAACTGGCAACGCTTCTTTTTCTTCTCTTCTCTTCTTTCACCCCTTTGCTTTGATGTTTTCTTCACTTCTCATATCTTCCTCTTCCTCTTCTTATCTCTTTGTTCTCATCCTTTGATCCTCTTTGATTTTGCATAATTTCCTCGCCCCAGCCCCCCCCCCCCCCCCCCCCAGAGCTCAAGTGTGAGCAAGCTCCACTCTCCCCGCACAGACCGAGCCGGAGCTCGAGCACCCAACTCCCCCGTGCTTGCTCCCCCTCCTTTGGATTTCTTCTAAAGACCACGAGTTCCTCTCTGACCCCTGAGAGAGCTCTTCTTGCTAGACACCATGGCTGATGAAAATGGTTCTGAGCCGATCAAGCGCGATGTGCGCAACCACATGCTCTTCGAGGTGGCTACGGAGGTGGCCAACCGCGTGGGTGGGATCTACTCGGTTTTGAAATCCAAAGCGCCCGTCACCACCGCCGAGTACGGGGAACGGTATACCCTGATCGGTCCCTTGAGTAAAGCTTCGGCGGCCGTGGAGGTCGAGGAACTCACCCCGGCCAGCCCGGCTATGCGGGAGACCATCCAGTCGATGAACGAGCGCGGCATCGAGATTGTCTACGGTCGCTGGCTCATTGAGGGAGCTCCCCGCGTTCTCCTCATCAACACCGGCACGGGTTACCGATGGTTGGATGAATGGAAGGGCGATCTGTGGAACACGTCCGGCATCCCGTCCCCCGCTGCCGATCATGAGACCAACGAGGCGATCGTCTTTGGATACCTGGTGGCCTGGTTTCTGGGAGAGGTACGTGTGTGGAATTCTTTTTCTCCCAGCAGGGATTTTGTTGTTATGCTCACACTTACGTAAAACTGTAGTATATCGCCCATGAGCGCCGCCGGGCCGTTGTTGCTCATTTCCATGAATGGCTGGCGGGTGTCGCCCTGCCGCTGACCAAGAGGCGACATATGGATCTCACAACCATCTTCACCACCCACGCGACACTCTTGGGTCGGTACCTTTGTGCGGGATCAGTTGACTTCTACAACAACCTCCAACATTTTGATGTGGATGCGGAGGCCGGGAAGCGTGGGATCTACCACCGCTATTGCATCGAGCGAGCGGCCGCCCATAGTGCAGATGTCTTTACCACGGTATCACACATCACTGCCTTTGAGAGCGAGCATTTGCTCAAGCGGAAGCCGGACGGAGTGCTGCCCAATGGGTTGAACGTCAAGAAGTTCTCGGCTATGCACGAGTTCCAGAACCTGCATTCGCAGGCCAAGGAGAAGATAAATGATTTTGTGCGCGGACATTTCTACGGCCAGAATGACTTTGATCTCGACAACACCCTCTATCTCTTCACTTCTGGTCGGTACGAGTTCCGCAACAAGGGTGTCGATATGTTCGTCGAGGGTCTGGCCCGCCTCAACCACCGGCTCAAAGCGAATGGCTCAAATATGACGGTTGTGGCTTTTATCATCATGCCTGCCCAGACCTCGTCTCTTACCGTCGAGTCGCTTAAGGGACAGGCCGTTGTCAAGTCCCTGCGAGACACCATTGAGAACATCGAGAAAGGGATCGGAAGACGCATGTATGAGCGCTGTCTCGCTTGGAAGGAGGGGGACAACATGCCGGACGAGAAGGATCTCATCACTAGTCATGATCGTGTGTTGCTTCGCCGTCGGCTCTTCGCCATGAAGCGGCACAGCCTGCCTCCGATTGTCACACACAACATGATCAATGACTCGGAGGACCCCATATTGAACCAGCTGCGCCGCGTCCAGCTGTTCAATCACGCCTCGGACCGGGTCAAGATTGTATTCCACCCCGAGTTCCTCAACTCCTCCAACCCGGTGTTGCCGCTGGATTATGATGATTTTGTCCGAGGAACGCATTTGGGAGTGTTCCCATCCTACTACGAGCCCTGGGGATACACGCCGGCGGAATGCACGGTTATGGGTGTTCCCAGCATCACTACCAACCTGTCCGGATTTGGGTGTTATATGGAGGAACTGATTGAGAACTCCTCCGACTACGGCATTTATATCGTGGACCGTCGTTCCAAGGGCGTCGATGACTCGGTGAACCAACTGACCGATTTCATGTATCACTTCACGGAAAAGAGCCGCCGTCAACGGATCAACCAGCGGAACCGAACTGAACGGCTGAGTGATCTGCTCGACTGGAAGCGGATGGGACTGGAATACGTCAAGGCCCGTCAGCTGGCGTTGCGGAGAGGTACGATTGCCCTGAGGTGAAGAAAAGGAAACAGATACTGATTCTTCTGTAGCCTATCCCTCGTCCTTTGATGTCTCGGAGGATTACTTCAACTACATCGGAGGCACGGACCAGAAGATCACCCGTCCTCTTTCAGTTCCTGGTTCTCCACGGGACCGCTCTGGCATGATGACCCCCGGTGATTTTGCATCTCTCCAGGAAGGCCGCGAGGGATTGAGCACCGAGGACTACATTGCATGGAAACTGCCGTATGTTTTATTCCCGCCCACGCATGTATCACAGGCGCTAACCCAATTTTCAGTGAGGAGGAGGAGCCGGAAGAACACTTCTATCCGCTCACGTTGCGAACTCGCAAGTCCTCGGACCGTCCACAATCGCCGCTGGACAGCATCGCGCTCAATGGCGGCCGGCAGTCGGAAGGCAGCCCGCAGCAAGAGTAATGTCTATGCTAATACTTGGAGGACCTCTATTGTCCATTTGGGGGCCTGTGTTTACTTTTTTTTTTTTTTTTTTTGCTTCCTATTTTTGCTCTGACTTTGGGTATCCACAGCCTGACGTCACCTGTACTTGTTTCAAGTCGTTGATCTCTTCTCGCATCCATATGCATTCGAAGCCTCTGTTTTCATGCTATATTATATTTGAGGTCATTCGCTATTGTGATCTTATCTAACTGTGAATATTGGATCAATTTCATAAGTTCTGAGAGTGTGTAGTGTGTAACCGGAACAGAGTGTTCCTAGGGTTTGAGCTATGAAGGGCATGGGGATCCCACAGGATTCCACAGTCAACCCGCAAGGCCAATAAGATACGCCGCGGGGGTTTTCGTGCCGGTGAGCTGTTTTCGTGGTCATCATGATGCCCCCCCACTATGGGGTATTTCTACCCCTCCATGTTTTCCGTCTTTTTCCTTTTTCCTTTTTCCTTTCTTCTTTCTTCTTCATACTCTCGACTCTTTGTCTTCCACTTCACTTTCTACTTCCATCTACAACCCAAGTCTTACCATCGGTACGACTCTCCAATGGAGTTGCGCACGTCCTAGACTCAACCCCCTCCTGTGGGAGCCCCTCGGGGTCCCTAGGTTCGGGTTCTCGCTCGGTGATCATCGGGATCAAGGTATTGTACATGGTATAACAGTCACTGCACACGCATGACAGGTGTTCGGCTCGGTCTTCGGACCGGGTCGTTCTGAGATTATACTGTCAAAACTTGATCTAGATAATACTAGCGAAAGGACATGCGTGACTTTGATTGTTCTCCCCTTTGTGTTTCTTGCCCCCTCGTTGTGTCCCGCCGGTTTCTGCTGCGGACTCTGCGAGGGTGCTGGTCTCAGTGATTGCTGACTCGATCCCCAAGTCTTGATAGACCCTTGAACGTGTCACCATGGCTACGGACAAGATCACCTTCTTGACCAACTGGTATGCTAACAGCAACCTGCTAGATTCCTTGTTTTTATTTTGCCTTATTACCATGATATTCTCAATGGATCGTTGCGCTATTCCCTGGACCAGGCTAAGTGTGGTTTCCCAGGCACGCGACCCCGTACCACGCCCCCTCTACCTCGCCCAGTCGCGGGGCTACTTCAAGGATGAAGGCCTGAAGGTGGCTCTGCTGGAGCCCAACGACCCGTCCGATGTGACCGAGATCATCGGCAGCGGCAAGGTCGACATGGGTTTCAAGGCCATGATCCACACCCTGGCGGTGCGTCATTCATCCTTTGGCGTTGGCCCAGAGCATTGCTGATTTTCTATGTAGGCCAAGGCCCGTAACTTCCCGGTCACGTCTATCGGCTCGCTGCTTGACGAGCCCTTCACCGGCGTTGTGTACCTCAAGTCGAGTGGCATCACTGAGGACTTCCGCTCGCTGAAGGGGAAGAAGATTGGCTACGTTGGCGAGTTTGGCAAGGTGAGTTCTGATCTGAAACTCGAGCTATCAAGAACTGTTCTATGATGCTAACCCACCTTTCAGATCCAAATCGACGAGCTCACCAAGTACTACGGCATGTCGACCGACGACTACACCGCGGTGCGCTGCGGCATGAACGTGACCAAGGCGATCATCCGCGGCGACATCGACGCGGGCATCGGCCTGGAGAACGTGCAGATGGTCGAGCTGGCCGAGTGGCTGGCGTCGCAGGGCCGAGACCGCTCCGAGGTGCAGATGCTGCGGATTGACCAGCTGGCCGAGCTGGGCTGCTGCTGCTTCTGCTCGATCCTGTACATTGCCAACGACGAGTTCCTGGCGGCAAACCCGGAGAAGGTGCACAAGTTCATGCGGGCCGTCAAACGCGCCACAGACTACGTGCTGGCCGACCCGGCCACCACGTACGAGGAGTACATCGACGTCAAGCCCATCATGGCCACTCCCGTCAACCGCAAGATCTTCGAGCGCTCGTTCGCCTACTTCAGCCGCGACCTCAAGAACGTCGCCCGTGACTGGGCTAAGGTCACTCGCTACGGCAAGCGTCTTGGTATCCTCGACGAGAGCTTCGAGTCCAACTACACCAACAGCTACCTCTCCTGGACCCTCGATGCGGACTCCACTGATCCCACCGGTGACCAGAAGCGCATGGCTGCGCTGCAGGAGAAGGTTGCTGCCGAGGGTGGCTTCAAGCGTCTTGAGGTCTCGGCTTCTGCTTAAGCTGATCTCTCTCTTTGGGTCGACGCGAGCATGTACTAGGCTTCACTCGTTAGCCTCGTTTCAACTACATGAATGAACATCAGCCATTGGCTCATGCTACGCAACACTAGATTATTTTCTTATCATAAGCATCCTCGAGTAGAACAAGCCAAAGCCAAATTGCTACTAGACCAGAATGTATACCAGTTAGGAGCATGGCGCGAAAGAATTCAGAGCCATCTAAGAACCTGTATCTTAAAAGCAATTTGGACAAGGATCAGCTTCCTTTAGACCCAACTATATCGAAATTTCCATTGAGTTGTAAAGCCTGCACATTCGCATGGATCAGATCTGCTCTAACATCTCTCGACTACTTCTTGTATACTTGGTGCTGCGCAGAAAACGGGGTCGACAAATCAAGATATAGCGGACAATTCCGGCCAGCAATAATCTGGCCTTGGACACAGATGTGCCAGTCTATTCTTGCTTCTATGGAAGATGGGCAAAAGAGAGTAATGCAGCTATTTGCCCGCAAGATTTCAGGAACAGAAAAATACGATAGACTCTTGAAGCTTCCCATCTCCCCTCGCATAGTCGGTTTCCTGCGATAATCGGTTAGAGAGACTGTTGGATGTATTTTTGTTCCTTTTATGGGCCAATCCTACCAGAGTTATTCGCACGCCATCAACCAGGTCCTTGTCATCTTGCAAATGGCGCTTTTGCCACTCGGTGATATGGCCTTCCTCGAGCGTTTCCGCCCGGTCGAAATCCATCCAGACGACTCGTTCGGGGTCGACCGTAATGACCATCACCTTGCGGGGCTTGGGATCTCCGTGAGACACACCGGCATTATGTATTTCCTCTATACCGGACATGAAGTTCTTCATTCGCTGAGGTGTGTAGTTGCTCAGGTCAAGCGATTGCTGATTCGGAATGTACCTTAGGAAGAGGGCACTTGGCAGATAATCATCTTCGAGGAACATCTTTAAGTGAGGCTGACATAGTGCTGGATCAAATTTCCTCATTGAACCCAGATAATAAGGGACAATTCCCCGTTCGCATAAGCCTCGCTCTTTTAGTCGAATGTAGGCCGTTGATTCTAGGACATGGATGTCGAGCTCCCGATCTTGGGGCTCATAGTACTCTGGGGGCCCACGACCGTGATGCTAGATTTCATGGATTTTAGTAATTCGCCTCTATGTTAATTAAATCAGACCCTGATGGATAATCATATACCACTTTCATGACACAAGTCACATCCCGCACGGTGACGAGAAAAACGGCAGAGTATCGGGGTTTGAAAAGCCTTTCCTGTAAATAAATTCCCGATGGGTCAATATCCTTCAACTCCATGATGAATAGGTTTTCTGCAAAGGTTGGGAGGGATCTATGTTGCAGTAATGCAAGAGACAGGAAATCGACGATCCATACTTTAAGTCACGTGACACTAAACTGTTTGATGGGTTTGCTTTCGGGCTCAACAGTACACCACAAAGGATCAGCGTATACCCTTCCATTGTTGGTCCTCGGATTACCCAGTGGGCGCTAACAGCCTATAATTAATATTCTGGGTATTGGGCATTTCTCGAGAAGTAGGATGAAATATCATAATTGCAGGTTGCTCTGCCAGCAGTCCCAGTCACCCCGCCTACCGGGAGGTTTATCCTTTCGCCTGAGGTCCTTAGTTTAGGGTTATAGTCAAAAGGAGGGATGTGATGGTGTCTTACTTGCTTTGCTTTGTTCTTTATCGGGATTTTATTTTGAATTGAGTTTCTTTCATTATCTAGATTGCCCTCATAAGCAGATACCTACACTTACCCATAGTTTTATTCCTCGAGATTAGATTGCTCCTCCCATCTGGCACATACACATAAGGAGGACATCGGTGCCGGATCTCTCCTGACCGAGAAAGAAAAAGGCACAGAATAATATAGCAGTATTCCAAAAATTTCTTTTCCAAGTTTCACTTGACTGATTTAATCCGACTTAGACTTGAGTCCTCCCACCGCAGTCGCCATCATGTCAAAACTACCCCCGTCACATTCACTGGAATGTATACATCTTGCTAGAGATGAGTAGCTATGGGTAAAAGTCTCGGCTCGTACCGAAGAATTCGAAGTGTCCCCTTGTAACCGTAGACAAATCCAATTTGTGTCGGATGCACGGATTCCCGCGGCAGACATTGTCATACCGGTGGCTAAAGGAACCTATGAAAGGTCTGATAAACCTAGAAACTACATTCATTACCTCACCACGCTTACCAGATCCCCATCGCAGGTTTCCCTCTCACACAGTGACAGGCAAGTACGACAAGGTCAAGGACACACAACGCGATGGCAAAAGGGGACTAAGAATGCCTCTTCAGAAACAGTGTTCCGGATCGAGCAGATAATGACTTCGAGGTATCCTGGGTGGTGTTGCCATAGACCTACAAGTTTTTCCCATTGCAATAGTTTAGGGCTCGCTCTATTGTCCCCGGCACATACAAGAAGCAATACCACTCGCAGACAAGGTAGGACATTCCATTATCGTTGCCATGGATTCTTATAAACCAAAATTCAAAGGTGAACAAAGTGAGTCTTTTTTTTCCCAGACGCCAAGCGCCGTGCGCGGCAGTGCCCTTCGCCGAGATGCCCAGACGTCTCGGCATACTCGGCGCCCAGTTCCCACCAGCAACAAGCTCCATCCTTCGTCAATGGCAGTCCGCGAGCCAGGAACGTGCTCCTTTGTGACTTTCCATTGGATGCTATTCTTTGACATCTTCCAGCGTCCTCCAACCTCAACACAGAGTCTCCGCTCCGGGCGTCGCCCCCCAAGCCTTGGCATTCAAGAGCCGCTCGCATTCGGTGCTGGGCGGAATCCTCACCAGAACAAAGTCTTTGACCAATGAGTGCCGGAGCATCAGTGCACGCTGTCCATGACGGGTCGATGATGGGTTCGCCAGAGTATCAGCGAACTGTGGTCATCGGATCGAGTCCTGCCCTTGGCGATGGCGGCAAGATATACTTAAGGCAAAACTGGGCACGCGACAGAACCTCGCAATAACCCTTTTATTTTCTTCTCTTTATTGTGAGCTGTCGCGTGGTTGAGCGTGTCAAGTCGTTCTTCATCATGCCACCAATAGCCACTGCCAAATATGACTGGATTCTGGCTCTGACCACTATCGCCTTCGTGTTCAGCGCCTTCGGAAACGGGGCCAACGATGTCGCCAACTCCTATGCCACTTCCATTGCGGCTCGGACGCTGAACATGGCCACGGCCGGTGTACTTGCCATCATCACTGAGTTCATCGGTGCCGTGGCCATGGGTGCTCGGGTTACCGACACCATCAAGAACGGTATCATCGGCATCGACCGGTTCGAAGGCAAGCCCGGTGCGCTCATGCTCGGCATGGGATGTGCCGAAGTTGGCAGTGCGGCATGGCTGATATTCTCTACCCATGTGGGATTCCCCGTCTCAACCACGCAGACTGTTGTCGGTGCCCTCATCGGTGTGGGCTTTGCTTCCCAAGCTTCCATCACTTGGGCCTGGGAAGATGGCAGTGTCTCTCAGGTGGCGGCCTCCTGGGGTATTGCACCACTAATTGCTGCCGGGTTCTCGGCCGTCATCTTTGGTACCCTCAAGTATAGTGTCCTCGAGCGCACTGACTCGTTCAAATGGGCCATGCGCATGATTCCCTTCTACCTCGCCGGCACGGGAGCCATCCTCGCGCTGTTCATTGTCATTGAAGCGCCGACGGCGCCCTCGCTTGAAGAGTTTGGTGCTGGAAAGGCCGTCGGCATCATCCTGGGTGTCTTTGTCGGTTGCCTTCTCATCGCCTATGCCTTCTTCATGCCGTACTTCCAGCGTCGTCTGATCAAAGAGGATGGCCGCATCAAGTTCTACCATATCCCCCTCGGTCCCCTGCTGCTGAAAGATAACCCTCCCCTCTACTACCCTGGAAAGGGCGACGGTGTCGTGGTCTCGTACTACGAAGATGCCTACGGCAAAGTCCAAGCAGGCCAAAAGGACGCCGCCAAACAGGAAACCTCCGCCGACGCCGCCGCCATCCTCCCCTCCCCAGAGATCACCGCCCTCCAAAAGAGCTCCGAGCAGCCGGGCAACGATATTGAAAAGAACATCGACTCGGCGCAGTCGACGCCGGAGATCAAGCCGCGCAAGAAGCACGTCGGACCCACCGAACGGTTCATCGACCCTGTCCGCGAGCTGTCGTGGGTGAACCCCCACAAGGCCTGGGGATACATCAAATGGATTCTTCTGCAAGGCGTGACCCGCGACGTCGTGACGCACGACTCGCCCGCCCTGCGCGCCATCCACGCCCGCGCCCACCGCTACGACGACCGTGTCGAGCACCTCTGGACCTACTGCCAGGTGGTCTCGGCCATGATGATGTCCATCGCGCACGGCTCCAACGACGTTGCCAACGCCGTGGGCCCCTGGGCTGCCGTCTACAGCACCTACAATGCTGGCGTCGTCGAGACCGAGGCCCCCACGCCCATCTGGTTTCTCGTCGTTGCCGGTCTGTTGCTTGGTCTGGGGTTCTGGTTCTATGGATACAACATCGTGCGTGCAATGGGCAACAAAATTACCCAGATGTCGCCTACCCGCGGCTTCAGTGTTGAGCTGGGTGCTGCCATCACGGTTCTCTTGGCTTCACGGTTGGGCTTGCCTGTCTCGACTACCCAGTGCTTGACGGGTGCTTCTATGGGTGTTGCGCTCATGAACTATGACCTCGGCGCCGTGAACTGGAGACAGCTGTGCTGGATCTTTGGCGGATGGGTTTTGACGCTGCCTTGTGCGGGTCTGATTGCGGGATTGATATGCTTGATGGCCTTGAACACGCCTCACCTTTAGACTGGGTTTTTGTGTATATAGGCTTGTCCCAGCAGTGTAGGTATTTGAATTTGAATTCATGATCGATCTCATGACAGAGTTTGTATCAAAAATGAGAAGTTTGCACTGTGCAATTTCTATATGAGTTTCATCTGAGAAATAAATAAGTGAATCATCGCTGGACATATTCAGTATCACATAGTGTGGTGTTCAAGTCATCGTCATGTTGCATTAATCGAAGCGACGGGTATTTATTTTCGCACTCCCAGACACCATCAGCTCATCGCTTATTTGGTGCGCTTGTAGATCTTGGCCAGGAATGCCTCAAAGACCTCCTTCTTCAGGCCCTTGGACTCATCCACGGCAGCGATCTTCGTACGCAGCTCCCCAACCACCTTCTCTTCGTACTCCTTGTAAAGCTTCTCGAGCTCGAGCTCGTTGAAGATAGCCTTAACCTTGGCCTCCTGCTCCTTGTCCTTGCGTCCGTAGGCGGCGTTCAGCACCTGGCGCTGCTCTGGGGTGCAACGCTGGATGGCCTGGTTGATGAGCCACGAACACTTGTTGTCCTGGATATCGGTGCCGATCTTGCCGATGACCGAAGGATCCCCAAAGTTGTCCAGGTAGTCGTCCTGGATCTGGAAGTACTGGCCCAGTGGGATGAGGATGTCATGCGCCTGCTTAAGGTTCTCAGGGCTGGCCACTTGCAAGTAGTGCAGGGCCAGTGCGACAGGCAGGTAGAAACTGTAATAGGCCGTCTTGTAGGTGACGATGAACATGTACTTCTCCAGAGAGAAATTGTCAAGGTTGACGTTGTCCTCGGGGGCGGTGATCAGGTCACACAGCTGGCCCAGCTCCGTCTGCCAGGCGGTCTCGTGGAAAAGCTCCACCAGGTCAATATAGGCCGGGTGCGAGCGGAACCTTTGTTTCAGGACAATATAGATTGCCGACTCCAGCATGAAGGCATCGTTGATGGCGATCAACCCCACGCCCTCTTGGCGGTACCAGCAGGGTTGGCCACGGCGAGTGATCGAACCGTCCATAATATCGTCGCTAACCAGGAAGAATGCCTGGAGCAATTCAGTGAACCAGCCCAGAATACTGAGGTGCTCGAACTGCTCGTCGGTCAGGGGCTGCTTTAGGAGCGCCAGGCCGGTGTCGGGCACCGAGAGCCCACGGTTAAGCTTCCCACCGGGGACATTCACATTGAGGGACTGTTTGCAGAGGAGAAACCACATCAGCAATCTAATTGCACCATATCTTCAATTGAAAGGCACCGCCCACCTTTTCCAACCACTCGAGCGCATTGGCGGGAAGGTTGTACCGCTTTGCGTGGGCCAGAATGTCCTGGGCCAAGGAGGGGAAGACCGCCTCGAAGTCGGCGCGTTTGGTAGTAGAAGCCATGAAGGGAATGAAGCGAATTGAGCGGGGAGACAAAGAAGAGAGCAAAAGGGGAAGAATCGCAAAATAAGGGCTCTTTCCCCGCGAAGGGAGCGTTTGACATGTTTGTGCTGTTTGTGCTGTTTGTTTGGATAAGAGGGCAACGGCGACTCGCGCGCCTCATGTTTATTGCGATTTCTGGCATCCGTGGGGCTTTTGATTGGGTTTTTTGAATTCGGCGGTTATTACAATCTTATCCTTCTTCGTGTAACCCTGCTACGCTCGAGTCTCTACAATTCGCATCCTAGGCGCATCAATTCCGAAACCTTTTCAGCACCAACACGATTGCGCGTGTCAACTAAAGCGAACTGCTGGTTTCTGAGCTGAGGCAAACCTCCATGGCCAAGATTCGTGGTTGGTAAATTCTAGTAATCCGCGATCATTTGGATTGCGGCCTCAGCTGTTCCATGGGATCTCCATCCCCGAGCTCTCTTCATTACTTCTATGTGCCAGAATGTCCATGATGGAATTCAACGACGACAGTATCAGAGAGCTGAAGTTCCGGCTCGAGGACGCCGCCATTAAATGCTCCGAGCGGTGCCTCTACCAATCGTCCAAATGGTCTGTCCGTGATAGCTCTGTTTCAACTGTTGAAGAAGGACTGACAAAAATCGTGACTCCCAGGGCGGCAGAAATGCTCGATTCTCTCCTACCACTCGACAATGAAGATACTGACCTTGGCTCTCCTATGGATATGACGGATCCGCCTTTGCCACCAGTCAATCCATACCTCGGCCCTCAAGATCCCGCAGAAGCCGCTCTCGAGGCCCAGGAAGCGCACAAGTACCTGCTAGCCAAGTCCTACTTTGATACCCGCGAATATGACCGCTGCGCCGCCGTGTTTCTCCCACCCAAGATACCCCTCGTTCCTCTCTCCGTCACCTCGCCCAACTCGAAGCCGAAGCCGCCTCGACCCTCGCATAAGGGAAAGGACAAGTCCTCTCCATTCCAAGGCTCCAAGGTCAACGCCCCTCGAAACCCATACCCGAAGCTTAGCCAAAAGTCTCTATTTCTCGCTCTGTATGCCAAGTACCTCGCCGGGGAAAAGCGCAAAGATGAGGAGACAGAGATGGTACTGGGCCCCGCCGATGGTGGGATGGCCGTCAATAAAGAACTGCAAGACCTGGCTCATGGGTTGGAGGGATGGTTGGTGGAACGACGTGCACAAGGGCTGGAGGCTCGAGGACAGGGCTGGCTGGAATATCTCTATGCTGTTGTCTTGCTGAAGGGACGGAACGACAAGCTGGCTAAGAAATGGCTCGTCCAAAGTGTGCACCAGAACCCGTTCCATTGGGGCGCGTGGCAGGAATTGAATGATCTTCTGTCCAGCACTGAAGATGTGAGTCGTCTTTCTTGGGTGGATTCTGTTCGTGAACGCTGATCGTCATCGCAGTTGAAAGAAATCATCGACCACCTGCCGCACAACATTGTTACCTTGATCTTTCACGTTTTCTGCAGTCAGGAGCTATATCAAGCTACTGAAGAAACCTATCGAGATCTAACCGAGCTTGAGGCTATTTTTCCTACCAGTGCCTTTCTCAAGACCCAGCGTGCTCTGCTCTACTATCATTCGAAAGGTAAGCCCATATCATGAAATGCGAATGTCCATATCTATGTGGCTCTTTCTAAGCGCAGGCCATGTACAGATTTCGAGGAGGCATCCCACATATTCAACGAAATTCTCACTACATCGCCCCATCGCCTGGACAGTCTCGACCACTACTCCAACATTCTGTACGTGATGGGCTCGCGGCCACAACTCGCTTTTGTGGCCCAGATTGCAACTGCCACCGATAAATTCCGCCCGGAAACTTGCTGCGTCGTAGGCAACTATTACTCACTCAAATCCGAGCATGAAAAGGCCGTCATGTACTTCCGACGCGCTTTGACCCTCGACCGCAACTTCCTGTCTGCTTGGACCCTAATGGGCCATGAGTACATTGAGATGAAGAACACACACACCGCTATCGAGTCTTACCGCCGTGCTGTCGATGTCAACCGCAAGGACTACCGCGCCTGGTACGGTCTCGGGCAGGCCTATGAAGTCCTGGACATGTCCTTCTACGCTCTCTTCTACTATCAGCATGCGGCAACTCTTCGTCCATACGACCCGAAAATGTGGCAGGCTGTCGGGTCTTGTTATGCGAAAATGGGCCGCCCCGAGCAAAGTATCCAGGCCCTCAAGCGTGCTCTTGTGGCCGGCTCATACTACACCGACGATGGCGCCTCACAGTCTGGTGCCGCCGCAAGTCCTGGCCCAGGGACTCGCAAGGTGCTTGACCCAGAAACGCTGCACCAGATCGCGACTCTTTATGAGCGTCTCGATGACGAAGAGGAAGCCGCTGCTTATATGGAGCTCACGCTTCAACAAGAAACGGGTGGCGCTCCAATCGCCGATCAAGACCAATCCGACGATGAGGACCAGTACTCGTCTGCTTCGGAACACGCAGCCCACAGCGATCTCGACGCTGAGCACTCTGACGATGATGCCGCCGGCATGCCTTCGCGTGCGCGTCGTCGCCGTCGGCCTCGCGTCAGCGCCTCATCCGCCATGCAGGATGACAGCTCTACCGCTGGCGACACGTGGAATGGCACTGGGCCCACGGCGACTACATCTAAGGCTCGCCTCTGGCTGGCACAATACGCCCTACGGAACGGCGACCTTGATCGCGCAGACCAGCTAGCGGGCGAATTATGTCAGGATGGAATTGAGGTGGAGGAGGCCAAGGCTTTAATGAGGGATGTTCGTGCGCGAAGAGAGGGGGCTGCTTAGGCAATTCGGCAAACTTGCCCACGTAGATCTACTTGGGCTTAGAGGATGATCTTTTCATTGCATTGCCTGTCATGATAGCGTGGCGTTCAGTCTTCGTACTGGTTGATCAAAATCTACATAGCTATGCTTTGCATTGGCTTAAATGGGATCATGTCAGTCTTCGTAGATATTTCCAAGCTATCTAGGTAGGGGCTCTATCCCGCTGTGGTATATTTCATTTGAGGTGCGTATCTCAAGTCGGCATGAGAGACAGATATACGTAGGGGGCAGGCTGAGTAGATAGAAAGTAGGAAACTATTGAGTAATCGCTGTCTATATTGGCATGTTTCAGATCGTGCTGGCAGTGGGTCATATACTCCCTGCAGCCTTTGAGCCCTATCAGAATGCCCAGCTGGCAACCCCCCCCGGCGCACGGCAGAGCATCCGACCTGAAGATTCTTTTACGACCTTGTTAATTATAGTACTGGGCTGTGTGAGACCAAGAGATCGCAATTTCTTGTCAGGAGGCTGTGATCGAGAAAACCTCTTAGGTGCGTATACCTCTCAGCTTTGTCGATACTTGCCCAATTTGGTAGTTGAAATGTACGGGCAGTTCAAGAACTTGGAAGAACCAACGTATTAACTAGAAGGCCAGATTGAAAATAAACCAGCAGCGATGGGGTACAAAGGGCAGCAAATATCCTTCGCCTATTAACTTCCTTTCCAACAATTCAGACTCATCACTCTTGCTCCAATTTTCTACTTCGCCAATATGAAGTTCGATCTGGGTTTTGTCTTGCTTGCAATCACGACTGTGTCCATGGCTGCTAGCATTCCTGGTGGGTGATTCATGGATCAAATTCGCTCCAAATTCGCCCCTAGCTCATCACCTTGCTAGATACCAACTCTACTACCCTCCAGAAGAGAGGATCCACCTCCCCTGGTTGCGCTGAGCCCGATGACCACGGCAACAGATATCGCTGGGCTTCTTGCACCAAGGATTTTCTGTCCAAGTCCGGCACGCCCAACACAGACGAGTACACTGAAGGGGGCTACTGGTGCTGGCTCAGCTGGCAGGGAAATCAGCGTACGGCATGCAACGATGGAAACGCTGGTCCATTACAGGACGACGTTCTTTGCCTTGGACACAGTCTTGATGTTAAGAATACCGTCCAGAACATGCACGGAGGCTGCACACAGTGATTGTTCTATTGGTTCCTCAATCACTATATAGACTGCTTTTGGTGCCTCTTGCATGAATATATTGCAGCGGTGGATTTGGCTAAACCTCTGGTCTTTCTACCCCTTGTCTGTCGCGTATTTTCTATTTTCTAGGTTATGAACCCTGGGTTTATCCCACATTCCTTCACTATATCCTTATCACAATGTTATGCTGTCTCGTTCTTATTTGCCAAACTGCCTTCAAGAGAAACCCCGTTCAACATCTAGAGAAATTCTTGGTATTTGTTTAGCATTTAGTAACTAAGGCGTAGTCCAAGGGAAAGGTGGATGAAGCGGTAAAAGATGGACCAGTTTTGTTGGAAAGCAAGAAATGATTTGACAGTAGCTATCAACATCATATCAGGGAGCGAGCGTTGAATGACGCGCCGACAGAAGATCAAGACATCACTCTCATCAAATTTAAGCTGGCTCAATCACAGTATGCTCGCACAACCAAGTGAAATCTGTTTTGTCGAAGCTGATCCTGATACCGGAGGGTCTCTGTCGATCAAAGCCCGCATGCCCCATGTCGATGTGGGTCTGAGACCCACGATGCGGCCCCGACGTGGCATTCAAGGGCGTTACCAAGTTCCAGATCAGACAGGCGTAAAAGTATTCAAGCCCAATAATTGACCAAGTCTCGAGGAAAGAACGCTGACAATGAGCAGCGCGTATTTCTCGACCCAACAATCTTGTATCCAAAAAGAATATTTTCCCCTTGGGGTGGAGAAAGGATGCGTTGCCGTCAAGGGCTGAAGCGAGAACAACCCCGATCTTGTTGATTTCTGGCCCGAGGGCCGTTTTCTGAGGATCAATAATGATTATACCAAGACTTGTATCCTGGAATATGGTCTCTGTGCCAGACTCTAAACTCCGAAGAAACTCATACAAACTTGAAACATTTTCATCGCCCGGGGAAGTCTTAGGTGTGTATATAGAAATTGGTCTTGGAGAGCAAAGTGATTTTCTCTGCGTCGCCAATTCCGATACTGCGTGACTCTCCTGTTTGGACGGCTCCAGAGGGTGCCCTTGGTGCATCGAGATGAGACTCGTTGCTCGCATAGAACTCGATAAGCTCGATGGCCCTATTTTCGCAGGGAGCTTGGTCGGTTGAGGCCCACGTGCTTTCTCAGAATTGTGGGACCCAATTCTGGATTCTTTCTGTCTGCATCTGTGCGATGTCAAGTTGTCGTTCTCGGCCAAGACATGATGGTCACAGTCATTGATGTCATTGATCGAGGCAGCCGAAGCCCGCGACGACGAAGACTCCAAGTCTGACTTTTCACTGGAGTAGCACGTGGATGATGGACTTTGTGATCTCACAATATAATGATTCACCCCATTCCCAACTTTGAGACGTTTAGTCCACTGAGCCCGTTCCTGGGAAAGGTCTTCCACGGGCACATCGCGAGCATTTTCCGCGAGAAGCTGTAGTTCACGGAGAGACGCGGCATCCTTGAAAGTCCTGTCCGTGTGGACCTTCACAATACGGGGAAACCGGAGGGTGAAGTACCTTGCACCAGATGGCTTTTCGAATCCACTACCAAGCATTTCCACAACAAACGGCTTTTTGAAGAGAACAGTTGCATGAGAAAGGCGCTCGTGTCCGTATTCCACGTTGAACCCACAAGTCTCAGGACCGCAGGCATTAAATTCTCCGAATTGATTGAGGGCTTGTAAAATGCGTGTGTTCATGCAAGGCCGGTTAATGACATCCACCACTCGGAAGCGAGGCGTGGCCTCGAATTGCACCACTTGTTCTTTGTTAAGAAGACAACCGACGAAGTAATGCGTCCAAAGCACTTTTCTGACCTGCGATAGAGCGGTCGCATCTTGTGAATCGTAGCTTGCCCCAATCAAGGCAAGGTCCACTGTGTCTCCAAGTCCCGGGATATAGTCCTTTTTCAGTTTGATCCATCGGCCAAAGGCATTGTCTACTCCAGGGGAATATATGGGAAAATAGGGCTCGTCACAGCCCTTAAGAACATAGCCTTCCCATCGCTGAGCGATGGCCCTGGCAAAACTGACTTCTAATCGGTGTTGGCTGTTTGGTAGAGTGAAGTCCAGAATCTCTTGTTCAGCGATGGCAGCCTGGCCAGGAATTGGATGCACTGTATCTTGTAATAGCAGTCGTCTTTGTCGATGTGGCTTTTTCAGACAGACATCATCATCTAAGAGAAGGATATCGAAGAGGACGATCATCAAGTGCTCATATGGTTGGGGACTGCTCCCATCAGCAAATGAGAGAAGGAAGATTCATAGTACAGGATATACTCACGGAGAATCGTTCTCAATGCCAATGAAGGTTCCAGAGCGAGGAAGAAACTTGCGAAGTTTATGGAAATCTGCCACTTTGCTATGCTTGTCGCTCCACACGAGCAGTTCCCCCTCAACAATGCAGCGGCGCATGAACTTGCATTGGGGGCTTCGAATTTGGAGCGATTCCTCCACCACTGGGATAATACCCAATCTGTCTGCAGTGGAATCCTTGCCGCTCTTGGAAAAGATTTGTATGGGGGTATTCCTGTTGCTGAGATCAACATGCACCTGGCAATACTCGCCATCGTATTTTCTTTCGATGCTCATGCGGCGGCCCTTGGCCATCTGATAACAGTGCTTGACACTTCGAGCCTTGAAGTATTCGGGCCGCCCAATTTTAATACCCGTCCGCGGACGCAAGTAATCCAGAGCGATGGCACTCAAATTCGCAGCTAGTTTCGGGTCTGGATGGGGCGGAAAGTGATTCATAGGCTCAGAGACGAGCATATCCAATGCCCCCTCGAAGGAATCTTGAAATTGAAGGAGATGAGGCAGCAGGAAGTGGAATTGTTTCAGGGTATACGGTTGCGGTAAAACGACAGGAGAATAACTCTTCAGAATCATGCGGGTGAGCCATTTAGCGTCCCGGCTTCTCAGTCGACGGTACAGGGGTGCAAGTGTCTCTTCCACGTCAACAGCGGTATGCTGGCGGCGAACACGGGGACCGGAGAAGCGACATCGAGACGCGATCATGGTCAGGGCATGATCGATGTCCTCCACCAAGATCTCTTGGCCTGCGGGTATGTGATTCTCGGCTTGTCGCATGATATCCTCTACGCACTGCCCGAGATCTGGACCTGGTGTGCGCCAGCGATCCAGCTCTGAGAACCGAGACGACCCCAGGCATAGACAGCGTCCGATCACTCGTGCCAGTGACGTGGCCTGCAGCCAATAGACACGATCGGTTCGTTTCTCGGGGAACATGCATGACAGCAGGGCGAGCCTGTCTGTATCAGCGTGATGGATGTGCCGTTCATGCCGGGCAAACCATTGAGCGAAGGTCCGAGTATCCGGATCGGTGGTTTTGGCTGCAGTTGACGCTTTGACGATTGTGTTGTGTTCCAGGCTGGAGAGCAGATCACACAGAAAGGAAAAGTTGAATCCCATAGGGCGAGAACTCTCACATGTCTATGCCGTAGAAAAACCCGAGTCGATGGGTGTTCACACAATCCGATGTTCGTGGATTCCGAGTCACGGGGGACGCGAAAAGTTACACGAAAGCACGTGATGTACATTACCCTTCTGATTGCGGGATCTATGAGGAATTTGGCAGTAGGAAATTCAATTTGGAAGTCTTACTATGGCATGAAAGAAATCAGGACTTCAGTTCATTTAGGTATCAGAAGCCGTCCATATTGTACACTCGCCCAACTCCAAGCTTTTGTAGCATAACCCATCCAGGAAAACTTAGATCCGCCTTTAAAGGATACCCTGCTTTTGCAAACTGCAAGCGATTAGCATAATCCATGATGGAACCGGGGAGAAGAGAAACATACTCAAGGTAGATCCGTTCTGGCATGACATTGCCCTCAGCGTCTTCCATCTGCACCACATTATCGCGATTGTCTCGGTCTTTCTTGCGATCTCCCTCCAGCTTCTCCCAAAGCCGCTCGGCATCCTTAATGCGAGTGATCTCACGAAACAGGTTCGTATGCGATGTAATACCCAGGCATTTCAATCCATGAATGTGCCCCGCCTCGGAGAAGTGCTTGTCAAATGCTCGACGGCCCATGTAGACAAAGTTGCCGCAGATTTCACAGGGGTACTCCACACCGAGGCCATGCAGCTTGTAGAGCCAGTATGGAATGGGCTTGCCGTCCCAAGCCAACGGCAATTTCAACGGGTTGTAGACCCGGTCCTCGTCATCCTCGTCCGACTGATCCCCTGAACGGCCCTCGCCACCAGTTTCGGGTTCGGCCAGCAACGCATCAAGTTCCATTTGCCGTTCACGTTCCGTCATACCCTGCTTCCGCTCCACGTTGATCCGGGTTGCTTGACGCTCCGGCTGAAGGACCTGTGCCAGACACCGTACGCGGTGCTCACGCTCTGCGACAGCACGCTCTTTCAGACTATGGGCACCCGAGGAACCGCCATTCGCAGGTACTGATGGCTTCTCGCCTGATGTGCCAGCTGCCTTGCGGGCCTCGGCAGCACGGATGTGTTTCTTGCCGGTCAAGTGATTCCGGTAGACGTTCTCATTTTTGAACTCTTTCTCACAGTCCGCGCACCAGATACCTTCGCCAGTTCCCTCCGTCTTCGGACCAGGCACACCGTTCTCAGCCTTTTCCTCCGTCCAACCCGGAACCTCTTTGGCCGACCATTGTTTGTCGAAATCTTTGTCGAAGCCCGCGAACAATTGATCCAAATCTTGCAAAGGCCGTACTCGCTTGATGAAGCCCTCGAGATAGTTAGCAAGTTCGCCGACATAGCGGAAGTATTTGTCAGAGATCTTGTCTTTCCGCTTGATCAACAGTTGCGGTGGCGTGAATGAATCGAAAATATCAAGGTACTGGATATAGTTCAAGCGCTTCACTCCAGGAAGGTTCAAATAATCCTCGTGGATTGTGGTGAGATCCAGGAATTGCCCAAATCCTTCTTCACCGGTGAACATATTATCAATTTCCATGCCAGGCACCTCGCCCTCGCCAGGCTGGCGGCGCTTGTATGCTCGCTCAAGATTCTCGACTGGTTCGTTCGGGTAGCGCTTGTGGAAGTCCTTGATGTCATCTAGCTGCTTGTAGAATCCCTCGAACTGATCGCCTGTCGTGACCGCTTGCACCTCCTTCTCCCGCAGCCCGTCTGCGTCCTTGTAGATTTCGAGAAGCCTCTTCGACTGTTCTTCGATCCTCGCGAGGAATGTGGCAAGTTCATGGTCGCGGGCAAGCCGTTCCCGAATCTAGAGATTAGGAGTTAGCAAGCAAGGTAATTCGAAGCGGACGGAGACATTGCACTTACATTGCGCGGTTCTTCGGCCACGCGATCGGCGACAGCCTGCTCCAACCTCTCGAGGTCCTCGTGAATGAATCGCTGATCTTCAAGCAACATTTTGAAACTGCGATCAAAACACCCTTTTCCTTCTCCCTGCGCGCAAAGAGATAGTCGTGGGTTTGAGTTGTGAAAAAAAGAGGTTGGCCCGTTGGCAGCTGGAGCTCAGTCACGTGTTTTCGGTGCCACTTCCATTGCAAAAAGTCATTCAATTCGTCACATTGCGGACTTCGAACCACCCATCTCCCTGGAATTCTGTGGTCCATTTCAAGTATTTTCTTACAGTGATACCTCTTCAACATGGCGGACGGAATTGACAGACGCGCTGAAGGTATGCGATTCGAGATATCAATAAAACAACCAAGCTAATAGGGCCCAGAGCGGATGGAGTTCAATACTTCCAAGGAGGTCACGGTGGCGCCGACCTTTGAGGACATGCACCTGAAAGAGAGTCTTCTGCGCGGTATTTACGCCTATGGCTACGAGTCTCCGTCGGCCGTGCAGTCGCGCGCGATCGTTCAGGTCTGCAAAGGCCGGGATACCATTGCGCAGGCTCAGTCCGGTACCGGTAAAACTGCTACATTTGCGATCAGTACTCTCCAGGTCATCGACACCGTTGTGCGGGAAACTCAAGGTACGCAAGACCTCAGGTTCATCTAGTCAGGATACGATGCTTACTATTAGCCGGTTATCATAGCCCTGGTCCTGTCTCCCACTCGTGAACTTGCGACTCAGATTCAATCCGTGATCATGGCCCTGGGCGACTACATGAATGTCCAGTGCCACGCGTGTATAGGAGGTACGAACATTGGCGAAGATATCCGCAAGCTGGATTACGGTCAGCACGTTGTGTCGGGCACGCCTGGCCGTGTCGCCGATATGATCCGCCGACGGAACCTGCGCACCCGGCATATCAAGATGCTCGTTCTGGATGAAGCCGATGAGCTCCTGAATCGGGGCTTCCGTGAGCAGATCTACGATGTCTACCGCTACTTGCCACCAGCGACGCAGGTGGTGGTGGTTTCGGCTACGCTCCCGTACGATGTTTTGGACATGACCACCAAGTTCATGACGGACCCCGTACGCGTTCTTGTGAAACGCGACGAGTTGACGCTCGAGGGAATCAAGCAGTACTTTATTGCAGTGGAGAAGGAAGAGTGGAAGTTTGATACGCTCTGCGATCTTTACGACACCCTGACTATCACCCAGGCAGTCATCTTCTGCAACACTCGTCGCAAGGTCGACTGGCTTACGGACAAGATGCGCGAGGCCAACTTTACAGTTTCCAGCATGCATGGTGAGATGCCGCAGAAAGAGCGCGACAGCATTATGCAGGACTTCCGTCAGGGTAACTCCCGTGTCCTCATTTCTACGGACGTGTGGGCCCGTGGTATCGATGTCCAGCAGGTGTCGCTTGTCATCAACTACGACCTGCCCACTAATCGTGAGAACTACATTCACCGTATTGGTCGAAGTGGTCGGTTCGGCCGCAAGGGTGTGGCGATTAACTTTGTTACGAGCGACGACGTGCGCATCCTCCGCGACATCGAGTTGTACTACTCGACCCAGATTGACGAAATGCCGATGAATGGTAAGTCGAATGGATCCGAGCATCGTTCTGTCGTATTTGCCACTAATGATTCCATTCCAGTCGCGGATCTCCTCTCATAACCGCCATGGTTCTCTATTTTTTCACCACTGCTATCTTGCCAGCCTGGTAAAAGTGATTCGGCGCACTCTCGCTACACAGCCATTCCCATGCCATTTGCTCCTTTGTAGTTCGGGGATTAAATGCGACTTGGGAAAATACAAGGCCTGCTCTCGCGTGGAGGAAAGGGAAAATCAGATCTTCCAGTAAGATAGGCACCGTCACCTTTTGTATTCAGTGTCTTGATCACTAACCTAAGACTACAAGCAATTCCAGAATTCCAGAAAAGCCGTGCACCCTCAGCTGGCGCACTTTGCAATTTGCCTTTCTTTTTTTTTTTCAAACCCCGCAGACTTGACAGCGGGTGCTTCTTTTCCTTTCGTCACCGGAGTTTTAGTTTTCTATTAATCCTTGATCTTGGGAATTTATGAATGATGGACCTCAATTTGTTCTCAGTACTTTTTCTTTATCTGGGCTTGAACGCCAAATCCATTCCTAGTCCTTCATGGCCCCAGCCCTCGTTGCACCCATGGATCCAATACGACTTCTATTCCTCCCAATGAAGACGATCCTACATCTTGCACTTTGTATTTTGAGTGGTCATGATTAGCCAGTCAGTAGGAAAAAGTATTTAGCTTTGTTGAAGACCATATAGTTCTCGAATCATTAAAACGTAAATACGGTGGAGTCAAAACACGAGCAACAACAACTCAACCCAGAGGACATGGTGCCATGATAAGCAGCGTGGAAGACACATAAACAAGCCATTGCAGAGCGAAAACACCGAAATGAAACAGCAGAGACGAAAGCAAAGGACCAGAAACTCCGTCTCTATATATAGTTAGTGGAGCGGAGACTTCCAAAGATGAAATGCTGGTTGGCGCCGGCTTCCTGTATTGATCGAGATGGGATGCTAGCTGCAGAGTGCTTATACAGAGGATATGCGGAGAGCCTGAGAATGGCATGCCAGTTGACCAGGAAAACAAGAGCGGCAAAAAGGGAAAGCAAAGAACTTGACAGGCAGGTTTATCGTCTTTCAGACCCAAAAAGAGGAAATGGGAGGAAACACAAAAGAAAGCTCCGGGTATGTCTGTCCCCTTGACCGTGATACAACATTGCGGTGGGATGGAGAAAAAAAATACGGGATGAGTACTGAGCACATGCGGCAAGAGACAAGAGTCATAAGGAAAACATCCTTGGTGCATAGCGAGACACGAGATTCAAATTGCGGACGTGGTTCGCAATGCGCTTGTTCGCGTAAAACTACCCGACGACACTCCTCTGCGTTGACTAGGTCCTGTGACACGGGGTCGGCCGCTGTCTCGAGACCAGCTATGGAATTTTGTTAGCAACTCGAAGGATAAGGAACAAAAGGGAACTGCCCAGGTGGTCTTACATGCGCACAGCACAGTCATCGCCTGCCGATGCGAACATGGTTGGATTCACCGGGTTCCACGATATTGAGTTGACGCATCCAGTAACATGTCCTTCGAGGGTCTCTACAAGGGTGCCGTTTTCCTTGTGCCAGATATAGACTCGGGAATCTAACCAGGTAGTCAGCATCAGATAGGCTTATGGGCATAGACAGTATTCACCTTCGCTGCCACTGACGACAAAGTTCTCGGCCGCCCCACCAAACGTGCTGCGGATCACAAACTCCCCTTGCTTCTGGCCTCGGAAGTCACGGACCAGCGAGGTGGTAACCATGTCGACTAGTTGGATCTCGCCTTCGGCCAGGTTTACCAGCACATGTCTGCAATCTTGACTGATGGCAACCGAGGTCGGTTTACTGGGGAGCGGGAGACAATATTCCTCCTCGTACGTGAGCATATTGTACACGTGGATTTTGGCTTCTGTGTCAGCAGCCACAAGACGCCGTCCATCAACGCTGATGGCACAATCTTGCACACGGAATCCGCCTTTCCACATGTACAGAGATTGCCCACGCATACTCCAATGGCAGAGTTGAGAGCTGGCGTCGAGAGATGCCGTCACAAAAGACTCGCCATCTGCAGCCCAGGCTGCCGCCGTTACCGGTTGGCGATGGTGATTAATAGTCAGCAGACACCGGCCAGTCTGGAGTAATTTTCATATATGTCAGTCAATGCACGAGGTTGTGGTAGTTCTTTATAGAATGCCCTTACCTCGACGCTCCACACTCGAGCTTTCTTGTCCTGGGAACAGGTTATTACTTTGGTGTCGTCAGGACTCCAGCTTGCAAATGCAACCCCCTCGTCATGTTCTGCCAGCTTATGAAGCACATTGAAGCCGTTGGTTTCGTATATGAGTACTGTGTGGTCCTTGCCTGCAGTAACCAGCTTGGTGCCATCGTGAGAGAACTCGCAGTACCAAACTTCATCAGAATGCTGGGTCAGGTCAACGCTAATTTCCAAGGGGAAGTCGCTCCGGTTGCACATGTGGTCTGAGTAAAGTGACGGGGGTTCGGCGGTATTATGATACAAACAATTGTTGATTTGACTTTGCTTGACGTGATCTAATAAAAGGGCGAGCCGATGCTGAGGGATCATGACGGAAGGGGAGATGGATTCTGCGACTGAGTTAGCAGAGCTGTTTTCGCCTCCCACCGGGAAATACTCTTACTTGACAGTTCGGCAAGAAGTCGTTCCCGAGAGGAACTGATAGGACCATCCCATCCCGCTTGGTCGTGGAGCAATTCGGT
The DNA here is from genome assembly GCF_028826965.1 of Penicillium alfredii. Classification (NCBI taxonomy): domain Eukaryota; kingdom Fungi; phylum Ascomycota; class Eurotiomycetes; order Eurotiales; family Aspergillaceae; genus Penicillium; species Penicillium alfredii. Next base: position 234,342 of record NW_026622701.1, on the reverse strand, counting down.
TGGGCACATGAGAAGACTATGAAGATTGTCAGATAACCAAGGCTGCAGCAATCCACGCCCAGTCCATGGGCTTACCTGGAAAGCGCATGGAGACGCTCAACGTCATAATTCAACGGTGTCAGTTCTTGCCGAAGGACCACAAGTGCCGAACCTAAATCGCGTGCCTCGAGTAATTCGAGGAATTTTTGCTGGCGCAGGTGGAACAGCATTTCGTTTCTGTCGGCATCCTCGGCCAAAGCCAGTGTTTCCTCCGAGGATTTCTGGTTTCCTGAATGTGAACCCCCATTTCGAAATGACACAATCAAAATCCTCTCGGCTTCCGACCAGCGGCCTCCTAGGATGGCACTTCGAAATGTAGCGACGCCGGATGTTTCCAGCTGGTAGCCGCTCTCCGAACTCAGCTGCGACGCTGCCCCGTTATAACCCAGCTCGTACAAACTCTGAATTAATATCCGCGTCACCTCCTCTCGATTATGACCGTAGTATGTTGGGGCTGCCAAGGCCTTGCCAGCGCCATTTCTCTGGGAGCCGTTGGCTGATGTGGGTGTCGGCTGACCGTTCAAGCCGGCTTTTCTCGAGAGCGACCCGTTGGACGCTTGCGAGAAGCCGTTGGTTGTCGATAGTCCATCGGCACGCATGATTACCAGGCGCCTGCGCTTGGGGGTTGGGGAGCGGCCGTCAGCTCGACTAACGAGATCGCTGGAACGACCGTCGGTGATCGCTTCACGTGCCCTTCCGTCTTCTCGAAGGGTGTTGGACCCTGCAGTCGTGAGACCGAACGTATCGGGGTTGCTGAAGGGGGAGCGACGGCGTCGGCGGGCGGAAGGGGGGTGGTTGAGCCGGAAGGGGAGGTTGCGGGCAATACCTCTGACGAGAGGTGCGAAGGTCCGGGACTTGCTGCCGAGGATGCCGTGGGCTCGGGTGGGAAAGGAATTTCGGGGTGGTCGGGGGCGACAAAAGGTTGGTAGGAGGAATTATCAGCCAGGTCGAAATGATGAGGATCTGCCCAGTCTCCTGGTTCTGTCGAAGAACCAGGTGAGCAGACCGAAAGGCGGGTCGATAAGTACTCGCCGGAAGCTCCGTGCGAGGTAGGGGGGTGATGGGGGTGTCTGTCACAAGACGCAGGCGAGCAAGTTGAATCAAGAGCAAGCAAAGATCAGTTGAGATGGGAAATCTCCCTCCTTTCTCACAGAGAGATTCTTATCGCAGATTGGGGAATGGCAGCTCTCGGGCAGCAGTGGGGAATGGGGGAAGTCAAGATCCTCGAGGTCACCCGTGCTTAGCTGCGTGACTAGGCGTCCTTCCTATACTTGCCTGGGTATTTGACCCTTTTTTTTCAGTTTGTTCTATTTGTTTTTTTATATTAAAATTTTGAATATGAAAGGTGGCCCAAGTTTTATTTTCATCAGCTGAGCTCTCCCACTGCCCGCGTTGTCGTAATCCCAACCTCCAAGGCCCCAAGGCTTCAAGGCTTCGAGGCTCTAAGGCTCTAAGGTTGCCTTGGGTTATAGCTGGAATGGACGATGGCGTACGTTTGAACCTTTACAAAAAACCAACCTAAATATCTCCAGCGAAAGATACTATCCAACCTTGTTTGATGTGAAATCGACCTCGGGCATTTCCCTGCACCAAAATAGCGCATTTGCCGCCAACCATTGCAGACATAGAGCTATAAAATCCAATCACATCCACTATTGCCCAAGTCCATTTGGGTCATTCATACCTGCAATCAGCGTACCCTGGATCCATGCTCCGACTTATGCCTCGAGAAATCAAGCACATTCCATTCGTTGCGGTTCGCCTCCCCACTGACGACATGATGATACCACTAGTCCTACACCCGCGAGCCACCCGGGGTATAAAAACCAACCCACCCGCTATTTTCGACGGGATGAACTCTTTCTCGTGAATTATCGAACTGTCAACTCAAGACACGAATATCACCTGTCCTCATTCATCATGGGCTGCGACTGCGGATCCACTTGCACCTGTACTGGTGCCCAGGGCTGCACTTGCGACAACAACTGCGCCTGCAAGGGATGCGGAGTATGTGCTATTATTCTCACCCAGCAGGAAACTGGTGGTTCCTGGGATGAAGGATAGATATGAGGGCTAACCTACACATCTGAGCTTAGAAATAACTTGCTTCTCTCGTCCCCCGACGCTAGATTTCTCGCGCTTGCGGCGGAAATACTTTCTCACAAGAGGTGTAATTGTATAGGGTTGGGGAAAGAACACGTTATGCTGTGCGATTCTATGTCTTAAAAATATCCAGAAATGTGTTGAATGTTTCAATGTGTTGAATGTTTCAAGTGCATCGTTGGTGCCGCCATGACGTATACGTCATTAGTCTCTTTCGTTCAACACGGCCTCGGATGCCTTGAGGGCGCCCGTGATAGTAAAGCACACAAACGGTGATAGTCCATACATGATCTGAGTAACGTGAGTAAGAGATGGCCATTTTGAGGCATGTCCATTCTTACCGTCAATGTTTTGGCAATGGCCATCTTCTCCCGCTCCGATGCCTTTGCCAGCTCTGCCAGTCCTGAGATCACCAGCGCCGGGGGCCAGCCGGCATCAGCATCATAGTGAACCAAAGTATCGGATCATGCCCAAGGAGGGAGGTATGTCTTGCCAGTCCGTAAATGAGCGAGATGCTCAGTGCAGGCCAGACCACGAGTCGCACAAGGAAAATAGTCGTGATCGCTTTGACGGGAATCCGATACAAGTTTCCTTCGGCTGCCATCTTTTCGAAAGTCACTCCGAGCTTGCACCCAACAATAAACACCTGGAGTGTGGTGAATAGCCGGCCGATGTTGCGGACGCTAGTGGTGAGCCATGCGTTAAAGATCCCGCCTTGTTCGTCTCGAAAGAAGAATGCTCGGTGTAATGCAGGAACCAAGCCGAGTATTGCGCCGAGGATGGCACAAAGGATAGCTACATCGGCAAACGGAGACCCGAACGGGGCCATGAGCTCCTGCTTCACGCGATGTGGAAAAAATGAGCCAAGCCATCGGGTCCAGTGCTGGAGACGCCCTCGGACGACCTGTCGGGCCTTTTGTGCACGCTGGGGGAGAAGAGACGTTTGCTCGCTCAGCTGCTCATCGTCTTCGAGAATAGTAGGAGGATGATGTCGTTCTTCAGCACGACCGATAACGCTGTCCTGGTCTTCGTCGTCTTGTAACATCTTGGGACCGACGACATACGCGATGGTTTTGCTGACCACTGCGCAGACTAAGAAGTAGCTTTGAGCGCGCTCAATGGCATCTGTCACATTTTCATCATCTCGGAGGATGAGCTTCAGACTCCCCACACTTTGGAGTGATTGCATCAGCAACAGTGGAAGGGAGGTGGTGTTGTTGAAGGAGCAAGCTGGGGTGACCCATTGTGGCAGTGTGAATACTCGCGAAACAAGATGCGCCAGGCCAATGGAGGCCGCAGTGTATGTGCCAGACCATACTAATCGGACAACGCCGAATACGAATTAGCACTGATTAGTTTGGTGAACTCCAGAAATACATACGTAATACCGGCAGATAATGCATCGCTGTGCCCAGATGAAGTTGCTGGCCCAGATTGACAACTATCAATGCCGGCAAGAACAGCTTGACTCCTAAACCGGCCATGTCGTTGATCGTGGCTTCATGGATCAATTGAAGCCGACGTGCGGCGACGCCGTAACACATAGTCAGTAGAACTGATACACAGGCTTGTAGAGCACCCAAGAATGGGGCCAGCAAGCCTTCATCGACCATGATGTATAGAAGTAAGGGCGTTGTTATCTGTATCCATTGGATTGTGGCTTCTATGTGGATTTGTTAGCCATGGCGTCACGGTGACGTTGGCCTGTTGTTCTCAGACTATTGCTACTTGTCTGGGCATTTCATTTCACTTTTACTTGACGAAAAAAGAAAACTAATATATATACAAACTGTTCGAGACCTCATTCTAGTCAGTAAATGTATAGGGATTCAACAAAAATCAAAATTGAATGAACCGATATTTCCAACAGCTTTGCATGAGGCAAGATTTCTACGATTTTTGTGTGATGCGACTCCCAAGATTGTTCTAGTAACATCGTTGGTGCTATTTACGCTGATATAAAAGAAATTGATCAGAACAATAGCACAAGATGGCTTTGAAATTGCGACAGAGTACTGTTTTATAAGCCTTGAAAATCGAAAGTTATTAGAATGTCTCTCCTTTATTAGCTCCCCGGCTGAGGGATAACTATCGAGTCAAGCATCGGATCGTAAGTATACTCGACCTGGGGGACAGTAGGTCGGTCTCTGCTTGGGGCTCTTCAGCGCCATTATTTTTATAAAATAAAGAATTTGGAAGCCTAGAATATGGCTTGACATTCATACATATTCCCACTTCTAGCTTGCCAATTGAAGTCCGCGGGAAAGCGAGAGGTCAAGTTAGGGTTGGGCCAGATCTGTATCATAGGGGTAGACTCAACAGGGACCCTGTGCTTGTACAATCGTGCTATTGATACTGATATTTATCTCATTAGATCAATAGTAGACAATAGTAGAGAAGAGTGGATGATCAAACCCTACTTAATATGAGCGATATTAGGAATATCCTGGCGACTATTTGGTATGAATCAATAATTACAGGGTAAAATCATACTCACAGAGTGAATGTCAATCAAGATCAAGACACACAAAAGTCCCCAGTTGCATAGCCAATTCAAGCCACAGTAAATTAGTTCCTCATTGGGGAAATGCGGCCATGGGTGATCACCGCTCGGATTGGATGACGGTGTCCGGGGGGTACTCCACGACCGCCCCTATAGTCAGGCTAGTGGTCTGATCAGCTTGAAAGCAAAAACCCCCCCAATTCCACAGAGCGAATGCTAGGCTTGGGTGTGCCTCGACTCAAAGCGCGGCCTTCACTGCTGGATCTCATTGCCAGAGACGAACGTCCAGCCCGTGCATCACCGCCACCGCCCGAGCTGCCACCGCTTCCAGACTCACCCACCTCAACTGCTACCTCCACCGATCACCTCTCTACGTCCACATCCACATCCACCCCTCCTTCCACCATGGCCCCGGCAAAGGATACTAGCTCTGAGAGCGATGGCTCAATCTTCTCTGTTTCCGGCCCTGTCGTCGTGGCCGAGCACATGATCGGCTGTGCCATGTACGAGTTGGTAAGAGACCACCTCGGAGCTCCCCCGTCATCCATGGGGAGCTCATCATACTAACTTCCTGCCTTCTAGTGCCGTGTTGGACATGACTCACTTGTTGGTGAGGTCATTCGGATCGAAGGAGATAAGGCTACGATTCAGGTTTACGAAGAGACAGGTACAGCTCCAGACACCCCTCTTTTGGGATGCCATGCCCCCCCCCCCCCCCCCAAATCGGTTTCTTCAAGAACATTACTTATCGATGATTCTTCTGACCAGCTGGCTTGACGGTCGGTGACCCGGTGAAGCGAACGGGCAAGCCTCTCTCAGTCGAGCTTGGCCCTGGGTTGATGGAGACGATCTACGACGGAATCCAGCGACCCCTCCGCGCCATCTCCGACAAGTCCGAAAGCATCTACATTCCCCGTGGAATTTCGGTTAATGCGCTGGATCGCGAGAGGAAATGGGATTTCAAACCCACGTCCTTCAAGGTCGGCGACCACATCACGGGTGGTGATATCTGGGGTACCGTCTTTGAGAACAGTCTGGTGAATGATCACAAGATTATCCTGCCCCCTCGCGCGCGGGGGGACGATCACACGGATAGCCCCCGCTGGTAGCTACACGGTCGAGGAGAATTTGCTCGAGATTGAGTTCCAGGGCAAGAAGACCGAATATCCAATGATGCAAACCTGGCCCGTCCGAGTGCCTCGTCCTGTCAGCGACAAGCTGCCCGCCGATGCGCCCTTCATTGTCGGCCAGCGAGTCCTCGATGCTCTCTTCCCGAGTGTCCAGGGTGGTACCGTCTGTATTCCCGGTGCCTTCGGGTGCGGTAAGACGGTGATTTCCCAGAGTGTGTCCAAGTTCTCGAACAGTGACATCATTGTGTATGTTGGCTGCGGTGAGCGCGGCAACGAGATGGCGGAAGTCTTGATGGATTTCCCAGAGGTAAATACACTTTTTTTTTTTCGTTTTTTTTACGCGGTTGGGAACTCCTTTGCTAATGCGTTTGCTTCTTAATAGCTTTCCATTAATGTCGAGGGCCGCAAGGAGCCCATCATGAAGCGCACCTGTTTGATCGCCAACACCTCGAACATGCCCGTCGCTGCCCGTGAGGCCTCCATCTATACCGGTATCACCATCGCCGAATACTTCCGTGACCAGGGCAAGAACGTGGCCATGATGGCCGATTCCAGTTCCCGCTGGGCCGAGGCTCTGCGTGAAATTTCGGGTCGTCTGGGTGAGATGCCTGCTGATCAGGGTTTCCCTGCTTATCTGGGAGCCAAGCTGGCCTCCTTCTACGAGCGGGCCGGTAAAAGTAGTGCCCTGGGCAGCCCCGAGCGCAATGGCAGTGTTAGCATTGTCGGTGCCGTTAGCCCGCCCGGTGGTGATTTCTCCGATCCCGTTACCAGCAGTACTCTTAGTATTGTCCAGGTATTCTGGGGTCTCGACAAAAAGCTGGCACAACGCAAGCACTTCCCCTCTGTCAATACGGCCATGTCCTACAGCAAGTACAATGCGGTCCTGGACAAATACTACGAGAAAGAGCACCCTGACTTCCCTCGCCTGCGTGATCAGATCCGTGAGCTTTTGACCAAATCCGAGGATCTGGACCAGGTCGTGCAGCTGGTCGGTAAAGCGGCGTTGGGCGACTCGGACAAGATTACATTGGACGTGGCAAGCATGGTCAAGGACGACTTCCTGCAGCAAAACGGATACAGTGACTACGACCAGTTCTGTCCACTGTGGAAGACTGAGTATATGATGAAGGCGTTCATGGGCTACCACGACGAAGCGCAGAAGGCCGTTGCCCAGGGCCAGAACTGGAGCAAGGTCCGCGACGCCACGACCGATCTCCAGTCGGCATTGCGGAGCATGAAATTCGAGGTGCCCGAGGACGAGCAAGAGGTCTCGGCCAAGTATGAGAAGGTCCTGCAGTCCATGTCAGACCGATTCGCCTCGGTTTCGGATGAGTGAAGAAGGGGCGATACCTTGGCTTTGCGTTTTTACATTTCCGGTTTTCCTATGTCTGTCTAGCACATTCCCCTGTAGTTATTGTGTCGAAATGAGTTCTGTCTTTTTCTTTGGGGCCCGCTGTACTACCCGTGGGTCTTGTGTGGTGGTCACCGGGCAGGAAATTCTACCAAGGCCATTGCAGATGACCAGTCCTCGAAACCCCAGCATCGTGGAGATTTGCCCTTCGGAACTGGCTCACGAGCTCAAAGACTCGAGATATGTAAGAAAATACGGCTAAAGTTATTACAACAAACTCGTTGGCAAAGGCATCGTGTGCTTTGAAAACATTGTTTATGGTACATTGAGGTACTTGAGCAGTCCACAGAAATACTACTGTCATCCAAGTAGATGCAGGTACCTGTTTATCATCCGCCCCAACGGATTCTGCCTGCCAAATCCGCCACGTGACGCCACAGTAGGTGGCGTGGCTTGTGCCGGCGACATCACCGCCTTCCGCCTCGACAAACAATCACTCCTCGTGCGTTGGGACTCAGTGATCCTTACATTCCCGCTGCCTTTCGTTCTTCCTTTCGGTCTTTAAATTTTCAAATTCTTTCAAGAGCCGTCTTTTATATCCTTGACCTCGCCAGCCATGGCAACCCCAACTGGCGTTTCGTGCGCAACCCCCCTGGTCCCCTCCACTCCCGTTGCGGCCTAGCTAACTTCTCGGTGTGCAGCATAAATGTCAATGACCCCAGCTTGATTTCGCTGGTCAACAAATTGCAAGATGTCTTCTCGACAGTCGGCGTAAGTATTCCTGCGTGGTCGGGCATGTGGCCACTCTGGTCGTGTTTCTCTCCGGCTGACATTGCTGCCTTGATATAGGTGCACAACCCCATCGATTTGCCACAGATTGTCGTTGTCGGGTCGCAGTCGAGTGGAAAGAGTTCGGTGTTGGAGAACATCGTCGGCAGAGACTTGTATGTTACTTGCCCCGAAGCTTGTTTGCCGCCACTTCTGCAGCTCTAGCGGTGTGGGGTGTGCGACGGCGGCAGTGTCCATGGTCATTGCTAACCACCCTGTTTTGTGAATAGTCTGCCCCGTGGTTCGGGAATCGTGACTCGGAGACCCCTTATTCTGCAACTGATCAACAAGCCTGCGAGTGCGCAAACAAATGGCGAGAAGAAGTTGGAAACGACGGACAGCGAAGCCAACGTCGACGAGTATGGTGAATTCCTGCATATGCCCGGCCAGAAGTTCCACGATTTCAACAAGATTCGGGAGGAGATTGTACGCGAGACCGAAACCAAGGTTGGCCGCAATGCGGGCATCTCGCCTGCTCCGATCAACCTGCGCATCTACTCGCCCAACGTCCTGACCCTGACCCTGGTCGATCTTCCCGGGTTGACCAAGGTGCCGGTCGGAGACCAGCCCAAAGACATCGAGCGTCAGATTCGGGAAATGGTGCTGAAGTATATCAGCAAGCCCAACGCCATCATTCTCGCGGTGACGTCCGCCAACCAGGATTTGGCCAACTCCGATGGGTTGAAGCTTGCGCGTGAGGTGGACCCGGAAGGCCAGCGCACCATCGGTGTGCTGAGTAAGGTCGATCTGATGGACGAGGGTACCGACGTGGTGGATATTCTTGCTGGACGGATTATTCCGTTGCGTCTGGGTTATGTGCCGGTGGTCAACCGTGGCCAGCGCGACATCGAGAACAAGCGACCAATTGCTTACGCCCTGGAGAGCGAAAAGAACTTCTTCGAAAACCACAAGGCTTATCGTAATAAGGCTTCGTACTGTGGTACGCCATACCTGGCACGCAAGCTGAACCTGGTACGTTCCTCATCCTACGCGGTCAGTTGAATGTTGTACTAACCTGACCCCTAGATCCTCATGATGCACATCAAACAAACCCTGCCCGATATCAAGGCCCGAATCTCCTCGTCCCTCCAAAAATACAGCTCCGAACTGTCGCAACTCGGGGATTCGATGCTTGGCAACAGTGCCAACATTATTTTGAACATCATCACGGAGTTCAGCAATGAGTACCGCCGAATCTTGGAGGGCAACAACCAGGAACTGTCCAGCATTGAGCTCTCGGGAGGTGCTCGTATCAGCTTCGTTTTCCATGAGCTCTACTCGAATGGTGTCAAAGCTGTCGGTCCCTTCGACGTTGTCAAGGACGACGATATCCGGACTATCCTTTACAACTCTTCTGGTCCGTCGCCTGCTCTGTTTGTTGGGACCACGGCCTTTGAGGTAATTGTGAAGGGCCAAATCAGGCGCCTGGAAGACCCTAGTTTGAAGTGTATTTCGTTGGTCTACGACGAGCTGGTGCGCATCCTGGGCCAGCTGCTAAACAAGCAGCTGTTCCGTCGGTACCCCATGCTGAAAGAGAAGTTTCACACCGTGGTTATTGCCTTCTTCAAGAAGTGCATGGAGCCCACTAACAAGCTGGTTCACGATCTGGTTTCCATGGAGGCCACGTACGTGAACACCGGCCACCCAGATTTCCTGAATGGCCACCGGGTAAGTTTATTTGATCAGTTTATTCAAAAGAGAACAACACACTGACTTCCTAACAGGCCATGGCGATTGTGAATGAGCGCCAGCAAGCTGCCAAGCCCACGCAGGTCGACCCCAAGACGGGCAAGCCTCTGCCTGGGCGTGCCCCGAGTCCCTCTCTCGACACTACGGGCGAGGCTAACCCCGGCGGCGGCTTCTTCGGCAGCTTCTGGGCTTCGAAGAATAAGAAGAAAATGGCGGCCATGGATGCCCCGCCCCCTACGCTCAAGGCTTCGGCCAGCATGTCTGAGCGGGAAGCCACCGAGGTGGAGGTTATCAGTACGTTAAGATCCATTGACGATAGATGATTGCATGCTAACCTTCGTCACAGAGCTTCTCATCACCTCCTACTTCAACATCGTGAAGCGCACGATGATTGACATGGTCCCGAAAGCGGTCATGTACACCTTGGTCCAGTATGTTTTGCCACCTTACTCTTTTTTTTTTTTTTCTTTATTCGTTTTTATACTGACATGTTTGCCCAGGTTCACCAAGGACGAGATGCAGGGATACCTGCTGGAGAACATGTACCGCAACAACGAGCTGGACGATCTGCTGAAGGAGAGCGACTACACCATCCGCCGGCGGAAGGAGTGCCAGCAGATGGTTGAGAGCCTGACGCGCGCGAGCGAGATCGTCAGCCAAGTCCAGTGAGGCGGTTGACGCGGGGACCTGGTGACTGTATGATTGCACGACCGCGTTGACTGGAGTTGGGCCTCCTCGCATCTTGACGATTTTGCAACGAACTTGAAACGTGACTTATCCACGTACTTTGCGGCGTCGTTCCCCCTGCGCTGCTGCTTGGCGACTTGCGCTGACTTGTTCCTTAGAGCTGTTGGTCTCGGTCTAGCGGATTTGTTTCCCTTGTCTTGGGAGGCTGGAGTTGATCATCCTGGATGTTTCGGATGCTCGTCCGTGGTTTTTTATTCCTCCTTTCTTTTCTCTATTGTTTGTTTCTTCGCTTTGCTTTTCTTCTTAAATTCGAAAGCACTATACCGTTTCTCTCCTGTCCTTCTTCGTTTATTTTCTGTTTATTTTCTGCCGGTCCCCAGATGACCATTGACTAATGATTTGTCCCCACGACCTAGCTTTAGAAATCAGACACGTTTTTTGAATTTTCGGCAGGCAGCTATGTAGGATATATACCATGTGCCATCTGGGGTGATGGGGTGATGAAGGTAGATTACCATTTCTTGACAAACTTGCCCAAGAAGGTAGCCACACTAGCCTTAGTAGGCTAACGTTGATGGTTTAACAATGGGTCAAGCTCCGCGCTAACCTGAAAGGGTAAGGGGGATGAGTCTAATTTGCAAGAGATCCATGCCCTTGTCGTGGATGGCCAAGCTCATATCCTTCTCCAAGACGTTTTCAATAGATTTTTTTTTGAATATATACAAAAATTAAATGCATGCGAGTTCTCGTCAAAAAGAGCATAGAACTAGACAAGTTTTATATTTCCTCAAATCGAGAAAATATAAAACAGGAGTACCCCAACCACAGTACCCCCTTGCCCCGTAATATGAGAAAAAATCATCTAAGAACTATGTCGATAAACATAATGCCAATCCCCTCTCCCAATATCCTCCCGTACTTTATAATTCTTTTCCGCAATCCCCAACAACCCTAGATCCATCTCCGCCACCCGCACCCCTTCCTCGACACCCATCTTAGCTACCGGGCCGACGATTGGCAGCGTGACCTGCGACATGCCGAGGAAGTCCTCTGCGGGACCGGCAGCATTGACAAAGATGATGCCGCAGGTGTTCTCAAAAGAGCGGGCTGTCAAGGTCGATTGCAAAAAGAGGGCTTCAGAGTCGGGGTTGTGGGTGCGTGCGTCTGGAGAGGCGTCGTGGGGGGTCCCTATTATAATTAGTATTTGTACTGATATACTGTAATTGGACATGGCAAGAAGTATGGAAAAATCCGGATAAGAAGAAGCAGAGTGAGAAGAATAAAGAAACGAAGAAAACCCACAGAACGTCGGCATAATCACAATCTCTGCTCCATCGGCAATCAACTCCCGGAAAGCCTCGGGAAACGCCAGGTCCCAGCAGATCAGCAGTCCGACACGCCCAATTGGCGTATCGATGGCCGTGTGGCGCTCGAGACCAGAAGAAGTCAGATGTGGGCGTTCCGGGTGCCATATATTCTTCTTGCGGTAGGAACCGAGAACGCTGCCATCCTTAGAGATAAAGTAGGCCGTGTTATAGAAAGAAATAGAGTTTTTCGGGCCTTGATGCTTCTCAATGATGGTCCCGGGCACGAGACAAATGCCCAACTCCTTTGCGAGAGCCTGGTAGTTGGCTAGATAATGGGCAGAGTCGGCAGCTTGGATAGCCCACAGCGGATCGTTGGGGACCCAGGCACTTAGGTGGTATCTTTTATGTGTTAGCGTTTGGTTGACTGAGGTGATTTATTGAAGTGGTCATGTTGGAATTAGGGATGCTGATTACTCGGGGAGAACGGCTAGCTCGGCGCCTTGGGCGGCGGCTTCGCGGATATAAGTGCATGCCGTGGCATGGTTCTTTTTAATAGCCAGTTCCTAAGAGAGTTGCCATCAGTTGTTGTTCTTCGTTGAAGTTACCGCCGTTTGTGTTTCAATGTCGACCAAGGGACGGGCACTCACCTGGATGCGCCACTGGATAAGGGCGACTCGCCGAGTGGGTGCCATGCTATGTCCGGTATGGGTCAAAGAAACTAAATAAGAGTGCAAAGAGTCAGACAACCGATTCTTATAGCTCGCCAGCACTATGGGTCTAATGAATGTGGGTTCCCCAGATGACCCCAACCGGTTGGAGACGGTGGGTCGTGAGGGACGAGAAACCCCACCCCGATGACTTCCGCATTGCATTATTAGATGGATTATAGCTATGGCCTGATTGCACTGTACAAACGCAGAAAAAGAAAACGGCATTTCATATGAACCACATATGAAAAGGTAATAACGGGTCACACCACTCCCAGCGCCTCCAGGCTGAAATTCGGCTTCTTACTCACTCGATACACCAGCCGGTCTGTCCAGAAATGAGAAAACACCGCGTGGAGAGTTGGCACAGCCCCGAAGATAGTACCTGCAATAGGGAAGCAGATCCGATCCAGGAGGTACTGTGGCTGGTACCATACTCGCTGAGCGCAGCCCGTGTCGGAGAGGTTGGCCTCCCGCATGTCTTGCATCCTTGAGTTCAGACAGAGCGTATGCCAGCGCTCATACAGAACCAGACAAACATTCATTCCGAGGAAACCCAGAGTGCGTAACAGGTTGGTAAACGAGAAGGCCCATGCTAGTGCTGGGTGCATCGTTGTGACCGGGGTCCAGAGGGTGTATATCACCGAGAACACCATCAGAATCGTCAAATGAGATGGCATGAAGTGAGCCTCCCAGAGCAGATGCAAGAGGGCAAAGTGCCGCGGACGCAGGAACAGGCAGCGCTGGTGGAAGCGAAGATAGCCGACTGTTCGCCGCGCTGCAAATCCTGAATCCAATGCCCCCCACATGTGTCTCAGCGCCTGCCGGTACCGCGCGCTGCAGGTGTCGAGGGTCCGCCGCCAGCCCCGACCCCGATCACTGGACACATTGCACTGGCTAGCTGGGATATAGACCACGCGAGAGATGACGTTACCTGCCGTCTCAAAGTAACACTTGAGCAGCATGTGCATATCCTCGCCGATGGCGGTGGGGTCGCTGTCCCACCCCCAACTTTCTCTGCCAGAGACAGTGGCAAGGAATACACTGATGTCGGGATTGCAATCCAGGTCCCGGGGTACATGGTTGACAAACCAGCAAACCCCCAGAGCAAGTCGGCACACCGGACCAAAATCGGGCTTTCGTGGGAATTGCGGTCGAAGATGATCGGGCAACAATAGATCGACCGGTCTCCTTCGGTGATGTGTAAATAGTGCAGGCGCCGGATTTCCGTGAAGTAATCGCGCGACAAGTGTGTGTCGGCTACACATGAATGTCAGAGGAAGCTTCAATCCTGAAAGGTCGGGGCGACTTACCGTCCATGACCGTCACCATCACATTACAAGACTCGGTTTGTAACTCCGTGCGATGAATCTGAACAATGCGTCGCGCAGCGAAGGCTACATTGGAGCTTTTCCCAGCGATTTCTCCTGGTATTCCAGACGGATGAAACGTTGTTCGAACTCGAAGAAAGGACTTCTCGAATGCGGAGACCAGCCGGGCAGCCTTGTCGGCAGCAGCATCTTCTTTCTGCTCCATCGCCAGATACACCTAGTCTGAGTCAGCGCTGTTGGGACACAGACGCGGGCAACCCTAGACTTACTTCATATTGCGAATGGGCCCTCGGATGGCTCGCAAGCACCCTCAGCGTCGTCTCCAGGGTGTGCAGATCCTCACCATAATTGGGAAGAATGATTGCATGGATGAGTTCAGGGTCGCAGATCTCCTGGACAGTTATACCGTTTATCTTGACTATTGACGGGTCAGGAAGGGACTGCGAGGATGAACATGGCGAGCTGTCCAGAAACTCCCCATGATCCAGGGTGGGCGATGCCTCCGGCGTCTGCCAGACACGACGCTGGATGGCGGCTCGGGTTTCCTTGGTGACTCGGAAGATCGACCAGGCCAGACGAACGGTAAAGGCAAACATGTGGATGTGGACGAAGACGACATAAAACACAAACACTTGCTGTGGCGCACTCAATTCGGCCCGGATGCTATTAGACGGTGACTTCTTGGGGGAAGGAGGGAGCAGACTTCTCCATTGCGGCGAGTTAAGAACATCGGAGAAGGCCAGCACCAGCATCAGAATCAATGCGATGATGCTGAACCCAGGCAGACAGCGTGAGAGCCATCCCAGCATTATGACCAGGGCCGAGAATGACGACCTCGAGTGATTGCAGAGTGAGGGAAACGAGCAGAAAACACAGCGATGAATGAGTGCAGAAGCCAAAGGACGAGGGAGTTGCACAACGCAGGAAGGCCCCCTCAGGGGTCAGCCGATGCCTGAGGGTACCGGGTACCTGACCATCGACGGTTCCATGTAGGACGAATCAGGTAGTGCTACTTTCGCATTCCCACAACTCTCCAACTCTTCACCTCCTTATCTTCTTCATCTTCAACAAAGCGATGATCTATAACTGTGGGTCCAAAAGCTTGGCGGCAGCGTGCTCGAAGGATTGGCTGCGATACTCACGGCGATCACCAATAACTACCGCCCCTGGATGGGCGTGGGTGAACCCCGAACCTCCCATTTCATGGAGTGCAGATCTGCGAGACTTTATTCCTGTCGCACGCGGGTCAACCTTTCGCTCACAAGCCCGTAATAGTCTCATCTCCATGCTAGTATACCTCCTAGCTGGCATTGATCTCGTTTGGAATGCATTAGATGGCGTCAATGATTGTATTGCGATCAGGAAAATTAGGCACGGTTCTCGGGTAGTAGCCATGTCCACTTGCGTCGTTTGAGGATGTCTTCATATGACATTCCCTGGGAGTAACGCACTGGCCCTATCCACATGCTCCGAGTACACCACCCGATTCGGTCCGCTGAGATGCACCAGCCGCTTGCGCACCCCAGATCAGTGGCAAGCCGAGCCGGTGCCCTCCATCAGCCACTTCGGGTTGAGCGCCAGCAGCCATTCCGAAGCTTGTTCAGTGGTCACCCAATTCTCCCGCTTGATGAACTCCTTTGAATCAAAATTTTTTGTTTGGCGGTTCGTACCTAGCACCAGCAGGCTGTGTGTTAAAGGTTATGTCACCGTTTCCCAACCGTGCACCCATTATTGCTCGGTCGGCGGGATGCGACACAGCGACGATCCGCCAAAGCACGCCTTCTTCAAGCCTATGTTGCGCAACTCGGGCGAGTTGTACGCCGGATCCTGCGTGATGTGGTCGTCGATGATCACCAGGAGTCTTCCTGTCGTCAAACCCTCCAGCACCGCAGGCAATATCTCGAGCACCCGACGACACCCTGGTATCCTCGACAGTCCTCAAAAGATCTAGTCGATGTTGTTTGTGCCGGCCAGTTGGACGGATACACCGTGTGCATTTCGAATATGTCGTTGTCCCGTGTGGAAGAATGGTGTGAAGTCAGTGGTTGTGCACACTCGATGGAACTGAATTTGCAAGGTCGAAGTACTGTGCGAGTTATCCCGAGTCGGCTTCCACGGCGTTACTTGTAACACCACCAGTGCGGTGACACTGAAATACTGTTGAGAAAATCCAAGCCTCAGCCTGAGGAATATTGCATGTTGAGCAATACATAAACCATCTTGTGTCACCCTCAACGGTCAAATGCGTTGCTCAAATATAGAGTGAATGATCTCCAGTCGAGCTTAGTTGGCCAAGTCAATATCGACCCAAGGAGGAGCTACCGAGGAACTTGCCCTAACCTCGTGATCCTTGGTCCAGGTGTTTCCAAGCAATATTCTCCATGTTTTTGTTTTTTATGTTCTTCTTTTGCATACACTCTTCCTTTACTATTTTCTAGTGTTTTATCAAATGCCTTTGTTACTATTAATCCTAGAGACTTAGAGAGAGGGCGCTGTATAGAGAGAATGGTTGCCTAAGCTAATTGCTAGATGAACATCATGTAGGCACTAAGAAACTCGAAAAGCGATATACCACAGCCCCAGCCACATATTCTAGATCATAGATGCTATATTTCTTGTCAAAATCTCGATCTATCATCCAATTTACGCCAAAAACCCTGCATGAAAGTGAATAGAAGCTTGCCCCCCATTCACACGCAAAATACAGTGGTAAATTTAGTTTCCACTGCTCGATTAATGAAGCGACCATAAAATTGTCATTTGCTCAGACAAAAGCCGCTCCCGTAATCCAGCGCGTCATTATATCCAGTGCAACATCCGGCCGGTTTTGAGGAAGCTATTGAAGCCACAGGATAGTAATCAGCATCCACCCAGCATTCTTTATCGTGTTCTTCAGGTACAGGGAATGAAGGAAACTTACAAAATGACCCGAATCATCAACATTCACAATCGCAAATCGCGACGGTGTGTCGGCATGGCCACTGACACGAACTTGGATCGCTTTCATCTTCCCAACGGTCTCGTTCACCCCTGTCGCCGCCAGCACCGACTTCCATGGCTGAAGCGGCTTGGATGTAAACTCAGCCTGTCCCTTCCAGCGGAGCGAATCCGCCCATCGCAGATTCCCAGCGGTGTTGCAGGCAAGATCGAGATTGCCTTGGTAGGCTAGATAGTGCACCTGGTTCTCCAGCAGAAAGGCCACCAGGTCCGAAGCGGACGTCATGGTGTCGGAAGTAGTGCCAAACGCACGAGCGACGGCATCGGAATCGATTTTGTATTTCTTAACCTGCTTGGGGGGCGAGAGAGCATTCCACACCCTGGGGCTATTGAGGTACTGTTCAATGCGGGCTGCTTCAATGTAGCAAATGTTATCGATCTCGCACGGCGCCGTGACTATTCGTGTTGAATGTTTGATCAGCAAGGCTAACTCTCGCCCATCTGTGCATGCATTTCTGACTTACTATCAAAGCGGTTGCGACCACCCTTGCCAGACTCGTCCTCATACCATCCTACCACACCCTTGTAGCAGACGGCGGAAGCGGCAGCGCAGACGGCGGGATCGGGGTTTCGGACGCAGGTGTCCATCACCTCCTGGCATCGAGGCATGTTCGCCGCTATGATATCACACCTGGTTTGGTTGAAGACGGGCTCTGCAACCCCGAAGTTAGTTGTACAAAGTGTTGCCCAGTATCCGAAATATGAATCTTTCGGTGACATAAAGCCATTGCCCACCAGACATGACTTTAGTTGGATCTGAGGCTGGTTGGGATAGAGCTTATTCTGCAGCACGATCTGCGTGCCAAGATATGGTATGTATTTGCCCTGGGAGAAATCAGTAAATTTCACTTAAAGGGATATAGGGAACACATCTCATACTGCAAACGATTCACCCGAAAGGTGGACAGGGGTATCGAGGTGATGAGGAAAGACCTCAGAGATAAACAGCTGAAGGAACCTGTGCATGTCGACGGCGGCCTCCTGCGAGTCATGCGGGATGTTATAGCCTTTGTCAACGTAGGAAAATCCGACATCGACCGGCTGATCGACGAAAAGCAGCGACGGATTACGAGACCAGCCCCAGGGATTGTGGTAGGTGCCATTTCCAATGCTCGTTGATCAGACAGGGGCCCACCTCGAACAGGCCGATCATGCTGGAGCCGCCGGGCCCACCGGTCATCCAAAGAGTTAATGGGTCATTGACGAGATCATTAGGACCCTCAAAGTACCAGAAAAACAAATGGCGAGACCCGATATCGAGCCAGCCGGTGTACTGCGGCGATCCCGCAGCGCAGATCGATTCATCCTGCCGTCGGATGCGAACCGAGTGATCGGGGGAATGACTACTCCGGCACACGCGAAAGCCGTCGTCGGGATTTGACTCGGCCTGCATTACCTCTTGGGCTGCATAGCCCAGGCCGAAAAGCGCGGCGCAATAGAGGAGCAGCATTGGACGTGTAGAGCGAGGGTGATTGGAGTAGAAACAGGGGAACAAAGTGGAATCGATTTCTTCGCCTGTCAATCCACTAGTTGACATTGCAATCCTGGCAGGCTTAGGTCCGGCATGCATACAAGCTGGCCCCCACACGCGAGTGTCTCCTGGTGGATCTGGCGGTTGTCCATACCGTTTGAGGTGTGTCGGAGCGACGGAGCCCCACCAACGTCGACGCCTTCAATCTTTGCTCTTTTTGCTCTATAAAGCCAGGTCCCTTTTCTTGTATTGGACTGCAATTGGCAATTCAATCTGCTTGAATATTCTCTCGACATGGCCAATTTCCCATCCAGACCTCTCCCCTCCGAGGAGGAACTGAAGCGGTTCTTTGTCGGCAAGGATGTGGGCGACGTGCCCAAGCCGTCTATCGTACTGGACTTGAATATCATCAAGAAGCACTGTACTACGATGCTTCAGACTACCAAGTCCCTGGAGGTTGGATTCAGAGCCCATGTCAAGACACACAAGGTATGTGCCGGGATTTCGGATTTCCTACAAAACTCCGAAATGGTTGGTTGACTTGTTCGCAGACAAGACAGCTTGCAAATCTGCAAGTGGGAGATGAAGGCGATGCCAACTTTGTGGCTTCAACGGTGCCTGAGATTGAGGCCCTGGTCCCTCTTCTCAAGGCCATTCAACAGGCCGGTCGTCGAATCAACATCCTCTATGGAATTCCTCTTGTTCCATCGCAGATACCTCGGCTCGCTGATCTAGCCCGAAAGCTGGGCAAAGACAGCATCTCCGTCATGATCGATCACCCCGATCAAGTGGAGCATCTGAAGCAATTCGCCCCTATCGCTTCATACCCTGCATGTGTCTTTGTGAAGGTCGATGCAGGATACCACCGGGCCGGATTGCCCCCGACTGCATTGAATAAAGATGGGATGCTGGAGAAACTTGCCGAGGCAGAGAAATCAGGCCATGCAAACCTCCTGGGTGTCTATTCCCACAACAGCCTCAGCTATGGCGGCGCAAGCCCCGCAGAAGCAATGACATACCTCACATCAGAGATCGCCAGCTGCCGAAAGGCATTGGAGCACAATTCAAGTCTTCTACCCCAGGACCGAAAGCTAGTCATTAGTGTCGGGGCCACGCCGCAGGTTGTATCGTCACAGAACCTTCTGCACGAAAGCCAAGGCTGTCCCGAGGCAGAAACTCTGAAAGCTCTGTTACGCGACTTGCACGAATCGACCAAAGTCGAACTGCATGCAGGTGTGTATCCTGTCCTAGATATGCAGCAGCTGTCCACCAACGCAGTGCTTCAGCGCGGCAAGGCCGAGGAGGAAATTGCCATCTCTGTTGTCGCAGAGGTTTGCAGTCTGTACAACGATGGTGAACGGTCCAAGCCTGAAGTGCTGGTTGCAGCTGGGACATTGGCGCTTGGTCGAGAGCCGTGTCCCAGCTATCGGGGATGGGGTGTTGTTAGTCCATGGCGACGTGACGAAAGCTCTGGTCTTCTGATTGTCGAGCGGATCAGTCAAGAGCACGGGATTGTTTCGTGGGAGATGGGCAAGGCACAAAACACTACAATCCCGCTCCAGGTCGGCCAGCCGGTCCGGATTTACCCCAACCATGCCTGCATCACTGGGGCATTGTATGGCTGGTATCTGATTGTGGATTCCAGTCAAGATCCGGATAGTGCGAGAATTGTCGATGTATGGATGAGAACAGCGGGATGGTAGGGAACCTTGGAAGGGGGAATGATTTGAGTATAACTACGATTACTCTTACTGTGTGTATACGGGTTTCTCCACATTAAAGGAAGTTGCCGCATTTTACGTTGCATCTTATCTCATGTTTCTGTTTATCCCGATTGGGAAAAGCTCAGCCATACCAGTACATGGCCAGCTTGATAGTCATGAAGGAGCGGTGAAATCGACCAGGGGGCCTTGTGCATCACCCTTATCAAAGTAGACATTTACCGACACATTGTACACCGATTACAGCAGTGCAATTGGATGTCGATAGCGCTTGATAGAAGCACATGTGTCGTCGGTACTAACATTACAGCATATCAAATGCATGTCCTGCAGCAAGCGTCTGCATTTCTTTCTCCTCGGGACCAGGGGATGGATCTATCAGCTGGCCGGATAGCGGTGTATGCATGGATAACCTCATATCTCGCATGTCTTGGCCATTCGGACGTGATTGGATATGTATTTTGTACTTGAATCCCTTGAGCATGCTATATGGGAGCACCGACGAGGAATGCCCTTTGCATCTGCTTCTTTGCCTCGGTTTGTTATGCCCGCGTCTGGGCAGAGATGTCGACATTCTTGTAGAGTAGTCCTTGTGGAATGCCCCTGCTACCATCGCGTTCAATTGAGCAACCCCAAGGGCGCCATTCCGGTTTATGCGCCTCGAAGCACTTCCTGTAGAGCTGCCCAGCCGGATCTCGGGGCCGTAATCATGAGGAATGCATTCTGGGCCAATCACACCATTGGCATTGCGATCGAGTCCAGCCTTAAGACCCCAGGAGTCTAGGGACGGGCCACCGCTTAGCCGGGAATGAAAGTGGACCTGTGACTCTTGAGCGTTTGATATCCAAGCTCATCTCGGGTGATTCGTGCAATGCACCGCCACTATGGACGTGCATGCAGGCGGGATCTGAATGTGGATCTCGAGTCTCGCCAAAGCTTGTTTGGAATTGCACCGTTGGCAGATACGTTCGGGGAGATGGAGGAAGAAACATGAATACGTAGAGATCAGAAGAAGATGTAAATAATACAGAGAAGTGCAAATTAAAAGCAAAACATAAAAAAATAAAAAACCGCACGGGGAAAATTGAAAAGAGAAAGAAAAAAAACGATCAGCACGTTTTTGGCAGCGGGTAAGTTACCGTTTGCGCCCGTTCCCCCCGGTCGCAGTGTATTTTTTCTTCGCTCGATCCACTTCTGCTTGGGAGCTTCTCTTGTCCCCAAATCCTTCAATTCTCTCCTTTTATCTATCTCGCCCATTCCTTGATTTCTCACCATGTCCCGGATCTCAGTATTAATTCTCGGCTCCATGCCACGCGGCTAGCCCTCGTGCTCCTTTGTGCAGGGTAGCGATCGACAGGATATGTATGTCACCCATGCGGTCGGTGCGTCCGGTGGCTAATCTTTATTATCATGCAGGACCGAAAAATTCCCCTCTTTCCAGGATTTCCCTGACCCGGCGACTCCGTCTGCTCAGGAGGTCTCCTGGGGACGGCGAAAGCCTCCAGCCAAGATGTTCTCGTCGTTTTGGCGCCAGGTCAAAGCCGCCAAGGCGCGCATTCCGCTGCTGAACCAGCTTCACCTGAATTTCATCTTCCTCCACTATACCTACATCATCTCCTGGGCTCTCGTCGGCTCCGTCATCGTTTATCCCGGCAACGACATTTCCTACATCGATGCCCTCTTCCAGGCGGCCGGCGCCGCCACCCAAAGTGGGCTGAACACCGTCGATCTCAACCAACTTCGGCTGTACCAACAGATTGTGCTGTACATCATTACAATTCTGTGTACCCCAATCTTCATCCACAGCGCGCTGGTGTTTATTAGATTATATTGGTTCGAGAAACGCTTTCAGCATGTGGTTCGCGACGCGCGAGCCTTGCGCCCCACGCGATCCCGCATGGAGACCATCAGCGAGGACAAGGAAAGCCAGGATCTCAATCGTGCAGAGCTTGGGGTGGGTGGCAGGCCGATTGTGGTGCTGCGGACCAATACCGGGGATGCTCGCGAAAATCGCATCACGGATCCGGCCAGTAAGGCCGCCGACCAGGGAAACTCGGAAAGCGAATCACCTGCCGGCCAAGAAACCAGTGGCCATTCCAGCTCGGAGGATGCGCCATCTGGCACCGAACGTCGATTCGGACTGGGTAGTTTGCGAGTGCCGACTCAGTTGAGTCCAGAGACCCACATCGCATTCTTGGAAAACCAGCGGAAGAGCAAAGGCGCACTGCGAATTCCCAGTCCGCGCGAGTACGATCGTGGTGGAGTGCCTGAGGATTTAGAGGAAGAAGGAAAAGAGGACGGCAATGAGCAGGCTCAACCGCCCAGTCCTCGTGCCAAACGCCAGGACTCCATGCACTCGGAAGAGCCCGACCAGCTTGGCCCCCTCGAAGGGCCCCATATCACCATTAACGAACCCGAAATTGCACGAACACGTACACGCGGAAACACCTTCCCTCGCCTGGATACACGGCCCACTGTCCGCGAAACCAAAGATGGCGCTGATACCACCCTCGGTCCGACAGCCACGAGGAATACTGTGCGGGGGTTCTTCCGGTCCCTAACCCAAGAGCGGGAACTTTCAACCCAGCCGTATCTCAGCTGGAATGCGACGGTGGCTCGCAATTCAAATTTCGTCGATCTGACCGAAGAACAGCGGGATGAACTGGGCGGTATTGAATACCGTGCCCTGAAGACCCTGGCGGTGGTGCTGATCTCTTACTATGTTGGGTTTCATGTCATTGGCATGATCAGCATGATTGGTTGGATCATGACGGTGCCTCGATGGGGCAACATCGTCAAAGAAGACGGCATTGGCCGGCCTTGGTGGGGGATATTCACCTCTGCCTCTGCCTTCAATGACCTGGGCTTCACGCTGACCCCAGACTCGATGAACTCTTTCCAGACGGCAGTGTTCCCGCTGCTGCTGCTGGCATTTTTGATCATTATCGGAAATACTGGGTTTCCTTGTATGCTACGGTTGATTATTTGGGTTCTGTCGAAATTTGCGCGCCAGGGCACTGCCCTATGGGAAGAGTTGAAGTTCTTACTGGATCATCCTCGTCGATGCTTTACCTTGTTGTTCCCTCGCAACGCTAGTTGGTGGCTGTTTGCGATTTTGGTGGTCATGAACGGAGTCGATGTTATATTCTTCATTATTTTGGACGTGAGTACTGTTTCTTTTCTTTTCTTGCTTTGCTATGATCAAGCTGACTCTGTTGTAGCTCAATGATCCCACCGTGACAGCACTGCCACCCGGCATTCGAGTTTTGGATGGGTTCTTCCAAGCGGCGGCCACACGAACTGCTGGTTTCGGAGTGGTCAGCCTGTCGGACCTCCATCCGGCCATCCAAGTTTCGTACTTGATCATGATGTACATCTCGGTGTTCCCGATCGCCATTTCCATGCGCCGGACAAACGTTTACGAAGAGAAGAGCCTTGGTATCTACAGTTATGGGGATGAAGACGACGAGGAGGACACCCAAACGGCACCCACCTATATCGGCGCTCACTTGCGACGCCAGCTGAGTTTTGATCTGTGGTATGTCTTCTTGGGGCTGTTTGTCATTGCCATTGCAGAGGGTAGCCGGCTAGAGGCGCAGAACGACTACTCCTTCCAGCTGTTCAATGTGTTGTTTGAAGTGGTGTCAGCCTACGGCACGGTGGGTCTTTCGTTTGGATACCCGGGGGTCAACACCTCGTTCTCAGGCCAGTTCAACGTGATCTCCAAGCTGGTGATTATCGCCATGCAGATTCGTGGCCGCCACCGTGGTCTACCGTACGCGCTGGATCGCGCCGTGCTTTTACCCTCGGATGCGTTGAACCGGCATGAGGCTGAGGAAGGGGAGCGTCGCATGCGCCGACGCACCTCGAATCTCAGTGGAGGTGGGTCTCTGGGTCGGTCGCAATCACGCACATTCTCGCAATCACGCACCGATGCTGCTCAGTCCTCGGGGCTGGATACCCAGGACTGGTATATGCCGCAGGCGTCGAATGGCAATCTCGTGCATCGGCAGTCGACGATTCGGTCGACGCGCGAACGATAACGGGATTGTTAAGTTTTAGTGATTTTTTTATCCTGTTTTATATAAAAGGTGTTGCTCTGCGCGTCGCCGTCCCCGTGGTTCTGGATAATTCGGAAATATACTGCCTCATCTAATCTGATGTGTATAAAAAAAAAGTGACATTCTATGACATTGTAGGAATTTACGGACCTTAACCCGCAAGATCTATAAAATCTAACTGTAAGTGATGGCTGACTTATTCAAACTTCAACCCAACCTTCACCCCATTCAAACTCCCATGCGTCAGCGCAATATCCTCGACAAACTCCTCGACCGGATCCCTATTCTCAACACTCGCAATCCGCTGTACCAGGCCACACAGACTATACCCGATCCAAAAGAGTGCCAGGTTCTGTCTGGGACAGTTCCTGGGACCGAGCCCAAACGGACTAAAGCCCTTGGGCAGCTCGAGGTTTTCCTCCCACCGCTCGGGGCGATAGAGATGCGCATCGGCCCCATACAGATCCTCGCAGCAATTCATGCACCAGAAATTCACGACGATCATCGTGTTGGGCAACAGGTAAATCGGCGACGAGCCCGTCGGACCACCGCCGCGCGGCAGCGTGAGACCCGTTTGCGAGGTGCGCGCCGTTTGGTCGAGGACTGGGTAGAGACGAAGCGTTTCGTTGATGACGGCTTGCAGGTACTCCAGAGACTGCAGTTTCGAGATGGTCAGGTCGGAGATAATGTGACCTTGTGCGCCGAGACCTTTTTGCGCAGCTTAGCCCAGACGTGTGGGTTCCGCGCGCAGGCGAACAGGATATGGCCGAGCAAGGTCCCCGGCGTGTCCTTGCCCGGCATGAACAGGCAGAACAGCATATCGACGAGCTCTTCCCGCGTCTTGGCTGCGCGCGCATACTCATAGACGAGAACGCGGTGCGTCTTTTCGCTATCGATGTCCTTGTTCTTCTCACGCTCCAGAGCCCGGTCAATCAACCGCGAGATGAACGTTCGCACAAACTGGCACGATTCCCAGTACGACTTATCCTGGATGAACCACGACCAGTGCCCCGCAAACAGGCGCTTGCCCGCGCCGAACATGGCATTCCCCAGCTCCTTCATGAATCTGCGCGGTTCCTCATCGTCCTCCGACAGCGCTCCGACAGACTCCCCGAAACAGAACTCCGACTGCGCATCCATGTTCATCTTATCAAAGATCTGCCGCACATCCACGGTGGACTCGTCCCGCGGCAGCATCCCCATCATGCGTTCAAAGTGCACCCCGAAACTGGCCGGGTCGTTGATCTGCGCCCACGTGAACATCGCCTTGGCCATGGCGCGGTGGTACGCCCATGCGCTGCCGTCCGTGTCGATGATCCCCAGGCCGGCCATGGGTTTCATGGCCCAGTTGCGTGCTGCGATGAAGTCGTTGTTGCCCTTTGTTGACATCATCGCCTGGTAGTTCTCGATGCTGGTGGTTTGGATGGCGCCTCGGCCGAAGAACGGGTTTTGGACTGTGTGCCCATACTTCTGGAAATTAGCTGGGTCGAGCTTCATGACCCGGTGCTCGACTCGCGCTTTCAGGTTCGTGATGATGCTGTCGATATTGAAGATCGGGTCCCAAGGCCGCAGCGTTGGCGGATGCTTGCACCCATAACGGTAGACGCCTATTTCATACCGGATCCGGGTGAAGAGTCGGCGGAGGAAATACTGTACAATGAAATATAGGAGAAGCACCACGCCTCCCCGGATTGTGAGCAGCATCGTGAGGGGGGGGGGGGCGCAAGTACAGTGACTGAAGCAAGACAGGGTCTCACTAGGGACAGGGGATAGTTCCCCAATAAATAATAAATATCGGTGAATTCACTTGGATTTGCGCCCCCAGATCGATCTTGCAATTTCTATCTTCCTGTCGGGGATATACCATACCTGACTCGAAGCAGAGTCAGGCTAATCCAGCAGGATCTACGCAGGTGGATAGTCGGGTCGGGGAATGTATGCGAACTACAAAAGAAGTGGGCTTTTCGCCCGAATTCACGAACTCGCTGACACAGTTTGCCGATCACAGGAATCTCTGTGCCCGAGGACAGCTGGTACAAGTGTTCATTCACAGACATTTGAGCTATCAGTGCATTCTGCGATATTCAGTAAGAACAAAGGAGCAAGCAAGCGACCTCCGAGTATAGTCGCATCCCTGTATACTATCGATCATCAGGGCCATGAACATAGCGGCCATCTAGTCATGTATCCATAACGCCAATCCACAATATTGAGCCAATCAAAGCAAGACAAAAAGAAATCAGGAGAGCCAACAGACATGTCCAAGCTAGATCAGTCCCTCACCGTCACAGCACCTCAACGTCATATAAGCGAAGTACCCATTATTCATCAACAAGAAAAGAAAAAGATCAAGTAGCCTGGTACACCTTGAAGCTCCTAAACTCCCAATAGGCCTCCTCAAAGGCATCGGGATTCTCAGCGACAAATTCGGGACAGGTCGCCGGGCAATTGTACATGTGATCATAGTACTGTGGCAAAGCGGCGAGCTCACCACACAGAGCGATATTGGCGATGATGCTCTGGTTGCGGAAGTGCGAGCCGATATCACACTTGGTGCTCGGGAAATCGGCCAGCGCCGTACCCCAAGACGAGGGATCCGGGATGCGGTCCTCGCTGGCAATATCGGCCGGGAGAGCGTCGCGCGGGAAGAACCACGCCCGCACACCCGCAGCGCGGAGCTCAAGCGCATAGACGCCGCCGCCATTGGCGTTCATGGCCTCGCCGTACGTGGTCGGATGGCCGATAACGCCGCAGCCGGCGTTGCCGTGCGTGGAGTTGTCGCACGACTGGAACACGGCCTCGCCCGTCAGCTTGCGCTTGACATCCATGTTGCAGCCGTCGGTCGAGTGCAGCGTGATTTCGTTGCCGTGGCTGCCGCCGTTGGTCGATTCCAGCACGTCGATCTCGCCGTTCTCCGGCCAGTTGTAGCCGTCTGTGAGCCAGAGCGCGGGCCAGGTACCGCACCCGTACGGCGTGTGCACGATGTCGAACATGAACAGGCCCGTGTCGTACGTTGCCTTGGACTCGATGCGCACGGAGTTGCGGCCCACGATTGCGTTGGGGGTTGATGCGTCCACGCGCAGTACCGCGGAGCTGTCGCTGGCGTGCGTCAGGTTGAAATCCTGTGCGGTTATCGAGTCGACGTAGCTGGTAGCAGTCAGTTTATGCACCAACCTGGACTCTATAGAAAGAGGAAAGAAAATACGTACACAACAAACCCGTGGGTAGGATCCTCGGCAGAAAAATAATCAAACTTATCAAAGAAAGACTTCCCCTGATACGTATCGACCAGCCGGTAGTTCAGCGGCGTATAGTCCGGGTACCGGTTGACCTTGACGCCGACAACAGCGCCGATGACAACAGCGATGACAGCTGCCGCCGTGACTGCCGCCGCAAAAATCAGCTTCTTGCGCAGCGACCACCCGCTCGGCTGTCTCTCAGGCGAGACATCGTGACTGGCGCTGTCGCTCGTCGTGGCAGGGTCCTTGGAGAATTTTGTTGAACGGAACCGGCTTAGGTCCATGATGGAAGGGTTAGAAATCAACGAGTGACTGGGATGGGAATAACGAGTGTGGCGGTGGTGATGGAGGAATATAGATCGCGTCGAATCAAGGGATGAACTGGAGTGAGTTATGCTGGGCACGGGGCGAGCTGTCAGTTGAACAACCATCGTCATGGCTACAACTAGAATTGGTCATTCTGGGAATGGTTCAATCTCAGTTCTATGGAATTGGCAGCATGCCCCACGGGACTGTCATCTCTCCCGCGACGATCTTGGAAGACCCTGACACTTTACTATGGACCCGGGCTGTAGGGCATAGTCTATCCATGGATGCAACTACGTAGTAAATTAGAGGCTAAATCTTATAACAATTCAACTTGGACTAAAACCACATCTACTAGTCCTTAATAGCTCTTGACCTATATTTATTTCGCTACTACAGCTTAAACAGTAATAGCAAGCTTGTAGCAGACTATGAGCAAGGTAAATCTGTTCAGCTGTACAAGAAGTAAACACGACGTATTGCTATTCAACATGAATGGGTATCTCTAACATAAAGCACACTCCAATCATAGCATCCGATCTTGAGGCGTAGAAGACAAAGACTTCGCATTGCCATAGAACCTGATCCTATAATCGCAGAGTGCTAGTCCAACTATGGACCAAAAGAAGGACAAATATTTTCGTCTGTCGCCCCAAGCGTGAGTGCACACCGTAAAATCGTAAATTGGTCATCATAATGCAATCAAGCTATCACAATTGCCGGAGCAGACTCCCCTCCGCGAAAGGATTGTCCGGCGACATATCCAGCATGGGCCGCGTTGCGCTGCGGTCGCCCGTGGCCACTCCGTGCCCTGTGTACGTTCTGCATTGACTGCTAGATACCCGAGAGGAGCATGCCAGTAGACTATTCGGGATAAATGGGTTGTTTGGCGAGCTGGGGGTGGAAGTGGAGGCTTTTTGCGACTGCGACGCGTGGCGCACGCTGTTGTGCATGCTGCGGACGGTGTTGGACCGCGACCGAGCCTGGGGCGGTATATCGGCGGCTGGACGTCGCCAGGCAGTCGCTGGTGGAATGGCCATTGATTCCGGCATAAGGTCGGGGCCCGTGGCGGCATCAATGAGAGGCATGCCAGGCTCGACGGTGACGCCTCGGCCCTTACGCGTGTGTTGCGGTGGCTCATGGAAGACGGGCGTCAAATCAACGAGAGGCTTGTTTTTCTGGTGGATAGACGAGGCACGGCTGAGGAATCCCTCGGGGGCATATGTCATCATGTTGCTTCGGCTGTTCTGGGAGCCCGAAGGTTGGGGAATCGAGTGCATTGAGGGGGAGTCCAGTAGGCCATGCGTTGCGAAGGGGTCCTGCTTGGCTTGCTTTTCTTTCTCCTCGCGCTCGCGCATAGCGTGTTGACGCTGGGTATAGGTTCGACCTAGAAGTCCTGTAGGAGCAAATGTGGCTGCCTCCACTTCTTCGGGCGAGACCCCCTGCACCAAAGTCCCTTTCTCCACGCTCTGCTCGGCGATGCTCGTGTCGATTGCCAACGTCCTGGGGAACGAATTAGGTGGAGGTGCATGTTCACGTAAGGTCTTCTTTCGTGTGAAGAGGTCCTTGGTGCTTGTGGGCCGCTGCTGGTCCATGGACCCTCGTACAGGCATCAGGGTTTCCGCGTCGCCCGTTTTCCAGTCTGACTTTGCCACTTCATTCGACCTTTTTCTCGGCCGACAGATGCTTCTGTGAGTTAGAGACCGCTTGGGCAGCGAGGCCTCTGTCTCCGTCTTCTGCAGCGCTCCTAGCTTGTTGACCAAATACCAGCTTCGCCACTTCTGAGCCACGCGGTACCAGTTATCCGCGATAGATTTGTCGTTGGTGGTAAAGAAGTGCACAAAATTCTCGGTGGAAAGAAACATGGAGGATTTCTGTTGGCTTTTAATCGCAAAACAGATTTTCTTGGGCGGCTTGATGTCTTTGGCCATGACCCGCGCGCTGGGCGAGTAGATGTCAAAGTCGGACAAATGACAGATATTGGTCTGATCCTTGCCATTTTCCTTTTTGGAGATCGTCACTTGCCCATCGGCGCGCAGCGTCACAAAACGCTTATCCCACTTGCCGGGGCGCTGGGAGTAGTAGAGATGAACAGTGGCTTCAGCAGGCTGCTCGCTCGGAACGTGCTGCGCATCGAGTTGTTCCAGAGCGTCTATGCTGGATGGGGGAATAACAACCAAATGGTTATCGCTGTCCTGGCTCCAGGAGTTCATGACATCCCGAACATACTCATAGCGGCGCAGCGACCGTTGCAAGCCAAGTTTTCGGAAGGACTCCAGTAAAATAAACTTCTCGGGGTCAATGTCCTTGGAGAGGTGTTCCGTAGCAGCCAGCAACAAATCTTGGACCTGCGTTGATGGTGTAACAGGAAGTTCCACCGAGGTCTCTCCATGCTGCACAACGACTCGCCGCTCTCCAGCGTTGACAGCGGAAACGGGCGCATCAATGCCGGGTACGATGCCACCTCCACCGACTTCGATGTACTTGGGGGTGGTGTGTTGCATGGAGCTTTCTTTGGTTCGTGGGAGTTTGAGGTTTTGTAGGAAGGACTTGCGATTGGCCTCATTGGCGGAGGCCTGAGTCTCGTTGGTGTCGACTCGGCGACGCCCCTCCTGTCTTGTCTCGTACTGCGACACATTCTCTGAAGTGTTGGACCGCCCGGGAATTGATCGAGATGGCTGGGACTCTCCGGTCAATTGTTCCGCTGCATGTCGCCGGTGTCTCTCCCTCTCCTGCTCTCCCTGCGCCATCCCTGTTGGGTTCATTCCCAGGAGTTCAAACTGCTCCACCAACCCTTGATCTTGGTATCTGTCCTGGGGAATCTGTCGTGCTGGACCTGGCAACTGAGGTGTTGACATTGATCGCGTAGGATTCGTTTTCGAGGACATGGGAGGAACTGTTGAGGAAGTGCTATTGGCAGAGGGCCGATTGCGCCGGTACCGAGACATGCTTCTCGCGATCGAGGGCTTTGGTTGATTCAAATCATTACCCGCGCCCACTGGCGCGGGCGAGGCATTCAACCCATCCCTGTCTTCGGCATCGCGGGGCGGGCTGAAGGCATTCCGCACCGACTGATAGCGGGAGAACTTGATGGGTGCTGCCTGCACTGCAACATCCACATTGTGTTTGCCCATTTTCTGGAAGAGTTCTTGGTCGCTGGGGAGCGGCCCCTGATTGAGGCGCATCGGTTTCAGGATCTGTGTCAGTTCTTATCGCCCCGCAACTAGCGCATTCTCTGTCGCAAGGCTGTAATTATCCAGGTGTCACTCGATTGCAGGAAGGTGTGCGACTGCCAGAAACTCTGGTAGAGAGGGTTCAAAGACTGATCCAAACTAGCGGTGGCAGTGTGGGACAAGGGTGCGAAGGGGAGAAAAAAAAAAAGGGCAAAGGTGGGATTGGGGCTGCCAAGGTGTGAGAGGCTTGGGGTTAATCGCAATACCCTTGGCTCTCATTCTAGTCAAACCGCCCGATTCCTAATAGCGCGTTTTCTCGAGGGGCGCGTGTACGTGAGTGATGCTGGAGAAAATATATACTTCCAAAGTCAGACCAATTCTTTTCAAGACGTGCGACCAAGGTGAAAGATATATTGCATCAAAGGAGCAAGAGGGAGAAGAGCGTGGTTCGTGGGGAACCTATTTCCGGGATCGACAGAAACTATTAGCATGCGCCTCTGCAGCTCTCTCTCGCCTTAACCCGATCCGACACTCTTTGCTCAACAGAGTAGACCAACTCGACATCGATGTTCTGGCCGAGATCCACTGAGTGGAGATCTCCCGTTCTTTTTCTCAACTCGGGCCAGCAATGGGAATAGTCCCAGTGACAATCCTCGAAGCTTTGTATAGAGTCCAAGTTTACCGCTAATCGTTAAGGTCTAAAAAATAGCTCTTAATTATAGATCTTATCTTTTATTACCTTTAGTAGCTATTAAAGAGGGTTTTAGTTATTAGTCCCTATTCTCTATCTAAATTTTAGGAATATAGTCAAGTTGGCCTTAAAAGTCTAGTATCTAGACCTTATCCTATAACTAGTTAGGGGTAAAAAGAACGTTAAGCTATATTTAGATCGTAGCTTCTATATTTTATATAGGAAGGACCTCTAGGGTTTATATTGGTCTTTTCACTTACTAACGCTGTTTAGTATTATGTGTAGTATTAGTTGACACGGTGAACGGGGCGCCGGAAACGGCGCCTATTGCACCGCTGCTCTGCCACCTCCGACCGCCTGCCGGGTTCCGTATCCCCCTTCCTGTTTAGGTATGGCACCCTTCTCTTTGTCTCCGGTTCGGTTTACCGCCCTATAAATCTGCCATCCTATCTATAAAATATATATCGTCCTCTCTAGACTTCCGCAAAACCCAACTTTCGACCTAATCTTGGCATTGCCAAGAACCCAATAACCCATTTTCGACCTAAATCTATACATAAGTATGTATAAATAGGCCTAATTAGGAAGGTCTTGGCGCTTTTATGTATAATTATACAATAAACTTTATTGTTGGGTTCTTGGCATTGGGTTTTGGGTCGAGATCTTCGACCCAAGTTGGGTTATGCGGAAGTCTAGTCCTCTCCTCTTTATTGATATATTTTCTCTTCTCTTCCCTTTTCTCCTCTTTTCTTTCTTAGGCCTACTTATCGGTTACGTATTATCTTTTAACCTAATATACTACCTTTTTTATTCGCCGGAGGTAACCGCTTTATCTAACCCTTTATATTTATATTAACCCGCGTTAGCTATAATATTATCTAGTTAACTAAAAACAGAAATACTACGCCGATCTAGCCCTCTACTATATTATATTATATACTAGTACTATTTTCCCCCTAAAGAAGCCACAATATATCCTATTATAGAGCTATCTCTATTATCTTCCTACAAAGGGTCTACAGAGATAGTGAGATATGAAGCTATTCCTAACTAACGGAAGGGGCATTGATAGGGGCACTACAGGATTTTCGCTATTGGCACTACATTTTCTTATGTAATATGGATTTTGGCTTATATAATCTTTTTTTTTCATCTACTTTCATCACTATAGCAACCATATACTTTATATACTCTATCTTCTGCTTCATCACTTTTTCTGCTCTACTATTACCCTGCTAGTTTGATATGCAGCGAATCTACGCTAGTAGGGCTACCCTAGAGGCCCCGCTTGGTATATACACTAATTATTGGACGAGTACTATGGGGTTACTATGCAAGTATCGAATTGCTGATTTGCTCGCAAAAAAGAAGCAATCCTATTGGCTGATATTCATCCATTCTAGCGAATTAGGGTTGAAGATTCATCTGATATCGCCTGGCAGCCACTGCTAAATCCCCGAATTCTGCCTGCTGCTTTCCCAAAAAGGCAATCTACGCAGATGTCAGATAGGAGCGAGGGGGCTAGACCAATCAAGAAAAGGAAGGCGCCCCCAAAGTGTTCGAATTGCGGCGAAATTGGGCATACATGTCGAAGTTGCCCTATTGCCAAATAGGGTAATCTGTTTTTAGTGGTTAGGATGAGAGGATCATGTGATTAGAAAAGAGATTAAAAAAAATATATTACATAAGCGTTTTGGGGTGCCCCTATCAATACCCTTGTTTAGGCCCCGGTCGATTAAGCGAGTCGACGGGGGCCTAAAAATAAGCTCAAATTTTGGGCCCCTTGACTGGGTGCCCGGCACTGAGATATGCGTGATACTATAGTCGAGAAGAAATTTCAGTTTCTGAACACACCAAAGACGACAATTCCCATTTTCAATGGAAGGTAAATAGTAGACTTTACATGTCGAACAGCAATGCCAAAAAGCATGTAAGTTGTCGTCTCCATGGGCGTTGTGGCCGGCGACGCCCACGAATCCTCCGCCCTACAATGAGGTCGGTTTAAGCGATTTGAGCTTACACTAGTCCGTAACAGAAAAAGAGTGTGTAATATTGTTGGTCCATATATGTTTGCGCTATACTACATTGGGCTAGACTCGCGGCAAACCGCGCTACATCCGAAGTGTAAACCGCGTTATACCCCAAATCGCCAGACAAACCAACACCTAAAGCGCCAGCCAAACCGCCACTTAAAGCGCCAGCCGGTACATCAACCAATGAATGCATAGATAAAGCTTTGCTTTAGAGCCATAGATAAAAATGATTTCAAGTACGTGGATACAGCGCTCTTTTCTGCAACTTATATCGGCGGCCCCCTCATGGGTAGGGGTCCAGGGGGCGCCGAGCCCCCTGGTAATCAAATCTGGCAATCCGCTCAGCTGAAACGATTCCTGTCGGGCAAACCAATCCTGCCGGGCAAGCCAATCCTATCTTGTACCTCAACCCCTCAGAATGGATCATATTTTACCTAGGTATATTCCCAGGTTCATGATCAGAGTAAAAGCAGACCGTCTATATTGTCTTTTCTCTCTTGATGAGCAACTCATCAAGCATCCATCATTCAATCTTTGAAGTGTCAATCAATCTTCTCTCTGGTCCGTCAGGTTTGTGGCTTGTCATTACGCCTCCTACGGGCCACGATCCCTCGGTCTTGCCACCGATTGCGGTCTCTCCAATCAATTCCTCTTCGTGCCTCCAGGCCCTATACCTTGCTGCCTTGCCCCCGCTCTGGTCCATCGATTCCACCATTATCTCCCACAATCAAGGCTACAATGTCCCCGAAAAAGGATAGTCAGACCCTGGGTTTCCTGGTCATGTTGAAACTTGGATATCTCTGCTTGGTCTTGGCAAACTGTGTCTACGCTGGTCCTATTCCCGACTTGCCTCCAGCATTGGGCCCCTCTTCATCCAGCCCCTTCAAATCCATCCTACAAAGAGCAAAGAGATCTCCCGCCCAGGGGAAGACCTGTTCAGATATCCGAGTGGCTGGATGGCATATAGGCAGTCATCCAAATGGCAAGCAGATTTATGGATTTGGCACTAGCAAAAATGGCTTGCCATGTGGAATAGTCTCACTTGGCCCAAGATTGGGCGGAGGGTCCGACGGTGATATATTCGAAGCCTCAATATTGACATTCAAAGCGCCACGCCGAGTAGGCACGGATCTTGAAAACCCAAAGTGGGAGGGAAGGCGACTTCGAGATGACACATTCCGGGGTGGGGTGGTTGCAAAAACTGCAAAGGGCAGTTTAGCGTTCGATAGTGTGCGTGTGATGGAAAAGCTACAAACGCCGAAAGGGACTAAAAGTATTATACCTGAAGTGTATAAGGCTTTTCAGTATTCACTTAAGAACTTTCACACAAAAAAGATGGACTTCCATTCTCTCGTCATTATGGAAAGGTTGGAGGAGTCTTTATTGACTCTGGTTCATAGTCCTGCCCCTCTGGAGTTTGACCCCCTTATTATGTTCCAACAATGGACAGATGGGTTGTCTTATGCTCACAAACTTGGGATTGCTCAGCGGGATGCTGCTGAAAGGAATCTGATGAGGACCGATAAGACAAACGATTGGAGAATCATCGATTGGGATAAGGCAGTTGACTTTACAGAAAGACCAGGTAAGGCCGAACTCAGCTGAACTAGAAATCCCCAAACTCACCTCGACAACCTTCTAGACCGGGAATGTGAAAAGCAGGAAGCCTTCGCAGATGATGTTTCCAATATTGGGAAAGCCCTTCTTAGGCTGGCGTTACCACCTGAGTCAAGAATGTTATTCATACCCCCTGAGGATTTCAGAGAGCAGAATTCAGCTACTATGAGAAAGCGTTTACAAGTTGCATACGACTTCACGAAACATGAGTACTTTCTCAGAATTCTCCAACGAAGCCTTTGTGAAGAACCGATGACGATGCAAGAACTGAACTCTGCGCTTCACAAAATGCCAGGGAACAAATTTCCTATGCTCAAGACTCTGAATCCACCGGGTTGTGATTCACCCCAACTGGCTTCAATCCGGGGTTGCAAAAATGGAGCTATATCTTATAAATGAGAATATAGAAAGAGATCTGTAAGTTGATATTTGGGCATCAACCCCACAGTTCTCCTTTCCCCAGAGATCGCTAACAGATTTATTCGACAAAGAAAAATCAACAGGCTTGGGCGGATAATCATTGAGTATGAGAAGTTGGCTAAATCAGCTTATCAGCTACGAAAATAGAGACGTCAATAAATTATGTCTTCAGGCCTAACTAGAAGCCGTTGGTTTCCTTGGGAAATTCGAGAGATAGTATTCATGGATAAAGTAGAGGTCTTTCCTTGATCTACTGATCCAAAATATTCAACCATATCTTGAGCAAGGGACTAGGCTGCATAAAGCTGTATCTCTTGCCTAAAACATACTTTTGAAAGGAGAATGTGATCGAGGTGTAAGGTCACTTCTTGAAAGACCAGTCAGATCCACAGGTTCCTGATGGATTGTCTAGAATCACTACGCCGCTGTCGCGTCCGACCAAGTTTCTTCCCGTCCAACAAATGTTCTGGGCTGCCAAGGGACTCAATCCCAGGTTGATTTCAGCGCTGATACATGCGCTTTCAGGCCATTTTTGGAGCAGACCTTGGGGGCGAACAATCCACACCCAGCCCAACAACTCATATGTACAGTTCATAGGACCATTTTATAAATTTAGTTTGTCGCATCCTCGTCAATTTTAAATTACTATTGCGGTCAACACCCACAAGATTTCTCCACTTCCTACAGATTACGGGTATTTCCACTACCCGATACTTAATTGGTATAAAATCCCGCTTTCTAGGGATTCAATAACGTAAAATGCATTCTCCGACTATGCCAATAGCCAATCGAGTGTATTTATATCGTGTGCGCTTCACTCAACGCTTCCTTCCAGGTTCTCTACTGATTTTAGTTGGGGTAATCTCGCGTTTCTTGGAAGACTATTTCCCACTATATAACTAAACTCCAAGGGATGTAAGTCATTCTTGGATATATCGGTTCCCAAATTAAGTTCTCCAAGAAGCTTCTGATATATGGTCCTAGTGATATGCTATATACAATGGCCCCCGGAGCCTCAAAGAAAAGTGAGCCAACAAGTTTATACGATGCTACACATGATGCCTAAGTCATAATTCGATTAGTTGACACCCAGAATATTGAGTTCCTGACACTATATCGTTGAATAGCCGGTGGAGAAAGAAAAACCGAAGTGAAATTACTAAGGGAGCAAGATTGTATATAAACCTTCAAAGACAATTTGATGTATATATTAACTTACTATAATCATAGTCGGAGACACCACCTATTTCAAAGAAACGATTGAAAAAGAGCTACATACCAAGACAGACACACTGCAATCTCTAGTTCTGTAAGATCTTCTGCCTCTTTATAATATGAATAATGTTTGACAATACAAAGTGATTTCTCCGATACGTTGAACGAAGCCAGAAAGTTTATAGGCGACGGAGATTTTGTCTCAGGTCTAGGCCTAGATCTCAGAGCACCTCATCTCCACTCGTATCATTCGGCATTTCATGGTTCGAAATATGATCGCATTTTAGGTAAGTCCTTCAAAGACATCTTCAGATTTAATCACTGATCAGTCCGAGATATCTGATATAGTGCTGGTAGTTCTAACCAGACAACACTTCAGCACCGGAAACAAGATATTGGTTCTAAAGCGCAGCTGTAATCCTTTGAACGCAGACCGAACCTTGTGTACTATTAGACTTCCGCACGACCCTATATAACCCGGACCCAACCTGGGCTGGGTTGGGTTTTGGGTCGAAGACTCTGACACAATATTAGGTCCGGGGCCCTAACTTAGGTTACAAATATAATATATATACTAAGGCCCATGACTATATAAATTATATATTTTTTATCTATAATATTAAGTATTTCTTTTATAAATAAATTAAATCGATCTTAAGATAAACCACTAATTAGCTACGATAATAAGTATATCCTATTTATCTTCTAGTATATTAATTATTAGTTTAAAGATATTAAGAAGTCTATCGCTCGAAAAGAAAGTAGTATATAATATATCTTTATTTTTTATTTATATTTTCGTTTACCCCTTTTATTTTCTTTATTTATACCGTTTCTAGGTTTTATATATAATTTAGAATATAGATTTTTTATATATATTCAATAAAAAATCACTATAAATATTATAAATATAGAGATATAAGGTTATATAGAGTTGATCCGTGGATAATAAAAGTATTATTAGTAAGAATTTTAATTTTAGCATAAAATATTTTGGGGCCCGCTCAGCTGTAACCCGCTCGCTTACCGGATACGTTAGTTATCTTCCATCAATGACTAATCAAATTTATACTGAAATTATGCAAACATTGGGTTAAATGGGCGGGTTTCAAGATCGGAAACCTGCGGTGGGTAACCCGTGGGCGGTTCTTTCAAGCCAAAACTCTCCTCAAACCCGTATTTGGCGAGGTCTAAGCACGACCAACACTGTCTTAAAAGTACTATTTCAATTAAATAAAGTTCCTCCTGCTTTGGCCTGGAACTGTCCTACAGTGGAGAGCTCAATTCAGTGCCGCATAAGAGCCCATCTCAACCGACATCCATCAGGGTCAATGTCTCTGCAGTACTTATCGTGCTCTATGACAATCTGGATAGTCCAGGTAGTCTGGGTTTGCTTTCCAGCCTGTATCCACAGTTCGGACAATGTCTCTTTATTGTGGAGAAACATGGGACTGAGGCCAGGAGGAACCTTAGCCCACATGCCCGGCGACTGGCTCCCGAAGTGAACACCGGTGATGATGGCATCTTTGACGGGTGCAAGAAGCTGGATCATGCGCTTTGCAGCATTCAGCTGTATTTCCCAGTTCCACAGGTGCATGAAGTATCCAGAGTTGATGATCTTGACTCGATGTTTCAGGCGGTCCATTTCCGGCGTATCCTGGAAGAAATCATGGATGAGGAATGTAGAGGCCAGCTTCGACCTGTCCATGAACAACTGATATCCAAGATCAATATACTCTGGTACGACATCCAATCCAATCAGGTTCTCTGCCGGTGCCCCATCCTGCACTAGACGCCGGATATCCTGTCCCAGGCCACACCCCAGATCCAGAAGCAAGTGTCCGGACTGGGTTTGCTCGATTACCTGCTGGTAGATGGGGCAACGAGAGAGGTCGAGGTGGAGAAAGACGAATTTTTGGAAACAAGGATACCTCATCACATCCCAGCCACTTTTGGCCTTTATCTCTATTAGACCACAATCTCAAAGGGGGTTGAAGTGATGGAAGGACAATCAGAATACTTACGATATACTTGACGTGAGCCTCCATCTTCTCGGGTTCTATGTTGGCGTAGTCTTTCAGGAGCTTCCCAGCTTCTCCTCTCAGAAGTTCAGAGACGTTGCCTTCTCCGTCCCATTCAGGTATTTCCGCCATGGCTCTTGATAATGAAATACCACGTCTGATAAATCACGGATTGAGATAATTTGGTGTGCTCTCCCAAAAATATTCTATAGTACTACTGGCGGGCTGTGGGGGAAGGATTTACATATAGTACTGATGAAACAGAGAAGGAATGAGGAGTGAGAACCTGTCTGACTCTGTAAGAGGAAGTCATCTGGAGAACTTCTCGTATGTATGTGCTGTTAGCATGTTATGCCACTCGCCCAAAATGTCAACTACATGGTGCGTCCTTACATACCAAGTATATTCCATGTAACCTCGCCGCCAACCAAGCTGACCCACATATCTCAATTATCAAGTGATCAGGAGAGCTCTTATTCCAACAATGTTTTCACCAACCTTATATTCCATCATTTTACTTGAAACAGCAATGTGCAGATAATCCACACCCTCCCCTTTGTCAGTACACACCAACCTACGAATGCAGGGAGGAGATTGGCACTGCCTTTTTGGTCGATATACAGATGCACAGTTCATGTGAAGCTTGTTCTGAATACTTCTACAGCATGCTGCATATGTGGAAGGCAGAATGCTAACCCCTTCCCGTCTTCGTCTGCAAACTGTTTCTCTACCTTTTTTTTTTTTTTTTTTTTTTTGATCCCAGTGTTATCTTCTTTCCTTGTCTTCTCGGTATATGAAATCATACTCACGGGCAACCAACCCCTACATATGCACCAACCGCGTCCGAACAGTCTACACCAGCTAGGATCATCTCCCTCACAAATCCACCTGCATCCCAGCCGGACGTGAGGAATGGGCATGCAGTCACACAGCTTTACGATGACACTTTCACAAGAACTGCTTTTCTATGGACCACGATACATTCATAAATTGCGAGGAGCCATTCTGTACATAGTCTTACCTTCATGTGTCCCAAAGAGAGGCTCCGAGAAGACAAGGGTGAGAGTACTAGGTAGCGTTGAGTGGCTATCGAGGCCACCTCTGCCTCCTTCCTCATTGAGTATAGTACCCGCTCCACCATTCCTTCCCGTTCAGATAGCCTTCACATAGTTCCTCTTCTTCGGAGCTTTATACGATCATCGAGTTCTCATCGCGTTCATCACTAGCCATCTCTCTGAGAGATAGTCCTGTCGCTCCCAGACGGTAAAGTAATACATAACATTGCATATCTTTCTGGAAACCATGCAATCAAAAATGGCTTCATACGTTTTGAATGATGGGGAGGTGATGATCATTAGCGACATTCCATGTGACAGATGCAGGAGACATTATCCTCCGGGGATCAACAGGAAGAACACGTATTGTGGTCGAGCCGGTAAAATTAACGTCGATCAAATAGTCACATACTTATTTAAGAGCCCTACCTGTCAAGTAACCCAAGGAGTTCAACCCTTACTTCATGAGGTTACTGTTTGATATGCCGCAGTGATTGATTTGCCCCCTTCCCGTACCACAACAAGATATATATGCCGGATGATAAAAGGGGAATGTTGCGGTAGTGTGTGGAATGCGATTACCATAGGAAGCCCCGAATATAAAGATCCATTGTGAAGCACAGGTTGGGTTTGGTGAAGACCTCAATATAAACTATCATATGAGGCAGCAATAGCTAACAGTAATCTATTTTCAATAAAATGTCTATCTGTCACGACAACGACTTTGTGCGTGTGTCCTATAAATTGCCCAGTGAAGAAAGAATATCTTCTAATTGAATAACTAGAGTTGCCACGGCGCTGTCGCGGTAGTGGGTATGGCCTGTCGACTTGCTGGTGGAAATAATAGCCCTGAAGAGCTGTGGAAGACTATCCTCGGCAAGATCGACGCCTCCACTGATGTCCCCAAGATGCGCTGGGAACACAAGAATTAGTTGCTTAGATATCGCTCAAATCTGCAGGCGTGGATCTAATCATGGTTGACTACGTTGAGGCCTATACTATATCCACTTAACTAGGAGATCCGACAGAAGTTTCTGCCATTTCAAATATATATGGTAAAGGGAAAGGAATCGGAATTACCGTGCTATATTAGCTCAGTAAAACCCAACGTGGGATATCTTGAGGCCGATGCAGGTGCCGTGAATTTTATTAAAACTATCCTATCGGTTTACAAGGGTATTCTGCTCCCGTAAGCCAATTTAGAGAAGCTCAATCCGCGCATTCACTAGGAGCAGTCGAGCCTGGAAGTCGTGAGAGATGCCCAGGAGTGGCCAGCCTCAAAGATGCCACGCTACGCTGGAACATGCAGCTACGGTTACGGGGGATCTATTTCGCATACCATCGTCGAAGAATACAAAGTTCCCATGTCAGAAGATAAGACAGGAGATCCACCACGCCCTCAGGTCTTACTACTCTCAGCGCCACTGGAAAAAGGCTTAGCACGTCAAGCGGACACCCTGGCATCTTGGATGAATGATAGCGGTAAACGTCATGAACCGGCTGCCATCGCAACAACTTTGGCTACTCGCAGGGGTCATCGTAGACCCGGCAGCCGTTTTCCGCATGCGGATAGTTCCCAGGTGACATTACGTTGGAGCTGGCAGGTGGCTTGCATCACCCTTTATAGGGATAGATTAGTCCATATACAGTCCACTGCGTCCGGTGGGAAGAAAAGGCGACAACCGCTCTGGCATCACTTTCTTTGCATCAAATCAATCGCACACCATGGTAATCCCCCAGACGCCTCCGCCCTTAGCGGGGGAAGTGGCTCTAGTCACGGCGGTGGCATCGGTGCGGGCATTGCGCTGGGCTGGCGAGTACCAAGCCAGCCGTATACAGCTAGAATTCGCAGATAGTTGAAAAACTCAGACCCTCATACATTCGTTTAATGACCAATGCATTGCTGGTGTATCCCGAATACCCATTTGTGTTGACAACCTGAAGACAATCCTAAACACCCCTCATCACGCAATTAAAGCAGCCAAATTGTTGATACAGACAGCAACAAAAGCGATACTCGGCATATGCTAGTAGAGTATATTGCCAAAAGAAATCAATACAAGGGGCGTGGATCCCTAAACTTTCTGCGTGATCTGTTCAACCTCTACATGTATAGTAATTACTAAAACGGTACGCTTGCATAAAGATGATGTCGAGCAAAATGACCGCTATCTCAGAGGTTCCGAAGACATCGGATAATTCAGCCATCATCGGGATGATTCTTACCTCTTATGGAAGCTAACGCGTGATAAATTTAAGGATTTAAGGGGTAGAATATGTAGATAGTGTAGAGGATTAGACCCTCATACATTCGTTTCAAATGACCGCTGCATTGCTGGTGTAACCCAAAAATACCATTTGTGCTGACAGATCTGAGATAGTTAACTAA
This sequence comes from Penicillium alfredii, assembly GCF_028826965.1. Lineage (NCBI taxonomy): Eukaryota > Fungi > Ascomycota > Eurotiomycetes > Eurotiales > Aspergillaceae > Penicillium > Penicillium alfredii. Next base: position 192,258 of record NW_026622701.1, on the reverse strand, counting down.
CTAGAGTCGTCACGGCGATGGCGAATTAATCTTCAGTAAGCTAACGTTGTCCTAACGTCAAAATAAGTTGCCTTTTGGTCGGCACATCCGAGAACTCTTTCTGAATCGGAGGGGGTCTCCAGACTTTTGTCACCCCACTGTATTGGTAAAACATGTGTTGGTCCTGCTCAACATTTTACATGCAGAGCTATGCACTTCTGTATATTACGTCCAGGTGTATGTTCACAAAATAGAATGCTCTCTCCTGAAGTAGATATCACAAGTTCCCCATGACTCCGGTGTTCTAACAGGGAGCTTGGCTCTAAGTCCAGGAAATGGGCTCTTTCTTTATCCCTTTCAGAACATGTTGTGACTGACGTGCTACAGGGCTAGCAGACTCCATATGTCCAGATAAGAAGTCTGCATAAAGACAAAGATGGAAGGAAGACCTTACAGATACACTACGTGAAAAATATCATATGAACCCTAGAGACTATGTGCTTCAGAAGACTATGACTATAGGTTGGTAGTTATTCAGCAGCCAAGAGTCATTTCTCGACAGCACATTACACATCTATAGACCTATATAGTTCAACTTCAACAGACTAAACATCAATCCGTTGGTTTAAAATGACCACCACCATCACAATGGCCCCTATCCACATCGACTCCACTGCTCCGGAGAGGATGTCTCCGGAGATCATCAATACCAACACCGAGTTCTGGCAGTATGTAAGTGCCATTGCCGTCTCCCATAACCTCCACACCTCGCTAAGACAAGAACTCTTAGGAGCACAACAACGACGTCGCCGTTGTTGGCATGGCCTGCCGTACCGCCGGCGGGAACAACAACCCCGAGCAGCTCTGGCAGTCGCTGTTGGATCAGAAGGACGCCTCGGGTGAGGTCCCTCCCATGCGCTGGGAGCCCTACCACCGTCGTGACCCACGCAACCCCAAGATTCTAAGCCAGACCACCTCGCGCGGCTATTTCGTTGACAATATCGAGGCCTTTGACGGCCAGTTCTTTGGCATTTCACCCAAGGAGGCAGAACAGATGGACCCCCAGCAGCGGCTCTCGTTGGAAGTCACCTGGGAAGCCCTTGAGAACGCAGGAATTCCAGCCAAGGACCTATCAGGCAGCGACACGGCTGTATTCTGGGGGGTCAACTCTGACGACTACTCCAAGCTTTTGCTAGAGGATCTACCTAACGTTGAAGCCTGGATGGGCATTGGCAGTGCGTACTGCGGCATCCCCAATCGTATTTCATACCACCTCAACCTAATGGGTCCCAGTACTGCGGTCGACGCGGCATGCGCCTCTTCACTTGTTTCTGTCCACCATGGTATACAGTCGATCATTCTCAGAGAGTCCAGGATTGCTATCGTCGGCGGTGTTAATGCCCTCTGTGGACCTGGCCTGACTCGCGTCCTCGATCAGGCGGGCGCTATCTCGTCTGAGGGCTGTTGCCGCTCCTTCGACAACGACGCCAAGGGATACGGGCGCGGAGAGGGTGCCGCTTCTATCATTCTTAAGGACGTTTCCCAGGCTATCCGCGACGGCGACCACATCCAGGCTATTATTAAGGGTAGTGCCGTGGCCCAGGACGGCAAGACCAACGGTATCATGGCGCCCAACGCGAAGGCCCAGCAGCTCGTTGCCCGCAAGGCACTCAAAGTCGGGGATATCGACCCACTCTCGGTGCAGTATGTCGAGGCTCACGCGACGTCCACTCCGCTGGGTGACCCGACCGAAGTTTCCGCCCTCGCGGGCGTGTACGGAGTGGGCCGCAAGCAAGGCAGCCCCTGTTTCATCGGCTCTATCAAGCCCAACATAGGCCATCTAGAGGCCGGTGCGGGTGCCATGGGCTTCATCAAGGCCGTCATGGCCGTGGCTAAAGGTGTCCTGGCTCCCCAAGCCAACCTGAGGACGCTCAATAGCCGCGTTGACTGGGAGACCGCCGGTGTCAAGGTTGTGCAGGAGATTACCAAATGGCCCGAGACAATCCAGCCCCGTCGCGCTGCGGTTAGCTCGTATGGTTACGGCGGCACTGTCTCGCACGCTGTTATTGAGGCATTCAGCACGCCTCAGTCTCCTTTGGCACCTATCCCCTGTGCTCAAAACACCGGCCCGGTCCTACTTCTGCTGTCAGGACCTCAGGAGAAGCGTCTTTCGCTGCAGGCGCGCACGTTGAAGGACTGGCTCCAGTCCAAAGTTGGTCGTCAGCAGGACTTGGACGCCATCACCACGACTTTGGCATTGCGCCGCGACCACCATGACTACCGTGCTGCCATGGTGGTTGACAGTCATGAAGACGCTGTCAAGGTTCTGGATAACCTGATCGAAGGCTCGAACCACCCTTGGATCACCCAGAACCGCGTGTACGGATCGGACGTGCGCAAGGATGTAGTCTGGCTGTTCTCTGGCCACGGTGCTCAGTGGACTGATATGGGCAAGGAGATGCTGCTCAACCCAGTCTTTGTTGAGGCCATTGGGCCTCTCGATGCGATTGTGCAAGCAGAAATCGGAGTCTCGCCTACTGCCCTTCTCCAGAGCGGGGATTTCGGTGCCTCGGACGAGGTCCAGATCCTGACGTACATCATGCAGATTGGCATCAGCGCGGTCTTGAATCGCAAGGGTGTTTTCCCACAGGCTGTCATCGGACATTCTGTAGGTGAAATTGCAGCGAGTGCCATTGCAGGAGCTATTACCACGGAAGATGGCGCTCGCATTGTCGCTCGCCGGGCTATGCTCTACCGGAAAGTCATGGGTCAAGGGGGTATGATCCTGGTCAGCAAGCCGTACTCTATAATTGCACAAGAGCTTGAAGGTCGCACTGATCTTGTGGCGGCGATTGACACCTCTCCCTCATCTTGTGTTGTTGCGGGAGTGAAGGCGGCGATTGAGCAGGCGGTCGAGGCTTTCAAGGATCGTGGCATCAAGACTTTCACCGTCCGCACCGACATCGCTTTCCACAGCCCCATGTTGGCCCAACTGATTGAGCCCCTCCTCGCCACCCTGGAGGACTTGGGCCCAACGTCTCCTTCCACTGAACTGTACTCCACTTCCCTTCTGGATCCCCGTGGCCGCGATACTCGCGGGCCCAAATATTGGGCTAATAATATGGTCAACCCGGTTCGTCTGATGCCTGCTGTCAGAGCAGCCATTGAGGACGGCTACCGAATTTTCCTCGAAGTGTCTAGCCACCCGCTTGTATCCTACTCCATTACCGAAACATTAGCTGATGCCGGTCTTGAGGATTACTTAGTCGTGCCTACGCTGCAGCGCCAGAAACCAAGTGAAAAGAACATCCTTAATGCAATCGCGCAATTGCACTGCTGTGGTATTAAGGTCAACTGGAAGACCCAGCTTCCTGGGCCTTGGGCTAGTGGCCTCCCTACGACCACCTGGATACATCGACCCGCCTGGCGTAAGATTGAAACGGGTCCGATCAACACGGGATTGACTCACGACGTTGACAAGCACACGTTGCTCGGTCAGCGCATTGGTGTGGCCGGTACCCAGACAGTTGTCTACACCACTTGCCTTGACAATGACACCAAGCCATTTCCTGGCAGCCATCCCCTGCATGGCACAGAGATCGTCCCAGCTGCGGGTTTGATTAACACCTTGTTAAAAGGCACAGCGGCCAATGTTTTGCGGAACGTCATGCTGCGCGTGCCCGTTGCCATGAATGCCCCTCGCTCGGTGCAGATTCTCGTGCAGCAGGATGAGGTGAAGATCATGTCACGGCTGACCCAGAATGAAGAGTCCACCGCTGACGGTGTTTCATGGGTAACGCACACCACCGCACGGTGGGAGAATGAGTCCACACAGATCCTGCCTACCACCCCCGAACCTATCGATGTCGACGCCGTCAAAACTCGCATCGGCACCCGCCTTCGCGATGACTTTTCGATCGATTATCTGGACAAGGTTGGCGTGTCGGCCATGGGCTTCCCCTGGGCCATCCAGGAGCACTACGGCAACACCAAACACATGATCGCACGTGTTGATGTTGCGCCCAATGTTGCTGCTGGCACCGCCTTACCCTGGGATGCCTCGTCATGGGCTCCGATTCTTGATGCCGCTACCTCGGTCGGCTCCACTATCTTTTTCAACGAGCCTCGTCTGCGCATGCCTGCCCAGGTCCAGAAGGTTGAGATCTTCACCCGCGACAACCCGCCCAAGACCGGCTGGTTGTATGTGGAAGAGGCGTCCGACACCGCGCTTGCTTCCCACGTCAGCGTCTGCAACGATGCTGGTGAGGTTATTGCCAAGTTCACATCAATGCGCTTCTCCGAGATTGAAGGTACCCCTGGTATCAATGGCAGCATAGAGAGTCTGGTGCATCAGATCGCATGGCCTCCGGTCGGCCCCGTGGAGGAGCCTCTGCCTATCTCCCGGGTCGTCGTCGTCTCTAACAGCCTGGTCTTGCGCGAGAAGTATGCGCAGACTCTGCCAGCGAAGGTGCGAGCATTCCAGGTGGACTCTGCCAGAGACCTTGCGGCCCAGGCTGGCTCTCTGCTGCTGAACAAAGAAACGGCCATTGTTTATATTCCTGGTGAGGTGCAGTCTCTGCAGGAGGTCCTACAAGCATCGGAAGATTTCACCTGGGAACTGTTGGAAACCATGAAGTTTATTGTCAACGGCTCGATCGCATCCAAATTGTTTGTGCTGACTCCCAAAGCCACCGAGGGAGACTCCGCGACGGCTTTGGCCCACGGCGCACTGGTTGGGCTGAGCCGAGTCATGGCGAGCGAGCATTCAGACCAATTCGGTGGACTCATTGACACAGAGGACACCATTTTCCCACTGTCTACACTGCGGTACATCCAAGGTTCCGATATCATCCGCATACGCGATGGAGTGGCCCGCACCGCCCGCTTCCGCAGTCTCCCTCGCGACAAGCTCCGTCCTGCCTCGCAGACGTCACCTTTGCTGCCCCGAGCCGATGGAACTTACCTGATCACCGGCGGCCTGGGAGTGCTTGGTCTGTCTGTGGCAAACTTTCTCGTTGAAAAGGGTGCCCGCCGCTTTATTCTCATCTCGCGGCGCGCTCTGCCCCCACGCAAGACCTGGGGTACCGTCGAGGGTGAGCTCGCACAGGCCATTTCCCAGATCCAAACCCTGGAAAGCCGGGGCGCAACTGTTTATGTATTGTCACTGGACATCAGCGCACGTGATGCTGCGTACCGACTCTCCTCCACCCTTGACTGTCTCTCCCTTCCGCCTGTTCTTGGAGTCGTCCACGCTGCTGGTGTCCTGGACAACCAACTGGTCATGAGAACCACCAAAGACGCCTTCGCCCGGGTTCTCGCACCCAAAGTGCAAGGCGCCCTCGCACTACACGAGGTCTTCCCCCCCAAGAGCGTAGACTTTTTCGTCCTCTTCTCGTCCTGCGGCCAGCTCGTCGGTTTCACAGGTCAGAGCTCCTATGGCAGCGGAAACGCCTTCCTGGACACCCTGGCCACGCACCGCCACCGCCAGGGTGATAACGCTGTAGCGTTCCAGTGGACCTCCTGGCGCGGAATGGGCATGGGTGCCAGCACGGACTTTATCAATGCCGAGCTGGAAAGCAAGGGTATTACTGATTTAACGCACCAGGAGGCCTTCGACGCCTGGCAACATCTTGCCAAGTACAACATGGACCACGGTGTCGTCCTCCGCAGTTTGGCCTTTGGTGACGGCGAGCCCCTGCCAACACCGATTCTCAATGACATAGCCGTGCGACGTGTCGGCAATAGGTCATCTGCGGACTCTGGCGCTGGCTCCTTTGGTGAAACGAGCGACGCCAATGGTGTCATCCCCAATTCCGCCCCGGAGCTCAAGGCCTACCTCGAAGAGAAGATCCGCCGCTGCATCGCAAATGTGCTGCAAATGGGAGCTGAGGATGTGGATAGCAAGGCGGCTCTGTCGGACTTGGGAGTCGACTCCGTGATGACGGCAAGTCTGAGACGACAGTTGCAGGCGACGCTGAGAACAAATGTGCCGCCTACGCTGACGTGGAGTCATCCGACTCTTAGTCATTTGATAGATTGGTTTGCTGAGAAGGTGGGAAATTAGTTTATCCCCTCGTCCGCCGAACCCTGGGTCATCCATTTTAGGGCTTGTTTAACTAGTTAATTAGTTATCCGACCAAAATTGTCAGGTTGTCAAACAATCTGATGTTCGGAATACGCTAGTAATCTCATAGCCAAAGAAACGAATGTATGAGGGTCTGATCTCTAAAAATATCTGCGGAATACTCTCCTAAATACCTTCAATCTGCTCTATCTGGACACGTATATCGACTGCTAAAGCAATAAACTTGCGACATAGCCGACACAAATAACTAGTGAGTGTCACGACAATGGCTGACTAATACGGAGTTGCTTGGCGCTGAAACAGCGGTCATTTTTTCTGGTTGACATTGACCTTTGTCAACCAGAATGACCGCTAGACCACAAAAAGTGTGAACACACTGATTGGACTTTATACAGTCCATTTCAGTATCTTTTTAGGTTGGGTTTTCTTAGCCTCAACTTTTGCACAACTCCTTTTCGTCTACTACTCGATCATAAAGGCAATATGGAGTGACGAGCGCGCCGTGGCTGTATAAATCGCTCAGAAATTTCTAGGCTAATGATATTTCCTTCAACGCCGAGTCTGCTGCATTGGACTTGCAGTGATATCCCAGATTGAACCGCTCTCAACTGGGCGGTAGTCAATGGCGATGTCGAGCTAATAACGAAGCTGATGGAGCAATGCCGTGACCTGGACGCTGGAAGCGAGATTCACGAAAAAGCGCTATTTTTAGCAGCCGAGGAAGGTCAAGAGGCAATTTTGCGGAAACTGCTAGACAGTGGTGTCAACGTGAATGCTAGGGACGAATGGGGTAGCACAGCGTTGGATTTCGCAGTATCGGTCGGACACGAAGAAACAGTACGGACGCTTTTGCGGAACGGAGCCAAGGTCGATTCTACGGATAGATATGACGATTCCGCCTTGCATTGGTCTGTCACAAAGGAGGAGATCACACGGCTTTTGTTAGAAGGTGGCGCCTGTGTCCAAGCCGAAAATGATACTGGCCAGACTGCCCTTTGCTGGACTGCGCAAGGGGGAACCGTTCCAGTAGCGCGATTGCTACTAGAACATAATGCCAACATCAACTGGCAAGACATGAAAGGAAGCACAGCGCTGCATAAAGCATCCCTGAGAGGCTCTGATAGCATGGTTCGAATGTTGCTTGAAAACGGTGCCGATGTCAATTTGAAAGAGTGGACGACTGGACACCATTACATGCCGCCTGCGTTGGAGGTCATGTGGAAGTTATCCAGTTACTGTCCGATAGAGTCAATGGTGGAAACGTCGTGATGGACTCGGTGAGAAACCAAATGCAAAATGCCAAGCAGCGCGCGCTTTTGATGAAGATGGCAGAGGAGAAGGGCAGGGGCAGTACCGTACTGACTGGCCTGCGATCACCTGATCTACCCCTTCCGTCAGTTAGGAATAACCTCATGCCTCACTATTTTTATAGACCCTTTATAATAGCTCTATCAGTCCTAATCGATTTTCTTTAGGAGTTCTATTAAAGATTTCTAAAATAAAGTCACTACTAATGTGATATCGCTGCTATATATATCCACCATAACATTCTGCTGACTAGTCAGCAGAATTGTTGGACTTTTAGTCTATGTGGTTATGCACGGATGGTGGCCCATGATTCCACACTAACTATAGGCCTATTATAATCTTTTTCATTCTTAATAGAAGATATATATAGAATATTAACGAACAAGCGTTTCTATAATTAACTTTTAATATCTTTTATTATATAGGGAAAAAATAGAGACTTTTATAGCTATAGTAAAGACGTTTTACTAAACCTTCAGTCCCTCTCTAAGCCTAATTAAGTTTAGTAAAGGTATTATCTTTTAGATTCTATCTAAGACCTATGTATAATTAGCTATTATAGGCTTAGATTAAGAGTATAGAGATAGGAATAGTTAGCTCTCTATAGTCTTAGTAAAGGATTAGGGAGGATTTCGCTAATAGGGTATATACGTTTTAATTCGCCTTATTTATATTTTTTTCTTTTGTAGACGGAAGGTTCTAGCTAGATGGATTATTTAATCTATAAGGTCACCACGGTAAGATAATATATATAGACTCGTCTCCTTCTATAGCGGGGGCGACGGGCTCTCCTAAATGGGTTAATAGCATGGACAGCGGGAGGTTAAACGGCCTCTTTGTAAATAGATATCCATCTCCCGACCCAGGCCGGGGATCCTTAAAGCTTTGTGAAGGATCGTGCATACAAATAGAGTCACCGAGGAGATCTACGCCAAACTATTTGATCCTCGGTGAGAAGTGTTGAACCAAGGTGTTCCTTTTGATCATCTTTGAGCTGAATCTCGTCTAGGTTTTCTTTTTCTTTTTCTCATCCTTCAGGATCGATCGAGTAGATCCCCATTTTTCCCTCTACCGATTGGTCTCCAACTGTTTGCGCCTGCAGCCACCGTGAGTATAGCATCTTCCTATTCGGACGACCAGACTTACCACCACGCAACAAAATCCATTGTCCGCACATCAATACCAAGCTCCGTCAAGGCTTTGGTCGAGAGATGCGTGTCATATGGCCGCTGGGCACCAGCGTTGGGGTCATTCCCTTGCTTGTTGCGAATCATGCCGGGAATCGACACCCCGAGCACCTCGGCGAGCTTCTCGCAAATCTCATACTTGGTCATGCGGTCCTCAGAAGTGAACTGCAGGATGTGTGGAAACTCCTTTATCCTGCGTTTTTCCCGCAGATACTTGATGACAATGTCGCGGCACACCCGCGCCACGTCCTCGGTGTTGGTCGGGTACCGCTGGGACCAGTCGTCCATTTTGATACCGGCATTTTCATCCTGTGATTTCTTGACCGCGTCCACCAGGGTGTTCACTGCACTCTCCGAGTTCTCTTTTGCGGATCCGTACAGTACCGGGACACGCAGCACCACCCCGACTCCCGTGTCGCGGGTGGCCTCCAAGACGGCCAATTCCCCGTCCCGCTTGAGCTGCCCGTACAGATTCGGCGGTCGAGTTTCCGCGTCTGTTTCATAGGGCGCCTCACCTTCAGCTCCCGGGAAGACGTAGTCGGTCGAGATGTAGATCAAGAATGCCCCGCGCGACGAGCATTCCTGTGCCAACGACCGGGTAGCCTCGACATTGACCTTGCGCGCTTGCTCAGGGTTCTTGTCACATAGGTCTGGGGACTTGTTTGCCGCACCTATTCACGGGTCAGCTCAAGTCCAAGCTTGAATTTTTGACACGCAAAATGTCTAGCTCACAATGGATGACAATCTGGGGCCTGACAGTAAAAATAGCTGGTCAGCATCATTCCCAGTAGCTCAATCTCACATTCTCTTACTTGACTTCGTCCAGGAGATTCTTAATCTCCTCCGATTTCTCCAGGTCTGCCTTGAGGATGGTTGGCGGGGTCGCGCGGGAGAAACCCTGCCCAACTACCAGCACACCTGAATGCTGGAAAGTGTTGAACATCTGGCGTCCGAGGAGTCCGCTGGCTCCAGTCACAAGAACAGTTGAAGTCATTTTGGGGGGGCAATGGCTGGGGTTGAAGAGAGTCGTGGCCGGACAGAGAAATCGGTCCTGTTTTCCTATGGCGGGGCCCGCATGACGTAACTGACTGTCCAGCTGTCGCAGCATTTCTCACTGGGTTTATCCATGGATGTACATGAAAAGGCGCTGGGAATATATCATGAGTAGATGAGGGGGTTTAATTACTTTTTCTTACTCGATTTTTGGCTCATAGACTGTAGTCTCATGTCTGGGGTACCTGCATTGACCGTGGAGGCAACAGGATGATCTATACAATGGACCAGAACCAACACTGGCCTGACAAGAGAGAAGCTGAAGCAAATCCCACAACCTATGGAGTTTTTTAGCAAGTTCTTAACTATTGGGCAGTTTCACAAGCAATTCAACGCTTCAGCATATGTCCCACTCGCTTCCACATCGAGGATTTGGATTGAGGTTGACGCCGAGGCTTAGACTTGGGAGGCGATACTGGAGCTGCAGGAAAAAGGCCGCTAGTCATAGCAATGAGATGGTTGGGATTTGAGCCTTTCAGGGTCTTGTCGAGCTGTTGGTGCACGTTTTCCATCTCTTCCACCGTCAGATCAAACCCCCGGATATGCGAGCAACATCCACAGTTGACCGAACAGTGGCCAATTCCTCTCGTTCGGTTGGCTGTTGGCTCTCGCTTTGCGCAGCAGCCACAGTCCCGGCCACAGCACCCTCCTCGCCTTGCGCAGTCGACATTCAACTCGCTATTGAGATACCACTTGGGATTCTTCTTTCGCACCGAACCATACATCCTTCTCAGGTCGGTTGGGAGTGAGGATTCATGAATCGCGAGCAATTGCATCTGATTCCAGTACTGTCTCTGCAGGTCATCCAGCTCCTGCTGCCACTGACTGAGCTGTGCCTTCTCCTTCTCATCCTCACTGTCGGTGATCTTCTGCAGTGCATGGACTCGCTCTTTCAAGGACTCTTCTCGCTGCACAGTTTCCCGAAGATGTCTGTCGGTAATGATCAGATTCCAGAAGATCTCACTAGAACATACCCATCGTCGGTTGTCGTACAAAAGCTCGTGTTCATAGAGTAGCCTCCTCCCCCCCCTCCATCAAGTTTATAATACGCCTGGAAGTCCATGATGTCGATGTCCTGAAACAAGACACAAGGAGGTCGGCAATAGAAGTAAGGACTGGACCTGAAATCATGGCGTTGAGGTTGGTAACCCAAGGGGGTGTTGGTCATGACTGAGAAGACCCCTTTGCGCCGCTTTCCCATGTCAAGGTACGAACTCAATAACATGAGTTGTGACTGGTTGACTGCTTTGGAAGTCCAACAAAATGCAGGAAAAGAAAAGAAAAGAAAAGAAAAACGGCGTAAAAAAAGAAGAAAAGTTGAGCAAAGACCGAATTTCGCCGAGAGGGTAGATCAGCGGGATCTCCACCGAACCTGAGCTCAAAATTTATCTGCCAACGTCCGTTCTCTTTCCCTCCACACCCCTCACCATGTCTGGTGCCAGGAACCTCACTGCTGCCCTGCGACGGACCCGGGTGTCTCGCCCTCGTTTGGTCCTGCGACCTGCCATTCCCCAGACACTCTGCGCGACCGCGCGCACCTTCAGCGCCAGCTCCACTGTCCAGGCCGAGATCCGCCAGATCAAATACACCAGTGATGCATACCCCAACCTTAAGCGCGATCCGAAATTCGGGGAGGTGACCGCCGACGATGTGACCTACTTCAAGGACCTGCTCGGGGCGCAGTCGGCTGTGGTCGATGGCGTAACCACCGACGCGGCGGACGACATTGAGCCCTTCAACAGCGACTGGATGCGCAAGTACCGTGGCCACACCCGGCTGGTCCTGAAGCCCCAGAACACGGAGGAGGTCAGCAAGGTACTGCGATACTGCAACGAACGAAAGCTGGCTGTTGTGCCGCAGGGGGGAAACACCGGTCTGGTCGGTGGGTCGGTGCCGGTCTTTGATGAAATCGTGATCAACACCTCGCGCATGAACCAGATCCGGTCCTTCGACAGCGCTTCGGGTGTGCTTGTTGCCGACGCCGGTGTGATTCTCGAGGTGGCCGACCAGTACTTGGCAGAGCGCGACCATCTCTTCCCCCTGGACCTGGGTGCCAAGGGGTCTTGCCACATTGGAGGCAATGTCGCGACCAACGCCGGTGGTCTGCGACTCCTGCGCTACGGCAGCCTGCACGGTAACGTACTGGGCATCGAGGCAGTCCTGCCGGACGGGACTATCGTCGACTCCCTGTCGACCCTGCGGAAGAACAACACGGGTTACGACCTCAAGCAGCTGTTTATCGGCTCCGAGGGCACCATTGGCCTGGTCACTGCCGTCTCTATTCTGTGCCCGCCGCGACCGAAGGCAGTGAATGTGGCCTACTTTGGATTGGAGAGCTTCGAACAGGTCCAACAGGCCTACCTGGCCGCCAAGGGCCAGCTCTCGGAGATTCTCTCCGCATTCGAACTGATGGATGGTCGCAGCCAACGTCTGGTCCAGGAGTCCACCGGCAACAAACAACCTATCGAGGGCGAATACCCCTTCTACTGCGTGGTGGAGACTAGCGGTTCCAATGCCGAACACGACATGGCCAAGCTGGAATCGTTCCTCGAAAATGTGATGGGTGAGGGCATTGTGGCCGACGGCGTGCTGGCCCAGGATGAGACCCAGTTCCAGTCCCTGTGGCGCTGGCGTGAGGGGATCACTGAGTCCCTGAGCCACCTGGGAGGTACCTACAAGTACGACGTGTCGATTCCATTGTCGGAACTATACCAGCTTGTGGACGACTGCCGCGAGCGATTGACACAGAAAGGCTTCGTCGGTGATGACGATTCCTTCCCAGTGCGCGCGGTCGTTGGATACGGCCACATGGGTGACTCGAACCTGCACCTGAACGTCTCGGTGCGGCAGTACAACAAGGACGTCGAGAAGGCCATCGAGCCCTGGGTGTACGAGTGGATCCAGAAACGCCAGGGCAGCATCAGTGCCGAGCACGGTTTGGGAGTCGCCAAGCGGGAGTTCATTGGATACAGCCAGAATGACACGATGGTGAAGCTGATGCAGCAGCTGAAGTCGTTCTACGACCCGGTAGGTGCTGACGTAGCTGTTTGGTGGTTGGTCGCTAACATATCTATAGAATGGGATCATGAACCCGTACAAGTACATCTAGATGGGGTAGTGTATAAAATAAAAAGCCGTGCATCGTTCTAGCTGGGTTAATTATTCTAATTATTCCACAATAATTGCAATAATCACCATCATTGCAACAAGTAATTCAGTCGAGGACATCGTCCTTGCGTCGAATTATTGGGTTCCCCACTGGTGCCTCAGGCCACCCGTTGCCATGCGAGACGGCGCTTGTTTAGAACAAAGACCATTCAATATACTCCACCCCTTTACGCCCCATCTTCGCTTTTCTATCTGTGACTCCTGCTCCAAAGAGCTGTTTAGAAGCTCAGTCAAGCTTCAGCTCACCTTGACTATCTCTGGATGCGCCCGCGTCAACATCGCAACCCTGTCTGATCGGAGTAAATAGAACCTCGTTGGGGCCGATCTTTGCGCAACCATGGCGGACGATATGGCGAGCCATTACCAGATGATGGAGGAGCTGGGGAGTGAGTGCCAGGAACCCCCGTCAATTGTCAATTTCTTGTTTGTCCGATCGGCTAACCCATGGCCCGGTGTCAACTAGGTGGGAGTTTTGGAACGGTCTACAAGGCAATTGACAAGACCACCGGCGAGATTGTCGCGGTCAAACACGTACGTTTTCTCTGGGTCCTTTCTGGTCGGAATTGTCGCAATTGACTCGAAACATCTCGTCGCAGATTGACCTCGAATCCAGCGAAGATGATATCCAGGAGATTCAACAGGAGATTTCTGTCCTGGCCACCTGCGCCAGTGCCTTCGTTACACAATACAAGGCGAGCTTTCTCAAGGGACACAAGCTATGGATCGTCATGGAGTACCTCGGCGGAGGTTCTTGTCTGGACCTTGTACGTGGACCATCCCTGTCAAAGAGTGCGGAGTCTCACGCTGACCTCCATCAAGTTAAAACCAGGAGTGTTTAACGAAGCGCATGTGGCGATTGTCTGCCGGGAATTGCTACAAGGCTTAGACTATTTGCACAGCGAAGGAAAGATCCACCGTGATGTCAAAGCCGCCAACGTGTTGCTCTCGAATACCGGTAAAGTGAAGCTGGCAGACTTTGGCGTTGCCGCGCAGCTGGTCAACATCAAGTCGCAGCGCAATACCTTTGTGGGGACTCCGTTCTGGATGGCGCCGGAAGTAATCCAGCAGGCTGGATACGACTTCAAGGCGGACATTTGGTCCTTGGGGATTACTGCCATCGAGATGATCAACGGCGAGCCGCCGCACGCCAGCACACATCCGATGAAAGTCTTATTCCTCATCCCAAAGAACCCGGCACCTCGGTTAGAAGGGAACGAGTACAGCAATACTTTCAAGGATTTCATTACACAGTGTTTGACCAAGGACCCGGATCGCCGTCCTAGCGCCAAAGAACTTCTGCGTCACAAGTTTATTCGAAATGCCGGAAAGCCCGAGGCCTTGCAAGAGCTCATCCAACGCAAGCAGGAATGGGACGGCTGTCGGGGGGTGACTAAAGATGTGAAGTATTATGCAGAGTCTCTGTAAGGGCATACTTGTGGTTTTCACGCGCAACGCAAAGGCTAATTATCTATCGCTAGCAACACCATCACCAAACCCGGCCAGGAGGAAGATGATGACGATTGGGTCTTTGATACGGTCAAGGCCCCGACCATGTGGGTGCCCAAGGGCACGGACTGGACCACCCGGGACGAAGAGGAGCAGGCTGAGACCGACCCGGCCGAGCTACTCCAAGACATGCGCATCTCCCAGCCGCCTCCTCCACCCAAGCACCAGGCCAATTCGACTGTCCGTCGAGCTCCGGGTGCCGAGCGATCTCCCTCGGTGCGGCGCGCCAACACAAAACGACGGTCCAGCGGTGTCAAGCAGCCCCTAGGGCTCGACTTGAGTTTCGGTAACAGTCCGTCCACCGTTCGGCAATTCCGTCGTGTATCGGACAAAGTTCCGAAAGATGCCATGGGCGCGTCGAAGGCCTCGCATGGGGTCGATGAGAACGCCAGCCCGAAAACCCATTCTCCGGGATCAACGAGTAAAGAGGCCCAACTCGGTCGGCGTGCATACAGCAAAGCCGTGGGACTTTCCTGCCAGGAAGTCCTCTCGACCACGGGCGACGGCGAGAAACGAGAAGCCATTTCACGACTGGCCGAAGCCTGGAGCGATCTGGAGATGGCCGATCCGGAGGGCCTCTACCACATCATCCGGACCATGAACGAAAAGCTCCAAGCGTATGTTCCTCTGTGATTCTTTATGAACGTGTGGTTTACTCGATGCTAACCAACCGGGATGAACTAGTGACGCCCGCTTATGTACTTTGATCCCTGAATCTGCCCAGCCGGACTCTCCCCAGAGGCCACGCCTCGTGCTGGCTCAAAACAACCCACACCTGAAGAGCCACCGTCGTCGACAATCCACTCACACTGTCGAGCCCCAGCCCCCTTCACCCTCTCTGTCCAACCTGCCTGGCCAGAACGTGCCGGGCATGGAACACACCAAGGAACTCTCCGATGTCCTCTACCAGCGCTGGGCGGACGGACTCCGCAACCGCTGGCCGGGCATTTAGACGGCGCATTATTCACCTTCGCTGTATAGACGACTCTGGCATTTCGGCCTGTTTGTATAACCTTCCATTTTCTCTTCCGCGAACTGACCATTGGCCTTGCATCCTTGGCGTCCGTTCGCTCTGCTTTCTTCTTCTTCTTTTGGATGGTGGGACTGGACCTGGCGTTCTGATCATCTGGTGTAATATTTTTTGTTGGTATCCTCGGCCTTTGCGCAAGGCTTGTGATTATCATGGGTAATATGTCTGTTGCCTCTTGTTTGTCTTTCTTCATAGATAACTTTCTCTTCACTTCCTTCGCTGTTTTTACCCTTGACCTGTGTGATGTACGTGAGGATTTATATGAAAACGACTCGAATGAGCTGGAATTGATTGGCATGTCTATTACTAGTTGTATTTTTCTATATCTTTGGTGGTCAGTAGGCAGTAGGGCTGGCGATAGTTGCCCAGGTATCTTATTAGAGTGGAGCCGCAACGTGCCCAGTTGCCGACAGCAGCGTCACTGCGATTTGTTTTCTTCACGTTCTTCACTATTTTCATACTTTGACCTTGACGCGTGCACAACGAACCCCTCATTGTAAATACCCTCGAGTCTGCCAAGTTCCATCATTGTTTTTATTTTCTTTTTCTTTTCTCTATTCTTTTCTTTCCTTTTTCTCCCGCCAAGACGTGATGAGCTTCTTAGCGCCTGGGAGCTTCAGCACGGGTTTTGGCAGTGGGGCAGCCCATACGGACGGTATGCGGCTGTAATATTACCTCGTGCGGAGGAACGTGTGCTTAGGGCGGCGTGGGATGCCTGTTTACTTCGAGATCACGGATTCAACTATGAAGGGAAAGCAGATAATCCAACACATGGTAGAGAATTGATTGATTCTCTCCTGGTCTTCTTGTGTTCTTTATTGTTCATTTCTATATTCATTCCTAAGTAAGAAATGTAGGCGATGTATCTCAGACAAAGCGGCATGCCTCCCCTCCCCATCGGGCAACCTCGGGTACACCTCTGTGACGCCCCCTGAAACAACTCGGGGAAAAAGATGCGCGGTCCAGGGCCCGCTCATGTGGGCTCAGGAGAGACTTTCCAGACTGTCACTTTTCTTTCTTGCTTTTCTTCACCCATGCCCGGCTGCACTTTGCCCTGACTCGTTCCTGTCTCTCCTGCTGGCTGGTCCATCATGGAGAGTTCCCCGGGAACGGATGGCGTCACCCACGGGCCGCCACCGGATGCGTCCCAGACTTCACCGTCGCCTCCGGCCGACTCGCCAACCCAGCCGGAGCCTGCCTCCGAATCCCCTCACCCCAGTCTCTCTCGTTCCGAGCCCTTCTCCCAGCAGAAACGCTTCTCCTTACCTCCCCGTGCCAACCCCGCCGCCCGACATAGCAAGCGGTTGACCTTGAACTTTCCCGTCAATCTCGCTTTGAACCAGCCCGCTGTGTTCCCCTCCGATCCCAGTGTCTCTTCGCCTGGATCCATGACCCCCATCACGCAGTCTTCGACCCGCCCGTCCCCCGCGCTCCCCGCGGGGACTCCCATGCCATTCGATGGCCCGGACGATAGCTATGACTTCCTTCGGGCTATCGCGTCTCAAGACCGGAAAGTCATGGAGCTCCGCGAGGAACTGCACAGGGCCGAGATCGAGCTCGAAGCCCTCAAGAAGCAGTGGGCACAGGCTGAAAAGTCCCGGAAGCGGACTCAGATCAACTACCAAGCCGAGCAGATGAAGCCGCTGCGGTCTCCAGACCAGCCAGGACCACCCGATGGGGCAAGCTTGCACCGTCGGGAGCAAAGTATCAGCTCGGTTGGAAGTTCCTCGGTTTCCCAAGAACGCCGCAGTCGGGAGTTGGAGCAGCGAAGCAGTCTCCGTGCTGCAGCCACCGCCGGCTCCAAGATCTCAGCCAATGGCCGACGGGTGTTCCAGGGCTCGCACACGCGGGCCCTGTCTCTTCTCACGCCTGCCACCGTGCCCGGCATCCCCCAGCGTGGCGATGCCGCTCCGTCACCATTAGAATCCAACCCCCTGGCCCGCGCCCCGCGGTCTGCCACCTTGCCGTCATTGGAGCGCAACAAAACTTCCAGCATCGGGACTCCCGTCGATGACAGCCACCTGCCAGAGCACTTGCTCACTCATCTACGAAACACAGTGCCTCCGCCGTCCGGGGAGACTATCATGCGAACCGGAAAGCAAATGGCTTCGGACCTACGTGAGGGTCTCTGGACCTTTTTAGAGGACCTTCGACAAGTGACCGTAGGCGAGGATGCTGTCAATGGAGTACAAAACCGGACCATGTCGCCTTCTAGGTCGTTGGCACCGCCCAACGGGCGCAAGCGGAATTCATCAGCCCATTCCCGGAGCCGGGACCGGCTGTCTGTAGCGGGGGACCGATCATCACGGTCGTCGGGATCTTCACAGGGTCGAGCGCCAGCGCCTGACACAATATCTGGTAAAACCACCAAGCCGGAAGAGATTTCAACGTCTTTCTGGGATGAATTCGGCGTTGATAAACCGGCGCAGAAGCCCCAGACCGCTCGCCACACCAACGACCTCGCCAACCGCCCAAGCCGAACCGACGACCCCGAGCACCGCGGCCGCCCCACCAGCCGTCAAGCCGACAAGGAGGATGATACGGTCGACGACTGGGACGACTGGGACGCGCCTCAGTCCGAGCCGAAGGTGGCGCACACGCCGTCGTCCAGTCGATCGACGGTTGAGTCCTCCAAGCACGACCAATCGCCCATCACGCAGGGCAGCAGCCCACGGACCAGTGCTAGGTACCGTTCGACTTTTTCTGATTTCATCTATGAAAACCTCGTTATGCGCTGACTCCTCCCGTTCCCCTAGCTTTGGCGACACCAACCCGTCTATCACCGCCCCCGATCAGACCGTCCCCGAGGGCCTTCCCTGGCCTGCAATCTCCAAGTTGACGCCCTCCAAGCTCCAACGCACTGCCTCCACGCTGATGGCTGAGTGGGAGCGGAGCATCTCGCCCTCTCCGGAGCGGTCAGGTTCTCTTTCTCGCAGCCGGAGCAAAAGTAGCAAAGCGGACTAAGACGGGGATTCTGTTCTTGTCCGGTCTCTTTCGCTCATGTGTATATTTACTATTTCCTCTTTGCTTTCTTTTCTTTTTCCTTTACTTCTTCGGCCTCGTCGTTGAACGTCTCCGTTGGCATGATACCCAATCCACGGAATCACGCCAGGCTATGACTTGCACACATCCATCTACGAAAGAGCGTTGTTTAGCATTGCACTGTATCCTTGGGACATCCCCTCTGGCTATCTTCAGTCTGTACCAGCCTGTTTGAGATGAATCAAAATGAAAATCTCGAAATCTAACTCATGAATAAATGAAGACAACAATCCTAAATAAAATAAAATAAAATAGACTTGAATTCTGGAGCCAAAGAGAAAGGCCCGGGATGTCATGTGATGTGCCATCTGGGTTGCCGTGGTTCGCCGTAAAAAATAAATTTGAGAGTCGCCGCATCTACTTGAGTCGCGGGTGGATCTTGCTCCGTTTTATTTCTCAAAGGCATCCGTGTCTCTCGCCCTTTTGCATTACAGCGATTCTTCTATTTCCGTTCAGACCTTCAACGCCCGGGCATCCTCGTGCACAACACCCCTAACCTTCGGGCTTCACCGCACCCACTTTCATCATGAGCTTTCCGAGCATGACGCCGCCGATGGGTGGCATGGGAGGCGCACCAGGGATGCAGGGCATGAATGAGCAGGAGCAGGCAATGGTCAAGATGGTTCGTCACTGTGTTTCAACCGGAGCGACATGCGACGCGCAGACACTAACAGTCTTTGGGGCGAACAGATGCAAGCCGGGATGGAATCGTGCCCGATTAAGACCGTCATTTCCGGTACAATGGGATTCGGACTTGGTGGAGCTTTCGGTCTCTTCATGGCCAGTGTAAGTTTTGCGCATATCTCAACTTCTTCCCCCTCCCCCATTATTAGACTGCAGCAATGCCCTAATACCGCCCCGTGTCGGCATCTAGATGTCCTACGACTCGCCCTTCACCCCCCAGGGCCGGGAAATTGCCAATCTCCCCTGGCGCGAGCAGGTCCGTCGCGGCTTTAAGGATATGGGTGCTCGCTCGTGGTCGTCGGCCAAGAACTTTGGCATTGTCGGCGCGCTGTACTCGGGCACCGAGTGCTGTATCGAGGGCCTCCGCGCTAAAAACGACCTCACCAACAGTGTCGCCGCTGGCTGTGTCACTGGCGGTATCCTGGGTGCCAAGGCTGGTCCCCAGGCGGCTGCCGCTGGATGTGCAGGCTTTGCTGCGTTCAGTGCTGCTATCGACGCCTACATGAGGATGCCTTCGGAGGAGTAAGCCTCGTTCGAGGGTCAGAACCTCGTGGGCTCGCCTTACATTCATGCGGTTTTTTTTTTTTTTTCGACTGTCCCGCTTACTTTCTCGATTCGTTTTTGACCTTGTTCGGCTTGTACACTCTTCGCGGCGCCGTGGCGATTTTCGGGATAGACCAGAAGCATTGTGGGTGTTCGGGTTGCTTTTCTTCTTTTCTTTTGTGTTGCTTTGAATGTGTTTATATTCTATCCTCGAGGTACATCGATGTACTCCGAGGATGCAGGGCAGGAGATTTGTTTGTTCTCTGTCGCTTGCACTCGCTCTTGTATAATATCTGCATGTTCTGCGTGGATAGACATCCGGAAATTCCCCCGCTCAGACTCGATACCAAATGATATTGGCTACAGAGTTCTCTATCGTCTATTGCATTTCTATCATTCTATATCTATGCCCTACTCATATGTATACTTCTAGGCATCAGATGTATATTTTGATACCCACTCGGGCTATCCATCATCTATGGATGTCTAACACTATCCAATTAAGAAAAGACTAGGCCCAACAATACTCAATTTGCTTTTCCATGCTAATATAGATATACTCATTGATTAATGTACTAGTAAGTCTAAGATTTGCCTCTGGTCGGACTTTTCTTCCCTGAGTTGTGACGTAACAGCACCCATAGTATGACAGTCTGCTGTAGACTTCTGACAAGATCCAATGAAACACGTCATGGACAACTATCCGAGATCAGAAAATGGACCTAATCTCCAATGGTACTCGGGAAGAAATCGCACAGCTTGACTATTCCACCGACCAACCCTTGAATCGAGAACCACCCGCCAAAGAGCTGATTGAGCAGTATATATTCACTGGGTGAAGATTGTATATTTGGCAACACATTCTCATTACCAACCAGATTCATCACCCCCCAAGACCTCAACTACGACCGCAACCATGGCCCCATTCCACACCTACGCAGCGAGAAGCACGTTATCCGAGTCGATGGCCTCGTCGAAACACCGCTATTTCTCTCTCCAGACCAGCTTCGCTTAGAGTTCGCGCAGCATGAAGTCACCTGTGCACTTGGGTGTGCCGGGAACCGTCGGCACGCAATGCGCATGCTGCTGCGCGAAGTGGAAGGCATTGACTGGGGCGATGCGGCCGTTATGAATTGCAAGTGGAGGGGTCCTCGGATTCGGGATGTGCTTTTTAGGGCTGGGCTGCGCGACGACGCTACCCATACCTGTCCTGGTTGTGAGATCCATGTGGCTTTTGCTTGCTATCAGGTCCGGTGTCAGGAAGACACTTGGTTCGGGGCGAGCGTGACGTTGGAGAGGTGCTTACGAGAAGACGGCGATGCCATTTTGGCGCTGGAGGTTAGTTCCGTTCTTTCCCTTCTTTTGATTATCCAGCTGGTAATCTGGTAATCGTTGTGCAGTGTTGATATCTCCGATATTCTAGATGAATGGTGCCACACTCTCTCCAAACCACGGATTCCCCGTCCGCGTGGTTCTCCCGGGTATCGCAGGTGCTCGATGGGTGAAATGGCTCGACCGCATCACAGTCCAGAGTCGCGAGTCCCCAAACTTCTATCAGCAGCGCGATTACAAGGTCCTCCCGCCGGACGCAATCGACCGTGCATCGGCAGAGAAGTACTGGTCTTGCACGTCGCCCATGTATGAGACACCGATCAACTCTGTTATCGCGGTTCCCGGTGATGACGAGACTGTTTCTGTGCCGGCGTCTGGAATGTTGGAGGTGAAAGGATATGCGCTTCCACAGGCTGCGGACGGACCCGTTGCTCGGGTTGAAGTTTCCGGTGATGAAGGCCTGTCTTGGACCGAGGCCCGACTCACTGGCGCTAGCCCGGATCGTAAATGGTGCTGGGTGTTGTGGGCTGCGCAGGTAGAATTATCTCCTGGGCCGGGCAGAGAGATCGTCAGTCGGGCTACTGATGCCGCGAGGAACACGCAGCAGGAGCACTCGCAGTGGAATCTGAGGGGCGTGGGATACAGCGGGTATGGTCGCGCGAGAAACCTGACTGTTGTGCAGAATTCCAGTGGTCATATCGACTGAAAGGCGTAAAGGTGTTAGGGCTTGACTGGGATCGACGGTCCAAAATACATTTGTCTATTCACAATTCATACACTTTAGACGCTCAAGGCAGCACAATATACTTCTCCAGATGTTTCGGAATGGCACCCCGCAGGTTCTTGCTCTCCAGCCAGGTGTTGGAGAATAACCGGTCCGCATACCGGTAGGCGCCATCACACAGGATCGTTACGACGGTGTTGCCCTTGCCCAGCTTCTCGGCGACCTCCTTGGCAGCCACCACGTTGAGCGCAGAGCTAGCGCCCAGGTATAGACCCTCCTCGTCCAGGCAGCGGTAGACCATCTCGATACTCTTCTCGTCGCTGATGTTCACTGAGCCGTCCAACAGGTCAATGTCGGGCTGGAGGTTGTCTGTCACACGGCCCTGGCCAATACCCTCGGTAATGCTGCTGCCACTGCGCTCGACCAGCTTGCCACCGCTCTGGATGAAGCTGTGCAGAACACTGCCCGGTGGGTCGGCCAAGAAGCTCTTGACGCGGCCGTCACTGGTGGCCTTGAGGTAGCGGGTGATACCGGCCAGTGTGCCTCCGGTGCCGGTAGCACAGGTGAAGGCGTCGATCTTGCCTCCGGTCTGCGCCCACAGCTCCGGGCCGGTGGTCTCGATGTGCGCCTGGCGGTTGGCCGTGTTGTCAAATTGGTTCGTCCATACGGCGTTTTCCAGAGACTCGGCATGGCGTCGCGCCTGGTGGTTGTAGTTCTGCGGGTTGTCGAATGCCACAGCGGGGACCGGGTACACCTCCGCGCCCAGCAGGCGGAGCAGGTCGATCTTGCCCTGAGACTGCGTGTTGGGCATGTAGATCACCAGCTTGTAGCCTTTTGACCGGCACACATGCGCTAGACCAATGCCCGTGTTGCCGGCCGTACCCTCAACCACCGTGCCACCTGGCCGGAGCAGTCCCTTCTCTTCGGCATCCTTGACCACGAACAGTGCCGCGCGGTCTTTCACGCTACCTCCGGGGTTCTGGAACTCTGCCTTTCCAAGCACATTGCACCCAGTCTGTTCGGAAAGCTTTTTCAACCGAATGAGCGGAGTGTTTCCGATCGCTGCGCAGGGGATACGTTAGCTCTATATGCACGAGAGTATGGTCAGGCCGGGAGCGGGACAAACCTTCCGTCAGGCCATGGACGACGCCCTGCACCATGGACACATGGGTGGCGTATGCAGTCGACCCCTCCGCAGCACGAAGCGCGGTGGTACCAAAGCGGCGGATGCTTTGACGAAACATGTTGGAGTGCAATTGGGTAGAGACGAGGTTCTCCGTCCCTCCATCGCCTTCAATGTCTCCGATACTCGGGATGAGTCATCCAACACGTGACCCTTATCGCACTTCCCCGTTTGGGCTGTTTGTTTACCGCCCGAAACTCCTTGCGTTTATGTTCCCCGCGACGTCCGTGGTGTCTTTCCACCTACACTAATCGCCCCTCGACACCCAACACCATGCCTGGTCGAGTCGCCGCCCGTTCGACATCTGCGACCACACGGAGGTCATCCGCACAGCCCTCTGCATCTGGGCGTGCCGCCTCTGTCACCCCGTCAATTGCGATCCCTGAAGAACCCGCACTACCATCGTCGTCCCCCAATCTGCGTCGCGATGTGTGCTCAATTTTTGTGGACGCTCAGCGATCTACCACCGGCCACCGAAAGCTTGTGGTGCGTTTGCGCAAGCTCCAGGAGTCGTGTTGCGGCATCGCCTCCAAGAAAAATAATAAGGCCAAAGACCAAGAGCAGGAGGGATTACAGATCCCAGGCGAGGAGACTGTCGCCGAAAAAGAGTTTAATGTTGAGGTCGGCCGTTGTCTCCTCCGAATTCTTCCAATCAAGAAGACAGAACCTGTCGGCGATCGCATTCTGCGCTTCGTGGGCACTTTCTTGGTTCATGCCGCAGAGAAGGATGGCGAGATGTTTACATCCAATGCCGACAATGAAGATGAGATGCAAGTTCTCCCTGAAACCCCAAGTGCACGGTTGACCTCGAGTCTTGTTGGCCTCATGGTGCCTCTCGTGGCTGCTAAGGATAAAATGGTGCGGTTCCGCGCCACACAGATCATCGCCCACATTGTGAATTCGCTTGAGTCAATCGATGACGATCTCTATCACACTATTCGACAGGGCTTGCTGAAGCGCATTCGTGACAAGGAGTCCTCCGTACGAGTGCAAGCAGTAATGGGCCTAGGACGACTGGCTGGAAATGACGAAGAGGACGATGGCAACGAGGATAATTCCACTGCTCTTCTCGAGAAATTAATCGAGATTATGCAGAACGACACTAGTGCCGATGTTCGGAAAAATCTTCTCACCAATCTTCCACTTGCCCCCGTCACCCTGCCATATCTCCTCGAGCGAGCCCGCGATCTTGATGCAGCGACCCGGCGAGCGCTCTATTCGCGTCTCTTGCCCACCCTGGGTGACTTCCGCCATCTTTCTCTATCGATGAGAGAAAAGCTTCTTCGCTGGGGTCTGCGAGATCGTGATGAAAGTGTGCGCAAGGCAACCGGCAAGCTCTTCTTCGACCGATGGGTTGAGGACTGTGCCGGCACCAATAGTGGGCAAAACGAGGGAGTGACCGGTCAACGCTCTGCTCCCAATATCAATGCCCTGCTGGAACTCCTGGAGAGAATTGACGTGGTCAACTCCGGAATGGAAAGTGGCATCGCCCATGAAGCAATGCGCAGCTTCTGGGAGGGCCGTGCAGACTATCGCGAGGCGGTGGTGTTTGATGAGCCTTTCTGGGAATCTCTCACAGCCGAATCCGCGTTCCTGCTCCGATCATTTAATGACTTTTGTCGCGTGGAGAACGAAGGCAAGTACGACAGTCTTGCGGATGAGAAGATGCCCGAAGTGACCGCACTGGCCTACTTCCTCTCTAAGTATACCACCGATCTCTTGGAGCGAAAGAGGATCGCCAAAGAGTCCGGTGATGCAAATGATGACGATGCCGTCGAGCACGAGTTTATTGTCGAACAATTGCTTCACATTGCCATTACCCTGGATTATAGTGACGAGGTTGGCCGACGGAAGATGTTCTCTCTCTTACGAGAATCTCTAGCAGTTCCTGAACTTCCAGAAGATTGCACCAAGCTTACCATTGAGGCCCTCCGATGTGTTTGTGGAGCCGATGCTGCGGCCGAAAGCGAGTTCTGCAGCGTGGTCCTAGAAGCCATTGCCGAGGTTCACGACACCATCACCACCGAGGATAGCTTCGTGTCTGCCAAGTCTGAAATCAGCGACGACACCAGCAGCCGTCACCGATCTGAGACTCCCGCCTCAGAAGATGAAACTCCCTTCAACAAGGAAGAGGCCAAGGCGAAGATCGTCCGCGAGATTGTGGTGAACATGAAATGTCTGCATATTGCTCAATGTATGCTTCAGAATGTCCAGGGTAGTTTGCAGCAGAACGTCAACCTAGTCACAATGCTGAACAACCTTGTTGTGCCTGCCGTCCGAAGCCACGAGGCTCCGATTCGGGAGCGCGGTCTTCTGTGTTTGGGTCTTTGCTGTTTGCTTGACAAGGTCAGTCAACGACATTGACATATGGTAGAGAGTGATATTTTGCTAACCCCAGAACTCTAGAATCTCGCCGAGGAGAACATGACACTCTTTATTCACTGTTACAGCAAGGGCCACGATGCATTGCAAGTAACGGCACTGCACATTCTCTGCGATATGGTCACGACACATCCCTCACTGCTTACTCCAGTTACTCAGCCGGATGGTGAGACAGTGACGCCGCCTGCCGTCCAGAGACCCTTGCTCAAGGTGTTTGCCCGAGCCCTTCGAGCCAACTCGCCGCCCAGCGTGCAATCGGGAGCAGCCATGGCGTTGTCCAAGTTGCTCCTCACCAGCGCCTTCACTCCTTCTGGACCCAACGTTCCACCCGCCATCCAGGAACTCAACCAAGCCGCCGTGGAGTCTCTGCTGCAGTCACTCGTGGTGTCCTTTTTCCACCCCCGCACGCGTGAAATCCCTGCCCTCCGCCAATCTCTCGCGTACTTTTTCCCTGTGTACTGCCATTCCCGTGTTGCCAACACCAACCACATGCGACGTGTGGCTGTTCCGGTAATCCGTGCCGTCATCAACGCCGCAGAGGAACACTACTCGCTTGAAGCTGAGGAGGATAGTGACGGCGAGATTGATGAGAGCATCGGGGAGCGCGAGGTCAAGGCGCTCATGACTGGTGTTCTTGGAATGCTTGCTGAATGGACTGACGAGCGCCGGGTCGTTGGCCTCGGCGGAGAACGTGTTCTGGCCGGTGGAGCTGCCAGCTCCAGCGCCTGCGGGTGGGTGCATCTCGCATTGGTCAAGGATATCCTGGAGCGAGTGCTCGGTGTCAGTGCTGGCAACAGTCGCTGCACCAAAGAAGAGCGCAAGCTTCTGTTCTCATTGCTAAGCAAGCTTTACATTGCCGCTCCCACGGTACCTTCCCGTTCTAGCTCGCGTGCGCCTGAAGGCGAGGATCAGTTCCGCACCAGCATCCGCAGCGCCAATGGGGCTGAAATTGACGCTGATAATGTCCAGCTGGCGCAAGAGGTCAAGGAGCTGTTGGACCAGACCATCGAAGAGGGACTCGCCGGTGAAGCCTCCAGCCGCAATGCCTTGGTTAAGGCCAAAAATGCTGTCCTCAAGATCCTTGCCGTGGCCCAGGATGCGCGTGCCGCCAGCACTCGCCCTCGGGAAGGCACCGAGGATCCTGAGAGTGATGCTGCCAGTGTCTGCTCCGGTAGTGTGCGTCGCTCTGTGGAACCTACTGGTGCTGCTAGTCGTCGCCATGTCTCTGTCGAGCCGAGCATCATGGAGGAAGATGAGGGTGACCACGATGACAGCCGTGTGCGATCTGGGAGTGTCCGCCCCTCTGTTGAGGGTGATGCTGCCAGCCGGAACATGGTCCCTATGGAACCCAGCATTATGGAAGAAGCCGAAGAGGATGACCACGACACCAGCCGGGGAACTGTGATCAAGGATGAGGCTGTTGATGAGTGATGATGGTGTTTTTCTTTTCTCTCTTTTTCTTAATGCCGTTGATTCTTGGCTCCGGCGTTTGGTCGTGGTTGGGGGGTCTCCCGTGTCTTGGAAATGCTGGGTTTGGGTGGGTTTGTTGTACATGATGTGACGCCTGTCTATTTTGCGGTACTCTGGTTTCTTCCTATATTGGATCCTGGTCTTTGCCCATTGGTTTTTCTTTTTCTTCTTTTTTGTATGGCAGAACTGCTCGATATCAATATCTTGATATCGAGTCTGGGTGTTAAACGGCCAAGCCAATTCGTAATTTCTCGATGAGAATATTTCATCACCACGTCCGACTGCTTACAGGTTGAATTTCACATATGAACGTCTCGAACAACCTGCTGTTCTCTTGACAGGCTACTATTCCATAGTTTCTAGTAAAGCAACACGTGACCCTGTCATCGCCACGTGATGCCGATCGATTGTCGGATGTTTCGGTGTTTCGATGTTCGAATGGAAGAATAGCGAAGATAGTCACGATAGTCAAGAGAATGAGAGCACCACTCTCAATATCATCTATCGTCCACGGCGTTCCAGGGCAGCGCCCATTGGGAATCAGCCGGTATACTCCATCCCACCGGATTCAAGCAACGCCGACCCAAGGCCCGCGACCGAATCGCTGGAATTTTCCCTTTCTCTGTTTCTCTTTTTCTTGCCTCTCCGTTCTGTTCCACCGGTCGCCGAGAGTCAATTGGTCTGTTCTGGGGCCATTTTTCCGTTGATATCGGAGCTGCTCAGGCCATGCTCTGACAGGTATCCACTTGGAAAGGCAACCATGCGCAATTAATCCGAATCTATTGCGCTGTAGAACTGCGTAGAAGAGGAAGAATCATCATATTCATTGTTTATTCATGATCAATGAATCAATCAGTCCCCCTGGCCTTCCGATGTATATCCGGGATCTGGACCGGCTGGGGTTGCACCGTAGAAACTGCGAGTCCGAGAAGACTTCAGGGGGGATGAATTGTCTGCAATTAAAAAGACAAAAAAGACAATTAAATACAAGAGAAGAAATAGAAAGTAACATAATGCTACTCATGCCAGTGTAATCTCCGCCCCGTGAACCCGAAACTTTTCTTTTTGGTCGCTCCACAAGCCTCTTTTTCTCCTCTTCTCCCCCCCTTTCCCTTTTCTCTCTTTTCTTTCCCCGGGCTTTTCTTGTTTTTTCCGGGTTTTCTTCTTTCTCCCCTTTTCTTCCCCCATTGCCTTCTGCTGATCCTGCAGAGGCGCCTTTTCTTCCCCTCCCTCAAGTCCCCCGGGCCCTTCCCCTGCCGCTTCGTTGGCACCAAGTCAGCGATGGCGGCCGTTTCAGCACCCACCCCCAAGCTGGATCGCTACATTGTCATCCACGTTGCAACCACCTGCGATGAGCATGGCGTCTATGTTACCAAAGATTCCGCCGAGGTGATTGAGCTGGGCTGGATTTTGTTGGACGCCAAATCCTGCGAGGAGGTACACTCCCCCCGACGTTGTTCTACTCGAAAATCCTCTTCCCCGAGAGCCTGAAGCTCACCAATATTTTTCTTGTTCAATGGTTTAGCTGCACCGTGAAAGTGTTCTCGTCAAGCCCGTCAACACTCCCATCACGCCACTCTGCAGTAAGTTGCGCCCACCCCTCCAATTCATCGTACCTTTTTTTTTTTTTTCGTTCTGTTCCCGCCTTTCGTGGTTATTGGGGCCATCGGCTGACCAGTGGAAAAGCGAGCTTGACCACCCTGACATGGGAACATGTTCGTTCGGCAGGTACTTTCCGTGATGCTGTCTCTCGATTCGATGCCTTCGCCCAGGAACACCTCACCAGCAAACACTTGGAGTTTGCCTTTGTGACGTTGGACTCGTGGGATCTGCGGGTGCAGTTGCCCCGCGAGGCCCGAGACAAGGCCGTGGTGCTGCCCGCATACCTGCAGCACTCCCGCACCTTCGACCTGCGCACCGAATATCAACGCTGGCAGACCCACCACCCCGAGTCGCTGCCCTTCGGTCCCAGCTCTCTCTCCAACATCTGTGCGGCCCTGGAGGTGGAACCCGTTCAATCGTCCGCCCCCATCAAGCACAACCTCCCCTTCCACCTGCAAGCCTTGGCCCCTGCCTCGCCCCGCCGTGCGATGGAAGAGTCAATTACCTTGGCCCGGGTGCTGCGGGGTTTGATCCGCAAGTCGCAGCCGCCGCACGAGCACCCTGAGATCCTGACTCGTCCGATGGATGCCCATGCCGATGTCCGCGCCTTCCTGGCTGAGCGGAGCAAGGTTCTTCACCTGAGCGGTCTGCCCCACGATACCACGCAATCGGAGTTGGAGAGCTGGTTTACCCAATTTGGTGGTCGTCCGATCGCCTTCTGGACCCTGCGGACACCGGACCAGCACAAGCCCACGGGGACCGGCTTTGCGGTCTTCTCGTCCCATGAGGAGGTGCGTTCAATTGGATCCTCATGCCCATTGTTGGCCACCTCAACCCTTGGGGGATCTCTAGCTTTTTTTTTCATTTTCATCTTCTTTTCCTGGATTTCCGCTAATATCACACTAGGCTGCCGAAAGCCTGTGCATGAACGGCAGGGCGCTAAACGAAAAGGCAATTGAAGTGTCGCCGTCCTCGAGCCGAGTCTTGGACCGGGCAGCAGAGATTCTTACTCCATTCCCGCCATCCAAGAACCGACCTCGCCCTGGTGACTGGACCTGCCCGTCGTGCGGCTTCTCCAATTTCCAGCGTCGTACGGCGTGCTTCCGTTGCTCGTTCCCCGCCATGGCGGCTGCACCGGACCCAATGAATTACGGAGCCTACGGCTATGGCCCGCCGTCGATGATGCCGCCTCACATGGGTCACGGCGGTCACGGTATGGGCCACTCCCGTGGCATGGGTGGCAATGGTGGAGTGGTTCCGTTCCGTGCTGGTGACTGGAAGTGTGGCTCCGAGGGATGCGGTTACCACAACTTCGCCAAGAATATTAACTGCCTCCGATGCGGTGCGCCTCGCTCAGGCGCTGCCGTCGTGGCGGACTCGGCGTTCCCCTCGCCCATGGACCCTCCGTCGGGATTCGGCATGGGCCCCAATTCTATGGCTAGCACCCCCGCCCCGGGGCCCTTCGCATCCACCGCCGGCGGATTCGGTGGATTCAGCCAGCAGTTTGGCGGCCCACCGAACAACTACGCCCTGCCGTCTGGTGGTTTGGGTAATGCCCCGACTGCGTACCCCCCGATGGGTCAGATGAACTCGGGGTATGGCTCGACCAGCACCTCGCACTCGGCCGCCTCCTTCGGGAACCCGGCCACGCAGGCCGCTTTCACTGGCGCGGACCATGGTGTGCCGTCAACTAGCGCCTCGAATGGAGCGTTCTATGGCTCTGATGGGTCCAGTGATCCCTTTGCCTTTTTGTCAACAGGCCTTGGGGGCCTGACAGTGGCGGATGACCCCCACTCTCGCCGTAACGGCGCCGGTGCCAACAAGTCTCCCGCGTAAGCGGGAGATCGTTCACCCTATCACTCAAGCCCGATCCAGGGACTGGGCTCTCACAATTACGTTGTCCATATTGCAGCCCTGCATTGTGGCAGGTATATGCGTTGGTTGATATTCGTTGATACGCATTTGTATAAGGGATTCTGCGGTTCCGGTGCATCGGGTGGGAAGGAGCAGGCGGGTAGCGTGTCGACGGTTCCGGGTTTGTGCTTCTCTCGCCTCGCCGTCTCCTGTGCTTTGGGGGATGATCTTCAGTCGGTTGAAATCTCCCCCATGTTGATTTTCATCTGGTGCGCGTCTGTTTTATTTGATCTATTTGATTCGGGGGTACGATTGGAATTTTCCCCCTGGCCCTTGCGGTCTTGAACATGGACGCATTGTGAGCCTGGGTTGAGCGTTCGACCTACTTTGACATTGCATTTTTTTTAGAGCTTTTTGTGCGTCCCCTTTCTGCACTCTTTGGTCATGGGAAGCGTCGGAGAATTCATGGAATTGATCTCATGGGTGGGATATACAATGGTTCGGACTCCGTTGGGGGTGTTGGGGATTTACTTTTGAGGCATCGGAGGATCTCTTTCATCCATGCAAATGCAACAAAAAAGACTGTTTTGGATATTTATATATGTCTTCTCCCATCTGGATGTTCCTGTATAGGATCCGGAGGTGTGGAAATCGAGCGGCATTTTTACCTACTGCAGCCCTAGTAAACCCGGTGGTTTTGATGACTACTATTCATTTGCACATTAGACATTTGTATCGAGTTGCTATTCAACCTGAATTTCAAATTGCAATTCAAATTGCAGTCCATCGAGTGTTCAAGCACATCCAGTGCTGAGGTTACCCGCGCGGCTGCGCTAGCGAAAGGCAACCGCAGGCTTTCGCGTCCACCGCCCGGGACCTCGTCATTGTTGCCATCACCGACTGCTCTGCGCTCTGCTACGTTTCTGCTGTCCTGTTGCCCATTTTTCTTTCCTTGGTCCATCGATTTACGTCTCAGCTTTTCCATCATCTCTAATCCACAATGTCCGGATACGACCGAGCTCTTTCAGGTCAGTTACCTAGCTCCCCCACGGACCAGCTCCCTTAGCTCCTGGTCCTCCATAGAAGATATTGGTTGCTAACTTCTCGCAGTATTCAGGTATGAAGTCTTCAGGCCGATATACAGCTCCCCAAACCTCTTCCTAACCATCCCTCCAGCCCCGATGGCCACGTCTTCCAGGTGGAATATGCCATGGAGGCTGTGAAGCGAGGTAAGACGATATCCCCCGATCCCCAGCAGCGACACCCAACGGATTCGTCAGCTTTACGAACCGGTACAATATTATGGTAAGCAATTTGCTGATGGTAGATAAATGACAGGCACCTGCGCCGTCGGTGTCAAAGGCACGGACATCGTCGTCCTCGGGTGCGAGAAGCGCTCGGCTCTCAAGCTCCAAGATACCCGCATTACGCCTTCGAAGATCGCCATGGTCGACATCCACGCCTGTCTCGCTTTCGCTGGACTCAATGCTGATGCCCGCATCCTGATTGACAAGGCCCGGCTAGAGGCTCAATCGCACCGTCTGACGGTCGAGGACCCCGCCAGCATCGAATACATCACGAAATATATAGCCAGCGTGCAGCAGAGGTATACACAGAGCGGTGGTGTGCGCCCGTTTGGTATTAGTACGCTGGTGGTCGGCTTCGACAAGAACGACTCCACCCCGCGCCTGTACCAGACGGAACCATCGGGAATCTACTCGGCCTGGTATGTGTTTATATATACCGTATAGCGTGTAAGACCCTTGACTGATAACTCTTTCTGTTTACAGGAAAGCCAACGCCATCGGCCGTTCCAGCAAGACCGTCCGCGAGTTCCTTGAGCGCAACCACCAGGAGAACATGGACCGTGAGCAGACCATCCAGCTGACTATCAAGTCGCTGCTCGAGGTTGTGCAGACAGGCGCAAAGAACATCGAGGTCGCTATCATGGCGCCCGGCAAGACCGTTGAGATGCTGCCGGATGAGCAGATCGAGTCGTACGTCAAGACTATCGAGACCGAGAAGCAGGAGGAAGCCGCCAAGAAGAAGACCGGTCGCACGGGGACCACTACTGCTGCTATTCTGACTCGACCCGGCGGCGGCGAGACGGCAGAGTCGACGCGGGAGTCGGCCGATTAGACTGGCTTCGACGGGTATCTGGTCCCCTGAGGCCAATGGATCTTGGAATTTGTTTTAGTTTACAGCGCTGGTCTCTTTTACGAGAAATCAAAACCATGGAATCTTTTGAACACACGCCCTGTGCCTACTATCTTTCGTACTGTACACCAAAGCACACCAGGGTATTGATGCTGTGGGAGCGTCGGTCTATCACCTTTTTTAAATCCCAAATAAATCATCGCAGAAGAGCAGAAGAGCAGAAAAGCATCAGATCGTCAGCATCATGAAATTCCAAACTCTACACCCCCATCTCTATCCCATTCGGTCAGACACGTCCCGGAAATTAAAGAGCGACCGTTCCTGATCGGCGCGAACGCGGTCGTCCTTGAGCATTCTAGTGGACGTTAGTATCCCGCCACGTAAAAGAGCTGTCCTGCCTCGACTAACCTGCTATCCATACGCGCATCATCGCCTTCCACCTGCAGTGAAGGCTTCGGCGTCACGGCCTCGAGGACGAAGTGGTTGTCACAATGCGGGCAGTACTCGTCGCTTTCAAAAAAAGAATGTCAATCCCCCGCGATTCTGGCACCGCATGGCCTTCGATGGGCATACCTCTCCTCGAACTCGGCGGCATCCTTGCGGAAACACTTCTTGCACTTTTTACAAGCAAACACCTATCCCCTCAAAGATCAGAATACCGGGATATATGCACTGGCGTGATACAAAGACTGGAGACCATACCATCTCGGCGGACTTTTGGAGCATATGCGACTCCTGTTCCTGGTGGCATTCGGCGCAATCAAACCATTTCCGACCTTTTTGAAGCAAATATTCGATGAGTCCTCTATCAGGGAAAATGGGCACGTGTGTCGAGCATACAGCAAGCAGAACGGATGGCCACTTGGGCGTTGAGGATGTGTTTACTGCGAGCGGGTAACGTTAGCTTCGGCGATTACGACAATTATTTGACAAAGAGGATTTCAGAGCAGATCAACAAGAAATATGCTCACCACATGGCGGGAATTCGAAGTCAGCCAAAAGGCAATGGAAGAGAGTCGGGGGGAAGTTCAGGAACCAAGTGATCTGCCCACTTCCCGTGATTCCCTCCACTCTTCACTCCCCGCCACTCCATTTCGTTGTCTTTTCGACTTGCTACGATTTTTCTTTTTGCGGATTTTGGCTTGATCGATTTTTCTCTTCGCATGACCCTCTGACGGTCTCTCTTTACTGTTCGGCCTTTGTGCCGCTTTCCCTCTACGTCTCCCCCCCCTCAAGCTTCCCACTACTCCCGGCATCACTACCCCGTCCCCCGTAGCCTCCGAACTCCCGCTGTGTCGTCACTAAGATCCACGACGGGACTTTCAGGCACGAACAATCAAGCTTATGATCGATCCTTCCGGCTGGTATCGGTGAAGGATTCGCGGTAATGGCCATGGAGGGAACCAGCAAAGAGCCGGACAACACGGATGACGCCCCCATTGTACGCTTTCGCAACCTACCTATCTCTCGTGATCTCGCTCATGGACTGACACCATCTGGCATCAGCAGAGACCCGTGTCCTCCCTGCTCTCCCACTTCGAAAATCTTGCTCACCGCAGATCCCCCTCCACCCTGGCTCCCAGCCCACGCGACTCCGCAACCCAGTGTCTGAGAACCCCCGATCCCACCGACCAGCCCCGGTCTTCCAGTCGAGCTTCGTTGGACCTGCCCCGCCCACACTCCCCATGGAGCTCGGCGGGCGAAGACAGACACAGCCGTCGCTATGAGCATACCAACGGCGCCCACTCCCGTGCTCGCGGGTCCCCCGGCAGCCGAAGTGGTCGGCCCATTTCGATGAGCGTACATCACTCGTCGCCTCAGCTTGCCCCAACTTTGACCGTTGATGCGCCGCAATCACCTCCGCGGAGCTCCCAGCGAGATCAGACACCATCCCATCAGGAGGACAATCGCCCGTCTCGGAGCCCAACCCATCGCCCGCGCCAGTCGATGTCTCCAATACCGGTGCCTCGACCCGAAACCCCCAAACTTGGCTCATCCGTACCCGTGGGGGATTCAATCAACCGGCTTTCGCCCGGTGGGCTCGCCATCACTGGACACGGTAGTCCGGCGGATCGGAAATCCAAGAGCGCTTCGTTGCCGCCACCGGCCAATCGCGCAGACAAGCCCAAAATCCCGGCGAAGCCAGCGATGCTATCCCACTCCGATGCCAACTCATTAGCCCCGCGATCAGAACGAGATCCCTCTGAAGATGCCGCCGTATCTCCCTTCAATACCCCTCCTAGCAGCCCGGAAAAACCGACTACCAAGCCAGTGCATACGGAAAGAGTTATTCCCAAACCGCCACCACCCCGGTCCACGACTGAGCCACCGAATAGGCGCTTGTTTGAGGACCGGTTACCAGCTCCTACTGCCCATGCGAGACAAGATGCTCGAGAATTGGGATTCTCCAGGGCTCGCCCTGTCCCGGAACCCTCGCGGGCTACTAAACCTTTGATGGTACAAATACCCTCAGCACCTTCGAAATCTCCTGAGTCGGCGTCAACCGCGCCACCCATGTCGACACAACGACTTCGAGCAAGCGACAGTCCTCACGATCGCCCGGGGCTCCCCCCTCGGCCGGCGGGAGTCCCGCGCCGGGGCGGATATTCCCCGGTACGAGATTCACCACAGCGCGTGAACAGTCCTGCGCAGATGACGCCAGTCGCTAGGTCCGCGCCATCCTTTCCTCATACCAGCGAGACTCAAACAAAGCGGCATATTCAACGCCAGGAGTCATGGTCCCGCGAGTCGCTACCTGAGCGTCGCATTGCACGGACAGACACGGAAGAGGAAGAACAAACCGCTGATGAGCCGCCTATCTCCCGGACCGATTATCCGGATGCATCCCAGGCCAACCGACGGCCCCCATTCTACAAAACCGGACCCAGAGAGATCCTCACGAGGTACGATACTCGCTTGCTTGACGTGTGTGGCAAGTACGCGTGCACAACTGGCTACTTGACACGAGCCTGGGATCTCACTACCGGTGAACAAGTCATGAGTCACAGTCACGGCGAAACCGTGAAGAGCTTGTGCCTTGCGTTTAAGCCCGGTAAAGGCCTCGAAGATGAAGGCCAGCGCATCTGGCTGGGAACTAGCAACGGAGAGCTACAGGAGATCGACATTGCATCTCAATCTGTTGTAGCCACGCGGTCGTATCCTTCTCGGCGGGAGGTCATCCAGATTCTGCGCCACAAAAAAGAAATGTGGACTTTGGATGACGAAGGCCGTCTGCTGGTATGGCTGCCGGATGAGACCGGGACCCCCAATCTGCAATATAGCTACCACAGCCCCCACGAACGAGTTGCCCGAGGCCATACATTCTCCATGGTGGTAGGGGACAAGATTTGGCTAGCTACGGGCAAAGATGTTCATGTTTATCGCCCTAATGCGCGCGATGACAACTCGTTCAAAGTATTTAAACGGCCACTTGGCTTGCAGCACTCGGGTGACGTAACGTCTGGAGCTTACACCACCCGAGATGGTGGCCGAGTATATTTGGGGCATGCAGACGGCAAGGTGACCGTCTACTCGTCGACTGACTACACGTGCTTGGCCGTGGTCAATGTCAGCGTCTACAAGATCAATTGTCTCGGGTTTGTAGGTGATTATTTGTGGGCTGGATACAAGACAGGCATGATTTATGTCTACGATGTCAACACCAACCCCTGGACTGTGAAGAAGGACTGGCACGCCCATGATAGCCCTGTCTGCGGATTCGTGCTGGACACGAGCAGCGTGTGGACCATGAACCGCCTGCAAGTGACTTCCCTTGGTACGGACAACTGCATCCGCCTCTGGGATGGTATGCTGGAAGATGACTGGCTGGGTAAGCTTCTCTCCACGTTGGAGTCCTGGAATGTCTCTAACCTTCAACAGATGCTCGAATGCAGGACAAAGATGTCGAATTCTGCACCTTCCGTGAAATCCGGACTGTCATTGTAACGTGGAACGCGGGTGCTTCCACTCCTGGTAGTGTTCGCACGTCGGATTTCATCCGAGATGCTGTCAACCCAGAGGATCCACCAGAGATTGTGGTCTTTGGATTCCAAGAGCTTGTTGACCTTGAGAATAAGAAGATCACAGCCAGTATGTCCAGTATTTCCTTTTTTCCTTTTGTGGTCATGTTGCAGTTGCTAACTTGCGTTCGCAGAGAGCTTACTCCTCGGGAGCAAGAAGAAGGAAAATGGCGAGAAGGAACACATGAGTCGCCAGTACCGAGTATGGATCGACCATTTGACTCGCACTCTTCATGAATGCATGCCTCTCGAGGAAAGCTATGTTCTGTTACATTCCGCGAACATGATTGGTCTGTTCACCTGTGTCTTCGTCAAGCACAAGGAACGCCACAATATTAGGAGCCTCAGTGCATCGGAGATCAAGCGGGGGATGGGAGGGTTGCACGGGAACAAAGGTGCCCTGGTTCTTCGGTTTGTGCTCGATGATAGCTCTATGTGTTTTGTGAACTGCCATCTGGCAGCCGGCCAGACACAGACCGCGAATCGCAACAACGACATCGCTGCTATTCTCGAGGCGGAATCCCTGCCCGCGGAGAATAGCCTCACGGTGCGGTCCGACCAGTATGCCAGTGGCGGTGATGGAACGATGATTATGGACCACGAAGTATGCATCCTGAAC
This sequence comes from Penicillium alfredii, assembly GCF_028826965.1. Taxonomy (NCBI): domain Eukaryota; kingdom Fungi; phylum Ascomycota; class Eurotiomycetes; order Eurotiales; family Aspergillaceae; genus Penicillium; species Penicillium alfredii. Next base: position 155,331 of record NW_026622701.1, on the reverse strand, counting down.
GGAGACCTCAACTACCGCATCGACGCAATCCCTCGCCATGTCATTATTGATGCAATCCGTCAAAATAACCTCCCCAAGCTCCTCGAGCGTGATCAGCTGCTCGCCTCGCGCCGGAAGAACCCCGGCTTCCGATTGCGGAGCTTCACTGAAGCTCCCATCGCGTTCGCACCGACTTATAAGTACGATGTCGGCACCGCCCAGTACGACTCCAGCGATAAGAAGCGGTCTCCTGCCTGGTGTGACCGCGTCCTATACCGTGGCCTTGGCCGCGTCAAGCAGCTCGACTACCGGCGGCATGAGGTTTTCGCCTCCGACCACCGGCCGGTGAGTGCATCCTTTAAGGTCCGCGTCAAAACAGTGCTGCCGCAGGAACGGGCCACGACATGGGATGCCTGCCAGCAGGATTTCCAGAACGAGAAACGCCGGCTGGCCTCCGACGCTAGGTAAGCGCTTGCCTATCCCTTTGTGTGTTGCTAGTGTATTATTTACTCACTGGTCTTCTAGTATCGAGTATCTCATCACGGTCCTCGGCACAGATCCCCGCCAAGCCCGGACATTGATCTTGGGCAAGGGGCAATAAATTCGCTGTAAATGTTTTGCATCTTCAACAGAGACCGGCGAAAAAAAAAAAGCATTGCTGGTGATTGAGTCTTGGTGGCATGAGCGAGCGTCTTTTTCTTTTTCTTCTCCCTAGACACCTTTTGAGGAGCAGACGCATGGCGCGGTGTATTTTGTATGACTTAACGATTTCACGATAGACATGTATGATGATGGGTCTGTGGTCCCTGTCTATAGCCTATATTTCTTTGGAAGATCTAGTGTAGATGAGATGAGATGAAGTGACACTTTTCTACGGTGACAACTGTAGATCAGTTTCAAGGCTTACAAGTAGAAGACAGGGGCTTGCGTGACGTCTTAGAGATTCTCATGACGAAATACGAATCCCAGAGTAATATCAGTCATCCACATCGCGCGGGTCATGCTCGCGCCAAAACTGCTCATACTCCTCCATGGACTGCCCGGGGACGGTTTCATAGCGAGTGAGCGGGGCCAGAGGAATCCCCAACTGCTCATACTTGTCCAAGCGCTGCTTCGTCACGGGCCGGCTCTTGTTGATGCTATACACCTTGATCCGATGCGCCGAAGAGGTGACATGCAGACCCCAGTTCCAGGCAGCGCGCACATTCAGCGGCTGTGTATTGAGCGAGTTGTCCCAGCACCGACACACAATCTCAATCCAGCCCTCCACGTCGCATGGCAGGTCGATTTCCCACACCCGCCACGTCCAGCGGCCCTTCTTCGACAGCTTCTCCGGCGGCACCTCGTACCAAGTGAACCCCCCGTCGGCCGACAACTCCACTCGCTCCGGCCACCGGCCTCCCCCCGAATACGCCCAACCCTTACACCGGATCTTGCCGGTGTGCATGACGGCTTGTTTCGTCCATGGCGACATGATCGCCGAGCTGACGGGCATCTCTTGGATCTGGATTCCGTCTGTTGGCCGCATGTTGTACTTGCCGACCTGCTGGTTGAAATACAGGTATTCCTTGCTCTGGACGGGGGCTCGGGATGGGTTCTCAATGGCCTTGATGCGGTAGAGCCACTTGACACTGCGCGCTCCGATATACCCCAGCACAACCACTCGCAACGGGTATCCGTGGATTTTAGGCAGTGGCTCTCCGTTCATCTCCCAGGCCAAGATTACCTCGTTGGCCTTGACTTTGGACCACGGCACACTGACCACGTAGTTCATCGCCTCCAAGTCCTTGATGTAGGTCTCGGCGCCGTATAGCTCGAGGTGCTTGGCGGGCCGGACGAGCCCTCCACAGTCCTTGATCACTTTCTTCAAACTGATCCCGACATACCGCGCCGTGCCGATAGCCCCCTCCGCCCACGGCGCCTGCGGCACTTCATCGCCTTGCCCGCCGTACATGTTGATCTGCTCAATGCGACGCGTTCCCGAGCACTGCATCGTGACGAGCTTCTCCATGCGCGGGAACCTCATCTCGTCCTTGAGTTCGTCCAGCGTATACGACCGCGGATGATTCACCAGCCCATCGAGAGATAGGCTCCACTTGTCCTTGTCAATCAGCGGGATGCCGCCGTGGTTGCGCACGAAGTGCAACGGGTTCGGCGTGACCACCTTGGATGTGACCAGTCGTTTCGGTGGCTCCCCGTTGTAGGGAAACTGCAGAAGATGCAGCATGTCCGGATGCTTCTCGCGCAGGACTGTCCGCCACGAGTCGGCTGCCACACTTGTCAGCTCACCCCCAATGGCCTGATGCCATTCCTTGAAGTCATCGCCCGTGAGCACGGGGTTGGTGCCCGGAATAGGCCCGAACATGAAATCCGGACTCTGGGCGAAGGTCTGCGCGGTAAGCACCTTGTGTGCCTTGGCCTTTTTTCTGGAAAGCTCTCCCATTCAATATATCTAGCGATTCCAATAGGTGTTTGGTCAGCGTGATATCCAGCTATCTATATCCGCTGCTCTCTCTCTCCGCACGGAAGAAGAACTATACCCTTTCCAGCCGTCCTTTTCTCGGGCGAACAGCTTGCTGCGATCCCCCACTGACTCAATTACCTCTTCGTCTTTGGTCAGCTTGGATTGACGTGAGGGATACAGGTGGACGGTGTCGCTTCCGGTTTGGTCCAGGATCGGCAGCTTGTGGCCTGCCATGCCCTGTTCGATCACCCATTCATCGGCACGATTCGTGGTGTCCAGCTCGGCTGGGAGCTCCATTTCGGGCAGCAATAGAAGAAAATGAAGCTAAATTTCTTTTTCAAGGCGCTAGGTTAGAGGTTTCAATGAACAAGAAGTTGCCTCAAGTTTTCTGTCAGAGAACGAGGAAGCTGTGACACTTTTTGCGTGTGTTCTTGCGATCCAAGCACCAGTGAAACATTCCTCGAATGAAAAACCTACAAGATATAACAGCCGTCAACCTCCTATTGCATTGTCTAGAAGTGCGCTGAATGACCTCATGACTGGCGGCGTGCCCGGTGCATACCAGGGATGGGTTCGATGATGTAAACATTAATCCTTACCATTGATAACCAGGGAAATAGTCTCTCAAGTCAATCCAATGGGATCTTTTGTGCAAAACATGGAGCCATGTAAATTGGAGCCGGGCTCGAGGGCTCTTGTGGGACAGGGAAGGCTGGCTAGGGTTTCCTGGCTAGCGACGGTCATGCTGATGGTTGGCTGGCTCTCTATTTCCTGTGAAAGTCAATTGAAGACGCATGATCCGATTGGATGTGCAAGGCGAGCCATTTTAATGAGATGATAGATGGAAGGTAACGTTAGGGCTTCGGGACTGGCAGCTACACAACAGGTGGATTGTTCTGCTTCTCCTCTCTCACACACCAGCAAGACAAGACAAAAATCAAGTACAGTAAAGAGAGAAAGATTTACTGTCCGCACTTTTTGTATCCGCTAACCCACGGCACTAACCAGCGCATTGGTGCCACCAGTCACTAGTGTAACCCGCATGCCCGAGGACAGAACTGTCCAAGATCAAGACATATTAGTCATAAGAATAAATCAAACTTTCATTACTACTTATTCTCAAACAAATCTGATGGGAATCCCCCCTCCTCAGGACGAAACGAGGGCCTCGGTTGCCTTTTGGACGCCAGCACCCAAGTCCGGGGCAATACGCGAGAACAAATCTAGGTAGTTTCAGTCAATATTAGTATAAATAAAAACATAAATCGGAGGGGGAAAATAGAACATACCATAAACAGCATGGCGAAGCCTAGAGCTCTTCACTTGGCGCAGATGAATAGCAACGTTGCCAAAAACCCTCTCCTGATGACCGGGTTCCTTGCCCAGGACCTCCCAGAGCGCCGTGGGCTGCACAAAGTCCTCATCGGTAATGTGGCTCTGGAAGCTACATACTTGGCCCACCCACTGCTCATGCTCGGTCAAGGTGCTGAGGGCGCTGGGTCCAATGCCTTTGACCTCCTGGTAGAATTTGGTCGGCTGCAGCGAGGATCCGACGTAGTTGGGGTCGGCGCCATAGTTGTTGGAGAAGTTCATCAGGCCGTCTCGCTGGAATGGGCAGTATACTGGTGCTTTGGCTGCGTTTGTTGGGAGTTGCTGGTAGTTCACACCCAGCCGATACCGGGCTGCGTCGGGATAGGAGAATAGTCTGGCTTGGAGGACTAGTGGAGATATTAGTTTTGATCCATCAATATTCGAAATTTGGTATGGTTTACCTGGATCCGCGGATGGTGCAATGCCCGGAACCAGCGTGGACGGCGAGAAGGCGGCCTGCTCGATGTCTGTGAAGTAGTTTTGGGGCTGTCATAAGGATACAGTGTCAGAAATTTCTTCTAATAGGTGATTGAAACTTACATTCCGGTTCATCGTCAACTTGCCGATTTTCCTTAAGGGAAAATCCTCGTGCGGCCAAACCTTGGTCATATCGAAGATATTCCACCGGTACTTCTCAGCCTGCGAAGGGTCCATCACTTGGACATAGACATTCCAAACGGGATAGTTGCCCTGTTCAATGGCTTCGAAGAGGTCCTGGATGAGGAAGTCTGGGTTCTCTCCTCCAAGTTGGGTCGACTCTTCCTTGGTGAGGTTGCGGATGCCCAGGGTAGTTTTGATGTGGATCTTGACGTATTTGAACGAGCCATCCTGTTCTCTGCGTAAGCAAAAGGCGAATAGACATCCATTATGTTCGTTCAAGTACCTTTGTGGTAAATTTGTAGGTGTGTCCACTGTAGGCATTCATATGGCGGAGAGAGGCTGGCGTTCCTCGATCACTGAACAGATGGAGAAGTTCATGAAATCCTTCGGGATTTCCAACATGAAAGCTATCAGCATAGTCGTGATTAGTACAATACATAGACCTCAGTTATTCGAGGTGGACGTACTCCCAAAACTAAGAAAGGTCAGCATTGGCATTTCTCTAAACACTGAATGGAAACTCACCATGTTCGGATCAGGAAGATGAGTCTGTGGATTCCGCTTATGCGACCTGTTCAGCGAGGGGAATTTGATCGGGTCTCGAATGAAGAAGACGGGCTTGAAGGGTGTGAGTGAATACAATACAATTCAGGACAACGCGCATAGGGATTACATACCGTATTGTTGAACACCCAGTCCAGATTGCCCTCGTCGGTATACAACTTCATCGCCCAGCCGTGCACATCGCGTGCGGTATCGGCCGAGCCAGCCTCAGGTCCAACAGTGGAAATGCGCAACAGGACGGGAGTCGTCTTGCCGACTTGGTTCAGGAAACTCGCAGACGTGATGTCGGAACAGTCATTGGTGACAGTGAAGTCGCCATATGCTCTGGTGTTGCAATCAGTACTCGTCTAGTTTTGGAGTCGGAGACTGAAACCCAGACTTACCCAGCAGCTTTGGCATGAACCACTCTATCCGATGAGCGTAGTTAGCTGGGAGTGTCTTTGCAAGATGTATAGTGGACAGCGTACCGCTCGGGGATTCTCTCTCGCGCGAAATGAGCCAGAGTCTCGATGAGCTGCGTGTCTTGCAACAATCCAAGACCGCCACCACCCCCGCGGACCTGCACGGAGGTGGAATTGCTGGCATAGGGACATCCTGTAGGCTTCTTAGTTCTTGATCTTTCTTTCTAGATTATCTTGATGAGTACCTTCTGCAAGAGTATAGTATCGCTCCATAGCTACTTGTTGATGAGCGTCTTCCGTTCAATTGAGGTTATTTTGTCGTCTGCGCAAATGGATTTGTGGAAGGAAATAAGTTGGCCTGTCTCTTCGCGCTTTCTTTTTATCGGTTGGTTTGATCCACGGTTGAGTCTGCGGGTTTCTGGTCGTCGCTCGATTTAGGGTTGCCGGCGGATGCGAGATATGTTGACATCATCGGAGAATTAAAGCCGCAGTCAATTTCCAATGGTCCTTTGATTAGTTTAGTGATTTCCTGATTGCACAGAAAAATCCAATTCCCATTGAGGTCGGCCGAAGCTAGCCCTAACCCCCGAGGCAAATCCTAATCAATACCTGGAAATCTTGTCTAGAATGTGTCTTTCGCCCGTCATATCCGACCACTTCGGCCTAATATATGATCTTTCGAGAGTGTAGGAAGTAGAAGTAGAAAGTAGAACTGATGGGCCTCTCGTGAAGGACCCACCTGTCGATCCCTTCTGTCATAAAACGCGATCATCGCTTCCCGATGTCGCCTCGTCCTGATCATTGGAGATCTTCATCTCGTCTTCTCCACAGATGAAACGCCCCTGACAAATTGACGTCAGCTCCTCGGGGATTTTTTGGTCCCTTGGGCACACGTTCTCCGAACGCTTCTCTCTTTTCTCTTTCTCTCATCATGTCACTATGAGCTGGCTGCATCCCCACAGTGGGCTTCGGTCCCGGATGTCTATGTGCCTGGGGCTGGCACTGGCACTCCTGTTACTATCCCGGCGGATCATGAACGGCGAACCCTCGAGTGCCGCAGCATCGCCGAAGCCGCTCGAAACGGAACTCGTCTTTGCTGCAATGCAAAGCACGGATATGTCCTGGGTCGACGAGCATCTATCCGATAGGCGAGTCAGTATCTATCGAGCCGATGGGCCACCCGAAGCCAATTTGACGGTACCGGTGAATAAAGGCGATGAAGCCATGGTGTATTTGACGTGCGTTGCCTGGGTTTCTTTTTTTTCCCCCTCATGGATATGTGGGTGCTCATTGCATACAACAGCTTCCTGGTCGACCGGTATTGGACTCTTCCCGACGTCACTATCTTCCTGCACGGAGGCCGCTATCAATGGCATAATGACAATCCTTTATATGGTATGCTATTATCCTCTTTCTGAGAATATATTACTTACCTATCTTCCAATCCAGACTCCGTCATTTCCATTCGAGACCTCAACCTCGATTTCGTCCTTGAAGCCGGCTACGTCAACCTGCGCTGCGCCTGGGCTGTCGGCTGCCCCGCTGAGCTTGAACCAGCCCGTTACTACCGCGAGCGACCTGACGACCCTCTACATTCAACAGCCATGGTATACCCGGATCAGTTCTTGGAGCTCTTCCCCGGCGTCCAGCTCCCCGAGGTCGTGGGCGTCCCGTGCTGCAGCCAGTTCGCAGTGTCGCGGGAGGCGATCCAGTCGCGCAGTCGCGAGGATTACGTGCGGATCCGGCAGTGGCTGATTGATTCGACGTTGCAGATGGGCACGAGTGGTCGTGTTCTGGAATATATGTGGCATAGTATGACCTATTCTTTCCTTTTCACTCTCGTATAGTTCCGTACTGATATACCGCAGTCTTGTTTGGCAAAAGTCCTCGGTATTGTCTCGATCCCCAGACCTGCTATTGCGAGACCTACGGTCACTGCGATATGAATGAAGAACAGCTTAAAAGCCAGTGGGTCTGGCGCGGTCTGGTGCTGCCCAAGGGCTGGCCCGACGCTGTGAACGAGACAAATTGAAAAGAAAAGAAAAGAAAACCACCTTCGTCTTAAATAATTCGGCCCAGCCTCATATGTGAAACAGGAAAACAGCATGTGCGCGTTGCCCATAAAAACTAAATGCATATATGTACTCATTCATGATCTTCGTGAGACACATCCCTCTGCAATCTCTCATCTTCCCAGATGGCATTTCAAGCATGGCCTCACCGCCACAAGTCCTGCCGACTGGCCCGCTTGTATCCGTTACTGCTCTTGGGCCGTTCTTCTTCGGTCGGCACAGCCAGGAACCCGCCAAAGCCATTGCCCACCAGCACGCTCTTGCGCGCATCGCCGCCCCAGGACCGGCTCAGTTGCGCTTCTTGGAAGCTGACGGGCCGTGTCCGGGCCTCGCGGCGCCCCATGGACCCGGGGTCGTATGGTGTGAAGTTCCACTCGAGTTCATCTAGCCCCTTGCTATACACGTTCAACGGTTGCGACAGACCACCGCCCACCAACTGGGGTCCGTCCTCTCCGCCGCCCAGGAGTCGCGGCGGCGGTGTGAGCATGAGCGTGTCGGGAAAGTGCGCATCGCGCACATAGAGATCGCGCAGAGCCGGCAAGGCCCGGGACATCAAGGAAGAAATAAGATAGGTGTAGTACGAGCCCGCGACCGGCGGCATGCCGTGATTATCGGCCTCGGAGGTTATTTCATAGTGCAGCAATGACAGCGACTTGGATGCCATGGCCGGAATCTGCTCCATCGGGAAGGATCGAGAAACCTCCTGGACAACCCAGAGACTCTGGAGCTGCGAGGCTGCAGATAGCAGCCCATGCAGCATGGACGGAAGAACCCCGGTGTCAGAAAGCGTCAATGACTGTAGCGCGGCCTGGTTGGCCGGAACGGAAAGAATCGCGACAAGCCCGCTTGCCGTGACATTGGGGGTATTGCGCAGCGTGAGTCGCTGCAGCGCGGGAAATGGGGGCAAAGGCGTGTTCACGGTGAATGCAGAGTCATCGAGCCAGGGCAGATCCTCCAGCGTGAGGTCGCACAACCGGGGAAATGCCGCCAGGCCATTTCGCAAAGTACTTGGCTCGATTTGTAGGCCCGACAACTCCAGCATCTCCAGATTGACCCAGAGCCGCGATCCCGGCAGACGAGCAATACTCGCCTCGGCGCCACGACGATAGCTCATTCGGCGTATATCTGGGCATCGGATGATGAGTTCCTGTTTCAGTGCCAGACACGAGGGCTCGTCACTGAAGAGACCGGCCGGCAGATCCACAAAGCGAAGATGAGGGTAGTACAGAGATGGTGCGAGCGATATTGGCTTTGTTGGCCTCGCGGGTCATGTACGGCATGCGTAGCGACAAGACCATATTGCCCAGCCCTTGCGACGCCCGCACCGCTCGCATAAAGAGCTCCAGACGGACTTGGGGTGCGTCAATGGGGTCGCCATTGCGATCAAAGAAGGAGCGGCGCTTTCGCTTGGCCGCCAATTCAATTTCGAGCTCGCAGTAGTGCACCGGGTCAATCCGAACATTTGTATAACTAGAAAATAAAACATTAGGTTCCTCCCTCAATTGACACATCATACATTATTGGGATACCATACAGAAGAGCGCGGGCATCCAAAAACCACCGCTTGCACACCAGCGCGCAGTGCGCCAGGTCGCGCATGTCGCAAAGCATGCAGCCATCGGTCATGGACTCTTCAGAGGTGCTGTAAGAGTTGTCAACTGTATGCGGACACACCAAGGCGAAGATGCGCGCCAGCAGGGGCCGAGGGAGCTTTCGAGTGTAGTCGCGGCCGTTGACGCGGGGTGTGGGCGGCGTTGGCGGCTCGATCGCGCTCCCCGCACTACGCCGAGAACGCTCCCGGATGCGAGTGAAGAGGCCCATGGGAGAGGAAGAGGGGAGGTTTAGGGGAGGGGGGATGGAGGGTTTCGATGAGGCATTGTGAAGAAGCAGAAAGGGAAAGAGAAGAAGTGAAAGAAAGACGACGTGATGCAGGGTCCACCCGCAACAGGGATGAAACATCCAATCAAGACATGCAGCGAGTCGCCAAATGGCGTGGATGAGTAGATGAGGTATTCAGTAGAATCGCATTGGAATAGCATTGGAATAGTGTAGGGTATAGTATTGCAATAGCCCATGGATTGTCAAGTGCCTCGAGTAGATCTGGGGTAAACATGGGATATCCGAGATCCACCGAGTCCACTTGCTTATGTTTAGTATACTGACAGGCATACACATGGACAATATATTCTCCAAGTCGGTCTAGACCTTGATCTTCCTTGATCTTCGTGAATATTTCTTGATCTTCCCTGAATCTTCAATTCTCTTTAGATCCACCTGAACAAACCTGAATTGCGGCGGCCATGATGACATCACACGATGAGCCTGTCTGCCAAGGCAGAACCATCCCAGTTTTCCTCTGGAGAACACTCGCATGTCCTGAAGAATTCTCCTTCATCCCTTCTTTTCTTCTCCAAATCCGTCATCATGGCTGAAATGGGCATCTTGGAAACCACTGCTCCCCTGCCCTCGCCGGCCTTCACCAATAACCCCCGGAACACACGCTCGACAACGAAGCCTGGAAAAATCGTCCGCCGTATTACCCCCAACCCCCAAGGAGCTTGGATCAGTCCAGTGGCGTGTCCACTGCCAATGCGGGAAGATCTCGTACGTGTCGAAGCGTGACCGGCCGCTCAACGCCAAGTTCTGTCATTGCCATGGATGCCAGGTCATGCACGGCGCGCCCTTCCAGTGGGCGGCCATCTTCCACAAAGAAGACCTGTCCTTCACCAAGGGGGCGAGTGGATTGTCCTTTTACTCCTCTGCTCACAAGTCTCAGGAGTATGAGATGCCCACCAAGGTGTCGTGCTCTTTCTGTCGCTCTCCGCTCATGGACGAGGGCCGCAATGTCTGCTTGCTGTTCCCGGCCTCGATAGATTTCAATGGCTCCGAGGATGAAAACCGCCAGAAACGGGAGGCATTCAAGCCAACGTGTGTGGATTCCTTCTCATGGTTACGGTTGATGGGTGGATGCTGACTCTGTATATGATAGATGTCATATCTTCTATGAGCAGCGGGCCATGGACATTGCCGACGGCCTTCCCAAGTGGTCTGGCATGGACGGGGCCAGTGAGTTGCTGGACGACTATGGCCACCGGGTCCAGCAAGGAAAACAGGCGACATGACAATGAAGTTGCGTGGGAGGGATATCCGTCAGAAGAAAAGAAAGAGAAGAGCAGAAATGGCCGCCAATCGCATTTATCAATCAGCGCACGTTACGCGAAAACGTGTTTCGACATAGGAAAAGTCCGGGCATGTCCACTTTGCCAAGTGGATAACCCTCGCGATCGTCAAGTCCCAATCACCCACTGTGGACTAAGATACACACAAGAGCCACGCTCGACACTTAAGTGGTTTGGGGACATCTCAAGATGGTTTGGTACTCGGACTGTTTCCGTTTCAGCATCAGTCACTGTCTCTATAAAAAAATAGACGCTCCACACCTTGACTCGTTATCTCCTTGCCTCATCCAGCCTGAGTCGATGGTGATATGCGCACTATCAGGACTATAGCTGGAGTGCATCACTTGGACTGCTTCATCTTCGAGGAACTCTTGCAGAGTGTCTAGATACTCGTGTAACAAACTCGAAGTGCCCACTTGGGCTGATTGTAAAATGTCCGCCTTTCGGTTGATATCGTATATGAACAGGGTTGGTTCCATCTTGGAGAGACAGAGTAGGCCACAAGAAACATAATGAGTCAGAAGGCGAGCTTAAGTATTTATATCTGCGTGGCTATAGGTGCGTGCATGTAGTCGGGCCATCTTCGGCCGCAGTCCCATCTTGTAAGGCTTTATGGATCTATGCCGATCCCCGTCGGCCCCCATGTTTTCTTTCTCTATCTCCCTCTCGGTCCTCGGCTTCTCCGATGCTAATGCAGTGCTTTCACCAGATCTCGGCACGATGTGACCCTCAGCAGCTCATCTCCTGAACAGGAAATTCGTCTCCGTTCCCCCTGGACCTCCATGGGCTGGTCGTCTCTCTTATAAAATGATGGCCGGCGTCTTGTCCCGAGGCTACTCCCCCATCCGCCAGCTGTTCATGTACAGGGGTCACACGGGCAAATCACACTGATTTTCATTTCTGGGTCTCTATTGTTCAAATTCCTTCTCCCGTTACTCTCTTCTCCAGCGCTATGTGGTTCAAGTTGTGGGGCAGTCTTGCTATGCTTCTGGCCGGTCCGGTGGCCGCTGTGAGCCAAATATCCGACGACGAGATGGGCTCGCTGCTGGACGCCGGCAGCGTGGACCTCGCCGACCGATACGCACCGGTGTGGTTCTTTGGCCAGGCCCGGGACCAGCCACCATGCTATCCTACCTGGGCGTTTGGCGGGTCGCCCAGTTCGCCAGACGTGTACGACAACGACCACAAGACGCCGGCAGCGGCTCAGTGTGACTACCCGGATGTCGGGTGCAAGTGTCGCAACCCGGATGTCGATACTGGGAACCCGGGCCCGGCGTTTCCTGTGTACTACACGTACTCGCGCTGCAACGACAGCGACGTGCGCGTGGTGTACAACCTTTTCTATGAGAAGGACGGCGCCGAGTTCGTTGGCATCGATACGGGTCATGACTACGACTGGGAGCGTGTTATCATTGTCCACTCGCGTGGTGACGACGACAAGTGGGAGCCTACAACCATTCTGCTCTCGGCCCATAGTGGCTACACCCGGCTCGCCTGGAGTGATGTTCAAAACACCCTAACCACTGACCAGGTCCATGCCGGCGACGTCAAAGATCCCAATGGTGTAAAGAACGAAGACCACCCCAAGGTGTATGTTTCCTGGTCGAAACATGCCAACTTCAACAAGCGCAGTACTGCCTTCACCGATCCCGCCAGCCAGTCGCTGAACGACGCCTTCCGCAGTCAGGACTGGTGGTACTTTGTGGACCCGCAGTACTACGTATGGCCCTTCTTCTGTCTTATGGCAGTCTGAATATTTGGACAGTGAGACTAACTCGAGCAGATTCGTGCCGACGATAGCACCGACGCCGGCAAGGCAATCGGCGACGCAAATTGGGGCAGCGCCGATAGCAACCCGCCTAAGGTGCAATCGACAGTGTGCGATGCGACGTAGATATTTTATGGTATAACTTAGGACAGCAAGAGCATATAATATCTTTAATATAAGAATATGTGAACGCAGCGAAATACTTCCTTGATTCAAGTTTCTTGACCCGCGGCAACTTTAGTTCAACTAATCAAGATAGATATAGGGAAAAGGGTATGAATAGAGATTAAAAAGAGGATTAAAAAATGATTAGAAAATAGATTAAACAAAATAGTTACAAGATATAAAAGAAAAGTATTAGTGAAATAAGGATAGTAGTAGTAAAATAGCTATCTACATATTAAACAGGACAAAATAAGGCTTCAAAATCCAATCTTGAGTATCTACTACGTCTCCTAAAGCCACCGGAGCGAGCCGAAGGCCAGCGACTTGTAATCAGATGATATTCAAATGTATTGCAATGATATTCAGATATTCCGACATTCATAGTAGACAAAACAGACCAAGTATCGAATGACATCAGCCCCCACATCCACCCCAATCACCGCATGCTGATTCTTCGCTTTCCCCCAATGCTCCACCCTCGAGCTTTCGTGGTGGGATTGTTTCTTCCTCTGCTTCTTTACTTGTGCCTCACCTCGCGCTCGCCCAGCATGTCCTGGTTTCAGAAATCCTTCACTCTCCCCTCGCGCAGCCGCGGCTCCTACCTGATCACCGACCAGATCGTGTCCGAGCTGCCCGAGCTGCGCGACTACAAGGTCGGCATGCTCAATCTGTTCGTGCAACACACCAGCTGTGCGCTCTCGCTCAACGAGAACTGGGACGACGATGTGCGCGCTGACATGAGTGATGCGCTGGATCGCATTGCCCCCGCGGACCGGAAGGGCACGCTGTATCGCCATTCTGCTGAGGGCGAGGATGATATGCCGGTATGCATTCTTTCTATTCTTCTCTTTATTTATTCTTGATAGAGAGAGAGAGAGATTTCTCTCTGTAGGTAGCTAGCATAATACTGATCTACTCGCAGGCCCATATCAAATCCGCTCTTGTTGGCGCCTCCGTCAACATCCCCATCTCCAATGGCCGTCTCGCTACCGGCACGTGGCAGGGAATTTGGTATCTCGAGTTCCGGACGAGTCGACACACTCGCAAGGTCGTGGCCACCATCCAGGGGGAAAAGGCCTGACTCGATGACATGAAGCGGGGGCATTTGTGACGACCCGCAGGGCAATGCGGTGTAAAGACCAAACATGAACATACTAGGGAGTTTCTACACACACCCAAATACCTACAAACGAATTTGGCAGTCACCCATCGATCAGAGTAGCCCATTGATCAAAATTCTGTAATTCTGTACACGGCCTCGGGCCCAAAACCAGGTCACAAACAAACGCAAGAAATGATCAACGCCAACATAAGGAAATCGATGCGAGTGGTCTATCGCTGCTCCAGTCCGCCTTCCGTCACCCGCTGGGTCTCGTTCACCTCGGCAGCGTCGCCAGCCGACTGGAGGGGGTAGCTGGTTTCGGGCAGCGACTCCAGGTACGAACGGTGGTGCTCGTGAGCCTGAATGAAAAAAAAAAAAAAACAGTCAGTTATCATCCACATGTGCAGATCGGCAGGCCAACGTACAAAGGGAAGCCCGCAGTACCCGCAGGTCGCAATCTCGGGCTTGTCGGTGTTGATGAAGATCTTGGGGTGGCCGAGAGGACCGCCACCGCCGTCGCAGCTGACGACCTTGGACTTGGTCCACCGCACCGGTTGCTTGTGGATGAGCTCAATGGCGGCCATGGGTCGCGGCTATAGAATCCGCTGTCAGCAATTGACCGGGGGAAGCAAAAGAAAACTGTAACCAATTGAACAAAGATTAGAACACAAACACACCTGCACTTCCATAATAGTCTGCTCGAAGCGAGGACCGGTCATCGCCTGCTCACGGGGCTGCTGGCTGGCCGCCCAGGTGTTGGCCCGGTTCGGCGCCTGGAGGCTGCGGATGCGCTCCGCGACCTCAGGCTCCTCCTGCAGAGAAGCATCCCAAGATCCGAATGAGTCAGTTGGTATGGCATTGGACCCAGAGACATTGGGCTTGGGGGTCGGCGGGGTCGGGTCGTTGGATTGGATGCGGTTCTCGGACAGGCGAGGCACGGTCGACGAGTAGGGGCGGACAACGAAGCGCGGGCGAACCGACGCTAAGGCCGTAACTCTGCGGCCACAGGACATCATGCTGGGTAGACCGAGTGGGCAAAGGAGGTGGAAGAGAAACAGCTGGGGCCGGGAGGAGCGAGGTGCAAGGCGCCTCTGAATAATCCGCGAGGTGTGGTTTGGTGGGCTCCCACCGCCTTCTATCTCCAGCCAGATGCCGCCGGGACTTGGTTTTTCTGCCGCGTGATTTGTCGCTGCTTTGCCCGCTGCGACTTACTTGGTTTTTGCTTCAGCTTCAACTCTTTTTGCCCAAATATACTTCATCATGCCAGCCTCTCCGGGGGCGGCTGCAAAGCCCGAAAAGACCATGTCGTCACGTCTGCTGACGATGAAGGTAAGCCAAATCTAGAGCACCCAGACGAGCGGAGCTAACCTCCGGTGCAGTTCATGCAGCGAGCTGCGGCCTCAGCAGCTGCCAAAGAACCTGAGGCTCCTGCATCGGATGACAATCCCCCCACCCCCAAGCGCCCGAGACTCTCCACCGAGCCCGGTAGTCCGGGAACCCCGCGCTCCGACCTAGATGCTATTTCTGCAGCCCTTGCCGCGGAAGAGGAAAAGCGTCGCGAAGCAGTTGCCAGACAAGCTGCCGAGGCTGGTGAGACAGAATGGGTGCTGGATGTGCCGCCTGCCACGAACCAGTATGCGCCGCAACCACTCGTGGTGGCGGCCGACTCGTTGGATGCGGACGAGGATGCTTGCTATGGTGGTCGCCGATCCTACGGCAACTTCAAGCGCAAGAAGAGCTCGGTGAGTATTCCTCCGGTATCTGTTGTCGAGGGGCTCTCATCTCGTTTCTAACTCTTACCAGACTCCACAACAATCACAACAATCTGCCGACAAGAAGAAGGAATCGGATGACGAAGATATGAATATGATGAACCCCTCTGATCCCGCACAAGTCGAAGCGATGATTAACAAAGCCAAGGAAAAGGCAGCTAAGAAGGAAAAGGAAAGGAACCGGCCGGAGAAGGTCAGGCTGTCCGAGCTAACGAGTATCTCCGGCTCGCGCCAGGGTGGGACAGGGGCCCCGTCACAAAAGAAGAAGAAGCGCAAGAGCCGGTGAGCTTCAAACCGTGATGAGGTATTAAGACAAAAAATATCTCCAGGGAAATACCTCGATGGTTGGGATTTGGCGTTTAGCGTTCAGCATAGGTCATGGAGTCGGGTGTATTTACATAGAGAGCTTGCTTCGCTCGAATCAATACTTTTCAAATGATCATTTGTGTCTACGAAATGAGGTAGAAGATTGGGGCGTTCGTGCTCAATAAGAGCAATACTTCATGAATGGTGAAGGGTCAACCATTCTAAGCAGATCTTGGTATACTACACTATGTACAACTCCCCCAGCAAAACCAGTGAGATAGACTTGAAATAGAAAAGTGGTAGCAGAAGCTCACAGTCGTGCCTTTTTCTCCTGTTTCTTCTTCTCCCATCCCTTCTGGGTAGCGAAGTTCACAATCACATTCCACGCGGCAACACCCACGCCCACCGGGGGCGCAATCAGCAGCGTCCATGCCCACCAGCGGGGACTCGACGCAGAGATACTAGCCATAGCGCCTTTGACAGCGCGCTCCAGCTCCAACCTATCAGCGTCATTCCAAACGACGACACCACGCGCAGTAGCTGTGCCACGGAATTCGGCCTGAGCAGCCTTGGAGCGTACATCGCCCTGGCTGCGTACGCGGTTCTCGGCGTCTTCGGCTGAGAGGTGGGCGTCGCGGGCGCGTAGGCGCGCCATCTGCACGGCCGGGTCGTGGACCCCGACCACAATCACCGTGCCGCAGATCAGATCCATGCCGCTCTCGAATAGTAGCGGCACGTCCAGCACCACCGCCCACTGCCCGCGCACGTAGTGATACATCAGTGCCTTGTAGACCTCCCACCGCACAGCCGGATGCACGATCCCGTTCAGTACCTGCCGATCACGTTTGCGCTCGTCGCTGGTCCCGAAGACTCGCCGGCCCAGCGCGGGGCGGTTGAGGGCTTTGCCCTGTGTGCTGGTGCTATCTGGTGCATCCTCGAGTAAGAGATCTGGTGTGCTAGGCCCGAAGTAGTTCACGATTGCTTTGTAGCCTGCGGTGCCTGGTTCGACGACCTTGCGCGCAAGAAGGTCGGCGTCGATGATCGGGAGCGAGTATGGTGGGGTCGAGAGCAGTGACGACACGGTCGACTTGCCCGTCGCGATGGACCCCGTGAGCCCGATGATGAGCATCGTGAATGCTCGGATGAACACAATCACCGCGTTGGAGAGGAGGTGGGTGGTCGAGGTGGGCGTGCGGGGAGATCCACTGCCTCGGCTCCGCATTAGGAAATTCTACAATGCGCCACGAAGCACAACGTTCTACACAATGCCTCGCGATATACTCCATTATAATTAGATCTATAAAGGGGGGTACCCTTGGGTCGAGCTGTGAAGTACGAATTTTTAAATGGAATCAAAAAGAACAGCAGATTACAACACATTCAATGATATTCACGTAGAGGTTGTTCCAACCGCTTCAAAAAGGACTGAAAAAAAGGCCGATTATATCTAGACTTGAAACCATCGACGCCAGTGCTGAAAAATGGGGTTGTTGAGAGACTTTTGGCCGGGTGGTGTCGACCAGCATAGGTTTTTTTTTTTTTTTTTTTTTTTTTGCCAGTATTGTTTCCTGGAGATGACACAGATTGTGACAGAAATGAGATGCTATCCCGCTCAATCAATACGATGAGCATACTCGTATCCTTGCCGTCCATTACTCATTCTTTCCCATCTCTTTTTTTTTCATGTCTCGGGCAGTCCATGAGATGGGTCCTGTTTCTGACCGTTCCATCCGATATACGGCCAGCCATCTGGCAGCGAGGAATACGGCGGTAGGGCATAGCGATTATGGCATGAGCCATCTGAACGACATTCTAAATCGCAGAGTCCAAAGACCTGGCAGTAGCATTCCTGGGCCGTGGGGCAATAGACTGGCTTTTGGCCAAAGATCACTAGACAATAATTAATATCACGCCGGGAGCCAAAAAAAAAAGAAAAGAAAAGAAATCAAGAGCAAAGGAAGACATACTGTGCCATGAGTATTCCATCACGCGTCCGCTCATGTCGTCAGAGAGCGGCGTGTCCAGCAACCAGGTCCGGAACCGCTCGTAGTCGCGGCGTGGCCGCTGAAGCACTTTGGAACGAGTCACGCCGAACTGCGCGCAGCAGGACACCCCCACCTCGTCGGGAACGGGCTCGCCAGGGAAAAGTTCCATGAACGCGGTTTTGTAGTATTCGCCCGCATGCACATCCTCGCGGTGTGTGTCAGTCAGCGGGCGGATCTCCACCGGACATCCCAGCATCCAGGCACAGCGCAGATTAACATATCCCCGGCGTTCCAGGTAAGGGACCTGGAAATTGCGGAGCATCGGAACCCCGTCGTAGTAGGGGTCATCGTTGTGCCATTGGTAGCGTTGCGAGTGGATAAATAGCATCGTGTCTGGGAGATGATCGTAATTGTCGATGATATATCTGTCGCCCCGAGGAATTCGAGTTAGTTGCCATACTTCTTGTTCTGCGTCGGTTTCTAACTCACGTCAAATACACCATCGACTCTCGGCCTTTGTTGTGCGTTACAGTCAACGGCGCATCCTCGTTGTCTACCACATAGATACTCTTGGACCAGTCGGGGAAGAATTCGGACAGCCATGAAGTGTCATCATCCTCCATGCTGGCCACAACCATTTCCTTGTGTTTCCGGGTCACCGCACGAGCCTGCTCATCGGTGTTGTCTTGGGCGGCCACGCCATGTGGCGTATCCCTGCCCTGTTCGAATTTCGCGGTGTGTGGTTTGGATCGTCTGGTGGGTTTCGAGTTCGCGAAGAAGAGACAGTAGAGCGCAAGTACAATGAAGATCGTGAGGAGAATCGCCTTGATGCGGTTGCGCCGGCGCGGACTCTGCGGTCCGCCGGGGGCGAAGAGCATTATGAGATGTCTGTTGCGGCACTGTCACCGGGGATTAACGAGATCAGAATCGCATCGTGAGATCTTCAGTTGAATGCAGACTCCACGGTTCCACCCCACCCCCTTGGAGCTTGCGATGTTTGGAGAGAAGTGGAAAAAGATGAACCGGTGGAAAGGTGTCTCCGCGCCCACGCCACACAGCCCAGCCACCAGCCGATCGGTGGGTCTTGTTTTGTACATTTTTGTTGTGGGGATAGTTGGGCATTGTTATGGATGTGTTGATCAGATATATGCATCAGAGAAATAGCATTGCCTTGAGTACCGGGATATATATCAGGTGCCCTCTCGTCGCTCAACGGTCAACACCCAGGTCGCATCAAAGCCCTTCGCGGGGATCAAATGGTGGCCCATTTGGTTTGAGAGAATCGCCTTGTCCCCGTCCCTGAAGCAACAGTTAAAGTGTGTATGACCAAATACCCAAGCCGCCACGATTGGGTTAGTCCAGCATGTCTTCTGCCTCAAGTCGGTAGCAAAGCCCGTCGAAACCTCACTATTTGCATGTTTTGGATCTATACATCGTGGATCGATACTCGGGCTATGATGAGTGAAACCCACAATCCGTCTTCGCGGTTCCTGTGCAGCAATCGTTGAGACTTCATCATTCAGCCAAGCGAGGTCCGATTGATGCGCGGCATTATGGTCATCCACAGTCCATCGCAGAATATCCTTCCAGTCCACCAGACGGCTCTCGACCGCAAATTTCTGTTGTGGGGATATCTGCGAGAACAAGGTGCACCGCAAAATAGTGAGGTCCGAAGAGAGATCGTATCGGGTCCGGTCGAGGAAGACAAAGTTGCCCATCGGTCGTTTGTTCATCTTGTTCTGAGAATGTCCGCAATTTGGACTTGGCTGTCTTGCATGACGAGTGATATGGTTCATGGTTGCCGAGGACAAAGAACACGGTCGATTAGTGGCAGGGCTGAGTCTCGAGGAAAGAAAACAGCTGGTCGTTGGCCGCATGTCCAATGTCCCCTAGGAGGACGAGATATGGTGCGGTTTGGGCAAAGTTGAAACCGTACGAATGCGTTTCGAGGTGCAGGTCGGACATGATTTGGACGGAGGCTGCCATGGTCAATGAGATTGAGATGTGGAAGGAAATATGGAAAGGATATGAAAGGAAGTTCAGACGAAGTGCTGGTCTTCTCGTCTTGACCGGGCGGTTAAGCACCGCCCGCCATTTAGCGCTGAGGGTTTCCGAAAATATGATGTGTAGATATCAGGAATTATAATATAGAAATATGTTACCGCGGCGAAGCAATTCCCAATTGTAGTTTTTTTAGCGCTCGCTAAATATAGAGGAAAGAGGCCCGAGGAATTCGACTGACAGATGGTTTAAATGATTAGAAAATGGATATAAAAATCGAGATAAAAAAAGGTCTTAAATAAGAGAAAGTTTATTTAAGAAGGCTTTATATTTTAATCGTCATTTTCTACTACATCCCCTAAAGTGAGCGAAGCGTGGGCCAGCGACTGGTCTAACGCTAAAAAGAATACCGATGATATCGAGACACAGTTTAGTAGGGCACAGTCGATGCTATATAGTCTACATGATGATTCAATCTATCAATGTTTCAACTTCTAATCATGTCACCCTAACAGATTGGAGAGATATGTACTAGAGGCTTTTCACATATACTTCATCTCTCGATATCCATCGTGCCAGTATGCAACGCTGACAGGAAACCTGCCAACAGAATCAAGTCTACTGACACGCATCAATATTCAACAAGTACCAATTATGCGCCGAAACATCCGGCTCTGGTGTCCCAGCATTACCATCCGTCGAACCCACTCCTTGGACTACTTGGATATCAGCCGGGGTCACGGTTTTGTTGTCGCCGCTAGTCACCCAGTACTCCGGACTGGCATGGCTGAACCCAAAGGATGCCGGTGGCAGCTTTGGGACAATATCATCTGTATGTGTGACGCGCCAGAGATGGGCCTGCTTCGTGATGTACTTGGCCAGCGCTTCGTTGCCCACTCGTGGTTCGCCGTAGGTATACTGCCAAGTTATGAGCTGCTGTGGGTGTAAAGAAACAAAGAAACAAAATAGAAAACAGCAATTGAAAAGAATAATACGCACCAAGTTTACTTTGTATCCAGCATTGCGCAGCGCCGTACCACCCAGTGTTGCTATCGCGGCCCCGAAACTATGCCCCGTAAACACGAGGGTATAGTCCGAGTATGTTTTCAGCGCGGAATCGATCTTGGATCTCATCTCGTCGGCGACAGTCTGCCAGGACTGCCAGAACCCTGTATGCACCTGGCAGTCGGAACATAGACTGGCATCGGTCAGGCCAAAATCCAGGTTGGCAATCCAGGTGCTGAGCGTACGACTGCCCCGGAAGGAGAGTACAAGCAGCTTGTTGGTTTTATCTGCAGCCAGGAAGCCGGCGACGTCTCCGAATTTGGTGGAGCTGGTTGATGGTTAGTTGATCATGGTCTTCTGCATCCATAGAGAGAGGGGGGAGAGAGAGCAAGGTTAACACACTGGTCAAACTCGTGCAACGTGCTCGTCTGCGCTGACTGCACGGATGGGCAGTTGCCCGCTGCGCACAACAGCGGCGTGCCGGTCGAGTTGAGGTTGTTCGAGCAGTAGGATGCTGCAGCGTATTGCGCAAACAGGGTCAACTGGTCCAGCACGTCGGTCGAGACATCTGTTGCGTCGCACCATTCAGCGATTCGTCCCTGATCAACTCTTGGAATAGTATAGCATCTCATCTATCGCACCTCGAGAAACAGGCCGAGCCGGCGCAGCCCCAACCAGCGTGGCCGCTACAGAAACCCCCCAGAATCGGCGAAGAAGCATCGTGATAGATCCCGTGCTGGTTTAATCCACCGGGCCCCCGCGTGGTCTTTGTAGATTTGTCCACGTCGAGCACCTAAGCGGGGTATCGCGACGAGCAAGTCGGCCCCCTTTGTGGCGTAGATTCCACGCATGACTGGCGGGGATTCCAAGGGGATCGGCATTCCTGCGTGCAACTCGACATGTCACTCGCCGTGCAGGGGAGCATAGTTCTGCGGGGCTGCAAATGTGCCTGGGGGCCGTGGGCTCGGGCGTCCGTCGGAGTTTATGCGATGGCGGTGCATCTTATCTTTCACAGCCTCATAGCTAAAGCCGGAGAAAGAACTAAAACCACGAAATATTCGGAAGCTCAGTGAATAAACCATGCTATTGACTCCAAATGGCTCCATGCTAAGACTCCTCTACTGCCCATCGGTGCCCTTTTCCTCTCCGAGATCCGTCATCCCCGTATCCTGCCCATCGTCGCCTGCCACAACCTTGGTGCGCGGGATCTGGTGCTCCGCCAGAGGAGTCCCGGGGGTTGCGGCGACGACATTGTCGTTCTCGTCCACAAACTCGAAGTTGTATCGCGAGAGAAGATGCGGGATGGCCGACAGCTGGGGACCGTAGCGACCGGTGTTGTCGTATAGCTCGAACAGAGGCACGGCAAGCAGCTTCATGTTCTTGGGGACAGAGAGGACCTCTGCGAAGAGTAAGTAGCAATTCAAATAAAGCGAAAGACAAAAGGAGTGTGGAAAACTGACTCTTCTTGGGCAACTGGATGAAATACAGCTTCTTGCACTCCTTGGGGCGCGTGACATGGCCCGGCAGAAACGGGTACATGAAGGTCTCGAAATTCGGGCGCCACCATTGCGCCAGCGCGTCACCAATCTCCCAGTCTTCGTTGACGCCCTCGCCAGAGAACTGCGAGCCGACGGGTGCCAGCCTCTCGTTCAGCCGCTTCTTGAACCCGTCGATCTCTTCGTCTTCGTGGTGTAGATAGTCGCCCGGCCTGGAAGACAATGTTAGTTAGCGGAGTGTCTCCATAATTGTAACAATGAGTTGATTATCCGTACAGCTTAAAGAACGCATTGGCGATCTGCAGCATCAACACGTGAGGGTGATTGTGTTCGTGACAGACCAGGACGCCCTCACACGTCCGGCGCATGCCGTGTAGCTCATAGTGCTCCTCCAGGCGCTTGAGTCGCGCCGGCACTGATGGGTCCTCCTCAGGTTGTGTCTCCTTGGTGCCGAATGTGTAGTTGGACAGGGGGTAGAGGCGAATCGTCTCGGGCTGGTGTGCGGAGAAGTTCTTGGGGAGAATCGGTCTGGAATTGGGTCAGTGAGCTGCCCTGGCATCTTTTCCATCCTTTCCAGACTATATAGAGCCATCACTTACGGGCGAGCACTCTGGATCGCCGTAGCCGTCGTGGTCGCCATGGCGGGCTGGGTGTTGGGATGGGGAAGGGCGCCGCTGGAAGCTTCACTTTGTTATCGCCTATCAATGGTGACCGCCTGCCAAATTCGGAGATTTACAAGATGCATAGATGCACTTTTCAGAGGGAAATACGCTGTCTGGATGAATTCAAGATTGATGGTCAAGATTTATATTCTCGGGAATCGCACCCAGTCGCTTCTACAAACCAACTCCCCTTTGCATGCACCACACACCCTCTCCCCCAAACACCAACACCATTCCCCGCCCCCCACCCCATAGTATAACCGATCCGCTCACAGCTTTGCGTCACAATCCTCGTACTCGGTGATGTCCGATACCGGCACCGGCCCAGAGCTGACAGGCAAGCTAGCCTTAAAGGTAGGTACATCGGTAATAGCGACGGCAGCCGTGGTGCCATTGACGGCCTGCTCGTCGCGGCTAAGATCCAGCCCCAGCTGTTTCAGCTGAAGGCCGAGATTCCGTTCCAGCTTCTCGACAACAGGAGCAATCTGCTCCTGAGACGGGGTCAGCTCGGTGGCCAAGAAGTTCTTGACCACATACAAGACCCGCGAGGGATCAACCACCGTCAGGTCCAGTTCTTGGAACGAAGTCCCCAGACGAGTACCATCCACGGCAAGCCCGGCAGCCTCAAGCTGCTTGCTGACCACCTCAACCAGACGGGACCGTTTGTCGCTCGGGGTAGCCGAGTCTGCGTGGGAACTCGACTGCGCGTTCAGGTGAATCGAGAGCTTGGCCCGCGTCGACGACGACGGGTCGATGTACTGCCGGTAGAAGGCAATCAGGTCCGCCTTGGTCAGCGTGCGCACATGAGCCGCGTCGGTCTCGTGCTGCAGGAAATCAAAGTATTCCGAACCAATGTGCGACCAGTACCGCCCAGTCTCCGATCCCAGGTTCTTGAGCTTTTCCAGTCGCTTGTTGATGACACTACGCTTGTGGCCCTCAAATTCTTCCTCGGGCATCGCCTCCAGGACCGGTCCGAACTCGCGCAGGAAGGAATCAATCCGAGACTCCAGGTACTCGGCCGTGCGCTCACTCTGAATGATCACCCGGTAGCCCAGTGTAGTGGCATTGTAACGCGCCCCGCTCCAGACCACATATCCAAGCTGCTCCTTGCTCCGCAGCTGGTCAAACGCGGGTTCGTCCGTCAGCTGCGCAAACAGTTGGAGTTTGGAGCGCAGCGTCGCGTCCGAGAAGAGCCCGATATACAAGTAGTATTCGATGCAATGGTTGATATTGGCCGGGTCCTTCAGCGTCCGCGGGTAGACATGGTTGGTTCCCGGGTGCAGCATGACGTTGCGTCGCAGGTACCACTGCGACGGAGGCAACGGACGGCCCTTAAGGATCGCCTCGACCGAGTCCGTCATGCGCAGAGCATCTTCTTTGTACAGGTTCCCATGGGCCAGAACCTCAATGTGCGTCTGCTCAAGCAGCTGCGGGAAGAAGTTGGTGACATCCTCGGCCTCCACGTGCTCCAGTTCCTCGATGTAGTGTTCATTGACCCAGCCCCGCTCCGAAAGGAGGTATCGGGTGTAGTCGCCAACCTGGTAGAATGGCTGCTGATACTCAGCGTTGCGGAACGCTCGGGTCAGTCGCTCCTTGATGATGTGGAACCGATCCGGGTTGATCACCAGGCCACGCATGGTGGTCAGCACCTTGTCCAGCAGAACAGACATCTTGTCATTATATCCGCCCACCGAGATATCCAATCCCAGGATGTTGGCGGCAAGATGGTAGTCCAGTCCGGCGAGCTCTGCATCGTAGGAGTACTCGTCCAGGGAGTCCCGGACCAACTCACAGTAGAGCTTAGTTTTGATCAGGTTCGCAGGTGTGGCCCACACAAGAGGGTTGCGGAGCGTGACGTTGACAGACCCCTTGGGCACCCAGAAGCGGTCGTCCTTCTTGAACCACAGACGCACGCGCTCGTCATGGCGGATTAGCTTCGGCGTCTTGGCTGGCTCTGCGTCCTCCTTCTTTTCCACCGATAGCCTGGTTGGCACAAACTCATTTCGATGCGGCATATGCACGTCGGACGTGCGAGTTGCCGCGGTCGACTCCAGGGCCTTTTGGATCCCACCCAAAAACTCCTGGGGGATCTTCTCAACCTTGTACTCCGTGCCATACCACTTCTCCTTCTGGTCCCATTGCCCCGGGTAATCCTGAGAGACAATGACCAGCCGGAAGTTGTCTGCACGGAGATACGAGAGAGCCTTCTTGATCAAGACGGGGTCAAATTGCCGTAGCAGCGATCCACTGAGGAGCCATTCGCGAGGAAGAGGCTTTTGCAGGACACTGCTCAGGCGACTCGTAAAACGACTGGCGGGAGTCTTCTGCTTGAAACGGAAGTCTACCTCCGCCAGATTCTTCATTTCGTCGAAGATCCACTGCTCTGGCTCGCGCTCTTTGATCATGGCAATGTACTCAAAGATCACCTTGGCGACCTCTTGGTACACCTTCAGCCCCTCGGGCGTCAGGCGCACCGAGACTGTAAAGAATGCTGCCCCGGGGCAGACGGGCATAGCACCAGCGGACAAGCCATTGGCCCAGCCCTTGGCCTTGAGGTAGGAAAGAACACTGCCGGGACCTTCGTGGCCAATCAAGTGACTGATGTATCGGCTCGGCTGGGTATCGTTCATGTTCTCCTCATCCAGGAAGGGGAAGTACATGTCCATGGAGCGCGTGTCCATGACCGGCTTCGCAAAGACCTGGGTACAGAGGTCCTCCTCTGAAAAGGGCTGGATATCATCCCAGCGGTTCTGAGGCAGACTCTTGTTCTCGACGTCGGCGAACAACTCAGAGACCCATTGCTCCAGCACATCCAGCGTCTCCCGCCCCAGGACCACCAGCTTGGCCCGGTTGGCCGAATAGTGCTTCTCGTAGAACCGGATAAACTCACTGCGGACTTCCAGCCCGCGCTTCTGCGGGTCGTCCTTCAGAGTCTGCAGGTTTCCGGTTGAGAAATGGTGATAGGGGTGCGCCGGGTTGGAGAGAGACTTGTTCAGCTGCATCAACCGCCACAGGTCGCTCTGGAGGTTCTTCTTATTTTCCGAATCCACCGCCCGCAACTCACGGTCTAATGTCGACTCCAAGAAGAGCGGGGACACAAAAAACTGAGCGAAGCGATCCAGAGCCCCATACAGAGGTGACTTGCCGTCAGAGGAGCTTGTCGAGGAGTCACCAACAGTGCCATTAGTTCCATTGGTGCCATTTGTCGACTCGGTGGGCGTGCTCTGTCCGCTGGGGTTCTGGTCACCGGAATCACCAGTGGCTGAGACCTCGAAGAAGTAGTTCGTTTCGGTGGCGGCAGTGTATGCATTGGAAGAACCCGAGTGGGAGGCAAGGTACTGGTTGTAGGCATTCTCTTTGGGGTACTAGCAGGCAAAAGTACAATCAGCATGGCTGTCATTAAAAACATAAAGTACGGTGTAGAAGAAGTTCACCTTTTTTGTACCCATAAAAAGCAGGTGCTCTACTGCATGGGCCATCCCTGGCATATCATCTTCATCCGAGAAGTTTCCCACATTGACATTGACAGCGGCGCTCGCCTTGTCCGTATCAGGATCATGGACCAACAGTGCCTCCAGCTGGTTCGGCAGCCGGATCACTCTGTACGCCCGGTCATCAAGCTCTGGCTTCTCCAGGTGTTCTGTGATGCGCTCAAGGGGAGCCATGGTTGGGGACTTGGCGGAGAAGGCAGGGTGGATAGAAGGATAGAACGAGCGGCGGGCCCGGTGGTCGGAAGAAAGGATCGGGGGAAAGGGCCGCGATCCGACAGGCACACTGCGTGACAGCAAATATGGACGATGACTGAGAAGGTAGCACAGATTGGCTGCAGAGGACCTTGGAGGCATCCAGGGAATGACGGGTTGCCCAGAGAAACCAATGACGTGACGGCGCTCTGATAAGGCCAATTGCCGAGGCCACACGACACTCAGCAAGGGATGGGATATAGAGGAAATTGAACAATTAATATGTATAAAGATCACGCGAAGGATATAGACAGACAAGACTCTAATCAACAAAAACGGGGAGATTGCAAGAGCAGCCGTTTATGAGGCCCACCGTGCCACATCCCGCAGCAAGCGGTGAGCCTGTTCTGCCGGGCGGTGAGGGCGCCTGAGCCCTAAGCGCCTGTAGGGGGAGTGGACTTGTGCTGGTGACACCTACAGCCTCAACAGGGGGGAGATTCAAGGAAATCCAATAGCATTCATGATCCATCATCGACATATAGAAACTCTAACACTAACCCCTGCCCCCATAGCGGCACGGGGCTCTCCCCAGATCTCTCCTCTTCAATTGATCCCTAGTCGCTCTGCACTGCCTCAGCCACCAACTCCCCAATCTTTAGGCTCCAGGCGCTTAGCACTTGTCCGAGCAGAGGGTCAGAGTGACGTCCGAGTCAGAAGTGCATGTCTTGGTCTGGCTGGCACCTGGAGAGACGCCACTGGCCCAGCAGATGTTGGGGCAGTCGGCCTTGGACGGGTTGACAACCAGGGACTCGCCGGAGAATGGGTCTCCGAAGACATCGGACAGGTCATACCAGACGTTGCTGCCATCCAGTGTGTAGGCAAAGTTGGTCTGGGGGCTGCCATCATACAGCCCGTTCTCCTTGGTGGTGATCTTCAGCGACACTCCGCCGGACTTGTCGTCATGGCGCAGCGGCTCGGAGTACTCCTTACCTGGCTCGATGGTCTGCTGAGAGCCAACGGTACCGCCAACAGACCAGAGGTAGACGGGATCTTTGCAGTGGTTCTGCACTTTGGCGTTGCCGACGGCGCTGGCCAGAGGAGCCAGGGCAGCGAGCGAGGCGATGACAGTGGTGAAGTGCATTGTGTTTGGAGGAATGGGTTGAAGTCGAGTGGTTCTTGGAAATGAAGATGAAGATATTTTTAAATGATCAAATGTTTAGTTGTGAAGGAACTGAAATCTGGAAAATAAGTCGAGTGTTGACCAGGACTCCAGGCTCCTTATATAGATTTTTCCCTCCAGTGAGTGCATCGAGGATGAATTCGCAGAGGTAGGGTCTGGCATTCATGGAGACATCGAGAAGTCCCTAAAATTAGTACAGGTTTCTGGTGAATCATCGCCACCCCCGCTTGGTTTTCGTTTCTTCGATGCATCCGCGACAGACATATCCGACTAGACGAACGAGACGTGGTCAGGCCGACCATCACGGGAACGAACCATCGCCTTCCCACGGTGCAGACCCCCGCATTCCCAAGGCACACACCGATACGAGAGAGAAGAAAAGGTGAACCGGAAATGGGAAACAATTGGGCTAGTTTCCAAGGGCGTTGAGTCGGATATGGATGATGCACGCCAAGGGAGAATGCGGGTTCTCATGGGCTGAGCGGATCCACGGGTGGCTTCGGGAGCCCGACTCTGGGGTGAGACACGGTTACATTTCTCAACAGCATGCTCCATCGAAGTCGCAGTCGAGATAGACACTAGACGCCTAGCACTAGTTCTTGTTTCTCTTTCTCTGCGGACAGCTCACCGCCAGATCAGACCCTTGGCGCTGTAGCAATGAGGGCGAGCTCACGATCGGGGGATTGCATCTAGGACGGTCAACAACTCGGAATAAACCTCAAATGGTTCATCGATTCACAGGCGAGCCATGGGGAAGATACGAGAGAAGAACAAAGGGACCTTGGCGAAGGATCATCAAAGTCCTCAAGCGTACGCAACGCCACCCTATTTTTATCCAAGGTGAACCATGGTGCAATTCCTCTGGGGATCTTGCCTAACGCCTCTCTGCGATAGCAAAAAGAAGAAGAAAAAAATTGAGAATCACAAATGAAATGTTGAAAGATAAATCAAATCAAACATCGAGTAGCAGTGGCATAGCGTCGTGTGGCCTCTAGAAGGAGCGCCTTTCCTTCGCAGATATTCCTCCTTAGTCCTTCATCGCAGTATCCTTGTCGGCGTCTTCTTCTTCTTCTTCTTCCTCGGGCTCAGCATCGGCACGCTCGGCAAGCCAGTCAAAGACACGATCCTTGTGCTGCGCCATCATCTCACTCAATCCGGAGCTGGGCGACTTCACCAGCCCGCCATAGCGCCGAAGGTGCTGCTTTCGTTCCGTGTTCACCCACAGGCCGTGGGTGCTCGATACGAAAACCAGGGAATTCTGTGAGAACAATGTGAGCACCCCCCCCCCCCCCCTTTTCTTCTCTCTCGTTGGACTACCAGTAGGGAGCAACTTACTTCGCGGTACCATTTCGACAACCAGGTCTGAGTGTGCGACGCGATCGCGCGGACTGGAGTCTCTGCCACAAAGGAGATGACCCCGTTGATGTGCTTGTACAGTCCCTCTTTACTTGGATTAGTTGAAGCTCACTGGTTTCGATGGCTGGCCTGAACCGTACCTCTGTTCATCAAAAGATTGGCCACTCCGAAAAAGGCGTTGCCGATGCCCACGAAGAAGACAGGGCCGGTGTCGTTGGGTCTGTCAAAATGCGTTAGCACACAAGTTCCTGCTATTGTGTCTTGGGGCTGGATTCATGACTCACTCAATGTAGTTGTCCCACAGATAGCTTGCCAGCTCTTCGGTGGCAGAGGGACGATCCTCATCTTCTTTTTCATATTTCCCGGAAGCCTAGATCGATTCCAGTCAGAAACCCCAGAGAAAGGAGTCTGGCGTTCAACACAACACTTACCGGCTCCTTGGTAACGTGCTTGGGAATGTTCACGTCGATTACGCCGTAGCCTTTGCTCACAATCCATGCGATGTACTCTCGCTGCACATCGGCCTGGATCATACATGAGCATGAATTCAATTAAAGAGCGAGTAGTCAACTTACCATCCAGGTGTTATGAGCTTCCAGCCGGTTGGTCACTGGATGAGGCTGGGACATGATCTCGGGACTAAAGAGGGTCAGGTCAGCCGGTGCTTCCAAGTGGCTGCGGGGGTACCTACGGGTCATGGAAGATAACAACCAACGGCACTTTCTGGTAATAATTGGGGCTGAAGGCACAGTGAGCTTTCAACATCCATAGCCTATATGGTGTTCATTTCCAGGACTTACCTTGCCAGAACCTGGTTCTCAAACGACTTGGAAATACCCGTGCGGTAGATGTACAGCGGGGTGAGTTTGTGTTTGTCATAGAGTTGCTTGCTCTGGTATGTGCGAAGGATATCTACCAGGATGGTCAGTCCCATTAAGGTGATTCATCCCTACTAGAACACTTACCATGAAGTCGGTCGGCCCAAACGGAATGCGCGGGTGCCTTGGGGAACATGCAACGCCAGTACTGGGATTGGATTGCCGCCACCTGGCGGACAGTTCCAATGGCATGCTCAGTGGCGGAGGTAACCAGCAAACGTTCGGGCGGTTCTCCCATCAGAGTCTTGGCCACTGCCAAAGCCGACTTGGAAATCGATCGGAAATTGTAGCCTCCCTGTGATATTCCCCGTGATGTTAATAATTTTCAATCGCAAGGGGAGAGACAGCAACCAACCTCCAAGCAGATTGCAACTTTGCCGTTGGCCAGAGTCATGAGCATGTGGGTCATTTGAGCATAGCATGGAGGGGAGACGAAGCAGCCGCCTAGTACATCCCCGGCAGCGGCGTCAAATCCAGCCGCAACTAGGTCTCTGTCAGCGCTTGAAATGAGCACACGCGGTGTTTGTACCAACCAATCACCATATCAGGGTCGAATTCCTGAGCAATGGGCATCACAACTTGCTGGAAAGCGAACATATAGTCTCCATCGCCCATGCCTTGATCAGGCCAAGGGATGTTGATGTTCCTACCCAAACGTCAGTGAGATCTCAATGGCATCAAAGAAATTACCCCAATACCTACTTTCCGAGTCCAGGGCCCTCACCACAGTGGTCCCAATCTCCTTCGTCGCCTCCGGGATAAAACTTGCCGTTTTGGTGAACATGAATGGAAATGTAGAGGACGTTGGGGTCATTGTAAAACGCCTTCTGGATGCCGTTGCCTGTAATGCGTGAGTTTGTCTGTCCAAAGTATTTGGCACGGATAGGTCGAGCATACCATGATGAACGTCCCTAGCCCAAAGTCAGTATGGAAGTATCAAAGCCCATCGATGGTGCACATACCAGTCCAGAATCATAATCTTGCGGCAGTTCGGCTCCTTCTGGCAAACCCGTGCGGCAACTGACACATTGTTAAACAGGCAGAATCCCATGGTCTTGTTGTACTCGGCATGATGACCAGGAGGGCGAACAACAGCAATTGCATTCTTCACCTTGCGCTGGGCGACGGCTTTGCAAGTCTCGATGGCGCCTCCAGCAGACAAGAGGGAAGACGCAAATGTAAGTTTGTTGAAGTAGATAGAATCACGGTTGTGCTCCAAATCCACCAGCTGGCCATCACTCATATCTAGACTTCCAAGTCAGTGTTACTTTGTTTTTGTAAGAGCCGAGAAGTGTCAAATCAATCATACCTTTGGTGCTCTGGACAAATGCATAATGAGCTTCGGTGTGGACAAGAACAATCTCTTCCTCGGTGGCATCACGGGCGTGGATCCGCACCATTGTCTGGGGAGCCAACGGATGAGTAGCCTCGGGGTGATTCACAAGGCCAGCGAGACAGAATTCTTTGAAGATGTAGTAGATGCGTCTGGGATCCTCAGGGTGTACATCTGCGGTGGGGCGGACCTCACAATGATACCGCATCCGCGGATCATAGCAGTAGCCCGTGGGAAGTGAGCCAACCGGAAGGCCGGCTTTGGCCTTCACTTTCTCATCGTCAGACCAGTCTGAATTTGGCTCCAAAAGACTATCCCGCCTGACAGGCAGGCTTTCAGCAGGACCATAGGCCCGGGCAGCCACATTGCCCCGGCTGCTACCTCGGCGACGGCGTCGAGGCATTCCGTCTGGGCCAATCGAGTCTGAGGTCTGTGGTGTCTCGGAACCAGGGGAGGGAGATGCAGGTAAATTCTGTGAAAGGGCAGATGGTGCCAAAGCAGGATCTGCACTGGAAGAGAGATGGGTAGGGGGGGGAAGATGGTTAAGAGAAGGGTGGGAAGGAAGAGAAGGGCGCTTCTGGGGGTCCCCCATAACAGTGTCCTCGTCTGTTTCCATGGCACTGAGTCGCATAGGCAGACAAGCTAGCCCACTTAATTTAAGGTAAAGCGATTGCAGCTTAATGTCTCATGACAAGATTTGCGCTGGGTCAATGTCTTTTGATCACTCTCACAACTGTCGCATGGGTGAGCCAATTGGACAGATAGAATACTCAGGATATGCTCAAAAAGAAATTCATGGGCAAAAGAGCCACAGAATGTCCAATGTCTAGCTTGAGATGTCTCCAGTGGCTACCCTGAAACGGGTATATAACCAAGCCCTGGCTGGTACCGCGCGGCCGAGACTCGGTGCCTGTGGAGCAGCCTGTTTTCACTGGTGAGACTCTATTTGTAGTAAGTTGAGGACAACTAACCAATATACACCTGACCTGGGTTTGATTATGTGGGTGTACCCGTAGCTGCACGAGGGTGTAGGAACAGTTCAAGTGATAATGGGGGATTCAACGATGTGCACGCTGGATCCCTTTTGGGCCAGTCTTTCTTACTGCCGGACATTGCCTCCTCCACCGTGTTCTATACCGCCTTCTATATGGAGTCTAATGCGGTGCAGTATATAGGGCGGTCTGCACGGTAGTGGGGCTGATTCAAAAGATTCCATCTTATAGTGGGCTTATCGACTAGCACATACCTAAGTAGATTTGCTGAGTGTGCTTGATCAAAAGATATTTAGAGAATAGCATCCTTGATGCTGGTTAAGTGATCATTGAGGAGAATTCCTGGTTAAGCACTGCAAATATGATATCTACAGGTTTGTTGTAGATCTGCTAGATACTGACCACTTGTAATTAGAAAATAGATTTAGTAGGGAAACAATTAGGGAAAGGGTAATGGATATTTATTTCATCACAAATTTTTCCATTAGATGAGATTCAGAGTGTATATGCGGCATATCTGCAGGCAGCAAAGCCGAGCCCGATGTTTCAGATCCATAGATGTGGTTGTGAGCCAGGAACACAATTGCCTGGGAAAACACATTGACCATATTTTTGAAAAAGTTCTTAACAGAAAGTGTATCGTTTCATTAAAATGACGTTATCTGGTTTTTTTGTCTACAAGGTGACACGGCTCCTTGCGGCACATGCATTGTCAAGACCACATCAAGGGCTGAGCACCTCAAAGAACACTCCTGACCCCAGGACGCTGTCCTGATTCCTACTGGCCATCGACCTTGGCGATGTAGGCTGGAAAAGACAGTCAGTGGAATGTCTTAAAAAAGACAAGAGGAAATGCGAATGACTTACCAATGAGGTCAACAACACGGTGGGAGTAGCCCCACTCATTGTCGTACCAGGAGACAAGCTTGATGAAGTTGGAGTTCAGGGCGATACCAGCCTTGGCATCGAAAATGGAGGAGTTGTCGTCACCGTTGAGGTCAGTGGAGACAATGTCGTCCTCGGTGTAGCCCAGGATACCTAAAACCAGTCAACGAAAAGAGTACATTTAAGTGGGATCTGTACTCATGACTTACCCTTGAGCTCGTTCTCGGAGGCGGCCTTGATGACCTTCTTGATCTCGTCGTAGGAGGCGGCCTTCTCGATGCGGCAGGTCAGGTCAACAACGGAAACGTTGGAGGTGGGCACACGCATGGCCATGCCGGTCAGCTTGCCGTTCAGGGCAGGGATGACCTTGCCGACGGCCTTGGCGGCACCGGTGGAGCTGGGGATGATGTTCTGGGCCGCAGTGCGGCCACCACGCCAGTCCTTGGCCGAGGGAGCGTCGACGGTCTTCTGGGTGGCGGTGTAGGAGTGGACGGTGGTCATCAGACCCTCAACGAGACCGAAGTTGTCGTTGACCACTTTGGCGAGGGGAGCCAGGCAGTTGGTGGTGCACGAGGCGTTGGAGAGGACGTTGACGTCGGTCTTGTAGGAGTCGTTGTTGACACCCATGACGAACATGGGGGCATCGGCCGAGGGGGCGGAGATGACGACCTTCTTGGCACCACCCTTCAAGTGGGCAGAGGCCTTGTCGGTGGTGGTGAAGACACCGGTGGACTCGACGATGTAGGCGGCGCCAGCCTCGGCCCAGGGGATCTGAGCGGGGTCACGCTCGGCGAAGAAGCGGATCTTCTTGCCGTTGACGATCAGGCCGTTGGTGCCATCGACCTCGATGGTACCCTTGAACTGGCCGTGGGTGCTGTCATACTTGAGCATGTAGGCCTGTGGATTGTCATGGGGATTAGTACTGATGTCGCAGATAGGTACAAATAGACCATGGACCAGAGTCACGTACAGCGTAGTGAACCTCGATGAAGGGGTCGTTGACAGCGACAACGTCAACACCGCCGTGGTTGATGCTGAAACAAAAAAAAATTGTTAGATGGAGGGGTTCCACAGATTTGACCCTTTTTTTTCACTTACGCATTGCGGAAGACCTATGACACTGGTTAGTTATCATAGAAGAAGATGGAGGTATCATGGATGTGGGCAGACTTACAATGCGGCCAATACGACCGAAACCGTTGATGCCGACCTTGGGGACCATGATTGCGGTAGTGATCTAGCGAAGAGTGTGGGGTTAGGCCAGTCCACAAGTGAAGTAGAAGGGGGGGAGAAGAAGCTCACAGGAGAGTTGAGTGGATGGTAGAAAGAAAGAAATCAAGAGAGATGGAGAAGAGAAGAAGAAGAAGAAGAAGAAGAAGAAACTGGCGGGGGAGGGGAAGAAGTAATGAAGGGGCGACTGACGCAACGGACCGCTCACACACCGAGCAGCTCTCTTTGCCCCAGAATGTATTCCCCCCATTTCCGGTTTCATACACCGGGCAAAGCAGGAAGAGTCACGATATTTGGCCTTCTTTCTACCCCTCGGTAGCTCCCGTTCTGCCAATAAGCTGACGATGATCCGACACTGGGTCCTTTTTAAGTTGGATTGCCTCGGAGCTCGAGAATATTTTTTGCCTAACAATTCGGGGTTCGGGAAGCACACGATAATCTACGGAAGACCCCGAGGTAGAAGGGTGTCTATGGAGGGACCCGGGCCGGGGTATGACGGAGCATGGAGGGGTAAAAAAAGAAAGGTAATGATGCCACGACTGGAGGGGCACATACCACGAATTGGGGGCGGTAGGACGGTACATAGGACAGCAAATAAAATAAGATTTAGAATATAAAAATATAAAATGAAATATAAAATAAATACATTGAATGCAATCATTCAATCACTCAATAATCCCTCGAACCTGGCCGTCTTGGCCTGCGGTGGACCGATCGAGTAAAGACAGCGAACAGCCCGGAAACAGTCACCGAGAGAGCTGGCACGGGACCAGCAGATTTTTATTATTTATTATTTATTGATTTATTATTTATTATATCTTTATATTTGTATTTCTTTATATTATATTATATTATATTATTTTTATATTATTGCCAATTGGATTATCAATCCACCCACGGCCATCGGGGCATCGGGCAACTGATAACGCCCAGCCACCGTGGCGCTGGTCTCCATGTGACGTTGCCTGCTACCCCCAAGGTCTGCATGGAATATATCCTGCAGTGACACAGCATGGAACAATTACCGGGCAATATCAACACAGTCCAGTACGGTCATGGATCCATGGATTTATGGGTTTGAAAGCAAGTTTGATTTATAATACAGTCCATTCAAAAGAAGAAGAAAAAAAAAAAAAAAAAAACAGCAGGCTTCGCCATGCATCTCTCTATGGGTTCCAACTCGTGTTCACACTGATGGTATGCTTTCCGAAGATGGGCGCGCAGGATGGACCCGCCTCCTTTTACTCCTCCTTGACACCGCCTCGCCAATTCTTCTCGGCACTCTCGATCGACGCCTTATCGCTCTTGGGCTGACCCTGAGACATCAAGCCGCCCTGGGCCTTGAAGGGCCGCTGCAAATCACCGGTCGCCGGCTTGCCGAACAGGTGGATCTTGACCAGGTTGGACTCGAACGCGCCCTTCAGGGGGATGATCGATTGGATAAGCAGCGGGTTGGTGTACTTGAAGTACACGTGCATCACACCCATCATGCCCACACCCATGAGCTGGCTGCGGATCAACTGGCGCAGCTGCGACTTGTCGTAATCCATGTTGGTCGTGGTGACGGGACGGGGCTCCTCGCCACTGCCCATGGGAGCGGGCTCGACATATTTCAGTGTCGTCATATCTGAAGAGACAAGAATATTAACACAACTAGACACCTCTTTCACATGATGGCATGACACCTACCCTTTTTCTGGTTGATCTTCGACTGTGTGTACAGGTACACGGCCAGGATGATCACGTTCGACAAGATGTACATGCCGCGTACCATGAGCAGGACATTGGGGTCATCGAAGGGAATCTTCTTAGCCAGCTGCATCATCACCAAGATGATGGCTAGGTTGGTTCTATGCAATGTCAGCGCGTGACCAGCTAGTAGACCGCGTAGAGGTGTATTCCGGGCGAGAAAAAAAAAACACAATACAACAACAGAATCGAGGTGACTTACACTTGAGGAGACACCATATTTCCGGTTGACAAAGGACCTGATACAGGGGAGGATGGAAAGACTGCCCGGGGGGGGGGGGATAACGATACAATTTGAAAAGTCGAGGGTCGCGGGCCACCTGGCTTTCTACCGGAATAACCATTGAGCCGACATCTCGGGGTCGTGGTCACATGACCACGAGCCCCCGCTGCACCTCATCACCAAACCCGACTGGAACTTGCATCGACGATTGCACCACCATTTTCCCGGAACACAGGAGACTGGACCATGGCTGTGGAACCGATAACATTGGGGACTCACTCACTCCGGAGCGGAGTGTCATTCAGAGAGACTATGAGGATGAAGATTGCCGCGCGCTCCCGCAGTGGTATTATCTCCTCCCATGCTCCTTGGCTTTCCGAAGCTGGATCTTTGGAAAGTCCCAGCTGATAGCCTCTTGAGTCTTACTGAAAATGACAACTTTGACCCTCTCCTTGGACTTCACCAGGGCACCGTTGACTGGGTGAACTGACAAGCACACCTTGGGTTGGTTACCGCATTGGGACTAGCGCCAGGCCGTCTTAAGCGACCCGGAAGGCTTGGACATTTCTGCCTCCTCCATCCATCAACAACGCGCGTGCCTCCCGCTTTCTGAATCGCCTTCTCATCCCCCCGCGTGTCAGATCACCTTTGATTTGTCTCTGACGCGGTTGATTCATCTTCGCGACTCTTCTCGGACAATTATTTCACAATGCCTGGTGGAAAGGGAAAGTCTATCGGTGGAAAGGGCGGGAAGGGCGACGCTGCGGGGAAGGCCCAGAAGTCTCACAGTGCAAAGGCTGGTCTGCAGGTCAGTTGGCCCTCTCTCGGTGGGTTCGGAAGCATGGCACAGATGAGATCCTCGCAATGCGATGTCCGATGGAAACCGGCCGACGCGTCGACTTGGCTTCCTGTCGCTGGTCAATAGGGGCCTCGTCGCTCCAGGACTCGCAGGCGTGGCGTTGCCCGGTCGCACGTCTTGACTGTTGACCATGGTCCTTCTGAATCGCCGGCTCACCCCCTGGCCCCAAACAACCCCCCCGCTAACCTCACCTCGCGTCCTTTAGTTCCCCTGTGGTCGTGTCAAGCGTTTCTTGAAGAACAACACCCAAAACAAGATGCGTGTTGGTGCTAAGGGTAAGTCATTTCTCGCTTCGTCCTCGTGCCTATTCGAGTAGTGCTGATAAGTTTCCGCAGCCGCGGTCTACGTGACGGCCGTCCTCGAGTACCTGACCGCCGAAGTGCTAGAGTTGGCAGGCAACGCTGCCAAGGACCTGAAGGTCAAGCGTATCACGCCCCGACACTTGCAGCTCGCCATCCGTGGTGACGAAGAGCTGGACACCCTCATCCGCGCCACCATTGCGTTCGGTGGTGTCCTGCCGCGCATCAACCGTGCACTGTTGCTCAAGGTCGAGCAGAA
Source organism: Penicillium alfredii (assembly GCF_028826965.1). Taxonomy (NCBI): domain Eukaryota; kingdom Fungi; phylum Ascomycota; class Eurotiomycetes; order Eurotiales; family Aspergillaceae; genus Penicillium; species Penicillium alfredii. The sequence goes on along the minus strand of NW_026622701.1, from coordinate 117,513 downwards.
GAAGAAGGGCAAGCCCGAGTTCTAGACCCGATCTGCGATTCAGCCCGAGTAATCGGACTATCTCTCGCGATCTTTGTCATTTGTTCTTGACGGCGCTCTCCTCTGATGTATTTTCTTTTCTCTTTGTCTTTTCTGTCTATTCCCCGGTCTTTGATTGTTTTCTTGTCTGCTTTCCATGTTCATGTCTAGTTCACAGGGCGCTGTAATGGGAAAATGGGGATATCCTGGTAGTGTGGGAAATGCTATTTCTGCTTCGACTTGTAAAGCTATCTTTTCAGTGCTGTCCATGTGTCTATCTTGAGTCTCTGGATTGATCTATAGAGTAAGTACAGTTTTCAACTCATACTTGCACTAGACCTATGAACTCCCTCTTGAAAGATACCCCCCCGAACAAAGTTCGCGGCTCTGGGCGCACGGGGGATCGACAGGGACCTGCATACCTCGGAGGAACGGAGGCCCAGAATAATAAACAAAGATCTGCGCAATGTGGCCTTGGCGGAATTTTCCTGCGCTCGTGAGAACACTGGCGCAATCGTCAGCAATGTTTGAGTTATTTCTGCGATTTCAATTTCCCGAGAGACATACTACGGGCGATGACCCAGGGCTAGACACTCTAGATGACCGGCTATACGGTGGCGTCTCACTCAGCACAAACCCTATCAGGAAACAGTCAAAGGTACATTGTCCAAATCTGAGTACATCAAAATGCCCTGGACCGCGGAAATAGCAAAGAGGGGGGGGGGGGGAAACCACCATGGCTCCTCGAGCGAGACCAAGGCCCAGGTCAGTAGCGAGTGCGGACTCATATAGATCTGGGTATACTCGACGAGGTCCAAGAGGAAGTCACATCCACGCAGAAAGTAAAAGGTGAAGAAATGAAGAGAGAAGGAAAAAAAAAGATTGCCACTGCATATTGAAAAAGAGAGAAGAGGGGGGAAGAGACCAAACAAGAAAAAATCACCACGCCCGGCCAAACAGGAGTTGTCCCGAAAAGCAATTAGGGGATACGGCGTCAAGAGGTAAAGATAGGGCCAGAAACATTAAACAGATGCGAGTCACCCCATGTACAAAACTAAAACAGACAAGAATATGCAAATGCTGGTATTGTCGTTTCTTCTGCCATCGGCAAAGGTCTTTTTGGGCGTCATTCGTTGTATGCATCGCGTTTCACCAAGCGGCATAGTCGGGTCGTCAAGTCCCCCTCGGCCACAAAAAAAAAATGGCATAGGTGGAACACAGGGAAAGCCAGGGTCTTGCATGCAAGGCACCCGTAAGTATCAAACAAGATTCAAAAGGCCAGGGGTTTATTGAGCGGGAACTGTGGCGACTCGGGAAATTCAAAAAAGCGTACATCCAAAGCGCGTTGGGTGGTGTGGGCTGCCCCAAAAAGAAACGTCTAAAGCGTGGCCAGATCAGCGGTAAAAAGGATTTTCTGGTCTTTATTTTTTTTCTTCTTTTTTTTTTGGTTGTTGGTGTCATCTCGTCATCCCTCATCGAATCGTAAGCCGGTAATTCCCAAAGGGTGGGCCTCGTGATACAAGTGGTATTCATCTCGCGGCAAATCAGTCGGATGCTGGCAAAAGCAAAAAGGTGGGGGGATCGCCATCGTCAATCGCTTCTCTGTGGCCTACTCCACAATAATCTCGACTCCGGAACTCGTGCGAAGCTCATCACTCCCACGCGGTTGGTGGCCATTTTGGCGGCGAAAACCGGGGCCTTTCTCAGGGGTCGGGCCGCGGGGCTGGCGCATCGGCATGCGCTCTTGCTGCGGGGTATCATATCCCACTCCCATACCACGGTTGCTACCGATAGTTCCTGCAGTTGAGGGCTGAGTGTCCTGGTCCCAAGAGAACATGCCCCTCAAGCGACGAGGGCTCGAGTTTGGGCCGCCAATGCCCGTGCCCAACGACAGTCCACCCAGGCTGTTGACCAGCAGGTTGTCATCACGCTGCACGCCGAGAGAGGACCCAGAGGGCGCCGAGGTGAGAGTGGGGGTGTTGGAGCTTCCAGTCGGTGCACCCTCGTACTGTAACCGCGTTCCATTGGACTGCAGAGCGGCCGGGAAGCTGGCGGACGAGGGAACGGGCGATGGGGTGTAGGAGCGGAGATCCGCGAACGACTTAGCCGCCCGCAGGTTTTGGGTATTGGCAAAGTTGCTCGGCGAGTCCAAGACGCCAAGGAAGCCGGAGTTCTGCCCACGGAGAGTGTTCAAGGCACCGGGCCCTCCCTCATTGCGAGCCTCGCTAAAGTCGATGGTGGCGGCACGGTTCAGGCCACGACGAGAGCTGTCCGACTGGCCCGCGGGCGGGATGGACGACAGGGGCGGGCTCACATTGGTGCCCGCGGCCACCTTGAACACCTGGACCTGGCGTTGCTCGCCGCTGCCACGAGAGGCATGAGCAAGGCCCATGTTGTGGGCCAGAGTGTGGACCGTGCGGCGGTGGGACGGAGTCAGGTTGGGAGGGAAAATCACCGAATCGCGACCAGTATCTTCCTTGAACAACAAGAGCTGCGAATAGTACTGGAGGGTCGTGGTGTCGTTCAAATCCACATCTGTAGATAGAGGGAATATATTAGCATCGCGTGTTCAGGTGTGTTTGTTTTCATAAAAACCTACCAAGCTTCTGACCGCGCTGGGATACGGGCGACGGAGAGGTTGCAGGGATATGCGAAGTCAATGAGGACATGGAACTCTGCGTGTGAAGCTGAGAGGATGGCATGGGGCGGTGCTGTTCTTCCAGCTGGCCCCGACGCTCTCGCTTTTCACGCTCGATGCGTTCGCGTTCCTGAAGCGGCAGCATCTTCTTGTACTCGACCCGCAGTTTCCGGCCTTGCAGTTCAAAGTGGTTCAGAACCTCAATCACTGTGGCCGTCTCCTCCGCCGAGGTGAAGTTGGCAAAGGCCAGACCACGGAACACGCCGTTGTCGAAGTGGTAGTTGAAGGCGTAAGGCAGGGGGAGGTTCAACTCTGTCATCAACTGCACCAGCTGCTCCTTCTTCACAGCAAAGGGGATGTTCTTGATCACGATCGCAGTCGGGATGAGTTCGTCATCGGCTTCAGACGAAGCCGATGGTTCCGGTCGCATCGCGGCACTTTGAAGTCCTCCGGGGCCCAGGTTGGAGAAGGTGTTAGGCATGCCGGGCTGCTGATCGAGCCAGGTCTATTTTGTGCACAAAGGGGTCAGCTATGTCTTCTTCTTTTCCTTTTCTTTTTTTTTTTGTTGTTGTTTTGGTTCTGATTTTCTCTAGGTCATCTCAGTCAAACATACCGTGGGCAGGCCAGTCCTTCCGCGAGCGGCCGGCTTCAAACTGGCCGAGGCCGATCGAATGCCACCCAGTGTTTGTGCGTTGGCAAATCCATTCGGATTCCACGTCTGCGAGCCTGACAGATCATAGCCGTACGAGTTGTTCTGCAGCGACGGGTTCAACCGCTCCAGTCGGGCCGACTCGTAGCGGGCCATCTGATCCTCGTACAGATTGACAGGCATGGGACCGTAAGCGTCAAACTGGCGTGAAGGTTGACGATGTAGGGGTTGTTGATGCCGCTGGGAGCCGGGGGAACGCGCGGAGGAATCGTGATACATGTCCGATTGTTGATAACTCATGGCTGAAAATTCCTAGGCGAGGACCCGAGGAATGTGGGCACGAAAAAAAAATCCACCAAACAATCCAGGTCGAAAAAGATAATCCCGATGTTTGATCCGGGACTACTCGAACATCAGAGCGACCGCACAACGGGGGGAAGAGGTTGGAGGGGAACGGGATTGTGCGGGTGTGGACGGGGCGAAAAATAAGAAAATAAACCGAATCCCAAGTTCCTGGCGTACAGGAACCAGACACTCGAGTGAAAGAGAAGGGATTCACAATCCAAACAACCAAATGATCGAGAAATCAGACAAATCGCTCATGCAGTTCACGTCGTGCTCGAGTCATGAAGAAAGGGGGGTTCTCTTTTTTTCTTTTTTTCTTTTGATCTTCAGATCCAAACTTCCCCTCCGAGAAACCTCGAGTCCCAAGACACAGATGGAGTGGAGGGAGAAGAGAAGATAGCAGAAAAAAAAAGAGAGAAGAGAAAGCGAGAGAAAGTGAGGAAGCGAGACAGAGAGAGAAGCGGGGGAGAAGAAGAAAAGGATTTTGGAGATGCGAGGAAAGCGCAAGAGAGCCGGTCCACTCCCCGCCAAGACCACGGGAGTAAGGAGGTGCGATAAGCTGGACACAGGAATTGAAGTATGCAAATCGAGGGTATACCTAGAAGGATATCGGATATAGAACATAAAATATAGGATGGAACAAAATCAAGGGTGTTGGACTGTCAGAGGAGCGATGTGTACTTATAGCCATTTCGGTGGCTTCTAGTAATACTCATCCACGGGTATTTATTACCAACCAGAATGGTGCGTACTAGTATTGTGATATTACTCTATTACTATAATATAGAATATTCCATTTATCCAGGAGTACCAGGAGTATTCGGGAATTGCAAGTTTCTCGTCTCTTCCTGTGCTTGGAATATGTTGACAAGTATAACCATGGATCTCCATGGTTATAAGTATAGCCTCCAATGCTTAAGCACACCAGTTCCAGAGTTGACAACATCCAGAACTTTTCATTTTCTTTCCAACCCCCTTTCTCCCCTCATAAAATCCATGAAGATCGGCCCCTGAGTTAGGGAGAAGCGGGTGCCTTGCCGAATCAGCGCCGATGCCCCAGCGGTCGGCTCCCCTGTCCATCCTTCTTTTTTTTTTTCCTCCCTAGTGATCTCTTGAGCGTCCTTTTTTTTTTTTCTTTTTCTTTTCCTTAGGCTCGATGGGTTTAGGGGCTCCGCTTGGGTGTGGAGAGCCCCCTGAAAAGAAAAAGAAGACTTGGATGTACGGAGTACTTTTGAAGGTTTTGTTTTTTTTTTTCACTCGCACGAGATCGTTTTTCTTTTTCTTTTCTTCTTTTCGGTGACATCTGATCAGTCCAACAGTTCGTGCCTCGTGCTCAACGGATGTGACACACCGGCTCCATTACTCACGTTCTGGGCTAATTATGCTAACTTGGATACAGACTCCACCTCCTTTCCTGATGGACGCCCTCACCAACTCCCCCCCCCCAATAATTGGAATTCTTCGGCCCCGGCGGGACGGGCCTCTCCCTGTGCCCCATCGATATTTCCCACTGATTGACAGTGCATCGTGTCGATGCGTATGCCAGACTGTCCCACTCGACCGTGAACCATCCTGGCCTCCACGATCCGCGCATACCCCCCTGGCTAGTGGCTGCGCGGAATAGCTAGGAAGGGCCCCCGAATCCCAGCTAGAACCCGCTAAGAGGGTTGTTGGAACCCTCTAGTGGAAACGTCAAGTCCCAATGGTCAACCCCCGGTGGAGCCTGGAAGCGCCGGCTCTGTTTCCATGACCATAATCAGGATCCTTTTGCTTTTCTTTTCTTCCTTTGCTTTCATTTGACCGGATACAGGACGTTGCCACTCTTGGCAACGGAAAAGACTCGGTGGCGCGTGACCTTGAGATGGGGTTGTGGTCTTTGCACGGCGATGACTGTGAGTTCTTTCGAATTTCCAGTGTCTACACTCGTACTCTCACTGCGGCATGATGGTCAGATCATGTGCAGGCTCGAGTCTTGCAGTTGTAGACACATCGGACGGAAACCCTTTAGAACGGGAGTACCTCTCTCGCGATCGACCATGTAAACCCCGAGTAATCGGTCCATGTGTCCTTGGTTACACCCTTCCGGCCAGCTGATATCTTTAAGAGATACCAGTATGGCAGAGCCAGGCACTTGAGTCCTGTTCCACGCATTCGAGGGTGTAGCCTCCTTAAGAGTCTTCACAACGTGATTATACATAGGCCGCGATCTAAGCATCCGCCTAACACCTCTTCTTTCGCCACGCCCCTCAGTTCATTCGCTGCAATCATTGAGCATGAAAGAATGGTCAAGGTCAACAGAGCTTTCTGGCTCAGCTTGCTCAAGCAAAATGGAGATAATAGGCACCCATCTATGTACTGTCTTGGCCAGTAATATACCGAGAACATGATCGTCCGCACCTGAGTCGCGACGATTCATGGAGGCTGAAATCCTCTAAAAAAAATTCCATATAATATTGGCAAATATACTTGGGCTTCTCCAACCCTACAGCCTGTATCACCTGGAGGTGTTCGTCTAATTAGCCCCATACGTCATATATTGGGGGATTTGGAGACGTTGAGAGAGAACTAAGAAACCCCGGAAATCCCATATGGTGAAAACATGAAATTATTTGGTACTGGAACAATTAGATCCTTTCAATTATTTTTTTCCTATTTCTAGGATTCCTATATTCCTGGGATTTCAGCCTACGTGCTGCTTCGTCTTCACATAGTCATCCTAGTCTAGGTGAGAAGTGTCTTTCACAGACCATCGACATTCCTTGGTAAATGGACAACTATAAATCTAAATTATGGAATGCTTGAATTTAAGCAATCTGACATGCAATGGCAACGCCAATTCTCCAATTTCCAGGCACGATCTATGCAAGAGATCGAAATTCCAGAAGCTGTCCAGGTGGACTACAATAGAATCCGCATGGGAACCCAGTGTGACGCTTATTGCAAGCACAGATATGAAATATAAATTAAATCCTTCAAATATCACTGGGATAATTGATCTTATTATTCTTATGATTATGGTTAAAAAATTGATGCGCCTGAAATCAACCAGAAATGAAAGATGTCTTGATACGCCCCCATCAGGATGTGGAAGGGCCAGCATTTCTTGTCCCAGGACCCACATCCCCCGACTCTCCCATAATCACGGCCCCCGGTTAGCATCTTAGGACGGTGTTGGAAAGATCCAAGATGTGGGATTTGCAAGCCCATCTTTCTACTATGAATCAAATATGTTCGTATGTCGGCTGCGTGAAGAACTGACCCCGTGCCCCGTGAACGTCATGATGCTGACGACGACCTCAAATAAGAGAAAAAAAAAAAAAAAACCGGATAAGCGTGGGACCCACAAGGCGCGGCCGTCCGTCACTTCACTTAAGTTCTGGCTTACCCCCTCCGGAGCCGCGCGGAGTTGGCTGTGGCCATGCAATATCTGGGGGGGTTTTGAGGTCGCTGATGGTCCCAACGGTGGACAATGAAGACGCCTTATCGTGTGTCTCTGACCATTATCTTGGTGGTCGCCCTTCTGCTGGTGAAGAAGCATCTGAATTCGCTCAGATCGCAATGGCCCGCGCACGGTCAACTGACGGCTCGCGACTCTTACGTGGTCACCAACGGCGGCGCGCATATTGAGCTGGTTTCGATCTCTAATGACCCTGTCGATGATGTCGTTGTCCTGTTGAAGACTGCTGATGTCACAAGCGCTTCAGCTTGGACTGCGACTACGACTGCGACGCCCACCTCGGAACCAACGCAGCCATCTACGCAGTCGCGGCAGTCACCTACTGTCGCTTCACCACCTGAGCCTCTCACCGACCCTATAGAGAATGGACAATCGCTGGTATTGACCATTCCAGTACCTGCTGCTTCGCGAGCGTTTGATAGGGAAGAACACCCGCCTCGTCCAAAGGTCACACCAAAGTCGGATCGCGTCATTATATTGGGACAGATGTCCTATGAAGACACGAGCTGGCTCGAAGAGCAATTGCCGGAGTGAGTGGTCCTCAATCTCCCGAATAGAATCACAGAACCATCATGCTAATACAAGGGATTTGTGACTCTAGATGGCAACATGCGGTCTATGTCGTTGATGATTTCGAGGCGCCCCTACAAGTCGAACGGAACAAAGGCAAAGAAAGCAGCCCATATCTCCGGTACATTATAGACAACTATCACCGGCTTCCTCATTACATGGTCTTTCTGCATGCGCATCAATTCGGCAGTCATGTCGAATTCCCCGAGCAGGACAATGTCCTTACCGTCCAGCGTTTGCAGCTAGACTACGTTGACAAAGCCGGATACGCGAATCTGCGTTGTCAGTGGGAGCCGGGATGCCCCGACGAGGTCCAACCCTTTCGACAACTGGCCGGACGCACCACTGAGCTGGCGTTTGCCGGAGCGTGGATCCGTATTTTCAATAATACCAACATCCCTGAAGTGGTGGGCACTGCCTGCTGCGCACAGTTTGCCGTGACAAAAAGCCAGGTGCTCCAACGCCCTCGCAGCGACTACGAGGCATATCACCGGTGGCTCATGGAGACGGAGCTGGACGATGACACGAGTGGACGGGTTTTTGAGTACCTATGGCATATTATCTTCGGGCAGGAGGTCTTAAAGTAAGTTATACTAAAAGGAATCGCAATTCGGAGGTACATACTGACGATGTCTGCAGTTGCCCGAGCAAGGAACAATGTTACCGTGATGTATATGGGATTGAATGGGAGGACGTATGGTCGGGACTGGAAATCGAGCTTCAGGATCCAGAAGGGCAAGGTCCAAACCTAGGCGACAGTCTCGAGGATCCGCAAAATTTGAATCAAGATCCGGTCGATATGAATGGGGGTCTAGACGACGTGAATGAGAATTCGACAGACGTGAATCAGACTTCGGCAGACGTGAATCAGCATCCAACAGACATGGATGATTTGGTGAATACACATCAAGACCTATATGACGGGGTTCTGCGGCAAGAATGAGGTTCTTTCTACGTTTATGTTCATGGCAGTTATATATGTACCTTGTCCTCGAGTTGATACCCTAAATTCCAGGTTATTTTTGGCTTTTCGTCTAATGTCCTTTCTATCCTTTCTATATACTCCGAGGTATTGCCACAGAGTTCGGATGAATGATGGCTTCGATTTCTCTCCATATCTTTGGCGATGTATTGTCATTCGATACATCGTAAGGAACGGAAAAACACAGAGTCAGTGTATGTGGCAATCACCAATCATCAAGCATAAAGTCGTTGAATCTCATCAAATTCCATCACACAAAGATTCCCTCCACACACACACCACTCTTGCTCTTTAGACTCTCGAGCCAAACAAGCGGCCTTCAAAGCCAAGCAAAGGACATCAGTCCCACCACGGCAGCCACGGATGCAACCCAGGGCACCGACAGACACGCCCCAGCATCAGTGGCAGTGGCCGGGGAAGCAGAACCCGACGCGGTGCCTGAGCCCTGTCCCCCGCTGGAGTTGGCAGAGTTCGTAGAGGAAGCCGTGTCCGAAGCCGGGCTAGTGCCGCTGGATGACGGTCCCGTGCTCGAGGCAGCTGCAGCATTGTACGTGGTCGTGCTGAAAGAGCAAGAGTGGACGATATCAAGGGCCTCTGGGATGATTCCGGTATCAGTGGTTGGCCATTTGCATCAGACAGTCGCAACATACCGTTATCGTCATCGTAATCACGATCGTTGTCACGATCATTATCACGGTCATCATCATGGTCGTCGTCACGGTCATGGTCATGATCGCGGTCATTATCCCGGTTGCTCTGTGTGATGCAGGCAGCGCAAAGAGGGATCTGGGTTTTAGCTGGACCCCAGTTGCAAATGCACTTCAACTCGGCAGAATCATTGTCGTGTCGCGCATCGCAGCTGCTAGCGGTTCCCACCACAGAACCACAGGCTTCCCAGCAGCGTCTGGGGACATCATCGCGCTCCAGCTTGGCGGCGATGACCCCATTACCGGCAAGGAGGAGGCCGGCAACGGCGAAAAATTGCTGAACACGCATGGTTGGAGATGTTTGAGGAGTGGATTTGATTTTTCAGTCTCAATTGAAGTTGATGTCTGTGTATTCCGATCTGGTAGAATGAGGGCGGCTTTATATATTTTTACCCTGCCGATTCAAGCAGCTTTGTGACAAGTGCTTTCCTGCTTCAGAATTGATCGTCGGCCGGCATCCTCCGACATGTAGGGTCTTCACTTCGGTAAGGCAGCTGGGCTGCTCAGCCTTGGGTAGACCCTAATCTTCTAGTGTTGAAGCCAAAGGGACGTTCATGGAGAGACGGGTGCCCCCACTGATCGGCAGAGAGCATCACCAATGTTGATGAAGCAAAAGCAGCTGCCTGAATCATACCCGAGTCAGCCAAGAGTTGGCCAAGGCTTTGAATTGCACGCGGGCTGGTGATACTGGCGGTTCTGCAGCTTTGTTTCTCTAGCGAGGGTACGCAGAGGGGGCTGTGTTGTACCCTTAGTCTCGCCATGCTCGGTTGGAGTCTTGTAGAGCATCCATTGGCCCGTTCACTTGATTTTTAGTCCTGATCTCATTCTCCAAGTCACTAAAAGATGTCCAAGCCACGCTGTGGGGTATATTGGCGGATATTACTCGGCTCGGCAGTTTTGCAGCTTTAGTTTAATTTGATGCTTCGGGCCAGGCAACATCATGGAGAAAAAAGAAGACCAAGAGCGGAAACATCTACAATATCTACGTTCTTTACATTATTCATATAGTGAAAGAGTGGATATCGACCCCCCTCTATGTTGCCGACGGCCGACTGTCCTTATCTACTACTTGCTATATATAGCGAAGTGACTTCAAGATGCACGCTATTGACTCTTGATTTCCAGGCTCCAGTATTCTCTTGGTACTGGGGCTAATCATAGCAAGAGAGCTATTTCTGTTTAGCAAATAGACTCGAGATGAATTCACTGAGAAGTAGGTATCTATATGCAAAGGTGCTGTTCATACACCTGGGCGGGAACGTGACTTAGTCAGGAGATGACATCAACCCCGCGGTCTCTCGACGACAGTTCAAGGTGACTCTTCAATCTCAGTCGTGGCATGTCTCGAATTATGACCAAGATGTGGGAAAAGCGTTGCCTGCGTCCTGTCCAGGGCTCAGTCTCCACAATCCCTGTCTTTATCTATGGCACAGCGTGGAAGAAAGACCGCAGTGCAGACTTGGTCTACACTGCACTCAGTGCTGGGTTTCGGGCTGTGGATACAGCAGCCCAACCTCGTCACTATCAAGAATCACTTGTGGGCGATGGGATCCGCCGAGCTATAGCCGATGGGATGGTCCGCCGGGAAGACCTATACGTGAGGCTAGCCCATTTCTATTCTTCAATGCCAATGGGGAACCACGCTGAACCATGACCAGATACAAACCAAGTTTAGTCCCGTGAGGGCACAGGACCCGAAAAATATCCCGTATGATCCCGCTGCATCCATAACGGAGCAGGTTCACACTTCTATCAGAGCATCTCTACACAATCTCCGACCATCGAATGACCCGGGCACCGAGGATGATGCCTATCTCGACACTCTAGTCCTCCACTCGCCGCTCCCAACCATGGCTCAAAATCTAGAAGCCTGGTTGGCGCTGGAGACATATGTCCCCCACCGCATCCGCAACCTGGGTATCTCCAATTGTTCTCTACCCGTGCTCCACGAGCTATCCACATCACCTCACATAAAGGTAAAACCGGCAGTGGTGCAGAATCGATTTTATCTCGACACCCGGTTTGATGTCCCCTTGCGGGCTTTTTGTCGTGAGCACCAGATTATCTACCAGAGTTTCTGGACCCTGTCCGCCAATCCAGAGCTTGTCCGATCCGGGCCTGTCCAGGAACTCGCAGCCCAAGCTCACATCACTCCCGCAGCTGCCTTGTACACACTCGTGATGGGACTGGGGGAGGTCACCATGTTGAATGGCACCACGAATGAAACGCATATGAGGGAAGATCTGGCTGCACCTGGGCAGGTCGAGGAGTTGGTGCAAACACAGCCTGAGCTGTGGCAGCAAATCCAGACTGGGTTCCAGCGCTTGATTGGGGAGCCCACAAATGTTGATTAACTTTGAAACTCTTCTGGATCTTAGATCTCAACCTCCAGGCCATGCCCGTATACAAGCCTTTATATTCTCTCTATTCATTCAACCATGAAAACACCCGAAAAATCGGGAAATCTCATACTTGTAGTCGAAGTACTGGTACCTGGACCCCACGCAAATCACATGGCGCGACGAGGTACTTGGACTTGTCACGACCCGCTGACTAAGTCCGCCCGGCACCAATCAGGGAATGTCTCCACTCGAATTGACCTCATCGTCGCCGCCAAACGTAGGGCGAAAGATTTCAGTGCCTCCTGCTCGCCTCGCGGATCACTCTCGTCTGTGTTCTGGTGTCTTCCGATCATCGTATCGGCTCCACCTTGCCCTCGTTCGCCTTTCCTGGTCCTCGTCCGGGACCCCTCGCTCATTCTGACTATCGGATAATTCAAGTGTCTGGTAGAAGTGTGCCCTGCCAGACTTTCACTGCTACAACACCCTTTTGTGTCGACCTGCCGTTCTCCGGTCGCCGCCTCCGTTTGCGCCCATCGCGTTGCGTTCGACGTTTGATACTATCGCTCCACCCTCAACGTTCTCCACCTTGTCATTTTTTTCTTTTGCCGGAGAGTTTTGTTGGACCCAAACTTCTTACATGACTCAGAGAGCTTGAAACGACTTGACGAATAATTCTTACATACAAAGTTGGCATCTGCTTTCTACGCCTTTGGAAATAGATTTTTTTTCTCGCATTGGCTATACCCCTCTGTGGTTGTGAGCAGGCGAGAACGCTTCGATTTCTTCTCGTCGATATTTGATCGCCACGGCTCTCTACGGCATTCTTAAACGAGCATACCCATCATGAGTTCTCAAGGGATGACCCGCAAGAGACCTGCACCGGGGACCGCCCCGGTTGTGCATCCTCAGTTGGGCGCAGTCCCGAACTTTCCGTCTAACCCTGGCTCACAGCTTTCGAATGACCAGTTTTTGCAATGGGGTCAAAACCCTTCTGCAAACGCCATGAATGCCTCCTTTCCGGACCCCTCCTTGAACACTGTCGGTTATACGACAAACCAAGACATCCCAGCAGCCGCGGGCTCGAATCAACTCGCCCGCCGACAAGCACCGAATCAATTGGTGAGCCGAAATCGCGGATACGAGCAACCCCCTACTCAGTATACCGACCATGGCGCAAATCCACAAACCGGGGAGTCTGGTGCCTGGGGAGAATCTCTAGAACAGCTTTACCAACGGGCTCTGACTGCAAAGAGAGAGGCGCAATCGAAGAGGAAGCAAATCCCGCCATTCGTGCAGAAGCTAAGCAGGTAGGGTAAATCGGTCCCATGGAATGCATGTAAAGCGGCTAACTGGGAAATGCAGTTTCTTGGACGAATCCAAAAATACTGATTTGATTCGATGGTCAGACGATGGCAACTCGTTTATCGTTCTGGACGAAGATGAGTTTGCTCGAACGTTGATCCCGGAGCTCTTCAAACATAACAATTACGCATCCTTTGTCCGCCAGCTTAATATGTACGGCTTCCACAAGAAGGTGGGACTCTCCGATAATTCTATGCGCGCCAGCGAACGAAAGAACAAGAGTCCCAGCGAATACGCCAATCCATATTTCAAACGAGGCCATCCGGATCTTCTTTGGTTGATTCAGAAACCGAAGAACACGCCAGGCCATGCAAGCAAATCCAGCAAAGGTGGCACGCGAGTGAAGACCGAGGATGTTGATGAAAATGACCTGGATGAGTTTGGAGATGATGGCGCTCCCGTGTCGCGTGACGATCGTGCTCGGCCACGGCAGCTGTCCTTGATCACAGACAGTTCCATGCCGAACGAACAACTATCGGGGGTCTATCGCGAACTCCAGGCCATCCGGCAACAGCAGCAAATAATCTCTAACACCATTACCCGACTGCGCAAAGAGCATGAGCAGCTCTACGCCCAGGCTGCTAATTTCCAAGAGCAGCACACCCGCCACGAGAACTCGATCAATGCCATCCTCACTTTTCTGGCAACGGTTTACAACCGCAGTCTGCAAGGTCAAGAGGGTCCTCAGAACCTCGCGAATTCTTTTGCCGGGGCTATCTCCCAGGACCAAGGGAACATAGTCGATGTTGACGACTATCCACTGGATGCCCTGGGTGCCATGAACAGTCCTCCCGCACAGCGAACCATGAAGAAGCAGCCACTGCTGTTGAAGGCTCCTCCCGGTACAGACGAGAACGGTCGTGCCAATACCGTCTCCCCGGCTGCTAGCGGCCCCTACGACACTCGCTCGCGTGGCCATGCTCGACAGCCTAGCGCTACGCAGCCTGGTCATGTCGAGGAGGTTTTTGATAACAGTCCTCGGCAAAGCAATCCAACCGTGCCACCGGGGCAAATGGACGATTCCTTCCCTCAGCGGGACATCATGTCCGCCATCCAAAACTCCAATGCAAGGAATGGGGTTCCCACGAGCTTCTCGGAGTTCCCCAATGTTCTTTCTTCTCTCGAGACCTCTGGCGGCAACGTTCCACTCACCCCGAACCAGCGGGCGGATATGCTCCGGCTCATGGCCAACGAGACCAACACCGCAGATCCCAACGCTGGGGTGTCACCGAACAATGCACTTATGACGCCAAATCCACCACCCATGCCACAGAACTACTCGGGCCGTCTCGCCAACACTCGGCAAGAGATTGACAATCTGGTCAAGATGCAAGCCGAACAGGACCGGTCCGTCCAGAATCTCACCAATCTCCTCCAGCCGCTCAGTCCAAACGGTACGATCCCAGGTCTGGACCATGACGGCAACGTGCCCCCTCCCCCGCTGGATCTCGACCAGATCTTCAACAATGACTACTTCACCGACCTCGGAGACACAGAAAACGACCCCAAGAAGTCTTCCTTGGACTTCGGCGACAACACGACTGGTCAGCCGCCAGGAACAGGCACAAATACGCACGAGCCTGTGGGTGCGGCCCAGCCCGATGACGGCGACACGAATGACTTGTTCGATTTCGACCACATCCCCAACGACGGCGATCTCTTTGATGCTTCCAACCAGGGACAGGGCCACTCGACCTACAATTATGGCTTCGATGGTACTGGTTTCGATGGCGAGTCTGCACCCGGAAACCAGGATTCCGGCCGTGTTATCGAGCAGCTGACGGATAGCGAGACCACCAGTCCCGCAGCAACGCTGGACGACAATCCCGACGAGGCAGCAGAGGATGGTGGCAGCACCAAACGTCGGAGGAGAGCGTAATTCTGGTCTTGGTCCTGTTCGGCGTTCTTTTCTTTTCTTCTCTTTTCTTGTCTTTTGGATTCCAGGACTATCGTGCAGAGCACCATAGGATTTTGGGGGGTGAAACCGCAAAAAGCGATGGGAAATACACTGATGGAATCACCGGCGTTATCTTGTTCATATGGGTTTGCTGGGGAATACGGTGGCAGCGTCAAACAAAAAGCCTCGACGGCAGATCATGATCCCTAATGATTGTTTACTTTATTTATTGCTTTTGGCTTGTCCGGGTATATCCTTTATTATCTCAGTATTTGGTCTACCGCTCCCTCGTACGATCCCACTCCAAATCGCCCGCTCGTTCCCGCTTGCGCTCTCGTTCGTGGTCTCGCTGCAATCCACGCCGGCGCCCGCCAACCACTTCCTTCTCGCGTTCGCGAGGGTCAATCACCATCAGTGAGTCCGCGTCGTCTGGATGTTCACGCTTCCAGTTCAGGTCCTTGCCCAAAGTATCTTTGCCAAACCGAAGTTCGTGCGTGAGCCAGCCCTGGTCTTCGCGACTCGCTTCATCCGCTGTAGACTCTGGCTGATCCCACGACTGGCAGGATTTGCAATTGGCGATGAAATGCAGGTCACAGAGTTGTGCTTCCTCGTCGTCTGCATCCTGTGTTGGTTTTTGGCTTGGGTCCGGCCGTGACCCACTACCATGGGAGGCCATGGTGGCGGGTTGCAAGTCGGCGCCTTCTAGCTTGGCTTTGAAGGCGTTGAAGAGGTTTAATGCTTCGTTCTCCGCACTGCTATTGCCTCGTGCAGCGCCATTGGCGGACCCTGGTGGTGGTCGTTTCCGACCGCGAATGGCGGTCGAGGGGATCATGGTTTCGAGAGCGGTTTTCTTGCGTCCGGTATCTGATGGGCCCGTGTCAACGTGGCGGCGCATGGAGGCCTTGAGTGATTCAATCTCGGCATTTGTGCGCGAGAGCTTGGATTCTTTTGCAGGATGAGGAACCGGGCTCGGAGACCGGACTGGGGATTCGGGATCGCGTAGAGGTAGTTGAGTCTGAGGGTCTGGCGTTTTGGGACGTTGTCTGCGGTCTTCTGATGGGGATCGTTTCGGCGATGGCGAGCGAGGCCGCTTGCGTGGCTGCGTAGGCTTTGCTGATGGGGATTTGGGCGCTTTTTCTGTATCATTGGTTGTACCTGGCACATCCGCGACCAGTTTGATGTTGAACTTCGGCTTCGCCGGCCGCATAGGCATTTCTTCATCGCCCTCGTCGCCGCCAAAGCTCAACAGCGCTTTCCCGGCTTTGGCTGCCTTCTTCTTTTTCTTCGGGGCATGCTTCTCGTCCACTTTGCCCGCTGTCGCAGATGAGACAGTCTTTCGGTCTTTCAACTTACCCTCCAAGGGTCCCAGTTCTCCCACCTCGCAGGAGGTCACCTTGATCGGAAAGACGGGGCGCTCGGTGCCTTCGACGCGCTCCGCATCCGCGATCTTCAGCACATTGAAGATGCTGTCGCCCTCCAATCGCCCAAAAAGAGTACATTGCCCATTCAGCTCACGCTCCGTGTTGGTCAGCGTAATGAAGAATTGGCTGCCATAGGCCCCGTCCTCGCTCTTGGCCATTCCCACCAGCCCGCGGCGAGTGAACCGCAACCGACTGTGTAGCTCATCGCGCAGGACCACCCGCTCGTTTGGGTCTCGAGCCTCAGGATCATATTCAAACTCGGGATACTCGTAGATGGAGGTGCCGCCTGACCCTGTGCCCGTCGGATCACCGCCCTGTATCACGAAATCCGGGGCCACTCGATGGAAGATCGTCCCGGCATAGTAGTCATCCTTGCAGTGCTGAAGGAAGTTTTTGCATGCCAGAGGAGTCTGGTTTGCGAACAGCGCAATTTGGATGGGGCCGACGGTCGTGTTCAGTGTGGCCGACGCGGTGGGATTGGGTTCGCTGGCGTAATGGGAAGACATGTTGACGGGGAAAAGCTGGCTCACAGCATGCGCCGGAGAGGAATGAAGATTTCAAACTGAACAATCAAGGCGATACCATCTCTATCGTGTGGAAAGGCGCAGAGGTATTCCCTGCGGTTTGGCCGAGCGCCAAAAGCTGCGGCCAAAGTTGCGGCGAAACGTCATGACACGTGATCATTGAGCCCTCGGATTCGAATTTGGCTGGTTTTTACACGCAAGAAACGGAAACGAAGATGGAAAGAGAATTCAAGGGCATGGAAATACATGAAAGATTTGGATTTTGCACAGATATAGGACTTGAAAGTGAATTTGCGCTATGTACTATGACCATGTTAGTGACCACTATGTTGTTTAGTCCACCAATTGATTAGGCTTTTGGCTTTGATCTGAATTGGATCATGAACCTGTTGTCTGCTATAGGATTTGAGCTGCGGCGAGTGGTGGCTGTGTGATGTAAATTTCTTGACACAGGGCGCCGAAGGCATGTCAGGCCTTATTCTCAGTATCGACAGCATGAACCCACTATGGATTTGCGTCGCGTGTGCTCAATCGAGCAGTCGCTCGTCAACAGGAAACATTCGAAGTAGGATTGAGGCGGTTTTCGCATCGCTAAACGTAGTTCAATGCATCCCAGGTCGCTTGTCTAGATGGCTTCACCAGCCGAAGAGTCGTTCCGAGGACCGCACTGATAATCGAAGCACGGATGGGAATCCATTGAGTTGGCCCATTAATTAATCGGGCTTGATCAGCTCGTCCATTGAGGTGTCTGTGAGTGAAGATACCCGTGTCAAGACATGCGCAAGGACAGCAACGTTGCCAGAGCACGAGGACTAGTGACTAGAGTGGAAAAGGTCCATTCAATGGATTGCCGCATATGGTGTATCGTATAGGAAAAGATTCTTGATAAGAGTACCGATCATGGTGACGCGTATGGGTCGATTTGTAGGGTTGGGTGTTTCCCCGGGTCGGCTGGCAACATCCAGCAGATAAGTCATACGGTTGCGCGGGATCATCGGGAGAGGCGCTGCAGGCAAGCCGCGAGGATCGCCCTCTCGCCAAAATCTCATCTCATGTTTCTGTTATCATCGGTGGTGCCTCTGGGGCATTGAGGGGCGCCTGCTCTGGCTCCGAAGGAGCCCGCGCATGAAGCCCTAGCTGGAAGCGTAGGCGGCGCAAGGTTCGCTCGGAGATGTCGTAGCCCTCCTGTCGCAGCAGCTTCAACATGGCCTTGTCGGTCAGCTTGTCCTGCACGAAGAGCAGTCTGATGCGAGCATGCAAGGCTTCATCGGCCGTTGTCGTCCGGTGTCGCTTGCGAATGCCCCACTTGCGGAGTCGGGACTGGATGGTCCGCTCCCGCACCTGGATGTTATACCGGCTCTCGAGAGTGCGGCTGATCGCGTCGCTACTGATGCCGTGCTGAAAAAGTGAGACAATCTCCTCTCGATAGGGCTCCAGGTTGATCTGTTGGCGCGGCATGTTGTGCGTGGGAGACGGAGGGGAAGAGAGAGGGAAACGAGTTGTTTATATGGAAGAAGGCGGTGAATCTGCGGGATGGTCACTTTTGACTCAACGGAGGCCGTGGAAAGATCACAAGTTACAACGTAAAAAAGATATGTAATAGAAGAAGCAATCAATGGTATTATTATAGTGTTACTCGCGGACTTCGTTTCAAGTCTCAGACTTGGTGAGTGCCCAGCTTGTAGCAAACACCTCGACCTTTTCACACTGCTCCTGGCTTATGACTTCTTGTCCTCAGTCATCACCGTAGGAACCTCCACTTCTGAGCCAGCCTTGCGTCGCTTCGCAATACGGAATCCACCGACAAGGAAGAACAAGGCCTCCAGACCGAGAATCACCGCCAGCGTCACCATGGCGCCAATCACGCCCGCCACGGCGCGCGACATGCCGCCGGAACCACCAGCGGTAGATGTGTCGACGGAGCCCGAGTGGGAGCTCGAGGGAGCGGCACACTTGCCTTCAGTGTTGCCACACACCTGACACCATTTTTCGTCGGAGACCACGGCAATCTTCTTGGTTTCAGACACAAAGTCATTCCAAGGGAGAAGGGTCTTGGACTGGCCGAAGAGCGGGTAGACGGTGGGCTTGTCCGAGCCGGTGATAGTCCCATTGTGGAACATGAAGCGCACGCCGATCTCCGAGGGCGCGGGGAAATCCTTGCCGGGGGAATTAGTTACGAGCTCCAAGGACATGGAGGACGCATAGTCCGGGATGCCGGTGAAGTTGACCGACGCTGCAGGCAGTTGTACCAGCCCAAAGTAGGAGAGAAAGGTACCATACGCCCCGAACTGCACATTCAACTTGGACTTGCCCTGCGAGGTGATGGTATCATTGAGACCAGATAGGATCTCGCCGGCCAGAACAGCGCCTTCAATCGCGCGGACCTGATCAGAGGCGTTATAAGCCAGGTTGTACTGCTGGTTGCTGGCCAGCGCCAACAATTGCCGGTACACCTCATCCGTCAGGTCTGACTTGTGCGGGAAGTCTTTGGTGGCGTTGTGGATGGAGGCGACGTTCAGATAGTCGAAAATGGTGTAAGCATTCTTGAAGGTCATCTGGGACGAGGTGAAGGCCCGGTCCAGCATGGGGGACAATGACTGATAGAAGTCCTTGGTGGACTTGAGGAGCGCATTGTAAGAGTCGGAGGTATAGTAGTTGTTGCTGCTGAGCCCGGCCCTCTGGCAGTCACTTGCACCTTGCAGCCAGGTAGCATCCTCACTGTTTTTGCCCGAGGAGATGGGGGACAGCTGGATCAGCTGGTACCCATCCAATGGCGCCTCGACCGTGGTGGTGTTGGCCAGGGTCTCCGAGGCTGCATTACGGGCAGGCGGGTACACGCCCTGCAGGAAGCCCGTTGCCGAGTTCTGCAGCACTGCATCCGACGGGGCCGACGCACTGATCTGTTTGGCGTTTACGACCTTCTCGTCGATTCCTTCGATTCGGTGGGGCGAGTCCGCTACGATGTAGCGGTTGTGATAGTACGACCCCGCATCGAAGACCTCACGGTAGCCCAGGTTGGTCAATCGAGTGTTGCCAAATACTTTGGGCGTGCGATCCCCATGACGTGCGAAGACATAGGCACCCAGCACGCGCTCCGCACTGACGGGCGAGAGGGCGGCCAGAAACAAAGTGGATTCGAGGAAGAATCGCATGACGAGAGATCAATGGAGCATGAGAAAGAAGGAAAAAAAGAAAAGAAAAGAAAAGTCGCGAGCGGGGAAGTCTTTTTCTACCTCAATCTTGTCTGGTAGCCATGGATTGACAGCCTTTGCATCCGCGGAGATCGTGCCGTGGGACCCTGGGCAACTCAGCGGAGACACCCGATAGCACTAAACAAGCCAAATGAAAGTCATTAGCTAATTGAATTAGCGGCAGCTGCGATAATAAGTGGAGACGGAAGAAGAGGAAGAGAGAGAGAGAGAGAGAAAGCGCAGAGATCCTGGTCTCTTCCCCGCTTCCTGCTCGTCGGACCGCATCGGCATGCCTTTTCCTTCTTCTTCTTCTCTCTAACGCCATGCCAACCTAGGAAATGCTAACCTGCACATAATAAAACAGTCATATCAAATCATATCATGCCAATGCAATCCCCTTATCGCCCATCAGCTCGCAGCCATTCCGCACCACCCCTACTAGTCCCCCCGTCTGCACCGCCTCGGAGCCTCCCCCGGAGAGTCGCCATTCGATCTCTGCAAGACCCTCGAGCCACGTGATGCGTGTCTGTGCGGGCACTTCGAGCTGCTGGAGCTGGTCCGCTAGCGCCGAGAGAATGTCTGCCAGTGCCAGACCCTTGGTGGACTTGAGCATCTGCACGGTGTTGAGACAGGAGGTCACGTCGCTGGTGGACAGGATCGTGGTCATGATTTCTTGAATATCCCCGGGGTGCGGGGCCGCAATACAGTCGTAAATCGTTGCGTTGGTGATGGTCTCGGGCTCGGGCCGGGGCGCATTGGGGGCATCTCTCATCGGAAGGGGGATACCTAATGTCCCGGGATTAGCTCAACCCGGAAAAAAAATTGAGAAACTGGAGAAAAGAAAAGAAAGGAACTTACTGCTGGCATGACAGGCTTGTAGAACGTTCAGTGCCCGTCGCATATCACCCTTACTCAGAGTCACGAGACTATCAACCGCCTCGGGCTGTATCCGGACCTGTTCCCTCTCAATCACCTTATCGACAAGGGTCCGGATGTCGGCCTCCTTCAGCGGACTGAACCGGAATCGTGTACATCGCGAGAGCAGTGCCGGGGACAACTTGTGGGTGTAGTTGGCAATGATACAGAATCGCGTATTGGCCGTGTATCGCTCCATGATCCGGCGCAGGGCCATCTGCGCCGTCGCAGTCATGGCATCTGCTTCGTCGAGGACGATCAGCTTGAAGCCCGCGAGAGATGAACCGCCGGCCGCTTGGGGCGCCATGGAGAAGATCTGTTTTGTGCCTGTTGATTGTGGTCAGCGAGCTGTTGTCGACACCACTGCGTAGGGACACCGACTTGCAAACGTCTTGATCTGTTCCCGAACCACATCAATACCACGATCGTCACTGGCGTTTAGCTCGAGCACCATCTGCCGCATATTCTTGTTGCCGTATATCCGTCGCGCGAGGGCGAGGATGGTGGAGGTCTTGCCGGTTCCCGGGGGTCCATAGAGAAGAAGATGGGGAAGTCGCTGGACACCTTGCGGTTAACCTCTGTGTATGAAGAAAAACAGTGATCCCCTACATTTTTCTCGACAAATCGGTTGATGGTAGCGAGGATATCTTGGTGGCCCGACACGTCGTCCAGACTGTTCGGGCGGTACTTTTCAACCCTGCCAGAAAAGGTCAATAAGCTGATCGAGACAATTGCATAGCAGGACCCAGATGCTTACCAGGGCAGATTATCCTGGGCCTCCACAGGGAGATCTGCGGCGGTCCTCTTCTTCCCATTGGCATTGCCGGAACTGAATTGCAGGTCCTTGGACGCATCCACGTCCATTTCATCCTCGAAGTCGGACATAATGACAGAACGGAGTTGCCGTATGTTATTCTGTTCAAAAAGAAGTGCAAATGGGTAGAACTCGGTCAGAAAGCAAGGCGACGCGTTGCGCGTAAAGAGGCTCGGGGCGGAAAATCATGGAGCTGGGGAACTCCACCGGATGACATCCTCGCTGCCTCACATCACTTGCTCTCTCCCCCCCAACACGCTCGTCCAGTCTTCTGGTTTTACTCTCTTGACAATTCAGTCCAGTGCTGGTCGCTTGATGGTTCAATATGCCGGTTGGTTCTGGGTTCCTGTCGCCAATTGCCCACTCGCACTGACCCCCTCCCCTCCAGGCATACCACTCCGTCTTCCTGGAGGACCGCGATGTCCCCGTGATAGGTATGAGACAGCGCCGCGACGACCGCCGGGCTATATAACCAGTCTCGAGAATGCCGAACTAACCATCGCACGTCTCTTCCCAGGGAACTTCCCCATCCTACCCCTCCGCACTCGCACTCGCGGCCCCGCATACACCCTCCCCCCGCTGCCCGCCAACACCTCCGATATGGACGTTTCGCCCGAGAGTGAATCTTACGACTGTGTGGATGAGATCCTGTCACTTTTCAGGGCGAATGTGCTGTTCCGCAACTTCGAAATCAACGGCCCTGCCGACCGCATGCTCATCTACGGAACCCTGTTCATCAGCGACTGTCTCGGGAAAGTCAAGCCGACGATGAATGCCCGCGAAGCAGAGAAGGTACATCGCATAAGAATCTATATTGGAGAGTGAGAAAGGTGTCAAGGGCTTCGTTATGCACTAACACCCGATTGCTAGGCTCTGGTCAACGTGGCCCTGGACAACTTCGCCATTCCCGGCGATGTGTCGTTCCCACTCAACCAGGCTTTTGAGCCCCCCCGCGACCGTCAGGATGCAGAGAGTCTTCGGGCGTATGTTGACCCTGTCTCTATCCCTCCTGTTCTGCTGTCTTGGGCTGACACAAGGTTTTTGACGATCACTAGATATGTCTCGCAGGTACGACAGGAGATCGCCATCCGGCTACACGCTAGATTATACCCCGGTGGAGTGGGACCGTCCAAGGTAAGAAAAATTCCAGACTGTGGATACGACTCTGCGACGAACTGACGCTCCCTGCAGTTCTGGCTGAGTTTCACGAAGAGAAAGTTCATGGGCAAGAGCTTGTAGACGCAAGGGTTGCTGTACATTTTTTGATGAAATTCAGCGTATGAATGGATTTTTTTGATACTCCTGACCACATGAACCATAATACTCGTACATGGATGCGATTTGATGTTATACTCCGGGGGTATGCAGAGCGGTTAAACAATTAGGGCGCCATGTCCACATCTCGATCGCTGGCCGGAGTGGATGTGGCCACTTTCCGTCGTTTTCGAACTGCACCTGCAGCCTGGATATGCACGGTCGTGGGAACGACCCGAATTCCATGGAAGAGATACCCTTCGGCTCCACCACGTCCTGTCATGAGAGGGTGAGTGCGGCCCGGCAGAACTTGCCAGGGGCGCACGCGCGAGGTTTGCAAGGTTGGCGGGAGGAGCTGCGTGGGATCGACCTCGAACTCCTCATCCAGCTGGGAGAGATCGACGGTGCCGTCATTCTGAGCCTCCAGATCCCGCTTGCGATTGATGAACGCCGTTCTCCTCGCGGTGGAATACATGTCCATCAGATGGACGAGCGGCTCGACTGTCGGCGAGTAGACGGCGACCGAAGCCGAGCCCGCCAGGAGCGGGACAAGGTTCTTCAAAACGCCTGGAGGCTCCAGCAGCGTGGCCACCACGAGACCATCGAAATCGCCGGCACGGGCCTCATCCACAACCCGCTTGACTCTCTCCCATCGAGTGCGCTTATGATAATATGTGGCGCGCTTGTTCTGCTTGAGGGAGGCCAGTTCCGTGGCAGGGATGACGGGTGGTTCGTTGGAGTAGATGGGATCTGCACTGGGGTCGACCAGCTGCATCCAAGATACAGTTTTGAGGTGGGTGTGCAGTGGATGAGATTCGTCGGGGTTGTTCGTGTCATAGCCGAAATACTTCAGGAGTGACAGGTTGGGTTGTGAGTACGCGTGGATCACAGTGATGGTGTTTCCCGAAGCCGACATTGGCACGCGGCGGTTGCGCCGGGATTTCGTGGGCACCTCAGTTTCCCTGGTTTCACCTCCGTTATCACCGGGAGGAGGGTCTTGCTCGTCCACCGAATCCTCTTCGCCATCATGAGGGTACAGGATCCCCATGCGCTCGGCCATGGCAGCGACGACGAGCCCCCCTGTCTCATCAACCACCAAATAGCGGCCATTTGGCTGGACCGTCGAAATGGAATTGAAGGTAGCGTCCCCGCTGTGGTGCACATTGCCCCAACACCCAATCAGCCCAATGTGCTCGTCCCGCAACTCCATCGTCCGCTGAGCGTCTCGCTCTTCCAGCATGTAATTGGTGAGGAGGCCCACATCCATCGGGAGCACTGTGAACCTCCGGATGTACTTCTTGCGCTTCCGCAATGTGTACTTGGCCAGGGAGAATGCAGTTTTCTGGTCCAGTGCCGAGTGCGATTCCAGGATTTTTGCGACAATCTCCCTTCCCGACCCGGAGGCCTCCTGCTTCAACTCCTCGATCTCCTGCACGGTCAACCGCTGGCTGGATGAATCGTCGAACGTCTCGCGGTTGGTGCGCATGGGGATCCCGTCGCCGCCCATCTCCAGGTCCTCCCCCTCGCCATCGGCCTCACCTTCGGCGATGAGGGTTTCGGTATGCAATTCGGTAGCCGTAACAGCCCGTAATTGATGGCCATCACTTTCGGGGGAGTCCAGAAGCTCATAGGTCACGTAGAAAGGCCGCCCAAGAATCTGATTCGCGGGGAAGCTGCCATATTTGCCCAATTGAACTATGCTGAAAGATGTTAGCTGTTGCGCATCCTAAGGACCAATGCGGACATACGTATCGGGGATCACCTTGACAATTCGGGTCTGGTCTGACGGTAGGCAGATAGCGACGAACTGATCCGGCCGGATATAGGAATGCATAGTGTCGACCTGTTCCTCCAGACCCGCGGCACAGTTCTGCTGAAAATATTCCGGGCGACTTTTCTCGCCGAGTGCGCAGCAGCCAATGAGATGAGTCTCAGAGGGCGGTACGGTACAATACAAAGAAATACATTTTTATGTTCGTGAGAATCCTTCTTTTTCTCCAACAATACCGTACTGTCATAACAGGAGATCGGCGCCTTGATCTCATGGCTCTCGACACGGTGGCTCCACTCTTCTCCTTGCACATGGGGTAAAGCTGACGCCTTGCTCTTTGAACCTTTTCGTGCATCTGATTCAATGGCTCATTGGTACCTGGCACTGTCCACGGCCTGACTTATTTTTACCACGGGGCGTCTGGGGCGATTCGACCCCCCGGTTAGGTGACTTTCTTTTCTAATTATACTCCAGCTCCTCCCTCTTTCTTCATGGTGCTTCGCAAACAGCCCCCACCGCGTTTGGAGAATCTCAGCAAGGGGAATGCTCGACCCGAGTCCCGTTCACCTACTTCTCCTCCCCCCAACTCTGCGTCCTCGTCCCGCCGGGCGCGCCTGAATCGAATCCCTTCAGAGGAATCCGTCTATTCCCCCGACCTCAACACCTCACCTGCCTTTGACCTGATGCCACTTGAAGAAGCTCAACGGCCACAGGTGGGGTCTCCGACCAGCCACCCGAAATCATGGCCCGATCAACCCGGGGGGACGCCAGACCACTCCGGTAGCTACGAAGGGCCACACCCGCCACCAGCAGGCAACAAGGGACAGTTGGTTCCATCAGCGCTGTTCCCAGGCCAACAACAAGAAGGGGAGGTGAATGGATGGCAACCAACTCAAGAAGCTCGCAATAGTCCAAGGGGGAGCTTCCAGTGCAGTTGCAGTCGAATAACCCCTTCTTGAAACCGAGACCGTCAGAACCCGACCAGGATACGCAAGACCAGCATGACTGGAATGGCCGAAACTCACACGCGGTTTCGTCAAACAGCGAGCTCAGTCAAAGTATGCCCGATGCCCCTCTGCATCTTTTGTTTGCAAAAATTTCTGATACTGACCAGCTATCTCTTTCTCAGCGGATGGGTATATCCCAATGACAGCTCGGTTGTCTCTCTTGGACTCGGAACAAGAGACCTCGTGGACTGGGCCTTCTCAGTCACCCGCCCAACCCTTCGTCTCACAAAGTCAATCACTTGAAAATCAGTCGCCGTGGGCGGCTCAGCCGTCAGCAAGGGTCTCAACACCTCAACAGATCTACTTGCAAGGTGGACAGTCGAACCCATACGCACCCGCTGTTGTTGTACAACCCTCGGATCAACGTCCTGAGGATCCGTATGACGACCAACAACTATATAACCCCGAGCGACTTGGCTCCGATGCCGGAATCAATACTCCTTCGGCTACGTTCTCTAGCGCGACTTCGGCTACCTCCCATGAGCTCATTGATCTCGATGTTCCCAGTACCTTGGCGGCCGAAACGGGGTCTCGTCGTCCAGCGTCTTCGGTCTACTCCTCTGACGCACCCGACGCGAAAAGAGACCAGGCCGCCTCTCCTGCACCAGAAATGGGATCATCCGTAACGCCGCAATTGAATGCTGCTACGGGCCAGATACCGGGACCAGGGTCAAACACTGGAATTTCTGCTGTCGACGCGACTCGGCAGAAGGAGCAAAGATCAGAAACCTATTCGATTCGGCACATAAGGTGGATGAATCAGAGTGGGCAATTGCTGGAATCACCGGTTCTGGTTCAAAATGAAAACGGCCCGTGTCCATTGCTCGCCCTCATTAACGCGCTGGTGTTGCGGGCTGATACTAAGACACAACCACCAATTGTCAAAGCGCTGCAAACCCGTGAGAATATCTCGCTGGGACTGTTGATTGAGGCCTTGTTCGAGGAATTAACGACGTGTTTGAGGCCCGATGAGGAGTTTCCAGATATCGAGGCCCTGACTCAATTCCTGACGATGCTACATACCGGCATGAATGTCAACCCGCGCCTGACGCTTGTAAGTGCTGTTCCCGATCCATTATCATTTCGAGCTCGACCGAACTAATAAGATCAAGGAATCGACCGATTCACTCGGAACTTTCTTCCAAACTAGTGACCTAAGGTTGTATAGTACATTTGGAGTGTCTCTGATTCATGGATGGCTAGCATCGTGGTCCAGCTCAACGCACGCGGCGATGTCGCGAGTCGCCCAGTATCATGAAGACATTCAGCTGTTACCTTTCCGCAAGCAAGAGCTTGAAGATCGCGTAATGCGAGACGATTCTCTCTCTCCCCAGGAAGAGGAAACCATGGAGGACATTCAAACCATTCAGCGCTTTGTGGAGATTGAGAATGCGACGCAGTTAAGCCCTTTTGGATTGACCCAGCTCACTACTCAATTGGCGCCCGGCTCTGTCTCAATCCTCTTTCGCAACGACCATTTTTCCACACTTTACAAGCATCCGGAGTCATGCCAGCTCTTCACACTGGTCACCGATGCTGGCTACGCCAACCATGCCGAGGTTGTTTGGGAATCTCTGGTCGATGTGACTGGCTTCAATTCGGAATTCCTCTCTGGTGATTTTCGCGCTGTCAGCCAAGGCCAAACTGAGACGTCTGGCCCTGCTGGTCCCCGATCCTCCAGTGCAGCTGTCACCGCTGGTGCCACTGCTTCTGGCGAAGAGCACAAAGATGGTTTCTCTACACAAGAGCAGCGTGATGCTGATTACGCCTATGCACTTTCACTACAGTTCCAAGAGGAGGAGCGGCGTGAGACTCAAAATTCAAATCGCGGCCCCCGCGCTTCACAACCTGTTCGGGCTTCTAATCGATCAAGCCCGAGAATCACTGTTCCCAATCGAACCTCGAGTGTCGCAAACCACGGGTCCCAGCCACATAACGGCACCGACCCCGACGATCCCAACGCGCCTCCCCCCACGTATGAGCAGGCCGCCAACAGTCCGCGATATTCACCAACTCAGCCGAGGTTTCCTTCCGCGCGGAATCGATATTCCAGCAATCGGACATCACGGAGTAACTGGCCACGCGCAACTGCAGGGGGACCGATTCGACCCAATGAAGGGAGCAAAGACTGTGTCATGATGTGACGAGGCTTTCTAAATGCATCGGGCTGATTCTCCGGGGGTTTCTTGCAAAGACTTTTTAACGACGAAATGACCATGACGAATTGATGTACCTACATCTGACTAGTCTTGTCTTGGCTTTTAGGATTAGACGTGTCTTTATTTTATTTTATTTTCTAGCTACGTACTCCACGCTGGGCCTGTTGCAGATCCGGGCTTAGTCTTCCCTGCAACAAGCCGCCGGGCCGACCCGAAGGATTTAAAAACGGAGATCAGCCGTGGCATTTCTAGACATCGATCATCTCTCTGCCACGACAGCTCCCGGTGTCGTCGCCGACCTCACTCTCCGGTTCTCTGGCGGCGATTCGTTCCTTATAGTCCAGATCGTTCAGTGGAAAACCCGACTCTGTCATCAACCTCGGCTGCGGCATCCTCAGTTACCGGTGCCATCCTCTCGATTCTAATCACTTGGGGTGGCCTGTCAAAAGTGGCCGCGGTCAAGGCTCTAACTACTAGTAGGGAGTACCTAGTCGACGACTGGACTATCTAGATAGGTCCTCTCGAGCAAGTCAAAACTGTAAATTATATATCTAATCCTGTCTTGCTAGATATTTAACTAAGAGATATACCTAATATTACAAATTTACAGTAGCCAGTATAACTAGGATAAGTCGAGAGTGCTTCTTACCTCATCGGCAATCAACTCCGTCTTAGACTATTTTCACCTTTGAAATCTTTTCTAAGAGATAACAGCGCTCTGAATACGGTCAACTTTACTCTGGATGTTTAAGTGCAAGGCCTGGACTTGAGCTTCTCAGCGTATCTTGTTAGGAATTGAATATCTTTAAGTGTAGTACATTATACCTTGATTCCCGATGAGGTTAAGCAAAAATGATGTTATAATTCATTGGCCATACCTTGAACGAAACCCAGTATGATACCAACTATCCCCCCGAGACCGATAGATCACCCTATGCGCCAACAGATTCAATCAGAGACCGCTTATTACTGTACACAGAAAGAAACATAACATCATCCAATCATTATTTTTTGAGGGTACAACAGGCCATCAATAGAGAGTCTTCCTCTCCCGTAACGGAAGGTCCGGATTGTATTTGTCCCAGATAATCTTGTTCTTTTCATCCAGGTGCGCGCCCTCATCCGTGATCCGAATAGTGGGATCTGTCTCGAGAATTTCATGGCGACTAAACCCCCACTGGTCGCGCGGGATCCACAGCGTGGGTGGTGGGGATGCCACACACGGCTCAAAGTAGGCCGTGCGCGTCTCCTCTGGGGTATATGAGACCTCGGAAACGTTGCGGCGCACTTTGCGACGTAGCGAGGCATAGTCTTTGTAGACGTTGGGATGGAACCATTTCCAGAACGCAACCACGCGAGGGCTCCGCCGCTTCTCGTTGATTTCCGCCATGGCATCCTCTTTGGCCTGCAACATTTCCTCTTCAGCATCAAGGGATCGCGGTAAGAAACTGTTGAGTGGCTCCAGAGCTTCGTTGAGAGAAATATGCGCCAGTATCGTGCCAATGGCAAACAGCACCATAATGACCACTGGGCCGATGGCGCCCCTGATGGCGCAGAGTCCGATCATGCATACCTCCGCCAGATAAATTCCTGTCAACAGGTGCTGCAGTGCCCGTGGGTACACCAGGCCTTTGGTGTCAATCTCGATATCATATACGAAGAGGAAGTTGTATCGATAAGCCTGGTACACGAGGTACAACCCAAAGCCCGCAAAACCCAGGATCAGCGGCGCAATGCACGAGTACGTTAACGCTAGAATCATTCGTTAATTTAAGGCTTGGTCCAAGGGGGTTGTTGTCACTTACCGATCACACCCATGTTAGTAAACACTGGGAAAACATTTCCCCAACTGAGACTACCGAGCTCCGCCCATCGTCGAAAGAGACGGCGTGGAGAATACGCGAAAAAAGTGGTGACGAATTTGAATACAAGCGCACTGGCAACTTGGACGAGAGCCATCGAGCTCATACTCAACCCCTGCAACAGGAAGAATGAGATGTAGAAATTAGTGGCCTTGGGTAGGTTCTGTGCCAACAAGTCTTTGGCCGACAGGGGGTCTTGAATGATCTGTGTCGTTGCAGCCGACGCAGCCGACGTCAAGGTAGTCACCAAGAACACCTGCACCACTTGGAAGACAAAATGCGCACTTTGGGTGAACAGTTCGACACGGGCCAATGATGGATACCCAGATTTTCTGGCGCAAACTTTTGGGGTGGGAGAGAGACGTCAGCGTATGAACATGCAAAAAGGGTAAGGCGAGGGATCATACTGCGACAAATGATCGGTACTAGAGCCATCAAGGCCACCAGAGCAGCGGAAGGCAACAAGCCTTCGATAGCGCCTTTGATAAAGTCGGGTAACTTCAGAATAAACTTGAGAAAGGGAATAAGCTTGCAGATGTAGGTGATGTTGGAAATAGCTCCGACGATAGCAGCCGGGAACGACCAAAAAATCACCAACGCCCCGAGAAACCCCTGCACCGCAAATTTGTGAATAATGCGCTGGTACCAGCTGAGGTTCAGTGCAGACCAAACCACCTCGCGGGGAGAAACCCCGATAAAGCGAGGCGTCATATGGAAGGGTTGATGATGTGACAAGGTCTGCAGGGCAATTTGTGCATCGGCCTGGGTGTTGAATTCGATGAAGAGCGCCGAGAGTAGTTTGGCATCGCCTTCCTGATGCTTGCGCTGCAGAGATTCCACCTCCTCAGTGATGCGGGCTAGTTCCGTCCGATACCAGTGGATAGAATCAACTTTTTCCCCGAAGAAATTGTGTCGGTGCGTAGGCCGCTTGACCTTATGCGACCAGGTGGGATTGCTCGACTCGCAGTCCAAACAGGTGTCCGACGACATCTCCCCTTTCTTGCGAGCCTGCATGCGGACCTTATTGGCTCGTCGGATGAGATTGGTCTCGGCTGTTTCCAAGTTAAAAGCGAGACGGTCGCGCTCGTTCACCTTCTTCGACAGCTCCGAGCAGTCGGATGTAATCCAGATGCGACGGATCGCATCGCCAAACACCTGTCGCAGCTTCTTTTCGTTCTTGTACTCCACCGGAACTGACATAAAAAGCACTGTGCGCGATGAAATCCGAGATGCATAGGCCGGCGAGTTGAGGTAGGCCTGGCGCAAGTTCGCATAATACAGACTCTCGCGGGTCACAACGTAGAAGACGAACGCTGGAGCCCCGTCAGACACCGTCTCTGGAGTAGGAGTGGAAGAGCAAGCACTTACTGAAATAAACGCAGGCCACTAATACATTGGCGTAATATTTATCTTTGTCTTTGACGTTGCTGAAACTCAAGATATCCAGCTGATCATTGTTGTTGCCGCCCGTCGCATGGATGGGCAGCAGGATGGGCCATGTAATCAGACAGCCGGTGAAACATGTCGCACACAGCACGCGCAAGAACCGTAGAAAAAGATAACCGTCCAACGAGGAGTGGTGCAACACGTGGTTGTCTTCGATCTTGAAAAAGGTCCCGAACCAGTTAACCCAACCCGATGGCAGCTCCGGGCTCCGTTCATGCTCGTGCAGGTCGGGCAAGTGGGATCGTGGGGCGTACCACCGGCGCTGAGTGCGTCGACAGATCAGAAAGAGACCAAACCAGAACAGCGCATACACCAAGGCCGGAAGCACGGTCATCATCAGCGCCGAGCCCGACGAGCCACCACCACCAGTGGCCTCGCCGAGGGCATCACCCGAAGTCGACGAAGCGTCACCTCGAGACGAGCCCACGTTGGGGTCACTATTCGGGTCCTAGAGAAGGTCAGCGGTAATTTCCATGGCAATGAGTTCTCGGGTTTCATACGACTGGACTCGACATGATGGAGGTGTAGAAGTCCGCAAGGCTGTCTTGCGTCGACAATCCCACAGTCAGAGGACAAGACTGGTATTAATACATGCCAAGAAGTTGCGAGAGAAAACAAGCAGAGAATAAAGAGAAAAGAAAAGGCTTTGACCCATAATTTCTCCGTCACGGCTGATTGCCGGGCCCCCCTTCGAATGAACCACATTGCATTGTGGGCCCGCAGTTTTGGACCTGTCACTCGAAAGATGATTTACGGAGACGAGACAGGCGAGCTGATAGGTGGGTCTGGAATAGCCAAATTGTCGGGACGCGATAGTCTGTCGCGTCGATCTGCTAGTTTGCGGGCCCTCCCACGTCCCAAATACCCCGAGATACACACTGATTTGTAGCCAAACCAGACGGAACTGTCACAATGCTTCCCCGTCCGTCTGACAGCCGGTTTGGGGGGTATTTTTCTGATTGAAAAGGCGATGTCCTGGCACGAAGTGACGGAATGAGGCGGGTCGAGGATGCGAACTATCGAGTGGAGAACGCGCCGATCGCACAGTTCGCTCATCTTCCTCCCCCCTGAGACCCCCGGGGAACTGTTCCCTCGTGCAAAGAGCCAATCATTCCAGTGACACGTACTGGCATGTTCTTTGAGCTGCATTTTCCCATTCGCCAAAATGCAGGCTGACTGCTTCTGGCACAGATGAGCAGTCAATCGCTCAGATTTCATTCTTCATCAGTGCGCTCGACATGTCTTGATTGACTCCATCCAATAGGGCTGCATTGCGACAAAGGACCTCTTTTCTTGTCATCGTCATGGAGGGGAGTCGCACTTGGTGTGAGGTTGTCACTTTGTCACTTTTGTCTTTTCTTCGTGGATGCAAGGGGGAACGGGAGAAGAGAAGGTGGCGGTGATGACGGGACATGCGCGAGATTGCGAGTTCTGCAGCAGCACTGATCAGGCATGGATCTTGAGCCAAGCTCTCGAGGTTGGGCATCGACCGAGTGGGATGCTCACGTTCCACAGGCGATCAGATACCTTGGTCTGTGTACTCGATTTGATGTCATCTCTCGATGTCGTCCATCCCCACCGAAGTGGTTCGAGGACTGATTGAACGTGCGACTCGGTGCAGGTCTGTGGGACTGTATCTCCCTGCAGATATCCAAGCCTGTTTCTGATCTTGTCTGTTGTTGATTCAGACCATGATGGTTGTTTTTTATTGCTATTCTTCTTCCTTTTACTGTCTTCGCCTCTCAAGTCGATTAAACATCTACACCATTCCGCCACCATGACTCTTACGGAGATCAACAGAACTTTGGATTCATAGATGAACAGACATGTTTTCCCATCGAGACCGTCTCCTTTTTGGCTGCGACCGTCATTCACCCATGATCCTTCTCTTGTACTTTGACCTGTCACTTATCACGGGCAATGCTCAACAACCGGATAGCTGCAAAGTAGGCCATCAACTGTGCACGATTCTTGGCTCGGGCGTATGCAACAAGACGTTTCCCGTTTGCATCCACCGCGTCAAAATCGAAATTCGGCATGCGACACAACAGCAAGTTGATGATCTCGAGACTACCGCCCTCCGCCGCATAGGACAAGATTGACCGCCCGCGATTATCAACGGCGTGGACTGAGACTTGCTGCGTGTTCAGCAACGTTCGCACCATTGTGACATCCTTATTCTTGACCGCCATCATCAGTGGTGTCCTCGATGCGGCATCAGCAATGTCAGGGTTAGCTCGGGCATCCAGGAGTATCTTCACAACGGCCCAGTGGCCAGAAATTGCGGCATTCCAGATCGCAGTGCGGGAGCGGGCATTTTGAGTGTCAGGAGAGACTCCCCTGACAAGTAAATCCTTCACAATGCCTGTATATCCACGAAGAGCGGCCGCGTGCAGTGGAGTCTCGCCGACTCCAGTTTGGTATCGAAGATCAATACCAGGCGCTCGGATGAGCAACCGCGCGATTTCCTGATGCCCTGATTCGAGGGCAAAGTGAAGAGGACACCAGCCCTTCCGGTCATCCCTGAATTTCACTTTAGCGTTGACATCCACATCGGTCCACGCCAGAAAAGCCAACACAGTTTGAACTGAGCCGGAAATGATAGCGTAACAAAGCGGCGTCATACCCTTCTGATCAGGGATATCCGGGTCGACATCGGGTCGATGCAGTAGCATGCTGATGACTGCATGGCTGCCTTTGGCAGCAGCAAAGGAAATGGGAGATCGATCTGTATAATCTCCCACATTCGGCTTGATCTTGTCGCAGGAGAGCAGTAGCCCGACCATATTCACATTTCCTCTATGGGCTGCCACTGCCAAGGGTGATGCGCAATTGATATGGAACTTGGGATCTGGCCGAAAGTTTGGGTCGACTCCCTTTTGTTGAAGTAGAACCAGTGCCACCGCGGGTGTGCTCACGACGACCGCCACGAGAAGTGCCTCGTTCCAGATCTGGACTCGGTTGGGAAGTCTCTGCATGCCATAAACCACGAGTTGCAATGTACTGGCCATCCCCTTCGAAATTGCCCAGTCCAGAGCGTGGGGATGCTTGCCAGGCTTCGCATGGAAGTGGTACAGCAGGGGGATAAAAGTCCGATAATTGTCCCGGCTTGACATTGCCAATGAATAGACGGCATACAGGCCGTCATCAAACAAGGGACCTTCGAAAGATTCAAAAATCTTCAGCCAGATCTCCGTCGGCAAGTATGGAAGTGGCATGGCTCCTTATGCACCACTGGTATTGTGTTTTTGCTGAGGTTCGGTCTTGAGAAACAAAGAAATATCTGGAGAAAGAAATAGGGAGCAAGAGAATGAGGAAAAGAGGGTTGGGCGAAAGATAGCAAAAAGAAGAGTTAAATAGGAAAGGATGAAAAGAATAGGCCGCGATTGTAATTGAGAGCGCGCGGCTGGGAGGCATCTTTTTTTAGTAGTGCGTGTATTAGGATTAGAACTCTTTGCACATCTTATCATCTTAAAATTCTTAAAAATAAAAGTCATTGCTCCACTCTTGAAGAGTAGAAGTGAAGTGAGCCTTCGTGATATAGTGATTAATGGCTATTGGCATGATACTAGGTATGCCGCTGGTGTGTCTGGTGGATAATGGTTTGATATAACGTTATCCTTTATTAGGCATGGCTCCCGCTATTAACGACTCACGTGAATATCTTATTTTCTCCCCCCATCACGTGTGGCTTCAGTTTGTCTGTTGGAGAGCGGTGAATCAGTGTCCGGCAGAAAAAAAGGAAGTCAACATCCGTCAACATTGATGACATGGTCTTTGCTCCAAGTCTTCAAAATGGAGGAATTCGTCCCCCAAGACCAAAGATTCAGTGTGTCTGGGGAATCCAACCAGCCCTTTCCACCCCTGTCAGTTGATAACCTTGACAGCCCAGAGGAGAGCTATGCGCGAGACGGGAGTCTAGTCTCTCTCGGCTACGACGAGATCGAGGTAGAGGATGACGCTGATTTCCAATCCCATTACTCCCTTGAGCACCAATCCTCTTCAGATTCAGATGATGAAGACTTGCCAGATGGGATTGGGAAACACCACCCTTTTCGACAGTCCTCGAGCTCGCTCTACGGCCCAAATGCCTTTGCGCCGCCCTTCTACAATCGCCCGCCGACTCCCCTACCCCCATCACCTTCACTGACTTCGCTTCTCCGTCCACCATTTTCAACCACAACCTCGCGTCCAACCACCCCTGACAGCTCGGATGTTGAGACTCCCAACGATACCGAGGCCGCCGTGGCCAAGTCCGCTCGCCGTGCAACCACCGTTCCGCGCGCCAGCCCGAAGGTGCCCACCTATGAATACTATGGGTTTGTGTTATACCTGGCATCTTCGCTAGCCTTTCGTAAGTATGAGACCCGCAGAGGTTCCTTGGACGACCCCCCTCGTACATGTGAAGACTGCGCATACTAACAAATATCTCAAAATCCAGTCATCTATGTTCTTTGGTCCTATCTTCCATCCCCGTTCCTTCACCAGCTTGGGATTTATTACTACCCCAACCGCTGGTGGTCGCTGGCAATCCCATCCTGGCTGGTGATGTTGCTCATTTACATCTACGTCGCGCTCGCCACATACAACACTGGGTATCTCACTCTGCCCATGAACAGCATCGAGAATGTTGTCGACGAAGTCGCCAATGTAGCGGTCATTGACGGCAAAGCACGGCCACGACCCGGTGGGGCAGCTAAGATGAAGCCCGGCGCGACCTCGTATCAAATCATGGGGCCCCAGAACCGCAAAGTCAATTGGCAGGGAATTTGGAGCGAGAGCACCGACGCGGTCATGGATGTGCCGGTGGGGGGCGTGTGTGAAGTTTTGTATGGCCAGGAAAGGGAGGACAACCTCGCAGATTAATCCATAGTCATCTTCAAGAGTGTGTCGAATCACGTGATATGATCACCGCCTTCGCTCGGGAATCCATCTCAATCCCCATCACTGCAGTGCTGACGACGGACGAGCATCATCATGTCGGCAAAGCGATCTTCTACACCTCCCACGCAGCGTGAGAATGGTGGCTCAGGGCAGCTCCCCCGAGGCCCACTCACGCCAGAGCAGCAACGAAGAATGGTATATACCTGTCTTGAATACTTGTGAATCTTCGATAACGTACTGACATGCCCGTTGCCAGGAAGTAAGCCGCATGAAAGCCAAGGCACTTCGAGAGCAGCGTGAAGCAGAACTAGCCCAGAGCTCGACCACCTCCCCATCGGCCACACCCCGCCCCACGCAAACCGCCCAGGGAACCAAACGCACCTTTGCCTCGATGACAGCTTCCAACCCCCCGGTGAGCGTGCGCGATGCCCGCACGCATGCGGGTTCCTCAGATCGCCCGCTTGATTCGATAAAGCCCGCCCGGAATTTCACGCGCTACGTTGATTATGACTTCAGCAAGATGACCGACACAAAAGGCGGGTTCCTGACCCAGGAAGATGATCCATTTAATAAGGCGCTCCATGTGTCGGATGGCAAGGAGGAACAGAAACCAGCACATATGACTCAAAAAGAGTGGGAGCGCCACCAGTTGCTCCAGTCTCTCCGGCGAAACCGCGAGGGGCCCTTTGAGCCTGGGCTGAGTGTGTTGGATGATAAAAGCCAACAAAAGATATGTCGTGAATGTGGGAGTCTTGAAATTGATTGGAAGTGGGAGGAGATGCTCCAGTGCTGCGTCTGCCATTCATGTAAAGAAAAATACCCGGAGAAGTACAGCCTCTTGACCAAAACCGAGGCTAAAGAGGACTATCTTCTGACCGATCGTGAGTGTTTTGTTGCCGGTTTTTCTACAAATGTACGAGATGTTTCTTGCTAACCAAGCTCATAGCTGAACTTCGAGATGAAGAACTTCTCCCGCGCCTTGAACGCCCCAATCCACACAAGTCCACATGGAATAACATGATGCTATATCTTCGCTACCAAGTCGAGGAATACGCATTTTCCACTAAAAAATGGGGATCCACAGAGGCCCTAGATGCTGAGTTTGAGCGACGAGAGAGTGACAAGAAGCGGCGGCGGGAGACCAAGTTCAAAAACAAACTACAAGACTTGAAGAAACGTACGCGTGTCGAAGCCTACCGGCGCAACCGACAAGGAGCTTCCGGTGGAGAGTTTGGCGATGACCTGAGCAATGGTCGAAAGCATGTCCATCAATGGGGGCGCGCCATTGAGAATCCTGAGACAGGGATTGGGGTCAAAACATGCGTGGATTGTGGAATGGAGATCGAGGAACTAGAGTTCTAGACGGTTTGAATACATTTAAAGGTTATGGCCTGCCTGTTTATGTGCCATGATTAATGAGACTGGATGAATCTAACCATTTTTAATTTGGCGACGAACAGTGGCATGCAGTTCCGGCGATTCCCGGTCTATTTATGTTCACCATACCCATAGAAGACCCTAGGTATGAACTGCGCTCTGGTCTCAATGCCAACCCATGGGAGGAGAGGAGAGCCAAGACGCAGAGAGACACAATCAAAGAGCAAATCTTGGGCAAGGGCTCAATCCATGCATGGTGGTCCGAGTGCATAAACTACGCAAGGAGGGCTCATACGGACCTAGTATAGCTGGGGGTTTAGTGGTGCAAATGTGACTGTCCTTAGGATAGCCCTAGCGATGTGAACAAATTCCCATGATGAGTCCACAATCCCTAGCACTTTAATACTATAGTGTATCGTTGCATTCTTCATTCGATTAAAATGAATTATCTGAAATCCCTATGATAGTCAAGGACCATGGGCTTGACTATGTGGGAATGATATCTACGATGGAGCGAGACAAATACATAGATCCTCGAGCTAATCGCTATCGAGAAATTGGCGAGATCACTGGACATGAACTATGTTCCAATAAAAAACCAAACTATCCTGGGCTTATTTCTAGAGAAATTTTCTTCCCAGCATGAAGAGAATTTTAAATTATATGGTCCATGGGGGATATTGGATATACGAAATACTTATATGGCCGGATGATTCTTGAGGACCTACAATTTCCCCGCGTCGACATCGCAGTCACACACCTCAAGGCTGCTCTCGACAAGTCGAAATCCACCTCCAACCCAGATCTCCAACATCAGTAATATTTTCTTCCTTTTTTCCCCTTCGACTTTGGGACTGCAGCTTCTACAGCTTCGACCCCGATCCAGAAGGCGGTCAGGACGCCCCCGAAAAGCCAACCGACTCGCCATAACAACAGAGCCCATGCAAGTTCTCCCTCGACCTCAAGAGATCATTGTCGAATCTTTCTCCTCTTCTTGAAATAGTCCTGCGTGTGTTTCATTCAGCTGACGCGCCGTGAAACGTGGTACCTGGCCGTCGTCGCTCCCGGTTTGGGGGTTGAATTCGCTTACTGCCAGAGTGCGGGTACGACTTGACCGGGTCAGGAGAAACGGACACTTGCACCCACCTCGACCTCGACGGTCATCCCCTTCACGTGGTCAGCTGGATTGCTTCTCTCCTGGATTTCTCACGATTGCTGGAAGCGTGTGACTGCCGAGATTGCTCATGGCCTGGCAATCCCCGTCTGCCATGGCTGGAGTCGGAGGAATGCCCGGAGCGATGGGTGATGGGTCTTCCAATGGCGGACATCCACAGGGGACGGAATATACACTGCAGGGTGAGCGTGCCTGCCTTCTCTAGTTTTAAATTTATGATTGACTGATCCCTCGGTCTCAGGCGTGATGCGTTTCCTGCAGACCGAATGGCACCGACATGAGCGCGACCGCAACGCATGGGAGATTGAGCGCGCAGAAATGAAGTCTCGCATTGGGCGGTTGGAGGGTGATTTGCGCACCAGCAAACGTCTACACGAATCGCTTGGAAAACATGTTCGGTTGTTGGAAACAGCATTGAAGAAGGAGAGGGAGAAGTCGAAGAAGCTTTCCAATAATGAGAAAGTCGAGGAACCCCAAGATCCCAAGGAAATGGCGCGTGAAAGCATAAGCTACTTGAAAGGTATGTATTCATCTTCTCCGATGGGAACGCGATTGTTCGGTATTGATTGAGTGATGACTAGTGCAACATCCCAAATTGCCCTCGGAGCTCGACGCGAACCAGGACCCCGAAAACCCTAGCCAGGATGATTTCCGACAGGATGACGAGCGAGACAAGTCGCGGGTTTATTTATCCAAGTGTGCACAGGAGGTCGCCTACCATGTCATTCCGACGTCCCACCCTCCGCCAGACCTGAGCGACCCCGATCTTTCAAGCCAGCTGTATGGAAATCAGCAGCTGTCGCAGCAGAATTTGGAAGAGGCCTATATCCAGCAGCAGCGGCAAAAGGCAAATCAGATGATGGCGCGCGAAGTACCGCTTCCAAACCACCAGCCGGTGGTTAGTCACTACGCTGAGAACGCGAGCATGTCGCGGAATTTCAACCAGTACGGCCAATCGTCTGCTCCTCGCGACGCCTTAGACCGACGACTACCAGAGCCGCAACAGACCCCTGCTGCGGCTATTGAAAATCGCAAGCAGGCCTATGAGCATGGCTTGACTGATGATCGTGCCACAAAGCAGGGGTATGAGTCCCAGGCGCCCCCAGTCCCCCCTAAAGACGACGCGCAGCCGCAGCAAAAGGCCGACAAGAGGGCAGAGGATGTGGACGGATGGAACTTTGATGAGCCTGTGGAACAAGACTCAAGCCTCGAGCCAATCCCGCCCCATCGCCCTGATACGGATGCATTCCCCAACGCGAACTTTGTGCGTTCCAAGTCTCCGTCTCGAGGCGGGTCTCTTTCCCATCGAAGGAAGAGCTCTGGCTCCAGGCGCAAGAGTGACGGCGCGATTGATAGCCGGGATGTTGGCGCTGGTTTCGGGCAGCACCAAGACTCCAATTTCAAGGTTCGGTTTGCACTCCGTGGGCACTTGGATGTGATTCGGTCTGTGATCTTTACTGGTGGCGGCAGTCCGTCGGAGCCCGAGATTTGCACATGCAGCGACGATGGAACCATCAAACGATGGATTATCCCTGCGACCTACGGCACTTTTGGAGCCCATGGCCCCAGCTCGAGCAACGACCTGGATATAACGAGCTATTTCACCCACCGCGGGCATGTCGGGGCCGTGACCTCGCTGGCGGCCTGCTCGCCATCACAGAATATCTCCAACGGGGGTCGTGTGCTGGGTGACGGATGGGTATTCTCCGGTGGCCAAGATGCCAGCGTGCGGGTTTGGGAGCGCGGTCGTGTTGACCCCAAGGCTACCTTGGACGGACACACCGATGCGGTATGGGGACTTTGCGTTCTTCCCGGGACGGCGGGCTCTGTCTTTGGTGACTCGTGTAGCCACTACGGTCCAGCGGATCGCATTTTGTTGGCATCGGGCGCAGCAGATGGTCGCATCTTGATATGGGCTGTCAGCGCTCCTCCCCAAATCTTCTCGCCCCAAGCGGGATCGCGCCGCCAGGGTGGAAGCCGACGCGCAAATTCCATATCCTCCGGATCCAACTTCCCATCCTCTCCACAGCCCAGCATCGCCACCTCTACTCCCTTCCACCACACCCTTGTTCACCATATCGTTCGCAGCGACTCCCCCTCTCCTACATGCATTAGCCCCCTATCCCTGGCTGGGGTCAACTTTGTTGTTTCCTATACAGACGCCTCCATTCTCGTCTACGACACGAGGACGGGCGAAGAAATCGTGGGCATGGCCAGTCTTGAAACGTACGATGGTACTCCATCTACTGGCGTCAACTCTGTGGTTGCCACGACCGTCGGCTTTGACGGGACCGCCAATTTGGACCCCAACCGGACCATGGCCGAAGAGGAAGTGGTCCACGGCGCCACCGGATCGAGTAACGTAGAGGGTGTGATTATCAGTGGCTACGAGGACCGCTACATCCGCTTCTTTGATGCCAACAGTGGTACGTGGAACCACCCCATTTTCTTCGACTGACATGATCCACTAACATATTGGTTGTAGGCCAATGCACGTACACCATGCTGGCTCATCCTGCCGCCATCGCCTCGCTCTCATTGTCTCCAGATGGGCATGAGCTTGTCTCAGCGGGCCACGATGCAAGCCTGCGGTTCTGGAATCTTGAGAAGCGCAGCTGCACCCAGGAACTGACCAGTCACCGCTTGATGCGTGGCGAAGGTGTCTGTGCTGTCGTCTGGAGCCGTGACGGGCGCTGGGTCGTCAGCGGCGGCGGAGACGGAGTGGTCAAGGTCTTTTCAAGATAACCGAGCGTGGGACGACCAACATGTATGATTCTTTCCTGTGCGATACCATCGTGTGTGTATTACTCCCGCTCTTCTTCCTCGCTGTTTGTTATATGATCCCATGAACCGGATGAGCGATTGGCCGGTCCAGTTTTTCGAGCATTTGCAATGGTGTCCTATCAAGCTGCCTGGCATATGGTACTCTTCTACGTCGCTTGTGTTCCATTTTCTTC
This sequence comes from Penicillium alfredii, assembly GCF_028826965.1. Lineage (NCBI taxonomy): Eukaryota > Fungi > Ascomycota > Eurotiomycetes > Eurotiales > Aspergillaceae > Penicillium > Penicillium alfredii. The sequence continues at coordinate 75,790 of NW_026622701.1, read as the reverse complement.
TTCTCCTTCTCCATGTACTTTTGACTCTTGACGCTGATAATATGCCGTTTTGCAACGATTCCCTGGTGTACCCTTTTGTTTTCTCCCGGTCTTGTTCCTTCGGTTGATTTCGATGCCTGCTTTGTTACCCATTGACCCATCGGACGCCCTTTTCCTGACTGCGTGACGGTGTTGCATCCTGGTGTTTCCTCTCTTCGTTCATGGGGATGGATGAAGTCTGTTTCTTGTCGGACTTGTGGACTGACTGTTCATCCACCTCTTGTGTGTGTATACCATGCGAATCCATATTCAAACCCCCCTGTGTGCAAGAGCCTTGCCGGTGTAACTACAGCCGAGTCGCCGACTCAGTTTCAAACCATAGACACTCAGAATAAAAGGTACCTTGGAAATTTATTAGATGTATTGAGAAAATAATCTTTCAACGACCTGACTTCCAGGCATCCTTGAATAACACCCTCAATCGCCTTGCCTCTTCATCGTCCTTTAGCCGCTGCTCCAGATATCCCTGCAAATCATCCCAGAAAGTCTCCGTCCGCAAAACCTCCTCACCACTGGGTCCGACCGCCGCCTTGGGCGGAGACACATCGCGCGACTCTGCGGCTTCCTCCTGAGTTTCGTTCTCGATGGCCTTGGCGCCCCCGATTATCATCATCCCGAACTCGACCTCCTTCCCGCCAGTCAGCATCTCTGGCTCATCAGCCAGAATTTCAGCCACTGTCTTTCCAGTTCCGGTCACCGGTTTCCGGCGGTACAGGATCTTGATCTTGTCCAGTGGGACGGAGGAACCCTGTGCATCGGTGACGCGGTTCCGCACTGCGTCCCGGAGGTCCTGAACTGAGGTGGTGGACAGAGGGGCGTTGGAAAGGGAGAATTCGAGGGTGGGATTACGCGCAGACTTGACACGGACGGTGATTGATTTCGATGCCCCTGGTGCTTGCGTGGACTTGACTTTCTTGGGCATCTCCGGGTGCGGGGCGTGGAGGCGGGGGAGTGTGTACTGTTGATGGAAACATTAGCGATCAAAACTAGCTCAGAGAATTTATTCAGGAGAATTTTCTGATCCTCGGAGGAATATTGGGGGAGACTCACCGGGACTCGCAGTCCAATCCGCTCCGGATCAAAGACATGGTCAGCACGTAGCTTGACGGGCCGTGAATCCAGCGAAGACAGGTAGGACTTGGTGAAGGCTAATTCAGTCATGACGGGTGAAGATGGAGGAATTGAAGAAGAGATTAAATGAAAGAGAGAAGCAAAGCAAGGTATGCTCGTTCCAGCAAAGGACTGTCCGAGGCCATCCAGCATCTACGCCAGGTAAATGGTGCCTTATTTATGAGGCACTGTATATATTGACCGCCTTCTACTCTGACTTACTGCCCCCCGTTACCGCTTCAACGGGGAAAAAAAGTTCAGAAAAAAAAAGCGGCTTCGCCAGAGGAGACTTCTAAATCATCAAGCACCATATTTTCACCATGGGTCAAGGTCGTCGCATGAAGAAGCAGGGGCCCCCGGCCCCGCTGGATGAGTCGAAACTCTCCATGCTGAAGAAGCGCAAGGCCGGCGAGGCCGATTCGGCCCCTAAGGCTACGGCATCGGCCAAGAAACGGCGAAGATCTGATGCTGAGGAGACTGGGCCGAAGAAAGTCCTTCCGAAAAAGTCCAAGGTTAACGGAACTAGCGGAAGCACAATGCAGAAGAAGGCAGTTTCGGGTAAAAAGCAGCCGGTGCCGATGGACTCGGATTCAGACGGCGCGGAGGATAGTGAAGAGGACGATGATGAGTTTGGCGATCTCGACGGTGTTAGTGAAAGGTCAATGGACAGCGAGAATCAGGTGGAAGGCTTGTCTGATCTTGAGGATGAAGATGACGAGCCGGAAGAGGATGGCTCGATCCTCGACTCCGACGACGAGGATCATCCCCGGGAAGCTATGTTTTCCGACGACGAAGATATGTCGGATGCCGAGGAAAAGTTGACTGCAGCCAACATGGAGGGCCTCTCACGAAAATTGGATGCTGCCAAGCAGACCGAGTTAGAAGACGCCGAGCAGGAGTTGCAGGAGTCAGCCATGCAGACCAACATTGCCGGGGACCGTTCGGATCTCTTCGCAGACGAAAGCCAACAGGGACTTGCGCCTGATCTTCAATTGCTACGCCAGCGCATTACAGACAACATTCGTGTCCTGGGAGACCTGAAAAGTTTGGGTCAGCCCGACAAGTCTCGTGCCGACTATCTCGATTTGCTGCTCAGTGACATTTGCACTTACTACGGTTACACTCGATTCCTGGCCGAAAAGCTATTCAACCTCTTTACTCCCATGGAGGCCTTCGCTTTCTTCGAAGCCAACGAGACACCGCGTCCTGTCGTCATTCGTACCAACACGCTTCGAACAAATCGCCGATCACTGGCCCAGGCCTTGATCAACCGTGGCGTCGTGCTCGAACCCGTGGGCAAATGGTCTAAGGTGGGATTGCAGGTTTTCGAATCCGCTGTGCCCCTGGGTGCCACACCCGAGTACCTGACCGGCCACTACATCCTTCAAGCGGCTTCCTCTTTCCTCCCCGTCATGGCTCTTGCACCGCAACCCAACGAGCGCGTTCTCGATATGGCTGCTGCGCCTGGTGGTAAGACGACATATATGTCAGCCTTAATGCGAAACACGGGCTGCGTGATCGCCAACGATGCCAGCAAACCCCGTGCCAAGGGTTTGATCGGTAACATCCACCGTCTGGGCTGCAAGAACACCATCGTGACCAACCTGGATGCGCGTACTGCATTCCCAAAGGCCATGGGTGGTTTTGACCGCGTGCTGCTGGATGCTCCCTGCACGGGTACTGGTGTCATCGCCAAGGACCCGGGCGTGAAAACTTCGAAGAACGAGCGCGACTTCCTTGCTATCCCACACATGCAGCGACAGCTACTTCTAGCCGCTATCGACTCGGTCGACCACTCTTCCAAAACCGGCGGGTACGTTGTCTACTCAACTTGTAGTGTGACTGTGGAGGAAAACGAGGCCGTGGTGCAGTACGTGCTCCGCAAGCGACCCAATGTCAAGCTAGTGGACACTGGGTTGGGCGATTTCGGCAGCCCCGGGTTCACGAGCTATATGGGCAAGAAATTCGATGCTAAGATGGCCCTCACTCGACGCTACTTCCCTCACCGTGAGAACGTTGACGGTTTCTACGTGTGCAAGCTCAAGAAGACCGGGCTGACCCCGGCCAAATCATCGGATGACGCAGCTATTGCTACAGATCACTCAGCCCGTCGCGGTTCGCAAACAGCATCTACAGATGACGAGGTCATTGACAAGACCCCCATTGCGGATGAGGACGGAGTCGCAATGGACTTTGAGGGCGGTGCCTTTGGTCCGTTTGAGGAGGATGAAGACGCTGATCGGATTGCTCGTGCTAAGCGTAACCGCCTGCGTCGTAAGGGTCTCAACCCTAAGGCTGTCCTGAACAAACCCAAGAAGAATAAGGGCGAGTCGTTCAAGTCAAGCGAGTCGAAGGAGTCCAGCCAGCAGCAGGACGCGAAGGCCGAGACCTCCAAGAAGTCTTCTGCCCATGGCCAGGATGATAAAAAGAAGGCCACGAAGGGAGACAAGGAGAGAAAGTCCAAGAAGGCGAGCAAATGATCTATGATACCTGATTGCCTCATTGTATGTATGGTTTCCTGCGGCACACCGAAAAGCATCTGTGTTTGGGCGGGGAGTGGCGCATTGAATATACCTTTTTTCTATTTCACTTTTTTTCTGGTTTCTTTAGCTAAGGTGCGGCCTCGAGTTGAAGTTATAGGGCAGCCGGAAAACCTGGTAGACACAAAGTCATCTTCATAGCTGCTACTGTCCACATACATGCTCTATTTATCCAAAGGCATGGCCAACCGAAAGTCCACTTCAGAAACACAGTGGTAGGCCTCGGCTTCATCACGATCGAAAAACTAAATCAATGTCATGTATATAGTTTTCCGAGGTCACTCCGTCATTGTCCCTGGCTAGAAACATGAAAATCAAAACAATCTAAGGGGCGTGGATGTCCTCTCCAAGGGGGTATGAGAGGAATATATCGCCACGCATCTATCAAAGCTGCAATATAAGCTGAAACCCAACAGTCAGAAATAAAATCAATCAAAAAACCCCAATACAACCTCGAAGCCACCGTGGATTCGGACACAGTAGATCTATGTCGGATAGATTTTGATGACGTTCTTGATAGTCTTGCGGCAGATCGGGCAAAGGTCAACCTGTTTGGCACAAGTCACACAGGCACAGACATGGCCGCAGTCACAGAACACAGCATCTTGCTCTTCCGAGTAGCAGATCTGACACAGATCCGCCTCCTCGTCAGCCACCTCCCAGTAGCTGATGCCCTTGCCGTGCCGCTTGCCATCTTTGTAGCCACCAACATATTTGTTGCCTGTCTTTTTCTCAATGTAGGTGCCCTGTCCATGGCGCACGTCCTCGACCCAGTCGCCGTCATACGTGTCGCCTGTCGGGTACTCCATCCTGCCTTGGCCCTGGCGTCTGCCAAAGATAAAGTCACCCTCGTAAACAGTGCCTGTGCCGGAGATGTGCTTGCCACGTCCGTGGTAGTAGCCCTTCAACAACTCGCCGCTATAATAGTCGCTCGTCAAGGTAGCTTCAACCGTCTTGATGCCTGAAAAGCCTTGGATTGGGTGGCCGCGAGATTTAGCCCACAAGTACTGAATCAAGCGATCAGGGCTGGAGAACAACCCGGAAGTGCCCAGTTGAGAACGTCTACACATTTGGTTAGCATCCAGAACAGTCATGATAACAGTTTTTCAATACACTCACTTATCTTTGCTCAGCTTGTCCCCTACAATAATGCATGCACCATGTGGAACAACCACTTCGCAAAAGTTCTCAGCTGGAGAAACCGCCGTAACAGTGGTTCCATCCACTCGTTTCCACAGGAGGAAGTCTCGCCGGATATGCCACTGCAGATGCTTCCGAATCGACGCGTTGACGTTTGCCTCAAGCTTGGAGAAGAATGAGCCAACCGTGCGCAAAACCTGTTGGTCCGCATCAAAGATCTGAATGAAGTAGTACGTGTGTCCCACGGGCAAGGTGATATCGGAATTGGCGCGCCCCTCTGCCGTGGGTTCTGACCGAACGGATTCAGTTCGGACAGAAGCGGGCGTTTCCACCACCGCCTCGGTTGTGCTATGCTCAGTTGAGTCTTCCGTAGCAGCATTTGTGGCCTGACGATCATGTGCAGCGACAGCTGCCAGGACAGCATCATGCTCAGCTCTTTCGGCAGCAATGGCGTCACCTTCCGGAGAGCCAGAAGGCAGTGAAACTGCTGCATCACTGGAGCTTGGTTCAACTAGCCTGCTGGGACGATTCCCCGATGAGCTGGCCACAGCATCTCCTACCGCTACGGACGGTAAGGGCTCCGGGGTGTTAGAGCTCTCACGCTCAACAACAGACTCATCAGGCTTGTCATCAGTTGCAATCTCTACAGGCGGATCCGGAATGGCGAATAATTGGGCGTCCTCTAGAATTTCAAAGAATCAGTCAAAGTCCCTGGTTGTCACAAGGAATGGAAAAGGTTCTGCGATCACTCACCCTCCGAAATCGTCTCCATCCAAAAGCGAAGGCTGCCCAATGAGTATTCAAGCGGGGCTTTTAAATCGACGACCCGATCAAATGCCGATGAGGGCCCAAATGAAGCCTTGCTATGACCGATCTGCCATAGACGAACACGCTCAGCCCCGATCTCACCAGTCCTTGTTGAGTGCCACAGGGCAATCTTCTTGCGCAGCTCGACGACGCGGGAAGAACGGGGCAGCGTCAAATACATGACATTATTGGTTGCTTTTGCTTGAGACATGAGATCGTACATGTCAAACAGACTGCCCAGCTGATCGTAATGAGGCAGTGAATAGACTTCAATCTCGACATTCTCATTCACTTGTTTCTGGTTGTCCGTTGTGGCTGATGCATATAAACCAGTTTCGTAGTACTGTTTCAAAGACTCCGAAACTGGCCATGGACCCTGCGGCCCGGGCAACAGCGCCGAAACCATATCACTGCGGACGTACATGGCAACAACAGGGATATCGTGGCCCTTTTTGTGATCAATAGGCTGGGAGGAATCCAGGCCAAGATGCGGACCCATTGCCGTTTTCTGTGTTAAGGCCTCCACGCGATTGTCGCTACCATCGTCAAAGGCGAGCCATGTGGTACCCGGGCCTGCGGGCCGGAGGATACTGAAGAACTTGCTGGAAGTGCGGCGGCCGCGATGAACCACATAACCATAGAGTATGTATTTGCCTCCCCGGCCATCAACAACCCATGGAGTGAGGTCCAGCTCTTCATCCAAATCAACTTTGTTGTACAACAATTGCCAGCGCATCGCCTTGTCTAATGCATGTCGACCAAGCTCTATATGAAGCATCGGCGGGAGTGACCACCGACCGGATTTGGCTTTCAAGTACTCTTTCATGCCCTCTCCCGTGGATTTCGCTTGATCAGCCGAGACATGGATGCGAGAATTGAAGTCCGTTGGCAGCATGTTTATGGCAGTAGTCTGATTTTCTGTTGCAAGAGAATGGAGAGATGGGCTATCGAACAAGGCAGCAAACTCTTTGCCGGCATCGGTGCCAGCGAGTTCCAGTTCCAACGTCCGGCGCAAACGCTCCCAGAACTCGGTCACGTCGCTTGAAAACTCGTTCAGGTTGCGCAAGGCAGACGTGATGCCGTCTGTGTCGACATATTGCAAGGATTCTGTGCGGCAGCGCAGCTGCCACAGGAGTTTCTGCAGAGCGTCGCATACAGGCTTAGGCTTCACATTGCAGTTGGTGAGATGTTCTAGGACATCGACGCTTTGGATGATCTTGCAGAAGGGAGCAACATGTAACCACGAAGCCAACCCGGCAACCTCTGCGCTGTGATTGACCACGGAGTCCCCCAAGGGTCGATAGCCGGTCAGGGCCAGACTATCCCAGGTTGGCTCCGAGTCGCTTGGGTGCCACCACAAGGATTTCGTGGGATCCTCGACCACACGAATGTATGCGTCGAATGCCAGTGTATCGTTATTCAGCAAAGCCCGGTGTTGGCCTCGACGACGTAGGTGAATTTGGTCCCATGGGCCATGGAAATAGGTCCACCCCCAGTCGGAGTTGTGAGGATTGAATTGGTGAGAAGACGACTGCATCCACCCCGTCCGTGGCTCTTCTGGATTATACACGATGACACCAATTTGGGCCGACACCCGCCACGTGTCGGATGGGGTTTCCCCATCCCTCTGTCCGGTGGCTGGGTACCGTGATTTAAATTCTTCAAACCAGACTGCCGAATCGGTGGTAGCCGGGGATTGTACGTCTACCTCGGGAGTTCCATTAAGAACGGCATCGGCAGAGCCTCGACGGACCTTGAATTCCGACTCGGGGAGCCTTTCATCGGGGCTGGGCAACGTTCGAGAGCACTCGAGATAGATACTCAGCGAGCCAACATTGTTCCCCCGGGGGTAGAACTTGATTCGCCACCAGTAACCACCAATATACGCGGGAGGTGAACGCATGATCGTATCGCGATTGGGGTTTGTGGGGGTTCCTCGAACGCCCTTGATCTGCCAGGTCAAGCGAGCCTTTTCCGTCGGTATATACTCGGGGTCGTCCAGGTCACGGAAGAAGTTGCTCTCCCAATAGGCATCTGTGAGATGGTCAACGAGTCTTGTCATTAATCCCAAGGGAGTAGGTTGTCCGCACGGTCACAGGCACTGTAATCCCCATCGGTACCCTCAATTTCCTTTATCTCCTCCTCATCTGGAGTGGATGGATCCTCCTCGAATTCGGCCCAGTAGGCATGTTCCAGCGGTTCTGTCGACGAAGAGACATTGGAGACTGGAGACTGCTCGAGGGTTGTCTCCGAACTCGGAGACGTTGGATTCTCGGAGGAGTTCTCTGGGGTCTGAACTGGCCGCACATTGTTCCCTTCTAGCTCCAGACCAGATAACTGGTTGGGTTCCGAATGGGGCGAGGGATCAGAGTCCATGGCAACAGCAGATGCCTATAGAGGGTATATATATATATATATCAAGAAGAAAAGGAGAGCCGAATTGGCACACCGCGTTGAATCAGAGCCACAATTGACAGTCTAATGACGGTGCGAAGAGATAAGGCTTATCGATAACGAAGGATTGCGGAGATGGGGCGATATCTATAGAGAGAGAGAGAGAGAGAGAGAGAGAGAGGTGTCAAGGTGAGAAAGGGAATTGAAAGAAACAGGAGAAGAGAACAGAATGATAGGAATTGGGAGAGAAGAAAGAAGAAAAAAAGAAAAAAGAAAAAAGATGAATAAGAAAAAGATCCGGGGATTCGGAGGCAAAAACTGGGGGCCTTTCCACTCGCTCTTTTTCTTTTCTTCTCTCCACCCCCCTATGTATAAACCACAGGACTTCCACTCTATTGAATTCTCCTATGTCCTCTACAGGCACACAGAAGTACACGGAACAGGATGTATCCCTTACCATGGTGATTGTCTGTGAGAATTTCTCCTGATCGTCCAAGTGGGTCATCTCCACTGCCCAGGCCAACCTTAAATGCCGATTTTTGCTGAGTGGCAACGGGGAGCCGATCGGATCCTTCTTGCCGACCATTGCCACTGAACCCCTTTTTCTTTTTTCTGTTCCTGGGAGATCCAGGCTTGAGTCTGGGTGGAATTTAATTGGATTTGTGAAATGGAGGTGTAAGAGGGACGAGGGTGGTTTCACCCCCTCTGATACTGAGACCGTGGGAGTATCACACTTGGAGAGAGAGCCTCGAGGTGCCACGATTGCGCGAGGGGAATTGGCGGGTCCCTCTCGAGTCTTGTGGGCCTCATTGGTGCTCCACCGATGGAGAAGCATTTGGGTCGGTTACGGGATCCGGCATGATCTGCCCTCGTGGACACCCATTCAGTTCTTTACTGCCCGAGCAAACGACGCAGCCACAATGAGGGGAAACACCACGGTTGCCTCGGCATACACCTGAAGTTTGGAGATGAAGAATGAGTATCAGATCGAGAGAAAAGCAGACTGATAAGGGGGAGGGGGAACTCACTTTGACAGCTTGGCCGTCTGTTTTGATTTTGCCCCAGCTCACGGCCTCGTCGGGTCGCGCACCTGCATCGCTCCCATCGAACTCCTGGGCGGTGTTCACGTATACCGCGTGCTCGGCCCCGTTCCGCATCAGACACGCATTGGCAATGTGGTGCTTGACCACACCACCACCCAGAATGATCATCCCGGCGCGCGCCGCTCGAACCGCCATGGTGTTGATGCGCCGCACGTCGTCGACAATATCCACGCGCAATCGCTGCGGGGATGACTTAAAGGTATGGAAATACAGCATATCCCCCAGCGATCCGTCGGTCAGCGCAGGGCAAAACACGGGGATCTGATTGCGGGCGGCCCAGTAGAGCACCGAGTCCTCGTGGTTGATCTCCCGGCCCAGTCGCTCGGTGATGCGGCTGGGTGTCCAGTGAAGTTCGTACTCCTCGTCTCCCGTCTCTCGGGCCTTGCGCTTGGCCGCCTCCTGTTCTTCCAACATCCGGTCCAGAATTGGAACCACCCAGTCCTCAAAGGCACAGTAGTTGTTATTGGGCACCAGGAGGTTGCCGATGCGGTTCAGTCCCTTGGCCCGCAGGCCCGCACCGGGGGTCACGAACGACCCGAGGTAGGTGGGAGCTAAGCATTTGATCAGATCCTCCTCCACCCCGCCAGCCGTGGTCACAATGGCAGACACATGGTTATGTTTCACGAGGTATCGCAAGGTATCTCGCAGACCGGACGAGATCAAATTGGATGTATAGCCGAGAAAGATGGTTGTTTTTGCACCGGTTTCGGGGTGACGGAAAGCACGCTGAGAAGATATCATGATGAGACATGTCCCCCCAATTCTTATAGACCTCGGCCTTACCATTTCATTGATAATACGGGCAGCATCGGCAACCGCGCTGCCCTGGAATCCTGTATGGGTCAGATTGTCCACCAATTCAGCCACCGTAATATCACGGCCCTGGAACTGATCAAAGTCCACCCCATGGACTTCATGCGATCCTTCAGGAACCGGTTGCGAGGAGACGAGGACCGAGCCGGTTGCAGAGGTTGGGGGGGCATCAGCGAGTGAAGAGGCCATATTGGAAGGCCAAGTAGGGAGAAGAGATCCCCCAGATCGAAACCAATAGAAGGAGATAAAAAAAAAAAAAGGGAAAAAGCTTGCCAGCTTCTTCTCAGTCCATATTCTACAAGTTTTTCTGCACACCCCGCGGAGGATTGCCGCCTGCCGCCTCTTACCTAATTCTTCACGTGGTCCGTGCATCACGTGCGGGTCTTAATGGAGTCGCATTCTGATCCATTCCAACTTCCCTTTGCTATCGGTGTTGGTGTGTGTTGCCTCGTCCCATGCAGCCAGTTCTTGAACCATTTTCTTTGTCAACTCCACACACCATCACTGATAGCATGCCCTGGTGATGTCGTCCCGATTTCCTCCTTCCGGGTTCAATTCCCGAGACCGGTCTCCTCAGCGCTTCGGGGACCGTCGAGCACCTGTGAATCCCCGTGGCCCGGATGATGGACATTTACCCTTTGACAGAGAGCCTCCCCGAGGGCCACGAGCCCTGGTTGATTCTCCAAGAGGAGGCCCGTTTAGCGGTCGTGGCCGCGGCTATGGCCGAGGGGACTTTCGAGACCGAGACCGAGATCGAGACCGAGATCGAGACCTGCGTGACCGCGACCGCGACCGTGATTTTCGAGACTCCCGTGATGTTCCACCATTTCGACGAGACATTGACCGGGACTGGGGCCGCCGAGACCGTGACTTCGACCCCCGAGATACTCGGATGGGATTTGGCCGAGGCCGCTCACGTTCACCCACGCGCGACTTTCGTGATTTGAGGGAGCCGTCAGGACGCGAGTTTGACCTGGTTCGCATGCGCCGCAATTCCCGGGATAGCATCTTGTCCGCCTCCTCAGCAGGTCCCGATGGCCCACCTCCGTGCGGCAGCCATCTCCCGCGTGGTGGCTCGATTCGAGGCCGCGGACGTGGAGACTGGGAAGGTGGAAGGGGCCGTGGACGCCCATCATATCTTGATGACCGAAACACTTTTCGTCGACGGAGTCGATCTCGTGACAGCTGGCGCGATCGTGGGCGCGATCGTGACCTGGATCGGGATCGTGCGCTAGATCGCGACCGGATGCTGGACCGTGACCGTGACCGGGATCGAGATCGTGAGATGGATCGACGGGATCGATTTGATCGGCGAGAAGATTGGGATAGCAGACGACCCGATCGTGACGACCGTGAACGACCAGTCGACCTCTGGAAGCGCGAACGTCCCCCAAGCCGGGCGGAAAGTCGCGTGGTTAGTGGTTCAATTACTGCCTCTACTCCTCCCCTGCCTGTGACCATGGGCCCCGCACCGCCTGATCGCATGTCCGATCAACCACCCGTTGACCGCCCAGGTCGCAAACCTTCGATGGCCTCGGGCCTGGATGCGACAGGAAATGGTCGTGATGCTGAAAGACCTGATCTTTATCCCCCGCGATCTGAAGCCCCCAAGGATCTGGGGCTAGCCGTCCAACATTCGCCTCCTCCGGCTGCTCCTCAGGTACCCGCGTTCGGTTCTGTCGCCGTCCCCATACCAAGTACTTCTGTTGAAAAAGATTCCAGTGATCCAATCCCGGCACCCCCGTCGGGTCCGGCGGTTAAGGATCGGAATGAAAGAGGCCAGCGGCCAGTGCTTCAGCCTCCCACCGGCCCCAAAGCAGAACGCGGTGAGCCACCGCAAGCGCCGGAGCCACGGAGTCGCCGTTATGTGCCTCCAGACGGCGGCAAAGAGCAGGAAGCGTCTCTTCCGAAAGCAAAGCCACCGACACATTTGTCAGACTTGTCGCCGCCCACTGCACCGGCCGCAATGGTAAAACGAGATTCGATCTCGGGCTCCAACGAGCCACTTGTGACCGGCAAACCCACCTCTCTGTCCACTTCCCCAACCTTTACCAGACAGCCGCCACCAGCACCCCGGGCACTTTCTCGGGAGCCATCCATTTCTCCCCGAATGCAATCATCGAGTATCCCCACTGGTCCACGAGCATTACAACAAAGACAGGCCCCGTCCCCGCGCGGAGGAGGACCGAAGGGCAGTAAACAATGGGTTCGTCCGGGCTACGGCCGCACACCTTCGATTTCCAACGCGCCATCGAAAAGGAAGTCTCTTGATGAGCACGATGCCACTCACGTCGCTGGAGAAGAGGGCCAACAAGGCCCTCGAACGCTGTCGCCCGACCAAAGCGAGAAGGCGGAGAACGGCGAAATTTTAGCTCATGATGTGTTCAAGGCAACCTCTTCGAGCCCATCCATGACCCTCGACACTCGTCCTACTAGCCCCCCAGTGCAGACAATTGAAACTGGCGTGAGAAGAGAAGAGGCGGCCGATGAAGAATCTGCTTTGATTCCCGACTTTGGGCAATCCAGTGACGAGGAAGATGACGAGAATGTTGTTTTCACCCAGGAATACCTGGAAGAAAGAAGGCAGATTTTCGAGAGGGATATGCGACAACTTCGGGCCGAGATGCCCCCTCCTCCTCTGGAGGACCCAACCATTGTCGCGCTTCTAATGAAGATTCAGCTACTTGGCTTGTTGGCTCATGGTGAAGCCCCGGAACGACCACTGGAGCCAGTCCCATCGGTGGAGGAGGAAGAGACTGCGAAACCACTGGAGAATGCGCGAGTCGTGTCATTTGCTCCGGCTCTGGTCGACCGTGAGCCAGCGCCTGTGGCAAAAACAGTAATTCCGCCTGTCGCGTCGCATGACCAGATTACTGTTGACAGTCTACCTTTTTGCACTCGGGCCCGCCTACACCCCTTTCCGACTTGGAAGTGTATCATGATAATGCCACCACCCAGGAGCGTCTCAAAGACGCCTTTAGACATGAGCTCTCAAAACGACAGAAAGAGGTTGCGCAAAAGAATGCGGTCCTTCGGGAGGAGTACATGTCTTACTACAAACCCTGGCGAGTGGCGGTTTGGGAACGCGATCGTTTCAAGGACAAAAAGTCCGTGACTCCTGGCCCGATCTCGCCGCCGCCCCCTGTGCCAGTCACCCCGGCTCCTGTTCCAGAAGGCCGCGAAGGGCGGCGGTACAAGGGAAACAGCGAGCTTGATTTCCTCAATGCGCTGAAAGCGTCTGAGATCTCAGCTCAGGAGGAGCTCGAACGCCGACGAACCAAGATGGCCACGGCTCGTCCCGATTTGTCTCGCGAAGCTGTCATCCCGGACATGCTAGAGCCACGAGAGGAAAAGGTGCGCATCTTCAAGGATGTCAATAACATCATCGCAACCGACAACGCCATGCAAGTCTTTGGCTTCCTCCCACCGGTCAACGACTTCACTCCGGAGGAACATGTCATCTTCACCAATGCCTTTATGGCGTACCCAAAGAAATGGGGTAAGATTGCGGAGTCATTGCCTGGTCGAGATTATCAACAGTGTATTATTCACTACTATCTCACCAAAGAAGAGATCAAGTACAAGGCAAAGCTCAACAAGCGCTGGAGTCGTCGTGGGGGCAAGGGGAAAGCACGATCCTCCCGACCCAAGTCCAACGCTCTCATCGCCGATCTGGGGGTGGTCAAACCAGATTTGGAGGGCGAAGAGGAAACTCCCGCTGTCACCGATACTGGGCGCCCGCGGCGCGCTGCCGCCCCTACCTTTGGTGATTCCAATGAAGTGGAACCCATTCCCGCTGGGCGTCGGGGTCAAGTCGGCAAAGATGGCGAGCCCGTTGAGAAGCCGACTGCTCGGCGCGGCGGCCGAGGAGGTGGTGGTCGCAGCCAGCGACGCACCAAGACTACTCAGTCGGAGCAAAAGGTCCAAGGACAAGTCGTACAGGGCAATATGCCATTGACCGCAGCACCCAAGATGGAAATCGGTATAGACGGCACAATCGAAACAGTCCCATCGGATCGAGAAGCAGCTGAGAGAGAACCCCATCTGCCTGTGCCTCGAGGCCGGACAGGTCGAGGACGTGCCAGGGAGGGAGTGTATATCTTCGAATCCACCGAAGCCGAACCTGCTGTAGCAACAAAACCACAGGAGACTGGGTATGGGTCGTTGCAACCGACCAGCTACTGGTCTGTACCGGAGCAACGAGACTTTCCCCTGTTGCTTGCTCATTTCGGTCGAGATTTTGAGGGTATTTCGAGTTTCATGAAGACAAAGACAACGGTGATGGTAGGTTGAGGGCACCCCATTTCCCTGCCATGAGGCGACGTTTCACTAACGTGGATGATGTAGGTGAAAAACTACTATCAACGCCGCCTTGATTCGGGTAAGAAGGATTTCGAGGACATCCTTTTTATCGCAGAGGACAAGAAAGCTCGTGGTGAACCCACAGGTCCCCTTCCGGTCCCTAGTGTGGCTCCCAAACGACGGTACGAGGCGACTCCGTCGGCGGTCATACCTCGACCGCTTGCCCCCCATGGCGAACCCGTCCCCGAAGCGGACGAGGTACGGTTCCCCTCCAAGGGCAGACCTCTCGCCCTGTCCCCTCAACCCATGCCACTTCATGCACGGACCCTATCTGAAAAAGAACGGAACGCCAGCCGCTACCCACCCTTGGTTCAAGCTTCTGCTGGTTCTCCCGTTCCGTCGACTATTGCCCTCGGCGAAGAACCGCCTCGAGGAATTCGGGCCCAGGTAGGACCGCCGCCACACCGTATGCCTGGTCCGCGTCTTGGGTACTTTACTGAAGACCGCCGGGACTCTGCAATATTGTCTCACTCGCCAGCGCGTGCAACAGACTTGCAGATCCCCTCGCGACACACCCCAGCACCCCTGCCGACGGACTTGGCGCGGATGGAGCCTCTGTCCGCACAGGCCTACATGTCAACGCAGCAGCCGTCATCCCTCCTCGCAACTGCTCACTCGCGTCATCCCAGCTTGACACAACCGGGGTCACCTACCCAAATTCCAAGACCAGAGCTCGAAATTCCTTCTGTTCACCGGGACCCTTTTGCTCAGCGACCCTATTACTCGCTCTCCGGCCAACCCGTTGGTTTGTCTCACTCCCCTCGTCCTGTTCTGTCTCCGGTCAGAGATGTTCCGCGCCCCAGCGCCACTCCCGCTCCTGAGCCTGCTCTTCGTCAAGTTCCTGCCAAACGGTCTAATATCATGAGCATTCTCAATGACGAACCCGAGGAGCCACAACCCCGGAAGCGGCTTGCCAATGAACAGCCGCCGTCTGTACCCCCACCGAGGTCCGTCTACCCTCCTACCGGCTCGGCCCGCCCCGAGGAGACTGCCCCGTCAGGGGCTGTGCCGAAGGCTGCCGTTTACACTTCGCAAAGCCAGTATCAGCCACAGTCTCGAGGCTACTCCGACTATCCTAACTATGGGCCTCCTTCAAGTGGACCCGGCACTTCAGCGAACAATGACTGGATGGCACGGTTTGACCCACGCGCACAGCAAACTCCTCCGCAGCCGCAAGCACAGCCACCTCAACCGTCACCTGGTGGTCGTCCGCCCACATCTCTAGCCTCGCAGAGCTCCTTTTCACATTATGCACCAGCTCCATCCCAATCTTCAGTCTCTTTAGCTCCATCCCCGGCGCCGACACCCCCACCACCCGCTGCAAACCAGCGGTCCTCTTATCCCAATGTCTTCGCGCACTCGTCGGCGTCTGGCTCGCGCGAAACGCTTGCTCAACCTTCGACCTACCGACCTGGATCACCTCCTTCGCGGGCGAGCAGTATTGCATATACCTCACGACATGAGCCAGCGATGCCAGCCCAGTCCACCAGTCTGTTTGGCCTTCCTCCGCGTCAACCATATTCCTCGGTTGCACCACCCACCCCGGCACCCGCCCCGTCACATGCGCACAGCTATCAACAACATGTGCAGACCTTGGTGAATGGGTCGCATCAGTCGCAGTCCCACCGTTCCACTCCAGTTGGTCTGCCTGGCGGCCCATCGCCCTATGGGCACAGCACTCCTCCGCCTCAAGCACCGGGTCGATCGATGCCGCCGTTGACATCCCTGGGGCGCTCATACACCCCTCCGTCGGCATTACACCCTTCGGTCAGCGGGACCGGCATGAACTATGCACCCCCTCCCCCGTCGGCGTCAGGGCCGCTTCCCGCTCTCCACCAGCGAGCTCCCGGACCATTGAGTGACGCTGCCTCTACGCCAACCCACCATCGGGTCTATAGTCAGGGATCAACTCAAAGCGGGCTCCATGGTCCATTGCCTCCGCCATCACAGCCCCCTCGCTAGCCGAGGAGCAGGACTGGGCGTTCTAGGGCTTGCCATCTGTAAGAATATTTCGGTGACCTCCAGAGACAGTTTGCGTCATCATCCTTTTCTTGTGGTGTTTCAAATGTTGAACCTGTACAATTAAAATGAATGGATTTATTTGTGAGATTATCTCTTCTACGATAATGAATTGAGTCAAGATCTGTGGTGGCATCAGGAAGCTTTCGGATGTCCATTGATCTGGACGATGCACTACCGGTCCAGCTGATTCATATGGCTCGGTAAATTCCACGGGTCATAGTCCAAATGCACAAAGGCGCGATCAACCGTGGGCACGCTTTCGAGAATGTACTGCAGGCTTTCTCCAACATCATGACTATCCCGCAGGCTGGTCCCTTCGTCCACCACCAGGTCAACCTCGACGTTGAGTTTGTCGCCCGCATAGTAGGCTTTCAGGTCTTGGATCTTCAGGATTACCCGGGAGAATCGCATTGTCATGTACAATAGGATATTGTGATCTGTGGGCGAGGCTGCCGCGCCTGTCAACTGCCGGATGTGTTCCCCTGCGGTCTGGTCCCAGTTCCATATGATATATAACGATAGGAGAAGACCGCCGAGGGGATCCAGAAACCAGAGTCTGGCAAAAGCACCGACTGGGAGCATGGTTAGTTTTTTTGGGGGGGGGGTCCACTAGGGGGAAACCATGTACATACTCAGCGGGAAAATGATGCTAAATGTGTTGAAGACGACGTCGGTCATCGCATCCTGGGCCAAGACTTGAACACTGGGACTGGGAATCAAGCGACACCATACCCAACAGAGGAGTTTGATCAGCACTGTGCCAGCCATCAGCCCGATGGAAGGGATGGAAAGCTCTACGATCGTGTGGTCCTCGGCCGTTAATTTGTTTAGAGATGACAGGGCTATCTGGAAGAAGGAAGTCACCATGATCACCGAAAAGACCAACACGCTGAGCGGCTCTAGCCGGCGCCGACTGATGGGATATTGGTTGCGGTCTTGTCGGCGGATCAAAGTTGTGGTGACCCAGATGATGACCGTACTTAGAAAATCCAACACCCCATCCACTAGACCTGCCAGGACCGACATAGAACTTGTCAATACCATGATTGCAATCTTGGAAGCGAGCAGCACGACATTCGCGACGAAATTGATGCGAATGGCGAGGTTGACTAGGCGCTCCTCTGCTTCGGGAGACATTCCGTGTGATTCGATGCTCGGCATAGCCTGTGAGAGGTCGCACTCTTCCTGTGCGGATGAGAGCAAGGGGGCTGCCTCGTCGGGGATCCGATAGAGGTTGTGTGGGGTGCGCTTAATCTTTGCTATCCTGGGGTTGGTTCGACTTGCCGACTCGGCCGCACCGTTGTCTGACGGTAAACTCTCTGGTGGATGTAGGTGACAGCCATTGTATTCCTCAATCAGGCTATGCGGGAGAGAGGAGTCTAGTAGACGATCGATATAGAGATATTGGGAGATGAGGGAGTTATTGCGCTCATAGTATCGGCGTCTGCAAACATTAGGGACAAATTTCAGTGCACGGGAACCGAAAAGCGTACATGGCCTTGGGCAAACCCTTCAAGGAGTCGGGGGATCGATAATAGCGGTGCCTGTTTCCGAGACAAATCAGCAATGAACTGAGATGCGTTTTCTCGCGCGCTTCACCATTCGTAACGAGGGTTGCTGTGCCCAATTAGATGGGATCCGCGGCGCAGAAATGCCTGGTCCTGCAAGCTGATGCTGGAGGATCGCAGGAAACCCCAGACGCGTTGGCCCCGGGTCGATCGGATGTCATGCAGATCCAGACTCGGGCGTCGAGGCTGCAGCACAGGGGACGGTGGAGACGAGCGAGGGAGGGATTGGGAGGCCATGAGATGTGTAGGAGGGAGAGAGGGCGGCATGCGTGGATTCCCAAGGTCGCACGGTTGCGGGTACAGATCCTTCCTCATGGTACCGTTATTGTAGAGAGAATAAATATGATCCAATATCTTTAATATTGTAAAAAATAACAGAATTTAATAATATCAGACGATGTGAAGCGGGTCATTCTACACCGAGAGGATTCGACTTTGCCCCTACGTGACCACCCCCCGACCCTCTACACCCGCTACAGTCGTAAATCATTGTTTAAAAAGAATAAAACAAAGATAGATAAAATGGATAATAGTAAAAATAGACTGAAAAGGGGATTAGAAAAAGGATGAGAAAGTAGAGATAGAAAAAAAAAACTAACAAAATAATAGTAATAGTAGTAATGTAGCTATCTATATATTTAATGAAGAATAAAACCCCCAAAATAGGATAGAATTCAGTGAATAAGCCTTTCGAATCTAAGTTTTATTCTCCACTATATCTTTCAAAGCCGCCTGAGCGAAGCGAAGGTCAGCCGTGTATACAGATGAGAGTGTATACAGATGAGAGATGTTTACGCAAAGAGCTGTAAAGCGCTGTTGCTGAGTAGAAAAGGTAGCCGAGCTAAATATATACCTGTGGACTGTGACTATTGACTCTACCTACTCTACTCCTCCACTCTACACTCTCCTCCCATTACTTCTTACAGTTATCAGTCACAGTTTGAGCGATTTTCGGCCCGGAAAAAAAAAAAAAAAAAAAAAAACCGCGCGAAGGATTCCGGAGAATTTCCTCTTCTTCCCTCTTCTTCCCCTTTCGCGCAATTCCGAGTTCTTCGTCGGCTCATCGATGGAGAGTCCCAGTGGAGGCAGTGGAGCTCCGGCCATCGCCTTCATCTCGGGCCCTGTCGATACCGGCCCCGATGAAGCTTACTTTCATACCCACTATGTGCCCCGAATCAACCACGCCATCGACTGTGGCCACCACTTCGTCATCGGCCCGCTCCCACGCGGGGTTGATGCCGACGCCCTTGCGTATCTCCTCGCGTACTCCGTTGCCCCCAGTCGAGTCTCCATCTTTGTGACACCCGCCGAAGATGGGATGTGGGGCGCTCACTTCCGTTCGTTTGGCGTCCATGTGCAGGTGGTTGACGGGCAAATGAGCCGCGATCGCGATGCTGCTCTCACCCAGGCCAGTACATACGACATCCTCCGACTACGAACTGCGGACGAGGCACGGGTATTTTATGGTCGTCTATGGCGAGAAGGATATGTGACCAACACGGAGCGCAATTGGAAGCGACGTCGGGGGATTCCAGAGGATGCCGTGGTTGGCGTGGACGAGATCAACCAAACCATGGGAGACGTGTCCAACGTGCCCAATCCCAGACATCAGGGTACCTTGGCCCGGTGGGTGGACGAATTGTTGAGACGCCATCAGTAAGCGACAGTTGTTAAGTTGTTACAACCCGACCTGCCCGTCCATACACACAGCCAGGATTCAATAGACATGCGATATGGTGATGTCACCGCGTCCAAAGCCACCTACTGAGTAGAGTAAAGTCGAAGGGGACCAGTGCCTGAGCCAGCCCAGCGATGCAAGGATGCCGGTCGGATTGCACCACACGATGATGCCGAGTTGCCCGGTGCCGCGCACTGATCGCAGTATCCCGAATGCCGATCGACCGCAAGGGCCATGCAACCGGTTTTTGTTCAGCCCAGCTGCCTCGCTCTGACATCACCAACAGGTCTAAAGGACAGCCTCCAGCCCGGTTAGACGCCGGGTTGACCGGTTTGGGACAACCGACAGGCGCCCAGTGGAGCCATGTTAGCGCAGGCCCCAATCACCACATGCGACAAGAGATCGATGATGTCGATGAGGCCGATTTTGGCATATACGGAGCAGATCGCGTTTGCGGCCAACCCCCCTCCAGCCAGCATACTCGTTCAGCCAACATTCCAGAGCATTCCCGGAAGGGAAACATGGGAATGACAAGGGACGGAAAAGGCACATGGCCAAAAAAACCGGGAAAAGAGGGTTCTCATACACCCTCAAAAGAAATGAGTGCAAATGGCCAAGACGAACACACTCCGAGATTTCCGATTGCATGCGAACAAGCATCGCATTACGTAGGATTCCCAGTGGAGTACTCGCATGGGGCCGGGGCGTTGAGAGCGCTGCAATATAAAGAAACCGCGTGCTGGTTCTGCCCTACTATCTTGTCTCTCCATTCTCCATTCCCTCGTGTTACGGAACCCCCCTTCTCTCCCTAACACATACCACTTATCTACTATCCCTTGCTTCCTGGCCTTCCTCTCTCCACTCCCACGTCTCAGGAATCTGGAGTTTGTGTCGCCACTTGCCGATCATGGCATCTGGAGATGGGATTGTTCCCTCCAAGGGGGTCGAGTCGTCCGAGAAAGGTCGCCCCTCTAACGATAAACGCTCCGCTAGCCTAAGCAACGTCCCGGCCGATTCCCATGCCGAAGATGCGGCAGATCCAGACAATGGCAGCGGTACCTTGCTGCCCGGGGAGAAGACCCGGTCCGACGGCAAGCGAGAATTGACCGAAGATGACTGCTGGGATAAACTGGGGTTCAGCTTTCCGTGGTACAAGCGATGGGGCATTCTCACCGTCATCTTCACGGTGCAAATGTCCATGAACTTCAACAGCAGTGTATACCCCAACGCGGTTGAGCCGCTGGCGGAGCACTTTCATATTAGTGAGCAGGCGGCTCGAGTGGGCCAGATGATCTTCTTGGTCACCTACGCCTTTGGCTGTGAGCTCTGGGCACCCTGGAGTGAGGAATTTGGCCGCTGGCCCATTATGCAGCTCAGTTTGTTCCTAGTCAACATTTGGCAGATCCCTTGTGCTCTGGCCCCGAACTTTGGGACCATTGTCGTCTGCCGTGCACTCGGTGGGCTGAGCTCGGCCGGTGGATCTGTGACCCTAGGGATGACGGCTGATATGTGGGATCCCGATGACCAAGGGTTTGCCGTCGCCTACGTGGTGCTATCATCGGTCGGTGGTACCACCATCGGCCCGATCTTTGGTGGCATGATTCAGCAATGGCTGGACTGGCGCTGGAACTTTTGGATTCAGCTAATCTTTGGAGGGGTCACCCAGCTGGTGCATTTCCTGTTTGTGACCGAGACCCGCGCCACGATCCTGATCGACAAGGAAGCCAAGCGACGCCGCAAGACCGGCGAGGATCCCAACTGCTATGGTCCGAATGAGCTGAAAGAGCCTCGCCTGAGCGGAAAGGAGGTCTTAGCGATTTGGCGCCGTCCGTTCGAGATGTTTCTGCGAGAGCCTATCGTCCTCTTCCTGTCGCTGCTTTCTGGGTTCTCTGACGCCTTGATCTTCACATGTATTGAGTCTTTCAACCTGGTGTTCAAGCAGTGGAACTTTGATGCGCTCCGAATTGGTCTCTGCTTCATCGCCATTGTTGCTGGCTACCTTGTCGCATACGGCATCTTCCTGCCGGACATTGGACGTCAGCGTCACATCCGGAAGCGTGAGGGCAACGCCGCCCGTATTCCGGAGCGACGGCTGTTGCTCCTACTGTTCATCGCCCCACTCGAGACAATTGGGTTGTTCGGATTTGCGTGGACATCCATGGGGCCGGACTACACCCATTGGATTGTACCTTTGGTGTTTGTGTTCCTCATCGCCATCGCCAACTACGGCATCTATATGGCGACGATTGACTACATGGTGGCCTCCTATGGACCGTATTCTGCGTCCGCCACCGGTGGCAATGGCTTCGCTCGTGATTTCCTGGCCGGCATATCTGCCATGTACGCGACCCCAATGTACAGCAACATCGGCAACAAGTTCCACCTGCAATGGGCTAGTACTATTCTGGGCTGTTTGGCGATCTTTGTCACCATCCCCATCTACATCTTCTACTGGAAGGGACCTGAGATCCGCGCCAGCAGCAAGTTCGCGCAAACCCTCGAGGCTGACCGGCAGCGCGGTGCCAGCCGTCGCGCCAGCCGAGTGAGTGCCAATCAGCTCGGGGCATAGACATAGTCTTGACCTTTGATGTCACTGTTCACGATACCCGTTATTCTCATTTGGAGCTTGCTGTGTATATATTGGTTTTCTTGTGATATGTTTCATAGTCTTCTGTATTTTTGAGGCCTTTTCGCATGAATTATGAACCTATAATTTATCTTCATTTGTATTTTCATTTTGTCTAAAAATTGTAGGCAGTTATATCTAACGACCGGTTGTTCTAGGGTGTCTCCATGGGTATTCACACGGTTGCCATGTCCCAGTATAGCAGTATCTCTGGAGGGCCTGGCCTTGACATCCAAGGGCCGATATCCCCTGTGCTCCTTCTCACCACACTAAACCTTTTCTGTCTTTCTTTCTTTCTTCTTTGCTCCACAAACTAGTCCTTTGATCTTTTTCAGTTCCTTCCATCGCTTTTGCGTACCCCTCGAGCATGTTGCCAATTCCGCATGCCGTTGCGCCGACGAAAGTGGTTCCAACGTCACATTCAAACCGCAGTTATCAAAACACCTTGGCCACTTCATTCCACCTGCAGGAATGGACCCGCCATCTTCCGCGGAGACACGGCATGGGCATTCCGCGTGTCCCGCGATGTGGAGAAGACCGTCTTCTTTCTCCAAGTGGGTCTCTTCGGCCCCGGACAGTTGGACATGCTGATTGTGGCTGTCGTCCCTGGCGCTTGATGATCGTCAAGCCGTCTCTGGAGCCGAAGTACTGCAAGAGCAGCCGGAAATATGCCGTTCACTCTGCAGTCTCCGTCGAATATCCTGCGGGGATTATAAGAGCTGCACACCCTCTCCCCGCTTGGTGTCACCACCCTTCTTGCCTCGACAACCTCCATTATGACACCCCAAACACTTGCCATCGCCGTGGTGACGGTCGCGTACTTGATTCTCCGATACCTAAACCGGACCGATATCCCCAAGATCAAGGGTTTACCGGAGATCCCCGGGGTGCCGCTCTTCGGGAATTTGCTACAACTGGGGGATCAACACGCAGTGGTTGCCGGCAAATGGGCCAAGAAGTTTGGTCCGGTTTTCCAACTGCGCATGGGAAACAGGGTAAGACTTTGGAATTCTAGAAATGACTCGATAGAAAGACCTTGGACTCACGTCTTGCTAGCGCATTGTTTTCGCCAACAGTTTTGACTCGGTGCGACAGCTGTGGATCAAAGATCAATCGGCGCTGATTTCCCGGCCGACCTTCCACACATTTCATAGCGTCGTCTCCAGCTCCCAGGGATTTACTATCGGTACATCCCCTTGGGATGAGTCCTGCAAGCGACGCCGCAAGGCTGCAGCAACGGCCCTCAACCGGTCAGCCACGCAGTCTTACATGCTTATCATTGACCTTGAAGCCAACTCTAGCATCAAGGAGTTGTACCGCGATAGCAAAGGCGGTACACGTGATATTAATCCAACCAGCTACTTTCAACGATTCGCGCTCAACACCAGCTTGACCCTCAACTATGGGTTTCGCATTGAGGGTAATGTGGATGACCAACTGCTGCGTGAGATCGTCGAGGTCGAACGGGGGGTGTCCAACTTCCGCAGCACCTCGAATAACTGGCAGGACTACATTCCACTACTGCGGATTTTCCCCAAGATGAACAACGGGGCCCAGGAGTTCCGCGCTCGACGTGACGCGTACCTGACCTACCTGTTGGGAATTCTGAAAGACCGGATTGCCAAGGGCACGGACAAGCCGTGTATTACTGGTAACATTCTCAAAGACCCTGAGGCCAAGCTAAATGACGGTACGCATCTGGATTGTCCCACAGAGGCAAACACAACTGACGAACGAACCAGCCGAGGTGAAATCGATCTGCTTGACTATGGTAGCGGCCGGAATCGACACAATTCCGGGCAATTTGATTATGGCAATTGCATATCTCGCCTCGGAGGACGGCCAACGCATCCAAAAGAAGGCGTACGAGGAGATCATGAAGGTTTATCCGGACGGTGATGCTTGGGAAAAATGCCTGGTCGAGGAGAAGGTGCCCTACGTGACTGCAATTGTCAAGGAGACCCTGCGATTTTGGACGGTCATCCCCATTTGCCTGCCCCGTGAGAGTACCAAGGATATTGAGTGGAACGGTGTCAACATCCCGGCCGGGACGACGTTTTTTATGGTCAGTCTTGCTTGTTCCGTTTTTACATAGTGACCTGTACTGACTTGTCTAGAACGCTTGGGCGGCCGACTATGACGAGGATCACTTTAAGCAAGCCGATAAATTCATCCCTGAGCGATATCTGGAGCTTGGCGAAGGGTCTGGCACTCCACACTACGGCTACGGAGCGGGATCCCGTATGTGTGCCGGCTCTCATCTCGCGAATCGCGAGCTGTACACGGCATTCCTGCGTCTGATCACGGCCTTTGAGATGCGGCCGGCAACGAACGTAGGGGATCGGCCGATTTTGAATGCAATCGAGTGCAATGCTATCCCCACTGCGCTGACCACAGAGCCGAAGCCATTCAAGGTCGGCTTCACTCCGCGAGACCCGCAGAAGTTGGAGCAGTGGATTTTCGAGAGTGATGAGCGGACCAAGGATCTATGAACTGTTCAAGTACAATACATAGGGGAAGAGGAAGCATCCCCGAGTATCATATTAAGCATGGATATCATTTGGCGGTAATGAAGTATATACCGCTGTGAATTTCCCGGAAAAAAAACCTATTCAACCGTAGGATATTAATGTACCTCGGCTACTACTTCAGCAGTCAGTCCCTTGTTATAGATGACTCGATACCTAGGGGATTAGCAATCGACATCCCCGAATTCCTCCAGGGCTTGGACGCCGATCCTGTGGGGCGCGGAATTCTCCGCGGGGGCGGTCCGCGTTTAGTTTTCACCTGCCTAGGACCAGTTTGCAACGCCGCGGAATTATCGAACGGAATGAAGCCGGCGATGAAGGCGATTTGACCCAGGAACCATCCCCGATGGCATCGCCATCGGCATCTCATCCTATGGAGCCTTGCCAAACGGTCGATCCATTGTGGAACCTGGCGAAGACTGAGGCTCTGCGGCTATGTCGTGTGTATGAAGAGGAGATGGGGATCATGTATCCAGTCCTGGAGCTCTCGGAACTTCTAGATCAAGTCCACTTGCTCTATGGACCGATGGACCGTACAATTGGTCAGGGACTACATTCCAGTGGGCAAAATGGACTTGATCGTGAGGATATCCATATTCTCCAGTTGGTTTTAAGCATGCGCCTTGACGGCAGAAGCAAGTGGTCGCAGCGAGCAGGCCATCGCTCTCTTTGACAGTGTACGGGAGGTCCAGGATAACTGTGTGTGGGGAACACCAGAGACGAAAAACATTATCTTCTTGAGTTTGGTGGGGTGTCTTACTGTGGCAAGAAGCGAAACTCCGTCGAGATCACGATGCTGACCTCAACTTGCAGTCTATCTTTTATTTTCAAATGCACGAAGAAACGCTGGCATGGCGGACCATCGGCATCGTCGAGCGCATGTACTTGGAGAAGGGTCTTCACCGGCAAGAAACCCTGGACCAGCCAGCTATTGTGGCTGAGGGCAAGGATCGCGTGCTTCGATTGTTTTGGTCAATCTACGTCTTGGACAGGCGCTGGAGCTTCGGGACTGGGATGCCGTTTGCTTTGGAAGACACGGATATTGATCCTTGGCTACCAGAGCCCGCAGAGAAAACACCCTATCTTCGAGTAATGATTCGGTATAGTCGCATCGCCGCCAAAGTGTGGAAGTTCATCTCGGCATAATTCAGCCATCCACTTAGACAGGTTTAAAACCTCTGTCTCTCCAGCTCTCTCAACTTTGTATATATTGTTGTTGTCTAGTTCGTTTTTCTCACAGCCCTCTTTTATCAACTCGTTCATTTTCTGACCCAATTTCCGCCGTTCATACCTCGCAAGGGCAGGAAAGTTGCTATACAAAGGGTGGCCTATGTCGTCAAGGGAAATCTATGTTGTAAATATAGAGCAATTTCTACAGTTTATATAGATCTCAAGTTCTCGGTATCATAGACTATTGTCTATGCCCCGAGACAATCCCGGGCTTCAAGTGCTGCAGATCATCCACGGTCCAGTCGGTCAACAGCATATGCCCTGGTTCATGGGCAAAGACAAGTCCATCGACTCTGTTCCCTGCGGCCTCCACAGCCATCTGCGGCGTCACTCCACAAGCCTGCCCAGGTGGAATCCAGTCAGCCTAATCCGTCCTCGAATGGAAGGGCACCTACCCAGAATACAGGAATCTCTCCTTCCTCGAATAGCTGCGGCTGACCAAAGTCAGGCTTTTCAATGTCGAAGATGCCCAGTTGCTTTGCGCCTTCCCATCCCCATGCCACAGGCTCGCCGTGTGTGGAGAGGAATGGCCGGGTGACTTCCCGGACGCGGTCAATCTGCTCTGGCCGGTAAGGTCGCATAGACACGATACATTGTGCGTCCGTAAAGATCCCCGCGGGCAACAGCGGTATCTTTGACCGATACATGGCCACGATGGACCCTGTTTTGTGGTGGCGTGGTGATAGGCCCGCTGCTACCAGGGCATCTTCAAAGGAGAACGAGCAGCCGATCAAAAATCCCACATGCTCTGGGCTCCATGAGTCCCGCAGATCCTCGCAACTCCCGATATACGTCCCGCTACGATATACCCGATACCGGGGGAAGTCCGTGCGAATGTCAAAATCGGTGGATTGGATGCATCTTGTCGGTTGGATGGTATGGGGGTCACCAGGAACGGCAGTCATTCCCAGTAGCGGGCAAGAGACTGGGTTGCGCAGACAAAGGTCATGGAAATCAGCGGCATACCTGGCCGGCAATACCAACAAGTTAGCTTGCAGATAGCCTGGTGCAATACCCGCAGTGTTGGTCAGCCGGTTCTGGCGACACAACAAGCGCGCTTCATGAGCGGTGGCAGCAATGCTCCCCATCCTGTGATGGCAATGCTCTCACCATGGCGCGCCAGGGGTGAGAGCTGCTTTAACTTCCCGGCGACATAGCCTCGGCTATCGTCGAATGTTTCTTTTTGTGGAGACGTCGGGGTCCACATACCGACGGTCTGGGGAAAGTCGGGGTCTCTCCACACGCCCACGCCAGTCACGTCGCTGAGCAGATGGCTCAAGCTGGGCCTGCCAGATGCAGTGATGATCGCCGTGAAGGGGAGATAGCAGGTGCGGCACGGAGTGGCAAAGGCCGGCGATCAGTTTCCTCGCATGTCGACTTATCAGAGCATCGTCGGGCCGATGCCCCCATCGGTGGAGCCAATCCGACGTTATCACCGCGAGATAGCAGGTGCTCCACATGGCCCTTCTCGTGGCCTCTTTTTGTTTTTTTTTTTTTTTTTTTAAAGAGTGTCTGTGGAAAGGCTGGTTGGGATTTTGTCTCATCGAATTCTACCCCTCGGACCCCTCGAGAATTCCATGTCATGTCGCACGACGTCTCCGATCATGCCTCTGCCTTGGAGCACAAGTCTTCCATGCAAAAGGATCCAAACCCAGAGATGATGGACGCCTCGGCCGGTGAGGCATTGGATGTGGTACTTGATCCACAGAAGGAGCGCAAGTTGCTGGTCAAATTGGATGCTGCCTTTGTGCCTATCATCATGCTTACTTACCTGACATGCTTCTTGGACCGGTCCAGCATTGGTAGGTTGAGGATGCCCGCGTTGCTTTAAGGAAGAAATACACCGTTGACCAAGACCGCAGGTAATGTCAAGGTAGCACACATGCCCGAAGACATTCAAGCCTCAGACAGCGAGTTTTCAACCGCCGTGTCCATCTTCTACGTGACCTATGTTCTGTTTGAGGCCCCATGGGCAGTGCTCATGAAGAAACTGACACCGCGGAATATCCTAACTGGGCTCTGCATTGTGTGGTCTCTGACCACTATCTTCACGGGCTTCATCCAGTCTGTGGGGTCGTTGTATGCCACGAGGCTCATCCTGGGCGCTTGCGAAGCGGGCCTATTTCCCTGTCTTAATCTATACCTGACCATGGTCTATCGCCGCGAGGAACAAGCAAAACGTGTTTCCTATCTGATGAGCTGTGCCGCGATCTCAGGTGCCGTGGGAGGTCTCTTAGCCTATGGTTTACTTCAAATGGACGGGATTGGAGGAAAAGAGGGATGGAGGTATGAAATCGCTGAAGATGGCATCAAAAACATGGGATCGTGGCTCACCGCAGTCCAGATGGGTGTACATCATCGAAGGCCTGTTCAGCATCGTCTGTGCCATTTTGATCTGGTTTGGCTTGCCCAACAACCCGGCCGAGGCATATTTCCTCTCCAGCGAGGAGAAATGGATGATGCGCGTGCGCAACGAGCAGCGCCGCAAGTATATGGGCAGTGACAAGTTTAGCTGGACTGAAATGCGCATTGCCCTGGGGGACCCGAAACTATTTCTGAGCGGCGTGATCCAGTTCTGTCAAGACATCCTGCTCTACGGCTTCAGCACTTTTTTGCCGACTATCCTCAAGAGCATGGGCTATGACTCGCTGATGAGCAATGTGCTGACCGTTCCAGTCTATATGTGGGCCGCCATTGTCTTCGTCGCCGTGGCCTTCTGCGCCGACCGGTACTCGAAATTTGCGTCGGTACGCGTTGACTTTCCTGGCAGACTATGCTCAGTGCTAAATTGTTTCAGTTTATCTTTGCATCCAATATTTTTGGAATTGTTGGCTACGTTTTGCTTCTGGCCGTCGACAATACCGCGGTCAAGTACTTTGCCACGTTCCTCTGCGGCATCACGACTTACACAGGGGTGGGTCTGAACGTAGCCTGGTTGAACGTGAACGTGGCTCCTCAATACCGTCGGGCTTTGGAAATTGGTCTACAGCAAACCATGGGCAACTGTGCCGGCATTGTGGCAGGGCAGGTTTATCGCCAGACCCCTTATGTGCTCGGCAATGCCTTCTCGCTGGGATCGTTGGTGTTCGCGCAAGGAGTGGTCACCGGCCTTGGATTTTATTTGCGGCATGAGAACAGGGTCAAGGAGCAGATTACCAGTGGGGAAAAAGAGGACACCCGGCGTGTCCAGTCGGGCGACTATGCCGTGGACTTTCGATACCATTACTGAGTCTGATATAGATTCCAACGCTTGGCTGAGCTAGAGTCGATTTTTTTCATGTATATATAGCCAAATCTAGGTTAAGAAGATTCCTGGTCAAAGTGAAGCTTGTTCGTGGCGGGCCGTTTGGAGCCGCGTAAATTACTACTATCCATGCCCAGGTCGACACTTACGAGGATTATCTATCACCAGCCAGAAAAGGCTCTTCGTGAAGTTTGATCGTTCCCATGGTACCTCTAATATAAAGATGTATTCTTCCATATTCAGTACAAGACAGGGTTAGGTTTATAATAGCGTTCAAAAGCTAAACATTTATGTGTGTACCCGAATAACATGATCCAAAGCCGACAGCATATTATTGAGTGCCAGTTGATCTAGAGACCAAGGGGTTGAGCATGGGAGATGACGGCAGACGCGATATTGGTACTCAAATTTGACTACGATGAGATTTGACGTCAACTTCCACCCTCTAAAAAAGGCATCGGTTGGATCATTGTTAATCGTCAGCATCAAATACCTTCTTTCCCCTATGAAATGTTTGGCGGACACGAGCTTCGAGCAGTTGATCTGCGTCCCAATGCATATCCAAAACCACAAAGTTCGCTTGGAAGCCTGGTCGCAAGCTCCCAGTCCAGGAGTCAGCAAAGCAGGCAAAGGCAGCCCTGCTGTTGCGGCCGAGATAGCCGTGGCAAGAGGAACTGCAAATTTCGGATTGACCGTCTCGGTCAGAGACGGGCCCAGGGCCGAGTGGCGTGTAGTTGCATTGTAGAGATTGGGCAACGGACAGTGTCTCGCCGTGGGAGCATCCGTGCCAAAGACCAGGGGAGCCCCACTGTCAGCAAATTCTCGATATGCAAAGACTCGCTGGCAACGATATGAACCGATTAACTCAGGCCATGCACCAAAGGTAGCGGGGTCCAAATGAACCGGCTGCACTGAAGCAACAATCCCTAGATCGCCAAGGCGTTTCGCATCCTCCGGAGTTGTGAGCTCGAGATGTTCTATGCGATGTCGACCGTCACGGAGATTGGGGACTTGAGATAGACAATCAATAGCCTGTTGAACCGTCCGGTCGCCGATAGCGTGGATGGCACACTGTAGCCCGGCATTTGTGGCGCGGCGGATCGCCGACGCCAGCTGCATTGCAGGCCATATGGGCTCAACAACATCGCCGAAGCCACCGTAAGGCTGATGCAGGCCGGCTGTGCAGCCGTCCACAGTGCCGTCACAGATTAGCTTAATCCCATTGATACAGAAGTCCGGAGAGGTGGACCGGATGAATTCCCGATGGAGCTCAATCGCACGGTCAATATGGTTGCAAATTTCCCGGTGATCTTCCGAGTATGGGATCAGCCAATGTGCTGCCATATGAAATCGTAGCTCGCCATATTGGCTGCGGTAGAGGTTCAGGGCTTCCCAATTCCTTTCGTCCATCGCCATGTCCACTAGACCGGTGTACCCTGCACATCGATGGGCAGCCACCGCGGCATCAATGGCTGCTAGCTTCTTCTCCATCGATGCGACTTGATCGAGAAACGGCCAGATGTTGAATTGGGCTGCTTCGTCGAGTAACCCAGACGGTTTCCCATTTAAGCGATGAATCGTCCCTCCTGAGGGTTCAGGCAGTGACTCCAGCTGGAGTTCTTGCAGAGCAGTAGTATTGCACCAAGTGGAATGGAGATCCAGTGCTTCAATGTAGATTGAACGTATATCTAAGTCGTCCAGCGTCGTGGCGAGTGCCTGGCCTTGCGTGACCGACTGTATCCACCCCGGCACAGGATGCGTGGCTCCAAAGGGTGTGCAACCGCATAGATGGCGATAGCCTCACGAATATCACCCAGTGACTTACGTAGAAGGAGGTCAAGCTTCTGCAGGGACAGGCTGAAGTTGAGAATGTGGACATGGCCGTCGATAAAACCCGGCAGAACAACTCGGTCGCCCAAGTCCACCGTTGTTCCTGACTTTTGTGCCTGGCGAAATGGCTCGTCTCCCTCGCAACCCACGTACTCGACTCGGTCGCCAGAGACGACGAGAGTGGATAAAAACCGATCTGATTTCAAGGAGTCAGGGCAGAACACGCGGGCGTCGGTGAAAATCATGGCCATGGCAGATGGATGGAGGAGCAATGATGACCTCCGCTCACACAAAACCCTAAGTCCTTTGCGGGTTACAATGTACGCCCTCGGGAAAGGAGATTCTCCCACGCCGAAGCAAATGTTTGGCGAGCTGAAAGATTATGCCAGGAAAAATCGCATTTCGGGGATTGCAGTCTACAGATCAATGGATTGCTACCATTCCCTCTTCTTATCGTGTGGGCTTACTAGCGGGCTGCAAGGATCATCACCACTCGCCGGGCTTTGATTTGCCAACGTGAAACGCCAGGTTCCGTTCCAAGACACGGGATGTGCTGATGTCGCATAGTGTTAAGCGTTATGGCTGCTGAGGGGTGGATTTCTGCACGAGCAGCTTTGACATACTGCTATAGAGTATGACTCGGCGAGGCTAGGGCAATGTTGACTCGAGTAGCATAAATACCATCCTACATTCCTGGTAGTGGCGGCTTTTGTGCCATCCACCTAGTGTATTAAACTTGCATCCTGCACTGAGGTCAAAGGTATGACCTAAGGTATGGCCTCCCCGCAAAATGATAATGGTTATCTTCCGTTTCTCGACAGCCTCCCTGGGCGTGCTCATCCTGCAGTTTTCACTGGGTGTGGCGTTGCCTACTCCCGAGCCAGCACCATCACCACCCGGGATCGATCCCTGGATGGCTATAGCCGTGACAAGTTTCCTCACTGGATTACCCAAAGCGGGTAGGTGGTACCAGGTCTTCACTGCGTAGAAAGAATTGCAACTGACCTGGGTAGGAAATGTGATATGCGAGAGGTTGTACTGAAACGAGACGGGACAGACGTCGTTCAAAGCTCTAGCTGTACGGCCACCAGTGGTACGTGGTACTCGCCATACGACGGAGAAACATGGACCGCCTCGAGTGATCTTGACATCGACCACGTTGTTCCACTGTCGAATGCCTGGAAGGTGAGCAATGGCCCCGCCCCGCCCCTGAGAAAACAAGATTGACCATGGGTAGTCGGGAGCCTCTGAGTGGACCACCCAAGATCGACAAGCCTTCGCGAACGATCTGACCCATCCACAATTGTTGGCGGTCACTGACAACGTCAACTCCCAGAAGAGGGACAAGGGTCCGGAAGAATGGCAGCCTCCCTGGGTAAGTCGGCGATGTTTCGAATACCATCGATGCTGACTATGCAACAGTCTCGTACCATTGTACGTATGCCGAGATGTG
Organism: Penicillium alfredii; assembly: GCF_028826965.1. NCBI lineage: Eukaryota > Fungi > Ascomycota > Eurotiomycetes > Eurotiales > Aspergillaceae > Penicillium > Penicillium alfredii. Next base: position 43,303 of record NW_026622701.1, on the reverse strand, counting down.
GGTGAAGGTGAAGTCGGTTTACAACCTAACCATCACGTCGGACGAAAAGAACGCCTTGGTCGAGATGCTGGATCAGTGCTGAGGCTGGCGGTCCTAGGCGAGTCACCAAAGGGTCGATGGAAGACTCCGGGTTAGAGAAGCAGATCAAGTGTGCCTTTCTTAGATATTTATTGTTGAATTACTTTGCCCGTGCGCTCCACAACCACCAAATTCATTGTATCCGAATCCTGTCGGGGCCGCGGTTCGCGACTGACTCTAGTGTCGGTCGTTCGTAAAATAACCAGATCTTTGGAGCGATGGCGTTGTGTCGGGGTCGCATGCGAGTTTGCAGTGCCGCAGCAAGAGAAAATGGAGATAAACAACCGACGTACGGTCGGCATACTGACGCAGATGATAGCGGTGTAGCATTCTATGGCAGACCAATATGCCATGGGAACGTTGTCATCTGCAGTGCATCAGCAGCGGGCTCGGGGGCCTCGTAGTATGGATTAGATGGGGTTAAAAACATACACGTCTGATTGAAGCTGTGGGCAAACGCTACCACGGTTTTGAACCGAACGATGCTGACAATGATCACACTGAATGAAAATTTTAGAATTAGCCATGCACACACGCCTTGCTCTTCAGGGGTTACCCACAAGAATCCAGTGCAGAACATGACCATCACCAGCAATTTCTTGATTGGTTTGAGGTTGAGCTTCATTACTTCGCCCAGAGGCAGCACAGTAATGGCAATATCAAGAGCAATGTTGGTCGCTGCAGCGGCGACTGCGATGGCGTTGTAGCTAATGCAGGATCCCTGAGTTTCACCGGTCCAGCTGGTCCAGACGTATGATACCGGGGTACAGTGGAAGACGATGAGAAAGAAGAAGGATAAGAAGTAGACCATGACAATCCCCATGAGAATGAAAATGGCTCGTCGAAGGGTCGGGTTGAAGAAGATGCGCAAATAAAGGCACAGGAAAGCCAACTTGGCTGCCGACATACACACCATGTAAAACATTTGATTGATCCAATTGAGTTTCAAGATGGATGTCAGGTTGTCGTATGGGATGGTCCATATATCACGTCCGAAGCCATAATGGATTGCTATAGGAAGTCAGCATTTTCCGGACCGCGAGACGAGTGCGAAAGAACGGACCAGAATATGACATCGAAGCCATGACGATTCCCGCGATCTAACCGAGTGTTAGAAGTGTAGCACCCGAGCAGATTTCGATCTCCGGAGTGATATACCATGGCGATAACCGCGAAGACATCTTCCAGCCCAAACTGATGCACAAACTGCGATGCCCGAATTACCGTTACTAGTAGGGCAGGAATTCCAAAAACAGATGTGATGATCAAACTAATCTTGCCGTGGTCGCGAGTGGGGACATGACAGAGGTTGCCGGTGATGTTCCGCGTGGCTAATCTCGCGTCAGTCTGGATTTCGGGGTCGGGCGCAATGATCGTACCAAGAGACTCCTTCATTGTGCATGTCGTGAACATACACGCGGTGATTTTTTGCTGGAGGTTTTCGTGGGCACACAGGCAGGGCATATCGGTTGCGTTGCAGGCGGTGCCCACGAGCTCGGTGGACATGCAGTGTGTCTGTTATCGTCAGCATAATACCACTCCGGTTGCCCGACAGTGATCTCTCACTGTGCATTCCGGAAGCCCTTCCGGGTAAGCCATGACTGGGGCGAGTGCACTGAGCACGAACAGTCTCGTTAGACACTGCATGATAGCATTAGACAGAAGTTCCCCGAAAGCCAGGGTCGAGGAGAATTCATGGGGCTTCATAAGGCAGCCACCACAATCTGGCGATCCTGAGATTCGCGATAACGTGGCCCTTGAATGGCCAGCTGCGACTGGACAAACTTCGCCCGGGAATGCCATCCCGGCCGGGGAACGGGCACCAAGGGGTGGACGGGCCAATGATGATCTGCTGCCGAGCATGAAGATCCGCTAGTGTCGTGAGATTGGGGCGGGTATTGCATGGGGCCAACTCTGGGGGGAGGGAGTAGTTTCAGGGAAGGTTGGCGACAACCTTCCAGGGTTGGAATAGGTGAATTGACCAAATATCGTCGCCTCATTTCTGAGGAAACCAACTCTACCACATTGCCTAACTCGCTTTACTATACGATAATGTACAATAATATCCATGGATACAACAATAATAATATGATACAAGTACGATTGTGTATAAAGTGAGTTAACCCTTCGTGGTTGGGTTTAACAATAATCCAGGTTGTTGGATATTCCCAGCGCGCGAACCAAGAACTCCAAGAGACGTTGCGGCTAACATAGCCGAAATATCACTACTACCATCCTTAGCTAGGAGAGCAGTCTCTCCAAGATCTCGGATTGCCTTTTCAATGGGCTCGGCTGCTCCAGATGCATGAAAGATGCGGGCGATTGTTGCATGGATCTTCAACAGTCCAGGGCTCGGAAGGGAGAAGTGCGAGTTATGGCGGGTAAAAGTGACACTTTCGGGAAGATCGTCTAGCAGCCGCGGCTTGTAATTCTTCAGTGTGTATGTATGTCGTCGCGGAGTTGCTTCAAATGCAAAATCAAACGCCCCGAATGATGGATGAAGAGCCTTAGACATTGTCATAGCATTGCACGTATCATTGATGGATTCCCGCGTAAAGCGAATTTGGTTTTCGATTGACGGAAAATAGCGGGTCAGATTAGTCCAGATAACGTTTTTAGCGAATTCTTCTTGTTCATCCTTCCAGGTTGCAAGGGAAAAGGAAATGATGTGGACGCATTCAGTGTAAGTTGTCCGAATATTAGTATTACTTCGGTCCATAGAATTTTCGTCATAACGGTCTGTGACGACACATTTTAGGCCGTCGCGGGTAAGACAGTCTCTCTTCAAGCGAGCCTCTCGGGCTGCTGAACTACCGGAGTGTGCGGCGACATTTTCAATGGAGTCTTCCATTCCAGCACGTGGGGAGATAGTGGGCGTAGATCGGAGAGTCCGCATCGGCATTAGAAGACCATTCACTAGGGATTCGGCATGGTCGTGAATCTCTTGGTTCGACTGCAAAGACTGGAGATGACGAATCAAATTCGCTCTGCCATTTGCGGGTAGATGGTCGATGAATGCGCGTAGAACGCGTTTAGTTCTGTCACTCGAACTCGTCGGTACGTACTGCTCCAATTTCTCCATGGTGGCAGGTTATCAAGAATCAAGAATAAAGGAAGCAAAGGAAGTAACAGACCGGAGCTTCTTACCGCTTAGCGGGAGCGTCACGTGCTAAAGCTAATGTACGTCGCCATATTCCCACAACCCATCGACAGCTTGCTAAGATGATCCAGAACTTGGTGCGCCGGAGGCATCTCCTCGGGTGCGACCGGTATCCAGGAGGAATTCGGGGTTTCAGCAGAAGTCACCACATTATGCTTATCTCTCCATGTCCTGGGCTATGCCATTGGCCCTGTGCTCCTGGCACCACTGTCCGAATTCTACGGTCGTCAACCGGTTTACGTGGTGTCGTAGTTTTGCCTGTTTATCTTCCAGCTGCCCCTCGCCCTAGCTCCAAATATCGGCACCATTTTGGTATGTCGGTTCATCGCCGGCTGTGCCGGAGGCGCGCCCATGACAAACACCGGTGGGAGCATCAGTGATTTGTGGGAGAGAAACGAAAGTGGCGGCCCCATGGCTGTTTACGGCCTCAGTAGCACCTTTGGGCCACCAATGGCTCTCGTTGTCACCGGCTACATTGGACTGAATGCCGGATGGCGGTGGATCTTCTGGGTTTTGATGGCGATGACAGGCGGGATTTGGGTTTTGCTGGTCATCTCGGTCCCTGAGACTCGCCACACCATCCTTTTACAGCGGAAAGCTCGACGGGTGTGCAAACAGATGAAGAAAGAAAACTTGCGCTCGGCAGAATCGACCATGGACGCGCATGCGGACGGCAGAAAAGGTCTGCATGAGCTATTTGCGATCACTCTCACCCGGCCATTCCGTTTCCTCTTCTCGGAGCCCATCACGACTTTCTCTGCCATCTATAACGGCTTTCTCTATGGGCTGGTGTATTTGTTTAATGAAGCTATCCCCCTGGTGTTCGGCGCCCCGAAAGGACACCCATTCAATGTGGGTCAACAAGGCCTTGCATTTTTGGGAATGGCGATCGGCCCCCTGATTGCATTCTACCTCTACCCGCTCCAAGAGCGATACTATCTCCGCCGCGTGGCCGCCAACGAGGGCAAGAGCGTCCCCGAGGCACGCATGTGGATGGCGCGTGGTGGCGCCATCTTGATCCCGATCAGTTTATTTTGGTTCGGGTGGACGAGCTATCGATCGGTGCATTGGATTGTGCCGATCATCGCGTCGTCCTTTTTCGGGGCTGGCATTTATATTGTGATTTTGAGTATACTCAACTATGTTGTTGACAGCTACCAGACCTACTCGGCCTCGGCCCTGGCGGGCGTCATTTTGGTGCGCAATGTGGTCGGTGCTGGGTTTCCCTTATTTGCCACGCAGATGTATCAGAAGTTGGACTACGAGTAGGCGTCGAGCCTTTTGGGCTTTATCTCTATTCTGCTGGTGCCCATTCCGTTCATCTTTTACATGGGCAAGGCCATTCGTCTCCGGAGTCCATAGGCAAGGGAGCATTTTGATCAGAATGAGGACAACCCGCATTGATCTACATTCTGAATAGCTATAGAAATTACCAGAGGTTATCTCCTAGCTCGAGCGGAGGGATCATATCAGCGATTGCGTCTTGAAGAGTGCCACCTGTGCTTATTAGCCCAAGAAATAAAATAGCAATATTCATCAATAAACCGCAAACTGGGGCTGGCAAAAAATATAAGAATGACGTGAGAGTAGAAACGCCACGAATATCTTGTAAGTAAAAAGGAGTGAGTTACTTACTAGCGTTTAAGGTACCCTGAATAAAAAATACCGTGATATAGGTGGCTATAAAGGGTAGATTGTGCTATATAGAGTTTAGAATAAACGCTAGACGACTAAGACGAGTCTAACGACGTATCTATAACCTAAATATAGATAAAAGAGCTAATTATATATATATATAGCAACATAATATTAAATAGTTAATATATACTTTAGTCCGTACCTAGTCTAGTAATCATAGCTAGTTTATATAAAAATAGAGCAAGATAAGTGCTTATAAATAATATACTAATCTAGTTAACCTCACAAACAAGACGCGAGAATAACCCTTAACCTAGAGCGCCGCTATCGATACCACGTGGTAACGCCCACAGTGCTAATGCCATAACGACACTATTAAGAATAGCGCTAGCATAGAAACTTTAGCGCTAACCCACAGTGTCAGAGAATACACACCTTAACACTAATCCTAGCCCAAACTAACAGCCTGATCAACCCCTATAGCGGCAAAAGTGATACTACAGAGGCGGGGGCTACTACTTATAGGAAAGATATATACGGCGACCCCAACAGCACTAGGTAGATATAATGACGCAGAGAGACCCGCGGCAGCCCGTAGTAAAATCAGAAATCAGTTATACTAAGTTCGTGGCAAGGCCAGCGCCTAAAACGCTACCCGCTTGAAGCAGCCCACCAAGTAGACTCGCACGACGGCAGTCAACAATATCCGCAACGGCCCCACAGGGGAGTAGAGTACAGCCGCATGCAAGAGCAAAGACAGCAGTTGGCCCAAAGTTGCTGTGTTGGTGGAATGTCAAGATCTGCTGCGATCACCGGAATCTCTACAGTGAGAAGCCCTGCTAATAGATTCCCAATGCCGGTGATGCAGGTGATGAAAGCAATAATGAGAGCCGCTCGACTCCTGGACATGGATATCTGGGGTCCAAACTCATCGAATGAGACCATCGAGCGCGCTATACCCGGAACTGAGCGTATTGGTGACGAGGCAAACTGCGTCGCTACCAAGCCTCCGGTAGGACTTGTCGTGTTTGGATCGATCGAGAGTTATGGGCGATCATGCGCCATATCTTGATCATGGAGATGACCAATTTCAGTGATTATCTGTGTTGATCACCGATCACCGAAAGTTCAGCAATCCTGTATCAAACCCCACTTTGATAGATTCTTGGATGTGAAAGATGCGAACGTGCCTTGGTGTTCTTCCAAGGTTGTGGAGATATGATTAGTCACCCACCCACCGGCTGCCTATGTAGATGCCTTAGCCCTAGAAGAAAGAGCCGCCGTAGAGAGCTGGACATGGGCACTGCTGATTTATTTCTCTCGATCTCATTTTATCTCGTCAATCCCATCACAAACCTAGCTATTTTGCTCAACTATGTCGTATGCTTGCTCATACTTAATAGCAATCCCCTAGATCAGGGCCAGTGAATGCAAATACAGGAACATTGTTGGATATAGTAAAGGGTATAAAGACTAATAAGTCTGGTGCTATCATGCTATATTCACACACTGACCTCATAGTCTCGCGCACCTAGTGCCGGCCAAAAAGCTCTAGCTTGGCCCCATCACAGTAACTTGCTGCTTTCCGTCATGCTTAGAAACCTCTCCTGCCAATGCGAGTTCCAGCTCCCATTCGAGATGATGCTCATTTTTCATATTATAAGTTGTGAATGTTGGATATATCTCTTCTCCCTGAGAGCCCTTAGATGCTCGTATTCCCAGGGCAATGCCTAGATCGAGAGGTGGAGATGCGTCATCCTGAGGCACCATGAGTATATCTGCAGTTGTGGGTGCACCTATATGAGCGTCCTTGAGACTCTGCTTCGAAGTATGATTTGCCAAGAGGAGCGAGGACGTATCCTGCAATTCCTTCGCTCTCAACCGCTTGGAAGTGTAGTGGGTTGTCAATACCAGCCTCAGAGTGAACTGCTTGACTAGAATTGTTTGCGGCACATTGTTGAGGATTTCACTTGTATCTTCCCAGATTGGTTTTATTCGCAGCCGCAGAGGAATCGTATGAGGATTTCCAATTTGTAGGACAGTGGCAATATCCAACTGGAGAGAGAATGAGTAGCCCGGAACTTTGGATGAACCGAGGAATTTTTTCATTTGTTGGCCGACGGACAGTTTGGAGTCCATGCCTGGGACTAAGCGCTGCGAGACTATTCTCCGCCTAAACTCGGAACGATGCTGGGTGTCGAAGTCGGTGATTGCACCCGGCGATGAGATCGGGCGCACAGAAAATGGCTGAGTGGCTTGGTACTTTTTCTTACCGCTACCAAGCAGCGTCGCTTCCAGGTAATACTGGACATATCCTTCGACAACCCTACCGATAGCCGTGGCTTTCACGTAAAAGGTGGGGGGCAACGCTTGTGATGAGACATCACCCAAAGGCAGATAACTCCTTTCATCCGCATTATCTCTCAAGAGAGACGCCGGGTCGGGATGTGTGGGGAGTATAATAGCAAACGGCCAGCTCCCATATTCGGGGCTATTGGGCGGGATATGCAGGGGTCCCTGGTGGATGTTCACACTGTCCCTCGAGCCACCGAAAAGATTGAAACAGCTGCGCCATGTTTGTTGGGTCATACCCCCGGCAAAATGGATTTTGACCTCGGCTCTCCCGTATAGACGGACAATGATCGAGGCATCCGGGTCCACAATGTGGGACTTGCGGATAACACGGCCACAAATTGTCTCACCGGCGGTGAACGTAGTTTCTTTATCCAGAGTTATGGTGAGCTCTGGACTGCTTTGCAAGGTAGCTTGAGGCATGCTGGGGAGGGGGTTGTGATGATGTGAGTTCTAGATGAGAATTTGACAAGTGGTAGGGTAGCTGAGAATATACTGGCTTGGAAGTCAGATTGCGTGCGCCCTTTCCTAGCGTGTGTTTCAACGCAGAAAAGGTTGGTGAGATGTTAAGGAAAAATTGGAGCTGTGGGGAAAGGAAAGGGTGAGATGCGATGGGCCTCGGAGCACTTCCGAAAGATTGTCACTTGACTATCACCCGTGGTGGATGTATCTTACTCCACTAGAGCTGGAGCGCTTTGATGCCGCGCTTTGATTTGGGACGCCGTATATACCGTTTGACAGTCACTTAAGGGGCCAAAACCTTGATTGAGTCATAGGAACAATAAAGATCTTAGGGGGCCAAAAATGATGTTCGAGTGATCTACTCGTCTCGGGGAAGGTTGCCCCCAAGGTATGGGGTATAACTATGGAGCACGTAACCTCGGTATACCTACTAGTACTACTAGTCAGATTTTGCGTTATTATGAACTGGCGCCGGCGGTTCAAACCGACCCCAAAACTTGGAATACATCAAGGGGATGCCTGACTACTGACGGGAGTTCTCTAGCTAGGTACCCTATTGAAGTAATGTTTTGCATCATTCTCAAATTAGCATCAACGGCTGAATAGACCTCAAGACTTGATATAGTACCTCCACGCGCTTGACTAGAAATTTTAAAATATCCTCAGGACGCCTGAACACACAACATGATCTATTCTTATATGTTATGCCTCCCTCTCATTCGCTTCAACGTTGGAGTACTGTGGCTTTAGGGTTTTGTGGACTCCCCGTAGTCTTTTCCCCCACGGGGGGCCGTGTTTTAGTTGAGACAGCACATCTCACTAGATGCACACCACCCCGGGTGACCCAACCCTATGCATGTTGCCGAATCCCTTGATTGGATGCTCGGGATAAACTTGGTGGTTTAGCCCCCAACTTTGAAACAACTAAGCCTCTGGAGACTTTACATCGCATAGCCATGCAACTCCCGCTCTAGTCGCCCTCCCACATGGGGATCGGCAGACTGATTCATAGCCTAGGATCTTGGGGTCCATTATGCATTGCCTGATCGGGTGGTTGTGTGTACGCCTAAACGCATACATGACTTCATACCAAGCCGATAGTCGTCGATATTTCCCATCTAGGGGAGTGCTCAGTGGGACATGTTTTCCAACGTCTGTTTCTCACCTATTTCGCCCGACTGTAAGGGTGTCTGTTAATGTAGCTTGTCGCAGGCCAAGGAACTTGTAATTCTTGGCTTTCCCCATTCCTCATCTTGGTGCTAGTAACCTTGATTGGATATTGAAGCATCTCCGAGTTCTCAGTTAATCTGTTCCTGGCTTGTTTCCAGTCCCCATGTTTATTCCATGTGAGATCATGAGTATATTGTCTTCCTTTGAATGCTTATTTTGGTCTTGTTAGTACCCCTAGACTACTTAAGATCTCTATAGTGAGATCTCAATAGCAAGATTTTAATAGTAAGATCTTATGTTCCGAAGACTCCGTGTGGATGGTCCCGTTACTAGTCCATGTACCAGTTCAAGACGTAATCATCATGGTCCCACACATCACACATACATGTACGATTCATTCATGGCCCCCAGAAAACTTGTGCTGCGATGCTACGCTGCACGATTTTCTCCGTGGAGGCTTAGGACAGGGGTGGGTTGGTCATGGCGAAGGTCATAGCAATAGCTCATGACTTACGCTTGAGGGTCAGCATCTATCATATAAAGCTTACATGACTTCCCGTGTGGTACCATACTCATCCTTCGTGATATCTATGCTTTTACATCATTATCTTCCTTCGAGTCCCACCGGAAAGCTCTCACAATTAAGAGAAACGAAACGGCAACGAAATGATTCCATCATTGTCCCCATCGCCATCCTTTTGGAGCGGTGTACATCCCAATCCATCAATATGGAGTACTGCACCTGCTCCATCAGTATGGGGTAGTACACCTCCTGTTCTATCTATTCAGAGCAGTGGTCCCCCTGCTCCATCGACCCAGAGCAATATACCCCCTACGATATCTGTTCAGAGCAATGTCCCTCCTACTCCATCCACCCAGAGCAATGTTCCTCCTGCTCCATCCACCCTGAAAAACGCACCAACTTCATCAAGCTCAAGCGAGGATACCTATATGACTATAGCTACCCAGTTTACGGTGGGGGCACCGCCAAGTATCTGCACCTCCAGCAAGTACTCATACGAAACGAAAATGTCGATCCCCACAGGATACGTCTACTTTCGGGCTGGGGGTACTGGCTGGGGCCCAGAAGGCTCCATTTGGAACATTACGACCGGTGCCGGTGCGAAATTGACCAAGATGAAAGCCTCATGCCAGGGCAGCATATGCACCGGCATCTCCGGGAACCAAGTATTCGATGGAAAAATGAAACAACGCGTGGACGGCAGTTGGTATATGAACGTCACGAAAGACATGCAATCGTCCCTGATGGTGACGGGCCAGCTTGTGCAAGACACACCCAAGCGACGTCGCTTTGCTAAACGGTTGAAGACTCGTGACAGCCAGATGAAGTACCCGCTGAAAGTTGTCGCGGTGCCGCCATGTGGTTTGCCAGTGGCGAAGAAATGCACCAGCTGGGACTACAGCGGTGATCAAACGCAATGGGAAGCCTACCAAGTCGACAAGTTCATGAAATCGTACTTGAGCAAGAATGATATCACAAACTTTGATGACTTTCGAGTTCAGGCGATGAAGGACTTTTTACCTGCCAAAGATGCCAGCAACCCAACCTGTGATATCACCCAAGATTTCGACTGCCCGTTACCAGATTCCGACGTCTGCCTTCGACGCCCTACCGACGACGAAACTCGAGGACTGATGATGACTGATGCAGTTATCCGATTCACCAAGTTTATGCACATGTTATATGAGGCAGCGAAAGGTGTCCAAGGCACAATCGGCGACCAGATTGATGCGATTGTCCATCACATCTGGAAGCCCGCCGCAGAACAGACCTGGAACAAGATCATGAGCGTTATGTCAGCTGTGATCGGTATCATGATTGCCGGTTTTGTTCTCCTCGATGTGGTCCTGCCAGAGGTTGCATGGACGGGCTTCCTCGTTACGGGAGCCATCGCTGCATCGAATGCATTTGGAATTGCCGGTAATGTAGGGGCTCTGCAAAACCCCTCGAACGGCGATACGCAATTTGGAGAAAGCTCCGACTACAAACAAGGCGCCCAAAACATGCTCAGCCAGGTCATGGCAGGCTTCCCCGAGGTTCTGACCAACAAAGGAACCGGCCAAGACGGCCTGTACAAAGTTTTTCAAGGTGGCGCTTGGGTCACCAATGATGTTTACAACGCCTTCAATGCCCAAGGCTATGGAGCAAACACCACTGGATGGTTTGAGAAACTGATGGTCGCTCAATATGTCACCAAAGCCCTGACCGACAACGATGCCTACATTTTGTTCATCCGCTATGGCGATGATGTCCAGTACAACGGAAAGAAATGGGGATTTGACAAAGAGACGTGTGAAAAGCGCTGGCTAAATGACCCCAGTTGGAAATATTCTGTTACGTGTGAAATGGACTTCGGTCCAGGGGGCGATCTCGGCATGGCTCTCCTCACGCGACCCAGCAGTGAGGGTTCATCTTCAAGTGCGTGGCTTGAGGACCCAATCAACTATCGCGGCCAAGAAATCACTGCATGGGACGTCATCTCCTCCGGAGTCTGGGGTCAAGTGGAGCATGGATTCAATTATACACTCTTGGACCAGGACTGGACTAAAGTCCTATCTGGCGATAATGGGATGCAAAACGCGCAGGCAATTTTCTCCAGCACAAGTGCTAACCAGCCTGGTCTTTACAATCCGCCTATGTGCGAGGTAAAGGACTTGGCTTACATCTCTGGCGTGCAGCAGGTGATGAGCGACCAAAATAATAGCCCAGGCAAGGATGGCTACTATCATGCGGATAATCCTTGCCCATGCGCAAACTATGAATATACCTCGCCGGATGGGAAAAGTGGGAAGTTCACGGACTTTGTGTCGGACAAGGTCAAGGATAGCATTGGTGATGGTTGCAAGATCTCAGGGCATATGTGGGCCCCAGACCAGCAAGGTGATGAAGCTTAGCGTATTCAATATCAATTTTTATTTCCAATTCAATCATCACTTTTTCTCTGCAAAAATAGTACCTGCTTTCTCGTAAAGTCTCATGTGTGATACTAGGAACATTCATTCTATATAGTAATTTCCGCAATTTCCATAATAGCTAAAACTATCGAGCAAAACACCATGAGTACACCATAGCTCTACTGGTGCAACTTTGAAGTCTATTTATATTTATGACCCTTTGATGTAGTGCATACTTGGCTAGGATATTCATGGGATATAATACCACCTTGGTATACTTCGAAGAGCGCGCCATTTTTTTTTATTCGTAAGCAAAGCTGAAATTACGGACTGCTATAGCTACCTAAAGGATCAAACTAGCAATAGAGAGATCGAGTTTTTGGACAGCCATTGGAAGAGCTCGAGAGAATGAGAAGCCTTGATATATAGTATCCTTAGAAGTGAAAATATCTACCAGCAAAGGATTGAAATTGGAAGTAATCAAACAGTAACTTCTCCATATCAATCGATTCAAATACTGTATATAGATATGTTTTCTTCTAGGCCGCCATACGCTCGACACGAAGCTGCAGTTCTTTGACCAAGTCTATCCCCACCTTGGTCGACTCGTCCAGACTCTCATCCGGCAATCCAAGCAACTCATTCTGCGCCTTGGCTGAGAGATCGTTGGAGGAAGCATCGGGGTAAAAAGCTCTTGCGTACAGCATCTTGCTAAAACCAGCCATGTTACCCACTTTCACTTGCGCAAGGCCACCCTCGTATCGCTTCTTGCTCTCCTCATGGGAAATCGTCCAGTCGGCATCGGTCGTGCCGGTGACACGCTTGACACTTTCAAACATGTCGTTCTGGCTGATCACAAAGCTCTTCAGGTACACGCCTTTGTTGAGGAATGTCGACAGAGTAAGGCTCTTATCGTTTTCATCCTCGGGAAGCTCATTGAGGCTCAAGACCTTGGCCACAGCGCGCCCAACCTGCGACAAAGTCGACGTCGAGGTCTTGGTGTTGCCATCGTCATAGATTGTTAGGGTACGCTTGTCAAAGTCGAACCCAAAGCGCGCATCACCACCCGCCAAGCTGTAATCGTACCAGAACCCACAGCACACTGTGATCCACTGCATGCCGAGCCTCTCAATCTCATCCCTGTTGGCCTTAGCGATGGGCCCCAGCAATGTATCTTCACCGAGTTGAATATTGTCAATGTCGGCGCCATACCCGTTCGGCATGATATAGGGAACTCCGGCCTTGGCGGCCGCCTGGACAAGCTTGCTGTGGGTGTCCCGGGGCGCGGTGGGGGCCATGGTGATGATCAAAAATTGCTGGCCTTTGAGGGCGGCAACAATGGTGGCCTCATCATCGTAGTCGACAAAGGCGACTCGGACGCCCTCGGGGAGTTTGTTACCGCTGCCTTCACGGGAAAGGGCCGTGACTGTGTGTCTTCCGGTCGCTAGAAGGGCATTGGAAATATGCGATCCAATAGTACCCCCAGCCTAAGTATGATTGTTAGTTCCTTTGTGAAAACCTTGGGCTGTTGTTAAGGGGTTTACTTACGCCAACAATGGCGACTTTTTCGATGTCGTTCTTAAAGCCGACGGACTGGTTTTTGGCGTACTTGGACATTATGGTTGGGTTGATTGTTCTGGATATATCAAGCGCTGATAGCAGAGTCGAACGAGGCGTGTAAGGTGTTGAAATGTGTGAAAGAGTAGAAGTGTCTATCCTTCTTCGATGCAGGGAATACCTGTCTATTTATATTTTTTAGACCCAGTCTCGAGTGCTGTAGTTCCCTGAGGTTCTCTCCATTTCACAATTGTCATCTCTGCCGTACTCGAAAATGGCGCAAAAAACATCTCCACCTCTCTAGACTATACCGGGTTCATGAGGTTAGAAAATCAGACTTGATTCGCCCGGAGAGGATAGCGCAGGGGGCGAAGGAACTACAGCGGGCGGAGGGAGGCTGATAAGCCGCTTTCCGCCGCAGGACCCACTATGGGGTCTGCTAAACACTGTCTCATTGGCCAGTGCGGCGCTGCGAAACTAACCCCGCAATAGCCGCATATAAGGCCGCATATAAAGCCGCACAAGGCGTATATAGTATTGATTCGCCTACGGACCGAGAGACCAATAGAGCTCCGAGCATTTCTTCAACCTCAAGAATAATAAGGATAAAACCCCCTGAGAAGGAAAATAAGTTTACGGATACTCTATTAAACCCCGTGGCGAGGTGCCATAGATTTACAGGATGTCACGCGACAGTTTGATACTTCACGTATCGAATGACAGTTTGATTGGAGTGGATCAATACTTATCACCTACATCACTATAGCTGGATGTCAGGATCGAGCATGGACAAATATGGCTCGATGAAGAATTGATCCCAGTTCACCTCCCAATCAATGTCTGGCACCGCGGTGTGAGCCTCGGATGCCTGTGGCGCCTGAAAGAATTCATAGTCTGCCTCGACAGCCTCCAGCTGAGCAAGTTCCTTTCGCTTCTTTGCCATATTAAGACTGAGTAGGTGCCGCGCCATCAACAACGCCTCACGGGTCAGTCCTGTATCGGCAGCCTTGACAAGGTTCTCCAAGCCCTTGAATGCGGCGCCGATATGGGCAGAAGCCGCCGGCGTGTCCATGGCTAACAGGATACAGGTGTACTGGAAAACGCTGCCGATAACGTTCCAGAGAAGATGCCTCTGGCTAGCTTGCTGCTCGGCCGCCTGCACCGCGGCGCTGCCGCTATCAATGATGACCCGAATTATGTCGTCTGGTAGGCGGATCTTGAGCTGGTAAAGGCGTCGGTAGAAGCAAAACGCGATATCCGCCTTCGTCACCACCAGGAACGGATGGGTAAAATTGAGGTCACCCAGCACTTCGAGCCGCTTAAATAGCTCCTCACTCAGAGTGAGAGGCTGCAATTCGTGCTGGAACGGAGAATTGGGAGATGGAATGATTTGAATCAGTTGTACAAATTGATCGGCAACGGACCCTGATATCGAGATGATAGGCTGGCAAGTCACAGACCGAAATCCCACAGGAGAACGATCATACTCATAGGACAGCATGTTATGCCCGGCCCATGAGATCCAGAAAATTCTTCTCAGTCGGTCAGCATCATGTCCATGGACAGCCGCGCCAGCGATGGACGCTATCTTCTTGATGTTCTCTTCCTCGTGTAGCCCTATCGCTTCACAGAGGTGCATTTGCGTACACGAAGCGATCCACGCATTGCTGGGCCGGGTCGTGGCCCGCAGGTACATGACTCGCATGCCCCACGCAACGATGTGGTCAATGCCATGCAAACGCATGGAGGACGGGTCATCGAGAATGGCTTTGGCGTACTGCACCAGGTCAGGCTCCCGTGGATGCCTTTTGGGGGATAGGAAGGACCCGAGAGCAGCGATGCCAGCGGCCACGGCGGCAAAAGCGACGGCGTTGTTACCGGAATTATTAAAATAGTCCCGGCATCGCTGAGCATAGATTCTTGGGTCGATTACGTCGCCGATGGGGCCTAATACCGAGAAGTATACATCCGAGAGGAATCAAGGTCTTCCTCCGAAATGAGATTTCCGAGGAAGCAGTGAGGGTTGGACGCCTCCTCCGGGCGAATGCCAAAGTTATAGGCAAACGACCGCATTTTGGGAGGACTGTCGGAACCGAGAGCCACACCCAGGATGTGCGGAAATGCCATGGCCGCCGATGCCCCGGAGTATCGGAACTTCTGCTCGTCGAAGATACCCGGAGACGCGCCGGCCACAACAGTGGAATTGCTCGTCGATGATTCGTGATATTCGCCGTGGTCTGGCTCCCCATGAGACCGGCTGGTCGAATTGCGGTTTGTAGCGGTCCGACTCGTCAGCCGATTTTCGTTGGCGAGGCTTACGCGCTTGACTGGAGGCGGAATAGATGGACCGTCGCCTATAGCACCAGTGATGTTGTCTTCTGTGTACTTGCAGTTGTATCCGTAGGTGGTGCACATATCACAAGGATACATCGTGTCACATTTTCGCTTACGCTGATGACAAGGAATGCACGCCTTCCTCGCACGCTTGCGTTTGATGATTACTGTCGACATGACTGGCCTGACAAGAAAGTGTGAGTTTTAAAGCCCCACTGCTGTGGAAATAGACGAGTGATAGACCTGATCCCCTGGCCAGGATTTCAGAGATGTTGACACGATTGCTTGCTTCCAGCCAGTGATTGTGTGTATATATCGCGGAGCATGGGCCGTGGTATATTAACTACTGCTCATGCAAAATGTGGTATTGAAGGGTGATAACCCTTCTAGATAGCTTCATTTAAGTGGTTGGCAGAAGCCTTGGGATGATGGACGATGGATGAAGCTAAGGAAGGGGCGGTCACATGACATCCCCCCAACGCAGAGACTGAGTATAAAGTGAGAAGCACCGATACAAATTAAACAACCCAATAGATAGAGGAGAGTTGATGTCGTTTAGTGATTAACGAATAAAAATTAGTAAAGATGCCGATAAACCCCCCCAGCCCCCCTATAAGTGTCGAACCAAGAATACCCATTCGCACAGCAAGCCGAGGCAAGACCGAGGGGGAAATTAGAAGGAGAATCAAAGCAGAGGCAGTATAGAAGATAGATGATTGCATTAGTTCCACAGGCTCATTTATGTACATGGCGTGGCCTTTGGAATCGACAGTGTTATATGAACGTATTCAATATTAGTAGACCTTTCCGATGCCATCTATTTTTATTTTGACTATTTAGATGCAAATGGCTCGGACTTAGCGCTAATATAACAATATATGACATTTTTGCTAGCAGTCATCACTGGTTTCCTCCCATCTGAATGGATCTTGATCCGGCCAGGCTGTATATGCACAAGCTCCCGAGGAATCGAAACTGGTATCTCTAACTTTGCGGCTCTGTCGATGCCTTTGGTGCGCTCGCATGCGCTGCTCCGCGCATCGCAACACTCGAGCCCATCGCTCTTCGCCCCACGAACCGCTATAACTGGATGGCAGTCGTCGTTGTGGTAAAGGGGAATTCCCAACCGCGATTGCCAAATCACTAGTGACCTCCAAACAACTCGGGTTCCTTCCTCTATCCATGCGATCGGGATGTGGTCGACATGGAAAAATCTCCCTGCCTGTCTGCCATTCTGTGTCTGTCAGACGAGGATGATCGTATACGCCCCATATCGCAATTCTGGAGCCATGTGGATAGATGGTCTGACTGCTGCCGGGAAACCACGCTCGGCCAGAGGTTTCGTAATTGAAAAAGCATCCATCCTCGGCATGAAAGGTTGTACCGCGCCACCCTCTCCAGTTCCCCCGAGCGGACTTCCACCATACCAAGTCGCCGC
This sequence comes from Penicillium alfredii, assembly GCF_028826965.1. Lineage (NCBI taxonomy): Eukaryota > Fungi > Ascomycota > Eurotiomycetes > Eurotiales > Aspergillaceae > Penicillium > Penicillium alfredii. The sequence goes on along the minus strand of NW_026622701.1, from coordinate 26,198 downwards.
CGTTGACGCCTAGGCCATCCTCGTCAACTGCATCACTCACGATGTACTTCATGACATCGGCACGCCTTCCTCGGGGAACTGTAGAGGCGTAGATCCATCCGTCAAGACTCCCAGCGGGCGTTTCCTGGGGTGACGATGGAACATATAGTGCCGCGACAAAGCACGCTCCTGTGGAGGTCATACAGAGTCTGCGATTAGACCGGCCGTTGTCCGCCGCGACTGACCGCCAGAGACGACGAGCTACCTGAAGCAGTCTTCCGTAGCTCATTTCTCCGCTAACATGTATTTCCTGGTGCCAGGTTGGGGCTTCGTTGGAAACATCCGGCCATCGCTCCGCTAGTAAAACAGATGGAATTCCGGTTGGATAAGAGTCAGGAACAATCAACAAAAAGAGCAGAACCCAGTATAAGAAGATCATATGGACGCCGTAGATATGGAGCATGGCGTCACTAAACAATATATGGAAATAATGGGAGCGTAGGATATTTTATAGTCATCGCATTATTTTGCAAGTTCCATCGTAAGGTTGTTAAGTGTTACTGACTTTTTATATCTGATAAAACAGCGCGTCCCCTTAGTTGAAAACGAAGCTGATCAGATTTCCTCGGCAAACCCTCGCTTGTAAATACTTTGCCCGAAAGGCCCACTGTCAATGCTCTCGAACTTCACAGACACCATCTCATTCCTTTGGGTACGTGAGGAGTACGATGCCAACTGCGGCAGGAGTCCAACTAAGCCAAAAGAAGAGAAAAGAGCTTCGCGAAATGGTGTACGGTCAACTAAGTCTCAGTGGGAGCAAATCTTCATGAAAGTGGTTTTCTAGTTTTTCTTTGCGTTGGTTGAAATATAGCAATCGGTTCCGTGCGCTATGGCTCACCGCGGTGGATCTTCAGGGGGCCAGAAACAACGTGCTTGGACCCTCGCGTGCACAGGGCAAGTATTTTCCAAGGCCAGCTCGGGAATCAAAACACAAAGTCTGTCCTGATGGGTCTACGATCAAGTATCACATTGCCTCCGTGCACTCGATCGAGGGTCTAAGCTTGGAGGTCAAGGGTCAAAAGCTCAAATGATATGGGATCGTGATCCTAGGTAAAGGGGGCTGTTGAATGCGCTAATGGCCGCCCCTTATAGTCGGACCCACAGCTGAGCTGTTGATTCCTCCGAGAGGGAAGCAAAGATGAAGAGAACATTCTGTTTTGGGGTATCTTACTTCTCTCACTGGTCTCCAAAGCCCATGGAAAGCAGCCTGTTGTGATATACCAACCACTGGCTCTCTCGTGCTTGCCACTTGCCAGCGAAAGAGCTATCATACCCATCGCCCATTGCAGATTGTTCCAGCCTTCTTTCTAGGTCTTCGCGATGTAACGCTGTTGACAATCCTATCTGGTTATTCTTCCAATACCAAGGCCAGGCGGCATGCACGAACAATCTTTGAGGTAGGCCGAGACTTGCCAGAGGCGATACGAGGCGGAAATAGGCCTGCAGTATCGCGTCGCCCTGTTCCTGAGTCAAGGTTTTACGCACATCGGTGGCCATAGAGGCGTTGGGGAAATCTTGCAGGTAGATGCGCAACGTGAGATTTGAAGAATTAAACTTGCCCTGCAGAAATTCGAGGGTCTGGAACCAATCACTGTAGGCGGGATCAAGATGCCGAGAAATACCCCGGATCGAATGGCGGGAGAACAATTTCCAGGAATTTTAATTGGTGTAATTGATTCGGTGGAACAACGCCCGTCAAGAAAATCGAGGCTTCGAGACGGGACGATGTTGTTTCGGGGGCCAACATATCGCCTGTTTCCGGCTGGACGACAAATCGGTTTCGTGAGAAAAACACCGATCGAGCTAGTTCCAACAGAGACCGGCAGACGAGGAATAGAGGGGTTGGAGGTGCCCAGAATCGGCAGTGAGAAGAGAATGCTGCATGGTAGCGAGCGCAATAACAACCGGTTCTCTCTTGTTTGAAGCACTTCACGAACTGACAAGCATAATGTTCGAAGGAATCATCGTCGGGGTCAGGTACTCCATATATTCCATCACATATCTCGCAAGCGTGTCGGATGGAAAACCCATCTTTGGGATTCCATTGGATTTCACCCAACGGAGTCAAGAGGTCGGTGTACTCCAGAATGTGGCGGCGGATCTCGAGCGGCAGGTGAAGAAATCGAAATAAGTCAGCTGAGTGGCGCATTGTTTGACCTGTTGCCCGGTGGGTGGTTTTGGTCGCTAATTTTCGCAAATCATCATTTGGATAACGCCCAAGACGAAGATCACAGCTTCGAAGTAGTGGAAATTCGATGAATGGCTGGGCGATCTCTTCGGCTGTCTCTAAATCTGCCACGTCGCAGACCACATGTAGCCGGAGTCGATGAGAGGAAATGTGGCTGCTCAAGAGCTGGACAATCCTTTTCCATTCCGAGATCACCTCCTGCCCTCGTGCCGTCGAGAGATGCAGGGGTGTGTCATGTCTGTCGAGGTTGGGGCATCGATTTCGGAATGACTTGGTGTCACACTTTGAACGACAGCAAGTGAGGCCATCGTCACAAGATGAAACGTTGAGAAGGAGCGTCAGATGTGATAAAGACTTTAAAGATGTGGGCCGCAACTTGCAAAGGGCGTGAAGACCGTGCTGGTCTCGATACTGAATGAACACTCGATTGGTCGAATATATGATTGAGGAGATCTCCTGGGAGATCTTTCGGTTTGTGAAAAGTAGACTGCGAGGGCCGTTCGTCGCTCTGATTTGAAACTCCCTCTGTCCATCATCTTCCTCGGGGCACAGATCGATAGATTCACCCCTAGGAAAAGGCATACCTACCTCTCTGAAGATCTGGCACCGAACATGGTCAGGAAGACCTAGGATATGAGGGAAAGAGGCCATATTCTGGTTGAAGGCCCAATAGATGAGAGTGAAGAAATGAGATGGGAGAGACGGTGGGGTAAATGTTCTCTAGGACCAGACTATATATGTGGTCACTATTTTACATTCATCCCACTATATGCATATCTGAATATCGCCTCTAATATTAAATAAGCAACTGTCCTATAGAGAAGATAGCAGTCTAGTAGACTCTGCTTTACCCGCTGTGCTGGAGTTGCCAAAGGCTGCTTACCGCTGAATATGTCATGGTGCAATACGCAGAAGCAGCTGGAGAAAAACAGGGAAGAGCAGGAATTCCGCAGCTTTCTCCAAGAGTAGGCGCAAGAAAACGCTGCGATTACTAGAGTTGTTGCACAGGAGTAAGGAACTAGAAGTTCTGTTAAAATAATAGTACATTGGGCGCATCTGGACTTTTCTGTCTGTATGTGATTGATATCAATTAAAGTCTAGGAAGCACCGACTCTGGGTAGGACATAAGTATGTAGAAACAGGATATATTAGGAGACTCAGTCTCAGTACAAAGAGATTGCAGACAATATCCATATGGCCCTTTTATCTTTATCCAGCGATAGGCCTTACTTTCTTGCAATCCGAGTGCCCCTAAGTTCTCTTCACGCACATAGAAAATATGGGTCTATTTAAATCAAAGAAACTATGGAGACTAAACTCCGACTGTCGTATTGGCTAGTGAAGATAAATTATTGCAGTCCGTGGTATAGATTTTGGTAATGCGCTTGACCGACCGCTCCGAAAGTCGGGGTAGCGAACTCGTGGAGATTCTCCACCTACGATAGTGATACTGGCACCATGTCTCAACATGGCAGAGATGGGTACGGGTGTAGAAAAGGGCGTAATAAAAAGGATAAAAAGAAGGAGTTTGGGTATTTCCCAGAGAGAGGGAATATCAGAAGATCTCCGGAAAGCAATCGAATTCTGTTCTGTTTCTCGCAATTTCAGGCTTTGACTATGCCTTTGTGTTAACACACATTAGAATTACTATGTAGGCCGCTCGTAGCTTTCATATATCACCGTATTTCCCAACTAGCACCCGGGTCGACTCTCGATCAGTTTCATCCCATCGGTACTTTCCAAGTTCGTGAGAAGATATAGTGCCAATTTGTACGCGGTGGTCAGACCACGACCTTGAACTAGTCTTCTGTGTTGTCGATTTTGACGACCTTGACTTCCATCCTTCTCGCCATGACGAAATTATCTCTTGTCGCCGGATAAAATCGAGAACGGGTTTTAAGATTGGGATGGTGCCGCAGAAGAGGATGGCAAACGACTCGCCTGTATGCCAAGCGTAAACATCGTAGGATGCCCAGGTGAAGTCGGTTGATTTTGGCAGTTTTGCCAGATGGTAGCTTTTGATGGCGGAACAAATAGATGTACTAGAAAACCAATTAATGGCATGAGATATTCGCCTTGGAAAGAGAAATGAACAGAGAATAGGTCTACTCACAGGATATTCAATGCGAACACTATGCTCAACTGCCACTTTTGGACCGGTCTGATGTGTAGGCGAAGGAAAATAGTCGCTGGGAGGAGGGCGAGACAGACATCGACGAAGGTGCAATAGGCTGTTTCTTGTGTTAGCAAGCAATGTCTATCCCAGGGTAGAAAATCGCACCTCCAGTAAAAGCCCCGTAGTCAGCCACGACTTGTGCATCAACGCATTTCCCGTGGATTCGATTATCCCACAAAGCAGCAGGGGGTGAACATTGAACGAGACCGAAAATCGCATATGCGGTGCTCACCGGGACGGCTATCCCAACGCAGAAAACCCAGAGAAATAGCTTGTGCCAGAACAAATCCGTGGGCCCAAAGACTCCAATCAAAAGGGCGGCGATAGATACCTTCCCCGCCATAAGGCCTAAAGTTCCAAAGGCTGACGCGATCCACCCTAGTAAGGTAACTCGTCTTACAACGGCATCTCCTAACTGGAGCACGTCTTGCAAATGACGCTGGCCGTGATGAATGCAGAGCGCCGTAAGACAACCCGAGCATGCGTAGAAGCAACACTGCAGCACATTGGTTCGTGGGTCTGAGTTTGGTCCCTATACAGCATAGGGGAGAAGAGAAGCCATACCAGAGATAGGAGAATCAAGACATCATCCCAATCGAATTTTCTTTTCAGCTGACGACTCCAAAACCTCAGGATAACAACGATAGTCGCGAGGCTGGTCAATGTCCACATCAGGACCAACAGCTGAGGCCCTCTATCGGCCGTCTGGCCGCCATCCGAGACTGAATTGACCATGATGCTCTAGGCAGTATGACGATTCTGCAGAGGTCGGGAATCTTAAATTATCAGACCATGGCATTATTGCATGCCCAGGGGCCAAGCGATGATTGAATGTGCCAAATCGTCGGGGCCCAGAAGACCGCCTGACTGATCGAAAAAGATGGGCAATGGCTGGCAGCTATACAATAGGGTTTTACGAGAGGAGACGTATTTGTGGGGGCCATTTCAAAGATCAAAAGGGGGGTTCAGCCTCAAATACCGTTACAGCACCGTATCACGGTGGTGATCAATTTGTCTAGGGAATGTGATACGTCGTCGATGACACACTTGACTTTCCGACCCCTCACTCTCCCGCATCGGCGAATGCAGATCTCGTGTCTGGACTCTTCAGTGTCGTATCCCCGAATTCCATTCTCAATGGTCGAGTGGAGGAAGGTGGAGAAAGGAAGATGAAATGACCGGTCACCTGACCTCCCCGTACAGTATATACCAAGGTATTTATTGCGTTGGGACTGGGGTTCTGTCAGCCTTTCTCCACCGCCTCCCTGACCACCCGCAGCGGACCTATAGGTAGGAGATAGCTTCGCTTCTCTTCTTCTTCTCTCTTCTATAGATAGATAATTTGATTCTCTCTCTCTTCTGCTCCCTTTCCTTAGTAGTTCTGCTTTCCTGGCTTCCCCTAGTGCTCTCTAAGATCATTTATAATAATGATGTGTTCCTATAACTCGCATTGCATATACTGAACCAGTTTTCTACAATGTTTTCCATAATGCTTTTACTCGAAGCGCGTGGGAATTGGCCAAGCCATTTCCTACGTAGAAATAAGACTTGTCTCCGCTCAGAATTTTCCCACAATGCCAATAAAGTGCCGTCCAAGGAGTGGGTAAGGATAAGGCATGCGAGAACATTTAGCTGGCGTCTCACTTGATACGTAATAAAGGATCTTTTTCGCGGGAATCGAGCAATAAAGAATATAGGAAAGAATAATAAAATACGAGGTGTCTAATGCGGCGGATATAACCCGTGGGGTATCTACACAAGCTTCAAGTGATGGTAATAAAGGTCTTCTTTTGATGTGTGATTATCTCCTCGGCATTTTTGGTATATTGCTGCGGGGATCCTTGATTCAACTATGAATCTTCGGGTCCGATATTATGGACTGTCGTGTACTAACCAAAAATATTGCGATAAGCGCCCAACCGATCGACAACCTTGAGGAACGAGATTATCTACATGACTTTCCTAGGTATATTGCTAGACATACATTCTATCAACAGGACTTCCTCTGCCAAACTCCTTTAAAAATTTCTTTGATTCGGCGGCTACCTCCAGGTATTCGTAGTTCACCTGGTTGACGTCCGCCTCGGCGAGATTATATGCGATAGCGGCGATGTTTTTGATCTGGGTCATGGTAGTCAGCAAATGGAACTTGCTTAGCAATGTTCCAAACTCGTCTATTTAGGTACTCCAATCGTCGGAGGTTGTTTTCCTCAACAACGACAGGTCCTTGTATCGCACTTGCCTTGGACAGAACAGTTGACCAGAGATCTGTGAAACTCTCGTCAAATCCATACTCAATACTTCACCACACCAAGCCATTGTCTATATAAAGGTTGCAGTTGATAGATGCGTTCAAAATTAAGGAGTGAAAGTATAGGAAACATCTGGAAAAAGCGGTGGTCGAAGATCGGCGGGGCAAGAAGCAAGACTGGTAGGGTAGCAAAATAACTAATGGGCCGGGAAATAACCCGTTGATATAAAAATAAGTTGAAACGCCTTAAGTATTCCAACTAACACCTAATTAGCGAGAAAAGTCCTATCTACAAACTAAATACCGTCGGGGTGGTATACTTGGGAAAATACTCGTTTATCTCTTTATTGCGTTTATCCTTTTGTTTATTCTTAATATCCTTCTTCTATCTAAGAACCCTCTCTCTTTATTAGGCTCGCTATCTTTGTCTTCGTTACTTAGTTTTTAATTTTAGTAATAGTACTAAAGGGTGAGTTTTCTGCTCTAATAGGAATAATAAAACTTCGGCTAGACTAAAAACTTTATCTAGTACCTTAGAAGCAAAGATATCAGTAAGTCTCTTAATTATCTCGTCGCCGAATTGTTTCTTGGTTTGCTTGTAGTTAGGCATCTGTTTAAAGACTGTGTGAGAAAGTTAAACGGAAATTTTCCTATCGGCAAGCTTAAAATATACTTTTTTGTCCGCCCGGCTAGACCGAATAAATGCTTCGTCAAGGTATTCGATATGATTAGTCGTTATAATAAGTACCCGAACTTCTTAAGAGACACTATTAACGATATTAAGAAGGCCGGAAAGGGTAACTCTAGAGCCTGAATTGTTCTTTTGGTCTGTATCGGCATCGTCCCTGCGATCTATTCCAGCGGCGTCGATATCCTCCAAGAAAACGATACAGTATGTTCAATGGCGCCTTGTGTTGCAGCCTGGTGAAGAGACTATTGCGTTATAAGAAGGCGGGTGTTAGTGGCGGCGAGGCCCTCTAATGAGCTCAAATTGAGTTGTCGAGACAATAGGCGCCTCTACTGTGTAACCGCCAGTGGAGAAGAGTGAATTCGTGACGACTGAGGGGAATAGGATGAGTCATTTTTTCTCGTTCGACCTCCTCTATACACGGCAGAGATACGCCGATACGTAATCACGGTCCTCTGCAGAGGCTTAGAGAGTTAGCCGAGAGTAGGCAGCAGAGGAAATAAAATCGATCGATTTGTCGGCTGTAGGGAGAGCCAGGCAGTAATTCTGGATCAAACAATGATATAGTATAGTTAGTAACTGTCCAAATAGCACACTCACGTAGTTAGGACGCTAGAATACCAGGCAGGATTGAGACGCCAGGAAACGAGACCACAGGCAGGCGCATTGTCTGCGAGCGCCTTCTTCCTTGCTGCGCCTCGTTGGCACGGGGTCCTTGCAGTATCCGGTGAGCGCAAATCTGCTTGACGCAGGTGGATATTGCCAGCAGTATCCAACCAAGTCATCCTCCTGATTGCGTCTGACCTATTAGAAACTGATTGAGAGCCGATCGCCGATATAGACCCTATACAACAACCAAGGTATCATCTCGGCTGTATATGATATCTCTCAGAGAGCACTAGGGGAATCCAGGAAAGCAGAACTTCTGAGGAAAGGGAGCAGAAGAGAGAGAGAATCAAATTGTCTGTCTGTCGGGTCTGTCCGAGAGAGAAGAAGAGAAGCTACCTACTGCCACCGACAGGTGCGCTGCGGGCGGTCAGGGAGGCGGTGGAGAAAGGCTAGCAGAACCCCAGTCCCAACACCGACAGAGCGCTAAACCTTAAGGCTCGGAAATTCCATCCTAAACCTTCTAGGTCCCACCTAATCTAAGGAAACGGAGTTGAGCATTATCTAGATCGTGTATTATAGTGCAGGCATTAAATATGATAGTGGCTAACGTGATAAGGACTTAAGAGAAAAGGAGCCCAGGAAAGGATATATTTGACAATTCAGAAAATTTAGAATCAGACACAAAAGTAAACAACATACAAAATCAAGATGTCCTGATAGTAAATCCATGCAGAACTAATCATTCCACACCAATCACATATTGATATATAGACGAAGCAAAAATTAGTCGTCTTGATCGAGAAGTCTTATACAGGCCTCGGCCTGCATCAGTAATAGTAGACGGTAAGAACCCAGAATGATAGCCATCTAAAATACATTCAAAAAAGGTACCGCTTGATATTTTCAAGTCCCTGAAGATCTCCCTCGGTTGAGTTAGACTTTTCTTTCTCAACCCAACCCTCAGTATAACCTCCTCCAAAGTCAATCAGGTATGCATCTTCATTAATATCAATAAGCACGTTAGCTGCTTTCGCATCTCCCCAAATAATACCGTGTGAGTGGAATTGTTCGAGTGTGTGCGAAATCTGATCAAGCCATTTTTGTCGGAGCTCGGAAAATTTGGGATCATGTCCATCAATGCAATAGAGCGTAGCCCCATCACATTCAATGTAGGATAAGACCAATCCCATGACATGTCCATCATCATTTTGGACCAGCCCTTCCAGTTTTGATGTAAAAATTGGGGGATTGTATTTAGCTATACGGATCTTCGCATAGGTTCGAATCTCTCTTGTGGTAATACCCACATCACCCCCATAGACTATCTTGAAGAAGCTAGGTTGTGATTGCCCATGGATATATACTCTGCGAGGTATTCCTGGCAGTGCAGCTGAATTGGCATTAATTGGAACCTGTACTTCCCTAGGGTGATAGACTGGAAACATCGAGCAGTCCACGGAAGATGGTAAACGGGCCCCAATAATATCATTTTTTATGTTCCTGGTGCTGCTGAGAAAAACCGGAACCAAGTTGTCATCAATCACCTGCACTGTATAGTGCAGTTCTTCTGCAAACAAGCAGTCCAGGAGAGTGTAATGTTGGCTCGGATCCAGGGGAGCAATTTCGTGGAAGATTGGCAAAAATGGTTGCAAGACCCAATCATGCATTTCATCGAGGGGGTCTTCAAAATCCCCATCCTCGTCCAGTTCAGATTCATTAGGGATCCACTCTGGTTCTTGACGTTGAACGTGTCGAAGATATTCAGCTAGTAGGGCAGGAGAGCCTTCGAAGTGGGAAGTAAGGAGATTGATTTTAAAGCGTTTGTTGGAGACGTGAACCGTCAACTGCGTGTCCGTGTTTTTGGTGCTTGATATAAATGGACCGATATCATAGATTACTTGCTTCTGTGCCATTATTGGTCGTCAAGCAGTAGCGGGAAATAAGAAATGAACATAGGCGTAAGAAGCTGGCAGAAAGGGGGGAGAACGCGAGCGTATAAACATGGCGGCAAGTCATATGATTATCGGCTGAAAGGTAAGTCCGGCCAATATATACCACGTCTTCACCGCTATCCTCTTCTGCAATATTTAATTGGAGAGACTGCAGCAAGGGAATTAATTGGAACAGAGAACCGACCAGATAGTTTGTGTTTCAGCTTTTGACGCCTAGCAGGGAATACCGTCGGTATCGGTCAGAAAACGCCGCTAGATTTCGTCCGAGCGTCCGGGGGGTACCGGTCGGTCTTAGCAGGTATCAGCTGTTTCGGTAGATAGATCTAGGTATCGGGTAGATAATTAGGCCCGACCGATACTATAACGGGATGTACGAGGGTATTGAGCGGGTAATTAGGTCCGTCTAATATTATTATAGGATAAAAAGAGGAGATTACTCCTAATAAACTATCTAAAAGAGATTAAATATAAAGATTTTTAGATAGTAATATTAATTATCTAGAACTCTCTCTATATTAAATCTTAGTAATATTATTATAATAAATAAAGTAAGAGATAGAAAATTATAAACTTATAATTTTAATAAAGGATACTAAAAAATAAGAAAGAATAATTTCTCTCTCTTTCTCCTCTCTTTTTTAATTTTTTAACCTTTATAGCTATAGTCCCTAAATTAAATTAATTATATAGAAAAGATTATATAATAAATAATAAAGTAATAAAAATAGAAAGAATAAAATAGATAGAGAGAGATAATTATTATTATTTAGATAGTATTAAATATTAATTAATTATTATTAAAAAAAAGGGTTAAAAGACCTATAATTATATTTATAATAATATAAATATTATAAATACTATTACTAATATTACTAGCCTTATTTTAGCCCCTATCTTAAAACTAGGGTTTTAAGATATATAGTAATACTATTTTATAAAACTTAGAACCCTAGTTCTAATATTAGTAGTATTATTATTACTAATATTATTACTAATTATTAATATCTAATTTTTATAAAATAAATAGTTTAAGGATAGCTATACTTTATCTAACTATAATATCTAAAAAGAGTCTACCCTATATCTAGTCCTATATCTACGCGGTAATATATAGATCTATATATTTCCTAGCTATCTATCTCTATTATTTAGTTTATACTAATTTTTCCTATAATTATTAAGACTCTTACCGATAAGACTATTATCTTTAAGATAAAGTCCTCTAATATTATTAATAATATTAAATTAAAGATTTAAGATAAGAAAAGTATCCTATCTAACTAATAATACCTAATTTTTATAGATAAATAACTAGAGGATAGCTATACTTTATCTAACTATAATATCTAGAAGGAGTCTACCCTATATCTAGTTCTTTACTTATATAATAATATATAGATCTTTATTAAGACCCTTATTAATAAGACTATTATACCCCTAAGATTAAGTCTAGTATTATCTATCGATAACGTTAAGTCCAAGATCTAGGATAAAGAAGGTATCCTATCTAACTAGTAGTATCTGATTTTTGTGGGGTAAATAACTTGAGGATAGTTATATCTTTTCCGACTATAATATTAATATAAATAATAGTATTAATAGTATTACTAGTATTACTAACTAATATTATTATTACTAGTATCTAGTATTATTAATATTACCGGCCTTACTTTAGCCCTTACCTTAAAACCAGGGTTTTAATAATATAGATATAAATACTTAAAACCCTAGTTCTAATATATAGGGTCTTTATATCCTCTATATAATATCTACTATAATAAAAACTTCTTAATAAAATAGAGTTATATATCTAATTAATAATACCACCCTCGAACTAGAGTAATATAATTCTATCCTTATTTAGGAAACTATACTATAGGATATAGATACCTTAATACTTTATAAACTTTCCTTTTTAGGTAATACTATTATATAAAGTAGCACTAGATATTACCTATCTAGCTAATACTATCCTAAAGTACCTAGGCAAAAATCCTAGTTAAGATACCCTAAAGCCCTTTAAAATATAAACCTATATACCCTATTACCAATATTTTTAGATACCCTATTATCTTATACCCTTATTATCTTACGTAAGAAATATATAGCCTTAGTAATAGCGGTATTAGATTCTTTATATATATAATAGTACGCCTTCGATCCTTAACGCGTCTATCACTACTAAACCACTATTACCGACAAAAAAAAAAAAAAAAAAAGAAAAAGATCACAAAAAACTAAATCCCACAAGAATCGCTCGACCCCCCCCCCCCCCTAACTAAACACCCTTCTTATTAAGCATATTTCTATCCCTTTTTTTTTTTTTCTTATTTTCTTTCTTTCCACGCCCTTCTATTAATACCGCTCACCGGTTTCGCTGCCGAAGCACCCTAATCTAACGCCTAGTTATAAAAGTTGGAGGTATTAGCGTAGGCTTAGCGACTAATAAGTTACTATCTATATTATTTCTATCTATCTTAGTATAAGACCCCCCTTTACTAGATACTAACCCCTATTATAATAGACTTAGTTAATAGATAACCTAGATTAGTCTCTTGTTTAAGATATACTAGAGGCCGATACTCTATCCGTCTCTAGATTATCCCTATCGAAAAAGGCTGAGTAATCGGTAAGCTCACCCTCCGAGACTATAGAGATAGTATCACTATCTTTATCCTATAGTTAGATCAACCCGTCGACTCTAGGAAGGTCGCTTAGTAAGAAAAAAAGGGGCGTACCTTAGCTACCAGATAATCTATATAAGCTACCGGTCTTCTTACTAGCACAATAGGCAGAACTCTAGTCTCTAAGGTTATACCTAGAGACTATCCGAATTAATAATCTAGCCTATATTAGAGGGTAAAGATAGAGACGGAGCCGCCCCTCTAACACCTACCGATACCTATCCTAGAACTAGGGTTCTAAGATAGACCTTAAAACCTTAGTTCTAGGATAGGTAATTAATTAGTAGGGTTATTAATAAGCAAAAATCTAATCAGCTATATATATATTTACCACGTTTTTTCTTCTATCTACTATTACTAGAGGAGGAGTTACTACTATATCGTTATTTCCCCTAGCCCTATTAATACTACTATTATCGTTGTCGTCGTCATTATCGTCGTCGCCGCTATTATCGCCGCGCTCCGCTCTCTCCCTCTTCTTTTTTACGGTAACGGTAGCAGCGGCCGCCGCCTTCTTATCCTCCTACTAAATCACATAATTTATTATACTACGTTTATTTAGGGTCCTCTTAGGGGAATCGCTAGGGAGGATATCGATATCCTTAATATCCTTAAATATCCCACGGTCGGTATAACTAGGTCTAAGCCCTAATATAGACTATAGGAATTCTATTAAGAGCGCGGTAATATCCTCGGCCTACTAGATTTCCTCTTCGGCGGCGTCGTCCTTATCGATATCCATCCAGTCGCCCTCTATACTCGCCTTACTATCCGAGCCACGATCTTCTTTCTTTTTATTATCCTCCTTAACTATATTAGTCCTAAAGGCCCTATCTTAATAGTCCCTAGTAGCCAGAACCTTCTTACCCTTTATTCACGCGAGCTTAAGCTCGGCTAAACGCGTTACGATAGCGTTATAGCGTTAGGCTACTAACTAAGATAGGATCTTTTAAATATTATTAAACTCGATATAATAATAGATTATATAATCCTAGAATAGGATCCACGCTCTCTACTACTCTATCTAATCTAAATAGTATACCTATCTAATCGCCTAGAAAAGACTATTAAAATTAAGCGATAGCTTAAATAATATAACCCGGGAATAGTACGCGTAGAAATTAAGGCCTATTACTCCTATATTATAAATAATTATAAAGACTATATAGATATTAGTTTTAGACATAAATTTTAATAAGGCCGCTATATAGTCTATCGGGCTTATATTTACCTTAATAGTCGTATAATCGATATTTAGGGTAAATAAGAATATCTTTATTAATCACGCCGTTATCAGCTAATAGTAAAAGATAAAGAAACGCAGCCTCTACCCTACTAGTTTAAAGAGCCCCTCCCGATTAAAAAGATTATAGAGATAATAGAGATAGGGATATTACTTAGCCACATAATAGACTATCCTAACCTAGTTATTTAATATAAGATAACTCGGGTCTAAGATAGAGTAAACGTAAAAGAGACTAAACCCCCGGTCCGCCGCTAACGTATTTTTATAGATAGTCTTAGCGAAGGTCGTTATTAGAATCTCTAGGGTCCGTTACCGGAAAAGATCTAGTTTAGGGTATATCCCGATAAAAGAAAAGGACTAGTATACCTTCTAGTTAATCTAGCTAGGCGCCTTCTATAGCTAGGCCTCGTTATCTATACCCTTACCTTTCTTTATCGTGTGTACTAACTAGTAGTAGATCTGGTTATACTCGGCTTAGTTACCTAGGCTATAACGTAGCTCGATAATCATAATCTATATCCGCGGAATCTCCTCGCTAATTTAGATCGTAACCTTATTCTCTAATATAAGTAAATCCCCTATATCCCGTTAAAGGAGATAGAGCTAGAATAGGATAAATAAGGCCTTAAAGCTAGTAACCGTAGTTAGGTAGCTACCCTTAGCTAGTTTAACAAAACGCGCTAGGTCTAGTAGGGTATATAGCCTTGGGTCGGGTAGAGCGGTACGTAGCTCTGACTATTTAGCGTAAATATCTAAAGGGTCTATAGTCTCGTCGGCTTAACTATTATTAGGAAATAGAAGGATAGTTACCCTATTCTTATTAGCGTCGGTCTTGTTATATATTTTAGGGTTATAGAGAAAGGCTAGATAGCTATATAGATCTAGGGTCCGGTTCTATATAGATATAGCTGTAAAGAACTAAATTATATCGCGTTTTAGAAAGGCGATAGCCTAGTAAAGTATCGAGCGAATAGTCTTTATCTAATAGGCCTTATTATAGATAACTCGAGTCTATATAATATTAAGAAGGATAGATTTAAAAATCCTCCGTTCCCGTTTTACTTTCTAGCCACGCTTCTTAGCCTCCTTTTTCTTCTAGAGATCATATAGCTAGTTAAACGCCGCCTCCGTCTTAAGGATTGCCCTGTTCTTTAGTAGCTTCTCAGGATCGAGGTCTATTCCCTAGTCTATCTATTACTTTAGTCTCTCTAGGTTAATAAGATCGTTAGCCGAGTCGCTACCGCTAAACGGCCCTAGGTAAAGATCCTTCTCCCCCTCTATACTATTATTACCCCCTAAGATTAGGGATTAAGCCTCTAGAGATTTAGGGTAGTCAACGCTATTATCCTCGTTATCGGTTAGGTCAACCTCCTAGATCCTTATAATTAGCCACTATAACAGTAAAGAGTATAGAATAGCTAGAGTAAACTACAGGGGATTCCCCGGCGCGGACGTGGCTCCACGTCCGGGATCTGGGGCCTCCGACTGGCGGGATCGGGGGTCCGGGTGGGGGTGGGGGGGCCGGGTGGACCCCGGGGGGGATTCGGGGTCGGCACGTCCGCCACAGTGAAGACGGAGGTGGCTACCTTTCGATATTACTGCGGTCGCAGCGGGGTGAAATTTTGATATCTTATAGGGGGAATTCAAGAGAGTAATCTATTCCAATATCAGAGAAATCGAGACAGGGGAAGGCGATCGAAATCGATAGTCTAAATCGGAGACGAAGTTTTGATGGGGTAAATTACGCGGACCGACCTAATACCGATATTAGATATTAGCAAAGGGGTAATCTATGAAAGATATACCGACGCTCCTAGATCAGCGATACCACAGGTAATCTATCTCGCCACCCTAGCGGCAAAACGCCAGGTATCGACACTGCACCCCAGCCAAATATATATCTCTCGGTCTCGCTCTATATATATAGCTATATATATCTACTACCCCCCCCCCCCCTATACCATCACTACCCTACTACTACCATCTACTATTATCTATTATCTATTAAGTTCGCCTACCTACCTATAATATATAATATTATATATATATATATATTAATAATAAAAAGAAAGAAACAAAGAGAGAGAGAGAGAGAGAGAGAGAGAGAGAGATCTATTATAACACATAAATAACACACAAATAATAGTAATAGTAAAGAGGAATAATAGATAATAATAATAATAATAGTAGTAGTAGTAGTAGTAGTAGTAGTAGTAGTAGTAATAGTAATAGTAATAGTAGAAGAAATAGAAATAGGATAATAGGATAATAGGATAATAGGATAATAGGATAATAGGATAATAAGATAATATATAAGATATAAGTCTAGGGGGGATTACCACTCTAGCACTACTCTATCCTGCTATACTACGCTGGCTGGTGTTGAGAATCGGGTCGATAATTGCCCCCTATAACCTTAGAATTCGATAGGCAGTATAGGAATTCTCTCTATATAGGATATATAGTAGTATATATATATCTATTGGTAGGGGAGGCAGGGGGGGGGGGGGGGGGGGGGCGGGCCGGCGCGGTCGATTCGGGTGGTAGGGTCACATAACGGCGATACTATGCTAGTCACGAGGCCTATTATAAATATTTTAAATCCAATCCCTTTTTAGTATATATATAGGATATTAATATAGAATAGGCCCAACATCATCGAAAAACTCGAGAATGAATTCGATTAATAATATATGATAATATATATATATATATATATATAGTATAGTATAGTAGTGATAAGAATTCCGATACAGTAGATTTTCTGGTAGATCCCGATTCCACCGGCCGCGGCGAGTATTTCGATATAGGGATAGGCTATATGAGGCGTCAGGGTAGGATAGGTAGAGGCGAAAATAGGGGATATACATATATATATATCTATAGTAGGAGTCTACCGGGTAGTATACCGGGAGCGAGGCGGTCCGGGGGTCCGAATAGCGCTATAATCCTCGCTCTAGGGACTAATTCGGAGGTAGTATACCGGAAGCGATCCCCGGAACGACCCCGGAAGCGATATAGTCTAGGGGTAGGTAATTTTCTCTCGGGGCAAAAGTCGCTAGAATAGCATACAAATATATGATCCCACTATATATTTAGAATCCTCTCGTTCTCTCGTTCTCCCCTATTGTAATATAGCAAAAAAAATATTAGAAATCACCTTTTTATTCCTATATTTTTTATTTTTATTATTATATTATTATTTTTTAATATTTTCAATATTTTTCTCTGCTACGAAGGATCCGATTGATTAATATCGGATAAGATATAGGGGGTAGAATCAAGGTTCTGCGGGGTTCCCGGGTCACGTGATATACCCAGCCCCAAGAAATATCAGATTCTGTATCCTTACTATTCTCTCGCTATTCCACCCCACCAATCGAATCTGGAACCCTTTTTTTTTGACTATTTTAACTATTTTAACTATTTTGCCTATTTTGCCTATTTTGCCTATTTTGCCTATTTTGCCTATTTTGCCAATATGTCAACCCCCCAGTTGCCCCCCTTTTTCGTCTTTTTTGATGAATACCAGGTTTTGATCTGCGCGCAGTGCCAGCATGCGATTGGGCCTACCCAGGCAGATAGGCACCTTCGCTATCATCTCAAGGCGGCCACCCCTGAGCGGAAGGCCTATCAGGCCTCGCTTCGCCAGCTACCTCTTATCTCGCTTACGGGGGTCTATCAGGGGATTCAGGCTAGGCAGCCAGTCCCCCTCTCGCAGGTCTATCGCCCCCCCAATCGGGGGTTCGCTGCCAAATCGATAGCTGCCCTGCTATTCTCTCTAACCAAAGCCAGGCGAGAGATCATCTTACCCGCAAGCACCGAATCTTCGCTTCGGGGCGTAGGGGGGTCCTTACTCGCTGCTACTACCAGGCCTTACAGAAGAATGCATACCTATTCGAGACCCAGTCTACCCCGGCCCCCGCCCCTACCCCCGGTACGCAGCGGCCTATTCACCCCCCGCCGCCTCGCCTCGCGCGCCCCCAGATCGACGACATCGCCGCCGCCTTCGAGCGCGAGCTTCGGGGGGATGAGAGGCCCACGCAGATTGCCTCTTTCGGCATGCGTAGCGAGGCGAATAGCTTCGATAGGCACTCGCACTATCGGGAGCTACTCGCTAAGCGCGACCCTGGTAAGCGAACTTCTGATTAAGATCGATATTTTTTATTTTTGATATATATATATATATATATAATATTTTTGATATATTGATATATATTGATATATATTGATATATTTTGATATATTCTGATATATTCTGATATATTCTGATATATTTGCTATTTGATACTAATATTATTATAGATTTTATTGCCTCGCTCTTCGACCTTCGCCTCGATGAAGCCCTGCTGCCTAAACACGAGATTCAGGGCTTCCTATCAATCTGCATCGAGTGGCTGTTCTTCTCGGGGCAGGGCCGCCTATCGCAGATCTCCCGGGTAGCCCGATGCACCCTCAACTCCTTTACCGCCGAGGGGACGATCAGGCCTACCAAGGCCCCGCAGCAGGGGTCGACCATCCAACGATATACGAGAGTCTTTCGCGGTTTGGTGATCTTTCTGCTTACCTCTTACCCGTATCTTCGGGAGGGGGCCCCCGGGAGACGCCTGCTTCGGTGAAGGGTCTCTATACCCTCGGGAGCAATCATACCGAGAGGCTCGACGAAATCGCCGGTTTTCTTACCCGCCTCGCCAAGCAAGAGGCCCCTACGCAGGCGCCTCGCCAGGGCAATCACCCCCCCGAGTGGGACCCAAGGGTGATCAACCCCGAGGACCCCGATGATGAAGAGATCCTCGGGGACGAGGCCCCTAGTGATGAGGAAGATACCCCTACCGAGCAGCGCGAGAGAGAGTACCGGGAAGGCCTCGCCCCCTACCAGAATCGGGGGTATGCCTATACCGATATCCTTACCGGGGCTCGCTTACTCGCCGGCCTCTTTTTGGACCTCGCCTGCGTATCGACTTCGGAGGGGTATAATAACCCTCTCTATACCTTTCTGGCCTGCCTCGCATTCGACTATCGCCGGGGGGTCTTCAAAGAGTTGAACCAGATCACCCAGCTCTATGCAGCTATCATCAAGGGGTATCAATTTACCCTGCTGCATATCGAATATCAGCGGGGTCTTGATGAGGTATGTTGATATTCTATATTTTTGATATACCTGATATATATTTGATATATCTGATATACCTGATATATCCGATATATCTGATATATTTGATATATTTGATATATCTGCCTACTGCTTTGCCTACTATTTTACCTACTACCTATTTTGCTTGCCTCTTTGTTTACTATTTTATTTACTTTTATCTTGCTCTCACTTTGCTCTTACCTTGCTCTCACCTTACCTTTACTAATTATATCATATAGACCCCCCCCGAACCAATCTCAGAGAGATTAGGGACCTGGATGAAGAAGTGGTTCTGGAACCAATCGGAAGCCCCCCTAGGCGATATACTCGCCCTCAGGGTCTATGCTAGGGCAGTTGCTAGCAATACGAGCAACCGAGGGCATGAAATCACCCAATACCCTAATAATGATATAGGGATTTGGGGGATTCGCCTTGGTCAAACTGACCTACAGGTCTTTTTTCGTCGATTTATCATTAATTTGACCAATCGGCTTGCTCAGGATCTCTGCTTTGGATTCGATATTTTTCATCATCTCTCTCGCCAGATCGATATTCAGAGATATTCGAAAACCGAAGATTTCACGGAGATCTCGAAAGGATTCAGTTTTTTGACCCGAATCGACCCTTCGCATCGATTTGACGGGTTCCTCATCAAGCATATGCTAGAGCATCATCAAAGCGAGTGGCTACTCGCCCAACCAAGGTATGATATATTTTGATATCTTTTTTGATATTTTCTTATATATTTTAATATTTTCTTATATATTTTGATATATTCTGATATATTTTGATATATTTTGATATATTTTGATATATTTTGATATTTTCTGATATATCATACTAATATATATCGATTCTAGCAACCCCCGGCAAGCCTACCAGCTGAATCATGCGAGAGCAAGCAACTACCTCACCAAGGTAGAGGCCTTTCTCACTGACCTACTGGTCCTTATTCATATGGCTAGTGGGGCCCCAGCGAGGGGCACTGAGATCAGCCAGCTGCAATTCATGAATTCTGCCACTAGCACTCGCACCCTTTTCTTGGACCCTGGCAGTTGCCAGTTTCTGATTCGATTAAAATATGGGAAGACCTTCTCCTATACTAATATCGAACAGAATGCGGTTCGCGCCTTACCTAACTGCCTATCTTACCTCCTACTATTTTACCTAGTAGTAGTTCTACCCTTTCGTCGATATTTGATTAATCAGATCCACCCTGATATATCAAAATTTCGCCCCGAATTAGTATTTTGGCTTCGCCATTCGCTAGTTTCGTCAAGCCAGTTGGCAGCGCGGATGAAGATGCAGACGAACCGATATCTCGAGCAATCGATTGGCCTTGCCAACTGGCGCCAGATCGCGCAGGGTTTCATCCGATATACTCTGAATGAAGAGATATTGGATGATCCTAGTGATGATGATAATCTAGGGTCAAACGAAGGCCTTGGGGCCAGCCAGATGCATCATTCGCAGCGAACCGGCTTATTGGTATATGGCAGACACTCGCAGCAGCTGGCAAACCTCACTAGCACCGTTCAATCTCGCTATATCGCCTTCAGCCAGCGTTGGCATGCATTCATCGGTTTAGGGGTCGATTTTACCCAGTTTGGGGATATCTACCCTACTATCCCCCTACCTATCAGCGAGGGGGGTAGGCGAGAAGGGGGGGCGAGAGAAGGGTATGCGAGAGGTAGGTTGATATTCATGATATTCATGATATTTTTGATATTTTTGATATTTTTGATCTTTTTGATATTTTTGATACTAATTCATGCAAATAGAGAGAGACTCTGGTATGCTACCTGGGCAACCAGTCCTACGAGCAAGACTCCGGGGACCTAGTCCGCCTACGCAGCAGCTATCAACCGGTCAATTCAACGACTATTTAGCACTGCATACGGGGACCCCGACCCCGACTAGCTTAGGCACCCAGGCCTATTCTAGTGAGGATTTCGACGCTGCCCACCTACTAAAACAGTATGGTTTGGCAGCCCCTACCCAGCATCAGCAGGGGGATCTTCTGTTGGCACTACTTCGGGAGTTCTTAGGTACGTCCTCGCTCCCTACTCGATATATATCATAATATATATATATATATATATATATATATATATCTACTATAGTATTCGATATATATCATGCTATTTCGATCTATATTGGTATATTTGCTAATATCCTAATCCTAATATTCTAGGTAATTCAGCAGTGGAATTCAAGCAGCCTGAGCAGCGAGATGCTCTGTTTCGCCTACTAGTGAGGAGGGACCCTACCCTACTACTTATACTCCCAACCGGGGGAGGCAAATCTACCCTTTTTCTACTGGCTGCCTCGCTTGCTATTAGCAGAACTACTATCCTAGTAGTTCCCCTAGTGGCTCTCAAGGCAGACCTAATAGAGAAAGCGAGGGTTCTTGGGCTACCCTTCACTATTTGGGAGGACCTAGACCCTAGTGAGATAATAAGGTCTACCCCCAACCTTACCTTGATCTCACTAGAGAATGCTGCCAAACCCTTCTTTTTAGACCTTATTCGCCAGATAAGGTCTAGAATCGATAGGGTTATCGTTGACGAGGCGCATATTATTCATCTCGCTCGCGATTATCGTCATACCTGCTACCAGTTGACGCAGCTAGCCTCACTGGAGATCCCCCTAGTGCTCGCTACTGCCACGATGACCCCCGAGACCCTTAGTGGTATTCAGACGAATCTATTAGTCTCTCGCTACTATATAGTTCGCGCAGAGATTAATCGGTCTGATATTATCTATAAGGTCAAAAAGGCCCCCCGACCAAAAAGACAGAGAGATCTCGCAGATCCCCGGTCCTATTTTAGGGCTCGCTGCTTTGAATTTATCGAGAGATTCTATACCCGCAAGACCGATGAGAGAATTGGTAAGTCTACTATATTTCTGATATTTCTGATATATCTGATATTTATATTTATGATATTTTTGATATATTCTGATATATATATATATATATATATATACTAATATCGATATAGGGAAGCAGGCAATCATCTACTGCCTTAGTAAGCGAGATGTTGAGAGCTTCGGTGAATGCTATTCGGACCGGGTTAGTATCTATCATGCAGACCTACCAGACCCTATCAAGGAACGCCACCTAGGGGACTTCACTAGCCAGCGAAGGCCTATCTTAGTGGCGACCTCTGCTATCGGGGCAGGGTTCGACTTCGCCAATATTGGCCTCGTGATCCACTTTGGTGGGAGCTGGTCGATATCCGATTTCATGCAGGGGACTGGCCGGTTGGCACGCAGCCCTCAATCTATAGGGTATTCCTATATCCTACTCGATGATAGGGGGACCCTCCCTACCAATTCTAACCCTACTAGCGAATTAGGGGGTATTCATGAATATATTCGGGAGGGTCTTTGTCGACGACGGGTTCTGCATAAGCACTTCAACAATCGTGTGATGAATGCCTGCGAATCACCTGATTTAGCATGTGATCTTTGCATCAAAAGGGAAAAGGAGATGACTGAGCAGAGTCGAACGGCTAGGCAATATCAGCGAATTACCCAATCGAACTACCAAGAGCTCCTCGATATGATTGGTTTTTGGCTTGATCAGGGTATTTGCCTGATTCATTTCATTCAGCAACGAGGTAAGTCGATATTCTATTCTATATATATAGTATATATAGTATATATGTATACTAGATAGATCTATTCTCTATCTTGATATATATATATATATATATATTATAAATATATATATTATAAATATATACTAATATATTCTATTTTTATATAGCATTCGCCTTTGGATTTCGTCCAAATTGCCCCGATTCCGATTCCGACTGGCGCACCCACTCGACTATCCGATGCAGCGAATATACGACTTACCAAGAACGAACCAATTTTATCAGAAAATGGCTTGTTTTTAGGGATGATAGTTGTTGTTTCACCTGTTTTCTCCCTACCAAGGTATGTCAGCCGAATAAGGTCAATAATCGTTGCCTAGCCCAGGGCTTATTAGTTGCCTTTTTTCGCCTTATCTGGGAGGAGCAAAGCCTATTCGCTAGCGAGGTTAGTGAGGTATGGCAGGATCTAGGGGTCCCCGACGATGCGAGGCCTGCCCGAATGGCCAATCACCTCTTAAAATGGAAGTGGGGGATTATTGATACCGAGGTAACCCTAGGGGTTTGGGTGTTTTGGGAGTTTCATCGGAAGGTTTATTCTATTACCAGCGAGGGTCTACCGGCAGAGAGTCGGGTCTAGTATAGATCCGTTTTCTACCTTTTTTTTAGTTTTGATTGATATTTTGATTGATATTTTGATTGATATTTTTAATATAGTAGATTAGTAATATAGTAGATTAATAATATAATAGATTAATATAAATAGGTTTTGATAGAAGATATTGATTCTCTAGACCGAGAGGATTATTTTGATATAGGGATAAGGTCTTGAGGGTCTATATTGGTAGAGATATGAACCCTTCTTCCTTGATATCATGATATACCCGGGGCTATACCGGGAGCGTATACCGGGAGCGAGGCGTTCCGGGGGGTTAAATAGGGTAGTGTGATAGATTACCGGCGTTGATTTCAGGGGCGGTATACCGGTAGCTATACCGGGAGCGAGATATACTAGGCGTCGCCTTTCTTTGTTAGGGGGTAAAGTTGATAGATTAGTGATCGAAGGTATATGATCACTATATATTTAGGATGCCTACGGCCTATATATACTAAATCTAGAGTAAAATTAGAGATATTCTAATCTACTTAACTTTCGATCGATTTCTAATAGTAGATCTATTTTTCTAGAATATTTTTCTAGTATTTTACTTAGATTCTCTAGAATAGAAGGAGGATTTTGATAATTCGTCGGCCTCGATACTTTATAAAATCAAAATATTAAAAATTGAGAAAGATTTTTATATTATATTTAGATTCTCTACGTCAAGAGTATTATTTTGATATAGCTATAAGCTATAGGGGTAATATAGATCCAAAGATATAGGGCTTTCTATTTTCGGTAAGATCTATACCGGGAGCTATACCTAAGGGATATACCGGGAATAAGGTACTCTAGGGGTAATATAATAGATTACCGGGGTTAAGTTAGGGTAGGAGGCCTAGAGCTATACCGGTAGCGATACCGGGGGGAAGGTAGTCCGGGCGTAGTAGATGTTTGCTAAGGGGTAAAGTCGGTAGATTAGTGATATAAGGTATATGATTACTATATATTATTGATGCCTAAGGCCTATATATACTAAATATATAGTAAAATCGTCGATATTCTCATATATTAAAGTATCGATATATTCTATCTATTCTATCTATTTTTGTAGAATATTTTCTACGAAGGGTTATACCCGGAGGGGACCCTAAGCGTAGGATATTCCAGGGGTTAAAATCAGCGAGGATCTCCTATTTAGTAGTAATCTAGGGGTAGTATACTCGAAGCTCTACTACAAGAGCTATACCGGGGGCTTTCGAGTCTAGGGGTGATCTATTTCCTTCGGTGTATCACTAATTCGATTAGTAAGAGAATATCAACTTCTACTATATATTTTTGATCGAGAGATATCGTAGAATCTTTATATATCAGAAAAAATAGCGAAATTACCAAATATAGTTTTCGATTTTGGGCGTAGATCTATACTCCCAGCTATATATATATATCGTGGAGAGCCGAGGGAAAAATATATTTTGTAATTTTTTCAAAAGTGTTTTTATATATTTTAATATTGTAATATATATTAGATAGGTAAATTAGGAGAGATATATATATATATATAATAGAATTTATTATATTAATAGTAAGCGTAGCGAACCGCTATAGAATAGGGTAAAAAAGTAGTAAGTTAATAATATAGTAGATAATAATAAAATAAGAAAGAAAAGAAAAAAAGAGAAATTATATTAAGTTTATTTTTTATGATTAGAAATAGGGGATAATAGGATAATTTTTTAGTAGTAAAATAAATTAATAGAAAATAGATATTAAGGGGTATAGTGGTTAGGGAGATATAGTGGTTAGGGAGATATAGTGGTTAGGGAGATATAGTGGTTAGGGAGTATATATTTAATAGTGATTAGGGGTTTAAGAGGTAATGATAATAGAAAGTAGAAAAAAGAGGATAATAAAAAAAGAGAATATATTATAGGATAGAGAGAGGGATATATATTAAGTAAAAAAGGAGATTTTATAATTAAATAAGTAGAGGATATAGAGAGAGAGATATATATAGAAATAGAAATAAGAATAGAAAAGATATAGATAGTAAAGGAGGATATAGAAGAGATAGATAGGGGTTAAAGAGTAGTAGTAGTAGTAATAGTTAGGAAATAGGGATTTAATAGTAATAAGGGTAGAGAGAGGGGTTAGGAGTAGTAATAGTAGTAGTTAGGGAATAATAGGAATAGTGTTTAGGGGGAATTATAGTAATAGGGGATAGGGTTAGGAATAGTAATAATAGGAGTAGTAGTAATAGAAGGAATAATAGTGATAGGGGATAGGGTTAGGAATAGTAATAATAGGGGTAGTAGTAATAGAAGGAATAATAGTAATAGTTTTTAGGGTTAGAAATAGTAGAAATAGGAAGGGTTAGTAGAAATAGGGAGAAGAATAGGAATTAGGAATAATAATTAGTAGTTAGTAGTAAGGAAGGGAATAAAAGGGTAAATAGAAGAGAGAGGAAGGAATAAAAGGGGTAGTAAGGTAATAAAGGTAAGGATAGATAGTAAGAGGGGTAGTAGTGGTTAGGGAGTAGTAGTGGTTGGGAGTAGGGGAGTAGGTGTTTGATAGTAGTAGTAGTGGTTGGGGGTAGGTGTTTGATAGTAGTGGTTAGGGAGTAGGTGTTTGATAGTAGTAGTGGTTAGGGAGTAGGTGTTTGATAGTAGTAGTGGATAGTAGTAGTAGTGGTTGGGGGTAGGTGTTTGATAGTAGTAGTGGATAGTAGTAGTAGTGGTTGGGGGTAGGTGTTTGATAGTAGTGGTTAGGGAGTAGGTGTTTGATAGTAGTGGTTAGGGAGTAGGTGTTTGATAGTAGTAGTGGTTAGGGAGTAGTAGTGGTTGGGAGTAAGGGAGTAGGTGTTTAATAGTAGTAGTAGTGGTTGGGGGTAGGTGTTTGATAGTAGTAGTGGATAGTAGTAGTAGTGGTTGGGGGTAGGTGTTTGATAGTAGTAGTAGTGGTTAGGGGTAGGTGTTTAGGGTTTAGGGTTTAGGGTTTAGGGTTTAGGGTTTAGGGTTTAGGGTTAGGGTTT